>NC_086175.1:119032239-121739739 GCF_023053635.1 Elgaria multicarinata webbii | reverse complement strand
ATGTACAATATATTATAATAATAATAATAACAACAATAACAACAACACTAAAACATAAATGTTTAAAATACATGACAATTTTACAAGTCCTTAACATAGATGGAGGACCAGATTATTCTCCAAAGGCCTGCTGGAACAAACAAGTTTTTGCCTGCTTCCAAAAGCCCATCAAGGAGGGAGCCAGTCTAGCTTCCCCGGGAAGAGAGTTCCAAAGCACTGGAGCAGCCACTGAGAAGGCCCTCTCCCATGTTAATTTGCAAACAAGTGGGATCTGCAACAAAATGTTTCAGAGCGTTCCCCTAAGGAGAGAGGATGTAGGTTGGTGGCACAGCACATGCTTTGCATGCAGAAGGTCCCCAGCATCTACAGGTAGGTAGGTCTAGGAAAGAAATCCTGCCTGCAACCTTGGAGAACCACTGCTAGTCAGCGTTGACAATACTGGGCTGGATGGACCAATCAGGGACACCATTATGGGTAGGCATGATTTGGCACGTGTCGAGGGCTCACATGGTGGTAGGAGCCCACTGATGAGAATTCCCTGGAGTTGCTGCTCCTCTTCACCATTGCAACCTGCTTGTTCACCTGCCTCTGGCCCTGGCCCAGACAACAGTGATGTTGAGAAGGAGGAGCAGTAGATGCCATGGCCTGCTTGCTCATCATCTTTCTGCCTGTCAAGCACGCAAGTGGTTGCAATAATGAGAAAGAGGAGGAGGAGCAGAAGCAGCTGGTGATAATGGTGGTGAGAAGGTGGACTCACTGAATGAGGGAGGACATTCATTGAGGAGGTCTTGCCCAAAGGGTCTCAAAAACCTAGAGCTGACACTGGGCCCAAGAATCTGACCTCAGTATAGGGCAGCTTCCTGTGTTCTAGTCAGTCACCCATGCCCTCTTCTATGACACTCCATTCCTCCCTTCCACCCAGTTTTCTGTCCCCCTGCCAACACTCAGTCCTTATTGGGCGGTATTGGCTTTTTTTTACCTCCCTTAGAGTCCCGTCCCCCCCACAGATTTGTTCATACTTCTGCAAACCTCGGGTTTCCCCCCAAACCTGCTCCTACCTACCCCTTGGGTGTAGATGCTGCTGTTTTGGGTACATACGCACTGGCACTCACCTCCAAACATCAGATATAGAGGGAACGATTATACCAACAATAAGCTTGAAATATAGCCCAGCAGCTCATATGAGGCCAAGGTCTCATATTGTTGGTCACTCATAGAATGACTTATAATTTCCCATGGACTGAACCCAAACAAAATTCTTGATTGAGTGTTGCCAAAGGAGGGTTCTTTAATGTCTGTGCCACATTGTTAAACTCTGCTAAAATTGAGAGGAGTTTCAAAAGCACTTGGCATGGATCTAGGCTTCTGCTGTTCAAAGTGAAAGTTAAAATAGAAAAAAAAAATTCACTAGGCATAGCCAGGTTTGGGGGCATGCCTAAAGCAATTCTTTGGACACTGACCTATCTCAGCAGAGCCTCCCATTCATAGAGCAATTGGGATGAATCAAAATACATGATATGGAGTGAAAGAAAGTACCTTCTCTCAAAAGTACCTTGCTTCTCCCATGGAATTTTATACTCTGGGAAACCTGAGTACATAATAATCTCATTTGCATCAGCTGTGAATTTACTTATTAAAATATTTCTAGGCTAGCATTTGACTGAGTAGATGCTAGTTGAGTGGGTTGTTGTCTTCATATACCAGTCCAGCTGCAAAGGGCCATACAGTGATGCGTGGGGACTTTCATTGGTTAACTATTATTTCTAATAATTTTTCCTCAATCATTTCTTGCAATAGTTATTTGTAAAGAGAACCTTCTGTTGACTTTGAAACCTGGACATTTTTTATTTTAGCAAAATGGTATATTGCTATGTATCCCATTTCTACATCCCTATGATTTTAACTGTCCCATTTGTACCAGCAGATTTAATTTCAGGGTTGAGTAACCAAAGATTTCAGTGTCCAGGCTTATGTATATGCAAATCCCATTATCCATATCAAATTCTACTCTTGATTTTAAAAGGCACTGTTTACTCATGACCAGGTGGATGGGGATGTTCATTCAAATGTGCATTGTAGTGAAAGCAGTAGATGGCACCCACATTGGGATGCACTTCAAATTGACACCTGTGGATTCTGATCCTGCAAGTGGAGGTGTACCTGGAAGCCTCCTCATGTGCATAGATCTCCCTTGCAGGATCAGGGTAGGGTAATTTTAATGCACCTTTAGGAGGTACTACAACAGTTATAACTGGAAGTGTCACATTCTGCTGTATAATACGTCAAACATGCCCTCAACCTGCATTACTTTCTGTTCAGAATTGCTTGTAGAATTACACCATTTTGCAATGGTAATTAATGAAACACTGTCATTAATTCTGATGTGTGTGTCTTAAGCTGTGGGAGGACGTTCTAACAAGAAAACAAAACGAAACAAGGCAAATAGCATCTCAGTTACCTGAACGAACTGAGACAGGAATGTGTACGGTCTGATAATTTTTTATACATTTTTGATGCAGGTAACTCAGGGAATTTTATACTTGCAGGTATTTTTCTCCCTACAAAAAGAAAAGAAAATACTTTTATATTTGCAGTCATATTTCTGATAAGATGACAATTAAAAGAAGTGAAACAAAGCAAAAAAAGGATGGTCTCTCCTTCTTTGTCCCTTTTTTCTTAAATGTTTGTGATTCCTAAACATTTACGATAGGCTTGGAAGTTTTCAATTGGGTCTTAACAAGTGCGCAGAGGGCCTTTTCTTTTCCTTTTACATCAAACACAATGGATTGAATGCTGTTTCACTGAAGAAACATGCTTAAAGTTCTTTATTCCCATTATGACCACTGATAATTTTCTAAGCAACCAGACTTCTTAAGGTTTGTAATGATTGCGATTTACTCAGCTGTGTCCAGGAGAACCACATGTCTTCAGTCTGTGAAGAAACCTTTGGCCTCCTGTGCCTTATCAAGAAACTTTAGATCTCCTGTGCCTTATCAAGAAAAAAGGCCATGTTCAACCTTGATCTTTGAACTTCTGTTATAATTTTTGTTTGATTGTTCTCTTTTAGCAGCCTTCCCTGACCTGGTGTGCTCCTGATGTGTTCAACTATAGCTCCCATTATCCCCAGGCTGCATGGCCCTGCTTCCAACTACTCATGCTGCTCATAAAGTCTTTCCCCATCTCTCTGCGTTCTAGGGATTGCTCGGTGACCCAGACAGATGGTTTTGCTGCTGCTACATCTAGCTTGGCCCTCAACTTCAAATCCTGTGTGTGTTTTAAGTGTGCTTCTCACAGGTGCTTCAAACAGGTTCTAGTTTACGTAAAGGGCAGCTGAGAGAAGAAGACAGTTTGTTCATATAGTGCAGGGGTGCAAACCTGTTTTGGCCCAAGGTCCATATTATCTTTTAGGGAACCTTTTGGAGGCCATGTCCCATAGGTGAGTGTCCCTCCCTCACAAGAAGTGGGTGGAGTGAAAGTGGGCGGAGTGAAAGTGGGCAGGGTCACTCTTACATACACTCACACACCTTGGCCCTGTTCAGACAATACACTAAACCATGATGGTTAAGCATTTTGAGCTAAACATTATGGCTTAGCATGTCATGTGAACCATGATGTAGTGTGTCTTGTGAACTATTTCTAACCATGGCAGCTACATAACCATGGTTCACCAACCACTTGCTGCAAAAGGTTAGCAGCCTAACCATGGCTTAGAACAGGCCCATTCTCTCACATAGCACACACTTATTAATTCTCTCTCTCACACACACACAGTTCCACACATACGCACATAACATATTCTCCCCCCCCCCCACATGATAACCAGCTTTTAAAAACCTGATTGCCATGTGAGGGGTGTTTTTTTGAGAGGGGGTTGCAGAGTGAGGAAAGTTTGCCCTTTCCTTCCCAGAAGCAACCCCCCAATGCCCCCCCACCCAGCCATTCACTTTTTTAAAAGCATCTATTAACACCATTATTATAGTGGGTTTTGGAAGATTTGCTGAATTACATTTTCTGGAATAAGACAAGAGTGGGCAGATTTCAGGCTTGCAAATAAGAACATCAACTTTAGTTTTTACTAGGACCCCAAGGCCCACCAATTGGAGCCAAGAGCAAAATACAGCTCAGGTGGGTGGACATATGCTAGGAATGAAGGAACAGGCTGATTCTGAATGCATGCTTAACTCAGGAAATTATGACATGTAGGGGTTATTGTTGTTCCTCTCTGGCACACATTCAGTATTGGCAGACCAGTCTTGCTAAGGAACATCTTGGCACTGGCTAACCATGGCAAGAAAGTGCTGATGCAAGAGCCACAGAGAATACAATACAGTACTGAAGGCACCATGATCACGCATTTCCTTAACCCTTATATGATATATTCATGCTGAACACACACTAACAGCACCTTCTGTGCACGAGGTAATCATGCATTAACATGCTGTACGCAACAACCAATCATAACTTGTAAACAAGAAATGTAACCACTTAGTTCTTAATAAAAACCAGGACGGGGCCGCCTGTTTGGGATGCCTCATCTTCATGCAGTTGGACTCCTTGCCAGTTATTTACCACAATGACCAGTACTAGAAACAAGTGTATAAAAGAATCTGGTCAAAGCATTATTTTTCAGCTACCTAATTTGGTGTGTGGGGTGTGTGTGTGTCATTTGATTGTTGCTATTGTTAAACAATCGGTTGTCAGAAATCCTTGCCAATCTTCAACAAATCACCCAGAGATCTACCAGCAGATCTCAATCTATCTTCTGCCCACCCCCACAATAAAATAGCATTTCCACTTCTTGAATTACCAATCCATTTTTACAATTTGTTCAAAACATGGGGACTTCTCACATGAACCAAGAAATAAAACTGATACTTCTTTTGTCTTATTTTATTGTTTTGCCATGGGTACAGGACTAGAATGAATGGGTAGACATTAAAAGGAGTCAGATTAGCAGAAACATCTTAATGGTAAAAGCTGTTTAACAGTGTCACAGGCTGCCTTGGAAGGTGGTGGCCACTCCTTTGCTGGAGGTATATAAGCAGAAGCTGGACAACAATTTGAAAGGAATCCTGTAATTACAACATTCCTGCCTTGAGCAAGGGGTTGGGTAAGATGTCCTCCAAGACAGTAACCAAGAGCAGAGGAAGTAAGTGATGTACATATATGTGTGAATCAGCCCTGACTTAACTGACGTCCCCTATAGCCCTTGAAACCTACTCCCAACAGACTGCATTGATTTATGCATCCCTTTTGATAGCCACCAATCTCAATATCCCATTTAGTAAGTGAAGTATTTCTGGTTACATTTTTTTTTAATTATACAAACCTAGGAAGCTGCTTTCCATAAGGTCAGACCATGGAGTCCATCTAGCTCAATATTGTCTATACTAGGAGTAGGGAACCTCAGGCCTGTACGCCAAAACCAGCCCTTTGGGGTTCTCTAGAATTTAGGGGGACCATATGAAAAGGAGGACAGGGCTCCTGTATCTCCTGTATCTTTAAGAGTTGTATAGAAAAGGGAATTCCAGCATGTGTCATTGGTGAAATTCCCTCTTCATCACAATCGTTAAAGCTGCAGGAGCCCTGCCCTCTTTTGTATGTGGTCACTCTAGTATAGTACCTGCAGCTTTAATGATTGTGATGAAGAGGGCATTTCATCAGGTGCTGCATCCATACCAATGACACCTCCTGACATTCTCTTTTCTATACAACTGTTAAAGATACAGGAGCCCTGTCCTCTTTTCCATATGGTCACCCTACACTGTGTGTCCAAAGCATCTGTTCTCCCAGTGATCTTGAATTGGTCCTTCCTTCACCAGACCCTCTCTCTTCTTACATATAACAAATTGCATGTTCAACTCCTCACATGTTTTTTTTTAAAAAAACATTTGTAGGTTTGGAAGGTGCAGCAGGCCTGCTAAATGTTGGATTCTGAAGGTCATTTTCACACGTAGCACTTGCTCATGCTATTTAGGGATATGTGAGTGTTATCAGTGCAGAAGAAAGCCACCCAAGGTACACAGCGTTTATTGAATTCAGAAGATAAATATCCTGCCGTTCTGTGTAAAATCAGTAACGTGGCATGAGATAAGATTGTCCAGAATCTACCTGGATCCTGACACACCTGGTTAATAACCCAAGAGTTAGTTTTATTAGCAAACACAAAGGACAGAAAAAGGGCAGTCAAGTAAAGAAACCGAGAAACTTAATTTCTAATAGTGGCCCGCATTGATATGATAGGCTGCAAAGTGATATCTTACGTCGTACCAGAATAATAATTGTATCAGGAAGTAGGTGGAAGATAAGGCTATCAGTTATTATGATAGCCTCATTATAATGGCTGTATATTACTCCCAGGATCAGAGGCCTTGGTTCTGATCTGGCATGGCTCTTCTTACGTCCTAAAAGTGAAGTTGGACCTCCTGGAAGAAAATTCAGCGTGAGATCCAAGGAACACCGTCTGCTAACTCCAACTGAACACCTTCAACAGAAGACCTGGCTGTATATCGTAGAACCTTGCCTGTGAAATTGAAACAAAGGCATGGCCTGCTTTATTTATTTATTTAATTTAAAACATTTATATCCTGCCCTATATCAATAAGATCTCAGGGCAGCATACAAATAAAAGCATACAGTATAAAAAAAGTAAATATACACAGCTAAAAACAAATTAAACCATAAACCAAGTTAAAACAATATATAATTTAAAAGTAGTAAAACTATTAAAACAGTTAAAACAATGTGCCTAGTGAATTCAACCATTAAAAGCTTTGTTAAAAAGCCATGTTTTCAATTGGCGCCGGAATAAAATCAGCGTTGGCACCAGTCGGGCTTTAGGATATGGGGTAAGATTAAGACAAAGGTGAATCTGGCTGGGAATGATGGGAGTTGTAATCCAACACATCTGGAGGATGGAAGCGCAGACAGCAGCATGCACTTTTGTCCCTTAGAGGGTGAAGGCAGGTTGAGGCACAGACTTAACAGGCTATGGGCGACTCTAAACGAGCAATTTATAGCACACTTGTGACTGGCCACTCATGGAAGTTTGTGGGTCATTTTGAAGACATTGTGAACCTCCCTGCAGCTTTAACTGCTGTGATGAAAAGGGAATTTCACCAGGTGCTGCATGCATACAAATGACACCTGCAGAAATTCCCTTTTCTATACAACTGCTAAAGATACAGGAGCCCTGCCCTCTTTTTCATATGGTCACCCTAAAATAAAGCAGTCTTTGCCTGCTGGTGGATGGACAGCAGAGAGGGAACAAACCTAGCCTCCCTTGGGAGGGAATTCCACAGCCTGGGAGTGGCTGTGGAAAAGCCTGTCTCTCAGGTCGCCACCAAACATGTCTTGGAAGGTGGTGGTCAGCCCGTTTGCCCCAGGGCTGAGCCCAACCCAACCATAACAGGACAAAAAGATATAAGAAGCCATATATTTAGGGTCTGGGCTGGTACATACGGGAGGAGATGATCCTTCAGGTAACCTGGCCCCAAGCTGTTCAGGGCTTTGAATGTTAATATCAGCACTTTGAATCAGCCCAGAAATGGACTAGCAGACAGTGCTGCTGGAAAAGTACTGGCATAATACGACCATGCTGGCCAGTCCCCGTTAACAATCTCGCTGCCCTGTTTTGTACCAGCTGAAGCTTCTGGACTGTTTTCAAAGGCAGCCCCACGTAGAACGCATTGCAGTAATCCAGGCGAGAGGTTATCAGAGCATGGATAACTGTAGCTAGGCTATCTCTGTCCAGATAAGGGCATTGTTGTATATCAGCCTAAGCTGATAAAAGATGCTCTGGGCCACCAAGCGTAAGGTGTAATATGCAGGCTGATCCACATGAACATTTCAGGGTGTCTGGGGGATTCGTAGTGAAAGGTACTAGCTGATTCTTGGTTACCGGGCCAGTGTCAAGAGTCGGCATGATTGGGCACTTGTTGAGGACCCATATCTTATCTAGGTGGCCCGCTGACAAGAGCCGCCTTGACCTGCTCCTCCTATTTAACACTGCAACTGCTTGTTCACCCAGAGAGGTGAGCAAACAAAGAGGGAAGGAAGGAAGGAAGGAAGGAGTAGTTGTTGCTGCCTGCTTGTTCACTTGCTCTCTGCTTTGGCAAGCAAGCAAAATGAGGAAGATAGGTAGAGGCTCGTGATAGTGGCAGTGAGGGAATAGACTGAGCAAATAAAGGGGGCCCAATGAGGGTGTCTTGTCCAACAGCTCCCCAAAACCTGAAGCGGGCACTACCTCATTGGGGGAATCTCTGGGTGCTTGCGGAAGAAGGTCATTGTTTGGGGCTGTTGCTTTTTAAAACACAGGATTTCAAGGTACATTTCGCACTTCAGAAGGTATCCTGATATTTTGCGCTATTTTATTCTGCCATGATCAGCAAACTCCAATTCATAGCTGTGGACGGAGCAAGCCACGAAAGCAGCAATATCTACCTGTGGTCTCCACCACCACTTATTTCCCCCTCCCTCATTTATCTCCTCCCACTTCTGTCTTCCTGTGTAGGTATGCATCCAGGTGAGCCCATTCGCCAGCATATGCACCTTTTTTTAAAAAAATATGTAAGCAGGAAATGTACAAGAATAGCTTGTCAGCAATTTGCTTTAAGCTTTTTTGAAAAGCCTTTTTTTTAACCGAATGTGTGCTCGGGCAGCCTGCCAGTTTGCTTTACTCATACCAAAAACAGAGCTCCTTTCACTGAAACTAAGAGCCTTTCTACACAAGGCTTTTATTGTGAGCTCATGATTCCTTGCCTTCGGTTGTTTGCAGGTCCTTTACACAACATCATCATCGTCCAGGGCTAGGGTCACCATATGGAAAGGAGGACAGGGCTGAAATTCCCTTTTCTATACAACTATTAAAGATACAAGAGCCCTCTCCTCTTTTCCATATGGTCACCCTATCCAGGGCGTCTCCCATGATTTGCAACCATTTTAACAGAGTTTTTACTTCTAACAAGGAAAGTCTAGTATTATTTGTGATAATGGAAATCGTGTAATGGACCCATACTGTGAGTGAGCACACAATAAAAGCCTTGGGTAGTAAGGCTCTCAGGTTTTGGAGTTGGTTTTATGTATTTTATTGTATTATGACATTTCTATTCTGTCTAATAACCAAAGCTATCTGGGTGGTTCGCAAATATTAAGAAGAATAGGAAAAAAAAAACAGAGTAAAAGCCAGCAGCAGCATAAAATTTTAAAAACACAATAACACATTTAGACAAACAAAACGAATGCACTAAAACAAAATAGGGAAAAGAAACAGCAAGGAACTGAACTACACAACTGTCTGCACTGAAGACTAAGAGCAAATCTACACAGAGTCGTCGGGGCACCCTGAAGGCGCTTGCGTGCGCCTCCAGGGCGCCCCGAAACTCCTAGTGTAGATGCTGATCTTCAGGCCAGAAGAGGCGGAGGCGGCTCCGCATTGCCCCTCGCGGGGATGGGGCGAAAAGTTTCTGGCCTCTTCGGCCGCGTCCTTGCCGCCGCTGCTCACCTCCACTGTTGTAATTCTGTCTTTGCCTCCCCCAGCGCCCCCCCCCCCCCGGCGAAAGAGCCACCTGGGTCGGAGAGCTCGGCGGAAGAAGGCCCTCGGCGGAAGCCGAGCTCTCAGACCCGGGTCGCTCTTACCCCGGCAGCAGGAGGCTGGCGGGGAGGCGGCGGCGGTGGCGGGGAGGCGGCGGCAAGGACGCGGCCAGTTCCCCAGCTGCCGCCTCCTCCGTCTCTTCTGGGCTGCCGTCTACACCATCATTTTGGGGTCGTACTGGGGGTGCATGCATGCGCCTTCAGTACAACGTGTAGACAGGGCCCTGGTCACTCTAGTATAGCTCCTGCAGCTTTAACTATTGTGATGAAGAGGAAATTTCCCCAGGTTCTCCATATATACAAATGACACCTGCTGAAATTACCTTTTCTATGCAACTGTTAAAGATACAGGAGCCCTGTCCTCCTTTTCATATGGTCACCCTACCCTGGTGCTAACTGCTGATGGACAATTTCAAGGCCCCTGATGTTCTCCCCTCATTGGGTTCTTTGCTTTCAAAACCAAACTTGGACTGTGCACCCTTCAAACAGTCTTCTGTAAAGCCACCTAACAGGGTGTCTGTTAGGCCACCTAACAGATGGCCACCTAACAGGGACCTAACAGATGGCCACCAAACACATGGCCACCTAACAGGGAGTCTAGTAAAATATGTTATGGATTAGGAACTTAAACAAAAAAACTTATTTGCAAAGTAGGGTAGCCACATATGAAGTAGGGTAGCCACATATGAATTACCAAAAAAAGAGAAAGTGCATCAGCACAAAAGAGGACAAAGGTTTGCATGCAATTTGCATGTTTAAATTCATAAAGACCCACTCTACCTTATGGACCTTGTCCCACAGCTGTGGAATTCACTTCCCCTGCCGCTGCGGTTAACCAAGAGTTTGGAGGTGTTCAAGAAAAGTTTGAAACCCTTTCTTTTTGAATAGAGAGGGTTGGCTGGTTGTTCCTGAAGTAGAGCATGCTGGTGTCCCTTGTGGTGGCCACTATATGTTTTGTACGGGTCTTTGATCTTAAGCTTTTATTGTTACATTCTTTTAATTCAGT
This sequence comes from Elgaria multicarinata webbii, assembly GCF_023053635.1. Lineage (NCBI taxonomy): Eukaryota > Metazoa > Chordata > Lepidosauria > Squamata > Anguidae > Elgaria > Elgaria multicarinata. The sequence continues at coordinate 121,729,142 of NC_086175.1, read as the reverse complement.
TAAGGTTTCCTATTAGGATTAATGTATTTATTGTATTTTTCTAAACTGCTGACCTATTTTATTTTATGTACGGCGCTTTGTAATTAAGTGCTATATAAATTATTATTATTATTATTATTATTATTATTATTATTATTATTATTATTATATAAATTGCTATTTTATCTTTTCCTTCAGAAGAATATACTCTGTTCTGTGTGTTGTTTTGAAAGGGAAGCTCTTTGCTGCCAGCATTCCAGAATCAGGCCTGATTGCATTTCAATTCATCCTTGACTATAAGATCCTCTTGATCACAGGTACACGATTTGTGGAATGCATTTGCAGTCTGTTGCCGGAACGGCAGAGAATGGTCTGGTAAATGCACAATAATAGAACAGCTGCAGCAGAGAAATATAAATGCAGCAAAAGAGCGAATGCTGTTTGTTTTAGCTGAAAGTGAAAAGCGTGTGTGTGTGTGTGTGTGTGTGTGTGTCACTTATGCACTGCCAAAAAAGCAGAAATGCTTCACCAAAAAAGTGGATCCTGATCTGCATATGTGAATTATCTATGTGTTCATAAATGTACATGTATATGTATTTATATGTGTAGAGGCAAACTGAGAAATAATGGCTATAATTTAAATAGCAATATGGTGTTTTAGATCTTTATACTACTGCTGATTTTTACTCTGGCATTATTCCATTGTTTTAAACTTTTAAAGGCTTTTATATTACGTTTCATTATGTTGTATTTTATGGTTTTAAGTGCTGTAAACCACCCAGCGGGCTTCGGCAACTGGAGGTACAGAAATGTAATAAATAACTAAATTTTGCCGCATGGTGAGGATGATGATGATGATGATGATTATATTATTTAAAACATTTGTATCCCGCCCTATATCATTAAGATCTCAGGGCGGCGTACAGATAAAAGCATACAGTATAAAACAATAAATATACACAGCTAAAAACAAATTAAACCATGAACCAAGTTAAAACAATATATAATTTTAAAGCAGTAAAAACAATTAAAACAGTTAAAACAATGCCATCTTAGTGAATTCAACCATTAAAGGCTTTGTTAAAAAGCCATGTTTTTACTTGGCGTCGAAATGAAATCAGTGTTGGTGCCAGTCAGGCTTCCAAGGGGAGGGCATTCCACTGTCAGGGTGCCACAACAGAGAAAGCCCTCTCCCTTGTCCCATCAGAGCGTATGTGTTGTGCTGGTAGGATGTGGAGAAGGGCTCCTCCAACAGATCTCAAGTCTCAGGCAGGCATATATAAGGAGAGGCGCTCCCTCAAGTATCGAGGTTCCAAGCTGTTTAGGGCTTTAAACGTCATTACCAACACCTTAAATTCCAACCGGAAGTGTATAGGCAGGTGACTACCTGTGTGCCTGTTCAGCCTGTTGCCTAAATCCTATTTCGTCTTGATGGGCAACGTCAGGAACTCTGCTCTCCCTTCTCACTGTTCTTTATCTTTAAAATCCATTCAGATAGATGATGCCTCCATCTACAGTGAAAACTGTACAGTGCTGCTATTTATATATTATTTTCCATTTTATTTTATATAGGTAAGCCACAAACCTACCACTTCCAGAAGGAAGTCTTATTGCAGAGCAGAGGTGGGGAATCTGTGATTTACAGATGACAGCTCCCATAATCCCTGATGCATAAGCCTCAGATGTTGTAGCCCAACACCTCTGGAGGACACCAGGTTGGGGAAGGCTGGTTTCTACCATGACCCTCCCTTTTCTCAAACCTTGCACAGACACAGTGCTGAGGCATGAGTAAAGATGTGGAGAAGAGCCAGCCATTGGGTGCTTCCAAGTAAGGAGTGAGAGAGTCTCAGCTTGCAGAGACTGGTCTACTGTATAGCTAGAGGGTGACCATATGGAAAGGAGGACAGGGCTCCTGTATCTTTAACAGTTGTATAGAAACTGCAATCCTTGACTTGATATTGACCAACAGGGATGACTTAGTGGATAAAGTGGCAGTTACGGGAACTCTGGGGGAAAGTGACCACATCATACTTGAATACTTGATTATGAAGGAGACAAAAGTTGAGTGTAGCCATACACGTACTCTGGATTTTAGGAAAGCTGATTTTAATAAACTCAGAACTATAATAAGTTAGGTCCTGTGGCAAGTGAGCCTAATGAGAAAAGGAGTGCAGGATGGGTGGGAGTATTTTAAAAAAGACATTTTAAAGGCACAGTTACAAACAATTCCAACAAGGAGAAAAGATAGAAGACAACAGAGGAAACCAATGTGGCTCCACAAAAAGCTTAGAGATGACCTGAAAACAAAAAGGGATACATATAGGAAGTGGAAGGAAGGCCAGGCTACAAAAGAAGAGTACAGACAGGTGGCGCAGAAGTGCCAAAATGGCGTCAGGAAGGCTAAAGCTGAGAATGAGCTGAGGTTAGTGAGGGATGCTAAAAGAAATAAAAAGGCTTTCTTCAGATACGTGAGTAGTAAAAGACAGAGGAAAGAAATGGTGGTTCAACTGCTTAATGAGGATGGCAAATTGATAACAGGTGACAAAGAAAAGGCTGAAGTCCTCAATTCTTACTTTGCCTCAGTCTTCTCCCAAAAAGCGGGTCTATGACCCCCCTGGAGGAAGTGAAGCAGAAGTTGAGGGGGCAGGATTGCAATTTGAGATTGATAAACAAATGGTCAAGAACACCTAATTTCCTTGAAGGAGTTCAAATCTCCAGGGCCCGATGAACTGCATCCTAGAGTAATGAAGGAGCTAGCGGAAGAACTCTCAGAACCTTTGTCTATTATCTTTGCAAAATCATGGAAGACGGGTGAGGTGCCAGACGACTGGAGGAGGGCTAACGTTGTCCCTATCTTCAAAAAGGGCAAAAAGGAGGAACCTGGGAACTACAGACCAGTCATTCTGACATCCATCCCTGGGAAAATTCTGGAGCAGATTATAAAGAAGTCAATCTGTAAACACTTTGAAATCAATGCAGTGATCACTAGAAGCCAACATGGATTTGTCAGGAACAAGTCCTGTCAGACTAATTTGATCTCATTTTTTGATTGGGTAACCTCCCTTGTGGACTGTGGGAATGCTGTGGATGTCATATATCTTGACTTCAGCAAAGCTTTTGACAAAGTGCTCCATGATATTCTGATTAACAAACTAGCTAAAAGTGGGCTGGATGGAACAACTATTAGGTGGATTCACAGTTGGCTACAGAATCGGACTCAAAGAGAACTTATCAATGGAACCTTCTCAAACTGGGGAGAGGCAACGAGTGGGGTACCGCAGGGCTCAGTCCTGGGCCCACTGCTCTTCAACATTTTTATTAATGATTTGGACGAGGAGGTGCAAGGAACGCATATCAAATTTGCAGATGACACAAAATTGGGGGGATAGCTAATACCCTGGAAGACAGAAACAAACTTCAAAGTGATCTTGATAGGCTGGAGTGCTGGGCTGAAAACAACAGAATGAAATTTAATAGGGATAAATGCCAAGTTCTACATTTAGGAAATAGAAACCAAAGGCACAGTTACAAGATGGGGGATACTTGGCTCAGCAATACTACAAATGAGAAGGATCTTGGAATTGTTGTAGAACGCAAGATGAATATGAGCCAACAGTGCAATATGGCTGCAAGAAAGGCAAATGCTATTTTGGGCTGCATTAATAGAAGTATAGCTTCCAAATCACATGAGGTCCTGGTTCCTCTCTATTCAGCCCTGGTTAGGCCTCATCTGGAGTATTGCGTCCAGTTCTGGGCTCCACAATTCAAGAAGGACACAGACAAGCTGAAGCGTGTTCAGAGGAGGGCAACCAGGATGATCAGGGGTCTGGAAACAAAGCCCTATGAAGAGAGACTGAAAGAACTGGGCATATTTAGCCTGGAGAAGAGAAGATTGAGGGGAGACATGGTAGCACTCTTCAAATACTTAAAAGGTTGTCACACAGAGGAGGGCCAGGATCTCTTCTCGATCCTCCCAGAGTGCAGGACACGGAATAACGGGCTCAAGTTAAAGGAAGCCAGATTCCAGCTGGACATCAGGAAAACCTTCCTGACTGTTAGAGCAGTACGACAATGGAATCAGTTACCTAGGGAGGTTGTGGGCTCTCCCACACTAGAGGCCTTCAAGAGGCAGCTGGACAACCATCTGTCAGGGATGCTTTAGGGTGGATTCCTGCATTGAGCTTGGGGTTGGACTCGATGGCCTTGTAGGCCCCTTCCAACTCTGCTATTCTATGATTCTATGAAAAGGGAATTTCAGCAGTTGTCATTTGTATGCATATAGCACCTGGTGAAATTCATCACAGCAGTTAAAGCTGCAGGAGCCCTGCCCTCGATTCAAAAGAGGGCAGGGCTCCTGCAGCTTCAACTGCTGTGATGAAGAGGGAATTTCACTAGGTGCTGCTTTCATACAAATGACACCTGCTGAAATTTCGTTTTTGATACAATTGTTAAAGATACAGGAGCCCTATCCTCTTTTTCTTATTGATTGATTGATTGCATTTCTACCGCCCAATAGTCGAATAACTCCAGTGAAAGAGAGCCCCCCACCTCCTGAAGCAGGCTGTTCCACTGTCAAACAGCTCTTAGAAAGCTTTTCCCAATGTTTACCCCAAATCTGCTTCCCTGTAATTTCTACCCATTGTTTCTGTTTCTTGTCCTCTGGAGCACTGTAGAACAAGTCCATCTTCTAATTGTGATCAGATCCATGCCTGCAAATTTATCATATGTGGCAGTGATAAAACACGTGTGCAAATTGTGCGTCAAAGTCATAAAATGGGCTACAAATCCAATAAAATAGAACCGAAAACAAAAACTGGTATTCAAAAGCTGGATATGGAGTGCCAAGAAGTCTGGGGCATTTTGTGGTCTACTAGGATAGCAGGACTGAAAGAACATATGTAGACAAGGGAGCAATTTACTTGCTGTATCTACATACATGGCAAAAGTGTTAAATCTCGTTTGAATGTGCCAAGTATCACTAAAAAGTGATTTTGAGCCCGTGCCTCACTATTTGTGCCATGTGTAAACGTTAATATAGACTAGAGTGTTAAAGGGAAATGTACGTTCTACTACTTCCTATTAGGTTTTACGCTTGCTTTTATAGTCAGATTGAAGCACAAAGCATTTTTTTGTGTATGAAATCACCCATAAGTATTGTTGTGATATGCAAATCTCACAAATGGAGCTTCTCACCTTACTCTGACAAACCTGGGGAATTAATCGATTACGTAGCTTGATTAAAAACACACGCATGCACACACCAAAAACAAAGTCTGTTGCCAAGTGTCGACATGTCTGTACTTGTAGGTTTCATCACCTCCCTATAGAGTTTATAAGGGGGCGTATGTGGGGATTAGAGAGAGAGAGAGAGAGAGAGAGAGAGAGAAAGAAAAAGAAATCAGAAAAATGCCACTCCACAGCACTTCTAGAGACAAGATAACAAGATACTCCTGTTTTACACTGTTATGTTTCTAGGAGAATCCTGGTGGCTCCGATTTCGGTGGGGCTGTGCATCCATTCTGGGTTTCAGTCAGAACTCTAAAGGGAACTGTCCAAAGTTCTGCACCCAGCACTTTGGATAGCTCCATTAGAATTCTGGCTGAAACCCAGAATGGATTCACAGCCCCTCCGAAATCGGAGTCACCAGCCTCTATTGAATATTTCCAGCCAAGAGGGTGCGGGTTTTGCTCCCCCTGTCGGCGGTAGGAAGGGTAAACGACGACGGACAGGCGCGGCGGACCAATATCGCCCGCGCGTCTCGGAAAGCCATCCAATTGCAGGGAGAGAAAGTGGAAGGGCGGGGCCTCTTTGGGTGGGGTTCGGGGAGTGGCGTGGACTTACAGCGCGCGCGAGCAGAGGCCAGGGGTAAGAGGAGAAGAGGGCGGTGTGCAAAAGTCCCAACTGTCGAGCTGAGGGGGGCGAGAAATCCCAATCTAGGGGTCGGAAAGATTGTGGCGAACGAGAACTTCGCTTATAAAACGGCTCCACCACCTCTGAGGGTGAGGAAGGGCCCTTGAGGCTCTTAATTCAAATAAATAGGAGTTACACTCAAGCTCTGTTACCTTTACCTCCCCAAAAGGCTCACAGACCTTTGGTTTTCCTCCCTCACGATGATTTATTAAATGTATGAATGACTTCACACCCAGAAAAGTGGATTTGCACACATGTGCAGACACAGAAATCCATAATTAATATAACAAAAAAATCCCCAAACGAATATAAAGAATTAGCACAATAATACAAATAAAAGCAAACAACTAGTTCATTTGGAACTTACCTCAGTCTCTCTCAGGAAATGGGAGAGAAGTGCTTTCTCCCATCTTCCTGTTGAATTCCACAATTATCTTTTATTTATTTATTAATTACATTTCTATCCTGACCTAAGGTGGCTTACATGGTTCTCCTTTCTGTTTTACAACAGCCCTGTGAGGTAGGTTAGTGATAGGGTCAGTGACTGGCCCAAAGTTACCCAGTGAGCTTTCATTTGTTTATTTATTTATTGCATTTTTATACCGCCCAATACCTAAAGCAATCTGGGTGGTTCACAGTTCATGTTTTTGACCAGCAAAGTTCCACGGAGCAGCTCACAACATAGTTTAAAAGCCATAAAAACACCCAGCAACAACAGACCAAAAACAAAGGTGGGAAGAAAACCCCAGCCAGTGGAAGGAGAAACAAAACCCCAGCATTTATTTATTTTATCTATCTATGGCCTTTCCACCCAAAAATGGCACTCGAGGTAGCTAATGACAAAATTCAGATGAAAAACAAGGTTTTAATCGAAAGGTAACATTAAACAATTAAGTAAAAATCAGAACAATCAAAGAAGTAACAACGCCTCCTTCAGGAACAGACTAGAGTATATGCCAAAGGCTTGTCTGTATCAAAACAGCTTTGCTGGTGGAAAAACAGTGGCATTTAAGACTCCGCCAACAGTTGATCAGTTCATCCCAAAGGCCCCGTGAAATAAAAGTTGTTCTGACCTTGCTATAGTCTATTGCTAAAATATCCCAAGTTAACTCAGAAACATATGGAGAGACCTGGTGACTCTGCATTCTGTTCATACAGTGCTCAGCCTACAAGTAGGTCTGTAGGAAGCCTGCAGATAGGACATAAGTGCAATAGCACCCTCTCGTCCATGTCCCCCAGCAACTGGTATACATAAGCATACTGCCTCTGGTACAGGAGGTAGCATATAGCCATTAGGAATAGTAGCTATTGATAGCCTTTTTGTCCATGAATTTGTCAATGGTGTGACATGGCTACAAAGGAAAGAGCCTTCTCTGTAGCGGCCCCCATCCGTGGAATGCCCTTCCCAGGGAGATCCGCTTGGCACCTTGACTGTAAGCATTTAGATGCCAGGTTAAGACTTCCAGCAGGTGTTTAGGCTGCAATCTTATACGCATATATTTGGGAACAAGTGTCATTGAACTCCATGGGGCTTACTTCAGAATAGACATAAACAAGATTGTGGTGTATAACTTTTAATCTATGGCTCTGATGGTTAACTTTACTGCTGGCTCTTGGTTTGATATTTGTATTCTGTTTGTTCTATTGGCTGTTACTGTGCTGTTTAGTTTTTTTATGATTGTAAACCTCCCCAAGGGCATCTGCTGGTTGTGTGGTATATAAATTTAATTAGTTAATTAAATGTAAGGAATCACATTGAATCCCGACAGGCACACTGTTATAAAAAGGGCTTTTATATTTGTTATGTTCTGAAACAGTAAATTCCTGAACACTGCATAACCCTTTGTCGTCTTTTTGTTGTTGTTGCTAGAGATGTAAAATTTCTGGAAATGTTGAAGCCATGGAAAAACCTGGTTTTTCCCCGGTTTTTTTTTTTTTTGGGGGGGGGGGGACCGGAAATTTTCGGGAAAATTGAAATAATGCAATGTAAGCACTTTTTACAGATTTAAAGTCACTTTGTTACTTTAGGAACATAAAATGTAATTACGTCCAAGTTGGTTTGGCATAAAATTATTACATTTGGTATATTAAAACTAGTGCATTCAAACAATTATTACAAATTTAATTTACTATATATATATATATATATATATTTGGTAACAAATGGAGCAACAAGCTCCTGAACTGTTAGGAACAGCTGAACTGTAAGGAACCTCTTTGGTTCTGCCAGTTTATGAGGAGCAGGCAAAAAACAATTTTAAAAAACAACAACTGAAGAAACCACCAACATTAGTAACAAAGAAAATTATTTATGTCTCCACTAGTCCGCCAGTGTCAAGACATAAAGCCCCCATTCCCATAAAAAGAGCTGAGAAAAATGGGGGGGGGGGCACCATCAGACTCATTTTCTGACCTATAGCTATCAGTATTAGTTTCAGTCTCTGCTTCCATGGAAGTGCCCCCAGAGGCAGAAATGCATCTTCCTCTTGCATTTGAGAGTTGTAGTTTCAGTTTGCAACCTAGGATTTGCTTGTCCTTGGTGCACAGACATTGTAATAATCTGATACTGTACAGTTTTTAGAAATCATTTGGTGAAGTAAATATCTGAACACCTTGTCTTAAACATTTTATTCATCATGCTAAAATGAAACATCCCATAATCTGTTTTTTCTTCATTTTTTTCATTTTTTTGGAAAAAAATCAAAAAAGGCTTCGGGAAAAATTGGAAAAACTCTGTTTTTTTCCTGAATTTTTCTGGTTTTTTTCCAGGCCTTCACATCTCTTGTAGAATATTTTGTTTTGACTTATCATATCTGGATTGATACTTTTTTTAAACCTGCCATTGAAGTGCTTTGCGGGAGCCAAGCAAGACAGGCTTCTGGGAGCAGGGACTTCCAAAACCTCAGCATCACCATAAAAAAAGCCCTGTCTCGCATAAACACTCACCATACCTCTGATGGTTGGGGAATGGACATCATGGATGACAGTGGTGTATGGAGGTGGGCAGTTTATTGAGGTACCCAGAAGTCCTTCTCTCTTGTCCATCCCTCCTAGCAGAACTAATGCTACTCAAACTTGGGTTAACAGGGTAGCGTTTATTTCATGCACTGGGATTTCACTGTATCGTTTTCCTTATTTCAGTGAGTTACAATCTGGCGGAATGACGGGTCGAGCACGAATAAAGGCCAGAGGGCAAATCCTTTCTGGAGAAGAAGAAACATTTGGACAACCTGGTTCCACCAACCCGGTATGTGTGTGAAGCTTGTGACTGCCTTTTACAAAATTTTAACTTCTCTCCAGTGCATCAGGGCTGGCACTACCCTTAGGCAGGGTGAGGCAGGTCATCACAGCCAGCAGTTGTGTCAGTTATTTATATGTGATATTTTTCATACCATGGGGTGGTGAGTACACCTTTCAGACTTTCTTCCTCAGCCATGCAAATGTTTTGGACAGTCTGTGGAAGTAATGGCCTTTGGCTATTACTACCAATATATCAGTCAGTGTTGTTTATTTGCTTGTATCCATTGGTCTTTGTTAAACAGGGAAAGGGTGTGAATTTTTTCAATTTAGCCTTTAAAATGTGTAGTTTTAATGTTTTTACTGTAAATAATGTTCTTGCTTTGATAGTTTTAAGGTTTTATTGATTTAAATTGTTGCACATCGCTATGATAGCTTTTTAGGAGATACGGTGATATATAAATGTTAATTATAAACCACTTTTAAGCTTGCCAAATGAGCAAGCAATATACCAATGAAAATGTAGAACTAGTTATAAGGTTTACAATGTAAATCAAACTGATAATAAATTAATCACATGATGGGCTGGCCTATAAACTGCTAGCTACACCCCATAATACCTGACTACTTTTTGTTCAGTAAAATTATTTTGAATCTTTTGTGCTATCAGTGCAGAAAGAAAACCACCCCCATATAATTCACATATTTGTCCTTACCAGCCAAAAGATACAAGAGAATTACATATTATTGATACAGTTTTGGTCCTGCTGGATAGCTCCTGGTGTGCATACTTTTCCTTACAAAGAAATTATCTTGGTGCATGAAAAACGTGAGGTGTTTAAAGAGCATTATTGTTGTTGTTTACATCTGCTACTGTCTGTTCTATCACCTCGACCTCATAGGTCTGCTTGGGGAGTGGCAATGCCCTTGTTTTGCAGACTGTTGAAGAAGCTGCTAACAGACACCCAAGAGCTGGGAAGAGTCCACCAAAATGTAAGTGTTTGACTTAAACGATGTATATTGTTCAAATATTCTTGTCTTTAGAGCAAGATGAAGTCTTTCATGACATGATAGCACTCTTCAAATACTTGAAAGGTTGTCACACAGAGGAGTGCCAGGATCTCTTCTCGATCGTCCCAGAGTGCAGGACACGGAATAATGGGCTTAAGTTACAGGAAGCCAGATTCTGGCTGGACATCAGGAAAAACTGCCTGACTGTTAGAGCAGTACGACAATGGAACCAATTGTCTAGGGAGATGGTGGGCTCTCCCACACTAGAGGCATTCAAGAGGCAGCTGGACAGCCATCTGTCAGGGATGCTTTAAGGTAGATTCCCGCAATGAGCAGGGGGTTGGACTCGATGGCCTTATAGTCCCCTTCCAACTCTACTATTCTATGATTCTATGTGCTGGTGATTACCTTTGAAATCCAGGGTACCTGGGGGAGTAGTTTCTCCCATGTGAACCACTTCACACTTCAGGTCATCTTGGGAGGTTTTGCTCCAGGACCCATTCTTTTTGGAAGCAAAATCTACTGTGGCACAGAGTAGAAATGCCTTCCCCAACCTGGTACCCTCTAGCTGTGTTGGACAACAACTCCTGTCATTAAAAGATGATGGGAGTTGCATTCCTACATAGCTGGTAGGCACCAGGTTGGGGAAGGCTAAAGAAGGGCCATCTTAGGGGTGTTTTCTTAGGGGTGGCCCCTGAAGTGTGAAATATGCTTTCCAGGCAAACTCACTGTGCTTCAGTTAGTCAGTATTGTTTGGTTATTGCTAAACAGGGAAATGAATAGGAAAGCAAACTTGAGGCTTGCAAAACAAGTGAACAACTTGCACTTTAAAAGGTAGAACTGGCTATAAAATTGGCATTGTAAAACAATCTATTGATAAATAAAATGCATGATGGTAGGTTGGCCAGTAAACTCCATAACAGCTGAGCACATTCTGTGCAGTCAACGACACTTCTTAGATTTCTTCATGCCGTTATGTTCTTGGTACCTTTCTCTCATTCTCCTTGAAGCCTTCAAGATTTTCTCTCTCTCTCTCTCTCTCTTTTTCTTATCAAGTTGGCTTTTCTGTCGGACATTCTGGTTATACAGTGATGGACAGAGGGGGGAGGATCCGTCGTAACTTTCAAGACATGGGAATAAATACTAGGGAGACGATGACCCACGTCAAAGATTCTAAAACAGGTACAGTAATCCTCTGCTTTTATCTGGAAGCAGCCATACATTCCTGCTACAGCAACCAAGCCTTTATCCAGTTGTGCTATATTATAATTGGAGAGGCCAATGTATTTTAGTATTTCATTGAAATTGTTTTTAGCTGTTTAAATTGTTTTAAAATTTTGAGTATTTAAATTTTTATGCTGTACTTTATCTTATAAATTGTTATGAACTGCCCATAAACCTTTGGCTTTTGAGTGATATAGAAATAAAATGAACTGAAGAAGTCCAGCAATATCCTCCCATCCCATATTATGAAAGAGGACAGGGTTGCCCATGAGTCATAAGAACATAAGAGCCATGCTGGATGAGATCAAGGGTCAATCCAGTCCATCATTCTGTTCACACAGTTGTCAACCAACTGTTAACCAGGGAACCACAAGGAGGACATGGTGCAACATCCAGCTGATGTTTCCAGCAACTGGTGTATATAGGCTTACTGCCTCTGATACTGGAGGTAGCATATATATATCAGGACTAGGAGCCATTGATAGCCTTCTCCAGGAATTTATCCAACCCCCTTTTAAAGCCATCCAAATTGTTGACCGACACTACATCTTGTTGTAGCGAATTCCAGAGTTTAACTATGCGCTGTATGAAGGAAGTGGAGAAGCCTTGTCGCAGTGTGAAATGGTGGTTGTGTCTTACCTGTTTTTAACAACCTCCCTCCCTGCAAAATGCATGTTTTTGGAAGGGGCATATCACTTAGATATCACAGGGAGAGTTCAGAGGACCATTGGAGAGCGTTCACCTTAAATTAGACAACTCAGTAGCAGCTGTTGTGAAGCGAGGACATTCAACCACTGCCTGTTTGTCACCTCCTAATGTTGAGCTCCTTCCTCCTGATGTAGGGGAAGAAGGGGGCCCTGCCCCCTTTCCAAGCTGGCCTTCCCAGAGGTCCTTTGCTGGCTTGGGCGTGTCTTCCTGGGCTTGGGTTCCTGTCAGCCCCCCACCCTCAGCAGTGCCCTCCTAACCTGCAGGGGCAGGGATGGGGTCTCTCAGCTTGACTGCCATAGTAGTTCTAGCTGGGAGAGTTTACCCTGAAACTCAGCTTGTAAATCTTTTAAAGAAAGAAAGAAGAAACAAATGTGTGTGTTCTTCTTCGTGGTCTCTATGCATCACACATATGGGCTTTGCGCCTGCGCAGAGACCAGACCGGAACCTTCTATAGCTGAGTGGAACGTTTTTGGTGGGAACCCCTCCCCCACGCTACCGCGCATGTCCATGGGGTTCCCGCCCTTACCTCAGTTCTTCTTCGTCCGCCATTGTGCACAGACTTGTTTAACCGAACCTCTAGCGTTTTTCTTGTTAACTTTCTTCTCTTTTCTACAATCTTCTTCGTCTTCGATCCTTTTCTTAGACTCTTCTCGTTTCCTTTCTTTATATCTATATTAAAAAAAAAAAATTTTTTTTCTCGTTAGATAGTTTTCCTCAGCGACTTCGGTCGCCTGAGGCCCGTATGGCAGTTAAAGCCCCGTTCAGGAAGTGTGTTAAGTGTGGGGCCAAGCTTCCACCTACTGACAGACACTCCCTCTGTGTCCTTTGCTTGGGCGAAGGCCACGTCGGTGAGGCCTGCCATCATTGTATGTCGTTTACAAAACAGACAAGAAAAAACAGAGCTGACCGACTTCGTTCCATTTTATGGGAAAAAGCTCTTAAGGCCACGGAGGCGCCTACTATGGATAAAACGTCCGTTACTGACAAAACGGCAGCCCGTAAGTCCGTTACCGACAAACCAGCAGACCGCAGCACTGAAGTGCAAGCCAGAGCACATAGGGCTCAGATACCCCTCACGCCTGGTCGGTCTTTGACGAGTTCTATGGCAAAAAAGATTTCAAAGAAAGCCAGAACTCCCAAACCTTCTTCTGAATTAGAAAAGAAGAAGAAGAAGAAGAAGAAGAGGGACGCGGAGAAACCCTCCTTAGCGTCACCTCGTGCGGCGGAGCCAGTTAGGAGTCACTCCACTCCTCCCACTGTACCGACCGCTTCGATACCGAGGCCCTCCTCGGTATCGAGATCTCAGTCGGTACCGATGGCTACGGTACCGACACGCCCGCCCAGCCTATTGGAGGGCGAGCTAAGGGATTCGGCGTCAGCGGCTTCTTTTCAACAGCCTCCAAGGCCTCAAGTACTTCAGGGATTAATCCCATTACAGCCGTCGCCAAGACTAACGCCGCGCCGTGAATGGGACGGAGCTTCCAGATACTCCGATCCCCAGTCAAGATTCGATGATTATGAATGGGACCGATATTGTCCACAGCGCTACTTCCCGGATCACCAGTATCCACAGGAAGACTATTATGCTCACCCTCCACCTACAACAAGAGTGTGCCGCTTGCCATTACCTCCGTCGCCCGCCCATCAAACATCTAGGGTGTCGACCCCTCAACAACGTATACAACCATCGGCGTCGACCGTGGCAGTTCCTACGGTACCGACTGAGCAACTTCAACTACAAGTAGTTACACTATCTTCTCCGGAACAAGACTATCCTCCAGATTCGGAGTCGAGGGTGTCGGCGACTCCATAGATGCCTTCACCAGAAGATGAGGTCCATGACAACGACCCTTCTTCTCCCTCGGACGATATGGTCAGATTTTCTGACCATATGCTTAGAATGGCGCAGGCATTAGGATTAGATATCCAACAAACGGACGAGTCGGTAGTTGATCCAATATATGACGTATTCCAATCTACCACTAACCAGAGACTTGCCATTCCTATCCCGCATGCATTGAAGCAAACAGCTCAACTGTCGTGGAAGACACCTGCTATGACTCAGGCTACATCGAAGAGATTAGAGACCCTCTATCGAATCCAAGAGGAAGACGTAAAATTTCTAGTACAACATCCAAAGCCTAATTCCATCGTGGTGGAGTCGGCCCAAGGCCAATCACAAAAAGCACATTTGGCACCCGTGGATAGGGAAGGTAGAAAACTAGATCAGACTGGCAGGAGAATCTATTCCTCATCTTCGTTGGGCATCAGAGCGTCAGCATATGAGGCAACTATGGCAAGATACCAGCTCTTCCTCTGGGAGAAGATAGGATCTTTATGTGAACATCTCCCAGAGGACAAAAAAGAGCTGGCAAGAGTGTTTCAGAACGAGGCCTCAGCCATCGCCAGACAGCAGTTGTCCACGGCTCGACACCAAGTGGACTTCCATTCAAAGTCCATGATGGGCGCCATATCTTTGAGGAGGCATGCTTGGCTCAGATCAGCTAATCTGACGCATGAAACCAAATGGAGAATAGAGAATATGCCATTCGATGGTGAAGGTTTATTTAATACCAAGACTGATGAGACGCTGGATTCTATCTATAAAGCAAGAACAACTGCTAAAAAGATGGGATTCACTGCTCCTACAGTACAGTATAGACCAAAATGATGGACGAGGCCACCTATGCAACAACAGCAGCAATACCGGCCTCAATACCAGCCTCAACCTCGACAGCAGCTCCAGAGGAAGAGACCTTATCAAAACCGTTTTTCGCAAGACAAACGTCAACCCGACTTCAGCAAGAAGCAGCGGGTTTGACTCTTCGGTCCCAGATCCACCTCCCTTTGCGAACCGCCTAGCACCCCATTACCATCAATGGGAGTCAATAACAACAGACTCCTGGGTGCTCACTATCATCAACTCGGGGTATGCCATCGAGCTCGATGTCCTTCCTCCTTTTTCGGGGGTGAAAGTAACGGCGCCATCCCCTCCTCTGCTTCTCGAGGTACAGACCCTGCTGTCGAAGGGAGCCATCTCTCCCGTACCCGCAGAGGAACTCAACCGGGGATTTTTCTCCCGATACTTCACGGTCCCGAAAAAAGATGGAGGTCTTCGACCGATCATGGACTTAAGGCAATTAAACAAATTCATCACCCCGAGAAAGTTCCGTATGACTACGGTTACTTCAATTCTGCAGCTCCTACACAAGGGGGTTTGGTTCGCGGTGGTGGATCTGAAGGATGCGTACTTCCATATCTCCATCAGGAAGTCGCATCAAGCTTACCTTCGATTTTCGATCGGTGCATCTCAGTACCAGTTCACCGTTCTTCCCTTCGGGTTGGCCACGGCACCGAGAGTTTTCACGAAGGTGATGGCGGTGGTCTGCACCCATCTAAGACAGAAAGGGATTTACATATATCCATACCTGGACGATTGGCTCCTGGTAGCGAACAACAGCGACATGCTCCAGAGAGATATTTTAACCACCCTCAACCTGTTGGACTCGTTGGGTCTATGGGTCAATGAGGAAAAATCCATCTTGACCCCACAGCAGAGATTAGACTTTATAGGGGTAACTCTATCATCTCGAGACGGGAGAGCATACCTGCCCTCGACCAGAGCGAGCACCCTTCAAGAGCTAGCCATCGCTACTGAGAGCCGTCGAAAAGTTTCGGCATGGACAATCCAGAGGCTACTAGGCTTGATGGCAGCTACAACTGCAGTCATCAGGTTTGCAAGACTCAGAATGAGAATATTGCAGGCTTGGTTTTTAAGAACATTCAACCTTCGGCACGATGCTCGACGAACTTACCTGTCGATACCGAAGCAAGTCAGGGCAACTCTGAAATGGTGGTTTTCGATGTCGACGCTCCTAGAAGGGGTTCCGTTCCAACAAGAAGCTCCTTCGGTGACGATCACAACGGATGCATCCTTAACCGGATGGGGAGCGCACTGCAACTCCCTCACCGCTCAAGGTCGTTGGCCTCTATATCAAAGAGAACAACACATCAACCATCTAGAACTCTTAGCTGTGGAAAATGCAATAAAGACTTTTTCACAAATGATCGAGGGCCGAAATGTCCTGATCGCGACAGACAACACCACCGTAGTGGCTTACATCAACAGGCAGGGTGGAACAAGATCACACCCTCTGAACCGTTCTGCACTCAGAATCTGGAACTGGTGCATAAAGAGAAAGACTTACCTGACTGCCATCCATGTAGCAGGAAAGGAAAACATCATTGCAGACTCCCTCAGCAGGTCCTTCCATGTCGACCACGAATGGGAGCTCGATACCGAAATCCAAGACGATCTTTTTCGGTACTGGGGCCGCCCTGCTGTCGATGTCTTCGCTACCGAAGAAAATGCAGCTTGCTCCAAGTTCTGCAGCAGAGCAGGAAGAGGAAAGCACTCCCTAGGAGATGCTTTCACCAGGACTTGGAGAGGAAATCTCCTGTACATCTTTCCACCCTTCCCACTATTGACGAAGGTGTTAGCCAAGATCCAGATGGACAACTCAAATTGCATCTTGATCACGCCATGGTGGCCTCGACAGACGTGGTTCTCACACGCCCTTCAACTGTCGAACGGGAATTACATCAGACTCCCGTCGATACCGAGGCTACTGTCTCGACACCAGGGCAGGGTTCGACATGCAAACCTGTCGACCCTCAAGATGACAGCATGGAGAATATCATCCACTCCTCCTCTCGTGTCGAAGATTTAACTGTAGACCATATATTATTGGCATCACTAAAGCCTTCAACAAGGAAATCTTACGTGGCAAAGTGGCAGAGATTTCAAACTTTCGCCTTGAAAAACGATCAAGCACCCGAATCTTGCCCTTTGTCAGTGATTCTTAAATACCTATTGACGCTTTTCCAGCAGGGACTCAAACTTACTTCAATCAGAGTCCACTTGGCGGCTATTACGTCTTTTCATCGAGGCATGGATGGTTTTACACCCTTTGCTCATCCAACATCGAGAAATTTTTTAAAAGGGCTTAAAAATACGATACCGACAGTAAAGAGTATAATTCCACCATAGAGCTTGTCAGTTGTATTACAAGCACTGACAAGGAAGCCTTTCGAGTCCATGGCCTTATCTGACCTTAGGCTTCTGACATTCAAGACTGTCTTTTTAGTAGCCATCACCTCTGCTAGACGTGCAAGTGAGCTTAGAGCTCTCAGGATAGATGCTCCTTATACTATCTTTCACAAAGATAAGGTTGTGTTACGCACAGACCCTGCCTTCTTGCCTAAGGTAGTGTCAACTTTTCATCTATCCCAGCATATTACTCTTCCAGCTTTCTTTCCGAATCCTGCGACACCTATTGAGTCCTCTTTACATACACTTGATGTAAGGAGAGCTCTTGCCTTCTACAAGGCTAGGTCAGAGAGTTTTAGGAAAACAAAGCAATTGTTTATTTGTTATGGTGAGCCTTCTAAGGGACTCCCTGTTTCATGCCAGCGACTGTCACGCTGGATTGTAGAGACAATTGAACTTGCCTACTCTATCTCTAAACTAGAGCTGGTGAAACCTGTGACAGCTCATTCTACCAGAGCTGTCGCAACATCTGTTGCCTTCAGCAGAGGTGTTCCCCTGGCAGAAGTCTGTAGAGCCGCAACGTGGTCCACTCCATCCACGTTTGTCAGGCACTACAGTTTGGACACCCGTGCGAGGCACGACTGCTCGTTTGGGAGGACAGTGCTCTCGGAGTTCTTCAGATGATGCACCAACCCACCTCCAAGGTAGGTCAGCTTGCTACTCGCCCATATGTGTGATGCATAGAGACCACGAAGAAGAAATGCAGGTTGCTTACCTGTAACTGTAGTTCTTCAAGTGGTCATCTATGCATTCACACAACCCACCCACCATCCCCTCTTGGTGGTGTGAGACTTACAAATGACACAGTTATATGTGGAATGTACTTTATTTTATTTTACATTCATGTTTATGGGGGCACAATGTCAGACTCCTGTAAACTGAGGTAAGGGCGGGAACCCCATGGACATGCGCGGTAGCGTGGGGGAGGGGTTCCCGCCAAAAATGTTCCACTCCGCTATAGAAGGTTCCGGTCTGGTCTCTGCGCAGGCGCAAAGCCCATATGTGTGAATGCATAGATGACCACTCAAAGAACTACAGTTACAGGTAAGCAACCTGCATTTTTTCCTGGTGCTTGTGCCTGGCCTTTGTATTGAATATTGCAAGGATGCTTCCAAGCTACCCTGCTCTCAGATTTTGCATTAGTCTTCCTCCTGAAACGCTAGACCAGCCTTCCAAAACCTGATACCCTCCACATGTGTTGGAGATAATGGAGGATATATCAGACTGCACTAGACCTCCTGGTAAACCAGCTGGAACAGAAAAATGGAATCTTGGTAAAAAGGATCGCTGAAATTCAGTTTGGTAAAGTGTCATGTGCACACTGCATATATTTTCTCCTCCTATCAAATTTCAGATTTTGAAAGAAGTTGGCTCTTTCAGGATTGGGCATATGGGGGAGGAAGTGGGAAAGGACATAGCAATTACACTACAACAGAAAGAGAATGAGAGCTAACTACACACAGATTCCATAGCTGAGATCTGGGCTAAATAAAGTACAGTGTTCTCAGGCGTTTTATACCCTCTGTTCTGTCTTGTTAAAGTACCCTGTAACATATTCAGATGAAGCAGGGCTACAGAATTTTAGGCCCAGGGGCCCAGTCCATCCCTACACGTTGCCTTGCTCCTGAACACCAATCATTTCGTGGTTTCCTGGCTTTTGTGTATCTTCCCCCCCCCCCCATTCTAAAAAGCTGAAAGGCCTGTCCTAGGGGCTTAGTTATTGGCAGGATGAGCTTTAAGCTAAAATATGCTGGCATTTTTGGCCCCACCTCTTTTGTTTTACCCACAACTGGAATGCAGCCCACGACAGTCTCATCCCTTGGACTGAAAGAGGTTCAGCACCCCTGGAATAAAGAGTCAGATACATGTTCATCCCCTTCTCCTTAGTCTGGCTCTGTAATAAACCCAGCACAGTTCTGTGGCTGCTGTAGCATTGGTGTAAGAGGGACAGTTTTAGAAGTCAGGTACTTTCCCGGGGAAACTGCTCCTGCATTGAAATGCTGCAATAATACGTATTGGCCAGCACAAAGTTAATTTTCAATCCTCTCATCCATTTCAGGCTCCAGCGGGATTCCTGTGAAAGTGATAACCAACCTGTTTAGCTTAGGTTTGCCCAGGGAATGGCAGCTGTATCAATACGATGTAGCATTTTTCCCAGAGCTGGAATCGAGGCGTTTGCGGGTTGCACTGTTATACGGCCATGCAGAACTTCAAGTTACAGCGAAAGTATTTGATGGAGCGACTCTGTTTCTTGCACAGAAACTGGAAAACCGAGTAAGACCGTGTGTGTCTCTGTGTGTGTGTGTCATTAAAGCCCAAAATAAAAATGCAGCAATACTGCTGTTACTAGCCTTGAAATTTCAGTGGTGGGGTAGGGGAATATTTGGGGGAGAAGGGAATTCCCACTTGCATTCTCCGCACTCATATGAGGGGATTAGGGAATTTCATGGAAAATGGAACTGTTAGTGGTTTCTAATCATGGTGGCTATATTTTACCTCCAGTATGCTGGAGAACAACAATGGCAGGATGCTATTCCCCTTGTGTCATGCATCCCATAGGCATTGGTTAGGCAGTGCTGGCTCCAGGTTTTGGGGGTACTTAACTTGGGCAAGACACCTCCAGTGATTCTATTTTCTTACCAGCACTGTGACCAGCTGCTGCTCTTCCTCCGCTTCATTGTGATCACCTGCTTGTTTGCCAGAGAGCCAATGAACAAAAATAGGTAGCAGAATCTAGAATTATAGAATAGTAGAGTTGGAAGGGGCCTACAAGGCCATCAAGTCCAACCCCTTGCTCAATGCAGGAATCCACCCTAAAGCATCCCTGACAGATGGTTGTCCAGCTGCCTCTTGAATGTACTGTTTCTCCTTTACAATACTGCTATTCCCTTAGGCCAAAGCAAGAGGTGAGTGAACAAGCAGGTTGCAGTGAAGAGGAGCAGCAGCAGCAGGTCCAGGGCACTCTTATCAGTTGGTCCCATGATGGGATATGGGCCTTTGGCAGATGCCCGACCATGCAGACCCTGGACACTGGGGGAAACAGGACGCTGAACTAAATAAGCCTTTATCTGATCCAGCTAGGCTGCTCTTTTGTGCTTATGCCTGCCCCTTTCCCTTTGCCTCAGTACCTTCCATCCTTCATACCATATCCCACTACTTGCTCTTTTTGCTCTGAGGCTGGCTTCTCATCCACCAGTCTTGTCATGTTGCTTCAGTGCTTGCCAGGTGGCCTGTTAGGGAATGTCCTTCTCTATTTTCTGAAGTTTCTCTGCGTGGTCTTCCCCAGTTTCCAAAGCTGGTTTCCTAACTTTGGTTTAGTGACATCATGTTCTAGAGACTTTTTACACAGGGCTTTTATTGTGCGGTCATGATTGCTTACTCATGGTAGTTTGCGGGGCCTTTACATGATATCGTCATCCTACTGGGCTTCTCTTGTGGTTTGCAACCATTTGTGTATTTTCCCTCCCTAACGACGAAAGTCTGGTATTATTTAGAAATGGTGGAATGAGAGTCCCATATAATCGCACAGTTCATCTATATCACAGGGCCATTTAGTGTGTAATGAAACATATAGAAAGGCAAAGAAAGAAAATCACCAGAAAAAAGCACATGGAAAGGAGCTGTTCTCAATCACGCAAAGAAACTGGGATCAGAAGCCTCAGTTAAAAGTGTGGGTTAAAAGTCTCAGGTAGAAATGCCCCTAACACGTTACTGCTGGTCTGTGATAAATATAAAAGTTGTGACAAAAACAACATTTTTGAGACCTCCCCATTTTAAAACAATGTAGAGTAGCTTTAAACTTCTTCTTCTTTATTATCGTTATCATTATTATATTTCTATACTGCCTAATAGCTCAAGCTCTCTGGGTGGTTTAAAAAGTTAAAACCATAAAATACAACAACATGATAAAACAAAATACACAACTTTTAGAAGTTTAAAACTACAATATCAAACCAAAATAAAAACCAGCAGGTGTAAAGATCTAAAAATACAATAACACATTTACAGACAACAAAAACTAAAGGATTAAAAGAATAAAAAGTTCTTCACCTGATGCCCAAAAGACCATAATCTAGGCACCAAGTGAGCCTCTCTGGGGAGGGCATTTGAAAATGGGGTGCCACCATTGAAAAGACCCTCTTCCTATCCGGTTTATACTAGAAACTTAATACTAGCTGTCCAAAGCAAGAATGGCTTAAAAAACACCCTCAGGAATAATCGTTCATTAGTAATATTAATTGCCTATTGCAAATCCTAAAATGCATATATTTTAACAAATGAAATATGGGGTCCTGCAATGTCTTATATGGAACACAGTCTATCTCTTCTGCTAAGCTTAAATGGTTTACAGTGCAAGCCTATCTTGATTTCTGAGTTGGCATGTATATGATTGCTCTTATCAATCCTGTTTAACTGTTGACTTCTTACCTTTATATATTATTATGCTGTAAGTTAATTCATTGTGGTCCTTAATTATTTTTCCTTTTATTTTGTAAACTTTTTCTAAAAATGTTTAGGGTTGATGGTTGCATAACCCTCACTTTGTTGTTTAACCCCCGAATAACCCTTGATCCGCCAGGTATGCCTGACACGCTGCGAACCCATCAGGGGTTGTGTATTCAAAATGGCGGCCAGCATACACCGGGGCTCATCGTGGGTTAAATAACCCTTGGTGAACCCAGCATGTTGTGTGAAATGGGCCTGGGAGAAAGGGATAGCATGCCCAATTTGGGCTGCAGTCCCACCTGCTATTGTTTTCCGCCTTGCTCACTGCTGGTATGCAACTCCTGACAGCTTACCTCTAAAGGAATGCAGTCCCACCCATCCTGTTGTAAGGTATTGCTTTTAGGTTGGCAAGAGCTCTTTCTCATGATCTGGATTTCAAATCACAAACTGTCGGCAATCTTGTTGTCTTTCATTTGTCATTGTTAAGGCTGTTTCTGGCTCCGGAATGGTATTTTAAGTAAGAAGGAATCTTCCTTTTTTAAAAAACAACAACAAGCAGCTTTGTGTTTTGAGAGATGTGTTTGTGCCAAGATACACAGACTGCTGGGTTAGTTGGTTTTAAGGCTTGCCTACTCAAGTTCTTTATCTTCCATGTGGCTTGTCTTTATTTAAAAGCTATAAGAAAGTTTTCTGGAATCAGGAAGTGGGAGGGGGAGATTGTCTCTGGTCTCCTGAAGCTCTGGTCTCTCCAACACCACTTCATACTGTTCTTCATCTGACTCTGACTCCATTCCCATTGTCTCTGCTGAGATACTGGGCCCAATCCTAACACTCTGTTGTTTAGTAAAACATCAAGGCCCTCTGGACAGAGTCAAATGAAAAATAGTGGCTCTGGGGGGTTTCTATAATATAGACTTTAGGGCCAGAGTGCCTTTGAGACAAGCTCAGTTTTTAGTAGCAGGACTGAGCTCACGGTCCTTTCCCACTCAAAGATTGATGTCTGGTAAGATTTCCTTCACAAACTTTCTTCTTCGGAGAAATCTAATTTGGGGGGGGGAAGACCCTTTAGTTTCATTCTGTTTCTATACCAGCCAATAGCTGAAGCTCTCTAAACAGTTCACAAAAATTACAACCCCCAAAATATAACATAATATAAAATGCTTGACATACAAAATTTAAAAACAATTTTAAACAGGTAAAAAACAGTTACAAGAAAATACTGGGACTTGATAAAAACAATTGACATTAAAAGCACTATCCTATGCTGTTAGATGCCTGGGAGTAGAGGAAAGTCTAACCTGGTGCCGAAAAGATGGCAATATTGGGACTAGGCAGACCTCAGGTGAGGAGAGCATTTCACAGTTAGAGAAGGCCCTCTCCTTTGTTGTCATCCTCTTATCCTTCCTCAGAGGAGACACCTTGAATAGGGCATCAGGTGTTGAACATAGTGTCCAAGTAAGCTCCTACTGAGAGAACCACTCCACCAGGTATTGCATTGTTGCTGCTTTTATTAAACCATTGGATTTTAGAAACTCTTGCCAATCTACTGCAAATCACCCAAGATGTACCAATAGATCTTGATCTGCTTTCTGCCCAACCCAGATGGAATATAAGTAAAATAATAAACAGGTTTTCCGCAGTGTAAAACTCCAGTATTCTTCAGAAAATAATTTCCAGGAAACAATTTGGAAAAGAAAAGTACTGGAATTGAGGTGAATTATTGAAACATTTTGGAGTCCTGAACCTTTGTAGTATATGGGTATGAGAAAATGGTAGTCTGAAGAGAAGCAACATAACTCATTTCTTTTTCTCCTTAGGTCACTGAACTATCTTGTGAAACACGAAGAGGTGAGACTGTGAAGATCACCATTACACTAATCCATGAGCTGATTCCCAGCAACCCTGTGTGCATTCAGTTCTTAAACATTGTCTTTAAGAAGTAAGTGTGTGCCGGTTTGTGTGTGTGTGTGAGAGAGAGACCTAATTTTAGATGGGTTGAAAAGTCATGCTATAAATCAGGAGCAAGCAAAACCTCTTTTGGTCTGAGGGCCAGGTTACTCAGGATCAAGCTGGACACCTCAGGCACTTCGGGACTGGCTTGGAGATCAGAGGTAACATGGGGATTCCCCTCCCCTGCCTCCTCTCCAGTTCTCCGGGCCAAGGGGTGGGGCTTAGGGAGTGCACCCAAACCTCCACGGGCCGGATTGGGAACCTCCATGGATGGAAGTTGCCTTTCCCTGCAATAAGTCAAATCAGACAGTTTTCTCTTCCGGCAGGCCTATCCGGTGGAATTTTAAGATTTTTTAGGATGTTTTTTAGAATGTTTTTAATGTATATTATGTTTTAATTGAGTATTATGTATTTTATCGTTTATTGTTGTTCCCCGCCTCGATCAAAATGGAGAGGTGGGCAAGAAATAATTTATTATTATTATTATTATTATTATTATTAATTGTAAAAAAATTAATTGGTTGTACCAAAAGTGTAAGAATTTAACAAGTAAAAGTTTGAATACGTTATTTTTATTCTCTCCACTTTGTATGCTTTATATTTTGTACGCCATCTTGAGAGGGTTTTACCCTTAAAGGTAGCCTAAAAATAATTTTAGGGCGCAATCTTATTGGGGCAGGATCTACACTACTGCTTATAACCGTTTATAAGGGTTATGAGAACTGTTCAAGCCCAGGACACATTACATATACTGTTTTCATACCGTTTTAAAAGTGTTATATCCTGCTTGGTGTAGATCGGCCCTGGGATGCCCGTTATCCTCACAACAACTCTGTGAAGTAGGTTAGACTGAGAGTCTGTGACTGGCCCAAAGTGACCCAGTGAGCTTCATGGCAGAGTGGGGATTAGAACCTGGGTCTCCCCAGTTCAACACTCTTGCCACTACACCACACTGATTCGTTACCCTTGCAACTTGCTTGTTTTCCTGCCTCTTGCTCTGCTTCAATCTATGGAGAATCAGTAGATCGCCTGCTTGCTCCCTGGCTCTCTGCCTGCCAAGCGAGCAAATGGTGTCAATGATGAGAAAGAGGATGAGGATCAATAGCAGCTAGTAACAATGGTGGTGAGAAGATAGACATTAAGGGTGGGGCATTGAGGGTGTCTTTGCCAAGGCACCTGAAAAACCTGGAGCTGGCACTAAGGATGTATATAAATATGGATTTTTGTGCTGATTTTTTAAAAACAATTGTCAGAATAATTTGGGAATGGGATGAAATGGACTTAAAAGTGAAAACGTGTGAAACAAAAACAGATCAGTAGTAGACATCCATCCATCCTCACTCATGCCGCAAGTTGGCCACCCCATAATTCGTTAGATGAAAATTACTCCATTTTAACATAACTACATTCTATAGTTCTAGCACCTGAGCAGTTTCAACCAAGGTAAATTTTAATTTGAATACCTAGCTAAATTTGGTGGGGGGTGTATCTTGTGCAAATTTAATTGCTTCTGAAACTGATACTTGTGTGATATGGCATAATAAACATATGTATTTAATGTTTAGGGTTTTGAAAAAGTTATCAATGTACCAAATTGGACGAAACTTCTATGATCCTTCGGAACCAGTGGAAATCCCCCAGCACAAGTAAGAAGGTTGATTCTCTCAGTAATTCTACGACTGAACATCTTTGATAGCCATAACCTTTTGACAGCAAAATTAAGCTTTAGCTGTTAAATTCTATCCATTAATATATTTCCTCTGAGGATACTACTTTAGATATAGCTATACTTAAAATTTAACATGTTTCCCTAACTCTAGCATCACTCCTGCATAGACATTTCTCAAATCGCTCTGCACCTCAAATCACTCAAATCGCTCTGCACCTCAATAGTATCTTCTCTGCCAGCTCATGGTGCAAATCGGTGGTTTTTGAAAGGGTCTTCTGAGGAATCTTAGAGTTCTCCAGAAACTTATCAGAGGATTGACCAATAATGGTGACACAAAGGCTGGGATGAAATTTTGAACCATCACACTCTTGCCCTGAATTTGGGGAGGGGGACATTACAGAATAAAACTACCTCCTTTCTTTTGCATTTTGGGAATTGCCATTTTTTTGGTGGTGGCTGCAGCTTCTCCCCCTGAGTGCCTCTTAGTATGGGGAATTTTGGAAAGAAATATGAACAGCAGCCAATCTGATCAAGAGAACTCCAGTAAGATCCCTCCTGAGACTCCCAAAAATATGTAAAATAACACCCCCCATCATCACACAATATGCTTGAGTGTGGGTTGTTGTTAGCTGTGGATTGTTTGTTGAACAGCGAGTTGTCTGAACCCGGGACATTTTTCACAGAGTGGCTTGTTAACCACCTTGAACAACCCATCAACAAACCATGGGTTCTCAAGGTGGCTTGTTCAAGAAAAATAAGACATACTGCATGGTTAACAAGCCACCCTGTGGAAAATGACCTAGTTTTGGACAACACACTAAATCTCTCTTGAAAACGTCCCCCCCCCCCCGAAAGCTTATCAATCGTAGCGTGATGATACCAGCCTATATTTTAATTTTAATGTCCCCTACCCCGGCTGGTTCTTCCCCTCCCTGGCCGGATCTACACTTGTCTTATAATGTTGCTAGTGTCCCTTTCTAACGTGGTTCTCTGTATCGTTTCTCTGTATCACAGGACACACTAGCGTGACTTACGTTTCGCTGCAACGGAACTTCAGGGCACATGGTTCAATCCTTCCGTTGTTCTCCCTCTTCTGTGAGAGCTGCTGGGTTTGCTCCGCCCACTGCCTGCCTCATTCCTAGCCAGCAAAGCAGAGCAGGGCAGGGCAATAGTCATAAACACGCACATACCTCCTCCCAAAACATCTTAATGCAGGTCCCAGGGAATAGCCTGAGTGCATAGGAGCCAGCCACTTTGCTGAAGCTAAGCAGGGCCAGGTCTAGTCAGAGTTTGGATGGGAGACCAAATTGAAATGTTTTAGCAACAGCCCCATTTAAGCCCTGCTGGTCATGAGTTTTGGACTTTGGACCCTTGTTAATTTTCCTACAGGGAGCTACAGCGATCTTTTGAGCGCTCCTCAGCTCCTTTGCAAAGAGGGGGGAAATGTTAAAAAAAAAAGTCATAAAAAATCAACCCATGATCCAATTTGATTCAAATTTGGTATTTGAATTGCTGTGCCAATTTTGGTGTCTTTATCTATAAAGCTTACGCAGATGTAAGCATTTGTTTAAAATCCTGCTCCTGCGCCCACAGCAGCGGCTGGGGCGAATCTTTTGCAAAACGAGCACAATTAACGCTGGAATCATGGGACTACTTCACAATCAAAGCAGATTCTAAGGTGGAAAATTTCTGAGTCCTTTGCATGCAATTGTCAGTGATTGCACAGTATAACGCTGGTGTGATTTATCTGCTGTAGCAGATAAGATAGCAAACGGGGCGAAGGAAGGAGAACAGGAAGTGGGCGGAGCAAACTCAGCAGCTCAGGGTTGCAAGAGGAAAATTACCGGTAGAACAAGGCACATGAATCTGTAGCCATGCTGGAACTAAGAAATACCGTATTTCTTCGATTCTAAGACGCCATCGATTCTAAGGCGCACCCCATTTTTAGAGATGTTAATTTGGGGAAAAAAGGGCATCTTAGAATCAAAGAAATACTTCCCTCACCGCCCAGCCAACCTCCTCCCCCCCCTCCGCGCTTTCTTCTAATGTTTGTGTCCTTTTCTTTTTTCCCTCTGTGAGAGAAGAAACTGCCGTTTGCGCGGGAAGAAGGGGGGGGTGTCGTTGAAACAAAGAGTAAACTTAACTCTCCAGTCCCGCTCTTTACTTGTCTGTGCACCAGGGGACGATGACACGCGAGTAAGTCCCATGGAAATCGATGGGACTTACGAATAAATTTGCCTAACAAAAAACCAGGCGCTTACCCAACCAGCTCCTCGCTCGCATGGCTCGAGGCTGCTGCAGGAGCTTCCTCTTTTCCTCTTACCGTATTGCTTCGATTCTAAGACGCCATCGATTCTAAGATGCAGTCCATTTTTAGAGCTGTTAATTTAGGGAAAAAAGTGCGTCTTAGCATCGAAGAAATACGGTAGAACCTGTAAGTACAACTCATTTGCAACGTTGGAGACCCAGGGTCACGTGATGCTGTGCGTCACAGTAACCCATTCAAAACGTTAGAATAACATCAGTGTAGATTCCCACCCTGTCTGTTACTGTGATTTTAGATTGTAAGCCATATGGCACATTGTCTTGTTTTGTTTTATTTTGTACAGCGCCATGAACATTGATGGCGCTTTATAAATAAATATTACAAAAAACAAAAACAAAACAAAAGAGAGACAGATGGAATATCACTAGGGTAAAACATAACAAGGACTGTGTGTGTGAGACTCTGAAATCTCCACTGCTTCAAAACATACCTCAAGGCTGCAAACTCTGACCGGAGGCTAGAAGCAGAGTTGCAGCTATGGAGACTTGGCCCCCTTCTCAGATTTCAGGCTTCTACATTGACATTTTAGCTTTTATTGCAAAAAGTATCTAGCCCCCTTTTTTTGCTCAGGGATGAAGACAAATGTGCCAGAGGTCTTTCTGCCCAATCTCTTCCTGACTTCCAGCATTAGGGGCAATAGAAGCATGATTGACAAGCAAGCGTGATGTCCTTTTTTCATGTCCTTCCATTGGATGTACTGACTAGTCAAGGCGAAGAGGGCATGATTTTGTACTCCCCCCCCCCCCCCATTTGTGAATTTTAGTAGTGTTCACTTCCTCTGAGGCAATGCAGCTGCACTCCTGTTAGCGTCAGTTTCACTCTTTTCCCATCTTGTATTTCTTTCCAGGCTGGTGAAGTATGCATGTTTTTTTTTCCAGCTTGGCAACAAACTGGTGGGTGTGTAGATTTGAGTTGTCTGGCTTGAGAACAGATAGGCTTTTTATTTTCCTGTTCCACCAAAATGTTTATTTATTAAAAGCATTCCATAAATACATTAAACATGCTACAAAGTGTTGTTTGTTGCAGTGTCTTAGGTTGCCTTCCTTAGTTGACCCTTCTGGACTGTCTGTCTTAGTAGGGTTTGCATCTAGAACAATAACAGAGGTTGTGTGTTATGTCAATAACATAGCACCAAGAGTGTGAAACCTAGACACCTGAAACATGTCATGCATACTAAGGGGATTCTAGGGGTGTACGCCTCAGGGTTATACTGTTTTTATTTATTTATGAATAAATAAATAAAATTTTATTTTTAAAATACATTAATTGATTTTAATTAATTTAAATGTGCTCATGTGGTTGAATCCTGAAGTAACTTCTTCAGCCACTAGAGACAGAGTTCCCTAACCAGCAACCTAGTCTTGCAACCTAGTAGGTCAAGGGACAGAGTTATGCATCTCCCCCATGCTATAGGACAGACTCCTCCTGCAAGGGGTGCACCATAGCAAGGACCATGGCCAGGGCTGCCAACTGGCATGGCTTCACTCAGATGGGTCAGGCACAATTCTGAAAGCTGTGTAAGTTTACTTGAAGGCTTTGCTGTGCAAAGCCAGGTCTGTTCACTAGTTCCAACTTTGGCAACTCCCACTGCCTCTTGGGTTCTCTGAGTTGCACTGGTGCAAGATGGATGTGCACTTGTTGAACATCGCTACCCCCCTCCCCCAAATCCATCATCTGGCTAGACCCTTAAAAATTTAGAAGTTTCTTTGGGGGGATAGTTCAGGAAACCTGTTTCTTCCTCAATTGGGGCTCCTCACTCATCCATAGCCTTCTGGAGAGCACGTATATCAGGTCAACCCAGATCTGTCTTTTTCTTCTTCTTTCAGAATGACTCTTTGGCCTGGGTTTGCTGTGTCTGTCAGTCAGTTTGAGAACAGTGTGATGCTCTGTGCGGACGTGAGCCACAAAATCCTGCGCAGTGAGAATGTTTTGGAGTTCATGACAAACCTCTACAACCGTGTGGACAGGGCACGTTTCGCAGAGACATGTGAAAAGGAATTGGTGGGGCTGATTGTCCTTACCAGGTAATGTCCACTGTTGTAGAAATGGCACAGTGTCTTTCTTCACATGAAAGAACAGGGTGCCTCTGAGCACAATCTGAGCCCAGGAATATATTGGAAGTATCAGAACTAACTGACCTTACATTTCTAGGGGGGAAGGACTGTGGTCCAGTGAAAGAGCAGTGCTTTGCATGCAGAAGGTTCCAAGTTCAGTCCCCAGCATCTCCAGGTAGGGCAGGTAAAACTTCCCGAAACTCTGGAGAGCCATTGTTGCTAGTCCGTGTCGACAATACTGGACTAGATGCTGTTTTGCATGAACAAATTTCCAAAGTTGCACAAATTTCCCCCATAGATTAAAATGGGGCTGATCTTAAAATTAGTACAAATTTGGAAATGGGCACAAATCGAATGAGGAAAGTTGTGCAAATCGAAAGCGAGTACATATTCAATAATTTTCAAACATTTTCAGTGGATAAGTTCTCAGATTGGTGAGCAGAAATAAAATTCTTATACATCCCTGTTTGGAATGTTTGTGTACTTAATTATTTCAGATACAACAACAGGACCTACCATATTGATGATATTGAGTGGTCTGTGAAGCCAACAGATACATTCCAGAAACGTGACGGTACTCAGATCACTTATGAAGATTACTACAAACAGGTAAATGAGAGCCAGGGTTCTGTAGGAAGACTCTACTCATTGTCGCTGGACCAAACACAAAAAAACTGTGTGAGAAAAGTGGGGAAAGATCTCAGTTGTGAAATATGGGAAGAATGGGAGTCCAGTGGATATGGAGTCCCTATTCCCTGTACAACTTCACTGAAATAATATATTCTCCAATATGAACCTGACCAGATTTTAAGAACTTCTGGGTAAACACGTCTCTTGGTCCACCACCAATGCAGGTGTGTTTGGTAGGTCTTCTCCGTGGCTGCTTCCAGGTTCTGGAGCTCCCTGCTAAGGGAGGCTAAGTTGGGTTCATCTCTGTTGTCTTTCTGCCAGCAGGCAAAGCCATTTTTATTCAAGCAGTCCTTTGACATGTAAGCTGGTCTGTTGCTGATGGAGGGGGCGCGGTTAATTGGTTGGGTGTTGTCTATTTCTTTCATTGCTTTGTTTTTAATTGTGTTTTAATGGATTGGTTTGTATGTTATGTTGAAATTAATATTTTTAATCTGGAATTTCATTTTTGTTAGCGTTTGGGCACTATTTTTGGCGGAGAGGCAATATATAAAGCTAATTAATTAATTTAATTTAATTAAACCCGGGCTAATGTCCTTAGTAATGTGAAATGCTTAATTCAGTGAGAACTTCCATTTTGTCTTACGTAAGAACATAAGAAGAGACTAAAGGTTCCATTTAGTCCAGCACTCTGTTTGCACAGTGACCAACTAGCTGTCGACCAGGGATCACAAGCAGGACACAGTGCAACAGCACCCTCCCACCCATGTTCCCTAGCAACTGCTGTATATAGGCTTACTGTCTGTGATACTGGAGGTAGTACATAACCATCAGGACTAGTAGCCATTGATAGCTTTCTCCTCCAGGAATTTTCCCAAGCCCCTTTTAAAACCATCCCAATTGGTGGCCATCACCACATCTTGTGGTAGCGAATTCCATAGTTTAACTATGTGCTGTCTTTCCTTTCATCTGTTGTGAATCTCCCATCGATCAGATTCGTGGGGTGACCCTGGGTTCTAATATTATGAGAGAGGGACAAAAGTGTCTTCCTATCCACATTCTCCACACCATACTTAATTCTGCACACTTCTATCATGTGTCCCCTCACCTTTTTTTTTTCTAAACTAAACAATCCCAGCTGTTGTAACCTTCCCTCAGGGGAGATGCTCCAGCCCCTTAATCATTTGAGTTGTCCTTTTCTGTGCTTTTTCCAGCTTGGCAATATCCTTTTTTAGGTGTGGTGACTAAAACTGTACACAGTCTTGTATTGTGTACTTCTGCCAACGGTAACATGGACATGGAACAGGATTAATTTGCTTACCTCAAATTTTATATTTCTCTGAGCAGCAGTATGATGCGGTCTTGACTGACCTAAATCAACCCCTGCTTGTTAGCAATCTGAAGACGAAGGCTGGCAGCACTGTTGAACCTCGAATCGTGCACCTGATCCCGGAACTGTGCTACCTGACAGGTAAACAACTGTTAACATCAAAGATCTGCCTCAATAGAACAGGAGTATCTGTTAAGGGTTGTGAACTTAAAGCAACCAAACTGAATTTAGTCCATTTTGCAGAAGCTCTCATCAGGGCCACATTCCGATGGGGTGGGGGGCAAAATGGACGGTGCAAAAAATGCCAGCAAATACCAGCTTGAAGCTCTCCCTGCCAGTAACTCAGCCTTAGGAGAAGCATTCCAACCTTTTGTACAAAAGCCAGGAAACCACCAAATTACTGGGGAAAAGGGGGCTTTGCCCATGAGTGTCGTGCAGAAAATCAGTGGTACAGTTCCTAGGCAGAGGTATCATGGTCTCTATGGCATAGAGTCTACGCACAGGTATCTCACTGCTGCCCTTTGTGGTGGAAGCAAAGTCTTGCTCTGGATCAGTTACAGTAGCCTTGCAAAATAAGTCCACACATTGGCGAGAAAGACGTCTTTACCAGGGGGTTGTCTTGATGCTGCTGCTTTGGCCACTCTTTCCCTCAACACCCCACAGCATCGCAGCTGCGGGGTGGGAATGGCAAATCTCCACAGCAGGAATGGCAAATCTCCACAGCAGGAGGGAGTGTGGGCTTTCTGGCTGAAAGCCCACACTCTGCCCATCTTTCCCGCTCTTCCCCTGACCATTCGTGGGCCTCGATCTGCCCCTGGAATGTCCCCAGCCTCAGTCCAAAGCGAGGTCACCACCAACAGACGGAGCAAAGAAGGTGGTGACCCTCAGAGTAAAGGAAAAAGTCACAGTAAGTCAGCGACTTTTAAAAAGCACAGTTTCGGGGGGAAAGCCCATGGTGGCTGCAAGTTGGAGGTGGTGTCATATAAACAACACAGCACCAACTCACAGCCACCATGGGCTAAACAGGGCGTATGGACAAGCCCCAACCTGCAATAGCCTTGCAAAGTCCACACATTGTCGAGAAAGACATTCTTATTAGAATCGGGGGAAATGCACGAAAGCCTGGAAACCACCAAATGATTGCTGCTCAGGGGGAAGGGAGTGGGGCCAAAGGAAGGTGGCATGGCCATCCGGGGAACCCCAGGTGGGCTTCCCCCCCCCTCCTAGCCTGATGTTCTGCTTATAGTCATAGCCCGTGACCAAATGGGCTTTGAGGCAGTTTGCTTTGGAAAAGTACATACGGTTCAGCCATAGGCTAGTAGAAACTTGAATGTAGAGTACACATTGTATGGGAGAGCCATAGCGACAGAGCACCTGCCTTGCATGCAGACGGCTTCATGTTCAATCAGCATCTCCAAATAAAGGATCTGGGGTGGGAATGTTGGGAAATACTTCCGTCTAAATCCTCAGGAAGCTGCCTGTTGGAGAAAGACAACACTGGCCTAGATAGACCAACAGTCTGACTTATTATAAGGCTGTTTTATGTGTTTGTGAGTCTCCCTGCCCCTCTTGGCTGCCTCCCTGGATGTGGAGGCATAGGGAAGGATCCAACAGTGCCCACGCACTAGCATTATTGATAAGCCAACACTTGCACAGTGTCGATAGTGCTTACAATTATGTTAGTTTCCAAAGATCAGGCAGGTTTTTTTATTATTATTTTACATTGGGAAAGCATTTAAATATGCAATGCTGCCTCCTTTCTACTGCATTCTGAAGTGATACCATGGGATTTTTCTGAATGTGTAGTTCAGCTCTTAGGCATTCTAACTACACAGCATTCAAAGTAGTATAAATAATATTCTAAATATAATAATACCTTAAAAGAGGTGGGAGATGCCTTTGCACCGCCCTTCTCACCCATTCTCCCCCACTCCATGGACCACAAAATCACAGCACCTTAAAAAAACTCCAAATTGTTTGTTAGGTTTGAGCAACCATGCAACTTCTGACTTCCGATTGATGAAGGATTTGAGCCAAGAAACTCACTTGACTCCGGAGCATAGACACCAACGGCTGTCTAGACTTGCTGACAACATTCAGAGGTAATTTGACGTCACACTTGCTTCTAAGGATCTGTTGCCTGACTCATGCATCTGCCATGTTGGGATGGCTTCAGTTATGGGTTATTGGCAGACAAATATTTGGGTCTGATAATTGCACGACAGTTGGCCCAGTGTTGGCCCATGGGCTGGATCTGTCTCCTGAAGCAGGTTTTCCTAGTTTTCAAATAAGGTACAGTAGAAAGTTTCTCCAAGATTTTGACATTAAAGAAAAGAGTAATGCTTTCATGTTAAAAGAAGATTGAGATATTCCATACTTTATTATTAAATCTCTCTTTTGGATTTTGAATGTAACGCGCGTGGGCGGGCACACACATACAATACATGTTTATAAGTTATGCTAGGCCTGAGCACTTGTGCTCCATAATGTGCCAGGCCTTACTGGTAGATGGCACCTTCTTTATAATGGTGTTTCACTACTTATCAAGGGGTCAAGGTGTGAGGCAAAATATTTTATTTGATTGATTTGTATTCCAGCTTTCTACCAAGAACAATGACACTCAAGGTCATTCTTTTTAAAAAAAATTCTACCATATTTCTTCAATTGTAAGATGCCATCGATTGTAAGACGCGCACTAATTTCAGTACCACCAATAGGAAAAAAAACCCCTAAGACACACATGCAATTCTAAAACGCACCCCATTTTTAGAGATGTTTATATGGGGGGAAAAGTGCGTCTTAGAATCGAAGAAATAGGGTAGTATTTTTTAAATCTCCTTTCTACAAGAGCCATGTACAAGCTTATGTTATTGTCATACAATG
Organism: Elgaria multicarinata webbii; assembly: GCF_023053635.1. Taxonomy (NCBI): domain Eukaryota; kingdom Metazoa; phylum Chordata; class Lepidosauria; order Squamata; family Anguidae; genus Elgaria; species Elgaria multicarinata. The sequence continues at coordinate 121,694,678 of NC_086175.1, read as the reverse complement.
CCCTAAACAACCAGGGACCAGGATATCTAGCAAATCACCTTCCCTTATATATACCCCAGCCAGACTTTAAGAGCGTTAGAAGAGGCCTTGCTGGTCGTTACAAAATTAACTAAATGTCACCATGCAGTACCATGATGACGGGCCCTTCTCGGTAGCAGCACCCACACTCTGGAAAAACCTCCCCCATGCAGTTTGGGAGGCAGAAATTGTGGCATCTTAAATGCCTCCTGGAAATGCAGTTGTTCACTTTGGCTTTCCCTGGGTTGTAATTAAATTAATCTTGCTGCTCCATCATATTGCTCCTTGTATTGCTTTTATTGTAATTGGAATTCTTTTTAATGTTGTGGTATTATTATTGCATTTAAAATGTGATTTTGATATTTATATGTGAACCACTTACGGATTTTATTACATTTCGCAGTATATCAATATGAATAAATAAAAAATAAATAAGAGTCACCAAGGCAGTGTACAGGCAAAAAACCTATAACAAGATAAAAAACCCAATAAAACCATTCTGAAAAATTAATGCCTTAAAACCACTCAAACTGGGGTTTGAGGGATAGGGCCTTTTCGGTGGTGGCCCCCAGACTGTGGAATGGTCTCCCTGATGAGGCTCGCCTGGCACCAACACTACTATCTTTCCGGCGCCAGGTTAAGACTTTCCTCTTTGCCCGGGCATATGGCGGCACATCCTAATTATCCACATGTTTAGTTTTTAATTGGTTTTTAATGCTCTATGTGTGTATGTACTGTGTTTTAGAGTTTTAAATTTTGTATTCTTGTTTTTATCTCAATTTTAGAATTTCTGTAAACCGCCCAGAGAGCCCTGGCTATGGGAGCGGTATATAAGTATAATAAATAAAATAAATAATTAAATAAATAAACTGTTTAAAAGGCCAAATTGAAAAGATGTGTCTTAACCATTACAAAAAGCTGAGAGAGTGGGGACCAGTCTTCGCTCAGGAAGGAGACCGTTCCGCAGTTTGGAAGCAGTGCAGGACAAAAGAGGTTCACCAAGTGGATCTCCCTGGGCCAGAGAGTACCATAGTCTGGGTGCAGCCAAAAAGAAAGCACTTTCCGTGTTTCCTCCAACTGTGCCTTAGATGAAAGTGGGATACGCAAAGGAGCCCTCCTCAGCAGAGCTTAAGGGATGATAGGTGATGGTCCTCTAGGTATCATGGCCTAAAGTAATTTCAGGCTTAAATGGTGCTTTCGCATGTTCATATAGCTGGGATCCTAATAGATCAGGATGTTCTCTCACACACATCCCATTGGAATGCACAAGAGCTGTGCAAGGGTACTACACCTGCCTGTCAGTTGTTATGAGATGCGTGTATGTATGATGTTCAGGTTTCCAGTACAGATTTTTTTTTAAGTGAAGTGAGAATTGGCTCTATATGTATAGAAAGGATATTATAGCCTGAATTGAACCTTTTAACATTGTATATTTAAGGTCATCAGATAGGACAAAAAGCAGCCAGGTTGTCTGGAACAAGTGGCAGGGCCTTCTTGTTGGTGACCTTCAGTTATGGAACTCCTGTGGAATTATGCTTAGTCCCTTTACTTCAGGCTTTCAAAAAATATTCAACGCTGGCTTCTCATAAGGGTGTCATTGGTTTGGGACTTAAGAATGGCTTTTAAATACTTGTGACTGCAGATTTGGCGTGACTCACGTGTCTGCATTATCATTTCTGGTTACATATGTCACTTTGTGGGGGCATGGCCCTGAAAAATGGCCTGGAAATACTTTGAGGCAATCCTGTGCATGTTCATACAGAAAAATGTCCTACAACTGCCAGTGTTCTCAAACTAGCATGGCTGGTTGGGGCATGCTGGGAGTTGTAGGACTTTTTTTCTCCCTAAATATGCATAGGGTTACTCCTTGAATAAATAAACGAATCCAAAAGGAGGCAGCATTGATCTCTGTGCCATGATGTGATTTTAAACTAACAGATATCAGTCTCATCTAGAACTGCATTACTACAGAACAATCATGTTAATGTCTACTCAAAAGTAAGTCCAATTGAGTTCCATGGGGCTTACTCGCAGGAGTGTAGGTATTGGATCACACCTTTAGGCACTGCTCTGGTTTATCCTGTGCCTACAACCCCTAGATAGAGTTAAAGGACCGTAACCAGTTATTGCATAGAATACAAAGAATATTGTTACTTTAAGCACCCTCAGACCCTCATGGATGTTTTCATAGAAATACTCTTGCCACTGAACAACCTTTTGTTGGAAAGGGCTTATTCCATTCCAATTAAAAAGTCAAGATTCCAGTAATTACTCCGTAGAAGTTAATTGATTTATTAATTCATGCTTTTCCTGTCATTCATAGCTTTCGCTGCCATCTGATACGGTTAGCTGTGTTTCTGTTCCCGTGTGAAAGTAGTGACTCAGAACAGCTCCTTTGGGTTCTCATTCAGATATACGATATTTAAATCAGAGAGCACAAGGAGAGACAGTGACCTTGGTGATGAGTCCTGAATAGGGGGTACAGCGCCCCTGAAAAAAATCTGGTGTGCAGATTGGAGTTAATCTTGGATCCAGCCATGTTCCTTGACATTTGAAGAAAAAGGCTGTAGCTCAGTCGTAGAGCATATACGCTGCTTATAGGCAGTGCCAGGTTTGCCCCCCCTCCCCAATCTCCAGGTTGAGCTGGGCACAGCTCCTGTTAGAAAACCTGGAGAGCCACTCACAGACAGTGTAGACCTGCCTTCTCCAATCTTGGATTTCCCAGGTGGTTTTGGACTACAACCCCCCATCATCCCCCAGCCATCACAGTCAATGGTTGGGTGATGGGAGCTGTAGTCTGGGAATCCAAGGTTGGGAAAGGCTGATACCAGACCAAATGGAGCAGTGGTTCTAGTTTGGTTTCAGCTTCCTATGTTCCTGTGAGCACCTTTTTTACTGCTTTTGACTCATCTGTCAGCTGCGTTCTTTTCCCAAAAAAAACTAGGGGCTTGTCTGTATTCCCTGTATACCCAGTTGTGGCTGTGCAGTGGTGTTGTGCTGTTTATATGGCGCAGCCGCCAACTCACAGCCACATTGGGCTTTTTCTCCAAAACTGAGCTTTTTCGTGGTGTTGTTTTACCGTGACTTTTTCTATTGCTCTGAGGTCACCACATTGTTTCTTCATCTGTCAGTGGTGGCTTCAGTTCAAGTTAAGCAAGTGGGCATTGCTAGGGGCAGGTCCAAGTGCAGAGGAAGTGCTGGAATGCAGGGCAGGGAGCAGGCTTGACAAGCTGAATGGCCGCTGGCACTGCGTTTTTTCCTGGTCGGATAGCCTGTGCACCCTCCTGCCATGTAACTTTATCAATTCCGCCTCACAGCAGTGATGCTGTAGGGTTTTTGAGAGAATCAGCAACCAATGCGGAGTCGTATAGACGCCTCTTAGATCTGGCCACAGTCATTCATGCCTTGGTGTCACTTCTAGGATTGATTGGTATAATGTGTTCCACATAGTACTTACCATAGAGCAGGGCCAGTGTTTTGACCTACAACTCCATCTGCCCTAGCCAGTATCACCAATGGTGAGGCATCATAGGAGTTATAGGCCAAAACATCTGCAGGGCCGCAAGTTGCTCCCCACTGCCTTAAAGATTGTTCAGAAATTTCTGTTGATCCAAAATGCAGCTACCAAGAGTTTCACTAGAATCTGTAGGTCAGGCCTCAAATTCTGTAATATCTGCATCGGTGATCATTTTGGTACTAGGCTGTCAGAGATACTGGCTTTGACCTTCTAAAGCCCTAAAGAGCCTAGGAGGGCAGGTTTCCTCCCTCACAAACCTGCCCCGAAGGAGATCCACTTCTGAGGCCCAGAAGTGGGTCCCCTGCTGTCTGAAAGACGGTGGGTGGGCATAAGAGAAAAGGCCTGTTCTGGTGTAATAGCCAGAATTTGGAACACCTTTCTGAAGGAAGTCTGCCTGGCTCCATCACCACTGTTTTTCCTTTTTCAATGGGCAGATTTTAAATAGAACCATAGAAGAGTAGACTTGGAAGGGGCCTATAAGGCCATCGAGTCCAACACCTTGCTCAATGCAGGATCAATATTTCTGTTTAAACAAATACTTCTGATTAAACAAAATGAGATCTGATGGAGGCTACCCTTTATATTTTTATTAAGATTGGGCTGTTTTAGATTGCGTTTAATTATTTTTTATTGGGATTACAGTTTAATTGGATATTTTTAGTAGCTTAACAGAAAGGTGGAATACAAGTGCTAGTAAGGCCTAAACAAACGAGCCCGCCTGGTTAGGCTGACTTTCTCAAGGACACCAAATTCGGGCTTGTCTTGGGAGCCAGCCAAACTTTGTGTTCAGTACTGACCTTGTTCATTATTATTATTATTTATTTATATAGCGCCATCATGCAAGGTTTGGAGGTGCTCATGACATAAGGTTGGATCCAACACTCACTTGAGTGGAAGCCCGCTCACACAATAAGACTTCTCCATTCTCTCCTCCCCCCACCACATGTGTGTCCCTTATCTACTCCAGAGGGACCCCCAACCTTCCGGGCACATCAGAGAGGGGGGCATCCATTCTGGCAGCAGTTTCTTCTCACTGGTGGAATGACACAATTGGATACAATCCAAAATTTGCCACGTCAGCTTTATTTCTGCTGGGGTGCAGGGGGATCCTTGTTCTTTTCAGCAGTCATAACATTGGTGGCATACATTTTCTTGCAGAAACAAAGATGCTCGCTTAGAATTAGAAAGCTGGGGACTGCAGCTTGGGTGCCAGGCTTCCCTGACAGGCCGTGTGGTCACTTCAGAAAAAATCCTCATGCAGAACGAGATGGTAAGTTTTAGGGGCTTGATTTCTTATTCTACTTCACATGTTAGTTGAATGTATGCTCTGTTCGAGGAGGCTCTGGCATGGTTCGAAGCATTGCCTTTACCTATAGATTCTATGGAACATTTCACTTCTCTCCTCCCTCCCCATGTCTCAGCAATTTGTGGGGGGGATTTTGAGTGTTATGGGTGTTCTCACAAAATGGCTGTCATGGGAGGGGTTGTCAAAAAACACTCATTTCCCAAAAGGCAAACAGGTGAGACTAAAAAGAAAAAGTAGCCTGCGCAAGAATCTAAGTACAAGGCAGAGGTGGGGGCTGAACTCCAAAACCACTCTTCTGAATCCAAATAAAGATGGCGCTGCAGAAAGGCAGCCCTTTGCTTTGCATCATGCCAGCCTTCCAGCCAAATAAAAGAAATCTTTAGAAATCTTAAGAAATAAAATAAAAATCAGAAGCGGCAGAAAGCTTGGCAGCTGCCAAGAGAGGTGTCTGAAGGCACATTGGGTCCCTGGGCACCATGTTGGAGACCCCAGTTCTAAAAAAAATATTGAATAAATATTGTCATTGTGCTTGCTAGAGATTTAAACTACAACTCCCAGGCTTCCTATTAGCTATACTAGCAACTGAAGTTCAAAGAACCTGGATGGCACCTGATTGGGGAAGTCTGCCCTAGGGCCTAGTAAATATGTTTAGGATTGCAGCCTTAATGTTTGTAAATGTAATATAACTGATTCAATCATGGAAAGTGGAAACTGCAGTATGAACATTTTCACAATCAGCTAAAAATAAACACTATTAGGACAGTTTCTTACGCACTGTGATATTTACTTGTGTATGAGGTTTTAAAAGAAGAAGCTGAATTTCTGTACAATCTAAGGCCAGCCAGCCGGATCTAAATTTAAAGTTTCCATCATTTGTGTAATATTTCTCCCTTGAATTACTGATATATTTGTGTCTCCATTTTCTTCTGACAGTGTATGCCAATGAACGCGGGAGATTGGCTCAGAGATATGCGCAATATGAAGCTAATTGGCGTTACACCTCTGGAGAACTGGATAGTGGTGTGCAGCAACAGGAACTCCGAGCTGGCCCATAATCTTGTGAACTGTTTGAGGAGAGTAGGAGGTCCCATGGGCTTTCGCATTGAATTTCCCAGAGTGTGAGATATATCAGACCACAAACCTTTATTTTTATTTTTTTACCTCATTCCTCAAGGCCTCTTCATACATTAATGGTTTTTAATAGGTGTACATGTAAGATGTTTCAAATGTCCACGCCTAAAAAATGTAAAACGCGATTGGGTCAAATACATATAGGTAAACTCATCGGGGAACCCGGGTTGACTGAATGCTGTCTGTCAGTTGTACCTTGCTAACAGACCCCTGCATACTGTATGAAATGGTGCTCAGTGGTGTGTTTTTCTTTGTACTATGTGGCCCGGATCAGACGGAAACCAGGAATTGCGAGGCCAAGTTGAGTACAGAGAGCCATTTCCGCTTCTTGGGTTTCGTGTCATGTGAACCCAGAAACTCTGGGTTGTTTATGGGTTAAGGAACCCAGAGTTAACCCATCAACAAACCACAGGCATTCCTGAGTTGTTAATTAATTCCCCGCCTTGATCAGAATGGAGAGGCGGGTAAGAAATACAATTATTATTATTATTATTATTAGTAGTAGTAGTAGTAGTAGTAGTAGCTTGTGGGCTCTGCTTGGCCCTGCAATTCTTAGGAAAAACTACTGAGGAATTGCTGCTGTGATGTGCAAACCGTGTCTGTATGTCAGTGGCAAGAAGGCAGAGGTGCAGAACTTCTTTCAACCCAAGGGCTTAATTCCATTTCAGAGAAGTGTTCGGGGGCCACCACATTCTGGTGGTGGGTGGGGATTAAGGCAAAAGGGGGTTGGGCGAAAGGCAGAAGGGCAGGTCCAACAGTGTCAGAACATTCTAGCTTAAAGCCATTCCTGTCAGTAACTAAGCCTTAGGAGAGGCATTCCAACCTTTTAGAGAGAGGTGAGGGACATGGAAAAGCTGGAAAACTGCCTAAGCATTGGTGGTTGGGGGGGAAAGGAGCATGGCCATTTGGGGAACGCCAGGTGAGTTGGATTTGGGCCCCAAGCCTGAGGTTCTGCACCCCTGCAATAACGGATCATACTGACCAACCATTGGGGGTGTGGTGGTGGCTTGAAGCTGCCATTCATGATGGCTTCCTGCCAATGTCCAGCCAGTCGTGCGCTATTGCCGGCACATGCAAGATTGGGCTCATTGCACATTACTGCAAAGCCGTATTCAGGGTGTTGTGTAGGAAGCTTGATCCTCTACAAATTTGCCTTGCTGCAAGCTAGGAGACACCCACCTATCCCTGAATTGGAGTCACTGAAACTAGGCCCACTCCTCTGCTTTGGATTCTTTCTTTTGGTCACATCAGAGAACCCAGAAATGTGCTTCTGTACAAGTCGCCCCCAAACCAATTTTTTATACCATCTTTCCTCCACGCTGGCTTGCTGATTTGATCAACTTTGATTACCCACATCATCGATGTCTCTAGCTTTGCCTTCTGCTTCGTGGTCTATGATAAACATTGACGTTCCAGGCGAGTGAGAACTCTCAGGACAAAATACACAAAACCCATCCCATGCCGAATGCGCCTCTTTTCTTTCTGTGCTTATTATAGCAGTGGAGGTGATGACTTGTGTGTAGTAGCTGATACAAACCGCTGAGTTGAACTGGCAGACATTTTGGTGGCATTTCACACATGGCATGGTTTTGCACATTTCGGAACATTTTGTCCAGTTTGGGAGGAACATTTGAAGGACCCGGGCATATTTAGTCTGGAGAAGAGAAGATCAAGGGGAGACACAATAGTGGTCTTCAAATATCTGTAAAGATGTGACACAGAAGATGGAATAGACTTGTTCTCTGTCGCTCCTGAGGGGTAGAAGCGATAAGAGGAAATTGCAGGGAAGCAGATTTTGGCTAAACATTAGGAGAAACTTCCCAGCAGTGGAAGCTGTTCAGCAGTAGAAGAGATTGCATCTGGAGTTGTTGGGTTCTCCTTCAGTGAAGATATTTAAGCAGAGGCTGGATGGCCATCTCTCAAGGATGCTGTGGCTGCATCCTGCAGTGCAGACCCTGCGTTGAGCAGGGGGTTGTGTTAGATTATCTCAAGTCCCTTCCAACTGTATAATTCTATCTTAGGTTGGATAATTCTCAGGACACACTGGGTTGTCTTCTGGGAACTTTCTGAACCATTCCTCATTTACGTACCCACTTACCATGAGTTTTTCATAGGGAAAACTATTGGGGCTGCCTAGTTTTTACTTGATGAGATAGTTTGTCTATCATCTTAGCATTCCTTTCTTGGGTTGTGGGAGCCCATGCCTTTTTCCAGCATTGTGTGAGCCGATCTGGGAATAGAACTACTGAAGAGCGGTGGATGAATGTCTTCAACAAATAGCAAATTTGCTGCAATGAGATGAAGTTTTTACACAATCAATTTTACATGGATCAAGACAAACTCTTGTCCATAAATGGTTAACTGAGGCATAGGGCAGATGTTGGCTTTCTTCTGCTTTCTACATCCTTTATTATTTGTAAAACAAAAAAGGTGTGGCTTGTTTATGTTACCAGATCTCTACTATCAATGAACAGGTTTTGCACTGTTGGCTGTGAAATTCTAAAGATTCAGACCTGCCTTGCTTTGATCTTTGCAGCTCCATAGCTTAATATTCTCTCTCTCTCTCTCTCTCTCTCTCTCTCTCTCTCTCTCTCTCTCTCTCTCTCACACACACACACACACACACACACACACACACACACTCAATCTTCAAACATGTCAGAAGTCGGGCTGAGTAATTTAGTGGACACCAGCTGGCAATGGTGGCACAGCTCCACCAGCTGACAGAGCCATCAGTCTGTAATCATGCCGTGGCACACTCTCTAGTTCAGCTTCCTTCTGTTCTTGGTCAGCTCGCCCTTTGTCAGGGCCAGGAAAATTGGCACAGAGATCAGTTGCATTGGCTTCATCTACAGCTTTCTACTGCCTGGGGGAAATGTTCATGACTAACCATGAAGGAGTAGGTTTTAGACTGAGCATTTAACCCATCTGACCCTAAGCATGTTGATTCGGAAGTAAGTTCCACTTGTAATTGTAGTACGGCAAACTAAGAAAGATCTGTCCCCCTCCCATATGCTAATTGCAAATGTTTCAGAGTAGTGGAGTAAAAAAAATAGTTTTAGTTCATCCTGTACTGGATAATCATACTATTTTTTTGGAAAAAAATGTGCATAAACTATGCTCTGAAATGGTCTTCTCCAACCTGGCATCCTCTAGATGTGTTGACTACAACTCCATAGGCCTCAGCTGCGCTGGCTGTGGATTATGGGAGTTGTAGTTCAACACATCTGAAGGGCACCAGGTTGGGGATGGCTGCTCTAAAATCTTTGGTGGGAGTCCTAAGGATATGAAAATTGCCTCCCTGCAAAGTCCTCGCTACCATACATTCCAGCAGCTGAACTGCTCACTATTGTTTTTCACATCTGTCAGGCCATCCAAGGCACATGCATTGACCATACGGAACATAAAGTGTCTCTCTTTGCAGACAACATGACCAACCCAACTTTGCATAGCCAATCCAGCAGCAGCACTACTTGTCTTTAGAGGAGCTACAAAGCCATAACTTAAGTTGTTCATTCTCAGCCTACAGGCTGAGGCTGAAGCAAGTGATCCTTGGAAGACTCGAAGCGAAAGGAAGACTTAACTATGACAGAACTAGATTCATGCTATGCTGCTGCTCTATTCAGATTCTTTGCAAACTGGATGCACTTGTCTGCTGAGTGTCAATGGGCACAGATAGAACAAGCAGCTCCCTGCTATAGAGCTCTTTATATGGACCAGACAAAGACCCAAACACATCCTTACACACCTAAAAACTAAAGATGATGCATTTATCAGGCACTCGAAGGCTCTGCTCTGTCCTGGTTGATAGTAGGGCTGCACCACCTGGAATAAAAAGCCACATCTGGAGATAAGCAAAGATTTATAGATTTGCTAAATTAAGATTGGGTTACTTGCAGACCTCCAGGTGTTTTGGCCTACAAATCTCATCAGCCCTAGCCAGCGTAGCCATTGGTGAGGGATGATGGGAGTTGTAGGCCAAAACATTGGGGAGGGGCACAAGTTGCCCACCTCTGTATTAGATAAAGAGAACCCTCTCTCTCTGTGTGCCTGGCTAAAAAGGCCAGTTTTCATACCTCTGTATCAATGCATGCAACTATAATTCTTAGCCGGTCTCACATCAAACAGGCAATCAAAGGCCTGCTCTGGATGTAGCCACTCTGGCAACTAAAAGTCTAATATTCTCTAACATCCCCAAGCCACTCCTCTTGAAGGCACTCTCTCCTACGTACAAGCATAGAAGAATGACCTTGGCAAGACGTCAGAGGAAGATGATTGGTGCACTCTCTGGATCTCCTTCATTAGTTTATTAATCAATACAACTCTAAAGGAAGCATACAATAAGGTTTTCCACAGGTGGTATTTTACCCCTGCAGAACCATCTAACAGCAGCCAAATTGCATCCAGATCTGTTGGAAACAGTATAGACAGATGGGGACAGGCTTCCATCTTTCGTGTGGATATTGGACAGTGCACGAGTTTTAGAATGACCACTGATTATTGCCAAGAATTTTTTCATATTAGACTATAGATAACCCTCAAGAATATGCTGTTCCATTCTATGCTACTCCACTATTTTAGGCAAGATGACCCTGGATTTCTGCCCAGGGGCCTCCTTAACTATACAGCAGCAAATTCATACATGGCAAGTAACTGGAAGCCACATCAACCTTCAAAACAACTGATAAAATTCGAGACACCTTGAGCATGGGGGCTTCCAGATGGCAGGCTCCTAGTGCTACCTGTCAAAATTCAGGTGCAGCTGTTCTGCCTTTTCCTCCTGTATTGATATTGGGAGGGGGGAGAACAGTGGGGGGGGAATACAGGAGGGTTACAAGTGGAAGAAGACCATGTCACCTGGACCATATCATTCCAACAAAGGCTTTTATTATGAAATTGCACAGCCTCATTCATAACATTTTACCATAGTGATGGTAAAATGCTATGAATGAGACAATGTGATTTCACAATAAAAGCTTGATCTGGAAGCATCCCATGTACACTCACCAAGCATTTTCAACTGCTAAGGGGCCTCAACCTAAAGGAAGATGCTATGATCCCATAGTTTCTCTTTATTTCTTACCTGGAGACTCTTCAAGCTTCAAGTGCCCCCTTAGGGGGAAAAAATCCAAAAGCCAATTGGCTGTTGGCTTTTGGTTTTTTTGCTCACTACTTTTATGACATTTTAATAGTTTTCATGTATGCACTGTAATTCCTCTGAATTATATTTCCACTGTCCCCCTTTCCACCCCCATAAAGAAATTTTGTGTCTTAATCCCTGTAGAAATGTGGAGTGCTTGGAAGTAGAATGCCAATGAATCTTGCCTTAAGTTCAATGTTGTTTCCCCATGAAGCCAGTGGTATGCCGCCTTCTGGGAGATGTGCTTCAGTCAGTATAACAGGGTTTTGCGTGTCTAAAGTTCACCTATGTCTGTTTTTTGTGTTCTGCAGTGTGCAAGTACAAGAGAGCCCCACTGTGTTTGTGCGAGTCTTGCAACAGCATGTGAATCCTGAGGTTCAGCTGGTATGTATGCATGGGTTGATAAGCATGGCTTTTCAAAGGTGTTTGAAGGGAGACATGTCACTTTCTGATGTTTAAGGTTACTCTGGGGGAGTTTTTGAAAACAGGGCCTTCCCGAGAAGATACCATAGTGATCCAGTTCTACATATGTGTATGCATGTTTTCAACTGCTTTTTGGGTGTCCACTTTGTCAGCTGTTGGTCAGGTACTTTGCTACGGGGGTAGTTTCTCTCCCCCAGTTCTCAATCATAATTTGGCAGGTTATGCGTATTTATTTATTTACAGTACTAAATGCCATGCCATTAAAATCGTTCATTTTAAAACAGAATACCAATAGTAACTATGGCTTGCCAGTTAAGGAATACTTCCTCAAAAAGAGCTATTTTCAGGATGTGCTGGAAGCAGCACAGTTTTGGCACCTGCTGGACCTCCAGGGGCCATCACACTAAAGGCTTTTCTCCTGGTGGACTCTAATCGGGCCATAGGTCCACATGGAACCACCAGGAACATGGTGGTTCCACATGGACTAACATATCTATACATATCAGGGGTTCAGAACCTCATGCCCGGGAGCCAGGTTTGGCCATCCTGAGCTCCCAATCCAGCCCTCTGGGCTTCCCCAGACGTAACAGATAAGTAACAGCACTCACAACCTGAATATCAGAAATAGAAGGAGCTATATTCTTTACACACACAAAATCTTTTCCAAGGTGTAACTGAATTTCTTGGTCAGCGAGGGAGTGGAGCAGGCAGGAAAGGGTTATCCTCACCTCTGTGGGAGGCATGGCCAATCAAACAGATTTCTTGCCACCCAGAAGGTGAGCAACCCCCCTCAGTCTTGGCTCTGCCTTCAATAGAAGTGCAGGGTTGATCGTTTGCTCCTGAATTAGACTCAGAGCAGTGAGTTTTTTATTAGTGTGTTTGGTTAAGAAATTTACCTTAAGAAATTTAAATTTAAGAAATGCCAGGAAAAGCCAAATCCCGGGACTGGCATAAAATCTGCAAAGACAAGAAATCTGCCCAATTATTTTATTATTTCAGTTTATGTCTCATCTTTCTGCACATAGCACCCAGGTCTGCTAACAGCAGTAATAATAATAAAAAATGTGATGTACCAATTTTTAAAAGTCAAGGCTAAAGTAAAAAAGAAGAGCAGTTAAAACCAATCAAAGATGCCAGCAGAGATAACATTAGTACATTAAGATGAGCCATAAATAATAAAAAGTCATACCAGTTCAATAGGCCAAGGACCTGTCTAAATAAATAATAATAATGAAAAATCTTAGCCTGACAGGAGAAGGACATTTTGTATAATTTATTCTGCTTGAGCTTGATATGCAGAGACACAAGTTTATACAGAGTACTGAAATTCTATCTCCTGACCATTAGAAGTCTAGAACTTGGTTTCTCTAGCTGCTGAATTCAGCACCAGGCACAATGTTCTATAGGGGCATTGTGTGAAATACACCATTCCCCAAAATGTCTTGCATCTTAACTTGTTGGGGGAGCCTGGTGTCAGGATCAGGTTGGGTTTTCCTGGCATGTATCCCAAATCGTATTCAGAGCCTGAAGAAGAAGAAGTAGACCAGCCAAGACAGAAAGCAGGGGAGGAAATTCCTCAAGACACTCAAGGAGGAATCTGCCCAGGAGCTTATCGGACAGGAGGCCCAGGCTCCAGAGATCATCCTCTCTGCCCCTGGGAACTCAGTCTGTCGGAGGGGGAGGGAGCATCAGAATTGACAGGTCCCAGAGTCTGTTGCAGGGTCAAGCGGATGGAGTTGAGAGGAGGTGGTCCACTAGGCTAGTCACTTGCCAGAGGTTCCAGCTTGAAGACCCTCCCTAAAGGACCGGTTCAGTAAAAGCCTGTCCAGCACAGTGGGAAGCTTACCATTTAGTTGATTGGCCTTGCTTGGTTAGGCTAATTAAGCTTAGAGGATAGTTTCTAGCATTCACACTCCCTTCAGGTGCGAAGAGACATTTGCTGAATAAGGTTTTGTGGATCGGACGGCAGACATCTTTATTGTCTCACATCTTGGTGGGAGGGCTTGGAATCACAACACCTGGCTTTTCTCAGTTGTGGTGTTGAAGAATCTGTTGGGCCTACAGACATTTCTGCCTTTTTAGGTCTGCTTAAAACTAAGGGGGATAAATTGGAAGGAGGAAGGGTGTTGGATACCGCCTACCACGGAATTTGATCTCCTGGTTCAGAACTCTTGGGTACTCTCCCCCACCCTTCCTGGTTTGTGATTAAGAGACAAATGTTTTTGATAACTTTTACAGGTAGGCCCTCATTACTTTTGAGCTTACTGATTTGGAATAAGCATTCCTCAAATCTTATAGCCAAACTACATGTTTTACACACACACGCACACATGTGGAAGAAAAGCCTGATGGTGTGTATTCGACAGCTGAAACATAGCTTTGGGTAGAAGAGAAAGCGGGGAAGATTAAGCCTCCCCTCCAGTGTTTTCTGCTGCCATTGCCCACCCACCTCCAGGGTTCCAACTGTGTTTCTCATGGCAGGTCACGGGATAGGCAAGCCTGCCTTGTCAATAGACCATAGCGAGTGGATCTGCCTGTCCTGTTTCCCACTTTTAGGTGCTCTGTGTGCTGCCGTCCAATCAGAAGGACTGTTACGATATCATAAAGAAGTTCTTGAGCCTGGATCAGCCTGTTCCGAGCCAGTGCATACTCGCTCGTACCCTGACCAAGCAAGGAATGATGATGAGTGTGGCCTCAAAGGTTGCAATGCAGATTGCCTGTAAGCTTGGAGGGGAGCTGTGGGCCGTTGAGATACCAGTAAGTGATTTTATATATAACCTTCCCCCCCTGCCCAACAGAGCAGGTGTGGACCAATTCTAAAATTCAGATGAGCGTAATATCTTTATTAGGCCAGTCAAAAGGTCACAAAAAAGTATGTAAGCTTTTGAGATCTCCAGATCTCTTCATCAGGCAAGACATTACCAAATGGTGGGGGTGGGGACGAGGAGGATGGAGAGAGAAAAGGCTGAAGTGACATTGAGATGGAATTGGAGGGGAAGGGTTTCTGCAGGCATTCAAGTGTGAATTAGGGTACTGGAGCAGGTGATATGATGGCTTCAGGCTTCTGCTGGGAGCAAGCAAGGCAGCTCCCAGCAACCCTAGCGGCAGCATCAGGTAGCCTGTACTGAGGCTCTAATTTGAGTTACATATTTCCTTACCAGCTGAAGTTCCTCATGGTGGTCGGCATTGACATCAACAAAGATGCCATAGCCAAAGGAAGCTCAGTGGTTGGGTTCGTGGCCAGCACAAATGCTTCAATAACTAGGTAAGGTTCTTCATTTGCAAACTGGACACTCCTGGAAGATTTCTGCATGCGTCAAGACATTGCAGTGGCAGCTCCGGGGCTGTGTAGTGCAAAGCAGCCATTGCTCCACAGCTGTCTGCTGCTCTGTTGATGCGCTGGGTGATAAAGGCCGTTGCCCATTCAGTATTTCTCAAAGCAATGGGAGCAAAGCAATGCCTGCACCCTCATTCATTTGCCATTTGTTCTCTGGAATGTAAGTGCTATTCAAGATGATAATAGGGGTCAGCAGCTGGTAGCGGCCCCTACCCTGGCCTACTGGCCATTCCTCTGGATCAGTCTTCTCCAGCCTGGCGCCCTGCAGATGTGTTGGGATACATCTGCAGGGCTGTGCTGGATGTGGATGATGGGAGTTGCAGTCCAGCACATCTGGAGGACAACAAGGTTGGGGAAGGCAGTTCTGGATGATGCAGAAATGTACAGCAGCTGAGTGAGAGCAATAGAGACAACTATAGAGAGAGGGAACCTCACCAGCCTGTATCGTTAGAACTGTGTTGATCGCCTTGTAACTCCTTTCCTTTCCCGTCCAGGTGGTACTCTCGCTGCATTTTGCAGCACACAGGCGCGAGCACTGCAGATTGCTTGAAGATCTGTCTGAAAGGTATTGCATCAAACTAAAGGCAGTAGAAGGCCGGGGCATTGCATCCAACTAAAGCCATCAGGCGAGCCTCCCTGGGGAGAGCAGTCTGAATTCAGGTGCCACAACCAAGAAGGCCCTTTTCCTATTGCCACCTGCCTCACTTCAGACAGTGGGGCACCTGGAAAGGGGCTTCTGTAGATGACTTAAGTGTGCAGGAGGTTAACGTGGGAGTGGGTGCACCTTCACATATCCGGGTCCCAAGCTATGGGACCTGGATTTTCAAAGTAAGCACCAACTCTTTGAAATGGGCTTGGAAATGTACTGGGGGTATTGAAGCACTGTTTGACCTCAGTGTACACCAGGGTTGTCGAAGCGCAGTACCCTAATCCACATATTGTGACATATCAGGTCCTTGACATCCTGTCTTTATTTTTGTACTACTAGGCAACGAGAGCAAATGTTTTACTGAGTCTCTGCTGGGGTGCCATGCATGGTGGGTTGCGAGCAGAGCTGGAGTGTATTTCAGGGGTGGGTAACATGCAGTGCATAGGCCGTATGTGGCTCTCGCTGCCTCCTGTTGCAGCCCCTACCACGCTCTGCTGTCCCCCCAAAAATTTCAAAATAAACAAAAAGTGCCGTTACAAATGCATAACAGCTATTGAGTATGAAAAGCCTTAAATGTAGCTTTGAGCATTTTGTTTTGTTTTGTTTTTGTGGCCTGCATGGAAATAGCACCCAGACCCCCCCAGAAATTGACTGCTCCTGGTCATGGTCAACAATGCCTCTATCATATTGTCTTCACTGCTGAATAATCTACTATCTTTCTCCAGCTTCATTTCCCCCCTCCGTTTTCCCAGTAAATTGCACCCAGCTTTTTAAATGCAGTGACAATTATAAGATATCCTTTGTGGCTGCAAGTAAAATAAAAAGTACTTGGAAACGCCACCCAACAGTGCGAAAGGGAACTTTGATGTGACAAGCATATGCCTTCAGGTTCCCCCGCCCCTGGACCCGTTGACATGAACCACTTCTGTATTTCTTTTCTTGCCATTCTATAGGTGCTTTAAGCAAATGGCAAAATTGTAACGGACAGCTGCCTGCACGCATCATAATATATCGCGATGGAGTTGGGGATGGGCAGCTGAAGATGGTGGTGGACTATGAGGTTCCACAGTTACTAACTGTGCTTGATGAATTCTGTGGAAATTGCAGGTAAATGGATCCCGTTCTGCCGTTTGTGTGGTCAAAATGTCCTGAGACCCTCCTTTTATACCATTCTCCCAGGGCACACCCAATCTCTGAACCATGGTTAGGAGATTGGAAGCACCCTACAAGTTTCCTCTGCTCTAGCAGATGAATTCCTTTTTCCAGTCCATTTTCTGAGATACCCATCCATGGTGCTACGTTCGTTCGCATTAGCGTTTTCACTAGCTGTCTTTTGCTGAAGCCACACATTCTAAGCCTACTTCTAAACATGGTTAGAAACCAGGGGCTTATTGATGTCAGTGGGTGTGGCTGTGCCCCCTGATGGCACTGAGTTTGGCCATGCCTCACCCCCTGCCCATTTTGTTTTTTGACCTGCTAGGAGAAGCACGGAGTTCTGTGCCTCTCTCAGCACAGAAAGAGAGACTCAGCCTTTGCAGGGAAGAGTAGTGAGTCAGGCACCATCAAAGTGATTTGGCCAGCACTCCACAAGCCAGGTTAAGCCCTGGGCCGGAGGTTCCGTATCATGTTGTAAACTGTGGTTTGGAGCTAACAATCATTTGTGAAAACACTGGTGCAGAAATAATGATAAATATAGTTCTGTCAATGAAAGAAGAGGGGGATTCATGCATGGGGGAAGGCAGAAGTCCTTGAGCCCAGGATAACTTGTTGACTTCTGGTAAGCCTCTAAGGCTAGGGTATAAATATTTTAAAATAAATACAAATAAAATCACCTAATCCTGGATAAGAGATTGGGGAGCATTGCATTTGTATGGCACTGACCTCTACTGATGACATTCTGTTTCAACCACCACCCATAAAACCAACTGTGGGAGCAAGGCTTGCTCTTTATCAGGAACTCCCATTTAGTAGTGGAAGTGCAATGACTTACTTGCCTTTTTAAGAGCTCTTTCCCTTAATGGCAGACGACCCAAGCTGTCCATGGTTGTAGTAAAAAAGAGATGCCCATGCCGCTTCTTCACTGAAGCCAACAGAAGCCTGCAGAATCCTCCCATTGGGACAGTTGTCGACAGGGAAGCCACTCGACCTGAATGGCAAGTATACATGGGCATGGGAGCAAAACCGCTGTGGTGCTGTCTTCATGGAGAACAGCTTCAGATCAACAGACTAGGGGAATGTAATCTTACTAAGCAGGTGTTTTCCTTCAGTTCCAGGCCAGGAGGAAACCTTTTCTTTAAAACTTCTTCTGTGTTTCTTTGCTTTGCCTGCTCAGATTAATACCTGTGATTGCCAGAACGGCTTGATCGTCTGGATATATGTGGATAACATGATGGTATGGCAAGGCTGGGGAACCTCTTCCAGTCCGAGGGCTGAATTCAGTTTTGGAGAAGCTCTTGGGGACTGCATTCCAATGACGGGTGGGACTAAATGCAAAAGGGGCGGGGCCAAAATACCAGCATATTTTATCTTAAAGCTCTTACTGCTTGTAACTAAGCCTTACTGAGAGACATTTGAACCTTTTAGAATGGGGAAGAAAATGTGCAAAAGCCAGGAAAGCATCCAGTGATTGGTTGGGAGAAAGGGGGTGGAAGGGGGCATTGCAATCTGGGGAACCCCGGAGAGCCAGATTTGGCCCCTGGGTTTGAGGTTCCCCACCCTTGTGCTATTATATCATGGTGAGTTCTCTTTATATGTGATGATTTGAAGTTTCATGTTTCAGGAATTTGGGGGGCGGGGGCACAGGCTGGACAAGAGGGTAATGAGTAGGTCCCCTTTCCCAGCAGGAGATGAAATGTGCAAATAGTGAACCCGTGCGTCTTGTGTCCAAATGACTTAAGCTACGAGCCAAGCCGCATTCCAAATTCCTTGTTAAAAATTTCACCTTCCAACTATCTGTAGCGTAATGAAAGGAAAGCTCTCTTTTCCAAATCACTTGTACCCAAGAACAGTATCCTCCCCTTGCTCCCCAATCTCACGGGGTGGGGGGGATCTACACTACTGCTTTTAAAGCACTTTAAAGCACTTTGAAAACATTTTGAAACCTGTATATGCAGTGTGTCCTGGGTCCCAACAGTTGTCAAAACTGTTATAAAGCGCTTTAAAGCAGTAGTGTAGATCCCCCCTTGGGCTACCAGCACAAGATCATACCCTTTATATTCTGTGTTAATCTAGAATAACAGCCAGGATCCATATTCATAATCAGTAATAAAGATTAGAATCCCCAAATCACCCACACTGGGATGTGTAAAAACATTTTGGCATCTCGATTGCAATGGATATAACAAGTTAGTTTATAACTGAGGGCCAATGTGTTGCAATAGTTAGTGTGTTGGACTTGGAAGACCTGTGTTTGAATCCTTCTTCCTTGGGTGACCATGGGCCAGTCATGTGCCCTCAGCCTAACCTACCTGTCAGAGTTGTTGTGAACATAAAGGAGAGTAAACCCACTCACATACACCATACTGATCTCCTTGAAGAAAGGCTGGGATATAAATGTGAGGAATAAATAAAACAACACAGAGCTTTATGACAGTTCCTATGGTTACCCCCATTCATTGGTTTGTTAAGGGACCCTCACTTGTGAAATTCATTTTGACGAAAGGGGCAGGCAGCTCTGCATTTATCTTCTTCTACATTGAAATGAATGCACAGTGCCTATTGCAGCACACACGGGGGGCCCCCAGATATATCAGATGTGTGAGAGAGAGTCAGGGTGGGATAATTAGTATTAGAGATGAACTTAGGAGGTCCAGGTTCAAATTGCCACCCAGCCCTTAAGCTCCACTGGTTGTCCATCCAGACCCAACCTCTCAGCCTAACCTACTTCGCAGGATTGTCGTAAGGATAACATCAGCATGGACAGCATCGTATATACTTCCTTGAGAAAGGGTGGGAAGCAAAGTGCTTTAATTAAAGAGTAACATTTCAGTCACTTGATACCCATCAAGAAACTCATCAAGCCTGCTAAGTTAGCATATGCTTTTCATAATGTAGATCAGTTAATTATACCCTTTGGGGTTATTCCTTGACCCATATTACCTGGACCTTTTCCCACTACTAACCCTAACCTTGTCCGACAGGTATGACTTTTTCCTGATCAGCCAACTTGCACGGCAGGGGACTGTTAACCCCACCTACTATAACGTGATCTATGATGACAATGGATTAAAGCCAGACCATATGCAGCGCCTGACATACAAGATGTGTCACCTGTACTACAATTGGAGTGTAAGTAACAGCGTTGCAAACAGTCAGAAGCATTGTGAATGGTCACTCCCCACACCCGAATTTAGGAAAGGAGTGGCTTATTGCTGCCTTCCCCAGATGTGTTGGTCTACAACTCACAACATCCTCAGCCAGCATGACCAGAGGAGTAAGGTGATAGGATGGGAGCCTAAATTGACCCCCAGGTGGTCAGCCTTGCAAACTGTTGTGAAATGGGAGAGATTTTATTCTTTTTTCCTCCCCTTTCAAGCCATCATTGTACCGGAAAGGACCAATACAGTTTGGCAGCCAGACTTGTAAATCTTTTTTTATAATGGGCTAGTAACAGTCAAGGGCTTGTTTGCCAGGCTGTGTTTCAAAGTTGGGAAGAATAGCCAGTAAATATGAGCAGACACCCATCTTCCATCATATCCTCATGAGATCTTTTTTGAAGTGGCTAGAACATAGCGAGTTCCTCTACACAAAGGGGAAATCACAGTGCTTACCCGGGGCTTTGTGCTTCCTGGTTCTTTGATGTGATTGTTATGGGCTGCATTACACGGGAGGAGAGAGGCAACCACAAGCTTTGAATTGAATACTTCCCCTCTCTTCACTTCCATTGAGACAGCACCATCTAGGGCTGGAAGATCCCACTTTCCTCTGGGTATTACCACACTAAAAGTGGTTCTTTTCATATCGGGATTTCCAGGGGATACCGTGGGAGACGTCCTGGGCGTTGACAATGTCATGTAATGGATCAAAAAAATTCTGTGAGTGTGAATGTGCATGAATGAGCAAAAAATCACTTTTTTAGAGGAGCTCAGCAAAATCTTATTGTGCTGTATAGAACTTCTTAAATAATAAGTGGCATGAAGTCAAAATCATGGTGATAATTTTCTCTTTCACTCCAGTGCTGGTGAGTGAATAAATACACGTGGCTATCTAAAGCAGGGTTGGATAGGGTGGGGGGACATATAAGACCATTAAGTCTGGTGTCTAAAAAAAAGTTCTCCAAACATTGGCTAAGCTTGCTAGGAATTATGGGAGTGGTCCAATACATCTGGAGAGTGCTGTGTTGGAGAAGGCCAGCCTGTTGCTTCAAATATAGCAGTGCCTGCCTCAGTCCTCCAGAACAAGCATGGAGTCTTCCGGGGGATCTGTAAACCACTAGCTTTTGTTGCCTGCCTGGAAGTGTAAAGGCAGCCGGAGCCCACTGGCTGAAGAAAGAGCAACTTCCGCTATCTTGAAAACTGTCTTCCCCAACTTGGTGCCCTCCAGATGTATTTGACTGCAATTCCCATAATGCCCCAGGTTGGAGAAGGCTGTCGTGTGGTTTCAAGGCATTGGGAGGTGCTGCTTTTAGCAACACATCCTAGGGGTTGGCTCACTGATCTCCTCTCTTTTGTTTTCCAGGGCCTCATCCGAGTCCCAGCGCCGTGCCAGTATGCCAGCAAGCTGACTTTCTTGGTGGGTCAAAGTATCCACCGGGAACCAAGCTTGGAGCTTGCAGACAAGCTGTTCTATTTGTGAAGGGCCTTGAACTGGAAGCTGCCACGCGGAAGCAGCACTGAGCAGCCTGGGTTTAGTTTCGAAAGGATGTTGCTCGCTCTAGAATCCGAGCAGCAGAGACTTGAGAGGAGAGAGGTTGCATGTTGTTGTCCCCATACCTTCCATAACCACATTTCCCCATTAGCGGTTGTGGAGCAAGGTTTTCAGCCATGTTTCTGTTGTATGTCTTAAGTGAGACATTTTGTACACAAATATGTGTCCTTTCAAGGTGATTTTTGGTTTTGCAAGTAGATGTTTTAATTTCAGAGTTGTGCAAATAACTTAGAAGAGGGCAATTTTAAATAATTGAACTGTTTTTCTAATTAAAGTTGTATACTATGTGCATGTAAATATTGGATTTTCTTTTTATTGGCTAAGGACTATTTGGGCACATTATTCATGTTATTTTAATATTATTAACATGAATGTTGATTTTATTTATTTTGCACAATGCTTTTTGATCACAGAAAAGTCCTATGTGGGACACTAAAGCTCCATCTTGACAACTTGAATTCCATTCTTTTGGCTTTTGAGGTTTTAGCAGACATTGGCCACACACTCTTATCAAACCTAGTATCATAGCTTGTCATAAGGTTAGAAACTTGGATTTAAGAAATGAAAGCAACGTTCTCTTTCATTATCATTGCAACTCCCATCCACCACCCAAAGTACAACTACATAAGGCACTTAAAAAAACCACAACCACAATTATTTCCAGTTCTATTGGTATCTCAGCTCTTTGTTTATTTCAGTGTCATAAACTCATTCTCCATATCTATAATACTTAGTAATTCCCCCTAATATATTGTAACTCTGGATTCAAACTCGCCACATTCAGATTTTTGTGGATTTCCCAATAAAGCAGTCAGCTTCCCCAAGTCCAGTAATTTCCAAAAGCCAACATTCTCAGGATATTTTCTACACACAGTGATATCAAATTCATCACTTGATATGTTGCAGTCCTACAGGCAGCCTTGGCCATAGCAGTTCTGCATGGACTTGAAATCTACCATGTTCCTAAACCAAAGGTACAAAATCTCTGACCCACGGCCTAATCCAGCCCATAAAAGAAGCTCATCACTGGACCTGTGGAAGGCTATGCCACCGCCTCCCTAAGCCCTGTGCAGCCTAGACAGTTGTTCTTTTGACAGCAGTGTTTCACCTTGCATTCAGTCCTGGTGAATGAAAAGTGGAACATTCCCCCACCCCCATCAAGTCTGGTTGAATATTTCAAGATGGGGCAGGGGATGCAAAGCAGATCCTGCTTAAGAATGTGTTTGAACTCTAGATTTTAAATGGAGCCAATATACTTGTTGGTTTTTATATATAGATCTAACATTTACTCTTCAGAAGCTTTGGAAAGTTATTTGAAAGGTCAAGTTTCATTTCCTATTAAGACATGCCGTGTTGGCTTTCTGCTCCCATTCTTCCTTGATGAATGAACTGCCAGGGTTGCAGACTTTCTGGTTTCCGCTAATAATATTTAACATTTATATAGCTTTGATGGTGTGTTCAAATCCCTTCATGTATATATTTCAATAATCCTTACACTGACTGCAAAGCAGATGGATGAATGAATAAGTGAATAAAAAATGATGGTAGGTCAAAAGAAAAATGCTAAAATCCCCATTAGCGTAATACTTTTATTAGGTTAACTCAAAAGGTCACAAAATACTCTACGAGCTTTCAACATCTTCAGAACACACCAGGCAGGATGGTAAACAAAGCACAAAAAGCGTGGGTGGGTGGGTGGGTTGAAAACAGTGGCTGAACTTAAGGTAGTGAGATGTTTTCAGCTTACACCTTGGACCCTTCCAAAGATAGCTGGGAAAATAAAACAAATAATGGTAGATTCCCTATTTTTGATAATAAAAAAATCCAGCAGTTTACTCAAAACCTTCTTTGAACCCAACAGTTTTCAGCATCTACAGAAACCTGTTTTATGGCATTCCCAGCAGCTAGTAAACTTTTTTTTTAAAAAAAGGGCTAGGTAACCTTGGTGAACGCCAAGAAAGGGATTCTCCACAACCCCTGGCTTAAGGCCATCTGGTGGGATACGTATGTGAGTATATTTATCTACATTAATAGTACGCCAGACTAGATAGATCTTTGGTTGAGCCAGTGTTGGCCTTTTTGAAAATGATCCTTCCGTTGGGTTTCATAAAAATAACAGTAATAAGAGTAAGCATACATGGAGGGGGAGGATAATAATATTACAACAACAAGGGCCTCAGTTTACAGCATCAGAAAGTGAGAAAGGTCCAGGAGGTAGGAAAAAACAGGATTATACTGAAGCAGCTATGAAACTGATAGCTCATCAACCAGAACAATTTTTGAAGTTTAGCAATATGTTGACAGATTGAGTACTATTTACTTTTTTAAAGCCATTCACAATTTCTAATAAGCATAATAGTGCAAAACAGTTTCCCATAATCTCATGCTTATAAAGATATAAGTCTGGTCTTCAAACATAAAATATCCTTACCATCTCTCAGCTGGAGGCTAGTTGACTGATCTATTTCAAGCTAGATAGGAGCCTTTCTACATGAGACATTTAATGTGCACCTGTGATTCCTCGCTTACGGTAGTTTGTGGGTCCTTTACAGGATGTTGTCATCCTCCAGGGCCTCTCCTGTGCTTTGCAACCATTTCAGCCGGGGTGGGGGGTGGTGTTTTTAACTAGGAAAGTCTGGTAATATTTGTGACTGGTGTTATCAAGCCCTGTGTAATTGCATAGTTCCGCTATACCGCAAGGCCACCTATTGCTTGTATAATGGAACATAAGAAAAGGAAGAGAAAGAAAATCCCCAGAAAAGAAACATGTAAAAGAGCTGATCTTAATCCTGCAAAGAATCCGGAAACAGAAAACTTCAGGAAAGTGGCGGGTTAAGTCTATAGTGTAGATATATCCTTAATATATAATAATAATAATAATAATAATAATAATAATAATAATAATAATAATAATAATTTCATTTATTTGTTACCCGCCTCTCCCTCTGGATCGAGGCGGGGTACAACACAAATGCAAACACCATAAAATATATATAACTAATTAAAACATTTAAACTAATACATTATTTAAAAACAGCACATCATTAAAAAGGCATCTCATGGAAATGCTGTATATGCAGGTGACCAAACATCCATCCAAGAGGGTCCATATAAAGTTTACTAAAGAAGCTATTTCATACTTCATTGTTGCCAAACGAAGAGGCTCTTTATAAGGCGTGGCAATTTTTCTTCTGCAACCTCATCCTACACAGTATCCGAGTGCCAATCAGCAAAGATTTGCCAACCAAATGATCCAGAAAGTCAACTTTTGTGTTCATGTATACGTGGGAGGAGAGCCTACTCTCTAAGTTCCTGTCTGGGTAATAGCTTGACACAGCCCAAGGGTTGGGAACAAGCTGTGAAACGAACGTTTTCTCATTTTCAGAATTGTCTATGCTCTGCAGCAGCCTGCTCCAACTTGGTGCCCTCCAGAAGTTTTAGACCTCAACTCCCATCAGCCCCAGCCAGCAGGGCCGATGGTCAGGAGTGCTAGGGATTGTGGTCCAAAATACCTAAAAGGCACAGATTGGGGAAGGCTGTAATTGTAAAATTATAGGCAAGGCCATATTTCCACTCTGGACAGATTTGCGGTCAGGAACAGGGTGACTGTTTAGATTTTCATAAATGTGCATATCCTGATTTATATGTATAGATGCCAATTTAGAAATAATTATTATAATTTTAATAGTAATAGAACCAGTGTGGTGTAGTGGTTAGAGTGTTGGACTGGGATTAGAGAGACGCGGGTTCTAGTTTCCACTAGTCTGTGAAGCTCACTGGGTGACTTTGGGCCAGTCACTGTCTCTCAGCCAAAAAAATGCAAAAGCAAAAAGGAGAAACGTGGGACAATACCCAAAATGGACCCATGAACAAAAGAGCAAAGCCTCAAAATGCTGGAACAAATATTTTATTTGCTAAAATAATAATAATTCCCAATGCATTTTGGACTTTTTACTTTAAAGCCTTCTTGAAGGGTTATAAAACATCTGCACCTGAAATAATGTCTCCTACTAAAATTCACTGACCACATCTTCATTGGGCTTTTTTTTTTTTTTTAACAAATGAAATCTTTGTTCCAGCATCTTGAGACTTTTCCATTCACGACTCTCAGCTGAGCCTACCTCACACTGCTAGCTGGGGCATGCTGGGAGTTGTAGGACTTTTTTTTAATGTCTAAATGTGTGGCGCAGAGCGGTAAAGCAGCAGTTTCTGCAGCTGAAACTCTCCCCACGGCCTGAGTTCAATCCCAGCAGAAGCTGGTTTCAGGCAGCCAGCTCGGGTCGACTCAGCCTTCCATCCTCCCGAGGTCGGTAAAATGAGTACCCAGTTAGCTGGGGGAAAGGTAATCACCGCCGGGGAAGGCAACGGCAAACCACCCCGCTATAAGGCCTGCCAAGAAAACGTCAGTGAAAGCTGGCGTCCCTCCAAGAGTCAGTAATGACCCAGTGGTTGCACGAGAGGTTCCTTTCCTTTTCTAAACATGTGAGAGCCAGTGTGGTGTAGTGGCTAAACTGTTGGACTAGGAGTCGGGAGACCAGGAAAACCTACTGGGTGACTTTGGACCAGTCACAGACTCTCAGCCCAACCTACATCACAGGGTTGTTGTTGTGAGGATAAAATGGAGAAGAGGAAGATTACGCCGCTTTGGGTTCCTTGGAGGAAAAAAGGCGGGATATAAATGCAATAAATAAATAAATTAAATAAACATGCAAAGGATTGCACCCTTGAGCCCTTTAAAAGCTGGTCTTGAGTGGTGTCCACAAGATGTTATTGGACTCCAACTCCCATCAGCCACAGCCTGAAGGGCTTAAAGTCAGGGATATGAGACGTGAGATCGGGCCATTTACCATAGTAGGGTCTGGTTGGTGGATCTCAGGGTTCTAGGTTTCTAGATCCCAGAAGCCTGATGTTTGCCTGCCTCAGCCTAAGATACCAGTGCTAGACACATCAGCAGTGAACATTGAGATGGCAACTATCTGCAAGGCAGGGATCTGCCTTTAAAATAAATGTTTTATGCTACTCTATAGCAGGGATGTTGAATCTATTTCGGACCAGGGCCCAAATTCCATTTTGGAGAAATTCTTGGGGGCTGCATTCCAATAGTGGGCACGTCCAAAGGCAAAGGGGGTGTGACCAAAGGCAAAAAGGGGCGGGGCCAAAGTGCCAGCATTTTTTAGCTAAAAACTCTTACTGCCAATAACTAAGCCTTAGAAAAGGTGTTTTAACCTTTTAGAACAGGGAAAATTGCACAAAAGCCAAGATACCACCAAATGATTGGTGGTTGGGGGAAAGAGGGCGGGGCCGTCTGGGCAATCCCTAAGGGCCAAATTAGGCCAGTTTTGGTCCCCAGGACTGAGGTTCTACACCCCTGGTCTTCAGCGTGATGCGCATTAATGACTGCCATTGTAATCGTATAATTGCAAGGAAAACAGATATTGTTCCCCAGACCTGAATGGACCCATCCCACAGCATTCCCCCATGGCCTAGGGATTGATAAACAATTGGTTCTTTTGTCTACTCCATCTTTCCAGCAGCATTGCGATAGTTTAATTTTCCAAACTTAATTATATGATTCCAG
The DNA here is from genome assembly GCF_023053635.1 of Elgaria multicarinata webbii. NCBI lineage: Eukaryota > Metazoa > Chordata > Lepidosauria > Squamata > Anguidae > Elgaria > Elgaria multicarinata. The sequence continues at coordinate 121,667,714 of NC_086175.1, read as the reverse complement.
ACAATGAATATGTACTTCAGATACTCCCAGTATTTACAGTGTTGGCTGGGAGGCTTGTAGGAGTCTTTTGAAGCTCTTTGAAAATGCAGGAGCAGTCTAATTTCAGCCCTTTCCCTATACAAACCTTAAGCAAGTCCAGGCAACAGCTGCATACTTTAAGGAGAGTCATCACCGGATGAAAAGCAAAGAATTTGCAAGGGGGACGTTTCTCGGGCTTCTTAAAGCGTGAAGAAGGGAGTTTACAGTGCACAGGTAAGAATTTCCCCTTTGTATTCTGGCATTTATTAAAAAGGTTTCTTGTTCTGATTTAGGCAGAAATATTTACTGTCAATGCACCCAAAAGTATGAGAGTGTCTCAGCATTGCTTTCCAGAAGAAAACCGCAAAGAAATGATTCTTTTATGAAATTTCCTATTTAGGAATCTGTGCAACTGTGTTGTGTTCTTGGGGTGTCCCGGTTGCATTTTTACATGCTTCAGGTTGATTGTGGCTTTCAATTGGGTACAAGAAATGGAAAGAACTAGAGAGACAGACCCTCGTGTATACAAAGAGAGAGATTTGAGTTAATAGTTTGAGCCAGGACTCGCAAGGGTTCTGGGATGGATTCTGTTTCGAATGCCAGGAACAACATCACCCATCATTGTAGATGCAATGTTTAGTCAATGAAACGGTTTAATTAATTTCTTAAAGCATTTTGGTCAAGTAAAAAGGCGCCCTCAATTGGGGAGCAGATTTTAAAAATCTTTTAAAGTCATTTCTAATGCAAGGACTTATTGAAAACTGTAGATAGCAAGCACCATTTTAGAAGAGGCAATTCCCACCTGTGTGTGTGTGTGTGTGTGTGTGTGTGTGTGTGTGTGTGTGAGAGAGAGAGAGAGAGAGAGAGAGAGAGAGAGAGAGAGAGAGAGAGAGAGAGAGAGAGAGAGGGAGGGAGGGAGGGAGGGAAACAGGTTGGATGATGGTCTCCAGTAATGGAGCTTGGAGCTTGGGAAGATTTATCTCCATTGTTGAATTAATATAGGCAGTGTGATTTACATATATACACTTAGGTAGCTTGAATCTGAGTAGACTTCTTTTTTAAAAAAATGGTATCCAAAATTCAGAATTATCAGGCAGCTATTGCTAATATTAAGAAATGCATGAATCTCACAAATTATCCTGAACGGAATACTATGGAAGCCTGATTCACATAACCCTGACCATTTTGGAGCTGTGGGCACCGCCACAAAATGGCTCCCATGGAGGATGTGGCTAGTCACATCATGGCTGCTGTGTTGGACTGGCTAGTCAAGAGATAGTGAGGGAGAGAAAAGGCAAGGCTGGAAGCTGGAATGGAAATGAAAGGAGTTGCTTCCTGACCAGCCCAGTCTTCTTCTGTTCACAAAGACCTTTTCCCTTTGCGCTTTCTCTCTCTGTCTTGCCGCTCCAGCCTCTAGCCCTATTTCTTTCCCCAACCTCTTTCCTTGGGATTTATCTCCCTTCCTAGCCCCTAGCCTTGTCCTTTCTCTCCCACTCACCCTTCTATCTTGCTCTTTCTCTCCACTCTCAACCTAACCTCTAATAGTCTAGCCTTGCTATTTCCCCCCTGCCCCCACGTCTTTACCTCAGCGTTTCTCCCTGGTCTTCCTTCCTCTTTGTCTCCCACTCACCGTTCTATCTTGCTCTTTCTCTCCACTCCCAGCCTCTACCCTTGCTATTTCTCTCCCCACCACACACGCCTCTTTACCGCAGTGTTTCTCCCCCCCATCCTAGCCTTGTTCTTTCTCTCCCCTTTACCCCTTTGCCTTTCTTTCCTTTCTTTCCACTGAACACTTGATCAGCTGCTGGTTCAGGAACAGGAAGGAGAACCTGGCGCTCTCACTTTTTTTCATACTTTATTCAAAATGGTGTTGGGGGGCCCTGACATAACCGTTGTGAGCTCACTGAGACTGAGCGTCAGACTGGATGGTACTCTGAATGTGTAGCTAGCAATGGTGTCAGGGCATTTTAAAAGTGTAATGGTAGCTGTGGGTGTCCCGATTTTAACGGGCTGCAGCATGCAGGGAGAAAAGTTTTAACCTTTCCTATGCTAGCCTCAACTCTGACAAAAGAAGTGTCCCGTCCCCCCGTCTGGCAATTAGCCTTCGATAAAACCTCCCATCGGTGCCTCTTGGAATAAAACCTCCCATCGATAAAACCTCCCATCGGTGCCTCTTGGAACTCCCCCACTGCAGCATGGGGGCAATTCTGTTGGGATTGAAGAATAGGAGAGAAAGTTTAGGCCTCTCCTCCCTGCCTGCTCAGTTCCCATTAAAATTAAAATGGGAACTGATTAAAAAAATTAAACAGTATTAATAGTTTAAAAATCCCCTGATGTAGTAGCAGCTAGCTATGCACTTAGAACAATGTCTCATTTAACCCTTCGCAACTTTAGTACGGTAACCAGTGAAAGGATAAGTACATGAATGTTCATTCGGTGGCGCTTTTTACAATTAACAGCAACAAAATTAAAAGTGCAGACAGCCTTGGTGAAGCACAAAGGATGTGGCAGGACTGACGCCTGAGCCAGGCTTTGATTAGTTGGGAAACATGGTTATCTTTTCCGGTAGAAAATGGCAGGAGGTGAAGGACCCTCCAGAGCAGATGGAGGAGACCAAGGGGAGGTGGTTGCAGGAAAGCAAGGGGAGGTCCTGTTACGTGAGCAGATTCCACTCGTGTGACATTGAATTTAACCCATTGTGACCTGCCAATTATGTATCTCAAAAGATTGCTCTTCTGGACAAAACTAGCACCTAAAAGACTTGGCTCATAAGATAATCAGCCCCTTAATTTCCCTTCAATCTATTTCCATTTTAATTAGCCTGCAGTTTACCAGGCAACAGTGCTAGTGGCATTTCTGCACAAGTCACTTATCCTGTGCTCATTATTCCCTGCTCACAGTTGTTTTCGGGTTTTTTTAGATGATGTTGTGACCCTCCCGTTTAGTTTCTGTGCTGAACCAGTTCTTTCGGCAAGTTTTTTTACAACAGGGAAAATAGTGGCATTAAATGACACACAATTTCCTCATATTTACACTATTCTGCTATACCACAGTGCCATCTAGAGGTTAAGTAGTAGAAAAGCAAGAAAAGAAACATTCCTCGTGTAAGCGCTGGGATTTCAATCCTGTGATGAAACCGCAAGTTAACAGCCGATTAACAACATTGTGTAGAAAAATTCTAAGTATGCCCCTGTATTACATTATCCATTCAGAGAACATTGGTTATTGATTAGATTAAAATTGTATTAATTAATTAATGATTCAAAAAATGATGTCACCGTTGACTAGGCTACCATTTCCTCCACCACCACCACCACCACCATCCTGCTAGGTCTTCTGCATCCTTAAGAGCTAAATGGCCGACAGAAATTCAACAGGTACAATTTTTCCTGGCAATAATTTACTCTCCTGGGAAAACCACTGGATTTCTGCTTGTCATGCAACAGTTCAAAGGATAGTTGACAAAAACTTTGCCCTGGATCAACGATTGTCATTCACAAGAAAAGGAGGTTGGAAAGTGATTTAGCTTGGCCAGCCTCCAGGGCCAGGACTTTGCTCTATATAATATGGTCTAGACACATTCATTTATGTATTTATTTATGAATGATATTTGTGTACTGCACTACATGAACCACCTCAGGGTGGTTCACACAATAAAACTAGGTAAAACTGTAAACGTTTCTAGAGCTCTGTCCTGTAATATTGAACACAATGGCTTTATTTGCACATAATGATAAGCCACGAATCATGGCTTAAACCACAATGTGGATAAGCTGTGTGCTGTTATAAGTACCCCCGTTCGCAGGATCAGGTTAACAAACCAGAAAGCGAAGACGTTCACGTGGCAGGCGGACCAGAGATTCTGGTTAACTTGCATCCGAACTAGCCAGGATTGTAAGGCAGCTTTAAACCATGAATGTTTGTTGGTTTATGAATCCAGGTTTTGAACATGACACAAAGCTCTCCTTTTCCTGGTTTGTTTACTCACTCCTGCAAAGGGATGGATGAAGTAGGAGCAAACAGACCATATGCATGAACACACTGTTCATTCGCAGCCTGGTTTATTAAGCCAAGATTCCTGACTTTCATTCAATCATGGCCATTACTAAGATAGTGTGCTGATAAGAATGATATATTATGTTTCTTTTCTCATCTACCTGATTTTCTTCTTTCTTTAGCATTTTTTTTTTACTTACCAGTGTGTGTTGTCCCAGGATTATTCGGTAAACAAAAATGTTCAAGTATATGAGACCTTAACAACCACATGCCGTGGGTCTTTTTCACCAATATGTAATCGGTATAAGCACACAAACGTTCTTTGCGATTAGGGGCTTTGGGTTTCCAGCTCAAAGGCACATCTCATTTTAGACATTAATCACTGGGGGGAATGGATGATGCAACAATGCATGTTGAAACAAGAAAAATAGATTCTTATTGCGATTGGCACTCCTGTGTCGTGTGCAAACTTGTGACTGTCTCTACATTAATGTAGCAGCTTTTCTTTTTTTAATACACAAAGAAACCAGACTTGGCTTTCCTAGAACATATTCCATGCTTGCATTTGGATTCCCTAAGTGGGGGCTGTGTAGCAAGACTTAACAAAGGTAACATAGTGATCAGGGGGCTGTCTTCACAGTGCCGGGTTGGTGCTGCCTGCCTCTCAAATCCTGACATCAAGGAGGAAGCACAGGGTTTCTGGGCAGCCATCTGGGTACTGTAGCAGCCCCTGCCCTTTTTCTGGTGGAAAACGATCACCCACCGGTTGTCTTCCACCAGGCACCGCCCCAGGGTTGACCCCGGAGCGACATCAGACAGGTTGAAGTGCAGCATTGCCATCGCTCCATTTGAAAAAGTTGGGGTAAATCCCCGGCTTTTTCAAAACGCAGCATTGTGGGGAAGCCCTGCAGAGGCTGCGAAGCTACACCTGTGTATTCTAACTGACGCAGCGCATATTTACAGCCCCCACATATAGACTGCCCCCCATTTAACTTTGATAGGTCCAATAGAGGCACTATGCCACACATGCCATTCTTCCTATACAGATTTCACTTATGGGTAGGAAAAATCGACCATGGCTCAACAGCCCTATAGCCTATATTCCCTGCAGCACTATATTCTCTACTCACGAAGTGAGGCTAAGATAGCAGATTACCGGATTGGAACTAGCATGAGTATAGCACTGAGAACAGGAGTGGGCAACGTGGGAGCTGCAGGCCCTATGTGGACTACATGGCCATTTGTCCTTAACACCGCCACCGCCACCACTATTGCCACACCCCTGAAATCCCAGTGATTCTGCTGGGAAACAAGGCAAGCTAGGGAGCGGACACCATGTCTCTCAGCAGAATGGGGCTCTCGACAGCCCGCCAAAGGGTTAGCAGGATGTTGGGAGCATGATTCTGCTGGAAAACAAGGCATATGCTCCCCACATGCCTTGTTTCCCAGCTGGATCACTGTTCCTGTACAACATGAACTGCCATCAACCCAAGCCAGCATGGCCAATGGTCAAGAATGCTGGGAATTGTAGTCCAAAACATCAGGAGGGCTCCAGTTTGCGGAAAGCTGCTGTAAACTAACGGGATTATGAGGTTGGCTTACGGAGTCCCAAAATCCGGATCTCTGTGCTTTTCTCTTCATCTTTGTCTGACTTCCAGACTGCAGTTTCTCCTTTTCACACAAGCCTGATTCAGGCATTGTATTTAAGAGGAACTCCAACACACGAATGGGGCTGGGCCAAGCAACTCCATCTCAATGTCACACATGTCAAATAGCTCCTCCTCTGGCATCTGTTTTTGCAGGGCAAACATCTGTAGAGACAGGGCTTTCACGTACATAGCTGTCTGCGGAAAGGTGTTCATGCCCTGCCTAGGGCAGCAAACACCCTTGCTAGATGGAATTTTATGAAATGGATCCAGTATCCTTGCCCTGTGGCTTGTAAAGGATGAACGTCATATAGTGGTCTGACCGGTGCATCACATATAGGGATGGGTCAGAAATTTGTTTGGGCCGGAGTTTTCTACAAACATACCTAATTTGCCAAACCAGTAAGCAAACAGAAAAGCACTTGTGCTCAGAAACTCGAATTTTACCCAATGTTGCCAGGCAGTCCTTTGCTCAAAAAATGTGTATGAAAATGTGTACATGAGGGGAAGTTGCTTGCAATATTTTTTTTAAAATTGTACAGCAGGAAAATGTACAGGTGTTAGAAAAAAAATTCAGCACAAGATATGAGGAGATGTGTGCTCAAAAATGCATATTATATATATATACGGGCTGAAACGAAATTAAGCTCAGAAAAATGAGAACTCAGCAGTAGTAAAATGGGCAGATTTGCTAATCACACATGCCCAAGAATGGAACAGAAACCAGTCACAGGCAGGACCTACACTACTACTTTATAAGCAAACATGATTTCCCCCTGTGTGATGACGCTCTTTGATGCTGGAAATGAATTTAAAAAACCCAATAATTCACTACGATGAGAGAATCAGCTGCCAGATTCTTTCAGAAGGACCAAAGACCTAACATCACCGGCAGCAATCAGTAACTGAGCGTCCACAACTCTTTGGCTCAATGAGAGATTTGTAAGGTTGGTTCCTAATCCCATAAATTTTGCTTGTGTGGGCTGGTCCCAGCCCATTCCCATCTCTTTTCTCTGACAATGTGCGAAACTAGAGTGCATGAAGGCTAACAAAATTCTGGCACAGATGTTCCTGTCCAGGGAACACATGCAGTGGCAGATTGTTTTAAACTGGAGACATTCCAGGCCAAAAGCTTAGCTGACCTTTGTTCCCTGGCTTCCAGTTCTTAAAGATTACAGGTTTTAGAAAAATGCAACTGGAATAATAATTCACACAGTATAGTAATTTTTGTACACAGAAAGAAAGAGAAAGAAAGCAGGGAGGGAAAGCAAGAGCTAAAGAGAGAGAGAGAGGACTCATCTACACCAAGCAGGATATTCCACTATGAAAGAGGTATGAAAGCAGTATATGAAAGGCAGGAGCCAAACTTCAGCTTTATAGTGGCACTGAAGTGCACTGACAACTGTTGGGGCCCATTGACATATACCACATACCGATTTCATAGTGTTATACCCTGCTTGGGGTAGATGTGTCATAGGCCCCAACAGTTGTCAGTGCCGTTATAAGGCAGTAGTGAAGATCCTGCAGTGCACCAATACTGCTATAAATCAGTAGTGTGGCTCCTGCCTCTTATATATCGCTTTCATAGAGGAATATCCTGCTTGGTGTAGATGAACCCAGAGAGAAGGAAGGAAGGAAAGAGCAGGCCAAGGAAGGAAGGAAGATAAATCAACTAAAATGTTTTTATCAAGTAAAATAGTGCCTCTGATTAATTCAGCAGTAGTGTTTTTAAGAAGTATTTTATTATTTCAATTGTAAGTGCTTAGAAACCCATCAGAGGCTGGAACTATTTTAGGAGAAAATTTTTGCAGGCATCCTCTAAAGTTGAAATGAGGGGGGGGATGTTTTGTCCTTCAGCACTATTGTTTTATTTATATGCAAATGTAAGCAGAATTAATTAATTTGTCAACTGCATATGATCACTCAACTGAGAGGTCTTTAAATTGGGTGTAGTAGAGTTGCAGAATGAAAGTTTTGGGCAGGAATCTTCTCATCAATGAGGGCTGAGAAAGAGACCGCGGTGAAGCTGCAGAACATCTTAAAGGACAAAGAGTTTGTGTCGGAAATTGAGCTTTTCTAAGAGGCAATTATTGTGCACTCATGATTTCTCACTCATGGTAGTTTGTGGGTGCTTTAGATGTTATCCTCCAGGGCCTCTTCTGTGCTTTCCAAACATTTTTGCAGTGGCATTTTGATTAGGGAAAGTCCAGTATTTTGGGGAATGGAGGAATCAAATGCTACTGTAGTTGCACAATTCCGCTATTCCACAGCACCACCTAGAGATTATGTAGCAGAAGATACAGAAACCGCCCAGAGAGCTTCGGCTATGGGGCGGTATATAAATGTAATAAATAAATAAATATAAATAAGAAGGGCAGAGAAGGAAAAAAAATCTGGAAATAACCCATGTACAGAGGATCCAATCTTAATCCCACAAAGAATCCGGAAGCAGAAGCTGTGGTAAAGTGGCAGGTTAAAAGCCTCGAGCTTTTCTACATGAGGGATTTATTGTGCGCCCATGATTCCTTACTCACAGTTGTTTATGGGTTCTATAGATGATGTTGTGATCCTTCAGTTTTGCTTCTGTTTTTTAAGAGCACTTTTCCGGTTTATTTTAGAGTGGGGAAAATGGTGCATCATTTCCGAAAGTGAAAGAAAAAGTATTTTCCTACTTGTGTAATTGCGATATTCTGCTATAGCACAGCACCACCTAGAGGTTATGTGGCAGAAAAGCGGGAAAGGCAAAGCTCTTTGTGTAAAGCCTGGATCTCAATTCTGGGACGAAACCAAAAGTACATACAGCGATTTACAGCCTTATGTAGAAAAGCTCCTAGAAAAGCATCTGGAAGGGGATGAAAGCATTAGATTCTATGAGGTATCCGAGAGAGAGAAAGAGTGCTGGGTGTGCAATGGGAGTTTCTAATTATGCTCTTCTGGAGTTCACTGTACTATAGGTATACGGGTCTACTACTTTCATTGCATGTTGCAATGAAACTTGCTCCAAAAACCTTGGAGTTCAGTGCTTGTAAGCCCTCCTTAGACCAGTCTCCAAGTTGAAGTTGCGGTTTCTGTTTGCTATGGTGTTTTTTAAAAGCAAAATATCCCTCCCTCCTTTTGATCTTAGCCATTTTTCTGTAGTCTCTTGCTGGCTGCTGCAATTTGGCTTCATCCATTTTGCAGAGGGTTCTGGTTTCTGAATTGCTGGCAGTCAGCTCACATGGAGCAAATGAAGCCAGGAGCTTTTGTGGCCGCACTTGCAAATATTTTGCTGGAACGGAGCCGGTGATTTCATGCCCGTCGGATTTTGATCAGCAAGGGACAGGCGGCTTGCGGCTGGCATGTGGATCTTAGTGTTTCAGCTTAATGGGCAGGCCACAAAAGAGGCATTTGGGTGCATTGGGAATGAGAAGTTGAACTTCTTCTAGGTCTGTACAGGAGGAGCAACCCTAAGCACAGTTCCATCCAGGGTTGTTTCCTGGCTGTTTTTAAGCATTTTGAATGTGCTCAATATAGCTCCTGGTCTGGGCAATATATAAAACATTGAGGCTGGTGCTTCAATGTCAGTGGGACATTGAATCCACTTCAGGTTTCAGCCTAAACCAGTCAGAACTTCTAAAGGAGCTATCTTTAGAGTTCAAACTGGTTCGGACTGAAACCCAGAGCGGATTCACCACTAACATTGGAACCAACAGCCTTCACTGATACCAATTATACATAGAGGAAAGTAGCTCATATTGAGTCAAACCATCAGTCCATCTAGCTCAGTACTGTTTACACTGCACAGTGGGAGGAAGTACCCCATTCATACTCTCCAGATCTACCTATCCAGTAAGGAACTGTACCATTTATTTATTTATTTATTTATTTATTTATTTTACTATGAGCGCATGTTGTTCTTAATTATGCACTGCTAATAATACTGGAAACTAACTGCCAGATGTTCTTATTGGGAAGATTATCACTGTGCCTCATTCACAGAATTTTAAGCAAGGTCCAGACATTGTCATCTTTCATTTATAATTAAGGGTGTCTGAGAAATCCGCAATGGAATCAAATGGATTCTGATTTCTGTGAATCCGACCCGAAGCGTCTGCAGCAGACCAGCTTTTCCCAAGTCGCATGATTTGCAGACCATTTTTTAAAAACTTTCTGCAATTTTACACAAATTTAGTCGTAGAAAAATACACACACACACACATACAGCTGAAAATATGCATTTTCCCCATAGGCTAAAGCATGAAAATGCACATTGACATTTTTGCAAGTGTAAATCGTGCAAATGCGAATTTGCACAAATTCGGAAAATTGGAAAACTGGTTCTGTCAATGAACAGATGATGGAATGAAAGGCACTTGGTAATCCGTGAAATGCAGACAGAATGGATTTTACAAATCCGCACATCCCTGTTTACAACCCTCCATGTTTTTTCATCACTTCTTCCAACATTTTTCTTTGCACAAAACAAGGAGTCCATTCACTGGTATAAGACAAGCCGAGATACGCCATGCTAATAGGGAATGATGGGAGTTGCAATCAAACAGAATTGGAGGGTAGCAGGTTGAGGGAGGGCTGACATAATAAAATGCATTGCATTATACTGCTGTCCTTGTTTCTTTTAAAAAGTGACATGGCCAAAGATAACGGATTTCCTAAGAGGAGGAGGGTGAGACTGCACCTGCAACTGAAAGAGATTGACCAGCCTTTTTGATGAGGGAGGGAGGAACATCTGAAATGCATGATGACATTTCCATTTCTGTAGCAAACTTCCACTATTTCATCTCCTGAAATCGATGGCAACCATAATTAACTATATGTTGTTCTGTTTTCCTTGGAAGGAGCTGTTGCCCGTTTCTTGCTGCCTTGTAACGCTTTAGGGTTCACAAATCAGTGCTTGATCTTGTGCGGAAAGATGGACTTGGGTGAAAACTGGACCTTGGATGATATCAACTGGCTGACCCACAGTGGGATTCTTCATTTGGTCAATACATTAAGAGGTCTGTATGATTGTTTGGGGAGGCTATTAGCTCTGACTTGTCTCTATCTCTCCTCCACGACCCCTGAGCCAGTAATGACTTTGGGCAAGGGGGCATTTAAATCAGAAGAAAAGAGAAAGGACGAAAAGGGTTAAACATGTTTTCCTGGAGAACTTTTTCCCTGATCTTCCCCACGTGGGTGCTAAATAAAACATGTGGGGAAGTCTGATCATGGATATTGAGGTGTATTGATATCATCATCATTATCATCACAGATGAAATTTTCCATGTGGAGCTCCATCCGACGAGCGTTTTATTGCACGCTCATTACTGGGCACTCATAGATTTTTTGCAGATCCCTCCCATGACGTCATCTGCCTCCTGCACGCCTTCTGCCCCTCCTGGCCTTCCTTGCGTGACAAAAAAGACTCTCCACCAAGTCCGATATATTTTAAATCTGGAAGTTGTTGCTCTCTCCTGCTGTGTGTAGGAGAAGCAGTGCGATTAGAACAGCCAACTGAATGGGCCTCGTGCTCGTTGTTTACTTCCTCTTTTGAAAGAGGAAGTAACTGAGCAACAAAAACACGGGCAGAGAAACGACGTAGGGAGCGTGTATCCCCCCGTGTGATGGAGCTCGTGGGTAAAGATCTCTTTGTAGCAAGAATGAACTGCAATAGGAACTAAAGGATTCATACTGCATTGCACAGAGGGAAGAATTCTAAAGGGACACAGCATGAAGTTGCTAGCCCTATTTATTATTTCAGAGTTGTGCAATATTTTAGGTAGATTTGTTTTATGATCTCACTCTCCGCTGTTAACCTCGTTTCAACTAGTCTGCTCAGCAGCAGAAAGGATTACACAGCGTTTCCATAAGCCATGGGTGAATACAAACAGCCACTTATCAAATTGTAACCTACTACAATGTGCATGCAGCCAACTAGTAAAAGGTTATTGTCTCTGACATCATGCCAGTAATGTAGAGATCTTTGGTACAGCGGACAAAGGATGTAGTGGGATGTTTGTACACAGTTTCAAATATCCTCTATACTGCACATTCCTCCTTCACCCCTCCCTGTCTCCTGTTGCGTGGCCATCTTGTAGAGATGCTGGCTTGCATTATCCTAGTTTTGTTAAACAACATTAAGCTGGAGTTCCCAGGTTTGGACATAAGAGTGAACTCTGGTTTAATGCAAGTCAGAATCTCCACACCAAAGCTGGCACACTAAGGGAGAAGGGGAGGGGAGGCTGAGGAGCACATGGCTGTGGCACTCAGCCACAAATGTGTGAACGTGGCTTTAAAAAAACCCCAAAAACCCTGCTCAGCCAGGAAGCTTAGTGCCACTTACACATCTCCCAAAAAGAGGACAAAAGAGAACACCAATATGAATACTGTTTGGATATGCAAGTTTATATGTATAGGTACAAATCTAGAAATAATTATAATTTAAATAGGAATACAATACATCACTCCATAGTGGAGAAGACTGACTAGGAGGCTGTCTTAGTGTCGTTTTTGCCCTGGGTTGGCTCCGAATCTGCGCCACGTGTGCTATATGATGCAGCCGCAGATTCAAAGCCACCCTGGGGCAAAGAGGCGAAGATGCTTGGCTGAAAAGTCAGGGACTTACCCTGACTTTTCCAGCCAAAGTGAGGTCAGCCTCTTTCTTCTGCTGGTCTGTTCTCACTTGGAGCCACTCTGGGGCCATTCCTGGGCTGAAGGCAACCTCCTATTGGTCACTGGAAGCTGTGGGAGGGGCAGGCCTGTTTTGCCTAATGGCTGCCAGAAAGCCCATGCTGCCTCCCCTTGTAAGAACAACATGCTGCCACCGTGCACCAGCGATACCGCGGGGTTTGGTGATGGAGTGTCACCAACTCGGCGCTGTGAAGACAGACCCTAGGTGACCTGTGTGCCTGACCAGTTTGCTATCCAGATCCTAATTGTTGTTGGGCTACTTCAAGGCCTCCGCCCGCCTGCCCGCTCACCCTATGTTGAATTGAATTAGACTCGGAGTAGACTTCACTTCAAATAGAGGACACCCTCGAATAGAGTACTGTTCTCTGCCAGCTCTCCAAAATAGCAGACTGTGCTCTGTAAAGGACCATGGCCTAGTCACTCTCTCTCAGCCTAACCTACCTCACAGAGTTGTTGACAGGAGAAAATATGATTTTAAAAGGTTATATTAGCATTGGAGGACTCAAGGCCACTTGAGATACAGGGGGAAATTAACATTCCGCCCTGCCTATCTGATAAAAAGTACTCTGACGCCACGAATCTCTATGGGATACGTGAGCTGCTTTTTGCGACCACTTACTGTAAATTCAGAAAACCGAGGCATTTTGTTGATTTATTCCTTTTGTATCTAGTCTTTTTTTTATTTATTTAAAGAAGATATATAACGTTTCTAAAATACAACCTAAAAAAAGGATGGAGAGTTAATGCCTGTTACGTCGGCAGAATATGCCTGCTTCGGTTGCCTAGCAACCAATGTGAGGCAGGCTGGATGGCTAGAAGGGGGATTGTATTGACGGAGAAGAGGTAGCCGTGTCAATTCAGGTGGGTGCACGGTTGGAATGCTCCATTCACATGTTGCCCCCTGAAGCCGTGAATGGCTTCTTCAGGGCAAACTTTGGGCTCTGGTGAAGAAAGAAGATGGGATCCGTGTGGTCTTGCCAAAATAAGGAGGTGAGAACAATAATAATGACCAACGACCAACCCACCAGCTGTCAGAATCAACCACAGAGACTTGGCTAGTGCAAAGTTTGTGGGCTGAAGAGACCCAACGGCGTTGTTCTGCAATGGACCAATGATGTTGCTTTCACCTCAATGTCCAGTTGACCCAAGTTTTGGGTTTTGTTTGGTTTTTTAAAATTAATCAGGTAGGGATGAATTTTGAGTGCCGCATGAGGGTGGTATAAACTAAAGAGCTAAGGAGGAAGTCCTTAGCAGCTGCCAATCTGCATTGATTACAATCGCTTAGTTTGTGCTTCTGAATCAAACCGATCTTTTAGAAGGGTTGTTTGTTTGTTTTTCCCCAGAGACGGAGGCTTCCAAAGGTGTTCCGGTGATATTTGGTGCCCATCAGTCGGGTAAGTAAATACAAAGTATATTGTGTATTCAGTCTTTGGAATCCTCTAAATCTCTTGCTATATTTAGACTTTGGATGTCTTAATATAAATATATAGGGTAATTCCTAGCTGGGTTCTGTTCCAGATGTGCATGGATTTACCAGGGGCTTTTTTTAAAAAAATGCTTTACCTCTTGTAGTGTGAGATTTCTGCCACTCTGTGGTGACTTTTGCATTCACCCATGCTGAAGCTAGTTTTCCCAAAGAGGTCATGCCTGCAGAACCACAGCTTCCTTGATGTGTGGAGCCAATGGAGTCTATATTGGGGCCATCCCTAGACCAAATAGTGCCCCAAACGAAGAGAATCTTTGGTGTACCCTACTTACATTTGTTCATGTTTTGAGTATTTAATCTTTTTTAGCACATTTGCAGCCCATTTAACAGATTTGATAGATGATTTGCATGCAAATTGTACAAGGTGTTGTACATTTTAACAACAACAAGGCAGCCTAAAAATAATGTAAAATCCTCATTCTCATCAACGGTTAATGCAATGCTGGTTGTGCAGGTTAGTGTTGCCAGCTTTAGAAGTATAATGTACTGTTTGTTTCAGCGGTTGAGAGGATAGTTAAATGCTTCTTCACACAGCACATAAACTATGGAATTCGTTACCACAAGATGTGATGGCCACCAACCTAGATGTCTTTAAAAGGCGATTAGGCAAACACATGGAGGATAAGGCTATCAATGTCTGCAAGTCATGATGATGGCTATGTGCTATTTATTTATTTGTTATACATACACACACACACACACACACACACACACACACACACACGTCACTTTCCTTCCAAGGATCCCAATGCAATATACATAATCCTCCTCCTCTCAATTTTATCCTCACAACAACCCTGTGAGGTAGGTTAGGCTGAGAGTCAGTGACTGACCCAAACTCACCCAGTGAACTTCATGGCCATGTGAGGACCAGAACTCGGATCTCCTGAGTTCCAGTCCCAACACTCTAACCACAACACCACACTGCTTCTCAATCCTAGTTGCTGGAGAACACAAGTGGGAGGGTGCTATTCTGTCATGTTCTGCTGTGGGCTTCCCAGAGACATCCATCTTGTTGGCCATTGGAAGAAACAGGCTCTTGGACCACACAGGGCCTTTGGTCTGACCAAGCACAAGTCTTCTTAAATTTATTATTGGACCATCTGAATCCCAGCAATCCTCAATCCCAGCAATCCAGCCCTAGTCCCAAAGTCTTATGGATCTTTTCAGTATAGGCTACAGTTGAGTAGGGTGAACATATGGAAAGGAGGACAGGGCTCCCGTATTTTTAACAGTTGCATAGAAAAGGGAATGTCAGCAGGTGCCTTTTTGTATCTGGTCAAGAGGGCAGGGCTCCTGCAGCTTTAATTGTTGTGATGAAGAGGGAATTTCACCAGGTGCTGCATGCATACAAAGGATACCTGCTGAAATTCCCGTTTCTATACAGCTGTTTTCTATATAACTATACAATTCTTTTTCATATGGTTACTCCACATTTTAGCTCTATATTTGGGGTGGCCTCTGCTTCTGTCACTGCAGTCCCACCTAGGAAGAAGTTGGCAGGTGATCAAACGCACCTACCCTTGGTACCTTGATACTGAAGGTATTCTCCTGCCTTTTTAAAAAAATGCTTTTAAAAATCCGAATGTATCGACATGACTGCAAAATATTTTATTAATGGAATCGTGCATTTTATTTTTTTTCTGGCTTTTTTCATGGCAAAATCATAAATCATTCCCCCAAAGTCAATTTCTCTTGCACGTGCACACATGAGAGACCAAATAGCTAGATACCTGAACTGTTCCTGCCCTATAGTAGAACATTGTACTTATAACCAGACATGGCAGTATGGTGTGTGTGTGTGTGTGTGTGTGTGTGTGTGTGTGTGTGTGTGTGAGAGAGAGAGAGAGAGAGAGAGAGCGCTATGCATTTAGTTCATATATATTTTGGCCTGTAAATCCTACTAGCAGCACTGCTCCCACTGTCCCTGGGATAAATGTCCCTAGATAGTAAAGTGTTTCCCCCTCCTACCAGCTGACCCGCTCCGTTGCCTATGCCCAAGGAACTCTGGGACTTGTCATTCCTGAGAGAACATGTCACACAGGGAAGTACAAATCTCTTTTTGTCAAACGACAAGTCTTAGTTTAACTGCACAAGCAGCAGACATTCTCTGTTCTAGAAAAGGATCTGGGCCAGTAATCCAGCATTCAGAATATTTCCTGTTCTGCTCTAACAATCCTTCTGCTTGACTCTAGGAAATCTCTTACCAGATCTGGGTAAACAAGTACATCCCTTAAATACTCTCAAGTATGATTTACAATTTAGTGTCTGTTTTTCTTTGTGGTAATGGGGGATTCTCCGGGCCCAGGTGAAGCCTCTTCTTCTGCCCATATTTGGATTAAAATCAGGAACTCTAGAGGCCTCACCACACTAGACTGAAATCTTGTATTGTTACCGGGACTTTCTGCTTCTGATTTTTTGCAGGATTACAGTGGGCTCCTTCACATGACAGCCATATCATTTGAATTGAAAACTATTTTGGCAATGCTCTCTATTTTTCATTATACAGCACCATCTAGTGGCTGTATTATAGCACAACGTCATCAACACTGATATAATAATAATAATAATAATAGTAATAGTAAAAATAATAATAATTCCCTATTTCTTCAATTCTAAGACACACTTTTTTCCCATATAAACATCTCTAAAAATGGGGTGCGTCTTAGAATCGCGGGTGTGTCTTAGGGTTTTTTTCCCTGTTGGTGGTACTGAAATTAGTGTGCGTCTTACAATCGAAGAAATACGGTAATTTATTTCTTACCCGCCTCTCCGATTGGATCAAGGCGGGGAACAACAGCAAGCATAAAATACATAAAATACAAAAAAATCTCACATTAGCATTTGTACTGGTGTATCGCTGATCTTTTTAAAAGCGGGATAAAGCTCAAAAAGCAAGGGAGATGCAGTTGAGGTTGATAACGTCATGTAAAAGACCCTTGAACTTCGGTGAGTGACCAATCATGAGTGTGCAATAAAAGACTTGTGCAGAAATGCTCTAACAAGGGAGAGCAGGCAGGGGCCTTGAAGTTGCCCAACAACAGTCGGCACGTGGACAGCAGGCTGAGAGGCAGGCACACAGAATCACCTGGTCACAGTCTCCCCCACTACAGTGAGATGCATTCTATTTCTGTTTCAATTACAGTAACTATTTCTAAATTTGCATGTGCAAATGTTATGCAAATATGCACCTTTTTTTCTCCTCTCTTTTGTTGAGGCTGAGTGGCCCCCAACTTCGATCTGCTTCCTCCCTCTACCCATTCCTCCCAGTATCTTCAGGGGAGGCCTTGCTCAGTGCCCGGGCTTTTACAGAGGTGAGATCTATGAGAGCACAGAAGGCCCTTTCTGTGGCAGTGGTGTCCATGTTCTGGAATGCATTTCCTCCAGAGGCGCACTTTGTCACTTCTCTCTTAGCATCACAGCAGCTATTTAAATTCTGTTGTTTTGGGGAAGGCTTTTGATGCTGGTGGTTGTCAGTGGCAAGAGGGCTGGCTTTCCTTTTTATTTAAATGTTGCCTTTTGGGGGCCATAGGAAGCCATTGGGGGCCATAGTGCAGAGGTAGAGTACATGCTTTACATGCAGAAGGTCCCCGGTTCAATCCCTGGCTTCTCTAGGAAGGGCAAATTAAAGAACCCTGTCTGAAAACCTGCAGAGCCACTGCCAGTCAGTGTTGACAATATTGGGCTAGATGGACCAATGGTCCGACTCAGTATAAGGTGACTTCCTATTATCCTAGCTCAGTGGCTTTGTTTTCAATGATAATTCTGAATCATGTTTTGGTTGTTTGGTTGTTTTTGTAATCGGTTTTATTATGGCAATTTTTATTATTGCTTTGAGTGCAAATAAATGGTATAGAAAAATCTAGCAGAGCCAATGGTAGAGCAGCCACAGTAATGATTGCTCCAGTTAGCAGTTTAGAACTGGTGGGGGTCCTTTTGTGCATTTGCTAGAGAGCTGATGCAGAACAGAGCCAAATGCTGGTGCGGACGCACACGCAAAAGGAGACACAACAGCAGCTACACTGATGACAGGAGTCAAATGCTTTAGCGATTCCTGCATCTGCCATGAAGCTATTACAACTTGGAATCCAATTCCATTTGATGTTTGTTTGTGTGGTTTTTTAAAATAATAATCCCCAAACTATTTGTCCAGATTACTTATGGCCATCCAGCTGTGAGAATTGCCTTTTTTTTTTCTTCCTCTCTCTTTCTGACCTCATCTGAGCTTGGAATGAATCCAAGGAGCCAGTGCTGTGCCTCACAGCATCCTCTTGTTAGAAACAAAAGAGGTCAAATTATTAAGGGGAAGAAAGAATTGAGTCCTCCAAATCCAAATAGAGAAAACAGATGTGCAGTGACTTTTTTTTTTTTTGGTGCTCTTTCCAGCTGCAGCACGTTGGAGAAGACACACTGAGGAATATGTTATAAATATGTACATTCATCACCATGGCAAAGATCTCACGGTGCCGATTAATTTTAGGGGCAGAATACAAGGTCTCTTTTCAGTGCCTACCGGATTCTGGTGACAACGGGCCCATGTGGTAGCCAGGATTGCTTTAAACCCTTCTTGCAGACGGAAACTTTGGGACTACTGTTGAACAGGGCAGGCAGTGAAGAACTGCCAATGCTTGTAAAACAGTTTCAGCAGACTAGTGGTTCTCTAACCGTAAAATGTGCTCCGACAAGCTGTGTTTCTGTGTAGCGCCTGGGTGATTGGGCAATGAGCTTTGTGACTAATCAGAACATGAAGCGTTCTTTTGATACATGTATCATGGGATGCAAAGGATGGTAAGTGCCTCTTTTCTTATAGGTTTATTATAAAATTGACTGGCAAAAGGCCAATCATTATTTAGGACAGGGAGGGTGTGTGTTGAAGGAGAGACTATTTATTGCAAAGCCCCCCTGAGAATGGAGTGGACAAGGCTGGCCCTGCCATTAGGTAGGCCTCAGGCAGAAGATTTTGAAGGTACCTTTTAAGAGCATAGAGTGGTCAATTATTTAATTTATTATAATGTGTTTTTTGCCTCAGCATCCTTGTTGAACTCATGGGAAATGCTCCATGTGGTTGCTTTTATAAATGACTGCCACATTGCAGAGTCCACTTGAATCTGACATTCCAAGTAACTCTCACAGATTGTTTGAATTGGGAGGCTCACAGCACAATTTTGTTGCAATGGAGAGGCAGTGGGGCTGTCTTCATGACACTGGGTTGGTGTCACCTCCCTCCAAAACCCCATGGTTTCCCTCTCCCGGGGTGGCACCAGGTAATCCCGACACCAAGGAGGGAGCATGGGGTTTCTGGGCCCTCTTCCTGGTGGCAGATGACCAATCTCCATTTGCCTTCCAACCCAGGCACCACACCCGGATTGGCCCCGGAGCGACGTCAGATGGCGGAAGAGCGGTACTGACATCGCTCACATTGAAAAAGTTGGCAGAAGACCTGACTTTTTCAATCCGTAGCTTCATGGGAAAGCCCCGTAGTGGCTGCAAAGCTTGCACCCGTATCGTATAATTGATGCAGCGCATATTTGCAGCCACTGTAGGGCTTTCCCCATGTATAGACAGCCCCAGTGTGGAGAGCAATAATGGAAAACATCATAAAAGCAACATCAAAACTCTATAACAAATCAATTGATCAAATAACCCACCGAGGACAGAGCATGCTTAGGGGTGTCAGAATGCTGGAGGGAGGGGGTGAATAGTTGGTTTATTATGACATTAACTTACTAAATCAGACAATAAAACCAGTCATATGTCATGGAGTATCCTGAAAGCAGGCATGGCTGGCCAAAGCACTGAACAGGGGTGTTCCAAACCAGTCCACACCGCAATGTTGTTTTGTGGGTCCCACTTGCAGAAATACAACAAATAATATCAGGGCAATCCTATGCATGTTTAGACAGTGGGGAAAGTCCTACAGTTCCCAGCATTCCTCAATCCTACGCATGTTTATAGACCAGGGGAACTGGGAACTGTAGGACTTTCCCCGTCTAAACATGCATAGTAGGATTGTGCCTTAAATGTTCTGGTGCTACAACCCTCGTAGGAGGTGTGTGTATGGAAAGTAAAGAAACCTCTCCAGTCATTGCTGACTCCTAGAGGGACGCCTGCTTTCGCTGACGTTTTCTTGGGGTGGTTTGCCATTGCCTTCCCCAGTCACCTTTCCCCCAGCTAGCTGGGTACTCATTTTACCGTCCTCGGAAGGATGGAAGGCTGAGTCGGCTGCAGCTTCCACTGGGATCGAACTCAGGCCTTGGGGAGAGTTTCGGCTGCAGTAACTGCCGCTTACCACTCTGCGCCACACGAGGCTCTTGTGCATGGGAAACTATCAAGAAAAAAACTAGACATGGCTCGGGGCGGGGAAGATCCTTCTAACGTTCTCTATCGCTCCATTCCGTTGCCTGATCAGACCGAGGGAGGGAGGCGAGAGATGCTGCTGCTTCCCAGCTCCGCCCCCTGCGCTCATCCACGCCCCCCTTTTCCCCGCGTGAGAAACTTCCAAGTCACCGCCCGGCCATGGCCCGCAGGGCGCTAGGACCTGGCAGCCACCGAGGCGGCGCGCCGTGTTTCGAATCTGTGCCGCCGCCGCCGCCGCTGCGAGTGGGTTGGCGGCGGAGCGGGTCGAGTTACGCTGGCGTCCCCACCCAGCCCCTTCTGCTCCAGCGCAGCAGCCCTTGCAGGGACCAGCTCCCGTTCGGGGAGGAGGAAAGGAAGGACGAGCCGCCGGGGGGTGGCGAATGCAGAACATGGGCCCACATTAGGACCCAGAGAAGTTGCTATGATTTGGGCAGTAGGTAAAATAGCGCTGACATTCCGTTCATTCCAGCCTGGGAAATGGGGTCTTTATTTGCTTTTGCTTCTTCTTCCCCCAACCCACCCTCTTCCTTTGGGATGCCAAGCGCAGCCTGTCAAAGCGCAACGCCCCTCGTTTGCACGCGGAGAACTGCCTTTCCCCGATGCTTCCCCCCCCCGACACACACAACCCCCCCCAAATCCCCCCCCCCGGGTTTGCTGGCCTGGGCTGAAAGGTGGGAAGCGGAGCTGCGCTAAACTGCGTGCGGATCGCGCGGGCTTAACTCCACTGGGAAACTTCGGCGTGAAAGAGGTAAACCAAGACGAACTTCCCCCTCTGTGCGCGTCCTGTTGATTAAAATAAGCCAATCGCGTCGATTGCATCCGCACCGTCTTCTACAAACTTGGCGCCCTGCAGCTGCATGGGGAGTCCAAGGCCCATCATCCCGGCTATGCCGGATGGGGGTTGTCGTCCAAGCACAGCTGAAGGGCGCCAGGTTTGACGGAAGGCTGTCCTGTAGATAGAACTTGGAGATGAGACATTGGTGAGTCGCCTGCCAAGTTTAGACTTTCTCCCTTACCCGTGCGGATGCTTAGAGCGATCTTAAAAAGCCGAAGGGGTTCTTTGAAAGCCTGGACGACTTTTTGACGGGTGGTGGTGCAGGCGTCGTCGTCCCTCTCTGATCGCGGCAGTAAAAGCTGAACTCGGCCTTCTTCGTCGTTCAATGGCCTGAGACAGAGAAGTAGAGAAAGAGCAGGGATAGTTTTTTCTGAAGTTAAGAGTATGGTTGCTGTTTAAAGAAATCCCCCCCCCCCAAAAAAAGTAACGCTGCTGTCACATGCTAGAAGGAAAGTACTGGCGAGGAAGAAAAATGTTAATGGTGATGTGCTGAGATTGTTCTTGAAAAAGCGGTTGATAACACGTCTGCATGTGTTGGCTTGCTTTGGAAGAGGCTGCCTTCGTGTTTAGAGGTTGCTTTAGCTCCACACGGAGGAGGCTGCCTTCGTGTTTAGAGGTTGCTTTAGCTCTCTTCTGTACACTCCCTTGCAGTGCATATACGTTTTGTGGTTTCAGAACTAGGCCTTGCCTATTGGACAAATTATTAAGGGAAACATTGGATTGATCCCAGGGCTGTCAAATTTACTGTGCAATGCTACACATGTCTGCTCAGAAGTAACCCCCCGTTGAGTTCAATGGGAATTACACTCAGGTGAGTGGCGTAGGATTGCCGCCTAATAATAATAATAATAATATTTATTTGTGTCCCGCCTTATTCCCAATACTGGGACTCAAGGCAGCTTTATGAAATTGAAATACATACAATTAAACCATATAAATGGAAGTATACAAAAGTTAAAAATACAATAAAACCACCTCTAATATTAAAACATTGAAGAGATTAAAAAGCAAATGACAAATAAAAGAAATCCAGTGCATTAACAAAGGTCCAGACTATTCCCAAATGCCTTCCAGAACAAGAAAGTTTTTGCTGGCCTCCAGAAGTATAGGAAGGAGGGAGCCAGTCTAGCCTCCCTGGGAACGGGCTTCCAGAGCCTTGGAGCAGCCACCGAGAAGGCCCTCTGTCGCGTTCCCTCCAGGCATAGCTGTAATGGTGGCAGGGCTCAGAGAAGCACCGCAGGGCTGGGCAGGCTGGGAGAATACAGTCTTTCAGATAACCTGGACCCCAGATGTATAGGGCTTCATAGGTCATCAGCAGCACTTGAATTGTGCCTGGAAACAGACCAGAAGCCAGTGGAGCTGTTATAACATGGGAGTTGTTATTGGTTTAAGGCTCAGGACAATCTGGTGATTTCCAAAACAGGGTGATATCAGATAGGGGAGGCGGAAGCCCAAGGTAGGGTGTCACCTTTTCTTTTACTCTTGGGCCTTGAAGAGGCTTGTGACAAGCAGACATCTATAATGTAAACCACCCAGAGAGCTTCGGCTATGGGGCGGTATACAAATGTAATAATAATAATAATGATAATAATGGAATCTTTTCCCATTGCATCAGACGAGGGGGAAATTGCAGTTCCCTACTGTCACTTCTCTGCCCCCGCTCCTGTCCCACATTACTTCCTCTTTCTTCCCAGAGAAGAAAGTGGAAGTAAACAAAGACCATGTAGCCCGTTCAGAGGCCGTTTTTATCGCACCGCTTTTCCAGCGCACGAACAAAAAAGTTGGATTAAAAGGGATCCATTTTGTGACGGAAAAAAGGCAAAATGGAGCCAGAGGCACGTGGGAGGCGGACGTCATCTAAAGAAAGCGTGAAAAACTGTGAATAGGGGTAGTGAGCGTGACCAGATACAAAAGAGGGCAGGGCTCCTGCAGCTTTAACTGTTGTGATGAAGAGGGAATTTCACCAGGTGCTGCAAGCATACAAATGACACCTGCTGAAATTCCCATGTCTATACAACTATTAAAGATACCGGAGCCCTGTCCTCCTTTCTTTATGGTCACCTTAGTGTTTCTCTCCATTTTAAAAGCATCTTCTCTGTGTGCCGAAGGTTCCAGTTTCAGCCCCCAGTATCTCCAGTTAAAAAGACCATAGTTAAACTATGGAATTCACTACCACAAGATGTAGTGATGGCCACCAACTTGGATGGCTTTAAAAGGGGACTGAATAAATTCTCGGAGAAGGGTATCAATGGCCTCTGGTCTCAATGGCTATGTGCTACCTCCAGTATCAGAGGCAGTAAGCCTATATATACCGGTTGCTGGAGAAAGTTGTTGCACCCGTGTCCTGCTTTTGGGTTCCTGGTTGACAGCTGGTTGGCCACTGTGTGAACAGAGTGCAGGACTAGATGGACCCTTGGTCTGATCCAGCATGGCACTTGTTATGATTGTAAGGAGCTCAGGCAGCAGCGTTGAGAAGTACCTGTGCTTGACACCTTGGAGAATTTTTGCAGTATCCATAGTTCTGCAGTAGGACATATGCAGAAGCTTTGGGCGGGAGCCGTAGCTCAGCAGTAGAGCATCTGCTTTGCATGCAGAAAGTCCCAGGTTAGATCCCTGGCATCTCCAATTAAAAAGGGATCAGGTAGCGGATGTTTGGGCAACCCCCTGCCTGAGACTCTGGCAAGCCACAAGCAGCCAGAGCAGACAATAGAAGGCTAGATGGAGCAATGGTCTGACTCAGTATAAGGCAGCTTCATAGGTTCATGCATCTACACTACACCGCAAATGCTGCCATCTCTCCTGCCTGACAACTTAGTGCACAACTCTGTGCTATGACAGATCCTGCATCCTGACAAACAGGAAAAATGTCTGTTTATTCTGGCTTCATACATATCGTCCTCTAGTACTGGCAACAAGCTAATAAAGGTAAAGTTCTGTCAAGGCCTGTAAGCTTCTGGCCAGGAAGCAACCCTGCCTGTGGGGTGGTATGTGATCCTACCAGTTCAGTTAGCTTGTTTGTTTAGTCTACGAAAAGCGGAGGAATGATTTCAGGCATCCCATAGGTTTGGATCTGACATGCATTGCCACAAAAACGAACCTATTGTGCCGTGGAGGTAGAAGGGAGCATTTGGTTCATACAATTCCCTCCCCCCCAAAAAAAAATTATTGGTGACAGAGTTCATAAGCCATCTCTTGAGCAAGGGTCTTTACATTTCTCAAACCATTGATTCTGTAGTGTCAGCTGGTACAGTGGCTAGAACAGCCTTCCCCAACTTGGTGCCCACCCAGATGTGTTGGGACTACAGTTCCCATAATTCCCAGCCAGCATGGCCAATAGCAGCATGGCCATTGTCTAGGACAGCTTCACACAATGTGGAGGAATGGCAGACCGTAAGGATCGTCTCTTCCCATAAACTTCTGTCCAGACCCTAAGGATTTTACAGGCCAGGAATCAGTAAAGATGATATTAAACTGTACTTTGATTTGTCTGCTTTAAAAACATTTAAATAGTTGTCTTTATAGTTTGTCTTTCTAAGGCTGCTCCCTATCTTGAGCATCTTGTGTTGTGGTGTAGTGGTATTTTTTATTTTATTTTTTTGAAATGCAGGTCATCGTCATGACAATTTATTTATTTATTTATTTATTACATTTTTTTATACCACCCCATAACCTCTGGGCAGTTTACAAAGATTAAAAACAGTGAACATTAAAAACAAATATACAAAATTTAAAACCATAAAAAGCATAAAAACAGACAATATCCATTTAAAAACAACTATTCTGGGGTCAGTTAAGGGGGAAAAAACTCCGCATATGCTGTTAACTGCCTGGGAGAAGAGAAAAGTCTTGACCTGGCACTGAAAAGATAACAATGTTGGCGCCAGGAGAGCCTTGTCAGGGAGATCGCTCCATAATTGGGGGGGGGGGGCACCACTGAAAAGGCCCTCTCCATTGTTGCCATCCTCTGAGTTCCAAAGAAAGTCCAAAACTTCAGGTAGTTGTGTTGATCCAGATCAACAAACCAGTTCTAACATTTTTCATCTCCACCAGGAGCAGGTTTTTTGTAAAGCCAGTGGGTCTTTATTGCTCTTTCAAGACCAAGCCACCCTAAAATACTTTGCATTACAACAGGGATAGCTCACAACAATATATTCTTGCTGTGGGGGATCCATTCCCACCCTCCCAGCTAGGGTGAGGATTGCAGGTAAACTCAGAGGGAACAGAGATGTGGATGGGTGGCAGATGGTGTCATTGATGCTGCTAATGAGAAAGTCCTGGAGGCTTCTTCCCCCTGGAGCAATAACATCCCAAAAGCTGGGCACCCTAGTGAGCCAAGACAGAACTGCTTGATTTCTGTGGGAAACAAATGTAACTAATGAAAAGCCAGTGGAGGCTTGGGACTCTGATGTTCGTGGGGCAGTGAATCCGCTCCAGGTGTCATTCAGAACCACTCAGACCTCTAAAGAAATTCTCCAAGGTCCTTTAGCCTGTACTGTTGTGAACCCAAAACACTCACCCATGGAGAGCACTCACTACTGTTTGTCTGTGACTCGTGGTTCTAGCTCCGCTTCCTTCCAGTTAGTGGGCTTGGCTATTTCTGCTGTGTCGCTGCATCAGGTGTAAGAGCGAAATCCACAGAGACAGCAAAATTACTGGCCCTCGAAGGAGGATGGTTGATGGATCTCTGCATGAACAAGCCTCTTTCCTATTGCCCGGATCTCAGTGACTCATGCAGAAGGACAGAGATGCTCCTCTAAGGGTGGGTAGGTATTACTAGTTGTGCTTCCAATTTTATGGATTTTTTTTTAAAAAAATTGTGGTCCAGTGAACTGGTGTTTTGGAGACACTAGATTCCATAGTGTTGGGTTTGGGAGAGAGAAATCCTGGTGGTCCAAAATCCCTGTTTCTACAGCAGGAATCTCCCTCAGTAGACTGACCTCAGTTAGGTCATGGCCTCACCTCACCTTACAGGGTTCTTCCAAGGATAAAAATGAGATAATCCCATGGAGCCTGACCTGCGCTGCAGACCAAACAAAAAAGGAAATGTATCTCAACCCTGATATAACAATACAACCACTGGGATGGGCTAATGTGAGAATTAAGAATATCTACAAGAATAGCTGATAATGTAATTTTGTCTGTGCAAGCTAAAATCATATATTAAAACAATAGAGGAAGGTACAATATTATTGTGCTGTGATGCCCTACAATATCAGAAGTAACCAGTACTAAGTAGAATGAAAACCAAATGTATTTTGACACAAAGTCTTCAGCAGTGGTCTAGTACATAAGAAAAGGTCTAATGTGTAGAAGGTATATCAGAAAGTAAGGAAGCTTATATATACAAACACATTTTGTGGGCCACAATTACAAATAACAAAGGACACTGCAGTGCCTAAACCTGTAGGTTTAAAAGCTGAACTCCACTTCCTGGAGGTTTTGGGGTGATACAAGATGTGATATAAACACTTTGTCCAGGAGCTTTGAGGGACCCCATTAGAATGACCTGTTGTGTGTGTGTGTGTGTGAAAGAGAAGGAGGGAGGGAGAGACATTGCACAGGGGGTTGGACTAGATGGCCTTATAGGGCCCTTCCAACTCTACCATTCTATGATTCTACGTGTATCTTTAGTATTTCATTGAAGAGTGTTGTGTTGCCATATAAACAACCAAAAGTGTCTTCCTACAACGTGCCGTGTGGGCTTGGTCGTCTCAAGTTCTGATGTTGCCATAGCATAGCTGATAAGGTTTTAGGAGTGTTGTTCTCTTGCTTCTAGTATTCTATTTCCACATTCTGCAGAACTCCGCTATTCAGGAACCAGAACAGAGTAAGCAATTTAATACATGTTTAATCATTTGCCCCAGTGCAACTGCTGATTTTTATATTTTTAGAATAAGATTCCAGCTCCCACCCTGCCCACAATAATCAAAACAATTATTCCTGCAATTGCCATACTGCATATAACACACTCTGGTTTAGGCAGCTTTTATGTGCTTTGTAATAGCAGGTACCAGATCCCTTCCAAAGAGTCAAATTTGAATTGCTACTATTTTTTAAAATACCTTCAGCTGTGAGAATGGTGTGGTTTGCATAAGAAAAACCACACACTGGTGTTAACAATAGGCTGGGTAATTGTACAAACAATTTGAAGTCAATGATCCTAAAAGGTCTTTCATTGGCATAGGGCCTGAAAATAGGGAGAGAAAGAGCAGGCAAATTGTATGTTGACTGCTTTAAATGCCAAACAAACAAGAGGGATTATCCTCTATTATTTACTTTCAGCGTTCTTTCATGCTAGAAACTGCAACCGAAGTTAAAGGGATGTTAAAAGGTATTGTAACACACTGCACACTAAGGAATATGGAAATGATTTGGTAATAGTACCAATAGCATTGTTATTGTTTGTTCTAGGGTGGATTTATTTAAATCGTAGCGTTTTAAATAATGAGTTGGAGCCCTGCGATGATTGCTGTACTTAGTTCCTGTTGATTTCAGTGAAACCTAAATACAACTAATTTAGTCGGAATCAACCCATGGATTTAAAATCAGCCTAATTCGTTTTAGATGTACTGAATTGCAACTCCCATCATCCTCAGCCAGAATGGAGAGGTTTAATTGGCTGGTACATATCGTCAGTAAGAACAAGTTCAGAGCTGAAACTGCTGTTTTGATTCTAACTAGTTCTCACTAGCCATGGTTTAGTCAACCATGGTTTGGTGTTATGTGTGAATCCAACAGCCTGTGGTTTGTTACCTAGAGGACCCTCTCTTCTGCCACTCCCAGACTGTGGAATGGCCTGTCGGGAGAGATTAGTCAACTTAACAGTCTTCTGGAATTTAAGAAAGCCAAAAAGACTGATCAATTCTGGCAGGACTACCCAGTTGAATTTTAAGATGCCTTTTAATAATGTCCTTCCTTTTAATAACGTATTAGTTTTATATGTTTTAAATCAATTATATGTATTTTATGGTGTTTTGTATTTGTGTTGTACCCCGCCTTGAAGGAAGGAGTACATGGGAACGTGACTCATTCATATTAGGTGTGAATCAATCCAATGTCTTTGACAGAGGCTCATGGTTTCAGTAATACAAGATTAAGGGTGCAATCCTATGCATGTTTAGACAGAAAAAAGTCCTACAGTTCTCAGCATGCTGTCTAGGCAATGCAGGGGATTGTATGTTTTTTTCTGTCTAAACATGCGTAGGATTGCGCCCCAAAGCTGCAACCCGGTTCACAATTATGTGGAAGTACATCCCATTGAACACAGCAGGACTTACTTCTGAGTAGACATGCATAGGATTGCATGGTCTCAGTGCAAACCTATACATGCCTATTCAGAAGTAAGTCGCATTGAGTTTAATGCCGCTTCCAGGTAAGTGGATATAGGATTGCCACCTAAGAGTATGTAGACTTCAATATGTTTGTTATATCAAACTCACATTTTATTTTAAACCAGGTTGATGTTAAGGGGTGTTTAAAAAACACTTTTTGGGGAAAATTTTTAATTAATCCTCTTACTATGCTTTGGGCACATCTTCATATATGCATTAAGACGTTAAATAAAAAAATGTTTTTTGGGTCTTTTCAAGCCTATGCCAATATACTCCAAAAGCAGTATTGTTGAACTCATGTGCAACATAAAAGGAGCCCTGTTGGCTGAGACCATACTGGCCAACTAGCCTTGTGTAGTGGCTAAAGTGACGGACTGGGAGTCGGGAGATCAGGGTTCTAGTCCAAACTCAGCCATGGAAACCCACTGGGTCACTTTCGGCCAGTCACATACTCTCAGCCCGACCCACCTCACAGGGTTGTTGTTGTGAGGATAAAATGGAGAGGAGGAAGAGGATTATGTACGCCGCCTTGGGTTCCTTGGAGGAGAAAAGGCGGGATATAAATGCAATAATAAAAAATACAAGGTCAATAAAAGACCTTCTACTCACGTCCCCCAGCAATCTGGCATCCAGGGGCATGCTGCCTCTGATCCCTGTAGCCAGAATTTGCCTGATCCCCTTTTAAAACTGTCATAAATTGGTGGCTGTCACCACCTTCGTTTCCTTCAGAAGATGCGAACATAGTTGAGACGCTGGCGCATGGTGCATTCTGGGGGACTATGTTGGCATCCCTGCTTCCGAAGGCCCATCCCAGCTGGTGTGTGGGTGGATGAAATGAAATGCTACAAAAGGCCGCTTTTATACTTGTTTCTTGGAATAAAAGCCAGCTGCGTATGGTTTTACAGTGCAGTTCCGGCATTCTTCTAGAAGCCTTCTGTGTTTTATGCCACAGTGTGTTTTCCCCTATGATGAATTAAGTATACTTATATATGGCAACCTACATCTTGGCTGCATAGAGGTAATCCTAAAGAGTCCGTTCAACAAAACTGTCTGTCACACAGAGCATAGAACTTGGTATTTGGGCCAGAATTCAGAGAACGTTGGCAGTGGCCAAATCATGGGTGGCAACAAGGACTTGTCTGGCCTTGGTTTAGCTCCAGTCAGGATGGGCATTCTGGGTACAGATGATGGGACTTCTAGTTACGATGGTCACTTATGCGTTACCAAAAAAGAAGAATTGCATTGCTAAAAAAAGATGGCACCAATATACATACTATTTACATATGCAAATATCTATGTATAGGTGCAGAATTAGAAATAATAACAATAATTTGTTATTATTGCCTGTGTGGTGTAGCGGTTAGAGTGTTGGACTAGGAGTCCGGAGATCCAGGTTCTAGTCCCCGCTCGGCCATGGAATCTCACTGCGTGGCTTTGGGCCAGTCACAGACTCTCATCCCAACCTACCTCACAGGGTTATTGTGAGGATAAATGGAGAAGAGGAAGATTATGTATGCCGCCTTGGGTTCTTTAAGGAGGAAAAAGGTAACATATAAATGTAATAAACAAAAAAAAGTCATAATAATTTGAACAAAAATACATCTCATCATAGAGGTGAAGGCAGACCAAGTGACTTGTGTGCCTGCTCAGTCTGCTATCCCAGTGTTAACGGGTGATGGGCCCCACTACTCTCCCTCCTTATCATTCTTTGACTGGGCAGCCTGTCAAATATAATGGAGGACACCTGCAAATAGTCGATTGCCAACTCTCCAAAATAGAGGAATGTCCTCTATAAAGTAGGACACCCGGACACCCTTGTTGTAGTCTAGGGCCTAATCTACACCAAGCAAGATATTGCACTATGAAAGCAGTATGAAAACGGTATATAAAAGGCAGAAGCTACACCAAGCAGGATATAGTGGTATGAAAGCAGTATGAAAGCATTATATGTTATGTATCAATAGGCCCCCACAGTTGTCAGTGCACTTCAATATCTCTATAAAGCAGTAGTGTGGCTCCTGCCTTTTATATACCGCTTTCATAGTGCAATATCCTGCTTGGTGTAGATTAGGTCTAAGTCATCTGGAGGGCACCAGGGGAAGGATTAACAGCACACACATGAATAAGCACACGTGTGTGCACACACACATTCTCCAGTTCACACCGGTGCTGCAACAGAATGAAAAAGCCTATACACGTAATGTTTTGTTTAACCTTTCTCACAAGGACTTTTCGGAATGGCATATTCCTTGACTTTGCAGTGGGGTGCTAGGTGTTTATTGGGAACTTGCACATGTATTCATCTTGTCTGGATGGTCATTCCGACAGGGCTATTTTTGCTGTGCATCTAAAATATGAAGTCACTCCTGGATGAATAATCTATTTAACAAAGAGCTTTTTCTTTTTCTGGAGTTCTATTTTTTATTTTTTATTTTTACTTTCACAGATGAATAACCAATTTCTACTTCATTTTCCTCCTGAGATCAAACATAAATGGAGAACAGTCTGACACATTGATCTCCTGACAGCCAATACATATGACCGATACACAGGCACCTCAAAAAGTGGTAGCTAGATAGCTGAATGCAAAAATTCCTGTGGAGTTATTGGCTAAAGCCCCTGGAAAATAGTCCCTGCGTAGTAGCTCTGTGTATGGAGCTGTCTGGGCACTGTGTTGGCTGAAGAGTTTTTGGTGCCTGAGGTAGAAAGTCCAAATGGCTTCTCCTCTCACATGCTAATTAACATGGGATGCAATTAAGGATAAATGAATCTCTCAGTTTCAGTTTCCCTTTAAGTTCATTTCGTCCTGTTTTGTCATCAGTTTGTGAATTCCCTAAAAACTGCACATGAATAGTCTTCCACATTTTGTGTGCGTATCTCCAAATACGCATATTTTTGCACACAATTTTGCCTAATATACACATTTTTGCAAGCAGTTTTCCCTAACTTAATGCCATCTTTGTACATTTTCTAAAATAGACATTTTTGTAGGCGTATTTTTGATTTATTTATTTATTTAAGTATTTTTATGCCGCCATTCAGCCAAAAAAGGCTCTCACGGCGGCTTACAAAAGTATTTCTTGACAGTCCCTGCCCACAGGCTTACAATCTAAAAGACATGACACAAAAGGAAAGGGGATTGAGAGGGAGGAGGAGGAGGGGGGAAAGGAAAGCAAACTCAGGCACTACAATCTTAGTTGTAAAGTTCAGCAGTTACAGATGACAGCAGGAGGGAGGGGGCTCTCAGCTGGAGCTGGACCCAGGCACGGTGGAGAGGTGCCTGGCTGCTGCTTCCTCCCTCACTGGTGGCCTCTGCAGAGACAGTTGGTAGCAGGAGGGAGGGGGCTCTCAGCTGGAGCTGGACCCAGGCATGGTGGAGAGATGATTGGAGAACTGTGAACCGCCCAGAGAGCTTCAGCTATTGGGCGGTATAAAAATGTAATAAATAAATAAGAACTGCTTCACCAAATTAAGAAAAGTGCAGTTCTTTCCGTGTATTGGTTTGGGAACTGAAAATTAGATAAATTTGTATTAAAATACAAACCAGATGGATTTCTCCCCCATCCCTGAATACAATCTACTGGGAAGTTAATCTACGTAACCCTAAGTCTAATGAATAGGAGCTTCATGAGTGCATCATGTATTATTTCTCACTGTGGAATCCATCTCCTTTGCCCAGAGCACCTATAGAGATACCAGCATTCCACCTGCACACCCACCCACTGATACCAACCCTGCCCCCCACCATCACCCCCCCCCCACCGGTAGAGTGTCTCTAGGAGTTTATAAAAAGCTACAAGACTTCAAACCAAAGAATATGGAGCAGGCCCAAGCGTCTTACTCTCTGTGCTACTTGGTTTATGTTTAAACCTACCAAAAGGATCCGGCTTTGACCTGGTTGGAATAGCCCTCAGTTTAATACAGCGAAGCCTTCAGGCATCTGTATGCAACTGTTAGAATTGGATACATGGCCCTGGTTTGCTCAACGCCGTGGGTAATCAAACATGGTGAGCTGTTGTGTTGTGTGAACCCCCCGCAGGGTGGCTTATTTTTCACAAACAAGCTACCCTGAGAATCCGTGGCTCGTTTTAAGGTTGTGAATACCCATGGTGGCTTGCATGGTCCAAAGCCAGCAGGGTGACCATTGTGGGTTGTCAGGAATGGCTACACAGTTGACCGGTCAGAGCAGCAAAAACTGAGCTAGGGGGTCAAGGAAATGAGGCGTTCTAATGCAAAGGTGCCTGGAATATAGGCCAGAGCTGGTGGGAGGACTGAGAAGGGAAATAAACCACGGCGAGCCTGACCGTCTGCCAGATTAGCAAGCAAACAATCAACCCATGGTGGCTTATTCGCAAGGTGGCTTAGAGTGATGTGCGAACTTCCCATTGTGCTCACCTCGCCCAGCCCCTGTCATGGTGCATCCCTATAGACTCCTGAGGGAGCGGTTTGTCCTCTCCATTCCCTTGAGGGGGCCTGCCCCACAGCAGCAAGGAAGACATAGGCATCTCTCTCTCTTCATTGGCCTATTATTATTATTATTATTATTATTATTATTATTATTATTATTATTATTATTATTATTATTAATACACCGCCCCATAGCCGAAGCTCTCTGGGCGGTTTACAAAAAACTAATCTCCCCTGGCTTCAAAATGCAAAGTTACCGTATATGCTGATTTTGGAAGTCTGCCCCAAGTGGCTGAAGATGTAACTGCAGGTTTCAATCCACATGGGGCCATTAAAATTAATTAAGGACACTATCCTGTGCATGGGAGTCCAAGAACAACCAGAGGGCCGCTGATTGTCCACTACTATCTTAGATCAACTCCCTCTTAACTGTACCGTCTCATAGGTGTCTACTCATGAGTAAGTTAGTACTCCCAGGTAAATGTGTTTGGGATTGCAGTGGTAGAGCGCAATCCCGATGCGTGTTTAGACAGGAAAATGTTCTACAACTACCAGCATTCCCCAGCCAGCAGGTAGGACTTTATTTTCTGTCTAAAAATGTATAGGATCGTGCCCTAAAATCAATTAATGCATTTTAAAAACAAAATTGTCGTTTTTCATTTCCATTTATTTTCGTTTCTATATTGCCCAATAGCCAGAGCTCTCTGGGTGGTTCCTAAAAATAACACGGAGGTGCATGTTACTATGTGCACCCCTTGCTATGCATGCTGTGTTTTACGAGGGTTGGTTTCACGTTGCCAGATAGCACAGAGAGACAGACAGACCCATATCTTCTACTTTTATAGATGTATGCACCCTTGTTCTGACACAAATAGAGTCAACGACAGAAAGTGCAGGACACAATTCAAGGCTCAGATATTTAGTGTAGTGGTGTAGTGTGGTGTAGTGGCTAAAGTGTGGTGTTGTTGCTAAAGTGTTGGACTGGGAGTTGGGAGATCCGGGTTCTAGTCCCCGCTCAGCCATGTAAACCCACTGGGTGACTTTGGGTCAGTCACGGACTCTCAGCTCAACCTACAGGGTTGTTGTTGTGAGGATAAAATGGAGAGGAGGATGATTATGTACACTGCCTTGGGTTCCTTGGAGGAAAAAGGTGGGATATAAATGCAATAAATAATAATAATATTTAGAGTTGGAGAAAATACACCATCCAGGAACTCAGACATTTTCCTGTGCAGGCATTTCTGTCAGCCTGTCTCTTTAGAACTTTAGATGGGTAGATTGCATATTTTATTTTAAATTACTTTCCTGCGCTGTCTCTGTAGGCTTGTAACAAATGGAAACATGCTGAAATAAAAATTAGAAAGGTTGTAGTCTTCCCAAACCTTGGTTTGCTGGGGAATATATATCTGCACATAAAGCAAATAAAGAATTCCTTATGGAATATATATATATATATATATATATATATATATATATATATATTTCATTCCCAAAAAAGGAGAAATTGCTTTAGGTTTATACAAATGCATTCTAGAGATGATTGGTTTATGGAGAATGTTTAGCTGAAAATGCTTCACCACCACGGCGGCTTACCATGTCATCTGAACAGGGTCAATGTTTAGCTCAAATGCTTAATCACCGTTTCTTAGCGTGTCGTCTGAACAGTGTCATTAGGTACATTTTCGGTTGTCTTAACATTTGTGGATTCATGGAACAGAACAAAATAGCACAATCGTTTACAGGTTTACTCAGGAGAAAGTCCCATTGAGTTCAGTGGCGCATACTCTCTGGTAAATGTGTGTAGGATTTCAGCCTTAAGACAACTTGGAGATCTTAACTCTATAGGCATTGGCCCAGTTTGGAGACAGTCATGCCCCAAAAGCTATTTTAGGGCCTAGGTTTGCAAAAGCCTCCCAGCACTGTCTGCGAGCTTGGTTTGCTTTATTTATTTATTTATTACATTTCTATACCGCCCAATAGCCGGAGCTCTCTGGGCGGTTCACAAAAATTAAAAACATTCAAAGTATAAAACAACAGTATAAAACCATAATATAAAATACAATATAAAAGCTCAACCAGATAAAAACAGCAGCAATGCAAAATTACAAATTTAAAACCATGTTATTTAAAATTTATAGATTGTTAAAATGTTGGGAGAATAAAAAGGTCTTCACCTGGCGTCTAAAAGCATATAATGTAGGTGCCAAGCGAACCTCCTTAGGGAGCTCATTCCACAGCCGGGGTGCCACAGCAGAGAAGGCCCTCCTCCTGGTAGCCACCTGCCTCCCTTCCTTTGGCAGGGGCTCACGGAGAAGGACCCCTGAGGATGACCTTACGGTCCGGGCAGGTACATCTGGGAGGAGGCGTTCCTTCAGATAACCTGGCCCCAAGTCGTTTAGGGCTTTAAATGTTAATACCAGCACTTTGAATCGGGCCCGGACCTGGACTGGCAGCCAATGAAGCTGGAAAAGGACTAGCGTGATGTGGTCTCGTCGGCCAGTCCCTGTTAGTAAACGTGCTACCATGTTTTGTACCAGTTGAAGTTTCCGGACCGTTTTCAAAGGCAGCCCCACGTATAACGCATTGCAGTAATCCAAACGAGAGGTTATCAGAGCATGGATCACTGTAGCTAGGCTATCTCTGTCCAGATAAGGGCGCAGCTGGTATATCAGCTTTGTTGATTTTGTTGATTAAGTTGGTTGATTTTGATAGTTTCCCAATGGATCAGTGGCATCTAATAAGTGGGCCTCTTAATTCTAGGGTGACCATATGGAAAGGAGGACAGGACTCCTGTATCTTTAACAAGAAAACCACCCAGGGAGCTTCAGCTATTGGGCGGTATAAAAATGCAATAAATAAATTTCAGCAGGTGTTATTTGTATGCGTGAAGCCCCTGGTGAAATTCCCTCTTCATCACAACAGTGAAAGCTGCAGGAGCCCTGCCCTCTTTTGTATCTTAGTCATATGGGCATCCTGGGCCCTACTTAATTCAGCTGTGGAGAATTTCCCCAACTAATACCTACATTATCTGTCACAGAATAAGGCCAATTAAATAGCAAGTGCCCTGAGGCAGTAAGAGAACTGGCTCCCACCTAGAGTGAAATCCTGACGCAAAGGATATGACTCAGCTTGAGCCAGATTTATTTCTGCTTTTCCAGATGCTAACTCTGGCTGCGGCCTCGATAATTCCCAGTTTTTTTAAAAAAACACCCATACTGTATGTAGTAAAGCTCTTGCCCTTTTTCACCAAATGATTAAAGAAAGAAAAGACTAGCTGTAGCAATTTGAGCAAGAGAATGGGCACGGGGAAGGGGGAAGAACTGGCTATATAAAGGAAAAGACCCATAGGCCTCCATTTCCTGCTTTGCTTTTATCCAATACAAAATTTGAGAATATATATAGGTGAAATGTAATTTGCCACTTTGATAGCAACCACACTTGCACACTGTTGTGGAAAGCTGTTTCTGTCTTGCTTGTGTGTGTGTGATTGCTTAGTGTGTCGTACTCACTTAAGGTGTCTTTACATTAAGGTAAAAACCCACATCCTTACCAGGCTTCCTTTTTCTCCAGTTTTTCCGCATTCACTACGGGCTTCTTTAGACGGTGACCAATGGCGACCACATGATTTTGAACTGAAAGCTTCTCCTCTTGGTAATGCTATTCTGTTAAATGAAACAGTGCCATCACACGATAATTAAATACTGCATTATCTCCGTTGTTTTTTTGCTTTTTTTTTTAAATTACCAGATGTCCTAGAGGTTGATGATGGCATCATGTTAATGACCTGCAAAAATCCATGAGTGGCCAAACATGAGCGTGCAATAAATTGCTCATGTAGAAAAGCTCTTTATCCTTCAAACATCAATCACTCACTTCACTTGATTTCAGTTTATTTCACTTGATTACATTGCTTGATTTCTTTGTGAATCTCGACGAAAATGTATGATTCCATTGAGAAATATTTCACTTGGCTTTAGATCAGTCTTCCCCGACCTGGTGCCATTCTGATGTTTGGGACTTCAGCTCCCATCATCCACAAATACTGTCTCTGCTGATTGTGGCTTATAGGAGTTGTAATCCAAAATATCTGGAGGGAGCCATGTTGGGGAAAGTTGTTTTACGGGTTGATGGGCAGTCTCCAGCTTAGCATAAATGATGTTGTGCTAGTGGAAACTAAGTTCTGAAGTATGTGCCCTATGAAGAGAAACTAAGTTCTGAAGTAAAGCCCTATGAAGAGAGACTGAAAGAACTGGGCATGTTTAGCCTGGAGAAGAGAAGATTGAGGGGAGACATGATAGCACTCTTCAAATACTTAAAAGGTTGTCACACAGAGGAGGGCCAGGATCTCTTCTCGATCCTCCCAGAGTGCAGGACACGGAATAACGGGCTCAAGTTAAAGGAAGCCAGATTCCAGCTGGACATCAGGAAAACCTTCCTGACTGTTAGAGCAGTGTGACGGTGGAATCAGTTACCTAGGGAGGTTGTGGGCGCTCCCACACTAGAGGCCTTCAAGAGGCAGCTGGACAACCATCTGTCAGGGATGCTTTAGGGTGGATTCCTGCATTGAGCACGGGGTTGGACTCGATGGCCTTGTAGGCCCCTTCCAACTCTGCTATTCTATGATTCTATGATTCTATGAAGTATGCACAAGAGGAGAATCCGACTCAAGTTATGTTTGTTTCGGGAGCAGTTGTGCATTATGCTTGCACAATTGGTTGTGCCATCGCTTGTGCATAATTGTTATGCAACTAGTTGTGCTTTCTGCTTCTGAAACCCATTGCACAACTGTAATGGGCAACCCCTTGTGCAACGGGAAGATTCAGCGGAGCTCCGCTAGTGTTGTTTGAGTTTGCAGAATGGCCCTATTGGATACTGCCGCCAAAAAGAGATTCATCGGTTGATAAGCTGTTCACAAGCGCATGCCATGGCCTGGTGTAATGCAGGTGCACATGTGAACTTCAAGGCTGCCAAGAGTAAGATGAGCAGCGGCCTTGATCTACGGGAGCTGACATAGCAAACGTCTGTGGATTGGCTGTTCCCTTCCCTCGGTGCCAGAACTGGCAAGGATTTCTCAATTCACTGATACAGCCGTATGAATTGGTGCTTGGAAAGCAAACTGGTGTTTTTGGATGCAAACAAAATGCAGTCGTGATTGGATGGTTCAATTCATGTTTTTAGCCACCCGGGAAGCTTTTCCGCAACAAGACGGGGTATAAAATGATAACGCAAATAAATGAAACAGGTAACTTATTGTTGATTTTCTGTTTATCTATTTTCTTATTACATTTTTATACTACCTAATAGCTGAGGCTCTCTGGGCAGTTCACAACTAAACCATAAAATACAACATGAGACATAATATAAAGCCTTAAATGTTTAAAAATACCACGTAAAAGCAAAATAAATCCAGCAGCAGTTACAGCCCAGGATGTCAGGGAATATCGGTTCTGTCATAGAATCATAGAATCATAGAATAGCAGAGTTGGAAGGGGCCTACAAGGCCATCGAGTCCAACCCCCTGCTCAATGCAGGAATCCACCCTAAAGCATCCCTGACAGATGGCTGTCCAGCTGCCTCTTGAGACAATGTCCTTGACACAGGGAAAGCCTGTGAGAAAAGGTGCATTTTCAGGAGATGTAGAAAAGACGTTACATTTTCTGATTCCCTGGACTGCACGAAGGAGGGTTTTCCAGAGGGTGGGGGCCACTACAGAGAAGGCCCACCATCGAGGTTCTTCATGGTGACATTCTGTGAATTTTGGAATGATCAGTAAGACCTCCCAAGTCCTGTTTGAGGGTCATGGAAGGGTATCTTAGTGAAGATTTTTAGAGAGGAATCCCATGGTCCTTATACAGCATCTGGGGGGGCATGGGATAGTATAGATTCCTGGATCCGTGGTCAGAGACAGAGCTTCGACCTCATATCCAGGAGTTCAAGCTTGCCTTCCCCTTGCAGCCCGAACAGAGAAAAATGTGCTAGAGGATAAGAGGGCAGTTCTGGGGTGGGGCTGGCTGGGGAGTGGGCAAGCCAGCTTACAAAGAATTCTCTGGCCTCCTGCAGAGCCCCTAGTTAGATGGGTAAAATGGCCCCTCTAACAAAAATGCAGAGCAGGAGAAGTGTGGAGGCAAAGATCACCTTTGCGCTCCTCCCGCTCTGGGTAGGACGCGCATCAGCTTCTGAATTCAGGGGCTGATGGGCATCCCAATAGGATTGCACCATTAGCAGGGTTTTATTATTGTTGTGTTGGAAGCCACCATGTTTAGAGGCAGCTGACCCCTCTGAGTACCAGACACTGGAAGGATGGCGGCCATCGCTCTAATCATGCTGCTTTTGTGAAAAACCAAAAGCATTGGTCTAGACCAGCTTCCCCAACCTGGGGGGGATCTACACTACTACTTTTAAAGCGCTTTAAAGCGCTTTGAAAACGTTTTGAAACCTGTATATGCAGTGTGTCCTGGGCCCCAACAGTTGTCAAAACTGTTATAAAGCGCTTTAAAGCAGTAGTGTAGATCCCCCCTTGGAGCCCTCCAGATGTATCGGACTGCAACTCCCATAATTCCCTGCCAACGTTGCCATTGGGAAAGGCTGGTCTGGTCAGTTTTTGAAACAGAGTACCAGACTGGATAGTCCTTGTTCTGACTGGCAGGACAGTTGTATGCTTTCTCTAGACTAAACATGTCTGCTTCCTCCACCCTTCTATTCATTCAGGCTTCATGAATACACAGGCAGGATATGTTGCTTTTCTGTGTGGGCGAAGTTCCTTCATGTCGTCTCGGGTTTTCACTTAGTTGACCTTATTCTGATGGTTCTGTGGAACTGGTAGCTAAAATGGAGTGTGGGTGATTAGAAAACGTCGTTCACTGTGTGTGAGTGTATGTGTGTGTGCCAATACCTTTTGTAATGCTATGGAATGTTCATGAACATTTGAACTTCTCAGGGTCTAGGCAAGTTAGGAATGGTATCTCCTAGTGTTCTGTTCTTTCTTCTAACTGGCCGTGGTTCTCTGGATGCAGAGTTAACCCAGCTTTAGAGCCAAACCAGACATTATGTTATTCATGCAATTAGAAAATGAATTGATTTTAAGAATAAATAGTTGTGTATGTGTGTGCGAGAGACCCGTATTAGGACTATGACAGGGGGAAGTATAGTCCCAGTCTTGATCCCACCTCCCCCACGGCTTCTGTTTGCTTCAGGAGAAAAATTCCCATTCACACCAAGGGCCAGCACAACTGGGATTGTGCTAAATTGGTGACAAGGAGCATATGGAGGAAGATCTGGTAATGGAGGGGGAAATTGTGGACAGCCATGGGGCAAATGAACAGATTGTTATTCCCTGTCTCTCTGCAATATTTACTGTATTCAAAATAGCTTCGATGTTTGCATTCTTATGCACAGTCTGCGTGGTGGCCTTTTGCCAAGCGCTGGACTTTCAAAGCCATTGTTATCTCTTTCACACAAACTAGGGAATGTTGTCTGTGCAATTTCATTCCAGAGCTTCATTTAAACTTCCAGTCAACTAAATATACAAGGTTACTGTAATAAACAGTGAAATCAAGAGAGGGGCATTTTCTACAAAAGTCTGGTGTAAATTACGCAATCAGAATTTGACTTTGAACGTTGGGGTGCAGGTTGGGAGACAATGCTGGGTGTTTTTTTTTAATTTCTTCTGTTGTTTAAATTGTAGGCAACCAGCAACAGAGAGATTGTATTTAAAATATAATCTAAGGGTACGTTCACAAGTGATGTTTAGAATGCTTTTTTCTCCCCATACTTTTTTATTGCTTAAAGTAGCATGTAAAGCAGGACTTGGGCAAGATTAATCCAAAATGATAGTTTCTAGAAAAATATGCATTATTTTATTTATTCACAATATTTATATACCGCTCCACAACCAAAAGATTTCGGAGTGGTGAACAACAGATAGAATAAAAGAATAAAAACACAAATATT
The DNA here is from genome assembly GCF_023053635.1 of Elgaria multicarinata webbii. Classification (NCBI taxonomy): domain Eukaryota; kingdom Metazoa; phylum Chordata; class Lepidosauria; order Squamata; family Anguidae; genus Elgaria; species Elgaria multicarinata. The sequence continues at coordinate 121,627,022 of NC_086175.1, read as the reverse complement.
TAAAATTACTATTTTTAAAAGAACAGAGTTCTGATAAAACCCGAGTTCTGGTAAAATTGTGGCTGGTGACTCAAGAAAAGCAATGGCATTTTCAGGAGGTGCCGGAAGCAACATTACGTTGGTGCCTGCTTGACTTCCAAAGGCTGGGAATTCCATTGGAAGGGGCCCACCACACTGAAGGCTCTGCTCCTGGTGGGCTCCAGACGGACCATAGCTCCATGTGGAACCACCAGGAACATGCCCTCAGATGACCTCAGCGGCTGGGCAGGTTAGTAAGGGAGAAGGTGCTCTCTGTGCTGCCATTTTTATTTTATTTTTGCCCAGAAAGTAATGGCATCCAAGTTTTCCTCCTGTGGGACACAGCCCCTTCTACATTAGAAAATGGAAAGCATTTCTAGACACATGGAATCATTAACGTCAGAATGTGTATAATGTCTGCAGGCATATTTATTTATTTATTTATTTATTTATTTATTTATGTATTACATTTCTATACCGCCCAATAGCCGGAGCTCTCTGGGCGGTTTACAAAAATTAAAACCATTCATAATATAAAACAACAGTATAAAACCATAATATAAAATACAATAAAAAAGCTCAACCAGATAAAAACAGCAGCAATGCAAAATTACAAATTTAAAACGCCATGTTAAAATGTATTTATAGATTGTTAAAATGTTGGGAGAATAAAAAGGTCTTCACCTGGCGTCTAAAAGCATATAATGTAGGTGCCAAGCGAACCTCCTTAGGGAGCTCATTCCACAGCCGGGGTGCCAAAGCAGAGAAGGCCCTCCTCCTGGTAGCCACCTGCCTCCCTTCCTTTGGCAGGGGCTCACGGAGAAGGACCCCTGAAGATGACCTTAGGGTCCGGGCAGGTACATCTGGGAGGAGGCGTTCCTTCAGATAACCTGGCCCCAAGTCGTTTAGGGCTTTAAATGTTAATACCAGCACTTTGAATCGGGCCCGGACCTGGACTGGCAGCCAATGAAGCTGGAAAAGGACTGGCATAATGTGGTCTCGTCGGCCAGTCCCTGTTAGTAAGCGTGCTACCATGTTTTGTACCAGTTGAAGCTTCAGGACCGTTTTCATAGGCAGCCCCACATATAACGCATTGCAGTAATCCAAACGAGAGGTTATCAGAGCATGGATAACTGTAGCTAGGCTATCACTGTCCAGATAAGGGCGCAGTTGGTATATCAGCCTAAGCTGATAAAAGGTGCTCTTTGCCACTGAGTTCACCTGTGCCTCAAGTGACAGTTCTGGATCCAAGAGCACCCCGAAACTACGGACCCAATCCTTTAGGGAGAGTGCAACCCCGTCCAGGACAGGGCAAACATCACCTCGCCGGACAGATGAACCACCCGCTAACAGTACCTCCGTCTTGTCTGGATTGAGTTTCAGTTTCAGCATAATGTACAACGTAGGCAGAAGATAAGTATATAGGTTTTTCTTGTGACAGTGGTCTGGTAGTATGAATGTTCTGCAGTTATTTTAAGAGGCCTGAACCGGTATAAAGTTATTATTTCAGAAAATTCTATATATAACTAACACTGTACTGTAGTGGGTGGGGTGTGTGTATCATACATAAGCTACACCCAAACCAGCCCTATGTCTGTTTTCATCAAACCAATGAAAATGTTATTCAAAAGCACATGGCACGCAAGCAGTAGTGATGTACCTAACACTGTCACTCATGGACCTTTGGATTCAAATTCTAAGGCTTTCCCATTGCCCTTTTAGCACTTGCCTAACCTAAGGCTGCCCACATTTTCTGTGACTCAGAGCTACTGTATTTTATTCTTTTAGCTTTTGTGATCCAACTGAGAGGACGTCTGTTATGGGGAGGCCTAATTTTTTAAAAAATTAATGTTAGAGAAGCTCAACCAAAGGCATCAAGAGAAATAGGGAAGGGAGTTTATATTCCAGTAGATCCAATTCTTTGTCTATTTAATTTTGTGCCATGGCTTATTTCCACTAAACTTTATAAGGTGGCAGGGTGTGTATCTGCGAGTTCACAGCATAGAATCATAGAATAGTAGAGTTGGAAGGGGCCTACGAGCCCATCGAGTCCAACCCCCTGCTCATTGCAGGAATCTACCTCAAAGCATCCCTGACAGACGGCTGTTCAGCTGCCTCTTGAAGGCCTCTAGTGTGGGAGAGGCCATTAGTGGGTGAACAATCCAACACTTAGTGAATTCTGCTTCGCAATGTTAGGAAGAGACGACATCAAAGGATCAAAAAGCGACGTTGCTATGAACGCTTGGCTGCCACAAGCCAGTTATCCCTGTGGTAACTTTTCTGACATCTCCTGTACTCAGGGCTTCTTCTCCGTTGCACTTCTGTGACCAACTTCTTGGGTCAAGCCCAGTTCTCACTGTACGAAAATGTTTCTGCATGCAATTTTGCATGTAGGCGGACATCTGAATTGATTGAATCACTGAGAAGTATGTACACACCGGATGTCTCTTCTGGGTAGCTTTACCCGTCCAGTAATGCTTAAACATAATTAAGAAACCACAAGCATGACTCAACACAGGAAAAAAGGTGTGTTTTTCACATGAGTAGTTCGTTGATACATAATCTTTCCTTCCTTTTCTTTTCTTTTTAAAAAAACTTTCCCTTATAGGCTCCCCATCAATTTGCTATACTTCCAGTACTCCTGCCCAGTTACTGGAAGAAATTAGCTGTCTTAACTCCGATCCGCAGCTGTTTGGCAGCCAGCAAGATGGTTCCTCGTTAATGGTAGAGGTGGTCAACGATATTGAAGGTGAGTTTTTGTGCTTGTAAAACCAAATTTCAGCTCCGCCTTTCCCAAGCTGGGGCCCTCCAGATGTGTCGGACAACATTTCCCATCATCCCCAGTCCCACAGATATTTTTTTTTCAAATTTTATTTTTATTTAAAGTGATACAAAAATAAGGAATGAATACAAACAATCCCCAGTCACACAGATAAGGGTCATGCTGGCTGGGGAGGATAGGATATGTTGTCCATCACATTTGGAGGGCCTCAGGTTGGGGGAAGCTGCTGTAGCTGTTTCCTCAGTTGCTGTTAGGATTTTCGCCTTGTATTTTCCTCACATGTGACTTCTTCAAGGGATGGAAAGTGGAGAAAGAAAGTCTGAACGTACGTGTTAATAGAGTAATAGTGACATGGTAAAATGACACTTCGAAAAAGCGCAGTTTCATGGGGGAAACCTCGATGTGGCTGCAAGGTGGCGGCTGCGTTATTTAAACAACGGGGTGGAACTGCGCAGCCACGGCGGGGTATACAGGACAAGCCTGGCCACGTATTTAGTGTAACATGTAGTATGACCCTCAGATGTCAAATGGGAAGGGCACTCCAGTGTTGGGGAGCTGCAAGGGAAAAGCGACGCTGTTGGGGAATGGAGCGGGAAGCCTTAGGTTTAACTAGGAGCAGTTTTGTACCTAAAAACAAAGCAAAGGGACTGAGGAGGAGCAGATAGAGAGGAGAGAAGATGGAGAGGAGGAAGATCATGGAGACATTACAGAGTAAGCACAAGAAGGTTAAAATGGAAATGAGCGAAGAGGAGGACAAAGAGAATGGTGCAAAGGAGTACCATGTTCTTTAGCGGCTTCCCCTTCATTGGCTTCTCCCATTTCATGACATCTTGACATGCTTGTGAGGAAGTTTAAGCTGAGAGATAAGGAATGTCTAAAGCCAACAAGTCTTAAGCGGATGAGCTGGGAGTTGAAACCAGGTGGACAACAGGGGAATTGAGGGGGAAAGATCTGCATTCTTGAAAAGCCATAATAATTCAAAATGGCTCAGCCCTTATCCGATGTCCCTCTTCTTCCTCTTCTCCCTCTTTCTCCTCCTCCTCTTCTTCATCCTCTTTCTCCACTTTTTCTTTACCTCTATCTCTTCTTCTTCCTCCTCCTTCTTCCTCCACTTTCTCCTCGTTTTTCCTCCTCCTCCACTTCTTTATCTCTTCTACATCCTCCTCCTCTTCTTCATTCTCTTTCTTTTTTTCTTTCTCCTCTTTTTTAACAACAACTCCTCCTCCTCCTCCTCCTCCTCCTCCTCCTCCTCCTCTTCTTCTTCTTCTTCTTCTTCTTCCTGATGATGAAGTAAATAATTATCCTTTCTCCCCTTTTTGTTTTTTTTGCTCCAGCTGAAGACCCTTTTTGCAACTTCCACCCTCCAAGCTTCCTCCAGGACTCAGAGGTGGAAATGAGAGGTTCTGAGGATGTGACCCCTGGCACTGTGTTACAGCGGCTGATCCAGGAGCTGCGCTATGGCAACCCAAACGAGAACATGAACCTGCTGGCTATCCAGCAGCAGGCCACAGGGAACGCGGGACCGTCCAACGCCACTGCTGGCACGCTCTCTTCTTCCACGGAGAATCTGGTGCCAGAAGACCCACAAATGGTCCAGCAGTCAGCTCGCCAGGAACCACAGGGCCAGGAGCACCAAGGGGATAATACTGTGATGGAGAAGCAGTCCAGGGGCACCCAGCCTCAACAAAACAATGAGGAACTACCAACCTACGAAGAGGCCAAGGCCCAGTCTCAGTTTTTCAGAGGTCAGCAGCCTTCTGCTGTTGGCCCCAGTTTTTACATGGCTGGAGGCTCCTGCCCAAAATCTCGGACAGAAGGCAGGTCAACCCTGGCCCGCGCCAACAGTGGGCAAGCCCACAAAGACGAGGCGCTCAAGGAGTTGAAGCAAGGCCACGTGCGCTCCTTGAGCGAAAGGATAATGCAGCTGTCGCTAGAGAGGAATGGCGCAAAACAGCATCCTCCCACCTTGGGGAGAAGCAAAGGGGTCAAAACAGTTCCTCCCCAGGCTTCCGGGAAAGGCCTGGATCTGAGGGGGCCACCGCCGGATTATCCATACAAAAGCAAGCAGGTGGTCTCTCCCATGAGCAAAGCCCAGGAGCACGGGGGATTCTTTAATGACCAGCATTCTGGAATGATCCAGGAAGTGGGGAAGCCCCCCTTTTCGGCTCCACAGCCAGCAAGGAGCGAAGCCACCACTGTCCGATATCAAGCGCCCCCGGAATATGGTGTGACCAGGTAACTTTTTAATCCTTGCCATTTTACTGGTTTCCTTCAGAGATATGGAGAGTTTTTTAAAAAAAAGAAAGGAAAAAGGAAAACTTTTAAGGGCACAACTAAATGTTCAGCAGCAACCAAGTCGGCGTGGTACTTAGCTCTTCTCTGCATGACTTTCCCCACCATAATCCTACCCGCAAGCAGCTTTGGGGAGGTCATCCTAAAGCTTGGGTGAAAGTGTCATCAGTATGCTGACGACACAGAGTTCTGCTTCTCCTTTCCACTTGCTGGTCCTAGAGATCCTTTGAGAACTCTTCACAAGTCTGTGGAGGCTGTCTTGGGATGGATGAGGACAGAGAAGCTGAAGCCAGATTAGAGGGGTGGGTATTGTAGTGGGGGAAACCTCTTGATCCGGAGAGGAGAGGGGCATGCCGACGGTATTGAATGGGGTTGCACTCCTCTGTTAAGGGATTAAGGTGGACTATCAGGTTGGCCCAGGTAGGTCTTTAGGGGAAGATCCTCCCTGAGCGTGAGACTGAGAAAGCTTTTCAGGTTCTGTGCTATAGGGTAGGGTGACCATATGAAAAGGAGGTCAGGGCTCCTGTATCTTTAACAGTTGTATTGAAAAGGAAATTCCAGCAGGTGTTATTTGTATATATGGGGAACCTGGTGAAATTCCCTCTTCATCACAGCAGTTAAAGCTGCAGGTGCCCTGCCCTCTTTTAAATCTGGTCACTCTAGTATAGCTCCTGCAGCTTTAACTGTGGTGATGAAGAGGGAATTTCACCAGGTTCTCCATATATACAAATGACACCTGCTGAAATTCCCTTTTCTATGCAACTGTTAAAGATACAGGAGCCCTGTCCTCCTTTTCATATGGTCACCCTACTATAGGATAACGTTCAAAGTCCTAAACAGCTCGGGGCCAGGTTATCTGAAGGATATGTACCTTCCCATATGTACCTGCCCGGACCCCAAGATCATCCTTAGGGGCTTCGCTATAAGCCCCTGCCAAAGGAAATGAGGCAGGTGGCTACCAGGAAGAGGGCCTTCTCTGCTGTGGCACCCCGGCTGTGGAATTGGCTCCCTAGAGAGGTTCGCCTGGTTCCTACGTTATATTCTTTTCAATGCCAGGTGAAGACCTTTTTATTTTCCCAGTATTTTAACAGTTTTTTAACATTGCTATTTTAAATCTGTATTTTAAATCGGTATTAATCTCTGCATTGCTGCTCAGTTTTATCCTGGTTGTGCTTTTTATATTGTACTTTTTTATACTGTGTTTTTATACTGTTGTTTGTTTTATACTTTGAATTGTTTTCATGGTTTAATTTTTGTGAACCGCCAAGAGAGCTATTGGGCGGTATAGAAATGCAATAAATAAAATAAAATAATAAATGTTAGAAAGGCAACAACTTTCTATCCTGCTGTAGAGCATATTTCAAGGAGATCTTTAAGTAATCTAGTTAGGGTTGTTTCAGTTTAGTCATGGAACATAGCTTTAGATGGTCAAGACTGCAATCTGAATTGCTGATAGACTGATTGTTTCGCATAATAAAGCCTATTTACTTGGGGATTGAGTTCTTTGTTTGATGACCTACAGGCTGGGAGGGCTCCCAACTTGACACCCTGGAAGACAAAGTCCTTGGCTTGGGGATTCTCCTAGATCTAACGCAATTAATAGAAGCCCAGGTGGCATCAGTTACCAGGAGTGCCTTTTATCAGCCTCCTCTGATTCTCCACCTGCAAACCTGCCTAGAGAACATGGATGTTGCTTCAGGCAATGGTGCCTTGTTTATATCCAGATTAGACTACCATAATGCGCTGTATATAGGATTGCCTTTGAACAGTCAAGGCTGGTGGCTCTGATGCCATTGGGGCAGTGAATCAACTCTGGGTTTCAGTCAGAACCAGCTAGAACTCTGAAGAGCTATGCAAGGTCTCACCTTAGATATCTTCTTTAGAGTTCTGACTGAAACCTGGAGCAGATTTATCTCCCCACTGACATTGGAGTCACCAGCTTCCACTGCCTTTAAAGAAAGTTTGGAAACTACAGCTGGTGCAAAAATACAGTTCCCCAGCTGCTTGTGGGAACCAAACTTTCAGAGAACATAACACCAGTTCACTATCAGCTACACTGGTTGCTGGTGCGTTTATCTTTGCTGGTCTGGATTGCGATGTTGTAATGCCCATGTGTTAACTTTTAATGTATCTCATATGTCTTTTTTAATTATTATCTTAAATTGCATTTATTATTATATCGTTTTAAAATGCATTTATACTACTATGTTAAGATAGTAAGCCACTTTGAGGAGACGATTGACCTGGAAAAGCAGAATATAAATACTTAAATAAATGAAATGTGCCCCTTACAAGTTGACCCCTTCCTCCTGCTGGCTTTTCAATGGGTGTTGAGTGCATTTGAGGTTCAAGTGAGGCAATGGGCACAACCTATGTGTTGGAGCAGGTCCGTGGTGTTTTATAGACATATAGGGGTTGGATTAGATGACCTTTGAGGTCCCTTCCAACTATATGATTCTGGCATATTGGCCTTGCTGGCAATAGTGTGCAGGCTGGAAATGATGGGAGTTGCAGTCCAACATATCTGGAAGGCACCAGATTGGAGGAAGGCTATTCTGTTTCATGAGGAGTGGCGCTTTAAGCTCATGGTTTCTAAGCTGTCGGGTTTGTGTTCCATACGTGTTAGGAAACGGCGTTCGCATTCCATCTAATCGGCACATGTTTTGAATCTCCGACAATAACGTCTTGAGAGTTTGTGTGCATTTTTCCAGCCAGAAAATTATGGCTTTCAAAGGAAAAGGGAAAACCTCTGTTTATGTAAGCAAGGCAGCGACAAGGGGATGGGGAAGCAAAAGGAAAACGGGGTCAGTTTCGGGTTATCGTGTCAGGAAGTTGTTCAAGGATTCCGTCTGGAAGGCTCCTTCTAAACTGAGGCTTTTCCAGGTGTCAAGCATATGGATTCAGTGCACCGGGCACACTCAATACATGCACAGAACATGACTCCCTGTTAGTCTAAAGAACAAACTAGACATGATGTCAGGAAGAGATCTTGTTGTAAACCGCCCAGAGAGCTTCGGCTGTGGGGCGGTATATAAATGTAATTAAATAAATAAATAAATCTGGTTACCTGTGGGTCTGGGAAAAGAAAAGATCAAGTGACCATAGCTCAGTGGTCCAGCACATGCTTTGCTTGCAGAAGGTCTTGGTTTCAATTCACAGCATCTCCAGATTATTATTATTATTATTTATTTATATAGCACCATTAATGTACGTGGTGCTGTACAGAGTAAAACAGTAAAACAGTAAATAGCAAGACCCTGCCGCTTAGGCTTACATTCTAATTAAATCCTGGTAAAACAATAAGGAGGGGAAGAGAATGCAAACAGGCACAGGGTAGGGTAAACAGGCACAGGGTAGGGTAAAACTAACAGTATAAAGTCCAAACAAGATCAAGTTTTAAAAACTTTAGGAAAGAGAAAGGTTTTTAGCTGAGCTTTAAAAGCTGCGATTGAACTTGTAGTTCAGGAACTCAAATGATGGAGAAGTCCCTCTGCCCGAGAGACCCTGGAAGCCAGAGTAGACAATACTAGGTTAGAAGGACAAATAGTCTAAGGCAACTACTTCTTCTTCTTCTTCTTCTTCTTCTTCTTCTTCTTCTTCTTCTTCTTATTATTATTATTATTATTATTATTATTATTATTATTATTATTTAGTATATTTCTAATCTACCCAATAAATAAGGTTCTCTAGGTGGATCACAACCAGTTAACAAACTAAAATGCCATTTTAAAACGCAGTTAAAATGTAAAATACAATAAAAGTATTTAAAAGAATAAAATAGAACATAATGCAAAACAATAATCGGTAACACTGCTATAACTTACAGCTAGGGCCAGATTTTTGTGAACCGCCCAGAGAGCTCCGGCTATTGGGCGGTATAGAAATGTAATAAATAAATAAATAAATAAATACACCAAGCAGGATATTCCACTATGAAAGGGGTATGAAAGCGGTATATAAGAGGCAGGAGCCACACTACTGCTTTATAGCGGTATTGAAGTGCACTGACAACTGTTGGGGCCCATTGACACATACCATACACCGCTTTCATACTGCTTTCATAGTGCAGTATTCTGCTTGGTGTAGATCTGGCCTAGATCTCTAAAATACCTGGGATAAAAGAAAGGTCTTTGCTTGGTGCTGAAAAGATAATAACATAGATGTCAGGTGAACCTCTTTGGGAATTTTATTCCGTAAGTGGGGTGCCACCACTGAGAAGGTCCTCTCTCTTGTAGCAACCCACCTAGCTTCCTTTGGTGGGGGCACGTGAAAGAGGGTCTTTGAAGAGGGTCTGAGGAGGTCCATGCAGGAGGAGACACGCCTTTAGATACTCCGGTTTAGGGCTTTAAAGGTCACCATCAACAGTTTAAATCGGGCTTGGAAATGGACTGGAAGCCAACGCAGCTGACAAAGCTCTGTCATCACATTGTAGAATTTGCCAGTCCCGCCTAGTAACCTAACAGCTCTATTTTGCACGAACTGGCATTTCTGAATCGTATTCAAAGGGAGCCCCTTGTATGTTCCTAAACCATAACTACGTACAAATTTCCTATTATTCTACATCTAGGTTGGGGTTCACACGGTGCCAACTTCAACCATATCAAACATTGGTTCTTTGTGGTTTGGATAGCTGGAGCAGCCCTTGTTGGCTAGACCCTCGCTCTGCATTGTGACAGAGGCCACATCTTGTTCGTTATAACAGGAGGCAGAAAGTTTGGGCAGGAGCCATAACTCAGCGGTCGAGTACCTGCCTTGCAGGCAGAAGGTCCCAGGATCAGTTCCTAGCATCTCCAGGATCAGGTGACTGAGAGGACCTCTAGGCCTGAGACCTTAGAGAGCTGCCGCCAGTCAGAATGGATCAGGGATGTTGAGCCACTTTCAGCCAAGGGCAGAATTCAATTTCAGAGGATCTCACAGGGGTTGCATTCCAGAAGTGGGCTAGGCCGAAGACAAAAGGGACAGGACCAAAATACCAGAATACTTTAGCATAAAGTTCTTATTTCAAGTAACTGGTTTTTTTATTGCTGGTTTTTTATTGCTGGAAGAAGCTCTTTGAAGACGGTCCGGTGTTGTTGTTTTTATGGCACTTAATACTGTACGGTTTTATGTGTTTTATTGCTATACACCACCTTGGAAAGCCGTCTGCCCTGAAAGGCAGCCAAGAAATATTTTAAATACGTAACTGATGAATTCGCAGAGACATTTCAGCCTTTTAGAACGGGTCAGAAGTGCACAAATGCCAGGAAACCAACAGATGACCAGTGGTCAAGTGAAAGGGGCGGAGCCAGGGAAAGGGGGCGTGGCATTCTAGAGATCTGTGGATTTGGGCCAAAGGCCTGAGGTTTCACACCCTTGAAGTATTGTTTGTTTGTTTGTTTAAAACATTTGTATCCAGCCCTATGTTATTAGGATCTCAGGGTGGTGTACAGATCAAATGAAACCGCATAAAACAATAAATAATGGACACAGCTAAAAAGGTATTAAACCGTTAACAAGCTAAAACTAGTAGAAAATTTAAAAGCTATTAAAAACAATTTAAACTATATGCCGCTTTAGCCCTCAAAGATGTTGATAAAAAGCTACATTTTAACTTATTGCTGAAACAAAGTCAGTGTTGGCTCCAGTCAGGACTCCAAGAGGAGGGCATTCCGCAACTGGGGTGCTACAACAGAGGAGGCCCTCTCCCTTGTCCCACCATAATGTAAGTAGACAATATCGGCCTAGATCAAGGGTGCAGAACCTTAGAGAAGGGGAGTCCAAGTCCTCTGCCTGCTCCCTGCTGCTGCTACTATATCAGAAGCATCCTGGAGCGGTTTATATTGGGCACAGGAGGATGGGGTTAACAGCACTACCTTCACTCTGCAGTCCAATTTGGGTAGGGGATGCCTGTACAGCTGTTTTTACCAGATTGGGAAAGGGGTTTTTTTGTAGGAGATTCAGTCAACTCGGGGGAAATCAGTATGGCACCAACTGTTCCATGTGTGCGTCTGGGCAAAATGGGAACTCACCCTAGGTGAGCAGCAAATTGCAAGGATGGACAGTTAATAAAATCCTTTATGTAGGACAAGATGCCTCTTATGGCTTCAGGGCTAGTTATTTAAAAACGGCTCTGTGAGAAGCTGGATATTGGCTGGACATCTTTCGTGGCCGGGCGAGTGTGTGCTTTCTAAAATCGGCAGGCTTGCTACTGTGAGGTGCATTGAGCTCCTTGTATGGGCAGGCCGAGACTCTGCGCTCTGCACAGTTAAACACACAATAAGAGGGAAAAGCTTCAAAGGCAAACCATGGGACAAATGAGGTTTGTAAACAGGAGGGGAAGAATAGCGTGTTGAACAGGCACATATCAAAAGAAGGAACACAAAGAAAGGTTTGCTGGGAGCAGGCATGTCTACTGCACCCCCAGTCTATGCATAATAAAATCTCTCATTCAGTATAGAATACAAGGCTTGGTTCTGTTCTGGCCCAGGACTGGTTTGCTCCCTACTGGAATCCTTTGTGTGTCCCCCTTTCACCCCCCTTTCTTTCTGTTTTGAGCTACAAGTTGGGCTGTGCAGATGCCGAGGTTCCAAAGGAGGGCCAGAGAAGTGCAGAATGTGGTATTAGTTGTAGAATTCGGTTTCTTGAGAGTCTTCGCATTTAATAAAAAAGAACGAAAAGGAATCCAGCTGCTAACCCTTATTGCTGCCGTTCTTGCTGAAATGTCTGCAGCGACCAGAGTGGTTGCTGAAGAAGTTTTCTACCAGTCGAAAAGGTTTCGCAGAATTCAGCATTTCTAAAGGAGAGAAGGCCCCCGTTCAGAAGACCACGGCTTTAACCACGGTGGTTAAGCCAGAAAGCCAGGCTGTGTTCAGAAGACACCTTAAAACATGGCTTTAACCATGGTGAATAAGGCTTTCTGGCTTAACTACCGTGGTTAAAGCCGTGGTTTAAGGTGTCTTCTGAATGGGGCCAGAGAGAATCATAGAATCATAGAATAGCAGAGTTGGAAGGGGCCTACAAAGCTATCCGGTCCAACCCCCTGCTCAGTGCAGGAATCCTCCCTAAAGCATCCCTGACAGATGGTTGTCCAGCTGCTTCTTGAATGTCTCTAGTGTGGGAGAGCCCACAACCTCCCTAGGTAACTGATTCCATTGTCGTACTGCTCTAACAGTCAGGAAGTTTTTCCTGATGTCCAGCCAGAATCTGACTTCCTGTCACTTGAGCCCGTTATTCCGTGTCCTGCACTTTGGGAGGATCGAGAAGAGACCCTGGCCCTCCTCTGTGTGACAACCTTTTAAGTATTTGAAGAGTGCTATCATGTCTCCCCTCAATCTTCTCTTCTCCGGGCTAAACATGCCCAGTTCTTTCAGTCTCTCTTCATAGGGCTTGGTTTCCAGACCCCTGATCATCCTCGTTGTCCTCCCACCTTTGTATTGTTTCCGTCATCCTCAACTAAAATGGAATCTAACTACACGTGACTGCCTTTGCTCACATTCATCCCTTGTTATCACGCATCCCTGTTTCTTTCCCTTTCCCCTTTGCTTTTCTCTCACTGCTGAATGTTAGATTGTAAGGTCTCTGGGCCAGATCTCTCTCTCTCTCTCTCTCTCTCTTTCTCACTTTGTAAAGCAGAATATACCAGTGGTGGCATTCCAGTTGTGGAATGCCCTCCTCAAAGAGGCTCACCTGGCACCTTCCTTGCAGTCTTTTCAGTGCCAGGTGAAGACCTTTTTATTTTCCCAGGCATTTTAGTGTTTCTGAGTTTGATTTTTAAATGTATTAGTATGTTTTAAGATCCTTGCACTGCTGCGGGCTTTTACTTTCTTTTGGTTTGCTTTTTACCCTAGTTTTATTCTGTTTTAAACTTTTTAACGTTTTTGTACTATGTTTTATTATGCTGTTGTATTTTACGGTTTTAAGTCTCGCTTTGTGAATTGCAACGAACAAATTAATAAATTATAAAGCGCCATGTAGTATAATAATAACAACTAACACTCTCTTCTGCAGGCTGATTATCCACACACACTGTTCGTAACCCAGCCCCTTGAAAACCAATAATCCAATCCATCTTTATTCCCCCCCTCCTAGCCGTCAGTGCCAGCCATCCTTTCCGCCGATGCCACAGCAGCACAGCCCAATGTCCTCGCAGGCCTCCTCTCTCAGCGGCCCATTGCACTCCGCGTCTCTGCCGCCTCTCCCGATGGCCACGACATCCCAGTCTCTGCCCGCCACCCCGCCGAACCAGCCACCGCAGCTGACGCCAGATGCGTTTACCATAGTGCAACGCGCCCAGCAAATGGTGGAGATGCTGTCGGAAGACAACGAGGCCCTGCAGAAGGAGCTGGAGGGTTACTATGAGAAAGCAGATAAGCTTCAGAAGGTGGGCAGTGTGATTGGGTGAGATGGGCCCTTGCTATAGCTCAGCGGGTAGAGCGCATGCTTTGTGTGAGGAAGGTCCCCAGTTAGCTCCATGGCAGCTCCAGTTAGGGAAAAAGCCCTGCCTGAAACCTGGGACCGCCTCGGCCAATCAGAGTTGATGATAATGAGCTAGCTTGACCAATGACCTGCCTCGGTATAAGGCAGCTCGTTATATTCCTGATCCTTTTGGGTGACGTGATAAAGAATCCTGTTAATTTGCTTGGTAGGAAGAACAGCATTGCCTACATGGTCTAGAATGTGAGAAATTCAGGGACTCCCTTAAATTGGAGCTGATGAAGTGTGGACTGAGAAGTCTCCAGATCTCCTCATGGCACCCACTCTTCATACTGTTCCTTTCAGAGTTGTTGCTTACTGTATTATTATTATTATTATTATTATTATTATTATTATTATTATTTCTGCTGCTGTTGTTGTTATTGCCTGATAACCTCCCATAGCATAGTTCAGGTGAAGTTTCTATGAGGATGTCTATGAGGATGCTTTGTACAGCTTAGACTGCCTTTCTGTATGGCAAGAGTTTTTCCAGTACTTGCCAAATTCTAGCCAAACACACTGTGTTTATACAGCCGTGGACTGTCCCATGCTAAAAAGGAAGGGGGTCCTGAGCCTTTGTCAGCATTATTTTCCTTCCTGAAGTAGCTGGCAGGGGGTTCGCTTTGTCGGCTTGCCCAGCGTCTTTTTTAATTATCACTTCTTAACTTGCTGGAAGGTGTCCAGTTGCAGATTTCCAGACTTAAAGTGGCACGATTGCAGAAGAACATGAGAAGAGCCAAGCTGGATCAGACCAAGGGTCCATCCAGTCCAGCCCTCTGTTCACACAGTGGCCAACCAACTGTCAACCAGGGAACCACAAGCAGGACACGGTGCAACAGCACTCTCGCACCCATGTTCCCCAGCAACTGGTGTATATAGGCTTACTGCCTCTGATACTGGAGGTAGCACATAGCTATCAGAACTAGTAGTCATTGACAGCCTTCTCCTCTAGGAATTTATACAACCCCATTTTAAAGGCATCAAAATTGGTGGCCGTCACTACATCTTGTAGCGAATGTGTGAAGAAGTTCTTCCTTTTATCTGTCCTGAATCCCCCAGCAATCAGCTTCATGGGATGACCCCTTTGGGTTCTAGTATTTTGAGAGAGGGAGAAAAATGTCTTCCTATCCACATTCTCCACACCATGCATCATTTTGTACACCTCTATCATGTCTCCCCTTAGCCTCCTTTTTTCCAAGCTAAACAATCCCAGCTGTTGTAACCTTCCCTCATAGGGGAGATGCTCCAGCCCCTTGATCATTTTAGGTGCCCCTTTCTGCTCTTTTTCCAGCTCTACAATATCTTCTTCTTTTTTTTAGGTCTGGCCCTCCTAAGGTCCCAATTTGGCCCTCTGGAGTCCACACACTCCTTCCCAGCAACCTGCCACCCATTGTTTCATGTTTCCCCGGCGTTTGTGCAGGGTTTCCCCCTAGTTCTGAAGTGTCGAAATGCCTCTCCTCAGGCTTAGTAGCTGGCAGTAAGAGCTTCAAGCTGCAATAGGCTGCTATTTTTAATACTGTTTGTCCCTCCCTGTGTGCCTTCAGCCCTGCTCACGCTGGAATGCAGCCGCTGAGAGTGTTTCCAAAATGGAATTCATACCTTGGGATGAAAGTGGTTTGACACCCTTGTTGTAGACCATCCATCTCCAATCTGGTGCCTTCCAGGCAATTGCTGGTTGGGGAGAATAGAAATGGTAGTCCAGCATGTCTGGAGGCCATCAGGTTGGGGAAGGATGGTGCGGAAAATACCGAAATGGTGCGGAACTGGGCTCTGACTGTAGAAAGCAGCTTCCCATGGCCAGTAGTGGCTCTCCCGGGTTTTAGGCAAAGGTCTTTTGCTGGAGAGATACTGGGGATTGAACCAGTGGAAGCTGGTGGCCCCAGTGTCAGTGGGGTGGTGAATCCGCTCCGGGTTTTTCAGTTAGAACCAGACAGTGGGACAGTGAATCTGCTTCAGGTTTCAGTCAGAACCAGTCAGTGAGGCAGGGAATCCGCTCTGGGTTTCAGTCAGAACTCCAAAGGAGTTTCATTCTGAACCAGTCAGTGAGGCAGTGAATCTGCTCCAGGTTTCAGTTAGAATCAGTCAGTGGGGCAGTGAATCCACTCCAGGTTTAAGTCAGAACCAGTTAAAAGTCCAGAGGAGCTATCCAAGGTGCAAAGCCTCCACTAGGTTGAACTTGGGACTTTTTGCATAGAAAAGCACGTGCTTTACCACTGAGCTCTGTCCCTTCCGTTGGCCATGAGTTTCTGCCATGTATGGGGAGCTGATAGGTTCCAGCAGCAATGGGATTATTTGTGTCTATGGAGGAGTTCCACTCTGACATCATTGTAGGAGAATTCTTCCAGCAGAATCAGGCTAGTGTGAAAGTTGGCACACGCTTCTGGCCACCGCACAAAACCTTCTTTCAAAAGCTTTAAGCCAGTAAGTGACATTTCATCGCCGCCCAGCTCTTAATGGAATGTTGTCCTCTCTGTCTTTCTCCTCAGTTTGAAATTGAAATTCAGAGGATTTCAGAAGCTTACGAGGACCTGGTGAAGACCACCACCAAGAGAGAGTCATTGGACAAGGCAATGCGAAACAAACTTGAAGGTGAAATCCGGAGGCTCCATGATTTCAACAGGGACTTACGTGGTATGTTCTTTTCCCAAAAGTCGTTTGATGTTTTCATCCCATTTATATTTTGCTCCTCAAACCATCAAATTCCAGATCGCCACATCAGAGACTGGACAAAGCATTTTCCGTCATGACTTTTAGAGTTATTGTAGTTTGGCCATGGGAATAATTTTCTGGGTCTGGTTGAACATTTGGATTCACTCTCTCCCTGCCCTGCTCTCTGTGGGAAATGGTGCCCTTAGAGGGTGGAAGTGCAGCCCAGTTGGGGTCCAGGGCTGGGGGCAATGGCCTCTGGACCTCCCAAAATTGCCCACCCCTGAGGTAAAAGATCTCCAGCAGTAAGTGCTGGGAAGGATCCCTCTTTGTCTGAGATCTTGGGGAGCAGCTGGCAATCAAAATAGTTAATACTGGGAGCTAGTTGGACCAATGGTTTTGCCTTAGTTGACATCTGGAACTTCTTCATTCTGGAAGAGCAGAAGTATCTTTTGGTGGGACTTCAGCAAAAAGAGCATCTCGTTTCACAATAATGTCAATGTATGTCTCTCTAACTTGGAGGAGGATAACGTGTTCTGGGAACTATTTGAGATGGAAGCCATCATGCAACAGATGCTCTCCATTCCCCGGGATGGTCATGGGTGGCTTCTGGTCCCCCTCATTGATTTCTACCAGCCTTTGTCGTGTTCACTCCCACCCGAGATTGTGAGTACAAGATGCTGTGCTGCTTCATACCAGGCAGGTGCCCTCTGATATGGAAAATGAGAAGGATGCTTGCCAGGTAAAAAGCATCAGCGTGTTTTATGCTCTCAATTTGGCATAGGGAGGTATGATGTGGGCGGGGGAGAGTTGTATCACTTTTTATCTATCAGGCAACCCTCCAGTATGCACTGATGTAGAAGCTGTCAGGATAAGCTCTAGGTGACCTCTCATTTCTCAAAGGAAGGTGTGCCTGCTAAATTCTTAAGATGGTGGTAGGGAGATCTTTCTCGGCAAAGCTGCTGAGAGGGGGCGCGTCTTAATGGCATAGCCAGGGATCTTGCCCCTGAGCAATTTGGCTGGAAGAATCCACTCCCATCATGCTCCCGGGCCTCAGGCCATCACTGAAGACAATCCCTGAAGACTACACAATCTAATCTTAACTTTTGAAGAACCCGCCCCTCCCAAACTCCCAGTTCATGGAACCTACGGCATATGGTGGAAGAAGTGAATTATGCACGGGATTTTGTGTTAAGGAAGGGAAAGGACCGTAGCTCTGTGGTCAGGCACAGGCTATGCATGCAGAAGGTCCCAGGTTCAGTCCCCGCCAGTGCCAGTTGGAAAGATGGGGAAGCCAGAGTAGACAATATGGACAAATAGCCTAAGGCAGCTTCCTGCGTTTCACATTCACAGCTTTGTGCATAATTCATCCAATTCCACATCAAAGTTGGAATTTAGAGGGGTCAATGTCAGCCGTGTCAGAGATGGTTTCTCTACGGTTGGGTCACCGACAGCACCATCTATTGGCTGCACCCTTATTCCACATGGCTACAGTCGCCATGTTTTTCCCCCTATTATAACAGCTGGGCTATTTATTTCCCCCTTTCCCCTGTAGCCTCTTTGCCCCTGAAAATCTGCTCTGAGCGACTGGGGAACCTTCTGGATCAGTGGGGCAGGAGCTGCAGGGTGAGGGAGAAATAGGTGAAAATTGCCTCCCCACCTTTCTGTTAGAAATGAGCAACAACGCTGTATAAGTCGCTAAAAGACTTTGGAATAGATGATCCAACACCAATACAAGTCGTGGAAGACAATCAAAGCTGCATAAAGATTTCTCAAACAGAGAGAATTACTGCACGCACTAAGTACATTGATGTGAAGTATCTTATATTAAGAAATCTGTCTATGAGTGGGCTTGTTGAGATGAAGTCTTGTCCAACGAAAGAGATGATTGCAGATATTCTCACTAAGCCACTTCCTAGAGATCAGTTTCAACTTCTACGAGCGAAGATGAATCGAGTAGACTTGACCAAGCGTGGTTGAGAAGATGTGTTGGAAATGGGCAATGACGCTTGTTGTTTGTCTGGAAAGGGTTAACCCGATTAACCTTCCTTTAATTTGTCTTTGTTGGCTTAATTGGTTCTGCCCTTTCTTCCGCTCCTGTATCTTGACCACTCCCTTTCCAATCTGCTCCGCCTTCACTCCTCCAATTTGTATCTCTTACCTCTTCGCTTTGAAATGAGGTTTGTTTTTTGCTTCTCCACTATTCAGTGTCTGAGATGATGTATGTATGTATATTTTTACTTGGAATAAAACTGCTTATTGTTTTCTTTTTTACCTTTACCATAAGTCTTAATGGACTGTTTATTGCAACTGCTGCCTGCGTATTCGTTAAGCCTTCCACATATATCCCACACTTTGCACCAGCAGGACCCCTCCCCTGGAGCTCAGCCCCATCAGTGAACGGAAATGCATCTTCCATTCACAGAACAGTCCCCCCCCCCTCAGAAATGCAGGTTGGCCATTCCTGTGCTTCCCATTTTTAATTCTGTATTTTATTATTATTACATTTATATCCCACCTTTTTTTCCTCTTGCAAGGAACCCAAGGCGACTTGCATGTTGATCCTCCTCTCTATTTTATCCTCACAACAACCCTGTGAGGTAGGTTAGGCTGAGAGTCTGTGACTAGCCCAAAGTCACCCAGTGGGTTTCCATGGCCAAGTGGGGACTAGAACCTGGATCTCCCAACTCCCAGTCGAAAACTCGAACCACTACACCGCACTGGCTCTCCATCCTTTTTGTTGCCCTATAAATTGGCCCCGTCCCACTTCAGTTTATGTCCTTTCTGAGATTCTTTTTATATCCTATCTGTTGGCATGCCTCTTATTTTCTCAGTTTGGCCTCCAGTTTCATATACATATATTTTTGTTCTTAAACCATTTCCCTTTTCTGTGTAGAGCGATTGGAGACTGCCAACAGGCAGCTAGCCAGCAGAGACTTCGATGGGCATGAAGATAAGGCAACAGAGGGTTTTTATGCCTCTCAGAGTGAGTACGACATTAATATATACTGAAAATACCTCTCTCTCTCTCTCTCTCTCTCTGTGTGTGTGTGTGTGTGTGGTTTTGCTTCATTTCTCAACAGCTTTTGCAACTGAGAGCTGTTTTCTTTCTACATAATTGTTTTACTGTATGCTGGAGCTGTTAAGTTGGCATTAATGGAGGGTTAGGGGAAAATGTTTTGAATAAATATTTTGATGTCAGGGGAAAGTCTCAGGAGGAAAGTGCCTCCTTGGAGATAAAATTCTTCCTTTGGGATAATTTTGGATAGTAGAGCAACCGCTGCCTCGCTTAAATGCAGCACTGCTTGGCTGTTCGTTTCTAGTCTGATCACAGACGCACCCTCTGAAATATGCTTCTGTTTATATATCACTGCCCTCAGCCTGGTTGCAGCTATTGCTTCACAATGTAGGGGCAAATATAGTTCCTTAAGACAGGGTCGTACAAAATGGCTGGGATGTTTGTCATGTTTGCCCCCATGTAGGTCTGTCAGCTAAATGCTGCAAATAGGAGATAAAGGGTTCCCAGAATAGGAAAAGGTTTATGCTAGACCTCCGCAAGCAAGTCCTATTTATTTATCCTTGTACCTATGGCCAGGACTGTGTGGATGGCATGTAGGCAGTAGCCCTTGAGGAGGAAGCAAAATCTGGTGTCCTAGAGTGACTGGCAAGGTTTTTCTAGGACAGCGCCATCTTGTGGAAGATGGCACCACTCTAAAGAAATTTTAGCCCCCTCTTCTTCCCCAACAACAAATGATGAGCAGGTCCGTATGGGCAGCAGGCTAATAAAGATGTCTTTCTCGCCAATGCGTGGACTTAGTTTGCAAGGCTACTGTAGTAGATCCGGTGCAAGCCTTCGCTTCCACCCCAAAGGGCAGCAGTGGGATACCTGTGTATAGACTCTATGCCATAGAGGCCATGACACCTCTGCGTAGGAACTGTACCACTTTGATTTGCTCTATGACACTCGTGGAAGAAGGCCCCCTTTCCCCCAAATAATTTGGTGGCTTTTCCTGGCTTTTCTACATTTTTCCCCTTTCTAAAAGGTTGGAGTGCCTTTCCTAAGACTTAATTACAGGCAGGAAAAGTTTTAAGCTCAAATATGCTGACATTTTGGCCCTGCGGTCTTTGCCTTTGGCTCCTGGAATGAGGCCCACAAAAGCTTCTCTGAAATTGAATTCAGCCTTCAGGCTCAATGATGTTCAACACCTTTGTTTCAGAACGACAGGGTCAGACATGAAACAGCAAGACCTAGATTTAATTAGATTTAGCTTTGTCTTATGTTTTGATTTAAATTAACTTTCAGGTAAAGTAAATATCAGATTCCCAGGTAACATAGCTCATGTGGAGCTTTTATTTTGTCATGCCTTTGCCATGGAGCAGCCTTCCCCAGTCTGGTCCTCTCCAGATGTGTTTGACTACGACTCCCATCTTGCCTGAAGATGGGGATGATAGACATTGTGGTGTAGTGACTAGAGTGTTGGTCTGGAAGTCAGGAAAACTGGGTTTTAGTCCCCACTCGGCCATGGAAGCCCACTGGGTGACTTTAGGCCAGTCACAGACTCTCAGCCCAACCTACCTCACAGGGTTGTTGTTGTGAGGATAAAAATGGAGAGGAGGAGGAGGAGGATTGTGTACTCCACCTTGGGTTCTTTGCAGGAGAAAAGGTGGGATATAAATGTAATAATAAAATATAAATAAATAAATTATAGTCCAGTGTGCTTGGAGGGTACCAGGTTGGAGAAAGCAGCAACAGAGAACAAAAATGAAGGAAAAGCCTGTTTAGATGTGTGGGCATGTGCTGCATGACGAGGAAGGAAAGCCCGCTGGATTTGGTGCAGGGGCAACCCATGCCAAAAAGAATTACAGAGAAAGAGGCAGGGGTTTTGTGTACAGGTTTTGTGAAGACCATTTTATTTTCCCAGTGTTTTATCATCCTTGACTTTTAACTCTTCATCATTATTATTATTATTATTATTATTATTATTATTATTATTATTTATATACTGCCCCACAGCCGAAGCTCTCTGAGCGGTTTAGGAAAGGTTTTTATTTTGGTTGTACTTTTATATTGTGGTTTATGTTTCCATGTTTTATATTTTAAGCCGTACTTTATGGTTTTAACTTTTGTGAACCATCCAAAGAGCTTCGACTACGGGGCAGTATAGAAATTAATTAATTAAATAAATAAATCCATTCTGTCTGTGTTTTGCGGATTGTCAGGCACCTTTCATTCCATTTCCTGTTCACTGAAAGAATCGGAATTTTTTTAACTGGAATTTCATTCTGTTTGCGCTAATGTGCATCAGGACGCTCTTTGAATCCCCAGTTTCTGGGGTTCATCCTACTGATCATAAGGAACAGGTCGCTCACTTTGTCGAGATCGAGAGGCCTCCGAATCAATGTCTGTCGCTGAATGGCCAGGCAGGGGTATAACTTGTAATCTACATGGCTCATTCCAGGGCATGAGAGCAATGTGGGAATGTTTGGCAACAGCTGAAGCTATGCGGATTCTTGGGATTTTAGATGACTCACAGCAAAGCTTGCTTTGAATGGCGCAAGGCTAAATAAAGCACTGCAACGCCCGGTGGAAAAAGGATGTTAGTACTAGCAAGGCATGTGCAGAATCAACAGCTGGTGTAAAAGTGCAATGAGCTACTCCACCGGTTCGTAGAAGTTAAGTACCCAGGGGTCAGGAGGTTGCTCAGCCTCCAGTATCAGAGGCAGTAAGCCTATATACACCAGTTGCTGGGGAACATGGGTAGGAGGGTGCTGTTGCATCTGTGTCCTGCTTGTTGGTCCCTGGTCAACAGTTGGTTGGCCACTGTGAGAACAGAGTGCTGGACTAGATGGACCCTTGGTTTGATCCAGCATGGCTTCTCTTATGTTCTTAGAGTCCCTTTTGTCTTGCAGGCCCTGCAACCATTTCCCCCAAGGGCTCAGGCTCGTGTGGGTCTAATGGCAGCCCCTGGTCTGGAATGCCCTGGGCTTCTGGAGCCTCTAGATCTTCCTCTGAGGAGGACTCCTCCAGTAGGGGCATGGCACATTTGCAAATTTATTCATAGATCCCAATTTAGAAATAACGACTACAATTTAAATAGAAATACAAGACATTGCACTATGATGGGGAAAACTATGGCCAGGTGTCCCGTATGCCTGCTGCCCAGGTGCTGATTGTAGATGGGCAACTTCAAGCCCCCCCCCCTGCTTTCCCTTCTTGTGGTTCTTTAACTTTAAGCAGGACTTGGACTGGACCACCCATTAAATAGAGGACTGACCTCTGTAAAATAGGGACACATGGCCATCCTAACCTGTTTCCTGCTGCCACCGCTGTCCCCCATCAGCTGCTGCCACTGTCTCCTCTGGAGGTTGTTTGGGGATGGGTGGGCTGCAGAGCCCTGGACTTGTGCCCCAGATTCCAGCCCCACTGGACCCGCTGGTTCCCAAGACCACCTTGGAAATAACCAAGGGAAATGCTGATGCGCCAGGGGCTTCTTGGAAGTTTCTCCTACATGCTGAAGAAGCCAGCCAGCATATGTTATAAGTTTAAAAGCAGCTTGCTTCTTCAGTAACACAAGAGGTTGCAAGCAATGTGCACTTTAAAAGACACCCCCCACCCCTGCTGCTTGTATGATGGTTCTGCGTGTGCATAGTTTTGTTGGCTCATGGTGAGATGCAGTATCTGAGCCTTAATTTGGAAGGCTTTCAAGCGTCCCTCATTGGCTGTAAAGTAATAAACGTGAAATCGCTCTGGAAAGAACAAGAACGCTGGAATGAAGGCAAAGTTTCAGAACGGCCGAGCAGCAGTAAGCCAAATGCCTACAAGAAATCTGTGAAAATACTTTTTTTAAAAAAATATTCCAGCCTTTCTTCAATGAGGTCAAGGCAGCATAGCTGGTTTCCGTGTTGCTGCCGCCACTTTTTCCTCACAACAACCCTGTGAGGTGGGTTAGGCTGAGAGAGAGGGACTGGTCCAATGTCACCCAGTGAGTTCCATGGCCACGTGGGGCTTTCAACCTGGGTCTCCCCAGCCCTAGTCTACTGCGTTACACTGGTTCTCTGAACTGGCTTCTGTTATGCGAGCTACAGCCGGTGGGCTTCTCTGTTACAACTGATCTTGGCCTTCATCTCCCCCACCCCACTCCCTTCCAGGCAAAGAGTACTTAAAGGAGAAAGAGAAGCTGGAAATGGACTTGTCAGCTATGCGCTTGACCAATGAGGAACAGCGAAGGCACATCGAAATCCTGGACCAGGCTCTTAACAGTGCGCAAGCCAAAGTCATGAAACTAGAAGAAGAGGTGGGATCAGAGCATCTTTTAACTTCTCGCTCTCTCTCCCTCTCCCTCTCCCTCTCCCTCACACACACACACACCATGTTTAATTATTAGTGTTGAAATTTGCAACCTGGTTCTCACCATGTTTACTTGGAAATACCACTGAGTTCAGTGGGACTTACTTCCAAGTAAGTATATATAAGATTGCTGTTTGGACCAGCTCCTAAATATTTTTTCAGCTTTTGATTTGTATGGTTGGCAGAAACCAATGAGAAATATAACATCCCTAAGCCAGAATAGGAACTCTGCCACACTGATAAGTCTCAAATTGTGCTTGTTACATCCTCCAATGGGGGCATCAGCTTTGGCGGGTTGGAGAGTTGATTTCAATCTGGATGGCAATAGGAGGGCCAGAAAACAATATTTAAAGGGCAGGAGGGCGGGTGCTGAGAAACAGAAAAGTAAAATTGAAAGAGGCGGATTGTGTGTGGTGGGGTGAGCTTCATCCCAGATATTAAATTTCTGAAAGAGAAACAAGGGCATATTTCGCTTTAATCCTAAAGATATTGGGCAGTATCCAATGGTGACATTCTGCAAGCTCAAATAACGCTAGCAGAGCTTTTCTGAATCTTTCCATTTTGCAAACCGTTGCACAACACGTTGTACGACAGGTGCAAGCCAGTTGTGTAACCAGTTGCACAAGAGTTGTTGTTATTATTATTGTTGTTGTTGTTATTTTTATATCCTGCCTTTTGCCTAATGCTTGGCATCACAAAATTTAAAACATATACATTAAAAACCTATAAATAGAGATATACAAAAGTTAAAAGTATATTAAACATATTCCAATATTAAAACATTTAAAAACGACAATTTTAAAAAGTCCTTGACGCAGACAGAGGTCCAGTTCATTCGCCAAAGGTGTGCCGGAACAGAAAAGTCTTTGCCTGCCTCCTAAAGCACACCAGGGAGGGAGGCAGTCTAGCTTCCCTAGGAAGAGAGTTCCAGAGTACTGGAGCAGCCACGGAGAAGGCCCTCTCCCGCATTCCCGCCAGGCGTGCCTGTGATGGTGGGACTGACAAGAAGGGCTTCCCCTGAAGATCTTAGAACACGGGCAGGCTTATTTTTATTTTATTTTATTTATTTACTGCATTTTTATACTGCCCAATAGCTGAAGCTCCTGGGCGGTTCACAAAGGGATCATACAGTCTTTCAGTTAACCTGGACCCGAACCATATAGGCAAGTGGTCGCACAACACATTGCTCAAGCAAAATGCAAACCGTTTGCACAACCATGCTTGCGCAAACATGACTTTAGTTGGATGCTTGTTTTGCGCAGAATTCAGAACCCAGTTTCCGCTAGCACACCGTCATTTGCATGAACGGAAGGGATGTCATTGGATACTGCCCATTTTCTCCGAAGTTAATCCTAAGCATAAGTTCTCCGAAGGGTGGGCTACATGACCTCCAAGGTCCGTTCCGACGCTAACGTTCCGTGATTCTGCCCGCAGCTGCGGAAGAAGCAAGCGCATGTCGAGAAGGTAGAGAAGCTTCAGCAGGCGCTGACTCAGCTTCAGGCTGCCTATGAGAAACGGGAGCAGATGGAGCGCCGGCTGCGCACCAGGCTGGAGAGAGAGCTGGAATCCTTGAGGCTACAGCAGGTGAGGCTCTGAGGACTGTGCGCTTCCCAAACGTGGTTTTGGTGCCCCCAATTCAAATCCATGTCAGTCCATGCCCCGCTCACTTGGGCTGCTGCCCTGCCCTGTTCTATTGATGGTGGGTTCCAGTGGAAGCTGGTGGCTCCGATTTCAGGGGGTTGTGAACCCATTCTGGGTTTCAGTCAGAACCAGCCACAACTCAAAGGGAGCTATCCAAAGTGCTGCACCATAGCCCCCAAATAGGTTCAGCACCTTGGACAGCTCCCTTAGAGTTCTGGCTGGTTCTCACTGAAACCCAGAGCGGATTCATCGTCCCACCAAAATTGGAGCTGCCAGCCACCACTGGCGGGTTTGCAGACACATCTGGCGGTGGCTGTTGCTTTGGGTTATTTTCAGCCATTTTGATTACTAGGTTGCCGTCTTACACCTGGTCAGACTGTTTGTCCAGCTTAAAAACGAAACCTTAATGAAAACGTAACATAAAAATAAATCAGTTAAAGGAAAGGAACGGAACCTCTCGTGCAAGCACTGAGTCATTACTGACTCTTGGAGGGACACCAGCTTTCACTGACGTTTTCTCGGCAGGCCTTATAGCGGGGTGGTTTGCCGTTGCCTTCCCCGGCCGTTATTACCTTTCCCCCAGCTAACTGGGTACTCATTTTACCGACCTCGGGAGGATGGAAGGCTAAGTCGACCTGAGCCGGCTGCCTGAAACGAGCTTTCGCTGGGATCGAACTCAGGCCGTGGGGAGAGTTTCAGCTGCAGAAACTGCTGCTTTACCACTCTGCGCCACACGAGGCTCTTAAATCAGTTAAAAACCCAACAATAAAAGAAATAAATAGCACCAACCTTTCAGCAACAGACCAACTTGCATGCTGAAGGCCTGCCTGAATAAAAATGTATTTGCCTGCTGGATGTTCCAGGGACTGGGAACGGCTACTGAGAAGGCCCTCTCTCGCGTCTCCAGCAAATGTGCTTCTGACATCATTGGATGACCTTGGACCAGATGCTATCTGTCAGTCTAACCTTCCGCACAGGATCATTGTGACAATAAAATTTGGGGTAGGGGAGAAGCAATGGTGTTCCTCAGAGGAAGCGTGGGTTTTTTTTAAAAAAAAGAAGGCAAGAAATGAAGAGATTTCTGAATTAAGCGAGATAGGTTTTGCCCACCCGTTTTCAGCAAAGGAAAGTTGTCCGGTCTGCTTGATGCTGATGACACTGTGCTTCTGTTTCATACACAGGTGGGCCTGTTGATTGTCCTGATCCGCTTTGGAAGGGGGGGGTGTGATTGTCTTTAGCTATAGGCCTACAAAGCCCACTTGATGTCTTCAACTTGTATAAAATTGAGCAAGTTTAAAACCTGCCGTGATCCAGGCTGTTCTTTTCTAGCATGGGCATCTGGAAAAGCCATTTGGCTCAAGTCCATTTTGAAAATGGAGCTGTCTGATTTTTGGTAGGTTAAAAATTTGGCTGACTCTTGGGGTTGCCCTGGTCTTTAAATCCTAGAAACTTTCTATTCACAGGTTCCGGTAAACTTACCAAATTATCAAGGACTTGTTGTGAACTTTACATTTTTTAATCTTTTAAAAAAAACACGTGTTGGCAGTTCTCGGGGGCGCCCTGTCATTTAAAAACCAAATCTGGAAAGCTCCTGGCTTATATTAATCCGCATGCCAGAAAACAGGCTCTTGAGACTAGGTTTTTTTTGTGTGAATAAATCCAACTAAATTCTATCAATTCAATTACTTGGCTTCGGAAAATGGCTCCTTTGATTTAATTAAATGGCTTTTCTATGAATTCCTTTATAGGAATCTCATTGTCAGCTGCGAAATTGTAATTTAAAAGATGGCTTAGGGATGTTTTTATGCACAGGCCTCTGTCCTGGGGAACTATTTAAAATAGCACCCTGGCATACACGGGAGAATTTTCTAATGCTTTGGGAAATTACATATTATAAGTTTGGGTTTTTTTTTCTTCTAATGAATGCCCTCTAGTATTTTGGATTGACATTATTGTGAGATATTTTAAAATTTACAATAATGAATTTGGGGGGAAGAGTTACCAAAAACATTCCACACTACAAGTGCATTCAAATGAAACAGGAAACCATGGGTATACTCCCCCATCACCGTCATTCTAGCTCCACACACTAGAAGAAGAGAGTAGAAGCTTACAATGCTGGCTTGTGGCAAATCATAGTTTGTTTGCTTGTAATTCTGTTTGGACCCAGCAGAGTATACTTTTTTCAGATCATAATTTGTCTACAAAGATAAACTATGATCAAACTGTGGTTTGGGATACTGGTTTGTTGGCAAGCTATCATGGATTACTAACGTGTGGGTCGTCGTCCCGCCACCTCCACCCCTGAGGTCAGTGTCAGCCTCTTTGTATTGACAGGGAAAGTCTGAAGAGTTTGGCTGAATATGGTTACAGCCCTCTCTGCACAACCGGTAATTCCGTGCAGTCAGGGTTTGTTTATTTATTTATTAGCAACATTTGTATACCGTTCCATATCTAGACAGATTCCAGTGCGGTGAACAATAAAAGATGCATAGGTTCCCGAATGCATAGAGCACTGTAACTATGTTCAGTCAAACTTGGTTACAGCTCTGCAGACCTTCTGTTCCAATCCGGAAGGTAAGGGGTGAATGGGGAGGAGGCAGCTCATACATCCTTGAAGTCCCCTCTATGGTTAGAAATTTGCAACACCAGAATAGGACTTACGGCTTGCTGCAAACTATATAGTTTGCTGGGTTCAAACGAAACAGCAAACTGTGTTTTGCCGTAACCCAGTATTGTAAACTCTTAATCTCCTTTCATCAAGTGTAGAGCAGAGGTGAGCTGACTTCAGGCTTGTTTCTGTTATTATTATTAGCCTGTGATCCACCAACTGGAGCCTGATGCAAAAGACGAGCGCTTAGCATTAAAGAATTCTGAGCCCAGGAATTTGATTTGAGTACCAGAACTGAATGGAGTCCTTTCATGAAAAAATCTGCTGGTTACACCAACCTCTCTTCATTTTGGCTATATAATTTATATAGTCATATCCTTCTGTTATCATAGGCCACTGGGAGTCAGAAATCCCTGCTGATGTACTGCAAATTGTCCACAGTTGTAAAAGTATATCCAGAGCTCCTTTCTGCCCGTCATTCTTCTGATGTAGAGGGAAAGGGGAAATTGCAGACTATAGATTGCAGATCCATCTGAGTGCAGCCTGTATGTTTTATTCTCTCTCACAAAGCATGCAGAATAAGATCTCTTTTCCGATTTATTGAACGATTGTTTTAATCCTGTCTGCTGCATAAAACCCAGAGGTCCTTCAAATTGTGGCCACCTTTTGCCTCGACAGGTGTGGAACTGCATCAGCAATATTATCTTGATTATTATTATTATTATTATTATTATTATTATTATTATTATATTTATTTGTATCCTGCCTTTTGCCCAATGCTGGGCCTCAAGGCGGCCTTACAAAGTTTAAAATATACATGGGGCGGGGGGGAATTTATTTCATATACAGTAGATTATAATCTGGACACCTGTTATCTGGCATGCTCAGAATACAAGATGGGTATGGCGTTACCCCACAATTGATTATCTTGTACATGTCTAATAAGTATGTCTGGTCAGTATGGAATGTTAGAACTGAGTGGCTGTGGTTTATGATGTAATAGGTGTGGAGGGGGGAAGAGTATATAAAGGGAGTGTTGGGAGTTTGTGAGGTACTATGAGTTTGAGTGCATGTGAGGAGAGTTGTTTATTTGTAGAGTAAGAAGAGTTTGGATTCTATGGATTTAAGACTGGTGTAAGGAGAGTGACGTGGTTGGTGTGTGGAGAGTTTAGTTTAGGCAGGATTGAAAGTATTTTATTTAAAGCTTTTAAATAACAATAAACTTACTATTATTTTGTTAGCTACCAAATACCACGTGTCAGCTTGGCATTATTTACCTGCCTTGCAGTTATTAAACAGCCACACCAGAGTATTCCCACAGTATATTTAGAGCAGATCCTCTATTAAACCTTTTCCCCTCAGGTTTTCAAGTGGTGGTGCTTGGCCTGAGGAGGGCTTATGCGACAGGCCTAGTGAAAGAGTCTGTGACGTCGCAATGGGTCCTCGATGTTTTCTTTAATAGGCTGCATAGGGTGACCGACCGTTCTTCTGCTACTTTGCAATCCGGGTGGCTTTATCTCTTGCTGTTTTGTATTAGCCATGCTTGTTCGAAACACTTACCTCCATGCCTGCCTGCAAGCTCCTTCTCTTTGTTCAGGGAACAAGTTCTTCCCGAAACATGCCTGTCTGGAGGGAATTTGGTTCACCTCTGCTCAGTTTGGCCCCTGTTGCCTGAGTTTCTGCATTTCTGCTCTACTTTCAGAGACTTTCAGCTTGGTATTTATATAAGGCATGTGAGCGTGTTCAAAGAAGTTATCTCAGGTATCCTTGGCAAAACCCTGTAAGCTCGGCCTTTATGATTTTCCTCAGTCGAAGGGCTGAGATGGAGAGATAGTTGCTTAACTTAAGGCCACCTAGAGACTCTGGGGCGAGATTTGAACTGGGGGCTTCTAGTGTCAAAGCCTCTAGAACTGCAATCCTATGCATGCGTACCTGGGAGTAAGCCCCATTGATCACAGCAGAAAGTATTTCTGCATAAACCTGCAAAAGAGTGCACTGTTTGGCACATTGCTATGCTAGCTCTGTATATGCATCGACTCTAGGCAACTCTGAAGTGAGAAGGCCATTTTGCAAGCCCATTTATCTCCTTCTTAAAAAACAACAACAATCACATTAGTAATATTGCCCATACCTTTTGCCCTCCAGCTGTGTTGGACTACAATTCCCAGGTTGGCTGGAGCATGCTGGGAGTTGAATTCCCCAACATGCAACATTGGGAAAGGCTGCAACACCCAATTAACCTGGCAGCGAGGCCCACCAAATTCAGTGGAGCTGATTTCTGTATGGACATTTATTTATTTATTTATTTATTTTATTTTATTACATTTATATACTGCCCCACAGCCGAAGCTCTCTGGGCGGTTTACAACAATTAAAAATAGTAAACATTAAAAGTATACAAAAGACATTTTGCATGTTAAAGTATGTTAAAAGACATTGCTAGGATGGCATTGTTAGTCATGGCTAACTGCAGCTGTGCTCCGTACTGTCCTGGCTGGGGTGAGGAGGTAGACCTTGTCTTACTTTGCCAAATGCCATGAATATGCAGAGTGCTGGAAAGGCGTTGCATCTGATCTTGTGATTTCGGATACCCATATTCTCGAGGGAGACAAATTCCGAAACAGCTATTTAAATGCTATTCTATTTATGACCTGCCAGGTCCTCAGCAGGCCTCGCTCCATATGCCAGAAATGTTTTCCCCTTGCCTTTTAGATTATATGTAACCACGCTTCCTCTTTCTTGTGTAATTGACTGGAGACACTGACCTACATGCATTGAAAGACAACCATGTTTGCTATATATCTGGCAAAGCTTCCTAAAAGAGGGCTATCTTGTTAAGGGTCAATTTGTATTAAAAAGGTGCCTTTGCGTAAAGCAACTGGAATTGGGTGGCCACTTACACATCGCTTAAAAAACAAAAGGAAACACATCACCACAAAAGAGGATAGAGATTTGCATATGCTTACTCAGATGTATAGATGCACCTTTAGAAAGACTTACTAAAATTTAAATAAATAATTTAAATAGAAATGCAATACATCATTATTATTTCTTCTATATTATATGTGATATAAATAGATGAAGTAAATAAGTTAGGCTCAGTATAGGTACCAAAGAAATGGGAGTTGACTTATAGACCTGAATCGCATGATCACCGCAGCCCACCACGGCTATTAAACCACAGTGAGTTGTGGTGCTGGCAGGTGGCCATTTTAAATATTCAAACCCCAGTGGGGGGTTGCCATGCCATGTTGCCCAAAACCATGTTCTGTTGTTTAACTCTCAAACACCCCCTGATTCCCAGGTTCAAATGACCATGACAACTCCCCCACCAGGGGTTGAATGGCTGCCCACATGCGCCACAACCCACTGTGGCTTAAATCAGCCATGGTGGGCTACGCTTATCGTATGAACCAGTCCACAGTTTAAGAAACCATGTATCATTCGAAGACAGTGGCAGCAGCAGAAAAAAAGATTGTCCCTCCTCCAGTATATTTTTCTGTTGCTGCTTTGTAATGATTCGCAGAGGAGGCAAAGTGCATTTCTGGGATGAGGGAGAGCATGTGAAATGTGCCTTTCCTTCAAGCAACCACTGTGGTTCAGCACTGAAGTTGGGGTGGATGGTATGTGTGTGTGAGCTGCTTGTCTGTGCGGAAGCACTTGCCTGATTATGGTTGTGAGCACAGAAAAAGGCAATTTAACCTGTTCACTTCTCCTCGATTATCTAATAATAAAATTAAATTCTATTGTTTGTGTCTGAAGAAAAATAGTAGTTTGCTACTACAGGTATTAATTTACTTAGCAATGGTATTCATCCGTCCACCCACCCACCCATCCACCTGCCAACTGAAGATAATACTCCATGAAAGCTTTTAGATGCTCTCTATGTAGAAAGGCAGGATATGAATTGAACATATAAGACCGATTCTGGCCCGCTTACACTGACTGCCTATATGCTTCTGCGCTCGGTTCAAGGTGCTGGTTCTAACCCAGGGCTTGGGACTGCATACCTGACAAAGCGCCTCTCCCAACATGAACCTACCTAAACTCTACACTCAACATCGAAGATCCTCCTCTGGGTGCTTCCTCCAAGGGAGGCTCAGAAGGCGGCAACAAGGGACAGGCCTTCTTAGTGGTGGCCTCGGAACTGTGAAATGTTCTCCCTAACGAGGCCTGCCTGGTGCCAACATTGTTATCTTTTGGGCACCAGTTTAAAACCTTTCTCTCCTCTTGGGCATTTGGCAACTTGTGATGAGTTTTTAATCAGTTCTCCTTTTCAGGTTATGGCTGACTGCTCAAAGTTGTTTTTAGATATATGTTGTCTACATGTATAAGTGTTTGTGTGTTTTTAAACTTTTTATACTGTATTTTAATGTTTTCAATCTTTGTAAGCTGTGCTTCAGCTATGGGGTGGTATAGAAATACAAACAACAACAACAGCAACAATAATATATACATACTCACCTAAAACAATCTTGGAAAATGCAAATCATAAAATATACTGGGACAGTACAATTCATACGGACAAGACAATACTTTGCAACTGACCAGACATAATGGTCATAGACAAAAAAGAAAAACACACGTACCTCATTGACATAGCAATACCTAATGACAAAAATGTTGTAGAAAAGGAAGAGGAAAAGAGAGGAAGATATATATCACTGGCCATGAAAGTTAAAGAACTATGGCAACAGGAAAAGGTCACAGTTATTACGTTAAGTCACATCTGTCACCAGGATCACATTTAAAAAAACTATACAGAAAACCTTCAGAAACTAGGCCTACCAAAATATATCCACACCAACATCCACAAAGCAGTCATAATTAAAACATGCTCAATTGTCAGGAAATTCCTGAAACTGTAAAAGACAGCATGACCTGGCAATGCCCATCATGTCAGTCTAGAAAAATCACCAAGAGCGAGAAACAACAAAAATACCACAATTTAGTTGGTCTTCAAAACACTACAAGACACTCTTTTGTTTTTGTGGGGTTCAGAATACTGCTTTAGATGAACCATTGAATCTGATCTAGCAGAGCTCTTCTTCTGTTACCTTTAGGATCAGCACTTTTAACTGCGTCTTCATTTGCTTTACTCCAGAGGCAAGGGAACTACCAGGCTGCTACCCTGCCAGAGTACAATGTGCCTGGCTTAATGGAATTAGTGCGGGAGAAGGAGGAGAGAATTCTGGCTCTGGAAGCCGACATGACTAAGTGGGAGCAGAAGTACCTGGAGGAGAGCGCGATCCGACACTTCGCCATGAACGCTGCGGCTGCTACTGCAACAGAAAAGTAGGAAACGGCTAAATACAGCAACCAGTTCTATGCTCTGTCACCATGATGGAAGTGATTTTATGTTTGTCCTAAGGGGAATAAAATCCCAAATGGCGTACACGATCCGTGTTATTACACAACCAATGTAGATAGCGTTTGGCCGCATTTGAACGCGATCTCAGCTTAATAATATGAATAAGCGTTTTGCCCCATGCATGCAGCCCATCCACAAGCTATGATTAAACTAAGAAGCCTCTTATTAAACATAGTTTCGTCCAAACTGGGGAACAAGCTTTGGAACAAGCCAGGATTCTAAATGATTGCTTGAAGATGGTTTAGGACCTTAGCTTCTTCCAAATGGTAACAGTAGTTTTCCCAGTTTGGACAAAATGGGAAACTATGATTAATTTAGAGTCTTCCTGGTCTGATTGCTCATGCTGTGAAGGGAGGAGCAAAGGTGGCTGCATGCATTGGCAAAAACTCATTAGTATGTCAGCTAATTAAGATGGGATATGATCATCTGAAACAGGCCTTTGAGCTCCCCAGAATTTTTCATCAGGGATAAATAAGATGAGTCGCCATCTGCAAAAACGGAGCAGTGTTCTTCAGTGGATAAAGGCTTGGCTCTGGGAAGTCCCACTTGAATCACTGAGTTAGTAGGTGAATGTAGGTAATAAAACAAGTTGGAAGGGATGTTGGAGGACCCAATCCTCTGCTTAGTACAGGAATCCGGCAACTATGGCATCCCCAAGAGATGGCCCTCCAGTCTCTGCTTAAATACCTCCAGTGAAGGAAAGCCCAGCATTTCCTGCATCTGTGTCTTCTGCCTCCACTCTTACTATTGAGAAGTTTCTCCTAATGTTTAGCCAAAATCTACTTTCCTGCAATTCCCCCCGCCCACCCCCAATTAGTTCTCGTCCTGCCCTCTGGAGCATCCAAGAACAAACCTTCTCCATCTTCTACGAGCGACACTTTAGGAGGTGGGAACTTACTACAGTAAGCATACAATTATGGGTAAGCTGTCTGTCTAACACCCTGCTTAGGAATGAGAATTTCGCCACTCTGCTGCTGATTTGGATTTCTGATTGGGTGCAGATACTTAGTTTTTTTAAAAAACTATGTGGCCAGATGTTGCTGATGATGGGGTTCCCTGGTGGTTACATGTCTACTGTGGGGTAGGCAGTGGAGGCAGGTGGCTCTGATGTCAGAGGGGTGGTGAATCTCTTCTTGGTTTCTGTCAGAACCCCTAAACAAGCTATCCAAGATGCAGAGCACCTTGGATACCACCTGTAAGTTCTGACTGAAACCCAGAACGGATTCACCATCTCACTGACATCGAAGCCACCAGCCTTCACTGGGGGGAGGGACCATAGCTTAGTGGAAGAGCTACACAGAAGATCCCATGTTCAATTCCTGGCATCTCTAGTTAAAAGGATTGGGGTAAGAACTGATGGGAGAGACTTGAACCTGAGACAGTGGAGATCCACTTTCAATGAGAGAACACAACACTGAACTTAGGGACAAATAGTCTAGTATGAAAATAGGGACCTTCTTAAGTGTCCCGTCTTTGCCCAGGTCAAACCGATGGGTGATGCCTTTGTTTTGGTCTTCCGTTGCCAGGGATACCTCAGCCACCAATCACTCGCGGAATGGCAGCTACAGCGAGAGCGCTCTGGAGGTCCGCATGTGGCAGGAAGAAGAGGAGATTTTGCAAGCCGGACGGAGGTGTCAGGACATGGAGTACACGTAAGGAGGAACAGGGGTTAGATACCTGCTGTGGGATTTGTGTGTGGATCAGTAGCCTCATCTTGGGTCTCTTGATATGCAAGCATGCCCTTCATGTAGCCCATCTGCCAGTCTTCTCCAACCTTGTGCCCCCCAGATGTTTTGGACTACAGCTCCAGCATCCTTGACCATTGACCATGCTGCCTGGGGCTGCTGGGAGTGGCCTGATTTCCTTATCTCACTGGAGTGGCCAAGTCTTTTCTGGATGTTTGTGACTGTGCTTCCATTGGGCCTGTTCAGACAACACGCTAAGCCACGGTTAGGCCACTAACCCTTTTGCAGAATGTCCTATTCACTAAAAAGTTTGCAAATTCTGAGCCAGGAAAAGCAGTCTTCTACCATCTCTATAATTGAGTAGGTTCCTGCCATTTTTATTATTTTGCAGGCAGGTAGAATCGACAAATATGCTCTTTCTGTGAGATATACACGGGAAATAAAGACATACATCAAGTCCAGTGAAATTGCATTTTTAGCTTTCTACAATTGGAGTTTGGGTGCTTTTTTATATGGATACCAGTAATTTCACTAGACAATATAAATAAAATTTATCATAACCCCGTTATGAGAAAGCTAGCTGGGAGCAAATAGCCTCTTATTTTAAAGGCGTGCCTCACTTCTAAAATACTTTTATCTCTTTATGTAATAGGATAAAGAATCTGCATGCGAAAATCATTGAGAAAGATGCCATGATCAAGGTGCTTCAGCAGCGGTCCAGGAAGGACCCTAGCAAAACTGATGCTGCAAGCTTGCGGCCTGCTCGGTCCGTCCCATCGATCGCTGCAGCCACAGGCACTCATTCCCGCCAGACCTCCCTCACCAGCAACCAGATGGCTGAGGAGAAGAAAGAAGACAAGACTTGGAAAGGGAGCATAGGTGAGTTTCCTTAAACTTTTTTTCTTTGCTTTAGTATATAAGTGCGTGGCCCCCTGATTGTTTAGCCGTAAGTTTCTGAGACTGGGTTCAGATGACACAATAACCCACGATGGGTTAAATAATAGGGGTGTGCACGGACCCCCCGCTCCGCCCCGCGGGCCGATCCGAAAATTTCGGGTCGGCCCGCTCCGCTCCGCCCATACTCCGCTCCTCTTCGCCGCGGAGCTCCGGCTCCGAATCGGAGCTCCGCGGTGGAGGGGAGTGGCGCCAAGTAAGGCCGGGAGAGGAGGGCGGAGGGGTTTACCGGGCCCTGCCGCCATCGCCGCCCGTGCGGCGACGGCGGCAGAGCCTGGTAAGGGACCAAGGGAGAGGGGGGCCTTACCTGCCTCCATCCGCGGTCCATCGGTGTCTTCAATTGAGCCCGCGGTTGAACCGCGGGCTCAATTGAAGACACCGACGGACTGCGGATGGAGGCAGGTAAGGGAGAGGAGGGCGGGGGGGGGGGGGTTACCGGGCCCTGCCGCTGTCGCCGCATGGGCGACAGCGACAGCGGCAGGGCCCGGTAAACCCCACTTACCTTTCCGGCGGAGCTCCGGATCGAGGCGAAGGATCCGCCTTCACCTCAATCTCTTCGCCACGCTCCGCCGGACCCCCAATCCTCTTCGCCTCCGCCTTAAGGGCAGGCGAAGCCCCCCGCTCCACTTCTAATTCGCCGGTCCGATTAGAAGCGGAGCACATCCCTATTAAATAATCCATGGTGGGTTATTTAACCCACTCTGGATTATTGTGATATGTGGCAGGATTTTTTAAACCCACACTTGGTTATTTGGCTGAAATAACCCACGCAAATAACCAGCAATGTGCAGAGTGGGTGATTCAAAACCACCGTTGGTTATCGTGTTGTAAGAAAAGCACCGTTGGTTGTTGTCATCGGCTACAGAGTCGCTAGGAAAGAGAAGTCAAAGTGGCGGCTGCCGCTTTACTTGACCCAGCAGAATTCTGTTTACAGCAGCAAGGAATGATGGGATACAAGTGGGAGGACTGAGAGGAGGAGAGAGGGGCCAAGTTCGTGGACACACCATGGACTAATAATCCACTCACAGTTGCTTATAACCAACTCACGGTTGGTTGTTTCTCTGATCGTGTGGTAAGTGCCCGCAGAATAAACCACCGTTGACTCTTGCGGCGTCCGAACGCAGCCATAGTGTTTAATTGGATGCAATTCGAGCGTTTTAGAAGGCAGGGCTGAAATTTAATGAAACTAAATTGATTTAAAACTGCTCTCACCTTGTCTCCTCCTCCTTTTCCTTCAAGGATTGCTCCTGGGGAAGGACCTCCATGACCATTCGATCATCCCTTTGCTGCCTCCTCCGCCTCCCTCTCTATCCTCTGCAACATCCTCATGGCCAGTGATGGCCTGCCATGTGAAAATGGGCAGCAAAGACAACAGCACTCAGACGGACAAAGGCTCTGAACTTTTCTGGCCGAACGCAGCTTCTTTGCCAGGCAGGGGGAAATTGAGTCACACTCCTGGGGGCAGCCCAGCCCTGAAGCATCCTGCAGGCAAAGGCCCTGGAGAGAGACCGGGTGAGTAATTCCATCCTCGTAGACGTGACCGGCCCGGAGATTTCCAAAAGAGGCTCCCCTGGCTCCTGTGTTGCAATCCAGGGATGTTGGGCCTCTTTCACCCTGCAGGCTGGATTCCATTGGCTCATAAGGAGAGTCACGCTGGATCAGACCAAAGGCCCATCTAGTCCAGCACTCTGTTCATACAACCAGCTGCCGACCAGGGACCCACAAGCAGGACACGGGTGCAACAGCGCCCTCCCACCCGTGTTCCCCAGCAACTGGTGCATATAGGCTTTCTGCCTCTTGATACTGGATTCCACTTCTGAGGAGTTCCCAGGGGCTGCATTCCAGTGGTCAGCGGGGCTTCGCAGGACCAAAAATATCAGCGAACTTTAGCTTGAAGCTCTTACTGTCAATAACTAAGCCTTAGGAGAGGCATTTCAGCCTTTTAGAATGGTGGATGAGAACAGTGCAAAATCTGGGAAACCATCAAACCATTGGTGGCTGGGAAAGGGGGTGTGGCCAAGGGAAGGGAAGGGGGCTTTCTGGGGAGTCCTGGGGGGGAGAGATTAGGACCCCAGAGAGCCTGAAGCTCTTCCCCTCTGTTCTCCTCTTGGTGCCAGTCTATATAATTTCTGTTTTCCCAGGTGTGTTAATTTGTTGAAGTCTCGCCCTCTGTAACGTTTTTTTTTTTTTAAATTGCTGTCTTTTATCATTTTTATTGTATAAATTGGGGGTTAGGGGGACCTCTGGCCAGTGGGCCAAATTAATCTTGTAAGCCTGTCCCATCTGACCCACTGAGGCTCCTCGGCCTCCCCAAGCCCACTCCATCCCCAAAGCAGGGTCAGGGGAGCTGCCCCATAAGCTGCCCCTAGGTCCTTGAAGCCGTAGCCCGGTTGGCTTGGCTTCCCCCTGACCTTTCCCAGCAGGAAAGGCAAGGGTGAGCAAAGCCAGATCCGTCAAGAGACACCGCTGCAAGGCGCTCCGGGGACTGAGAAACCGTGTCCAATTCGCTTTCACTCAGCCCTTGGGAGCCAACCAGAGCCGGGCATAAACTTCTGGTGGCCCTAAGCCATAACATGAGTGAGTCCTTTCCCTCTTCAACAAATAATAATAAAAAACTAAATGCAAAATACAATTAAACGGAATTTGATAGTCTTGTAATATAGGTATTAAAAATGCACGTTATATGTGTGCACTGTGTAAGGGATCCCCTGGAGATAATTTAGACTGACCCCAACCACATAACACTATTTTATGTTTTTTGTTTTTGTTTTTAGGTTGTAAGCCTGTGGGCAGGGACTGTCAAGAAATATTTTTGTAAGCCGCCATGAGAGTCTTTTTTTGGCTGAATGGCAGGATAAAAATGCTTAAATAAATAAATAAATAAATAAATAAATAAATAATAACACTATTCCCCCTTCCGAAGAGGTCTTAATTTTGTATGATGTTTTACGGTTTCCCAGTGACAGTGTTGTAAACGGGTTTTCCCCCCCTTTTTCTTAGGCCCCTTGTAACGTGAGGCCCTAAGCTGTAGCTTGTTTTGCTTGTACGTAAATCTGGCCCTGGAGCTAACGTTTCAAGGAGGTCATGGGGCCTTGAAACAGCGACTCCCGAAAGAGCAGCTTCTTTTTCACCGTTCCAGCAGCCTGAAGAGGAAACTCCCCCAGCAGGCAGGAGAAAAAGAGTGTGATGGCACCACCCACTTTGGGCCTGCGGCCCGTAATGTCCTTCCCCGGAGGCAACGCAGGCCCCTCCCAAAAAAGTCCCCCAACCCTGGTAGAAATAATTCATTAGAAAGAGAGAGAAAAACAGTTTTATTGCTGGTTTTGTCGTTGGGTTTTATTGCTGTTTTATATGGTGTTCTCACTGCTTTGCTGGGTTTTTATCACTCTTAATAATGTGTCGGTTTCATGTGTTTTATGGCTGTCCATTGCCTTGGGAGGGCTTCTGCCCTGAAAGGTGGCTAATAAATATTTTAAAGAGACAGACAGATAGATGGAAGGCTGGCTTCATCCACTGCTGGCCTGTGGTCCCAGACAGAATGCCCCTGAGGGAAATGTGCGTGAGAGAGACCAGGGTGGGGGCAGGAGGAAAAGTTCCCCCACTCTGAATTAAAAGATCTCTTGACGGGGGGGTGGGGGGTTTCCCCACCCTGAATTAAAAGATTTTGTCCTTCTCTAAATTTGGATTTCAAGGTGATGTATTGAATTTGGCCTTTGGGCTGAAAAAAGGTTCCTAACCTCTGGGGCACTCCCACCCCACACCGTCCCTGGTCCACAGCTCAATTTTGAAGCCACCAACACTCATTAAACAACAACAAACAGGGGGAAGAAATGGAGAATGCGCTGTGTGGCCCTCAGAGCCAGTGTGGTGTAGTGGTTAAAGTGTCAGACTAGGAGTCCGGAGATCCGGGTTCTAGTCCCCACTCGGCCATGAAAGCCCACTGGGGGACTTTGGGCCAGTCACAGACTCTTAGCCCAACCCACCTCACAGGGTTGTTGTGAGGATAAAATGGGGAGGAGGAGGATTATGTACGCCACCTTGGGTTCCTTGGAGGAAAAAAGGTGGGATATAA
Source organism: Elgaria multicarinata webbii (assembly GCF_023053635.1). Lineage (NCBI taxonomy): Eukaryota > Metazoa > Chordata > Lepidosauria > Squamata > Anguidae > Elgaria > Elgaria multicarinata. The sequence continues at coordinate 121,587,151 of NC_086175.1, read as the reverse complement.
ATGCAATAATAAATAAATAAATAAATAAATAAAGGTCAACATTGCTTCTCTACATTTTTTTTCTCTGCAGAGAACTCGCCCAGCCATGGAAAGCTGCCCGACAGCAAAGGCAGGGTAAGCAGTCTGCTTCACAAGCCTGAATTCCCAGATCCAGACATGATGGAAGTCCTTATCTGAAAGCTGAGGGAAGCTTTTTCTACTTTTTGTGCGAGAGCACATAAACCCCTGGAGGGGGCGCTGTAGTCGTTGCTGCTGTGCAAAGCATAAGAACTCCTCAGGTGCCGTAAATGTTGGACCAAGGAAGCTTCAATCTAGAAGGGTATCCTAGGTGAATCCAAGTCTTTAAGAAAGCACATGTGCCTGCGTGTGTGTATGTGTGAGGGGAGCGAGATGTCAGAGATGGACCATTTGGGATGTCTGCTACATACAATCGAAAAGGCGGATGTGGGTTTGAAAAAGTGACGGCAGCAAGACGTGGGAGTGAAATCACGTTTTTTTATTGTGAAGAAACAGCATCTTCAGTGTGCCAAGTATTGTTCTGCAACCACCAAGACAGTGTGGTGTCAGCCGCCGAGACCTGTTGGTTCACTATAGCTGCTACATTCCCTGCGTGAACTGTCCTGTGTGCATACACACCTGGGATTGAGGGAGCAGGACTTCCAGATATTAGCATTTTAGATATTATCTATTGCTTTCTTCTTGCTTTTTTCCCTTCCTCCACCTCACCATCCACCTTTTGCTTCTAAGTCTCAAGACATGCATATGTTTTACCTTTTCGGGGAGGCAAATTTGTCCTTTCCACAAATTTCTACAGCTCTCCACCTCCATTTTGTGTTTATGCGTGCAAGAGCGCTACGCTGAGTGCGGTTGCCAGTGCAGAAGCAGGGTGATCGTTGCTAAGAGGGATTTGATCTCTTTCAAGAACAGCTCTCAATTGACCCTCTTCAGATGACACGCGCCATTTTTATTTTCCTGAAGGCAAATTAGGCTGGAGATATTCAGTAGTTTTTAAAGGAGTTAAATGTAGTTTGGGAGAGTTTTTGCTTCCTATATTGCATACATGCATTGCTTTTGCCTCACTTTTGTCTTTGGTCAAACAGGTTTGCAGGTTTTTGAACTTACATAAAACCTGCTGAACCCATTTGCCAAAGGTAAAAGTGGGATGATTGTATACCAACTCTGCCTGTTCCATGCTTTCAGCTGTCCTTGAAAAGAACCTTCAGCTGCTCCCTGGTCTTAATATCTTTCATGTTATGTTATGAGACTGTGGCCAAGATCCAATTGGCCCTGACGTAAACACTTTTGCTAAATAGTTTGAACTGTTTATGCCCTGAACAGTTTTGCCTCAGCATCCCATTTCCTAACTTTTCTACCAGTTTGACAAAAGAGCACAATGCTCAGCAGTGCATGTATTGCAAAAATTACAAGCTTTGCCTTTCAGTATTGCGCAGGTTCTTTGAAAATGCTAGGCAGCTTAATAGTACTTCATCCATTAAAAAAACCCACCACACCTTTAGATCTAAAGAGTGTTCTGTTTACATGTATGGGTATACCATCTGCATCGGGTCTTTACTACTACCAATCATTATTACTCCAGCCCACCATGCTATCCGGGTTGCTTGTACCCTTTGTTAGAAATACAGCGTCACTAAAAGTGGAATTTCTCATGTTACTTGGCTACAGATGTGTGTCTTTCACCTGATGGAGCAAGGGGACATCGTCAATCTCACCTCCCTGGTATCTGCCACTGCATCATGCCTGCATTGTTCAACGCATAGTGGGTCAGGGACTGACTAAGTTAGTTCGTTCCCACTGAAATCAATGGGAGTTAACTTAATGTCTGATTCTTCTCATTGGGCAACATCCAACAATGGCGTTCCACTACTGCAAATGTCATTGCAACTAAGTTCCGGACTATGCACAAGAGGAGAATCCAACTAAAATTAGGTTTGCACAAGTGCAGTTGCGCAAACGGCCATGCAAACGGTTGCACTAGCGTGATGCACAAGTACTTGCACAATGGAAATATTTGGCACAGTTCCACTAGCGCTGTCGGAGTTTGCGGAAGGACACCGTTGGATTTTGCCCATTGAATTCAATGGGACCCAAGTTCAGTTAACCAGTTACGTTTTTGTATATACAGCTATGATACTTAATGGTCACCAATACCGAGTGAGTCATGTTCAACAGGGTCTTGTGTGCTGCTACTGGCTTGGGGCTGTGGTTGGGGACGTGTATTTGCATCCATGTTGCAAGACACACACTGTGCCACGTGGATGGAGCCCACATTGGAGACCCCTTGCCTGAGGATGTGCACTTCAGTGATGTTGCACTTCATCATCCGCATCTGATCTGTGAGTTTGATTCCCGCTCTAGCCTCGAGGATCTGGCGTATGCAGAAACCAGCTTTTGTGTGCATTTTAAAATACAGCCTGGGACGTGGTCCACACGGTGCTGGCTCCAGGTTTTGGAGGGCCCTTGGGCAAGAGACCTCCAGTGGGGCCAACTTTCAGTGAGACTTCCTTCTTACCAGCATTGTCATCAGCAGCAGCTCCTCCTCCTCCTCCTCCTCTTCCTCATCACTGCTACTTTTTCTTTGCTTGCCAGGCAGAGAGCCAATGAGCCAATAGGCAGTGGCATGTCCTCTGCCTGTCGTACCACTACCATTGTCTGGGCCCGGACGAAAGAAGGGTGAACAAGCAGGTTGCAATGATGAAGAGAATGTGCAGGTCAAGAGGGGTCTTGTCAGTAGGCAGCCTGCTGGGGTGTGGGCCCTTGGCAGGTGCCTGAACGTGCTGACCCTTGACCCACGCCGGCCCCATGTTCCCATCATTGCCCTTTCTGCATGGGATGAATCTATGTGCAAACTTTTTTGTATTCTTCTAACGGGTTCAGAACTTTAGTGCAAGCTGCGTAGTACTGTTTCTGGATGCATTGCTTAATACACATTTGTACATTAGCGCTACTTATCCCATGAAAGTGTGCTCTGTATCGGCTGTGATTCATGCATTATGTAAAAAGAAGCCTCCTGCTGCCAGTCCCCAAATTTAACTATAGGCAGGTGAGACTGTCTTGATGCCTTTTGCTAACACACACACACACACACACACACACACACACACACACACACACACACACACGAGACAGGGTTTTCCTTGTTCCTTCCAGCAAAATTAGCATTGTGCTGCACATAATGAAGGTGAGCAAGCAGTAGGCCAAGTAAATAGCTGGCAGGGGGATCTTAAGGCATGACTAACTTGCTGTCTGGAGGATTGGCACCTACTAGAGTCACTCAGAGGCTGGGTCCACACAACATGCTAACCCACCCAGTGTAGGTTGTTGTTGAACCATGGATTATTATGTTGTGTGAACACAGCGCATTTTCTGCAGGGTGGGTTATCGTGCTGTCTGAATGCAGAGTTGCTTGTTAACCATGCAGTGAGCTTGTTAACCACCCTGAACAACCCAGCAACAACATGTCATGGTTTCTTAAGGTGGCCTGTTCGAGAAAAATAAACCACTGCATGGTTAACAAGCCACTCTGCGGAAAACACGCTGCGTTCAGACAGCAAGATAGCCCACCCTGCAGAAAATGCCCTGTGTTCAGACAACATGCTAAGCCATGGTGGCTTAGCGTGTTGTCTGAACCTACCCAAAGAGTTTTCTCCACATGGTGCATTGTTACTAGGCAAACACGCAAACCAGGGCTGTGTGTGACATCATTTGCTCACTATCACTGCTATTTCTGAATTACACCACACTGCAATTTTTAGGGGAATTAGCCTACACTTGTCTCTTTATGTAATGTACATATCTGCCTGGCATTTGATTAAGTACTAGCCTTTCCACTTACAATATTCTGTGCACCTAAGATTTCACTTGCATACAGAAGAAGACTTGCTATACAGTTCTTGTCAAATCCAAATTAGGTCATACTTTGAGTAGAGCCATTGAGATCAGTGGGACTTAATGACTAACTTAAGTCCCATTTATTTCAATAAGTCTACTCTAAGTATAACTAATTCCAAATCCAACCCCTTGTGTACAAAAGAAACTGCAGGCAGCTTTAAAGTTTACAGCCAAAAGGGTTGATTCTTGTTAATCTGGTTGTATTTTATTTTTATGAAAAAAAAAAAGTTCTCAGTTTCAGTCACCCCAGGTTAGAGCAAAGTTTATGTAAAATACTGCCATTTGTAAAGTGACAACTTAACCTGTAGCAAAATATTTTTATGCTGTGCTCAACACCTTGATTCGTGGGCTACTGTGCTGTGTGGCACTTGTGTCGTGTAGTTAAATCCCAGGTAAACTGGTTGTAAGATACTGCCCTGTTTCCCCCCTATTGTCCTTCTGTTGTACAGAACGGCTGGTGTAGAGCATTGTACATCTGGAATGTCTTTGTACATACCTGGCGGAGGTGGGAAGGCAACATGGCGTGTAACGCCTCCCTCAAGAAATACTGATGTCCCCGGCCAGCCAAAGATTTTTCTCCCGTTCTTTGCTGCTTAAATTTGTGCCTTAATATTGTATATAATAAATGTGTACGATGTCCCTGCTCCCATCCTTGACTTTTCAATGTTGAGTATGTTGGAAGAAAATGGATCTGCTGGGTAGCTACTTCATTTCATGTATTTTATTTCTATACTGCCCCATAGCCGAAGCCCTTTGGGCAGTTCACAAAAATTTAAAATGTTACAATACATTATGCAAAAAAAAATTAAAAACACATAAAAATATATCAACAGATCGCGTGCGCGCAGACGCCTAAAAACAATTTTTAAACAGCCAAAGACAATCCATGTTAAAAATTCATTATATGCCACCAAATGACTAAGAGAAGAGGGCAGCTTTAACCTGGCACTGAAAAGATGTTAGAGCCAGGTGTTGGGGAGATCATTTTGGGGGCCATCACCAAAAAGTCCCTCTACCATGTCATCTTCCGACCTTCCTTCAGAGGAGGGCCTTAGATGGTGAACGAAGTTTGAGAGCTTGAGTTATTCAAAATGTATTATTTATTATGTTTCTCATCTGATCCATGTATTATTCAGTAAGTGCTCTAAGCAAGCTGTGATTAGAAAAGGGTGAGAAATTTGTTTCAGCGCATTTTGGGAAAGAGTTTAACAAAAAGGAGGAACCTGGGAACTACAGACCAGTCAGTCTGACATCACCCCTGGGAAAATTCTGGAGCAGATTATAAAGAAGTCAATCTGTAAACACCTGGAAATCAATGCGGTGATCACTAGAAGCCAACATGGATTTGTCAAGAACAAGTCCTGTCAGACAAATTTGATCTCGTTTTTTGATAAGGTAACCTCCCTTGTGGACCATGGGAATGCTGTGGACGTCATATATCTTGACTTCAGCAAAGCTTTTGACAAAGTGCCCCATGATATTCTGATTAACAAACTAGCTAAAAGTGGGCTAGATGGAACAACTATTAGGTGGATTCACAGTTGGCTACAGAATCGGACTCAAAGAGTACTTATCAATGGAACCTTCTCAAACTGGGGAGAGGCAACGAGTGGGGTACCGCAGGGCTCAGTCCTGGGCCCAGTGCTCTTCAACATTTTTATTAATGATTTGTACGAGGAGGTGCAGGGAAAGCTTATCAAATTTGCAGATGACACCAAATTGGGTGGGATAGCTAATGCCCTGGAAGACAGAAACAAACTTCAACGTGATCTTGATAGGCTGGAGTGCTGGGCTGAAAAAAACCAGGATGAAATTTAATGGGGATAAATGCCAAGTTCTACATTTAGGAAATAGAAACCAAAGGCACAGTTACAAGATGGTGGATACTTGGCTCAGCAATACTACAAACGAGAAGGATCTTGGAATTGTTGTAGACTGCAAGCTGAATATGAGCCAACAGTGCAATATGGCTGCAAGAAAGACAAATGCTATTTTGGGCTGCATTAATAGAAGTATAGCTTCCAAATCACGTGAGGTACTGGTTCCTCTCTATTCGGCCCTGGTTAGGCCTCATCTAGAGTATTACGTCCAGTTCTGGGCTCCACAATTCAAGAAGGACGCAGACAAGCTGGAACGTGTTCAGAAGAGGGCAACCAGGATGATCAGAGGTCTAGAAACAAAGCCCTATGAAGAGAGACTGAAAGAACTGGGCATGTTTAAACTGGAGAAGAGAAGATTGAGGGGAGACATGATAGCACTCTTCAAATACTTGAAAGGTTGTCACACAGAGGAGGGCCAGGATCTCTTCTCGATCCTCCCAGAGTGCAGGACACGGAATAACGGGCTCAAGTTAAAGGAAGCCAGATTCCAGCTGGACATCAGGAAAAACTTCCTGACTGTTAGAGCAGTACGACAATGGAATCAGTTACCTAGGGAGGTTGTGGGCTCCCCCACACTGGAGGCATTCAAGAGGAAGCTGGACAACCATCTGTCAGGGATGCTTTAGGGTGGATTCCTACATTGAGCAGGGGGTTGGACTTGATGGCCTTGTAGGCCCCTTCCAACTCTGCTATTCTATGATTCTAACATTCGCAAAGATCTCCATCTTCAGGAGAACTGGGGAAAAGAGGTGGGGTTGGGTGAAGCCAAGCTGACCATGGAAACAAGAGATGCAGCTAGCTCTAATCTGGATGTCCGTGACCCACGTCCTTCCTGCAATAGGGGAAGGAGGTGGGGGCAGGTGAGCCCAAGTTGGCTGTTGCCCCCTTCGCACCTTTGACAGAAAAGCAAAGGTAATTGAGCTGGCTCTGCCCTGGCTTCATTGCATGTGGGCTTTCCCAGTCAAGGAAGCCCTGTATGCCAAAAAGCAACCACAGGGCAACCCCGGCTGCTGTCTCCAATTTTGCTACCCTTATTTTCCACACACCTTGGCAGGATCTGCACTACTGCTTTAAAGCGCTTTATAACAGTTTTGACAACTGTTGGACACACTCCATAGACAGTTGTCAAAACTGTTATAAAATGCTTTAAAGCAGTAGTGTAGATCCGGCCCTTGGTAGGGGCGGGGCTTTTGGCAAGGGAGGGGTTCATGGAGGGGGTGCAAGCCTCAGCAGGCTGGAGTTTCTTTACCCACAAGCAGGACATGACTGTGACAGCCCCCCCCTGCCCATGTTCCCCAGTGACTGGTGTAGGTAGGCTTACTGACACTTTCTTGGAGCAAGACATGCCACAGCTGAACGCCAGCCGCTTTATGTAGCGTTCCCTATACCTTCAAAGAGGGCATGGCCCCAATCCCTCAATATGCCAACCCTGCCACTTCTTGAGTCTATAAACATGCTGGTCTGGATCCTATGCTCTGAAACCTGCCCCATGGCCACAACAGCAGAGAAGAAATAGCATATGAGCGAGTACGACCCCATAAATAATACCGGCTGTGAAATGCGGGAAGTTATAATGCATCTGGACAGCAGCAGGTTGTGAAAGCTGCACTAATGTATGGGCGGCCTGCAATCAGATTGACAGGCTCTTCTACCTGGTGGTAATTCGCAAGAGGACAGTGGATACTGCAACTCAGCCCAACTGGACCATGTGATCTAGGCAGCCAATAGAGAGCTGGGTGGCCTTATGTAAGTGTTGCTTCTGCCTAGATTCCTCAGGTGGGGGAAAGGTCTGTAGTCCAGCTCAGGCTGTTTGCCTGGGCAGGAGGAGTTGGGAAGGAACAGGGAGCCCGTATAGTAGGAGTAGGCAGTGTATGGTCCTCTAGATGTTGTACTATATTTAAAATATTTCTTTCAGGGCAGAAGCCCTCCCAAAGCAGCGTATAATAATAAAACATATAATAAAAACTTGGTGCATTCTTAAAAAGCAATATGGACACAGTAAAAAAAACCAAAAACAGAATTAAAAACAGCAATAAGAGTAAATATATCAGGGGAAGACCAAAGTAAAATAATATGTTTCCAGGGGCGTCTTAAAAGCCTGCAATGATGGGGCTTGGTGGACCCCTAATGGTGATTTACTCTAGAGGTGGGGGCCACTGTGGAAAAGGCCCTCTCCTGTGATCATCTAACTGCTATCACAGATGGACAGATGAGAAGAGCCTCTCACTGATTTTGAAGTGCAGGGAGGCTGATACATCTGAAGGCGGTCTTTCAAGTAATTTGGCCCCAAACTCTTTAAAGCTTTAAAAGACAAAATCAGCACTTTAAAGTGGTCTCGGAAACACACCATTATATGATTGAATCACTTTGCCCCCATCAACACTTGAGTGGCTGCATCCTGCACCACCTGAAGTTTCTGAACTGTCTCCAAAGGCAGCCCCACATACAACACATTACAGTAGTCCATCCTGTAACACTGTAATATCACCCTCCAGCCCTTCTGATTGTTGTTACTTGTTCTGGAACTTTATCTATGTCTGACCCAATTATACACCTTTCTTTTTACCCTCTTAACCATTCATTCCTCTGGACATTGAGCTTGCCCTGACCAGGGCCAGATCTTCACCAAGCAGGATATAACACTTTGAAAACAGTTTGACAACGGTATAGGATGTGTGTCCTGGGCCCCAACAGTTGTCAATACTGTTATAAACCGATTTAAAGCAGTAGCGTAGACCCTGCCCTGGACTCCATAGTTCGCGGCTCCCTGTTCCTTTGGATTACCTTCTGCTTAATCACATGATGTTCTAACATGCTGTTGAGTGGAGGTGAGAGAGGTGGGATCAGGTCTGTAAGTAAATTGGGAAAATGCTAAGTGGGGAGAATAGCTTCTTTGTCACCCATAGCAGCGACCGAGAATGTGTTTTCTAACTGCCTCTCCGCATTCCTGCCTGGCTGTTCTGCACCTGTTCAGTCCAGCCCCTTTTCCTCCCTGTCATCTTTGGAGGGAATGTTTGTCGGCAGATACACTGAGAGCCCTGAAATACCAGCCAGGATGTTTGCGTCCCTATTTGCATTGCAGGGAGGACCAAGGAGGCTGACATTCCAGGCAGAGGTGTGACTCTTCCTCCTGACCTGCTTTCCTTTCCAAGGTGCATCTACTGCAATATATTTATAATCCACCAGTGCTTGGCTGAAGAATAAAACAGTTTAGGCAATGCTTCTACACAGCAAAAAATAAAAAAGAAAGGAAAACCTTTATTTAATTACATTAAATTTTGAAAGGTTGCAGATGTGTGGTTTTAGAAGTACTGTGTCAGATGTAAAAGTACTATGCCAGTACTATGCTTCTGTGAAGCTTCCAATCAACAAGAAAACATATAACTTCTATAATGGTTTGTTTCCTTTTTGGCCTTTCTACTAAACATAGGGAAAGGGAAGAGAGAGAGCTGGTGCCTCCCCAAATGCACTACAACTCCCAACATACCAGACCATTGGCCATCTTGGCTGGGCTGATGGGAGTTGGAATGCAACAACATCCAGAAGGAAATGGATTCAGCCCCAGCCCAGAGGAATATTATTCTTTAGGGATATTGTATGACTGTTAAGATGTCCTTGACTGGCAGGCTAGCAAAAGGGGAAGAATAAGCTGAGGTACATCATCACACACACCCCAGACAAAATGGAATACAGAGCTATAACTAAAAATTCCTGCATTAGGTTGCATAGAAACGAAATATGGAAGGAACCCCTCCCCAAATAAGACTCACCCAAGACACTTTGCCTTCTGAGGTGAAGAACAAGATGGCGCCCTCTCCCATTCCATGTACAAAAGCCAACTGGATTGTTTCTTACCATACTGGCAATGGGACAGCATCCTCCATCGCACCTGAAAGCGACAGGCTAGCTCAGGGGGCAAAGGCCAGGTTGCTCAGTACACAGCTCTCTCCTCCAACACTTGGCTATCGCCTCCCAGCATCTGACCCTGTCCAACGATAGGGCTGGCCCTGGCTGTGTCCTTTGGATTGGTGAGCTGCTAATGTGTCAAAGCAAGCTGGAGTTGCTTGTTGTTGCTTTTTTATGTTGTCAAGAAGACAGGAAACAAAAAGGAGGCAAATTCCGGTGCTCGGAAAAAGGAAATTTATTGTGTTTTATGCGTTTCAGAGATGCCTCCTTCTTTAGGAGTTATAAATCAAACTAATAAAATAAGAATAGTATCCTATAGACAAAGCTCTGACCGTTATCACAAAGTTCAAGGCATCTATCTTAGAATTCCACATTCTAAAACAACGTTAAAAGTCAAGTCTCACCTTCCCATGTTAGAATATTCCCATGTTCTAACTTCTAACCATAGAATAGTAAAAACAGTATTATTTTATATTGAAAATAACCTTTAAAAAATCCATTCCTTACATAAACCTTTTCCCTCCCCACAAACACAGGCGTAAACTAACTTGAGTACAGCCATTCAATTCCTTAATTCTCAATCAGGCAATAATTCCTTTCTCCGAGGTACTTGTACATTCTGTTTCTAAAACATATAGCTTTCATATCAGGTGCAAACCTGAGATGTATCTTAACTATCTCAGGTGGTTTAAAGCTAACCTACACCCTGGTGAACCTCAAGCCTATTGGGATATGTTGGTTTATATTTACAACCTTATTTAGTTATTGCCAGACTGGGCTTCTGGCCAATAACCTTATAGCAGAGTTTTTGCAGCGGTTTCCAGCAAAGTCAGCACAGACACAGATTAAGACTGAGACTTTCAGTAGGTTTAAACAAACCTGTACTGGCATATAAAAATATAATTTAATTATGGCAATCACAAATACAAATACTTACATACGGTCAGTCAATACAGCTCTGATACATAGATGGAGTGATCTCTGATAGAGTGATCATTACTGAGTGATCATTTCTGATATCTGATCTCTGATACATGTACATGGGAATACATTCCTTTTTATAGGCTAACTGTACAGTGATGCAACTGCTTGCAATCCCTTAATTGAAACAATCAAGTTACCAATTATTCAATGGTGTAATCCAGGTGCAACGTTGACCTTTAAGTTTTCTGCTGAGTCTTCTGATTCCTCCAGCTCCTCAGCAGTTAGTAAATCCATGGAAACATAACCAGGATCCATTCCAGGATCCAACAAAGCCCTGCTCCTGAGGTAACTTACAGACAACATTTCACATATGTGTTATCAATTAGTGCTACATACACTTTGCTATTGCTACCTCTATTTTAGCCCAGATAAGTCTAAGTCCTCATTAAGCCCATTAGGCTACATTCCTTTTAACGAGAAGATCCGAAATAATTCTCTTTTGCTTAATAATTTATCATTTCCATTCACCCCGATAACATATATGAGGCTGTGTGTGAATGTTGTGTGTGCAGGCATGTGACAGAAGGAGAGCGAGTGGTGTGTATATGTAGAAAGACTCAGGAAAGGTTTCACTAAAGAAAACGTTCACAAAGAGCTCCATCAGACAAGCATTTTATTGCACGCTCATTACTCACGGATTTTGCGGGTCCCTCTCTCAACGTTATCTTCCTCCCGCCCCTTCTAGCCTTCTTCATGCCCCAAAAATCCACCCCAGTAAGTCCAACTTACTTTTAAAGACGGAAGTTGCCTCTATCTCTGCTGTGTTCAGAAGAAGCAGTGGGATCAAAACAGCCCACTGAATGGTCCACATGCATGTTGTTTACTTCCCCTTTCAAAAGAGGAAGTAAAGAGGGACAAATGCGCAGGTGGAGAAGCGACGGTAAGCAAATGTGATTTCCCCCTGTGCAGTGACGCTCATGCTAGCTCTTAAATGTATGAATTCAATCTACACTCACAACAAGCTGCGGATGTGCCTTCGACCCGAGTAGAGCTATGTTCCCCAAATAAGCTGACTAATACATATAAGGTGCCAGAACGCACACAACTACTCGAACCACTAGTGGAGAAGGATGATTAACAAGAAACCCATTTATTATTATACAAAAATTACAAAAAAGCTGATGCATCCCATAGTTGTTAGACAATAGTGGTGTTGGGTACTATAATACAATAAACCAATAATTGGAATGCTATTCCTACTATAAGACAATACAAGTCTATAATATAGCCCAACAAAGACACACTAACACACTTCAGTCTATTAAACACATTTGGCAATACATCAGTACATAAACATATGTTCACGGATATATTATAAATAAAGTTTGTTCTTATTATATTTTATTCTTTCCAGCGTTGTAAGTTGTTAACAGGATTTTGCAATAAACTTCCCGTTTTCGCTGCTCAAGCTTCCTCGGAACAAACGCCATATCAGGTTAAACCGTCAATTATAGGATATTCATCCTCAAAAAACTTTCTTGCGGGGGAGAAAACCCCTCCAATTGAAGGCGGCCAGTCTGTTTATGGTCTGAAGTGGTTCGAGTAGTTGTGTGCGTTCTTTCACCTTATATATATTAGTCATTTAAAAACTACTGCCTTCTATTTGTTTGTGCCCCAAATAAGCTGGCCACTTATGAATTGCCAAAAAAGGAGAAACGCATCACCCCTTCAAAAGAGGAGGCAGATTTGCATAAAATCTGCACATTAATTAATTTATATGGATAGACGCAAAACTGGAAATAATGAAGGTAATTTAAATAGAAATACAACACATTTTACTCTGTACAGCACCATGTACATTGATGGTGCTATATAAATAAATAATAATAATAATAATCTCACAGTAGGGTGGGAAACTGTGACCAGTTGACCACTTGCATGTCTCTATCCAGGTGATAACTGTAGGTGGAAAACTTCAAAGCGTCTGCACGCCCTTCTTACAGTTCCTTAACCTCAAACCTGAATTGAATCAGGCAGCAGTTCAAATAGAGCATGCCTCTAAATAGAGGACTGCTCTCTTAAATTAGGACCCATGGACATTCTAGCACCAGTCTTTTCCCACACTATTTCATCCCCTCCATCCATATATAAATATATAATGACAAATGACTCTTGGGTAAAGTTGATGTTTGTTTGGGCCGCAAGTCAACTGAGCCTGATGGTTCTCTAATGAGAACCATCTGTTTGGAACAAACTTGAGAAAGATCAACTCCATCCTCTGTTCAGCAACATCAACAAATCACCTCAGTCGGGGAGACGTGCCAGATGTCACTCGCCTGGCATTTATCTTTGATCTCTACCCACCCCACCAATCCCTTGTTGTGAGAAAAGAAGGACAAACTGAAATCGTCTGAATCAAACTGCGTTGTTCAGCTGGCCACCGTAAAAGCAGCTCCTGCCTTTTTTTGGGTGTGTGTGTGTGTGTGTGTGTGTGTATCAAAATTCATTCACGATTTATTTCCCACCTGCCTTCTAAGGATTTTAGGGAGACACTCAGGGGAATACCCCACTATTTGAGGGAAGTATAAGGTGAAATTTGGGGCCAAAACTACATGTAGTGGGATAAAAATGCCCCATAGCATCTTTCAGATGAAAATTGTTCTAAGGCAGCCTTCCTCAACCTGGGGCGCTCCAGATGTGTTGGACTGCATCTCCCAGAATGCCCCAGCCAGCTGGCTGGGGCATTCTGGGAGTTGTAGTCCAACACATCTGGAGCGCCCCAGGTTGAGGAAGGCTGTTCTAAGGTTTGATTTTAAGGCATTTAACTACCCTGAGATGCAGTGGAATTTAGCTTGGGGTAGAAAAACATCCCCCAAAACAAAAGTTATATGTTTTTAATCGGTGTGACACTAACAATGCATTTAGCAAGACATGTAGATATTTGGAGCATCACATTTCCTCTCTCATTTGTTTCTATTCATTTCCTTCAGGATAAGTGAAGGAGATGCACAGATTGAAGAATGCTTCGTGAGTTGACCTTCTGCCTGCCATGCAGCTCTTAAGTGCCCAGGGCCCGGTGGGAGGTTTGTGCTTGCCAGTGAATCAGGAACCTCTTGGAAGCGCACACATACCTTGGCTGGTTTCGGACAACACATTAGTCAATTGTGGGGAGAGTGGTCAACTCATAGTTGGTTATTTTGTGGGTACTCCCAATACAACATGTTCCTATACAACTGTGGGTGGTTGAGGCTGGCATCGAGTGGACTAATAGTCAACCTGGCATTTGACTGACACAGCCCCTCCCCTCTCGCCGCCCTCCCTCCTTCTTCAGTCCTCCTGGTGCTATCCCAGCAGCCTCTGCAAGTTGTGCCAGCTGTAGCAGAGCGGCCAGCTGTTTTGGTCACTCTTGCTGGAGAACTCCGTAGCCAGCTGACATAGTCCACTGAGCCCAACAGAGAACATGCTAACCACCGGTTGTGCGACTAGTAAACTCTGCAGCGGGCTGTGTTTCTCCAGTGCTTATTCTGGCAAAATAGTCAACCGTGGGGTGGTTTTTTGCCTGACAGACAACACAATTACCAACCGTTGACCATTCAACTGACAGTTGACTACTAAAACCACCGGTGTTTAGTAGTGTTTTGTTGGAACTGAGCCCTTGTCTTTCCAACGTTTCTGCTATATTGTGGCCTTAATGGAACCTCTTACACCAGGGGTATTGAACCTGAGGCTCGTGGGCCAGATCTGGATCCCCTCCAATAGCCACACCCCCTCCCTCTGGCTCCACACCCTTTCTCCAGACCGCCAAGCAGTTGCTGATTTCCCAGGTTTTGTGTTTCCCCCCTTCATTCTAAATGGTTGAAAACCTCTCCTAAGGTTTAGTTACTCTTACTAGCAGTAATAGCTTTAAGCTAAAATATGCTGGGGCTGTTGGTGTTTTCGGTCCACCCCTTTTGCATTTATTTATTACATTTTATACTGCCCGTCAGCCAAAGCTTTCTGTGCAGTACACAATTAAAACCATACAACAAGCATAATTTCTTTTTAAAAAGTCCATCCCTGAGTGTAGCTTCTGAGAGCATCCCTGAAATTGTATTCAGCTCTTGGGCTGAAAGGATCGACACCCTGTCTTCAACTATCTGAGCTCTGGCTGAAAATTATTCCAGCTTGTTGCGGTAGTTGGACAGAACACTCTCTCCCTCCCTCCCCTTCCTCAACCAAATGAAATGTGCGTGTAAGTGCCAGAGGCCTCCGTCTTCTGCTTTTTGTAAAGGTTTGTTTGTTTCAGGGCCTCTTCGTCTGGTTTGCAGCAACAACAGCAGGTCAGAATGGAAGTTACCTTGGGGATTTGCTCTTCTGAGCTAAAAGACCATGAGAAAGGAGCGCCCTGCGATCCCGACAGAAACGCGCGGCCTCTTCTTAAGGGCCAGTTTTAGAGAGTGCTGCTTTTCCTCTGGAATTTCCCAAGCAGGACCCAAGCCAACAGCCGAAAGTGATGAATGGAAGAATTTGGTTGCCAAGACATACACTCAGAGATGGAAAAACCACCCCAAAGGGCAGATGCATTTTTCTTGCAGCGTAAAGGGTGTTATTAACTTTCCTTCTTTCGGGGGGGGGGGGACGGGGGACAACAACCTCAACCCAACAGTTTGTTGCTGAGCATACTGTATCTTTAATAGTTGTATAGAAAAGGGAATTTCAGCAGGTGTCATTTGTATGCATGCAGCCCCTGGTGAAATTCCCTCTTCATCACAACAGTTAAAGCTGCAGGAGCCCTGCCCTCTTTTGTATCTGGTCAGGAGTGCAGGGTTCCTGCAGCTTTGACTGTGGTGATAAAGAGGGGATTTCACCAGGTGCTGCATGCATACAAATGACACCTGCTGAAATTCCCTTTTCTATACAACTATTAAAGATACAGAAGCCCTGTCCCCCTTTCCATATGGTCGCCCTAATTAGGCCCACGCTCTCTTCCAATGACTTAAGTGGCTTTCCGTGGAAGAAAGTGACACTGAAGTCAATGGGACTTAAGTAAACATGCCCCCAGCCTTAGCTCTAGTCACACTTCCTTGCATGCAGCTAGTTGCTCTGGATGGGGAAATGCCTCCCCGTTCCCAGCAGAGAGAAACACAGGAGCTGCCATGTACTGAGTTGAACCATTGGTTTATTTAGCTCAGTATTGTCTACACCAGTGGTGGGCAGATTTCAGGCTTGGGGGATCTACTTAAGAGCCATGCTGAAACAGGCCAAGCATTCTGTTCACACAGGGGCCGACCAGCTGCCCATGGAAAATCCACAAGCAGGACACGGGTGCAACAGCACCTTCCCACCCATATTCCCCAGCAACTGGGGTAAATAGGCATACCGTATCAGAGGCAGGATAGAACCATCAGGATTGGTATCTGTTGATAGCTGGTGAGAGACAGGGTGGTGTAGTGGCTAAAGTGGGGAGATCTGGGTTCTAGTCCTCATTCAGCCATGGAAACCCACTGGGTGACTTTGGGCCAGTCACAGACTCTCAGCCCAACCTATCTCAACGGGTTGTTGTTGTGAGGCTAAAATGGAGAGGAGGAGGATTAGGTACGCTGCCTTGGGTTCCTTGGGAGGAAAAAAGGCAGTACGTAAATGTAATAAATAAATAAATAAATAAATAAATAAATAAATAAATAAATAAATAAAACAGCCTTCCCCTCCAGCAATTTGTCTAAACCCCTTTTAAAGCCATCCACTAGGCTGACTTCACTGGGGAGACCAGTCCACAATTGGGTCCACCACTAAGAAGGCCCTCTCTCTCTCTTTCTACAATCCTCCAAACATCCCTCAGATGTTGATCAGTGTTTGGGTAGGTTCATACCAAGAGAGGCACTCCGTCAGGTATTGTGGTCCCTTGCCGTGCAAGGCTTTATAGATCAAAATTAGCACGTGAAATTGGCCTTGGAAACATACAGGCAGCCAGTGCAAGCAGGCCAGAACTGATGTTGCATGTTTAAGCCTTCCGGTCCCCATAATCAATCTTCAATAGAAGATATTTTAAACCAAGGACTGTTGTCTAGCTCACATGCCCATTTCTCTCTCTCTCTCTCTCACACACACACGCTTGCACATTTCACAAACTCTCATCTCTCAACAAATATGCTTCTCTTGAGAGCCACTTAAAACTGTCCTGATGGCTCTTCCACCTGAACGAAGAGCTTCCAGTAGAGAATTACACAGTGTGCGCAAAGCGACAAGAAAGGAATTACAATGGGGTTTGTAGAAGGTGAAGGAAGATTACAGGCTGTGCTGTGAACTGAGACAGCAGCTTGTTTCTAGCCATGGTGAAGCACAAAGGGGGAGTGCATGGATTAGGGATGGAAAAAGCCCCAAAGAGAAGAGGATTATAGTGCATTACATTAATTGCAATAGGAGCTTAGAGTATGCTTGCCGAAAAAGCTATTAAATTGTACAGGAAAGGATGCAGGCGTATTCATCAAAGCACTCATTGAAACATGAGTTTTAAGAACTGCAGAGAGAGAGGCAGATGTTTTCTTAAGGGCTTCTAGTGATAAAGTTGGAAATAGAAGCACCCCAAATGCAAAACCTGTGGTGGGTAGAGTGAAACCACTTCTAGAAGAAGGAGGTTACTCTGATAGCCTTCAGAGTGAAAGATTTATTGCAAACCATAACCATTTACAGAAAGGCCATTAAAAGTAAATTCATATCGGACAAGGAAACATTTCTGGGAAATAAGATGACCAAGTTAAAATGAGAAAAGCACAAAATATTCCAGGTGCAGGTTAAAACAAAAGTATCAATGACCTCGGGGAAGAACTGCTACTTGTTGACAGATTCTCACTTTAAAACCAGATTTTTTGGGGACGGTGGACAAACGATTTGCTCCATTCAGTCTATCAGCAAGGCAGCAACGTTAAAACGAAAATACTACTTGATGTATTTCTCCATGAACTTTTTGTGAAATTCAGACCGCAGCGTGTCGTTGACAAATCTTTTGTCTTTTTTCATCTCATCTACCCCTTTCGCACAGTTCTTGAAGACCACGTCGTCGTCCCACCTAAAAATGGAGGGGGAAGACAAGCAAAATATGACAGTTGTTCTAATAAGAAGAAAACATACAGCAGGAAGAGACGTCGAGAGACGGAGATTATTAATGATTTATTGTGTTTGTAATGCATTGTTTTATTATTGTTTTATTTACGATTGTAAGCCCCCTCGAGTGCCCTTTTTTCAGTAAAAAGGCAGGGTACAAATCAAATAAACACATTAGTCCGTGCTCTGATGTTTAGGTTCATTTTTCACTTTTCATGGATATGTGCAGCTCAGCATCAGTTCCACTGGGGTCAGTTCCATAGCTCAGTGGTAGAGCACCTGCCTTGCATGCAGACGGTCCCAGGTTCAATCCTCAGCCGAGCGCCATGAAAGGCTATGATGGCCCTGATTACTGCCATCCAGAAAAGAAATTCAGCCTTCGCTGGTCGGCAGCAGTGCCAAGCATATAAAACGTGACACGTTAATTCAAAGAGCTTCCAGTGGGGTAGCTGTGTTAGTCCGTTCCGGCAAAAACAGCATCTCGTACACCTTAAAGACTAACCAAGTTACGGTGTAAGATTTTCAAACAGGAGGACCAAGCACCATCCTATGCATGTTTACCAAGAGCCGAGTCCCAATGAATTCAATGGAACTTACACCCAAGGAAGTGGCCATATGAGAAGACTTGATTCTTGAACTATAGCCAGACTAGCAGCCGCTGTTCCTCAGGAACTTGTCTCTGGCTGAGAAATCCCGGGAACAATCTTTGGCAGCAACACAACATGGCAGAGGGAAGTGAAGCTCTGAGTCCAGGGACAGAGGTTCTGGGTCACAGCACAGTCTCTTAAGAAACTCATCTGAGACGTCGTGCTGAGAAACAATAGGCTGACTTGAACATAATCCAGAAAGAGGGTGCACTTCCGTGTGACTTGGATGGATAGGACAAATGCTCAACCCTATAATCTTCCACAGAGGATCCCAGCTGGGGATAAAGCCTCCTGTGTCCCTGGAGAGGAGGTTTTCCCTATAAAACACATCCGTGAGTTTACTTTGGAAGCCCAATTACAAACGGACAAAATGTTTCGAGAGATATTTACATGCATCTAGAATTGCATGCTGAAAGGGACTTTAAAAACCCTATGTAGTCCAATGGTTCTTAAAAGTGTGGGGTAACCCTTCTACAGATGTCGCTTTGAGAGGGCTCCACCCTTAAAAGGCGGTCCAAAAATAATTTAAATAAATAAACAAACTGAGAGTCACCAAGGGCAGTTATTTGTTATAAAATGTATACCCACCAAACTAAAGGCAGCTGACAGGGTTTACACAACATTCAAGAATGAATATGGGTTGAGTGTGGGTTGTCATTGAATCGTGGGTTACCATGGTTTGTTAACTACAAGCAAACTCTAGTTCACAACCCAACAACAAACCATAGGTTCTCTTCATGGGTTGTTCATGTTAACAAGCCATAGTTTGTCAGAGCAGCTGGGTTCAGATGACGCAACAAGCCATGTTTTAACAACAACCCATGGTTCAATGACAATTCACACTCAACCTATGCTCAACTGAGTGTGGGTTATCATGGGTGAAGCCAGTCAAAAACAATAAATAGATCACATCCAGTTAGAACATGAGGCAGCCATGCTTCCGGCAGACCTACCCACTTGAATTTTAAATTTGCCTTTTAATAATGTGCTGCTTTTAATAATGTATTAGTTTTAAATGTTTTAATTAGTTATATGGTGTTCGCATTTGTGTTGTACCCCGCCTCGATCCAGAGGGAGAGGCGGATAACAAATTTATTATTATTATTAGATCATGTTTTAACCTATAAAGCCTTATTTATTTATTTTATTACATTTACATACCGCCCCAGGCATTTAACCTGGCATTTAACCTCTCCTCCCAGGCATTTAACAAGATATGCTAAGTTTGTTTGCTTTTTAATGGACCCCAGAACTGTTGTTGTTTAAATGAATACTGTTGTTTTATACTGTTGTTTTTATATTTTTGATGGTTTAAAATTTTGTATACTTTTTAATGTTCACTGTTTGTAGCTTTTGTAAACCGCCCAGAGAGCTTCGGCTATGGGGCAGTATATAAATAAATAAATAAATAAATAAATAAATAAGATAAAATAGATCAGTCCAAAGGCCTCTCTCTAGTCCAGCATCCTGTTCCCACAGTGGCCAACCTGATCCCTCTGGGAAGCTTAAAACAGGACATGTATGCAATAAATCCCTCCTGATCATGTTCCTCAGCAACTGGCAAACGGCCCCTAATGCTGGAAGCAATATTTATTTATTTTTATTTATTGCATTTTTATACCGCCCAATAGCCGAAGCTCTCTGGGCGGTTCACAAAAATTAAAACCGTGAAGAGCATAAAAGCAACCCACAAATTTAAAACACAAATACAAAATACAACATAAAAAAGCACAACCAGAATAAAACCAGAGCAAAAATTAATATAAGTTAAAATATGAGATTAGGGGAGTGACAGGAGGCCATGAACAAGAGGGGCAGGAAAAAGAGGAATTATGGGAAGGAAAAGTGCATAGGGCCATGGTAGATGCCATGGATTGGAAATCCGGCTGAATTGATCCAACCCCTTTGAAGGCTGCTGGATTAGACGGAACGTTGCTGTGATCCAGCAGGGCTCTTCCTACATTCCTATTGGGTGTCTCTGTTAGGAATAGAACCTCTATGTTCAGAATAATAATAATAATAATAATAATAATAATAATAATAATAATAATAAATTTATTTCTTACCCGCCTCTCCCTTTGGATCGAGGCGGAGAACAACATTAGAACAGGAATCAATACATCTTAAAAAATCATGATTTAACATTGATCTGGAGAGGCCTGCCGGAAAAGGCTAGTCTTTAAAGCTGCCTTAAAATCACACATAGTGTTAATTTTACGAATCTCCTCCGGCAGGCCATTCCACAAAATATCGCCATTGTGACTAGTAGCCATCCATATCCATAGCCTTATTCTCCATGAATTCGTCCAGTTCACTTTAAAAGCCATCCAAGCTGGTGGCCACCACCACATCTTGTAATAGCAAATTCCATATTTTATTATGCGCAGTCCGAAGAAGTACTTTATTCTATTTGTCCCAATTCTCCCACCAATCAGCTTCATGGAATTCTAGTATTATGAGAGAGGGAGAAAAAACGACTCTGCACCATGCATATTCCCCCCAAAGTGCCTTTTCTCGAAGCTAAAAGTGTCCTCGCAGGGCTGCTGCTGCAGCTCCTCCTTCCCAGTGATTTCAGCAACTATTATCCTGGAATGTTCTCCTTTTGGAGATCCATTAAAGTCTGAGCTTGGGTAAGCTGTGCCCATTCTACAGATCTGGTATAGCTTACAGTGAGACTTAACAGCTCTTTTAACAACGTGCCTAGAAAGCAGCGAAATCGCTCTGGAACAGTGAACCCATAAAGGGGTGGGGTGAACATGATGAAAGTAATTTAATATACTGCAGGGCTCCCCAAATAACACCTCCATACCTCCTCTTTACTTTGAAGTTTGCTTGAGGCTGTACTGGACCAGTAAGGTTCAGCAAAGGGTTGCCGCTCAGGATGTTCTCCATCCGTATCCTCTCCTCTTCAGCCTTCTGCTCTAGTTCCTGTCAAGAAGATAGAAAAGGTTGGTCCACAGTGGTGTTACATCAGAGCGCCCAGCTTTCTTTTCTGCTTGGTCTAGAAGACTTTTCGAACGAATGATCTCCATGGCAGCTTACAACAAAATGAAATACGAGGTGATTAAGCCAACTCAGTTTGCTTGAAAACAGAAGCCTTCTCTCATGCTCCAGTTGCTGCTGACCTTACCTGATCAGTAATAAGAAATACTAAACCAAGTTTTAGCTCTTAAGGATGTAAATAGAATGCCTGGAAGGGTTGCTGAACAAGATTCAGAACTTTGCCGCATGTTTTAGATTACCAGGAAATCCAATTTTGATTTATTTATTTTTAGTTCAGAGTCCATACAGTCCTCGTGTCTTTGGGACAGCAAGCAAAGAAAATAGATAGCAAACCAGCGTTAAGAAGAATATAAGAAGAGCTGAGCTAGATCAAACCAAGGTCCATGTTGTCCAGCATTCTGTTCACACAGTGGACAACCAGCTGCCTGTGGGAAACCCATAAGTGGGGCCAAATCCATGGCCATCATTGTTCAACATCTAAGGTCCTCCTCCAGGTGCGTACTCCGAGAGAAGCTCAGAGGCTGGTGACAAGAGAGAGGGCCTTCTCTGTGGTGGCCCCTCAAATGTAGAACAATCTTCCCAACGAGGCCCGCCTGGCGCTGACATTGTCATCTTTTCGGTGCCAGGTCAAGATTTTTCACTTCTCCCAGGCATTTGGCAATATGTAATGACCCTGTGTCTGTTTTTTTGGCTCATCGTTTTTAAAGTTGTTATAGTGGTTTTAAATGTATGTGTATTTCGCTGGTTTTTGTGGTTTTTAATATTTGTATATTGTTTCTAAGTGTTTTATCTCATGTGAACCGCCCAGAGAGCTTCGACAAATGCAATAAATAACAATAATAATAATAAATAATATTCTGCGGTATCGAATTCCTTAGTTTAATTATGCACTGTATGAGTGGGATTGAACAATTCACCCCATGGCCATAGGTGGCCAGGAGTTCAATGCAGGCGAGTGAAGAGGTAGAAGAGCGAAGGATCTGTTTGGATTCTATGCTAGTTGCTGAGGGAGGAAAATGTGTCTTCCTTCCACTATCAGCATGGAAATGCAGCAGGCTGGCAGAGGAGTGTGTCTGCGTGTGTGGTGGGGAGAGAGATTTGTGCTACCCTTCCTCAATTTTTTTTTAGCAGCATGTTTTTCTGTGTTGACTGAGGAGAAGGGGGTAAGGCTACTACATTTTTTCAGGCTACTAATGTTTACCCTACCCTGTGCCTGTTTGCATTCTCTTCCCCTCCTTATTGCTTTACTATGATTTTATTAGAATGTAAGCCTATGCGGCAGGGTCTTGCTATTTACTGTTTTACTCTGTACAGCACCATGTACATTGATGGTGCTATATAAATAAATAAGTAATAATAATAATAATAATAATAATTTACAAGGCCCTACTAAATGCCAATCTTATGCCAACGAGAAACCCTTCCACTGGTATTTTAAACCGCCACTGAATGCTGACACAGCAAAAGTGGAGCTAGGGCAATCCTCCCCCAAGCGGGTGCCCTCCAGATGTGTTCGAATACAAGCGATAGCATGATGGGAGTTGTAGTCCAACACATCTGGAGCTTGTTGGAAGGCTGAGCTAGGTTATTAGGCTTGTCTTCAGTAGGCACGGAGATGCAAATAATAAAAAAAGATGGCCCAGGGATTCAGAGCAGTGCATTTGGAACCTTTTGTTCCTCGCACGGCAGATTCAACTTTTAGCCTTTCCTTACTTCGAACGGAAACACTGGCTGGAGTGCTGATGGTTTGGATGAAATTGGAGAACGCAAGCCGGCTGATTTTGCTCTGCCTGGATGATAACAGAATGGGCTTGTGTAATCCAGAAAGGGAGTATGTAGCTGTCCTGGTTTAAAGAATTCCCTGGGGCTGAGGGCAGGTCAGCCAAGTTTCAATATTACAAGGCAAGTCCCAAATACCCAAGTTTTTAAAAAGGTAGTTATGGTTAGGACGTGGCCTCCTGCTCAACCTTCTCACACTCACTGCGGCACAAGACAAAGCAAGTATTTTAGGAATCCTTTGTATGATGAGAAACTCAGCAGAAATGATAAAATAAGACTGTATGTATCCTAAGCAATATGCATTGCTTTATTTAATCACATTCAGATCCTGCCCTTCATCCAAAGAGCTCAGGGAGGTGTGCATGGGGTTATCCTACTTTATCAACTTCATCTAACCTACCTTGCAAGGTTGTTTTAAGAGCGCAAGTGACCCAAGGCCACCCAGAGAGCTTTGTGAGTTAATGGGGATACAAACCCAGGGTTCCTGGTCTAAGACAAAAGAGCACGACTCCTTTCTAACTACATCGTAAGGAGCTTTTCTTGTTTTAAACACTCAGCAGCATCTTACGGTGAGTAGGGATTGGGGAGGAGGGGATTTTGTTGCATGTCGAGGCAAACTTAGCCAGTTTGCTCCTCCTGGACCAGCACATGGACCAGAATGTAGCTAGGCAGCTTAGTCAGAGTTTCCACTATATGGCTTCTCTACTTCCAGTATATGAGATGGTTTGAGGGCTGCCCTCAATTTCCCCCCTTTTTTATACAAATTTAAGCTGCTTGAAGCAGTTAAACACACAGTGCCTTAGGCTCTGATACAAAATCCTTATTAAAACGATCCAGGAGGCAACTGTGTGTCTTTACATGCTGTCTTTTCCTGGGTCATTGAACCGAAAAAGATGTCTGCCCCAAAGATCAATGGGAGCAGCCACCTTCCTCCCCACCCTTCCATTCAATGCCTCTCTTAACAGATAGTTTGATTTTTCCTGGTACCGATTTTATGGCTGCATTTGCTTCTGCTTTTAGCAGGTGTTTTTACTAAGATCATCTTCAGGGGCCCTTCTCCGTGAGCCCCTGCTGAAAGAAGTGAGGAAGGTGGCTACTAGGAGGAGGGCTTTCTCCGCTGTGGCACCCTGGTTGTGGAATGAGCTCCCCAGAGAGGTCCGCCTGGCACCTACACTGTACTCCTTTCGTTGCCAGCTGAAGACTTTTTTATTCTCCCAGTATTTTAACACTTAATTATAACTTAAATTTAAATTTTACTGTTTTAACTCTGTATTATAATTTTATATCAATTTTGCTGCGTGGTTTTTATTCTGGTTGTGCTTTTTATAATGTATTGTGTATTTGTGCTTTTAACCTGTTGATTGTCTTACTATGATTTTAATTTTTGTGAACCGCCCAGAGAGCTTCGGCTATTGGGCGGTATAAAAATGTAATAAATACATAAATAAATAAATAAATACTATTTGTACAATTTTAATTGAAGTTTGGTATTAATTTTTGTTTGTGTGCCACCGTGGAACCTCTGGCTGAAAGGCAGCACAGAATGAACATAAGAAGAGCCCTGATGCTGGATCAGACCAAGGGTCCATCTAGTCCAGCACTCTGTTCACACAGCGGCCAACCAGCCGTTGGCCAGGGACCAACAAGGCAGGGCACGGTGCAACAGCACCCTCCCACCCATGTTCCCCAGCAACTGGTGCACACAGGCTTACTGCCTCAAATTGATAGCCTTTGCCTCCAGGAATTTATCCAACCCCCTTTTAACGCCATCCAAATTGGTGGCCCTCACTACATCTTGTGGTAGTGAATTCCATGTTAACTATGCACTCTGTGTGTATGTGTGTGTGTGTATTTAAAATAGCAATTATATGGACAAGCTGCATATAGCCACCTCTGTTGCACCCAAGAGAGGCCCACTGGACCATACTGCCACATCTGATACATACTTCAGCCTTCCTCAACTTGGGGCGCTCCAGATGTGTTGGACTGCATCTCCCAGAATGCCCCAGCCTGGCTGGGGCATTCTGGGAGTTGTAGTCCAACACATCTGGAGCGCCCCAGGTTGAGGAAGGCTGTGCTGATGCACAAAAAGGTTTGGGACAAGCATAAAATTACAGAGGGGCCATAGCTCAGTGGTAGATCACACCTTTTGCATGCAAAAGGGTACTAGATTCAACACCCACTGAAAGAAACTCAGCAAGCAAGGCTAGGGGAGAGACCTATGTTTGGCAGCCCCCCTCCAAATGGTCAATCAGAGCATCAGTGCCGTGCTGGATGTACCAATGTTCTGACCCAGGATAAGGCGGCTTCCTATGGGCAAAGGGACCTGGCCAACGTAATGCTGAAAACCACCATTAGGACGGAGAGTCCTCTGAGGGAGCTCTGCCTTTGACAGCCTCTAGCAGCCCCTAGTGGTACCAAACGGTCATTCTAGAGACGGTTTCCCTGTGATTATTTATTTACAATATTTATATACCGCTCCACAACTAGATAAATTCGGGAGCGGTGAGCAATAAATGATACAAAAAGAAGCATAAAAGACTACGTTAATACTAACATCAGTCCGCTGGTCTCTGTCCACCACTCTGCCGCTAAGATCATCTTCTTGGCCCACCACTCTGACCATGTCACTCCACTTCTGAAATTCTTCATTGGCTTCCAATTCACTCCAGAATCCAATATAAACTTCTCCTGTTGACCTTCAAAGCTTTTCACGGTCTAGCTCCTGCCTATCTCTCCTCTCTCATCTCACACTATTGCCCCGCTCATGCTCTCGGCTCCTCTGATGCCATGCTTCTCGCCTGCCCAAGGACCTCCACTTCCCTTACTCGGCTTCGTCCTTTTTCTTCTGCTGCCCCTTACGCCTGGAACGCTCTTCCAGAACACTTGAGAACTACAAACTCAATCACAGCTTTTAAAACTCAGCTAAAAACTTTTCTTTTCCCTATAGCTTTTAAATATTGAGTTTGTTCTGACTCTATACTGTTAGCTTCACCCTACCCGGTGCCTGTTTACACTTCCCTGTGCCTGTTTGCATTCTCTTTCCCTCCTTATTGTTTACTACAACTTTATTAGATTGTAAGCCTATGCGGCAGGGTCTTGCTATTTACTGTGCAATCTGTACAGCACCATGTACATTGATGGTGCTATATAAATAAATAATAATAATAATAATACTATTACTATTTTTAAAACAGAATGTTTGTATGCATGATGTACACCAACTTGGGCGAAGGAGTCCCTTTCGATATCAGTATATTATCGAGAACGGGTTATAATTACCTGCCTACGTAATAGAATCCATACACTCCGTTCGCCGCTTGAAGGATTGGCTGCTTGTACATTTTTAGGCAGGGACTCTTTTTTTTTTAAAACACAATGTGAGCGCTACACAAAACCATCAACAGCAAAGCAGTTCAATGTAAGAGCGCCCACTCAGCGTATGACAAAACGACAGTTTGTGTTATTATTTATATTGGTATAGTTAAGTGTTTGGTTCAGGCTTGGATTTGCTGTGGCCAATTCTTTTCATTTTCAGGAAATGGTAAGTAAGTGGGAGGGGGGAGTTGGAATGGTGAGCCGTGTGAATGGTGTTGTCTCATTGGTTGGTTGAATTGAATGGAGAGAGAGAGTAAGGAGGCAATGCGAGGACGATTGGGCAGTTTTTGGCAGGTAGTTAGGATTAGGGTGTTAGTGAGGGTAGGAGTGAGTAGGGGCTTGTTTCAGGATAGCATTAGGAAAGTAGAGTTATAGGATTTGGAGGTGGTTAGTATTCCCTGGGAGGTGGAGGGAGGTGGATGGATGTGTATAACGTAGAACAAACTTAAAGTGTCTTTTAAAATCTTTTCTACTCTGGAGGAAAACCCCAGCCGCGGTCCGGTTGCTGCTACTTTCTGATTCAGGACACAATCTTCTCATTTTCTCCTCTCAATTCTTTTCTCCTCATATCTGTTCCTTATGGCTCGTTCCAATTTCGTCTCTCCTAACTTAGTTCCTATTCAGTGTCTCCCCTCTTCTCAGCTGCCTTTTTCGTGTTCCTTATGGAACTGTTGCTCTGTTGCTTCTAAGGCCCCTGTCATTCAGGACTTGTTTATCTCTAGGTCTCTCCACCTCCTTGCTGCCCATGATACCGCCATCTCTGCTGCCCTCTCTCTTGGAGGACTCTCTTTCTCTCACACTAGTTGCCCAGAGGGTCGGGGTGGTGGTGTGGGTCTTTTATTATCTAGTTTGTGCCAGTTCCAGCCTCTTTCCATTCCACCGTCACATTGTTTTTCCTCTTTTGAGGTACATGTGGTGAGGCCTTTCGCTCCATTGCAACTGCGGATTGCAGTTCTGTATCGCCCCCCAGGCTCGTCCTCAAAATTTATCTCTGATTTTGATTCGTGGCTGTCCTTTTTCCTCTCTGATAACTGTCCTACTCTTATTTTGGGTGATTTCAATATTCATGTGGATGACCCTCAAGACGCTGCAGCTCTACCATTTCACTCATTATCTTCCTCTTATGATCTTAAGCTTTGGTCTGATGTACCCACACATTCCCTTGGACACTGTCTGGATCTTGTTCTCACTCGGAATTGCTCTGTTTTGGACTTTTCTACTGCTCACTTTCCGTTGTCAGATCATCACCTAGTTTCTTTCAATATTACTCATAATCCTCCTCCTT
Source organism: Elgaria multicarinata webbii (assembly GCF_023053635.1). Classification (NCBI taxonomy): domain Eukaryota; kingdom Metazoa; phylum Chordata; class Lepidosauria; order Squamata; family Anguidae; genus Elgaria; species Elgaria multicarinata. Next base: position 121,559,360 of record NC_086175.1, on the reverse strand, counting down.
CACGTCCCGCTTCTCGCTCTTGTCGTGACTTGCAATCTATCAATTATGAGGCTTTTTCTCAGTCTCTAGCCTCCTCTCTTCCTTCTGTCTTTTCGGCTGTCTCCTTGGACTCAGCTGTCTCCTTCTTTAATTCCTCCTTATCCTCAACTCTTGATACTCTTGCTCCATCTACAACTCGGATAGTTCGCCCTTCTCAACCCCAACCGTGGCTCACCTCTTTCCTCCGCTACCTTCGCTCTTGTTCCCGGGCAGCTGAACGCCTTTGACGTAGGGCCAGGGACTGGGCGGACTTTGTCCATTACAAATTTGTACTCTCCTCTTTCTCTTCTGCCATTTCATTGGCCAAACAGCAGCATTACTCAACGTTGATCCAGTCAAATGCTAGGCATCCTCAGCGGCTCTTTGTGTCCTTCAATTCTCTTCTGAAGCCTAATCCACCATCTCTCCTCGCCTGTCTGCTAATAACTTTGCCTCTTTTTTCAATGCTAAAATCCAAACTATTCGCTCTGATCTGGCCAGCTCTGCTCCTCTTCCATTTCCTGTTCCTCATCTGCCAGTTCCTCCTGCAAATTTCTCTGCGTTTCCTTCAGTCTCAGCTGATGAACTGTCTACAATACTGCACTCTTCGAAGCCTTCCACTTGTTCTCGTGATCAGATTCCTTCTCACGTCTTTATTAATCTTATCCCTGCTATCCTCCCTTCCTTGCTTCATATTATTAATTTTTCTCTGTCCTCTGGTTCATTTCCTTCTGCTTTTAAACATGCTACAGACTCTCCTATTCTCAAGAAACCTACTCTTGATAGGCTATCTCTGTCTAACTACCAACCTGTCTCTTTGTTGCCGTTTGTTTCAAAGATCCTGGAGCGTGTGGTCTATTCTCGTTGTCTTGATTTTCTTTCTAGTAACTCTGCTCTGGATCCTTTTCAATCTGGATTCCGTCCTTTGCATTCCACTGAAACAGCCCTTACTAAGATTACCAATGATCTTCTTACTGCCAAGTCTAAAGGCCATTATTCCGTTCTTATTCTCCTTGATCTAACTGCAGCCTTTGACACGGTTGATCATGATCTTCTTTTAGATTCCCTTCATGACCTCGGATTTTGTGGCTCTGTCTATAACTGGTTTGCCTCCTATCTAGCGGGTCGCTCTTTCAGCGTGTTGGCTAATGGCAGCTCGTCTTCCTCCTTTCCCCTTTCAGTAGGGGTTCCGCAAGGCTCAGTGCTTGGCCCGTTGTTGTCTTCTTTATACATGTTGCCCTTGGGTAATCTTATTCAATCTCATGGCCTCCAATATCATCTGTATGCTGATGATACACAATTATATCTTTCTTCTCCGGATCTTTCTCCTGATGTTCACGATTGTATCTCAGCATGTCTTTCAGATATCTCAGCTTGGTTGCTTCATCGTCGTTTGAAACTTAATATGGCAAAGACTGAATTGCTTGTTTTTCCGCCTAAACCTTCTCCTCATCTCTCATTCACTCTTACTGTCAATGATGTTACGCTTACTCCAGTCAAGGAAGCTCGTAGTCTTGGCTTTATATTTGATTCCTCGCTCTCCTTTATTCCTCATATTGAGGCAGTAGCTAAATCCTGTCGTTTTTTCCTGTATAATATTGCCAGGATTCGATCATTTTTGTCTGTCTCTTCTGCCAAGACTCTTGTTCATGCATTGGTTATTTCTCGGTTGGACTACTGCAACCTTCTTCTCACTGGCCTTCCTTCTTCTCACATTAGTCCGTTGGTTTCTGTTCACCACTCTGCTGCTAAGATCATCTTCTTGGCTCGCCGCTCTGACCATGTAACTCCACTTCTGAAATCTCTTCATTGGCTTCCAATTCACTTCAGAAGCCAATATAAACTTCTCCTGTTGACCTACAAAGCTTTTCACTGTCTAGCTCCTTCCTATCTCTCCTCTCTCATCTCACACTATTGCCCCGCTCGTGCTCTTCGCTCCTCTGATGCCATGTTTCTCGCCTGCCCAAGGGCCTCTACTTCCCTTGCTCGGCTTCGTCCATTTTCTTCTGCTGCCCCTTATGCCTGGAACGCTCTTCCAGAACAATTGAGAACTACAAGTTCAACCACAGCTTTCAAAGCTCAGCTAAAAACTTTTCTTTTTCCTAAAGCTTTTAAAACTTGATGTTGTGCGGACTTTATACTGTTAGTTTTACCCTACCCTGTGCCTGCTTACCCTACCCTGTGCCTGTTTGCTTTCTCTTCCCCTCCTTATTGTTTTATTATGGTTTTATTAGATTGTAAGCCTATGTGGCAGGGTCTTGCTATTTACTGTTTTACTCTGTACAGCACCATGTACATTGATGGTGCTATATAAATAAATAATAATAATAATTTTCCTATATGAATAAACTTTATTCTTATTTTATCAACCACGCCTGCTCAGTCATACACAGGACTTGAGGTCCATGTCATACACATGCACACTCACACAAAAAAGGTTTAGGGTTCCCTCATTCTTTTAGAGCAGTGGTTCTCAACCTGGGGCACTCCAGATGTGTTGGACTGCATCTCCCAGAATGCCCCAGCCAGGCTGGGGCATTCTGGGAGTTGTAGTCCAACACATCTGGAGCGCCCCAGGTTGAGAAAGGCTGTTTTAGAGGATAAAGAATAAAGTGGTGGCGGTGGCAGCGAAGGAGAGGTTTAGGAACAGACGCCACAGAGGCTGGTGACGCTTGGGCTCGTTTCCGAGGTTGCCCTTGGAAGCCCTGGCTAGGTACCACTGGCGCAACATAACCAGCAGAGGTGCTGGAGCTGTGCTGGATACAGCCCTCAATTCCCGTATCATGCCAGCTTAAAGAGGAGGGCAACCAGGATGATCAGGGGTCTGGAAACAAAGCCCTATGAAGAGAGACTGAAAGAACTGGGCATGTTGAGCCTGGAGAAGAGAAGATTGAGGGGAGACATGAGAGCACTCTTCAAATACTTAAAAGGTTGTCACACAGAGGAGGGCCAGGATCTCTTCTCGATCCTCCCAGAGTGCAGGACACGGAATAACGGGCTCAAGTTAAAGGAAGCCAGATTCCGGCTGGACATCAGGAAAACCTTCCTGACCGTTAGAGCAGTACGACAATGGAATCAGTTACCTAGGGAGGTTGTGGGCTCTCCCACACCAGAGGCCTTCAAGAGGCAGCTGGACAACCGTCAAGTATGCTTTAGGGTGGATTCCTGCATTCAGCAGAGGGTTGGACCTGATGGCCTTATAGGCCATTCCAACTCTACTATTCTATGATTCTGTGGGGTGGGGAACCTGCAGCTGAGGGCCACAGTCCCCACCTAGCTTCATGCGGCCCTCAATGCCATTCAGCTGCGTGGATGCAGGAGGCCCACACTAACGCTCAGCAATGGCTCTGAACTAACTCTTCCTGTGGTTCAGTGGCCCTTCATAGGAAAAAGAGTTCCTCATCCACTAGCTTCAAGGGTCCGAAGGCAGCAGAACTAACCAGGACATGAGCCTTGGCCCTTGGGAGGGCTACAACCAGTCAGTGCAGACAGTCCTTTAGTACTTCCATGGAGAGAGGGGCAGCAGCACAAAGGCACTATTCGGTTCTAGCAACACGTGTGAAAAACGCCTTCAGCATTTACCAGCACCCAGACTGGGATGGGTCACGATTCTCAATATGCACAGATTAACCCCGATCCTCACAAGACGGATATAGCTCTGTATTAGAGAATTATCCTGTTCAGACGCCACACTAAGCTATGGTTAGGCCACTAACCCTTTTGCAGCAAACAGTTAGTGAGCGTGTTTGTACTGTGGTTATGTAGCCACCATGGTTAGGAATGGAAACACAGGAGAACCAGTGCCCATCAGAACAGACCCATCATGATCAACATCAAGAATCCTGGGAGTTGTAGTTGATAGCTTCTGGAGGGCGCTAGGTTGGGAAAGGTTGGACCAGACAGTACTTGGTGAAGCAGACCACTGGTCTATCTTCATCTAAGGCACCTTCTTCAAGGATGAGATTTAATGTGTACAGTTACCTTTCGGGCCTGCTCTTCAGCGCGTTCCTTTTTTATTTTTTCCAGCTCAGCTAAAAGAGCAGCCGTGTCATCGTCGCTCTCTTCATCGTAGTCTTCTTCTTCCTCTTCCTCCTACAAAGACAGAAGAATGAGCAAACTCCTCTTTCCATTTCTTACCCATCTTGGAAACATTTAGTAAGAGCTTTGTACATAATGCCACACACAACTAATCTGGCAAGCCTCTAAATCAGGGGTGGGAGGGTTTAAACCTCTTTCAGCCAGAGGGTCGAATTAAAGTTTGGACAAGTGCTTTCCAGTGTTGGGCATGGCCAAAGGCAAAAGGGGCTGCCCCCCCCCCCCCAATATGGCCAATGGTCAGGAATGCTGGGAGCTGTCATTCAAAACATCTGGAAGGAATCGAGTTGGAGAACGGTGTAAGAGTTTAACCCAGTATAAGACCATAAGAAGAGCCCTGCTGGATCAGACCGAGGGTCCATCTAGTCCAGCACTGTGTTCACACAGTGGCCAACCAGCTGTCAAACAGAGACCCATAAGCCAGACAGAGGTGCAACAGCACCCTCACACCCATGTTCCCCAGCAACTGGTGTATACAGGCTTACTGCTTCTGATACTGGAGGTAGCACATAGCCATCAGGACCAATAGCCATTGATGGTCTTCTCCTCCAGGAATTTATCCAGCCCCCTTTAAAGCCATCCAAATTGGTGGCCATGACTACATCTTGTGGCATAAGGCAGCTTCCCAAAACACCCAAGAATACGTACATCGGTCAATGGATCATCTGCATCCAAGTTAGCCGCAGGGATCTGATCTAGTCGGGGTTTCTTTGAAACTGAAGAGGAAGTTGTGTGCTCTGAGGAAGAAATGCAGGGAATTTTGTTTAAAAAAACCCTCAGATGCCTGGGAAGCAATGAAAGAAAAGTGTTTGCAACAGAGAGAGGGACTCACCAGAGGTGAACTTACTACACAGCTGCCTGTGCCAGCTCACAGAAATCTTGTTATTAATCTAAGTGTCAAGACACACACATACCCATGTAAGCCATTTGCTGCATATCAACAGCTGGACTGGAAAGAGTGGGGAGGAATCTCTGTCCTGGGATCTTTATTGTTGAGGGTTTTTAACTGTCTTGTATGTACATGGCTATTCTTTCTTATATTGGTTTTTTTTTAAGGTTTTAATATTTTGTAAACTGCCCAGAGAGCTTTGGGTAATGGGTAGTACAGAAATGTAATAAATAGCAGCAAAGCTCTCTGTATCTGGAGGCAATCACAAGCCAGTCTGACTCCATCTTACCACTGGAAGCAAACAGTTCTGGATTTCCCAAGAGACCCTGTGCTTTGAGAGCATCATAGAATAGTAAAGTTGGAAGGGGCCTATAAGGCCATCGAGTCCAACCCCCTGCTCAATGCAGGAATCCACCCTAAAGCATCCCTGACAGATGGTTGTCCAGCTGCCTCTTGAACGCCTCTAGCGTGGGAGAGCCCATGACCTCCCTAGGTAACTAGTTCTATTGTCGTACTGCTCTAACAGTCAGGAAGTTTTTCCTGGTGTCCAGCCGGAATCTGGCTTCCTGTAATTTGAGCCCGTTATTCCATGTCCTGCACTCTGGGAGGATCGAGAAGAGATCCTGGCCCTCTTCTGTGTGTCTCCCCTCAATCTTCTTCTTCTCCAGGCTAAACATGCCCAGTTTAGGTCTCAAAAGCTGCAGGGGCCATTAAAACCACCACCTCTTTCTCTTGTTTTACAACCACCTTCCCCACAGCCTTTGCTGCCAACAGCACCACCCTGGATAGACTTTTGCACTCCCTCTCTGCCCTCCAGCTATTGGTGTAACACAACTCCAATCATTCCTGGGCACTGAGATTGATGGGAATTGGTCCAACATCACCTGAAGCATCATCACACAGGGGGAAATCTTGTCTGCTTACCTTTTGTCACCTTTGTCCCTTATTACTTCCTCTTTCGAAAGAGGAAGTAAACAACGTGCACAAGGCCCATTCAGTGGGCTGCTTTGATCGCGCTGCTTCTCCTGCACACAGCAGGAGATAGCGGCAACTTCCGTCTTTAAAAATAAGTCGGACTTACTGGGGTGTGTTTTTGTGGCGATAAGGCTAGAAAGGGTGGGAGGTGCATGGGAGGCAGACGACGTTGTGAGATGGACCTGCGAAAATCCGTGAGTGCCCAGTAATGAGCGTGCAATAAAACGCTTGCCTGACAGAGCTCCTGGAGGGCCAGAACTTCCCCACTCTTGCCTTTTATCTTCTCCAGGGCACATCTACAAAGGGTAACTTTAAAACTCTACACGGGTTGGGTGCAGGTTACCTGCGGGATCACCTTCCCCCGTACAATCCACCCCGCATACTCAGGTCCTCTGGGGAGAACTTATTTCAGTCAGCCACAACTAGGCTGACAAATGTTACCCAGAGGACCTTCTCTTTTGCTACCCCCAGACTGTGGAATGGCCTGCCGGAGGAGATTCGTCAACTTAATACCCTTGTGTTTAAGAAAGCCACAAAGACTGATCTCTTCCATCAGGCCTACCCAGATGAATTTTAAGATGTCCAATTGTTATTTTAGCATTGTATTATATATGTTTTTAATCAGTTTTATGGTGATTTTGTATTTAATGTTGTTCCCCACCTCAAGATAAATATTCTATTCTATTCTATTCTACTCTACCATGCATCCCATTACTACTAAAGCATCTCTTTCAACCCAGGGATTAGGGGGAAGTCTCTCTTTTGCCCTCTGAAGACGCACACCTTCGCACATTCTTTTAATTCTGCTTTGAGTAACTTTCTTGAATGCCCTGGAACTGCCCTTGAGACACAGGGGGTTCCCAAGCCATGGACTGACCACCCCTCCAAAGGCAACGGCGACCCGCTAAGGCAACACAGACCTCGTGGGGGGCGGTCTCTGTTCTTCTCTCTCACAGCAACGCGCTCCCTCTCTTCCAGTTCTCTCCTAAAGTCACGGTTGCGAACCTCTTCAGGGGCATCCTGAGTGGTTTGTCTGAAACATGAAACAAGCACAGAAGCTGAGGGGTGTCGAATTATTCCCTTAGAGCTGGTGTAGCAGACCAGCCAAGAGTGCGGAATGAGAAGCCCCCACCAAATTTTTACTAGTTTGCCCGCTGGCACATCCTGCATTTGTGGCCAGAAAGACCACAAAGAATCAAATCTCGTGCAGTTTGTCAAAGTTCACCTGCAGCCAATCCTACCTGCCCAAGAGAATGGCCTTTTGCAAGCCAAGAAGAAAAGCCTTGTCTGCTATGGGCAAAGAACAAACACACAACTATGGCAAAAATCAGTTCCTACAAGAAATGTAAATTGGTCTTTACCTGTATTTGATTTTAGTGTGAGAAGGAAGATCTCTGCTGGAATATTGTTTGGAGAGCTGACTTAGGTCACCTTCTCCTTTGCCTCTCCCTCCTCTTGCAGGTTCAAATGTCGGTCTAGCCGCAGTAGTCATCTTAAATACCGTGGGATCAAATGCTCATCATGGACGGAGGCTATAGCCTAACACAGCAAAAAAAGAAAGAAAGAAAAGAAAAGCATTAATCAATAAGCACAGGAAGTCGAATTAAATCAAACCATGCACCTCGGACACAGTTGCAGTCCAATGCTAAGCAGGCATACTAAGCTGCACTGAATTAATGGGGCCTTAATCCCAAGCAAGGATGCATACAATTGCAGCCTTAAGCTTACATCTTATTCCACTTCTTCACCCAAAAGTCCCTTAATGATATACCAAAAGAAGCTGAAATGCTTCCAGATGAAGGGGTCCTAACACTATCAGTCAAAAAGCACTGTGCAGCTATTTTTTTCTTCCTTCACTCTTTTCTTCCGTAATGGCTTTTTTCTGGTAAGGAAAAAAGACCGAAGTAGCAGTGGAGCCATGAGAAGGCTACAAATTGAAGATTTTGTCATCTGGACCCCCCTATAAAATCCCGTGAATGAAGCAGTGCAAATGCACAATAAAAAGTCTTATCTGGAAGCACCCTTATACTCTTTCTTCTAATTTACAGAGACGAAAGGGGGGAAGATACAAAGAACAAAACTTAAAATATTTCTAATGTTAAAATTATCTCATCTCTTTCTATCTTTTGAGTTGGGCAATGAGAACTTAGGATCTGCAGAAGATAAACACAAGATAATGAGAAAAATGATCACAGACCATACCAGAATTGCAAGTGCATCAGGTACATGCATGTTTTGCGTTGTCTCCTGCATTCTACCTTATCTTGTACTATTCACTCACTCTCATCCTAACTGACCACAGAAGTCGTTGCGAGGGTAAAATAGAAGAGAACCCCATACCACTCAGAGCTCCGATTAAAAGAATATTAAATAGTTTTCATCTAAAAGGGAAATTTCAGAAGAATGGCAGGCTATTGTTGGCTACATTGCACATCTCTGCATATTATTTATTATTATTATTTATTACATTTATATACCGTCCCAAGCCGAAGCTCTCTGGGCGGTTTATAAAGATTAAAATAATATATCCCTAGAAACTTCTAACACTTCCTGTCTACTTCATGCTGTACCCGACAAAACAGTACCTGCTGACAAAAGCCCACGCCACCATAAACTAGACTTTGGAATCACAGATAATTAGAACAACCACAAAAAACAAACTAACAACTCTGCAGAGTAGGTCAATGTTACTTCCATTTTGCAGATACGGCACAGAGGTATAGCAATTTCCCTAAGATTGCACATCTGAAGCCTGTTGTAAAGACAGTAGACCGTAAACTCAAGCCTTCTTGGACCATTCAGCTCTTCCTGAGGCCCCTCTGTCATGCCCACTCATACTTAAAAAGACATTGGCTCTGCTTGTCCATCAACCTGGGCATATCACTGCCCACTTAGCACCCAAGAAGCAGAGTTCTGAATAAATCTTAGAATGAGCGTAGCTGGCTGGGGCATTTATTTATTTATTTATTACATTTTTATACCGCCCAATAGCCGAAGCTCTCTGGGCGGTTCACAATTTTTTAAAAAAGACATTAATCTTTGTCTCTATTTGTCTCTATAATGGAATTGTTTTATATGTGATTGTAAAGCGCCACGATACCAGAAATGGTGCGGTGGCGCTATAAAAATGCTTTAAATAAATAAATAAATAAATATTTGTCAACAAAGCAACATGAAAGGAATTATAACCGCACGTACATTTTAACACTTGAGCTACTTAAAGAAATTAAACTACAATTACATCCCATCTCCCAGATCTCATATAGTATTTTAAATACTACATTTCTATACTTCATATGAAATGCTGCTGCGCATGTTTACATAGAAGTAATCTGGTGCAGCACAGTGGCTAAAACAGTTCCCCACAAGCTGGTGCCCTTTACCTGTTTTGGATTGCAACTCCTAGCACCCCGGCCATTGGCCATTCTGTCTGAGGCTGATGGGAGTTGTAGTCTAATGACATCTCAAGGGCTTTCGGAAGGCTGCTCTACAGCACCGAATCAGGAAATCCCCGATTCAAAACTCACCTCTGCCATAAACTCTCATGGTGTCCTTAAGCAAGGCGATCCCCTCTCAGGATCAGCACCCCCACGTCTGCATGGGGGTAATAACACTGACCTACCTTACAGGGTTGTTGTAAGGATTACGTCTAGATAATGGATGTCGAACACTTGAAAGGGATACACAAACGTGTACTTAGTATATATAGTGACAACTAGCAATGTCCTGACTAGCAACCAACCCGGCCACCACCTTTCCCAGCGCCGCTCCCTTAGCCAGAACGGCCCCGGCCCCGGCCCCCTGAGGAACCGCCACGACCGACACCTACCGCGCTACCTTCCTCCTCCTCCTCTCATAGGCGCCGCGCCGCTAGGCCAGCCGCGCCATTACTCCTCCACCCTCCCAGCATCCACCGCGCCCGAAACCATAGATACCAGCACAATTCGAAAGAGGAGGAAGTCGCTAGATCACAGAAAAAGGCAAGAGTGACACACTAGCTGAACTTCCGGTGAAAATAAAAAACATAAGGAGAGTTGCGACGCTCTCAACTTAGGTGTCTCTATGGTGGAAGAAGTCATTTTGTTGTTGTTTATTCGTTCAGTCGTTTCCGACTCTTCGTGACTTCATGGCCCAGCCCACGCCAGAGCTTTCTGTCGGCTGTCGCCACCCCCAGCTCCCCCAAGGTCAAGCCTGTCACCTCCAGAATATCATCCATCCATCTTGCCCTTGGTCGGCCCCTCTTCCTTTTGCCTTCCACTTTCCCTAGCATCAGCCTCTTCTCCAGGGTACCCTGTCTTCTCATTATGTGGCCAAAGTACTTCAGTTTTGCCTTTAATACCATTCCCTCAAGTGAGCAGTCTGACTTTATTTCCTGGAGTATGGACAGGTTTGATCTTCTTGCAGTCCACGGCACTCTCAGAATTTTCCTCCAACACCACAGTTCAAAAGCATCTATCTTCCTTCGCTCAGAAGTCATAGAGGAGGTTTAATTGCAGCCCGGAAGTGAGAATGAGATCATGTTTGATGTGGACTTTTTTTTTTTAAAGCTATTGTCACAATAGTGTGTGACTCTATTTTTTAAATCTCTATGGCAGCCTCCGCCAACCTTGTGCCCTCCAGGTGTATTGTACTACAACTCCCAGCAATGGAGCAACTGCCCCAGGCATCCAGGCTGACTGCATGCAGAGGGCTTTCCCCTTCTTGCTCAGTAATAACAGCCCATCACTGTACGCCTCTGCACTTTGTAAGAACATAAGAACGTAAAAAGAGTCGTACTGGATCAGACCAAGGGTCCATCTAATCCAGTCCAGCATCCTGTTCATAACAATGGCTAACCAGCTTCCCACAGCAAACCCACAGGCAGGACAAGAGTGCAACAGCACCCTCTCACCATGTTCCCCAGCAACTGGTGTATATAGTCTTACGGCCTTGGATGCTAGAGGTACCACATAGCCATCAGGGCTTGTAGCCATTGATAGCCGTCTCCAGGAATTTAACTCCCTTTTAAAGCCATCCAAATTGGTGGCCATCACCACATCTTGTGGTAGTGAATTCCATAGTTTAAATATGTGCTGTGTGAAGAAGTCCTCTTTTTTTTTTGTCCTGAATGCCTAGGGTGACCATATGAAAAGGAGGACAGGGCTCCTGTATCTTTAACAGTTGCATAGAAAAGGGAATTTCAGCAGGTGTCATTTGTATATATGGAGAACCTGGTGAAACTTCCTCTTCATCACAACAGTTAAAGCTGCAGGGGCCCTGTCCTCTTTTTCATATGGTCACCCTAATCACACACATCTGCCTCCTTGGACTAACCACAAAAATCACAGATCCATGCTTTTGTGTTGTGGCCATGCCTACAGATGCCAGATCTGTGTTTTTTATGGTTCAAAACCATAACCTCCCAATCTATTCAGTTAGTCACTTAAGACACAAGAGGTCCCCAGAGAGTTTCAAATTAATTTACTAGAAGCACTGAGATGTTGAAATTTGGGGAATTAGGAAAATTGCTATATTTATATGGGAAGGAGTTCAAATTTTATATGGTCAACATGTTTGCCATGGTCAGCGCATTAAAGTGTGAAAAGAGCATGCCTAAAAGTGGGGTTGTACACTGAGGAGCCATGATCAATTGCAGTACCTCAGCATATCTCCCAACATATTGACAAGAAACGTGTCACCCTTATACACTTTACAGCAGAGCAGTCATCTGCTTAAAGAAATCTTAAAATTCACTCCTATGCATGAAGAATTAATCCCAGTGAACTCAATACTACTTACTTCCACATAAGTGTGCAAAGGATGGCAGCCTGATCTTCTGTAGGCTTACTCTAAGTCCAATTTGTTCAGCAGAACTTACTCCAAGTAAGTGTGGAAAGTATTATAGCCATAATTAATTAACTGTACATTAATTGATCAGTTAAATTTGCATAAGAATAATATCAATTCCAAAGGAAAAAGCAAACTTTTTTGGTTTTCCAATTGGTTTTGCATTGGAAGAGGTATGTCCTGTCTGTGAAAGAAAAGATAATTTCAAAGTTTTTATTAAAACGCCTATACTTTTTTTAAAAAAATGCTGTTATATTTATTAGAGGCAACTTTTTAATTGACCAACATGCTTTAATTGATTACTGTAAGCCATTAATCAACAAAACCTTGTACCCATATTGTGTGCTGTGTTCACTGGGGGAGACACAGAACCTTGCTACACAAGGCTTTTATTGTGTGCTCATTGTTGTGCACTTACAGTAGTTTCTGGGCACTTTACACAATGTCACCATTCTCCAGGACCTCCCCCATGCTTTGCAAACATGATGGTGGGGCGGTTCCTAATGAGGAAAGTGTGGTATTTTTTTCTGAATTCTGTAATAGAGCCCTAGTGTAATTGCACAATTCCACTACACCACTGTGCCATCTAGTGGTTGTATAATGGAACATGTAGAAAGGCAGAGTAAGGAACCCCTCAGAAAAAACACATGTAAAGTAATCCTGCAAAGAATCTGGAAGAAGGAGCTTCGGTAAAGGTGTGGGAAGCCTCATTTAGAAAATTCCACAGTGGCCACAAGGCAAACATCTCTGCTATATAAAGCCTGGGTCAGCCGTAGGAATCCAAAATGTTATGGTCAGTTTGCCTAGTTATTTTCAGTGCTGAATTTTCTCCATCACTGCATATGCCCAAAACCACATGAAGAAAGTGGTGTTTGAACTAGCTCCATTAAGATACATTTCACAGCCATTTCTGTGGATGTCACAATTTTTGTGTGTTTAAGGATGCAATCCTATGCATATTTAGACAGAAAAAAGTCCTATGACTCCCAGCATTCCCCCGGCCAGCATGATACAGGAGTAGGGTGGAGGACAGCTCCTGTAGCTTTAGCAGTTGCATAGAAAAGGGAATTTCAGCAGGTGTCATTTGTATGCATGCAGCACCTGGTGAAATTCCCTCTTCATCACAGCAGTTAAAGCTGCAGGAGCCCTGCCCTCTTTTGTATCTGGTCACTCTAGCATAGCCCCTGCAGCTTTAACTGTTGTGATGAAGAGGGAATTTCACCACGTGCTGCATGCATACAAATTACTCCTGCTGAAATTCTTTTTTCTGTTAAAGATACAGGAGCCCTGGCCTCCTTTTCATAAGGTCACCCTCACAGGAGAAGGCAGTCCTTCAAGGTTAAAAACCAGCACTTTCCATTGGACTGAGAATTGTTGTTCTTCTCCAGCACCTGGGCATTCAGGGGCATGTCATCTGTGAATGCAGAGCTGCTGTTTAAATATCTTGGTTAATAGTTGTGGATCACCCTTTCACCGTTAAAGTGGAGGGAGAAGTGTAAACTTTGGCTTATCTTGTGGTTAGAGACTACAGATAACCACCTCTTTTGGCAGTTAGAACCGCAGTGCAGTGAAATGTTTAGGGCTTGTCTGATATGCCACCTGCTGTGGTCATGAAATTTTACTCAACAATTAACCCCTCCTCTCAGGCTATAAAGCATCCAGTTAAACATAGGCGCTGTTAGTCTATTGCGCTTCTGGCCTGGTCGTTTTCCCAGCTAATGCTTGAGAGGTGGTCCAGTTACAGCACCCACAGAGCTTTGTGGGGAGGGGGATCTGCAAACACCAGACACAGGTCTCCTGCAGACAAGGGATCAAGACCTACCCAGCATGGGAAAGACTTAGGGGAAGGTCTGTAGCTCAATGGGAGAGCATGCAGATGACATGTCTTGGTTTGGCTGGTAAAGACTCATGCCTGAAAGACCAGAGAACTGCTGCCAGTCAGTGTGGACAATGCTGAGCTAAATGGACCAATGGTCTGACTCAGTATAAAACAGCTTTCTGCTTTTGCTATTTACTTTGCTTTTCCTTTAATAGCCAACTTCTGCACTGGCTATCTGGACTTAAAATACAAACACTTGATTTCAATTTATTTATGTTCTAGGTAGAATTGTGATACCTCTACTGTGTCTTTCATTTCTTTGCCCTCACCTCTATACTTGCATCTTTTAAAATCTATTTTAAAATGTTTTATTCTGCTTTTATTTTATCTTGTACACCACTCCAAAGTTTTCAGTGGGGAGCAGTATATAAATATTGTAAATAATTGCTTTATACTCTAGAGTCCAGACTACTAAACCTTATGCCATTATAAACAAGTTTGTCTTCAAGGCGCCACATAATTCTTTTGTTATGTATGCATGCACTGTTTGTAGCATCACTCTTAAATAAATGCTTCCACTCAGCAAAAATATGTACGTTAGGGTGACCATATGAAAAGGAGGACAGGGCTCCTGTATCTTTAACAGTTGCATAGAAAAAGGCAATTTCAGCAGGTGTCATTTGTATATGTGGAGAATCTGGTGAAATTCCCTCTTCATCACCACAGTTAAAGCTGCAGGAGCTATACTAGAGTGACCAGATTTAAAAGAGGGCAGGGTACCTGCAGCTTTAACTGTTGTGATGAAGAGGAAATTTCACCAGGTTCTCCATATATACAAAAGATACCTGCAGAAATTCCCTTTTCAATACAACTGTTAAAAATACAGGAGCTCAGCTAAAACCTTTTCTTTTTTCTACAGCTTTTAGAACTTGATTTTGATCTTACTTTTATACTGTTAGCTTTACTCTGCCCTGTGCCTGTTTGGTGCATTCTTTTCCCCTACTTATTGTTTTATTATGATTCTATTAGAATGTAAGCCTATGTGGCAGGGTTTTGCTATTTTATTGTTTTACTCTGTACAGCACCATGTACTCTGATGGTGCTATATTATTATTATTATTATTATTATTATTATTATTATTATTATTATTATTAGGAGCCCTGTCCTCCTTTTCATATGGTCAGCTTATGTAAGTATACATAACTGGAACAGTCAAGTGGAAGATTTGAACAATAACCAGGTTTTCACTTTTCCTGCTTATTGCCAGTTCAAGATGGAGCATGCACAAATGTTTCCAAGGAGGTGTGGGGAAGAGAGAAGAGGCCCAACCAGTTCTGATTCAACAGCTTCAGCCCTACCCTCTTAGCAATGTCTCCTTCGGGACCTTTCCCAGATTTGGATGCATGTGTGATACAAAAGATACAAGCCTGGTCCTGCTTCTGTGAAAGCTTGATGGGAGTTGCCACTTGTTTCAGTACCAGCAAAATGAAAGGTTGATCAAAACACGAGATCTCTATTTGTTGCCAGGCGTTGTCTTCTTTCAAAGAGGGCCAAAGTGGTCTGTTATTCTATGCTAGAACTGGTATAGAGGCTGCTATTTATTTATTTACAATGTTTATATACTGCACCCCATTGAGAATTGTGGAGCGGTGGACAAAATAAAATAGAATAAAAACACGTCAAAAGTACATTTTAAAACAAACAAATACTTTATCTCTAGGCTCAGGACCACAATGGCGGAAGTGATTATGTTTTGGCTCTGGTCCCTCTCTCATAATGCTAGACCCTTGGGTCATCCCATGAAGCTGATTGGTGGGAGACTCAGGACAGAGAAAAGGAAGGACTTTTTCAGACAGTGCATAGCTAAACTATGGAACTCACTACCAGAAGATGTGGTGATGGCCACTGCCACGACACAGGCTCTGAACACCAGACCTCACGTCTGCCACCACTTCTTATGGGGCGACACAGGCTCTGAACACCAGACCTCACGTCTGCCACCACTTCTTATGGGGCGACACAGGCTCTGAACACCAGACCCGGCCGAGGCTACTCCCTGCTCAAGCCAAGCACCACCGCTTGGTACGCCTGAGGCAAGGGATAAAGCCCACCTTCCTCCAAACTATGTGGAGAAAGGGGTTTAAAATGGAGAATGGATTTTAATATATATAATAATGCGCTGTGAGTTATATCTGCTTAGGTGAATGATTGTCAGAGTGGGTGCTGAATGTGTAAACTTAAGATGATAAACGCCAAACAGACACGTGGGATTTTTGTGGTAGTTTTAAAACAAACAATCAAAATTTATTTTTAAAAGTTCATAAGCTTTGTTTCAAATAATAACATTTAAAAACCTTTTTGAAACCTTCCATACAATCCTGTCACTCTCACATTCGCACTTTCCTTTTTCTCACACAATCACTCTTGAACTTTCTTTATTAGTATTGATTAATGTACTTCCACTACGTGCACACCACACTCTAAAGACACCACTCACTACACTGACTCTCAAATTTCCCAGAACTTAAGTACCATAAACACAGAGAGCACTACAGACTCTAAGAGTACCTAACAAGTCTCCCTGAAAAGGTTCCTGAAAAGAACAAGAACTCTCAATCCCCTCAGTCATTCCCTTATATATCACTCCTCCTCCCTCCCAAGACATTCTAACTCCGCCCACTCAGGCCAACATTCTACAAACCACAGACTTACAAACTGCAGACATACATTTGGAATTGACTTGTGGGGTGTAACGCCACAGCCACCAATTTGGATGGCTCTAAAAGCAGGTTGGATAAATTCCTGGAGGAGAAGGTTATCAATGGCTACTAGACCTGATGGCTATATACTGCCACTAATATCAGAGGCAGTATGCCTAGGTACACAATTTCTGAGGAACACAGGCGGGAGGGTGCTGTTGCTTCCCATGTTTGGCCACTGTTGGAACAGAATGCTGGACTAGATGGACCCTTGGTCTGATCAGAATGGCTCTTCTTCATATTCTTATGTTCTAAATACATGGTACTCTACCACTAGGGACAACAGCAAGGATGATACAACTGAGTTTCAAATTTAGAAAAGGGTGCACTCAAAGCCCGTCCTGCTTGTATTCTTCTGCAGTGGACACCTGGAGCTTTTCTAGACAATAAGAAAAAAAATCTAACAACTGAAGGGTTGGTGTGTGGGAACCAGACAATATTCCACCTGCTAGTGCAACTCTTGTAGGGAAATTATAGGCTTTTAGTGTTCAAAATGCAATGTTGAGTTACTGGCAAAACAGGATTCTAATCTATTTTATAAGGCACTGAGCTTGTTGACCAACAACTGACCTGAGATAAGAATGCCTTCATCTTCTTTAATGTCTTTTTTAATATGTTCCAGAGTGCCTGCTTGCTTGCCACCTGCTCAACCTGTACACTTCTATAAAAATAGAATGTTTCTGATGTACTCTAGTACAGAAGGAAACTGATCCTGAAGCTGTCATGGAGAACTTACCATTAATGTGGAATGCAGAATGGTGTTAGTAGGTTCAGAATGATTCGTTGGGTTACTGGTTCAAATCCTAGTCTTGTTCCTTCAGATTCCATGTCTTTGTTTGCTTTGACACAGGGGATAAGTGTGAGGGGTTGTTTGAGGTGGGGTGGGTGGATTTTTCTGTCAACCTACCAAACTTGTTCTGAACGCTAAAGGTGAAAGGCGGCTGTCTAAACGTCTTCTTTGCCATGCAGTGGCTGTGTGGTGGCGCTGCGTCAGTTAAACAACATAGCCGCCAACTCGCAGCCACCGGGGGACTTTTCCCCAAAGCTGCACCATAAAAAGTCAAGCACTTACCCTGACTTTTCCCTTGGAAGTGAGGTCACCACGGCCCTTCTGCCATGTGACCTCGCTCCAGTGTCCATCTTGGGGCGTTCTGGGATGGATGGCAACTGGTAATTGGTTGCCGGAAGCCAGGGAGAGGGTGTGCTCCACTGCCTGGATGACCACCGGAGGACCCTGCACTCCCTCCTGGCATGGGGATTTCCCACCCCCACCCTGCAGCAGCGATACTGCGGGGTTTCAGGGGGAAGGAGTGGTGAACCAGCACTGTGAAGACAGACCCCACTTCAAAAACCCTTGAAAACTTCTCTTCCCTGATTTTTGGCAAGTGTCTGTGTCATTTTGGTACTCTTTAGAACTTCACCACCTGTCTCTTCTCTTTCTTGTTGCGTCAAGCCTACAACTGGCACTGAATGAAAAGAGATTCTGAACCCTGCCCATCTCTTCAAACTATGCATGAAACTATTGCCTTTTTTCCTGCACATTGCCAAAATGTGAAATCTATTTATCCTCCCTATGCCAAGCAAAAATTTCAGGAGATGAGTGACTCGATTTTGCTGTTACAAGCTGGTGGAAAAAAACCCATGACGATACTATGCGATTTCCCCCCTTGTTTTGTGATCTTTTTAACAAGGCAATTTACAGGAAGACTAAGGGTGTCCCTACATTAAGGGGAAAAAAACCCTTCAACCTTACCAGGGTTTCTTCTTCTGGAATTATTCTGTGTTTACTACGTGCTCCTTTAGACAGTGACCACGTGATTTTGAATGGAAATCTTCCCCTCTCTTCAATGCTATTACGTTCACTGGAACAGCATCATCTGGTGGCAGAATTATAGCGCTACACCAGGTTTACACTCTGGGGATATCCCACAATTATTTAAACACTGCATTATCTCTATTTAAAAAAAAACAAAAACGAGATTACTAGGGGGAAACGCAGAGACATCCTGGAGGTTGACACCATCATGTAAAGGACCTGCAAACCTTTGTGAATGGCCAGTCACAAGAGTGCAATAAATCATTTATGTAGAGAAGCTCTAAAACCTTGTGACCTGGATCTTCCTTTGCAAACTATAACAACAATGAGGAACACTGCAGTCAAAGATTTGGCTGGTTATTTCAAATCAGCAGGTGAACTTTGGCCTGCCTGGTCTCTGCAGCTCCTTATCGGGTATGCTTCTCCTCCCTGCCCATTCTTTGAGTTTTCCTTCCCCTCTTAATCTCCTCTTTCCGTCTTTCTCCTCATTCCTCCACCTGAAGATCCACTTATTCCTGGGCTTTTTGCCATTTGATCTCCTTGCCCACACCTTGCGCTTCATTCTTTTTTCCTTGTCTAACCTCTTAATCCTTATTGCCAACTGGAACTGTGCTTAACTAAGGGCGTATCAAAGAGTCTTGTGGCCCTTTATGAAAACTAACAAATGTATTCCGGCATAAGCTTTCATGGAATATAGCCCACTTCATTAGATGAAGAAATTAAATGCAATCAAGGGTGAAATCCTATGCATGTTTAGACACACAAAAAAGCCTTAGAATTCTCAGCATGCTGGAAATTGTAGGACTTTTTTCTGCCTAAACATTCGTAGGATGGTTCCCTAAATGCATTTGATCACATGCATCCCTCCCTTCTCCCTCCCATCCTGTGCTGGTAGCCTCACGATTATTGGTTTGCGATTGTAAACTCCTAAAAGAGAGAGCGCCTCTGCCTGCTTGTTTACTTCTGAACTTCTGCAAGACACAATATAATCAGTGTGGTAATCTTCATCAACATCACCAGTCCCACTTTTTTTAGAGTTTAAGCCTGTAGGCAGGTCAGGTCTTGCTTTAGACATCCACATGTATCAAACGGAATCCCAGCCATTATTTTTATATGCTTGATTCACGTAGTCAGGGGGGTCACTAGGCACTTCAAAGATTAGTGGCCCAATCTTTCCATGGGTAACAGTGGAGGGTTTCCTAATTTTTACTGACATGTGGATGGGGGATTTGTGGGAACCATAGTTAGGGTGACCTTATGGAAAGGAGGACAGGACTCTTGTATCTTTAACAGTTATATAGAGAAGGGAATTTCAGCAGGTGTCATTTGTATGCATGCAGCATCTGGTGAAATTCCTCTTCATCACAACAGTTAAAGCTGCAGGAGCCCTGCCATCTTTTGTATTTGGTCACTCGGGAAGGGCTCCTGCAGCTTTAACTGTTGTGATGCAGAGGGAATTTCAGCAGGTGCGGCCTGCATACAAATGACACCTGCTGAAATGTCCTTTTCTATACAACTGTCAAAGATACAGGAACCCTGTCCTCCTTTTCATATGCTCACCCTAACTATAGTACACCAGGAAAGGAAGGTAACCCTTCTCTCTTCCACTGTGATCATTCTGGAAATCCCCCTTCCCTTTAGCCTAAACAGCTAAGCTTAGGAAACATCTCCCTTTGACACCAATGGAAATGTTTTAATTGCTATCCTGAGGGTAGGGAATTGGGGTGGTTCAGCATCTGGGAAGAGGTGGAAACCCCTTCCCTCCTCAGTTGCAATTCCACTTGAAAATTATTGTAAAGTCTGGTGTGACTTACACCAGAGTTGCCTTATATTATAGAAAGTGTGGCACAGCATCTAGTATTGCAGGCCATAAACACAGAGCCAGTTTAGAAGAAGTTCAGATCAGCTTACTTTCTTAGTGCCTTTATGCACACCATCCGAGAAAGCTATCTAACACTGTTTAACTATGAGTACCTCCCTAAATCTGGTTACACGAGTGTAAGAAACTGAAGGCATGAGACAGGGTTATTTGTTGCCTTTCCAGAAAGACCGCATGCTGCAGAGGCCGAGGAGAACTTTTTTGTAGTACTTTTTTCCTGTCTAAACATGCATAGGATTGCATCCTGAATGCATTTAATTTCTGCATCTAACAAAATGGGCTATATTTCCACGAAAAAAATGTATACCAAAATAAATTTGTTAGTCTTTATAAGGTGCTGCAAGATTCTTCAATACACCCTTACTTAAGCTTGGTTTCAGTTGGCATGGTTGGTTGGGGAATCCTGGGAGTCATAGGACTTTTTTCTGTCTAAAACGTGCTCTGTAACTGTCAAGGCATGAGTGAACTTTCACAAGAGTTCTGGGGCTCATCTACACCAAGCAGGATATTGCACTATGAAAGCGGTATATAAAAGGCAGGAGCCACACTACTGCTTTATAGCGGAATTGAAGTGCACTGCAGGATTTACACTACTGCTTTATAGTGGTACTGAAGTGCACTGACAACTGGTGGGGCCCATGACACATCTACACCAAGCAGGATATAACACTATGAAAGTGGTATGAAAGTGGTATATGGTCCTGTGTCAATGTGCCCCAACTGTTGTCAGTGCACTTCAATAAAGCAGTAGTGTGGCTCCTGCCTCTTATATACCGCTTTCATAGCGAAATATCCTGCTTGGCGTAGATGAGCCTTTGGTCTTTACAAGCCAGGTTAGCTGCAACTATCCTTAATTCAATCCGGAGAGGCATACAGGGGAAGGAGAACTGGATCAGATGCTGGAGAAGAAAGCAGAGAGAAACAGCATAAAACTTCCTTTGATCAGGAAGTCACAACAAGGCTTTAGGGCAGAAACCGTGACAGCGCAGGCCCGGAGTATTCCGGGGGCTGTTAGAGGCTGTGCAAATAGCAACCCTGACATGTAACCATTTGTGGGCGTGCTGAGTGGCACATTCTTCTCTCCTTGTTGTCAGTGTTTTGCAAAACCAACTGGAATGCATTGTCAGAAAGCAAACATCTGAGCATTCTTTACCGAGAAATAATATTTGGTGTCACTATTGCCCATCTGGTGGTGTGCAATCTCTGAACACACCCACCCCTAAACTAAGTCACCAAAGTAAAGCAAACACCTTCTGCCTCCCAAGTTGGCCCAGTGCCTAAGCTGATCTCTGCACCGGCATGCAAAGTCTGGACAAGCCAACTTTCCTATTGCCTATTGATGTTGCAAAACCATAAAACAAGATTTGTCCTACTCATATTTTTAATGTAGATATCTTATGTAATCACCATTCACATCGAAATAATAATAATAATAATAATGATAATAATAATAATACATTTCTTACCTGTCTCTCCTTTGGACCGAGGCAGGGTACAACATTAATACAATACAATATGAATAAAAAATCTAACATTAATTAAAAGATCATATAAAACCAATATAATCTCACAATAACAATCAAGACATCTTAAAATTCTTGGTTTAAAATTCATCCGGGTAGGCCTGCTGGAAGACGCTAGTCTTTATAGCTGTCTTAAACTTGGAGAGAGAGTTAAGTTGATGAATCTCCTCCAGCAGGCCATTCCACAGTCTGGGGGTGACAGAAGAGAAGGTCCTCTGGGTAACAGTTGTCAGTCTAGTTTTGGCTGACTGAAGTAAGTTCTCCCCAGAGGACCTGAGAGTGTGGGGCGGATTGTATGGGAGAAGGCAATCCCACAGGTAATCTGGACCTCATTTAAGCAATCCTTAGAACTCTGTAAAGCAGACCAATATGATTAACCCAATTGCAGACTGGGATGGAAGGGTATATAATATCAGCTGGCCGAAGGTAAATTCCTTTATGTCTAAACTGAGATCTGAGCTAGTGACTGCAATTTATTTTATTTCTTTACATTTCTCTTGCATCAGGGGTGCAGAATCTCCTTCATCTTCAGGACTGAATTCTATTTTGGAGAAGCTGTCAGCAGTCACTTTCTAGTGGTGGGCAGGGCCAGAGGGGAAAAAGGGTATTTGATTGATTGATTGCATTTATATCCTACCCTTTTTTCCTCCAAGGAACCGAAGGCAGTGTACATAATCCTCCTCCTACCCTGTGAGGTAGCTTGGACTGAGAGGCTGTGATTGGCCCAAAGTCACCCAAGTGAGCTTCGATGACTGAGTGGGGACTAGAACCCGGATCTTCTGACTCCCAGTCCAACACTCTAACCACTACACCACATTGGCACTCCTCCTCCTCCTTCTCATTTATATTCCACTTTTTTCCCCTTGAAAGGAATCCAAGGTGCCTTACACAATCCTCCTCCTCTCTATTTTATCCTCACAACAACCCTTTGAGGTAGGCTGAAATCAGTGACTGGCCCAAAGTCACTCAGTGGGATTCATGGCTGAGTGGGAACTAGAACCCTGATCTCTGATCATTATACCACACCGGCTTAGAGCGCTCACTGCCAATATCTAAGCCTTACGGGAGGTATTTCAACATTTATGGGGCAGGTTACCTTAAAGACCATCACCTTCCATATGTACCTGCCTGGACCCTAAAAACATCCTCAGCAGTCCTACTCCGGGTGCCCCTGCCAAAGAAAGTGGGGTGGGTGACTACTAAGAAGAGGGCCTTTTCTGTTGTGTCACCCCAATAATGGAATTAGCTTCCTGAAGAGGCTCTCTTGTGCTCTTTCCGGTATCAGGTGAAGACCTTTTTTTAATTTTCCCAGGCATTTTAGTCTTTTAGCTCTGATATTTTAAATCTGTTACCGTACTTTAAATCTTTGCATTGATGCTGGATTTTATTTTGGATTTTATTTTATACTGTAGTTTTAAACGTTTATAATGTAGTCTATGTTGTATTTTATGGTTTTAATTGTTGTGAACTGCCCAAAGAGTTTCGGCTATTGGGTGGTATAGAAATGTAATATAAATAAATAAAGGGGGGATTGTGCAAAAGCTGGAAATCTATGAATTGAACTATAGTTGGGAGAAGGGGTGGGGTCTGTGGAAGGGGCCTGTGGCCTTAGGGGGAACTCCAAGGGGGCTGGACTGGTACTCCTGAAAAGCCAGATTTGGCCCCCAGGCCTGAGATTCTATACCTTTGTCTTACATGGAGTTCCAACTGATTTCCCACCTCACCACCTCCAGTCCTTATTGAAAAGCCTGGTGTGACTTACAGCACAGTTGTCTTAGATAGAGAAAGCGTGGCAATACAGCATTGGATGCAATAAAGGCAGGCTAGCACCAGTTTAGACGAAGTTCACATCGACTGACTTCTTTAGCGCTTTTATATACATTATCAGAGAAATCTGTCTAATACTGTTTAACTAACGAGCACCCCCTAAAGCTGGGTGCATGAGTGTGAGTAAGCAAAGCCATGAGATATGGTTACTTGCTTCCTTCCTTCCAGAGAAGAGCATACTGCACTTGTTGCCAGCAGCATGAAGAGAAAGAAGAAGGAAGAGGAAGGTGGGGAGGGAGCAGGAAAGAGGAACCGATCCGTCTACAGCACATTCTCTATCGCCCCCTAGTGTCTGGAAGCATGCGGAGTTCCTATTATCGGACGCTTCTCTGCTGCATCATTGCTATGCCATATTGTGCTTCCTAACTAACTACATTGTTTATGGACATGAGCTCATTGCTCATGCCTTTAACCAAAAATTTCCTAACCTATGCCAGCCCAAAGGGCTTTAGGTTTATTGTGGGTTCATTTCCTTACTAATTAAATTAGCTTAAGGGTTGAAATCTGAACAGTATTGTGGTAATCCTAAAATGCTGATGGTTGTATGTGTGATCTTCCCAGGCTGGCAATGATATATAAATGGAAGCCAAAATTATACAGCACAGGTTCTGTCTGTAATGGTATGACTGCTATAATGGAATGAAGGCTCCCATTAAATTGATATCTGCGATATACACGGGTATGACTAGCATACATGTGAGATTCCCAAACGATAATTCATCAGATAAACTGACACTGCATATTATAAGAGTGTGTCCCATTTCTTCCAGTAGCTTACTTAGTAATTTGTTTGCTATAATTAAGTAATTTGAAATATTTACCTTCATGTAATAAATTGCCATGTGCCTGTTAACGTCAATCCTATTTCCTACTTGTAATCTGATCATGTTAAAGGTGTTCAGTCTCTCATGGTGACAGGTATAGCATGGCCGTATGGGATACAATCCAGAAATTGCTATTTCTGCTAGAAACTAATTAAAAGCAACCGGAGTTTTGCAGTCAAAGATTTGGCTGGGTACATTAGGGGAAGACAAGGGGAAGACGTTGGCAGATGTACATCTGTGAATGATCTCCTTAGACATGCAGGCAATGAGTCGTAGGTGAAGGTCAAATGTAATTATACAGTGCCATTGCAGGTTGCAATGGCATGAGGCCTCCCACTGAATAGGTAGCTGGGATATACAGAGGTGTGGCTGGAATACATGTAAAATTACCTTAATGGAAATTGCATGCCGCAAGAATGAATCCCAAAGAGCCAGTGTGGTGTAGTAGCTAAAGTGTTGGACTGGGAGTTGGGAGATCCGGGTTCTAGTCCTGAATCTGACCATGGAATCTGGCCACTGGGTGACTTTGGGCCAGTCACAGACTGTCAGCCCAATCTATCTCACAGGGTTGTTGTTGTGAGGATAAAATGGAGAGGACGGGGGTTATGTATGCTGCCTTGGGTTCCTTGGAGGAAAAAAGGTGGGATATAAATGCAATAGTAATTATAGGGTGACCTATAAAAGGAGGACAGGACTCTTATATCTTTAAGAGTTGTATTGAAAAGGGAATTTCAGCAGGTGTCATTTGTATATATGGAGAACCTGGTGAAATTTCCTCTTCATCACAACAGTTAAAGCTGCAGGTGCCCTGCCTTCTTTTAAATCTGGTCACTCTAGTATAGCTCCTGCAGCTTTAACTGTGGTGATGAAGAGGGAATTTCACCAGGTACTCTATATATCCAAATGACACCTGCTGAAATTCCTTTTTCTATGCAACTGTTAAAGATAAAGGAGCCCTGTCCTCCTTCTCATATGGTCACCCTACTTTAAAGTGCTTTAAAGCAGTAGTGTAGATCCTGCCCCAGTCATTCCCTCCCCCATTTAGGGTGACCCTATGAAAAGGAGGACAGGGCTCCTGTATCTTTAACAGTTGTATTGAAAAGGAAATTTCAGCAGGCGTCATTTGTATATATGGAGAACCTGGTGAAATTCCCTCTTCATCACAACAGTTAAAGTGCAGGAGCTATACTAGAGTGAGCAGATTTAAAAGAAGGCAGGGTACCTGCAGCTTTAACTGTTGTGATGAAGAGGGAATTTCACCAGGTTCTCCATATATACAAATGACACCTGCTGAAATTCCCTTTTCAATACAACTCTTAAAGATATAAGAGCCCTGTCCTCCTTTTCATATGGTCACCCTACCCCCATGCCCACCCCCCAAGGGGCTCTAGGGGGCAGTGGCGGCTGGTTGTTTTGATGCCAGTAGGGCATCTGCTCTGGGTTATAGCTAGAACCACACCGAACTCTAAAGGAGCTATTGAAGGGGCTGAACCTAAATCCCCAAAATGGGTCCATTGCCTTGGATCAACCAATCAAATTTATTACGGCCATAGACCAGCCGATTAAAAACAGCTAGAAATACAGTAATTATAAAAGCAAGACACAGTAATTATAAAAGCAAGACAAATTAAGATAACTATGATTACAACTAATATGAAAGCAATCCAGTTAAAGACAGGGGAATAAGAGTCATGTATCTGAAGCAGAATATGTCATAAACATAATAGTAATGGTACCTCTATAAAGGCTTACTATCCTTGATTTATCATAATTTTTCTGCAAGCGATAAGCAGATGCACAGAATCATGCTACATTGTGTGTCATCAGGGGGCTCCGATCTGATAATAGGTATTTTAAATAAAATGCTGCAGCTCTCCCTGTTTTTTTAAGGAGAATTGGGGTAATAAGATCTTTGTGGAAGTCACGGTAAAAAGGACAATGGAGTCATCGTACATTTTATTTATTTATTTATTGCATTAAATACATGGGCTTCAATTTCCACACTTCCCATGCCACAAGGGCATATTCGCTCCTGAACAGCAGTGCCTTGGATAGTATTTTTAGAGGTCTGACCAGCCCCTTAGATGGCTGTTTCAGAGGTCTGAGTGGTTCTGACGGAAACCAGGAGCGAATTCACCACCCCACTGACATGGTAGCCACCAGCCTCCACTGGTATACATACACATTTAGGAGTAATATTACTATAGCTTAAATAGAAGTAAAATGCATCTCACCATAGCAGGTATGAATGTGTCCACTGAGATGCCTGTTCAGTCTGTCTTCTAGATGAGAACGGTTTCGATGGGCAACTATGAGACCACTGCCAGCTCTCCAAATAGAGCAGGGGTATAGGCAGTTGTGACCCTCCTGATGCTTTGGCCTACAACTCCCATAATCTCTCACCCTTGGCTCTGCTCAGTGGCAGCTGGTGGCTCCAGTTTCGGTGGGGCTATAAATCCATTCTGGGTTTCAGTCAGTATCAGCCAGAACTCTAAAGGAATAAAATCTTATTATTTATTTTATTTATTGCATTTTTATACCACCCAATAGCCGAGGCTCCCTTGGTAATTAGGAATTGTTGGAGTGTATGCCTTAGCATCTGGACCCACTGATGATGAATACTTGTGGTTTTTTTATTTATTTATCAATATATTTATGCTCTATCTCTTCAAATAAATAAAAAAAAAATCCCAGATAACTTACATACAAATATAGGATAGTATTTATTTATTTTATATATATAGGCTTCCTTTTAGGGCAAACCCCTCAAAGTGGCTTCTATGGGAAGTAAAATATCGAAATGCAAATTGAAATTTAAAGGGTTTTATTTATTTTATTTATTACATTTACTTTTTTTTTACATTAAAGAACAAAAATACATCATGCCAAAACATTATTAAAAATAAAATTTAATATTCATAAAATCATCCTATAGCAGAGCGGGGACGACAACAACCCTTTATCTTCCACCAATTTGCTGCTGCCTCCTAACTTCTGCCGCCTGAGGTGACTAATTCCACTCTGCCTAATGGTAGGACAGGCCCTGCCAATAGGATCACAATATCCTTTTCTGTGTGTCAAAACTCAAATCATGCAATGCTGACAAACCACAGTTGTGCAATCTGGATTCCACCACATGGCAGCAATAGCTTAAGTGGGTTATCTGGATTGGGTGGTTAATTAATTTCCATGTGAGCTCCATTGATGGTGCTGTGATGGCTATAGTTAGAAGCATGCAGCAGGGCTGTACTCACGCGTAATCCACCTAGCTGCCTTTTACGCTGCTTAATGTGGAAGACTGACTACATGGACCTGACCTTTTTCAGCAGTAGCCACTGAGGTATGACTGAGGTCTCCATTTGAGATCATGATGCATGTTCATCCCTCAATGATCACAATGTCAAGTGATTCTTTGCACGTGTGAAAAATGCCTTCATGGATCAAACATCACTTAATATCAGCTCAGACATAACAAACATTTGGAGGAGGCAACTCACCTAGCTAGCGCCAAGTGTCCTGGAGGAGAAGGCTATCAATGGCTACTAGTCCTGATGGCTAAGTGCAACTTCCTGTATCAGAGGCAGTAAGCCTGCATACACTAGTTGCAGGGGACCATGGGTGGTGGGAGGGTGCTTTTGCACCACATCCTGTTTGTGTGTCCCTGGTCGACAGCTGGTTGGCCCCTGTGTGAACAGAGTGTTGGACTACATAGACCCTTGGTCTGATCCAGCAGGGCTCCTCTTATGTCCTTAAGTCGAAGACAAGTAATTGAGTAATGAGATGATGATGATAATAATAATAATAATAATAATAATAATAATAATACCACCGTATTTCTTTGATTGTAAGACGCACACTAATTTCAGTACCACCAACAGAAAAAAAACACCTAAGACACACCCACGATTCTAAGACGCACCCCATTTTTAGAGATGTTTATATGGGGAAAAAAGTGTGTCTTAGAATCGAAGAAATAGGGTATGTTTCTTACCTGCCTTTCCACTTGGATCGAAGCAGAGAACAACAGTGAATATAAAACACATTAAAAACTGATTAAAAACATAGCATACATAATTAAAACATCCTAAAATCATTCTAAAATTTCATTGGATAGGCCTGCCTAAAAATAGACCAGTCTTTATTGCTTTTTTAAATGCTAAAAGGCTGTCAAGTTGACGAATCTTGGAGCCATCTGCATGTGTGTCTCATCTGAATTGGCTCTGTGTTGTCACTCAGCATAGATTACTCAAGACTTCCATGGTAATGTGCCACCCATGTGTTGATGGGGAACACAACTGCTATTCGTGCCGACATTACGAATGTCATGACTGACACAGCAACCAGTGAAATGAATGAGGAAGGATTTCCCCCCTAGAGCTACATGAGAGAACGAATCGAGAACAAGACATCATCTCTTGCACTTCATTTGCTGCTGCGGTGCTTGCCACAGCCTGAGATTCTCTATCAATAAAAGAAGGTTTATTTATTTATTTATTTATTTAAGGATTTTTATGCCGCCATTCAGCCAAAAAAGGCTCTCATGGCGGCTTACAAAGGTATTTCTTGACAGTCCCTGCCCACAGGCTTACAATCTAAAAGACATGACACAAAAGGAAAGGGGATTGGGAGGGAGGAGGAGGAGGGGGAAAAGGAAAGCAAACTCAGGCACTACAATCTTAGTTGTAAAGTTCAGCAGTTACAGATGACAGCAGGAGGGAGGGGGCTCTCAGCTGGAGCTGGACCCAGGCACGGTGGAGAGGTGCCTGGCTGCTGCTTCCTCCCTCACTGGTGGCCTCTGCAGTGACAGTTGGTAGAAGAACATAAGAACAACAACCCCAAACCAATAGCACAGTGTGGCGGGATGACCTCCAGATGCTTTGGACTACAACCTCCATCACCCCTGACATTGGCCATTCTGGCTGGGGCTGATGGGAGTTGTAGTTCAAAACATCAACAAGGGACCTGGGTGCCCATGTAGAAAACAAATCATCGAAACTACAGCAGCATAGGAGTCTGTGAGGGGCATACAAGAAGTGTGCTTGAATTTTTGGGCTCCACCCACCCCGACACCTAGCCATATTATACCCTTAATAAATACCTTGTTTTCGGTGTGTTTGGATCTAGCCTTAGACCGGGATCATAGGAAGGGACATTAAGCCATTTGTCAGTCTAGTTCAGTATTGTCTTCTCTGACTAACATCAGTTCTTCAGGGCCTTCTCAGTGGTGGCCCCCCGACTATGGACTCCCCACTCAGGCTTGTCTGCCATCCACACTATCATCTTTTTGGCATTAGGTTACTGCCCTGTAGTCCTGGGCATTTAATGGCTTTTAGTAGCATATGATGGGGCGTTAATGCCAGTCATCTAAACAGGTTAGTGTTTTATTGAAACTGTTTATTATCTGTCTAAATAATTTAAAATTTTGTATATGTACATTTTATGCTGTATTTTTATATTGTATTTTATTACTTTATGAATTGTTGTAAACCAAAATGTTGGCTATTGGGCGGGATAGAAATGAAATAAACAAATAATATAAAAAATGCAGGTTGCTTACCTGTAACCGTAGTTCTTCGAGTGGTCATCTGTGCAGTCACACAAAATGGGCTCTGCGCCTGCGCGGAGTCTCGATCGGGAAAAAACGTCTATAGCTGAGGCTTTTTTGGCGGGAACCCCTCCCCCACGCTCGGAGTGCGCATGAGCAAGCTGAGGGGTTCCCGCCCAGAAGCTCAGTTCATGGAGACCGCCATTGTGGCCTCGAAACCGAGCAAAAATAAAAGCTGCCGGCATCGATGGAGACATCGATGCCGAACCCAGTGTCCTTACAGTAGTATTAAATGTTAGTATCGATGAAGGTGTCGATACCGAAATAAAGTTTTGTCAAAACAATGTTACTGTATCCTTAGGGTAACTACCCGTATATATATATATATATATGTTATTAAGAAAGACATAAGTTACTATAACTATTACACCGAAGTGGGGATGGTAGGGTGGGTTGTGTGACTGCACAGATGACCACTCGAAGAACTACGGTTACAGGTAAGCAACCTGCATTTCTTCTTCGTGGTCTCTGTGCATCACACAAAATGGGAGATTAGCAAGCTGACTTACAGGAGGTGGGTCGGTGTCCTTATGTCAATATCAATGAAAGAACAGCCCTCCCGAAAGAGCAGTCAGCTCTCGCTCTCGTGTCCAAGCGATAGTGTTTCACGAAAGTCGATGGCTTTGACCAAGTTGCAGCGCGGCAAATTTCAGGGATGGAGATGCCCTTGCCGAAGGCTGTCAAGGTGGCCATCGCCCTTGTAGAATGGGCTTGGACATTTGTGTCCAGAGGGAGTTTGGCAGGTTGGTATGCCAGCTTGATAGTCTCAACTATCCATCGTGCAAGTCTTAGAGATGAAATAGGCATACCTTTATGTTGTCCCGAGTAGGTGACAAACAAACGGGGTGACTTGCGAAAAGGTTCTGTACGCTGCTTATAAAAAACTAATGTCCTTCGTACGTCCAGTGTATGGAGGGTAATTTCCATCTGTGATGATGGAGAAGGAAAAAACGCAGGAAGAACAATGTCCTGATTCAGATGGAATTCTGAAACCCCCTTGGGCAGAAAGGCTATGTCAGGCCTTAATATGGCTTTATCCTTATGGGAAGTTAGATGAGGGGGATCTATACGGAGAGCTGCAAGCTCACTCGATCTCCGAGCCGTAGCAATGGCTATTAAAAAGGCCGTTTTAAAGGAGAGTAACCTGAGGTCTGTTGCGGCTAGTGGTTCGAACGGTTTTGAAGTTAATGAATTTAGTATCACTGAGATGCTCCAGGATGGTATACGTGCACGGATTGGTGGAGTTAAATTATTGAGTCCCTTCAAAAAGCGTTTTGACAGAGGATGTGAAAACACAGTTGAATTTTCTATATTGGACCGGATTGATGATATTGCTGATAGATATACGCGTATGGAAGACGTTGATAAGCCCTTTTCTGAGAGAGATAACAGAAATGTGAGAATTTGGTCCATGGTGAAAGAGAAAGGGTTGAAATTGTTATCTTTGGCAAATTTCTCAAAGGTAGTCCACTTTTGTGTATACGACTTCCGAGTGGATGGTTTCCTAGCTGCTTCTAGAATGTCTTGCAATCGAGTGGAAGTTACATTAGATTGGAGAACTGAATGTTCCATGCTGTTAACCTCAGGGTTTGTAGATTGGGGTGTCTGATTATGCCTTGTTGTTGTGTCAGCAGTGTTGGTAACAGTGGAAGTTGTCTGTATCGACTGTTCGACAACCGTAGAAGTGTGTCAAACCACGTTTGCCTCTGCCACCAGGGAGTGATCAAGATACAATTGGTCTTGTTGGCTATTATCTTGGCAATCACTCTGGGTATGATGAGAAAAATAGGAAAACGCGTAAAAGAGGGCGTTCGTCCATTGCCGTGTGAAGGCGTCGCCCAAGGAGTTCTTGCCTAGACCTGCTCGGCTGCAAAAATTGCAAATGATTTTGTTTGTCTCTGTGGCAAAAAGGTCGATGTCTGGCGTGTTCCATGTTTGGAATATTGATTTGGCTACAGTCTTGCTGAGTTGCCACTCGTGTGCCAGATGATAGGAATGACTTAAGAAATCGGCTAGTGTGTTTTCAGTGCCGGCAATATGGATGGCAGTGAAAGTGACATGTCTTGGGATGCACCAGTCGAAGATTTTCATTGTCAACTTTAGAAGACGTTCCGATTTGGTGCCACCCTCCTTGTTCAGATACGAAAACACTGTGGTATTGTCTGTGGCTATCTGTATAAAAAAATTCTGTAATCTGGGATTCGAACGCAACGAGAGGTCTTCGAACTGCTCGCAGTTCGAGAAGATTTATATGCTGTCTGGCTTCCTTCTTGGGCCATAAGCCCTGGACAGTTAGGGAGCTTAAATGTGCGCTCCAACCATTCATTGACGCATCCGTTGTCAGTATGTTTGTTGGTTGTTCTTGACTGAACGGGATTCCCTGTGTTAGATGGTCGATTACCGTCACCATACAAGAGAGTCTTTTACTCTTGTCGGAGGGTACAGTAAGAGATTTTATTTTATTTATTTTGAGGATTAAAGTGTTTCAGAAACCAAGATTGAAGTGGTCGCATCTTTAGGCGGGCATATTGAACCACTGTCGTGGTGGAAGCCATAAGGCCTAATAAGTGCTATACTTTGAACGCCGATATGTGGGTTCGACATCGAAAAGTTTTGAGCGAGATGGATGATGCGTGTGCATCGAGAGGCCGGTAGGAAGGCTCGGGCGGATACGGAATCGAGAATCCCCCCGATGAATTGAATGACCTGTGAAGGGTTTAATTGGGATTTTTTCATAGTTGATATAGAGGCCAAATTTACATAATAGACTGCAAGTAATTTGTATCGAATTTTGAAGTTATTGTTTTGTTGGTGCTACAATAAGCCAATCATCAAGATAGGGAAAAACTTCTACACTGTTGAGACGAAGGTGGGCACAGATGGTAGACATACATTTTGAAAAGACCCTTGGGGCTGTGGATAGGCCGAAAGGGAGAGTTCTGTATTGAAAGATGTTATGGCCAATTATAAAACGTAAATATCTTCGGTATGTGTCCTCCATCGCGATGTGGAAGTAGGCATCGCGAAGATCAATAGATGCCAACCATTGCCCTTTAAGTAATAGTGGATAATGGAAGCCAAAGAAACCATTCTAAACTTTTTGGTTGTGATATGTAAATTTAACAGACGCAGATCCAAAATAGGGCGAATTCCTCCATCTCTTTTTGGTACGGTAAAGTACCTAGAGTAGAAAAACCTTTTTAAGGTGACTCCATGGGACGGGTTCGATGGCGCCTTTGCTAAGGAGCATGTCGACCTCCTGGAGTAGAGGTACCGTAGGTGGTGTAACCTTTACATTAACGAGAAGAGGGAGGGTTTAAAATTCTATGCGGGATCCTCTTTGTACTATAGAGAGGACCCATGTGTCGGTAGTGATAGTCTCCCATTGATGGTAAAAGTGGGAGAGTCTATCATTAAAGAAAGTAATGGGATTATTTACAGGTGTAGGCAGGGAATCAAAGACGCCGTTTAAAACCTGCGTCACTCCTGCGAGAGGTTGCCTATTAGGGTAATATGAAGAACGTGGTTGGACCCAGCGTCGTTGGAATTGTTGTTGAGGTTGGTTGAAGCCCATACGGCGGGCTGTTGTTCTCGCCTTTTGTACGGTATCGAGGGAATTGTCGGTGTCGGCATTGGAAAGGCCGATACCGTCGAATGGTAAGTCCTCTATTCTAGAGCGAGCCTCTTGAGAAAAGGCCCGCCAAGCGGAGCCAAACATGTCGACGGAGTGCTATGGTTCCTGTCAGAGTATTTGCGATACAATCAACCTGGTGTTTGGAGGAATGTATCTGCTGACGGGATAGCTGTGAAGCTTCGGAATAGAAGAGTCTAGCCCAATGCTTCTTGTTGTCAGGTAAGTGTTCCATCAATTTCCCCATCTTATCCCATAGCAGTAATTGGTAACCAGACATTGCTGCTTGGTAATTTGTAATTTTTAAGCCTAAGGATGAGGAAGTGTATAACCTGCGTGCTAGGAGGTCTAAACGATGTCCCTGTTTATTGACAGGTGATGAATGCTGATACCTGCTTTTCCCCTGAGCGGCCTCAACGACAATGGAGTTCGGAGGCGGATGCTCAAAGAGGAACTGGACATCTGCGTTCTGGACCTTGTCGGGAAAAATGACCCAAATCCTCTGATGGAGAGGTGCCCCCTTGTGGAGCAACCTCTATATCTGGGGCCGCAATGGATGGTCGTGCCAACAACGAAGATGAAGAATCAGAGTGCTAATCGTCGTGAGGACACGATGGAGAATTGACTCTAGGAACCGGCATGTGAATGAGTGGTTCCGTGTGTACTGGCATCGATGAGACTGGATTGAGGGCTAGGCATTGTAACGGACGGTGTAGCTACAGGTTCAGCCCATGGATGTCCCCCATAGTATGGTAGTCGGGCGTGATAGGCTTGGGGAGAATATCCCCACTGTCCTTCATAAGGTCTTTGATAATACACGTCTCGACCGTAATATTGGTTACAGCAAGGATACCGTTCCCATCTCTCATGGTGTGGTGAACGGGACCTGTCTCTCGACAGCGGTGGTCTGTCATAGTAATAGTAGTCTCTCCCTGAGTGACCCGAAAGCATGGACTCTGGGGAGTCGTGTCAATAGCGCCTGTCCTCAGGTCGCGTCTGACCAGGGGGTATAGGAGAAATGTCTCTGATTTCCCCTTCAGAACTTGACGTCAATCTCGGAC
Source organism: Elgaria multicarinata webbii (assembly GCF_023053635.1). Classification (NCBI taxonomy): domain Eukaryota; kingdom Metazoa; phylum Chordata; class Lepidosauria; order Squamata; family Anguidae; genus Elgaria; species Elgaria multicarinata. The sequence continues at coordinate 121,524,812 of NC_086175.1, read as the reverse complement.
CGTGTGCCGACTGCGGTCTTAGTGTCGGTATAGGTGACAACAGAAAACAGCGGCAGCAGTGGAGGTGGCAGAGGTTGTGCCGGTATCGGCATCGATGCCGAAGCCTCGGCCGCCGAAGTTTGTGGCAAAGGATTATTCCTCGATGCCGATGGGGATTGTACGGTATCGACCGTCGACATCGGTATATTAGTCATCAGAGGAGGCGAAGACGGCCGAGTAGGTTCGGCACACTCTTTTTAAGAGATTTTTTATATCTCTTTTTCCTGCACTCCTCTGGTATTCATCAGAGGAGGAGAAGACGGCCGAGTAGGTTCGGCACACTCTTTTTAAGAGATTTTTTATATCTCTTTTTCCTGCACTCCTCTGGTATTCATCAGAGGAGGAGAAGACGGCCGAGTAGGTTCGGCACACTCTTTTTAAGAGATTTTTTATATCTCTTTTTCCTGCACTCCTCTGGTATTCATCAGAGGAGGAGAAGACGGCCGAGTAGGTTCGGCACACTCTTTTTAAGAGATTTTTTATATCTCTTTTTCCTGCACTCCTCTGGTATTCATCAGAGACGGAGAAGACGGCCGAGTAGGTTCGGCACACTCTTTTTAAGAGATTTTTTATTTCTCCTTTTCCTGCACTCCTCTGGTTTTGAGGCGGTATGCTTTGCCCTTTTTTTGCTTTCTTTGCTAATCGTTTGGCAATGGAAAGCATAACACTTCTCCCAGGCGTCACCGGTATCTCTGGCTGTTGTTGTTCCTGAGCCAATAAGGGAGATTTTGGGAAAGGTTCAACAGGCTCCATAGTGCTGGAAGTCGATGTCGAGGGTTTTTCGACTGATTGTAAGGCTTTGCTCCAAAGCAGGGCTTTCAGCCTCTCTGACCTGTGTCGTCGTGTTTGCTTGGAATTTTTTTTGCAAAAAACGACAGGTCTCGACAATATGGGCTTCACCCAAACACGAAAGGCACAAGGAGTGTCCGTCTGAGGGGGGAAGTTTACTTCCACCGGGGCCTTGAGGGCCATGCGCCCTTTTGGGCGTTTTCGCCTTTGCGAAAAGAATAGGAAAAGAAAATTGTAAAATAACAATAATAATATTAAAGTAGAAATATGAGAAGGATAGAAAAAAATAAGAAGAAGAATAAAACGCCTCTTACAATTTTATTTTCTACAGAGAATTTTCCCAACGAGGTCGCCACAATGGCGGTCGAAAGAGAACTGAGCTTCTGGGCGGGAACCCCTCAGCTTGCTCATGCGCACTCCGAGCGTGGGGGAGGGGTTCCCGCCAAAAACGCCTCAGCTATAGAAGTTTTTTCCCGATCGAGACTCCGCGCAGGCGCAGAGCCCATTTTGTGTGATGTACAGAGACCACGAAGAAGAAATAATGGAGACGGTAGGGATTGAACCTGGTGCCTTCTGCATGTGACATATGTGCTCCATCATTGAACCATCCACTTTCCCCCAACCTGGTGCCCTCCCGATGTGTTGGACTGCAAAACCCATCATTCTCAGCCAGCCAGGTTGGGGAAGGGTGGAACCCAGCCCTCTTGCTCTAAGAGGGAATTCAAAAGCAGAAGAAAAATGAAATGTGGCCTTTCTTTCCACACATTGTAGCTTTAGTTTATTAAATGGTACATTTCCCCATAATTCCTTTGATGTCACAAAAGGATGCCAGGATTGATGTGCTTTTTCATTTCTTTTGTTACTGTGCAAATGGATTTAAATATAATAATGAATCTTTCAATCAGGTAAAAGGCTGACAAGTAATCAACGAACAATGCAAACCTATGCAGGTTTACTCAGAAGTAAAGCTAATTGTTTTCAATGGGGTTCATGCATTCATAGGTAAGTGTGTACAGCAGGGGTGCACACCCAGGGCCCAGATTTGCCCCTCACTCATGGGGCATCTCTCTCCTCCTCCTCCCCAGTGATCCTGTTAGTTTGCTCTTTCCCCACTGCTGGGATGTGTGTGTGTGTGTGTGTGTGTGTGTGTGTGTGTGTGTACGTACATATGTGTGTATGTGCCTGTGTAGCACCCAATCCATGAGCTAGCAACACACACGGCTTTCCAGGATGAAAAGTTTGTGCACCCCTGAGGTTTAGGAGTGGGCAAAAGCAGATCTCCAGATGTGTTTGATTTCAGCTCCCAGCATTCCTGATCATTGTCCATGTTGGCAGAGGCTTCTGGGAGTTGAAGTTTAAAACATCTGGAGATCCACCTTCTGCCCTCTTATAGTGTACAGAACTGCAGCCTAACCATTTCATTTTTACTGGTTGGCTCAGTCCAATATTACGGACTGTTGGCAGCCCTATAAGACCTTATTTGGGGCTTAGTACTGGTTCAAAAGTGCCTAGTTATCGATTTCTCTCTCTCCTAATACTAGAACCTAATGGAGTCACACTATGAAGCTGACTGGTGGGAGATGCAGGATACATAAAAGGAAGGGCTTATGGGAGGATTATGTACACCGCCTTGGGTTCCTTAACAGGAAAAAAGGCAGGATATAAATAATGTAATAATAATAACAATAACAATAACAACAACAACAATAATAATAATGGCTTCGTCACACATTATGGAATTCGCTACCACCTGATGTTTTAAAGCCACCAATTTGGATGGCTTTAAAAGGGGGTTAGACAAATTCCTGGAGGAGAAGACCATCAATGGTTACTAGTCCTGATGGCTATAAGCTACCTCCAGTATCAGAGGCAGCATGCCTATGTACACCAGTTGCTGTGGAACATGGGTGGGAAAGTGCTCTTGCACTCATGCCCTGCTGGTAGGTCTCCCTTTGACAGCTGGTTGGCCACTTGTGATCCAGTGTGGCTCTTCTCATGTTCTTAAGGAGATGCTAGGGATGGAATTGGGGCCTTCTGTATGCAATGCAAATCCTCTACCACTGAGTTATGCCTTCCTTTATGCGCAAATGAGCAATCGCATAAAGAACTTTCATATCACCCCGAGCCTGTGGTTTTATGTAAATGCCTTTCTTTTTGTATTTTGCATGTGTTTTTAATTTTTGTAACCCGCCCGGGGAGCATTGGCTATGGGGCGGTATAAAAATGTAATACGTGAAATGAATGAATGAATGAGTGTGTGCCACTTGTTTGTATTTTTTCCATTAGGAATTGATTTTTCAGCTGCCAGACATCAAGGGCACATGGAGTCAAGGGAGGTACATGTATTGTGTGAATCAGACTTGAGAACAGAACAGCATGTATGCCTGCACCATTTATTCCCTAGTCCAGCCTTCGCCAATCTGACTTCCTTCAGAGGTATCGGACTACAACTCCTACCACCCCCAGCTAGCTGGGGATGGTGGGAGTTGTAGTCCAATACCTCTGGAGGACGCCAGGTTGAGGAAAGCCGCTCTAGCTGAAACCATGGTCTTGTGAACACTTCTCCTGAATTCTGTTCTTCTTTTCTGCTCTCCTGAGTGACCACATCCCACCTTTGCCCTTGGGTTAGATGCCCTCGGGGGTCTTTTCCCCCTTTCCGTTGACACAGACATCCTTCCGAGTTTGCAGTTCTTCATGGCTCCTTGTGGCTTGGTCTGCGGATGGATTTGGCCTCCCGTTAAAATTAAAAGCCCAGCGACCTGGGAAGAAACGTTCCCCTTTGTGACCCACTGGCCTGGCCAGGGAAGGGCCTTGCCAGCTGCTGATCAGCTGCTGCTTGCTGCTGATCAGCTTAGCCAGACATTTGCTGCAGTGTCTTCTTTTTCTTTTGCGGCGGGTGGCTGGCTGAGAGGCCCTCCAAGCCGGGGAGGAAACTTGCCCAGTCCTGTCCCTCCGCCCCTCCCCTGCTCGCCTCCAAGGGGCTCCTGGTGGCAGTGGAGGCTGGTGGCTCCGACGCCAGTGGGGCTGTTGATCCGCTCTGGGTTTTAGCCAGAACCAGGCCGAACCCTAAAGGAGCTATCCAATGTGCTGAACCCAAATCCCCCCCCCCCAAAAAAAAGAAATAGGACCAGCGCATTGGATGGTTCCCAAGCCTGGCACCTTGGTTCGACTTCTCATTGAAACCCAGAGGGGATTCACAGCCTCACTGACATCGGAGCCACCAGCTGCCACTGCCCGGTGGGGATCCCGACTGCAATGCGGTTCTCCCTCTCTCCGCCCTTCCCTTCTGTCACCACAGCTGTGGCCAGGAGCCAAAAAAACATCAACAGCTAGCCGGGGCTAGTCGCGGCGACTCGATGACGCAGCGTGGCGGGAGGGGGGGGGAGGAAAAGGAAGAGAAAGCAAGCGAGAAGGAAAAAGAAGAAGCATTCTGATCTCTCTCTCCGCCCCTTCCCGCGGGCCCTCGTGACTCTGAGCGCGTGCAGAGCGCCGAGCGGCGCGCCCGTGGCGCAGCTCAGCGCCGCGCGCTCTTCACGTGCCCGGGGCGCGCTCACACGGCGCTGCTGCGTGAGGGGGGAAGGCTGGGCGAGCGCCGGCTTGCGGCGGTGTCGTATTTCAGGCGCCTGCGGAAGGCTGCGCCGCTCAAACTCGCGCTGATCCTCGTCCGGATCGCAGCCTCCCTCCGCCTCTCTCTCTCTCCCTCGGAGCAGCGCGGCACTTGTGGTAGAACGGCAGCTCGCCCCTTCCTTTCGCCCGGGAGAAAGCCAAGGCATCGCCCCGCCGAAATGTGGCTCTCGGTCTTCCGCCTGTGCCTGCTGGCCGCGGTGGCCTGGCCCGGCCCGGCCAGGGGCGAAGTGGTGGTGGCCCCGGCGGGCTTCGCGGACTGCGACGCCTTCTTCTACCAGGGGGCGCCCCCCGAGGGGTTGCTGCCGGCTGCCGCGCCCGTGAGGATCTGCCAGAAGTTCAAGCAGGAGCCGCGCTTCGCCACCCTGTACAGCACGCAGGACAAGATCCCGCTTTACGCGGCTTTTCGGTACGCAGGAGAGGAAGAAGCCGCTTCCGCGGATCCGGACGAGGAGGAGAAGTGGTTGGTGGAACCGCAGGTGAGCCTCGTGGGGTGGGGGTGGTGGGAGAAGGGCCCCCGAAGAAGGGGCCCCGGGGAAGGGGGTGGGATGCAAAGACAATTTTGCCAAGCGGATGGAGATTTTAGGAAGAGCCAGAGGGTTCTGGAACGGTTCCATCTGGTGTTACCTTAAACCCAGAGGTATGTGGAACCCGTTGCCCCAAGATGCGCCATGCCCTGGCTTTGAACAGGGGATTCATTCATCGATACCGTTTCTGATCTGCTTTTCATAATTAAAAATAACCCCAGAGCAGGGGTACAAAATCAACCTGGCCTGAGGTACAGCGGCAAATCCCCCACCACCACCATCAAGGTGCGTACCATCCAAAGCCAGCCAAATGGCAGAACATCTCTCCCCATCAGTAGAAATATAATACCTATATTTTTAAAAATCAATACCAGGCTGCCTTTTTAGGACGCCACATATTTGCTGCCTGAGCTCACTGCTTCGTGCTGCCTCGTGGTATGGCTGACCCTGAGACGTGATAAAATAGTACGGCATCCAATCATAAAACAGCACAGCGGGGGAGAACAGAAACACAGGTGTGTTGAAGCAGCCAAGATTCTTGTGGCGCCTTGAAAGTTGAATGGATTTATTCTGGCCTAAGCTTCTGTGGATGCTTTGGATGAAGCGGACGACAGTCCACAGAAGTGCAGGCTGGAATAAATGTGTTCGTCTTTAAGATGCCACAGGCAAGGCCGGTGCCAGGCCTTTTTGCGCCCTAGGCAAGGTGAGCTGCTTTCACACCCACCCACCGTATCCCCCCCACCCCAGGTAGGCGGAGACAGGTTACCTGTCCCTCGCCTGAAGTCCTCCTGGCTTGGCGGGACACTGCGGTGGGGTGGGTGGGCAGCTCCAATTCCGTCCGTTCACCGCCCCTGCCCCCCAGCGTCCCGGCTTGTCTTTGGCTGGGAGCCCCCAGCCGAAACCAAGCCGGGAAGCTGGGGGAGGGCAGTCAAACGGCTCCACGTTCTGACTTTCGGCATGCACGTGAAGTCAGAACGTGGAGTCGTTCCTTCCCTCCCCCCAGCGTCCCGGCTTGGGTTTGGCTGGGAGCCCTCAGCTGAAGCCAAGCCAGGGACGCTGGGGAGCAGGGCGGAAGGCTTCGGAACGGCGCACCTGGAAGCTGCCCTCACTCGGCCAGAGCGGCTCTGGGAGTGGGAGGGCGACTTCTGGGGGTGCCGACCTTGGCACTCTAGGCAGCCGCCTAACTGGCTTCTATGGAAGCGCCAGCCCTGGACACAGGACTATTGGTTGTTTTTGCTACAATAAGCCAAGCTCCCCTCTGGAAATGGTTACGGAGAAGTCAGTTTCCAGGATTCCATTGAAAGCCTGGGCTGCAAGTTTAGTTGATGCTGCAAGTTTGTAAGAGTCAATGATGATCGTAAATGAGGAAGGACCACAATGTGGCACCAACAAGAGCCCGTCCCCACTTGATCTTAATACCCAGGCAGGCATGTAAGGGAAAAGGTGCTCCATCGGGTATCCAGGTATTTGGCTGCTGTGGGAAACAGAAATACTCGCTAGAGTAGGCCGTTGGTCCGACCCAGCAGTGCCCTCCTGATGTTCTCATAGGTCAACAGGATGTGGAGAACTAGAGCACTGGGTGGGTGTGGAAGATGCAGCCTCAGTGCTGATCTCCAAATCCTTTCATGCATCCTGCCACGGCCGAGCAGAGCCCTGGCAGGGAGGTGCAGCCCATCTCGGTTCTTTGACAAGGGTAGAAAAGGGCAGAAATGGGCAACTCAAATGGTCAAGGGTCTGGAGCACCTCCCCTACGAGGGAAGGTTACAACAGCTGGGATTGTTTAGCTTGGAATAAATGAGGGGAAGAGGAGACATGATAGTCTTATACAAAATTATGCATGGTGTGGAGAATGTGGATAAAGAGACATTTTTCTCCCTCTAATACTAGAATCTTGGGTCATCCCATGAAGCTGATTGGTGGGAGATTCAAGACAGATAAAAGGAAGGACTTCTTCATACAGTGCAAGCTAAACTAAGGAATTCACTAACACAAGATGTAGTGATGGCCACCACTTTGGATGGCTTTAAAAGGGGAGTGGGTAAATTTCTGGAGGAGGCGGCTATTGGTTGCTACTAGCCCTGATAGTTGTGTGCTATCTCAGGTATTTGAGGCAGTAAGCCTGTGTGCATCAATTCCTGGGGAACATGGGTGGGAGGGTGCTGTTGCACCATGTCCTGCTTGTTGGTCCCTGGTCGACAGCTGTTCGGCCACTGTGTGAACAGAGTGCTGGACTAGATGGACCCCTGGTCTGATCCAGCAGGGCTTTCCCTATGTTCTTATGTAGCTGTGCGCCTTTGGCATTCCATAATGACATGTTACAAACCAAAACCACTCAAAACCAGGCTGCTGAGCAAACCTGCAGCTCTCTGTCAAGTTCTCCTTTTCCCATCTATAGTGTATATAGTTCAGTCTTCCCATACCTGGAGGATGTTTTGGAGTCTAAGCATTTAGGACTCCACTTCCCACCATCCTGACCATTGCCTATGGGGCTGAGGGAAACATCCAGAGTCCAAAACATCCAGAGGGTTTCAGGTTGGGGGAGGTTGGGGTAATACAACATACCTTGTGTTGGGGAGCCCAATGATGTCAGGACGCATGTTCATAGAATCATAGAATAGTAGAGTTGGAAGGGGGCTACAAGGCCATCGAGCCCAACCCCCTGCTCAATGCAGGGATCCACCCTAAAGCACCCCTGACAGATGGCTGTCCAGCTGCAACTTGAAGGCCTCAAGCGTGGGAGAGCCCACAACCTCCCTAGGTCATTGGTTCCATTGTTGTACTGCTCTAACAGTTAGGAAGTTTTTCCTGATGGACAGTCGGAATCTGGCTTCCTGTAACTTGATCCCATTATTCCGTGTCCTGCACTCTGGGAGGATCGAGAACTGCATGTTTTGGAGCGGGGAGGGGGAGCGATGGCACACACAAATGACCTGCTTAAGAGCAGCTCCATGTTTCTTATATCATGTGGTGGTTCCACATTGGCTAGGTGCGTATCCCACCAAGGAGCTCATGATGACCTCTCATTTTATACTCGCAACAATCCTAGGAGGTAAAGCGGTTGAAAGATTGTGACACCCTAAGCTACCCTGGAAAGCTTCGTGAGCAGGGATTTGGACCCAGGGCTCCCTGTTTCTAAATCAGCATTCCGTCCATGCTAGATACCATGTGACGCTCTGTCTAAAAGTGGCTCCCAGCTGTTTTGCGGCTATCATGTGGTTTGCCCACGGGTGGACCTGCGTAACACTCAATTGGTCTCCTGAGCATGTGTGCACAGACATTGGAGGATGCAGGCCTGTCATTTACACATTCTGAGTTTCCTGTGAGAAATGTGTGGCATTTTACCAGTAACGTGTGGCCTATTAACAGTACAGTGGCGCAACTGTGTCTGGACCATGGGGCCCAAATCCATGGCCCCGCAAACCACGGGGCCCTCAAATGTCCACCCAAGGGTGGCAAGGGAAGAAGCAAACTCCATTTTATTCCTGTAGTCATGGGGTGCTATGATTTAAGTGAGTTTAAAATGCAAAACTGCCCATGCTAAGAGAGGTTTTTTTTAAAAAAAAAATCAGGATTGGCAAACAGTTTTGTTACTATCGTACTTCTAACATATCAGGAATGTTGAAGCATTTTAAAAGCATGGGATAGGGCAGGAAAGTCAGACGGTAGTTATGTGCTTCACAACTGAAATAATATGCATGGCCTTCTAAAGGTTGGGGCTATAAGGACGCAATCCTATGCCTCTCTAGACAGAAAAAGCCAGCCATGTTTTCTGTGGAATGCTGGGGGTTATAGGACTTTTTTTCTGTCTAAACATGCATTGGATTTATTTATTTATTCATTGCATTTTTATACCGCCCAATAACTGAAGCTCTTTAGGCGGTTTACAGAAAGTAAAACCATAAAAACCATTCAAAATGTAAAACCAACAGTATAAAAGCACAATATAAAATACAATAAAAAAACATAACCAGGATAAAATCGATCAGCAATGCAGAAATTAATACAGATTTAAAATACAAATTTAAAGCAGCAAGTTTAAAATTAAGTTGCTTGTCTATTAAAATGCTGAGAAAATAAAAAGGTCTTCACCCTGGCATCTAAAAGAGTATAGTGTAGGTGCCAGGCGAACCTCTTTAGGGAGCTCGTTCCACAGCTGGGGTGCCACAGCAGAGAAGGCCCTCTTGGTAGCCACCTGCCTCACTTCCTTTGACAGGAGCTCATGGAGAAGGATCCCTGAGGATGACCTTAGGGTCTGGGCAGGCACAGATGGGAGAAAGTGTTCCTTCAGATCGCCTGGCCCCAAGCCATTTAGGACTTTGAATCAGGCCTGGACCTGGAGTGGCAGCCAGTGAAGCTAGAAAAGGACTGGCGTGATGTGGTCCCGTTTATTTATTTATTTATTTATTTATTTATTACATTTTTATACCGCCCAATAGCCGAAGCTCTCTGGGCGGTTCACAAAAATTAAAATCATCATAAAACAACCAACAAGTTAAAAATACAAATACAAAATACAATATAAAAAGCACAACCAGGATAAAACCACGCAGCAAAATTGATATAAGGTTAAAATACAGAGTTAAAACAGTATAATTTAAATTTAAGTTAAAATTAAGTGTTAAAATACTGAGTGAATAAAAAGTTGGCCAGACTCTTTTAGTAAACCTGCTGCCCTGTTTTGTACCAGCTGAAGTTTCTGGACCGTTTTCAAAGGCAGCCCCATATAGAACACATTGCAGTAATCCAGACAGATTGCACCTTAAATCCAAAGTCTAAAATTACATATGTGCACCACTATACAAGGGTCTTTTTTTTTTTAATGCGTGCTTCAAAATCATTTTAGCAAGTCACTCACTCACACACACATACACACACCAGCCTGACAGAGTTATGGTTTGGCAGGATAAATAAAGCAAAGTCCTTCAGCACATGCTAAAAGATGCTGTAGAAATAATCAGGAAAAGAAGTACAAGTTGGGTGGGAAACAGAGGTAGCATCATTTTATGCCCTGTTTTAAAAAGGACCCACACATGCTTACAGGCCCATCAACATCTGTTAGATTGTACATTTAGAGCCCAAGCCTATACATGTCTGCTTAGAAGTAAATGTCATTGAATTCAATGGGGCTTACACCCTGGAAAATGGGTATAGGATTGTACTGTTAAGCAGTCACACAATTCTAAATCCTTCTGGGGTAGGATTTTAGTTTTAGCTCAAGGGGTGGTGGTGAACCACCATTTCAGGGTCTCCCCCCCCCCCCAATGGGCCAAGATGAAGGAACAATGTTTTCCCCATCTCAACAGATAATCTACAGTTTCCCCTCTGGCAGTTGTGCATACATGCACATAAATAAATATCATTTTCAAGGGTTCATAAGGCTTATCAAAGAAAGCCCTCTTTCGGTCAAGGAGCCAGTGGTCAGCGCCTCTTCTATAGCTCAAGGGATGTCAAAGCAAACATGAGTTTTGGGATCAGTTCTCAATGAGGCGATGAACCTGTAGTCTTAAGAAAGATATGGAGGAAATTGTAACAGAAGCATCCGAAAGCATTTTCCACTCAGAAATGGTAGCTGGTTAGCATATCCAAACTCTGACAAAATCAAAGGGCGTGGGAAGCACTCCAATTTGCATTTCAAAAAGACAGCCATGTGCTAATTTGCAGTTAAGTGCATTTTTTTTTGTTCAAATCATTTTTCAATTTTGTAATGCCCCAATGCAAGATCAAGCTGCAGAGGAGCGATTATAATGTTTCCTAGACTACTGGGTCTGGGCTGAAGCACTTCAGCCTGCAGTTGGGGTTTGTGTGATATGATTGACAGCTCCAACATTACGCCCCCACCCCCATTCACTGCACTTAGTTGTGTGTGATTTTTGTCAGGATTTTGGCTGACAAGAGAAGGCATCCCTTCTCTACACACTGTGGCTGCAATGAAAATCCCCCACCCCAACCTCCGGTCTGGAATTTAAATTTATAAACAACCACTAGACCTGGCCTTACAAATCAAGTAACCTCTGGTTTGTCTCTGAGCGATCCCTGCCACACAACCCTGTGTGGTTGCAGAGGATTCTGGGGGAACTCGGCCCATGCCTGGTGGGCCTCGCCATTGTCCCACGAGTGTGCTCCCCGTGCCCTCTCTGCGGCTGCACACGACAGCGGGAAGTAAATAGGGGCACACAGTCTGCCCTGGTCTATGATCCACTGATCTCACTGGGGATCTTCGATAAGCTTCTGCGGAATCTCAGGATGTTTTCTAGAATTTTGCCCGCCGGTGACGGTTCCCACCAGGGAAGGGGCGGGCGCCTTCTTCCCAAGGGAGGCAAAGGCTGCACCAGCTTCTCTCCCGCACCCTTCACAAACTGTCTTCTGGAAACAGAAAAAGGCTTGAGTCCAAAATGAATAGGGAAAGGACAGGACAGGGTGATGGTGGTGGTACTGCTGCTCTTCATGCACAAACATCTCCCTTTGTAACTGCCCAGCTCCTCTTCAGCAGAGAGCCGTCAAGGGAGGCATTGTCAAGGGAGCTGATCAGGCACAGCAGCCTGTTTCACAGTGACGCTTGTAAGCATGCGCCGATCCCAGCTGATGCTCCCCAGCGATAGCCCTCTTCGCTGCCCTGCCTTGCGCTAGGAGCGAATGCGCACTGCACTTCCTGCTGGCGCTGATGTGGGCAGGGCTGGTTGATGCTCTAATCTTCGGAGCTGGGAAAGGGAGGCAGGGGACTGCAGATGCAGCAGCAGCGTTCCGAGGGAAATGCTGCTCGGCGCGTTAATGTTTCAGCCGGGTTCCCGTGGGACCTTGAAGAAACAAACTCCAGTCGTACAGAACTGAACCGTCAGCCAAAGATTTCACACACACCCCTCTCTCCTGACATCATCTCTGAGGGGTATCGCTGATGGCTGCTGACTCACCGCAGGGTGGGGGTTCTTTGCTTTATTGATCTTTCGGGCTCGTGGTGGAGGAACGCGCAGAAATATCGAAGAGTTCAGCCAGCGAGGAGGGAAAGGAGAGTCCAGAATGCTTGCCGATAAGAAATGTTTCAAATTCAGGGCGTCTGAGGAGGAGAGGTCCGTTGCTATTTCAGTACGCACGTTCAGTGTTCAAGCGGCTGTGCCTCGTTTCTACTGAAATTCCCTTTTCTACACAGCAAAGCTACAGGAGCCCTGTCCCCCCTTTCCATACAGCCCCCCTAGTTCACACAGTGGCTGACCAGGTGCCTGTGAGAAGCCCGCAAATAGGACATGAGTGCAATTAAGATCAGGTGCCGGATGGAGGGAGTCCCAGGCAGAGGGTCCTCTGGTAGGCGCCCTCCTCTGTCAATGGGTGTTGGCAGCTTGATCTGGCCTCAGGACAGTAGCAGTCCTCCAAACACAGTTGGGTAGCTGTCTAGCGGTTCTTTAATTTCCCAGGAAGCCTCAGAGTGATGCAAGGCCAGGAGCATTGTGGGAAGTTAAAAGGGTACAATTCACTACCACAAGATGTTGTGATGGCCACCAATTTTGATGGTTTTAAGGGGGGGTTGGATAAATTCCTGGAGGAGAAGGCTATCAATGGCTACTAGTGCTGAAGGCTATGTGATACCTCCAGTATCAGAGGCAGCAAGCCTTGCTGGGGAACATGGGTGGAAGGGAACTGTTGCACTGTGTCCTGCTTGTGGGTCCCTGGTCGATAGCTGGTTGGCCACTGCAAGAACAGAGCACAAGACTAGATGGACCTTTGGTCTGATCCAGTATGACTTTTCTTACATTCTTATAGGTGACTAAATCCAGCTGTTTAGAATGCTGGGACAGGGGGAACAAATTAACGCCCCCCCCCGACAGCTGCTGAAGACCAAGTGTTGGTGCCAGCCCTGTTCCCTGACACGGTATGCCAGGCGAAGGCAACCTGGTGTCCCTCAGATGTTGGACTACAACTCCCAAAATCCCTGACCATTGCCCATGCTGGGTGGTGCTGATGGGAATGATAGTCCAAAATACCTAGAGGTCTCCAGGTCACCTACCCTTGCCATAGCCTGTGATTATGTATGAGACAGGCTGCTACCTTTTCCTGGTATGGCTCTTTGGCCTATAACAGCTGGGAATTTATCAGGTGAAGTTTCTCCTTGTGTGAACCTGCAATGATGGGGAAAAGCTGAACCTGCTAAACTTGTCAGGTATGCAGCTATTTAAGGCATGGCCAGAAAAAAGGGAGTCCCTTTTGCCAAGCCCTCTGAAGTCCCAGGCTTTGGGTACATTGCGTCTCCAATTTGGAATCCCAAATATTCTCGCGCAAGCTATAATGTGCACCTTTAATTTACTCCTGCACTTAACCCCCAAACCTCCCTCCCCCTAATTAAACAGAAAATACTCTTCTCACAGCTACTTGATCTCTCCCCGCCACCTTCAGCTAGGGTGGCCATATGGAAAGGAGGACAGTGCTTCTGTGTCTTTAACAGTTGCAAAGAAAAGGGAATTTCAGCAGGGGTCATTTGTATGCATGCAGCACCTGGTGAAGTTCCCTCTTCATCACAACAGCTAAAGCTGCAGGAGCCCTGCCCTCTTGTATCTGCTCAAGACAGCAGGGCTCCTGCAGCTTTAACTGTTGTGATGAAGAGGGAGCTTCACCAGGTGCTGCATACATACAAATGACACCTGCTGAAATTCCCTTTTCTTTACAACTGTTAAAGATACAGGAGCCCTGTCCTCCTTTCCATATGGCCACCCTAAATAATTTCCTGATGTGGGATCTGTCACCAGGGTCGGCATCAAAGGTTGATATGGTCAGGCACCTGCCAAGGGTCCAGCAGGGACCCACTGACAAAAGCGCCCTGGAGTTTCTCCTCCTCTTCACCATGGCAACCTGCTTATTCACCTGCCTCTTGCTCTGGCCTAGGCAATGGTGGCAGTGGGGAGCAGTAGATGCCACGGCCTACTTGCTCACTGGCTCTCTATAAGTAGTAGCAGCAATGAGAAGAAGATTGAGGAGCAAGAGGAGATGGTGACAATGGCAATATGAAGCCAGCCTCACTGGGTCTGTTCAGACAACATCCTAAGCCATGGTTAGGCTGCTAACCTTTTGCACCAAATGGTTGGTGAGTGTTTTTAAACCGTGGTTATGTAATCATGGTTAGGAATGGTTCACACGTGACACGTTAAGCCATAATGGCCCTGTTTAGAAGACACTTTAAACCATGGGGCTTAAGGTTGTTTAGTTGCCAAAAGAAGCCTTAACCACCATGCTTTAAGGTGTCTTCTGATCAGGGCCATGTTTAGCTCAAAATGCTTAACCATGGTGGCTTAGCATGTCGTCTGAACAGGGTCATTGTGGAAAAGACTGCCATGGTAAGCGGTGGACTCCCCTTCTTTTCAAGTAGAGGCTGGTTATTGATGCTGGAGTTGCAAGACTGCTACATTTTATGGTGGTTGGACTAGATGTCCTCCAAGGACCCACCCAATGCTCACATTCTATGATTCCATGGTGCTGACTCCATGCTCAGATTGAGCCCTGCGTGTTGATGACCAGGCAGCCTTGCATTAAACAGCAGGTACAAAGTCCCCCCACTGTGGGTGTTCTGCCTAAAGGCCCTCAAAAACCTGGAGTCGGCACTGTCTGACACACATTTAATAACGTGTTTGTCCTCAATCCGAGGCCCCAAAGAGGGACACACCATTCTCTCCTTGCAGAAATCTGCACTCCATCCTGATCAAGCGTAATGCAGCCATTTTTGCAGGAGCTGGCAGAAGAACTGGGATGTGCGCGAGGACAGTGTGGTTGCCAGGCAACCACTGCGCAGCCAACAAGTTGTTTAGCAACTGCAGCAGTCCAGACATCTTCGCAGCGGCGTGAGCGTCTCTTGCTCCCTCATTAACAAGAACGGAGCAGAGAAGGCTGGCAAGACGCTTTTGTATTGCAGGCACTCCATCTACCCATGGCATCCTTCAGAAGCAGAAACGGTGGGGGATGCTGCACCTGCTGTTTAATGCAAGGCTGCCTGATTATCAACAGTTGGGGCTCCAATTTGAGCACGGAGTCAGCACCGTGGCATCATAGAATTTCAGCGTTGGTTGGGTCCTTGGAGGTCATCTAGTCCAACCCCCATGCAATGTAGGAACCTTGCAATGCCAGCATCAATGAGCAGCCTCTACTTGAAGTGAAAGAAAGCCCACCACTTCCCACAGCAGCCTTTTTGACCGTCCAACAGCTCTTACTATTAGGAACGGTCTCCTAAAGTTTAGCCAGGATCTGCTTCTTTGAATTGTTCACCCTTCAGTTCTAGTTCTGCCCTTTGGGGTAACAGTGAAAGCCTGCACAATTTCCTGGATGGCATCCTTTCAGATATTTGAAGAGGGCTTCCTTTAGTCTTCCCTTTCCCACTCTAAATAGGCCCAGCTCTTTCCAGAGTGGAAGGAGAGTCAGTTCTATCCTAGAGTATGCAAAGTAGTAATAGAGACAAGAGGGTCTGTAAGCATGTACAGAATGCCACTGGGTAGACACTGTGCAGCCACAGTCAGGCATCCTAGATCTGGGAGCAAGGACCCAGGTCAGAGACCATGACTTTCAGACTGGTATTTGCTTGTTTAAAAGTTAAGTGGGCATCAGGAGAGAGTTATGGACAGGCCAGTGAAGGCTTTGGGATTTCCGCCCCAAGCCATGAGTCATGCGTGACATGCTCAGTGCCTGATAGTGAAACATCCTGGGGATAAGGTGTGGCCTCTCTGACACTCCATTGGTATGCACAACTGTGCTGTTCCATAAGCAGAACCTTCCTGAAACATTCCTGGATGGAACACACAATTAAGCTCCTAAGAATGTCATTTGGAAGAGACATCCTTGTCCTGGAGGAGTGTGCGGGGGGGATACACGCATTCCTTCGGGTGACTCAGGACAAAACTTTCCAGTGGCACCTTCTGATTCCAGCAAAATGGCATGTGCTAAACATGTCTCAATATAAAGAGGCAAATGGTTGCCGCCTGTTAATTCTGCATTGCTTGTGGCAACAAAGCAATGATTGGTCAAGATGGCATGGAATACTGCTTAGGGACACCCCAACCACTCAGCCACCAAATTCCAAAATCCATATTTGGCCAGTACCTTTATAAGCCAAGCAAAGGTCACAAAAATGTGTGCATGCTATATGCTTCCAGGTGCAGTTCAAGGTGTTGGCAATGACATTTAAAGCCTTCAACAGCTTGGGACCTTGATACTAGAGAGAGCGCCTCCCTATATAGGTCTGCCCGAGATTTGAGATCTGTTGGAAAAGCCCTCTGCGTCCCACCAACGCGAGACATACATCATGGTGGGACATGGGAGAGGGCCTTCTCTGTTGTGACACCCTGGTTGTGTAAAGCCTTCCCCTTGGAGGCCCGCCTGGCGCCAACGCTGGGCTTGTTCTGACACCAAGTTAAAACATGGTTTTTCATCAAAGCCTTTGATGGCTAAATTTGCCTAAAACGGCAGTTTTGTTTTTATTCTTTTAAAATCTTGTACTATTTTTAGCTTGTTAATGGTTTAATAAGTTTTTGGCTGTGTACATTACTTATTATTTTATACTGTTTGATTTTATCTGTACACTGCCCTGAGATCCCAAGGATATAGGGCAGGATATAAATGTTCTCCAGAACTCTTCATCAGTCACGATAGTAAATGGGGGAGAAGGGTGTGGGGACAAAAAAGTTCAAGCTGTGGACTTCTATTCCCATGATCCCTCACCATTGCCTATGCTGGCTAAGGCTGGTGGGAGTTGTAGGCCAGAATATCCAGAAGCTACATGTTGCCCACTCCTGAGTTACAGTCTTAAAATGGAAAATGGAAGAGGAGGTGCAGGTATTCATATTATCAGATGCCGAGATCCTTTCAAGATGCATCTAGGACTCTCCTAGATTGTAAATAGGGGTCCAGAATTTTGTTTCGAGTCCAAATTGAATGATTGATTGTATTCCTATTTCAGATAGATGATCCTGAAAATGGCTTGGAAGGAATGATGCCCGAAGCTGAGGTGACAGGTTCAGTGGACAACCTGGGAGTGAACCAGGCCCTCACTGCAGACTACGTGGACTCTGGCTATGAGAGGGGGCAACTCAACCCCAGCTCCCTTCACAAGGATGACCACCAGGTAGCCACCCACACGCTGACCAATGCTGTGCCGATGACCCCTCCTCTTCAGGAGGTTTGGCACTGGGAGGTCAAGAACCTGGTAGGCCGAAGTTTGGCTCCTCACTGTGAAAACGGGAAGGACCTCTATCTCCTCTCAGGAGCCGTTCCTTCTACCCTCCGAGTGAAAGACAGAGTCGCAGTCCCCGAGTTCCTCTGGCTGGCGGCCTGCTGTGACGATGGCTCTGAGGCCTGGTCTGTGGGATTTGTTAAACCAGTGGCCCCCGAGAGCCGCCTGGAAGACGTCACTGTGGAAGCACTCGAGAAGAACCTTTCTGCAGGAGCCCAGCTGTTTAAGAACAACTGCGGCCAAGACAGGCACGACCCCAAGAAACTGGAGACAGTGTTGCGCTCGGCGAAACAGACCCGGGTTGAAAAACCGATAATACAAGGGAAAAAGTCCACCAAGAGCCACCAGAAAGACACCACAAAGAAGGAGGGTGATGGCTTTCTGAAGAAACTGTTTAATTACTTCATGGTCCCACTCTTCCAATGGTTGAAGAGTTTTTTCTACCTGATTTGCCAAGGAGTGAAGTTTATCTTTTGTCTTCTGTTTCGCATCGTCAGGTGCATTATCAGGAGCGTGTGCACTTTCATCAAAGCGATTTTCACTGCGCTGCTGAATGTCTTTATTGACGTGTTCCGGGTGGCTGTCAACATCCTGAATGGCATTGCGAACAACATCTACAATGTTCTAATGGCTATGTACAGGGTTATTAGTATCCCTGTCTGCTTGATCCTGGATATCGTGTCCTTCCCGTTTTATGTGCTGGGTGCAATCCCATCTGTCCTTAAAGATATCGCTACAGGCGTCGGTGGGTTGTTCCTCCACATCATTAACGCCACGACTAGCATTGTAAAGGGCCTAAATTATGTTGTTTCTCAGATAGCCAAAAGATTTCTTCCTAAGATTGTGTCTGGCGCTTAAAAGCAGCGTGAAACCTAACGGCAAAGAACTCCCCCCTTCCTCACCCACCCCAAACGAAGCAATACTTTCCGATACGTTGCTAATCTCCAGCTGTTCCTATAAGTATTTATTGTGGTGACATTATCAGTGATGAACCAATGTTCTGGTAACATGGGTGAGCTACGTGGCGTCCAAGGGGAATTTTATGGCAAATTAAAAGTTCACTTATTGTAAAACCTGCAGCTTTGGTGGGCTGATTGACCTTCCAGTATCTTGTCAAGTCTTTTCAGAAATATGAAACACTCTGAATATGAGAGAAACATAGACCATCTTGACTAGTATGTATGAAAATGCATGGGCTTCTCAGCTGTGACTGAACGCCCCCTAAGTCCTTAGTCTCTGGAATAAGGAAAGAATCTGATTGTGGGGGTGGGTTCAAAGATCTTGAACACATTTGGAGGGCACCAGGTTAGGAAAGGCAGCCTTATGAAGTGTCCTTCAGGAGCGTCCGAAGTTTACTGGCTTCTGTTTCGAAGGTCTGCATTGAAACCTCTTCTTGACATCCAAACTGGATTATTTGCAGCCTTCCCCAAGTTGAGGAAACCTGGATTCCTGTAATATGTTCCACGTGGGGTTGCCTTTGGAAACGATTCAGAAAACGCAGTTCATATAAAATCAGGCAGCTGGATTACTAATTGTGATCACAACAACCATGCAGGTCCCCTATCTGTTTCTGGGCTCAGTTCAACATGCTAGTTTTGTGCTTTAAAGGCCTCTATGGCTTGGGATCAGGTTAACTTGAGGGTGGAGTGGCCATCTGCCCTACTTTGCAGAGGGCAATCCTTTATTCGAAGGGCAGTCCAGTTCAAGTCTGGTTTAGCGATAAAGAACTCTTAAGTCTGGGTTCACACAACACAGTAACCTACACTCAAGTGTGGGTTGTTGAACCGTGGGTTATCATATTGTCTGAATGCAGTGTGTTTTGTGCATGGTGGCTTGCTAACCGTGCAGTGTGACTTGTTTTCCTCCAACCAACCACCTTGAGAACCCCCATGGTTTGGTGTTGGGTTGTTCACGGTGGGTAACAAGTCACTCTGCGTGGTTAACAAGCCATCCTGCAGAAAACATTCTGCATTCAGACCACACAATAACCCACAGTTCAACAACCCACACTCAACGGAGCCCTTGAAATTGCCCATCAAGGTTTAGCACCTGGACAGCAGCCTCAGCAAGGCATACAAGTCACCTCATTGCACCTTTCCCCAGTATGATGAGCTGCATTGTTTAGATTAAATTCTAGTAGTTACTAAACTTTCACCTGGGCATATGAATTGGCACATAAAAATTCTATGCAAATGTTGTTCTGTGATGTGGCAATGAATAAGCAGCCATCTTACATAAGGACTGCCTTCTTCCACACAAACCTGGTCAGTTACGGAGCTCTTCCTCTGAACCTCTTCTTCAGTTCTCTCTACCATCTGAAATGATGGGCGTGGTGTCCCACAACAGAGGCTGTGTCCAGAAGACACCTTAAACCATGGCTTTTAACCATGGTGATTGAGGCTTTCTGGCTTAACCACCATGGTTAAAGCTGTGGTTTAAGGTGTTTTCTGAACACAGCCAGAGTATTTTCCATTGTAGTTTCCTGGCTCCAATATGTTCTCCCTGGGAAGTCTCACTGGGTGCCAGAGGAATCCTAGAATAGTAGAGTTGGAAGAGGCCTAAAAGGCCATCGAGTCCAACCCCCTGCTCAATGCAGGAATCCACCTTAAAGCATCCCTGACAGATGGCTGTCCAGCTGCCTCTTGAAGGCCTCTAGTGTGGAAGAGCCCACGACCTACCTAGGAAGGCCTTTTTATTTGTGCAGGATGTTTAAGCTACAAAGTTGTATTATTCCCTCTATTTCTAATGTTCAGTGGTGGAGTGTGGATCCTTTTGTAGCCAAAGAGCCACCACCCACACACAAGAGGGAGGTATCGACAGGCTTATGGGAGCCTCAAGGTTTGCAGAAGGACAAAACAAGCCTCCGAAAAGCCAAGTAGGGGGGAAGGAGACACCCAACTATAGTTCAGTGCAAATTGGGAATGCTCAGTAGCCATGGAATTCTTACCAACTTTTGTAGCTGGGGAGGCGGAAACACGAAACCTTGGGGTGAGGAATGGGAGTATCCTGCAGGAGGGTAGGACTGTCTGATTGAAACAGTGAACAGGAGTATTTAAGACTGCAACATTTCGTTGCAGGTTGCACTTGTAGAGTTTTGATCTGACTTTTGTTTTTCCTCTGCTGCTTTTATGTTGGGTTACGTTGTTTTCTTTAAAATGTATTTATTGTTAACTTTTATTTATTTTTAATTGTTAGCCGCACTGAGATGTTTTACATGAAAGGCATTATGGAAATACACCGTCAAAGAAAATAAATGGTATTTTCACTATCTGTAGGCTTCTCACAGGAACCTTTAATTGCTCCAGCCCACAGGTTAGAACCTGCTGCTTCTAGACTATATGTGGCAGGGTTTTTAAAGCAGAGTTGCCACATTTTACCAAACACACACTGTGGCTTAGATACCTGCTGAACAGGTATAAATTCAATCGATGCAGCATTTTCTGACCTGGATATGCAATGATAAAGTAAACTGCACCTCTAGGTGTCCTGGTCTGGCAGGAACCAGTTAAAGTACAGAGAGCATACACACACACACACACACATTTCTATGAGCATTCAGCATACTATGAATTTCTTTTCTATTTTATTTTCAAAACTCAAATTTCTAGATCTTAAGGTTGAGAAACTAGGTTTGAAAGTTGGCATAATCTGGTGAAATCCCAGAACCTGGTGGTCAGAGGCTGGGGGGAAGATTTCAGAGTCCTGCATAGTTCTGAACTCCATCCCATGCACAGTTTACACAAGCTGCAATGCACACACATTCTGAAAAAAAAGCAGCGTATTATTTTGAACCAACAACCGGATTTGATTTTGCTATTCTTTTAATCCTCTTTGTGTTTTAAAGCTGTTCAGTGGAAACTGATGCAAACAAATAGTTATAAAAACAAAATGTAAAACGCCCAAGGCTGGATCAAACAAATGGAAGGCGAGAAAGATGGTGTAATTACTACTTTAGTCTGTTTGCCAAACCTTCTCCCAAGTGAGCTAGTTCTGTATATACAGGGATTTATTTATTTTTACATGGATGAGAGTTCAATCATGTGTGACCCCCAACTCTCATCTGTAGTCTGAAGTAAGTGAACACAGGTTTATCTGCTGTGAGAACAAGACCTTAAATCAGGGGTGCACCACCTTTTTTTTTGGCTCTGAATGCAGTATGTGAAACAGGCTTGGGAGTCACACGCATGCATGCACGCAACCAGGATGATCAGGGGTCTAGAAACAAAGCCCTATGAAGAGAGACTGAAAGAACTGGGCATGTTTAGCCTGGAGAAGAGAAGATTGAGGGGAGACATGATAGCACTCTTCAAATACTTAAAATGTTGTCACACAGAGGAGGGCCAGGATCTCTTCTCGATCCTCCCAGAGTGCAGGACACGGAATAACGGGCTCAAGTTAAAGGAAGCCAGATTCCGGCTGGACATCAGGAAAAACTTCCTGACTGTTAGAGCAGTGCGACGGTGGAATCAGTTACCTAGGGAGGTTGTGGGCTCTCCCACACTGGAGGCCTTCAAGAGGCAGCTGGACAACCATCTGTCAGGGATGCTTTAAGGTGGATTCCTGCATTGAGCAGGGGGTTGGACTAGATGGCCTTATAGGCCCCTTCCAATTCTGCTATTCTATGATTCTATGATATATGCATTAAAATCCATGTGATCTTGATATAGATCACTCTTTCCTCGCTGCTAGCAGCCGGAATTGCTCTGAGGGGCAAACCTTATACAGATTGCTCTTTCCAACGAGCCACCCACATGAGGATGGATCTTTGGGGAGGGGATTTGGCAGGGGTGGCAGAGGGCTTGGGCACTCTGAGAGCCGTGGTTCGTGCACCCCAGGCTGGACTGAAACAGGCTGGACTGATCACGGGAGTTAGACAAGCGGCACCACCTCATTGCTGTTACTAGGCCCTTGCAAGAATCTCAAAATGAGTGCTCAAGTATAACCTGGATCGACCCTGCAGTTAACCCCTCGGGGTTTCTTCCCTATCTCCAAATTAGTTTGGGGCTACTGCCAGCCCACTGAGGTGCGAGTTGTGCAGTCTTCACAAACCTATGAATATCAGCGTGAGGTTCTCCACTCTCACATCACACCTGCTGTCTGTTCAATGGTTTGGTATGCTCGGCCATGATTTAGCCAGATTAGAAACTCAGTTTTTCTTCCTGTTTAGAAGCAGGAAGAAAAACTGAAAAGGGCAGCAAAAATGAAGTGGCTAAGAGTGCAATCCTATGCATGTTCAGATGGGGTGGGGAATCATAGAATAGCAGAGTTGGAAGGGGCCTACAAGGCCATCAAGTCCAACCCCCTGCTCAATGCAGGAATCCACCTTAAAGCGTCCCTGACAGATGGTTGTCCAGCTGCCTCTTGAAGGCCTCTAGTGTGGGAGAGCCCACAACCTCCCTAAGTAACTGATTCCACCGTTGCACTGCTCTAACAGTCAGGATGTTTTTCCTGATGTCCAGCTGCAATCTGGTTTTCTTTAACTTGAGCCCGTTATTCCGTGTCCTGCACTCTGGGAGGATCGAGAAGAGATCCTGGCCCTCCTCTGTGTGACAACCTTTTAAGTATTTGAAGAGTGCTATCATGTCTCCCCTCAATCTTCTCTTCTCCAGGCTAAACATGCCCAGTTCTTTCAGTCTCTCTTCATAGGGCTTTGTTTCCAGACCCCTGATCATCCTGGTTGCCCTCCTCTGAACACGCTCCAGCTTGTCTGTGTCCTTCTTGAATTGTGGAGCCCAGAACTGGCTGCAATACTTTAGATGAGGCCTAACCAGGGCCAAATAGAGAGGAACCAGTACCTCGCGTGATTTGGAAGCTATACTTCTATTAATGCAGCCCAAAATAGCATTTGCCTTTCTTGCAGCCATATCACACTGTTGGCTCATATTCAGCTACAATGCCCAGCATTCTGGGAGTTGGACTACTTCCTGTCTAAACACATATAGGATTGTGCCTTAAAATTGCCTTCCCTATAAAGCAGGGGCTGGGCATGTGTGGCCCTCGAAATTTTGCTGGGCTACAATGTTAGGCAGAAACAAGGGAGGCTTCTTCCGCTCCTGTTCTGGAGTGTAAAGAGCTAGCAGGCACAACACTTAGTTCAGGCTTCCACAAATTCATGCCCACCAATTGATCCTGGGAGTTGTAGTCGAACGCATCTGAAGGGCACCAGGCTGGGGACGCCTGATTTAATCCATTGTGTTGGTGCCCGCACTGGTCATGGATGTATATTACGCAGATGGAGGCAAAGGGTGAGAGGGGAGAGAATAATTAACAGCAGACCTCAGGGAAAGCGTAACAGGCTCTGATTTGCTGAATTAATAGGTCTAATAGTGGGCCATGCTTGATCAGACCAAAGGCCCATTTAGTCCACCACTCTGTTCACACAGTGGCCAACCAGGGATCCACAAGGAGGACATGGTGCAACAACACTCTCCCACCCATGTTCCCCAGCAACTGCTGTATATAGGCTTACTGCCTCTGAACCTGGTGGAAATGCATGCTGTGGAGACTTCTAAATGGCCAGTTTTTGCATCAAAACACTGTTCCTAGTTTAAGGTAAGCCAATTCAGTGTTACAAACCAAGAATTATCTGGCACAAGCAACCCTAGAACAAGAGTATTACCAGTTATTATAGCATTCCGGCGCCCTCTTGTGTTCAGATTAGTTAAAGACTAGGTTTGAGTCCTTTGTTTTTAAAGACTTTCCTACTACCTCTGTTCCTCATTAGAAAAAAACAATGTTAGGGAAAGCAGAAGGTAGAAGGAAAAGAGGAAGACCAAGCAAGAGATGGACTGACTCCATAAAGGAAGATACGGAGATGGAATTACAAGATCTCAATAGGGTGGTTTACAATAGATGCAACTGCAGGTCGCTGATTCATAGGGTTGCCATAAGTCGAAGTTGACTTGAAGGCACATAACTAACTTTTCTCTTCAAAGCAGAGATAAGAAAGCCAGTGAATTATATCACACAATAAAACACATCACATTAAAGAAGAACATAACAGCCATGCTGGATCAGACCAGAGACCTATCTAGTCCAGCTTTCTGTTTGCGCAGTCAGCAACAGGACATGAATGCATGTTCTCCAGCAACTGGCATTCAGATGTTGGAGGTAGTATAGCGCCATCATGACTAGAAGCCACTGATATAACCCTATTTTCCACAAATTTGTCTAATCCCAGTTTAAAACTGATGAAACTGATGACTAGCACTACTTCTTGAAGGAGTGAATTCCATAGGTTCATAGAAACGTAGAATAGTAAAGTTGGAAGGGGCCTACAAGGCCATCAAGTCCAACCCCCTGTTCACCACGAGCTATGTCAATCAGTAATTCCTTTTTCCTATCCTGAGTCTTCCATTCTTCAGCTTCACTGGATGACCTCAGGCTCTATTATTATGATCCAGCAATCATAATAATTACGATAAAATCAATTTCAAAAGCTTTTTTCCAAGAGATCCATTGTACTGAAGTGTTAAGAATGAACACATCACAGGGTGAACTTTTTTTGTTGCCAGTTTTATTGAACCAATAAAATTCCTACTGATAACAATGAAAGAAATTTCAGCAAGTATAAACGCTATACAGTTTTAACAAACCCATTGTTCCGTACCTATAAATAGAATTTTTCAAAACCTCATAAAAAGTGCAGATTTTATGAATTGCTGTTAACAAGTTAATATGCACACACAAATTCCTTTATTGAAAAATATGATTATTTTTTGTCTCAGCTCGCTAAGAAGTTCCTTCCGCATCTGTTCAGATACAATTCAAGTTGGGTAACTAAAAGCTTAACCAAAAAAGAAGAGGAGAAATAAAGAGTTGCACACAGGGATGCAGTTCGACTGGCTTGCCCAATGTCCACCTACGTAAGAAAGAAAAATGCTAGTCTTGGTTCTGTCGGCAACAGGTCTTACATCTGCACACCTGCAATGAGGGCCAATGTCTCTGTGTGTGTATTTTCGGGTGGTTAGCATCCAGGGTTCACACATGGTAATTTTTTTAGGGGGTATAGGAAAGAATGGCCCCACATAACCTTCTGCTGCTCCAGAGTAACTTCAGCCTGTTTTTGTCCTGAGATAACAAAGGAAAAGTTATCCCAGGCGCAATTTTCAGTATGGGTATGATGAAAATCTATGCCTCTTCCTGGCTGCACTGGCATTAAACTAGGGTGACCATATGGAAAGGAGGACAGGGCTCCTGCATCTTTAACTGTTGTATAGAAAAGGGAATTTCAGCAGGGGTCATTTGTACGCATGCAGCACCTGGTGAAATTCCCTCTTCATCACAACAGTTAAAGCTGCAGGAGCCCTGTCCTCTTTTGTATCACTGTAGTATAGCTCCATCAGCTTTAACTGTTGTGATGAAGAGGGGACTTCACCAGGTGCTGCATGCATACAAATGACCCCTGCTGAAATTCCCTTTTCTATACAGCGGTTAAAGATACAGGAGCCCTGTCCTCCTTTCCATATGGCCATCCTAATTAAACCACTTGTTGCCCAGATTGGTGAGCAATCATGGCTGGCAGGCAAGTACTGGCCCATGCAGATGACCACCAGGTGGAGTACTGATGTTTGCTCTTGGAGGAGATAAAACAGGATTTTCGTTTTAGCCAGCTTACTTGCAGTGAACTTCAAGGAAACTAAAAGACACATATGCAGGCTCTATTGCTCTCCGTAGGTTTCTGATAAATCTCCTTTTCCTCCCAGGAAAGGCTCTGGCCAGCTATAGGTTTTGCTGGCTAGCAAGAGAAGAAGAAAGGGGGATCAGCACCTCCCTACAGAGCTCAGTCTTAGATTGACTTGGTAGCCCACCTGGTTTCAGACCTCTATTGTGGTTTCTTCTGAATGTTAGTGGGAAACTGGCACCTCCTTCACATCAACCTGTATTTGCTTCAACACATCCAAGCAAGAATTAAGCAATGCAAACCCCTTTACTTGCTTGTTACGTTTCAAACCAATCCTTCCTCCAAGGAGTTCAGGGTGGTGCAAATAAATCTATTTCCCCCCTATACATGGGCTCAATACCCAACTGAAAACACAATCACTTATCTACAGCAAGGTCTGTTTAGCACGGACAGTTCTAAGTGGCTATGGGTTTATTGAGTCACTTCCTTTACCAGAAAACGCCCCCCCCCAAAAAACAAAAAAACAAAGGCACAATCCTAAAAAAAGCATAAGTCTATAAACACACCACTTTTCTCTCCCCACTCCCAAGTACACACATACAAAAATGCATACACACACACACACCACACAGACATAATAAAGCCGTGTGAATCCTACATTGCATCATTGATAAGCTTATTCTACATACAGCTCTAACATAGTACAGACAACTGAAAGTGGGCAACCTTGTACGATTGAACCATCTACCTCAGTTTAGGCCCTATGTTTCATAAAACTTTTTTTTAAAGTTACAGTAACAAAGTCAAGGACCATGAAGGCCTATCACAGCTTCTAGAAATACACTACATTTAAAGGGGAAAAGCAGTCAAAAAAGCCAAAAGAGAAGCAACATCAATACTGGTGGGTTTTTGAGTAATTGTGGAAACCGGACAGAAGTTCACAGCATGCTACATATGAGACTTCAAACTCAAGAGTCAATTCACTTGGTCACTCTGCAGATGCTCAGGCACCATTTCGTTTTTACCCTGGACAGCCCTGCGCATGGGCTGAAGGGCTGAAGGGTTTATGTAAATCAGAGAAGGCCAGTTTCTATATTCTTAGCAGTCACTACATTCTGCAGACATTTACCCCCCACCCTAGATGATCAAGCACAATAATGAACTGGTATCACCCAGCAGTAAGTGATTCCCAAATATGAATCACGTGTGCTGGGGGATGGTAATTTAGAGCCAGTACACATGAAGGCTGCAGTTGATAATCACAAGTGGTAAGAAGTGCCCCTAGGCACACAACCACATAACAATTGAATCAAACCACATTTATAACAAATTTCAAAACAGTGACTTATTTTATATAGGAACGCCAATTATAAGGCAGTTCAGTCAAACAAAATAGTAACGTCAATGATAAAGCGGTTCAATCAAACAACATAGAATAAGGAGTCAATAGTGACTTCCCAAACTTTACATTGATTTGCTGTTTCGTCGACTTGAAGCTAATGAATTCTCAGCCGGGGCAAAAGAGAATTCCCGTAAAAGGAAGGTGACGGATAATTAAAAGGAGATTTGGATCTGCTATCTCCAGCCAACACCCCCACGGCTTATGCTCATACATGGCGACGCTTAGTGACCGTATATCTGAGGAAGTAGCACGAAACGGGACGCTTATCCGGATTCCTGTTTATAGAAATAATTCGGTCTACTGTAATAATTTCATTGTCATAAAAATAATTAAGTCTATCATAACATCAATGTATTGACGTTAAAAACAGTATTTTTGTTATCAATGTAAAGTTTGGAAAGTCACTATTGGCTCCTTATTCTATGTTGTTTGATTGGACCGCTTTATCATTGGCGTTACTATTTTGTTTGACAACTGCCTTATAATTGGCGTTATTATATAAAACAAGTCACTGTTTTGAAATTTGTTATGAATGTGGTTGATTCAACTGTTATGTGGATGGCAATTTAGGCCACGAGTAGATGGGGCACTGAGAAACCAATGTACTTCCTGAAAGATCCAAGAGGCAGGTAGCATCAGAGCAACAATCCAGCAACATTTATATAGCATACAGTATACCGATACCCAATTGCTTCCTTTCCTTCTATGTGAAACTGTGAAGAAACATTCCATCCTACCTTGATCAGAAAGAATGTGGTAGATGATGTGAAAAGATGTGAAGAGACCCGGCTTTTACCTCTCTAAGGAGGCCCACTTTATTTTTGGACAAATCTGCACTGCAGATTTTAATTGATTTAATATGCCTTCTCACTGCCCAGGCAACTGATAAGTTCTGTGGGAGGGTATGAACAAAAATCCTCAGCACTCTCATCCAACTATAATTTGCAAGAGACTTTGGGAGATACCATGGCCATAAAATCAATAGAGGTTTGTAGTGTACATGTGCCTTTGAAAACTGTGGGCGTTGGCAATTGGGTCTACCGGAGCCTTCTGAACTAGTGAACCTTTTTAACTAAGGAGTTCTTTTATACTTATGGTCAATTCAGAGCCAAGGGTAAGAAAAAGGAAAGTTGCCTGGCATTTTAGACACAATCACTTGGATAAGTTTGAGGTTTTCTAATACCTGCGCAAATTTTGAAAATTTAGCACAATATTAAGATAAAAGGAATTTTAAGAGAAAGAGGTTTGCACGACATGGAGCAATCCTGTTGGTAAACAAATTCAATGGAAAAGAAGAGATAGTCTCTAGTGTTGGAAAATAGAAAAAGGTTTTTATTTTTTGCTACATATATCTTCAATCTTTAAATATATCTTCAATCTTTAATCTTGGTACACTGGAGTAAGAACTGGGGACTCCGGGCCAAAAAAGGGATCACTTCCTGACATGGTTTCCCTTATCTCAAAATAAATAAACAAATTGTGATGGGTGTCTGAAGATCCCTCTTCCAATCCCACTCTTATGGGGGAAATGTACAAAGTTCTAGAGCTTGTAAGGTGGAAGATCTTTCTTGCAGTTCTATGCAAGACCCTCGCAGTGACAATCCAGATTTCATTATAATCCCTCAACACAAAATACTCCACCTTTTACAATGGGAGCACAGGCACGAGCACGTACCCTTGGAAAAGCATGTGGGGAGAACGTGTAAGTTATCTTTAAATTTGTTTGGTGTTCCAAAAGCAGAGAGTCGGCTTTCCACCTCGAATGGTGGCATTCGGAGGCAAAAGAAACTTCCATCAAAACTGCACTGACATTCAAGAAATAGCTGGAAGCAAACTGGGGAGAGGCAACGAGTGGGATACCGCAGGGCTCAGTCCTGGGCCCAGTGCTCTTCAACATTTTTATTAATGATTTGGACGAGGAGGTGCAGGGAACGCTGATCAAATTTGCAGATGACACGAAATTGGGTGGGATAGCTAAGAACCTGGAAGACAGAAACAAACTTCAAAGTGATCTTGATAGGCTGGAGTGCTGGGCTGAAAACAACAGAATGAAATTTAATAGGGATAAATGCTAAGTTCTACATTTAGGAAATAGAAACCAAATTCACAGTTACAAGATGGGGGATACTTGGCTCAGCAATACTACAAACGAGAAGGATCTTGGAATTGTTGTAGATCGCAAGCTGAATATGAGCCAACAGTGCGATATGGCTGCAAGAAAGGCAAATACTATTTTGGGCTGCATTAATAGAAGTATAGCTTCCAAATCACGTGAGGTACTGGTTCCTCTCTATTCGGCCCTGGTTAGGCCTCATCTAGAGTATTGCGTCCAGTTCTGGGCTCCACAATTCAAGAAGGGCACAGACAAGTTGGAGCGTGTTCAGAGGAGGGCAACCAGGATGATCAGGGGTCTGGAAACAAAGCCCTATGAAGAGAGACTGAAAGAACTGGGCCTGTTTAGCCTGGAGAAGAGAAGATTGAGGGGAGACATGATAGCACTCTTCAAAAACTTAAAAGGTTGTCACACAGAGGAGGGCCAGGATCTCTTCTCGATCCTCCCAGAGTGCAGGACACGGAATAACGGGCTCAAGTTAAAGGAAGCCAGATTCCAGCTTGACATCAGGAAAAACTTCCTGACTGTTAGAGCAGTACGACAATGGAATCAGTTACCTAGGGAGGTTGTGGGCTCTCCCACACTAGAGGCCTTCAAGAGGCAGCTGGACAACCATCTGTCAGGGATGCTTTAGAGTGGATTCTTGCATTGAGCAGGGGGTTGGACTCGATGGCCTTGTAGGCCCCTTCCAACTCTGCTATTCTATGATTCTATGATTCTAAGAGGTGTGGGCATTTAAATCTCTCTATTCTGCTTCACCAGCTGCGCTCTCTTTTTTGAGCAGCCCATTTACCTGCCTTATATATGTGATAGAAACATCTATTTCTTTATCTTTTAAAAAAAGAATCATGCTTCAAAAAGTTTTCTTTTTAAGGTCAAATATCGAATGGCACTTTAGAAGGGGAAAAAAAGTCCAAAACCAATTGGAATTGAGAAGAAATATGGGTCATCCTCTTAATTAAGGTGTGCCAATTGCAGCAGGCTAGTTTAAGGAAACACTGTTTCCAACAACAGCTGGATGGCTCATTTGCTTCTCAAAAAACTCTTAGATTGCCTTCACACCACCTAAAATGCGAGTCCAAGGTATCTTGTTTCCTGGAAAAATCTGGACAGGAGGTCTGCATGCCACTGCCTCCAATGGGAAACATGAAGGGTGCATCCCACGTGGTTTGGGTACTTTCGCATTAGCTACACAGTTTGGTTACTCTACTCAGGGTTTGTCTGGCGGATGGTCAAAGAAAGTATGGTTTGTTTTCTCAAACCCTGGGCTGTTTTTCCCTCCTCCTCCTTCACCTGCTCCCTCCCTGTATCCCAAATGCCTTCGTGGTGCTATACTGCTGGTATGTAGAACAGCCCACTGCCTCTGTAGCTTACTGTAATAAATAAATAAATAACCCACGATTCTGGATTCGCATGTAATGACAACCCATGATCTAAATAACCCAGAGTTCACAAATCATGTGAACAACAAATCATGGATCATCTTTCTGAATTATCTGTGGTTAACAAACCATGGTTTGTTAGCATGGCTGGGTTCACATATCACAACAACCCAGAATTCAATAACACATGATTACATAAACCATGGGTTAGTGTTATGTGTGAAATAGGTCTTAAGATCAGGTTGGGATTTTTTTTCTTACTCAAATGCTAAATGTGATCAATTGCACCTGTTCTCTCCCACCCCAAATAAATCTGATACAGTTCATTATTGTAAAAAAGGTGTGAATTTAGCAGAAGAAATTGACAACTGCCCAAGGGCCTTTTATGTGCTATGTCACAGAGAAAGTCCCAACCACTACCTTCACAAATCTGGGGATTTATGTCCCTCCACACAGCTCCACAAAGCCCATAGGCTGCCTAACCTGTTACCAGGTTCTGTTGCTTCCTATGGTCCTGTCTACACATCACTTGGTTGGCAGTTGGGACAGATTTTGGTCCAGGGAACACCAATTGCTGGCATCTAATCTAAATCCACATTGGGGGAAGCAAAAACAAAAACCAAGCAACCCATCCCTACATTGCAAAGGACTGATATACATTTCTGACAGCCATTAACCCATGAAGTTTGATGATTCATACACATTCACATGTGCTATTTTTTCTTTAAAAGGCCCCCCAAACCTACATTTTAGCACATTTACAATTTGGCACATTTGTGAGCTTATGGAGTATGCCAAGCAAAAGAGGTACAATCATATTCACTTGGATGCCTACTCTGAACATCAGCATGTAAACACACACACACACACGCACGCACACCCATTATATTTGAGTATATATAAAGCTATGCACCAGATCATGACCACATTAATGTATACTCTGAATTAACCAACTTGGAAACATTTTGTAACATTCAAGTCTGCCATTCTACTTCTAAGAAAAAGCACACAACCTAGTTCTCAAACAGCAGGTCCCAGCCTTGAATGCCACATATCAACCTGACACCATGTGAAATCAAGTTTATGCTTCTGCTGATGGATTAACTTTATACATTTCACAAAGGGGGACGGGGAGTCAACACAGACACATCCTTCTCGATTTAAAGTCCAATTGCCTCTTGGTGAGATGACTATTCAGTTCAAATAACAACAAAGGCAAGTTCTACAAGAAAAGGCACTACTAATTCTTCCACAATTAGAACACCAAGTTTCTCTATTCAAAACAAACAAAAACCAACCCCTCTGAAGAAAAAGTTAAAGCTCTTACAGTTACGTACACAAGTCAGCTTGAGTCTTTAACTACTCCTAAGGGTGAAGGCAGATCCAATACTTGTAGAGTGGTGGGGCCAAAGTGTTTAACCCACCCCACACCTGAGCTCCCTGCATCCTTTCCTGCCTGGCTGCTTTCCTCCACGACATGCAAAGAAGTATCTGGAACTGCAAATGGGGGAGATGAGAGTTAAGGGGACAGGAGCGCAGGAGGAAGAGACAAGACCTGACACCTTCCCTCCACCAAAAATTACCCCTCCCCCCTGCTGCTTTGCAGATGTTTGATGGAGACCAAGTCTCTTCACCCCTCCATCCCAGCTTCAGTTCCAAGCCACAATCCAGTCGGAGTTAGAAATCCCATTGGAATGCTCAACTGTTCCACTGAAATCAATGTGGCTTTGGACATGAAAATCCCATCCTGCCAAAAGTATGCATGTCCAGCTTCTACAATAAAAGCTGACCCTATCAAAACAGTATCTGCCCAACTTCTCCCTTGCAATGAAGATCCTGTGCTACCACCTGAACTTGCATGTGCAGATGGTGGAAAGGCTGGTCAGGTCCAATTCCACCCTTCACAGTGCTAGATTGTGCCTTAACTTTTTAAAAGCACCCTGATAGAACAATTAATTGCAATTCATGTCCTGCGACAATGCTGGTCATTCATCAGCTGTCTTCAAGTAACACATTTTATCTTTAGGGCATATCTACATAACATAATTCAACTGGTTTCACAATTTCCTGGGAAGGCAAGATGTAGTTTGCGAGGGGTGGGGTGGAGGGGGTGAACTTTTAACAGAGAACACTCTGCACACTCTGCAAAGGGACAATTCCCAGATTTGTTTAAGAGAAGCCACAGCAATGTAACTGCTGTAACCAATACAAATCTGTAGTGGAGATATATCCTCAGATGGGTTCATGCAAAAAATCCCAACAACCTCCATTTCCAAGCACAGAAGCAGAGTCTGTACAGTGTCACATGATGTCACAACAATTATTAGACAAGGAAAGAGAGAGAACAATTAAGTGTTTTTTTAAAAAATAATAACAAAATAACCCTAACCAAACTCTTAGCCATGGTTTGTTTCTTGTTTTGTTTTGTTTCTATAACATGGAAAGACTTTCAAAACGGTTCTCATTAAACAAGCCATTATGGAAGCCTTCAACTTAAAAAGTTACTCTGTATTGCCTTCCGCAGCTCATTGGAATGGAAGTCAGTTTCATTTGTTTCAAATGCATGCAAAAACAAAGTCGAACTTAAAGGAAAACAAAACCCAACATCAGTACCAGTCCAACAAAAGTTAATCACAACTTATAAAAGAAAAAAAAAATGACCGGAGCTTATATTAATTTGTTGACTACCCCAATCAAAACGCTTGGGGCAAACAGAACTCCTCTTACAGATCTCTGAGACTGTAACGGCATACATGTGGGTTGGAAGCGGCTTTGATTTTAATGGGACCTAGTGGTGACTAATATTTCCTGGAGTGAGCCCATCCCGTGAAAGTCACTCTCGCGTCCTAGTGGGTACGTTTTTAAGCTTCTGTTCAGGCACTTCGCTGAATCATTAAAGACAACACAAAGTAAAGCTATAAAAGCACAGACACTTTGTGCTCTAAAAAAACCCCATCAAGTGTACTCAAGCAACATAAACAGGTGACTTTTTTTTTGGCAGCTCACTTCTCTTTCCCAACAATGCCAGCTATCAATGGGCACACGCTGCCAAAGACTACTGCAGCGCATTCTCAATTCACTTCTATGGAGCTTGCATGGGGCTTCTCCATCAAAAGGAATTCAGGATGTGCAGAAGTGCTGGTGGGTGGGTGGGGGGAAGCACACACCCTGCATCTGTTTTATTCAATGGATGCTTTGGCATCATAAGAGTAGCTGATTGTTCAAGGCAAGCAAGTCACCGACACTAACAGAGTTTGAGAAGGAAAAGCAGTTTGTCCCCGGCCATTTTGAAGGGGACATTTCAGCAGTGAATTTGTTAGGGAAAGCTTGCCTCTCTGCTCAATATTGCACGTCCTTTGTTCACTTATGTCAAAACATAGAAACACGATTCATAGCTTCAAAAATATTTTAAAAGTGTTCTGACACCATGATTCAGGGAAACACGACGGGAATCAAAATTTCTAAAAGCTTCAGCTCGACACCAACAGGATCATCCTTGAAGAGAGAGAGAGAGAGAGAGAGAGAGAGAGAGAGAGAAAGAAATAGCAGTGGGAGGAGAAGGAGGAGCAGGAAGCCATAGCTTAGAGGTAAAGCATATTCTTTGATGTAGAGGGTCCTGGTTTCAACCCCGGACATCTCCAGTTAAAAGTATCTCAAGTTGTAAGCTTAGGAAACACGTCAACTTGAGACCTCAAGAGAGAGCCAGCGCCAGCCCGAACCAATTATACTGGGCTAGATAGACAGAAGATCTGACCCAGTAAAAGGCAGCATTGTATGAGCAAAGCTTTCACGGGAGTCAGTGACAGAACACATGCTTAAGGTTCAATCGCTGCCATCTCCAGGTAAGGTTATGCCAGGTTGCAGGACTGGACAAGACCTCTTCCTGAGTCCTTGGGGAGCCAGGACAAACAACACTGGGCTAATCGGACCAGCGGTCCAGCTCAGTACAAGGCAGCTCTTGAAAGTTTTAAAAGAACACACTGGTATAGATTGTTTTTCATTTGATTAGTCAGCATGTGCTGGATTTGCACATTCCACATTCCCGCCATATCTTTGAATAAGTGAAAAGGGTGAGATTGAATTAAACTTCTTAAAAATGCCTTAAAACCCAACCTGTAATGGTTCAGATACTCCACAGCCAAGTGGCTTGATGGCTGGGCTGTTGAATACCCTTCAGGCATCATTAGGGGCAGCAAGGGAGCAATCTTAGACAATAGAGGAGGATGCAATCCCTGAACCGCTATGTACAGTTGAAATGGATACGGCAAAACCCTCTTCATTCGGAAAAGCAAGTATTTGACCGCTGCGTCTCAGTAGCGTGCCGCAGAACTCGCAGCAGTTCCTTTCACATTTTTTTTTTAAAAAAGGCAGACAATAGTTGCATCGACTTTCACATGACCTCCAAACTACTGTTGAAGTACTACATTTCTAGGAAAAATGTAAGAATAAGCCAGTTGAGCAGTTCAGTTTAAAACAGAGCATATACTGGATTTAGGAAAACTGTATTAGAATATCATAGAATGAACTAAGTGGGTTGGGGGAACGGGGGACAGAGAATAAATCCTTCGTTGGATTCCATTCACATGACTGAGTGTGGGGCGGGTGGGTGAAAACAGAACCTCAAAAGATACACGAGAAGCATTTTTCTTCTGGGTGCGAGAAAAAAATAGTAAAGAATCAAATCTAACAAACCAGTTTAAGGTTTGTGACCAATACTCCAACCGGAAACAACTTAAGTAGTGTTCCTCAGTGTTACTTTTGTTACCATTAGTAATGTTAAGCATCAAGGTGGGGGAGAAATGGTGGTGGTGGTGAGATATAGATCATCATTGCACGTTAACAACCGCCGGAAATGTGGCTTCAGCTTTTGACACTAGCGGATCCAATAACCTGATGCTACACCACAGGAAGTTTTCCTTTACTGCGCAACTCGCTTGGAAGCTTTATTCACACACTCGCAACGGCGCTTCAGGTCAAGTGACGCGTGATGGCACGAAGGGCGTAGAGCAGCTCAGCTTGCATGCGAGCCTCCATAAGAAGGAGATTCACGTGGACCTGGGAGAAAAGGTGGAAACAAACAAACAAACAAACAAAAAATGTAAGAAAAATATATGCGCAATGTTGTTGCTCATCATGACATTCCCCGAAGAGTGCAGTTTCCTTTCACCTTTATCTTCCCTGTGTTGGGACGGTGAACCTTAAAAGGGCTGGTTCACAAGTGCAGGTTGAGGACTCGTTGACTGCAGCATCGAGTGGTGACTTGCATGTGTGAACAAGCCATTACGGAGCTATCACCAAAGAAAGAACTTTTCTATTTCCCTGTCGTCTGAAACAGAACGGTTTTCAATGAAATCTCCCCACAATCGCCATTAAAACCAGTAACATTCCCCTCAGCACCCACATATTTCACAGTAGTGAGGTGCAGCAACCCTGTTTCTCTTGGAGGTTGTGCAGAACTGCACATTAATGCTATCTGCGCTTTTGCTCCATTTACGGATAGGGAAACTTTCTTCCACGGCAGTGACATTTCCCATGTTTACACCCATGAGGAACATGTGGGTTCATGTGTTTCAGACACTCACCTTCTCCGAGTGCTTGAACTGGCGCCAGTAACCATCGTACATGCGCTTGGTAGTTCTCTCTGGGTAGCAGGTCACTGTCTTAATGTAAACCTTCAGGTTCCGTTCAAGTAACTGATTAACTTCTCCATAATCGTAGTCATCATACCTAAGCAAGATTAAGGCAGCTTGAATCTCTCTTTTCTGAGCACAGAGGGCTTCAAAAGGGATTTGCTTTTTCTGAGCAATCTTTTAAGGACGGTGTGACAAGGTAAATCTGCCTGAAGACTGGATTATTAATCTCATAATATTGACATGGTATCATTTAATTAGATTTGTCAAACAATAAATTAAACTCATTTGAAAATACTCTGCTTTCATGTGGTTCCTTGGAGCTGATTCACACAGCACATTTGGCCAGGCTCGAGATGAGACCCCTGCACGTGGCTCTTAAGTAGTCAAGAAAGATGCTTAGTGGCAGATGGGAACACAAGTTGCTGAACTGCTGTGTAGTAATGGTGATGGCTAAATTTGCAGCGACAGGCAGCAGGCGTCTAATGCTTTCCCTGGCTTTTGCTTTTCCCCACAATCTTTCCTCATTTCTTGATTTGTACCAGAGAGAGTGAGGGCCAAACTAGATGTGATGTCAAAGGCGTCCTTGCATTTAAAAGGCCGTGCAGAAAAGGCCTTGCCTCACGTCCCCACCAAACAATCCTCTTTGGAGGTGGAACGTAGATCGGGCACTCTGAAGATGATCTCCATGACGAGAGCAGCCGATCTTTCACATATCCAGGCCCTGACCTGTTTTGAGCTTTATAGGTAAGCACCTGCTGGTTGAATTGGGCATGGAAGCAAACAAGAAACCAGTGTGTTGATGTAAGAAAGCTGTAATGTGGCCTCTACAGCATGCACCAGAGAGCGATCTGGCAACTGCATTCTGCAACATACAAGTACCAACCTGCTGGGAGCAGAATGGACAATGGAAGCTAATAATGATCAGGGAAGAAGAATTTAACCCTGTCCTTCCCTACTATGGTCCTGATGAGAATCAGTCTTCTGAACCTGTTAGCTGCGTTATTTATATTTTCTATTAGCGCCAATGGGGGACTTTCTCACAGTGTAAAGAGCAGCTTTGGAGGAGCAATTTTCATCAGGACAGCAGCAGCAAAGGAACGTGTTAAACACTCCCTATCCAATTGCTGTGATCTTGATAATTATCAGCCTTTCCCATATGGGCTGCTATTTGCATGTTTTTAAACAAACACGGTAAAATATAAAAGCACATTTATCATCATGTCTAGTCTGGCCCTGAGTGGACAAAGCTAATAGTGCTGACTCTTTAATTCTTATAAAATTCTTATAGAACAGTTGCTAAACAGAGGGCTATGGAAAGCATGTGTTAGAAATACTACTTTCAATCTGTGCTTATTTCTGTTCTTTAATTAGATGAAGGTGCACTCATTTGTAGCATTAGAATGTAGGCTGACATATTCCACAGCTCTCTCACTCAGGGGCTAGCATTTCCCTTGCTTCTAGAACATCATGCTTTATGTTTCAAACTTTAAAGGAGCATTCAAAATATTCTGATGCAATACCTCTATGTCCATTCATTATACATAGCACACATTACATGACAGCATGCATCTAAATACACTCATTAACAAGACCCATTTGTTACATACCTGATTCCAAACATACAGTGAACATAATTAAATAAAGCTCTTCTTAACATGGTTGTGTCAACATCTTCATGGGTGGCCATAGTGTTGTATGTAAGGTTGTAGACCATCCGGAACTTCTCATCCAGGAGATGCCCGATGTCAGAATAAAGCCTGTTCACGAGGGAAAAGCCATGATTTTCCCAGGTATAGTCCTGTAAAAGGCATGAAGACCACCAAATGAATGATGTTGAAGCCATCATCATCATCATCATCATCAAGTTTATAAACTGTTCCACATCAGGAGATATCAAAACAATGTACAAGAAATTAAAATTCAAAATACATAATGCAGTTCTACTGCTGAAGCTAAATGGTTCTGTTCCTGTAAGCTGGAGGCCATATGAAAATGGCTCTGAGCTTTATTGACTATGAGCGGGTAAAAGTACAATGGATAAATAAAATATGTTTATTTTAAGAAGCTGTATTTTATTAGAATGTAAGCCTATGCGGCAGGGTCTTGCTATTTATTGTTTTACTCTGTACAGCACCATGTACATTGATGGTGCTATAAAAATAAATAATAATAATAATTTTCTATGTCACTCTCTTAATATCACACTCAAAGGGCAGAATTCACAAATAAAACAATCCTTCTTGGATTGTAGCACTTTGGGTCAGATGAGTGCATGTCTGAACGAGCCAGGGGAAAAACCACAGCTCTGTGGCACACAACAAACTTGGAATGCATAAGGATACAAGTTCAATCCCCAGTGTCTCCACTAAGGAGTCCATAACAGGGCTGGAAATATTTGCGCCCAGGACCTCTGAGAGCCAAAGATCCAGTTTGCACGATTATAGCAACCAATAAGCCACAGTGGGTTGCAGTGCATGCTGGCAGCCATTTTGAATATTCAAGCTGCAGCACCTGCCTGCCATGGCTTGAATATTCAAAATGGCTGCTGAGATGGGCCGCAACCCAGCATGTCTTAAAGAAGCCATGGTGGGCTACAGTGATGGTGCAAATTGGCCCAGTGTTGTTCACACGTGAGTACGTGGGCATAGGAATGTAGGAAGCTGCTTTATTCTGAGTTGGGCCATTGGTCCATCTAGCTCAGGGCTTGTCTATATGGCTTGTTTGACTTAAATGTGCATTTTCGCATTTCAGGACACATGATGCAGCCGTCCATTCACCATAGTGCCTGGTTTTTAAAGCGATATTGCGCAAATTCGCATTTGCGATTTACCTCAACTTTTCGATCACATCCGAGTTTGCACCGCGTTATGGTTATGTGTCTTTGGGGGAGTTAAATCGCATTTTGACATGTGGGCAGAGCTTTGAGGGTAGGACAACGGGACTGGCCGATTTCCCATCAATTGGCTGCCTTGTTCCTTCATGCCGTTTTTAGTTTGAATTCTCTGATTCTGCAGAGCTCCGCAGAGAAAGCTTATTAAAACAAAGAGGGGGAACGAGCATCCTTCTCTGCTGCCTCGTTCCTTCTTCCCCCGCTCCTGGTTTCTGTGTTATATGAATCTGCAGAGCTCCGCATATAACATTTCTGGTTTCCATTGTCTCTACTCCGTAGCATCACATATGTGCATGTGCGCATTTATAACTGCACTATAAAAAAAATTCAGGAAATAAATCGCTGCTGCTGCGATGGTCTTTACCTAGATTCGAATCAACGAAAATTCGGGTTTATATTTAATGAGGAGCAATCCCGTTGTCGTATAGACGGGGGCTCAGTATTGCTTATACTGTCTGGTAGCCGCTCTCTAGGATTCTTTCCTAGCCCTGCCTGGAGACGCCAGGGATTGTACTAGGACCGTCTGCATGTGAAGCAGGTGCTCTGCTACTGACTCCTCCCTGAGATTCGTCACAGCAGAAAGACAGCTTCATCTTTTCAATATAACACACTGCAACTGATTTTGGATAATGACTGGGCTGTATAACAATACGTTGCATATTTTTTCATTAAAAATTATAAAAAGAAAAGAAAAAAAGAAAACATTCTCCCCGACATATCAAAGAGGACTCCCCCGCCACAGAAACCAAACTTAAGAAAAGACATTGGTTTGGATCCCAAGGTATATTAAGTTCACAGAAGGAAGTATTCCCATTCCTACCTTCCTCTGTAGCCACGTACATACTCAAAGAGCCTCTCCAGAGGGTCAGCAGCGCCCCGCCCCACCCCCCTGCCTGAACAACATGGGATGGGACAAGGGACATTGCTGGGGAACAGGAGGAACACCCATAAATCCCTGTCAGATTTCCAGCAATTCCCCTCTCCCCCAGCCACCCCCAACCCATATTCAAGAGGGCACTCACAATCCCCTGGAAAGGGTTTTCGGGGAGCGATGGGTGGAGGTAGGGGAAGTGAGGATGGGAAACTGTCCTTGAGCTTCCTTAAGGTAATTTACCCAATGAGATTTTTCTGCAATTACTGTCCTACTTTAAAAATTGATATTCTGACACTCTCTAATATAATAGCCATGTAAATAGCATTTCTACATTTGTGGTATTTTGAGAAGTATCAAGACACTCTTATCCCAGAAGACAGAGGGCTGGCACAGGCATCCATAGGCACCATTTGTTTCTCCAACAGTGACCAATGTAAGTTTGCCCATGTCAACGTACCTGGGCTCGGAACGTTGGCAGATCCCCCCTTCTAGCAAAATCTTTGTACCCAAAACCAGGATCTTCGACATAGCGGGAAACATCTGCCATGGAAGCCAGTTCGTCATCAAACACTAGGAAAGAGAAGTATGTCAGATGGTAGTTGTGCCCTTCTCATTTCTCCCAAACTATTTATATAAGACAGTGAGGAGGTATTGAATAGGGAGTGCGCTGTGGTTTCCCATTCGCTTCGTTCTGACATAGTTTCACTTCTGTATGTAGGAGGATAGCTGTTCTTGTTTGTGTTAGTTTTAAAGTTCAGTTCCAGGCACAAGCATAATTGAAGACTTGTTGTTTTAGGTTGTTTTCACACACAATGTAGCAATGGGGCAATGGAAAGAAGCAGATCTGGAGGTATTCGAAATCACCAAGTAACAAGATGGGACTGTGGGACAAATGCCCTAGCAGAGAAGGAGAGTCAAACTGCAGGACCACGTGGCCACAAATGTTGGGCTTGGACAGTATGTAGATCAGGGATGGGGAACGTGTTTTCAGGGAAATTCCTCTTTCCAATAGAAAGGAAGTGAAGTCCAGGCAGGTCCCGATGCAAAGGCTTTTATTCAAACTACACGTGTAGGAGACAGGCAGCCTCCAGCAAGCAAGCTGAAGGACAGACTCTCTGACTATTACCACCCCACAGCAAACTTTTATATATTCAGAGTTGCTCTGATGAAATCATACTTCCCCCCCT
This sequence comes from Elgaria multicarinata webbii, assembly GCF_023053635.1. Taxonomy (NCBI): domain Eukaryota; kingdom Metazoa; phylum Chordata; class Lepidosauria; order Squamata; family Anguidae; genus Elgaria; species Elgaria multicarinata. Next base: position 121,483,533 of record NC_086175.1, on the reverse strand, counting down.
CCTGTGATTGATTACAAGTCCCATCACTTTTTCCATAAATGAAACTATTCTACATAAAACAATGCTCAATATTTTGGCAGCAATGACGGTACAAATGTTACTTTTTGTTCCTGATAAGCGCTCCAAGAGCAGCTGGAAAGTCCCGGAGCCTACTCTCAAAACTGTTAAATTGCCCCGTCAGGGGTCCTGAAGTATTTTGGAAAAGGAAGGATGAAATCATCCTGTCCAAGTGATATGCCGGGGTCAGAAATGCAAGGTTTTCAGATATGAACTTCTGGAAAGAGTGACGAGTGTTGAATCGCCTCTAGTCTGGCTTTTTACAATTCATTAATTCAGGAAAGGTGGGGGCAGAGTGCTAAAGATTTCTGAGGTGTTTGTGTACTTTTCACCTGAGACAGGAACAATGGGACTTTTTCAGATTTCCCTGTCAATGTGGCTCTTCAGATGTTGTTGGACTGCAACTCCCATCATCCATCACCACTAGCTAAGCTGGCTTGGGCTGATGTGAATTGCAGTCCAACAATATCTGGAGAGCCACATGTTCCCCATCCCTGATATAGATTTGTGTGGAACGGAAAGAACAGTTCGGGCTAATTCATACAATGCTGCTGGTCTGTCGTACGGACATGCAGTGGGGTGTGGGAAGAAGCCTTGGGCTCTCGGGCCCTCCTGCACTTAGGCACGTCAACTAAGCCCTATTCCAACGATACTGCATAGAGAAGAAGTGAGCAGATCAGCTAAGCAGGGCTTACTTGCGTAGGAATTTAGACAAAATAGACCACAAGAAAGACTGTAAGTTGTAGTGGGGTGTGTGCATTGCTCCCACACCATGCAGCACGTTCAAGCTACATGCCACAGTCATGCATCAGCCAGCCATTTGGGTTGAACAACATGGTACATATCAGTAAACTAAACATTTGCTCCCAATAATATGCCCCCAACGATCCCAGGGGATGCATTTGAATGGACAAAGTACCCATGGGACCTGGGCTGTTCACCACCTTTTTCAGCTGCCATTGCCACAGGAGTCCCTTTTCCAATGACTGTGTCAGTCTTTAGGGATGTCCCAGGCCACACATTGGCCGTGTTCAGAAGACACCTTAAACCATGGCTTTAACCATGGTGAATAAGACTTTTTCGCTGTGGTTAAAGCTGTGATTTAAGGTGTCTTCTGAACAAAGCCATTATGGCCTCTGCGGGAATGCATTCCCAATGGCAACCAGGGTACATTGTGTGGAGAAGATGTGGAGCCAGTCCTCAGAGAACGAGGGAAAGGACACAGCTCAGTGGCAGAGCACATGCTTTGCACACTTAAGATCCTGGTATCTCCACCTTCTCCATTCCTGTGCTTGAAATGGGAAGCCAGCCATGCGGATGTCAAGTCTGGTAGTTGTCCCTTCTCAGCCACGTTGGATAAGCAGGGGACAAGCCTGGCTTGAAGCACCATGATCACAGATACTGCGTGGGATCAGATGTGCTGAAAAGAAAATCCCAGCAGATCTGATCTTTTACATTAGAGCGTTTGGGCATGGCTGAAGAGTTCAGCGAGGTGATTTGTGGCCAAAAGCCACATCAGCAAGCACCCTTGAAACACTCCAGCAATGCTGATACTCAGGTACGGGCAATTGCTTCATCCAGAAACTCTCTCCACCACCTTGCCTCCTGTCTGCTCGCCAAGTGACCAGATGGCTGGAGTATGTTAACTACCCTTCCAGAGAGCTGACTGCTGCAAAGCTGGCTGAGGTTTACCTTATTTATTTATTTTATTTATTTATTAAGATTTTTTATACCGCCCAATAGCCGAAGCTCTCTGGGCGGTTCACAAAAATTAAAACCACAATAAAACACCCAACAGGTTAAAAACACAATTACGAAAAATACAATATAAAAAGCGCAACCAGGATAAAACCACACAGCGAAATTGATATAAGATTAAAATACAGAGTTAAAACAGTAAAATCTAAATTTAAGTTAAAATTAAGTGTTAAAATACTGAGTGAATAAAAAAGGTCTTCAGCTGGTGACGAAAGCAGTACAGTGTAGGCGCCAGGCGGACCTCTCTGGGGAGCTCATTCCACAACCGGGGTGCCACAGCGGAGAAAGCCCTCCTCCTAGTAGCCACTTGCCTCACTTTCTTTGGCAGGGACTCACGGAGAAGGGCCCCTGAAGATGATCTTAAGGTCTGGGCAGGTACATATGGGAGGAGGGGTTCCTTCAAATAACCTGGCCCCAAACCGTTTAGGGCTTTAAATGTCAATACCAGCACTTTGAATTGGGCCCGGACCTGGACTGGCAGCCAATGAAGCTGGAAAAGGACTGGCGTAATGTGATCTCGCCGGGCAGTCCCTGTTAGTAAACGGGCTGCCCTGTTTTGTACTAGCTGAAGCTTCTGGACCGTTTTCAAAGGCAGCCCCACGTATAACGCATTGCAGTAATCCAAGCGAGAGGTTATCAAAGCATGGATAACTGTAGCTAGGCTATCTCTGTCCAGATAAGGGCGTAGTTGGTATATCAGCCTAAGCTGATAAAAGGTGCTCTTTGCCACTGAGTTCACCTGTGCCTCAAGTGACAGTTCTGGATCCAAGAGCACTCACAAACTACGGACCCGATCCTTTAGGGAGAGTGCAACCCCGTCCAGGACATGCACCTTGAGGCCTCCATCTTGGCTCTTTCAGGTGCTCCAATAAAGCTGGGCGGGGAACCTGCTCTATGTCTACCACTAGAACCTTAAAACACTAGCACCTTCTTTGGAGCTCCACCAGGAGCTCCAAAGAAGGGGTACCTGTGGCCCTCGGACTAATTTCAAAAGCCCTCCACAAGCGATCAGTTCAGAGGTTTGGCAAGAGCGATATTCCCCTCCTCTACCAGCCTGCTGGATGGGGAGCAAGAGGGAAAGTGGGAAAAAGGGTGGCAATGCTGGCTCTGGTCCAGCTCACAGCTGCATGCAGCCCCTGACAGATCACTCCCAAGGGAAGTGTTCTAAAGGGCTCAATAAAGCCTTGGGATTTGACACCCTGCTCTAAGATAGATAGATGGAAGTTCCTGTGGCACCAAACTGCTTCAGACTGCAGGTGGCTACTCAGATTTTTCAATGGACCAAGACTCCCTGTCTGTTTCTGTGTGTTTGTAATAGGCAGCATGTCAGAAAGAAAACTAGGCTAGAGCCTGGCATACTACATTTCTATAGGCAAGGGCAAAGATGTTTTTCATTTGGTTTTTTGACACAGGACAGGTAATTCGCTTGCAGTCCGCTTCCAAGAAAGTAGATTTCTCGCATGTATAAGCTGACCCCAAAGCAATCATCAGCTAGCGAAATCATGGTTTTGTTTTCAGTCTCCTTTTGTTTGTCTCAGCGTTTCCACTTTAGCGATACCTCTGAAAGCTGAATTACATGAAAGGATCTGAAATGAAAGATAGGAAGCCATACCTCCAGTAACCACTAGGAGGCTCTCGGTCTTTTCTTTTTCAAAGCGGGTATCCATTTCCTCCTGAGAGGCCTCCTCCTCCTCTTCCTCCTTCTCCTGCAGCCTCTTCATTCTATTCATCAGGGCTTCCAGCTCACTTAAAGAATCTGTGATCTAGAACACATCAGAAGATGGAAGAGGTGCTACGAGTTGGAAAATCAAAGCTTCTGAAGACCGACAGCGTTACCCCGAGCTTTACATAATCGTTTATCCCTAGATCGTCACCCTCGAAGGTTCTCAGGAAGCTCAATTTTGTATCCTCCATCACATTCTATGCTTTTTTTTAAAAAAATGCTCCTGCATATCTGCAGTGGATCACTCCCCCTAGCTTTGGCCAAGCACATGAAGGTCTCCCAGTTCTTGTGCCACGTTCTTTTGGACCTGTTCAGATCCATCCCAGAGTGCAGAACACGGAATAATGGGCTCAAGTTAAAGGAAGCCAGATTCCGACTGGACATCAGGAAAAACTTCCTGACTGTTAGAGCAGTACGACAATGGAACCAGTTACCTAGGGAGGTTGTGGGCTCTCCCACGCTAGAGGCATTCAAGAGGCAGCTGGACAACCATCTGTCAGGGATGCTTTAGGGTGGATTCCTGCATTGAGCAGGGGGTTGGACTCGATGGCCTTGTAGGCCCCTTCCAATTCTACTATTCTATCATTCTGCACTTCCCAGCCCAGCCTGCACTTCCCAGACCACCACACTAGTGTTATTTTAAGATGGGATGTGGAACTCCCAGCCTTTTGGCAGAATCTGGTCCCAGCCCCCTTTTCAAGCAAGAGAGAAGGGCAGCCTTTTCCTATCACTGGAAGAGTAAACCTTGCACTCTTCTCCAATTATTGATCGGACTGCCTTTTTCTACAGCTGAGAGGGACGGTTCTTTCTTGTGCAGGGATAGGCAGGAGTGACTGCTCCATACCTCTCTGTGCACAGAAAAAGGGATCACTATCATGTCAAGGGAGGGGGAGGGAAGGCGCCGCCTCGTGACATCATCTGAACCAGAAGGCAATCCAGCTTCTAGGACTGAAACAGTTCCCCACCCTGATCTAATCCAATCAAGGATGTGCAAGACCATATTTTTAGCCATCCAAATGAACTTGTGAGCCATACTTGGAAAAACTCTGAATTTTCTTTTTATAGCTAAGTTGCTACTATGGGTGCTTCCAGACGAGGCTTTCATTGTGCAATCGCTGTGCCGTATTTACGGAATTTTATGGGGTGTGTGTGTCTGTCCAGGTGACATTGCCTTCTATTTGTAACCCTCCCATTTTTCCTTACTGCTTCTTCTGTTTTTTTCTTACTACAGGAAATCCATTAAGCTGGGAAAGATGGAAGGGCTGCACAACATCTTTTGAGTGATGGCGCGAGGCGCCGTCCATTTGGAAACAGTCTAAGCCATGCACATTATTCATGCTCCCGGCCTGCTGACATTCCATGCTCCCCAGTCTGAAATGCTTTAAGAGCCAAACCTGACATTTGATGGGACACCTGTGTTTGGGAAGCCTGGGTCTTCCAGCATGTAAAGATGGCAGGAGGAAGGTGCAAGATGGGAGAGTTACAAAACTACTACAATATTAGAAAGATAAAAGCTCACTGCCTATAATGCAATGGATTTAAGACCTAACAACATTAGCAACATTTAAGAAGTGGTATATAGGCATGAATGGACATATTTTGGTCTGGGTGGTATTGCACCATGTGCTGCTTGGTTGGTCCCTGGTAGACAGTTGGTTGGCCACTGTGTGAACAGAGTGCTGGACTAGATGGACCCTCGGTCTGATGATGACGATGATTTTATTTATTTCATTTTTATACTGCCCAATAGCCAAAGCTCTCTGGGCGGATCCAGCATAACACTTCTTAGGTTCTTAAGTTTATGTGCAATTTATTCCTTTTTCCTTTATTTTAAATTGTTGTAATATTTGAAACTAAGGCCTTTAAAGTATGTAGTTACACTTGGAACTTTTTTTTAAATTGTTTATTTGTTTTTTAAATTTGAGGAGGGAGGGGGAACCATAGGTGGGGGAGTGGTGCGAACAGCTTCCCACACTGGCCACATCTTCCCTACAATTCTGCCCCCAGCTACTTTTCCAGGCACACATTTGCCGTGGTTGGGGGAAGGGGCAAACCAGTAGGAGGAAGAAGGGTGAAAGCTTCTCTCCTCGTCAAATCATACCCCTGTCATTTTTAAAGGTTCTAAAGCAGAGATCCAGGTCTAGTTTGGGCCTTAGTGTTTCACCCCTCCCCCCACCCCCAGGGAGGTTTCTGTTCTCAAAAACCCAGCATGAAATATTACTCTCCTTCAAATGGCATTGGGATACATCTCTGGAAAGATTTCATAAATAAGTGCATAATTTATAAGGCCTGCAGTATTCTTTGATAGGTAATATAAAAGTTGTCTGAAGAAGTCATTTCTGGCACTCTGGAAAAAAAATGGAAGAACTCTTCATAGCTCTTTCATCCAGGAAATTTGGATAATTTTCACTTGGTCCTGCAGGCCCACAGGTGAACCTAAAAGAAGTTTATCCCCAGCAATCCCATAACTACCGTATTTCTTCGATTCTAAGACACTTTTTCCCCATATAAACATCTCTAAAAATGGGATGTGTCTTAGAATCACGGGTGCGATTATTGTTCTTAGAATCAAAGCTTTTTTTCTGTTGGTGGTACTGAGATTAGTGTGCGTCTTAGGCGTCTTACAATCGAAGAAATATGGTAAGTTAGGTTTATGCCAGGACTAGTCAGGACTTCAACCAGGAGTGCCTCGACTTCTGTATTCCTGTCCACAGCGCTGAGCCACTTTAGGCCATAGAGCAATGTTGGGAAAGGATAACACTGACCACCCAGGTTTGGGCATGGCTTCATCCTTTGGCGCCTCCTGATTTTATATGGCTATGAAATGCTTTCAGATGCCAGGACAGAGACTTCTCTTGTTCCGTTGTCTCATCTTGCCCCAGGCGTTTCTACTGGTCAGCTTCCTGGTTCTGGTGGTGGCACCAAATATATAGGGGGACACATACACAGGAAGAGCAATGTCCAATTCAGGGTGGGGTGGGGTGGGGGAGCTTGGTCTCAATGTTAACATTTCTGAAAACAGAAGCAACAGGATATTTCACGTTGGCACAGCCATCCTAAGTGCATTTTCTCTAAAGTAAGTCCTATTGATTTCGATGGAGTCAATTTCCTGGTAAGCATGCTTAGGATGGCAGACTTATTTTAAATTTCAAGTTTATGATTCAATTATAACTTGTGTGAGAGAAGAAATCCCAGGGGTCCAGCAATGAGAGGAAGTGTTATTTTTCTAGGGGGCACTGCCCCCCCACCCCGGGGTTGCCTACGGCCGAGTCCTTCTCGCTCGCTCTCAGCCAGCTTCCCTATCCATTTGCCGTCATGTGTATTCCAGCACTGCTTTCCCATCTCCAGAAAAGGCACTGTCCTGCCATTGCTTTGCCTCTGGATTGACCTCCCTTTGGGTCTGTCCCAGCGCCCCACCCAGTTCTGCGCTTGCTTTTCAGCTTCCAGTTTCCCAGCACCGACAAACACAGGAGAAAATTGATATCTGAACCACAACCCTTCCCTCCTCCCACCCCATCCCATCCTTAGCAAAAAAAGAAAAAGAGCAAAATGGGAATTCAAAAAGCTGGCAACACTAACCCCAAAGTTGTTACTTGTGAGGGATGCGTTTTCAATGTTGTTGTCATTGGCAAGATCACAGACACAGAAGTTGTTAACTGATATGAGCCTGTAGCCATTCGAGGTATCGAGATCTCTCTCTGGATTGATGCCGCTACCAAAGACAAAACTTGCCAAGGCGTGATAGTGTGCCAAGAGGACCACAGCATGCACCAGTTCAGGAAGAGACCAATTATTTTCCCCCGTCTTGACAAGTTTCTGAAACAACAACAAAAAAGCATACTTATGTTAGATACAGACAAAGGAAGGAGACGGAATATTTCAGTAGAAGGAAGGCCACAGATACACAGTCTCTTCAGAATTTCCATTCTGACAGTAGTAACTAAATGTAGTAACTAAGGCCCTTTCTACACCATCCATTTTTCAAGGGATCATATCCCTGGACCATCCCTGTGCGTCCAAATGACGCACAGGGGATCCCGTGAGCAGGAAGGGATGATCCCTCCACTTCCCCGGGATAACTGAAACCTCAGTTATCCTGCTTTTACCTGCGGTCCCAGGACGATCCCAAAGACTGCGGGCAGTGTGGGCGCCCGTCCCGGCTTCTTCCCTGTGAGTAGCGGGGGTCATCAGAGGGAAGGAGCCAGGATATGAGGAGTCCAAGGCCATCGGGGGTGGGGAGCAGGGCTTTTTTTTAACCTTAATTTTCGCTGGAGCATGAGTGCGCTCCAGCTCTTCCTCTTTTTTTTTTTTAAAAAAAAAGGCGGCCATGGTGGCTGTGATGTCGCACGGCCCATGTGGACTGTGGGCGACGATCCTGAAAGCAGGTAAGTCCGGGATTGCCTCCTCTCCCTCCCTCTACACCCGTAGGTGTAGAAAGGGCCTAAATTTCCATTCTGACAGGGGGAAGTTGGGAACACCAGAACCAAAGGGTACCAGACAGCCACCAAGTCCAATCCTCCCTTGACACAAGGAAGCACCATTTAGGCACCATGAACCTTCCCAACCCCTCTGCCACACAACCAGGTAGTAAGTGTGGACAGGGCTCTTTTGCCATTAATGAGGATTGTAATTAGATATTTCTGTATCCTGGGCAGACTTCATCGATAAATAAACCAGTGCCTTCTTTCCCCCTTCCCCAGATTTTGGGCAAAAATAACCATTACCAGCCTAGAACCTTGCATCCAAAATGCAATATTCTAGATTTGTTATGGTGGCACTTTAAGACATTTCGATAATTTTGATGTGCAGAGGAGGGAAGGTGGGTAGTGCCTGCTTGCTGCCAATCTGTAAACAGGGCACAGCCAAATATCCTTAGGGGTTGTCAAAACCATGAAAATGTTTTCTCTCTTAGCTTCTGATGCACTCCCCAGGGCCTGCCAGAGGTCTGAAGGGGCTTCCTGTCACCTTCTACTTACTATAGTAGGGTGGGTGGGTTGAACTTCTTTCAGGCTCAAGGCTGTCTTCCATTCCAGAGAAACTCTCAGGGGCTGCATTCTAGTGGTGGGTGGGGCAAAATGGGACAAGGCTCCCCCCCCACCCCCCAGGACAAACACCAACATACTTTTGGTTTGAAGCTTTTATTGCCTGTAACTAAACCTTAGGAGAAGTTTAGTTCAAACTTTCCAAACTTTTGGGATGGGGAGGAAAACGTGGAAAAGCCAAGGAACTGCCAAACTTTGGGGGTATTTATTTATTTATTTATTTATTACATTTTTATACCGCCCAATAGCAAAGCTCTCTGGGCAGTTCACAAAAATTAAAACCCTTCGAAGTATAAAACAACAATATAAAAACATGATATAAAATACAATATAAAAACACAACCAGGATAAAATCAGCAGCAGTGCAGAAACACAAATTTAAAACAACCAAGTTAAAATTAATTGATAGACTGTTGAAATGCTGAGAGAATAAAGGGGCATAGGTCACTTGGGGAACCCCGGACGGCCCCACTGGGACCTAAATTGGGCCCGAGGTGCAACGCCGCCCCCCCTGCATTACACCCTCACCTTAACAACTGAAGGCATGAGGGCACTTCAGCAGGTGCAGCTCTGTTCACCCGCATGCTGAACTACATCTACAAAATTCTCCTTTTGAATAAAGCAATAAATAACTTATCCCTAATACTCTGCTTCCTCAGAAGAGCTCAGTGTGGTTTACATAGGATTCCTAGGTGGAATGATGTTACTGTCTCCACAGTTTAGACTGTGAGCCAAGGCAGGCCAACTGCAGGGGGGGGGGGAATACCCGAAAAGCAAATAGCTCCAAGTAACTCAAGCAAGCAAACCAAGTCAAATTCCACAGGGGAAAGTAAAAACCAGCAGAGTCACTAGTCAATCTCACCTGCTGGAATGAACATTCCTTCCTGATTGCAAACTCAGCCATCAGCCCAGCTTCCCTTGAAGGCTGGGGCCCGATTTAAGGCCTTGCTCCTGGCCTTTAAGGCCCTGCCGTTGCACCACCCAGCTTACCTTTCCTCCCTCTCGTCCTGGCATGTCCTGGGCCGGGCCACCAGATCCATGGGCCCTCCTGACCCATTCTACCTCACAGATCGTGGTGTCCCGGTATCGTGCATAACAGGACCTTGTCCCTCAGCTGTGGAATTCACTCCCCCTGACACTGCGGTTAACCGAGAGTTTGCAGGTGTTCAAGAAAGGTTTGAAAACCTTTCTCTTTGAATAGAGTTGGTTGGCTGGCTGTTCCTGAGATAGAGCATGCTGATGGTCCTTGCGGCAGCCACGACACAGTTTATATGGATTTTATATTAAGGTTTTATTGTTATATTCTTTTAAATTCAGCCTTTTATTAGAATTATTGTATTTATTGCATTTTTGTAAACTGCTGACCTATTTCATCTCATGTACAGCGCTTTGTTAGAAAGCTCTATATAAATTATTATTATTTGTGAGCAAAATCCAATTTGCTTTATGATTCTTAGAAGGTATTTCCTTCTTGTCAATTTAATTCGCGTGTAGTAGCATGCTCATCATTATGAGATGGTGATCCTGTGAGGAGCAGCTCCAGATATCATGTGGCTAGTAGGTTGAATCAAGGTAGGAGGGGATATTGTCTTTCCTTTTGGCACAGGCCTGGGAATCTCTGTAACCTATAAAGCCTTACACGGCTTGGGACCACAATACCTGATGGAACGCCTCTCCCGACATGAACCTACCCGTACACGGTGCTCAACATCTAAGGTCCTCCTCCGAGTGCCTACTCCGAGGGAAGCTCAGAGGATGGCAACAAGGGAGAGGGGCCTTTTCAGTGGTGGCCCCCCAACTGTGGAATGATCTCCCCGATGAGGCTTGCCTGGTGCCAACATTATCTTTTCGGCGCCAGGTCAAGACTTTTCTCTTTTCCCGGGCAGTTGACTACATACGCAGAGTTTGTTTGCCCTTACTTGACCCCAGAAGAGTTGCTTTTAAAGAATATTGTTGTTTTTATGTTCTCAATGGTTTTAAATTTTGTATGCTTGTTTTTTATAATGTTCACTGTTTTTAACTTCTGTAAACCGCCCAGAGAGCTTTGGCTATGGGGCGGTATATAAATGTAATAAAATAAATAAATAAATGAAATATTTGTCAGACTGAGCTGTGCATGAAGATTTCATTTTTTCAAAACATCAACGCACAACTGATCCCAGATGATAGCCAAAATTAGAGATGGGTCACTTCCCCCTGGCTCGTGTTAGACTAATAAGCCATGTTACTATTATTATTTTAAAGAATCAGCTTCTTCTCTGAAGCCAATCAGACCTCAGAAATTGTCCACAATCACTCCCTCTCTCTTACTCAGCCCCCATCCTGGTCACCCTACTCTCTTCACTTCACTAGGGCTACCAAGCAGGAGCAGTGGAAGCATCTGCAGGAAGAGGGAAGGAGGGAAATCTGAGCTCTCCCCCCTTCTCATTCTCCAGCACACTGGTAGAGCACCAAGAAAGAAGGCCCTGGTTACCCTTGAGAAATGTAGTTTCTTGAGGAAGACTTTTCATTGAAGATAAAGTGTAGGGGGAAGGCCCCCTCCCCATGGGCTGCGGCCACGATCCAAACTGCCCCTCCCCCTGTGGCTGCTTTTAACTAGAGAAACAGCCAGCGGGAGAGCCAGTCACTGATCTCTCACATCTGTTTTGTTCCAAGTGCAGCCACAGCACATGGCTGCTGCCTCAAGGATTGCATGCCAGATTGGCAAACCATTTTGAAGTCACTTAAAAGGTGCGAGGAATGTGAACCGGTCATTAAATTACGTTGGCACAGAAGCGATGGTGATGAGCATAACCTCAGGCTCTGTCCGTTTTGTATATGAAGAACACACAGAACGGATACAGAGTCACAGGTAAGCACTTCCTATTTTCGTCAGTCGCCTCTGCCCCCAAATGGATATGTATAGTATCCTCTCTGAAATACTGAATCATCCACGCCAATTTTTATTTGACCAAAAGCAGTTTCCTAAAGTGCGAGAGGACAAACCCTTGCAATGCCTCTCCCCCACATGTAAGCCCCATTAGTTGGCTGCGGAATCTCCCTGACCTGTAGTGAGTTCGGGTGAAGACAAGGGCGGCACAAGACCCAAGGAACTTTGGGGCATGGGGTGTTGATGGGGAATGAGTAGCATCCTGCTGAAAGGCCTGGTTACAAACACAGAGTTAGCCCCCCCTCCTTTACATGTACCACTGATGCTGCAAGCCACCGCTATTAAGGGAGGTCACAGCACATGTTTTGCATGCAGGAGGTTCAATCCTGAGCACTTCCAGTTAAAAGGGTGTCAGGAAGCAGGGGAAGGCAAGGGAGCAGCCACACGAGAGAGGAACTGGGGTGGCTTTTTTCAGTAGAGAGGAACAGGGAGGAAGGAGAGACTGGTAATAATAATAATGGTATGCCCTTGGGAACTGCTGACCCCATATATCCCTGGGAACTGCTAAGCCTCTATAACTAGATATAGTAAGTCTGTATAACCAGTTGCTGGGGAACATGGATGAAAAAGTGCTAGTGCACCCTTGTCCTGCTTGAGGGTTCCTGGTTGATAGCTGGTGGGCCACTGTCTGAACAGAGTGCTGGACTAGATGGACCCTTGGTCTGATCCAGCATGGCTCCTCTTACGTTCTTATGCTACATGTTAAGCACAAATGTGCGTATGAAAGACCCAATGCCTTTAAAAAAGAGAGAGGAGAGAAAAGAAAAGCAGTTTTAATACAAATGAATTGGACTGGAGACATGGGATGTGGGGGCAGGATTAAGCACTCTGTTCTGAAGTGCGCCCACCCAGAACTGCTTTTCTAATTAAAAAGGCAGTGGGACTCAAATATATGTGTGTGTGCGTATGATGCTGAGAAAATCTACGTGCCTAGAGTTGCACATGAATGACAATTTGGAATACTTATGAGCAGAGAAATGCGGAAGAGAAAAATACCCTTGCAAATAACACCAATCTGTGAGAGCAAGAGGGTGTCCTTGCATATATAAACTTTGGTACAGTCCCATGAAGACTGGCAAGAAATACTGACCACACACACACCAAAGTTTCCTGTTCCTGGTATGTTAGCATAAAATCAAGAAAACCAAGTTGTAAAAGGTTCGCTTGACTGGCAGAATGCTTTCGGTGAGTTTCAAACCTCTTTCCTTCAAGGAATCTTTCACATATTGACTCATCTATCAAGGAATTTCCACACGCTGGACACCACTTTAGAGCAATTTTTAAGGTGCACATTCAGTTGAAGCAATGCACCACTGAGGCCTGTTGGGCCTTACTGTTGGCTGTTGTGAACTGAGGGCCAAACTACATATGACATACAAATATGTTAAAATAACATGACAGGCCCCTTTAAAAAACAGAAACAAAAAAATCCCCCCAAAGCAAGAAAAGATGCTTTGTGAGGGGGTTGATCGGTAAAATGGAGGAGCGGCAGCATGGCTATATTTGAGAGTAACTGCGTTTGCATTTCTTGACCCAGTGACAACTTGCACACATCGACAGAAAGGTGGGACAGAGTTAAGGATCCAGTGAACTTTGGAGGTCAACTTGGGCTCCTTGGAGGAAAGTCGAGATACATTTAACAAATAATGTTGAAAAGCAATTGCTGCTTTCCCAGATCCAATTCCCTAAATAAACCCTATGGAAAGCAATAATGTTTAGACACACGCAAATGCTCGAGCATTTCACATAGCCCAATTTATTCTGATTAATACCTGAATGTGCTCTTTCGAAACCAGCCAGGGTCGGTGTGCAAGAAGCTTGTTGATTTCATTCAGATTTTTCAGCCTTTGCGGAACGTATTCCAAGCCATTCAGCCATTCTGGGATCCCTCCAGTCTTCAGGAACTCATCCACATGCATGTTTATTAGGTAGGAACACTGGTGCCTGGCAGCAGCCTGGAGTTGAAAACACAGATGCATATAAGCTGCAAGCAGCTAATCTAAAGCTGCCTGTTCTTCTTCTGTGAGGGGTGGGAGAGGGTTAGCGTGCAAGCACACACATAAAAGAGAGGAAGATAGACTTTCAACAGGGCGGACAACCATGCGTTAAAATGCAGACATAAAAAGCCTGCGAGTAATGTCAGTTTACTTGCTTTGACGGAAAGGCAGATGGGAGAGCAATAAACATGTTTTCAAAGCCATTCACGATGCACAAGGATGGTCAGACTATACATGAGTAAGGCCGCGTGTATCTTCAAACATCTATGAGTGTACTGCACAAGTAGTAAGCACTAGCATCGCGGCCCCTCCCTGAGTTACGAGCTCAGAAGTCCCTTGCTGAAATCTTGCTTCTGCCATGAATTCATTGTGGCCTCAGGCAAGTCAGTATCACTGAGCCTCAGTCCTCCCATCTGCAACCTGGGGATACCAATACTGATTTATCTAATAGGGCTGCTGAACAGATTGCAGGTGATCTATTCCTATATGTGAAGTGCTTAGTACTATACTTTACTTTAGTAACCTACATAACTGCTTAGTACTATACTTTAGTTCAGCCTTCCCCAACCTGATGCCCTCCAGATGTGTTGGACTACAACTCCCAGCATCCCCAGCCAGCATGACTCTCGCTTCCTGCACTCTGCAAAATTTGGCTTCTTGAAAACTAGAGCTCTCGCTTGATGTATTTTAAATGGAAGCTTTAGGAGCAAGTGTGCTGTGATGACTCAAGTGCTGGGCTCAGACAGGAGCAACTCGGGTTCAAATCCTCGCTGAGCCACGAAGCTTTCTGGACGGCCTTTTGGCAAATCATCCTCGTAGGATTCCTGCCACCGAGGCTTTGCAAAATCAATTTTAAATCCTTCAAACAATAAAAGCGGCAAACAAGGAAAGCAGAACGATGCAGGTAATATATAAAAGTGCAAAGCCTGTATAATTTATTCAGAGTGCTGGGTGCAGTGTTCCTCGGTCTGGAATGTATTTTTAGTGTGCCACACACACAGTCCATCTAAAATGGTCAGAATGGAAAAATTTCATCTACGACTGTATGCCAATTATATTGGGGTCTAGGTTCTGGTCTAAATCTTTTGAAGCTCTGGATGGATGTCTTTATTTGGTAGCCAGACAGGTTCCAGCCTGTCTCAAACTGGGATTTCAAGCTCTCAAGGATGGACACTCCCTCGAAGAACTGGACTTGGTACACCCTCAAGAGGGAAGCCAATGAAGCCTGGTTTAATTTCCAAGCGCATTACAAAGAACACAGATATAACTACGACTGGGAAGGAAATTATTAAGTGGTAGAGCTTGTTAGAACTTACCATGATTGCGATGTAGTGCCGGTGGGGCAAAGGAAGAGGCCCGTCCATACGCAACATATAAAACTGACTGCGCAAGAAGGACTCCAGGTACTGAGTGTGCAAGCTCATGACCTGGGTGATGTTGTCTAGGCGGCCAGATGTAGAATATTCTTCCACAAGAAGGTGCATTCGTTCATTCAAACTATTGGCTTGCATAACCTTCAGGGAACAAGAGGAAGCAAGATAAAGAGATGTATTTAAGAACATAAGAAGAGCCCTGCTGGATCAGACCAAGGGTCCATCTAGTCCAGCACTTTGTTCACACAGTGGCCAACCAGCCGTCGGCCAGGGATGAACAAGCAGGACATGGTGCAACAGCACCCTCCCACCCATGTTCCCCAGCAACCGGTGCACACAGGCTTATTGCCTCGAATACTGGAGATAGCACACAACCATCAGGGCTAGTAGCCATTGATTTGCCTTTGCCTCCAGGAATTTATCCAACCCCCTTTTAAAGCCATCCAAATTGGTGGCCATCACTACATCTTGTGGTAGTGAGTTCCATAATTTAACTATGAACTGTGTGAAGAAGTCCTTCCTTTTATTTGTCCTGGATCTCCCACCAATCAGCTTCATGGGATGACACCAGATTTTAGTATTTTGAGAGAGGGAGAAATGTCTCCCTGTCCACATTCTCCACACCATGCATAATTTTGTACACCTCTATCATGTCTCCCCTTAGCCTCCTTTTTTCCAAGCTAAACAATTCCAGTTGTTGTAACCTTCCCTTGTAGGGGAGATGCTCCAGCCCCTTAATAATTTTAGTTGCCCTTTTCTGCACATTTTACAGCTCTATAATATCCATTTTTAGGTGTGGTGTCTGTACACAGTATTCTAAGTGTGGTTGCACCATAGAGTAGTATACGGGCAGTACGATACTGGCCGTTTTATTTTCAATTCCTTTTCTTATAATGCCTAAATGCCTTCTTTACCGCTGCTGCACACTGGGTAGACATTTTCATTGAGATGTCCACCATAATCCCAAGATCTTTTTCTTGTTCCGTCACCGCCAGCTCAGATCCCATTAGGTTATACTTGAAGTTGGGTTTCCCCCCCCTAACGTACACTTGCTTACATTGAACCGCATCTGCCATTTGGAGACATCCCTTTGGAGCTCTTCACAATCCCTTTGTGTTTTAACAATCTTAAATAATTTTGTGTCGTCAGCCAACTTGGGCACTTCACTGCTCACTCCTAATTCCAGATCATTTATGAACAAGTTGAAAAGAATTGGTCCCAATACCGATCCCTGTGGGATCCCACTACTTACTTCCCTCCATCGGGAGAATTGATCATTTATTCCTACTCTCTGCTTTCTGTTCTTTAACCAGTTACTGATCCATACTGATCTCCTCTTATTCCATGTCTACTAAGTTTATTCAGGAGTCTTTGGTGGGGGACTTTATCAAAAGCTTTTTGGAAATCCAAGTAAACCAGACTATTACAAAAAGCATTTTAAAGAAAAGAAAAAAAAAACCAGAACAGCGGCTACAGGGGAATTCCAGAGTCTGACACCCCTCAAGGCCATCTTTTAAATGTCACAAATGTTTACACTAACTGTCTAAAATTAACTCACCAGTGAAGTGGCCTGATAGGCCTCATGAAGAAGGCCATTGCACAACTGCTGAGCCCCTACTGCAAGGGTGCAGAACTCTTTCAGCCCAAGGGCCAAATTCCATTTCGGAGGAACACTCAGGGGCCACATTCCAGTGGTGGGCAGGGCCAAAGGCAAAAGCGGGTGGAGCCAAAATGCTAGCACATTTGAACTTAAAGTTCTTACTGCCAGTAGTAACTATATGTTAGGGGAGGCATTTCTATCTTTTAGAATGTTAAAAAAACATCTGCACAAAAGCCAGAAAGCTGCAGATATTAGCAGTTAGAGGAAATGGGCATGGTCTTTTGGGGAACTCTGGTGGGCCAGATTTGGCCCCTAGGCCTGAGGTTTGACATCCCTACTCTGCAGGGGAGGACCTACTCTGCACAGTCCTAGACACTGTCTGCCTCTGCTGTCGCCAAGTGATGCCCCCTGGTAAGGATACAGGTGGGACTTTCTGCAGTCCTCAGTCACAGCTCAGCAGCAGCTACGAACTATAGTCAGACCCACCCCCTACCCCCATGCCACCATTTCGTCCACAAAAAACAAAGAGACCTGTGTCACCTTTACCACTGCCAAATTTAGGGTGCCATGAGCATTCATCGTTTGCTACAGCCTACTTCATCTGATACACCGATAATAATCTGGTGCATTCAGAAAGCTTTTCAACATTTATGTAAATAATTATGTTGAAAAATAAAGACTCTAGACCAGTTTCCCCCAACCTAGTGCCCTCCAGATGTTTTGCACTATAAGTTCCTAGCATTCCCAACCACTGGCCATGTTAGGTGGGGCTGATGCGAGTTGAAGTCTGAAAGATCTGGAGGTGACCAGGTTGGGGAAGGCTGCTCTACTCTAGGCTATAAAAACTCACAATGGAATAAATTTGTTAGTCTACAAATGCCACAGGATTTGTTGGTTTAGCTTCCATTCTCACCCAAGAGACTTGACCAGTTGGTCAATAACCTGACACAAACATGAGGTTAAATGCCAGAAGACTGTGTGTGTGTGTAATAATTCAACAGAAATCTCAGCCTATTTGTGCTATATCTGCACTGCGTATGCAAGTTTTTTTAAAACAACAACACACACAGAAAACTTACATCCTTTTCTGGTATAAAGGCACTTGGTCCTCTTGTTAAAGGCAGAGACACTCTGATCTTCTTTTCCTGCAAAAGAAAATGACAGATGCAAGAATTACCATGCTTTTACTAGCATAATCTTGGACATCTAAGGTTTGAGGTTTCTAAAGCATTAAGGTACTGCAATATATTTGTCATACCCAAGACTACACTTTCTTGATTGATCTACGTATGCAAGGAGTACAACACTTGTGACCTACATGGAATGTTCCAGCGAACTCATTTTGTGAACTGGTTTGGTTTGCGGGGTAAAGGATGAAATGGCACTTCCCTGCTCTGCAGCCCACAAAGAGCATACACAGAGTGCCAATTCCTGTAACTCTACCCCTAAAACTGCAGGGATGGCATATGGCAGGGGTGTTGAACCTCAGGCCTGCGGGACAAATCCAGCCTATGCTCCAGCCCATAAGGCCATGCCTATTTCCCTGGCCACACCGCTTTCCTCCCAACCACCAACTTCCCATTCTAAAAGGTCGAAACGCCTCTCCACAGTTACTGCCAGTAAGAGCTTTAAACTACAGTAGGTTGACATTTTTTGTGTGCTTTTGGCCTCGCCCATGTTGCTTATGGCCCTGCCCTCTTTGCCTTCTGCCCTGCCTGCCGCAGGAATGCAGCCCCTGAAATCTTCTCCGGCTGAAAGATGTTCCCCACCTCTGAACAGGTCCTGGCAGTAAGAGCTTTGAGCTCATATATGGTGCTAAGTTCCATATGTTGTTGGCCCTGTCCCTTTTGCCTTTAGCCTCACCTCTTTTGCTTTAGGCTGAACTCACTGCTGGAATGTGGCCCTTTTGAGCAGCTCTAAAAAGTGAATCCAGTGTTCTAGGTGAAAGCGGTTCAACATGCCTGACGTACTGGATAGAGCGGGTGGGGTTAGAAGAGGGGACAGCTTGGAGACGGACCTCCTGTTGTGCTTTCTACGGGCGCGAGACCACAGACTGATGGAAACCTTATTCAGCCCTCCATACAAGTTACCCACCCCACCTTTAAAAATATATCCGACTGTCAAAACCACAATCCCAACAAGAGCCCGCTTCTTAACTCCCCATAGTTGTCCGCGATTAATAGGCTGGCCACTAATGAATTGCTCACCCCACAAAGGAAATGCATGACAAGAAAGGAGAGCAATTTGCATGAAAAATGTGCATATGTTAATTTATATGTAGCGCTGCAAATTTCAAAGTAGTTATTATAATTTAAATAGACAAACAGTACGTGTGTCACAAACAGTACAGTTTGTGACAAACAGTCACAAACAGATTGTGACCAGGCAACCGGTGTGCCTGCCAGTTCAGTTTGTTGTTCAGGTGCTAACCCTTGATGGACAATCTTGCTTATGGTTCTTTATCTTTAAACCAGAAATGGATAGGGCAGCCCTTCATATAGAGGGCAGTCTTCTCTAAAAGAGGACACCTGGCCATCCTAGCTCTTAACAGGGCGGGGTGGGGGCCCCGTTGCAGCCACAAACTGTCATTATGCAGTTTCTGGCACATCTGCTGCTGCAACCACCTGACGCTTCCCCAGGAGTAACTGCTATTCAACCTGGATGGTTGGGCAAAGTAGCTGGGCACAAGGCTGTTCTGATACGTTTTCGAACTTCTTTGGTATGAGTGACTGAAAAAGCCTGAAAACTATCCCAGATGCTGGATGTTCATAGAATCATAGAATAGCAGAGTTGGAAGGGGCCTACAAGGCCATGGAGTCCAACCCCCTGCTCAATGCAGGAATCCACCCTAAAGCATCCCCGAGAGATGGTTGTCCAGCTGCCTCTTGAAGGCCTCTAGTGTGGGAGAGACCACAACCTCCCTAGGTAACTGGTTCCATTGTCACACTGCTCTAACAGTCAGGAAGTTTTTCCTGATGTCCAGCCGGAATCTGGCTTCCTGTAACTTGAGCCCGTTATTCCGTGTCCTGCACTCTGGGAGGATCGAGAAGAGATCCTGGCCCTCCTCTGTGTGACAACCTTTTAAGTATTTGAAGAGTGCTATCATGTCTCCCCTCAATCTTCTCTTCTCCAGGCTAAACATGCCCAGTTCTTTCAGCCTCTCTTCATAGGGCTTTGTTTCCAGACCCCTGATCATCCTGGTTGCCCTCCTCTGAACACGCTCCAGCTTGTCTGCGTCCTTCTTGAATTGTGGAGCCCAGAACTGGACACAATACTCTAGATGAGGCCTAACCAGGACCGAATAGAGAGGAACCAGTACCTCACGTGATTTGGAAGCTATACTTCTATTAATGCAACCCAAAATAGCTATACTTCTATTAATGCAGCCCAAAATTCTCCAGCTGTAGCCTTTCAAACAAGTCTACAAAAAGTTTGCTCTGCACCACCATGACCTAGTGTAACACACCACTCATTCACGGCATAACTGAAAGACAGAGAACACACATTTGCAAAGCTTCCCTGTCTGAAAGCAGTTCTCACTCGCCACAGGTGACCAGGCCAGTGGCCATTTGCAAGCCTGCTTGTAAGGCTGGTCAAAAGAATGCCACCTTTGCTGAGCATTCTCTCACACGCGGGCACAGAAATGCAGCTGACGCACAAGCAATTTGGTTAGAGCTCTAAATCAGCTGAACAATGCTTCAGCTCTTGGAAGCTTATCAGAAAAATAAGTTGTAGCAAAGCTCCAAATGGAGGAAGAAGGAAAAAGGAAAAAGAAAAAAAGGAAGTAAAGCATTGCCAAGTCAAAAAGACGTGACTGTCAAGCTTGTTGGATGGAAAAAGCAGAAACATAAAGAACTCATGCAAATTGTTTCCAACTGGTGAAGATTTTGGACATGACTTGAAAACATACAGAATAATACAACCATGAGAAAACTGGAAGTTACAGAATGGCCACCAATTTATTTTTAATTTTCCCTACTCTTGGAAGGCCTTGAGTTCCCTTTGCCTGCTACTTTCCCATTAAGTTCAAAACAAGTTATTATTTTTTTAAAAAGCTATTGGTTGTACACTTACAAACTCTTTCAATGGTAATACACCACTTTTCCAGTTTTTCCAGTACATGACTGCTCATGTCACTGAGTTGTAAACTCTGCTCTGCTGTTTAACCTTTTTATTTATTTATTTATTTATTTTTAGTTTATTTATTTATTTATTACATTTTTATACTGCCCAATAGCCGAAGCTCTCTGGGCGGTTCACAAAAAACCCACATGTGCTCTGCTGTCCCCTAGAAAGGCCATAAGCCTGGTGTCAACCCATTTCCTGCCTTGGCTTGACCAATCACAGACCAGTGTAGGACTAGTGCTTCTTATAAGTGGGCCCTGCCTAGTCCCACATGCAGACAAAGAACCCCAACAACCAGGGCTGGAGTAAGATGGCCTCAGCTTCCCAACCGCTCTCCTGCTCCAGCAACAATGCACAAAGAGTTGGAATTTAAATATGCAAAATGCTAGTGTCCTAAACAGCAATTATCCAACCCCCAACTCATTTTGGAATTTGTTACAAGTCAAATACCAACCATTCTATCACCCTGCACCAATACAAGAAAAGGGTGTACCAAAGGGGTCCATTCCCACCTACCGCACCCTGCCACCAGAAGTGGTGTTGGAAACTTTTTATCTCATCTTTTTTCTATCATGGAATTCAAGGGGGCTGCATGGGATTCCCAGGTGGCCTCCCCTCTGAACGGTGACCAGACCAGGTCCGCTTAGCTTCAGGAACGTGGCTGCCTCATGTGCCTTCTGACCATGTTCTAGGACCATTATTTATGATATTTATTCAGGCCACCCATAATTCTCAGGCTGCATGGCCATCGCGTCTGGAGGCCATCAGTTTGCGGAAGGCTGGTTCAAGAACGAGCCTGAAGAAGAGTTTTGGAAGAACATGAAAGCTCGCTCCCTCTTTGGGAGGTGATTTTGGGATGGATGATGCAAACAGGCTGAAGCTAAATCCACACCAAGTTGGAAGTATTTTGGGTGAGGAGTTCTGCTGATCTGGATAGAGGGATTCAACTGGTACTGGATGGGGTTGCACTCCCCATTTATGAACCACTGGTAGCTTGGGGGTGCTTCTGGACTAGTCACTGACTGTGGGAAACAAAGGTGGCAGCAGTAGCCAGGAGTGGAACATAGGAATATAGGAAGCTGCCTTATACTTTGTCAGAACATTGGTCCAGCTAGCCCAGTATTGTCGACACTGACTGGCAGCTGCTTTCCAGGCAGGGTTCTTTCCTTGACCTACCTGCAGAAGCTGGGGACCTTCTGTATGCCAAGCATGTGCTCTATCTTACTGAGCTATGGAACCGCCCACCTTTTACCAACTTTGGCGGGCATGTCAAGCGTGACCCTGCCTATGAAAAGATGTGCCTGGTCCAAATTATGCATGCCCTAGACTGGACTTGGTGCAATGCACTCTTACATGGGGCTGCCTTTGAAGACAACTCAGAAACTTCAGCTGGTACAGAGAGCAGCTGCTCAAGTCCTCATTGGGGTTAGATAGTGGGATCATATTACACCTATCCTGTACCAGCTGTATTGGATGCCAGAGCATTTCTAAGCCTAATTGAAAGTGCTTTTTTTTTGTACTTTTGAAGCCCTAAATGGTTTGGGAACTGTCTACACCTGTATGTACCTGCCCATGTTTTAAAACAATCTTTGGAGATTCTGCTCTCTGGCCCGTCACCAAGTTCAGTAAGCTTGGTGGGCACTAGAGATTAGGGCCTTCTCAGTGCCCCTACCCTGCGGAATTCACTCCTGACAGAGATACAACTGGCCCCATCTGCGGCTGCTTTTAAGAAGGCTTTAAAAATGCATCTGTTCTCCTTGGCATTTAACTGAGATTTCTGGAAGGCTTATTTTCTGTTGATGGGTATTTTGAAATTGTATTTTATTGAAACAGGGTTTATTTTAAATTGCTTATGTTTAGTATGACTGTATTAATACATCTGTATTGTTTTTCTGCTGGCAGCCACATTGGGATAATAGTCTTGAAAGGCTGAGAACAATTGTCTTGAAAGGCTGCTAAGCAATGGGTCTTGTCGTCGTCATCCTCGTCATCATCATCAATTACGCAATGACTGAGCATCTTTCAAAAGCACCAGAAAGGGAAGAGCAATACATACTGCTTTCACTGTGTGCCTTCTAACCTGGCTGCTGATCCTTTGGAGCCCAAAGCTGGGAGGACAGGGATTCCAGGGGACAAAGGCACTTAATCATTCCACACTCCCGCCCCCACCCCCCAATTTTCAGCCACCTTTCCCAAAGCAGGGGCTTTTCAAGGCTCACAACATTTTTTAAAAAAGTGATGGGCTGCTATTTTGGGCTGCATTAATAGAAATATAGCTTCCAAATCGCACGAGGTACTGGTTTCCTTCTATTCAGCCCTGGTTAGGCCTCATCTAGAGTATTGCGTCCACTTCTGGGCACCACACGTCAAGAAGGATGCAGACAAGCTGGAGCGTGTTCAGAGGAGGGCAACCAGGATGATCAGGGGTCTGGAAACAAAGCCCTATGAGGAGAGACTGAAAGAACTGGGCATGTTTAGTCTGGAGAAGAGAAGATTGAGGGGAGACATGATAGCACTCTTCAAATACTTAAAAGGTTGTCACACAGAGGAGGGCCAGGATCTCTTCTCGATCATCCCAGAGTACAGGATGCAGAATAACGGGCTCAAGTTACAGGAAGCCAGATTCTGGCTGGACATCAGGAAAAACTTCCTGACTGTTAGAGCAGTATGACAATGGAACCAGTTACCTAGGGAGGTGGTGGGCTCTCCCACACCAGAGGCATTCAAGAGGCAGCTGGACAACTATCTGTCAGGGATGCTTTAAGGTGGATTCCTGTATTGAGCAGGGGGTTGGACTCGATGGCCTTACAGGCCCCTTCCAACTCTACTATTCTATGATTCTATGTCTGGCAACATTTTATATCTCATCCTTGGCTGCATTATATCTACCCGTCTCCTTGTGGGAAAAGTGCTTGAACGAAATTCAGGTCAAAATACATCTCTATCACAGAAGGATGTTTGCTCATGTAAGGTAAAACTTTCAGCCCTATTAGGGTTTAGAGCAGCAACTGGCAGCCTCAGGACAAAATCCAACCTCTAAAGGAGTGCCCCTTTATCTCCACCTTTTTTTTTTGTTGCCAGCTTAGAGCTAGGAAAGCAGCTTTGATAATACAGCAGCCCCCACAAAGCCCCATTTCTTAAAGCAACTTTCCAGCAAAACTATTGACCTGGTCAAAATGCAGTTACTTGACTTCAAAGGATGTAAACAAGGGTGGGTTTTTTTAAAAAAAAATCATTCCTTTTCCATCACCACCCTTCCTCCAGACAGCCCTTTAATATCCCACCCTTCCTCCAGACAGTCTCCCATTCAGGTACTACCCAGGCTCAGACCTGCATATCTTCAGAGATGGAACTACATCAGACATCGCTGTCTGGGCCTGGGCCATTCTCTGATTGCTGTATTCCAGGAAAATATGAATTGGTGTGGTTCATGTGAATAATGATTTAGTCAGAGGGAGAAAAATAGCTTTTCTAATGAAATGCAGCCTTTGGAGTGGGGTTTTTAGGCAGCTGAATGAAATAAAAGGCAGAACAATGTGGAGCTGTAAGAATTGCAGCTTCCTGCTAGATGAAAAAAACACCAACAGTGATGCACCAAAAAGTGCAGAAATTGTTCAATAAATAACGGGAGAAGTCACTTTGCTTTAGTTTTTTCATGTCTCCAGTATGAGCAAGTCGATACATCCCCCTTTTATCACTACTAATTTCTACAGTTCATCATAATCTCATTTACTTTACCATCTCACAACAACTGTAAAGGATGGGGCAGGCCATAATGAAAGTGAAAGATTTGCCCAAGGCCATACCCAAGATGAACACATGCACCCAGGCAATCGCTTACCACATGGTTACTTGGGGGCTGTGGCTCAGTGGAAAAGCACCTGATTTGCATGCAGAATGTTCTAAATCCAATCCCCGGAATCTCCAGGTAGGGCTGACAAAGCTTCTGCTTGAAACTCTGGAGAGCTGCTGCCAGTCAGTGTTGACAATACTGGGCTAGATGGACGGATGGTCTGACTCAGTATAAGGCAGCTTCTTATGTACCACCGTTTGCAAATATTCACTTAGCATTGCTCCGCCAAGCAGAAAGGAAAATCTTGCCACACTTTTACATCTGTTCAGAAACCCAGGGAGGCAGTGAAAATCTCACCATGTGCCCCCATACTTGTCGGCCACAGACATTGCAGGCAACTTACTTTTCCTCTTTGTTTCAATGCAGTAACACACATTTACATGGAAAGCAAATTGTAGCACCAGAGCAGTGCAATACCCATTCCATACGCTTTTTAGTTTTCCATAGAAACACAGGAAGTTGCTCACCCTGACACACCCTTCAACTGCCGTCTTAAGAGCAAGGAGTGATATATGAAACGTGCGAAAGCACTTCATGTGTGTGCTTTTTAAAAACTTTAAATAGAAGCCGTGTGGCCACTGGACCAGAATGGGAATCCCAGCGCATAGTGGGAGGGTTTTAAACTTTGCTCCTAACACCACAGTCTCCTCTTACACCAAGCTACTTGACCCAGGAGGGACGTTGCCATTGTTTTTCTCCTTGGGCAAATAGAAGCTTCGGGGTTGGCAGTGATTTTCACAGAGAGCACAGTAGGGGGGGGGGAATAAATCCCCACCCCCCACCCCACAGCTATTTAAGGTGTTTGTTTTTTTAAAGGCAGAGATGTGAAATGCATTCACATAGTTCATCTAGTTTGACATTCAGAGGTTACCTTAATGTAGGTGAATTGGGTACCTCTAGATAATGGAACA
This sequence comes from Elgaria multicarinata webbii, assembly GCF_023053635.1. Classification (NCBI taxonomy): domain Eukaryota; kingdom Metazoa; phylum Chordata; class Lepidosauria; order Squamata; family Anguidae; genus Elgaria; species Elgaria multicarinata. The sequence continues at coordinate 121,458,165 of NC_086175.1, read as the reverse complement.
ACGGTGCAAGTAGTTTCGAACACTTTAAAAAAGCAACCTTCGTACAGTTTCAGATTACAGTCAACATTTGGCGATTTTGCTAATTTGCATTGTCTCACCCCCAAGCCCTTTCCTTGTGTTACATGTGTGGGATAGCTAACTGGTAGGAAGATCAAAGTCTTATCACAACCGCAGATGTCATGAGGAAATACCCTTCTGTTTATACTTCCCCTGAAAGTAGGGCAATAGAAATTACTGCTTAAGCGTGGCAGGGGGAGAATTAATATCCATTTAGATAGAACAAATGTGAACAAATGAACACAAAAAGGAAACTACTGAAGGTGGTTTAGTGGGACTGGGGGTTGTGGGGGGTGGGGAGAATCAATCTCAAAATGTTTTCAGGGAACTGTTCATAGTAACTTTTACCATTAAAATATGGGATTGACTACCAGAAGATGCTTTGGTGGCCACTACTTCATAGGGCTTTTAAAAAGGATTAGGCATATTCACAGAGCTAGATCTATCGATAACTATTAGTCCTAACAACTAAATGGAACCTCCATTTTTGAAGGCAGTATACCTCTATCAATACTTAGTGGTATACTAGGGTTAAGATGCTAAGGATAAACAGGGGGAGTTGTTGCCTTCATATCCTGCTTGTGAGCTACCCAGAAGCATGTGGCCGGCCACTACTGGAACACCATATGGATTAGATACGGGGTAGGAGCCTGGTGCTCTCCCGATGTTTTGGACAAAAGCTCCCATCTGCCCTAGTCAGTACGGCCAATAGTCAGGATTTATTGGAATTGTAGTTCAAAACATCTGGATGGTATCTCTGGACTAGATGGACCTTGGGTCTAGTCCAGCAAGGCAGATCTTATGTCCTGGACTACCCTGAACCAGTAAACCGAAAAATGCAGTGGATATAGGCAGGTTGTTTTGCTCCAAAGAACTGCATTGGAAACATATGAGCTGAAAAATTAAGAGCAATTCATATAGCATTTGCATCTATATGGTGGATTAGAGCCATCTGCCTTTTGGCTATGTTTTCCGTAGCACATATCCAGTTTCAGAATGTAATTCCTGGCATGAGGAGTCTCTGCCTGGCCAGCTGAACCTACGTGTCAACCAGAATTATAAGGAGGCTCGATACTGCCAGGCTCAGTCCAGAAGATTTAGCAGCAATCCAGGAATCATTTCTATCTTCCCACTCACCAGCACATACCAGTGTGTTACAGGGTAGCTTGAATGGTATGCCACTAGTTAGGAGCCATGGTTTGCATGGAAGGAACCAGTGTTTTTCTGTGCAGGGTCTTTTCACAAGGCTATGCCAAACGCAAAAGGTTTACAAACAAGCTAACCCTATACTAACAGCAAATGCAAACAGTGCCAACAATCTACAAGGGGGAGGTAGCAGCAGTCCTGGGGGAAATTCAGAACAGCCTAAAGAGGACTGAGCATGCTCAGCTGGCACAGAATGCTGACTGAATGGTGATTGTGGGGTTGGAATGGAATGGAGTATCCTGAAAGAAAGCATGGCTTGGCTGGCACCCTAAAACAGGAACACTCCACGCTGCAACATTTTGTTGCAGTTCTCACCTAATAGCCTCAACTTTCTACCACACTGTTAGGTGACTAATAGAACCCAGAATGGGACTATGCAGACAGGAAAATGCTTGATCCTCAATGGTCGGCAGTCACTAAGCAGGTTTAGCCCTCATCCCAATACTACACTAAATGCAGCCCTTTCCTTTCTGTCACAGAAGTGATGGGATGCCATATACACGTAAAGGGGGAAAGTGAACTGCTGCACTTGGGGACACCATTGTGATAAAGACAAAACATCTACAACATCTTCTCATCCACCCCGACACAAAAGGCCCAGCCTGCACAGACAAGAATCCAACTTGTGTGTGTGTGTCTGTGAAAAGAACTATATACACATTTCACCCTCCCTTAGGGTCCTTGCAATAACCAGGGCCTGTCTCTCCACACACACACACACACAGACCAAATAACCATGATGGCCATTTTGCTAGCTGCATATGGTATCATAGTCTTAAAACACACAACAACAACCACCTAGCACAGCTCTGCACCAATCACAAAGAATATATGCCTAGATTTATGAACTGCCCAGAGAGCTTCAGCTGTAGGGTGGTATATAAATGTAATAAATGAATAAATACATAAATTTATCTTGCTGATCTCTGCTATTTGTAGTGTTTCCTTTCAGAAGATTGAAACACTAACTCTAGAAGTTTAGTGTATTTTTATTTTCTTTGAAGATTGGGGGTGCAAGGGAGGCATTTGGTTGCAGCAGAGAAAGAGGAACCTTTTCTTGCTGTGGAAGCTTTCACTGAAACCGTGGGACACTTCAGCATTAAATTTTATACCAGACTGCTCAAGAAGGGAAACTCTGAAACGTGACTGTGCTGTTTGCCAAAAGGACTCTGTGTCATCTAAGCTATCATAACTTCATCAGACGGGAGGACTTTGTCCCAAGAACCTTCAGTACTGTAAACTTCAACACGCTGGTCAATATCTTCAAACTGATATTACAGTCAACAAAATGAATTGTGTTTTGCAAATTATTCCCAGTTTAGTGGCCAGCTGCTGTTTGTTTTGCAGCAGGAGAGCCATTGAAACAGAGCTGCTTCCTGTGATGCTCAGATACCATTGGCAGTCCTGAGAGACCACTGTACCTCCTCACACTAGTGTTGCCCTAGCTTTCAGGAAGGAAACCATCATAGGGATGCACTAATTATAACACGGGCTCTTCACACATGCCCTAGGGCAGGAGTAGGAAACCTGATGCTCTTCAGATGTTTTGGACTACAAATTATACAGCTTGGGGCTGCAATACCTGCTGGAATACCTCTCTCCATATGAACCTAAGTGTATACTACGATCTTCAAGAATCTCCCTCAAGGCTGGAGGATGGCAACAAAGGAGAGGGCCTTCTCGGTGGTAGCCTCCGATTATGGGACACTCTTTCACCCCAGTGAGGTTGACCTGGCATCAACATTGTCATCTTTCTGGTGCCAGATTCAGACTTTCGTCTACTCCCAGACATTTGACAGCATATGATAACGTTTTTGAAGGGTTCTGGGATTGTTAATGTTGATTGTGCAAAATTGTTTTGCATTTTTTGTATGAAAGTGGTTCTATATTATATTGTATTTTTAGGTTTAATGTTTGTAAGCCGCCCAGAGAGCTTTGGCTACTGGACACAATAGAAAGGTAATGAATGAATGAACAAACTCACATAAGCTCTGGGAATTGTATGGGAATTGTAGCCAAACACACCTGGAGCGCACCAGTTTACTCCGGCCCTAGAGTTTTTCTCCTTATCTGAGTAAGGAAGTGCACTGCAGCACCACAAAAGGTAAAAGAAGAAAGGAGCTACAGAGAACTCCCCTGTACATTATATAGACCATAGCATTAGAATACCAGGCTGCTTCACTTCATACTGCAGGTCAGGAGAGTACTTCTGAATGTCACACACCTGCAGTTTGCTGCATGTAGTAAACTAGCAAGTCAGAGGGAGAAAGAGACCCTCTTGCTGATGTGCTAAGCTTACTACATGCAGGGAGCATTCAGAAACACAACTCCTCTGCCCACCCCTAGTCTAAAGCCAGAGCTCTGTCATCTCCATCTGTTAAATGTGTAGAATAACACTCAGTGATGCAGCAGCAGCAGCCTGGAGACACAAGGACTCATGCCCATGCCTTCATTTGGGCTGCCACAGATGGAAAGCTAGAATGTCAGGGAGAACGTATTTAAGCCTAGCTTCTGCGGACATGCTGGTTTTCCAGATGTCAAGCTACTCTTATAGGGCCTGCAGCAGTAGTCTGATGTCGCACAGTCCCGGGAAGAACTGTATCATGTATATTTGCCTCATGTTTAAATTGTCTTTCTGCCAAAATAAATAAATAAATAAATACAAGAGTGAAAACGCATTAAGCATTTGTTAAACTGAAGAAAACATTTTTGCGAACATAGCCTATACTTCATCTTGCAATACCCAATTTTTAAGTGTTCAGTTAGGCACTCTGAAGACTTACAAATCCTTTTCAAATTAAAAATAATGATAAATTACAGTATTATAAGGAGTATTCTTCCATTAGCCTGTGTGAGTTCAAGCATGTTCTAAGGTTGTTTTGCCTGTCCAAGTCTGAATTTGGCAGAACCTGGTGGGTGTGGGAGATATTTTGTACAGGATGGTAGGGAGGAGAGAGAGAGAGAGACTCAGCAGTGAGAGCCCACGTCTTTATTTAACTACTGAACTAGAAACCCAAACTGTACCTCGTACCATACATTAATTGACGGACTATAAATTCCTAAAGGAATCAGCTTTTTGTGATTGTGAAAGCAGTCTGTAAGGCATCCAACTTATTCTGAAACAAACCTATTTTAAATGCACTTTCAATATCATCTAGGAAATTGCTAGCTTATGTCTATATACAAAATACTGCTCACTTATAAAGAAAAGCATTAATTGGTTTTTCTTAATTTCCAATCGTCTTAAACATAGACAGGCTCACAGTTGAACTAATTAAAAAAAATCTAGTTGATTCTTTGACAACCTCATAGTTTTAAATCTAATCAGCACACTACTACAAGTATTCTCAAACACAGAGATTAAACAACGTTTAAGGCACAACATAGAAATATAAACTTTTTAATAAATATAATTTGATTTCACTGCATGACGCATAACAGGAGTGTTTACTCCACTCTATCAGCAGAGCAAACGAACTTTGATCTTTGATTATTTTATTAATACTTCAAATTAAGTCCAACAATGTGTAACGTCACAAAGGCAATGCTGATTTCACACAACACCTACAGGAACAAAGGTCACTTTGGCAAGTTCTACATATCTGCACAGGGATGTCATTTCATTGCTGCCTCAGTTTACCCATCTGACAAACGATGTGTTGGAATCCTGAGTTTAAAGAATGACTGGCAGTTCAGCAGGTTGGTTAGGTGGTCTGATGAGATGGCTCTTAGGTACAACAATGCAGTAAATGCATTCAATCCCAACCAGTGTGCTTTTAATATAGAGATGTCTGAATGGCAAAGGTGTATCAACCAGGAGACTGCGGCTGGGTTTCCAGGCTTCAAACAGTACATGTTAGGAGACAAATCAAGATGCTGGACAATATCACTTCCAGCTTAGAAGCTGGGCTTATCAAACAGTCCTCAGGACAAAGGAAAATGGGTATATTTTAAGAAAAACAAAGTTCGAACAGGATGTTGCCACAGCAAAGGCTGCTAATAGCATACAAAACAAAATGGCCAGGAGAATGCTCAAAAATCAGGGTACTGTACCTCAGGGCTACAGGCCAAATCTAGCCCTCCAAGATTGCCCAGATGACCACACCCTTTTTCCCTAGTCTCATCTTTTCCCCCAGAAGTGAGAACACAGCCTGAGGCCATGTGCCCAGAAATGCCAACCCTTCCAATGGAAGCCAGGATTAGGACCACACAGGGACTTTTTAGACTTTACTCTTCCACCTTCCCTGAGTCAGTTGTAGAGGTGGTGAGGCAGGCTGTGAGTTCACAATTCCCCTCTGCTCTCCTCACAATACACAAAAATCAATGCCGTGAGCAGAAAATCCTGCAGTTATGTCAGGGGTGGGCAGCTTGTAGCCTCCAGATGTTTTGGCCTACAGCTCCCATCTTCCCTCATCGTGGCTAACGCTGGCTAAGGCTGATGGGCTATCTGGAAGGTCACAGGTTCTCCACCTCTAGGTTATGTGTGAATGGAGGCTCTCTAAAACCAAATTCTGAGAGACCTGTTCTCCAGTAGTTTTGACATTCAGAGTTAGAAGAAATCCTGCATTCAAGTCACTGTGGGCTTGCTCAGTTTTGAATATTCACTTCTGCACACAGTAAGGGGAGTATAAGCATGTGCAGCCAAAGATCACTCCTGAGCTGTATACAAGTGTGAGTGGCATGTATGTATTGGAACAATCCCACAGAATCTCACAGGGAGATTTATACATATACTTTGTCAGATAAAGCTGAAAGCCATCCATTCAAGAAACCAGAGAAATGACCAGTGGGTGTGAACATTTAACATTTGCCAAGGAAGAAAATGTATCCTGTTTCCCTGACCAACCACAGGATTCTCCAATTCAAGGCAACACAGCAAAACTTTTGCTGTCCCTTGGTTTGGCGCTTCCCCATGTCATAAAGCAGCTTGAGCAGTAAAGCTATGTGTTATCTTTTAGTTTTTAAGTTAACCATACCAGGAAATGGGATAGGCATCTCTTGTGGCCTTAAAACTCTATACAGGAGAGCTAGCCACTCAATATTTCAAACTTTTCGTGGTGTGAGCTCAGTGCACCACAGACCGATGTCCATGCCAAGTTGTATGAGGCTGGCTAGAGGGCAGCCAACATGGGAGGATCATTTTTGTATGGGTCAGAGTTCAGAATCCTTGTTTTTGTAACAGGTTACAGCAGATTGAGTACATGTCTAAGTATCACACCAGATTGACTCACTCTGCAAGCTATTAAAAATGCAAGACATCCCCAATAAAGAACAGCAGCCAATCCTTCCGCTGCAATCTGAGCTGTCACCAGGAACTCATTTGAGAATATATTAAGTTCTCTCTGTTAGGCTTCATTCATACAGCTCCCTAGGCATCCTTTAACTCACTCCTACCATAGATTAGCCTATATTATCAACAGGCAAAATGAAGAGAGGAGTGAATAAATGTGAGGAAGTAGTCCTGCATGACAGAATTCCTTTCTCTTCAGAGGGGCAATCTGCAGGGTTGGGTCTACAGATGCAGCAAAATGACAAAATAGAATGGACTGCATCACGCTAGACTGAATGGCAGGGGTGGGGTAGATTCCCTTTTCAACGCTTCTACACATTTACAAGAAAAGTTCCCTGCAAGCAGTAAATTAGCATAGCATGGGAAGCTGGGCTACAAATCTCTCTCCCTCTTCCACCTTTGGGAAGGGCCATAGCTCAGTGGTAGAGCACATGCTTTGCATGCAGAAGGTTCCAGGTTCAATCCACAGCATCTCCAGGTAAGGCTGAAAAGCTTCTGCCTGACAACCTGGAGAACTGCTGCCACTCAGTGTCGACAATACTAGGCGAAATGGACTAATGATCTGACTCAGTATAAGGCAACTTCCTATGTTCTCTGTGAAGAGCATTCAAAAATGGCCTCTCCTTCCTTCGGTCGGGAGCACTATAATTCATTCTACCACCTGACACTGCTGCTTGAGTAGATCCGGGTCACAGAACCGGTACATAGCGATAAATTGGTAAAGCAAGTGGAAATGGATATGCCCTTGCTGTTCAATAAGGAAGCACCAATAGTTCATAGATAATTATGAAGTCAGGGTTGTTGCTTATGCAAGTACACCAGAAACATTGTGGAGGTTCAGGAGCATGATGTGAAATCACACAAGTATCACCTTTTGGGATGTTTTAGTTAAAATAAAACTACATTTAGCATGTTTTATGGAACCAAACTTGGAGAAGGGTGAAATTATTTAAATGCTGCAGTACCTGATTACATGTGGCAACTGAAAGTTAATGCTTAAGTATCTTCTTGGGCACACCCTCTAAGCAGATACTATCTTTCAAAATTTTGAAATTCCTATCTCACATTCAGAAGTGCTGAATGTCATGTTACAGGCAATTTTGTCATCCCCCCACCCCCCGTTTTTGTACTTCTCTATTTTAATCAATGTTGCCACTGATGCTGCAGTTTGAAATGGAAGACTGGCATCTGCATCTTTTCTCAGGGATGGAGTGGGGAAGCAGCATATAACACAGTCAGAAACTCTAGTGAAAGTCTTTTGCTTAAACTGCAGAGTTAGCAGCTGCATTATCTTTTTAATAGCCCCAAAAAGAGAATGAAACTACACTCCCAACATGTAATTGCTTCCTAAGGCTGCATCCTAACTAAGCTTATCTGGAAATAACCCCCACTAAAATTAATGGATTTATTTCCAGAGAAACACTTAAGGGGGTACAAGCTGCACTTCTCCCCTATAGTTGCAGCAATCACTTTGGCAGACAAACTGAGCTCCTTAACTTGGACTGTGTGTCTGTACTTTTCAGGTGTACACTTAAGATGATTTAAGTGCACACCTAACAATATAAAGCATAAAATGCTACACAAAACTGGAGTACTGTGTTCATTTCTGGGTGTCACATTTTAAGGAAGACAATGACAGCCATGTCCTGGGAGAGAGATCAGGACAGTGAGGAGGCTGGAAACGAAGACCTAAGAGGAACAGTTGAAAGAGCTGAGTATGTTTAGCTTGCAGATGAGAAGATTAAGGGGAGGCATGAGAGCAGTCTTCCAAAAATTTGTCATGTAGCAGATAGAGCAGACCTGTTCTCTGTTGCTCCAGAGAGCAGGAGCAGAACCAAGTTCTTGGGAAGCAGATTTTGATTAAACATTTGAAGAAACTTCCTAACAGTAAGCCTTGGGAGGTGGTGGGCTTTCTTTCACTGGAGCTATTTAAGTAGAGGCTGGGTGGCCATCTGTCAGGGATGCTGTAGTTGCATCTTACATTGAAGATCCTGCATTGAAGCCAGAGGGTTGGACTACATGGCCTCCAAAGTCCCTCCAAAAGCTATGATTAAACATGTCTTTGTAAATTTGAGTATTAGTCAGATACCCTCAGCAGGAAGGCCCAGTTTGTTGCTGTTCCCTGCACTTGGTGGCAAACCCATGCTTGCCTCTGCATAATGTGTGAAATGGCCCTTAGGAAACTCAACACACCATTTGATCAAGCAATCTGCAATTCTACTCTAAAAAGTGCAATCTAATTGCATTCCTTTAGCCATACAGTATGTTTAATCGTTCCTCAACTTTTAATCAAAATGATATTCGATATCCAAAATGCTCTTTGAGACAGACAGCCTCTTGTTTTCCAGTCGGTGTCAGAGTAAGAACACATGTTACAGCCACATCAGAAAGCAGCCTGTGTTTTGGCTGCTAGCCAATATTCCCCACCCCAAGGAAAACCAGTTCCCCATAGCCACAGCTGCAGATCCAACTTTACTGTGTGGGTAAATACTGTCACATTATATACTGCTACTATCTAACTTGCTGCCGATGAAAGTGCACTACTGTATCCATTTGCTGCTTGCTATATGAAACTGACTTCTATTTTGAGACATCTGTTTGAGCCAGGTCATAGAAGTTAGGGGATTTTTCAGTCTCTCTTCAGTTAAAGACATATATATATATGTAGATGGAAACACTTTGTTGAGGCTTATATAATGTGAAAAGATGCATTCAAAAGAAGGAACCAGTTTTAATGCCTCGCTCAGGAAATTCCATCTCAATGTTGTGCAAGAACCGACCTAGCATTAAAAAGTGCAAGTGGCACACAAGTTTAAAGCTTGTTTGTGCAGTTAGCAAATAACCTGGGGGTGTTGCTGTGTAATGTGTGAAAGTGGAAACCAAAACCAAACTGCAAAATCTGAAATTTTTGAAATGCATGCCCCACCACATGGTTTCTTACAGAGAATCCTAAAGCAACTTACAACAAATAGAAGTCAACAAAATAATATAATACTGCAGCAGCCACAAAATTCCCTATACATTGTAATAGCTTGCTTCAGTTTTATTAAAACAGTTCTCCTTGCTTTCTGCATTTTCTACTGAAACAATCAGGAATGATAGGTCTCAAATCCAAAAGGTAACTAACCAGGTATTCCACTTCATCAGGCCCAGTGTCATTTTATTCAAATTCTGAAATACAATTAAGGTCCCATTTCTCAGCAAACAAGCCTTATTCGTCACACTCTCAAAGAACATCAAATGTGAAGAAGCCCTCAAAGTAAAGCTAAGCCAAAAATGGCCTTCTCCCTATTCTACTATCTCAATTGTGGGTGCTAGGTAAACTGAAGGTTTGCGGGGGGGCAGGGTGTGCCTCCCCCCATATACTCGGTAACAATTGATCCTCTCAGTGGCTGCCATGCCCCTCTGAACAATGTTATGCTACACTGGCGTCCCTCGCTGAGGCATTCTGGGAGCAGGGGAAAATGGTGGCCCCACTGGCCATTGCTTCATATGTTGTTTCTTGTGAGTATACAGGGAACAGAATTCCACCACCCCTCACACAAAGCGGGCTGAAATTTAGAACTTTGGGTCCACCTTTGTCTCAAACACTGAACTGAAATTAATCTCACACAGAGAACAGCAGTGCCATTCTCCTTTGAATTTAACACAGCAACTTTTATCTTGTTTTGCATAAAAAGGCAGAGCACCTTAAGCATTTATTTTTACTACTCATTCTCTTAATTTGCTATAGTTAAGTGTAGAGGCTGTTCGAGGGATTCTAGGACATGTTGTTTAGCATTTTCAGCTTTTACCTTGAAGCCCAAGTTCAAACGTTGTAATGCTTTTCTACCTGCCATTTTCAAGCATTTTCAAGCATTTTCATTACATTGGTATGAACGGGTGCTACATGAAAAGCTTAAACTCCCTCTTCTCAGTATTGTACCGCCATGAACCCTGTTGGTACAAGGCCACTGCCAACAGGATCACCACCTTATTCAGAGGACAGAAAAAGGTGCATAGAGAGATTGAGGAGGGGAAAAGTGATCTGTTTTAGGCAGCTCTATGAGGAGCGGATGGATGAAGACAGGAATTGTGCTACAAGACTATATAAAATGCTGGACCTACCAAACCAGGGGGAGGGGGCATCTGGGACCCACCTCAGACAGCAAAATGTCTGAGGCAGGCACCGGGATAGGGGGACACAAAGCAGACATGAGGACTCAGGGGAAACAGACAGCTATAGATGTAGCAGATGCCAGCTATAAGGGAAGTGCAGTCTGAAGCAGGAGGTAGGAGTGGAACAAAGAAGCATTAAAGGAAAATGGAGATTGAAATGTTAGTGGGAAGAATGACCAAGGAAGAGTTGGCCCACTGATGCCTTTTGTGGAACAATAGCCATCAAGGGAGGGATGCAGTGCTGTAGTCACACATCCTCTCTGAGCTCCATCTGCTCCCTTCTTGGGGGGAAATCCCTTACTCCCTGGCAGTATACTGGTCCCTCTACTTGGGCAAGGGGAGTTTGTTCAAGGAGGGTCTTAAACAAGTGGCCAGGTTAATGGGAAAGAAGGCACCTCTTCAGACACCCAGGTCTCAGGTCACTGTAAAGTCCAAACTCAGAACTTTGAATTGGACCTATTGAAGTGGCAGCTAATGAAGCTCTCTGAGCATTGGCAGAATATGTTTATAGCAACCAGTCCAAGGTGATTTAGTCACCATATTTTGAAAAAGTTGCAAACTTACTCTGCCATTTTAAAGATTCAGGACAGGCCCACCTGTTTACACTCCATCCCTTTCTGTCTGCTGTATAAAGAAAAATAACTTAATCATTAACTATCAGTTAATCCATGCTCCTCCTCTCCCCTTTTAAAATACAGAACTCATGAACTGCCAATGTGTGAATGCGTACAGACGCTCACGTATGTCTCTTTCTCTGCAGGCAATTCTTTTTTAAAAAAAGAAAAGCCCCCTTTAAGCTGTGTTCCCTCCAGAGAACAACAACAACAACAACAACAACAAACAGCCCAGAGAGGATGGTTTTGAAAAGAAAAATGCCCCACAGGGAGAGATGTGTCCCTGTGCACATGGTGGAAGTGCATCACTGCTCCAGATCGTATCTTCCAGCTTAAGAGTAAAACAAAACCGAGCACACACACTTGGAGAAAACATTCGTGTGTGACCAAGCATCACAAGTAGTTTGGCCCTGGGTGTAAGTTGCAGAATTACACACCCCACCTATCTCCTTCCTGCAGCTGGTCTTACCTGCTGGTTAAGCAGTGGATCAGCAGCGATGCTAACTTCACACAGGATTTGAAACTAAGCCCTTTAAAACAATTGAATGGTTGGCAGCATTGCATCGCCACTGCTCTGAACAGTGGATCTGCTCCATAGCTCTTGTTGTGATCCTCTACTTGGGTGGAGCCTGGGTTCTCTTTATGACTCCCAAAAGATGCCCCGTGCCTAGAAGTCCATACGTTCTGCTTATTGCCATCCATCGCGACCCCTTTGGCATGTTGGTTGGATATGTTGTACTCCGGTGGGACAAGATCAACAACATGCATACAGCCCTTGGCAACTGAACCCCTATTCCATTCACTATATCCTACTACAAAAAGGAAGGATAGAGAAGGTACAACAAATTCTCTTTAAATGGTGGGTGGGGCTGCATGTCTGAGTGCTCCTCCACAAAACTACCAGCACACTCAACCCCCACCTGCCTGCTGCACAGTGAAAGCCAACATGTCACGGGTAAGGCTAGACACAATACTTCTGCTTCACATGTGAAATCCTGTTTTTTGTGAACTGCTTGGGCTATTGGGCGGTATAGAAATGAAAGGAAATAAATAAATCAACATGTTTTCCTGAATGCAGGGAGCATTTTTTTCATACATCAGCACAATTCTCCCCGTTTTACAAACTGGCTCTTCAGAACAAGACAGAGGGAAGTTGAAATGGAGAAGAGTTTTCTTCATCCTACTCAAAAGACTGAGTGTCGTTCACACTAGGCTGCATGAATGTGTGATGCAGCCTAACCTTTTTCTCTATGCCTGTTCTACATGTGTGAACACTGACAGCGCCTGTAAATGCCAAGCCTATCTTCCAAGGGATAAGCAGTAGATCAGGGATGGGGAATCTCTTTCAGCACAAGGGCCGAATCCAATTTCGGAGAAGCTTGCGGGGAGGGGGGGCATTCCAGTGGTGAGTGAGAGCAAAAGCAAAGGGGCAGGGCCAAAGGCAAAATGGGCGGGTTTTTTGACCCCAGACATACTAGCATATTGTAGCTTAAAGTTTTTACTGCTGGTAACTAAGCCTTAAGAGAGGCATTTCAACCTTTTAGAACGGGGAAAACTCACAAAGCCTGGGAAACTACTACAATTGGTTTTGGGGGAAAGGGTGTGGCCTATTGAGGAAACTCAAGAGGGCCAGCTTTTGTCCCTGGTGCAGAAGTTTCCCTGGGCTAGATACTGTTTGCAATCCTCAAAAATATTCACTCATAAACTGCTGGGTTCCCAATTGCAGTGTTCTGGGATACCAAAAGCAAAAGCCTAGGAAAAACATATAGCGTAGAAGATCAGGGATATAAGCAAGACATGAAACAACCAAGCAGTGGCATCACCACAGAAACATAAATGAACAACAAACAACACAATTAAGGTAGCCACTGTTCAATAACTGCATTAGCTTCTTTCGGCAGAATCACTTGTTTGGTATTAATTTAGGGCATAAAATTAGATGTATAATCCCAAGACAGCCATCCACAAAGTAACTAGGAAACTGGCATGGAAGCAAAACTGCAAGGTTATTCTACTGAATATAAATAGAATGTAGAGAGATCAGTCTCTATAGGAAGTCACTGTTATTTGCCTTAGGATTTTGGAAAAGGTCTAGAAAAATAAACCTCAGATTTGGGGAAAGAGAGCAGAAAATCTAGAGAAGAGAACTGAACACCTGCAATGGTGGGTTTTCGAAATGTAACTTTATTATGTATAAATCTGGCACATGATTTAACCAAAGTTAAGCTCTGTTAAGTGCAACCGAGGGCATGTCTACACCAGCCCTATATCCCGGGATTGTTCCTGTGCACCCAAATGCCACACAGGGGATCCCAGGAGCAGGCAGGGACAAACCCTCCATTTTCCTGGGATAATCCTTAGGTGTAGAAAGGGCCTGAGTTTACCAGGAGTTACACACATAGATGGCTCAGATTAAAGTACCACTTAGCTCAATAAAGCTCCTATATGAACCACCTTTGCTTGCTCAGGTCCACAATGAAGACCTGCTCCACTGTCATCACAAACTTAGTTTGATGGCCACAAAGGGCTGAGTTCTCTCCATGGTGGGACCTTCCCAACGGGGAGAAGCTCACCAGGTCAGCTCTCTCTAACATGGGGTTGGAGAATGTGTGGCCCTCCAGATGTTTGGTTAGGATGGCTTTGGTGGATGGGAGTTGCAGTCCAGCAACATCTGGAGGACCACACATTCCCCATCACTGCTCTAGCATTTCAAAAGCTGGTTTGTTTGGTGTTTTTTTTAACAACCTCTTATTTCATAAAGCTTTTAGGTTGGATTGTTAAATGGTGTTGTTGTGTGTGTGTTTTAAAAACCCTCTTTGTTATTATCTCTGGGTGGTGCTTTAGACTGTATTTATAATTGGGTTTTATTTCATATTATTATTATTATTGAACTTTTAAACTGCCTCGAGGGTCTAGGATAGGTCCACAGTAAGTTAGAGGTTTAAAAAATACACAATTTAAACACACTACACAGCTAGTAGAGGAAATGTGGTACCAAGTTCTGTTGCAGAGGAAAAACACATATAGAGAGAAATATTCCAGTAAGGGGAAGTTTAGAAGAATTAAAGGCAGCTTCCATTTGACTTCTCAATTCTACAGGCACACAGAATGGAAGGAGAGAGCTGTTGTGCTCAGCTTGGCAGGCTTCCAGGCAAGACATGTTGACCCACCCACTCAAAGCCAGATTTTCAACCCAGCAAGTAGAAGGACAGCATCTCTTCAGTTGTTTACTCCTATCCCCCATTGAAATTAGAAGCAGAAGTTAGAGCCCAACCCCCTCCCAAGCTTATTTGGATAAAGAAATCTAAAGACTGTGTATACACCCTTTCCTTGCTGCCTTGCAACTAGAAAGATGTATAGTTTGCATTCAAATTAAAAGGCCTCTCTTATCGGGATGTGCCACATCCAATAAAGTCGAGGTCATTCACATATTGAAGTGTGAATGCAACAGACACACATATCACACAGATACACTTGCTATGTCCATAGCAGCTCCCTGAAGGGATCCCTGCTATGGCGCCCATGAAAACTTCAACTGCGCTGACAAAGCTCTCCCTTCCCCGCCTACCTAAAAAAAAATGTCTTAAGACTTTCAAAAACTTTCTAGCTTCTAACCTTGTTCCCTCTCTTTATCTCACTTTTGACTAGCCAGGTCCCCACAGCAGCCAATGGTGTCTCATCCATCGTGGGAGCCATTTTGTGGTGGGGCCCACAGCAGTTTCTCAAATTCACAAATGCACCCACAGTTCCAAAATGGTTTGGGACCCCTGCCTTATTGAGTGTATGTTCTGTAACAAACCCAGGGTTGCTTCTGTACAATGTGGGAAATGGTCCTTAGTTCTATCTTCCAAGCAACTTGCTGGGGATGCAGCCATGTTTTTACTCACGGTCACATAATCAACATCTTCCTTTATACAAGAATGACAAGGGACAATGTATGTGCCAGGAGCAGTAAAGAATGTCGATGACACCAGTTTCTGTGTAATGAAAAGACTGAGAAACAACTAATGAATGGACAGGCAAGATGGGGAAAGTGGGTGGCCAATCCTAAAAAGGCAGAAAAGGAAGTCAGAACATGCAGCACAAGAGTTACCATTTAGGGATGGGTGGAACTACTTTGTAAAATTTTGAAAGCTATGTTCCATTGTGGTGCTGGTTCAATGAAGCAATTTGCCCCACAATGCACTATAGGCTTCTGAAGACATGTTATGAGGCCTACTGTGGCTGGGAGAACACTGGAACTTCAGAAGACCTCTGTCAGATGCCAGTATGTCAGGGTTCTCAACCTGCTTGGGTAAGTGCGCACATTTGGAATTTTGAAAGAGAATTGGTGGTACACTGACAAAATGGTTGTCATGGAGGAGTTGACTATTCCTAAAATGGCTGCCATGATGGGCCTGGCTGGTTGCAAAACACTCATTCCCGGAAAGGGAAACTGGTGAGACTAAGAGAAAAGTAACTTGATTAAGAACCTAAGTACAAGGCAGAGATGGAGCCTGAGCTTTGAACCCAAATAAAGATGCCACTGGAGAGCAGTACTCTGCTTTGCAGCATGCCAGCATCCCAGTTTTTTTTTAAATCTTAATAAAGTAAAAAACAGGAGGGACAGGGAACCTGGTGGGGGTCAAAAGAGGTGTCCGCAGCCCCATTGGCGTCTCTGGGCACCATATTTGAGAATCCAGCTGTACATTAGAGCTTTTGCTTTGACTTGGTTTAATGAGAGATTCTTGGCATCCATTTCAGAATTCTGCAACATCCCTCAGCTCAACCAAACCTGGTTGGGGCCTCACACATTGGAGTTGCTTAACAATGACAATGTGAGTATACTTTTTTCTTCTGAGCTTAACAAAGTAGCTGAGCTGGCAAAAGAGGCGGCAACAGCAAGCAGAGGATGCAAAGAAGCCTGACCTACTGCATGCACCTTGCCCTGCCACAGGAGATTATGGTATTCAAGTTAAGAAACACCAAAGTGAAAAGAGAGGGCAGGGTGTGATAAAGGAGTGGCAAAGGCAGGGACAGAATAGCATTGTTACTCTTTTAATATTCAATTAACATTAACTGGGCTGCATGTGCTTGATTACTTATAATTAAAAATACAAGCACTGCAAAGTAGTAAAGCTACAGCAAATTGGCTTGCGTTGTATCATAGCCTAACGAGATAGGATGTCTGGTGCCATAAAGGGTTGCCACCTAGCCACTTTTTAGTGAACCTTGAAGATCCATGTTCAGAGGACGTCTTTACCAAGACAAACAAAATCCAGGGAAAGGAGCAGATCAGTTAAGGCAACATTTGCCAATGCACCCGCCCCACTGCACAGCCCTCCTCTGCACCACAACAGGGCTTTTGCTTGTGGAGGAGATATTGCTGGAGAAGAAGGGAGTCAATTGCTTCGGGCAGCTTTTTCCTCTCCTTTGCCATTACTTGGCTTGTTCTGCTTGGGAGCCTCAGCTTGTAGTCAGAGAAAGATGAATTATGGCAGCATGAGCTGAGTGATAGCAGAGCGAGGGAGGGGTGGGAAGAAATACTGCCCAAACCAATCTGATCCCTTGCCCAGTTGTGCCTGCCTTTTAGGAGTATTTGAAAGGTGAGTGATAAGAAGAGTCCTGCTGGCTCTCAGACCAACAGGGTCTTTCTATTCAAGTGCTCTGCTTGCAACTGTAACCAGACAGATACTGCTGGGACGCTTACAGCCAGGGCAGGTTAGCTATCTTCCAACATCTGGTATTCAGACATATAGTGTCTTTGGACTTAAGGTATCATGGCGAATAAAAGCTGTATCAGAGTCCAATTCACATGACATTCCAATACATGCAACAACCCCCAAATGACAGCTTCTATTAGCGAAAAAGCAGCTTAAAGACGGGGAGGTTTTCAGCAGAGAAGCAATACGAAGAGATGCTTAAACCCTTCCTAGCTGGGGTGAAATGTTCCAAATCAAAATAATTTAAATCAGCATGGAAAAAGGGGTGCAAATCTGACCATTAAACCAGATTAATTTACAAGCATATTTACACTGCTTCGTTGTTGCAAACAGATATTGCATCCCTCTGTTGCACTGCACACATTCTGCAAGCTTTCCTTTATCTATAGAGGGACTGTCTTTAAAATGTTTCCTATACTCCCATAGAGGGTCTATTAAGAACACAGGAAGCTGCCTTATACTGAGGTAAACCACTGGTCCATCTAGTCCAGTACTGTCAACATTGACTGGCAGCAGCTGTCCAGGGCTTTAGGCAGGATTCTTTCTTAGCTTTACCTGGAGATGTTGAGGATCAAACTTGGGACCTTCTACATGTAAATCATGTGCGATACTTCTGAGCTACAGCCCCTTCCTCTTCGTCACAGCCAGCAGCCATGATAGTTTGGGAAATTAGGTATATAGATATAGGGACACAGGACACTCACTGGACAATTTTATCTTCCTTTTAGTGTTCTTTTCTTCTTAATTCTGCCTCAGCCCAAACCCATCACAAAACAAAAACAAAGCAGCAAATAGAAGTGAAATGTCCATGATTTATAAGTGAAAGCAAGTTTGATAGTTACTGGGCAGACTAGAACAGTTTATTTTCATGAGGTGAACATGAAATGCACAGCTATGTTTGGGAGGAAGAGTGTAAATGTATTTGAGAAATGATCAAATTGGTTCTTTATTTACACAGAAAAGTCTCCTTTAACTCTATATATCTGGTAGATGGCACTGATCCATTTGAGAGATTACCAAATATGCTCATATTCAGATTTAATATTAACCAAGCAATTCCTTGAGAAAAACATATGTATGCAATATATAGCTAGATAGATATTTAAATCACTAATTTTAACCAACTACTACTTTCCCACTATTTAAAGTTAATGTCTAGAAAAAACTTTATCTACAGGTAACATTTCTATGTCAATTCCATCTCACCTTGCTGTGGGAAACATCCTACTGAATATACATACTCATTTGTGAAAAATAAAACAATAGACTACAAGTACATTAGGAGGGTTAATGATATGATGAGAGCTAGGCCATATTTTGGCAAACCTAAGGTTCATGTGGAAAGACAGAATTGGTTATAACATGGTAAAAAAAAGCCCAGTTTCATGCTCTTAGCATGTTACTATGTTAAATAGCTCTACTCAAGTGCACTAAATAAAAACCAGTAATAAGAACAGGATGCAGTTTCCAGAATGTGAGTTCTTTTTGGATACCACCTAGCATAGAGCATCACACACAGACAATAAAATGACTCTAGATTCTCTCTTGAGTAATTATGGTGGTAGAAGTCTCACACAATTCCTCAAACATATCCAAACAAGAAATTTGAGAACAACCTTTTATTTTGCTGGGCTAGATATAGATTCTGACCAAAGGCCCGATATAAGCTGTAAGTCTATTTATAACATAGGGTTGAGATGCTGGTCAATTGACTGCCTTTTACTTAACTGCAGTCAAATATTCCATGAAGTCAAGAATGCCTTTGTGTAAGTAAGTGGCAGATTACTGTTCATGCTGCATCTTAGATGATCTGATAGCAATGACACTGAATAAGGACCTTTCCCTTCCAGCAACGGAGAGAGGTTAACACATTTTTTCAAAGCGTGCACTGCCTGCCCTGCAACCTGGAGAGAGCTTCTGCCCTCTTTCCAATTTATTTATTATTAGACTTATATCCCACTTTCTTCCACTTGCAAGGAACCCAAAGTAGGTTCCCCTCCTCCCCATTTTATCCTCACAACAACCCTGTAAGGTAGGGTAGGCTGAGAGTCAGTGGTGGCCTAATTTCACCCGATGAGCTTTATGGCTGAATAGGGACTAGAACCTGGATCTCCATAATCCCAGTCCAATACTCTAACCACTACACCACACTCTCAATTAAGCTCTACAGCTCAGCTTCTCTTCCTAGCCAGGTGCTCTAAGTGCAGAAGACTTTGTATAAAAAGGAAGAGGGACACAGCATTCAGATGGGCTGAGGAGGCAATGTGCACAAGTAGTCATCACAGTGGCACAGGTCACAAGAATTGGGACCACCATTGAATCCATTGCATTTGCTGTGTGTAAGAGGTCCTCCATACTAAAGCTTCTAGGAGGAATAGGACTCTGGAATCCTCAAGAAAACACTTTTTTTACATCAACTGTCTCTCTTTGTTTTAACAAATTCATACTTTCAGCAGATTTTGGGCCATGACCAGCCATTCTGACCAATCAACTAGTTCTTCTTCCCAGGGTCTTGTCTACAATAGATGTCAGACAAAGGTACATTAAAGGACACAGGATGCTGGTGAAGTATTCCGTTCTCTGATGTTAATTCTCAGCTTCCAAAATCTAAGGCCATGGTGCCCACCCTTAGGTCCCAGAAGTTCTTGGATTACAACTCCCATCATCCCTGCCCACTGCTAACTGAGCTGAGTGTACCCAAGTTGGAACCCACTAAGCATATGATGGGGGCTTTGGATTAGCATCATTGGTATTCTATCAGAAGAAATAATTGTGATCAGTTTCATGGGAACATCACCAGTTAATATTATGCTCAATTAAAGGATTAAACAAGGGTGTCAGATCTATTTTAATAGCTTTTTAAGAAGCATCTCAGAGGCTTTTACAACTTTCCAGCTCAAAGCTGCCAGAGATGCAAAACATGAAAACCACGCATAAACTAGTGGTAAAACTAGTGATGAACACTTAAGCTTCCATTAGATTTCAGCAGCACTTCGATTACCTAAACCACTTTTAAAACAAAATACATCATAAAAAACCTTGATGACAGAGATGGCGTCCAAACAGTAAAACAGTTGGCAGTGTTCTTAATTCCTCGTCTTAAACGCAGCCTTTGCTGAGAGTCAAATCCAATTGGTTAATTCCTACGGAATTTCTTATCTTATTTGATCAACCATTCAAAAGGCCTCATAAAACCAGAGAAATGCCAGTGTTTCTGCCCACCATACTTACTTGAGCAGTATTCATAATTGCTGGATTCTTGGCAATTGCAAATGAGCTTGTTAGATTGCATTCAGACAGGCTGGGGTTTGGGCCTAAAATGATTACATGGGTTTGGGATCAGATGTTCACGTCCCACCACTATGAATATTGAAAAAAGGCTATCAGTTTTCTGCAGACACTGAACAGAATATAACCCACCCTGCTGCTTCAAAAAAGCTTGTTGAAACATTTAGTTAATAGAACTGACTCAACGTCTTGCGAGGGACTGGGGGACTCTGAACTGCTGGAAGTAAAAAGAAAACAGGGGCAGAATCAGTACAGCCAGTCCACACCCTCAACAAACATTGCTGTACTCTTGGAGTAGAGTGGCAAGGTCACAACAAGCCCCTCTTTCCCAGCAGGAACAAAGTTCAGTTAAAGCATCCTTCCACAGTCTCATTTCTCTCCAGGCCTATTCACACAATCTTTAAGGTGCACACCTAAGATGTTTAAATTTACATCAATAAATATGAGGTGTGAGTGTAATAAATGCATGCTGGACATATGGGTCCAATACAGGTAGACTCACTAGAGCCAGGAGTGGCAAAGGCCCCTGGGGAGTGCACACATAGTGGCAAACCCAGTTAATGGGCTGGTTGGCATGATCAAGCAGCCCACCATGGGTTATTTAAGCCAGAGTGGGTTGCAGCACATGCTGGCAATCATTTAAAATATTTAAGCCATGATCGTAGCTTGTCATGACATCTGAACTCAGGGACCATAGGTTATGTGAGGGTTAAACAATCCTCACAGAACCCATGGCTTGTTTTATGGCTAACCCATGGTCCCCAGCTTTGGACAAGTTGCGACTTGGATATTCATAGGTGCTGCAGGTCATTGTGACTTAAACTGCAATGAGCTACAGTGATCATGTGAACCTTGTCAGTGTGTGAAGTAGCATTTCCCCACAGTTTCTGAACATGGTTGTAGATGAATTGCATATTGAAACAATGGAAAACAGGATGCTAACTCAGCACAACTTTGTATAATTAGCACAGGATTTCCATATTATGCAGATTTTGTCACCTGGAATGTGGCAACCACAAACACACTCCTTGTAACCATCCATGGTTTGCATGAACAGCAGTAATCTCTGTAGCAATCCATAAATACTGAGAAATTCAAAGCATAATCTGAATCAGAAATAAACTACTACTAAAATTCACAAGGAATCAGTCCCATTACTACTATTGCTAAATATATATGGAGTACCAATGGTACTGAAGGTAATATATTAACATTCCATTATGGCAACAATGTACTTTAATAAAATTAACTTCAGATAGAAGTCAAAGGCTAGTTTATTAGAATTGACATGTCGCCCCATCTCCACCCCACTCTCCATAACCTACTTTTATGAAGCAAACAAACACATTTTGCCAATTACATGTATATCTTGCCTTAACCTGAAGGCACTGGGTGGGTACAAACCCTGAGAGGCAGGTCATTGTTTTACACCTTGGTGACCCCTTGCTTGGAGTCACCATGCAAGCCAATTGTTGAAGTCTGGGTTCAACACTCAGTTCAGTGCCTAAAACCAACCCCATTTACAAAATTATACTGAAAAGGATATAGTCCAATTTAAACCCATGTTTATGATTAGGATTTACTTCAAATGCAGCATGCTTAAGATTGCCTTCAAGGCCACAGGGATTCTCTGAGGGCATTCCATGGTGTGCAGTTTCTGAATTGGGGTATTTGTCACTGCCATTCTACACATTCAGCACCAGTCCCCAAGGATAAGTTGGGTGGGTGTGGGTAATACAGCTTGGGTATTGACTCTGACAGTAACAGTGGCTCTACACCCCAGTAGGAAGTACAACTTCTTGAACTGCACTACCTTGTTACTTTTCAGAGCAATGTTGGGAATTACTCTTAAAGTTTCTCATAAACTAACTGCATATTGAATTTATAATGGCTTCACAACCTATAGCTTCAGACTTAAGCTGTTCATTTAGTTGTAAGATGGCACAGCTTGCCTCCTGACCTCCTAGACACTGCCACTGTCCCATGAAACTGATACATGGAAGATATAGGAAAAATGTACAGTATGCATCACAAGGAAATATAAAAGCCAGGGCTGGACTGGCAGCCTTTGGAAGTGACAAAGATGCACATACAATGGGTAGAAAACGGAGCCTAGATACAGAGCACCTTGAAAAGCCAAATATGGGTGCAGGTTCCTTAGCAAGAAGCTAAGGGAAGTAACATGCAGGGTATTTAAAAGCTGAAAAGCTGATGCAACTATAAAGTTGGCTAATAGAATACATGCAGCTCAACCCAATGAATATTTGTACAGAATTCAATTCCACCTAGTTCAATATAAAGATGCATTGGACTTCATCCTAAGTGTGACCAGTAGAAAGACTGCATCTACATGTCACATTTTAAACTGGCTTGGAACCAATTTCACAGTCACAATTTACCTCAAAGAACCCAGGGAATGAGTATTTTTGTGATAGTCCAGAGAATTCTGCCTTAAGACCAGCCGCTATACATCCCCAGGTTCCTTGCAGTACACCGCACTACACAATCTCCAGGTTCCTTGGTTTGGAACTATGACATTTATGTACAGATATGAAACTGATTTAAACCTATATCATAGATATTCCCATAGAAAAAGACAGGATCCCAGGTTTGGTCTTGATCACACAGCAACAACACCACTTAGCTTTCATATACTGCCTTGGAGAAACACATGGACTACAATACTCTAGAGACGGGGAAGCTCACCCAACCTAGGAACACCTGGCCCAGCCATGAAACAGTTAAATTCAACGGTACTGCTCTATGCTTCTCAGATCCATAAAACTTCTCACAAGAGAGAGAGAGAAACATCAAGTATGATGTGTAATATGATCCAAGAGTTTAGGGGGTAGGGGAAAGAGAGCAGAGTGGGAAATAAATGCACGTAGCAAACACACACATTTGTCAGCACAAGACACTGTTTTCAGAAGCACTTTTAAAAAGCACATTATCCCCCCTCCGCCCTCCCCCACACCCATTTTCTTAAGCCAAACCCTGGGGGTGGGGGGAGGGAGTTCTACAATTTCACTGCATGGCTTGAAAAACAACTTTGATTGGCACTTGGCCTGACCCACAGAGAAAGGAGGGGGGAAAAGAAAAGAAAAACAGCTTTGGGACAAAGAGCGCAAATATTTGAGCTCACTGACTTACATGCTTTCTTCGTATTTACAAGAAAAACCCTGGTGCAAAGATATAATTAGAAAGAGGCTGCCAAAGACACACACAAAAGGCACAGCAGCATTTGACTTAGTTGCTCCAAGCTGATGCATTCGTCCAGCTCAGCAGTTTTAATTCATTTGCACTGGACAAACAAGAGGCACCTCAACTAATGCGCTCAGTTAATCAGATGTACCGTGAGGAGGTAAACTGATTAGAATAGTCCTGAAGGGTGGCTTGTTAGTATTGTTAAGAATAGTGGAGAGCTCTTTTAAGTTTCGGGTTTTCCCAAGGGTGGAATAATACATTGGCCTGGTTTGGACGGTTGTTTGAGGCTTCAGCCTGGAACAAGCATCAGGGACAAATGCTCCGCCTTTTGCACAGCACTTCATTTCTGGCTTGTATTAAGCCAGAGTTCCCCATTATGCTCAAACTGGGGAACTCCAGCTTAATGTTAGTTAACAAAGCCAGGATAAGAAGCCAGCATTCCCCCACTCCTTGATTTTCTTTTTAAAAAATACTTAATATTTTTATGCTGCCTTTCCTCCACAGAGCAATGTTTCAGTTTCAAAACAACTCTGTGGAGTAGGATTAAATTGGGAAATGATGGTAAAAGATTTAGCAGTGAACTTCATGGCTGAGCAAATATTTGAAGCTGGGTCTCCTCCAAAATTCACACTTTAGTTACCGCAGGATACTAGCTCTTGAGACATGATGCTGGTTAATGGAATGACAATTTAAAAGAAGTTCCAAAGACTTATCGTAGAGGATTACAACTACTGCATCTTCATATTGGACTTCCCCCCTTTTTAATGTGCTTTACAATACTGTATTAAAAGCCTGATGCAGCAAGTCACCGTCACTTCTATTTTACAGATTGGAAAACTGAGGCCGAGAGCTAGTTACTTGTTCATGGCCATCCCAAAAGTACACATTAGAAGTATAACAGAAGTGTAAACAGAAAAATGTTGAACTAAAGGGTCTTATTAGCTGCCCAAGTCAATTAATTCAGAGAAAAGAATGTAACCCTTTTTTTACACGCCTAAGGGTGCAATTCTATACATGTTTAGACTGGGGGGGGGGGTTATGATGGGAGTGGTACACCTTTTTCTGTCTAAACATGCATCATAAATATACAATTGGATTTTTAAAAATCTAGGCTGTGTTTATAATCATCAATATATTCTATCAGACATCATTAACCCAATTAATCAATTAAATTTGCATGAACTTGCATGTTGGAGAATATTTTAAACTACAGCTCAAACTTTGTTCTTTATCATATACATGTATACCATAGCAGACATTTTCTGAGAAGAGGTTTTCTCTCTTGTTTGAAGAGAAAAAGAGGAAATGCCTCTTAAGATGGTGCTTGCCATTTGCAGTTTAGTAAGTTGTATTAAAATGTTTTTAAAACTTGCATTAAAATGTGCTGTTTCTGATTAAGTTGGGGATACTTTTGCATAAGAATGTCTACTCAGAAGTAAGCACCACTGAGTTCAATGGAGCTTACTCTCAGGTAACTCTATTTAAGATTGCAGCTCACTTGTTTCTTTAATTTATTAAAAAATAAAGTGACAGCTTAAGACATGATGATAAATGAAATTTCAGTAAAAAGAAACAATATAAAACAAATAAACATGCCAACTCAGCATAGAATATAGCATCAAGTATAAGAGGTGAAACTATATTGCAAGAACTAAAAATGCTAAAATAACTGCAATAACTTTAAGACTGTGATCCTATGCCAACTTACCTGTGAGTAAACCCCATTGAATTCAGTGGGATGTACTTCCGAGTAGATATGCATGGGATTGCACTGTAAAAGACTTTAAAATGACTTCTAAAGCCTAGAACAGGAAAGTCTTGTTTAGACTGGAAAAAGAGTCCTACTACTCCCAGCATGCCCCAGCCAGGCACTGAAAGGACAACAGTTTGGACACCACTCACTCAAGTTTCAGAGCTGGGGGCCACCACCCAAAAAGTCCATTCTCTTGCTGTCACCGTCTGAGCCTCAAAATGAGGGCGCACTTGAAGGAGAAATCCAAGGATGACCTTAAGGTATGAGCAGGTACATATCATCAGGTACCGAGCTCCCAAGTCATGTAAGAGCTTTATAGGTCAAAAGCAGCACTTTGTGTAGCCTAACTTTTGCAGCCTAATAATGATGGTTCATGACAATGTTACCACTATGTAACTTAGAGTAAGAATTCTTTCCCTCTATTTTGCAACTGGAGGGGGAACAGCTGTAACAAAAATAGAGGGGAACAATTCTAGTCAGACTGGCTGTCTGATCCACACATATATTTATTCCCCACTCTATCCCATAGGCTTGGGGTTGGACACTATAGGTTGAATCCAGATTTGGTCCTACTTAGTAGACCACAGAAATCAATGTAACAGCTCTAATTTTGGATCCAATCCAGTATGTAGGAAGACAAACCAATCAATCTAACCTTAGCACCAAGTCTACCTTCATGACCCACTCTTCCAAACCCGTCGTGAAGGCTATTTTTTAAAAAATGCATATATACTTATATTTGATAGTCAAAGGGTGGTGGGAAGAGCATCTTCTAGAAATAGAAAGACTTTTTAAAAATGATGATTTGTTGGTAGCCATAGATAAGGTAGCACAGGAAACTCCGATATCGACACAGGGGGTTGTAGTTACAGTCAAGTGGCAACAGAAGACTCAGATTGTACCATATGGACCTTTTGTTTTTGTTAACTTGAGTCTTTGGAAAGAGAGTACACAAACCAAACAAAGAATTTTGTTGCAATATTTGTTCTGAATCTGTTGAAGGTCTTGAGCCTTCAGTGACAAGACAGGTTTAAAAAATTCAAATGCTGTAATATAGAAGGCAGACATGCACAAATGTAAAAATCTAATGTAATCACATAAAACAGTGAGCATATTCCAACCAAAGTTAAGCACCTTTAAGTTCAAATGATTTCAAAGGAAGAGCTAAGTGCCCCCCCCCATTGAAATCAATGGTATTTAAAGATGCTTACCTTTAGCTGGATCATATGCCTAGTATATGCATCAAATTTGGTGAATGTTGCTGTTTACTGGTAATCCTTAAGATTTTAGGAAGGCTACGATAAATTGTCAAACATGCAAGCCATGAATCTGCTTTTTTGGCATTTGCACCTGTGGCATAGTAAACATCCTTTACCTTTAAGTGATGGTAACGTAAAAGGCATTTAGGCATTAACACTCAGCAAGCCCTGCTGAGATAATTTATTTGAGTGTAAGAATTACTAGTAGAGAGCAATTCATGAATCCTATACACACACTTATCTAAGAATAAGCCTTAGAGACAACAGTAGAACTTTACTTCTGAGGTGCATGTGTGTGTATGCAGACATAATATGCAGTCATGCATGTACATATATTACACACACACACACACACACACACTATTACCTGTCATCATTTAGATGCCAAGTGAAGCATATTCTACCCTCATGCCCGCAGCATTTTGTTTTTATGACATGAACTGCAGTTTTTGCTAGTGCTGCTGGATCTACTAGGCCAAATACACTTTTATTAAGGGCTGGTTTTATTAGTCATCTAACTATTTTTGTTTCAATGGTCAGGTACCAACAGTAAGCCATGTTGAGCATATTTTGGGGAAAAGATAAGATAGGAGACAGCACAAAATAAATAGATTATATTCACATAACATGTATGCATAAAATGTGTGAAAATATGCAGATTATTCCTATACAACTTTACTGTGTTCTCTCTCACACATACGCTGTATGATAAATACATTATTATTTTGATACAGCTTTAGTATGTGTGTGCACGCATACACTTTTTTAAAAAAAATATCCAGATGATAGCCATGTTAATCTCTTAGTCAAACAACGGAGTCTTGGGGCACCTTAAAGACTTAACGAATTTATTTTGGCATTAGCTTTCATGGACTATAGCCCACTTCATCGTACGTACGGAGTATTCTGGAGGGTTTCATGTTTAGGTCCACTACATATGGTGCGCGAAGGGGTGGGTGGGAGTTGTAAACTGTGAGGTCATAAGAAAAATTCTGCATTTCTTCATTTAGGGTGAAATCCTATGCATATTTCGACAGAAAAAAATACCTACAAACCCCAGCATAGTGGGCAGGGGGAATGCTGGGAGTTGTAGGACTTCTTTCTGTCTAAATTTACATAGGATTACACCCTTAATTGCATTTAATTTCTGCATCTACTGAAGCTTACGCCAGAATAAACATGCCAGTCTTTATACGGTGCCACAAGATTCTGCGATAGCGTTTCTTAATCATCCAACACATCTATGCATATAATTCTCTGCCTAGGTAAGAGTTGGCTGAGGGGGGCGTGACCAGAGCGGAGGAGCCCAACGGCCGAATAAACATGGCAGCAGCCTTTTCGCCCAATACGGCGCACTCCACATACATTGGACCGGACTACAACTCCCATCATCCGGGAATGATGGGAATTGCAGTCCAAAACATCGGGGTTGGCAACCAGTTTGGGGAAGGCTGGGAGTCCAGTGATCGGGCACCTTCGGGAGGGACCGGGAATCACCCCTCGGTCAGGGGCGCCGCCCCCCGCCCCACAGGTGAGGGGAAGCGCCGCGGTACCCACCTGCCTCAGCACTTTCCGACAGTTGCTACAGACCCGGCGACATTCGCTGTGGCCGCTGCTGTGGCCGTCGCCGGGGACCGACGCGGGGCAGGACGCGGCGCTGCCGCTGCCCCTGTTCATGGTGCCGCCGGAGGGGGGTCGAAGGAGGCTGGTTCGGCGGCGGCAGCAGCGGCGGAGGCTGCCTCTTCCCTCAGCAGAGGCAGCAACAGCAGCGCCTCCGGCCGCCGCCCCCTCCGTCGCCGCCGCTGCTGCCCCCCTCCCCCCCTCCAGCGAGCGCTCGGCTTCAACCGCTCAGGAACAGCCGCTGCCATCCCCTCTCCCTCTCGCGCTCGCGCACACCCCTCGGGCCCGGCCAATCGCCGCGCGCGGGGCACGCCCCCTCGCCGCCCCGCCGGCCAATCGCGGAGCCCCGGGGCGGCTGGCCAATGAGCGACGCGTCCTCGCGTTCCCATCTCCAGGCAGTCTCCGAGTTGGAGGCGGGTCCGGCGCGCGGAGGGGGCGGGGGGGGAGGAAGGAAGGAGAGCCTCTCGGCCAGCTGGAGGTCTGGGGGCGGAGCCAGGCTCGCGGGAGGCTGGGCTTCCTTCGACCAATGGCACGCGGGGCTGTCAAAGAGCCAAAGGGAAACGCACCCACGAGGCGGTCACGCCCCCCTCTTCGCTGTTGCTCTGCAAAGAGGAGGAGGAGGAGGAGGAAAGAGGGGGGAATAAATACTTGCCACACAAAACTATACGAATCCCAACCAAACCAAGCGAAGAAATCAATTACCTTTGTACTTTAATTTTCCATTCGCAGACCGGGAGGAAAGGGGAAATCAACATTTACAGCCAAAGAACTTCCTCTTGCTGCCCGCTGTTTTAAAGCTGTAATCTATTTTAGTGCAATCCTATGCATGCCTACTCAGAAGCAAGTCCCATTGGGTTTAATGGGTTTTACTCCAAGGATTTGCAAGCTGACCAGGGATGAAGCCCCAGTGTACACAGTGGGACTTACTCCCAAGTAAACATACGAGGATTCCACTGGGTTTTATTTTATTGTGCATTTACAGTGGTTGATTTTACTGTTTGTGGTTTTTTCTTTTCTTTTCCTATTCAGCCCCGGGGAGCAGTAATACTGAATGGTGGGGAAAACATGGCCTACATATATAATTAGCATGTTCAAAAGCTAGAATACAAGCAAAAGGGCATTTTCACACATGTTACAAGGGTTATTTGCTCTTCTTTCACCCTCCCACCCAGGGGGTGAAATGAAAACCTAGGAAGACTGCAATAGATGCTTGGGTTTAGAAATCCCCCTCTTCTGCATTCTGTTCTAGCTTAAAAAGGGGTTCACAGACACACAAATAGCATGAGAACAGCTCAAAGGTACTTAAAAAAAAACAAAAAACCATTGTGCATGAAAAATCCCCAAGTCCCTTGGGGAAAAACAACAACAGAAACACTGTGACAGTGAGGAGGCAAGCCAACGCATCCTTTTTCTGGTCGTGCAGACTGGACTCCAGTCACTGCTGCCACCACAGCCACCATCTGCTAATACAGACAGCAGGAAAGAAGCACAAGCCCAAACACAGAGCCACTGTGGGTGCTAGAAGTGCTTTGGACGACACATCAAAAGTCAGTGGCTCAGGGTGGTGGTGGTGAAACACATAGTAAAACCAGACTGTTCACCACTCTGCTGCTAAGATCATCTTCTTGGCTCGCCGCTCTGACCATGTTACTCCACTTCTGAAATCTCTTCATTGGCTTCCAATTCACCTCAGAATCCAATATAAACTTCTCCTGTTGACCTACAAAGCTTTTCACTGTCTAGCTCCTTCCTATCTCTCCTCTCTCATCTCACACTATTGCCCCGCTCGTGCTCTTCGCTCCTCTGATGCCATGTTTCTCACCTGCCCAAGGTCTCTACTTCCCTTGCTCAACTTCGTCCATTCTCTTCTGCTGCCCCTTATGCCTGGAACGCTCTTCCAGAACATTTGAGAACTACAAGTTCAACCGCAGCTTTTAAAGCTCAGCTAAAAACTTTTCTTTTTCCTAAAGCTTTTAAATCTTGATTTTGTTCTGACTTTATACTGTTAGTTTTACCCTATCCAGTGCCTGTTTACCCTACCCTGTGCCTGCTTGCTTTCTCTTCCCCTCCTTATTGTTTTATTATGGTTTTATTAGAATGTAAGCCTATGCGGCAGGGTCTCGCTATTTACTGTTTTACTCTGTACAGCACCATGTACATTGATGGTGCTATATAAATAAATAAATAAATAAATAATAATGGACCGTTTTAGTGGACTGCCACCTTTGTGGATCCCAAACCACAAGCAAATCCCTCTACACGGATGCGCATGTAGCATTGGTTTGGCACCGTGTTTACACAGGTATGCTGCACCTGGTGTTCCAAAAGCACTTTTCTATCCGTTTTCTCCAGCAACACAAAGCGCCCAGCATGGCCCTTCAGAGACCCAGTCAGACTTAAATGCCAGGCTCTGAGAGGGCCTTTCTCAGAGGTAGGCATGGTGGACAAAGGTGTCCCAGGAGATCGGCTGTGCCTAGGACACCTCTCATCCGGAGCAGCTGTCAATCCTGTGTTAGTTCTGGCTAAATAGAAGACAGGCAGCTGCTCCTGAAAAGAGGTGTCCTGGGAAATCACCCATAGCACAGGCAATTTCCTGGGACACACCTCTCCAGTCTCCACAATGCCTGGCTCTGAGGAAGTCCCCCTCAGAGCCTGGCATTTAGATCTGGTTAGGTTTCTGAAGAGCCAAATACAAAGCTCCAACAGATGGGTCACAGCAGCAATGGTGAGTGGAGGGCCTTAGGGGTTGGCAGGGATAGGCCCTTATGAACCTGTGGGTCTTCAGCAGCTGCCCAGCCTTGCCGACCCCTGATGTTGGGGCTGTCTCCCAGATATTTAATGAGACATAATGGAGATTTTTAAGGTTAGGTGTTTTTTTAATTGGGTCCTGGTAGTTTCATTGTTAATTGTTCTCAACTGTTTCAAACAGTTTTACATTTTTTGAATGTTAAAGAGTTTCTATTATGTTCGATCACATTGTGAACCACCCAGAGAGTTTTGGGTATTGGGCCAAAGCAGTCTAGCAAGCCCAGCCCTACAGTGGCTCATAAGATCATGCGGTTTTATGCTCTGTATTTCCCCTGACATCATTGCCATCAACTCCATATCTAGCAGCAAAGGCCAACTAATTTCTGAGTGGCCTTTGGCTGAGTTGCATGCCCATATGAAGGGTGAGTTGTGTGCACAAATGTCTTATGCAAAATATGGTGATAATTGTCACCCTGGTACTTCCCCAGGAACAGCAGTTCCCTTCAGCATATTTAATAACCCCAGCTATGAGATAGTTGCTTGCACATGTAGAAACAAGACAGCTGTGCTGCAAGGCAGGAGGAGATTAGGTGTTTGCTCTAGGGTAAATTGGGAATGTATGGAGAGTGTACGCGAGGCCTGTTTGTCTCGGGTCGCAGGGATGGCGAAAAATGACGAGTCAGGATTGCCAGTCTCTGTGTTAACGCACATCTAGATGGAGTATATAATTAGGATGAAGGCAGAACCGATGCTCACAGAGCCACTTCAGAATCTCCCTTAGCTAGAGAATATAGAACAACCTTCCCCAACCTGGTGCTTTCAACATGTGTTGGACTACAAGTCCCATAATCCCCTAGCTGGCACAATTTATATCAGTTTGAATTCAGACATAACACTGAATTCAGGCATCACAGGAACCCATGATTTCCTGCTATGTAAATGAGCCCCCACCTGGGCTGGCTCGCTTACCCATCCCTTTTCCTACCACCAAGTGTGTGCAGCAAAAGGATCAGCAATTGGCAGGCAATATCAAGCCCTGGGATTGGCTGCGATTGGTATAAATACCAAGAGACTGGTTTTCTCTTCTTGCCTAATCAAGAGAACAGTATCTTCCCTTGGCTATGTTTCTGGCTCCAGTTCATCCCAAGAATTCAGCAACAGGCAGCAGCAAGCTGGGCTGAGAAGCTCCCATGAGTGTTCTTGAGTCGGACAGGGTCACCCATGGCCCCGATCGTGCGCTGACAGATGATGATATGTGGACCAAATATAAATGACTCAAAGGCAAAGCACAACTATCCACTCTGTTTAATTATTATTTGTTTGTTTGTTACATTTATATCCTGGCTTTCCTGCAAGGAGCCCAAGGTAGCACACATCATCTACATAAGAACATAAAAAGTGCCATGCTGGATCAGAGCAAGGGTCCATCTAGCCCGGCAGAGTTCACACAATGGCCAACCAACCATCGGCCAGGGATGAAGAAGCAGGACACAGTGCAACAACACCCTCCCGCAACAGTGCAACAGCACCACCCTTCCTGGGCCCAGTGCTCTTCAACATTTTTATTAATGATTTGGACGAGGAGGTGCAGGGAACGCTGATCAAATTTGCAGATGACACCAAATTGGGTGGGATAGCTAATACCCTGGAAGACAGAAACAAACTTCAAAGTGATCTTGATAGGCTGGAGTGCTGGGCTGAAAACAACAGAATGAAATTTAATAGGGATAAATGCCAAGTTCTACATTTAGGGAATAGAAACGAAATGCACAGTTACAAGATGGGGGACACTTGGCTCAGCAATACTACAAACGAGAAGGATCTTGGAATTGTTGTAGATCACAAGCTGAATATGAGCCAACAGTGCGATATGGCTGCAAGAAAGGCAAATGCTATTTTGGGCTGTCACACAGAGGAGGGCCAGGATCTCTTCTCGATCCTCCCAGAGTGCAGGACATGGAATAACGGGCTCAAGTTAAAGGAAGCCAGATTCTGGCTGGACATCAGGAAAAACTTCCTGACTGTTAGAGCAGTGCGACGGTGGAATCAGTTACCTAGGGAGGTTGTGGGCTCTCCCACACTAGAGGCCTTCAAGAGGCAGCTGGACAACCATCTGTCAGGGATGCTTTAGGGTGGATTCCTGCATTGAGCAGGGGGTTGGACTAGATGGCCTTGTAGGCCCCTTCCAACTCTGCTATTCTATGATTCTATGTTTCCCAGCAACTGGTGCACACGGGCTTACTGCCTCAAATACTGGATATAGCAGACATTTTATTACTCCATTTTATTCTCACAACAACCCTGTGAGGTAGGCTAGGCTGAGAGTCAGTGACTGGCTCAGATGTCCTGACTCACAGTCCAACATTTTCACTGCTACACCATGCTGTCTCTCTTTTATTCCATTCCTTTCTATTTCTTGGAGGTGAAGGAACTCAGGCCTTAGCTAGACCTACCTTATAGTCTGCGACGTTTTGAACCTACCATTCAAAACGTTAGAATAACACCAGTGTAGATTCCCACCAGGTTAAGAACCGTCCAGACAGCTTTGATTTCAGGGATTCGGATTTCCTGCATCAACATTTCTAATCGCTGCACTTTGGCAGCATGTGGATATTGCAATGTACTACGGGGCTCTGCTTGTCCTCACAGATTACACAGTACTGCCTGGGTTGTGAGCAGCGATATTGGAGAAATCTCCAACCAAATCAAATGAGTTTGGATTTCTATGAATCTGATCCATGGATTCTGCAGCAGACCATCTTTTTCAGAGTTTCATGGTTTCCATGGACTTGTGGACTTTTTTTTTTTTTTTTTTTAAAAAAACGTTCTGGAATTTTAGGCAAATTTAATTGTAGAAAAATATGCAACATTAAAAATAAACACTGGAAGCAGGAATAGATCCCCAAGGGTGAAGGGGAGCAATTGCATTGTTTGATTATGAATAATGATAAATTACAAATGTTAACAGTTGAGCAAATCTATGTAATATTTTGGTTTCTTTTTCCCCCTTTCTTTTTCTTTCGATTGATTGTTTTAATGTGATGTTGATGTATTTTAATTTGTGTTAATAAAAATTATAAAATAAATAAATAAATAAAATAAACACTGGTCGAAAATGTGCAGTTCCCCCATAGGTTGAAGCATGGAAATGGGCATTTGGGGAGGGGGATGTGCACATTTTGAAAGGGATTTGCACATTTGGGGAGATTCCGCACAAATTCAGGAAATTGGGATTTGCGCAAATTCAGGAAATTGGAAAAATCCAATTCTATCAATGAGCACTTGACATCAGCAAAATGCAAACAGAATGGATGTCACTAAATCCACACACCCCGAGTTGCGACGTTTGCACAGTAGACTTCCTGAAGCCCTTTTGATTGATTTTGTGCAGGCCGAATTGCTCCC
The DNA here is from genome assembly GCF_023053635.1 of Elgaria multicarinata webbii. Taxonomy (NCBI): domain Eukaryota; kingdom Metazoa; phylum Chordata; class Lepidosauria; order Squamata; family Anguidae; genus Elgaria; species Elgaria multicarinata. Next base: position 121,423,861 of record NC_086175.1, on the reverse strand, counting down.
GACTGGAGGACATTCAGATTTCTTTCAAATAAGGCCATCCATTCTGTGATATTATACAAACAAGAAGGCAGCCAAAAACCCTGCGGGAAAACAGGTTAGCCATGGGACACTGACTGTCAGAGGCGGCTGTCATTATACTCAAGGAAGACTGCTCTCTGAGCTAATGGACATAGAGCACATCTACACCAAGCAAGATATTCTACTATGAAAGCGGTGTATAAAAGGCAGGAGCCACACTACTGCTTTATAGTGATATTGAAGTGCACTGACAACTATTGGGGCCTATTGATACATACCATATATTGCTTTCATACCGCTATATCCTGCTTGGTGTAGATGAGCCTATAGAATCCTATATATCAGGGATGTAAAACTTCAGGTTTGCCGGACAAATCTGGCTGACCGAGGTTCCTACGTGAGGTTCCCAACCCTTTCCTCGACTGCCAAAGGTTCAGTGGTTTTCTGGCTTCTTCGCATTTATTCCCCCATTCCAAAATGGTTGATCTGCTTTGCCTAAGTAAGAGTTTTAAGCTAAAATAGGCTGGTATTTTTTTTGGAGGGGGGGATGTTTGGCTCTACTCCCTTTCCTTTTGGCACTGCCCCATTTCATCTTTGGCCCCACCCACTTCTGGAATGTGGCTTGCCTTAAAGGCATACAGTAAATGCATGCCTACAGGGAGATTTGCATCAGGGACTTCATGGCGCATTCTCATACTGTGATGCACTACATTAACTTATTTGGTTGTACCATCCCGGTCTTTTACTGACTCCAGGTGCTACAGTCACCCCTGGCTTCATGCTCTATTTATTTATTTTATTTATTTATTTATTTAAGGATTTTTATGCCGCCATTCAGCCAAAAAAGGCTCTCACGGCGGCTTACAAAAGTATTTCTTGACAGTCCCTGCCCACAGGCTTACAATCTAAAAGACATGACACAAAAGGAAAGGGGATTGGGAGGGAGGAGGGGGGAAAGGAAAGCAAATTCAGGCACTACAATCTTAGTTGTAAAGTTCAGCAGTTACAGGAGACAGCAGGAGGGAGGGGGCTCTCAGCTGGAGCTGGACCCAGGCACGGTGGAGAGGTGCCTGGCTGCTGCTTCCTCCCTCACTGGTGGCCTCTGCAGTGACAGTTGACAGCAGGAGGGAGGGGGCTCTCAGCTGGAGCTGGACCCAGGCACGGTGGAGAGGTGCCTGGCTGCTGCTTCCTCCCTCACTGGTGGCCTCTGCAGAGACAGTTGGTAGCAGGAGGGAGGGGGCTCTCAGCTGGAGCTGGACCCAGGCACGGTGGAGAGGTGATGCTCTATGCAAGTGTGCAACTAGATTGTAAGTACAGCTGCCCTGTAGTGGTCAGGCTGCTTGTCCATTTAGGGCAGTATGATCCATTCTGACTGCCAGGCAGATGTCACTTTCATAGCAAAGGGCAAATCTGTCAAGTTTGATTTCACCCAGGTTCTCATCCTTTTTCTTTTAAGTTTATTCTGCCTTGTTTCTACATTGGTGTGCAAATTCCCCCGGGCTCCTCCATTGACACAAAAATGTGTACAAATGTTGGTGTACATTTTTTTCCAATTTTTATATGCACCATTTTAAATGTGTGTACTTTTTGTGCATCCTTTTGCAAATGTCTGCATTTTTAGAGATTTCCCAGTGAATACAGCATTCTTGTGCCCATTTTATTTTTTCAATATTTGCATTTTTGCATACATCCCCCCCCCCCATGTATGCGTTTTTGCATGTAATTTTGTCTTTGGCAAAACTTCAGAAACGTACAGATTTTAACAGCAAGTTGCGTTCTGGTTTGTGTTTAGGTTTGGGAAGTTTGAATGAGGTAGGTATGCATTAAAGTGTGAACCCAATCCATTTCTCACCTTTCCCTATGCTCCCGTCATCTGTTATCTGAATCTTTCATCTGGAGTTTCCAGGGACTCAGCTTGGGAACTTCTCCATGCAAAGCATGTGCTTTACCTCTCTGCTATTTTGAGTCCTATGAGCAGCAATAAACCAATATCATGTGTATTTTACTTCCTATGATGGTTTAATGCAAAGGCCGCCAACCTAATGTTCTCCAGATGTTTAGGACTACATTGACCATTGACCATTGGCCATGCTGACAGGGGTTATGAGAGTTGTAGTCCAAATCATCTGGAAGGCACCAGGTTGCCTACCCCTAGTTTAATGTCTGGACCACCAGACTTTCTTCGTATTGAATACTGGATATGCAAAACAGATATTGACCCTGTTCAGACAACATGGTAAACCATGGTGGTTAAGCATTTTGAGCGAAATATAATGGCTTAGCGTGTTGTGTGAACCATGGTTTAGCATGCTGTGTGAACCATTCCGAACCATGGTAGCTACATAACCATGATTTAAACACACACACTAACCATTTGCTGCAAAAGGGTTAGTGGCTTAACCATGGCTTGGTGTGTTGTCTGAACAGGCCCATTCTCACTACTCCTGGAAAATACCTCCAATAAGAATTCGGAGGTGGAATGACACAAAAACCTACCACAGCCAGAATTGATTCTAGAAGCTGGAGGACCTGTCTGTGTAGAATAATTTCTGGATGAGACAGACGACCCATGGAGTCAAAGGTAGGCATGATTGGGCATCTTCCAGAGGACCATCCTCAGTTATTACCTGGACAGTAGACTAAACTGGCAGCCGTACAGATCACTTGGTTACTGTTTTCCATAGCATAGTGAGATGGACTGAATTATCCAATTATTCTCTACAACTGTTAAAGATACACGGACCCTGTCCTCCTTTCCATATGGTCACCCTAAAATTTTGGCCTTTTTTTCCCCTTTGAAGAACAGTAACCTTTCCACACTCATGCCAGCATGGTGAAGTGGTTAGTTTTTTTGGATTTGGATCACAAAGAATGAGGTTCTCATTCCTGCTGAGCCGTGAACCTTGTGGTGGTGGGTGGGGTGGGGGGGGATGTCTCCTGATTTAAAGAGGACAGCCTTCTGTTTGAAGTGCTGCCAGAAGTCATTCCTTTGCTTGAAGGCGTCCTCTGTTTAAAGGGCTGTCCACTCCAAGTCCGATCAAAAGATAAAGAACCACTAGAGAGGAGAACAGAGGCTATGATGTTGCTCATCAACCAGTGATGCGGTGAAGCCTGGACCTTGTGACAAAGTCCAGGGCCCTGAAGCAGAGGGTAGGGTGGGGTGGGGGAGAACGACCAACCAAAGAGTGGCAATTGAGGGCATCAGGGCAGCAGAAGCAAACTCCATTTTATTCCTGCAGTCATGATGGCACTATGATTGAAGTGAATTGATAATGCAAAAAATGCACATCCTCAGAGCATTTTTTTTAAAAAAATAAATAAATAGGGTTGGTAACTTTGATCATGTAAAGCAGGGGTGGGGAACCTCTTTCAGCCTAAGGGCCAGATTCCATTTCAGAGAAGCTCTCTGGGGGCCGCATTCCAGTGGTGGGCAGGGCTAAAGGCGAAGCTGGGGCCAAAGATACAAAAGAGGTCAGCATAATGTAGCCTCAAGCTCTTACTGCTGTCAACCCTACTTAACATTAACCTTTGCTGAATCAATCTGAGCCTTTAATTCAGTTTCTGAAAAGCTTTCGGGAGCTGCATTCTAGTAGGGTGACCATATGAAAAGGAGGACAGGGCTCCTGTATCTTAAATGGTTGTATTGAAAAGGGAATTTCGTATGTATGTAGCACCTGAGGAAATTTATTTATTTATTTATATTTAATTATTACATTTATATACCACCCCATAGCCTCTGGGCAGTTTACAAAAAGTTAAAAACAGTAAACATTAAAAGTATACAAAATTTAAAACCATCAAAAACATAAAAACAACAGTATAAAAACAGCAGTATCCATTTAAAAACAAAAGAATATTTATTTATTACCTCTTCATCATAACAGTTAAAGGTGCAGGAGCCCTGCCCTCTTTTGTTTCTGGTCAAGAGGGCAGGGCTCCTGCAGCTTTAACTGTTGTGATGAAGAGGTAATTTCACCAGGTGCTGCATGCATACAAATGACACCTGCTGACATTCCCTTTTCTCTACAGCTGTTAAATATACAGGGGCCCTGTCCTCTTTTCCATATGGACACCTTATATTAGCCTTAGCTGATTTCAGCCTAAGGCACAAGTGTTGCCACCTGTCTGTTGGAGGAGTGACTGGCAGAGGCTCTTAGCTTGCAACCCCACCAGCAGTGGTGTCGTGGAGCAAGGGCCCGCTGAGACAGAGTCCCAGCACTTTTTTATGAGCAGGGATGCTGAGTTCTTCTCCCACCCCACACGGCATTCCCTGACCCCTCTGAGTTTAGCTGTAATCCTCACAGTAGCTGGAGGATGGGATGAATGTCCCCAGCAACAATATATTGTCCCCTGTGGGGGTGGCTTGTTGAATGGGCAATTCAGACCCATTAGCTTTACAAAAGACCTGCTCCCTGTTGGAGATAACACTGTTAGAACCTGTTTGTAGAAATGGATCCACACCGCTGCCTGCAAGTTTGGACTCTCTTTGGATTTGTGGCTTTTGGAAATGTCATGAAGAATGCCTGCTCTTCAAGCTTTTCCAATACATCACTACCCACTACAGGTGTAGCTATTTTTGAGACTGAATGGTCTTACGCCTCACCCCTTCCCACCCCAATGGAGCCTGGTGGCTCCGATATCAGAGGTGGGAGGTGAATCCACTCCAGGTTGCCGTCAGAACCAGTCAGAACCCTAAAAGAGCTATCCAAGGTGCGTGTTTCTGACTCTGCGGGTTCACAGCCCCACTGAAACCAGGGCCACCAGCCTCTACTGCTTCCCCCTCTTTAGATGGTAATGGGCCTATTGAGACAACACACTGAGCCATGGTTAGGCCGCTAACCCTTTTGCAGCAAATGTCTAGTGAGCTTGTTTAAACCATGATTATGCCGGCCCTATGGTTAGGAATGGTCCACACGACACGCTAAGCCATAACGTTGAAGTCAAAATGCTTAACCACCGTGGCTTACCCTGTCATCTGAACAGGGTCAATGTGTATTACTTCACTTACTTCAGAATGTGGTAAGTCAGCCCTGTTGCATTTGGGGCCCCTCCTGCTGCTTATTCTGCTGTGCGGGGCCCGGGCTACTGCCCTAAAGTCTTTCCCTGACCCCCAAAGCCCACAGTGATAAACTAACTGTGAACATTAGCTTGTCCAATGCATACAACCTGCACAGCCCTCCACAGCAGGCAGAGCTATCCATAACTCTGGGGGAAGGTTTCCCAAGGAGGTGTACGCTCACACTTAGCAGCAAAACAGACGTGCTTTAAAGACAGCAGACAGCTAATCAACATTTTTCAAGAGCATGGAAAGAAGGCTACTTTGCCAAGAGTTACATAACACAGTTGCGGAGAGTGTGTTTACAAAAGAAGAAAATACAGAAGCGAGCAACTGTTCGAAGCTGATGTTCGTGTTTATCGCTGTGGTCTCTGCAAAGCTGATGTTGCTGAGAAAGCTGCCAATCCTTATCTTCTAGGCACACATGCACCCAGAGGTGCACACACTTGATTAAGAACATAATCAACATAACATAAGAACATATGTGACTTGATGCAATTGAGGCACGACTTCAACTTGATGCAATTGCTAGCAAATATAGCACCTCGAGACATCTTGTCTGTGCAGCCAGTGCAAAGGAAGTGCAGCAGCAGAAATCTCTCTCCCCCCCACACCTTCCCCCGGCTTCCATCCACCCCCTTTGCACTTTGCAAGCTGCTCTGGAAACAGGCCGGTCGAAATCTCAGCAGCATCTGATTCATTCTCCTTGCTGATTGGTCACTTCCCTTTAGAACTGACATCATCTTGTTACTGGGCGGAAAATATCTGAAGCAAGCACAACCCTTGATGTCGTCTTGAGTGAGCCGTTCGGGATGATGCCTCCGCAGAGCTGATTGGTTTCGCAGTAAAACACGCACTCTGAAAAACAGAACAGCAACAACAAAAAGAAGACTGTCATCTGGCAAACCGCTTAGGAACTTAGCTGGCAACCTGTTCCTTTTTAAAACAGCGATATATTAAATCAGTTGCGTCCTTGTGATATTAGCAATCTGTGGGCAATTTTGGCATCACAGGGCCCTAAACTCAATGCAACCTCGGATTTCTTCTCATCTGGGGTGGGAAACCTTAGGCCCAGGGGCCAAAATTGACCCTCCTGGGATCCCAGTGCAGCCCACTAGTCCAGCATTCTGTTCCCACAGTGGCCAACCAGCTGTTGACCAGGAAACCACAAGTATGGCTTGATTGTAATAGCACTCTCCCACCCATGTTCCCCAGCAACTGGTGCACGTATGCACACTGTCGCTGATACTTGAGGCAGCACATCACCATCAGGGCTAGTAGCCATTGATATCCTTCTCCTCCATGAATTTATCCAACCCCCTTTTAAAGCCATCCAAATTGGTGGCCATCACTACATCTTGTGGTAGCGGATCCCATAGTTTAACTATACGCTGTGTAAAGAAGTCCTTCCTTTTATCTGTTCTGAATCTCCCTCTAATCAGCTTCATGGGATGAACCCATTGGGTTCTAGTCTTATGGGAGAGTGAGAAAAATGTCTCCCTGTTCACATTCTACACACCATGCATGATTTTGTACACTTCTGTCATGTCTCCCTTTTTCCTCCTTTCTTTTGGTGGTTTCCCTGCATGTGATATTTTTTTCATTCTAAAAGGTTGAAAAGCTCGATTACTGGCAGTAATAGCTTTAAGCGAAAATAGACTTATTTATTTATTTATTTATTTATTTATTTATTTATTTCATTTATATCCCACCTTTTTTCCTCCAAGGAACCCAAGGCAGCGTACATAATCCTCCTCCTCTCCATTTTATCCTCACAACAACAACACTGTGAGATAGGTTGGGCTGAGAGCCTGTGACTGGCCCAAAGTCACCCAGTGGGTTTCCATGGCCATGTGGGGTCTAGAACCCGGATCTCCAAACTCCCAGGTCAACACTTTAGCCATTATACCACACTGGTATTTTTGGTCCGCCCCTTCTGCCGTTGGCTCCATCCGGAATGTGGCCCTCAGAACTGAATTCGGCCCTTGGGCTGAAAGAGAATCGAGACCCCTGCTTTAGCAAGTGGGCATCACTGGAGAATTTGCTGGAGTTGATAGAGAGGGCTACAGGCCATAGTTGGCCTCTGAGAATCCAGGAACAATGCTGAGCCCCTGCAGTACCCCTAAGGTTGAGGACCTGAGCCCTCCAAAGGTATGTGTCCCTGTCCAGAGGGGATCTATCCCCTCCCACCTGGTCCTCCAGTTCACTATCATCCTCTCCATCTTCTTTGGATTGTGTGTGTTGTCAGAATGATTTCTCCAAACTGGTACCATTACTGTAGTCTCAATCCAGCCTTGAAATTCATAGACTTATTGTTGTGGTTTAAGCAGCACATATGGATCTATGTAGCCAGGGCAGCCCAAGATATCTGACTGCCAGAGGCAAAGGACAAGATGGTGCACTGCCCCTCAATTCTATGTACACGTACAGGATGTGACAACATTCTCCACTTTAGCTTGAAGGCAGCAGGCTTGCTTAGGAGCCAGAGGAAAAATGGGGGTGTGAGGACTGCCACCATCACCCAGCTTCTGCTGCCTGAGACAGCCACCTAACTCTGCATCAAGGTAGGGACAGACCTGTATGCAACTTGTGTTTAATGCCACCACCACAAAAGAATATCTATCTATCATCTATCTATCTATCTATCTATCTATCTATCTATCTATCTCTCTCTCTCCTTGGTCAGTGCCCTCTCCAGGTTTTTGAGGACCCTTGACCAAGAGAACCTCAATGGCTCTCCTCCCATAATAACCTTCGGCACCAGTTCTTGCTCCTCCTCCTCTTTCTCATCATTGCTTTCTAGACAGGCAGAAAGCCAGGGAGCAAATAGGCAGTAGCGTCTGCTGCTCCTCCTTTTCACTACCACCATTGTACAGGCCGGAGCGAGAGGTGGATGAACAGGCAGGTTGCAACAATGAAGAGGAGAAGCAAGTGTAGGGAGGTCTTGTCAATGGGCCCCTGCTGACGCGCAGGTGTCCCACCATGCCTACCTTTTCCTCCTCCTCCTCCTCCTCCTCCTCCTCCTCCTCCTCCTCCTCCTCCTCCTCCTCCTCCTTCTTCTTCTTCTTCATTGTTTCATAGTTCTGGTTACAAGGGTCAAATAATACATGACCTATGTACATTCATACAAATATATATACTTATTTATTCATTTATTCAAGCTTGGATATAGGGTGTTTAACATTGATTGATTTAATTTAATTTCACTTAAGTTCAATTCAATTGAAATCAATTTAATTTAATTTAATTTAATTTAGGGCCCTCCGGAACTAAATCTCAATACCCATCCACCTATGTTTTCCATATGCCAATGGGGAATGTTCTCCCATCTTCTTTATTCACATAGTTAATGAATTTCCTCCATAACCCCTCAAATTTATCTTCACTTTGTTGTCCTCGGACTTTCCTCAGTTTTTGCGCCAGCTTTTCTAGAAGGGCACTCTGCCAAACTGTTTGATACTAATTATCAATATGAAGCCTTTTGCCATCCTTCCAATGTTTAGCTATCAACCATCTAGCCGCCAATAGTAGGTGGCTTATTAATTCCTTATTTAAGAGCTTGAGATCAAGGCCCCTATATAAATTTAACAGAGCTAAATGAGAAGATGGATGGACCCATTGTCCAGTTATCGAACTAATCTCCTGGAATACTTCTCCCCCCCCCCAAAAAAACCGCTCACCTTAGGGCAAGACCACCACATGTGAATGTACATCCTCACCATGCCTACCTTTGATACCAGCCCTATTTCCTTATCAGTGGTGGCATTTGATCCTGACAAAGCTCTCCGTGCATGACTTTGGAGAATGCATCGTGCAATTAATGCTGATGCCACTGACCGGCAAGTGAACCAAGTCTTTCAAGTGAACTCTGAGCCAGATGAGGTGCTGAATAAAAGTGTTTGATATATTTGCATGATGGCTTTTCAACGATATTCCTGTCACTTCATTAATTTTTTTACGCGTATGAAAGTGTTCATGAATTTATCATTTGCTATTTAGTATGCATTTATTCAGAGTTATGTAACTTGTTTTTGTATCTTGTGGTTGGTTGGTTGTACTGTCACATGTGCCTCAATAGTTGAACCAGACTGATATGGACACTAACAGATTGCTAGCAGAGTCCTACTTTGAAGAAAGATGCATTGGGTTCAATGAGATTTACTACTAGGTAAGTGTGTGTAGGATTGCTATTTCAGAGGAGTTAGTCTCAGAAAGTCCCAGATTCAGTCCTGGGAATCTCCACTTAAAAGGACTCAGCATCAGGTGATGGCAAAGATAAGGTGACCATATGAAAAGGAGTACAGGGCTCCTGTACCTTTAACAGTTTCATAAAAAGGGAAATTCAGCAGGTGTCCTTTGTATGCATGTAGCACCTGGTGAAATCCCCTCTTCATCACAACCGTTAAAGCTGCAGGAGCCCTGCCCCCTTTTGTATCTGGTCAAGAGGGCAGGGCCCCAGCAACTTTAACTGTTGTGATGAAGAGGCAATTTTACCGGGTGCTGCTTGCATAAAAATGACACCTGCTGAAATTCCCTTTTCTATGCAACTGTTAAAGGTACAGGAGTCCTGTCCTCCTTTCTGTATGGTCACCCTAGGCAAAGATCTATGCCTAAAATGCTGGGCAGTTGCTGCCTGTCAGAGCAAGCAATACTTCTTTGCATGATCAATTGTCTGCCTCTGCACAAGTAGCTTTATATACTGTACACACTAGGTATGGGAAACCTCCACCCCCTGAGCTGAATCTGGCCCACGAAGGTTGCCTCCCAGGAACCACTTCTCCCAATGCCAGCAAAGTCCCTTTCTATGTGCTGAGAAAGGCATGGAGAAAGTGAAAATGGGCAGGGGCGGGCCAATGACATCAGTGGTCATGGCGACACCCCCTGATGTAATCTGACCTGTGGAGGGCAATTGCCTCCTCCCCACCACCAAAGATGCATCCTGCTCTATAGCAACAGTGTTATGGGGCTTCACAAAAGAAGCTCCATAACAAAGTTGTAGAATATTAGGAGAAACTGATGTAACTTAACATGAACTGATGACATAACGATGTGATGACATAATCTGGTGGAGGCTGGTGGCTCTGATCTTGGTGGGGTTGTGAGTCCATTCTGTCCATTCCCAACATGAACTTACCCATACACTATGCTCAACATCCAAGGCCCTCCTCCAGGTGCCTACTCCAAGGGAAGCTCGGAGGACAGCAACAAAAGAGAGGGCCTTTTCTGTGGTGGCCCCCCAATTGTGGAATGATCTCCTTGACGAGGCCTGCCTGGCACCTACATTGTTATCTTTTCGGCGACAGGTCAAGACTTTTCTCTTCTCCCAGGCATTTAGCAATATGTAATTAGCCTGGGTTTGTTTTTGTATGTTTTTGTGGTTTTAAATTGTATGTTTTTGTGATTTTTCAATTTTTGTATATTGTTTTTAAGTGTTTTTATCCTATGTAAACCGCCCAGAGAGCTTCCGCTATGGGGCTGTATACAAATGTAAATAATAATAAGAATAAGAATGTCTGCAGAAATTATTAACAACAAATTGACTTGTGATGGTGACTAGTGGTGGCATTTTGTGGTGGCAGCATTTGTTGCTAATAATTTCTGCAGACATTATAACAATCCCCTGAAGAAGTCCTAAAAAACAAGAGGCAGAAACGCATCGAGCTTTTGTATAATAAACCTTTCCATGGCATCCTGAGACACCTTTCCCTTTTTGCGCATCACATCTCCCACCTTTCTTCCACTTGGAAACTTCAGCTGGAGCAAAATGCTGTGGCAAAGTGCTGGGATCGTGTGACCCCTTTATTTCATCAGCTGCGCTGGCTGCCAGTTCATTTCCGAGTGCACTTCAAGATGGTGGTCGTTCCCTTTAAAGACTATCTAACTGGCAAGGGATCAGGCTACGTGAAGGACTGCCTTCTCCCATGTCAACCTACTTGTTCTTTAAGAGCAGCATTTGTGCTTTTCTTGTGCCTGCTGTTGCCTTCAGACGCATGTTTGGTGGGAGTGTATGGGAGGGCTTTCTTGGCAGCAGGGCCCTGTCCCTGATCAACCCTCCCCAATCTGGGGTCCTCCAGGCATGAGTTTGCCTCTATTGCACTGATGTGAAACACATTAACAGTGCATGCTTAAACGATGGAATTTGCTACCACAAGACATAGCGATGGCCACCAATTTGGATGGATTTAAAAGGGAGTTAGACAAACTCCTGGCAGAGAAGGCTATCAATGGCTATTGGTCCTGATGGCTATGTGCTCCCTCCAGTATCAGAGGCAGTAAGCCTATATACACCAGTTGCTGGGGAACATGGGTGAGAGGGTGCTGTTGCACTCCTGTCCTGCTTGTGGATTTGCTGTGGATTTGCTGTCTGGCCACTGTGTGAACAGAATGCTGGACAAGATGGACCTGATCCCGCACAGCTCTTCTTATGTTCTTATGTACTTGGGAATAAGGACAATTTTATTGTAGAAAAAATTATTATTATTATTATTATTATTATTATTATTATTATTATTATTATTTTAAAGTGATTACAAAAACAAAGAATGACCCTGTTCAGATGACTCACTAAGCCATGGTGGTTAAGCATTTTGTGCTAAACATTATGGCTTAGTGTGTCATGTGAACCATGACTTACCATGCTGTATGAACCATTCCTATCCATAATAATGGTTTAAACATGCTCACTAACTATTTGCTGCAAAAGAGTTAGTGGCCTAACCATGGCTTAGTGTGTAGGGTGACCATATGAAAAGGAGGACAGGGCTCCTGTATCTTTAACAGTTGTATAGAAAAGGGAATGTCAGTAGGTGTCATTTGTATGCATGCAGCACCTGCTGAACTTCCCTCTTCATCACAACAGTTAAAGCTGCAGGAGCCCTGCCCTCCTGTACAGCCCCGCTATTGTGGAATTTCCTTCCAATGGAAATACAAGCAGACTTCACCTTGCTGACTTTCTGCAGGCAAGTGAAACCATTTTCATTTCAGTTGCCTTTGGGAATTAGCCTTTGCTATGTCCCGTTTTTTATTCTCTCTCTCTCTCTCTCTCTCTCTCTCTCTCTCTCTCTCTCTCTCTCTCACACACACACACACACACACACACACACACACACACACACACACATTTAAATTCCTTGTAGACTTACACTGAACTTGAACTAAAAATAAATCCACCTGGGAGGCAAAAGAAATAGGTCAGAACTCATGCTGGGTTCAAACCAGCTGGGTGGCAATCCTACAGGGACTACAGCACTTATTACTACTGCTAGTAAGTGCTCTGAGCTTATTTGGTCATATAAACAAAATGAGAGGCATATCATGGGTTTTATGGTTGCTGTCAAAACACAGCTATGCACATAAAGGGCCTGGTATGAGGTGGGCCATACATGGAGGTTGTTGCAGAAAATAACTGAGAGAAATCAGAGGTCTAAAGGCACCAACCAGCAGAAGGTTAATGGAACATCTGTGGGCAAGGTTTACTATGTATGTTTGGAGAAGTATTCACTTCCCAGAAATCCTTTTCTGTGTAGCACATTTTCTTTTGGGTGTCAAAAAAACAGCACCCCCAAATTCCATTATCCCCCAAAGATGATGAAAACATGCAAAAAGTCAACTGTAATTGATAGGCCAAAATTTTATTTTACGAAAACTCTGGACATTAGATTCGGAATCTTTCAGCAGCTGCACAATTGACATATGACAGATAGTGGCTTCGGAAGGCTTGGGAAATGATCGTATGTCTAAAGTGTAAATGCATGGAAAACAGCAATGAAATCGAAGCAACCTCTGGGGCCTAGTGGCGTGTTATATCACTCCAGAGCTTTACAGCATGATCCAACAGAGATTTTGTTGGAAGTAAGTTATGGTGGCCATGTGTCCTACTTTAGAGAGAACAGTCCTCCATTTGAAGGCACCCTATATTGGAAGCATGAATGGTTTAAAGATAATGAGCCATAAGAAAGGGGAGCAGGGATGGTCTCAGCACACGTCAGGCTGTCATAGAGTCACAGTCATAGAATAGTAGAGTTGGAAGGGACCTATAAGGCCATCGAGTCCAACCTGTGTCTACCCAGTCAGCTAAACTCATATCCAATCTACACTTCCATGTAAATGTTATTGATACTAAATCTTAAGCAGCAAATGGGTAGTAAAATTAGGGGATCCCCAGATAGTACAGTCAGTTTCAATGGCAGATATCTGAATTATGGAGCAACTAGTATGATGCTTCTCGAAATTGTGGAAATGTTTGGCTATGGGGCGGCATATAAATGTAAAAAAATAAAATAAATAAATAACGTGGCCTTAACATTGGGCTGTATAGTTGACTGGGTGGGCAAGTTTAGGGAGGAACATGAAAATTCAGCAAGGTAGGCCCACCACACAAAGTTGCCCATTCCATCTAAAGAGTTGCATTTTCTTTCTGCAAGAAAACTAAATTCAGTCTCTTCAAGACTAGGAGATTCTCATAATTTGTGCCATTTTGGACATAGGTTTGTGGACTGTTCCATTAGGGCTGGTTCACATGTTCAAGTTTATCACTCATTGATTGTGGCATAAAGCGATACGTGAATCAGCTATCAAAAATGTGTCATCCTTGCAGGTAGAATTTCCTCATCACCCATTATCAACTTTCAGACACCACATTTTTCAATGGAGACCAGCTCACATCTTTGGTGGGTGAGTGTCATCCAATCACAAGCCATCAAGCGATTTTGAAGCTCCATATGTGAATTGCTCCTTAGAGACAGGATCCTATCTCCATTTTACCCCCTTTGGGCCAAATCTTTTACCATCTTTTTTTTTTTTACACATCTTCCTTCCTTCATACAGCCATCATCACACTATATTTCATATCTCTTTTTTGCTGGGTCCTGTCAAAAGGTTTATGAATACAGATTTCAAAGCAAGGTCATACAATTGATGTATACAACTGCCAGCGATATTTATAGAAATGCCGCCAATCACTAAGGGTGCTTCTTTAGTGTTTCTTTTGATTGTCCCTGAGCAGTGACAATGCTGTTCCATAGAAGTGTCCATAATGACACCTAAATCTTTCTCTGATGTAGCTGCAAGTAATTGAAAATCCCTTTGATGTGCACGCACAGTTCAAATGGTTCCTTTTTCTCCAACTAGTCTCTGTATTTTCTTCTTTGTCCATAGCATACAGATGTCTGCATCTTCTTTGGAAATGATATTGACTGAACTCTGGATGACCTGAAATAACTCCTTATCCATTCAAAAGTTTTGGCCATGCGGTATATATTGGTATTAGGAAGGTGACCATCAGGACTAGCCGAAGTGCTGCTATAGCCTTTATCGTTTTAGAGTCAGTATCTGATTCAGAGGTGGACAAGGATGGTTTAAAACCCAGTTCAGTCATGGGCCCTGAGTGTTTGGCTCTGCCTGGTTTCTCCTCTAATGGCAGGCCAAGGGAGCCGTGCTGGTTTGGGCCTGCTCAGGTTGTGGAATGTCAAGATAGTAAAAGTATGGCCTTCCATCTGATTACAGGCCGAAAGAAATCAAGACTTACTTTCAGCCACAGCTGCAAGATAAGGCTTTGAGTCAAACTTCTGAATTACAGCATGAGAAATCTTCTGTGGGAACCAAACAGAGGAAGTGGGTTTTCAGGGATGCCATTCAGGTTCAAACATCAGCTCAAGAGGGTGGAACAAAGATACTGTTCAGCATAAAGCTCTGAGCTAAAATCCCCAGTTAGTTTAATCGTCAAAACACAAAAAATGAAACAGACAGCCTCTCCTGTGAATTTAAGCTAGTGGCAAAGCTATGAAAGCTATGCTGAAAACATCCATCTTTATTGCCCAAAACCTATTTGCCTGGTCGTTCCATTGTCTGTGCTGCTCCACACATAAACTCTCCATCAAATCTGGACCCTTGTCTGTTTAAACCTCTTATTATTAAAAACTTGCCTAGGACTTAGGGCATGTCTACACCATCCATTTATCCAGGGGGTCAGCTCGAGGTCGTCCCTGTGCGTCCAAATAACACACAGCTGTTCTCGGGGTCAACTGGGGATGACCTCTCACTTTCCTGGGGATAAAATGGACAGCACTTATCCTGGTATTTCCCGCAGTCCCAGAACAATCCCAAGGACCGTGGGTGGTGTGGTGCAGGCTCCCAGGTCTCCCTCCTCCCCACAAGTAGCGGGGCTTTACAAACGGGCATGGAGCTGCATGGGGGGACTCCATGCCTATGCCCCCCCCAGCAATTTTGCCATCCTCAGGTTGGCTGCTGGCGCTTTTCGGCGCCAAGTTTTTTTGGGTGGGGTTGTTCGTTTTTTACTCACATTTTGCACAGGATCTCTCCCGCACAGTTGCACACACACAAAAAACATGCCATGCTGGAGCGTCCCTCCTGACTTCCAGGATGTTGCAATGGTGTGAGAACTCTGGGGGACGATCCCGAAAGCGGGAAAGCCCAGGATCCATCCCCCCACCCTCGTCCCAGATATCTGCTAGGTATAGCTGAGCCTTTAGTCTGCCTTAGACCATAGATCATAAAAGCTCTGCACAAAAAGCTCTCTACTGCCCAGTGCTCTCTGTCTCTGTCCAGCCTGGACTTAATGTCATTTTAATTGCCCAAAATTGCCTAGATTTATTATAAACTTAAAACTCTTGTTTATTTATTTATTTATTACATTTATCTCCCACCTTTTCCCCTCCAAGGAACCCAAGTCCTCCTCTTCTCCATTTTATCCTCACAACAACAACCCTGTGAGGTAGGTTGGGCTGAGAGTCTGTGTCTGCCCCAAAGTCACCCAGTGGGTTTGTTGCCCAAGTGGCAAGGGGGGGTTCGTTCCCCTAGAGGGCCGTGCTCGATTTGTCCTTCAGAGTAGAATCAGACGCGCAGATCTTCGGCGTATACAACCCAGT
This sequence comes from Elgaria multicarinata webbii, assembly GCF_023053635.1. NCBI lineage: Eukaryota > Metazoa > Chordata > Lepidosauria > Squamata > Anguidae > Elgaria > Elgaria multicarinata. The sequence continues at coordinate 121,407,901 of NC_086175.1, read as the reverse complement.
TTTTATTTCTCGAGAAAGGCAAGAAACCAGCAAGCTAACGCCCTGCAGGATCTAGCCCCGAACAATCTAAAAGTATTTCCTTATATTAGCATACAAACAATGGAGATGAGTCACAATCATGTGAGGTTACTTCAGAGTCACGCACCACGTCGCTGTTGCTGGGCAGAGTTTGCACTCGGCACCCAAAGTTTGCGCCCTGCCCACTGTTTTGCACTCTTTATGCTGGAGCTGACAGTCCTTATATGGCCATTCTTTGCACTCAGAACACAAAACTTTGCTCCCGGCCTACAGGGTCTTGTGATTAGCTGATTCAAGCAGGCATTTACAATTTATTCAACAGGTTTCCATGGCCAAGTGGGGACTAGAACCCGGATCTCCCAACTCTCAGTCTGACACGCTAACCACTACGCCACACTGGCTGGCTGCCCTAAAGTTCTTACCAGGAGCTAAAGCAAAGGCTAGCAGACTTCTGTTAAGAATTAAAAGACCATAATGTTCTCTTGCTTAAACTTATCTTAACCCTTAACCTTTAGTCTGCCTAACACATCTACTGTAACAATTTTGATGTAGAATCTATTGTTTAACTGATCTCTGCCTGGGTAGATAAATTCTAATTCTTTATCTTTCTTTTAAACCAGGTCTTAAGTTGCCTAAAATGTTTTCTTGCCTAGATTTATCATGTCCTTTAACCTTGCCTTATTTTCTAAACTGTAAAAATCCCACGTTAAAAAACGATAATTAAACTAATCCGTAACACATAGTTATTTGCCTTAAACTGTTTCTTAACCTAAGCAATATGCCTATAGCTTTATAATTTATAAGAAGTGATAACTGTTAACCTTTCGCCTTAAAATCTGCTATAGAAGTGCCACTAATTTTAGTGTCCTTTGCCAAAGAGCTTTATCACACCAGCGTTATACTGTGCAATCACTGCAAATTGCATGCAAAGGACTCAGACGTTTTCCACTTTATAATCTGCTTTGATCGTGAAGTACTCCCAGGAATCCTGCCTTAATTGTGCAATAAAGCAAAAAGATTTGCCGTATTTAGCCCCTACTTTTTGTGTGTATCTTCCGAGCTTCCGCTGGGGTGCAGGAGCAGGATTCTAAAGAAATGCTTACATCTGCATAAGCTTTAAAGATAAAGACACCAAAATTGGCACAGTAATAGATATTAGGTCATCCGTTGATTTTTTAAATGATTTTTTACATTTCCCCCTTTTAACTCACTTCCTGGTATGCAAAGGATCGCTGTCACCTGGTAGCAAAAACAACAACAGCGAAAGTTTAGCGCTGCGGGGATAATCTGAGGGAAGCAGGTACGTGGGATGAAGCTTATAGTATGTACCAAATATACATGCCCTAACAGTGAGCATTGCTTTCTTTCCTCTTCCCAGGACTGGCTCCAGGTTTGACTGTCTCCATGGCATAATGTCTCCTGGTGGACCCCATCCTATGTTAGTGAGCCTCCCCACAAGCCATGGTGAGCTTACCTAGCATCAGGTAGTGGACAACAGTGAGCAGCAATCTTGGTCCCATGAGGAATTTCCTATCATACCCTGAACATGCCTGACATAGCACCACTCCAAGGCATTGTGGGAAAATTGATCTGATCCTCTTTGCTGTTGCTGTCTGTTCAATTGCCCTCTCTCCGTGATGAGTGAGTATCAGAGGCAGTAAGCCTGTATACACCAGTGGCTGAGGAATATGGGTGGGAAGGTGCTGTTGCACTTGTGTCCTGTTGTGGGTTCCTGCTTGACAGCTAGTTGGCCACTGTGTGCTGGACTAGAAGGATCCTTGGTCTGATCCAGCATGGCTCTTCTGATGTTCTTATGTAAAGCAAGAACTCTGCACCTGATATCCTTTGGGCTTAGCCAGGCTCAATTAACAGGTGCACTCAGGAAGTGGGGCACCAACAGCATCGTACACAAGCCCTCCCCCACAAAAAACTGGAACAATTTCCCTATTCCCAATGGGTGGGCCAAAGGGATTGAGACAGTCAGAGTTGCATTTTGTTCTCACTGGGTACTCATTTAATAAATGGCTCAAACAGAACCTGCCTCCTTCAAATCATTGGCCTCTGTGCAAATTTGACTCCTTGGAGAGGAGATAAGAGCATAAGAACATCAGAAGTGCCCTGCTGGATCAGACCAAGGGTCCATCCAGTCCAGCACTCCGTTCACACAGTGGCCAACCAGCTGTCAACCAGGGACCAACAAAGCCGGACATGGTGCAACAGCACCCTCCCACCCATGTTCCCTAGCAACTGGTGCACACCAGATGGTAGAAGCTTGACGAGATACAAAAGAGGGCAGGGCTCCTGCAGCTTTAACAGTTGTGATGAAGAGGGAATTTCACCAGGGGCTGCATGCATACAAATGACACCTGCTAAATTTCCCTTTTCTATACAATTGTTAAAGATACAGGAGCCCTGTCCTCCTTTCCATATGGTCACCCTACCTTTCGGCCCAGCCCTGCACTGCAATGCGACCCCCGAGAAAATCTCCAAAATGAAATCCGGCCCTCGCGATGACAGAGACTCAACACTTCGGCTTTAGAAACTTGCAACCCCAAGTGAAGTCCATTTGGCTTGGTTTTACTCTTTATGCATTGGTATGAATTATGTACTCTGGTTTAACAGGAATTTAATAACAGTGTTCAGCAATCTCAACGGGTTATTGAAAGGACTAGGAACCAGTGCTCCACTTCTTTTGAAGCTCAGGTCAAACATTAATTAATTCCCCAGGAAGAGAGTTGCTGCCTCTGTAGCTGTGGTTCCAAACCTGCTATGCTCTTGTGCACACGGATAATGCAAATCTGGCACTTGGGGAAAGAATCATAATGGTGCGTGTATGAAAATGAGGCATAATTTAGTCTGGTTGCAATAGATTGCAACACTGCAACGCTGGAGTCTGTGTTTGCTGTCTGGTCTATGTACAAAGATACTGAAATGACCTTGGCTGCTCAGGCATACAAAGAGACAAAACTGTTCTTCTCTGTTGGGTAAAGTGGAATCTGGGCTTTGATAGGAAGAATTCAAGTTAAAGGGACAGTGTCAGATGCAGAAAGGAGGCTTTCAAATCTCTTTGGCCCTGCCTTTCTACACCTAAGGATTATCTCAGGAAAATGGAGGGATCGTCCCTGCCTGCTCCCGGGATCCCCTGTGTGTCATTTGGATGCACAGGGATGATCCCAGGGAAAAGGGAGGTTTAGAAATGGCCTTTGTCATATGTAGGGATGGGGGGGGGGGAGGGGGAAGAAATGTATTCAATTTGCATTTTAATGCAAACTTACGTAACTTTGCGCTTTTGAACCAAGATGCAAAGTGCAACTCCGTTATCCTTTGAAATTTGCCCTTCTTCAAATTTTGCAATGGAGTCCTTCCCAGTCAAAACATGCGTCCAAAAATGCATGCTTTAGGAGGAGAATACAAAGAAAAATGCACAGGTTAGTGAAAATAATGGTTAAAAGAAAGCAGCACGATGTTAGGAAAATTCCTTGCAAAAAAGCATGTCTGTGAGGCAAAGTCTCATATAAAAATCCATGTGTTAGGAGAAAGGTGTACAAAATGCATACAAATTCTCAAAGTTGGGGACGAAACAAATTTAAGATTGGAAAAATGAGAAACCAAAAGAAACCAAATTTGACACATTCCACCCATCCCAAGTCATATGATCATAAGATCATAGAATAGTTGAGTTGGAAGGGGCCTATAAGGCCATCGAGTCCAAAGCCCTGCTCTATGAAGGAATCTACCTTAAAGCATCCCTGACAGATGGTTGTCCAGCTGCCTCTTGAAGGCGTCCAGTGTGGGAGAGCCCATGTCTGCTATCTCCAGTGTTTGAGGCAGTAAGCCCGTGTGCACCAGTTGCTGGGAAACATAGGATCATAGAATCATAGAATAGCAGAGTTGGAAGGGGCCTACAAGGCCATCTAGTCCAACCCCCTGCTCAATGCAGGAATCCACCCTAAAGCATCCCTGACAGATGGTTGTCCAGCTGCCTCTTGAAGGCCTCTAGTGTGGGAGAGCCCATGACCACCCTAGGTAATTGGTTCCATTGTTGTACTGCTCTAACAGTCAGGAAGTTTTTCCTGATGTCCAGCTGGAATCTGGCTTCCTGTAACTTGAGCCCATAATTCTGTGTCCTGCACTCTGGGATGATCGAGAAGAGATCCTGGCCCTCCTCTGTGTGACAACCTGTCAAGTAGTTGAAGAGTACTATCATGTCTCCCCTCAAGCTTCTCTTCTCCAGGTAAACATGCCCAGTTCTTTCAGTCTCTCTTCATAGGGCTTTGTTTCCAGACCCCTGATCATCCTGGTTGCCCTCCTCTGAACACCCTCCAGCTTGTCTGCATCCTTCTTGAAGTGTGGTCCCCAGAACTGTACATAACACTTCAAAAAGGATGCAGACAAGCTGGACATTTGTTGTGCAAAAGCCCAATGCATTTTGGCCTCTTGTTTTTTTATGTCCTTCTTCTGGGGCCTGTAAGAGTACATATCTAGAAAGCAACAATGAGACAACACAGAACTTAAAACTTTTTTTTTTCAGTTCTAAGAGCACATTGCAAGCACAACCTGTGCACACATGTTGTAAACAAAAACATAAGTTCAGCAAAACACATAAAAAGTTTTATAGGGCACACTGCAGATAAGGCCTGTGCATATATCTAATAATATAAAACAGTTAAAATATTACATACTTGTTAGAATGTCTGCAGAAATTAATGATGGATACTACACTTGATCTTAGCCAAAAGGCCGAGAAGTTTGACTTCTAATAGTGACTTGATGGGATGTACTGAAGGCTATGTATAAATAAAATATGATCGATCAATCAATCGATTGATTGGTTTTGTTGTGTTTTAGACAGTGCTCCTATTATGTGGGAAAGATCATGGTGCCCTTGACGAAATCCGCAATCTGGCACCTCTCAGATTTTGCAAAATCTTCCCTTTCCCCATAGCTTTCTAAAGTTGGTAGCTTGTGGGGTCATCCTCCCTGACCCCTTGTAATTCAGCGTTCATTAAAAAAAGAGAGAGAGAGACTTTAGACCTTTTATTATGGAGATGTAAAGAAAAGCATGCAGGCATGAGTAGATCTAGGCCAGATCTACACCAAGTAGGATATTGCACTATGAAAGCGGTATGAAAGCAGTATATAAGAGGCAGGAGCCACACTATGGCTTTATAGCGATATTGAAGTGCACTTGACAACTGTTGGGGCCCATGACACATACTATATACCACTTTCATAGTGCTATATCCTGCTTGGTGTGGCTCCTGCCTCTTATATACCACTTTCATACAGCTTTCATAGTGCTATATCCTGCTTGGTGTAGATCTGGACCTAGATAGGGTAGATCTGGAGAGGCAGCCTGAGGAAGGCTGTAAACCTATGCACACTTACCTGGGAGTAAGTCCCATTCAACTCAGTGGAGCTTGACATGTACGGGATTGCAATGTAAACAAAGCTGCAATCTTAAACCAAGCCGAAGACCAGAGTGCTCTCCTCAGCTGGGGCCCATCTACACTTGTCTAGATGAAACGTAACAAGTTGGCAGAGATGACGTCAGCAGTCACGTGATGCTGTTGTTGTTACGTTTCTTCTGACTTTTAAAACCGTTCCACTTTCTGTTAAAATCGTTTTAAAACTAACGATGTGCCCCAACATTTCGTTGTTTTCAATGCCGTCTTTCAAAGTCATGTCTCGTGACCATGGTCTTTGCTTCCTGATTAGGACAAGTGAGGGCTTTTCTAGGGGAGGGAGAGCTGGCACAACGCGACGAGGGGGAGGGGGAGGGAGGGCGGTGAAAGAGGGCACAGAGGCTTAATTTAAAAAAAAAACCGCTTATCTTTCGGGGCGCACGTGGCCCCTTTAAGACGCTGCAGGGCTTCCCTCGTCCCTACGCGTCGCCCCACCTCCCTGCCGGCTTATCCCGGCAGGTCTAGCTCAGAGTCACCGGAAGAAGGAGGTTTACTTCAGAGCCGGTATGAGCATAATGAAGAACGTTCTAAAGAAGAGTGTGTCGGGGTAAAACGATAGAAGAAAAGGTATTTCGATTGACTGGGCTCAAGTTGCATTTTGCAACGTAGCAAGGGAGGACGCAACAATGCACTTAAACAACAGTGTAATGAATAGTGTAGATCCTGCCCCGGACACATAGTAACAGTGATATGGGGGAAAGATCCAGGCAGTAGTTTTTTTTTGGGGGGGGGATATCTTGAAGAGATGTAGGTTGACAAATTATGGAGGTCGTCCCTTTTAAAACAGTAGCTAAGTAGCAGAAAAGGTAAAGTAGAGGTGAGCGGTGCCCTCTCTGTAATTCAAGCACTGGTACACTATGATCAACATCTGAGGCACTCCTCTGAGGGCTTCCTCAGATGGGGATTTGTAGGATGAGAAAAGAGAGAGGGGCTTTTTGATTGTTGTCCTACACTCCCCCATATACACACACAGCTTGATGCTGTCCCAAGCGGAGCCCACCTGTCATCCTTTTGGTGCCAGGTTAAGACTTTGTTCTATTTCCAGGCATTTGATTGGATAGTATGGACATTCACACTAGACTTCAAAAGAGGAAACTTCTCTAAAATGAGGGTACTAGTGAAAAGAAAGTTCAAAGGGGGAATCAAGAGGGTTAAATCCTTGGAAAAGGCATGGAGCTTACTCAAAAGCACAATAATATAAGCTCAACTAAAATGAATTCCACAGGTTAGAAAAGGTAGCACCAAGTCCAAGAGGTCACCAGCATGGTTAACAAGCAGTGTCAAAGAAGCTATTGTAGAAAAGAGGGCTTCCTTCAAAAAATGGAAGTCTTGCCCAAGTGAGGAAAATAAAAGAGAGCACAAGCTGGCACAAAGGAGATGTCAGCAAACAATAAGAGATGCAAAAAAGCATTTTGAAGAGCACATCACTAATAATATCAAGTCCAACAATAAAGTATTCTTTAAATATATCAGAAGCAGGGAACCAGCTAGGGAAGCAGTTGGACCGTTGGATGACAATGGAATTAAGGGAGTACTAAAGGAGGACGGGAGATTGCAAAAAAGCTGAATGAATTCTTTGCATCGCTGTTCACTGCAGAGGATATGGGACAGATGCCTGTGCCTGAAATGATGTTTTCAGGAAGGGAGTCTGAGGAACTGCAGCAAATAATGGTGACAAAAGATGAAGTTCTCAACCTTATTGACAAATTGAAAGCAAATAAATCACCAGGCCCAGATGGCATCCATCCTAGAGTTCTCAAAGACCTCAAATATGAAATTGCAGACCTCCTCACAAAAATATGCAACAAGTCCCTAAACTCGGCCTCTGTACCAGAGGACTGGAAGATGGCCGATGTAACACCAATTTCCAAAAAGGGATCCAGGGAGGATCCAGGAAATTACAGGCTGGTCAGTTTGACATCTGTTCCAGGTAAATTGGTTGAAAGCATTATTAAAGACAGAATTAGTAAGCATACAGAAGAGCAGGCCCTGCTGAAGAAGAATCAACATGGCTTCTGCAAAGGCAAGTCCTGTCTCACTAATCTACTAGAATTCTTTGAGAGTGTCAACAAACATGTAGACAAGGGTGATCTGGTGGACATTGTTTATTTGGATTTCCAAAAGGCCTTTTATAAAGTCCCCCAGCAAAGACTCCTAAATAAACTTAGTAGACATGGAATAAGAGGAGAGGTCCTCTTATGGATCAGTAACTGGTTAAAGAACAGAAGGCAGAGAGTAGAAATAAATGGTCAATTCTCCTGATGGAGGGAAGTAAATAGTGGGGTCCCACAGAGATTGGTATTGGGACCAATCCTTTTCAACTTCTTCATAAATGATCTAGAATTAGGAGTGAGCAGTGAAGTGCCCAAGTTGGCTGACGACACAAAGGGATTGTGAAGAGCTCCAAAGGGATGTCTCCAAGCTGGGAGAGTGAGCATCCAAATGGCAGATGTGGTTCAATGTAAGCAAGTGTAAGGTGATGCATGTTGGGGCAAAAAAACGCAACTTCAAGTATAACCTAATGGGATCTGACCTGGTGGTGACTGAACAAGAAAGAGATCTTGGGATTGTGGTGGACAGCTCGATGAAAATGTCCACCCAGTGTGCAGCCGCTGTAAAGAAGGCAAACTCCATGTTAGGCATTATAAGAAAAGGAATTGAGAATAAAACGGCCAGTATCATACTGACCTTATACAAATCTATGGTGCAACCACACTTAGAATACTGTGTACAGTTCTGGTCACCACATCTAAAAAAGGATATTATAGAGCTGGGAAAAGTGCAGAAAAGGGCAACTAAAATGATTAAGGGGCTGGAGCATCTCCCCTACGAGGGAAAGTTACATCAACTAGGATTGTTTAGCTTGGAAAAAAGGAGATTTAGGGGAGACATGATAGAGGTGTACGAAATTATGCATGGTATGGAGAATGGACAGTGAGACGTTTTTCTCCCTCTCTCAAAATACTAGAACCCGGGGTCATCCCATGAAACTGATTGGTGGGAGATCCAGGACAAATAAAAGGAAGTACTTCTTCACACAGCACATAGTTAAATCATGGAACTCACTACCACAAGATGTAGTGATGGCCACCAATCTGGATGGCTTCAAAAGGGGGTTGGATAAATTTCTGGAGGCAAAGGCTATCAATGGCTACTAGCTCTGATGGTTGTGTGCTATCTCCAGAATTCGAGACAATAACCCTGTGTGCACCAGTTGCTGGGGAACATGCGTGGGAGGGTGCTGTTGCACCATGTCCTGCTTTGTTGGTCCTTGGCTGATGGCTGGTTGGCCACTGTGTGAACAGAGTGCTGGACTAGATGGACCCTTGGTCTGACCCAGCATGGCACTTCTTACGTTCTTATGTTCTTAGGGACTTTGTAATGCATCTGTTGAATTGTTTATGTTTGTCACAGATGTTTTAGTCATTTTACGAGGTCCTGCTTTTTCAGTGGATAATTGATTTTAGCTATGTTAAATTGTTTTAATTTTGTTGTAAGTCACCTTGAGTTAAAAGGCATCTAAGGATGCAATCCTATGCATCTTTAGAGCGGCTCTACATTAAGGGAAATCACGTTGTTTACCCAAGGCGTTTGCTTCCTCATTCTCTGGCATAATTGTTTTGGGCTGCATTACACTGGTGGAAAGAGGCGACCATATACTTTGAATTGAATACTTGCCCTCCCTTCACTTCTATTGAGATGGCACCATTTAGTGGTAGAAGATCTTGCATTTTCCCAGCTATTACCACTTTAAAAGTGGTTCTTTTTATAGTGGAATTTTCAAGGGATACTGCGGTAGATGTCCTGGTTGTTCACAATGTAATGAAGTGGACCCCAAAACTTTCGTTAGTGGATAATCAGAAGCGTGCAATAAATTGCACATTTAGAGGAGCCCTTAGACAGAAAAAAAGTCCTACAATTCCAAGCACACATAGGATTGTGTCTTAAGAAAGCTAAATTAGCAGCAGCATCCCCTCATAGTGATTTTCTACCAAAGAAAGTGATCTGGTAAAGGATGTCCTGTGCATCCAACCACTTGGGAGGAAGGGGACATTTCACAATGCACAAAGGCAAAGTACAATTTTCTTGGGGTTGGTGGTGGGGGCGGGGTGGTGGTGGGGGCAAGGCTAGGACTGACTCTGAAGGACAGAAGTGTGTATCTTTAACAATCCCAATCAAAGAACAAGCGAAGCTGACTCTTTATATTCGCAAGGGATTACTGAGATTCAAAGTGTACGCACAAATGCTGGAAAAGCCACTTCTTTATCGAGTAGTTACTGGAAACTCGTTTTTCATGGTTAGCAAAACAGGGAGTTGTTATACAGATCAGGCTTCTGATAACCAGACTGTAATGAGCACAAAGAGCTAAAAATATAAATGGAAGAAGAAGACCAAGAAAGTTCTCAGCCACCAAACTGCTTGCAACTGTGAATAAATCAGTCAGTCTGCATTACCATAAGCAATCCTCCTTGAATTTGGGCATATGGGTAATGTCAGCAGTAAAACTGCCCTTGATGTTTAACAGGCTCCAGATCACTTTCAGAATAAATCTTGCTGGTCGACCTACAAGAATATCAATAAGGCTTGCAAAACAGATTGTCTGGCTTTTTTTTTTTTTCTTTCTTGTGTGACATCTGACTTAACTGGATCTCAGTTTGTTAAAGGGCTTTCGGGGAGCAACCCTATGCATGTGTAGACAGAAAAAAAGTCCTACAACTCCCAGCATTCCCCAGCCAGCATGTCTAAACATGCATAAGATTGCCCCCTTTGTTGATTAACTATCTGCCCTTTTAATGAATTCATGGACCAATGGATTATATGGCGATTCTTCTGCACTTCAGGACATAGGTGGGCATGTTGTTGAGATATTGCAGAATATGTGAGATGAAACGACGGCTACATTTTACACTACTGCTATAAATAGCAGTATTGAAGTGCTCTGATAAATGTTGAGGCACATTCCACATTCCATATACCACTTTTATATTTTTATTTCCTGTCCTCTCCCCCAATACATTTTCCATTTTGGGCACATGCCCTCGAACGATCCCCGTCTCTCATCTGTCTCAATCCTGGCTCTCGCTCCATACTCACAGACATCTAACAGTTCAGAACATATGCAAGGTTTCATCACTCCAATCTCTTCTTTCCAAAGGTCATCCGTTATTACTTGTCAATACGTGCTTCACATCCATGAAACAGGGTCTTTGCAACTGCAATTATTCTTGGCTTTATTTTGGTTGGGGAGATTATAATGTGGACATTGAATGTATTCCCCCCTTTTTGTTTAACAAATTGATATTCCACCTCATCAGGAACGTTAAGTTTATTAAAAGGGCCGGAGTCAAGAGTAGGCATTTTTGGATACTTGCTGGGGGCCCCTACCACAAAATGGGCCCATTAACAAGAGCCCCCTGGAATTGCTCCTCCTGATACACTCCTCCTGATACACTCCTAATACACTGGAAGACAGAAACAAACTTCAAAGTGATAGGCTGGAGTGCTGGGCTGAAAACAACAGGATGAAATTTAATAGGGATAAATGCCAAGTTCTACATTTAGGGAATAGAAACCAAAGGCACAGTTACAAGATGGGGGATACTTGGCTCAGCAATACTACAAACGAGAAGGATCTTGGAATTGTTGTAGATCGCAAGCTGAATATGAGCCAACAGTGCGATATGGCTGCAAGAAAGGCAAATGCTATTTTGGGCTGCATTAATAGAAGTATAGCTTCCAAATCACGTGAGGTACTGGTTCCTCTCTATTCGGCCCTGGTTAGGCCTCATCTAGAGTATTGCGTCCAGTTCTGGGCTCCACAATTCAAGAAGGACGCAGACAAGCTGGAGCGTGTTCAGAGGAGGGCAACCAGGATGATCAGGGGTCTGGAAACAAAGCCCTATGAAGAGGGACTGAAAGAACTGGGCATGTTTAGCCTGGAGAAGAGAAGATTGAGGGGAGACATGAGAGCACTCTTCAAATACTTAAAAGGTTGTCACACAGAGGAGGGCCAGGATCTCTTCTCGATCCTCCCAGAGTGCAGGACACGGAATAACGGGCTCAAGTTAAAGGAAGCCAGATTCCAGCTTGACATCAGGAAAAACTTCCTGACTGTTAGAGCAGTACGACAATGGAATCAGCTACCTAGGGAGGTTGTGGGCCCTCCCACACTAGAGGCCTTCAAGAGGCAGCTGGACAAGCATCTGTCGGGGATGCTTTAGGGTGGATTCCTGCATTGAGCAGGGGGTTGGACTCGATGGCCTTGTATGCCCCTTCCAACTCTGCTATTCTATGATTCTATGATTACCAATACAACCTGCTGATTCATCTGCCCCTTGCTCTGGCCCAGACAAAGGTGGTGGTAAGGAGGAGGAGCAGGAGATGATGATGATGATGATTTGCATTTTTATACCACCCAATAGCCGAAGCTCCCTGGGCGGTTTACAAAAACTAAAACCATTCAAAGTATAAAACAAACAGATGCGACGGCCTACTTGCTCCTTGGCTCTCTGCTTGCTAAACAAGTAAGGAGTAGTAAGGTGACCGTATGAAAAGGAGAACAGGGCTCCTGTATCTTTAACAGTTGTATTGAAAAGGGAATTTCAGCAGGTGCCATTCGTATATATGGAGAACCTGGTGAAATTTCCTCTTCATCACAACAGTTAAAGCTGCAGGAGCTCTGCCTTCTTTTAAATCTGGTCACTCTAGTATAGCTCCTGCAGCTTTAACTGCTGTGATGAAGAGGGCATTTCACCAGGTTCTCCATATATACAAATGACACCTGCTGAAATTCCCTTTTCTATGCAACTGTTAAAGATACAGGAGCCCTGTCCTCCTTTTCATAGGGTCACCCTAAGTAGTAGCAACAGTGAGAAAGAGGAGGAGGAGCTAGTGACAATGGCAGCTGGTGACAACTGTAGTGAGAAAGTAGATGCACTATAGGGGGAAGGCTCATGGAGTGTGTCTTGCCCAACTTGGGCTCACAAAAACCTAGAGCTGACAGCATTTCATTTCATTTATTGCATTTTTATACCACCCAGTAGCTGAAGCTCTCTGGGCGGTTTACAAAAATTAGAACTACAACAATATTTAACAATATGCTAATCAACAACATCACAATAATACTCAAAATATACTAAATATTTTTAAATGAATACTGTTGTTGTTTTTATACTGTTTTTATGTTTTTTAAATTTTTCGTATACTTTTAATGTCTACTATTTTTAATTGTTGTAAACCACCCAGAGAGCTTCAGCTGGGGGGCGGTATATAAATGTAATAAAATAAATAAATAAATAAATACAAGTTTACAGCAAAACAAACCAGATAAGAAGATAAAAAGAGAAGAAAGCTTGGTTGGAACAGCGTTTCTCCCCCTGAAGCAGCGCCTCCCTTCAGCTCCAGCCCTGCTTTAAAGCCTCCAGGTGTGGGGGGGAGGGGAGCAGGTGGAATAGCTCACCCTTGGTGGAACAGCGTTTCTCCCCCTGAAGCAGCACCTCTCTTCAGCTCCAGCCTTGCTTTTAAAGCCTCCAGGTGGGGCGGGGAGGGGAGCCGGTGGAATAGCTCACCCTTGGTGGAACAGCGTTTCTTCCCCTGAAGCAGCACCTCTCTTCAGCTCCAGCCTTGCTTTTAAAGTTTCCAGGTTGGGGGGGGGGGAGGGGAGCAGGTGGAATAGCTCACCCTTGGTGGAACAGCGTTTCTTCCCCTGAAGCAGGAGAATTTCGATAAAATTCACAATAGTTGCCAAAATGAATTCCCATCACAAAACCTCTCAGCCCTTTCCCTCTAAAGATTCTTATTTGAGAAAACTTAAAATAGATGTTTCACCACTTAATACCCTGTTGTATTTAGGGAGCAATCCTACAGCCGCTAGACCAGATATTGAGCTCCATCACACCTACTTTTATTATCCAGTTTTCATCCATGGTTTCCCCCTCCGTTTCCTTAGTGAGTAGAGCGCTGGCCACTTTCACATGTGTGTGCAGTTACGCTATTTCAGCTCATGTATCTTTTCACCTGGAGTGCTACTATGCTGGTGAAATCTCTCGCCCTGCCCCCTACGTTCTCCTTTCCACTGCAATTAATTTAAAAAAATTTTTTTTTAAAAAAAAAACTTTATTTCTGCGCAAATACGATAGTACAGCATCCTGAAACTGCACAATTATGGTAAAACAACACACTATACTTTCCCGTAAGCTCATATTAAACAAACTCCAAGGAAGGGAGGCTGTTTGTAGGAAGCAGGAGGGAGGCCATGGGCAGAGACTGTTGCTGCCCCTTGGCTTGGGAAAGGTTTACAGGGGAGTAGTAGTGAATGTTTGTTTTGCTCGTTTCAAAGGGTGGGCAGATGAACAACCATAAACGAATTTCTTTTGTAAAGGTGGCCAGGTCCCCTCCTTTGCTATAAGGTAACAAAAATACTTAAATCTGCATAATTTTTAAAGCTAAAGAGATCAAACTTGGCATGGTGATAGCTCTTAAGGAGTGCTTTAGCCACACCAAGTTTGAATCAGATCCGTTCATGCTTTGATTTTAAGGATTTTTTAAAATGGCAATTAACAAAAATGCTTACATCTGTGTAATTTTTAAAGATACAGAGATCAAACTTGGCACAGTGATAGCTCTTAAGGAGGGCTTTAGCTATGCTAAGCTTGAATCAGATCAGTCCATCCATTGATTTTTTAGGATTTTTTAAAAAATCCCTTAAACCTTTTTTCTGATAGTCCACCAGTGCAGAAGTCCACCTGTTTGCAATTGTAAAAGATTGATTTTCCTTTACTTTGATCATGCAAAGCTGTGCATCTCCAGTTCATAAAATGAAAATCTGCTGGTTCCCTTACTGAAGAGTAAATCCCATTGATTTCAACTGCATTTACATCCAAGTCATACTAAAATCCATGCATGCTTACCTTCGAGTAAACCCCATTAAACCCCATTCTAGCAAATGCAATTGAATGCAATTCTGGTAGGCTGAAATTGTGTGATGATGCAATTGTGTATTTAAGGGATTAAGGGATTAGGGAAAGTCAACCCCTTGCATGTCCAAGGACTGGTCTACCTATCCTCATTTAAAGGAAGTATTGTTGCACTGTAAAACTTAGGAAAAAGGCGGGGGGAGGGGGAGAAAAAGAAATACAATGCTTTCCATAGGATCCTTATAAGCTGAGTTGGAGGACTGAAAGTCCGATGGACCAACTCAGCGAACTACAGGGGAGGAGGAGCGAATGTGCACTGCAGCTTGGTACCGGGTGCACCAGTGCCTTGCTCCATTTCTAAAAAAACCCCAATTCTTTAACTACCCTAATCACCAGCACCCCTGTCCCAGTCCATTTTCTCCATTTCTCTTAAGGTGAAAATGTACCCCCGGTCATGCCTACTCAGGAGCAAGAACATAGAGTTAAATGGGACCTCTCTCCCTCCCCCTTCACGGTTGAGTGGAGAACTGCCCCACCCTCCTCTTTTGTTAGCGAGACCGCCCTTAGACGCCCCCAACAAAGAACAGGGTGGTTGGATAGAATGCAGCGACAGCAATACACGGGAAGGAGTAACACATTTATTTTCCATAGAGAGGGGGGAAATCCAGACTTTCCCCGCTCCAAAAAGAAATGAAACATGGAGGGGAAGAGGCAAAATGGGTGCAGGACATGGACGACGTCATGTGAGTCCTGGGCTGCAAAACTGCATACCACGCATGGTGAGTGTGTAATAAATCGCTGGTGCGAAGGAGCTCTTTATCTGAGGAGTCATAGGATACTGGGGATTTTCCTCTTCAAAGCTGGAAACAGTCTTCTGACTTTGGAAGGGGGAGACCCGACCTTCAACCCCAACCCTACATAGCTAGGGTGGAAAGAACCATGTCGGCTGCCCTCTGAGGTTGGGAAAACGACTTTGGAGAGAGGGAAAGGGAGGGGGCATTACAGTGGGCAGAGAGGAGAGGCCTCTGGCGCCTCCTTCCTTCCCCCTCTGAACAGCTGTCGCTAGATGGGCTAAAAAGCCTGTCTAACAAAATATGCAGGGCAGGAGGATGGGGGAGGGGAAGATTGCCTCTGCAGCTCCTCCCACTCTGGATTCGGTGATCGGAACCCTCCTTACTGATTAAAGTTAAATTGGTGGATTTTCACCCCTTTACTGTTGATATGTATTTTTATGGGCTAAGCCATGTAATGCTCATGTGTGTGGATTCAAAAGATAGTGGCTATTCTGGATTAATTAACCCAAACACAAAGATGTGATATATTGTATGTGATGCTATTGATGGCCAGGAATCAATTCACATTCATTACCTACTAATCCAGCTTCTGGAACCTAGTTGCATCTATGTGGCTCTGCAGGCAGACATTAATATATTCTCATTATTATTTACAGAGTAACATAAGTAAACACAGAGAGAGGAATCCATGCTTTAGACATAAAACATTACACTGAACACCTCTAGATCCTCTGGTAATCTGCTTTGCCCAGATCTGCAAAATAAATGAGAATGAGAGTGACTAACCCTTTGAGTAATCTGGAAATTGTTTTGTCTATTGATAAATAGTAATTTTAATAAGTATGAAGACTAGAAATGTACTCTGTTTCAGAATAAGTGATGTGTTTTGCATCTTGATAAAGAGAAGCATTCATAACAAGGAGGTCTGGAAATCTACTCTGTGCTAGAACAAGTGTGAACGAGCCAAACAGTTCAAGACCCTACATGCACTGCCATGTTTCCTGCTAGTTCCAGAGCTACATAATGCAATGGCAGCTGTGCTGATTTTCTCTCCAACATGTTAAAAAGTGCATGGGGCTACCCCGGATGAAGTGGAGTGTGTTCAGAGGAGGGTAACCAGGGTGATCAGGGGTCTGGAAACAAAGTCCTTTGAAGAGAGACTGAAACAACTGGGCATGTTTAGCCTGGAGAAGAGAAGATTGAGGGGAGACATGATAGCACTCTTCAAATACTTAAAAAGTTGTCACACAGAGGAGGGCCAGGATCTCTTCTCGATCATCCCAGAGTGCAGGACACGGAATAACGGGCTCAAGTTAAAGGAAGCCAGATTCCAGCTGGACATCAGGAAAAACGTCCTGACTGTTAGAGCAGTATGACAATGGAACCAGTTACCTAGGGAGGTTGTGGGCTCTCCCACACTAGAGGCCTTCAAGAGGCATACTGTCAGGTATGCTTTAGGGTGGATTCCTGCATTGAGCAGGGGGTTGGACTCGATGGCCTTGTAGGCCCTTTCCAGCTCTACTATTCTACTATTTAATTTTTGTGAACTGCCCAGAGAGCTTCGGCTATTGGGCGGTATAAAAATGTAATAAATAAATAAATAAATAAATAAATAAATAAATAAAATAAACTATTCTATGATTCTAAGCGGTTCTAGGATGGTAGCTCATTTATCTTTTGTTAGCAGGAGTACAAGACGCACAGATGTCGTTTCTACTCTTGTTTAAGAAGATTGTTGCTGTATAGCAGCATCCAGCATATTTTTATGGTTTACAAATGTCTGGATAAGGTTTATAGCTTTAAATGTACCATTAAATACAGCATAATAGATTGCAGAACTTGTTTTTCCCCCATTTTCTTTTTGTAGCACTGTCCTGTACATGTTTCAGAGAACTGCTCTGTCAGCAGGATATAAGCTGGGCACGTATCCATGTTTTCCTTACTTTTAAAAGAGTCATTGACCTTACAAAGGCCTGTATCGAAATGTGAAGAACAAAAACGAGACCAGACGCTGCAGTATTTGGTGAAACTTCTTTCATCGTGCAGAAAAAACAGGGCTGTACATCTCTGTACAGTCATCAGAATACTGATTGTGTATTTTATGAACGTTCAGCAATTGGCTTTAATTAAAAAGTGCATGAGAAGGAATAAACTAGCCAAGCAGGCTATGGTAAGAGCAACACAAAAGGGAAGGAGACAACAAATACTTGTGAGCTGCAAATATCTTGCTCCATCTTCCCATCACAGACTCACGCACACACACATATGCAATTATCTATCCCCGGTATTTTTGTGCGACAGCCTGGGGCTTGTCTATATGGCTTGTTTACCCCAACCTAAATGCACATATTCGCGTTTTAGGTTACATGACGCAGCCGTCCATTTTCCGCAGCGCCGGGTTTTTAACCCGATAATGCGCATCTTCGCATTCGCGATTCACCGCGACTTTTCAATCACGTCCGAGTTTGCACCGCCTTATGGTTATGTGTCTTTAGGGGAGTGAAATCGCAGTTTGACACGTGGGCACAGCTTTGAGGGTAGGACAATATGATTGGCCAATTCCCACCTATCGGCTGCTTCATTCGTTCGTGCACCATTTTTAGTTTGAATTTTGATTCTGCTGCCTCATTCCTCATTCCTCCCCCCTCCACTCCCAGTTTGTCTGTATATGAATCTGCGGAGCTCCGCATATAAAATTTATAGCTTTTATCGTCTCTCCCCCGTAGCATCGTATATTCGTATGAGTGCATGTGCGCATTTATAACTGCACTGTAAAAAAGTTCAGGAAATAAATCGCTGCTGCTGCTGCAGTGTGAAGCTCTTTAGCTAGATTCGAATCAACAAAAATTCAGGTTTATATTCAATGACGAGCAATCCCGTTGTTGTGTAGATGGGGGCCTGGTTACAACTTAGGGTTGGGTATATCACTTTGGAACAGATGTAACATTTTAAGAGTGACAGAGGGCTTTCCAAACACGCTGATACGTTTCTGTCCCAGGCAGTGCCGGCTCCAGGTTTTTGGGGATCTTTGGCCAAGAAACACTCAGTAAGACCCCCTCCCTACTTTCTTACCGCCATTCTTGCCAGCTGCTCTTGGCTCCTTCTACACTTTCTCATGATTGTTTAGCTTAGAAAAAAGATGAGTGAGGGGAGACATGATAGAGGTGTACAAAATGATGCATGGTGTGGAGAATGTGGATAGGGAGACATTTTTCTCCCTCTTCCCATGATACTAGAACCCAAAGGGGTCATCCCATGAATCTGATTGGTGGGAGATTCAAGAGAGATCAAAGGAAGAGCGTCTTCACACAGCACAGAATAATGCCATGGAATTCACTTCCACATGATCTACCGATGATAACCAATTTAGATGGCTTTAAAAGAGGATTGGACAAATTCCTGGAGGAGAAGGCTATCCATGGCTACTAGTCCTGATGGCTATGTGCTACCTCCAGTATCAGACGCAGTATGCCTATGTACACCAGTTGCTGGGGAACATGGGCTTGAGGCTGCAGTTGCACTCATGGTCTGCTGGTGGGTTTCCTGTGGGCAGCTGGTTGGCCACAGTGTAAAAAGAATGCTGGACTAGATGGACCATTGGTCTGATCCAGCAGGGCTCTTCTTATGTTCTTATTATTTCCATTTGCTTGCATAACAGACAGAGACCTGGTGGACAAGTAGGCAGTGGAAACTCGTGCTCTTCTCACCATCACTGTTGTCTCTCCAGAGAGGAAGCAAGTAACCATATCTCATGTCTTCATCCACTTACACTCATACAGCCAGCTTTAGAGGGTGCTTGTAGTTAAACAGTATTAGATAGCCTTCTCTGATAATGTGTATAAGAGCACTAATAAAAAAGTTGATCTGAACTTCTTTTAAACTGGTTCTAGCCTGCGTTTATTTCAATACCAAATGTTGTGTTGCCATGCTCTCTCTGTTTAGCCAACTTTGCTGTAAGTTGCACCAGGCTTTCCAACAGAGGCAATATATAGCCATCACAACTAGTATCCATTGATAGCCTTATCCTGCATCTGGTTGGCCACTGTGGAAAACAGGATGCTAGACTAGATAAGCATTTGGTTTGATCCAGCAAAGCTCTTCATAGTAAGAGCAGTGCTGGACCAGATCAAGGGTCTTATGGTGAGAAGGGGAAGGAGGATCAGCTGAGAACATCAAGACAACACACACACCACAAACATGTGAAGATAATACGGCTTGGGTCGAGGTTATCTAAAAGACCGTATTCTCACCTATGAGCCTGTCCATGCTTTGAGATCTTCAGGGGAGGCCCTTCTCTTAGTCCCACCACCATCACTGGCACGCCTGGTGGGAACACAGGAGAGGGCCTTGTCAGTGACTGCTCCAGGGCTCTGGAACTCCCTTCCCAGGGAAGCTAGACTGGCTCCCTCCTTGGTGTGCTTCCGGAGGCAGGCTAAAACTTTTCTGTTCCAGCAGGCCTTTGGTAAATAGCCTGGACCTCTGTTTATGCACTCAACTTTTTAAAATTGTTATTTGTATTTTAAATGTTTTAATATTGAACTACATTTAATTATATTTTTAAACTTTTGTATATTTCTATTTATTTGTTTTAATTGTAAATATTTTAATTTTGTAAAGGCACCTTGAGGCCCATATGTATGTATGCAGCACCGGGGGAAATTCCCTCTTCATCACAACAGTTAAAGCTGCAGGAGCTATACTAGAGTGACCAGATACAAAGGAGGGCAGGGCTCCTGCAGCATTAACTGTTAAAGTTAGAGGAGCCCTGTCCTCCTTTTCATATGGTCACCCTAGGTGGAATGGTTATTCATCCTTGGCCTTCACCTCCAGTGAAGCCCAGTTAGAGGGCTCCATCACACCTACTTTTTCCTCCTGGTTTACCTCCATGATTTACACCTCTGTTTCATTAGTGCATCAAGGTAATGGTCCCTTTCATGTGTGTTTGTCATATCACCGTTGTACCGGTGAAATCTCCTTTTGCTTGTTTGCTCTCTCACTCCACCCCGCCCCACCCCACCTCTTCTCCTTCCCCCTCGAGTTCATTGGGACTTGTTGTTGATGGACTTTGTGACAGGCACCTACCCCCCACCCCGGTCTTTGTTGTCTAGCATTTTACTGATTTAACATTTCATTGGTACTTCTGTGGGCAATGAGAGTGGGGTTGGAGCAGCAAAAGTCCAGTCAACTGAGGCCACAGCTAGACCTAAGGTTTATCCTGGGATCATCCAGGGTTCGACCCTGCCTGAGCACTGGATCCCCTATGTGTCACCTAGATGAACAGGTTTGACCTCTGGACGATCCAGGGATAAACCTTAGGTCTAGCTATGGCCAGAGTCAGCACAATCCCGTTCATTCAACATGGCGTGCTGGAAGAGGAGAACTGCCCCGCCCTCCTCTTTCATCAGCAAGACCTGCCTTCAAAGCACATGCCCCCAACAGCGCGAGGACGGCAAGGCATGGGGGTGGAAGGGTGCTTTAATCCCGCATGGAGGAAATAAACCAGACTTTCCCTGCTCTAGGAAAACACAGGAAATGGAGGGGAAGGCACAGGACAGGCACAGGGTGATGTGCGCTGCAAAATGGCAAACTAGGCATGTCGAGAGTGGAATTAAAATGCTGGTGTGATGGAGCCCAGAATCAAGATGGTCTTGTGTTTCAACCTATCTGCAGACTTAGGACCAGTCAAAGCCCAGATGGGTTATAATCTGTATTCTCAGGCTCTGTGCTATTACTATTCATGTTTGTTGGTATCTACCCTTGACTTTGGTGAATCACTCATCCTACAGAAGAACTGGTGATGAAGTGAAAGTAGCTGGAACCTAGAGCCTCTTCAGGTGTTCTTGCTCCCTTGTTGAACAAATGCATGTGGAGAAGAGCATGAGGACAGGAGTGCTCCATCTCTGGCCCCCTCTGGGGTCACAACCTCACCCTGTAAATGTGGAGGGTGGCGCTCCGAAGAGAGAGTATACGCAGCAGCTCTCCACGCGATTAAGAACCCTGGAAAATCATCCTCCCCCTGCCCTATATTCCTGCAAAGAACAGAAATCCTTTTCTGATCAATGAATGAGACACTTTGAAAAGCACTTTTCCCTGCTCTTCTGTTAGCAACAATGCTAGTTAGCAACAATTTTAGCAACAAGGAGGCCAGAGCAATCCACCACTCCTGTGAACACTGTTTATTTCTAGAACTGATGGTGATGTGTACGCAAGTTACATGCGTAATAGTTACCACCGTCAGACATGTGCCAGCTTATTTAGCACAACCACACACTTAGAAGAAGCTCTACCAATGAGTGGCACCTTCCTTTTATATGTTTTCACCCCTGTAACAAACAAACAAACAAACATGCAGATTTCTCTACCCCCCACCCACCCCCGTTCCTCTTTATCTTGTATGCATGTAATTAAATACCGCTAAGTCTGAACCAAAGTTACTGTGAGGTCCACTTGTATAAACCTCTTTACATTCCTCAACTCTGATCTGTTAATCCCCAATAAATCACCTCTGATTTTCTCAACCAACCCAGCCTAGGTTGAAGATTTATGCCTGAAGGATTTGTCATTTCCCACCAGCCTTAATCCTGAATCAGGATGTACGGGTGGGCCTAGAGGAACTGAGGGTATGTGTATGGGGTGGGGCGAGGCCCTGTTCTCTGCATGAAGTGAAGGACAATTTGAACTCCCAGTGCAAAATCTGAACCCAGCCTTGGGTTTCTAGCAGGCTTTTTGTGCCTTTAACCCAGGTGCGCAACCCTTTTATCCTGAGAGCTGCATTCAATCAAGGATAATTTGTTGGGGGCTGAAACAGTGGGGCTGAGGTCCCATTCCCACTCCCTCCACCTCTCTCCCTCTCCCCCCTCTCTTTCCCTCTCTCACACACGGCTGGCCCAATTCATTTTGCTGCCTTATGTTACAAAAATTGTGGATTACAACCCAATTAAATCAAATAAAAGGCATCCGGATGCAGTTTCAAAAAGAAGGTTTTATTTCCACCATTAGGTACCAAAAATCCCTTGCACAACGGAGTTCCCTCCCGCAGTTCAAAATGAGCGAGAGAGATGACGAACAAAGGTTGACCTTTAGTTTTATACAGAAGGCAGAACATCTTACATCTATGATTGGCTATTAGCCCACATCATCATCCTTAGTGTGTCATTGGGCATGCTCAGATAGGGAGAGACCCCGTTGACCTTGCAAAACTCCATTATCACATGATTCCCTTAGCAATGAATCCTGGGACATTCCTGCCAAGTATTCCATTGTCTTTAACTAATCCTTGTCCACCATTCCCTCCCTGGTTCCCCTCCCCCCTTCATAATGTCCCCTGGGACATTCCTGTCCCACCTTGCCTACGTGGCAGAAACTTTCCCGCTTCACCTTCCTTCCATCCAATCAGTATTCACTGTCCCTTCCCAAATTCCCGCCAGAGCGTTTGAAAAGGAAGGTGAAGAAGAAGCCCCCAGCCCTCAAGATGGCACCTGACATTCCTTTCGACGGGCAAGCTTCCCACCTCTTATTTCTCTCCCTAGTTTCCCGCTGAGCTGTGGGGAAAGGAAATAAGAGGGGGGGGGTGTATGCCAGCTGCGCAAGCAAGCGACTCGGGCCCTTCCACACGCCGTACTGAAGGAGCATGCATGCGCCCCAAGTACGACCCCAAAACGATAGTGTGGACTACAGCCAGAAGAGACGGAGGAGGCGGTGGCTGGGGAATCTGGGCGCGTCCTTGCCGCCGCCGCCTCCCCGCCGGCCTCCTGCTGCTGGGGTAAGAGCGACCTGGGTCGGAGAGCTCGGCTTGCAAAATAAGGCTTGCAAAACAGATTGTCTGGCTTGTTTTTTTTTTCTTTCTTGTGTGACATCTGACTTAACTGGATCTCAGTTTGTTAAAGGGCTTTCGGGGAGCAAACCTATGCATGTGTAGACAGAAAAAAAGTCCTACAACTCCCAGCGTTCCCCAGCCAGCATGTCTAAACATGCATAAGATTGCCCCCTTTGTTGATTAACTATCTGCCCTTTTAATGAATTCATGGACCAATGGATTATATGGCGATTCTTTTGCATATTGCCAACACTTCAGGACATAGGTGGGCATGTTGTTGAGATATTGCAGAATATGTGAGATGAAACGACGGCTACATTTTACACTACTGCTATAAATAGCAGTATTGAAGTGCTCTGATAAATGTTGAGGCACATTCCACGTTCCATATACCACTTTTATATTTTTATTTCCTGTCCTCTCCCCCAATACATTTTCCATTTTGGGCACATGCCCTCGAACGATCCCCGTCTCATCTGTCTCAATCCTGGCTCTCGCTCCATACTCACAGACATCTAACAGTTCAGAACATATGCAAGGTTTCATCACTCCAATCTCTTCTTTCCAAAGGTCATCCGTTATTACTTGTCAATACGTGCTTCACATCCATGAAACAGGGTCTTTGCAACTGCAATTATTCTTGGCTTTATTTTGGTTGGGGAGATTATAATGTGGACATTGAATGTATTCCCCCCTTTTTGTTTAACAAATTGATATTCCACCTCATCAGGAACGTTAAGTTTATTAAAAGGGCTGGAGTCAAGAGTAGGCATTTTTGGACACTTGCTGGGGGCCCCTACCACAAAATGGGCCCATTAACAGGAGCGACCTGTTAATGGGCAGGGATAGCTGTATCTGAAAATCTTGTCTGAAATATGTCTTTGGCTTAGCAAGTTATTCAGTATCTGTCAGAACCGCATTGTGACTAAAAAAATCTTTAGGAAAACAAAGATTTGCTAGTGCAGCATATTACATTTTTAGCAGAGCCAGAAAAAAAATCCCACTGAGGAAAGGGAGCGGTCTAGCAACGTATTCTCCTTTTTTGCATTAGTGTTTTCTGGGAACTCTCCACAGGTATACATGCTGAGAGATGCGGCTTGCCAGGGAGAAAAAGCTCAAGAAAGAGACAGGAAATAGAATGTTTTTCCCCCTTCCCAAAAAGCACCTCAGTTACTCTGTGGGAATGCTGACAGAAAAACATTCCAGTTGATCTCTCTGAAGTGCAGAAGATTTCGATCGATCCATTTTCACTCCAATCGTGAATTGCCACTGAGGGCTCATCTACACCAAGCAGGATATTCCACTATGAAAGTGGTATGAAAGTGGTATATAAAAGGCAGAAGCCACACCACTGCTTTATAGTGGTATTGAAGTGCACTGACAACTTTTGGGGCCCATTGACACATACCACATTCCTCTTTCATACCACTTTCATAGTGTTATAACCTGCTTGGTGTAGATGTGTCATGAGCCCCAATAGTTGTCAATGCACTTCAGTACCACTATAAAGCAGTAGCATAGATCCTGTAGTGCACTTCAATACCGCTATAAAGCAGTAGTGTAGCTCCTGCCTTTTATATACCACTTTCATAGTGGAATATCCTGCTTGGTGTAGATGGGCCCTGAGTTAACTTTCGTCTCAGTGTGAAGTGAATTTGAAATTGCCATTGTTTCTCTGATTGGTTCAGAGTCCTGTCTGGCAAAACATCAAATGTGTACCTCTCCGTGGCAGGGGCTCCGGGGAAACTGTGAAGAGTTTCCTCATCTCGTGAGCCACCAAACTGCAGGTGGCAGTTTCTCAGAGAAATACCCTCAGGCCCCAGAGTGACTCCACCTACTGAGGCTGGTCATTGGACCTTCCTAGACAGTGGAAGTACAGATTTGTTCAATTTAAGTGGGCTTCCTGTTCCAGTTGAGCCTTGCTTGAGCAACAAGGGTCTCTACTTCCCTTGCTCAGCTTCGTCCATTTTCTTCTGCTGCCCCTTATGCCTGGAACGCTCTTCCAGAACATTTGAGAACTACAAGTTCAACCGCAGCTTTTAAAGCTCAGCTAAAAACTTTTCTTTTTCCTAAAGCTTTTAAATCTTGATTTTGTTCTGACTTTATACTGTTAGTTTTACCCTACCCTGTGCCTGTTTGCATTCTCTTCCCCTCCTTATTGTTTTATTATGATTTTATTAGAATGTAAGCCTATGCGGCAGGGTCTTGCTATTTACTGTTTTACTCTGTACAGCACCATGTACATTGATGGTGCTATATAAAATAATAATAATAATAATAATAATAATAATAATAATAATAATAATAATAACAAGGTCTTCCTGACCTCAGACATGTTCTCTATCCAGGTCCGATCGAAGGCATCCTTGTCCGCGGCAAAGCACAAGATTACGCGTTTCCCCTTGCCACATATGAAAGCTAACCGGACTGGTAGCTGATCTTTATCACAACGTTGGTGGTGGGACCACAACCTCTACTGCACCTGTGGGCAGCAGGCTAATTTAAGGAACACAGGGCAGGACATATAACTCACATAGCTCTGTCCACTCCTTACCACCTCACTACGCCCTGCCTGTGTCCTTTGGTTGGCCATTGGCCCTGACCTTTGCTTGCTTGTTGATCGTGCCTCATAGCTTGTTCTCACTCCTGGAGGAGAAGGCTATCAATGGCTACTAGCCCTGATGGTTATGTGCTACCTCCAGTATCTGAGGCAGTAAGCCTGTGTGTACCAGTTGCTGGGGAACATGGGTGGGAGGGTGCTGTTACACCATGTCCTGCTTTGTTGGTCCCTGGCCAACAACTGGTTGGCCACTGTGTGAACAGAGTCCTGGACTAGATGGACCCTCGGTCTGATCCAGCATGGCTCCTCTTACGTTCTTATGTTTAATAGATCATGGGCCACAGTTCTTGGTTTCTGGTTCCTACTGTCTGCAGCCCAATTCTGACATTCCCTAGCCTGGAGGTGAAAAGATGGGGGAAAGCGTTCCCTGTTAAATTTCATTCAGTCACACAATTGCTAAAAGCACAGAATCTTTTGGGGGGGAGAGGGGGAGGTGGCAACATTAAATTCCCCTTCAAATTCAGGCAGAAGTGGTATTTAATTCTAAGCGTGTGTGTTAGGGGACACATTCTCTCTTGATGGATCACCAGTTGCATAGTGCTTTCCTTCTAGTTCATGCAGTGTTCATTTCCCTCACCAGTGGCTATCAGTAGTTTATGTTTGGGACCTGCAGCAAAATATTGCAGTGTGGAGTGCTCCTGCTCCTTGGCCGGATCTGCACTAGTCTTATAACATTGCTAGTGTCCCTTTCTAACGTGGTTCTTCTCTGTATCGGTTCTCTGTATCATGGGACACACTAGCGTGACTTACGTTTCGCTGCAACGGAACTTCATCTGCGGCAAGGCAGAAGACTGTCTCTGCAGAGGCCACCAGTGAGGGAGGAAGCAGCAGCCAGGCACCTCTTCACCATGCCTGGGTCCAGCTCCAGCTGAGAGCCCCCTCCCTCCTGCTACCAACTGTCTCTGCAGAGGCCACCAGTGAGGGAGGAAGCAGCAGTCAGGCACCTCTCCACCGTGAACGGAACTTCAGGGCACATGGTTCAATCCTTTCAGTTGTTCTCCCTCTTCTGTGAGAGCTGCTGGGTTTGCTCCGCCCACTGCCTGCCTCATTCCTAGCCAGCAGGGTAATAGTCTTAAGCACACACAAACCTCCTCCCAACACATTTTAACACAATTTGGAATTGCCTGAATGCATAGGAGCCAGCCACTTTGCTGAAGCTAAGCAGGGCTGGGTTTGGTCAGAGTTTGGATGGGAGACCAAATTGAAAAGTTTTAGCAACACCCCATTTAAGCCCCGCTGGTCATGAGTTTTGGACTTTGGACCCTTGTTAATTTTCCTGCAGGGAGCTACAGCGATCCTTGGTACTTGAATTACTGTCCCAATTTTGGTGTCTTTATCTATAAAGCTTACGCAGATGTAAGCATTTGTTTAAAATCCTGCTCCTGCGCCCACAGCAGCGGCTCGGGCGAATCTTTTGCAAAAGGAGCACAATTAAGGCTGGATGCATGATTTTCACAATCAAAGCAGATTCTAAGGTGGAAAACTTCTGAGTCCTTTGCATGCAATTGTCAGTGATTGCACAGTATAACGCTGGTGTGATTTATCTGCTGTAGCAGATAAGATAACAAACGGGCCAAGGAAGGAGAACAGGAAGTGGGCGGAGCAAACCCAGCAGCTCTGAGAAAGGGAGAGGAAAATTACTGGTAGAACAAGGCACATGAATCTGTAGCCACGCTGGAACTAAGAAATAGAACCTGTAAGTACAACTCATTTGCAACGTTGGAGACCCAGGGTCACGTGACGCTGTGCGTCACAGTAACCCATTCAAAACATGAGAATAACATCAGTGTAGATTCCCACCGGGTTTCTGCCAGCCAGCCATGCCCTTTTCCAAAATACTCTATTCCATTCCCCTCCCCACCCCACCCCCGGTTTTCTATTCCCCATCCACTATCCAACTGCCAGTCAGCAAGCATTCTGTGACTACTGAGCATGCTCAGTTCTCAATAGATCGTTTTAGGGTGCCCACCCTTAGGGTTTCTTTTTTTTAACGGTTGTTGCTGGTTTTGTGCTGTTGTTGCTGCTTTTGTTGCTATTTTATTGCTGGTTTTGTTGTTGGTTTTTATTGCTGTTTTACTGCTGTTTTTATTGCATTCTTACTGTTTTTATTGTATTTTTATCGTTCTTAATATTGTATCAGTTTTATGTGTTATATTGCTTCCCACTACCTTGGGAAGACTTCTCCCTTGAAAGGTGGCCAAGAAATATTTTAAATAAATGAGTAACAAAGGGTTTGTTTGTTGGTTTGGTTTTTTTTTTTTTTGTAATTCTTCAGACTTTGGGGTTCCCTTAAGTCTGTTGATATCTTCGTCTTTGACAGTTTCAGAATAAGTTCCCCATTAGTATACGTGGGCTTTTCCTGCCTTTCTTCCATGGAACTCAAGAAGGGATTACATGGAGGTTTCCCAGGCAATCTTCCATCGAGGCACTGAAGACTGCGTACAACTTTGGGCCTGTTCAGACGACACGCTAAGCCATGGTTAGGCCACTAACCCTTTTGCAGCAAATGGTTAGAGAGCATGTTTAAACTGTGGTTATGCAGCTACCATGGTTAGGAAAGGTTCACATGACGCGCTAAGCCATAATGTTTAGCTCAAAATGCTTAATTACCGTGTCATCTGAACACGGTCAATGTTTTCAGACCATGCCCTTGGAGTAACTACCACCAACCCACACATCTGCGGCAAGGCAGAAGACTGTCTCTGCAGAGGCCACCAGTGAGGGAGGAAGCAGCAGCCAGGCACCTCTTCACCATGCCTGGGTCCAGCTCCAGCTGAGAGCCCCCTCCCTCCTGCTACCAACTGTCTCTGCAGAGGCCACCAGTGAGGGAGGAAGCAGCAGTCAGGCACCTCTCCACCGTGCCTGGGTCCAGCTCCAGCTGAGAGCCCCCTCCCTCCTGCTGTCACCTGTAACTGCTGAACTTTCCAACTAAGATTGTAGTGCCTGAATTTGCTTTCCTTTCCCCCCTCCTCCTCCTCCCTCCCAATCCCCTTTCCTTTTGTGTCATGTCTTTTAGATTGTAAGCCTGTGGGCAGGGACTGTCAAGAAATACTTTTGTAAGCTGCCGTGAGAGCCTTTTTTGGCTGAATGGCGGCATAAAAATCCTTAAATAAATAAATAAATAAATAAGGCAGAAGGGATTCGCTAGATGCCCCAACTTTTAGGCAGGCTTGAGCTGCAGCTCCACTCATTTTAGAAATGAAGGGCTCATCTACACCAAGCAGGATATTCCACTATAAAAGCAGTACATAAAAGGCAGGAGCCACACTACTGCTTTATAGTGGTATTGAACCCATGGGCCCCAACAGTTGTCAGTGCACTTCAATACCACTATAAAACAGTAGTGTGGCTCCTGCCTTATATACCACTTTCATATTGCTTTCATAGTGGAATATCCTGCTTGGTGTAGATGAGGCCAAAGTGTTGTAAGGGGTTTTTCCAGGAAAAGGGTAGTAACATGCCTGCCTGCCTTCCCCTGTGCTTGGATGAGCACAAGAATGAAGGTGAAGGTGAAGGTAGATAAAGTTTAAATGATCCACTCTTCACTTTCAGAGTTCGACTATGTCTGTCCTCCTATTCCTTCTGCTGTTTCACATAGGTCTGATTTAACACAAGCACAGTGCTCTCAAAAGACTCATGCTAATTACTGTCAATTAAGTGCCTCATGAATTTTGAGAAGCACAAGGCTCCAAGTTTAATCCTCTTCATCCTACCACCAGGGAGCAAGAGTTCAAGGCCATTGTTGCTCTAGACTGACAGATGAGGAGGACGACATATGGATTGCCACCACTGGGAGAAATTCGAGGATGGCTTAATTTCTACTCCGTGTTTTCCAGAATGCTGAGTGGCATATATTTGCACCCTGGCAAAATATTAAGTGGCTTGACAGGAGGTTGACCCCAAGGAGCAGAACATTTTCTTTCCCCACCCCCCACTCTGTTCTGCAACCAAAAAAGGCTCCTGCAGCAAGAATGGAGGATTCTAACATGACTTTAATTATTTTAAAACAAAACAGGAGAAGCATGCAAACAAGGGCAGCCTGACCATTATGCAGAGTGAGGCAGTCGCCTCAGGTTGCAAAAGATGGGGTGGAAGGGTGCAGCAGGTATTGAAGGACAGAGCTGTGTATGTAATGTGATGCAAGTCCAAGCGGCTCTTCACAAGAGCAAAATAAGGCATGCCCGTGACTGGCCACTCGCAGACGTTTGCAGCTCCTTTTGATGACATCGTCAACCTCTTGCACCTTCCCTGGTTGCGGGATTTCCTATCATGTGCAGCCCAAGTTGCACTACAAAGCACCCACTAGAGGGTGCTGTCCCATTCAAGACTATGAGCACTGAGAAGTTTTCATTACAGACCACCTGGTTGCCCCTTTCCACCCGTGCAATGCAGCCCATTACAACTGCACAAGAGAAACAGGAAGCAAAGCCCCGGTAATGCAACACAAGTTTCCCTTAACCTAAAGAAGTCCCAAAGATAGTCTGCTACATGTAGGTATGGAGGAGGTATGGCATGCCATCCTGTCACCAACACTGAAGTAAGATTCGACTACCAGTCCAGTTGGCTTCTATACACAGAACAGGAATGGGGGTTCCATCTTGCCTTTGCCTCAGGCAACAGAATGTTCTGGGCCAACCCTGCATGCAGGGGCCTGTCATTCTCAACAGGAAAACTCAAAATCAACGTGGAAGTCCCTTCCTCTTCAGACGAAATATCTGAGGAATTTCTAAGGAAATCCAAAGAGTTTCAGTAAGACTAGCAAAATGTTTTAGGGGATTACCACACATCTGAAATAGTGAAGAGTACACCGTGACATTTAAATTTATCAGGCGTAGGCTAAGGAAATATCTTTCTTAGAAAGGAAATAAGGGAAGACTACTGATATCAAACAAAGAGGATGAAAACAGGATTATCTTAAGAACATAAGAAGAGCCATGCTGGATCAGTCCAAGGGGCCATCTAGTCCAGCACTCTGTTCGCACAGTGGCCAACCAGCCATTGGCCAGGTATGAGCAAGCAGGACATGGTGCAACAGCTCGAATACTAGAGGTACCTTGTTTTTCTTTGCTACAAAGTTGACAGTGGCCAGATCTACACCAAGCAGGATATAGCACAATCAAAGCAGTATGAAAGTAGTATATAAAAGGCAGGAGCCACACTACTGCTTTATAGCAGTATCGAAGTGCACTGACAACTGTTGGGGCCCATGACAGATTGGAATAAATCTGGCCAGTATGACTGCTGTTGTTACGTTGTACTAGTGTTATCATAATCATTCCTTCTATTTTCGATGTTCAGGCTGTAAATGCCATTGCTTCTGTAGACAAAATGGCACCACCCACGCACATGTGAGAGATATCAACCAGCTTGGGGAAACCCCAAAACTTGCAGAAGGACAAAAATTGTTAGCGGGGAAAAAAAACTAAGGGGAAAGAATACTCCAAAACAGCCCAATGAGGACTGAGCATACTCAGTGGGGATAGAACACTGACCGTTGGGGGTGGGGAATGTTGGGGTGATGGTGGAATGGAGTAGTTGGAATCCTGAACACAGCACTGCAATATTTTGTTGCAGCTCCCACTTGCTTAACCCTGCTATTCATTTGGTGTCAACAAAGCTCTTAAAAATAATTTTTCAACTGGAATCCGTGACCCTCTTCTTCCTTAGCCAGACAATGCTTTTACAGTTTTCAACCAATGTGTCTCCTTGTATAACTCCCTTACTAGTCTGAACAATAACTCAGTTTTATGGCTTCATTTATTACTGTGAGACACTGTCCTTCATGGGATTCCCATCACCTAAATACTGGTTTCCTACAGCGTATGCTTTAGTCTTTGAAATTGTGCTCTGTTAAGATGAGTCCAAAGAAAGTTATTTCTTTTAATTTTAGGTGCCTCAAACCAGTTGGGAAATCAGTGTTCACTTTGATATGGATGCAGATTTGTGCTCTGGCAAAAATATAAATTATTGGCACAATCATTCTAGGAGAATTTCTTTAGTAACAGCACACCCGGTGTGCTCCTTTGAAGAGGGGAGAATTGGATATGCATCTTCAAAGCTTGTGCCCCAAGTGCTCCAGATGTGCCTTATTTCTTTCCCCATCCTATTGCCAGAGCTAATGGTCAATAGGTCCCAGCATAGGCCTTTCAGCACTGGTGGCTTCCTGTGTGCTTAATAATCAAGGTGTCTCTTGGGACAAGTTACCCACCCCTCTTTTACTGGGACATTTCCTCTGCTCTGCACATGGCGGCTACATGTTGCAGCGCTAAATCCGAAGAACAGGAATCTGCCCTCTGGATGAGCCCCACAACATTCACTTCAACTCATGCAAAAAAGGGAACGCAACGGGGGATATGTTTTAAAAAAAAACAGCACATTTGCCAAACCTAATATTTTACAGAAGTGTGAAATGAACTCCTTTAAACTGTGGCCTCATCTGCCTCCGTGCAATGGTGTTTATCTAAGGGGTGATCTGGGGCCCTTTGTAAAATATTGGTGTGATCCACGGGGCTCTCTTAGGCAAATGGGAGAAATTATTCTTTCTTGCCCTTGTTGGGGCATCGATATGGACCAGAGATCATGGACCCACAATTCAAGAAGGATGCAGACAAGCTGGAGCGTGTTCAGAAGAGGGCAACCAGGATGATCAGGGGTCTAGAAACAAAGCCCTATGAAGAGGGACTGAAAGAACTGGGCATGTGTAGCCTGGAGAAGTGAAGATTGAGGGGAGACATGAGAGCACTCTTCAAATACTTAAAAGGTTGTCACACAGAGGAGGGCCAGGATCTCTTCTCGATCCTCCCAGAGTGCAGGACACGGAATAACAGGCTCAAGTGACAGGAAGCCAGATTCCGGCTGGACATCAGGAAAAACTTCCTGACTGTTAGAGCAGTGCGACGGTGGAATCAGCTACCTAGGGAGGTTGTGGGCTCTCCCACACTAGAGGCCTTCAAGAGGCAGCTGGACAACCATCTGTCAGGGATGCTTTAGGGTGGATTCCTGCATTGAGCAGGGGGTTGGACTCGATGGCCTTGTAGGCCCCTTCCAACTCTGCTATTCTATGATTCTATGATTCTATGACCCAAATGGGCATGTTGCCAAAAGCCACCTTGGAGTGCATCTTGACTCACACCTAGCTCGCAGGGTTATGTTTGAAAGCATGTTCTTATGACCAGTCAGGCAGAGTTTCTGAAAAGTTTCTTGACAGAAGAAGGGATTTTGTTTCAAGATTTTAATTTTACGGTGCTAAGTTCATTTTGTTTCATCTTCTTTAAATGGACATGGACCGGGCAGCCCTTCAGAGACAGCAGGGCTGAGGAAGAACTGTTTGGGTTCCAGGCAGGCCAGCATCAAAGGTAGGCATGACTTTGCACCGCCTCCTGGAGTTCCTCTTCACCATTGTAATGTGTTTGTTCACCTCCTCTCCCTCTGTCCCGGACAACAGTAGTTGTGAGAAGGAGGAGAAGCAGATGGCACTGCCTACTTACCCTCTGGTTCTCTGCTTGCCAAGCAAACAAAGGGTAGCGATGATGATGATGATGGTGAGCCATAGCAGCTGGTGACAATGGCAGTGAGAAGGTAGATTCACGGAGGGAGGGGGCCCATAGAAGTTGCCTTGTCCAAGGGCCCTTCAAAACCTGGAGACAGTCTGGGTCCAGATTGCTTGCCTAGATCACCCCTCCCCATATGATGTCGCGAGGCATCCCCGCCTGAGAAGCCAGCTGGTGCTTTGACTGGAAAGCCTGCTTTGCTCCACCTTGACATTCTCCAGGTGAGGAATGCAAGGGAGGGGTGAAGCCAGCAGCCCGTCAGCCTTCACTCTGCGCAGGTTTTCCCTAGCCGGCTGGAGGAGCTCTGCGTCTCTGTTGCTGTAGCTCAGTGGCATGGGCCAGTCTGGTGGACGGTTCCCCATCCCTGAGACGGAAGATGCCTTCAAATAGAGGACTGTCGTCTGGCAAGACTCCAAATAGAGGGTTGACCTAGACAACAAGCCACAGCCTCTACATAACTGGGTTAATGGAGTGGTATCGCCACTGTCAGAAACGCCAGGTTCTTGGAAAAGGAGCCACGTGGCCAGAAATTGAGATTTAGCCTAACCTGTGGCTAGTTGTGGGTAGGCCTCAGGCTCACAATAAGAGGAGGAGGAAGGTGTGATGTCAGCCCTGTGATTGACAGGCAGCATGAAGTTTCTGGATTGGCCAGCTCTGGTGCAAATACTAGAAGCCCATGCCTTGCTCACAAAGCAGGATATTCTGTCCGTGAACAACAAGCCTCTGCCATTTTGTTTCCATGTCCGCCAGGTTGTTGTTGCTCCTGCTGCTGCTCGAAGCCTTGTCTGGCAGGTGCCAAACTCCCAACATTTGCTGTGTGGGAGGGGAAGGTGGGAGAAAGCCCCACTCCAGGAACAGCCACTATGGTTTCTGCCATAGAAGTCTCACTTCTAGAGTGCTCTGGGGATCCTCTAGGAATGAAGCTTCTATGGCAGGAACCATGAAGCCTGTTCTTAGAGCATTTTTGCTCTTATTTTTGGCAATAGAGTTGGGGTGTCTGGGCAGGGGTGGGTGGGGGCGCTCCAACTCCTTGATGCTGACATATGGAACAGATGCCTTTCCTGTAATTCCGAGATCTGATGGTGTTGTGTGTTTGGTGTGTGAATAGTTTGAGAATGAATGTTTGTGTGATGGGAACAGTCGGAGAATATGTGAGTGTCTGGTGTGACTAGTTTAAGAATATGTGTGTGTGGTGTGTGAATAGTTTGAGAATGTGTGTGTGAGTCTGGTGTGAATATTTTGAGAATGAGTGTGTATTTGTGTGTGTATTTGTACACTATGTGGTCCTTGAAACCACAGCAGACATTCCACATGGCCCTTGGGGGCCAAAGTGGTTGTGCACCCCAATTTATATTTTTCCCCCTCTTTTTTAAAAAATATTTTTTTATTATTGCATTTATATCCCGCTTTTTTTCCTCCAAGGAACCCAAGGTGGCATACATAATCTTCCTCCTCTCCATTTTATCCTCACAACAATAACCCTGTGAGGTGGGTTGGGCTGAGAGTCTCTGACTGGCCTAAAGTCACCCAGTGAGCTTCCATGGCTGAGTGGGGACTAGAACCTGGATCTCCTGACTCCTAGTCTGACACTAAACAGCTGATAATGGTGGTGTAAAGAACGTCAGTCTTCTCAATGGATGAGGTATTTCATGCACCAATTAGGAAACTTTGGAGAGCAGAAAACCCATAATCAGGTCCGCAGAAGCAGGCCTGGACAGAGAGTTGGCCTTCCATCAGCTTGGGTTGGCTGTAAAAAGTCATTTGAATCCATCTTTCATGATCTGGCATTTAATCATCACTTGTCAGCAGGTTCCAAACGTATGCAGCGACCAGTGAAAGATGTTGCCAACAGGGTGTCGCTTGATGTTCTGGGCACAATAACAGCCTGAGTTTCTCAGCGTGATGCTGTGAAACATGCACATTAGCCTAACAACAGATCTATAAAGAAGGAGGCAACCATAACAAAAGAGAAACTGAACAAAGACGCCAGAGAATAATCAACAAGAAAGAAATCTTCCAGAGGGGGAGACTCTGGGAAAGAAAGAAAGAAAACTATGCCTGTTGCAATAATAACCAGTTAATGTAATCACTTCTTTCCCCTTTTTCTTTTAGGAATGCTTCCCTAGTGCATAAATTGAGCAAGCAGTCACATCCTCACTAGAGGGTATTTATTCATGTAGTCCCTTGAAGTGAACAGTGTATCAAATTGGCTTGCTTTCCGGCTCTGTTTCCTGCTATTGCTTCCAGAACTGTAGTTTTCATGAAAGTGTCAATAATTTCTGTTTTGGAAGCAACAGCTTTTCTCGCTGAAGTGCTGACTTCTTAGACAAAGGCGTTTCAGGCTTTAGTGGGTTGCAGGGAGGACTGGGAATTTTTTTTAGTGTGTGACAAGGGCAAGGTTCTCAACCGTATTTGGAGGCCCATTCTTAAACCCAAGATTAATCCCCGGTTCAGACATTACCCATTACACTGAAGACTGTTCTTCAGTGTTTTGGAGGAGAGTCAAGGCCAAATCTAGATCTGAAGGGGTATTGAACAAAGTGCCATCTGGTGGACCTTGCATTATGTTGATGGGCCTCTCAGGCTCATCTGGCAGTAGCAACTGGTGCTACCATTTGAATTTCCCACAGTGCCCCAGAGCTCCAAAGGTAGTGTCATCCCAGGACGCTGGAGAAATTAAAATGAAGGCTCGCAAACCCAGTTGACCAATATAGAGGGCATCTGAGCCCCAGGCAACTGCCCTAGGATGCCAGGTGCTGACGCAGAGCCTGAGGAGAGGTTACCACACATCTAAAACAACATGAGATGTGTGGGCTACCACACCCAAGGCCAGTTCCATGCCTCTCTTTTTTTCGGAGAAAGAATCACACAAAATGAGCCCTAATGGATATAGACTTCTGTGTGGAGGTGAGCAACTCATGTTTACAAGAACCTGTCCATACACAAATATCAACTTTACAGGTCTTCCTCCAGGTGTCCCTGACATCCGATATGGGGTAGGCTGCGACCAGAGGGGGAATATACCTTCTCACTGATGGCAGTCCACTTGTGAAGTTTTCTTCCCAGGGAAACTCACCGATGTCTTTTTGGCATCAGGTGAAAACACTTATTCTCCCAGGTCTTTTAAGTCTCTGTGCTGCTCTTAAGTGCTGTTTGTTTTCAACTTGATTTTAATATTGTTTTGTTATGCATTGTATTCTTTGTTTTATTGCTAAACCACCCTGAAATATTCTGATTGATTGATTAAAGGATGGCATATATTTTCTTAAAATAAATAAAACAAAATAACTAATCAATACATTTTAGGTTTATGATGGAGGACAGAGGCATGTAAAAACAATTGCCAACTTCCCAAGTTAGCTTTAATATATTAATATTTATTTATATAGTGCGATCAATGTTCATGGTGCTGTATATTTAGTGCTGTATATATTTAGGGCATGGATCCATTACATTGATTATAACAATAGTCTCTAAATTTTGAGGATGGGTTAGTTATCCAGAAACATATGTGCTCATAGGGAATAATCACAGTGGGTCTAAAACACATGTGGGTGGGTGAGTGGATGCATGTAGATCAGCCTTCCCCAACCTGGCACCCTCCAGATGTTTTGGACTACAACTTCCAGCATTCCTGTTCATTGGCCAGGTTTACTGGGACTGGTGGGAATTGAAGTCCACAACTTCTGAAGAGAACCTGGTTGGGAAAGGCTGATGCAGCGCGTATCATGGCCTCCCTCTGACCTCCAAAATGGTGCGCCTGATGTGACACAGAGTGCGTTTGACCTACTTTCTAAAGATATGTTTGTGTTCAAAACAAGCATCCCTATATGTAGACAAAGCAGACAATGGAAGTTCATCCACAATCAGCCAGAAAAGACCTGGCCACACCAGTGATACAAGGAAATCAGGCCACTGTCCAAGAGAAAAATGCAAAAATATTTATTCTTATTAATAGTAGTGGCAGTTGTTTATTTACATATAATAGCATCAGTGCATGCCGATTTCCAAACCTGTCTCTCTTTCCAGTGGCAGAAGACCTCCTTGGAATGAGGAGAAGGCAGGCCATGATTCTGTCTGTGTCATATGTGATTAACGCCGGGTGCGTTACACTCTTTCACAGGTTCTGCTAATCGAAATTAGAACTCCATAGCATGATGATGGTGCCTCTGTTCCCATTAGGGTGGCCATGAGTACCTTCTTACAGAGGACAGTCTTCTATCTGAATAGCTGTCAGAGGACGGTCCTCTGTTTGAAGGCAACCTTTATTTGGAGGACTTTCCAGTGCAAGTCTGTCTAAACATAAAGAACCCTAAGGAGGGAGAGCTAGCAGAGATAGGGTGACCATATGTAAAGGAGGACAAGGCTCCTTTATCTTTAAGAGTTGTATAAAAAGGGGAAATTTCAGCAGGTGTCATTTGAATGCATGTAGCACTTGGTGAAATTCTCTCTTCATCACAACAGTTAAAGCTGCAGGAGCCCTGCCCTCTTTTGTATTTGGTTACTCTACAAAAGTGGGCAGGGCTCCTACAGCTTTTACTGTTGTGATGAAGAGGGAATTTCACCAGGCGCTACATGCATTCAAATGACACCTGCTGAAATTCCCTTTTTTAAAGAACTGTTAAAGATACAGAAGCCCTGTCCTCCTTTCCATATGGTCACCCTCAGCCTTGAAGTGGCCCACCTCAACAGCAGACTGAGCAAACACACAAGTCGCCTCATCACAGTCTTCTCCACTATGGTGAAATGCATTTTATTTCCATTCTACTATTTATTATGAAATTTGCCTCTATACCTATAAATAAACATATGCCAATCTCTGTCCTCTTGTTTTTCTTTTTTGTGTGACGCATTTCTTCTGAAATCCATATGATCTTCATATTTCCTCTTCTTTCTTTCCCCCTTATCATCCTATATGAACCACCTGACTCTTTGTGGGCTGTTTTTAATTTAAGCTGAGGTAATATAAAGGCCAAAAGGATGTCACAATCATTTTGAAACACAAATAAATCAGATTCTGTGTGTTTGTCTTTACAGAAGAAACAAAAAACAAAACCCACGGCTTAAAAAAAAAAAGGTCTTTGCTTGACTGTGTACAAAAATGATCTCCCTCCTACACAATGGCCAGTGCATTCCTGCCAATAGAACAGGTCAAATGAATTCTATCAGGCAAAATCATCATAGCCTTAACAAGAGACGAGGGCTTTGGGTTGTGGGAAAAGCTATAGCACTGTTCCCATATACACCCCTACTTCTCTTGCCCCTTAATAACTTCTGATCTAAGTGCCCTGATCCAAGTGCCTCCTACATCTAGAACAGGGCACCGCATCTCGTTGCCCTGGGGCTGCATATGGCCCAAAAAGGTGCAGGAGCTATACTAGAGTGACCACATTTAAAAGAGGGCAGGGCACCTGCAGCTTTAACTGCTGTGATGAAGAGGAAATTTCACCAGGTTCCCCATATATACAAATGACACCTGCTGAAATTCCCTTTTCAATACAACTGTTAAAGATTCTGGAGCCCTGTCCTCCTTTTCATATGGTCACCCTAATCTAGAAAGAGGAGGATGCCTATCTTAAATTGGCCCTTCTCATAAACCAGCCTTCCCCAACTGGTGCCCTCCTGATAATCTGGGATACAACTCCCATTCTCACTCAACCCTAGTGATGATAAGAGCTGTAGTCCCAACACATCAGAAGTGACCTGGTCAAGGAAAGCTATCACTTCGGCAATTGGATTCCTTTCCCGACAAGACCCATCAATCTTGCTCATTGCATTTACTCTATAATTGGTACCATGACAGTTCTAGGAACTTGCCAGATGGGACGGCAGCTGCCCTGTGCTTTAGAATAATAGAATCATAGAATAGTAGAGTTGGAAGGGGCCCAGAAGGCCATCGAGTCCAACCCCCTGCTCAATGCAGGAATCCACCCTAAAGCATCCCTGACAGATGGCTGTCCAGCTGCCTCTTGAAGGCCTCTAGTGTGGGAGAGCCCACAACCTCCCTAGGTAACTGATTCCACTGTTGTACTGCTCTAACAGTCAGGAATTGTTTCCTGATGTCCTGCCGGAATCTGGCTTTCTGTAACTTGAGCCCGTTATTCCGTGTCCTGCACTCTGGGAGGATCGAGAAGAGATCCTGGCCCTCCTCTGAGTGACAACCTTTTAAGTATTTGAAGAGCGCTATCATGTCTCCCCTCAATCTTCTCTTCTCCAGGCTAAACATGCCCAGTTCTTTCAGTCTCTCTTTATAGGGCTTTGTTTCCAGACCACTGATCATCCTGGTTGCCCTCCTCTGAACATGCTCCAGCGTGTTTCAGTTAGCGTGGCCACTTCAGCAAAGCTTTTGACAAAGTACCACATGACATTCTGATTAACAAACTAGCTAAAAGTGGGCTAGATGGAACAACTATTAGGTGGATCCACAGTTGGCTACAGAATCGGACTCAAAGAGTATTTATCAATGGAACCTTCTCAAACTGGGGAGAGGCAACGAGTGGGGTGCCGCAGGGCTCAGTCCTGGGCCCAGTGCTCTTCAACATTTTTATTAATGATTTGGACGAGGAGGTGCAGGGAACGCTGATCAAATTTGCAGATGACACAAAATTGGGTGGGATAGCTAATACCCTGGAAGACAGAAACAAACTTCAAAGTGATCTTGATAGGCTGGAGTGCTGGGCTGAAAACAACAGAATGAAATTTAATAGGGATAAATGCCAAGTTCTACATTTAGGGAATAGAAACCAAATGCACAGTTACAAGATGGGGGACACTTGGCTCAGCAATACTACAAACGAGAAAGATCTTGGAATTGTTGTAGATCACAAGCTGAATATGAGCCAACAGTGCGATATGGCTGCAAGAAAGGCCAATGCTATTTTGGGCTGCATTAATAGAAGTATAGCTTCCAAATCACGTGAGGTACTGGTTCCTCTCTATTCGGCCCTGGTTAGGCCTCATCTAGAGTATTGCGTCCAGTTCTGGGCTCCACAATTCAAGAAGGACGCAGACAAGCTGGAGCGTGTTCAGAAGAGGGCAACCAGGATGATCAGAGGTCTAGAAACAAAGCCCTATGAAGAGAGACTGAAAGAACTGGGCATGTTTAGCCTGGAGAAGAGAAGATTGAGGGGAGACATGATAGCACTCTTCAAATACTTAAAAGGTTGTCACACAGAGGAGGGCCAGGATCTCTTCTCGATCCTCCCAGAGTGCAGGACACGGAATAACGGACTCAAGTTAAAGGAAGCCAGATTCCAGCTGGACATCAGGAAAAACTTCCTGACTGTTAGAGCAGTGCGACAATGGAATCAGCTACCTAGGGAGGTTGTGGGCTCTCCCACACTAGAGGCCTTCAAGAGGCAGCTGGACAACCATCTGTCAGGGATGCTTTAGGGTGGATTCCTGCATTGAGCAGGGGGTTGGACTCGATGGCCTTGTAGGCCCCTTCCAACTCTGCTATTCTATGATTCTATGATTCTATGCATCACCGAAATAGAGGAAATGCATCACCCCACCCCAACCCCACAAAAAGACACAGATTTGCATAAACTCTCCATGTGCTAATTCATATGTAGAGATGCATGTTTAGACATTGTTACTATCAATTAGAAATACAATATATTTCACTGTACTGGGGGACACTGTGACTTGGTGTTCTGTGACCTGACTGTCTGCTCAGTCCAATTTCCAGGTGTTAACTCTTGAATCCATCTTAGGATTCTTTGGCGTTAAACTGGACAGCCCTTCAAATAGAGTGACTTCAAATAGAGGACTGTCCTCTCACAGGCTTTCAAACAGAGGGCTGCTTTCTGCAAAATAAGACGCATGGTCACCCGAGTTTGGGAACGTGAGTTCCCAATGAATAGTTATGAAGCAGGAACACGAGGTGATTTCATGTTGAGAAAGGGCAGACAGGAGGGTTGCTCAATCCTTTACCTGCCAACACTTTACCCCCTAAACCCCAGCGGCCTTCCTCCCAGGCAAGCTGGAAGGCCAGAAGTGGTCACTCTATTAGAAAAACAGGTGATGGTAGGGTAGAAACAGTGTTACGATGAAGTGTGAGCAGGGGGAAGGGTTCAGCATCCCCTTTCTACCTACCCTTTCTGTACTTCAAATCCTGCTTACACTTTGGCCATTGCTAGACGAGGGTTTAGCCCAGTGCGAGGCCCAGGCTCCCTGCTGTGCGTGCAGACGACGCACAGGGGATCCCGGGGTCAGGCCAGGCTAAACCCTCCCTTGACCCGGGATAACCGGATCCG
Source organism: Elgaria multicarinata webbii (assembly GCF_023053635.1). NCBI lineage: Eukaryota > Metazoa > Chordata > Lepidosauria > Squamata > Anguidae > Elgaria > Elgaria multicarinata. The sequence continues at coordinate 121,366,465 of NC_086175.1, read as the reverse complement.
CTTATGGCCCGGTTTTTCTAGTTAGTTCCATGGCTTTTCCCAGCTGCTCGCTTACATGCGAGTAGCTGGGAGAAGCCGCGCACTGGGAGATCACGGACGGGGGGCGGAGGGGCCAACGGACATGGCGAGGGGGGCGACCGAGTGAGCGGGGGTGGTGGACAGGTGAGCGGGGGGGAGGACATGGTAAGCGGGGGGTGGACGGGCGAGCGGGGGGGTGGACATGGCAAGCGGGGGGGGTGGATGGGCGAGCAGGGGGTGGACATGGTGAGCGGGGGGTGGACGGGCGAGCAAGCGAGCAGGTGAGCGAGCGAGGGGCGAGTGGGGGGTGAGCGAGGGGGTGAGTGGGAGGGTGAGCAGACAGACGGGCGAGTGAGGGGGGCGAGCGGGGGGCATCATACATTGTGTGTGGGGGAAATCGGGGGCAGGGGGGAACCCTTTTTTTAAAAAACAAGGACTTACCTTTTCGTTGGTGCGCTCCTGCGCACGTGGCCCTTTAAGGTTTTTTTGAAATGCAGGATGCGACGGGGGTTTCCTTTCCCCGTCGCGTCTTACATGTAGAAAAGGGCGACGGCCCACGCTAGCTGTAGCACGGCCTCGCTCCTTCTCCTCTCCGCATTAACTGGTAGGTCTAGCAAGTCCCTTCATACCTATTTGGCATGACCTTCAGACTCCTAAACCGTCTTTACATGAAGCAAAAATCCCACACCCTTACCAGGACCTCTTCTTTCCGAGTCTTCACGGGATAATGATCACCACAATATACACGTCTCCCCTCTTTTTTTTAGCCATTTCCTGTGTGGGCAAGCTCCATATGTTTCATTTATACAGCCAATAGAGGGCTCTGCAATATTGTGCCACATTGCATAATTCTGGAATTACACCACCTCTTTGATGGTGAGATATATATATATGCATTTTCAGCGAGTTAAAAAATGGTGGAATAAAGCTGAAAAACTATGGGAAAGGCACGGGTGGTTGACAACATCATGAAAAGGACTTACAAAATTCTGCGAGTGACTCACCACATGTGTACGCTAAAAGCCTTGTGTGAAGGACGGCCTTAGCTACAATCTAGGGCCTTAGCTAGACGGGGCGAAATCCCGGGATCGTCCCTGTGCATCCACATGACGCACAGGGGATCCCGGGATCAGGGAGGGATGATCTCTCCCTTGCCCCGAGATCTTGCCCTACACTTTAGGCCCGCTTTTTCCACAGTCTCGGGCTGAGCCTGAGGCTGCAGAACATGTGTGCAGGTGTCCCGGTTCCTCATGAGGAGCCGTGACCTGACCCGTGCATGGGATGCAGAGCTCCTCAGGAGCACTGGGCCCATCGGGGTGGGGTGGGGGGAGCGGGGAATATATATATATATATATATATATATATATATATATATATATATATTAAAAAACCTTACCTTTTGTGCACAAATGCTCATGCGCATATTCTTCTTTAAGAAAGAAACCAAAATGGTGGGTGTGACGCCTCTCCCTCTGAAGTCGTCGCACGCCACATGTGAACAGTGGGGGAGATTTTGTGATTAAAATATCGCGAAATCTTCACCCCTCCGTCCCGCTAGACCAGTAGGTCTAGCTAAGGCCTAGGTTTAAACCCATGCTGAAAACAGCCCCCCCCCACAAGTGTTTGCACCTATATATTCACATTCATTCAGACCCTACTCCTGATTGAATTTCCCCCTGCTTTTGTATACCCTTCTACGGTTCTTGATCCTTGTTTCAAATTACCCATGACACAGAGTATGCCTGCTATGGATTATAAATTGTTTTCAACCACTTGCACGCTCTCTGTTGCAATAATCCAAAGCCTCCGTGTTTTTCATTTTGCAAAGAGAAAAGAACAATTAAAGGAATATTAAAATAATTTAATTGAATTGGGCGGTTTCCTCTCTCCCCCTCCGCTCGAGTTGCTTTCAGTTGCGCAATATAACGAGCCTCGTTCTGCATCTTTTGAAGTGAATGACAGTTTGCAGGTAAATTCAGTGGGAAAAGAACGAGGACTGATTTACTGAAGATTATAACAATTTCCTTTCCAGCGCATAATAACGACAATTGCACACCACAAGCTTTTAGAGCCTGTGCAGAGGAGGCTTTCAAGTCTATCCAAGGTGTGTGTGTGTTTTTTAAAAAATCTCACCTTTACAGGAAACCCAGGAGGGATGGTAAATTGGCACCTTTCTCAGTTTGTTGGTCCTGGTCTCTTCTCCGCCATTTGTTTACTTCTTGCTCATGAAAAATTGATAAAACAAACAGCACTGGGCATGGATAGATTGAACTTATTAATAATTCCTATATCATCATCATCGACACCACCACTACTACTACAACAATGACTACTGCTGCTACTACTATTACTATTGCTACTACTATACCATCAGTGAGAGGGGGTTATTTAGTCATGATGTCTCCTCTTAAAAAGGCAAGTAGCAGAGAAAAATAAATGGCAAAACAGAACAAGCATTTACCAGTCCCACATGCACACAGGCTGTCCTAGGCCTCAGCTAGACCTACCTGGTCTAGCACGATGGAGGGGTGAAAATCTCGTGGTATTTTTATCGTGAGAACTCCCCCTCTGTTTACACAAGCCGTGTGATGACCTCAGAGGGAGAGGATGTCGTGGCCACCATTTTTTTCTTAAAGAAGAAGAGCGCATGTACAGCCGTGCGCAAAAGGTGGGGTTTTTTAAATTTTAAATGAATTTCCCTGCTCCCACCCCACCCCGATGGGCGCAGAGCTCCTGAGGAGCTCTGCGCCCCGAGTGTGGGTCCCGGCTCTTCGCGAGGAACTCGGACAAACCACAACGCCTGCACACATGTTCCTTGGTCTCAGGATGATCCCAAGACCGTGGAAAAAGTGGGCTCGAAGGGGAGGGTGAGATCCCGGGGCAAGGGAGGGATCATCCCTCCCTGCTCCAGGGATCCACTGTGCATCATGTGGACACACAGGGACGATCCCGGGATTTCGCCTCGTCTAGCTATGGCCTTAGAACAAGAAAAGAGACCATGCTCTTCTTCAGGAAAGAAAGGAAACAGTTTATGCAAAAATATACAATGCAGGTGCAGCGTAGAGTTTCAAAAGAATTGCGTTCAGTCCATTTTGGGTTCATTACACAGGTAGGAGCGAGAGTAAATGCATGTGCTCCCAGCGGTGGTGGAAGTCAGAGAGAGGGTGGTGGTGGACAGGGGAGCAAGTGGAAGAAATCACAGGAAACCACAGTTAGGCTGTAGAGATTGTAAGGCTGGCTGTGGTCAAATTTCCCAAGAGTTAACTAACTGCCGCACTGCCTCCCCCAGTAACTTGCAGATGGAGTTGCAATATTCCAAACACCATGTGCGTAGTGCTTTAGAGTGTAAGAGGAAAGATCCCTGCCCCAAGGGGTATTTATTTATTATGAGTTGGATCCAAGATCTGCCTTCTGTTGATGGACGCTTCCACTTTGCCTGATTTCCAGGCATTCTGGCCCTTTCTAGATCTAAGGGCCTTCGGGGAGGGAGTGGGAACGATCCTGGACTTACCTGCTTCTAGGATCGTCCCTCACCGTCTAAACGGAAATGTGCTGTCTTGGAAGGGAAGAGGGATGTCACACCTGTTGTGCCCGCCATTTTTAAAAAAACAACACACGAGGCGGAGCGCAATTGCTCTCCAGCACAAAGTAAGTAAAAAACAAAACAACAACAGCAACAAAAAGGCCCAACCCCACTCCCCACCCCACCCCACCCCGATGTCCCTCGACTCCCCCCTGCCTGGCTCCTTCCCTCCGCTGACCACTGCTACTCGCAGGGAGGAGGGAAGAAGCTGGGATGGGCGCCCATACCACCCGCGGTCCTCGGGATCGTCCCAGGACCACGGGTAAAACCAGGATAACCAGGTTATCCTGGGGAAATGCAAGGATTGTCCCTGCCTGCTCCTGGGATCCCCTGTGCATCATTTGGACACACAGGGACGATCCAGGGACGATTCCAGGAAAAATCCAAGGTGTAGAAAGGGCCTCCCTCTCCTGTGCACCTCATTCAGCAGGGGCCCCTAACCTTCTGCTTAGCATTTTCAGGGTGCTGGAGGGGCTACCATGGGAGGCAGCAGTAGGCAGGGAAGTCTGCTTCCTCCAGCCCAGTTGGATGCACCTAAGTCAGGATCCAAGCCTGTCTATTTATTTAAAGCATTTTTATCCCACTCCCCAGCTAAAGAGTTTCTAGGAGGGGCATACATACACTCGCTAAAAACAAGACAGTCTCTGCCTGCCGTCTTACGATCTAAAAAGTAATGACACAGAAGGCAAAGGCGCTTGGGAGGGAAGACGAGGAACAACTGGTCCTTTTAGCACTGCTGGAGGAATGGCCCAGTTTCCCATCTCATCTCCCTCTGCTGTAGTCTGCTGGAACCGCTGCTGAAAGCAATCTAAAATTCAACACAGCAGAAACCACAGAGGAAGGAGAGGGAAGGAGAGGCTGGAATTAGTAGGGAAGCAATATGTGCTTGTTTCAGTTACTTGTGGTTAGGCTTAGAGCTCCATCACACCTGCACGTTTGCCCTGGTTTACCCTCGAATTATGCACCCTCATTTCCACAGCGTGTGAAAGCCTGATCAACTTACACCTTTGCACTTTTATGTTTCATTCATCTTTACACCTCTCCTCTCATGCGCACCAGTGTATCACTGTTCTTCAATTAAAATGCCCCCCCCCCAGATATCCTTTGTACCTCGCCCTACAGTTCATTGGTTGGTGGTAGTTGGACACGGTGCCCTCCCTCCCTACATGGTTATTCTCTGTGGCCTAGGCTACGCCCGTTCCCCTCACCCTGCCAGCAGGCTTTGGAGCGTGAATATAGTAAAATTATTATTATTATTATTATTATTATTATTATTATTATTATTATTATTATTTATATAGCACCATCAATGTACATGGTGCTGTAGATGGAGCACCATGGAGCAAATCAGATGGAGGCTTACCTTTGAGTAAACCCCATTGAACAGAGAGAGAGAGAGACTTACTTCTGAATAAACAGAAGTAAGACCTCAGAAGTAAGCATGGGGTTGCAGAGCACTTCTTTCCAGTTTGCTGTTTTAAGACTTAAAAAACAAAGCTTCTGAGTGACCACCCTATTAAAAGTCAGTTTTATATGTGTTTACTCAGAAGTAAGTCTCTCTCTGTTCAATGGGGTTTACTCAAAGGTAAACATGTATTAGTATGAGCGGGATGTAAATGCAGTTGAAATCAATGGGATTTATTTTTGAGTAAGGGAACCAGGGGGGGATCTACACTACTGCTTTAAAGCGCTTTATAACAGTTTTGACAACTGTTGGGGCCCAGGACATACTGCATATACAGGTTTCAAAACGTTTTCAAAGTGCTTTAAAGCGCTTTAAAAGCAGTAGTGTAGATCCCCCCCAGCAGATCTGTAGCTTATGAACTTGAAGATGCACAGCTTCACATAATCAAAGCCATGGAAGATTGATCCTTCACATTAGTGAACTACCAGGAAAAGGGTTTAAGGGGAGATCTTTAAAAATCATAAAAAATCAAGGGATGACCCAATCGGATTCAAATTTGGCATGCTAAAGCCCTCCCTAAGAGCTATCACTGTGCCAATTTTGAACTCTTTATCTTTAAAAATGAGGGCGCCGCTGGCAAGTAGGGTGCATTTTCCACATTTCCCACATTTTTTTTAAGGTGAAAATGTCCGCTGGAGAAAAGGCATGCCCTTCTCCACCCCTTGAAAATGTGCCCTAATCCACACCAAGCACGATATTGCACTATGAAAGCGTCATGAAAGTGGGATATAAAAGGCTGGAGCCACACGACTGCTTTATTGCGGTATTGAAGTGCACTGACAACTGTTGGGGCCCATTGATACATACCACATACCGCTTTCATAGTGCTATATCCTGCTTGGTGTGGCTCTTGCCTTTCATATACCACTTTCATGGTGCAATATCCTGCTTGGTGTAGATTAGACCTGTGAGTTCAGTTTAGTTCTGGTGCTGAGGACAAATTTCAGGGTCCAGAATGATTTGCTTCCAAGTGTCTTTTGTAACACGTCCAGTTGGTGGATCTCAGAGTTATGGGGAAAATAAAAGTAGACCCCACAAGCCTGAAGTATGTCTGCCTGTGGGACAAGGCATATCTCAAATTCAAATGCCTGGAAAAATAAAAAATGTCTTAACTTGGTACTGAAAAGGATGTAATGTATATGCCAGGCACAACTCCTTAGGGGCCACCACCAAAAAAGCTCTCTCCTTTCTTATTGCGCAGTACAATAACAAAGCTTCCTTCTGAGAAGGAAGGCACTTGGAGAAGACTTCCAGCAGAGCCTCTCAAATATAGGCAGACTGGTACTGGAAGAGATGCTCCTCCAGGTATTTGGGACCAAAGCTGTTTAGGGATTTGAAGGTAGGTACCAGTACCATGAATTGGGCCTAGAAGCAAATAGACCATGGGTGGACAATACATGGTTCGCAAGCTACATGCACCCCCCTGGCCTTAAGTATGCCCACCTTCACCCCCATTGCCATCTCTCATTTTCTCCAAACTTGCTGCAGTGGAGCAAGAGGCAAAATCATTGGCAGCAAACTGCGAGAGAGGCCTAAAAAGGCCAGATTTAGCTTTAAACAAGGCAAGCCCCTTGTTTTAAAGCTAGATTTGGCCTTTTTAGGCCAACAGTGTGGTTTGCCACTGAAATTTGGTGGCAAACAGCCAATCGCTTTGCAGCTGTCCCTGCTGAAATTCGGCTGCTGACAGAGGTGCACTGCCAGAACTATTAGCTTCCACAATCTATATTTCGCCCCCTACAAACCAGAAAGTACCAACATTATAATTTTCCCGCCCCACCAGGCTTTCCAAAACGTAGCACCTGCTAACAAAGTTGTGAGAACATCCTTAGGGTCATAGTTGAGTACAAAGAAAGGGGCACGAAGTACCCCATTAACAATCAGCACTCGCCACGGCTGAAGACAGCCTACCCAACTGCACTGGCATGACATTGCAGTGTGGGTGTTCTTATGGTGTTAAAGCTCTGCTGTGCTTGGTGGTAACTGTGGTGCAGGAGTATTAAGACGGCTTATCTTAGGAGATACAAAGGGATTTCAGAGCACAGCATGTATCTTCTCATTTATTTTTTCTTGCTCAAACTTTTCTCTTTATCATAATTCTAGCATGTTCCCACAGGTAGTCTAACCAGAATTTTGAGATGTTCCCTTGTTTAATCTTGATGAAGCCCTGGGTAGTGTTTTTCTTTTCTTTTGTTCCAAAATAAAGTTGGTTAGGGTGTGGCAAAATTGATTCATGAAGTTTCAGTAAACAATTAAGTGTCTTTTATTAACATGCAGGATTAAGATAACCACACTTTTAACAAGTCCTAACTTTGGATTCTGTCTCACTCCCGTTGAAATAAACAAATAACATGTCCATTCATTTTGGAGGTTGCAATGTATGTGTGAATGTGTGTGTGTGTGTTTTGTGTGTAGGCAGTGTGTATGCATTATGCATGTGGAAGATGTATTAAACTCACTGGCACATTGTTTTAACTTTTTTAACTGCATCTATTGCTTTTAAATTATATATCGTTTTAACTTGGATTATGGTTTAATTTGTTTTTAACTCTGTATATTTATTGTTTTATACTGTATGTTTTTATCTGTATGCCGCCCTGAGATCTTAGTGATATAGGGCGGGATATAAATATTTTAAAATAAATTAATAAATAAATGAATTACCTGGCTTTCAACACAAAACATTCTCAAGGTGGGATGCAACAATTAAAATCACAACCTAATAAAATCATCAAGAAGCAAAACAACCTAACAAATAGCCAATTTAAACAAGCAAACAACTCTCAATAAAACCAAGAGATTGGATCTAAATTTAGGGCTTCTTCACATGAGCAAAATAAAGCATTGCTTGTGACTGGCCACTCACGGAAGTTTGCGCATCCTTTTGACGACGTCGGCATCAGCCAGGATGTCTCCCCTGGTTTACCCACCCACCTTATTCCATTTTAAAATAGACCAGAGAAAAGCTGGAATGGACCCTAATGGTGCAAAATTGGCAGTGTGTAGTGCTGGGGTTGCACTATGAACTTGCCAAAGAAGGACTTTCCTGTGTCTGCAATCAAGGGAGAAGAGAGTAAACTACCTCCCTGCAACAAAGGGAGGCGGATCTGATCCCCCCCCCCATCCCACCAAGAGTGTCGCTTTCAGTTCTATGGGGCTTACTCTCAAGTAAGTGTGCCTAGGGTTTCAGACTTAAAGCACAATCTTACATCTACTCAGAAGTCGTGGCTTTCCTGGGGAATACGAGGAAACAGTACAGCACAAATTAACCTAGGGAAACAAGACTTCCCCTCCCCTCCTTTGCACATATACCAGTAGGGTGGCCATATGACAAGGAGGACAGGACTCCTGTATCTTTAACAGTTGTATTGAAAAGGAAATTTCAGCAGGTGTCACTTGTATAAATGGGGAACCTGGCGAAACTTCCTCTTCATCACAACAGTTAAAGCTGCAGGTGCCCTGCCCTCTTTTAAATCCGGTCACTCTAGTATAGCTCCTGCACCTTTAACTGTTGTGATGAAGAGGGAATTTCACCAGGTTCTCCATATATACAGATGACACCTGCTGAACTTCCCTTTTCTATGCAACTGTTAAAGATACAGGAGCCCTGTCCTCCTTTTCATATGGTCACCCTATATACCCGGGAGGGAGGTTCTCCCTCTATTCAAACCTTTCAAGGAGCCCCAGGAAACAGCAAGATCTTCTGCCTTGTCATCCCTCTCCTCCCATGTAATCAGCTCACATTAATTGTGCCAAAAAACCAGGAAACACAACAACCCTGGGTAAACCACACAATTTCCCTTACTGTAGAGATACTAGTGATACTTCAAGTAGAACCATTAAAATCAATGGATCTTATGTTAGCTATCATTAGCACAAGTACCATTGTTTTCAGTGGGTCTATTCTAAGTAGCACTAAATCTGGTCAAGAGGGCAGGGCTCCTGCAGCTTTAACTGTTGTGTTGAAGGGGGTATTTCACCAAGTGCTGCATGCGTACAAATGACACCGGCAGAAATTCCCTTTTCTATACAACTATTAAAGATACAGGAGCTCTGTCCTCCTTTCCATATGGTCACCCTATACCAACCCAAAACTAAAATAGGCGGATTATTTTGGCTCCACCCTCTTCAGCCCCACCTACTAGTGCAAGAGCTTTTCCATAATGGAATTCTGCCCTCTGGTTGAAAAAACGTTCCCCACCCCATGTCTATTGTGACTAAGTCCCTTTCTACACTTCCCAGCCTTCCAGGAGGGAGAGGGGAGGATCTCATGATATTCTGCTCGCAAGATTCACACACATACGCAACATCCTGGGAGGAAGGAGGGATGTCGCACCCGGAATTTAAAAAAATAAATGAATAGGGGAAATGAGCGTAAATGCGCACCCAACAAAAATGTAAGTTTTTAAAAAACTGACTCCACTCTCCCCTCACCCCCAATGGGCACAGAGCGCCCGAAGAGCTCTATGCCCTGTGCCTGTTTCCCACCTCCTTGTGTTTAGCCACAAGGAGGCAGGACAAAGCAGGGGCAGACGCCCACGCATCCCCCGCAGTCCCGGGATGGTCCTGGGACTGCAGAAAACCCGATATCCCCAGTTTCCGATTTCCTGGGGTTTCTCCGCGGTCATCCATGGTTGACCCCGGGATCCCCTGTGTGTCATTTGGATGCACAGGGACGACCCCGGGACAACCCCAGGGAAAAACAATGATGTAGAAAGGGCCTAAATCCAACCCAGTGCCTTTCCATTGGTGGTGCCGTCTGGAAGCGGGAGACATTTAAGTTTATTTTAAACTTTGATGGAGGGGGAGGACAACTTCCAACCCATAACCTTGTGAATGGGCACAGAAAGATGGAGTGAGGGCCACCAATTTGGATGGCTTTAAAAGGAGGTTGGATAAATTCCTGGAGGAGAAGGCTATCAATACCTACAAGCCCTGATGGTTATGTGCTACCTCCAGTATCAGAGGCAGTAAGCCTTTGTGCACTAGTTGTTGGGGAACATGGGTGGGAGGGTGCTATTGCACTGTGTCCTGTTTTGTTGGTCCCTGGTCGATAGCTGGTTGGCCTCTGTGTGAACTAGATGGACCCTTGGTTTGATCTAGCATGGCACGTCTTATGTTCTTAAATCTTTATCTTGGCTCATCTTGGCCCAGTTTACATCAGAATTCTTAAGGCCTTGTAAACACGCCACAATCAAGCATCTAGGAGTATAAGCACATTACTGCTCCTTGACCTTTTCCTTACTATGTCTTGATATTTTCAGAATGGCACAAATGGCCTATAAAAAGAAACGGCTCTCTCCCAGAGTCACCATGTGCTTTTGATTTCGGTCAGCAATGGGTGTAACAGCCGGCTTTGTTAGAAATACACAGCTATTTCCCACCCCCACTACCCACCCCCAAGATGCCACTTCTTTATTCTCCTTTCAAACATCCCGATACACAAAACTAAGGTGGGTGGAAGAAGAGATGATTCGTTGGGTGTATTATTTATGCATTACCCTAAAATCTTTATTTACTGTTATGACTTAAGAAAGTGGAAAGCCCCATACAAGTTGCAGAACGAGAGATCCGATGATCAGTATCACAACGTATGCAAAACCAACGAACAAACAAAAATAATAGAAAAATCGCAATAAATCATTGTACCTTTCTTCTGTGGATCCATTTCAGACTCATTGCACTGACCCTGAGGAGCGAAATAGGGACAGAGCCAACTGTTTTTCATGCAGAAGATGCCAAGAAGAACATAAAAAGAGCCATGCTGGATCAGACCAAGGGTCCATCTAGTCCAGCACTTTGTTCATATGGTGGCCAACCAGCTGTCGACCACGGACCCACCAACACGACATGGTGCAACAGTACCCTCCAACAGTACCCTGTGTCTTCTGCATCTGCAGGATTCCTGCATTGAGCAGGGGGTTGGACTTGATGGCCTTGTTGGCCCCTTCCAACTCTGCTATTCTATGATTCTATGATTCTGAACACAGCCCAGCTTTCTGGCTTAACCACCATGGTTAAAGCCATGATTTAAGGTGTCTTCTGAACAGGACCAAGGAGTTGTACAGGCTTTCCCTCCACTTATCTTCCCCATTTGTCCCTCTATGGAAATGTGGAGGGGAAACCATGTCAGTTCAAGGAATGCCCCACTTACCTGCTCTCCTGTGAAATGGGCAAGTTTGGGGGAGAAGCCCTTGAAAACTGCACTGATGCCAATTACCTTCACACAAGCATAGGGTGACATCATCGTTGTTGTTGTTGTTGTTGTTGTTGTTGTTGTTGTTATTATTATTATTATTATTATTATTATTATTATTTGTATCTTTTGCCCAATACTGGGCCTGTCCTCTTTTGTATCTGATCACTCTAGTATAGCTCCTGCAGCTTTAACTGTTGTGACGAAGAGGGGATTTCACCAGGTGCTGCATGCATACAAATGACACCTGCTGAAATTCCCTTTTCTATGCAACTTTTAAAGATACAGGAGCCCTGTCCTCCTTTCCAAATGATCACCATACACAAGCACACCTTCTGTGAGCTCCAGTGGAACTGGCAAGTTGGACAGAAGCATATCAATTTCACTGAGGTGGATTTCCTTCATCCTTTCCCCACCCACTTCCTGGTGAAACTGACAAGTTAGGGGAAATCTTGTCCATTTCAGCAATTTCTTGCTCCTTCTCTGGATATTTTTCTTTTAAAATTAATATAGAGGATCGGAGAAAGAAATTGAAATTACTTTTTTTTTTAACATGGCTTTCTGGTTCAAATAACGGTGATCAGGATTGGCCCAAGACATTTTACTGCCTGAGGCAGAAAACAAGATGGCCACCCCTTCCCATCCCAAGCTAACTGGACTAGCAGATGAATCTGTCTTCAATGCTGATGAGGGGACAGCATTTTCTGCCACACCTGAAGGCAGCAGACTAACTTAGGGGGCGCAGAGCAGGCCTCATGGCCTACATTTTTCTACTCCAACGCCTTCCTACCATCTCCGAGCATCTGCTGCCTGAAGCAACTGCTTTGCTTTGCCTAACGGTAGAGCCAGCCCTGACAAAAATCGTATTCTCAGAGAGCAGCAGCACTAATAGCCATCCACCACCGCTAGAATAAATGGTTAAAGTGAAGCCCAATTCACACATACACCCCCCCCTCAGGGCTTGGTTTATTTCGATGAAATGGACCATGCCACCCCCCCCCCACACTCACTCCCTTACATGGTCAGGAATCATAGAATAGCAGAGTTGGAAGGGGCCAACAAGGCCATCGAGTCCAACCCCCAGCTCAATGCAAGAATCTACCTTAAAGCACACCTGACAGATGGTTGTCCAGCTGCCTCTTGAATGCCTCTAGTGTGGGAGAGCCCACAACCTCCCTAGGTAACTGATTCCATTGTCGTACTGCTCTAACAGTCAGGAAGTTTTTCCTGATGTCCAGCCGGAATCTGACTTACTGTAACTTGAGCTTTCCCCCTCCCCATTAAAATGAATGGGGAAACCTACACCCAACAGTGCTCACAGTTGCATGTGTGGAGGCTTTGACTGGGATGAATGTGATATTTAATTATTACAATATATTATATTTAGGGTTATATTTATATTACAATATATTATATTTAGGGCTGATGTTCTCCTATTTCAGATCTGGTGGGCCTCTAATGTGGTGTGTTTCCACTGACAACTTAAGACACATTTGTTTGCCTGTAAGACACATTTGTATGCCCTTACAACACATTTGTATGTTTCCCTTACTGCTAGCATTAATTACCAGATAACCCTGGTTATTTTAACATTTTATTGTTTCAAACAAATCAAAACATTTTATTCTTTGTGACTAATAGCCATTATAAACAAATGTGATTGTTTTATGCATTTTGTTGCTTTATTGGTTTTATGTTATTTTAGTTTTTTTTAAAAAACAAAACAAAAAATCTTGTGAACCACTTTGGGGTTTAAGAAAGGAAAGGGGGGGGGGAAGCAGCATAGGTATTTTCTGAAATAAAATAAAATAAATAATTTGTACTTCAGTATAACATATGAAGTCATCGTATTTATGTTTGAAGCGGGTATGTTATTTCTTGTGCTAGTTTTTATCAGAACGTTGGCTTCACGACAGCGACTCAGTCCGTGCCCTCGGGTTCATGAGGAATCTAAATAAATAATAGAATAAATTACACAGGATTTGTTAAACCTGATGGAACTGGAGCTAAAGAACCGTTTCTTTCAAAAGTAATTATATTTTCTTGTCAGCATTCTTCCAAAGAGTATGTAACTTGAGCCTGAAGCCATCTCTGCCTTTTCTCATTTTCTCTGGGGAAGGCCAGACGAACCACAATTCAAGCTGTACGGCATATGCCCAGAGATGGCCTTTGTTTTAAGAGCAACAAGACATGTGTGAATTCCTGGGCCTGGCAAAGAATATTTGACCAGAGAATGTTTCTGAAGCAACCAAAGCTGGGCCAAAAGAAACTGACTGCACATTCTTAGGATTACAGCTGGAACACAGCTGGAGGGGTAGGTAGAACTTTTTTCCGCCTGAAGGCCGAATTGGAACCGTTCTTGGGGGCTGCATCCTGGTGGTGGGTAGAGATGAAGGCAAAAGGGGGGTGGAGCCAAAGGCAGAATGAGAGGGACAAAAATACTCCAGGAGGAAATCTACACATCCATTCGAAGGCGCATTCCAGACGCAGGCAAGCGCCCCGAAGCTCCACATGTAGACCCTGGCTTTGAGAGGCGGGAAAAGACGCCTTTTCTATTCTCAGTTCTCATCAGCTGCTGTTGATCAGCCTCCTCCTCCTCTCCCACGCTCTGGTCTCTCCACGGTAACAGCAGAGCAGCAGCGTTGTGGGTGAATGTGAGGAGTTTCCCGGACGAGCAAGGCAATCCTATATACAGGATGGTCGAACAGTGTGTGTGTGTGTGTGAGAGAGAGAGAGAGAGGGAGAGAGAGGGAGCCGCAGCACGAGCAAGGCAATCCTATATACATGTCTACTCAGAAGCCCAATTGGGTTCAACAGGATTTACTTGCGTGTAAGCACGCTCAGTATTAGGGGGGATCCGCACGTCACTCCCAGAGCGCTTCTATGCGGTCCCAGTGCACCCCGAAAACTATAGTGTGACTTCCCTGTAAAAGAAACGATGAAGAGGCGTCCATGCCGCCGCCGCCGACGACGACGAGGAGAGCTCGGCAAAAGAAGGCGGGGTGGAGAGCTTCTTCCGCTTTTCACCCCGCCTTCTTTTGCCGAGCTCTCCTCGCCGGCGGAGAGCTCTCCTTGTCGTCGTCGGCGGCGGCGGCATGGACAGCTCTTCGCCGTTTCTTTTACAGGGAAGTCACACTATAGTTTTCGGGGTGCACTGGGACCGCATAGAAGCGCTCTGGGAGCGACGTGCGGATCCCCCCTTAGAATCCCGAGCTGATCAACAGCAGTTGGGAATCTCCCCGTTGAGAACTGAGGAGAATAGAAAAGGCGTCTTTTCCCGCCTCTCAAAGGCAAGGGTCTACACGTGGAGCTTCGGGGCGCTTGCCTGCGTCTGGAGTGCGCCTTCGAATCGACGTGTAGATTTCCTCCAGATCCCAGGATATTTGAGCTTAAAGGCCTCACTGCCAGTGACTAAACCTTGGGAGAGGCATTTCGACGTTTGAGAATGGGGAGAAAAGTGCACAAACGCAGAGGAGCCATGGGGGAGGGGGTGTGGCCCAGCAAAAGGGGCGTGCCTCATTCCGAGAACCCCTCAGAGCTAGGTGTTGGCTTGCCGCTCCACGCACAGTCCTCCTGGCAGCGAGGGTGACCACATGGAAAGGAGGACAGGGCTCCTGTACTCTTTAACAGTTTGTTTAACAAAAACGACAATTGACAGCTTAGCAAAATGGGCAGGCAGGGGGGCGGTTGAGATGGAAAATATTCAGCAGTAATCCATTTAAACAAGTAAGCAACCTTTAAAAACAAGGGAAGATTTATTAGGGAGGGATTTATTTATTTATTTTGCAATAATGGGGCTTTTCAGCTAAAAACAACTTGTAAACAACTTGGGTCTGAGGATCTAATCCTGTTTTTCAAGCACTAATTTGCCTCTTTGCTTAAAGACCCAGAGAACAATTAAGCCCAATGACGTTGAGAAGTCATTTACAACGCAATGCGACAGTCTCTCTCTCTCTCTCTCCCTCCCTCTCTCCATCTAGGAAGCACAAGGGAGAATTGCTTACCGGGTTAAAAAGGTACTATTGTATTTGCATTGTGCCACTTTTACTCAAAGGTCGGATCCTTGAATCCAAAGGAATTGCTCTGGGAAAGCTCACAAGAGCATGAAATTGAAACAATATCTCTTTGGCACATGTGGGTGTGAGTGGGTGTGCGCGCACACTCACACACACATCTTAGCCTTCACATGGACTTAAAATTGGCTAAAACTTCCCACTTGGGGCAGGGGGACACCTTTGAGTCATAATACCTTATTGGAAGAATCAGCTAAATGTATAGTGTAGCAATATGTGCAGGTGAGGGGAGGGGGAGGGGAAATCATGTTACAAATTATAATTAGAAACTGAAACAAAAGTTGCAGTGCGGCTTGCTCCTGTTTAGGGTGTCAGCCAGCCAGCCAGCCACGCTCCTTCCAGAATATTCCATTCATAGAATCATAGAATAGCAGAGTTGGAAGGGGCCTACAAGGCCATCAAGTCCAACCCCCTGCTCAATGCAGGAATCCACCCTAAAGCATCCCTGACAGATGGTTGTCCAGCTGCCTCTTGAAGGCCTCTAGTGTGGGAGAGCCCACAACCTCCCTAGGTAACTGATTCCATTGTCGTACTGCCATTCCATTCTCTCCCCTCCCCCCCCCCCCGAGTTTTCAATCACCCGCCCCGTTCATCATAGGGCTGTTTTTGCATACTCCTCCCTTAGGGATTTTTTCTGAAGGGCTTTTTAAAAAATCCTTCTGCAAACTTTGTGCCCCACCCCCACCCCACCCGGTCGCCACTAAGGGTGTGTAGAGAGTGCCATTTTGGATATATAAGAATCCACACTTGGAGAAGGCGTTCATTATTGCTGTATAGGATTAGGAAAGTTATTGACTATAAAACAGTAATTTAAGTCTCATTCTACTCTACACCAAGCAGGATATTGCACAATGAAAGTGGTATGAAAGCAAGATATAAAAGGCAGGAGCCACATCAAGCAGGATACAGCACTATGAAAGCGGTATGAAAGCAGTATAAGGTATGTGTCAATGGCCCCCAACAGTTGTCAGTGCACTTCAATACTGCTATAAAGCAGTAGTGTGGCTCCTGCCTTTTATATACCTTTAAAGCCCTAAATGGTTTGGGTCCAGGTTACCTGCGGGATCGCCTTCTCCCATATAGTCCGCCCCGCACACTCAGGTCCTCTGGGGAGAACTTACTTCAGTCAGCTAAAACTAGGCTGACATCAGTTTCCCAGAGGACCTTTTCTTCTGTCGCCCCCAGATTGTGGAACGGCCTGCCGGAGGAGATTCGTAAAATTAACTCTCTGTGTGATTTTAAGGCAGCTTTAAAGACTAGCCTTTTCCAGCAGGCCTATCCAGATCAATGTTAAATCATGAATTTTTAAGATGTGTTGATTTCTGTTCTAATGTTGTTCCCCGCCTCGATCCAAAGGGAGAGGCGGGTAAGAAATAAAACATCATCATCATCATTATTATTATTATTATTATTATTATTATTATTATTATTATTATTATTATTATATACCACTTTCATAGTGCAATATCCTGCTTGGTGTAGACTAGGCCTAAGTAGAACTTTAGTTGGATTCTACCCATAGGGTCTACTCCTCCAGGACAGGTGGAACACAGCAGGACTTGTACACTCATTCATTTTACAATTCAGTGGTAGCCAAATGACTGCTCTAATCTCATCTTCGACCAGAAATTTCTACACGTCACAACTTCATATCTGGAGCTCCCTTTCTGCCTCTGCAGCTTCTTAGATGCAGCAAAAAGTGTTTTCAAAAAGCGTTAATCAGGATCTCCTGCATGTATACCATCTTGTTCTGCGCTTCAGGACTTTATCCCTGTAGTTAAAAGTTCTTACATCTAATTGCTATGGGTGCATAAAACATTTTTCTCCTTGGGTAATCCAGGGAAAATTCAGACTCTGACTGGTTTGAGCTAATTTTCTCTGTTATGGTGTGTGTCCAGAATCAGCTGCTTTCATTGTCTTTGAAACCCGAAGCCCTCGGCCCAAACTTGAGGTAGGTTTGCTAGATGTTTGCCTTATATAGTCAAAGAAGTGGGTCTTCGGGAGGTCATATCCAAAATGACAGTGAAAAAATGCAGTTGGGGCAGAAAAGCAAATAAACCATGGCCTATTGCCAGTAGCGGTTTGCATGCCCTCTTTCTTCTTGTTTGATGAGAACCATGTTGTCTTGTGAAGGGAGATAGACGTGTACACCAAAGCTCGACTTTCTAATTTCTAAATAGATACAGGGGCTTGGGCTGGGGAAGCCCCTGGTAGGTTTTATCCTCAGGGTCAAATTATCTGTCTCCTACTCTCTGCTTCCTGCAATATTCTTCAGGGACCTGAGAAAATAGAGCCATTTTCAGAGCAACGTATGGCTTTATTAAAACAGTTTTACTATCAACCAGTATTTCATAGAATCATAGAATAGTAGAGTTGGAAGGGGCAAATAAGGCCATCAAGTCCAACCCCCTGCTCAATGCAGGAATCCACCCTAAAGCATCCCTGACAGATGGTTGTCCAGCTGCCTCTTGAAGGCCTCTAGTGTGGGAGAACCCGTGACCTTTCTAGGTAACTGGTTCCACTGTCATACTGCTCTAGTAGTCAGGAAGTTTTTCCTGATGTCCAGCTGGAATCTGGCTTCCTGTCACTTGAGCCCATTATTCAGTGTCCTGCACTCTGGGAGGATCAAGAAGAGACCCTGGCCCTCCTCTGTCTGACAACCTTTTAAGTATTTGAAGAGTGCTATCATGTCTCCCCTCCATCTTCTCTTCTCCAGGCTAAACATGCCCAGTTGTTTCAGTCTCTCTTCATAGGGCTTTGTTTCCAGACCCCTGATCATCCTGGTTGCTCTCCTCTGAACATGCTCCAGCTTGTCTGCATCCTTCTTGAATTGTGGAGCCCAGAAACTGGACGCAATACTCTAGATGAGGCCTAACCAGGGCCAAATAGAGAAGAACCAGCGCCTCACACGATTTGGAAGCTATACTTCTATTAATGCAGCCCAAATTAGCATTTGCTTTTTTTGCAGCCACATCACACTGTTTAGGACTGCCATCCTGAACCAGCACACTCCAGATGCGTTGAACTGCAAGCCCCCTCATTCCAAGTCATGCTGGCAGGGAATGATGGGCATTGCAGCCCAACCCCTCTGAAGATTATCAGGTTGTGGGAGACTGATTTAGAGTGAGGCTTGTAAGAATTTCTCAGTGTTGCCTGGGTAGGTGTAGCTTGTGGGGAGAGTGTGGCAGTGCTGGTTGGGGATGGTGGGAACTGTAATCCCACAAATTTGGAGGACACTAGGTTGGGGAAGGGTGGAGTAGAAAAAGATTGTGCTAAATGGGAGAGTGGCTCCATGGTAGGGCATGTGCTTCGCATGCAGACGAACCCAGAGTGAATCCTTGACATCTTCAGGAAGGGCTAGGAAAAGCGTGCCATGCTATCAGTCAGTAGAAACCAGGGTAGGCAATCCAGAGTCCTCCAAATGTTTTGGACCATAACTCCCATCATCCCTGCCCATTGGTCCTGTTATCTGGGGCTGGTGGGAGCTGTAGTCCAAAACATCTGGAGGGCATCAGGCTGCCTACTCCTGATGTAAACAACACTGTGCTAGACAGACCAGTGCCCTGATTTGATATTAGACAGCCTCTTATGGAAAATTAGTTTGAGCTGGCCCAAGGCAAAGATAGACACACATCAGAGTTTTGGCCTTCAACACCCAGAAGACCCTGTCAATATGGCCAGTGGTCAGGAATGCTGGGAACTGAAGTACAAAAGATCTAGAGTGCTTCTTGCCCTGGCCTAAAGCACCTTCTCCCATTCACCATGGCTTCCAGCAGATCGCAGCTTCTCACGGCTATTGCACTTCACAAAACAGAAGCAAATTGACATGTATGGTGCATATTTGCGGCTCAACCCAAAAGGAATACAGAGGCAACGCCTGCTTTGCAATTTGGAGGACTCAGACCAGCCCAGGCTGTTTATGGACAAGGGCAGATTCAGGACTGGAGGTCATGGAGAAGTCAAACTGCTTCATAAATATATACAATTCCTCTTTTTAAACAGAAGGGGCCTTTTACTGTGGCAGGTTGTCAGTTCAGGTGTTCATCAACCTACTACGCCCCAGGACTCACGGATCTCTTTTTTTAAGGAAAAGAATAGAGGTAAAGCTTGTGCCTTGAAGTTTCAACCGACTTGCCTTTTCCAGATCTCTTCTTTGGGACACATCACAATGGTTGCTTAGATTTGTTGGGTACTTAACAGGTTAAAAATGGTGATGACAATTATGTGGGGTAGTGGACAAAGTCTTAAACTTGCATACTTGAAAGACTGTGGCCGTAGCTAGACCTAAGGTTTATTCCTGGATCGTCCAGGGGTCAAACCTGTTCATCTAGGTGACACACAGGGGATCCAGTGCTCAGGCAGGGGTCTAGCTGTGGCCACAGTTCTCCCTTACAAGCTTGCCCATGCTCTGAGATCTTCAGAAGAAGCCCTTCACTCAGTCCCATCACCGTCACAGGTATGCCTGGTGGGAACTCAGGAGAGGGCCTTCTCGGTGGCTGCTCCAGGGCTCTGGAACTCCCTTCCCAGGGAAGCTAGACTGGCTCCCTCCTTGCTATGCTTCTGGAGGCAAGCAAAAACTTTTTTGTTCTGGCAGGCCTTTTGGGGAATAGTCTGGATCTCTGTTTAGGAGTTAGATTTTTTAAAATTGTTATTTGTATTTTAAATGTTTTAAACGTTTTAATATTGCAGCAGGTTTAATTATATTTTTAACTTTTGTATAATTCTATTTATATGTTTTAATTTTGTAAAGCCACAAAGATCCGTATGCCTACCGATTTTTATTTCTAAAGGTATTTTTAATTAAACATTTTTAATTTAAGAGTGCCCACAACACTCTTTCAAAATTCCAAATGTGTTCACTGACCCAAAAATGTTGCCCCCTCCCCTGCTGTGCAAGGATAGTCTTCTATTTGAAAGGACCCTCTATCAGAAGGGTTGTCCAGTCCAATTTGGGTTTAAAGCTAAAGAAGAGAAAGGGAGAGACAGCAACAGGGGCCTTGGAATTGCTCTTCAAGCCTTAGCACCTGGATAGCAGACTGAGCAGGTACACAGGACAGCTGGCTGCAATTTACCCCACAATGGTTGAGATGTATTATATTGCTTGTTGTTGTTGTTTATTCGTTCAGTCGTTTCCGACTCTTCGTGACTTCATGGACCAGCCCACGCCAGAGCTTTCTGTCGGCCGTCACCACCCCCAGCTTCCCCAAGGTCAAGTCTGTCACCTCCAGAATATCATCCATCCATCTCGCCCTTGGTCGGCCCCTCTTCCTTTTGCCTTCCACTTTCCCTAGCATCAGCCTCTTCTCCAGGGTGTCCTGTCTTCTCATTATGTGGCCAAAGCACTTCAGTTTTGCCTTTAATACCATTCCCTCAAGTGAGCAGTCTGGCTTTATTTCCTGGAGTATGGACTGGTTTGATCTTCTTGCAGTCCAAGGCACTCTCAGAATTTTCCTCCAACACCACAGTTCAAAAGCATCTATCTTCCTTCGCTCAGCTTTCCTTATGGTCCAGCTCTCGCAGCCATAGGTTACTACGGGGAATACCATTGCTTTAACTATGCGGACCTTTGTTGTCAGTGTGGTGTCTCTGCTCTTAACTATTTTATCAAGATTTGTCATTGCTCTCCTCCCAAGAAGTAAACGTCTTCTGATTTCCTGGCTGCAATCAGTAATCTTTGCTCCCAGAAATACAAAGTCTGTCACTGCCTCCACGTTTTCTCCCTCTATTTGCCAGTTATCATTCAAGCTGGTTGCCATAATCTTGGTTTTTTTGAGGTTTAACTGCAACCCGGCTTTTGCACTTTCTTCTTTCACCTTTGTCATAAGGCTCCTCAGCTCCTCCTCGCTTTCAGCCATCAAAGTGGTGTCATCTGCATATCTGAGGTTGTTAATGTTTCTTCCTGCAATTTTAACTCCAGTCTTGGATTCGTCAAGCCCAGCACGTCGCATGATGTGTTCTGCATACAAGTTGAATAGGTAAGGTGAGAGTATACAACCCTGCCGTACTCCTTTCCCAATCTTAAACCAGTCCGTTGTTCCGTGGTCTGTTCTTACCGTTGCTACTTGTTCGTTATACAGATTCCTCAGGAGGCAGACAAGATGACTTGGTATCCCCATACCACCCAGAACTTGCCACAGTTTGTTATGATCCACACAGTCAAAGGCTTTAGAATAGTCGATAAAACAGAAATAGATGTTTTTCTGGAACTCCCTGGCTTTCTCCATTATCCAGCGGATATTGGCAATTTGGTCTCTAGTTCCTCTGCCTTTTCTAAACCCAGCTTGTACATCTGGCAATTCTCGCTCCATGAATTGCTGGAGTCTACCTTGCAGGATCTTGAGCATTACCTTGCTGGCATGTGAAATAAGTGCCACTGTCCGATAGTTGGAACATTCTTTAGTATTTCCCTTTTTTGGTATGGGGATATAAGTTGATTTTTTCCAGTCTGATGGCCATTCTTGTGTTTTCCAGATTTGCTGGTATATGGCATGCATCACCTTGACAGCATCATCTTGCAATATTTTAAACAGTTCAGCTGGGATACCGTCGTCTCCTGCTGCCTTGTTATTAGCAATGCTTCTTAAGGCCCATTCGACCTCACTCTTCAGGATGTCTGGCTCTAACTCACTGACCACACCGTCTGAGCTATCCCCGATATTATTATCCTTCCTATACAGATCTTCCGTATATTCTTGCCACCTTTTCTTGATCTCTTCTGTTTCTGTTAGGTCCTTGCCATCTTTGTTTTTGATCATACCCATTTTTGCCTGGAATTTACCTCCGATGTTTCTAATTTTCTGGAAGAGGTCTCTTGTCCTTCCTATTCTATTGTCTTCTTCCACTTCCGCGCATTGCTTGTTTAAAAATAATTCTTTATCTCTTAGAATCATAGAATCATAGAATAGCAGAGTTGGAAGGGGCCTACAAGGCCATCGAGTCCAACCCCCTGCTCAATGCAGGAATCCACCCTAAAGCATCCCTGACAGATGGTTGTCCAGCTGCCTCTTGAATGCCTCTAGTGTGGGAGAGCCCACAACCTCCCTAGGTAGCTGATTCCACTGTCGCACTGCTCTAACAGTCAGGAAGTTTTTCCTGATGTCCAGCCGGAATCTGGCTTCCTTTAACTTGAGCCCGTTATTCCGTGTCCTGCACTCTGGGAGGATCAAGAAGAGATCCTGGCCCTCCTCTGTGTGACAACCTTTTAAGTATTTGAAGAGTGCTATCATGTCTCCCCTCAATCTTCTCTTCTCCAGGCTAAACATGCCCAGTTCTTTCAGTCTCTCTTCATAGGGCTTTGTTTCTAGACCTCTGATCATCCTCGTTGCCCTCTTCTGAACACGCTCCAGCTTGTCTGCGTCCTTCTTGAATTGTGGAGCCCAGAACTGGACGCAATACTCTAGATGAGGCCTAACCAGGGAATTTTCTGGCTAACCTCTGGAATTTTGCATTTAATTGGGCATATCTCCCCCTATCACTGTTGCCTTTTGCTTTCCTTCTTTCTTGGGCTACTTCCAGTGTCTCAGCAGACAGCCATCTTGCCTTCTTGGTTTTCTTTTTCTTTGGGACGTTTTTTGTTGCCACCTCTTGGACAATGTTGCGAACTTCTGTCACTACTTGGATCAGAAGTCCTGGGTTCAAATCACAGCTTAGCCATGGATTTCAGTGCATCTGCTTAGGCTGGTTGCTCTTTCTTACCTGAAACTGCCTCCCAGGACTGTTGTGAAGATAAACTGGAGCTCCTTGGATGGAGAGCAGGAAACTCCAGCCTCTATGGTAATTCACCCATTGGGGATGCTTGCTAGCTCCTTTATTTAAACCAAAGTATGTCAATCAATCTTAGAAAATACTGGGAACGGATTTGCTGAGAAGTTCCAAATTGGTCAGGAGCGTCAACTGGACTGAAACTTTTAAAAACCTTAGTGAACAAGGCATCTTCTGGTGTAACTGGATGATTTTTAGCATAGGGTGTAAACGTATGCAGTGGGCTGGATGAAAGGACATTGCCTTTTGGATAAATCCTGGATCTGATTGTGCCCTCGATGTCTGTCATTCCTCAGTGACTCTTGAGTTTGAATGTCATTTTATTTCTTTGGAGGTTAGGCATACCTACGGTGACCATATGAAAAAGAGTACAGGGTTCCTGCCGCTCTAACTGTTGTGATGAAGAGAGAATTTCACCAGGTGATGCATGCCTACAAATGACACCTGCTGAAATTCCCTTTTCTGTGCAACTGTTGAAGATACAGGAACCCTATCCTCCTTTTCATATGGGCATACCTGTTTTCTGCTCTGGAGTGCACATCTAGCCAGATTTTTTAAAAATTAAAATGATAAACAGCAGTGGTGCCATATTTCTCAACCCACCCACCCCCAAATATATTATGCATTCAGGCACGATGGTACAATTGCCAGAGCCATATGGGAGTATCTCACTACATCCATAAAAACGTGACTGGGCATGCTTTGAGTGACTGGGCAAAAGACCCATTTGGATGGAATCCTAAGCATATGTTTTCTTGGACGTCTGTCCCATAGAAACCAGTGGGGCTTACTTCTGAATAAACACGGGGGAAGCTCTGGCTTCGCCCTTCTACCCTCTGCTATTTTGCTGGGTCCCCCAGGCCTGCAACACATTCAGGGCCTGGAAGGAGAAGCTAAGCAAAGATGTTTTGTCCGCCCCCACCCCCCCGCCAGTTCACAGTTGTTCCCGGCTGTGTTCGAGTTCCCTAATCCTATTTAATCGCAGCAAAAGCTTTAATACTTGATCCCTCCTGAATTGCACGCTCAGAACTCAGGCCTGGCCTCTGGCAGAGTTTAGGCATCGCAGTCTGCAGGATGACATTTCATTTGTAGGAGGTGTTGGTTTCTTTTAGATTCTTTATCAGGATAGGCCACATTCCCTTGCATGGGAAGGGGGGTGGGGAGCTGTGTGTCAGCAGTGGGTGCAGCTGAAGCCGGCTGTGGGCAGGGAGAGATCCCAAAAGTGGGCGGGTCAGGGCACTTTCTTGTTCTGCCACTTCCTTTTCTCTCGCTCCCTCTTCCTTCCCACCCAGCGGTAGTCATATAGTGGAGCCCAGACTTAGCTGGGACAGATGTCATCTGTCCCCCCCTCCCAGAATTCCCTGTTCCCTCTGAGCTTAGCTTCGATTGTCACTCTAGCTGGGGGGAAATGAATTTCTCCAACAACAGTATAGTGTCCCCTGCTATAATGCAAAGTATTTGAGGGTGGCTGGGGTGTGTGTGTCTTCATGGCGCCACTTCCCTCCGAAACCCCATGGTTTCCCTCTCCTGGGGTGGCGTTGAGTAACCCCGACGCCAAGGGGAGAGAGAGAGAGCAGTTTCCTGAGGTCATCGGGGAACTGCAGCTGCCGCTGCCCTGGTCCTGGTGGAAGGCGACCAGTCACCTGGATTCGCCCTGGAGTGACGTCAGATGGTGGAACAGCTGTACTGACCTCGCTCCCATTGAAAAAGTTGGGGCAAGTCCCCAATTTTTTCAATCCCCAGCTTTGAAGGAAAGTCCCACGGTGGCTGCAAAGCTGCGCCTGTGTCGTATAACTGATGCAGCACGGATCCACAGCCACTACGGGGCTTTTCCCGCATATAGACAGTCTTGAATGTGTAATTGAGATTAGGGTGACCCTATGAAAAGGAGGACAGGGCTCCTGTATCTTTAACAGTTGTATTGAAAAGGGAATTTCAGCAGGTGTCATTTGTATATATGGAGAACCTGGTGAAATTTCCTCTTCATCACAACAGTTAGAGCTGCAGGTGCCCTGCCCTCTTTTAAATCTGGTCACTCTAGTATAGCTCCTGCACCTTTAACTGTGGTGATGAAGAAGAAATTTCACCAGGTTCTCCATATATACAAATGACACCTGCTGAAATTCCCATTTCTATGCAACTGTTAAAGATACAGGAGCCTTGTCCTCCTTTTCATATGGTCACCTTAAATTCAATTGCCCATCCAGTCAGCTTTTGTTCATGGAATGGGAACGGCCGCCATTCTGTCCTTCGCTCTAGGCAGCGAAATCTCTACAGCCAGCCTTGTCACTCACTCATGCTGTGCTTGCCTTGTACACAGTTTATATTTAAAAACCTTTAGTTTAATACAGTAGTCAGTAACTTTTGCTGCATCACACCCACACCCACACACACACACACCTACTCACTCACAGCTTTAACCCCTTCCTGCCACTGCAAAAAAAGAAAAGAAAAATTGCTGTAAAAACAGACTCCGTGATTCCTGCCACAGTAGCCTCATCCCTAGTATGTTCCCAGAGTGTCCCAAAAACCAGGCTGGATCCTTTGAGCACTTCTTCCTAAGATGCTCTAGTAGGAATTAGGTTTTAGGCTCTATAATGTCGAGGTCTTCATCTTCATTTTAATATTTATTTATTTGTATTTATTTATTCTGCTATACTGCCCAATAGGCAACGCTCTCTGGGTGAATAACAAAAGATTAACAATACTATATAAAACGTAATGTAAATTCAATTTAAAACACTCAACAATAAACATCCTTCAGCCAATTAAAACCTTATTATAGGCTCTCACTTGCCTGGGAGTAGAGGAAAGTCTCAACCTAGTGCCGAAAGGAAGTCAATGCTGACGCCTGGTGGACCTCAGTGGGGAGAGCATTCCAGAATCGGGATTGGGGCTACCACCGACAAGGTTCTCTCCCTGATTGCCACTTTCCAAAACTCCCTTGAAGGAGACACCTCATGTGGCGCAGAGTGGTAAGCGGCGGTTACTGCAGCCGAAACTCTCCCCACGACCTGAGTTCGATCCCAGCGGAAGCTGGTTCTCAGGCAGCTGGCTCGGGTCGACTCAGCTTTCTATCCTTCCGAGGTTGGTAAAATGAGTACCCAGCTAGCTGGGGGAAAGGTAACTGCGACTGGGGAAGGCAATGGCAAACCACCTCACTACAAAGTCTGCCAAGAAAACATCAATGAAAGCAGGCGTCCCTCTAGGAGTCAGCAATGACTCAAGTGCTTGCATGAGAGGTTCCTTTCCTTTCCTAGATGTTCTCCCAGAGACCCTCGGACTTGCATCCTTACAGCACAATCCTGTGCATGTTGACTAGGATGACCATATGGAAAGGAGGACAGGGCTCCTGTATCTTTTACAGATGTATAGAAAAGGGAATTTCAGCAGGTGTCATTTGTATGCGTTCAGCACCTCTTGAAATTCCCTCTTCATTACAAGTGGGCAGGGCTCCTGCCCTGGTCACTCAGTGGGAAGGGCTCCTGCAGCTTTAACTGTTGTGATGAAGAGGGAATTTCACCAGGTGCTGGCTGGGGCATGCTGGGAGTTGTAGGCTTCTTTTTCTTGCGGCCTTACATCCTTAAGTCGGTTCTCCTCACCTGAGCTGGAGGGCTGGCCCTCAATCGCAGCTGCTGATCCCCAAAACGCCCCCCCCTCGCTATCAGCAAGCAGCTCTAACGTTGCTGTTTACAGCCCGCTCTGCATTTTTCTTCTCTTCCTTTTTATTAAAATCCATCTCAGTAATTTTCAGGCCTTGACAGCAAAAAAGCAAAGCAAAGCTGCAGTTTTGAAAGATGGGTTTAAATAAGAGACTGGTTCAGTGACTCACCGTTGTTGAGCTGTAAACATTTAGCCCACTCAAGATGTTCCCAAAAAGACTTGCTCAGCATGATAACACGGGGCTCTAAGCCAAGGATGAGGTAATGTAGTAATGACTTTAGCAACACAGTGGCTGAGCCAGGAGCAAAGCAAAATCCAAAACTTTCTGCAGAAGAAAACTCTCGCTGAAGTTTTTATGGCTGCAGTGCTGTGTCCCATTTTCCTCTTCCTTTATGGTGTGAAACATGCTACATGCAGTATCCATGCATCTTGGGGCCAAAGTAGGCATGGCATTTGCCACGTGGTTTGCCGTTAGGGTGACCATATGAAAAGGAGGACAGGGCTCCTGTATCTTTAACAGTTGCATAGAAAAGGGAATTTCAGCAGGTGTCATTGGTATATATGGGGAACCTGGTGAAATTCCCTCTTCATCACAACAGTTAAAGTGAAGGAGTTACACTAGAGTGACCGGATTTAAAAGAGGGCAGGGCACCTGCAGCTTTAACTGGTGTGATGAAGAGGAAATTTCACCAGGTTCTCCCTATATACAAATGACACCTGCTGAAATTCCCTTTTCAATACAACTGTTAACGATACAGGAGCCCTGTCCTCCTTTTCCTATGCTCACCCTAATTATATGCCTGATCTTTCTCTAACAAATCACTGGCATTTGGGGTGGGTGGGTGAGCCAGGTCAAGACCATAGCATGGTGTGTGGGGAGAGGGGCTTTACACATTTGCCCCTGAGATGGTCATGATCAGAATTGCCCTCCTGTCACTCCTCCGTGCCTGCTATTTGCAACGGGTACTTTCCTGCCATGGCAAATAGCTGGCATTATGGGATGGAGGGGAGGGCGATGCTCATTGGGACCATGGTGGAGGAAAAGGGTTGTGACCCCCACACCATGGTCCTGATCTTGACTCCCCATCATACACACACACACACACACACACACACACACACACACACACCATGCTGGCTATTTATTAAAGAAAGTTCAATTACACAACATGAATCATGTGATAAATGCCCCAAATAGGTGAAGAAGCCCTCCAGATGTTTTGTCCCACACCACCCATCCATCCTCCCTGGCTGTTGTCCATGCTGGCTGGGGCTGCTGTAGCCCAACACATCTGGAGGGTACCACATTGGGAAAGGCAGCCTTAGGAACACAGGAAACTGCCTTATTCTGAGGCCCTTTCTACACCCAGGATTTTTCCAGGGATCATCCCTGTGCGTCCAAATGATGTGCAGGGGATCCCAGGACCAGGGAGGGATGATCCCTCCATTTCCCCAGGATAACTGAGACCTCAGTTATCCCAGGACAATCCCGAGGACCGCGGGCGGTGTGGGCGCCTGTCCCGGCTTCTTCCTTCTTCTCCGCGAGTAGCGGGGGTCATCAGAGGGAAGGAGATGGGATGGGGGGAGTCCAGGGCCATCGGGGGGAGGAGCGGGGTCGGGGCTTTTAAAAAAATATTCTTTACCTTAAGTTTTGCTGGAGCGTGAGTGTGCTCTAGCAAATGCAGCTTTTTAAAAAATGGCCGCCTCCACTCAAGCGACATCCCTACTCCCATCCCGGACATTGCACTGGCCATTTGGACACCGGGGTGTGTGTGTGTGTTTGATCCCGGAAAAAGGTAAGTCCGGGATCGCCCCCACACACACACACCATACAGTGTAGAAAGGGCCTGAGTCAACCCACTGGTCCATCTAGCCTAGTATTGTGAACGCTGACTGGCAGCGGCTCTCCAGGGATTCAGGCCAGCTTCTTTCCTAACCCTATCTGGAGAAACTGGGGGTTGAACCTGGGACCTTCTGCGTATAAAGTATCTGCCCTGCCACTGAGCTATGGCCCCACTCATTGAGGTAGTATCGCTTCAAGATCCGCTCTCATCCTTCCCTTCTGCAGCAGAAGTGCATATACGTGGATTTATTTAACTTTGCATTATTTATTCAGCTACACAACCACCCACACAACCACAACACATGTTTCCCTCCTCCCCCACTGTAATGCAAACTTTGTGTTCCCTTGGTGCACTGCAACATGTTGATGTTAGTTTGTTAGGTTCAGAATATACCCAGTCCTGAGGACTGGGAGGAAACATCTTTCGTGGTTACCTCTGCTTCCCATCTCAGGCACCGAGCCAGACCAGTTCTGGCAGGCCACCGCAACGTGTACAAGAGCCTACCCACCCACCGTCAAGTCAGAAGAACGAGTTGCATGAGACGTGGATCTCTCCGTGTCAACGGCTGAAACTCTTTTTGCTCGGGGGCGTGTGGGTGGGGGACAGGAGAGGTGCGATATTAATGTCATGAACAAACAGGAAGCGACACAAGCACCATGCCTCATGTTTTTGCAAACTGTACACATGACGACTATTTTGCTTGCGGTGACCTATGGTTATCTAAACAATAAACTGACTTGGGCTTCATTATTAACTTTAAAAAAGCAACAACCCAGCACTCAGTTGTTTCTTAAAATAACAGGAACTGGAAGAGCAGCAATGCTAAATTTCGGTGTTCTCTCTCTCTCTCTCTAACGTTCTGAAGATTTTATGCAACCTTTCAACTCATGTATTGTTAGTTTTAGTGTCAGAGTTGTGGGTGGCTCTTTCAGATTCTCAGTGAGGTTGTAGCTGGAGGACCACCTTATCTCAGGGGTAGGCAACCTCATGCCCTACAGATGTTTTGGATTACAACTCCCATCAGCCCCAGCCAGAATAGCCAATTGCCAGGAATCATCAGAGTCCAAAACATTTGGAGGGCACTAGGTGGCCTACCTCTAGCCTATCTGATTGGGATGCTCAGACATCAGAAGCAAGCCAAGTGTCACAGCTAGTTGATTAGACAGTATTGCTAGTGAACCAGACTGTAGGATTAGGTAGGATTGCTAGTGAACCAGACTGTAGGATTAGGCAGGATTGCTAGTGAACCAGACTGTAGGATTAGGCAGGATTGCTAGTGAACCAGACTGTAGGATTAGGCAGGATTGCTAGTGAACCAGACTGTAGGATTAGGCAGGATTGCTAGTGAACCAGACTTATTTGAACTCCCATTCCTACTTTTCAGATATTTCACCAGGCATTGCCTTTGTAAGTCTTAAGAGCTAGAAACTTGCCCATTCACATTGCACTAAACCATGATTTAGTGGGACATCCAAACATGTAGGGTGACCATATGGAAAAGAGTGCAGGGCTCCTGTATCTTTAACAGTTGCATAGAAAAGGTAATTTCAGCAGGTGTCATTTGTATACATTAGGGTGACCAACTGTCAGGATTTCCCCGGATTTGTCCTGGTTTTTGTTCTTTCCATGGTGTCAGGGGGGATTTTCTATAATTTTCAATAATGTCCTGGAATGACACACCTTCCCCTTTAAGGCTGCCATTAGCATGGCAGGAGTGAATGACATGCTTTCTTGAGGCACATCATTCCCCCACCCCGAGCTCCAGTTGAGGTCTTAAAGGGGAAAGTGGGTCATTTGTGGACATTATAGAAAAGGCCCCAATTGGAGTGGATGGTGGTGGTGCAGAATGAAATCCTTTCCCCTCCTCCACTCCAATCGGGTTCTTTAAGGTGGCGGGGGAATAACGTACTTTCTGCAGGACTCAGAAAGCTCCTTCCCCACACACACACACTAGGTGTCCTCTTTTTTGGTTTCCCAAATATGGTCACCCTAGTATACATGCAACACCTGGTGAAATTCCCTCCTCATCACAACAGTTGAAGCTGCGGAAGCCCTGCCTTCTTTTGTATCTGGTCACTCTTTTGTATCTAGTATAGCTCCTGCAGCTTTAACTGTTGTGATAAAGAGGGAATTTCACCAAGTGCTGCATGCATACAAATAACACCTGCTGAAATTCCCTTTCCTATACAATTTTTAAAGATACAGGAGCCCTGTCCTCCTTTCCATATGGTCACTCTACAAACATGGCAAATGGACACTGGTTGCATTTGGCCTCATGATGGGCAAAATCATGCAGATGTTTACGATGAATGAGTTATGGCCTGCCTTTGCAGCTCAAGCTGCATGAGCAATCAACTCACTGCTGGAAAGGCGTGTCATCACATAATTGAAGAGCAGCCGGTTTCCAGGGGCTGGTGTCCATTTAATAGCAGCATTTACAGGTTGTGTGTGTTTGTTGTGCTTCCCCCAAAGGCCTTTCTGCACTCACAGGAAGGTGCCTCAGAAGGTGAGGATACTACCCTTTTTAGCTCATGACTTCGCTGGCTAGGCCTCATCTCACTGGTTAGGCCTCATCTTGAGTACTGTGTTGAGTACTGGGCATCACACTTCAAGAAGCATGCAGAGTGCAGACAAGCTGGAGGGGGTTCAGAGGAAGGCAACGAGGATGATCAGGGGTCTGAAAACAAAGGCCTATTAGGAGAGACTGAAAGAACTGGGCATGTTTAGCCTGGAGAAGAGAAGACTGAGCTTCAAATACTTCAAATACTTGAAAGGTTGTCACACAGAGGAGGGCCAGGATCTCTTCTTGATCCTCCCAGAGTGCAGGACACGGAATAACGGGCTCAAGTTACAGGAAGCCAGATTCCAGGTGGACATCAGGAAAAACTTCCTGACTGTTAGAGCAGTACGACAATGGAACCAGTTACCTCGGGAGGTTGTGGGCTCTCCCACACTAGAGGCATTCAAGAGGCAGCTGGACAAGCATCTGTCAGGGATGCTTTAAGGTGGATTCCTGCATTGAGCAGGGGGTTGGACTCGATGGCCTTGTAAGGCCCCTTCCAACTCTACTATTCTATGATTCTATATCATCTGAGATCATAGAATCATAGAATCATAGAATAGCAGAGTTGGAAGGGGCCTACAAGGCCATCGAGTCCAACCCCCTGCTCAATGCAGGAATCCACCCTAAAGCATCCCTGACAGATGGTTGTCCAGCTGCCTCTTGAATGCCTCTAGTGTGGGAGAGCCCACAACCTCCCAAGGTAGATCATTTACACCCTGCTGGAAAAATCTCATGCCATCAGCTTTGAAGAGATCATTAATGGGCTCACTCTGCCTAATGGTAGGACTGGCCCTGATCAATGGCCTGAGGGAGCTGCTCCAGTAGCCCTTCCTTCCCCTTCCCTGGGGTTACTTAAGTCTTGTGTGCCTTGAAGAGAATCCCAGACTGGAGACCTCATAATATCGGTTCTTGAATGGGACTTCCTGCAAATGCAAAATTAAGCCAACAAAGATCAAAGTACTCACCCAGCACTTTGTCTAAGTTTTTAAACTTTGGGGAGCATTCCACAAAAATTTAATGTTCCACCTACTTTCCCAAGTGAGGTCATCCATTCTGCCATTTCTTCCTACTTCATGTGGGGCCAGCAATAGTTTTGAGGGGACCCTCAGCAAAGTGGGCCCGCTTTTTACAATGGCGAACCCCCAGCTGTGTGCTAATCTGGCAGCAACAGTGGAAAGTAGCCATTTTATTTCCCAGAAACCTCTGGAGCATCTGACACATTGTTGCTCTGGGGCATTAAAGTAATTAAAATGGCTTCCCCTTCTGGCAGCCACCATAGTCATTTTTCACAATGCACCAGACCAGGGCCAGATCTACCATTAAGCAAACTGAAGGAGTTGCTTCAGGCAGCAGATGCTGTGAGATGGCAGCAAGCTGTTTGGGGGTGGGGCCATTTAACTGGCTGTGCACCCCCTAAGTTAGCCTGCTGCTTTCAGGTGTGGTGGAAGATGCTCTTGAAGACAGATTTATTTTCCAGTCCAGTCTGCTTTTGGACATGGGACAAGAAGGGGCGCCATTTTTTTCCTGCCAGACAGAAAAATGTCTTGGGCCAGTCTTGCAGCAGACCCAGTATTGCCTTCCAAGAGTTTGTGTCAGTGCCAGGGGTCTAATCTGCAAACTACCCATATGTAAAAATCTGAGCTGAGGGCAGAATAATGCAGGGGATTAGCTAGTTCTTACATAAGCAGTAACCATGGGTGTGGGCTGTACCATTTCAGATCCCAAAGTTGGAAGAGATGGATTTAAAAGAAGCTATTTGTCTACGCCCATCTTTTTTATTATTCAACTGAGATATCCTCTTCCTATGAAGTAATCAAAGCAGTGTATAAAAGAATAAATGCTAAGCATAAAAGCAAATACTAAATCACACACAAATCCATGTGACACCGTTGAAATCCACTTATGCTACAATCCTAAACACACTGACCTGGGAGTAAACCCAACTGAATCCAGTAGGACTTACTTATGAGTACACATAGCTTGGCTTGGGCTGTTAATAGGTGCTCTAAGGCTTCCTTGGAGCCATAAGGCAGAGTGAAGGAGTCGACTCAGGCAGTATGATTTGGGGTGTCAAAAAAGGAGTTATTTATTTTGTTATTATTGCATTTCTCGTGCCAGAGATGGAAAAAGTGCTTATGGGGTTTTCTGCCAAATTATGTAGCTGGCTTTGGTTACCACGTACCTTCACTGGGAGGAGGAAACATTTGCTGCTCTGCTCAGGCTGCAAAATATCTTGGGCTGAGCCAGCATGTTGGTGGGATAAAAATGAAAGAATGTTTCAAAATAAGGCATTAAAGGTGACATTGTTTCATTTATTTTTTTGTGTTTCCTAACAAACCGCAATATATTTCTGGGATGAGTGTTTACACTACGCATAGCTTATCTCTTCAAGGAATAAACTATGAACTCCTTTGGACAGAAAAACGTAAACTCTGTTTCCTTTCATTGCCCTATTCACATTCTAAGCAGAATTTGGAAAAGTCCTCTGGCGGGATTATTTCTCTTTGCTATCTTTCTCTTTAGGATGTAGTGGATGGTAGGGCTCCCAAGCACTGAGGGAGCAGCTGTCAGAAGAGACCAAAAGCCAAGCCTGCACTTCCTATTCTTAAAAAATAAATAAAATGGATGCAACCATTCAGAATTACATTTCATTAGAGATACTTCTGAAATTGTCTAGGCGCAGGCCTCAGAATAAACGCTAGTGGCTCAGAAATGTTTTTTCCTCAAAAGGCCTGTTCAGACGACACTTCAGGCTCATGTGGTTAGTGAAACTGTGGTTCTCTGGGGTTAGCACTAACCGTAAGCCGTGCTGTCACACACAACACTTTAACTCATGGTTAGAGCCGCTAACCCTGCTGCAGACAGTCCGACTGTGGTTAGTGAGTGAGCAGGGTTTAGCAAAATGCATCGCACAAGACACCTTAAACCCTGCTGCTTAACCCCAAAGAGGAGGTGATCATTAGAAGCTCTCTATATGTCCTCAAATTAAAATCTGAGCCAGAGAAGATGTCCAGGGTTTCCCCCTACTCTCAGGAAAACTGCTGGAGGGTGAACGCTTACCCCACGCAAAGGACCACCAGTTTGCACACGGGCTACTGGGAGATGGATATTGAGGTTCCTGAGCTTTGACTTGGCTTGGGGAATGGCTTGAGTTCTTCCAACTTTAGAGGGAAAGAACTCCGGACATTTCTGAATTAATGTGAGGCAAACAGAGGAGAATTTGCCCATTTCTATATTCAACATTGTTCAGGAGTAGGGTTGCCATATTCTGAATCCACAAAACTGGGACAATTTGGGGGGGGTGTGTGCTAGGATTTTTTTTTTAACAAACCTGAGCAATATGTAAAGGTCTAGGGAAAGAAAGAAAGCTATCTAACCTTTAGTTTAACACTGCAATCCTATGTGTGTCTACTGAGAAACAAATCCTATTAAGTTAAATAGGACTTATTCCCAGGTAAGTATGCATAGGATTGCAGCCTAAAGTACTTAAACACCTGCAAATAAATAGGCAAAGAACAGTTTGAGCAAACAAACAGAAAAAAATGATACTAAATTACATTTCTCCACTAGTTCTCAAAAGCTAGAGGAGACTTCAATATGGAGACTTACACTCCACTGAGCAGGCTCAAGGGACCATTTCAGAGGCTGGAATTTCTCCGGCCGGCTGGAACAGTAATCCGGGATTCTTGACTGGCTGGCTGGGACATTTTGGAAATGCTTGGAAACTGTGACATTCCTGGTTTTCCGGGATGTATGGCAACCCTATTCAGGAGGGATACTCCTCTTTTGGAGTGTCCCTCATGAACAATCTGAAATGTAGAGATAGGCAAATTCTCCACAACTTGCCTTAGAATTTAAGAGTACCCCTTTCTTCACTGTTTTTTTTTTAACCTGTAGCACCCTGAGAAAGATTTTAGCAGCCCTACAATTTCAAGTGATGCCCTGAACACAGAGAGAGTCAGACACTGCAATAAAACTTCATATAGAGCATGAATCTCTGTGCATGTAGGGCTGGCTTCAAGGGTAGGCATGGTTGGGCATCTGTGAAGCTGGACATCCCAGCAGGGGCCACTACCAAGAGGCCCCTGGAAATGCTCCTCCTCTTCCCCCATGGCAACCTACTTGTTCACCTTCCTCTCACCAGCCCAGACAACAGTGGTGGTGAGGAGAAGGAGTGTCAATGCCACTTCCTGCTTGGTCATTGGCTTTTTGCCTGTGTCAACACACAAATGGTAGTAATGATGAGAAAGAGGAGGAGGAAGAGAAATAGAAGTTGGTCACAATGGTGGTGAGACGGTAGACTTGGGCCGTGCCTATACAAGGCCACTTTGTGTCCTGATTCTTGCCAAACCCCACGGCGTCACTGCTGCGAAGCGGCATTGATTTGTTTCAACGGCAGGACTAAGCACGGACTATCTGGAGAGGAAAAATTGCAGGCCTTTAGCGAGACAGTGGGAATGGGTAGCAGACTGAAAACTGTGAAAACCTTTGTTTGTTTTGTTTTCTCAGAACTCTGCACAACTTTGAAAGCCTTAGCAGCGTATCTGCGCTGCTACGTTTATTCAGTTGATGCATTAGACATCGCAGCTGCTCTTATTTTTGTTCCCCAGACTAATACAGCCACGGCAGCCATTACTTGGCTTGTCCAACTTGCCCCCTGTTCTGGTTCCTGCATCTACCCTGCACTGGGAGCCACTCCTAGCTATGGCCACTTTCCTAATCCAAAGTGAAGCCACCAGTGACAGACAGAGGAAACAATGTGGGGACATTGGGGCAATTGAAAAAGTCACAGTAAAACAGCATTGCAAAACAACAACACAGTTTCAGGGGCAAAAGCCCAATGTGGCTGTGATTTGGCGGCTGTGTCATATAAACAACGCAGCGCAACTGCGCAGCCACAATGAGGTAAATAGGCCGTATAGACACTCCCTTGTTGCGGGAGTGGGTGTCTTGCATGTGGTTTAAGGGAAGTACAAGACCTTCCCATTATTTGTTCAACAGCGGCCTCTGTGGACAGAGTCAAGAAGAGATCATTGATCCACTATTGATTAAACTAGGCCTTTGGTCTACAGCACAGAAAATTCTTCTTTTCTTGGAGGACAATGGCAGATTATTTGTCATTCACAAAGTAGCTGTCTTCACAGGTGCAGTGAAGATCCAGAAAGACAATCTGCGGTGAAATGCTAGGAGCTGAATTCATGGCATAATACAAAGAATGTTTTTCTTGTTATGTTCTCAGAACTGCTGTCTTCTTTCAAATAGGCGGTAAGGTAACTGTGATAACCTCTTGATGAGTCACTAACATTTTGTCATTTACTTATTTTTTCACCTGATAGGGGAGGTGGTCCTAAAACTGACAAATGTCACCTGTTTTTGTTTATGTCTTTATTATAATTTTTGCAAGACAAACCATAAAGCCCAAAGTCAAATCAAATGAAAAGAAAAATGGACTAGTACAGTTCCTACTTTAATAATAGCAGTGAAGCAACTGGTTTAATCAGGAGACACTTGTTACCATCAGAAGCAAGAATTCTAACAATATTCATCAATAGTCACTGTCCATAAGGCCTCATTTAGCCAATAATTCATTATGTTATATCTAAATGAACAGGCAAAGTAAAAAAAAACCAAAAAACCCACCAAACCACCTACCTTGTTACTAGCATTTCATTTGATCCATAAACACACTTCTCTCTTCACAATTTTGTGTGTAAACTGTAATACTAAAAAAAATTCCACCAAATCACAAAGCACTAATTATTAACATAGATGGACAGACATGTGAACGACAAACATGGCTGGCCCTGGGACATTGGTCCTAAAACTCCTGGAATTAACAAAAAAGGACAGTGTCATCATGAAAAGATTCACGTTTAAGTAGAACATCAAACTTGTATTTGGATTTAAAGGTGTTTGCATATGGGATGGACAAGTGTACAAATCTAAACAGGTTCGACTTCAGTTTGTGTGTGGGCGGGGAGTGGGAGGCTCTATGGGATATTTGCAAATAAATAATTCAGCCCGACCATTGCAGCTGTCTCCTTCGGATTCCTGTTGGCAGTAAATCCAAATTAGTGGGTCCCTTGCTGTGGCCAGCAAGATGCTTTGAAGACATATTTGCTGCTGCGGAGCTGATGAGCTTTATAAGACGAGAACCCCCCACTCCCCATCTCAAGTTTAGCAGAAGGTGTATGTTTGTGTGCTCTGATTAAGCGTGCGCGTGTGGGAGGCAATGCAGATGGCTGAGAATATGCTACTGGTGAAACACAGATGATGCTTCCACCAGAACAGAAATGATCTAATATTCAAGCATCGCAATGACTAGGCACATCGACTACCATGTGTGTAGGCCAGAATGAAGTTACTTTTCAATCAGGCTGCGGATCAGTGCATAGCTCCATTGGGTAGCTGATAGTGCTCACCACTTCACTGCTACTTGCCCTAGCCCCCACCCACTAGCTTGAACCACCATTTTAAATGTCCTGGAGCACCTATGAGGGAAGGTTATAACAGCTGGGATTGTTTAGCTTGGAAAAAGGAGGGTAAAGGGGGCATGATAGAAATGTACAGAATTATTCGTGGTGTGGAGAATGTGGATAGGGAGGCCTCTCTCTCTCTCTCTCTCTCTCAAAATACTAGAAACCGGGGTGATCCCATGAAGATTCAAGATAGATAAAAGGAAGCACTTCTTCACACAACACATAGTTAAACTATGGAATTCACTACCGCAAGGTGTAGTGACGGCCACTAATTTGGATGGCTTTAAAAGGGTGTTAAATTCCTGGAGGAGAAGGCTATCAATGTCTACTAGCACTGATGGTTGTGTGCTACCACCAGTATCAGAGGCAGTAAGCCTCTGTACATCAGTTGCTGGGGAATATGGGTGGGAGGGTGCTTTGCCCGTATGTCCTGTTTGTGGGTTTCCCATGGGCAGTTGGTTGTGTGAACAGAATGCTGGACTAGATGGACCCTCGGGCCATAGCTAGACCTAAGGTTTATCCCTGGATCGTCCAGGGGTCAAACCTGTTCACCTAGGTGACACACAGGGGATCCAGTGCTCAGGCAGGGGCGAACCCTGGATGATCCCAGGATAAACCTTAGGTCTAGCTGTGGCCTCGGTGTGATCCAACATGGTTCTTCTTATGTTCTTATCATATTGTAAGTATTATTGCAACTACAACTAGTACCTTTTACTTAACTGGCTGTTTTCCAGTTTCAATTCAGCATATCATTGTTACAAATATATGCAACTGGTGTTAAACGTCTCAATTCTGTTGCAACTAGTAATTTCCACTCCTGATTTGTGGCTTTTGTATTTACATTATATTATATTATATTGAATTAATCTGTTTACCCTATTGTCTTGATGGTCATTTTATACCTTGCATAGTTGTGTGCTTTTTAGCATTTGGTTCTGTTGGCTAATTGTTGATGGGCCACTTCAAGAGTCCTGTTGCTTTCCCTTCTTAGGTTTCTTTACCATAAAACCAGAAAAGTCCTTCAAATAGTGGATGCTATCAGTTAGAGTGGGGGTGGGCCACTTGGAGTCCTTCAGATGTTTTGGCCTACAACTCCCATCACTCCTAGCCAACAGGGCTAATGATGAATACTGGTTGGAGTTGTAGGCCAGAACACATGGAGAGCCACAAGTTGCCCACTCCAGAAATAGAGGACTGTTCTCTGTGACACATGGCCCCACTAACAACAATGTACCAAACAATGAAATCAGAAACGTCTTGAATATAAATGTCCACAGGACTCTGGAAAATCCTATGCAAGCTGGCCTGGAATTCCATAGAGAGGGTGCCACCACAAAAAGGGCTCTGTTCTTTGTGGGCTATCTTAGAAACCTTAGACAATGGAGCTTTCAGAAGAAAGACTTTTCCAATACACATAAAGCATGTGGAGGCACATATGGGAGAAGGCATTCTTCAGGGAAAGCACAATTAAAAAGCATTAAAGTGTTATAAACCCCCTACAAATAGTAATATGAATGACAAGTGGGACATGCAACAAAAAATTGCAGTGTGGAATAAACTCTGTAAATATCTTGGACTCCATCCTATCAAATTCTGGTGAAAGCAAAAGATGAGCAGTCGTCCCCCCCAAAAAAATATAAGTTGACATTTTGGGGTTGAGAATAACATCAGATGACAGCAAAAGTGCAAGTCAGATGCACTGCCTCTAACCATGATTTAGAGGAAGCATCTGAGGCCAAGTACTGAAGGGCTGCCTGAACCCACCCAAGTCTGTCTGGCTTTACAACCAGCTATGGAGGCCCTGTTCTCTGGAAAGAAAAATTAGGTTGTCAGGCTTTTCCAGCATGTTGGCCCTGCATCTATGGAATTTCCTCCCTGAGGACATATGGGTGGCCCTATCTATGGAAATTGACAAGAAAAATCTTAAACCGTTTATATTTCAGTCTGCTTTCTATTAATTGCAGAGAAGGAATTGCTACCTCTTGATTTTAAGGGGATGGAATGTGGTTTTAATTTGATGTTTATATCATTGTGTTATCAATGTTCTTATTATATTCTTATGAAATCTTGTACGCTGCCTTGTGCCCTAGAAGGTTAGAGATGCCTGTCCACCTTTACAGATCTGGGGAACAGGGGAATCTGCCTTCTACCAAGTTGGACCACTGGTCTATCTAGAACAGTATGGGCTATATACTGAACCTATACTGTCAGGGAATAAACCTGGACCCTTCTGCATGCAGAGCATCTGTTCAACCACAGTCCCTCCCTCAATAGGTTCCCTAGAACACCATTGCACTGGAGCAAAACAATTTCCAGTGGGTAATTTGATAGCCTCCCTCTAAACATTTAACAACAATACACATTCTGCAGCTCTCCAGGGCAATTTTAAATATATTTTTGGTAGAGCTTGCTGTTTTTTTCTTGGCTCTCTACAGATACTTGGGAGTTGGATATTGCATGAACCTCACATTTATTAACAGCAAGAATTGAGATAGTGAGGCCACCTCCTTTCTGTTGATGTAAACATTTAATTTAATGCATTTAAAAGAGTTCTTCCACACAGATGAACTCTGCTCCACTTCGGCCCACTCAGCCCCAAGGAAAAGATGTACTATTATGACTTCCCAAGAGCTGGAAATCGTGCTGGTGTTGATAACAAGGTATTGCATTTCTTGAATTCTCCCTTTCAAGGAGAGATGCAGATTCTCCCAGTGGCCTTTTGTAAGCGGAGACAGTAGGTTTGAAAGCCTGGTTCCAGCTCTTTGGTTTGAAGAGATTTTGTCTTCCAAAATAGGTCAGTCTCAAAGTCATATAGTTAAGTAATACCCTGAGCAGGCTAAGACAACCCTCAGTTGTAGTGCTATCTTTCCAGGCAGAATTCAAAGTAATGGTTATGATCTATAAATGCCAATATGGCTTAGGTCCAGGCTATCTGAAAGACTGCCTTCTCCCATATGAGCCTGCATGGTTAGAACATAAGAAGAGCCCTGCTGGATCAGACCAAGGGTCCATCTAATCCAGCACTCTGTTCACACAGGAGCCAAACAGCTGTCCACAACCCACAAGCAGGACAGGAGTGCAACACGAGATCTTCAGGAGAGGACCTTCTTTCGAGACAACCAGCATCAGACACGCATTTGGTGGAGATACGAGTGGGCCTTTTGGGTGGCCACTCCAGACAGTGAGACCCCCTCTTAAGGAACGCTATGCTTGCCCCCTCCCTGCTGTCCTCCTATTAGTAGAGCCCTCCACTGAATCCACAATTGGATTCAACCCAATCCTATTAGAATTACTTAACATAAAGGCTTGCTGCTTATAGTCCGCAAATTAGCTTTTAAACCTTGGCGAGTTAATTTTCCCACAATCCAAGGCTTGATGGGTAAGCTTGTTGAGGACTGATCACTATTCTTTAGTCATCTACTTACAAAGTAGTAGTTCTTGTTCATGGATCTTGATTCAGATTGACAATTCATTTATGTGTTTTACAAGTTAGGTTCTCAATATAATTTCATCCATACCCCCCTTCCATTTTCCATAGTACATTCAGCTGCTACTTTTTTTTTTTTTGCAATTTCGGTGTAAAATTAGCAGAGGCCCTGCGCATTTTGGGGAATGCCTTCTTCCTTCACTCTTGACTCTTGTCATGATTATACAAAGGGGCCAAAAATGGACTTTTATTGGGAGCAGTCCTATGACAAATTTGAACAGAAATGGCTTTTAGAGTCGTCCTTGATGGCTGATCTTAAACTGCAGAATACTTTCCCTTCCGAAATCCACCAAAGCTCAACCCCAACAGCAAATTCAAAAATTCATAAAGCAAAAAAACACATCTGATGCCACCAATTATGTTTAAATTAAATTTCCATGAAATAAACATAGAAGCAATGACTAGGAAATGATCTTTATTGCTCCATGTTTATTGCAAAAACATTAAAACACATACACCATTCACAAGCATCATAAAATCATAGAATAGCAGAGTTGGAAGGGGCCTACAAGCCCATCGAGTCCAACCCCCTGCTCAATGCAGGAATCCACCCTAAAGCATCCCTGACAGATGGTTGTAGCTTGTCATTTAAATAAACTCTTCTATGAGCAGGAGCTCACCTAGCATAGGCAACTGCCAGGTAAGTGGAGAGACTTCTCATAGTTTTAAAGCACTACTGGTTTCCCTCCAAGAGGCTGGCTATCCAGCCGTCCATTGATCCATTTGCAACTCTGAAAACTAAAATGATTCAAATTAGTTAGGGACAGCTAATGCTATTTAAACACACTTTTTGGTCAGAACAGAGACTTGAGATATATAGATATATGTTGAATGCCTAAAAGGCCTTACATAGGACTTAAGCAACATCTAGTGGCCAACTGTGTAAAAGCAGTTATCCATAAAGAAGTATTTGGAGCTGAAAATAAGACGGTAAATAGGCCATGAAAACATCTATGACAACTTACGACAAGCTACCGTTCTTTCACTGTATATGTGTAAATCCAGTTAAATTTAACCTTGGCCTGCGCACATATTTAAAGTATTGCTAATTTTCAATATGAAGTAGGAAAGGTCATATTTCAATGA
Source organism: Elgaria multicarinata webbii (assembly GCF_023053635.1). Lineage (NCBI taxonomy): Eukaryota > Metazoa > Chordata > Lepidosauria > Squamata > Anguidae > Elgaria > Elgaria multicarinata. Next base: position 121,324,250 of record NC_086175.1, on the reverse strand, counting down.
GAAAAAAAATCAGTCGCTATGTCAAGGTTGCTTCTTTTTCTTATATTTAGTCTTCACTGTTATTCATCACTTGGGGAAAAGTTTGTCAAAAACCTTGATTCAAAAGTAGCAGCTTCATCTGGGTACCAACTTGAATCTGTGCTTTCCCCACGCTCTACAGAAGTGGTGGGCAGATTTGAGGGTTATGGAATCTAGTTTTGTTGTTGCTAGAAGCCCAAGATCTACCAAGAAAACAAAATAGCGGTCTGGAGAGCAAAAATACGCAAAATTAATGAACAAAGTGCTTTTGAGTACATGTTCAGCCAGGGAATTTGTGGTTGTATCAGAAACAGGATTGCAGACCTTTTTGCATGATTTTCACTACTGGTTCCAGCTGCTGCCACCTTCTTCGTTTCAACAACTAATTTAAGGTGTGTATGGGAGTCTTTTTTATATATTTGCTGCTGTTTAAATTATTGTGCCAGAAACTATTACTGATTTACTGCGAATCACCCTAAGATCTCCTAGTGGATCCTGATTTACCTTCTACTTGCCTCTACTCTACAGATAATACAAAGTCTTCAGCGCAAGCCCAAGGGCTCTTACCCTGTGGCATTCTCTGCAGCCTTCCCCAACCTGCTGCCCTTCAGATGTTTTGGACTACAACTCCCATCATCTCTGAACATTGGTCGTGCTAGTTGGAGCTAATGGGAACTGCAGCCCAAAACATCTGGAGGGCACCAAGTTGGAGAAGCCTACTGTATAAGTTTACAGAGGAAACAATGACACTGACAGCAAAGTGAACTTGCGGTTCTATGAAAACAGGTCTCATTGGATAAAAGCTTGGAGATTTGCTACAGACATTACTGGGCTGTTGCTTTGGAACATTAATCCTTTTTTCCCTAAAGGAATCAGGTCAGAGTCTGCCTCTGATGGGAATGAGAACTTTTCTGATTTAGACATTTATGGGGATATGCATGTTTAGAGCTTGACTATTTTGTTATTTTGAGGGGAGGAAGGAAAGAAGTAGAAGTGGAACTGCCTGCTTGGCATTTTGGAAGCTTTTTTGAAAAATTAACTGGTTGGATTAAGGTGAAAGTAATATTTATATTCAGATTTCACAGATTTTAAAGTTATATTTGTATGTTTTATAGTTCAGCTGTTTTTAATTTTAGTATATATAAATGGATTTTTACTTTACTGTTAATGGGCTTTCCCTATTCACCAAGAAAGTTGACGTTAGTTGTTCTGGGGTATCATAGCTTCAAGAGGGGAGCGGAAGTTCTTCCCTCCCCAGCTGTGTCTATCTGAACTCCCCAACACAATTATTAAAATTTTTCAAGTTAGTAATTCTTCCTGAATTATGAAAATTTACAGTATAACTGTGCTGATAGAATTGGGAAGTTAAAATCTGCTCCTTAATACTTATTTCAATAGAACACTCTAAAAACTTGCTGTGGGAAGATTCTGATTAAAAACATGCTCCTTAAAACCTTTTAAAATTAATATTCTGCATTTAAGCTCTTTTAAATACTTCCATAATTAAGCCTTTAAATATTATAGTATACATGTTATGCTCTTACATAGTATAACAAGTTTTTGATGTTATGAAAATTAAGTAGGTTTAAATATTTCCTTTCAGCTTTTATTTTAAATTGTACTTGGTGCAACCCTATCAGGCCTTCTTCTGCCCCAAAAGATGTACTCTCTTCATAGGCAATTTTTCATTGCCAAGTTACCACAGCAACTTAAAGTGTTGATTGAAGTATCGAGTGTGAGTGGGTGAAAGCATATCCCTAAGAGGTTGTGACTGACATAATTTGTACAAGAAATACAAAAATGCTACTGCTTTATTTGAAATGGAAAGTAGAATGTATTAATTATAGAAGAGACAACCTTCATCACAAAACATGGCTTCAGTCTGAAGAAGGATGCAGTGAATGCCTGATTATTTTAATTTTCCATTGTGTTTTCTTCAGGCATTGCCTGATAGAAGTAGAAAACAATGCCTGGGATCCAAATAATTGTGCAACCAGTTTCAGATACTCAAGGGAGAGGGTGTGGGTGTGTGCATGCGCATGCACACTTTGGGCATATGTTCTTTTGTAGGGGTGTGCACGGACCCCCTGCTCCCCCCGCGGGCCGATCTGAAAATTTCGGATTGGCCCGCTCTGCCCATAGTCCGCGCTCCTCTTCACCGCGGAGCTCCGGCTCCGAATCGGAGCTCCGCAGTGGAGGGGAGTGGCGCCAGGTAAGGCCCCCCTCCCTCCTCTCCCTTACCTGCAGAGACCAAGGGGGAGCTTGGCCTTACCTGCGTCCATCCGCGGTCCCTCGGCTTCTTCAATTGAGCCCATGGCTCAACCAGGAAGTCTGGGCCGCAAGTGCAGCCTAGACTTCCTGGTTGAGCCGCGGGCTCAATTGAAAAAGCCGAGGGACCGCGGACGGACACAGGTAAGGGAGAGGAAGGAGGGGGGGTTTACCGGGCCCTGCTGCTGTCGCCGCATGGGCGACAGCGGCAGGGCCCGGTAAACCCCACTTACCTTTCTTGCGGAGCTCCGGATCGAGGCGAAGGATCCGCCTTCACCTTGATCCTCTTCGCCTCCGCCTTAAGGGTAGATGAAGCCCCTCGCTCCGCTCCTGTTTCTCCGGTTCGAGGAGAAGCGGAGCACATCCCTATTCTTTTGCACAGCAGCCTCCTATACCTCAAAGAACAATTCAAAACCAAACATCTGCAAGACCACAAGTTGCTCATACCCGACCTAGAGGATAAAACCAGACCAAAGTTACAATTCAAGACACCATTAACACTGATCCCTTTCCTCCATCTTCGGATGGAAGCCAACTGACAGCTCAAAGACTTTCTGAATAATGTTAAGAGGGGCATACTGACGTTTTAACAAACTTTTATTGTGAAATATTGGATTTAGAAAAAAAGTACAAAAATGTTGACTGTCAAATGTGTGCCAGTACAGAATTCCAATAGTGTGTATATACATACACACACACACGTAGTAAGCTGTACAGCTTCAACTCAGAATGGACATAGACATTCTAACTTAAAAAAAGGAATTGCAATATTCACAGGCTTAAAATACATAAATAACTCAAGCTGAAGTAAAACTTTTATTATTCAATGTTAACAGCTGAAAACTGACTTAAATCCACATTATATAGTACAATGTATCATCTTGAAAGTATACATTAAAAAAGCTCATTGTGAAAATAACCTACAACTCCAGGATTCCACTTGCTAGTTTCTAGCTTTTAAAAGTCCAAGTTAGAGAGGACATATTTAAAAATCCAAAATAATTTCTAAACACTGTGAAGTCTGTAAATGCTTTCATAACGGGCTTTGTACGTCTCCAGTACTTAAAAACTAAAATGTTGGGACTTTTCCTCTAGAATGTTCCTATTGCAGCATAAGCAGGTTTAAATGAAAATGATCAGAAAGTGGGTCAGTTTCCCGTGAAGTTTTGACCAGTTTTTATTTTTAAAAAACACAAATCCACCAGTGACAGGCAACCATTTAACTGGAAAAAGTATCAAAATACTCTGAAATGGAAGTCAGTAATTTAAAAAAAAAAGTTTCTCAATGACTAAACAGTCTAACAGGATAGCAGCAGTATATATTCTACCCTAGCTGTGTTACCATGTAAGATCAGCAAAAAGTATTTATAAATGTACAAAGTTCATCTTAGTGTACAAAAAATTAAAAAAAATCTCAATATTGTAGAAAGCAGCTTCTTTTCCCTTTTCAAATTACAATTATTCAGTAGTCTCTTGGGAACAAATCCTCCCAGTCTTCAGGTAGCTGGAGAACCAAAGCCACATCAATGCCAGCTGAAGTACAATTCCTATGACTGTAAATTGAGCACCCTTGAATCAACGAGATTTCCGTTTTATGGAAAACCAGCTTCTTTATTTTTAAAATGAAATCATGTTTGCGAGAACAAGCCTTGACTGTTCTGATCGTATTATCACCCCAAAGGGAATATTTCAAATTTAAATAATACAGCACATGTAATTTCCTTTAGGACACTGCCTCTCAAACCTTCTACCTTCAGGGAATGCTTTTCACATTGATGGACGTCTGCTGAGGAAACCACTGGCCCACCTGCTGCAGAATTCTTGCACGTTACACAATGTTCTGGGACCCATTCCATGGTGCACAGATGGTTTCTGCAAGGTTGGCCAGCCTTTATGGGCCTCACCACTGTCCGGAATGAATTGAGTGCACCCAGGACACACCTCTACATTGAAAATAAGTAGTGGTGCACAAGCTGCCTATCTTTCAGCTAATCTCGTATGACACTGATATTTCCATGAAATTACAGGGTTTCCCCACCACATGGTTTGAAAGTAACTAACTCAGGGCATGTGTGCATGGCTTTTTATTAGGGAACAGGATGTTCTGCTTAGGCTCATCTAATCCCTATATTGCATGAGGTGCTTCAGGTGTCACTGATACCACCAGACTACATGACTCACCAGCAGAGGTGATGCAGTCCATGCAGCTGGTGTCTTTGTTCTCAGTGCAAGGTGTTCAGGGGCATTTCCAGCGTTTCTTTTGGCTCCCATGTTATTTGTCACAGAACAGAACTACCGTGTGACTCTGCCCTTAGCAATGTAAAGCTTTTGGTGCGGGACTGCTGTTTCCTTATTGTACAGAAATAAAAAGGCATGTTAACATAGCAATTTAAAAAGGCATTAAGTTACATTGCAGTGTTATTAAAAATATATATATATATATATATGTGTGTAGAGTTACATCAGCTCAAATACTGTTCCCGTATCATTCAATTTAGAATACACCACTGAGAATACAATGCAAGTTAGCACTGAGATAAAAAGGAGAAATATTTTAAAATCCCTACGGTTGAACGTGGCCAAAAAATCCCCCTCAAAAACATTAAGTTAGGCACCACAAGAGTTAAGACAAATACTCTCTACACAGACACATCTGTTACAGTTATCTACAGCCAAAATTCATTGTCTGCCAGTTCTTAGCACCTTATCTAGCATCCCAACAACTTTGATCTTAGCATTGGATTCTTCTGTACATACATTTATATATATATATTTATATATATATATATACACACACACATACAAACACACGGGAACATTTAAACATGATTTCTTTTTTTAAAAAAGGAAAAAACCTTATATACAAAATACCAACATTCCTATAAATAAACAGTTGGGTGAAAAGGCACTTTCAAGAGAAAAGTCTACAGTATATTTTCAAAAACCACATTTTGTTCTGGTACTTACAATAGAGACTCTCTTTAAATTTCTATGACAAGAAATGCAAAACACCAGTTATCACTAAGAATAAAACTGTTAAAATTCTTTTACATATATTTATAGGTTTAAGCTTCTCATAATAAAAGCACCATGATTTTAGTCTTCCGTGTACTCTTATTTTGACCAAAAAGGTAAAGCACAGTTGCTAGGTATCCAAGTGCTTCTGCTTCTGAACTAGTTGCTGCTGAGATATATTGATATGGTTGAGTTATTTTTCTTGATGCAAGTCTGCCCAGCTCCCAGACAAGTTCTTGCCCAGCTGCCTTGTATAAACCCAATTTAAATTAATGAGTCTTCACAACAGCGGTGTGGGGTGGATTGCTCTCTCAAGTTGCTGCCATTCATGTATTTGTTATTGCATGATGTAGTTAAAAATAAGAGCACTCTTACTGATCACAAACAACTGGCAAAAAGTCATCTCCTGTATATATATTTTTAAAAAGCTTTCTTCAAGCCGGCTGAAGTATTTTAATCCAAATGGTTTAAACTTAAAAAAAGAAGTTCCACTGCATTATCAGTTACAAAAAGTGTACGAAACATGCCAACTACTCTGTCTGCAAAAATATTGTTTTCCCTACTACACACGCTTCTAAGAAGTTTCCAGAGTCATTTACCTTTTGAATATTAACACCCATGCAAATAGCCAGCTCTTCATGGAGATGTCAGCATACTCCCACTCTTATCAAACTTCTTGCCCTTCGATAATGCTGCAACCTGTTTGAGTAGCTCTCTGTTTTTTGCCTGCAAAACAACGGACAAACACAGCCTCTTGTTATCTTGTGACTCTACATTATTGTATATTGCCACTATCGTACACGGATTAAAAAATTGTTTCCAATGATCTCGGTGTTTTGAGCACCACTTCTATCCTTGTACCACTGCCACCAAGATTGCAGAAATGTTGTTATAAACTCAATTTATATTCCTGCAATTATAACTAATGTAAAGAGCCATCAATGCACAACAGGGAAGAATCACTTCCCTTATCTATGCAGGTGAATGCCTGTGTTGCTTAAAAACAAAATAAAACTCAAAGCTACTTTAGGCTTGATCCAAGAGCTTTGGAGCACCAGTGGGTTCTTTTTGTTTCTTCTAATGACATCCTCTTATAGCATCTTAGAAATTGTTTCAAGAACGGCTTGGTATGATGAGCTCATTCATCATGTCCAAAACTCTTTCGAATAAATGGAACTTGCGAGATGGTTCTTTAAGGTGTTCGGCAAAGTAAAAATGTACGTTCTATCACAGCCATTTTTGAGCAGATGTGATATCTTTGCTTTGCACTCTGAATCAGTTTCCAACTCAAACTTCTTTGAAGTGAGAAATTGGTAGATTCTAGGCAGATTCAAGTTGCTGGGTCCTCAAGAAGTCCATGAAGGAACATAGCCATCCCCTCTGTCTTGGAACAGAAGTACAACCCTACCCACAGCAAAACTCTTAAGAAAGAAAGATAGTGTCTCCCTCTCTATGGTTCCCCTTTTCTTCTCTAAATCAGTTTCCTCCCTGCTTTCTCTAGTTCTTGATTCAGCAAGTTACCCAAGCAATGCATCATTTACGTCTGAATTCTTCCCTTATCCCAAATTTCACTTCAATTGTGATTTAGGCTCATTGTCACATCAGAAGTATACTGCTCTTCCCTCTTGATCTTATTGCTTCCTACCTCCTCTCTAGGGAATTAGTTGCTGGTCCAATTCAAGTAATATTGGATTTAATCCACATATTCCCCATGTAACTGAATGGCAGCTAACATATATGGGAGAAAATAAAAGTAGTGCACTTGGAGATGCTACTGGGATGAAGCTTAAACCGGCCCCAGACACTTCAATGCCTAGGAAAGGTCCACCACATTCCAAACTATTTCCTAAATTACAACCTGTTTAAATTAGCTCCACAGAACTTAACCGAAACCTCTGACAACTGACCCAGCTTGGTCCTATAAAGTCCTATATCTGCATAGCCCTGCTTTAGGTTCTATTTCTTGGTGTGAAGCTAGAATGCATTGCATAGAATGGTAGCACAGGACAGCTGAACTGTACTGGATTCAAAAAGCTGACCTTTTCACAACTGACCATTCATTCTCATATATGCAAGTCCTTAGCCCAAAATTATTGCCTGTGAAACTGAAGCTGTTTTACCTGTAGCTGTTCTACAGTTTCCTTGTGAGCTCTCTCCATACTGTTCATCTTTGTTCTCAGGTTCGACTCTTGATACTGAAAGTCTGCCTTCAGTTCTGTCAACTAAGGAAAAGAATTATATTTAAAATACTGTTTCATGTTTGCTTTAAAGCTGTAATTTTTTAAACATTTTTTAAACGTTATTTCAAAATAAGATAAAGTTACATTAACAACATTACAAGTGTGGTGGTTGTTTCTTCATGATGAAAATATATACTTAAAATAATATTTCGGGCTGAGTGGTTACATTGTCTGTATTGTATGTATATATTACCAATTCCAATTCAGATTCAATAGTTAGGGTGGCCTGGATCTACCAGCAGTTCCATTAATGTAATTGACAAACGGGGACCATATTGTATCAAAAGGATCATGTCTCAGTTGACCCCACAAGACCCTATGATGATACATTAGTTTTTCAGAAAGACCTGTGTCTCATACTTCACCTTCCCAGCCATTTTAGCGTGGGGCCCTTTGGGTCTTTCCAATGCTCAGCAATTTCTAAATGTGCTGCTGTAAGCAACACAGTTACAAGTTCTTTGTGAACGTGGAATGGATTTAAGACATTTGGCAGGGACAACAAAGTCAAGCTCAGTTCAGGCAGAATTCTCTGGCCTGTGGCCTCGTGAGATTGCCTTAAAAACTATTACCCAAAACTGCTCTAAGGCTTTGCAGTCCCACATATGCAAAAAGAAGCCCCTCTCATAGCACCCTCTCCAGCACAACGGGGAGACAAACGGGGAGATTGGGGTTTTATGCCATCTTAGTAACACCTTCAGGGCTGCCTCCTGAATACGGGACGATATAGTTGTGGAGGGTTTGTCCATATTTGCTTCCACGTGTCATTTTTAATATGCATGTGTATGTCTGCTTCCCATATGGTTTTCAGTGCCAGGGAGGAGCCTCCCGCTTTATCTAGCAATGAATCATAAACTGCTGAGGTCAAACCCTTATAATTTTCCTTGGGGCCTAAACATAAGTGTTCAAAGGCAGTGAGGGGGGCAAAGATCTACTCCCTGGCCAAACCTGTAGTTTAGAAAAAATACTTGCCACAGTTGTAACCAGGTAGGTTTAATGCTGTTTAACTTTTCTTTTAGCTTACTATCATTAACCTCAAATCCATTTACTCGCCCCTTATCTATAAAGTCCCTCAAACGATATTCTTCCCAACCCAACCTGCAAACTGGGCATATTTATTCTTCCTGTCCCACCCTGAAAACTGGGCATATTTATCTCCATGTCTAATAAAGGGATGGTCCAGGAAGGGTAGCATTGGAGATTCTGATGGGGAAAGATATGGTGACCATTTTTTCCAGATAGCAAAAGTAAGGCGCATAAATGGATTTGTGATTCATTTAATTGTCACACAGGAAGGAATTAAAAAGGGGAGAGCAGATATTGTAGGTTGTTGAGGGACCATTTCAATGTGCACTCGTGGAATTTCAGTCTCACGTTTAATTATTCTGATAAACTGCCTGAGCTGGAAAGCCTCAAAATATGTCTGCAAATTAGGCATTGCCAAGCCTCCTTTGGAGTGTTTTCTATATAGCGTTTGCTTGTTGATACGAGAATGCTTGCCCCCACTTACAAAATGGTCCAACATGGCTTGCCATTTGGAGAAGCACTAAGCTGGGATATTAATAGGTTAAGACCTAATAAAAAATAATAATTTAGGCAACAAAGCCATCTTTACAGGAGCTGTTCTGCCTAGCCACGTGAAGTTTAATCGCTTCCATTTAGTAAGATCATGCAACATCTCGCAGTGCAGTTGGCCAAAGTTCCTCTGAAATAGCTGAAGAGGATCTCTTGTTATAATCACCCCCAAATAGCGGAATCCTTCAAAGCATGGTTTAAATCCTGTTCTTTCAGAGAGAGTTTGTAACCTCAGGGGACATATTTAATGGCATGAATGTTGATTTTTCAACATTAATTTCAAGACCTGCTACTGCCTTAGAAGTATTCAGTTCACATTGTAACTGAAGTAAGCCCTTAGAGACATCACTGACCATAAGGAGAATGTCGTTCATGAACATATTCAATTTATGCTCTACTCCCTGAAGGTATATACCCTTGATTTCTTCATTTGTTCTTATCTTAGAGGCTAAGCTTTCTATTATGATGGCAAAAAGAAGGGGTGACAACAGACATCCTTGCTAAGTGCCATGGGAAAGTTGTATAGGTCGAGAGTTGATCCCATTGGCACCAATTAGAGCTGTGGAGGCAGAGCGCAATTGATTTATAATATGTTTAAACTTGGATCCAAAGCCCATAACTTCTAACAATTTCTTTAGAAACCACCACTCAACCTGGCCAAAGGCTTTGAAGGCATGTAATTCACACGTCAGTAAGACAGGTTCTTGGTGTCTGCTAGATGGAAATCTTAACGAAAGCAATTTTGAAGACTAGTACAGAAAATATAATATAGCATTGCTTTACTTGCACAAGCAAAACACGTGGATTATATCTGTAAAGTATGTTACACTACTTTATAATTTCGCCTAAACTGTGTTACTTATCCATTAAAACATATAGATATAACTTGCCAATATATTTGGTCTGTGCCTTAACCGCATATCCATTAATAACATATGGGTAAGGAACCTAACACAGATATTGAGAAATTAGGGAAGTACTGTTTGTTGTGGACTGGGCACAAAGCTCATGGCTTCAGAAATAGAAGCCTACGCATACATTTTTAAGCCAAGAATTTGCAGTAAATCTGTTGGGCTGTTCACACGTCACATTAATCCATGGTGGTTTATAAGCTACACGCAGTAGCTTACCTTACAAATAGCCTACTGTCCCTCCTCACACGATCAGACAAATAAGCTATGCAGCATAATGCATCCCAGCTTCCTTTGCGGATTTTCAACCCTTTGTTGGGTGCCCTTTCTCCGCCTGTGTGCAACAAAGGGTGGGTGGGGGGCAGGTGGGCTATAACTTCTTGAAAGTTTGCAGAAATCAAAATGAAATTTAATATACAGGTTCTCCTTTTGGGAAGCCAAAAGCTATTAGATAAATGTGGGTCTTTGCCTTTTCATGGAAAAGTGAGGGTGTGGCGGATTTGGAGTCGGAGATACAGCTGAATGTGGCAGGAAAACAAGTTTGAGATAGCTTGAGAGGAGCAGTGGTGGCAGCGTTTTCGGCTGCTTTTGCCAAGCAGCTCTGAAGTGCTATCTCCATAACCCACGCTGCCATGACAGTTGACACGCTAACCCACGATAGGTAAAATAACCCTTACTGCAAACTGAGTTACAAGGGTGGTTTATTTGGGTGAAATAACCCACTGTGGGTAGGAAAAAGAGCTCACAGTGACACACTAAGGCTGTTTCTACACCTGCCTTCCCCCCGCCCCCCCGGGATCGTCCTGGGATCATCCCTGTGCATCCAAATGACACACAGGGGAGCAGGCAGGGATGACCCCTCCATTTGCCTGGGATAATCCTTAGGTGTAGAAAGGGCCTAAGCCATCATGAGTTACTCAGGAAAATAAGCCATCATGGGTTAACATGTCATCTGAACCCAGTCCATATCTTGTAACTGTGGTTCTTCAGAGGTGTACATTGAAGAGATTTTTATACTCCACAACTGTCAAAACAATACCTTCAATTTCCCAGTTTAATGCCAGCCTTAATTCTAAATGGAAAGGTGATGTAAAGCTGACCTAACCTGAGCAGTATTGTTGGGGGAGGGGTACTTTAAAAATACCTCTGTATCAGAGTTCAGGACTGGATGTGCAAGGTGCTCAGTCATCCCTGAACGCTAAAAGATCAATAGTGGGAGGTTTTGACCAACCCGGAAGGTACAGCAAGGAGGAGGAGTTACTCTTCTCCCTCTGTATGCTGCCTGGAAGAATTCCTATCTTTCCATGTAAAACTTGGGTTGCAGCAGGGAGAAGAAATAAGACAATATTGTCCCCTCTAGAACAAACAGAAGCATTTAAATCTAATTCTTTTGAATGATATATGCCATATCTAATGAATTCTGGGTTTAGTGTTTTGCTTTTAAAGTGAATGTTTGACAGACACGTGAATCTTATGTGCAAATTGAACATTTACAAATTAGCTAACTAGGCCGTTGAGGTTTTCACCTTTTTATCTTTTTCCAGAATCGTTTGATCTCTTTGCTGCAAGAGACGTTTCAGTGACATCACTTCTTCTTTCAACTGACTTATGAGGACGAAGTTGTCAGTACCTCCGCTGTCTGCTGACTGATTTATAGAACTACTGTAAAAATAATAGAATCAGTAGGGACAAGAGGAGGCAGTTTATTTTAAACTAACAGTTATACAAACATCCTTAAGAACTAATGCAATATATGCATTACCTGACAGAAATGAATGAAACTGGCAAATTAGATTACTAAAGGCACACATTATATACACCTGAAGTAATATAATTAAGCATTGGTTTTCAAAGAATCAAACACTTGCTAAATGAAGATCTATTATGCATCTATTCCAACGGCTTATTAATTTAAATATTCAATGTTCCTCATTTAAAAAGATGTATTTAGAACTAGGTTTATTCAAAATAACCACATCAAAGCAGCTGCATACCTACATACAACTGAACTGCTGATGCTAGAGGTATTGGACTTCCTGTCATTTGTTCTAATTTAAGTTCATTACCTCCTGAACATCCAGAAGCAGAAGTTTTCAATAAAGATTACACTGAGGCATATGGCCAAAAAGATATTGAGTGATTGTCATATTAACGTCTTTAGAACAAAATGGAAGAAAACAAACAAAGCAAGCGCAAATTGCTTCTGTCAGATCACTGTTCTATTCAACAGAATGGGAAAATCTGTATTTTTTACCTATCTCCATTAGATGGCTTGGATTCCATTTTGGGCTTTTTCTTTGGAGTTTCATTCTGAATAGCTGCAGAGGATTTATGGCTGAAAAGACACCAGACAAGCTCAAACTCTCAGTCTCATACACTCCAGCTAGCAAAAACTAGATTAACAACTGTTACCCAGAGGACCTTTTCTTCCGCTGCTCCCAGACTGTGGAATGGCCTGCCGGAGGAGATTCGTCAACTTGACAGTCTTTTAGAATTTAAAAAAGCAACAAAGACTGATCTATTCTGGCAGGCCTATCCAGTGAAATTTTAGAATGTTTTCAGGATGTTTTAATCATGTATGGTATGTTTTAATGCGTTTTAATGTTTATTTTATATCTTGTTTTTATACTGTTTGTTTTATACTTTGAATTGTTTTAGTTTTTGTGAACCGCCCAGGGAGGTTTGGCTATTGGGCAGTATAAAAATGCAATAAATAATAATAATAATAATAATTAGGATATACATGAGACTTATGAATAACCTGACAAAGATGTAAAGCAGGATAACTCCTCCCTTCTTGCCCACAACCTCCCATTTCACATAGCGATTAAGCTATGAAAAACTATCCACTGGTGTCAATGGCAGCATTTTCGTGGTGGGAGGTGTTGCTGGCAAGGGAAAGGTTAACTCTACCCTTAATTTGTGACTCCTCCAAGGTGGCCCCTCTACAAAGCAATTAGGCTTTTAGTTCCACTGGAGCCAATGGAAGGTGGATGTTGTTTTTATACCTAAGTGCCATGCATGTACGTACCTACATTTGTTTGAGTGTGGGGGCCTTATCCATCCCATGCACTACAACATCAGCCCCCTATGCAGCAATTAGACTTAAACATTTCTTCCAGTGGGATGGCTGTGTTTTGGGGGTGGGGAGGAGGGAGAGAGATAAGACAACACCCTAGGCAGCTAACCCTTTTGCAGCAAAGGATTAGTGAGCGTGTTTAAACCATGGTTATGTAGCCACCATGGTTAGGAATGGTTCACATGACATGCTAAGTCATGCTTTACATAGCAGTTTAAGCCATAATGTTTAGCTCAAAGTGCTTAAACACTGTGGCTTTGTGTGTCATCTGAATAGGGCCAGAGAGGGGGAGAGGAGGCTCGGGCTCTGCCCATGTTTGGTATTGCATCCCCCACCCCTTGGCATCTGGCCCTTGAAAGGCTTCCCATTCAAGTAAGTGATGAAATAAAGTAATTGACTTTTACCTCTGTTTCCACAATCCCTGATCTTGCTCTGGACTCAGACTGCTGATTCTGAAATGCAGAAGGTACCACAAGCTTAAGAATGGCAATCTAATCACTGCTTGCAAAGTACTTATTTATTGCTCTTAAAGTGCAGTAGAGTCCATAAAAATAAAATAAACCCATCAAATGAATGAGTATATAAATAACTCTTAAGACAGCAACCTCTAAAACCATTCCACACAACCAACACTGGGAAGCATTCAACATCACATACATGCTTAAAGATCTGTCTTCACAACTGTTGGAAAAGTTGAAGGTGGGTGAGGCAAATCAGCTTCTTGGGAAAGATACTTTCAGATCCTAGCTGCTACAACAGAAAAAGCCCTGTTCTGTTCTACCCACTGATATAACCTCTTCTGGAGGAAGGACACAGAAGAGAGTCTGGGCCGAAGATCTCATCAGGTAGGCAAGATCACGTAGGAGCAAGAGGTTTTTCAGAGACCCTGGATTCTAAATGACTTTGAGAATTGGGCTTGGAAACAAATCAGGAGCCAATAAAAACTGATCATTGCCAGGGTAATGGTCTGTCAGGTCCAGAAATACTCCCAAACTCTGGTCTTTTAGCACTTTTATATCATCTGGACTTAGTACATCAGCCCAAATTTAGCCTATCGCAGCCTCCATGCAACACCTTCACTTTCTCTTTGAAACCTGATGCAAAGTTGGGTGTCATCCACATATTAATGGCACCACATTCTAATCCTCCAGACCACCATTCCCAGCAGTTTAATGTAGCTAAGGCCAAGGAACAAAGTAACAGTCTCCTAGCACCAGCTTCTAAAATCCATCTTCCATAAAGGATCAGAACAAAACTGTGCAACTTCAGCGCCAACCTGACCAGGAAGCAAAGAAGCATATCCCACATGAAACATTAATGGTATTAAAAGCTGCTGACAAGGGCAGCAGAACCAATGGGGAAGTTGTTGGCTAACGCTTATTAATATAATTAACTAATTTCTGCATTTTGAACACACATTTATGCAACGTTTCTTTATCCAGAAAGGAGCCATGTTTTATAAACTAACTATCTACTGTATGTGCACTAACAGAAACATTAAGGTTGTGAGTTCAGCTTAGAGGTCAACATGTCTTAACTGTGAATACTTTACACTTACTTGTGTGTTCCATACCACCAAAACAGACGCCTATCTACACATGTACAATTTCAAGCAGTCGTGGCAGGACCTTGCATGGTTCCAAGGGCTGAGCCATGTCCTGTGGAACTGTGACTTTCTTCGAACAGCAGACCCTTTTGACATACTCAATCTAATTCTGAAAACTCTGAACAACAATATGGCACAGGGAGGTCCTTTTCAAAAAACACAATTCCAAACACCACTTAGAAAAGTGGAAGTTATTAGATTATACTTTGGATTCTAGCCTATATTTTTAATGTCAAGAAGTGTTTTTGTAGATGCAAGTCCCCATCTGCAAATATCATACTTCCAAACCAGAGCACCTGCAAATATTATTTACAAAAGTATGTTTTATGTGCAGTAAAATAAACCTACCACTTAATAACAATCTTGATTTCGTTTGTAGTGAAAAAACGCAAGTCAGTTCTATTCCATGAAGTTTCACCGCACTTACTTGTGATGGCCACTGCTGTGACGGTGGTGGTGGTGATGACGGTGATGGTGGTGGTGTTTCAAATTATGCTGGTCTTTTTCAGTAAGAGATGTGGAGGAGGAATTAGAATGTGAAGTCCCTAAGCTCTTCCTCTGTTCCTTTGTCTTTTGCAGTACTCTCTTGTAGGACAGAGTGCAGAGCCAACACAACAGCTTCCCATCAACCTTTTGGGAAATCATTCGCAGCAAGTTATGTTACACGTACTGAGTGCTAAAAAGACACACAACAGCCAAAATAAAATTATCAAATACTCCTGCTTTTATTCTTGCACACAGATCTTAATATAAACAAGTTAACAATATAGTAGGCATTAGCAGCATATAAAATGAAACATCTCAGACAATCCACTGAAAATTGGATAAAAATACCGTAACTTACTTTTTCTTTAGGTGGGCACACCATGTTGGATCCCATGGACAGGAGTCCTTCTGTGGACAGAAGGGCTTTTGGTCCAGAAGAGGCTCACATTAATGGAAGTTTGGGGTGGGTGGGGAGGTGATTCTGGCCAATTCACCATCCCCTTTTTGCTTTCAACACAATCTTTCAGCACTGTTCTAGATCTCTCCCAACCCTCCAGAGCAGATTTTTAGGAGCAAAAGACAGCTGCAGTGGGAAACGAGAACCCTAACCCTAAACATCTCCTTCCCCTTTCCATTAGTGAGAGCACCCTTTCCATGAATGGAACTCCTCTCACTGGATCTTTGGATCCAACCTGTTGGCCTTCACCAGATTTACACCACAGCCCTCCATAGGTTTGGCCAATGATATCTCTAGTCAATCCAACTAGTTGCTAACCAAGCCTTCACAACATCCTGGTGCACCACAAACATTCTCAGATGACATTAATTAATAGCCTTCTCCAGCATCTAGGCCCCCAGTTCATTTCATAATACAACAAAGTAATGTATGCTCCTAGGGGACAGCCTACAATTATGGTGAAGCTGGCTAAACTATTACTCTTTGATAAGGATGCCAAAGGTCTCAGGGTATGCCCTGAAGGCAAGTGATACAACAACCATGATGAAGCTACGCAGATCTGGGTTTGGTGAGTGGCTGAACGAGAGACCACTTGAGAATTCTATGTACACTGCTTTAGTTTCACGGAAGAAAGGTGGAGTAAAAAATTATGTTATACTTCCTCAAGGGCAACTGTGCAGACTACAAGCTCATATGGTTCCTTGGAATTTCTATAGCCTCTAAAGCAGTACTAACAGGCATTTAACAGCATATGCTGAGTTTTTTAACTGACCCCAGAATAGTTGTTTTTAAATGGATATTGTCTGTTTTTGTTTGTATTTTATGCTTTTTATGGTTTTAAATTTTGTATATTTCTTTTTAATGTTCACTGTTTTTAACTTTTGTAAACTGCCCAGAGAACTTCGGCTATAGAGAGGTATATAAATGTAATAAATAACAACAACAACAACAACGCACATAACCACTTATCACCAGTCTAGTGTAATATAAACTGAGATTACATTGAAGAGTAGTAAGAAAATGGAAAATCATTATGAGCACTGTAACTCCACAACTATTTGGGTTTGGTCACATTAGGACTGCATAAAAGACAATTTTCTTCCAGAATACTTCGAGACCAGTGGTGCTACTAGTATCCAGTCACACTAAGATATAAGGAAGAAGTCTCATAATTTAGTCCTTAGCAATATAAGGTCAAGATTTGACCCTCACCAGTACCACCATGTAAGGTAGCAGACCAAGGATTCTCTCCTGCCTGGGGTGGTGGAGCTCTAATTTAAGATTAATTTCCAGCAAGTGTTGAAGGTACTGAACTAGGCCCTATTCACAAAGCACAAAGCACAGTATACATTAGGTGGGGATAAGAACGCAGCTCTCTTGCTGGGCATGCCTACCCCACTCCCAGACTCACTTTGCACCCATACATTGAATTTAATATTAGAATGGAATCTGTGCTCATAGGCTCCAATACTTACTATCCACTCAGGTACAAAGCAATGTTATGTCAGCATGCACACAGGCTATGGTTCTGCAATCTCATTTGCCATGTGTATAGTCTACACTATTTCATTATTCTGATTCAAAAGAGGGCAAGTCCTTAATTACTGCTTTGTTATCAGTTTAATTGCCATTTCTAGACAAAGATTTAATAGCAGCAAGACAAAAGTATACCTTTCTTCTTCCCTCCTCTTTGCGATCGAAAGCACACTGCTGCTTACACTGTTCACATGTCTGAGGTGGTCCATATTTCTTTTCAGAGTTTGTGCAGCGCTGACATTTTGTGCCAATAAAAGCTGCAATTATGTTGCAGTACTGACAAGGTTTTGGCTGTTGAAAAAGAAGAACAAAAGAGAAATGCTGTTCCTTGTTTTACATTTTGTTGGTGTTTTATATGATGACAACCTAGAGTTAGTGGAAGGAATAAAAAAGTAAAACTACTCCTTTTACACAAGCCTATTTAAGGCATACCTAATCAAGGTATAGTATTTGCATGCTGGGACTTTTATGACTAGAACAAGAGATGGATGGAGCAATAGATTGTTCTGTTTTTGGGCTCTGAGGTTGGAAACAGGGCTCTGACCTCAGAGCCCAGACATTGTGCTCCCCACTCTCAGCACGGTTCTGGCTACATCTCTGCACTCAAAAGTGAAGGATGGAGATGGGAAATGGGGGCTTTCCCAGGGTGGGGAGGAGACAGGGACATCGGCCATATGATGATTCCTATGGCCACACCAGCCTCCTTTCCTCCTGCTCTAAAGCGAAATTGATGTCTAGCACAAATGCCAGGCAGCTGGAGAGCAGAGGCAAAGATTACCTCCATGCTCTGGCCGCCCTGCATTGGATACTCAGCAGTGTCCAAGTTCCGAGGCTGCCGACTATCTTCATAGGACTGCGCCCTAAATGGCTCAGAACATTAATTTGAGCATTAAGCTTCATGTGAACCCAATTGCATGAGGATCATGCTCACTGGCCCTGCCCTCTTTCTCACATGACTAGAACTGCCGAATAGGGCATAGGTTGCCCTGTTATCAGCTGCAAGAAAAACAGTATTTTGCTCACTAAAATGTGTTCAGTATACATGATACCCATTTCCAATTTTACTACATATAACCAACGGAGATCACAATCATTAGGTAAGAAAATTGCTTTAAAAATATCACAAAGTATGAATTATATAAACCTGTGTAGGCCTCTTTATGGTTAAATATCGATTTAGCAGCACTGTCACAGAGATATAGACGTTAACTCACCGTTCCAAACTGCTTCACGTTTTGGGCACACTTCTTGCATATCGTGTTCGTTTTGCTAAAAAGAAAATCAGGTTGAATTTAATTTAAGAGTGAGAGGCCTGCAAGACAATGTGGGTGGGTGGGTTTGACTCTCAATCCCTCCTCTCACATATATGAATCAGTCCTCCAACAGTGAGTGCTGATGCCAAGACTAACAAGTTCTATTTGAAATCAACTTTAATTCCTGACTTTAAATCCTGGTAGAACAGAAACTCAGGTTAGCCTTAATTGCAGTTAAACCACAGTTAAGTGTGAAGGGAAGGAGCACACAATTGTGCAGCCCACTCACAATTTCTGAGTTTAAAGGAACATCTGCATTGGCCTAGAAGGCAAGGCCCATATATAGGAAACAAAAAACATATTTGGATATACTTTGCCAGGGACTCAAATAGCACCGTTAATAGGGAAAAAAGGGGGAGGAACTCCAGATGCTAAAAGATTAATTTGTTGGCACAACACGTTTCAGAATTCCTTGCACAGAGAAACATTTTCAACAATGATCCTCCAATGCAAATGTCCCTGAAAAAGGAATTTTGAAATGCATTGGGCCTACAAATTAAGCATACAATAGGAAATGCTAAAAATGTGAATGTACAAAGTGGCCTTGAGGGATTTCATGCACAGACACTGTGGGACAAGGTGTAGAAGGTCAGATGACTCAAGCAGGGGGTGGGCAGCATTTTCCTCATTCCTTACTTGTAGGGTTAGATTTGAGTTTGTTTGATAAATAGAAGCATGACATTTCTGGAGCTACAATAATTGGTTTTTTCAAAAGCTGTTTAGTTGTAAGTCTGAAACAACATGGAAAAACTTACTTCTCTTGCTGAAACTCCGATCGGCAGTAAGTACATTTTACAATGGGATGTGCAATGCGACATTCCTAGACAGGAAAATGAGAAGTCAGAATTGTTTTACTACAGTGGAAAAACTGACATTAGAAATTACTGTTTGGTGGGTCAACTGCATAATTTGCAGGATACAAATACAAAACTGGAACTACCCACTGTGAGGTAATTGTTTTAAACAGTTGTGTGCTATACATTTGGATGACAACCTTTGGCATTCTAAAACATGAATATCAATCAGCCAAGAAAGTTTACCCACACAATATGTATGTCATTAACAACAGATTTAAAACTCAATCCTATGGAAGTTTAGACAGAAAAAAGCCCCACAACTACCAGAATGCTAAAAGGCTGGCTGGCGCATGCTGGGACTTGTAGGACTTTTTCTATCTAAACATGCATACGATTGCACTCTTAATTTGTGATTTGGACCATAGCAGAAGACATTTCCTATTTCAGCGATACTTGCTCTAAAGCCAAGGTATCAGGCTTCCTAAAGCGTTCCCATTTCGAGGAAGTCTCATAGACTTTGCATATTTGATGAAATGGGCTGCTGCCTATAGAAGTTCAGATCAGAACAGACCACAGCACTCTTTGGTCTTTTTGATACTGTGGACTCCTGAAACTAATTGTGCTAAAATGTGTCATGCTGCCGGATGGCGCATGATGGTTTTCTGGTTGCTTATGAAAGCTTACGCATAACAGACTAGTTAGCCCCTTGGGTGCTATAGTGTTTCTTTTTTGAAGAGAAAACATGTCTCTTCATTATTATGAACTAGAGACTAATTAATACATTTAGGTTTGTTAGTATCCCCTACAACTGCCAACCATCCCAGTAACATGTAATAGTAGTGATCTGACCATTTTGGGTGGCAGCCTCATTTCAGAATAACAAGCTTCAACCTTCATTAAAATCAACTGCAACTTTATCAGGGTGTACTTTCAGTGTCAGACCTATTGAGAAATCCATGAGAAGACCCCAACAGCCATTTGGGGGTGCTAGTTTAATTGTTCTTGCATTATTTATATAAATCATCCTAGGATTTTTTTTAAAAAAAGTTAAACGGCAGCATAAAAAGGGAGGCATTTTTCTCCCTCTCATATAATCTTAGAACCCAGGGTCATCCCACAAAGCTGACTGGTGAGAGATTCAAGACAGATGAAAGGAAGTACAGCAGTGATGGTCATCAATTTGGATGGCTTTAAAAGAGAATTGGATACATTCCTGGAGGAACAAGGCTATCAACGGCTGGTAGCCGTATTACCTCCAGTATCAGAGGTAGTAAGCCTATATACACCAGTTGCTTGAAACATCAGCGGGAGGATGCTGTTGCACCCATGTCCTTGTTTGTGGGTTCCTAGTAGTCAGCTGCTTGGCTACTGTGTGAACAAAGTGCTGGACTAGATGAACCCTTGGTCTAATCCAGCATGGCTCTTCTCATATAAATACCCAATAATAAATAATGAAAGCCCCTGCCTGAATTCTAGCCTTACTGGATTTCGTTTCTTAAAACTGCAAACTGGGGAGTACGCCCTATTGAACTCAGCGAGTCTTGCTTTAGAGCAGAGGCACACCTATGCAGGCCTGGGCTGCCAAGCACCGCAGGGGCGCCTGCTAACACGCGTTAAGTTCAACCTCTCCTTCTCTTCTACTTGGGACCAAACTTTCGCTTCCCCGGTGGGAGCGGGGCGGCCACCTCTTCGAGAACTTCACCCGGGTCCGTTCCTTTCTTCCTTCCTTCCACGCTCTCGGCCCGAAAGCCTCTGCCTCCCGTTGAATGGCCGGATATCCTCTCCGCCCGCCCTGCCGGCGCTCCCCCACAAGCGTCCCTCCCCTTCCCGGAACGGCCACCTCCCTTCGACTCGGCCCCAACTCGCTCGCCCCACCCCGCAGGCCTCGGCCTCGCTCTCCGCCCCGCATCCCCCTCAGGTTGTGGCATCCTTCGCTGGGCCTTGAGGAAGCAGCACCTTGCAGAGCTGCTGTCCTTGAGAGAGCTCTTCGAAAGGGTAGCGCTGGTTGCACTTGGTACAGGCGTAGAGAGCCGGGGCCGCGCCGGATGCCGCTCCCACGACCGCCGCCGCCGCGACCGCCGCCCCGGAGGCCCCGGATGTTGCCGCCATCCGCCTTCCTCTCAGCCCAGGAGGAGCCGCGGCCGACCGGACGGGAAAGGAGCCGCCTCAGTCACACGGACAGCCAGGCTCGCTGAGGTGCGGCAGCGATAGGCAGGCAGGCGGGCCTCTCCCCTCGGCCGCTTGGTGGTGCCGCCGCGTCTCCTTCCTTCTCCTCAGCCTAGTAGGCCCTGTTTCCTCCTGGCGTCGGCAGCCGCATCACGGCCCTTTCCCTCCTCCTCCCCCCCCGCCGCCCTCCTTCTCCTCACACAAACAGAACGAGAGCGCGATCCAGGCAGCGAATGAACCGAGCGCGAGCCTCACCGTTCTCCTCAGCCAATCAGGGCCGCGCGGCAAGGCTTCCTTCAAACCTCGCCGCCCAATGGTGTGGCAGGCCGCGCGGCTCCGCCGCTTGCGTCACGCCCAGCCAGGCCAACCAGAAAGCCGAGCCTGCTCCGCGCCTCCGCATTGGCTCAGCGTCGAACCCTTTATGGGCTTGAGCGACTTCGCAATACGCCTTTCCCTTCCGACGGCGGGCCCGCCGCTCGTGGGGTTGCGCTTGCGCAGAAGGGAGGTGAACCCGTTCCCCGCCTCTCAAAGAAACAAAAAGCACCCACGACAAATCCAGCCTCGGTTGGCTCGAAGTCGCTAGGTGTAAAGATCCAAGGGAGGGGGGATGTGGGATAGAAGAGCCCAATCTTAGCCTCGCTTCACAGCGTGTCCTTCTCATTGGCTGCTCATCGCGTCCATCATAGCCGTGGGTCTATGACGCAACCCGGCGTAAAAAGCAACGGGTCCGGGAGCTGCTGTGGGCGGGATGTAGTGCGGTTGGCCGGTTGCTGTGTCACTCAACTGAGCTATCTCGTTGCAGCCGCGGTGTTTCTGGGACAGCTGGAGGAGGAGGAGGAGGAAGGCGGGGGAGGCGGCGCTCGTAGCCGCTCGCTGGCCTTAAAGGGACATGCACCCGTTGCGGCCGTCCTTTTACGACATGGCGGGGGATTCGGAGCACACGGTGAGCTCGAGGGAGGGACGGGGTGTGTGTGCAGCGGGAGACGCCCCCGGGCCCCTTCGCACTCCGTGTTCTCAACCCTGGAGTGTGTGTGTTTGTCTATGGCGGGTGGGATGCAGTGAGGAGGAAAAGCACTCTTCACATGCTCAGAGGCGGGCTCGCTGTTAGAACGGCTGCGCGTCATTCGCGGCACTGACACAGCTTAAGAGCATTGGAAACAGCCGCTTCGAATCAGACCTGCCTCAAGGTAAGGTCGCCTTTCAAAAGTGTTGGACTACAACTCCCATCGTTCCCAGCCAGGCGATGATAGGGTTGTAGCCCAATACATATGGGAGGGTGCAGGTTGGGGAATGCCGAGTATGCCCTGCCACGCACCTGTGGACTCCGCAAAGCAAAGGAGACTAAAGAGCCATAATCGACCCTGCTTCCCCCCCTCCGATTTACTCTAGAGTAGATGCAGGAGCCCCCATCCAGGTCTGGACCCCTATCATGGGGGCAGGGGGGGGTAGGGGAGACTTTTAAGATTGTGAATCAGTCCCCTGTGTCTAGAGTAAAACTGAAAACATGACTCAAGCTGCTACGCACACAATTAATGTAATGTCTCTATTTTAGTCCTAGATCCCTTAGAATGTGAACTTGCCTTATTCTGCATCAGACCATTTGCCCATCTGGTTTGGTGGTGTGCCAGTATTGCCTGGCGGTGGCTCTTCAGGGTGTCGAGCAGAGTGTGTGTCCCCGGCCTACCCCATTGCCTTGAATCCCATTTAGCTTCCCAACCTATATGTCACGTCAAAATAAGCATGTTTTCACAGTCTCCCCCTGTTCATTTTTATTATTGCATTTATATCCCGCCTTTTTTCCTCCTGCTAACTCTTTTGCAGCAAATAAGTTAGTGAGCATCCGTGGTTATGTAGCCACCATGGTTAGGAATGGTTCGCACGACACACTAAGCCATAATGTTTAGCTCAAAATGTTTAACCACTGTGGCGGCTCAGCATGTCAGCTGAACAGGGTCATTGAGAGTTACTTCCCAAGTGATAATGCATAGGGTTGCACTGCATGGCATAGGTGGTAGTAAGCCCAATTGAGCATAATCAACCTTACTTCTACGCAGATATTTATTTATTTATTTATTAAAACATTTATATCCCACCCTACACAAGCATCTCAGGGTGGTTTACAGATAAAATCATACATATAAGATAGAACAATAAATATGCAATTCTAAAACAAATTAAACCATTAATATGTTAAAACCAGCATGAAATTTTAAAATAGTAAAATCCAATTAAAACAAGACTGTGTGCAGGTGGGTGGATATGAGTCTCCAAAGCAGAGATGCATGAATAGCTTGGGCTGCTGGAATCCAACTGCTGAATTCATCTGATTTGGCTCTTAACTGAAGACAAATTCACACAGGCCAACATTATATGGAACTGTGGTTCATGTTACACCATTGAGTCGTGGAGACAGAGAAATACTTGGTAGGTTCTAAATAATTGTGAGTAGAAGGAAAGGAGCCTGGGATTGTGCTGAAAAGATCCTGTTTTGTACCCCCAAAAAGTAGCACCCAGATCTCTGCACATCCTTAGATATGGTTTCTGGGAAATGTGTTTTACAAAACTCAATAATAAACAAGAAAATACAGAATGTACCCCTAACCTGGTGGAGGGAAAGGAACTCTGCAGTTACTACTGTTGTCATCTTAGCCCAAGGCTTATTTGGGAATAAGTGTGTATAAGATTGGGTCCTTAGCGCCAAGCTTTGAATACATTTGCTTGGAATTCATTTCCCAAAAATCTCTGGAATTTTTGAGATCGCTATATCAGGCTGAAAATTGCCCATGCCCCCCTGTCCTTTGCATTGTCTCCTTGCTTTCGAGGGCTCGCTCGGATAGTTCTTTAGAATAAATAATTCTTCATGGTTTTTCTAGTCTCCTCCCTATTTTGTACTTCTCCAGTTCAGAACAGGTGTGGGTATTCCAAGACGAACTTAATCATAATGTCGCATAGAAACAGCTGATTAGTGTGCTTAAACTGAGCATTTATCACTTACATTAAACTCAAGTGGATGTTTGTGTGTGCAACGGGCCACAAAAGATGGATGTGCCACCCCATGCGATGTAGCCTAAGCCGTTCACTGAGGGTGTGTGGGAGGCAGGCAAAGGAAGGATCTGGAAATAGTAACAGTGAAGGCTGCCTCCAGGTCCTGCCCAGGTTTCCTTGGAAGTGTGCTTGCAAATAAGACAAATTCACAATGATAGTAGCCTGTTCATCCACAGGTATCTCATTTATGGTGCGAAAGAAAAGGCACCCTTGTTTGTAACGTTTTCCTACTTGATCACCTAGACTAGATCCTTACATATCGCAGGTAACCTGACTAGGGGCTTGGAAGTCAAACTGGAGTTGTTCCGGCCCTTCCAAGCAAGCAGGTGTGCTTTGGATTGCCGCCTGAGGGACGCTGTGGTGTTGTGCTGCAGTACATGGGCAGATTTTGATTGATTGTTTATGCCGTGAGAGGAACAGCGGGGATTCCTCTAAGAAGTGGGTTTTGATGGCCAAGTTCCACCCCTTTGAGGAACCCAGTGAAGCTCTGCAGGCCGGATGTGGAACCGCCGTGGGCCGGATTAGATTCATGGTCCGGAGGTTCCGCATGCCTGGTTTATGGCATTTTTATCCCCCTGGGGGACTCAGAGTGGTAGATCTCATTTATGTCCTGCCTGTCCTCCATGTAGTTCAAAGCATCGTCTGTGGTTCCCTTCCCTACCCCCATTTATCTTCACAAAGACCGTGATGCGTTACGTTAGGCTGAGAGATAGTTAACAGCCCAAGGTATGCACCGTGGTTGTGCAGGGATTTAATCTCAGATCTCGGCAGGCCTAGTCTGACACTAGTGTAGTCTTCCCCAAACTGGCGCCCGTGTGTTGAACTACAAGGCTGGCTGGGGCATGTTGGGAGTTGTAGTCCAACATCTCCTTAGGGCAGCCTTCCTCAACCTGGGGCGCTCCAGATGTGTTGGACTACAACTCCCAGAATGCCCCAGCCAGTTCTGCTGTCTGGGGCATTCTGGGAGGTGCAGTCCAACACATCTGGAGCGCTCCAGGTTGAGGAAGGCTGTCTTAGGGCGTCAGATTGCAGAAGGCTTCCGTAGCTCATAATAATAATAAATAAATTTTGTTACTTGCCTCTCCCTCTGGATTGAGGTAGGGTACAACACAAATGCAAAACGCATGCTTCCTTCCAAGAACATTCAACAACTTACAGCTTACTTTGCAGGAGTCATCCAGACAGGGCGTTTACGCCTGCTTGAACCAGGACCCTCTTCCCTTGCCAGCCATGAGAGCTAGCGTATTGGTTAAATTTCCAGCCCCGTTTTTCCACCAGGTGTGCTCAAGGCAGCTGAAAATGCAACAAAACAAATAAAACTGTCCGAATGTTAAAAACAAATAGGAGTAGCATAAGAAAGCCTCAATTCAAACACAGCCAGATGAGCAAATATTATTTATTTGTCAGGTCTGATCTGATGTTTCATGAGATGTCAGCAGACATCTCCCTTCGTCTTCAGAGTTACGCACTCATGTCTGTGTGAACCGCCCCTCCGGCTCTGATTGTAGCTGCATCTTTTGCTTTCTTACATGCTCATCACTATTGGCCCTTGTTGGCTCCTTCTGATACTCCTTTATTTAATATCTTGATGCTGCTTTTTTAAAATCTTGCTGTTCGTCCAAGGAGGTTAAGGGTAGCATACATGGTTCTCGCCCTACCCCAACCTTGCGATATCTTTGCAACAGCCCTGTGATGTAGTTGACGCTGAGAAATAGACTTGACCCGAGTGAGAATATGAACCCAGGTCTCTGACACTCCAACTACTAGGCTGTACTGTCGTTAGGTCTTTTGTCATACAGCTCCTGATAGCTGTTCGTTCAGCTTGTTCTCTTTTTAATTAGAAGTGGAGTTCTGTGTGCTGGCTGAGTTTGCTTTTAATGAAACAAGAGTTCGTGTGAGAAAGAAAGTTGAATGGTTTTGTGAATGAGTAGTGGAAGTGAGATATTTGGCCAAATAAGAATGAGTGTAATTAAAGCAACATTGCAAAATATTTAAATTCGTTGGATGAATGACTGTTTAATGACATGTGTGCATAATATAAGTGTGGTTTAAAATGTGTAAATGCATAGGAATTTATGGGAACTTTGTCTTAGGAGGGATGGTATTATAATTACGTATGTCTCTTTTAAGTTCAAAGTGCTAGTCTTTTGTGGGATTCTTAGTTGCGGAAGCTGTGGCTTTCTAGATGATGGATTCCAGCTCCCATCAGCCACAGCCAGCATGACTAGTGATCAGGGATGATATATGTATTCCTCGGGGCGGGGGGATGCTTCCAGAGTGTCTTATAATCAAGTAAGAACATAAGAAGGGCCATGCTTGATCAGACCGAGGGTCCATCTAGTCCAACCCTCTGTTCCCACAGTGGCCAACCAGCTGTCAACCACGGACCAATAAAGCAAGACATGGTGCAACAGCACCCTCTCACCCATGTTCCCAAGCAACTGGAGCACACAGGCTTACTGCCTCGGATACTGGAGGTAGCACATAGCCATCAGAGCCAATAGACATTAATAGCCTCCAGGAATTGATCCAACCCCCTTTTAAAGCCATCCAAATTGGTGGCCATCACTGCATCTTCTGGTAGTGAATTCCATAATTTAACTATGCATAATTTTGTACACCGCAATCAAGACAGTCCCTGTCTGCAGGCTTTCGGTCTAAAACAGATACAACACTCGAGGAAAAGGGAACGGGGAGGAAAGAGGAAATTATGGGAGTTCAGCAACATCTGGAAGGCCACAGACTGCCTATCTCTATTTCAACTCTTCCTAAAGTCTAGTTTCTTTAGCAGCGGCTTCCCTGATCCCACTCATCATGGCCCTCTGAAACCATTCTTCCTATTACAGGAGGGGGCAGGGGAGGTGCCCTCTGTGCCTCATAGAGAGCTCAAATAACCATTTCTACTCTCTTTCAGGGTATTCTTCGTGCAAGTCACAGATCCGCGTCATTCACAGATGGGCTGTCAGCAGCGTCCTTTGAAGAGTACCCTAGGCACAAGCCTTTCATTAATGCCGACTTGCGACGGTCCCCTGCCAAACCCATAATTGCTTATCCAGAAAGTAACAGCAAAGGTAATGTTTCATCCCAGAGGAAATGGGCCTGCGTTGGGAATAGGTTCTAGTTTGTAAATCAGCCTGGAAGCTTTGTTGTGTGCTTTGGGATGGATTTTCTTTTCTTTTAATTGCTTTATAAAATCCGCCAGCTGATCTGAAGAAAGGTAACATGTGGATTTAAGAAAATGTAGTAGCTTTATTTTAAAAAGTGGCTTGCTTGGATTTTAAAAAGCCAGTTGGCATGGGTTATATCAGGCTTTGGATGCTTCCAGATGAGGCTTTTATTGTGTGGTGGCCCTGCCTGAAATACGGAATTTTAGGAGAGGTACAGATGATGCTTTCTTCCATTTGTAACCTTTCTGTGTTCTGCCACGGCTTCTTCTATCATTTTTTCTTAGCGCAAAACTCCATTAAGGAGGAAAGGGGGACCAGCTGCACGATGCCTGCTGACTAGCAGCGCTTGGGAGTCTTCCATCTGGGAGCCCCCCTTACTCTTTACCTCCTTCCATCTCTCCTTCCCAAATCCCTGAGACCATGGAAGGTGGTAAATGCAGGTTGTTGATCACTGTAAAACGTGACCATGTGTTCATTATGATCACCTGTGGACGTTCTTCTCCAAGTGCCCTCTCCCACCTCAAGTTAGGCAAGCAGGGTCTTCTCTGGAGTAAAGCCCTCTCTAGATCTCTTTGCTGAAAGAGGTTTGCCCAGCCAGCTTGCTTGTGATTCTTCGTAGGCATAATAAGGTGCTGTTATTTCCTGATAGATTCCTGCTGATAGCGCTGCCTTCTTCCCCAGTGGGGTGCCCTCCGGATGTTTTGAGCTACAACTCCCATAATCCAAAGCCATTGGCCATTCTGGCTGGGGCTAATGGGAGTTGCCATCCCAAACTTCTGGAAGGCACGAGGCTGGGGAAGGCCGCTCGTCAGAGTCGCCGCAACAGGGGTACAAAGCCGTAGTAGTTTCTGCTTCCCCTTTGCCCCCCAACAATTGTGTTCACAATACGATCTAGCTGCCATTGCGTCATAAACGCCAACATTTACGTGTTCGCTCGCCTGCTTTGACTTTAGCTTGTGTGGTGTAGCGACTGAAGGGTTGGAGTGGGAGTTAGGAGATCCGGGTTCTAGTCCTCACTCGGCCATGGAAACCCACTGGGTGACTCTGGGCCAGTCACAGACTCTCAGCCCAACCTACGGGGTTGTTATTGTGAGGATAAAAATGGAGAGGAGGATGATTATGTATGCTGCCTTGGAGGGGAAAAAAAAGGCGGGATATAAATGCAAAAATAAATAAAATTACAGCAAGGCAGAATATAGATCAGTTTCCTTTCCCCATTTCCTAGTGTCCTGCTGATGTAATGCAGACTCTTGACCAGATGATTGATACTGCTGGAGACCAGTGGGACAATTACCTTTCCCCTCCCTTGGCACCTGACCCTTAAGTGCCCTAAAGCCCATTTTGGACTTGCATGGATCTTCTTCCGCCTTGACCCATTCGCGGGAGAGAGCAGGTCCTGCCCAGTTTCTTCTTGACGCTTAGGAATATTGCTATCAGAGGTTCTTTGGCCGGGGCACGGCTGAGCTTGCCCCCAGATCTAAATGGCGTTCCCTCTTGGATAACCTAATTAAAAGAGGATTATGCTGGCAAGGTGCTGTGTTGCCTGTTACAGAGAAGAAGCGGCCCTGCTAATTATTGATGAGGGAGATTTGCAGCCAAGCCAGATGTCGGAGCATGAGGAACCCGAAACGACAACCTCGTGTTTTCCTCCTTGACAGGAGAAGCTCCGTTTGCTCAAGTCTTTTATCTAGAAATCTTTTTATGGTGTTGATGCTTTATGGAGGCCTATAAATGCTGCCACTTGGACCAGAGGCAACATGCCTCCTCCGTCTGCTGATCACTGTAGAACAGTGGTTCCCAAACTTTTTCAGGTAACCGCCCCCTTGGTTCCACAAACTCATGCCCAGTGCCCCCTACCCTACCCTATAAAAAGCATTGTTCAGAATAGCAGTTTTCAATGACCCACTAAGGAAGATAATAACAATAAAATTCAAAACAGTAACAATTAACTGAATATTTATCCAAAATCCGAAGCACCCGCTGCAGGCTTACCGAGGGAGGGAAAAGAGAGCGAACGCCTCTGTTTTGCAGCCGGCGTGGCAGGGCATACCAAGCAGGGTATGTCTCTTCATTAGCATTTTGGTGCTTTTGAAAAATTTCAATTCACTGTTAAAAGAACTCTTCTTAAATGGTATTAATACATGTGTGGATTCTTCTCCTATATGGCTTGGGACCAAACTACCTTCTCCTATAAAAAATGTCCTTGGGTTTTAAGACCTTCTGGAGAAGCGCTGCTCAGAAAAGGTCACCTCGAGCACCTCCCTGCTGCCCCTTTGCCTCTTAATGCCCCCCTATGCAATCCCACCACCCACTTTGGGAACCACTGCTGTAGCACAACAGTGGGAGAAGCCTCTTTCTCCTGTCTTGCGTATGGGCTTACCCTATGGCATCTGGTTGCCCAATGCAGGCAATAGGATGCCAGAGCAAGTAGGCTTTTCGTCAAATCCACCAAGTCTCTTACGTTAGGCTATATATCATGTTTGCGGAGTCTGAAAAGGCCTGGAGATGGTTTATGAAATACAGACGGAAGGAATTTGTATAAATGGAATGAGCATCCAGGGAAAAAAGCCTTCTATAAATCTTGCTAATGTAACGCAAGCTGAAATTGGCTTCCTGAGACAGGTGTGTGTGTATGTATATATTAAATATATTTATATTAAAAAAGACATTGTATAAATGGGATGAGCATCCAGGGGAAAAAGAGACATTGTAGGTTTCCTTGGTGGTGAAGAACCCCAAAGAGGTAATGATAAACAATAATCATTAAAATCTTCATTTAAAATAAAACAAGCCAAGCCATAGCATAATAACAGCCCCCAAACCAATCAACACCACTTTTAGTCCCTACATGATCTAAAGCGGTTCTTGTTTTCCCCAGCCATGTCGTCAACCCCAAGGCTAAGGGAACAAACCTGTGCGTGGACCAGACAGAAAAAAGTCCTATAACTCCCAGCATTCCCCAGCCAGACATTTTCCAGAAATCTTGAGCGTTTTTTTTTTTTACGGTCCTGCAATTTGTGCAAATGTCTGAACAGTTTACATAGGTTATGCAGATGGCACCCAACTTTGCACAAATTCAGCCATAATTTGAACAAATTGCAGAGCCTCCTCCTCCTCCACCCCCCACCCCCACCCAGAAAGTGCAAAAAAAGGTCCCCAGATTTCAGGGAACAGCCCGTAGCTTGGCTTGGAGATGCAAAGCGAGTCGCACATGCCGTGAAACTCCTTTGAGCCCCAAAAGGAGCCGGATTTCCCAGCAAGAGACACCTCTAGCTCTGAGCTGTGATATCACTGCACCTCTGCTGTAGTATAACTTCAAGTGGTGATGCCCTCGTCTTGCCACAGCCTTCTACCCAGGTCCCTCAGAAAGAAAAAGCAGGAGAACAACATAAGAAGATCCCTGCTGGGTCAGACCGAGGGTCCATCTAGTCCAGCACTCTGTTCACACAGTGGCCAAGCAGCCATCGGCCAGGGATGAACAAGCAGGACATGGTGCAACTGTTGGATCCTGGAATGGATCCTGGTTATGTTTTCCATTGATTTGTTAATTGCTGAGGATCTGGAGGAACAGAAGACTCAGCAGAAACTTAAAGGTCAACTCTACACCTGGACATTGAGTGTCAGAATTGAATAATTGTCTAACTGATTGTCTTCAATTAAGGGTTGCAAGGAGTTGCATCATTGTACAGGTTGTCTATAAAAGTAAATGTGTTTTCAAGTGCATGTATAACTTCCATGTCCCTCATGTGAGCTGTATTGACTGACCGTTTGTAAGTATTTGTATCTGTACTGCCATAACTAAATTATATATTTATTTGCCAGTAAAAAAGGTTTGTTTTAACCTACATAAATCTCTGTTTTAATTCACGTCTTTGCTGACTTGGCTGAGAACCGCTGTAATCTCTGCTAGTCTCTGTAGGGCCCAGACAGAGACTTAACACAAAAGGTTATGTGCCAGAAACCCAGTCTGTGCAATAACTAAACAGCTTCTAAAGCCATAACTCAACAGCAACAACACCCTCCCACCCATGTTCCCCAGCAACTGGTGCACACAGGCTTACTGCCTTGAATACTGGAGATAGCACATAGTAGCCATAGATAGCCTTCGCCTCCAGGAATTTATCCAACCCTCTTTTAAAGCCATCCAAGCTGGTGGCCATCACTACATCTTGTGGTAGTGAGTTCCATAATTTAACTATGCACCATGTGAAGAGCTTCCTTTTATTTGTCCTGGATCTCCCACTAATCAATCAATCGTTGCCCCAGCTTCAGCAGCAGCAACAGCACCTGCCTTGTGGTCCTCAGAGGAGCCTCCCCTGCCTGCCTGCTAGCCTCTCATGTGGTTTTTGGCCACTGCTGCTTCCCAACAACAAAGTGTCGTGTGGAGACTAAGATTTGAACTGTGAAGAGTATCCAGGAGCAGGGGTACAGTTTGTGATGAGTTGTGTGCGGTGGGTGGGTGGGTGTTAGTGTTAGAAAGATGATTTTTAACTTAATTTTTATTGTAGATTTCAAACAAAACAAAACAGTTCAGAATAACAGGAAAATAAAGGAAAAATAAACAAGCAAAAAAAGTAGTAGTATGTATAGCATACGTACATGCGGTAAAGGTATCAATTTCAATTGAGTACAGCATTCTGGAAAAAGTGGGTTATGCAACTATGCACAGCGCATAGTTAAATTATGGAACTCACTACCACAAGATGTAGTGATGGGCACCAATTTGGATGGCTTTAAAAGGGGGTTGGATAAATTCCTGGAGGAGGAGGCTATCAATGGCTACTAGCCCTCATGGTTGTGTGCTACCTCCAGTATTTGAAGCGATAAGCCTGTGTGCACTAGTTGCTGGGGAACATGGGTGGGAGGGTGCTGTTGCACCATGTCCTGCTTGTTCATCCCTGGCCGATGGCTGGTTGGCCACTGTGTGAACAGAGTGCTGGACTAGATGGACCCTTGGTCTGATCCAGCATCAGGGTACATCTTATGTTCTTATGCATAAACTTCAATAAAAGCAGACCAAATATCCATATATTTATCCATTTGCAAGTGGCGCCTACATACCACCCTTCTGAATGTTGATAGCACCGTTAGGTCCTCAGTCCCTTGCATTATAGGAGGAGAGTGTTTATCTTTTTAAAAATTATTTTTTATTGTACATTTCAGCACAAACACAACAGATCAGAATAGAAGGATGTTTTTTTAAATAATAATAATAATAATAATAATGAAATCCACGAGCTTCTAGATCCAGATTCCTTCCTCCCCCCCCCCCATTTTAGCCAAATCAAAACATGTCTAGTAGCCAGCAGCCGCTTCTCAGGCAAAGAGGCAGATGAGCCTCAGGATTAGGGTGGGAAGGGGCAAAGCAAGGGGCTGTACAAGACCATGCTCCTTTTTTTCTGGAGAGTGTGGGGCAAACGCAAGGCACAGAGAGGCTTGGGAGCGAAGAATTGCCCCGATGGAGTTTGGAGAGCGTA
Organism: Elgaria multicarinata webbii; assembly: GCF_023053635.1. NCBI lineage: Eukaryota > Metazoa > Chordata > Lepidosauria > Squamata > Anguidae > Elgaria > Elgaria multicarinata. The sequence continues at coordinate 121,291,097 of NC_086175.1, read as the reverse complement.
GCTGCAGGGATCCCATGAGCCCATGGAGATTGCAGAAGAGGAGATGGGAGGCGTGTGTGGATGATGGAAGAATGGTCTGTGTCCTGGGTGGGTTAGATGCGAGCTCCAGAGGGTAGTGTGTGTGTGTGTGTGGGGAGAGTGAACGAGGGGTCGGGTAGTGAAATGATTGTGCGTGAGAAAGAAATTTGGAGGGGTGCCATTGCCTACTCAACCTCTTGTAGCAACCCTGTTACTGAGTGGGAGCTGGACTGCAGAGGTCTTTCAAATGTTGTCACAGCTCAAGTCTAAGGCTTTATTATTTGTTTATTTACAATATTTATATACTGCTCCCCATTGAAAATTTCAGAGCAGAGTACAAGATAAAATAAAATAAAAACAGAATAAAACACTTTAAAATAGATTTTCAAAGAAGCAAAATGTACAGTGAAGTAATAAACTCTGTAACACCCACAGAAAACCAACGTCTCATCACCTTTAGCAGATGTGTAACCTGTCCTTCCTCCAAGGAACTCCAGCCGCGTATGTGAGCACATCCTATGTTGTCTCCTCAACTGCCCCTGTGAAGTTTGGCTAGGTAGAGATTAATAATAATAATAATAATAATAATAATAATAATAATAATAATACATTTTATTTCTTACCCGCCTCATTTGGATCGAGATGAGGAACAACAATAAGAATAAAATACATTAAATTGAATTAAAAACATAGTATACATTTTTAAAACATCCTGAAAACATCCTAAAATTCCACTGGATAGGCCTGCCGGATAGAATTGTGACTGGTCCAAGACCACCTAGTAAGCTTCAGTGCTCAGCGCCCTTTGAACTCGGGTCTTGCCAGGCTCAAGCTTTCACTCTCTGCTGCATCACCCAAGCTTGTTAGTGCACGGGTCTAATTGCATTTGCCTTCTTTTCTCGTTAGCTATCTTCTCGGCTCTGAAGAACCTGCAGGAGAAAATTCGACGGTTAGAGCTGGAAAGGATTCAAGCAGAGGAGAGTGTGAAAAGCCTGACCAGGGAGACCTCGGACTATAAGAAGGTGCTGAGCGAGCAGCTGCTGGAAAGAGAGCATTCGAAGTGGGAGGTGTCCAGGAAAAATGATGGTATGCCGGTGTGTCTCCTTCGCTCATCCACAAATGGTAACCATACGGGTGTTTGTGTGTGCACTCAGGAATAGGGGGAGAAATTTGTTTGCTTTGCATTTGAATGCAAACGCTCCTAATTTGTACTTCCTGCATCAATACTCAAACCAGAATGCAGTTTGTTTTCTAGGTTTACACTCTTCTGGATTTTGCAATGCAGTTTTCCAATCAAAACATACATCTAAAAATGCACCTATCAGAGGGAAGGGCACACAAAAACGCATCATGGCAACAAGGGAGAGGGCCTTTTCAGTGGTGGCCCCCCAATTGTGGAATGATCTCCCCGACAAGGCCCGCCTGGCGCCAACATTGTTATCTTTTCGGTGCCAGGTTAAGACCTTTCTCTTCTCTCAGGGAGTTCACAACATGGGCTGAGTTTCTTTGTTTCTAATTGACCCCAGAATAGCTGCTTTTACAAGGATACTGTTGTTTTTAGGCTTCTTCTGTTTTTAAATTTTGTATATTTGTTTTTAATGTTTACTGTTTTTAACTTTTGTAAACCGCCCATTGAGCTTCAGCTATGGGGCGGAATATAAATGCAATAAATAAATAAATAAATCAGGCAAAATTGCTTGTAAACAATGTGTATTTTGGGGGAAGTGTATACAACAATGGTACGTCAGGCAAAATTTTATGTGAAAATGCATGTGATTTTTCATGTGAACATTTAAAAGAAACATGCAGACAGAAATGGGGAAAAAACAAATGTAAGGTTGGAAAAATGAGAGCCTGAGCAAAATTGAAATTGACAGATTCTGCCATCGTTAGGAACACTGCTCATGGAATTAGAATACATACAGGCAGCCTCATGGAATTAGAATACATATTCCAGTTCCAGAAGCAGCCCAGTCTACGTCATTGTTCTTACTTGCCGAGGAAAAAGAAACAATATAAGTGGTTTTTAGACTCCAATGAAATAGAGCAGGTGGGGTCTTTTACTTATTTGGGAATAGTATTTTCATCTGCGGGAACCTGGATTTTACAAGCAAACAGAAATGAGCTGAAAGCAACTGCTTATGCTCAAACTTTGAGTAGGCTTTTAAATTATAGGAATTGAAAGGGTCCAGAAATGTTCTTTACATTTGATTCTAGGTGTATCAAGAGTCTCTCCGGTTCATACAGTTAGAACTGAACAGTTTCAGACCTGATTCACCTTAGGTTATTTAATTATTGGTTCAAGCTAGTTCAAAGGAGTGAAGCTAGGCTTCGTAAGAAATGCCTAAATGAACAGGCAGTTAAAATCTCAGAAAAATCTTGGTTTTACAGTTTCTCAAAATTGTTACGTGGAGGTTCAAAGTGCTCTCAGTTCTGATATAAGAAATGTTTTTAAATTAAGTGTACTGGATACCAGAGCGCAGATGGACGTAGCTGCCCTGTCAAACACAAGGTCTATGCAATGCTTAGTGAGGGCTAAAACTCAATTTCGGGAAGAAAAATATCTCTTCTTCCCAATGAAAAGGGGTCAACACATGTCCTTTACACATCCGATTCAAGCAAATGGACGCAATGGTGCAACAAAGAAGATTCTGGGGCATTCCAGTAGAAGACAGACTTTGTATATGTGGTGCATCTGAAGTGGAACATCTGACCCACTCTTTACTGGAAACGCTGGTTATATTCCAGTTGTAGGGAACATTATTTGTCTCCATTTCTTGGGCGAATGAAAAACTGGATAATTGAGGACAAGCTAAATTTCCTCTTAGAGGATCTAAATAGTTTGTGACTCAGAGCGTTGCCCTTTTGCGGTTAAGGTGGCCAGTTTTAGAAAAATGGAAAAGGAAAGTCTATTAAATGAGCAATGGAACAGCTTTTAAATCATGTGGGGCCTCAATAGGAGCATAAACACTCATTTTATCAAAAGGTATATGCCTTTTATCTTTTAAAATATTTTACTACATCAATTTTAGACTTTTTATAAGTTAGTTTCATGATGATTAGTTTATTTATTGTTTGTTTTTAACACGTGTTTACTGTGTGTGAAATGGGCTGAAGACTTATTCAATAAAGTTGGATCAATACTTGCTGTGGAACTGACAGACAGGTTTCCGTGGGGCCCCCTTTATAAAGCTAAGGCTGGTGCACGATTGAGGTCAGCTGTTGCTCTTCCTAGGCCAGCCAGTTCCTGGTTGGTTCAAATAGTCCAACTTTGGACATTGGCTCGGACAACATGCTTCTCAACGGTGGTTTTAAAACTCCACAGTGGAGTTTTTACACCACTGTTGAGAAATGTATTGTCTGGCGGGAAAAGTCCATGAAATGGTGGAGTTTTTTTGGAAAACACTCCACACAGAATGTCAACACTGTGCAGAGGAGAGTTCCTGCACAATGTTTGTGTTGAGTGGCAGGCTCCGTGGAGTTTTGTTTTATTTATTTATTTATTAAAACATTTGTATCGTGCCCTATATCACAAGGATCTCAGGACGTTGAGTTGACTTTTCCCACTGGCTACAGAGTTCCCTGGCAAGAGCGGCGAAAGGAGGGAGTGCCGCTCTAGGAGAGCTGCTGGGATTGTTTTTTTGTAGCAATGCCTAATGGCATACCATCGGGAGGACTGGGGGAGGAGAAAGGGCAGAGGAACTGTCAATCAACCATCACAATGGATTTTACTTAACTCCACGGTATCCCACAGTGGTGGAGTTAGAACATGTTGTATGGGGAGGTACCCCCTAGAAACTCAACCGTTAAGTGGAGTTTTCTCACTGCATTGACTAATGTGTTGTCTGAACTGAGCCATTATGTGGCATGCATCTCCTCTGCGTAGGTGTGGGATTCCTTCTGATTCTTGATGTCTCCTTGGGGCTCCATCAGGTGTCCCTCAGAGTTTTCCTCTCCGCCCATCAGAACTTTGGAGAGTTTATCCCATGCCTGTGGATGCTTAGCGCATGCTCTGAATAGTCCCTGCGGGACCCACTGTGTGTTGCGTTTGCAGCGTGAACCTTCACCAGCCTAGGCCCAGGACAGATTTTTCCATTTAGAGAGGAAGGATGTGCGGTCTTGCATCCGTCTGGCGTGATTGGAAAATGTGAAAAAAGAGGGGGAAAGCACCACGAAAAAGCTATAGGAAAAAGAGGCAACTAGCTCCGGTGCTATGAAATGTCAAAAAGGTTTCTTTATTTTTCTATACGAAATATAAAAATGTTCTAAAAACTTAAAACCAAACTTGTACAACGCTCAACGTTTCGGATCTTGTGGATCCTTCGTCAGGAGCTGTACAACAAAATGAATTACTTTTCTAAGTAACTATACATTCGAAACCTTATAGATATTTTTTTACAAGATCGCAGTTGTGTTCATTCTGTCTCCGTCAGCAGTCAAACGGTTTGCTGATGGAGACAGAATGAACACGGCTTTGGTCTTGTAAAAATAAATAAATCTGTAAGGTTTCGAATGTATAGTTACTTAGAAAAGTAATTCATTTCGTTGTACAGCTCCTGACGAAGGATCCACAAGATCCGAAACGTTGAGCGTTGTACAAGTTTGGTTTTAAGTTTTTAGAACAGTTTTATATTTCGTATAGAAAAATAAAGAAACCTTTTTGACATTTCATAGCGCCAGAGTTAGTTGCCTCTTTTTCCTATAGTGATTGGGAATTGGCCAGGCTACCCGCTAACGTCCTCTTCCTGTGTGTTGCCTTCAGAGTTGGCGTCTCAGCTGGTGGGGGCCGAGACGCGGTGCGGCCTCCTGGAAAAGCAGCTGGAGTACATGAAGCAGATGATAGCACAGGCGGAACTCGAAAAGACGACCGTCTTAGAGAAACAGGTAAGACAGCTTTGGTGTCATTTGCCTTGTTCACGCTGGCAAGCTAGGAGGACTCTTGGGGCTGAATGGTTTCGTCCAGATCTGGAGATAATATGCGTATTTGGTCTAATTTCTTGAAATTTATGCATAATCTTCCCCTGCCATTTTTCAAAGAACGTTGTACTTAATCGAATATTGATATTTCTGTGCATGTAGTTTCCTGTTATTTTTCATTTTTCTTTTCACAATTTGTTTTGTTTCGTTTTGTTTTGTTAAATTCACAATAAAAAGAGAAAAGATTAATAAAAAAAGTTCTTGAGATCATAAAAACATTCATATAATCATGGAATAGTAGAGTTGAAAGGGCCATTGAGTTCAACCCCCTGCTCTTGCAGGAATCCACCTTAAAGCATACCTGACAGGTGGTTGTCCAGCTGCCTCTTGAAGGCCTCTAGTGTGGAAGAGCCCACAACTTCCCTAGTCATGGGTTCCATTGTTGTATTGCTCTAACAGTCAGGAGGTTTTTCCTGATGTCCAACCGGAATCTGGCTTCCTGTAACTTGAGCCCATTATTCCATGTCCTGCACTCTGGGATAATCGAGAAGAGATCCTGGCCCTCCTCTGTGTGACAACCTTTCAAGTATTTCAAGAGTGCTATCGTGTCTCCCCTCAGCCTTCTCTTCTCCAGGCTAAACATGCCCAGTTCTTTCAGTCTCTCCTCATAGGGCTTTGTTTCCAGACCCCTGATCATCCTCATTGCCCTCCTCTGAACATGCTCCAGCTTGTCTGCTTCCTTCTTGAAGTGTGGAGCCCAGAACTGGACGCAATACTCAAGATGAGGCCTAACCAGTGCTGAATGGAGGGGAACCAGTATCTCACATGATTTGCCAAGAACTGTAACATATCTGCTTTATGTCAACTTATGGGAGAGTGCAGAACCTCTTCCAGCCCGGGGCTGAATTCCCTTTTGGAGAAGCTCTCGGGGGGGGGGGGGGCTGCATTCCAGTGATGGGTGGGGCTGAAGACAAAAAGGGGTGGAGCCAACAGCAAAGGAGGCGGGGCCATCATTCAGCAGGCAAAGCTCTTACCATCATTACTTTTCTCCCTCTGTGCTACAAAGAGTTTTGCTTTTCTCCCGTCTCGTCCCAGGCCACGTTAGAAAAAGAGAGGATCCTCGACCAGTCCCACGTGAAATCTAAACTGGAGAGGCTGGATCTGCTGGAGAAAGAATATGCCAGGCTTACAGCGATGCAATCCCTTGCAGAAGTGAGTCCCTGTTCCTTCAGCATCTGGGGTCAGGTTTGGATTCATCGTGGAGGCTGAGAATTCTTCTAGTCGTTTAGCCCTCGTCCTGTTACGACTGGGGTGGGCAGCTTGTGGCCCTCCAGGTGTTTTGGACTACAACTCCCATCGGCATTAGGCAGCAGAGCCAATGGTGAGGGATTATGGAAGTGGCAAACCCAAGCTTCTGGAGGGCCACAAGTTGCCCATCCCTGTTTCACAGTGTGTGGGGGACTTCAAACAGGGCAGTCCTGGCGCTCATTCCCAGGTACGTGGGTATGGGATGTAGTCAAGTCGACTTGTGATGGCAAGAGAGTTAAGCAACAGGTGAGGGGCTTGTTGCCCTACTTATGGGCTTCCCAGGCCTCACCTACACCAAGCAGGAAAATAGCACCGTGGAAGTGGTATGGAAGCGGTATATAAAAGACAGGAGCCACACCAAGCAGGATATTGCACTTTAAAAACACTATGAAAGCGGTATATGGTCTGTGTCAATGGGCCCCAACAGTTGTCAGCGCACTTCAGTACCACTATAAAGCAGTCTTGTGGCTCCTGCCCTTTTATATACCCCTTTCATAGTGCAATATCCTGCTTGGTGTAGATTAGGCCCCAGAATTGTCTGGCTGGTGGCCCGCTGTTGGAAAAAGGCTGCTGAACTAGATCCAGGGTGGGCAGACTTCAGGCTCGCAGGATCTACAGTTTACTAGTACCCTGAGGTTCACCTGCCTGAACAAGGTGTAAAATTGTGGCTCAGTTGCATGGATGCAAAATCAAGGAATGGGGCGCCTCTGATCCCATGCTCAACCTGGACATTTATGATCAGTAGCAGAACCAAGCTCACCAGTCCTTTCACCCATAAATCCACTCTTGGTTTCCCCACAAGTGTTCTTCTTCAGCTACCTAATGTGTGTGTGAGACTATTTATTGCTATTTTCAGACAATTGGGCGTCAGAAAGCTTTGCTGATTGACTCGAAATCGCCCCAGCCATCTACACGTAGACCTCAGTCTAACATCTGCCTGGCTCCTAAACCAGATGGCCCTTGGCCTGATCCAGCAGGGCTTTTTGGAGGTCCTTACCTTTTTTGTTTTTTATACTGAAATTTGGAGCAGAGGTGCATCAGGCATGAACAAATGAAATACTGACCTCTGAATATTAGGGTTGCAATGTTTTTCTTAATTGGGAGCTTGTTCTTAATCAGTAGAAACAGCAGACTAGAAAGATTATTTCTTCCTTGGAATGTAAATACTTCCCATGCCTTTCCCGCACCATAAGCTATCCTTTCCTGCCCATGAGATACCATTAGAAGCAATGTAGGGTGCGGAACTTTGGACCTCCAGAAGTTGTTGGACTACAGCTCCCATCATCCTTGACCGCTGACCATACTGGAGTCTAACAACATCTAGGAGTTAACACCAGCCACTAAAGGCAGAAGAGAGTGAGTACAGGCCCTTTTTTCCCCTGCAAAGAACTTTGGAGTTTGCAAAAGCGAACAAATTAGATGGTTTGAAATCCCAGTTGCAGATAGACAGCTGGCAGCACAATTCCATGCATGTCTACACAGAAGTAAGTCCCATTGACTTCAATGGGAGTTACCTCCAGGTAAGCACCTATAGGTTTCAGCCTAAATATTATAGTATTCTGTTTCTGTTATTTTAAATTTATAGATTGGCTTGTTCATGTTCTAAGCCCTAAAATGTATACTTTCTCCCCCATTGTCTTATTTACATGAAAGTTTAATTAATTGATTGATCAGTTAATTAAAATTTATTGGTTAAATGAAGTTTAGGTGACAGTCATACTGAAGAGTGTTACATTTAGATTTTCATTTAGAAGCCCAAATCCTGCCCCAAGGAAACATAGGCTAAAAATTAGAGGAAGGGAGCAATCCTATGGCCCCTTGACATTGTCTGAAGGGCCATAGATAGTTGGGGTTCCTCCCTCTGAGGTTGGAGACAGTGCTCCAGCCTCAGAAAGGAGCTGGGGATCCACCCCAGCTGACCCTATCGCAGAAAGAACCGTGCCAGGTGCCCTCCGAGGTTGGAAAAGCTCCTTGAACAGGCGGAAAAGACAGCATTTTGATGGGGAGGGGAAGAGCCCAGGATACAAGCTATCCTAGGACTTCTCCAGCCTCCTTTCCTCCTCCTCCAAAGCACCATTGCTAGATGGGCAAAAATGGGCAAAATGCCCATCTAGCAAAAAAATGAAGGCAGGAGGACAGGGAGGCCAAAGATCCCCTCCGCTGCTCCTCCCACCTTGCATTGGATGATCAGACACTTCCGAGTTCAGGGCTTTCGATCATCGCGGGCATCATTGACAATCTTTATGCAACTTAATGGGGGGGAGTAAATTATATTTACTCACGTTTATATAATTTTCTCCCAGAATCCCACCCCACCCCCCTGCCAAGCAGAGTCGTAGTCCAGCGAATTTGGAGGCTCTCGAACGATAGCAGTATTTTGCTTCTGCTTTTCGTTTTGTTTAAATTAGAAAAAAATGAAAGAGCTGGAAGAAAAGCTCCAAGAGGAAGAACACGCGCGGAAACTGGTGCAGGAAAAAGCTGCCGAGGTAAGCCCGGCTGATGTGGTCGCTGTTATTCTGTAGAGGGCATGGCTCCTGCCCGTTTTGAGGAATGAGGATCAATGAGGACTAGCAGAATAGCATGGCTTGTTTTGAGGCCCAGGCATCCTTGCAGAAACATGGAAGAAGGGGACGCGGGTGGAGTGATTAGAAAGCTTGCCATGGGTGTGGAAGCCAGGTGACAAGTGGACCACACTCATGGTGAAGAATCCTTCGGAAGGGTTAAGAGTTTGTTCTAGATAGGGTTGTGTTGGAGGGATCCATTTTAGGGTGGAGATCGTCGTTTTTTTGCCGTCTCAGCTCCCCGGACTCTGGCTCGATTGTCCACAATCTGATCCAACTCAGCATGGAACAAGTCTGGTGAACTCACGGGCTTTTCCAGGGGTGGAGGGGAGGTTTGCGCAAGATCTGCACAGAATTTCGTCCATAAATAGTGAGCGAATTAGGCCATTTACAGCTGCAATTTTGCACAAATTGTCTGGAGAATTTGCGCAAATCCCCCCCTTCCGGTAACGTTCTTGGATTTCGGGAAGTATTGGCGCAGCTTGGCTCACAAATGCGAGCCGAGCCGGGGTCTGCTGTGGGATCCACCAGGCCCCCAAACGGTTGGATTTCCCCGCGATGGACAACCCTAGTTCTAGCCTTCCCCAACCCAGCAGCCTCTAGATGTGCTGGACTACAACGAAACAGGACTTTTGCTATTATGTCTGGATAATCAGCCTGCCACAACCTGGTGCCCTCCAGGTGTGTGGACTACAACTCCCATCATTCCCAGCTGACATGGCCATGGTAGTTGGGAATGATAGGAGTTTTAGTTCAGCACATCTGGGTGGGGGACAGCTAATCTAAAGTACTCCCAAATGAGGCTCGTACCATTCATGGTCCAGCCAGACTTTTGATTGAGGCTGGGTGGGAAGAAAGAGATCTGGGAACCCAGAAGCAGGGGGAAGGTGTAGATTGGAGGGGAGAAAAAGGTGTCAGGGATGCTTTAAGCCTTCTCTTGCCTGCAGCTGTTCTCTTGTGCCCCCCCCATAAGCCATTTTCCCCCCCAACTGGGGTCTGAGATGCATTTTTGGAAGATGAAATGGCTGAGGAGCTCCAACCTCTGGAATCCCACTGTGGCTTGTCTTCTCCAAACGTTGCTGGGGTTGAATTCACGATTGTGATGTTGACAAGCTGAGGGCTGCATCTGGGTTGGCATGTCCCCAGCTGACACCTACCATTTTGAATTAAAGAAGGAAAACTAATAATTCCCCGGCTATCTTTGGCAGCTTCAGAGTGGGTTGGAGAAAAACAGAAAGTTGCTGCAGGCACAAACACAGCAAGCGCCCGCGTCAGTGCCGTCGAAAGCGAAGAAGAAGAAGAAAGCAAAGCATCTGGAGAAGGTAAATTGCCAATGTTCAAATGAGCGAGGGTGCCGTTTTGCAAGTGCTTCCCTGGGAATGGGCCCCATGGAATTCAGTGGGATTGACTTCTGAGTAGATCTGCAAAGGGTTGTACTGCAGACAGCTTCGTGTCATAGGTCCATCACTGTCTGCTTTCATGTTGCTCTTGTTGTTATTAATAGCCGCTTCTCCTTATCTGAAGGCAAATCCAAAGCAGCTCACAAGTTACAATCCATACAAAATATTATGCAAGGAACACACGTTTGAAAAATACAAAACCAGCAACAACAGTTATCGTCGAAAACACGATTCTGTCGCAGCAGTGAACCAGCCTTCGTCAGCTTGGTGCCATCCAGATGTTTTGGGCTGCAGTTCCCATCGGCCACAGCCAGCATGGCCTGTGAACAGGGATAATGGGAGTTGCAGTACAGAACACACGGTGGGCACCATAAGGGGGAAGGCGACCAGGATCAGCTTTCTTCTCTCTAAACATGAATAGGGTTGCGCCGTAAAGGTCAAAACCAATACATTTGCCTGAACCTGGATAGCAGGAGGCAGGCAGTACGGATCACAGTAACATACTCTGGCCTATTTGTAGCCCTATTCGTCATGGTAGCCAGAGGGAGCTTCCTTGCTCAGGGACACCTCTTGGTACTGAATAGTGGAGGGAACCACTAATAGTAGCTGGCGTGGCCATCGTGCCTGGCTTTGGGCACCTGGATATACATGTCTGGTTGCTGCTAGGAACCGAATGCTGGACTAGATGGACGTTTCATCCTGTTATTGAGGCTGTTTTTACGTCAGCAGGATGGCCCGCGTCCAAATGTGTATGAGCGTGAGAGAGACTGACTGAATGATCCCGTTTACTTACCAGCTTTGTGCGTCGAGTGTGTAAGTGGAGTTTGCCCAAGCCCGTTTCTTTTTCTCCCCTTTAGAACGACTCTGGGATGCCCCACTTCCACGCCCAGCCCCACTACAGGTTGCAACTGGGTGATGTGCCGTTTGTAGCTGGAAAGGTAAGGCGGCCAACCACTACTCGAGCTCCCGATGGCTCGGTGGGAACTCTGGGTTCAGAGGCAGGACGCCAGGCCCGAACCAACTTTGGGGCACTAGATGCTGGAGCTGGGAAATCACGACTTCAGAGAGATGCTTCCAATTCCGGTAGGCAGTACTGAGCCTTAGGTCAGGAGCAGGCAAACCTTTTTGGGCCCGTGGGCACATTTGACCATTTGAGAAACTCTTGTGGGCACCACCACAAAATGGCTGCCATGGGAGGTGTTGCTTTCCAGACAGAAGTGACAGGCGTTCCTTTTTCCGGGGGAGGGGTGTTGGCCACTTTTTCTGCTTTGCATGCAGAACGTTGTCTGCTCAATCACCGGCATCTCCAGGTAGGGCAGGAAAGAATCTAGCCCAGTATTGTCAACGCTGACTGGCAGCAGCTGCCAGTCAGTGTCGACAAGACTGGGCAAGATGGCCGAAGGGTCTGACGCCGTCTGAAGCAGCTTCTTATGTTTCTAAAGCATTGGCCTGTAGCTGCTCATCATCTTCATTTCCTAAGAAAGTTTCGGAGCTCCACCGGGGCCCCCAAAGTCACTCAGGGGTTGGAATGAAGATAGAAGAGACACCGAGAGTAGCATTACTTTCACTATTTGAAGATTTAAAGTGTAAAAAAGAAACTAAGGAATTGATAACAAATTTGCTGACTGCAGCAAGGTTAATTGTAGCTAGGAACTGGAAGATTCAAGGTGATTATTGTATTGAAGAATGGTATAAAGAAGTATGGGATATTGCTATCAATGATACATTGACGTGTAACATTAAAGGAAGAAGAGGTATAGCAAAAACGAACGAATTTGATGAAATTTGGAAACAGTTCCTAACATTTGTGTTCTCTAAGGGAAGTGGGAAACCACTTAACGCGAGGCGTTAAGATTTTGGAAACAGGAATGATCCCGAATGGAAGGGGGAAGCACTTGTTGGATTATGTTATGGATAAAGTATTATATGTTAACATTTATATATTCAAGTAATCTGTTATGTATCTGATTTTTTTTTCTATGTATGGTATGTTAAATTGTTATATTTGTTTGTTTTTATTTAGTAGTCTAAAAATAATAATAAAAAACAAAGTCACTCAGGGGAAATGAAGATGGCAGCACTGGGTGGCCTTCAATGGCTTTGAAGTGGTCCCGGCTGCTGGTAAGGAAATCCATTTAAAAAATAAAAATAAAGGCAAGGGCAGAGGCCGCTTTTGGTGAGCACCAGCAAAAGTATCTAAGGCCGCACTGGTACCCATGGGCACAACGCCTACCCCTGGCCTAGTTGAATCAGTGTTCAGTGTCATTATAAAGCCGATTTGTATGTACTGATGTTCACATCGTTTTTTTAAAAAAATATGTGCATCCGTAGTCAGTGTTCAGTTTCCCGCGTAGCCCTTCATGCTCTTCACCACTTCTCTATCATTGCCTTTAGTCCACTAGTCCCAGCCACTCGGTTGGAGCCAACGTCCAGCACGTGCTGCACCTCATGAAGCACCACTCGAAAGCCCTTTGCAACGACCGCGTGGTCAGCGACGTCCCGATGACTCAGCAGGCGAACCGAGGCGGCCGCAGGTCCTCCGGGTCTACCGTTTCGTCCCAGGGAGACCTCTCCGAGGTGCTGCTGACGCTGCAAGACGAACTGGGCCAGATGAGTTTGTGAGTCAAAGCCCTCGGGGCTCTTGCGCGTGCTCTGTTGCGCGGGTTCGATTTTGGTGGCACTGGGGTGCGTGCTTCAAGGGCTCCGAGCGCGAGGGCAGGTTGTGCTTGGCCAGACCGATTCGCGTCGAGTTGGAAGCCAGGCCCAATGTGTTTGATCCGGCTTTCTCCCAGGAAAGTGCGCATAGGGTTACAACCTTAGTGTTCTAAACAGAGAAGTGCTGGGGAAGCATGCCTGTTATCTCTTGATCACTAATGTCTTGAGGTCTGGAATAATAATAATAATAATAATAATAATAATAATATATTTATTTATTTATTTGTTACCCGCCTCCCCCTCTGGATCGAGGCGGGGTACAACACAAATGCAAACACCATAAAATACATATAATTGATTAAAACATATAAAATTAATACATTATTAAACGCAGCACATTATTAAAAGGCATCTTAAAATTCAACTGGGTAGGCCTGCCAGAAGAGATCAGTCTTTATGGCTTTCTTAAAATCCAGAAGACTGTTAAGTCGACGAATCTCTCCCAGCAGGCCATTCCACAGTCTGGGAGTGGCAGAGGAAAAGGTCCTCTGGGTAATAGATGTCACCTTGTTTTTGTTGACTGGAGTAAATTCTTCCCAGAGGACCTGAGTGTGCGGGGCGGATTGTACGGGAGACGGCGATCCCGCAGGTAACCTGGACCCAAACCATGTAGGGCTTTAAAGGTAATAACCAACACTTTATAATTTGCCCGGAAACTAACCAAGGGTGTTGAAGTGCTGTCAGCGTGAGGGCCGAATACTGTTTCATAGAAGGTCTCGGGGGCCACATTCCAGTTATGGGTGCGGCCAAAGGGGCAGGGGCAGAATACCAGGAGAGGCATTTCTCACCCTTTTCAGTATGGGGGGAAATTGCACAAAACCCAAGAAACCAGGAAATCATTGGGGAGAAAAGGGGTGGGGCCATTTGGGGAGCCCGGGATAGCTGGCTTGGCAACCCAGGTGGGTGGTATTTGGCCCCTGGGCCTGAAATTCTACATCCCTGTTTTTAGCTGTGTATATTTATTGTTTGTATGATTTTATCTGTACGCCGCCCTGAGTTCCTTGTGATATAGGGCAGGATACAAATGATTAAATAAATGAATACCGTATTTCTTCGATTCGAAGACGCACTTTTCTCCCTAAATAAACAGCTCTAAAAATGGAGTGCGTCTTAGAATCGAAGCAATATGGTAGATGCAAAAAGACTCTATCCTATTAAAAAAGGGTCTGAAACATCCATTCTCTCTAGCTTTATTGCTTTTAGAAAGCTGAGCAAGCAGGGCTTTTTAAGATTGCTTTGCAGGCTGATTGGGGCCTACAGTGCGCCCCATGCAGCTCCGGCCCTCGTCAGCCGCGCCGGGAAGACACACGGCTCCAAGAGTCAGGAGGCTCACCCCCCGCAAGCACTGGGTCCCCCCCAGCCGCCGCGCTGGGAAGCGCGCGTCCCGCCTGGAACTCCTCACGCCCGTGGAAAAACCTGTGCCCAGAGGCTAAAGAAGTGCTGCTCCGCTGAAGCTGCTCTCACGTGGCAGCTCCAGCTCCAGTCGTCTCTCTCCTCCTCGTGCAGGCAGGCCTCCAAAAGAGGAAGCTCCTGCAGCAGCCACGAGCCATGCGAGCAAAGAGGAGCTGGGAGGGTAAGCGCCTGGTTTTTTGCTTACCCCTAAGCCCCTCCCAGCCCAGTGGCACCAAAACCCAGCTCTTTCTAAGAAATTTCTAAGAAATTCTACTCATAAAAGATATTCTAAGAAATTTATTTTTTCTTAGAATCAAAGCTTTTTTTTTCCTGTTGGTGGTACTGAAATTAGTGTGCGCCTTAGAATCGATGGCGTCTTACAATCGAAGAAATACGGTAAATAAATCTGATGATGGAAACACATTCTGCAGATGCACAGTGACATACTCTATTAATTGGGATCCTGGAATCCAGTGAGATCCAAACTTAATCAAACTTCAAGTAGACCTGTTGAAATCAATGGGGACTTAAGTTAACGACAACTAAATTAAGTCCCTTTGATTTCATTGGGTTTGCGCCAAGTATGGCTAAGTCTGGATCCAACCCTGTGTTTATAATACTGTTGAAAATCTATTAAAAATATGTTAAAAGAAAGAAAGAAAAGACAAGACATCAACATGTACAAGAATGTTTTCTGTTCCGAGCATCAGTTGGGGAGTTTGCCCATTTCATCATCTCTTTGGCTCGCGCTGACCCTCCCTTTTGCTGTGGGGAGTTGAAAAATGCCGACAGAAAAGTGATGGGCAACATCATTCCCACTTTTCCATCGCAATCCTATGCCTGTTTACTCAGAACTAAGTGCTCCTTTGTTTAATGGGACTGACTCTCAAGGGAAAGTGCTTAGGATCACAGCCTTCGAATAGAAAAACGATGTTTACCTTGCGTTAAGTTCAACCCCTGAATTTTAATAAGGCTGCAAGCTTTTAAGTGGTTTAATCTGTCGGTCTGCCAATGCTTTAGTTAATTAAATCTCGGGTGGTCAGTTTTAATCATTGAGGCCGAGAGCTTAAGTCACTGCTCCTTTTGCTGTGTGTGTTGGGGCCATGGGGCGGGGGCGGTGAGAGATGATGCTCCTTCTAGTGTGTTACTGTACGAGGAAATTTGAAGTAAGAGCACAATCCCAGCTCACATGGGCTACTGTCTGGGGAGGGCGATTGAATGGGGTGTGCGGAAGGGCCCCTCCGTCGGTGGGGAAGAGCAGCAGTGGCATGGACGGGGAGGCGTGTCTGCTAGGGAAGCCCCCAGTATGCCTGCGGAAAGCTCCACAGATACGGATTTACCCCCAGCTGTGTTCCCGACAGTTGTAGGCCTTGAACCACGCCAAGAGCAGAGGTGGTCTTGGATTGTCCCTCTGTTCTTTTAGCAGGCCCCAAAATCAGCCCCCTTGCTTGCTGACACACGTATTTTCCTTCCAGTGTGGTGTGGTGGCGAAAGTGTCGGACTGGGAGCCGGGAGAGCCAGGTCCCCACTCGGCCATGGAAACCCACTGGGTGACTTTGGGCCAGTCACAAACTCTCAGCCAAAACTACCTCACAGGATGGTTGTTGTGAGGATAAACATGGAGAGGAGGAGGATTATGTACACCGCTTTGAGTTCCTTGGAGGAAAAAGGCAGGATACAAATGCAAATAGTAGTAGTAGTAATAATAATAGTAGTAATAATAGTAGTAGTAGTAGTAATAATAATAATAGTCATAATAATATCAGTCCCCAGCATCACATCAAAAAAATATACAGAAAACTTTCAGAAACTTGGCCTACCAAAATACATCCACCAGTCATAATTAAAACATGCTCAATTGTCAGGAAATTCTTGAATTTGTAAAAGACAGTATGACTTGGCAAAGCCTGTCAAGTACATCTACAAAAACCGCCATGGGCGAGAAAGAAATAATAATAATAATAATAATAATAATAATAATAATAATAATAATATCCACACCAACATCCAGAAAGCAGCCATGCTTAAAACATGCTCAGTTGTCAGGAAATTCTGAATCTGTAAAAGTAAAAGACAGCATGACTTGGCAAAGTCCGTCATGTTTGTCTAGAAAAACCGCCATGAGGGAGAAAGAAATAATAATAATAATTAATAATATAGTTGGTGGGAGGGAGGGAAGAAACCTCGCTGGCAACAGTGAAAAAAAAATTAAGTCCACTGTGCCGCAGGTTAAGCTGGTGGGGTTTTGGAAGTGGTGGCCGTCCTGCGGCTTCCCTCCCCACCCTGCCCCTTGCAAGGTCGCTTAAGACGGTTCTGCCTGATGTTCAAGGTACCATAATCTACCATTAAATCAATAAAGACAATTTTACAACTCCTTCTGTCTCTCACAAAGGCATGATGTTTGACGACATGCCGTTCTGTTTATTTTTACTTAGTTAAAAGGCAGACGATGGGTTAATTTATATATTTAATTGATTCAACAACCCTAGATTCTTAATTCAGATATTTCCCTGCTAGCAAAATGTTTCTGCGCAAAATGCATATTAAATGAGATAAGCGTTTTTCTGTCCTCCCCCCCCCCCCCCCCAATTTTTCAATTGTGTTTTAAGTGATCACCAGCATCTGGCAAAACTCATCCACGATGCTCCGACGATTGCTTTGAGGGACGACCTGGAAAAGGAGCTGGAAATGCTGGTGAAAAGGATGGAAGCCAAGGCTGAACAAATCACGAGGGTCCAGAGGCATCGGGCTCGGGTGAGTTCCCTTGCTGGCTGTATCCGGGCGTCTGTGAAACAATGGATTGGGACGCTTTCCCTCAAGTTGCTCACTGAGATGAGATGGAATTGCAGATGTCCTGTTTAGACGATAAGCCGAAGTGGAGCGTTCTATCAGAGTTAAGCCATGTGGAGGCTTTAATGGTGGGCCAAACAGTTCTGAAATGCAGTGCCGGCTCTGGGGTGGTTTGAGGGTCCTTAGGAAAGACGCCTTCCGTGGGCTCCCTTCTGGCTCCACTATCTCACCAGCATTGTCACAGCTGCCGTTCGTCTTCTTCTTCTTTCTCATCATTGCCAGGGAAGGTTACAACAGCTGGGATTGTTTAGCTTGGAAAAAAGGAGGCTAAGGGGAGACCTGAGAGAAGTGTACAAAATTATGCATGTTGTGGAGAATGTGGATAGGGAGACATTTTTCTCCCTCTCTCTCGAAATACTAGAACCCAGTGGGGTCATCCCATGAAGCGGATTGGTTAAAGTAGGGTGACCATATGAAAAGGAGGACAGGGCTCCTGTATCTTTAACAGTTGTATTGCAAAGGGAATTTCAGCAGGTGTCATTTGTATTTATGGAGAACCTGGTGAAATTCCCTCTTCATCACACCAGTTAAAGCTGCAGGTGCCCTGCCTTCTTTTAAATCTGGTCACAGTATAGCTCCTGCAGCTTTAACTGTTGTGATGAAGAGGAAATTTCACCAGGTGCTGCATGCATACAAATGACACCTGCTGAAATTCCCTTTTCTATGCAACTGTTAAAGATACAGGAGTCCTGTCCTCCTTTTCCTATGGCCACCCTAGTTAAAGAGATTGGATGTGAGTGGCAGACATTAGGCCTGAGAAGAGGGAAGAATGTTTTACGAGTAGACCATTCTTCAATGCCTGGTTGTTTTTCTTTCTTTCCTGTTTTCCTTCTAGCTGGAGAGACACAAGAAGGAAGAGAAGGCCAAGCAGTGTTGTACCCGTGAGTCGAGCAAAGGTGGTGAAGGGAAAATGGCGCCCGCAGCCGTAAAGGCGAAAAACCCCAACCTGAAGGGGAAACTTGGTGAGCGGGGCAAGAAGAGCCTGCAGTTGCTGAGGGAAATGAAAAGCATACAGACCTCTCTTCAGAAAGATGACGTCCATTGGGACTACTGAGGCGTTTTGCTGTGTGGTTTTTTTGCTTGCACTTTTTTCTCTCGCTCCGGCTCTATCCCAGCTGGTTTTGCCTGCCGAGCGAAAGACTATGTCCATAGCTGCACTTTCTAAAGAGACATTTTGTAAACTACCTGTAGGCCCGGTCACATAATGGTCCTAATCCTGATGGATGGGGGGAGCAGGGAGGGGTGGAAATAAGACAGGGAGGGGTGGAAATAAGACAACCCTATTATTATTTGACTGCATTAACAATCCCTTTAGGTGACTGTCAATGACTGTTTGGCTCTGAAACCTAATCCCCATTCTGCAATTTTGCCTCAGGCAATGATGAATTGTTTCGCTCACCTGGGGTGACTCACTGTTCTAAGGCTGGCGACAAGCAATAGTGGTTTGTTGTTGTTGTGAGTTTTGTTTTTGCAAAGAGGTGAAGGCAGCGCACGGGGGAAGCATCTTTGTCTCTGGCAGGATTTTGACCCGCTTCACAAACCTGCACGGTCTTTTGCCTAAGACACCAGTGGCATAAAAGACACGCCCTCAAGCAATGGTAGTTTGTACCTCCTTTCAACTCTTTTAAAATGCGTTGTTTGTCCGAGACGGCTTTTTGCATTTTTTAAAAACAAACAAAACAAAAACTTTTGTATGGAGGACTCTGCATATTGCCAGTTCAGCTGCTGTCGGAAAGATCCTTCCATTTTGAAACGTGGAAGTTTCGGAAAGCAGCAAGCAAATTAGCAGTCTCTTTGACATTCCATCAAATAATGTGGCCTTTTTTTAAAACAACAACAACACACCTCCGTTTACCATTAAGGATGCTTCTTCTAAAGTTTTCCCTGTGAAATCTTAATAATGTGGTTTTAGAATGGAACCGAATAGCCATTTGGACCAAAGAGCCATCGCTCTGTGTATTCTCTTTGCAGAAGAGCAACGTGCGTGTTTTGTTTTTTAAATAACACTTCAGATCATGCTGGTCTTCTACAGGCAGCTTGTTTTTAACTTGAAACTATTTTTCACTGGACGAGATCTGGTTGGCGGCCATGGTACTCAACATTTTTACATGCAAACCCCTCCCCCCTCACAACACGCACACAATTATTATTTATTACATTAATAATGGAAAGGCTTTCCAATGATTGGAATGTACAGACACGACTCAGAATTGCCTGTGCTTTTTGAGGTTTGATTGGAATCCAATAAAGGCATCTTACTAATTGAACATATCAGGTGGAAACGTCCAATATAACATTGCTCTTGAACGTCCGTTTGAGTTCTGCTGTAACATCTGTTTTAACACATGTTGAAGAGCAGATTGCATCAAGGATTGACGTAAGGTACTACTGGCATGGCAGCTGTCGCCTTGCAAGCTGAACAAGCCGGCTCAGCCCCTTGGCATGGCCTGCTGAAGCAGATAATGGGGTCGCCCGGGCTACTGTGGCTTATTTGCCATGCAGCTCAGGTGTCCGTGTTGGCGGCAGGTCTCCAGGTGGGCTGCAGGAGGACAAGGGACAGGACAGAATAGGTAGAAGGAGTTAGAGCTGCCTTGTTTTGTTCACTTTGAATATAGACATTCTGAGTCGATACCCAGGGTTGCAAAAGGAAGGGGCAGATTATTCATAATCCCCATAAATGAGTAAATAAATGCCTCCTTGTCCAAAAAAAAATCAAAACTGCAACAAAGGTGCTCAGGTATACCAGCCTGAAAAGCTGTAATTTGCTGCTGTAGCTTTCCCTGTTGTTGAAGATAAAGTGTGTGTGTAGGAGAGGAGCAACGCACACATTAGAGGCATGAGAACAGGACCAGAAAGAACACTTAGGATGCCTTCCGCCAAACCATGGGAAGAAAACAGTATTGTTGAAGGTTGCATCACTGATGTTGAATGGACAGATGAAAAAACTTTGGGTTTAATATATTTGTTAAGTTAAGGGCTTTCCGTGTGCACTTAAGCTCCAAAATGCCTGGAGATTACAGCTGTTAAGGGCCACCTTTAACAGATGTGTTACCTAGGCAATGTGCAAATGGTATGATGCCCTATGCTGTGGTTAGTTCCAGCTTCACCACTTGCTGGATGGTTGTCAGTGGCAGAGTGGTGGCTACACATCCCAACGCCACCCACAGATAATAACCTTCTTTGAAGCCCTACAACTCTGCACAGGGATCCGTTCTTCCATCACTGTTTGCTGATGCAGATAAGCTGTTTTATGCGATGTAGGATAAACGGTTTTGGCAATTGCTCTCTGCTGTCCTTCTAAATATTTGTAAATTGCCAATCTTTCCCCCACAACTCATCCTGCCTCCCAAATCTTTGCAGCTTTGTGTAGATGGGAACATTCTGAATTCAAAATAACCAGAGTTGCACATGATGGCATTCCCTCCTTGTGTAAACCAGGGCTGTTGTGTCTCAGGGCCAGGGTTCAATTTGGGCCACCTTTTCCCTCAATCTGGCTTTGTGGTGTTGCCCAGATGGCCACTTCTGCTGGCCCCACTCCTTCTCCCCCCCCCCAACTGTTGATCATTTGGTAGTTTCTTGGCTTCTGCATATCCCCCCCCCCCCCCCGGTTCTAAAATACTGATACCTCTCCTAGGATTTAATCACTGGCAGTAGGAGCTTTAACGTGGAACCAATGACCTAGGGAGACCATGGGCTCTCTCACCCTAGAGGCCTTCAAGAGGCAGCTGGACAGCCATCTGTCAGGGATGATTTAAGGTGGATTCTTGCATTGAGCAGGGGGTTGGACTCGATGACCTAGGATTCTATATGTTGATACTTTTTTCCCTGCCCACCAGTGGCATTGTGGGCCCAGATGGCTTCTCTGAAATTGAATTCAGTCCTTGTCCTGAAAGAGGTTCAAGATCTTTGGTGTAAACAATCACTGATGATTAAGGATGACCAATTCTATAACTCATTAAGCAAATATGCTGAGTTAAGAGAGAGCATATACCGGAACTAGGTCCCAGTTTGACTATGGATTGACTGTGTGGCTTGTGTAAGTCCCTGCCCTCTTAACCTTAGTTTCTCCAACAACAGAGATGTGAAAAGTTCCCACCTTGACCCACTTGTGTGTGTCAAAAACAAGCAATCACTTTCCTGCACAGCCATAACATAGCAGCATCATAGTATCTGTGTCAAATGGCTGGATGTCTTACGGGGGACCAGTGACTGGTTTGGGTACACCTGAAATCTGTGGACAATCTCTTGAGTGGGAAAGCCCTGGCATCCCCATGTAAGATTGGGACATAACTTTACTAAAGATTTTAAAACTAAAAATGCTTGACTGAATCTACCTGTTCTCTAGATGTCAGAGCCTTACATATTCAGTTATGGGTTATTTTCTTTGGCGAATTGGCCCATGTAAACATGTTCTGTGTTCAAACTTACCTCGCGCCCCATAAACTGGCCAAGCGGCCACAAAGCACAAAAGTGGCAGAGATAATTTTGGATATTTGGTTTATAACATCTCTTGAGACAATACACGATCAATCATGTTAAAAAAAACAGTAATGTACAGAAAATCTGCCCTCTATTGCACCCTTCCTCAACCTAGTGTACTCCAGTTGTGTTGGGTATGTAGCTCCCATCACCCCTGGCCAGCATGGAGCTGATGGGAATTGTAGTCCAACATCTGGAGATCACCAGCCTAGGGATGGCTGTTCTACAGTAAGCTCAAACAGTCAAGTAGTCTGCAGAGGATGTTTTTGTCTACATGAACCAGAGCAGCAGAATTGATTGCACAACTTCAGACTGCAGTGGGAGAAATCCTATTTTTTTTAAAAAAAAAAATGCCCCCATTTAGATGAAAAACAACCCCACAGCTAGCATATTAGCAATCCAGGGGCTGGGCTTTTTCTTCATGGGGTGGTAGGTGCTTTATTGTTTACTTGCATGGAGGTTTTTATAGGGGGGAACATTAAAAGTTATCCCCCCCACATACACCTGCAGTCAGAAATAGAACAGTCCCCTCTTAAGTCTAATTCTGCTGCGCACACCTACCTTGCCCCAAACAGTCACAACTTTACATCATTACTGCAACTTCACAAAGAAATAATTGTGCGCTTTGCTTCTGAGTAATACAGACGTTGTGGCTAACAACAACAGGAATGCAATGCCATTACGCTTAATAAAGTCAGAGTGGTCCCATACTTGTCTACCAGGACCTCTGCCTCAAGTGAGATGCTAAGACTTTTGGAGAGATCGCCGGCCAGTTCTGCATGCAAAAGGTTTAGAAGGATGTGGAGCAGAAGGGAAAACGCACAGGAAAGTGGAGCGTACTGATGGTTAAGGACGCTGAACAGCCGTCTCCAACCTGGGTTCCTCTAGATTAGCTATCTCCCTGGTGCCTTCCACAGTTGTGTTGGGCTACTGTGATAAATCTGTCCTATAACTCCCAGGATCAGAGAATACTGCTGGGGTTCCAGATGGTGTTGGAGAGATAAAAAAAAGGGAGGGCAAGTATCCTTGTATGTCAGTATTGCTGCTGGCAATGTGTCCCTGAGGAAGGGTTTTTATTCCAAATTGTGTTGAGCCTGGAATAAATTTATTTTTTTAGCACCGGGATGTTGTTTGCCCAGTTTTATATTTGTTTTAGACTTCAACTCCCATCAGCCCCAGACAACATTGCCATTGCTCAAGGAGAGGGGGTTTCAGTTCAAAAACGTTAGGCAGATTACAGGTGGTCGGCCTCTGCTTTACCCTACTGAACCAAAACGTCTGTTCAATGCTGTTCAGCAAGCAGAAATTTTGGCATGACATTCCCTCTTTCTCTCACATACTCTGTTCAGACGACACGCTAAGCCACAGTGGTTAAACATTTTGAGCGAAACACTAGGCCTCAACAAACAGTATGCTAAGCTGCGGTTAGGGCCGCTAACCCTTTTGCAGCAAATGGTTAGTGAGTGTATTTAAACCATGGTTATGTAGCCACCATGGTTAGGAATGGTTCACATGGTAAGCTAAGCCATGTTAAGCTCAAAATGCTTAGCGTGTCATCTGAAAAGGCTCATTAGGGCTTAGCACGTCGTGTGAACCTTTCCTAACCATGGTGGCTACATAACCACAGTTTAGACATGCTTACTAACCGTTTGCTGCAAAAGGGTTGGCGGCCTAACCATGGCTTAGCGTGTCGTCTGAACAGGCCCGCAGAAACAACGCTAGCAATTTGAGGCTATTTTGGGTACAGAAGGTGGAACTTTATGATGTGTACATTTGGCATCCTGAAGCCCCATGAGTTGTGCGCATGCCCACTTGACTGAACGGCTGGGATCTACAAGCATCCTTCCTCAACCTGATGCCCTCTGGAGGTTTAGGGACTGCAACAACCATCATCCCCAGCCAGCATGGCCATGCTGGCTGGGAATGATGGGAGTTGCATCCCCTAAACATCTGGAAGGCTTGTCTACAGGATGACAACAGGGGAGGCACCTGCCCACAACACGGACACAACACTCTTCAATCACTGCAGCAACGCTACGTATCAGCTTTCCCCAACCTGCTGCCCAGATGTGCCATTGGTGCCTGGGGATGAAGTGGGTTGTAGTCTGACACATCTGGCGGCACCAGGATGGGCATCGCTGCTAGAGAGCCAAACAATGGATATCTGGTGATCAGAAAACAGAATTACATCACTCACAGCTCTCACTTCACAATGCAATTTTTATAATGACCCGACCAACTCAATGCAGAAAAGTTAACGTATTGAATGCTATTATTACCATAGCAAGGGAGGGAAAAGTGCATCCTTTCCCCCAAATTTCCCCCTTTTCAATGGCACAAAGGACAGGAAGGACAGGATTTGCCTCGTTGGCAACCTTCATAGCTGTTGTTCTTTGCCAAAACAATGGAAAGAAAAGTCTCCTGGGGGCTGGGGAATAAGGCTCCTATTGCTGATGCCTCGTAGTGACCGGTTCACACATAACGACAGCCCAGAGTATGGGTTGTCATTGGATCATGGGTTGTGGCTACGTGTGAATTCTGCACTATGGCTTAACTATGGGATGTTATCTACAAACAACCCAGAGTTCACAACCTAATAACCAACCACAGGTTCTCGGGTTCTTTGTGCTTAACAACCCATAGTTAAACCATAGTGCAGTGTTCGCATGTAACAACAACCCACAATTCCACGACAAGCCACACTCTAGGTTGTCGTTACATGCAAACCAGGGCAACTTGTCCTAACATTACTGACATAGTGACTGATGGTTGCGGCTATTGGTTTGGACTTCAACTCCCATCAGCCTCCACTAGTGGTCATGGAGGATGGGTGGTGTAGTTCCAAAGGGCGCCACAGTGGAGAAACCTGGCTTGGAGAACGTCTCATCTAAAAAAGAAAAGGAGAAGTGGACATCACCTGGGAAGCCAGTTTCCATATCCTTTCAATTAATAAGACATGTCTGCTTCTGTTAAATAAGGCATTGCTTTAGCACTGGAAGAAGGTTAACTATATTTTATAGCAACTCGCTTGCAAATAGTACCTGGACTTTCATCAATATAAAACTCCAAAACTTTGCAACAACTCTCCCTTCTTTTTTAAAAAATATCTGAAAAACAGGAATTCAACTTTCCTACTGAGCCATCGTCTGTTGTCCCAAGTCTAGAAAGAATTTAATTTTCAGCAAGCAACACGCCCCCCGCCCCCCCCCCTGATGTTGCCTCTCAAATCAGGATGTTAATCGCAGCTGGAAAAAACCCTCAACCCAAAATGGCGGCAACGTGCGCGGAACATCAGAGGCCCTCCTATGAGCACTTGTATCGTGTTTGCTTCAGTTCTATACAAAAGATGGCAAACATACGACATACTGATGGCGGCCATCTTTGCTGGGGGAACCAATGAACTGCAGCTCTTTCAAGGCTGCCCCACGCCTGCGTTAAGCACTTAACGTGACAAGATTTGGGATTCTAGCTTTTATCTCTTCTGAAGCGGTTTCCCTCCCACTACAGGAGGCCCCAAAATAAGCCCTTTCTTGACAACAATTTGAATCACGCGAGTTCTCAGGCGTGCCCACACACACTGGAGCTGCCTTTCTCATTTTTTCTAGGACAGAGTTCTTGCTGCTGTCTTGCAGTCCGCTTCTGAATTCCTCTGAGCGTTCGGGAGCAGCTTGTAGCACGGCGAAGGTGGGATGGCGAACTCTGCAAGCCCCACCAGGTGCATCGGGAGTCCCCGTTCCCGCTGACAGGGCCCTCGGGGCCACTCGGTTTGGCACCTGCACAGTCCCCAGTTCAAAGCCAAACCGACGGCTTCATGCAGCCTTCCCCTACCAAGGCCCTTCCGGATGTGTGGGACAGCAACTAACATAATGCCCAGCCAGGTTGTCTGCCAGGTGTGTTGGAATGGCAGCCCAACACATCTGGAGTATACTACAAAAAAGGAACAAACAAGAAATGGATCCTGTAAGAAAACACTAGGTCTATACTATCCAATCTGTGCTAACAAGACTGTATCGGATATGGGCTGGTGTGAAATATGCTAGACAATATGGGGCAGATCAAAAGGAAAATAGTCCTTTAATAAATTAGTGTGGATTATAGTAACATAAATTTCACCTCAAATTCCCCATATTGTCTAGCATATTTCATACCAGCCCATATCCTATACAGTCTTGTTAGCACAGATTGGACAGTATAGACCTAGTGTTTTCTTACGGGATCCATTTCTTGTTTGTTCCAACACATCTGGAGGGCACCAGGTTGGGGAAGGCCAGCAAGACACTTTGGCCTGGATGAACAAGTGTCCTTGTTTTTACTTAGGAGGCTGAAGGCTCCGATGTCCGTGGGTCGGTGAATCCGCTCCGGGTTTTAGTCAGAACTCTAAATGAGCTATCTAAGGTGCAGAACCTTGGATAGCTCCTTTAGAGTTCTGACTAAAACCAGGAGCGGATTCCGCCGACCCACGGACATCGGAGCCACCAGCCTCCACTGGCCGATGCAGCTAGTTTTCTTCCAATTAGCCAGCGAGACAATTAATTATATATAAGAGGCCTTTAAGGGGGGGAAAAGTGTTTGCTTCCTGTAGTGTTACAACCCTAATAACATACCCCCTGGAGGGATGGAGCATAATAAATAGAATGTCTAAGGCCCCAGGATCCCTGCTGCCTAAAGTTCAGAGCGATCCCTTTGAAGCCTCTTTTTCTAGAAAGGCAGCCTGGCGACGTGGTCCCGGAGGGAGGCTGTTGGAAGAGTCTGCGCCGCGCTATACAACGGTCTGGACCGGGGCGACGCACGGAGCGGGAGATCCGGCCCTCTCGGAGGATGACGTGGAGCGGTTGGCGATCTGCCGCTGAAGCTCGTCCACTTTCTTCTGCAGCTCCGCCCGTTTCGCCAGGAGTTCCTTATAGCGGTTGTGCACCGGCTCCTGAGGGCGAGACGGGAAGCACCGCGCTGACTTCTCGGGAGAGAAAAATCCCGGGATAATCACAGAGGGGGCTTCAGATCCCAGAACCAATTTGCGATGGGGCAGTATATAAGGGCGCCACATGCTGGTTTTAACCTATAAAGCCTTACAAGGCGTGGGACCACCATACCTGACGGATCGCCTCTCCCGACATGAACCGGGGGGGTGGGGGTGGGAGGTGTCGGATAAATTCCTAGAGGCAAAGGCTATCCATGGCTACTAGCCCTGATGGTTGTGTGATATCTCCAGTATTCGAGGCAATAAGCCTGTGTGCACCAGTTGCTGAGGAACATGGGTGGGAGGGTGCTGTTGCACTCATGTCCTGCTTGTGGATTCCTGGTTGGCCCCTGTGTGAACAGAATGCTGGGCTAGGTGGACCCTTGGTCTGATCCAGCAGGGCTCTTCGTATGTTCTAACCTACTCGTACACTAGGCTCAACATCTAAGGTCCTCCTGTGGGTGCCTACTCCCAAGGAAGCTCGGAGGATGGCAATAAGGGAGCGGGCCTTTTCAGTGGTGGCCCCTCAATTATGGAATGATCTCCCTGAAGAGGCTATGGGGCAGTATATAAATGTAATAAATAAATAAATGTAATTAATAATAATAATAACAACAACAACAATAATGGCAAAACCAAGGGCCGAAACACGGCCAAGTAATAAAGGAGAGAGTGTATCGAATACAGTGGGCCTGTTCAGACCACACGCTAAGTCATGGTTAAGGCTGCTAACCCCTTTGCAGCAAATGGTTAGTGAGCGTGTTTAAACCGTGGTTATGTAGCCACCATGGATAGGAATGGTTCCCACGACACACTAAGCCATAATGTTTAGCTCAAAAAGCTTAACCACTGTGGTGGCTTAGCGTGTTGTCTGAACAGGGTCACCGAGGGCCAACCCCATAGTTATCCGCCTGATGGCACAGAAGTGAACTGTGCCCTCCCTGCTCCCCACAGGTACTATATGCTGCATGTCAAAGTGCATTGTACCTCTGAACATGCATGCACAGAGTTGGCTTTAAAGCAGGGGTTGGCAACATCTGGCCCTGCAGGTGTTTTGCCCTGCAACTTCCACCATCCCTAGGCAGCATGGGTCAATGGTCAGGGACAACAGGATGACAACATCATCGCAACGCAGGTGCCCTCTTTGGGGAGGGCAGTTCACAGCTGCCTCGAGTGCCATTTTTTGGTACGAAGGCAGGGTATGAATCAAATAAATAAATAAATAAATAAATAAATGGGGTGCCACAACGGAGAAGGCCCCCCTCTTTTGTAGTCACCCACCTAGCTTCCTTCAGTGGGGTCGCCCACAGGCACATCTAGAAGGAAACATTCAATGAGAGGCTCCAGCCCCAAGCCGTTTAGGACTTCAGAGGTCAACACCAACACTTGGATTGATCTCGGAAACGGACCAGAAGCCAGTGCAGCTGACGAAACCCTGCTGTCACATGATCATATCAGCCAGTGGGGTATTGTGAGCCGGCAGACTGGTATTCTGAGGGTCAAACTACACGTTGCATTAATTGTGTAGCATGTAGCTGAGCCTGCATTTATTACTCAAGAGTAAGTGCACATGTGGTACCACTTTGGATCGGAACCAGCACACATCGGGAGGGGAGGAGTAAACCTACCCCAACCGTTTGCCTCTTGATATTCTTCTCCCCCCTTCCGAGTGGGGATTGAAAAGAGAAGAGAGAGAGAGAGAGATTTTCTTCTTCTTCTTCTTTTAATCTGCACATGGGGGTGGGGGATTTCAGGAACCAAAATGGAAGAGGGGAAGGTTTAATACTCTCCTTCCAGTATGCACTTGTTCTGATTGGGATGAATGCACTTGCTCACGAGTAAAACCCCCGAAATCGGCTCAGCTACATGGTACACAATTCATGTAGCACATAGTTTGAACCCCAACCAGGTAAATTAAGAGATTCATTAGTATCTCTTACTCAGTACAGTTCTGAAAACAAAAGTCACCGTTATGTACTGAGGACTCAGGGGCAGGAATTTTACAGCCCTCGCCGGACTCCGATTAGTTCCTGATCCTTGAAACAGAAAACACATGGTCCTGTAATAAATACACAAAACCGCACACCAAGGAGCGTTTCGTGCTGCAGTTGCAACGGCACAGAAAGCCTGCTTAGTGGAAATGCGACGACAAGGAATATAAAGGAGAAGAAAGTCTGAAGTTCCTGATTTTGACCCAAATCCGCCCAATAAACCGGCTCACCTGCGGTTTCATCCGTGGATTCCACCGGATGTAGTACCCGACCCAAAGCTCTAGATGGCGCATGCTCGCCACGGGATACAACACGTGGTTGGTGTAGCTGGCATACAGCGGGTTGGTGAAGTCTTCCAGCTGGCTGTTGATGTAGGACCACAGCGACACAGACTTTTTGGGAAGGCCCTGAAAACGGCAGCGGAGAGAAAATGCTTCGTTTGTGGCATTTCGGGGCGACATGAATGGCTGAGGTACAGATCTGTGGAACTCGGGGCCTGCAGCAGCTCTCTGGCGGAAAACCCAGAGAGCAGATGGGAAAGGACGACCCCCTGCCTTGTGAGGGCAGCACGTCCTCTGGCCGTGCCATTTACTTCCTCCTATGTAAATGAAGGGCTGCAGCCATTCTTCTAGGGCAGGGCTGGAGCAGCTTGCGGCCCTCCAGATGTTTCGGCCTACAACTCCCATGATCCCCCAACGCTGGTTATCCTAGCTACAGGTGATGTAGGCCAAAATATCTGGAGGGCCACAAGTTGCCCACCCCTACACTAAAGGGGAAAGTATTGCAACTGGCGGAACACAGTTGCAGTGAAGGCAGAACCTGCACCATCCTTGGCCCTCTCTTCATGGCACCGGGTCAGCACTGCTTCCCCTGAACCCCTGTGGTTTTTCTTACTCGGTGTGGTGTCAGGTAATCCCAATGCCAAGGAGGGAGCCCAGGGTTTCCGGCGGTCAACCAGGTACTAGACCCGCTCCTGCCCTCTTCCTGGTGGAAAGCGACCAATCAACGGCCGCCTTCCACCAAGACCGCCCCCCGGATCAGCCCAGGAGCGAAGTCTGATGGCGGGAGAGCTGTACCGACCTTGCTCCCACTGAAAAGGTTGGGGTAAGTCTCCAACTTTTTCAAATCGCAGCTTCGCGGGAAAGCCCCGTGGTGTCTGCGAATCCGCGGCTGCGTCATATAACTGATGCAGCGCAGATTTGAAAGTACTGTGGGGCTTTCCCCACGTATACACAGCACCCTTGACAGTGAGTGGCTGAAATCCAGATTTGGGGGTGGGAGCTTTGGGCAACACACCCTCAACGGGACCTCTCCCTCAGTGAGTCTACCTGCTCACCACCATGGTCACCAGCCAGTCCTCCTCCTCTTCCTCATCACGGCTACCACTTACTTGCCTGGCAGGCAGAGAGCCAGGAAGCAATTAGGCCGCAGCATCTTCCGTTCCTCCTTCTAACCACCACCATGGTCCGGGCAGGAGCGAGAGGAAGGTGAACAAGAAGGTTGCCAGGGTGAGAAGGAGCAGCAATTCCAGGGGTCTCTGGTCAGTGAGTCCCTGTGGGGCCTTGGCCAGTGCCCAACAGAGTCGTCGGGGTGCCCTGAAGGCGCTTGTGTGCGCCTCCAGGGCGCCCCGAAACGCCTAGTGTAGATCCTGATCCTGGAGGCGGCCGCCTCCCCATTGCGCCCGGGCGCAGCAAAGGCCGTGGCGCGACGGCTCTGCGGGGCTGCCCGGGCCGGCGGCTGTTACGAAACGCACGAGGCGGCTGGCCAAGGCGTCGTCGTCGTCCCTGGCCCCGTACCAAGGCGCGCCTGGAGACGAGGGGCCCCGGAGAAGCCCGCAATCGCGGCCTCCGCTTCTGACCGGGCCGCCTCCTGCTGCAAAGAAGTCGCACGAGCCCGTTCCTGCGCAATGGGCGGCGGGGGAGCAAGCGGGAAGGCAGAACCGTTCAGCCAGGGAAGCGGAGGAGCGACGCGCGCCCCCAGCCCAGCCCAGGGCAGGATCTACACAAACAGTTTCGGATCGCCCTGGAGGCGTACGCAAGTGCCTTCAGGGCGCCCCGACGACTCTGTGTAGATCCTGCCCAGGATCCAACCCACTGTAAATAAATACATGACCAAAAGTAACTGTCATATTCTTAGTCCTTTTTAGCATTTTTTAAAAATCCATTTAGGAAGTAGCAACGGAGGAACAGCTGGAGGTGTCGGCAGCGGCACGGAGGGAGGGGTGGGTGGGCCGCAAAGCATTTTCGAAGGAGCATCTGGGTTTTTACCTCTTTCCCCCTCTGCTGCTCGCTGTTACAGAGGAATGTCCCAAACAAACAGCTGTAGAGGTGGTCCAGGACGGTGATCAGAAAGCACTCGTTGAATTCAAAGGCTGTGGGAAACTTCAAAAGACAAGCGGCCCAAACGGTTTGTTTTCACTGGACAGTTCCCGCACGCACCACGAAAACATATCCCTGCGAGGAGTTTACACTGGGGGCGTGGGGGGGGGGAGGTTGTTGGGGGGGGGAGAGAGAGAATGTCTGGATGGGGAGGGAGAGAAACGGGCCATCTCGCTTTGGACTCCCGGTGAAGAATTTGTTTGTGTGAGTCTCTAGCAATGTCTCCTTTAAGAAATGGTGTTACTGCTTTCCAAAAACAAGAAAGGACTATTTTACATATCCAGTAAAGAATGCGGAGTGAGAGCCAGAGGCCAGAAGGGGAATTATTGCTCTATAGCCTCCCCCACCACCCCCATGCAGCTTTGAGAAGGGCTGTAGGTCAGCAGTAGAGCACATGCTTTGCACGCAGAAGGGCCCAGGTTCAACCTCCGGCTTCCCTAGGTAGGGCCCGTGTGAAACCCCGGGGAGTTGCTGTGTGTGTGTGTGTGAGAGAGAGAGAGAGAGAGAGAGAGAGAGAGAGAGAGAGAGAGAGAGATTGTATGTGTGAGAGTGTGTGTGTATATGTGAGAAAGCGAGTACGTGTGTGTGTGTGTGTGTGACAGAGAGAGAAATAAAGAATGTGAATATGTGAGTGTATGTGAGAATGCGTGTATGAAAGAGAAAGACAGATAAAGAGAGAGTGGTGTGAACATGGTGTGTATGTGAATGTACGTGTGTGTGTCACTGTGTCACTAGGGTGTGCGTATGTGCTTTGGTCCTGCCCACTTCGGGTTTTGATCCCGCCCACTGTGAGTATGTGAACCCCAACCACTTTCCCCCTGAAGGAATGATGGCCTGGCAATTCTAGAATCTGCTCTGAAGCTCTGTCACCAACAGACTGAAGTGCTACACAGCCCTCTCCTGCTTCTGAAAGGACAGGCACAGGCCATGTATTTTCCAGCCATGAGGATTGGAAGCATTTGTTTGGTCTTTTGAAGAGGGAGTATTCAGTGATACCAAGTTCTGCACCAAGTACTAAATATCTTTGCCTAGGGTGACCATACAGAAAGTTGGACAGGGCTCCGGTATCTTTAACAGTTGTCTAGAACAGGGGATTTCAGTAGGTGCCATTTGTGTGCATGCAGCACCTGGTGAAATTCCCTCTTCATCACAACAGTTAAAGCTGCAGGAGCTATTGTAGAGTGGCCAGATACAAAAGAGGGCAGGGCTCCCGCAGCTTTAACTGTTGTGATGAAGAGGGAATTTCACCAGGTGCTGCATGCATACAAATGACACCTGCTGAAATTCCCTTTCCTATACAACTGTTAAAGATACTGGAGCCCTGTCCTCCTTTCCATATGGTCACCCTGCCTTTGCATATTTCGATTCCTGGAGCACCGAGCAGATACAAACCTCAAAGTCTTGTGGCCTTTTCTTATTGTGCTGTTCTTGTTCTCTGTCCTGTTACCGGTTAACTACAGAAGCCGCCCCCAGTGTATAACCAAAGACACAGCTTAGCTCCTATCGAGCAGTTCAATCCTATGCATGGCTACTCATAAGTAAGTCCCACTATGTTCAGTGGGGCTGACACCCAGGTAAGTGTGCTCTGGACTGCAGCCTAAAGGGCTGCTTCACCACTGGTGACACATACATTTGCTCAAAAAAACCCTGGTGTGTGTGTGTGTGTGTGTGTGTGTGTGTGTGTGAATATTCCTAGGATCTTCCCCCTCCCCCATTATAGAAGCACAGAGATTTACCTGTCTTGTCATCTGCCAGACACAGTCAACAAATTGGAGAAAAACAGGAGATCTGTCTGCATCCGCGTGATTTTTATCTCCATGGCCGACTCTCTGAAATAAAGCAAAAGAAAAATAAATAACAGGATTGATAGAATTAATGCCATATTGAGCTAGAGGAATCATACGGATTACATCACTATGCCAATCAGCATGTACCAAATGGCCAAGCTTAACTTTCTCTAAAAGGCAGAGTGGAGAGAAAGGGGAACGGACTGCTGAAATTATGCTCTCTAGTTCAATAGGGAACCGTTTATTTTCTTCTTGGAAGGACCAAGTCCTTTCACACAAAAACCCACCCTTGGTTTCCCCACCCCCACCCCGAGCATTCTTTTTTTGGCAACCTAAGGCCCTTTCTACACCATGGATTTTTCCGAGTGTCGTCCCTGTGTGCCCAAATGACACACAGGGGATCCCGGGAGCAGGCAGGGACGACCCCTCCATTTCCCTGGGATAACTGGTTTCCCAGTTATCCCGATTTTTCCCGCAGTCCTGGGATGATCCCGATGACCGTGGGCGATGTGGGCGCCCATCCCAGCTTCTTTCCTCGTCCCCGTGAGTAGCGGGGGTCAGCAGAGGGAAGGAGCCGGGCCATGGGGGGGGGGGGGGAGTCCAGGGACATTGGGGGTGGGGGAGAAGCGTCGGGCCTTTTTTCTTTTACTCACATTTCGCTAGAACGCAATTATGCTCCTGGCTCCTGCCTTTTTTTTAAAAAAATGGCGGTTGCGATGGGCACAACGCCCCTCTTCCCTTCTGGGATGTCGTGCTTCCGTTTGGGCGCCCAGGGAGGATCACGGAAGCAGGTAAGTCCGCGATCTTCCTCCCTCCCTCCCTCCCTCCCTCCACACTCTTAGGTGTAGAAAGGCCTAACTTAGGGGGAAAGCAGATTTTTACTTGCTGCTAATGTCAGGAAATTGGGAGTCAGAAACGTTTGCCGAACTACTGAAAACCAACCAGAGACCTACCAAGAGATCCCGATGTAATCTTCTGCTTTAAATTTGTTTAAGAACAGATGCCTGCACTAGGCAGTCCTTTCAATCTCTCTAGGGGCTGTCAACTCACCAGCTGGAACCGGTGCCCGAAACTCAGCCATTCCTTCTCCACCAGCACTTCAAAGCCCCGTATTGTTCGGTAGTAGCCGTCTAGCATGAGCATGGCAAGCGAGGTGAGCTGGGCGGTTCGGTCCCAACCGTCACTGCAATGCACAACCACCGAGGTTTTCCCCGATTCCACTTTGTCAGCAATGCGAAGAGCTCCAGCGAGGATCAGCTGGGTAAGGAAAGGCAATTTTGTGACCGCGATATTCAGTGCAGATGGCGAAGGGCTTGGCGGACGATGACGGAACGGCCTTATCTACTTTACAATTACAATTCAAAATGGGAACGAAGTCTTGGGGTTTTTCCAGTGCATCCAAGACATGAGAGTAGGGAAAGAAAAGAATCGCTCAGTTCAGATGACATGTTACTCTACGCAGTGGGAAAACTGCAACCTTCTTCTCTCTGGCCTTCCCTCGTCTCACATCAGTCCGCTGGTCTCGGTCCACCACTCTGCCGCTAAGATCATCTTCTTGGCCCGCCGCTCTGACCATGTCACCCCACTTCTGAAATCTCTTCATTGGCTTCCAATTCACTCCAGAATCCAATATAAACTTCTCCTGCTGACCTTCAAAGCTTTTCACGGTCTAGCTCCTGTCTATCTCTCCTCTCTCATCTCACACTATTGCCCCGCTTGTGCTCTCCGCTCCTCTGATGCTTCTCGCCTGCCCAAGGACCTCCACTTCCCTTATTCGGCTTCGTCCTTTTTCTTCTGCTGCCCCTTACGCCTGGAACGCTCTTCCAGAACACTTGAGAACTACCAACTCAATCACAGCTTTTAAAACTCAGCTAAAAACTTTTCTTTTCCCTATAGCTTTTAAATGTTGAGTTTGTTCTGACTCTATACTGTTAGCCTCACCCTACCCGGTGCCTGTTTACACTTCCCTGTGCCTGTTTGCATTCTCTTTCCCTCCTTATTGTTTACTACAACTTTATTAGATTGTAAGCCTATGCGGCAGGGTCTTGCTATTTACTGTGTAATCTGTACAGCACCATGTACATTGATGGTGCTATATAAATAAATAATAATAATAATAATAAACTCCACTCAACGGTTGAGTTTCTAGGGGGTACTCCTCCTCATCCAGCATGTTCTAACTCCACCGTTGTGTGACTGTGGGCTACTGTGGAGTAAAATCCATCACAACACTTGATTGACAGTTCCTCTGCCCTCTCTCCTTCCCCGGTCCTCTCAATGGTATCTCATCAGCCATTGCTGAAAAGGAAAAAAAACCAATCCCGGTGGCTCTCCTAGAGCGGCACTCCCTCCTTTTGCTGCTCTTGCCAGGGAACTCTGTAGCCAGTGGGAAAAGTCAACTCAACACAACGGAAAACTCCACGGAGCCCTCCACACAACACGCAACACAACGATCGTGCAGGAACTCTCCTCCACACAGTGTTGCTATTCTGCGTGAATAGCATTTTATGGAGTTTTCCTGCCAGACAACACATTACTCAACGGTGGTGTAAAAACTCCACCGGGGAATTCTAAAACCACAGTTGAGAAACGTGTTGTCTGAACTGAGCCAAAGACTACTTGAATGACAGTGGCTGTTTAACAAGAGATGATTAAATGTACATTTTTTAAAAAAATCACATCTACACCTTGAGGTGTACATTCGACAGAATGCCAGCTACCTTCCACCTCTCAAAGAATCAGCTTATGTATATTTCAAAGCCTCTACCCCACCCTATTCCTAAGACTCATTTGCAATGGTCTGCATCCAGATTTAATCCTACTTTGAGTAGGCCCATTGACATCAAGAGTCAGTTAAGTCCCATTTATTTCAATGGGCCTACTCTAAGTAGGGCTAAATTGGGATCTGTCAATGTATTTGGCAGTTTTACACCTCCAACTAATAACAACAACAACATGATAATACGTTACTATCATTCCCATTTTGCAGGGGAGACGTATGTTTTGAACATGCAACAGGAGAGACATTTTCAACTAAGTCCATAGATAAAATACTTCAGCCAGGATTCCCGTTGAGACGTTAGCAACCACGCAGGTGATGCATCTCTGAAGGATGCATGGAAGTCTTTACCAGTGTGGTAAACTATGTGAGCTGCTAAAACCTCACCGATAAGAGAACACATAAAGATGGTGATACGAACACACAGAGCCGTACACTCTACAGTACCTTGATATGCTCTAGCCAGTGAGTGGATTCCAAATTCGACAGCCAGTGAGTCTCTTCTATGTTGGGATAGACAATTTCCTTTAGTTTCCTCAATGACTCTCTCATAACATGGATATTATGGATGTCCAGAAAGACCAATTCAGCATTTTGATAAGCGTCTTCACTTTCATAACCTCCACCTTTAGCCTGCACAAGAAAATACACACTGGGCTGTTTTCATCTAGTGAAAACACCAAACCTGCAAGTTGAATTTCACCGAGTACATAGCTCTATATAATCTCTCTCCA
The DNA here is from genome assembly GCF_023053635.1 of Elgaria multicarinata webbii. Lineage (NCBI taxonomy): Eukaryota > Metazoa > Chordata > Lepidosauria > Squamata > Anguidae > Elgaria > Elgaria multicarinata. The sequence goes on along the minus strand of NC_086175.1, from coordinate 121,254,831 downwards.
TAGTTGTAAAGATCAGTAAAGGAGGACTGTTTTTGGATCCAGTCAATAACAGAGTTAGATCAGTTGTGGAGGGAAACAGGGCCTTTTCTGTGGTAGCCCAGAAGCAGCGGAAGAAGGTCCTCAAGATGGTACATCAATGTACCTCCCCTTCATTTTCTTCTTTAGGAAAAATACAAAACCCACCTATTTGTATTGCCTTTTGGAGAAAGAGTGTTGCTTTTCTCATATTGTTTATCTGGCTGCCATTTTAATTCGTCTGCACATTTTTATTTCACTTTTAATCAACCATTATATTGCTTTGATCTATTTTGCAGCGTTGTTTCACTCTCTGGAGCAGGGATGGAGAACCTCAGGCCCGGGGGCCAAACCCAGCCCTCCCACAGGGTCACAATCTGGCCCTCCAGGATTCCCCAGATGGCCACGCCCACTTCCCCTGTCCTCACCGCTTTCCCCGTGACTGCCAACTGTTGGTTTTTAGCCAGATTTCGCACAGTTCTTTCCCCTAGTCTAAAAGGCGGAAACACCTCTTCTAAGGCTTAATTACTGGTATTTTTGGCTCCACATTTGTTGCCTTTAGCCTACTCACCACTAGAATGCGGCCCCTGAAAGCTTCTCCAAAAATGGAATTTGGCCCTTGGGCTGAAAGACATTTTGATCCCCTGCTTTGGAATAAGCAGCTAATATCACAGAAACCTCCCTGTTCTAAAGATCAACAGGGGAAGCTGCACTTAGGGCACTTTGTCTAGGAATCTCAAACAATGGCTATCCAGAGTAGTCTTTTCAGTGGTGGTCCCATCTTTCTAGAATTCCACCCCGAGCAGGGTCCACTGGTTGACATCTTTACATTCTTTGACCCTGTTCAGACAACACGCTAAGCCATGGTGTTTAAGCAGTTCGAGCTAACCATTATGGCTTTGCTTGTCATGTGATATAACGCCTCTCCTGACATGAACCTACCCGTACACTGCACGCAACATCTAAGGTCCTCCTCCGAGTGCCTACTCCGAGGGAAGCTCGGAGGATGGCAACAAGGGAGAGGGCCTTTTTGGGGGTGGCCCCCCTGATTGTGGAATGATCTTCCCGATGAGGCTTGCCTAGCACCAACACTGTTACCTTTCAGGCACCAGGTCAAGACTTTTCTCTTCTCCCAGGCATTTAACAGCATTTATCAACGCTAAGTTTGTTTTTAACGGACCTCAGAACTGCTGTTTTTAAATGGATACTGTTGTTTTTATACTGTTGTTTTTATGATTTTGATGGTTTTAAATTTTGTATACTTTTTAATGTTCACTGTTTTTAACTTTTGTAAACCGCCCAGAGAGCTTCGGCTATGGGGCGGTATATAAATGTAATAATAAATAAATAAATAAATAATGTGAACCATTGCTAACCATGGTGGCTACATAATCATGGTTTAAACATGCTCACTAACCATTTGCTGCAAAAAAGGTTAGTGGTCTAACCATGGCTTAGTGCGTTGTCTGAACAGGCCCTTTCCAATGTCAAATTAGAATACTGTTCCAGCAAGCCTTTTAACTGTGAGTTGCTATTTGTATTTGCTGTTGTTATTCCAGACATGCCATGATTGGAGTGACACTTGGGCCTTATCTATGCATACAACTGCTGTTGTTGCTGTTGTGTTAATTGACACCAGTGCCCGAGGTGGTGCACAATAACAGAAAAGCAGTACAGAAAAATACTAATAATAAACAGATAGGGGTAAGAAAGCAAGAACTTTTAAGTCCACTTTCATCAGTCGCCATATAGCCAAAGCTCTCAGGACGAGACACAAAATACAAAAACAAAATTCTAAAACCAATAATCAAACCAATCACATTGTTTAAAAAGAAAAGAAATTCAAATCTGTAGCAACAACATTTTAAAAGCATAAGGTAAATATGATGGGTTGGATCCAGATGTAATATTTACAGTACACCCATTGAAATCAACGGGACTGAAGTTAGCCACATCTAACTTAAGTCCGACTGATTTCAATGGGTCTGTTCTTAGTAGGACTACATCTGGATCCAACCCAAAATTAGGATGTTGATGAGCCGTGATCAGCTTGCGCAACGCTGCTGACATCCTAAATGGTTGCGAGAGGTATGATAATCCAACCTTGTTGGCTACAGCGTTCACACTCGGCCTGGCATCAAAGATGAATATTTTGTGGGACTGGGCATTGGAATCCATGATGGACTGCAAGTACTTCTCGTCTTCTTTGCTCCGTTTGCCACTCACGCCAACCATTGGCTGGCTGCAGCGAGTGATTGTAGCTTGGCTTTCTGGGTGAATCCATGACAAAACCTTGCGGAAGTAAGGAGAATGAGAAATAAAAGTAAAACTGAAGCGTGTCAAACTAGTGACGTTATTTTAGTTCACTGGCCCATTTCTTAACTTATCCAATTGCACTGCAAAATGGCCACAGTAGAAGGGTGCCTATAAATGATGGCTTCACCAATATCATGCAAGCAGAAGTCCGCTCATAGAACAGGATGTCTCCATCTCTTCTCTGCTGCAGCCTGTGGCGTTATACCCCACAAGTCAATTCCAAATATATGTCTGCAGTTTGTAAGTCTGTGGTTTGTAGAATGTTGGCCTGAGTGGGCGGAGTTAGAACGTCTTGGGAGGGGGGAGGAGTGATATATAAGGGAATGACTGGGGGGATTGAGAGTTCTTTTCAGAGTTCTTTTCAGGAAAGCTTTTCAGGGAGACTTGTTAGGGACTCTTAGAGTCTGTAGTGCTCTCTGTGTTTATGGTACTTAAGTTCTGGGAAATTTGAGAGTCAGTGTAGTGTGTGGTGTCTTTAGAGTGTGGTGTGCACGTAGTGGAAGTATATTAATCAATACTGATAATAAAGAAAGTTCAAGAGTGATTGTGTGAGAAAAAGGAAAGTGCGAATGTGAGAGTGACAGGATTGTATGGAAGGTTTCAAAAAGGTTTTTAAATGTTGTTATTTGAAACAAAGCTTATGAACTTTTAAAAATAAATTTTGATTGTTTTAAAACTACCACAAAAAGCCCACATGTCTGTTTGGCATTTATCATCTTAAGTTTACACATATAACACCCACTCTGACAATCATTCACCTAAGCAGATATAACTCACAGCGCATTATTATATATATTAAAATCCTTCTCCATTTTAAACCCCTTTCTCCACATAGTTTGGAGGAAGGTGGGCTTTATCCCTTGCCTCAGGCGTATCAAGCGGTGGTGCTTGGCTTGAGCAGGGAGTAGCCTCGGCCGGGTCTGGTGTTCAGAGCCTGTGTCGCCCCATAAGAAGTGGTGGCAGACGTGAGGTCTGATGTTCAGAGCCTGTGTCGTGGCACAGCCCTCCACATGTGATAAGAATGTAAGAACATAAGAGGAGCTATGCTGGATCAGACCGAGGGTCCACCTAGTCCAGTATTCTGTTCACACAGGGGCCAACCAGGAATCCACAAGCAGGACATGAGTGCAAAAGCACCCTCCCACCCATCTTCCCCAGCAACTAGTGCACACAGGCTAATGCCAATTAGTTTCCGGGCGAAGTATAAAGTGTTGGTTATCACCTTTAAAGCCCTACATGGTTTGAGTCCAGGCTACCTGCGGGATCGCCTTCTCCCATACAATCTGCCCCGCACACTCAGGTCCTCTGGGAAGAATCTACTTCGGTCTGCCAAAACTAGGCTGACAAATATTACCCAGAGGACCTTCTCTTCTGCTGCTCCCAGACTGTGGAATGGCCTGACAGAGGAGACAGAATAATGGGCTCAAATTACAGGAAGCCAGATTCTGGCTGGACATCAGGAAAAACTTTCTGACTGTTAGAGCAGTACGACAATGGAACCAATGACCTAGGGAGGTTGTGGGCTCTCCCACACTAGAGGCCTTCAAGAGGCAGCTGGACAACAATCTGTCAGGGATGCTTTAGGGTGGATTCCTGCACTGAGCAGGGGGTTGGACTTGATGGCCTCATAGGTCTTTTCCATCTCTACTATTCTATGATTCTATGACTCGTCAATTTAATAGTCTTTTAGCATTTAAGAAAGCTATAAAGACTGATCTATTCCAGCAGGCCTATCAGTGGAATTTTAGGATGTTTTTAGGATGTTTTAATAATGTGTACTATGTTTTTAATTCAATTTTATGTATTTTATACTTATTGTTGTTCCCCGCCTTGATCCAAACGGAGAGGCGGGTAAGAAATATGTTGTTGTTGTTGTTGTTGTTGTTGTTATTATGGCCTCTGCTACTGGAGGTAGCACATAACTATCAGGATCAGTAGCCGTTGATAGCCTTCTCCTCCAGGAATCTTACCCCCTTCTAAAGCCATCCAAATTAGTGGCCATCACTCCCCCAAATCTGCTCCTAAGGGACCTGAAATCAAAGCTACCTTGCTATGCCATACTTACAGGCAGACGCCCCCTTGATCGGAATGCAGCTGCTCTCTTCAATTCTTCATCCGGAATATTGGCGGGAACTACCAGGAGGGCAGGATAGGTATCGCAAAGTTCATACTGTTCATTGACCTTGGTCATTCTCCAGCTTTCATTAGGAATCCCCTGCATGGCAAAGAGTAGCTGTTCAGAAAACTGTTCCCATTCCAGAGATTTAGGCCTTAGCTAGACCTAAGGTTTATCTTGGCATCGTCCCCGGGGTCGTCCCTGCCTGCTCCCAGGATATCCTGTGTGTCATGTACATGAACAGGAATGACCCTGGGACGATCCCGGGATAAACCTTAGGTCTAGCTACGGCCTAAGACCAAGAGGTCGTCATCTTTTAGTCCTTAAAATTAAAATGGCAGAACATATAGGAGCCCAAGGGGGTTAGATATACCAGTTAGAGATGGACACGTCTGTCAATTTTGGTTTCCCTCTGTTTCTCACATTTCCAATATTATTTCGATTCGTCCTACCTTTGACACTTCATCAAAGAAGTGTGCATGAAAATCCGCACGCATTTTTGTGCGCCTTTCCTCTACTACATGCGTTTTTGTCGGAAGATGTCGTCCAACCTACACTTTCTTTTGCAGGCTATTTTCCGAATAAAATGCATTTTTGAACATTTTTTCCCGCTACTACGTCCATTTTTGTACATACTTTTGATTGAAGGGCTCCAATGCAAAACTAGGCAAAGCGCGAACTTTGAAGGATAAAATGAGTTTCATGTTGCGTTTTGGTTTGAAAATGCAAAATTGGGTAAGTTTGCATTAATGAACAACCCATGGTTCAAAACAACCCATGCTCAACCACTGAGTGTGGGTTAGCGTGTTGTGCGAACAGCCTCTATAGCTGTCCAGGAGCCCCACCATCCCCCCCAATGGCTCCCTAGAGGGTGACACCCATTCGATGTTGCAATAATTAATCTGTTCCAGACAGACATAAAGAAGGATGAGTGTTTATTTGGCCTACCAACCAGAGGATTCCCAACCCTGAAGACAGGATTTCCAATTAGGTGACATGGCCCTTTGCCATACGGAAATGAGTGCAAGCCAGAGGTGGAAAGGAAGGACTCACCTGTCTCCTATACTCCAAAACAGCATCGTAAACCTTCCAGCCATTTTCCGGGAAAACCTCTTTGTATTCAAATGCAAACAGAGACTTAAAACAAAAGAGAGGGAGAGACCTTTCAGCTCTTTTCAAGCTTATTTTCCATATAATTTGGCACCTCAAATAACAATTTCCGCGCAGCCTTTTAGTTTCGATAACATCGAAGCACAAAAAAGAAAATCAGAGAGACTCAGGAACTGCCTCCGTACATTGTAACTAGCACATCTGCGTACATTTCTCCATATTCCTTTGTTCTCTGATCTATTACCTACAAAATCACCAAGGGGAGGGAAGGGGAGAAAGGAAGTTGAGGGCGTCTTTGAAAGAAAACGCTTTTAAAGGAATTCTCTTATAGCACCGTAAATACAGAGCCACCTTTACAGGCACATGGTATCACTGCCTTTTGGATTATACTCCCACATACATGCCGTTTGACACGCAAGTACAACATTGTGTATTTTGTCACTTGAAAACAGCCCTGGCATGGCCACGTTTGTTTGTTTTCTTTCACCTTTTTGCTATGTGGATTCTGAGGGTGGTGGGTCTCAGAAACTAAAACTCCCCCACTCTGGATCATAGCATGCACTTATGCGCCAGATGCAAAACTTCCCCAGTTTTGATACAGCTCATAATACCATGCCATGGCACTGCAACTTTCCTCCGTTCCTCAAAACTTACCCTGGCAAGGAGGAGGAAGATGTGGGTTGGTGTGGAGGCCTTCAGTCTGAAATTTAAGGTACAGACACTAGTAGGTTTTCCCAGCATGCTCAGGATTGCCACTGGGGAACCTGGGAATGGAGAGTTCCCAAGTCTCCCACCTAAAGACTAAGGGGCTGTCTATAGGCCCAGTTTACACATGGTAATTACGCAGTGGCGCTGCGTTGGTTATACAACATTGCTACTAACTCGCACCACTACGGGGATTTCCCCCAAAGCTGCAGATTTAAAAAGTTGGGGACATACTGAGACCTTTTGTCTTGCTGAGAAGTCACCATATTGTCTGTTGGTAGTGACCTCGCTTGGCTTTGGGCCGGGAGCATTCCGGGGGTGGGTGGGAAATCACGACTACTGATAGGTTACTGGAAGAACTGGAAGGCCAGACTAAGGGCAGGGGGCGGGCCCGACGACCTGAATGGCCCTCGGAAAGTCAGCGCTCCCTCCTGCTGTGGGGATTGACTGTCTCCACCCCGCAGTTGCAATGCCGGGTTTTTTAAGGGAATGTGGGGCCAAAGCAGGACCGTGAAGACACCCCCAAAGTGGGAGACAGGGGGACCTCTTTTCCTTGAACATGTGGGGAAGAAAATAAGCGTGTGACTGCAATATCCCTTAAGGATTGGTATATGCTTTATTTCACTACATACACGCAGTAGGGCAGTCTTCTCCAACGCGGTACCCTCCATATCTGTTGGACTAATGCATTACACCTGGAGGGGCTCCCGGTAGGGGACAGCTGCACTAGGGATCTGTTTAAAGCCATCTGGGCATAACGTTGCCTAACTCACTTCAGCCTCTGATTTGTCTAAATGTGCAAGGAATGAATTGGCACCAAAGCGACAGAGGAGGAGAAACCACACTTCGGCCTTCGCCAATCTGTTTTGCCTTCTGGACCACAACTCCCAGCATTCCTGACTAATGGTCATGCTGGCTGGGGCTGATAGGAATTGAAGTGCAAAATTATCTGGAGGGTAACGGTTTGGGGAAGGCTACCCCATGTCATACACTGGGTGCTGGGCTATACCATTTCACACTGCAGGTCGAAGAATTGAGTGCTTGACTGCTCTGCCACAGCTATACTATTGGTGTAAGCCGCCTTGGGAAGGCTTCTGCCCTGAAAGGTGGCCAAGAAATATTTTAAACAAATACATAAAAGAGCCAGTGTGGTGTAGTGGCGAGAGTGTTGGACTGGGAGTCGGGTTCTAGTCCCCACTCGGCCATGGAAACCCACTGGGTGATTTGGGGCCAGTCACAGACTCTCAGCCTAACCCACCTCACAGGGTTGTTGTTGTGAGGATAAAGTGGAGAGGAGGAGGATTCTGTACGCTGCCTTGGGTTCCTTGCAGGAAAAAAGGCGGGATATAAATGCAATAATAAATAAATAAAAATAAAATAAAATGCTACCCTTCCCACCCACCCCACATGGAGAAAATGAATTTGTTAGGGAAAAGGCTGGCCTAAAATTTTATGTGGGAAAGCATTCAAATATTCCTCCCTCCTGCTTCCCTGCAATGGTACAGCCTCAACCTGGGCTTCTGTTTCAGCTCTTGGAGGCTGACTCGAGTTCAAAGACAGAGGGTCAGGCTTGGAAAACTCAAAGGAATGTGACTTCCTTTGTTTCCGTCCTACAATAACCACCGTCTCGTAGTCTGGATATACAGTGCCACCAGAAGAAGCACTTACCAAATGATTTGACACTGGAAATGCGTATTTTGTTAAGTTCTCAAAGATGGACCTTCTTGTACGACCCTCAGGCCTATGTGCAAAGCGTAGGTTCCGGACATCCTGCAAAATGTTTGGTAAAACTCAGTCCCTACTATGAACACAACAGCACGTAAGGAAATATGGCACATATTCCATGAAAACCTTCCCAGTGTTAGAGAGGGCCTTCAGGATTAGGCATGAGCCCATGAAACTGGCTACCACTAACAAGATCATTAACTAGGTCTAACTAGCTCATTGACACTAACCACTCCGAGGGAGGCTCAGAAGATGGCAAGAAGGGAGAGGGCCTTCTCTGTGGTAGCCCCCAATTATGGAACGATCTCCCCGATGACACCCACCAGGCCCCAACTTTGCTAACTTTTCGCCTCATTTCCCAGGCATCTGGCAGCTTGTGAAAGCATGTGATGAGTTTTAATCGTTCCTGGATCTGTTTTTTAGGTTTGGCTGATGGCTCAAAGTTGTTTTTAGATATACGTTGTCTTTGCATATACTGTCTGTTGTATGTTTTTTATGATTTTAAATTTTGTATATCATTCTTAATGTTTTAATCTTTTGTAAACTGCCCAGAGAGCTTCGGCTATGGGGAGGTATACAAATGAGATAAATAAATAAATAAATAATAACAACTAGGACTAACACTAATTAGATCTAACACTAACTAGAACTATTTGTCTACCTATCCCAGTGTTGTCTACTCTGACCCTGTTCAGACACCACGCTAAGCCATGGGGAGGTTAAGCATTTTGAGCTAAACATGGTTTAGCATTTCGTGTGAACCATGACTTAACCTGTCATGTGAACTATTCCTAACCATGGTGGCTACCACGGTTTAAACACACTCACTAACCAAGTGCTGCAAAAGGGTCAGCGGTCTCACCCTGGCTTAGCGTGTCGGCTGAACAGGGTCACTGATTGGTAGTCGCTCGCTAGGATCTTAGGAAGAGGTCTTTCCCATCACCACCACCTGAGAGATCTTTATTGTGTTGACAAAATGCTTATTAAATTATTATTATTATTATTATTATTATTATTATTATTATCGTCATCATTAAAAGATGATGATGATGATGATGATCAGGCTTTGAAAATGTTATGTGTATTTTCTGAAGCCTTGGACATTAGAGCCCAAGGAGTAAAAGGAAATAATCTACATGATTTAATCGTCTTCTCGACAACAAGAGCAGTTCAAAAGTGGAGCCAATTACCTAGCAGGGTGGTGGGGCTTCTCTTCTTGGAAGCATTAAGGGAAATACCTAATATACCTAGTATTGGGTATATTGGAGGTATACCTCCATCTATTGGTTGCTCTTCTTGGGGATGCTCCTACATCAAGAGAGGGGTTGGACTAGATGGCTTATAAAGCCCCTTTCAGCTCTAGGATTCTGTCTCTGGTTTGAGTGGAAGCTTTCTGGGATGATGCAATGCTTAAAGCCAGCGAGATGGCATTTAAGTACCCAGATTCCAATCATTTCAGAAACGCAATGGGCCACTGCTGTGGATCGAGAACCCACCCTTGATTCACCAACCATAGATGAAGCAGTTTACCTTACACACAATCTCCAGGCCATATGAATTTTCGCCTCGGCTAGAAGCTCCTCCGATTTTCTCTACTCTGTTGATCACGCCTAGAGGACCATCTAGAACAAAAGGGGGGTCCTGGAGAAAACGGCACTGTGTTAATGAAAAGTCTAGAAGAAATGATGGCGATGGTACAGAGCTTGGAGTAGCCAAGAGCTCAAAGTTGAGATATGCAATAAACGTATGAATACCTGACCACTGGTCCACCTAGTCCAGTATTGTCTGAGTTATATGCCTCTTCCGACAGGAACCTACCCGTACACTACACTCAACATCTAAGGTCCTTCCTCCAGGTGCCTACTCCAAGGGAAGCTCAGAGGATGGCAACAAGGGAGAGGGCCTTTACTGTGGTGGTCCCCCAATTATGGAAAGATCTCCCCGATGAGGCCCACCTGGCACCAATATTGTTATCTTTTTGGCGCCAGGTCAAGACTTTTTTCTCCCAGGCATTTAACAGCATATGTTAAGTTTTAACTGACTCCAGAACTAGCTTTGGCCTGGCTGAGTGTTTAAAATTGTTTTAAATGTTAGCTGTTTCTATGGTTTTAAATTTTGTATATTGATTTTTAATGTTCAGTCTTTTAATCTTTGTAAACTGCCCAGAGGGCTTCGGCTACCAGGGGTGGGGGTGGTATATAAATGTAATAAATGCTGCAGTCTTCCCCAACCTGGTGCTCTTCAGATATTTTGGACTTCAACTCCCTTCAGCCCCAGCCAGCATGGCCAATGGTAAGGTTTCTTGGAAGTTGCAGTAAAAAACATGTGGGGCCCACCAGTTTGGGGGAGGCTTGGGTATTCTGACTGACAGCAGCTTTCTAGGGTCTCAGGGTCTTTCCCCTTTATCTGCTATCAGAGACCCTTTTAAGTGGAGATGCCCAGGATGTAGCCCATGCAACGCGGGTGCTCCACCGCCAAGCAACAGCCCCCTCCCAGCTTGAATTGGAAAGAACAGGTAAGAAAGAGTAAAAAGAAATCCGTCAGGCCTTACCCTTTCCATACTTTTAAAATATAGTCTGTAATTCGTGACTGTCAAGGTTCCCCTAATAGCTCCCGTAAATGGGCAGATGTGAGTAACATCTTTTGCTAGGAAAGAAGAAAACGAGAATTATTGTAATCATTGCCACAGGGAACGGTTTGCCTTGTGGTTTGCAATCTTTTTGACGTCTCTCTGGGGAGAAACAAGCTGTGGGTTTTCTCCCACTTGAAGAAGTTGGTTCTTTCTTCTCCGTGGTTCTCCCACAGTTTCATGAAGAGAAGGGTACAGTCATGTGAACATTAACCAAAGAAGGCGGCCAAGGGACCCCCAATTTCATGGCAGAAAATATACATTCAGCCAGAGAATGTTTTATGGAGAGATCTGAAGAGGCGACAGCCAGCCGTTTGGAATTATTTTCAAGGGAAATAATGCCAAATATCTCTCAGTCAATCCCCCCAAACCTGAAGTTATTTAACAATTGTGCAGCCAAGGGACACGGGAGGTTTGTCATCAGCCTTCCTCAAATTGAATGTGCTGGACTACAACTATCATTCCCAGGCACCTACCCATTGGCCATTCTAGCTGGGAATGGTGGGAGCTGTAGTCCAGCACATCGGCAAGGCATCAGGCTGGAAAAGCCTGTTTTGCATCATCTTTTGTATGGCAGGGAGAAGGGTGCCCTGCCTTGCAAAGTGTTTCGGGCCTGGGGGCTGTTTCAACAGCATCCACCCTCCCTTCACTGGTGACCAAGATTGGAGAGCCTTACAAGGTAGGCGCAACATTCTGGCTAGGCAAGGATTGGCTTATGTGGTTCGCTATTCGTATATACAAGGGATGTTGAGCCTTTTTCAGTCCAAGGGCTGAATTCTATTTCGGAGAAGTTCTTGGGGATCGTGTTCCAGTGTTGGGCGGGACAGAGCAAAAGGGATGGGCCTGAAATACCCAAAATACCAGCATATATTAGTTTACAGCTCTTACTGCTGGGGTACATGAGTCTTTTATTGTGCACTCGTGATTCCTCACTCGCAGTAGTTTGCAGGTCCTTTACACAACCGCGTCATCCTCCAGGGCCTCTTCCATGCTTTGAAACCATTTTAGTGTTCCTCCCAGCAACAAGGAAAGTCTGGTATTTCTCTGGGTGGCGGCATGAAACCCTCATGTGTTTGCGCAATTCCCCTATACCATGGTGCCACCTAGTGGTTGTGTAATGGAACATATAGAAAGGCACAGAAAGAACCCACACACCCTGGGAAGAAAACACATGTAAAGGAGTCCCGCAAAGAATACGAAAGCAGAAACTTCAATAAAGGTACCGGTTAAAAGCCTCATGTAGAAAAGCCCGAAGCACAGGGGAGGCGTTTCCACCTTTTGGAATGGGGTAAAAAGCCTCTCAGAAGCTGGGAACCTACAAAGCTTTTCACTGTCTAGCTCCTTCCTATCTCTCCTCTCTCATCTCACACTATTGCCCCGCTCGTGCTCTTCGCTCCTCTGATGCCATGTTTCTCGCCTGCCCAAGGGTCTCTCCTTCCCTTGCTCGGCTTCGTCCATTTTCTTCTGCTGCCCTTTATGCCTGGAACGCTCTTCCAGAACATTTGAGAACTACAAGTTCAACTGCAGCTTTTAAAGCTCAGCTAAAAACTTTTCTTTTTCCTAAAGCTTTTAAAACTTGATTTTGTTCTGACTTTATACTGTTAGTTTTACCCTACCCAGTGCCTGTTTACCCTACCCTGTGCCTGTTTGCTTTCTCTTCCCCTCCTTATTGTTTTATTATGGTTTTATTAGAATGTAAGCCTATGCGGCAGGGTCTCGCTATTTACTGTTTTACTCTGTACAGCACCATGTACATTGATGGTGCTATATAAATAAATAAATAATAATAATAATAATAATAATAATAATAATAATAATGGGAAACCACCAAACAATTGGTGTTTGAGGAAAGGGGCAGGCTCATCTTGGGAGGCCTGGACCAGGCAAGCTGTATACCTGGTTGTATACATAGAATCATAGAATAGTAGAGTTGGAAGGGGGCTATAAGGCCATCGAGCCCAACGAGTGGGATCCATAAGTATTAGCACTAAAACTTAAGTTTGCCATTAATATATGTGAACATCAATCCTGTGCAGTCTACTCTGGCAACAAATACCAAGGAGAAAATCTGCACTTACCCATGTCCTTAATGGTTTCTCCAGGTAGCAAGGGCGGCTCCTCCATTTCAGCCAACTTATTAGATTCCCTGAGGACCTAAGACAGAAATCACACACACTCACACACAATAATCAGAGGCATGAATGTTGAATGTTCACAAGTCAAGCATTTGAAGCTACGCCTTCTGAAAAGGAAACACGTAATTATACTAAGAAAGTCACCAATGAATCTCATTTAGGTGTCTATCATCAACATTGACCAGAATACCTTTGATTCTTTTTGGACATTCACAGAATTCATCTGGGATTGGCAATATTCACTAAAGTTTGGATTTTTTTTTTTAATTATCATATAAGAACAGAATGCTGCATTTCAAAGTTATGCAGTACATCACATTCCCATTGCTATTTCCCTGCAGATATCGCAAGCCGTCTTAGAAAAGATGGAAGTTGTAAAGGGACCTCCACTGATGTTACCCACTGCTAACGCAGGTAATCGGATGCAGGGCACAGAAACAGAGACAAAACAAAAATGAAACTTAACCAAAATCATGGTTCCCTATTGCCCAACATTTTTAGGAAGACAATCTGTGACAATCCTACTTACACACGGGCAGATTAACAGTGCAATCCTATGCATGTTTACTCAGAGGTCAGACTCACTGTGTTCAATGGGACTTACTCTCAGACAAATGTACATAGGACTGCAGCCCAAGGATTTATTTACTTTAGAGCACTGGAGTCATTCCTAAGGGTGGCCATATGGAAAGAAGAACAGGGCTCCTGTATCTTTAACAGTTGTATAGAGAAGGGAATTTCAGCCGGTGTCATTTGTAGGCATGCAGCACCTGGTGAAATTCCCTCTTCATCACAACAGCTAAAGCTGCAGGAACCCCGCTGCCATTTGTATCTGGTCATTCTAATTCCCTCTTCATCACAACAGCTAAAGCTGCAGGAGCCCTGGCCTCTTTTGCAGAGTGACCAGATACAAAAGAGGGCAGGGCTCCTGCAGCTTTAGCTGTTGTGATGAAGAGGGAATTTCACCAGGTGCTGCATGCATACAAATGAAACCAGCTGAAATCCCTTTTTCTATACAACTGTTAAGGATATAGGAGCCCTGTCCTCCTTTTCATATGGCCACCCTAGTCATTCCATCTAGTCCTAGTGCTGCCCTCTAATTTTTCACACTTGGAAAAACAGCTGCATATATATTTGCACGTGTGTTGGATCATCACACCTCACGACTGACATGCAGGATTCACCCAAGTTTTTACATGGGCGCCTCAGCAGGACGTCAACAACAACAACAAAATGCAAAACACCAATAAGAGCTTTGCTTTATGAGGGCAAAAGGCCTTTACTTTTCCTGGGGATTAAAGAAACAGATGGGGTAAAATAGCTCAAGTTCGAATGATTGAAGCCAGGAAAATCACTAATCCTACAGAAAAGCCATGCATCTTAATCTTTTGGCTTTTACGTGTGAAAAAATTGGAAGAAAACAAAGAGGAAACACCATTAAGCAGATGGGTCGTTTTACAAGGGTGCATATGGTAGAACTCTGAAGGAGTGACCCACGTTAGACCAGCCAGCCAATCAGAGCGCGCGGATGATCTCACAACATTCCATTCTTCGGAAAAACTGGACCCGAAACACAATCTTGCACCTTGCCTTGAAATAATAAAAGCAGATAAGATGAAGAATCTGATGTTGCTGCTGCGTTTTATGCCAGGCTCTGCGGTCTGGATTTAAAAATAAATAAATAGCGCCTTCCAGGGCAGTCACATTGTTCCTGCTTTAAATGCTTAAAATGTTTACAGCAATCGTTTATACAATCATTTATACACACGTACAGCTAGAATTAGCCAATACACGACTAACATCGTTCCAGGGCTGCACCACAGCCGGTGTAGTGTAGTAGTTGGGCTGGGAGTCGAGAGGTCCGGGTTCTAGTCCTTACCCAGCTATAAAGCTCATTGGGTGATTTGGGACCAGTCACTGACTCTCTGTCTAACCTACCTCACAGGGCTGTTGTAAGAATAAAATAGAGGAGGAGGAGGAGGAGGATTATGTAAATCACCTTTGGCTCTTTTCAGGACGAGAAATGTAGTAATAAATAAATAAATGAAACAAACAAAAACCTCCCGTTTGGCAAACTCCATCTTTTTTATAAAGAAGTTAATAATGCCACTGATGTTATGAATAAAAGTATACATATTTTGGTTCTGCAAATTTTATAGGTATTGGAGCACTAATGGTCACATTGTGCCTTTGCTGTGTTGTTGTTTATTCGTTCAGTCGCTTCCGACTCTTCGTGACTTCATGGCCCAGCCCACGCCAGAGCTTTCTGTCGGCCGTTGCCACCCCCAGCTCCCCCAAGGTCAAGTCTGTCACCTCCAGAATATCCTCCATCCATCTTGCCCTTGGTCGGCCCCTCTTCCTTTTGCCTTCCACTTTCCCTAGCATCAGCCTCTTCTCCAGGGTATCCTGTCTTCTCATTATGTAGCCAAAGTACTTCAGTTTTGCCTTTAATACCATTCCCTCAAGTGAGCAGCCTGGCTTTATTTCCTGGAGTATGGACTGGTTTGATCTTCTTGCAGTCCAAGGCACTCTCAGAATTTTCCTCCAACACCTCAGTTCAAAAGCATCTATCTTCCTTCGCTCAGCTTTCCTTATGGTCCAGCTCTCGCAGCCATAGGTTACTACGGGGAATACCATTTGCTGTATTTTCCCTGATTTGGCCAGTTGCTCCAAGCTGTCCCCTCCTAATTTTCTCCAATTTCCCTCCCTTCCCTATAGCCCCCTCACACCGCATCACAGGCCTTTCGCAAAGGTCGCCCTCAGGAGAGGCTTTTAGGGGAGCACAGGTCTCTGGAGAGAGAGGGAAAGGGCCATGCCATAATCTGTCTTCTGACTGTATAACTGCTGGCTAAAACCCAATCATGAATGGATACAACGGCTGCATTCGCATGTCATATTAAACTATGGTTTAGCACAACATATATGAGCCACAGCGAGGCTTGCATCTAAAAGCTCAGTTCACATGGAACAAAAACCTTGGGTTGTCAGTTGGGGCTTGTTTCATGGAGGTTTGTCAACATGGACTCTCAATCGAAACAAAAGAAGAACCTGACCCTCCAGCGTGCATGATTTTGGCATCCACAACGGTAAGGCGATCAGACCCTTCATCACTTTTTATTTACTGTTGTCATTGTTTCCCCTTCCTCCTACTAGTATGTCTTCACGCAACAAGGAGAAGCTATCCCTTGCTACCTTCCTTTATTTTTTGTAGGTCGGGCAGTGTGTGTACAAAGGTTCATTGATAAATGCCACTTTAGCATATTACTGACCTATTATTTTTCCTCCCCAACACCATCCAAGCGGGAGGGCAGTTTCTATTTCACCTTTGTTCCTAAATTCCTTGTCTTAAGCTCTTCCTCTGATCCCCTGCAAACCCTTTTTCTTCTTCTTCCTCTGAAGACTTCCAGGCTCTAACTAATCCTTTGATTTGAAACTTCTGCAAAACTTTTGCTTCCTGAGCAAACATCCTGACTCCCCTAATCTCTAAATAAACTTTTGAACTTTGGGCTGAAACTGACCAGCACACACATACACACACAGTTTAACCCCATAATATCCAAACCCCAAACTAAATACAAAAATGGGAGAGAGTTCTGTTTCTTCACCCTGACACACCCGGGTTTTCTCCTCAATGCCAGCAGGATATTGCTGGCTAGATAAGGATGGCAGTGGAGCTTTCTGTGGATGTAGTAGAAGACTTCCAGCAGCATTTATGTTCCCTTGCCAGCAGGCCCTTCTTCACCCTAGCAGAGCAACGCTGATTCCAAAAACCCATCAGCTACTGTCCTGGGCAGCTTAGGAATGCTCCTGAAATCTCACTTTAAAATACAGAGCAATCTCACTTTTTAAAAGTGCGAACCCAGAGAGTCAGGAGAAAGGAAGGGTCCTTTCAGGCAGAGGACTCAACATCAACAATCAAAAGGCATTGTGCAGCTATTCTGACATTTCTACTTTAACAACAACAACAAGAAGAAAAGTCCTGGTAAGTTGGAGGAAGTGTTGGGAAATCAGCGGACAGCTACAAATAGAAGAAGACAATGTCTGGACCCCTAATAAAAACCTGTGAATGAAGCAGAACAATTGCACGATACAACACTTTTGTAAACCGCCCAAAGAGCTTCGGCTATGGGGCGGTATATAAATTTAATGAATAAATACATAAATAAACACCCATCAGGAAGCACCCCAGGTTGGAAGTACTGATCCCCAAAACAGCAACCAAGTCAGCCTTTTTGTCCCATTTTGAAGCATTTCCCGGTACTGATCACTTTTGTCCTGGAACAGATCATTACACATCTTGCATTCATGCAAGCTTCCTCCTGGAATGGCACAGTTGGGTTTAATTTTCCCCCTTTCTCCAAGAACACCCCTGAACTCATTCAAATTGCACCTACACTTCTCCACCCCTGCCCCAGTCAGTAAAATTCAGCCTGCTGAGAAGCAGGACTGGAGTCCCGCAGCTAAATGAGTGCCGTCACACTAAATCCTCATATTTTAAAAAGGGAAATCAAAGAGTTCTAACATTTTCTTTGCTATTACGCCAGACTATGGAATACCGTCTCCCTCGTCCAGGGATGAATCGCATTTAGGAATTTATCGCTGATACGCGCTACGGGTTCCGACGTATAAGAGGACGGTAGCATCTCTTAAGCACTCAAGGATGAAAAATAATCAATCTGCTTCAAAGTCACATAAACCCTGCAGATATTGGCGAAAGACATCACCCCGTTTCTTCGGTCCAGGCATTTGACAAGGCTATCTCAAAGTACAGTCGTGACGGCTTCATATTTGGACACACAAGGCTAAAACAGGAAAAGACAATCCCTTACCCAATTGTATTTTCTGGGTTCCCAGCGGGAAGAAATACCGTAGCCCCGTTCAGAAATAACGGATCACCTCTCCAGAGGACACGCCAAGGCCAAAAGCTCATTCCCTGGACATTTCTCTTCCTCACGTATGACAATCATAAATAGTTTCAGGACGGCATTCCTGCTGTACGTTTAGCACCAAGGCAAACATCCCGGGACCTTGAACATCATTAAGATCACCTTGTTCTTTGGCTGCCTTTTGAAACACGAACACTCTCCAGACGCTTCCGTCTTCCTTACCTCAGAGACAGAAGATTGACCGAGTCTGGCTTTCCCTGATCTAATTTGCACTAAATCAATATATTGTAACCTGGGCTTTGACAGGTCTATGACGAGAGAGCTATACATAGAAGGCAGGGGAAGGACAGTGTTAAATAAGAGGATCTTGCCCAAATAAGCAAAATTCTTCCACATCACGAGACAACCGGGGGAAGGAATGGGGTGGGGGGGAACGACAACACTGAAACTGCAATCCTTAATGAACAGAACGGTCTTTAGAAAAGAAAACGCAAAGCGTAAAGGTATGATGTATGCACTATGTTTGCCAGGATTCAAGACACAGAATGACTGCATGACCTTCACGCTTCTCAGGGACACTTCACACAACAGGGGAAAGAGCAGCTCGCCCGTTTCTGACGCAGGTTTTCACTGTGCCTTTTGGGGAATGTTTGAAGGGCATTTCCATGTGTTTGAAAACACGGGGCATCCCACATGTGCCTGCCCATGCACTCGGATCAGCATCAGAGGGCCCATCCTGTTCCCCCATCTTCAAGTTTGAGGCGTGCGAATATGACAGGGCCTTTTCCACGTTGGCCCCGTGACCTGTGGCATGTGTTTCTGATCAGAGAGGCCTGCCTGGCTCAATTAGCGCTTGCCTTCCGATACACATAGTGACGACGTGGCTTTGGGGTAGGGGTAATACGGGCCTGCTACTGGATTGACAGGTAATCTTTATATCAGAGTGTGGTTTTTATTTTATTGTTGTTGCTGGAAGATTTTGTGGACTACATTGTTGTCGGTGCTGGATTGAGGTTTTCGAGGGCCCTTGGGCAAGACGCTTTCCGCGGGGGGCCTCCCTCGGTGAGTCTACGTTTCCCACCACCATTATCACCAGCTGCTATTGCTCCTTCTCCTCTTTTTACCACTTGCTTGGCAGGCAGAGAGCAAATGAGCCAGTAAACAATGGCATCTACATCTCTTCCTTCTCCTCCTCCTTCTCCCAACCCAGTGGAGGCTGGTGGTTCCAATTCCAGTGGGGCTGTGATTCCATTCTGGGTTTTAGTCAGAACCAGCCAAACTCCAAAGGAGCTGTCCAAGGTGCCAAACCCATTTTGGGGAGGTAGGGTTCACCATGCCTATCACCATGCAGGTGTTCTATGGTACCAAAATTGCAGAGATGAAATGTGGTGATAAAACACCTCCAAGTATCAGCACTGAGTTGTGGGCAGCAAAGTACACAGGGCGTCTGGGAAGGTGGCAGTCTTGAATGCTACGCCATCCAGAAAAAGGCCCGCCATGCCCTGCTAGGGTTCTTTTCCACATGGAGGGAGGGTTTTCTTTACCTGGAGGCAAGGGAATTTTCAAATTTTCAAATATGCAATTCCTGCCTTGCAGTCTGAAATACCATCCCAAGAAGGCAGCACCGTGCGGTTTTACTGCACGGCGACTGAGGCCCTTCAGTTGCAAACTCTGCGAGAAAGATGATGATGATGATGACAATTATAATAATAATAATCATCTGCCTTTTCCCCCCTTTGCAAGGAACTCAAGGCGGCTTACATGAACCTCCTTTTCCCCCTTTTTATTCTCACAACAACATCCATGCAAAGGCAGAGACTGTGACTGGCTCAAAGTCACCCGCTGTTAATGATAAATTGACTTGTAGCCTAAGAATAAAAAAAAAGGTTTAGGGAAGCGAAATGATTTTGTAGATGAGTGGAAGACATTGGTAGGCTATGTGTTTTTTAAAAAGAAAGGGTATAAAACTCCAAATGAATCATATAAATTTCGGATGACAGGATAAGTTAGAAAGTTAGACAGCCCTGGGGTAGGGGAGCACGAAAGGGGAAGTTATAGGGTTTTTTTAAATTATTTATTATATTCAAGGGAAGACTAATTATATATAGCAAATTATTTAAGTTTTTTCCCCTTGTCTATTCCTTTCCCCCCCTTTTTTGTTTGTGGTTTGTTTTGTGAAAGTTTGTCACCCTACCTATTTAACTTGTATGCAGAACACATCATGCAACGTGCTGGGCTTGACGAATCCAAGGTTGGAGTTAAAATCGCAGGAAGAAACATTAACAACCTCAGATATGCAGATGACACCACTTTGATGGCTGAAAGCGAGGAGGAGCTGAAGAGCCTTATCACAAAGGTGAAAGAAGAAAGTGCAAAAGCCGGGTTGCAGTTAAACCTCAAAAAACCAAGATTATGGCAACCAGCTTGATTGATAACTGGCAAAAAGAGGGAGAAAACGTGGAGGCAGTGACAGACTTTGTATTTCTGGGAGCAAAGATTACTGCAGACGCTGACTGCAGCCAGGAAATCAGAAGACGTTTACTTCTTGGGAGGAGAGCAATGACAAATCTTGATAAAATAGTTAAGAGCAGAGACACCACACTGACAACAAAGGTCCGCATAGTTAAAGAAATGGTATTTCCTGTAGTAACCTATGGCTGCGAGAGCTGGACCATAAGGAAGGCTGAGCGAAGGAAGATAGATGCTTTTGAATTGAGGTGTTGGAGGAAAATTCTGAGAGTGCCTTGGACTGCAAGAAGATCAAACCAGTCCATACTCCAGGAAATAAAGCCAGACTGCTCACTTGAGGGAATGGTATTAAAGGCAAAACTGAAGGACTTTGGCCACATAATGAGAAGACATGACACCCTGGAGAAGAGGCTGATGCTAGGGAAAGTGGAAGGCAAAAGGAAGAGGGGCCGACGAAGGGCAAGATGGAGGGATGATATTCTGGAGGTGACAGACTTGACCTTGGGGGAGCTGGGGGTGGCGACGGCCGACAGAAAGCTCTGGCGTGGGCTGGTCCATGAAGTCACGAAGAGTCGGAAGCGACTGAACGAATAAACAACAAATGTAATTTTAATTAATCAAAAGTAACAAAACAAAAAAAGTCACCCGGTGCGCTTCCATGGCCGAGTGGGGACCAGAACCCGGATCTCCTGGCTCCCAGCCCAACTACTATGCCACACTGCCTGGGGTGCAGCCCTAGGAAGACATTAACACTCAAACCCCTACACTACACTGGCTTTCTGGGTTTTGTGTGATCACATATAGAATCATGAAAGTTGGAGGGGGCCTTGTAGACAGTGGTAGGGTGACCATGCGTTCTCTTTTACAGAGGACAGTCCTCTGTTTGGAGAGTTGTCAGAGAACTGTTCCCTGTTTTAAAGGAATGTCCAGTCCAAATCTGGCATAAAGATAAAGACATGGATGTGGAGGGAAAGGCACCGTAAACTCACGACGAAGAAGGAGGCAAACTCCGGTGCTCAAAGAAAGGAAGAAAATTTATTGTGCTCTACGCATTTTGGATAAGATGTCTCCTTCTTCAGGAGCTATAAAACAAACAATTAAATGAACCATATGAGTAGTATTGTATAGACAACACCCTCATTCTTTTTGACAAAGTTTTAGGGGCTTTTCCACATAAGAACACTACATTTTATTTAAAACCAACTTTAAAAGTAAATACCCACTTCTAATATAACATACATTGTTCCCATGTTTTTACTCCTAGCTAATTTTAGACATTAGTGAAAACACTACCTTTATATAATCACGTATCACTGTCAACAAATACACTCCTTACACTCCTCCGAAACGCACAATAAATTTTCTTCCTTTCTTTGAGTGCTGGAGTTTGCCTCCTCCTTCAGCATAAAGATAAAGAGCCAACAGAAAGAAGAGCTGGGCTTTGAATTTGCCCATCAGCAGCCCATGGACAGCCAATGAAGACCCTGTTCAGACGACACACTAAGCCATAGTGGTTAAACATTTTGAGCTAAACATTATGGCTCAGCATGTCATGTGAACCATGGCTTAGCGTGTTGTGTGAACCATTCCTAACCATGGTGGCTACAAAACCACGGTTTAAAAATGCTTACTAACCATTTTGCTGCAAAACAGTTAGCAACCTAACTACGGCTTAGCGTGTTGTCTGAACAGGCCTTAAGAAAAACACATAGGTACCTGGTCACAGTCTTATGTGCAATGGTGACATGTACTGTATTTCTATTAAAATTATAAGAATTATTCCTAAGTTTCGATCTATACATATAAATTAGCATATGCAAATGTTATGCAAATTCATGTTTGTTTGTTCTCTTTTTTCCATGTCCTCTCTTTGGGCAATCACAACGGGCCACCCTAGCTGGCATACTGTCTGTCTCCGCCTGAAGTTGACATAGTACAATCCAACAGTCACATGGCCGCTGTGGGTGTAGATCGACTTTAAGACTTACTCTTAAATCTGGAGAAAAGTTTTCCGTAGAGGTGGAGATGGAATCCGATGAGACGACCGAAGCAGATTTTGTATGTGCAGAATGATCTGAATGAGAGGTAGAAGCACTAAAGGAACAGGAAAGAGAAGACGAAAAGGAGGAAGATGAAGAAGAAAATATAGTTTTATTTATTTATTGCATTATATCCCCCTTTTTTCCTCCAAGAAACCCAACGCAGCATACATCATTTCTAGATCCATTTCAATCAGGCTTCAGGCCTGGTTTTGGAACAGACACTGCCCTGGTCGCCCTGTGGGATGACCTTTGCCGAGAGAAGGACAAGGGGAGGGTGACCCTGTTCGTTCTCTTGGACCGCTCAGCGGTTTTCAATACCATCAACCATGGTATCCTTCTGGATAGGTTGTCTGGCTGGGAGTTGGAGGCACTGCATTGCAGTGGTTCCACTCCTACTTGGATGATAATAATAATAATAATAATAATAATAATAATAATAATAATAATTTATTTATTACATTTTTATACCGCCCAATAGCCGAAGCTCTCTGGGTGGTTCACAAAAATTAAAACCACAATAAAACAATAATAATAATAACCTGCCTCTCCCTCTGAATCAGGGAACAACATAAAATACAAAACATTATAAAATACCTAAAACTGATTAAAACGTATAAAAACTAATACATTATTAAAATAACAGCCAGACATCTTAAAATTCGACTGGGTAGGCCTGCCGGAAGAGATCAGTCTTTATTGCTTTTTTATATTCAGAAAGACTATTGAGTTGGCGGGTCTCTCCCCGCAGGCCATTCCACAGTCTGGGAACAGCAGCAGAGAAGGTCCTCTGGGTAACAGTTGTTAATCTAGTTTTTCCTGGCTGAAGTAAATTCTTCCCAGAGGACGTGAGTGTGCGGGGCGGATTGTACGGGAGAAGGCAATCCCACAGGTAACCTGGACCCAAACCATGTAGGGCTTTAAAGGTAATAACCAACACTTTATACTTCGCCCGGAAGCTAATTGGCAGCCAGTGTAATGATTTTAAAGCTGGTGTAATCTGATCACTCCTAGATGTACCAGTGACCAACCTGGTTGCCATGTTTTGCATTCATTGAAGTTTCTGAACTAGGCACGAAAGTAGCCCTATGTAGAGCGCATCGCAGAAGTCGAGCCTTGAAGTTACCAGGACGTGCGCTACCGTCTTTAGGTCTTCCGACTCTAGGAAGGGGCGCAGCTGGCGTATCAGCCGAAGCTGATAGGAGGCACTCCTGGCTGTCGCATCTCTCTGAGCTGACACTTGGAGCAACGGATCCAGGATCACCCCCAAGCTGTGAATGCAGTCTTTCAGGGGAAGTGTAACCCCATCCAGAACTGGTTGACAGTGGCTGTTCTGAATCAGTGCCTGAGCACGGTAATGGACTGGATGAGGGCCAACAAATTGAGACTCAATCCAGACAACACTGTTAGTGGGTGGTTCGCCTCTCTGGCTAGGTGATGTTTGCCCTGTCCTGGACGGGGTTGCACTCCCCCTGAAGGATCGGGTCCGTAGTTTGGGGGTGCTCTTGGATCCAGAACTGTCACTTGAGGCACAGGTGAACTCAGTGGCAAAGAGCACCTTTTATCAGCTTAGGCTGATATACCAACTGCGCCCTTATCTGGACAGAGATAGCCTAGCTATAGTTATCCATGCTCTGATAACCTCTCGCCTGGATTACTGCAATGCGTTCTACATGGGGCTGCCTTTGAAAACGGTCCGGAAACTTCAGCTGGTACAAAACAGGGCAGCACGTTTACTAACAGGGACTGGCCAACGAGACCACATCACGCCACTCCTTTTCCAGCTTGATTGGCTGCCAGTCCAGGTCAGAGTGCTCAGTTTTGCAGAATGGTACAATTTGAAGACATTTTCCTACACCTTCTCTCTGATCAGGAGGTCTAACAGCTTTTGTTTTAGCTGTTATGAAGTTGAGACATTTTTCACAGAAGCACCAAAAACCACCAGGACACAATGTGAGGTTTACTGCCCAGGAGCAAATCCAGGGTTTGAATGAACTCTAAGAGTGCAATCCTACATTCAGTTTGAAAACATAAAGAGGTTGGTTCCAAGGAAATATGGCTAGCATGTTGTATTCAGTCATAGGCCTGGTTCAGACAACATGTTAAACCATGCTGCTTAACCACAAAATGGTTAAGGGAATGCTTTAGTGCTTTCCCTTAACCATTTTGTGGTTAAGCAGCATGGTTTAGAGTGTAGTCTGAACCAGGCCAAAGTGAATCAACTGGGCCCCTTCCCTTGAAGCACAACCCAAGCGGTAGTAGTGGATTTCCTACATTGGGAAGGATCGGGCTACATGAGATCCCTTCCGGCACCATGATAGTAGAGCGGGCTGAAGCTCAGTGGTAGAGCGGATGCTCAATCCCTGGCGTCTCCAGGTAGGGCTGGAAAAACGCTTGCCTGAAACCCTGTTGCTGCCAGTCAGTGCCGACAATACTGGGCTAGATGGGCCAATAGTCTGACTCAGTATATGTTCCTCCCGAGAGCCGCAGGCTAGCTCGGGGACACAGGGAAAGCCACATGAAACACATAGTTCTCTGCTCCAACAGGGGGGGAATGGTTGAGGGGCTGCCTTTGCTGCCCCTCTCATCTGCCACCTGAGGCGCTGGCTTCACCCTACCTAATGGTAGGGCCGGCCCTGGATGTAGATCACGAAAATGTATTCCACTATAAATTTGTTTGGCTCTAAGGTGCCCCCAAACTCTTTTGTGTGTGTTTACCGTGACAAACATAGCTACCCCGCCGGAATTTGTTCTGGGGAACAAAAGAAAACAAAACCAAGAAATGAAATTATTGCGTTCTGAAAGACTTCCACCCATGCATGACTTGCCCGAACGAGCATTGCAGCTGATGCTAAGTAAGCCGAAATTTGAATTTGGCTTCAGCATTTGAAGGACAGGAAAATGTGATTGCTGAAGCACGAGGGCCCAAAAATATCTCCAAGATATATTTCCCCCCACAAGCAATTGAGAAACGTGACTTATATTCTGTCCACGAGCAAGCCCCCCCCCGACCGCCCTGTTGAGTGTCCAATCTGTGTTGTCATCGTCACACAATAGCCTACAGTGTCCCTAACAGCGTTTATGTGCTATTAGTCTTTTCAGGTGGGGGTGGGGTGTTGTGGAATATAAAAAAGCCTGAAGTCTGTGTAAGTCACTCGGTAAAACAATGCACGGATTGTTGAGATCTTTTTCTGCACTCCAAGAAGAGAAAGCCAACCACCCATTGAAATGCTATACACTGTTTCTATGGAACAAACCTCAGACGTGACTGAATCACGCTATTCATGAGTCAACGCTGCCTAAGAGTCTAATCCTTTGGTACTGGCTCTAGAATTTGGTTTTCCACTGAGAATTTCAGGTTTCATTTTCTTTTTCTCTTTTGACGAGCATGTTTCTAGACCCTAAGGTAGCCTTCCCCAACCTGGGGCGCTCCAGAACTATTGGACTGCAACTCGCATAAGCCCACAATCAAGTTGGTGCTGCGTTCCTCGGAAACCCGGCGCTTTCCCTCCTCCGGGATGGCGTTGGGTAATCCTGACACCAAGGGGGGAACACGGGGTTTCTGGCCATCCATCCAGGTACTGCCCTCTTCCTGGTGGAAGGCATCCAATCACAGGTTGCCTCCCACCAGGCACCGCCCAGCCACGCCTCCGCTGCGACTCCGAAGCAAGGCTTTGGGGCTGCTTTAACACTATCTTGCACATCCTCGCCTCGCTCCGGATAAAAAAGCGGGTCAATTCCCCGACTTTTTTCTCTGCAGTTTCAGAGAAAAGCCCCAAGATGGCTGCAAGAGACAGTGTGGCGTAGTAGCTAAAGTGTTGGACTGGGAGTCAGGAGATCCGGGTTCTAGTCCCCACTCGGTCATGGAAACCCACTGGGTGACTTTGGGCCAGTCACGGACTCTCAGCCCAACCTACCTCACAGGATTGTTGTTGTGAGGATAGAAATGGAGAGGAGGAGGATTATGTAAGCCACCTTGGGTTCCTTGGAGGAAAAAAGATGGGATATAAATGTAATAAATAAATAAATAAATAATGGCACCATATTTATTAATGCCACCACACACACACCCCCGGGGCTTTCAGAGAGTTTAGACAGCCCCCAACATATCTGAAGGATCCAGGTTGGGGACGTTTGCCCTAAGGCTACAAAGACAGGCTTAAGAATGTATGGGCAATGACCAGGAAGAAAAATCTCAAGGCTAAACTATATATAGTTCTGCTATTTTCTTTTCTGATTATTTTTCTTTTCAATGCAAAACACCTATAACTGTCTTATTCATGGAACAAGGAATTGGGTGCTGGGGGGGGGGAGGGGGGTTGTAAAAGAAAAAAAGAAACTGTTTAACTCTTTCCCTGCCAGCTGAATGATGCTCAGTATCTTTTCTCCCCCCATGGGTGGAAAAGCAGCTGGGAGAAGGTACATTTTTACCCTCTGGGAGAAAAACAGCTTGAAGGATTTCAAGCAAATATCCAGAAAGGAAAGAGTTAAACATCCTTCGTTATTTAAAAAATAATTAGAAATATTTTTTAACTCAGAGTGGCCTACAAAAAGCGCAAAACCCAAGGTAAGATCCAATATAATACAAACTTCTATCTTCCATATTAACACTCAGAGACAATCCGTGTCTGTCTATCTGTCTGCCTGCCTTAGTTTCAAGGACTTGACACCTGAAATTTGACCTGCATATTAAGGGAACTCTAGGAGTGTGCTGCTCCATGTTATTTGCCTTTAAAAGACATTAATTTAAATTAATTGAATGTGCCTGTGTGTTTGAAACCTACAGTACCAGCTTCAGTCACTAGATGGCAGATGTCCCTATCAGCACATAGTTTTGCAGTTGATGCAGTCTGAAGCTAGGGGTAGTAGTCCCTAGGGATAGTAGTCCCACAGAGGAGGGCCAGGATCTCTTCTCGATTCTCCCAGAGTGCAGGACACGGAATAATGGACTCAAGTTAAAGGAAGCCAGATTCCAGCTGGACATCAGGAAAAACTTCCTGACTGTTAGAGCAGTGTGACAATGGAATCAGTTACCTAGGGAGGTTGTGGGCTCTCTCACACTAGAGGCCTTCAAGAGGCAGCTGGACAAGCATCTGTCGGGGATGCTTTAGGGTGGATTCCTGCTTTGAGCAGGGGGTTGGACTCAATGGCCTTGTAGGCCCCTTCCAACTCTGCTACTCTATGATTCTAGGCCATGGGCCAGAGTTATACAATTCCCCCTCCTCCCTCAGGGGAATGAAATGAACAGACCCTCCCTTAGGGGCTATGGGGTGCACCATGGCAGGGGCGTGTCTAGGGGTGCCAGCAGACATGGCTTCACTCAGATGGGGCAGGTGCAATATGCCCAAGTCTGCTTAACTTGGCTTGAAGGCTTTGCTCCTTCAAACTAAAGGCTATTCCTATCCACGCAATGCCAAGTCCATTCGCTAGCAAAACCGTATACAGGGGTCCAGAACCTTTTTGGACTCGTGGGCACATTTGGGAACTTTTGAAATGGCTGTGGGCACCACCACAAAAAGTATCCCATGGAGGATGTGGCTGGTCATGTAATGGCAGCCGTTGGGATCTGGCTAGTCAAAAGTGAGTCAAAGCAGATGGGGTGGTGGTGGTGAGAGAGAAATCACAAGGCTAGAGGCTAGGAGGGGGAAAAACAGCAAGGTAGGGAGGAGAGGAATTGCAAGGCAAAGGGTTAAAGGGGAGGAATTGCAAGGCAAAAGGGGAAAGAGCAAGCCTAGAGGCTGGGAGGGTGAGAAACAGGAGGTAAAGAGAGAGGAGAGGAATTGCAAGGCAAAGGGGAGGAATTGCAAGGCAAAGGGGTAAAGGGGAGTGAAAGAGAATGAGTAAGGATGCAGTCCTGCCTCATTGTGACCCAGGATCAAAGAGGTGACAGGGCCTTCGAGGCCACCTGGTCCAACTGCTTGCTCAATGCAGAAAATCCAAAACAATATGCCTTAAATTCAGTGAAGGTGCAGTGTGGGGAAGAGCAGAAGACTGCATAAACACCATAGGATCATCGTTGCAGCAATTTGACATTTTCCATGCACCAGATTACTCTCCATTTTCCTCTTAGCTACTAACACACCCTTCATGTATGGAAAATAATAAACATGATGCACGCCGCTTTTTAGGGGTGTTGCTTTTGGGATGGAGGAGTCCTTGTGGTTTTATTGGAGAGGGGGACTTGGGGCGGGGGAGGGAATGGAATATGGAACATCCTGGAAGAGGGCCTGACGGGCTGGCTTGCATCTTGAACAGGTGCGCTGCAAAATTTTGTTACAGTCCTACTTGTAAATCTAAACTAGCAGATCTGTGAGCTCCATCCAGCGGAGAGCCAGTGTGGTGTAGTGATTTAGAGTGTTGGCTTGGGACTAGGGAGATCCAGGTTCTACCCCCACTCAGCTATGAAGCTCACTGGGTGACTTCGGGCCAGTCACTGACTCTTGGCCTAACCTACCTCACAGGGTTATTGTGAGGATAAAATGGAGAGGAGGATGACCATGCAAGCCACCTTGGGTTCCTTGCAAGAGGGGGGGAAGGTGGGAAACAATAATATTAACAACAACATCTTAAAATGTCTACTTCGCCCACAATTCTACATTGAAAGGCGATGAGTTCGTGGTTAGAAGGTATCTATCCTTCCAAACCAGCCTTCCTCAACCTGGGGCGCTCCAGATGTGTTGGACTGCATCTCCCAGAATGCCCCAGGCTGGGGCATTCTGGGAGTTGTAGTCCAACACATCTGGAGCGCCCCAGGTTGAGGAAGGCTGTTCTAAACCTTCTTACATAAGGATTGTGCTGTAAGAGGGTGTTTACTCAGGTGTAAGTCCCATCGTGTTCACCGGGATTTACTCTCAAGTAAGTGTGCACCAGATTACAGGTTTATTGTCATTCTCGATAGGGGCTCGATCCTGTTACTCAGCTCAATCCTTTTACAGCTCATACCTGTTGCTCAGAAGTAAGTCCTTCAATGAGAGTAATAGGGCTGGTTCCCAAGACAACATGCAGATAATTGCAGCCTACCTGACTAAAAACCTCATCTAATCCAGCGGGATTTACTTTGGGGTAAACATGCAGAGAAGATCAGGCTGGGGGAAAAAAAATCTGTACGATGAGTTTGGAGATCTCTAGGGCTCTCTGTCCCTGAAACTATTAAGGCTTCAATCCTGGCATGTGAGATGCAGTTCTAAAAAAGAGTGCCTCTGAGCATGTGCAGTTCGCTGATCACACCCAATCCTTCCAATGTACCTGGACCTGGAAAACAGGCCTTCCCCAACCTGGAGCCCTACAGATGTTTGGGACTACAGTTCCCATCAACCTTTTGCACAGGCTTTCCCCCGAAGCGTGACCCAATCAGCGGCAGTTTGTAGCACACTGTAGAGAGTGTGGTTTTAACTGCTGATTCATTGTGTGGTGGTGTTTTGTTGCTCTATTTAGTTTCCATGTCGTTTGCATTTCACCATCGCCACTTCGCCCGTATATATATACATTTGAGTAAAATATTTAAAATCTTCTTTTAGCTATGTGAATTACATTTGTACAAACGGTTCTATGGCATTTTAGTTTATTTTTTTAAAAAAGCTGTTTATAACCCACCCAGAGAACATTAGTTATTGGGTGGATTAGAAATGCAATAAGTAAATAAATAAATAAAATAAAAATCCATGCATCCCTGACTATAGGCGGTGCTAGCTGGGGCTGATTGGAATTGTAGTCCAAAACATGTGGAAGGCACCGGCTTGGGGGAGGCTGACGTAGTCTATACACAAGGCTGAGAGCCCCCCCAAATTTTTTATCTACCAGCCCCATCTCCATCAAATTAAACCAGGGAAAACTCGGAGGCGGGCTGAGCCTTCGCTCCTCTTCCGAGAAACGCGGTCTTCATTGCTCCCCGCTGCAATCGGGTGGGGAGAGAAGCGCAGAAGAAGCCCCCCGTCTTTCCCACGGGCGGAGGGGGAAGGATGGAAGAGGGTTACCTGGAGAGAGAATCGATGCTGGGCTGGCGAGTGGCCGACGGTGCCCGCTGGGAGGCGAGGCTCTCGCAGCTGGAGCTCTTCTCCATGCTTGGACGGATCCCCAGACGCGGAGGGACGCGGGTGGAGGGGGGGAGCCCGGGCCCCACAAGACCAGCGTCCGCGGGGAAGGAGCCGGAGCCAGGCTCAGGCTGTCACGGGCGTGGGGAGCCGAGAGGGGGACAGGAAGCTGCCATCTTTCGCCCACAGTGCAGTGCGCAAGGCGGGGAGGCGCGATGCTCGGGAGTCCCTCCACCCCTTCTGAGGTGGGGGGGGGGGAGGCCGCTGCTTCCATGTCTCGCCCATGGCGGATCCCGGAGCAGGATCCACAACGGAGCAGGACTACAAGGCCCATCATCCCCAGCCAGCCACGCTGGGAGTTGTAGTCCAGCACCGGCCCATCAGCCTACATTTTCTCTGCCCCGCCCCAATTTTTTTTTTTTTTTTTTTGCAAACAAATGGTTGGGGAAAAAAAAGTTCACAATTTTGTTTTTTAAAAGGCCCTGCAAGCCAAATGTTCTGTGTACCCCCCCCCCACATTACTTTTTTTGAGCGCCCTCCCTATAACTTTTAGCCTGGTCCACCACATCTGGAGGGCGCCAGGTCCGGGATGGCTGACATAGAACAAGGTTGCCGCTGCTGTGTGCGTGTGTGTTGTCCTCCCTTCCCCTTGCAGGGCTGCTGTGCCCTTACACAGCAAGCAGCGGAAGTTCAACAGGTGAAGCTTTCCCATCCCCCCCCCCACACACTGCACCTTCCTGCCTGTCGTATTTCTGCCTGTCCTTTGTCGTTATTAAAAGTTTGTTTCTGTTCTTTCAGGGAGTTGGGTTTTTTTATTTTTAAGAAACAACTTTAGCTACATTTTTCCTACTTCTCCTCCAGTCTACCCACCCCATCCCTCCCAATTTTTGCACTTTTGCGTATTCACTTGATGCGCTTTGCTGGTTACAATTTGATTCTTATGGAAAAGGGAGAAGTGGGGAAGAGAAACACCGAGAAGCAGAGAGGGAAGGAGGAAGAAAAGAAAGAGCAGGGCAGAAAAGAGAAACCAGGTAGCTGTTCATTGGCTTGTGGTGTGGTATATTCGAGGTGTTATTGTCTTGTCACTGTTAAAAAGACAGGATAGGGGCTTTGCATTGTGTGTGTCAGACAGGGTTGGGCATTTAAAACAACAACACAGTTCTAGCTAGGAAGGACACACCAGAAGGGTGGAAGTTAGTCAACAATACCACAAAGACTTCTATAGCATTTTAATAAAAAATCTAACATAAAAACATTAGAAGTGCCATGCTGGATCAGACCTAGTCCAGCACTCTGTTCACACAGTAGCCAACCAGCCATCGGCCAGGGATGAACAAGCACGACATGGTGCAACAGCACCCTCCCACCCATGTTCCCCAGCAACTGGTGCACACAGGCTTACTGCCTCAAATACCGGAGATAGCACACAACCATCAGGGCTAGTAGCCATTGATAGCCTTTGCCTCCAGGAATTTATCCAATCCCCTTTTAAAGCCATCCAGATTGGTGGCCATCACTACATCTTGTGGTAGTGAGTTCCATAATTTAACTATGCGCTGTGTGAAGAAGTACTTCCTTTTATTTGTCCTGAATCTTCCACCAATCAGCTTCATGGGATGACCCCGGGTTCTGGTATTTTGAGAGAGGGAGAAAAATGTCTCCCTATCCACATTCTCCATACCATGCCTAATTTTGGACACCTCTATCATGTCTCCCCTTAGCCTCCTTTTTTTCAAGCTAAAAAAGTAACCTTCCCTTGTAGGGGAGATGCTCCAGCCCCTTAATCATTTTAGTTGCCCTTTTCTGCACTTTTTCCTGCTCTATAATATCCTTTTTTAGGTGTGGTGACCAGAACTGTACAGAACTATAACAATTGGGTTGTTATAGCTGGGAAGGGCCATTCAT
Organism: Elgaria multicarinata webbii; assembly: GCF_023053635.1. Lineage (NCBI taxonomy): Eukaryota > Metazoa > Chordata > Lepidosauria > Squamata > Anguidae > Elgaria > Elgaria multicarinata. The sequence goes on along the minus strand of NC_086175.1, from coordinate 121,222,751 downwards.
TTGCCCAGGAACAGTTCTTCCAGCCTGCCTATGAGCAACGTCCTCTAACTTCCCACTCTGCACATGTTCAATGGTGAGAGAATGGAATATTCAGGCTCAGAGTTGGACAGGATTCCTGTATCTTTAAGAGCTGCATATAGATGATAAACCTCTATCCAGCCCAGTCATGGAGAAAGAATAATAATGATGATGATGATTATGACGACGACATTTGTATTGGGCTTGCAGTTGTTCAAAGCACTTCACATGCATTACCTCATGGTAAAGAACATCACTATTATTATTCCCCATGTTGCAGACAGAGGAATGGAGACGGAGAGAGAGAAAGTGCAGTTTGCCTAAGGCAGAGTGAGGGCTCATCTACACCAAGCTGGATATTGCACTATGAAAGTGGTATATAAAAGGCAGGAGCCACACTACTGCTTTCTAGCGGTACTGAAGTACACTGACAACTGTTGGGGCCCATTGAGACATACTATGTACCGCTTTCATACAGCTATATCCTGCTTGGTGTGGTTCTTGCCTTTTATATACTGCTTTCATAGTGCAATATTCTGCTTGGTGTAGATGAGCCGTGAGTCAAGACTCCAACTTGGAACATCCTGATGAATAGCTCAATCTCTCAGCCACTCTGCTACAACAGATCTTAAAATCTGTCTTGTCTTAAACTTGTCTTAAAGGCACAGGAGTCTTATCGGGGTCTGGTCTTGGCAGGCAAAGGGCGTCAGAGAAAGGTATTTGGACATGCTGATAATATCTGTGGGAAAGAGATAAAACCAGCATTAAATGATATAGATAGGCCTGCACCACATTTTTTAAAAGGCTTACAATAGGAAAAATAAATCAACAAACTAAATAGGAACGGAGATAAAATGGAGAGGAGGAACATGTAAGTCAACTTCAGTTCCTTGCAAGAGGAAAGAAGGTGAGATCAGAATGGAATAATAAATATATATAAATATAAATCTGCCAGACCATTGGTCCATCTAGCTCAGTAGTGTCAACACTGACTGGCAACCATAGCCCTCCAGGGTTTCAGGCAGGAGCCTTTTTTTTCCAGCCAGACCTGGATATGGCAGGGATTGAACTGGGGGCCATGCTCTCCCCTTGGACATGTGGGGAGGAGGGAAAAGAAAGAGATCTGAAAAGGAATGGACAACAATCTATAAAATTTATGTCAGCCTGTATGACAGCCAAAAGACTGCTATTACAAAATTAGAAGGATAAAAGTAGGGTGACCATATGAAAAGGAGGGCAGGGCTCCTGTATCTTTAACAGTTGCATAGAAAAGGGAATTTCAGCAGGTGTCATTTGTATATAGGGGGAACCTGGTGTAATTCCCTCTTCATCCCCACAGTTAAAGGTGCAGGAGCTATACTAGAGTGACCAGATTTAAAAGAGGGCAGGGCACCTGCAGCTTTAACTGTGGTGATGAAGAGGGAATTTCACCAGGTTCCCCATATATACAAATGACACCTGCTGAAATTTCTTTTTTAACTGTTAAAGATACAGGAGCCCTGTCTTCCTTTTCATATGGTCACCCTAATAAAGGTTCACTTCCCACAATGCAATGGACTCAGGACCTAACAACGCTATCAACGTTTGAACGGGTGGTATACAGGAGCCACTCATGAATGGATAACTATATGGATGTTTGGTCTGCTTTTCTTGAAACTTATGCATAATCTCCTTCTGCCTTTTTTTAAAAAAAAAATTGTGTTGATGGAATATGGATATTTCTATGCATGTAATTCCTTTTTCTTTTTTCTTTTTCACAATTTGTTTTTTGTTTGGTTCTGTTAAATTCACATTAAAAAGTGTGGCTTCTATATCCCTATGAAATCCACCCTCCAATACACATACACATTTTCATGCTGACTAATAAAAGCTTTGGAAATAGACTACTATTTACAGCCACTAGAAAAATGTATATTTGTAATTGACTCTGTAGTCCAGAGATGCAACTTCCTTTCATTCAGCCTAATGAATTCTGTGTAACTTCAAGGACTGCACATTCCAAGAAGAAGAGCTCATATTTTCTTGTTGCTACAAGATCACCAGACTTGGGATCGACGAAGAGTCTGGTGTTGCTTTAAAGAAGACTGCATTTATTGTGGCATCAGGCTTTTGTGTCTGAAAATCCACTTCATCAGATGCATCCATTAAGGGCTCTAAAAATCCGCAAACACTTGTGCCATAATAAACATGTTCAACTTTAAGGTGCTGCAAGGCTCTTTATCGTTTTTGCTACAACAGACTAACAGTGGGCCAGATCTACACTATTGCTTTAAAGCGCTTTATAACAGTTTTATAGCGCTTTAAAGCAGTTAAAGCGCTTCATAACTGTTATAAAGCGCTTTAAAGCAGTAGTGTAGATCCGGCCCTGGTTACGTCAATGAAAGTTGCTCCCCAGCTCACGAAGATGCTGATGGATAAACAACTTGGGACCAGGATACCTGAGAGAGCGCCTTCTCCCTTACCAACCTGCCCGGTCACTGAGGTCATCCGAGGACCTGCTCCTGGTGGTTCCACATAGACCTATCCTCCGATTGGAATCCACCAAGGGAAGAGCCTTCAGCGTGGTGGCGCCCCTCCTGTGGAATTCCCTGCGTCTGGAGGTCAGGCAGGCTCCAACCTTGTACTCCTTTCGGCGCCTCCTGAAAACGTCTTTATTCCAAGAAGCCTTTCTCTAACATGCAGCCTTGGATTACTGTTACTGCTTCTTTTAAATTTTGTTTTAGCTGTTTTTATTCTGTTTTTATTTTCATTTTACCTTGTACACCGCTCTGAAATTTTTCAATGGGGAGCGGTATATAAATATTCTAAATAAATAAATAAATAAATAAATGTCAATGGAGGCTGGTGGCTCCTATTTCAGTTGGGTGGTGAATCCACTCTTGAGTTTCAGTCAGAGCTTTATAGGAGCTGTCCAAAGTGCTGAACCCATTTTGGAGATAGGATTCAGCACTTTGGATAGCTCCTTTAGAGTTCTGACTGGTTCAGGTTGAAAACCCGAGTGGACTCACTGCCCCACTGAAGTAGGAGCCACCAGCCTACACTGGATCATGTACTAGGCCATACAGAAGGCATTTCCTTGCATTCATCCTGTCTGTCAGGAGAACAGGAAGAAGGGCGGAAGTGTGGTAAAGCTTACAGGGCAAGAGATTTTAAATACAATAACTGAGGTCAAAGTCATGACAGGGAGTGATTGGGGGGGCTGCTTCCCTCAGGAATATTCATAATTATTATGCAATAGACCCCTTCCCTACACTTTCTTTTAATGCATAAGATAAAAGGAAACAGCATGCAAGCCATCCTCTACAAAAGTAAACCTGTGTCTGCCTTTCAATGGGAAAGAACCACATCTCAATGGCAAAATACACGCTTTGATGCAGAAATCCCCAGGTTCAATCGACAGCATCTCCAGATAAAAAAGGGACCAAAGAGCAGATGAGTACTAGAACCCAAAGGGGTCATCCCAGGAAGCTGGTTGCTGGGAGTTTCAGGACAAATAAAAGGAAGGACTTCTTAACCTATGGTATTCGCTACCACAAGATGTAGTGAGGGCCACCAATTTGGACGGCTTTAGAAGGGGGTTGGATAAATTCCTGGAGGAGAAGGCTATCAATGGCTACTAGTCCTGATGGCTAAGTGCTACCTCCAGTATTCAAGGCAGTAAGCCTACATACAGCAGTTTCTGGGGAACACGGGTGGGAGGGTGCTGTTGCACCCATGTTGTGCTTTGTTGGTCCCTGGTCGACAGCTGGTTGGCCACTGTGTGAACAGAGTGCTGGACTAGATGGACCCTTGGTCTGATCCAGCATCAGGGCTCTTCTTATGGTCTTATGTGATGAAAAACCTCTCCCTGAGACCCTGGCAATGCCTTCTTCCAGTGGGCCCACCCTTCTTTCTCCTACGACCAGTCGTTTGGTGGTTTCTCAGCTGTTTTGCAGCCCCCCCCCCACATTCTAAAAGGTTGGAATGCCTGTCCTAAGGCTTAGTTAGTAAGCCGGGCTGAGCACTGCTTCGGCACAGGATCCAAAATCTAAGTTGGAGCAGGCTAATTCTGACCAGATTGGTCCAGTCCTCAAGTGGGTTGGGACCAGACAGCTGCCTGCCCAGCCACACAAACCCCCTGCTCCGTACTCAGACTTGTCAGGGGTGCCCACAGCCATAGCTGTCGCCATCTCCCCCCCCCCCCCAATTTGAATGTCCGAATCTTATTTTGTATCTAGAGTCCAAAGCAGATTGGACCAGGTCTGAATCGGCCTCTGAAGTGAGTTGGGGGTCCCATGCACAGCCCTAGTAGTAAAAGGGTTCGGGTGCAATCCTTTGCATATTTTAACAGGAGGAAAAAATCCTATGACTCCCATTATGCCCCAGCCAGCCATTCTGGGAGTTGTAGGACATTTTTCTTTTCTTTTGAAACATGCCTAGGATTGCACCTTTAAGGCAAACTATGCCAGTATTTTGGCCTTGCTCCTTTTGCCTACCCACCATGGGAATGCGCTCCCCCGCCCAGGTGCTTCCCCGAAATTGAATTCCGCTGTTGTGCTGAAAGAGATTCAACAGCCCTGGAGTAGACAATACCAGATGGAACGGACAAATAATGCGACCTGAGTTAAGCCAGCTTCCTATGCAATGCGCTGGCTAGTAAACAGTGTAAGGGTAGGGTGAGGGTTAACTAGACCTTGGGACTGGCATGTCTTTTAATTTGTGAATTTTATGGTTCCATAGGAAGGGAGATAAGAACCAGGCAGCTGTATGGGGGAGACGACTGGAGCCAAGCTGATTGTAACTGTCTTGTGTCCTTGAGTGATTAACCATCCCTGGCTGAGGTGTGAAGCAACTCCACGTATCAAAGCTGAAGGGAGGGGGGAAGGAGTGAAAAGAATAGTATAAAGACATCCCTGTGAAGGGAACAGGGGGGTGTCGGCTGAGTTCGGTCTGGGTGATGTATGAATTGTAGTTTTAGTTTTTAGCTTGCTTGCTCTGGGTTCTTACATAGGGTGACCAACTGTCAGGATTTCCCCGGATTTGTCCTGGTTTTTGTTGTTTCCATAGTGTCAGGGGGGATTTTCTATAATTTCAATAATGTCCTGGAATGACACACCTTCCCCTTTAAGGCTGCCATTAGCATGGCAGGAGGGAATGACATGCTTTCTTGAGGCACATCATTCCCCCACCCCGAGCTCCAATTGAGGTCTTAAAGGGGAAAGTGGGTCATTCGTGGACATTATAGAAAAGGCCCCAATTGGAGTGGATGGTGGTGCAGAATGAAATCCTTTCCCCTCCTCCACTCCAATCGGGTTCTTTAAGGTGGCGGGGGAATAACGTACTTTCTGCAGGACTCAGAAAGCTGCTTCCCCACACACACACTAGGTGTCCTCTTTTTTGGTTTCCCAAATATGGTCACCCTATTCTTACATATATATATATATATATATATATATATATATATATATATATATATGCATGCTTTTATAGTTTTATTCTGCTAATCCCATGTATTCCTACCCTTTTCCTAATAAATGGTCTTAAACCTCATTTTGTGTGAGCCGTGAGTGTCTGTGCCTGGGAATCCGTGCTAAATCCAGTCGAGAAGCCAGCTGGTTGCTGGTCGCTCTTCCTTTACAAACAGAACTTCCCTTGTTTTGTTCTATTTAATACAGTGCAATGAGTTTTAAGGTTATGAGGTTGCCCATCTGTAGGCTCTGATTCATCCCCACACATACATACATACACACACACATGCAGCACATTCCTCCTCCACCACCACCATCACATGCCTTAGTTGCCCTCACTACATTTCTGTCTGCAGGGCTGGCAAAGAGAGCACCGGTGGCTTGGAGCAAAGGGTGAAGGCCTCTGATTCGAACCTTTCAAAATCCCCCTCTGCAGAGCTTTCTGGAAAAGCAAGGGAGAAGCGGAAGGAAGTAGGAAACAGAAACGGCATTGTTACTAAAGGATGCAGGCCCCGAAGGGCCGGGAGGTCAGGATACCTTGGTCATTTGGCCTCCGCAATGTTTTTCTGAGGAAGATGCGAGGCAGGAGGAGGAGAAAATGAAACAGAACTTGGTTTATTGCTGTGGACGTCATGGCACAGTACCTGAGGACTTCCAAATTGGTTTTAAATCATTGGGATCTTGTCCGGTGGCATTAGGGTTACCCCTCTATCTCCACACACCGTGAGACCCCTGCCCTGCCCTCCCCACGGAAGCTTCCACCCCATCCCAAAAGCCATTATTGCTGTGCAGGGCTGAGCAAGGGAGAGAAGGAGAGGAAAAGCGAGAAAGAGGGTGTGTGTGAGAAGAAGTGATATGGGAGGGGGGTAGGGCATTCTCTTTCTCAGCCCTGCGAGAGGGCCTTAGAGAACATGGGAGCAGTGGTGGGATGTGGTGTGTGAATGAAAACCTACAGATGGCCAAGCTAGTATCCTTAAATTCATAAAACTGTACTGAACAGGAATATAACATCTACACCAAGCAGGATATAGCTCTATGAAAGCAGTATATAAAAGGCAGGAGCCACACGACTGCTTTATAGCAGCATTGAAATGCCCTGACAACTGTTGGGGCCCATTGACACATGTAGCATATACCACTTTCATAGTGCAAAATTATGCTTAGTGTAGATTAGGCCGTAATGTTCTGTTTAGCTGCCAGTGCATTGCATAGGAAACAGTCAGACTAGTTAGCCATCTCCTCTGATATTGTCTGCTCCAGGGGTGTTGAAGCTCTTTCATAAGGCCAGAATTCCATTTTGCAGATGCTCCCAGTGATGGGCAGGGCAAAAGGGGCAGGGCCTAAAATACTGAAAACACCAGCTGCATATTTTAGCGTAATGCTCTTACTGCCAGAAACTGAGCCTTAGGAGAGGCATCTGAACCTTTTAGAAAGGTGGGAAATCACCTTTTGATCCATAGTCGTGGAAAAGGGGTCAGACCCAAGGGAAGGGGGCGTTGCTGTCTGGAGAACCATGGAGGCCATATTGGGACTCTGAACAGGTCAGAATTGCCTCTGTGGTCTAAAGGAATATCCTTCTTGATGATGGATCAAGCACACGCTATGTCAACACTCCAATAACTGAAACTCTTTTGCACAGCTAAAGAATGAATAAAACAGAATGGATGGATGAGGATTGTACAAATTAATGGAGGATAGGTCTACCAAGAGATAGTAGCTATGACAGCGAAGTAGAGAACCTCCATATCCAGGAACAGTATATCTCTGATATACTGTAAACGACAAACGTGGGCCAACCTCACAGTGTGTTCTGTTTGTAAACTTCCCTGGTGTGTTGGGTACCTGCTGTTAAGAGACAGAATGCTGGACTAGATGGGCCTCTAACCTTACCTGTCAAGGTGAATATTACGGTTTTATCCTTTCATGAGATAAAATAATCCTCTTCTCTGTGGTGGACAGGAGCACCGTGAGAAGGGGTGGCACAGGATCTGTTCTGAAAATGCGTGCATGATTAGGGTAGGAAATAAGTGGGATGGGACCTGCAAGAAAATGTTGCCGCATGCTATTGAGTGTTTGACCCCTTTGGGAAAGCATCATGTCCGGTCACACTTTTAATATCCTCAGTCATCTTTCATGCATGATGGGGGAACTGGGCCAAATGTTGAAGGAGGTGCCCACTTATGCACTGCCCAAAATAAATAAATGTGGAATTGCATTAACAAAAAAAGAGAGAGGACAAAACAGGAAACCAATTTGTATACTATTTGCATATGCTAAGATATACATATAGGTGCAAATTTCTAAATTAGAACTACAATTTAAACAGAAATAAAATACATCTCACCACTGTGGGAAAAACTGGCCAGGTAATCAGTTTGTCTACTCAGACTGCTGTGCAGGTGCTAATTAGGGATGGCCCCTGCTGCTCTCCCTCCTCGTGGTCGACTTAATGTATTTATTATTTATTTATTGGTGGCATTTATATACCACTGAATATATTAAAATCCTTCAGCAGTTCACAATATTAAAATACATTTAGATACAATACTACACAATACAACAATCAAAACACAACATTTAAAAGCACATTAAAACAACTGCAGTAAAAAAAAACTATTTAAGGAGCAGCAATGGGCATGATTAGTTGATTTAGAGCCCAGGAAAAATCTATGTGAAAAGGTGCCTTTTGAGGAAGCCCTTGAAAGACGCCACATTTTCCGCCTCCTGAACTGCATGGGGGAGGGTTTTTTTCCAGTGGATGGGGGCCACTACAGGGAAGGCCCGCCATCGAGGTTCTTCATGGCGACATTCCGTTCGCTTTGGAATAACCAGTAAGGCCTCCTCTGAAGATCTTAAGGGTCGCCTGGGTATGTACAAGGAAAGGTGATCTGATAGGTCCCAGGTTTACGGCTTTATAGGATAACAGAATCTTGTACATAGCTCGGTAGCTAATAGAGAACTCAGGCCATAGCTAGACCTAAGGTTTATCCCTGGATCATCCAGGGGTCAAACCTGTTCATCTAGGTGACACACAGAGGATCCAGTGCTCAGGCAGGGGCGAACCCTGGATGATCCCAGGATAAACCTTAGGTCTAGCTGTGGCCCAAATGCAGTTCTTTTAACACAGGTGTTATGTGAGCATACCTAGGTCTCCCAGGCAGGAGCTACACTACTGCTTTAAAATGGTTTATAACAGTATTGACAACTGTTGGGGCCCTGGACACACTCCATATACTGTTTTCAAACCACTTTCAGCGTGTTCTTTCCTGCTTGGTGTAGATCTGGCCCCAGTGAGCACTCTAGCTGCTGCATTCTGCACTAGCTTCAGCTTCTGAATGACGCACTAGGGTAGCCCCGCATTGAGTGTATTTAAGTAGTCTAACTATGACTTGGGACTGGATAACCCATCAAACAGCAGACGTCTTCAACTACAGGATTGTCCTCTGCCAACTCTCAAAACGGAGGCTGTCCTCTGCAAGTTAGGACACCCGGCCACCCTAAATAGTTGAACTATCCAGGAAATTCCATTATATCTGATAAAGCTAAAAGTGGTTGAAGCACTCAAGACACTAAAAGCCCATCTACAGTCTTTTAAGGATTAAAAACAACCACACACACACACATTCTATTTTTGATCTGAAGGTTATTTCAGGACATGCTGAGCCATGAGTTGGATATGTTTCAGAATATTCATATGACTGGCTCCTGCAGAAAAAATGATTTTTTAAAATTTATTTAAAGAAGTCTACTTGTTCTAGTGATGTTGCCCACACAGAAACACTATTATTTAAAAAAAAAAAACAGCCATGTGTATTGAGCTCAAACTACTGGGTTTAAGAGGTAAATTCACATGATGCTCAATGAATTATAATGCTCTTTGATCTGACTCAGAGTCCCACATAATATGCATCGTGCACTGCAGATCCTGCATTGAGTAGGAGGTTATATTAGATAACCTCCACAATCTCTCCTGCAATTCTACGGTTCTAACTGGAGATGCTTTGGATCAGCGGAGGCTGGTGGCTCTGATGAACAGTGGGGTGGTAAATCTACTCTAGCTTTCAGTTAGAAACCAGTCGGGACTTTAGAGGAGTTATCCAAGGTGTGGATCTGGAACCCTGGAAAAACAGGGTTCTGGATTATGTAGGAAAAGCCCTATGTTGTGTGTACAGTTAGTTGTACATGCAGACCCCATACAGACATTCAACTGATCATGTGTTGATCTCCCCTTATCCCCCACTAGAGCATACACCCACTATAGTTATGTTGTGTGAATAGGACTTAGGCATTCCAGTTACTGGTAGAATCAAACCTAAGGGCTAATCCCAGCATAACTGGTTGTGCAAAGAAGCTCTAATTCAGCTGCAGGAGAGGTCAGGATAGGGCAAAGACACATTCGCTATGATGGGACAAGGGAGAGGGCTTTCTCTGTTGTGGCACCCCGACTGTGGAGTGCCCTCCCCTTGGTGGCCCGACTGGCACCAACGCTGATTTTATTCCGGCGCCAAGCGAAAACATGGCTTTTTAACAAAGCTTTTAATTGTTGAATTCACTAGGCACATTGTTTTAACTGTTTTAATACTTTTACTGCTTTTAAATTATATATTGTTTTAACTTGGTTTATGGTTTAATTTGTTTTTAGCTGTGTATATTTACTGTTTTTATATTTTTATCTGTACGCCGCCCTGAGATCTTATTGATATAGGGCGGGATAGAAATGTTTTAAATAAATAGATAAATAAAGATGCCCTGAAAATCAGCGCTGTGCAAATTTGATCTGCTATGCAGATACAACCCTTAAATCTGAACTTGCAATAATAATAATACATTTCCAGGCGAGGGTGTGCTTTCTCACAAAGAGTGATGCACAGAAGTAATTTTGCAAGACCAGGGTCCGAGTTGTCAGAAGGAAGCCATACATTAGGTCCTCCATTTTTATTTGAGATTCTCCTCCTGCCTCCCAAGGATAAGCCATTGCTTAGGATGAAAATAAAACAATCATATCATACAAAAGAAACAAAAAAAACCCAACAACAACATTGTATATTAAGATACAAAAGGTAAGCTTTTTTTTTCCTTTGCTGTATAAAATACAAAGCTTGGACAGTACATTTTTATTTCACATGTGTATAAATATAACCCCAAGAATATGATTTTCAGTATTCCTACCAAAATATTACATTTTGCTTTGTACAAAAGTTTACAAAAAAACCTTCTCTCTATATTTACAACCCAATACTGAGAAGACCTCCTGACTCAATAATGCAAAATACAAGGGTAGTGCATTTAACTGTAATGGTAAAAAGATATATATAATGCTATGAAAGATGCAGATATTTTTTTAAAACACTCTCCCCCTACTTTCCCATGTTTTGGTCACAAAGGCGCAATTAAGACCTACTCAAAGATTGCAAAAAACGTGCAAGCTTTCAAAGATCTCCATATCTCTTCATTAAGCAGGATGTTTTGTAATATCTTTCCTGATGAAGAGATCTAGAGTTCTTGGAAGCTTGCACATTTTGGGTGTGTGTGTGTGATCTGTGATATGGCCCAATAACCGTATCACACTATATTGATTTTGGGATTTTTGTTATGGTGAACATGTCTGCCTTCGTCTTTGTTGTTTCCTTGCATATGGCGGTCCAAAATAAGTAGAAGGTAGACAAGGCCATGACTCTTGCACAACTTTGGATCATTTTAATGGTAGATACTCAGAAATTGCCAGAATATAAAAGCCAACAGGCCAGTACCAGCACTTAGGCAGCTATTGGGACCCCAGCATCATTGCTCACCCCTCCCACACACAATGCCCTGAAATGGTGGTACACTGGGGGAATTGTGGGTAATGAAAATGGCAGGCCCATTTCAGATCGTAATGCTGCTGCTGGCTGCTCCCAATAGCAGGATAGCTCAGCAGTGTGGGAGTGGTGACACCGCCAATGTAGGAGGGGCCAACTCAAAATTGGCATCGCTTCTGGAATTCCAGCAGCCTTTATCAGGGTCTCAGCAAACAATTACATTGTGCGGTGAACTTACGCTGCTGCATTCTGCACTAGCTTCCGCTTCTGTAAGACGGTGAACTTACGCTTTGTTTCAGCGATACCTTGTGTTTATAATGGGGAGATTCCCAAATTAGCCTGCTAAATGAAGGGAGCTGAAACAAACATAAGCCATCCCGTTGTGTGCATCTACTAGTCTACAGCATTTGAATGTGGGGATGCGGTGGGGCAGGGAAAATGACCCCATGCTTCACCGGTTTCCCCTCTTCCCTCCCCTCTTCCATACACGGCCAGTGATCTCGTTTCTCTAGGGGTGTTTGTGTAAAAGGACACACTGGGACTCCCTGAGACAACCAGTTGACAGGCAAGGGGAAATCCCAGAAGCACTCCGCTGAGTGCAGTCCTATCGCTGAGGCTTGACTAGCTGGGCAAAGGGGAGGGAGGGAAGGAGGGGGAAAAATGGGCCTAAGAACCGGAAGGCCGAGACCAGGAGAGGAGGGCTTGGGAGGTGGGGGACCTGGAGAGGTAACAGTGGCGGAGGTGTGGAGAGGCTGAATATTACATCTTTCATTGGAGCAAAGTCAAATCTTAGGCCCCAGGTCTCTAGGTCCTTGTGAGTTTGGTACTCAGGCTTCATTCTCCTATAAGGAGAAGGGTAGCAGGAGACTGGGCAGGCAGTGAAGCCATCAGCAGCTACCCAGGATGGAGGCGCTGAGATTTAGATTATCCGAGTTAGGAAGCTGCCTTATACTGAGTCAGACCACAGGTCCATCTAGCTCAGCATCTTCTCCAAACTCCGTATTGATTGGCAGACGTGGCTCTCTGGGTTTTTTAGACAAAAGTATTTTCCAGCTCTACCTGGAGATGCTGGGGTTTGAACCTGGGAATTTCCGCATGCAAACATGCACTGTCTCAACGAGCTGCAGCTCTTTCCCGACACCTGGTGCCTACTCCTGAGAAGTGCTAAGCATTCTCGGGTTGGATGTTGTTCTGGGTCCCCCAACCTTCTACACTTCACTGTTAAGAACATAAGAAGAGCCATGCTGGATCAGACCAAAAGTCCATCTAGTCCATTACTCTGTTCACACAGTGGCCCACCAGCTGTCAACCAGAAACCCACAAGCAGGACACAGATGCAACAACACCCTCTGGCCTATATTCCCAAGCAACCAGTTTATACAGGCTTACTGCCTGATATTGGAGGTAGCACCTAGCCATCAGGACTAGTAGCCTTTGATTGCTTTCTCCTCCAGGAATTTATCCAACCCCCATTTAAAAGCATCCAAGTTGGTGGCCATCACTACATCTCAAGATTTATTTTTATATCTACCATGGATGGACGTTTTGCCCTCCAGATATTTTGGCCTACAACTCCCAACATCCCTCATCATTGGCTATGCTGGCTAGGGTTGATGGGAATTGTGGACCAAATCAATCTGGGGTGCCACAATTTGTCCAGCCCTTGTATACATAGACACACACCCTATAGCCCTTAGTAGAACAGTAGGGGTATTTCTGATGCAGTGGACTTCTCCTCCTGTGTCTCTGCTCAGCTTTGTAGATGTAATTACTAGCCAACGCATTTAGGATTGAGAAAGCAGATTTCTGTGCTTAGATGAACACGGCAATCTCTTTGAATTTGTTTCTCGCTGTAAACCATTAGGAGCTCCTTCAACCATTTGGGGGACGTATGTGTCAGGTCCGGACTCACTCCTGTCTAGAGTAGATCCATTGAAATCGACAGGAATTAAGTTAGTCATGAAGAAATTAAATTAGTCATGAAGAAATAAGTCCCGTTGATTTCAGTGGGCCTGCTTTAAGAAGAAATGAGCCTGGGGCTCAGTTCAGACAACACATTTCTCAACGGGGGTTTTAGAATGCCATGGTGGAGATTTTACACCACCATTGAGAAATGTTTCGTGTGGCGGGAAAACTCTACACACGGTGGAGATTTTTTGGGAAAACACTCCACACTGAATATCCACGCTGTGCAGAGGAGAGCTCCTGCATGACCATTGTGTGGCGTGTTGTGTGGCGGGCTCCATGGAGTTTTCCGTTGTGTTGAGTTGATTTTCCCCACTGGCTACGGAGTTTCCTGGCAAGAGCCGCCGAAAGAAGGGAATGTCGCTGTAGGAAAGCTGGGGTTGGTTTTTTGCAGCAGTGCCTGATGGGATACCATCAGGTGGACTCCACAGTAGCCCATAGTCACACAACGGTGGAATTACAACGTGTTGTGTGGGGAGTACCCCCTGAAAACTCAACCGTTGAGTGGAGTTTTCACACTGCGTTGACTAACGTGTTGTCTGAACTGAGCCTGGATCTGGCTTTTCCTCTACAAATCATTGTGGAGTGAAATCTTAAAGAACAACAACAACAAAAAAGCCATGGGTGTGTAATCATCAGCTGTTCTCTCTCTTTCTCTCAGGAATGACCACCTAAGATTTCATCAAGGTTGATGTCTTTCATCCAGTCATCATTACCGGGCTCCGTTTTCAATAGAGAATCAATGAAGTCTGGATCGCTGTTGAGTGCTGGCCCGATATTATCTCCTTGCTGGCTCAGAAAGTCAAAGGCGAGATCACTAGCGTGATCAGTTCCTTGGTAAGGCCTGACAGATGCCGGGTTGGTACCGGATGGGAAATGGTTGGACGACAAAGGGTGTGATGGTGTCATACCCACCCCAGGTGGGTTTAAGTGTGGCACCGCCTGTGCCCGTACCTGGTTAGGCCTTGCGTTCTGGGATTTCGGTGCTCCGGACACTTGGCTATTCAGAGTTGGGTTCATTTGGCTGACCGGCGTTCTCATCTGGACGGTGGCCAATTGGTTAGGAGGCACCATGGCACGCTGGGGGAATGGCTGGTGGACAGCTGTGCGCTGTAGTGGCTGATTTGTATAGGAGCCACTGGTGGGAAAAGGGGACGCCACCGCCTTCCGTGTTTCCTGTTGCTTTGTTCCTGTTTCTTGAGAGACCCAGCTCTGAGCTGCAGAACTTGAGGTGACCATAACGTTGGAAGGTCTTTGCGCTGAGGTCCCCTGGTTCAGGCTGACTTTCCCTGGCTGGGAGTTGATCCCCGGCCCACTGTCGAAGGCTGACAAGTTATTGCCTTGCCCAGCGGGCGGTGCTTGCCGAGTTGCCGCCGGGTTGTTTTGATTGGTTAGGATTTGGTTGGGGTTCCTGTGCTGCGGCACTTGGCTCACTGTCAATGTCGTCACGTTGTATGCGCTGGGCTGGCTGCAAGGGATGCTCCCGTAGCAGCCCATGTGGCGGGCTGCCGGAAGAGAAGGCATCCTGGCTCCGTGAGCCGTGGACAACAGGTTTGAAGCCTGGGGCGAGATGGTAGGGCTCGAAATGGGGTTGGAAAAGCACAGGTTGGAGCTGATGGTCACAGCAGGTGATCCGCCTAGAAAAGGAGGAGAGGGAAAGAAAAGAAAGAGGAAAACTCTACTGATCATCCATTTCTAGGTTCCAAAGAGACCTCAGTTTGACCAAAGTGTCTATGGGTGCCCCCTTTCCTATCATGGCCCACTTTTTAACCTCCCCACCACCACAATGCAGGTGGAAGTGGAGCATGATTCGCTGATGGTCCTTTCAGCCCTGCTAGCTCACCGGAGCAAGAGAGAACGCCTGTCCCACTCTCTGGTCTAGGCATTCCTCCCAATACGAAAAGGAGGATGCAGGAGCTTCTGGGGCAACCTCCCATTCCCTGACAGAAATTGGGTCCTGTAGAGTGAGCACAGTATGACTCTCTCATGCGCTGCTTCAACTGCTGCCACCACCAGGAATGTCTCCCAGTGTTTTTTTAAGCAGAGGCTGGATCTGCTGGATACCTTTCAGGGATGCTGTAGCAGCAGATTTTCTGCACTGGCACGGGGTTGGACTAGATGTCCATGAGGTCCCTTCCAACTCTAGGATATGGGAGCTTGCTCCAGTGTCTCTGGCTGCCAATGGGCCCTCTGCTGGGCTCTGGGTCTCAGCAGGTTGCCCAACCATGACCTCCACTGATGCTACGCCTGGCTGCAACTTTGAATTGTCTGAACAGGTAGACTGATCAACCAAAAAATTCATCCAATTAACAGGCGGAAATTCACAGTAAGGGCACGGCTTCTTTTTATTCTGTAAAGCACATTATTTAGCACCTTGATGGTGCTCCGTCTGCTGTCCAGGCCCTAATTGTGGATGGGCAACTTCAAGGCCCCTGCCGCTCTCCCTCCTTATGGGTCTTTGACCTTAAAACAGACTCATGCTTGGCAGCCCATCAAAGAGAGGACTGTCCTCTGCCAGTTCTCCAAAACAGAGGACTGTAAAGTTCAGCACCTGGCCACTCTATATCAGAAGGGTGCTGGAGCCTTCCAGAATCACTTCAACCAGATGGCTGATGCAGCGAAAACATCGAAGCGTCTAAGGGCATCTTACGGACGAGTGAAGATGGATCACATTTACTCACCCACGCCCTCTATTCTTGGGAAATGCGCAAGACTTGTTTCAAAGGGCACAGCGGTTGGGGCATTGGTTTTCTATCTCACTCTAAAGACAAAGTTTCCCCCCCCCCCGTTTTCTCTCTCTCTGAATCGCTTGCTATTTTTAGCCCGTTTCCAAAAAAAACCCACCAATAAGAAAAAAAACAAAACTGGCCACTTTAATTTATACCAGATGGGAAGAAACTGCATTCCAATTCGTTTTCGGGCAGAGAACAGGACCAGACCTTAGATACCAAAACGGAGCGAGCGGTGCTGGAAAACGTGTCAGTTTCTGGTTCATGCCCAGGACTGACAATTGACACAAAGGAGTGAGGCGGCAGCAGCAGCGGTGGCGGCAGCAGGGCTGCCCTGAGACTGCCTATGCGACCATGTGGTTATAGCAACATTTCTGGAGGAAAACATCTAGGAAGAAAATGTATACTGAAGCACAAATTTCCCCAACCTGGCGTCTTCCACATGGGTGGAACTGCAACTCCCATAATTCCCAGCCAGCATGGCCATTGGCTGGGGATTATGGGAGTTGTAGTTCCCCCTATGGAAGACACCAGGTTAGGGATGGTTCCTGAAGCCGAACCTCCTTGGATTTACTAGGGAATAGCTGCGGCTACCATATACAGAGGACTAAACTCGGTATCATGGTGAAGGATGTGTGTCTCTTGTCTGGTGACATATAAAGCATAATGTGGGATGTGTGTCTTAGGGATAAAACTTGATGTAACACACACTCTTCGGGGAGGGGGAGCTGTGTAAATAGCAGCCGTGGCAAAACCTGAAAAATCTTTCGATGGCTTTAAAAGGGGGTTGGATAAATTCCTGGAGGAGAAGGCCATCAGTGGCTACTAGTCCTGATGGCTAGGTGCTACCTCCAGTATCAGAGGCAGCAAGGCTATGTACATCAGTTGCCGGGGGACATGGACGGGAGGATGCTGTTTGAACCGTGTCCTGCTTGTGGGTCAACAGCTGATTGGCCACTGTGTGAACAGACTGCTGGACAAGATGGACCCTTGGTCTGATCCAGCATGGATCTTCTTATGTTCTTAGGGTCATGGTGACAGGGAGAAGAAACGTAACACTTTTCTTTCCCTGTTGTGGTCCTGACAAAAATTGCCTCTCCAGAGCAGCCAGTATGAACTTCAAAGAAAGCTCTCATTGGTGCCAATGGAGTTCAGTTGAGTTGTGGACACCTGGTCACTCTACAAAAGAGGGCAGGGCTCCTGCAGCTTTAATTGTTGTGATGAAGAGGGAATTTCACCAGGTGCTGCATCCATACAAATAACTAAAATTTCCTTTTCAATACAACTGTTAAAGATACAGAAGGCCTATGCTCCTTTCCATATGGTCACCCTATACCCATGGGTGTCTGGTTGGTCATTGTAGGAACCAGTTCACTGCACCAGAGAGGTCTTTCATCTGGTCCAACATGGCTCTTGTGTTCTGATGTCCTTATACGCCTGTGCATATACAGCATGTATGATTGTAGGATCCAAATACACAGAAACAATCAATGCCCAGAGGTAGTGGGTGAAACCAGTGGGCATGATCCTAATACCCCGTCTGAGTGTTTGTTTACACACTTTTGGAAGGTCTGAATAGGGCCTTGCTAGTCCTAGCTTCCAGATGAGTATGCCTGCATGAACCTGAGTTTGCAAACATGTGCCCGTTGCATTCACACTTTACAACTTAGCTGTACGCCTAAAAAAAGGTAACATGTGAAAAGGCCCTAATGCACAAAATGGGATGTTTGGGCTCTATTACTCAACCCCATCTTTTCTAACGCATTTTGAGACCTCAGAAAAGTGAGTCCTGGTTTCAGTTCAGCATTGCGCGACTTATTTTAAAAGTGAAGCCAAAGTGAAGTAGAAGCCACATCACATTAAAACCAAAAACTGCTTTCCCCGTTCTCTGGGCCAGTCCCTGTTCTATCAAGCCACCAGACAAATTCCAGCCGAATGAGGTAGGCGGTTTTCCTACTGTATGCTTAGATGTGCTCTGATTGATCTGTGAGTTTATATGTGCACACCCAGTAGGCTCAAAATCTGTGAGTCATCCCCTTCAAGCCCTCAGTTGAGCCACAGAATGTTCATGGACATTGTAATAGCTGAGGGGGAAAGGTCAATTGAGGGATACTGAAAATCAATGCAGCTTCTGTAAAGGAAGTGGAAAGATGGTTTGTCTGGGGGAAAATCTTCACAGAGGGCCCTAAGGACAAGCAGACCTTTGTGCTGACTAAGGCAAAGGGGAGATGAGGAGGCACGAGGGCTGAGAGAAGCAGGATGCTAAAAGAACTGGGGGGAGGCTGGGGAAGGAGACTGGAAAATAGGGTAGGGTGACCATATGGAAAGGAGGACCGGGCTCCTGTACCTTTAACAGAAAAGGGAATCTTAGCAGGTGTCATTTGTATGCATGCAGCGACTGGTGAAATTCCCTCTTCATCACAACAGTTAAAGCTGCAGGAGCCCTGCCCTCTTTTGTAGAGTGACCAGGTCCAAAAGAGGGCAGGGTTCCTGCAGCTTCAACTGTTGTGATGAAGAGGGAATTTTACCAGGTGCTGCATGCATACAAATAACACCTGGTGAAATTCCCTCTTCATCACAACTGCTAAAGACACAGGAGCCCTGTCTTCCTTTCCATATGGTCACTCTAAAATAGGGGGGAGAACCTCATGGCGAACAAGAGAAGGTCCGAGTTCCGTTGGTGGGGGAAAGGGCTACCTTTTATACATTCAAAACCTGCCAGGTCTTTGGCTGCCAGTCTCTAGTTTATTTTTATTTATTTATAAAAGCGTGCTTACCTGAATACTGGTGTGTTTGCTGTATGTTGACCTGGTTCCTTCTTTGGTCTTTGTAATCTGGTGGTGGCCTCGTGAGGTGTCTATTCAATTGATCTTGAGGAGTCATTTTCTCCTATAGCATCACAACACAAAGAGGAACAACTTACGTTTATTCATCATCAGACTGAGCTTATTGTTTCAGTTGGTCTAAGCAAGAGCGATTTGAACAATCCCATGAGATATAAGGCAGCTTTCCCCAACCCCGTGCCCTCCAGGCGTGCTGGACTGCAATTCCCATCATCCTCAACCTATGTAGCAATAGGCTGCACTGGCTGGGGGATGATGGATGTTGCAGCTCAATGCATCTGGAGAGAACCAGGTTGGGGAAAGCTGATGAAAGGGTAGGTTCAATGCCACAACAATGGAGGATGTCCCAGAGGTATTTCTGGGTGTTTCTAAAGTTGGGTGAACCTATGGAAAGGAGGACAGGGCTCCTGTATCTTTAACACTTGTACAGAAAAGGGAATTTCAGCAGGTGTCATTTGTATGCATGCAGCCCCTGGTGAAATTCTCTCTTCATCACAACCACTAAAGCTGCAGGAGCCCTGCCCTCTTGACCAGATACAAAAGAAGTCCCCCGGAGTTTGGGGAAGAGACCACAGCTTGGCTTGCAGATGCAAATAGAGTCGGACACGCCATCTGTGGATATCTCAGCACTGGACATACTTACTTTAACATACACACGTGCGCACACACATACACAATTTCTCTCTCTCCCTCTCTCTCCCCCCACACACATACGTAGACTGCAATTGTGTCCCAAGTGCTTAGTAATACTTACAACACCCTTGTAAGTCAGGCCAGTGTTAGTATCTCCATATTGAAGACAGGGGACAAAGAGAGTGTAGTCTGCATAAAACCATCTGGCTGAGGAGAGATCTGAACCCGGAACGTTGGTCTCTTAGCCAATAAAATCTGTGTTCACTATTAATATAGTTGACAAGGCTTCTCTCCGCCAGAACCAAAGGACAGAACTACACACACACACACACACACACACACACACACCCCAAGGTCAGCAATGTGAATTGGCTAAAAAAACATTTTTCTGAGCGTCGAAACTCTCCTTCTGTTTCCCTCCCGGCGAACTGTCAAAATTCATTCAGCTCTCCCTAAAGGAGGATGGGGTTTTCTACCCAGATCTGCAGCACTAAGCCAACGAAGCTTCCACTGAGCCAAGAGAGGGTTGCCTGAAGGCCTGCAGAGAGGCTGCACATGGGAGGTCCTTGTGCACAGTCAGCATCAGGTGGCTCAGAAAGGAAATGGCTTGCGCCGCCTTCGTCCTGACAGCCCGGCTACCCAGCAACCCGGTTCGCTTGTGGCTGGAAGTACAGCGCCTTCCACCTTCCATCGTCGGTAGTCATGTGAGGAGCTGTTAACTGGCATCATGGAATTATAGCAAAGGCCACCGCTAGGTGGGAAAACTGAACTGGCTCTGCATGGAGGAGACCCCTGGGTCAATGCGCCACGTTTCCAGTTTCTCCAGGATCTCGGGCAGCTTGAGGCACTAGAAAGGCACTGTCAGCCAGAGCAGACAATGCCAGGCACAGTGGTGCACTTAGCTAATTTTAGGCTCTGGACTTAATGGTCTTATGGGTCCCTCCTCCCTTTGATGGTAATGTGTGCAACTTCACTGAGTTCAAACTATGGTCCTCCAGCCCTGATGTCTTTGGGTCCCTCCTGGTCATTTGGGAGAGGAAGGCCCCACACATCTGCTCCAAACTCTTGCCATAATGGCACTGCTGGCTAGAACCTACTGGCTGACTCTGCCCTCCCTAACCCTGCAGACACCACCCGCTGTGGACAACATAAGAGCATAAGAACATATGAAGAGCCATGCTGGATCAGACAAAAGGTCCATCCACTCCAGCACTCTGTTCACACAGCAGCCAACCAGGCATTGGCCAGGGATGAACAAGCAGGATACGGTGCAACAGCACCCTCCCACCCAGGTTCCCTAGCAACTGGTGCACACAGGCTTACAGCCTCGAATACCGGAGATAGCACACAACCATCAGAGCTAGTAGCCATTGATAGCCTTTGCCTCCAGGAATTTATCCAACCCCCTTTTAAAGACATCCAAATTGGTGGCAATCACTACATCTTGTGGTTGTGAGTTCCATAATTTAACTATGTACTGTGTGAAGAAGTACTTCCTTTTATTTGTCCTGGATCTCCCACCAATCAGTTTCATGGGATGACCCCGGACTCTAGTATTTTGAGAGAGGGGGAAAAATGTCTCCCTGTCCACATTCTCCATACCATGCCTAATTTTGGACACCTCTATCATGTCTCCCTTTAGTCTCCTTTTTTCCAAGCTAAACAATCCCAGTTGATGTAACCTTCCCTCGTAGGAGAGATGCTCCAGCCCCTTAATCATTTCAGTTGCCCTTTTCTGCACTTTTTCCTGCTCTATAATATCCTTTTTTAGGTGTGGTGACCAGAACTGTACACAGTATTCTAAGTGTGGTTGCACAATTGATTTGTATAAGGTCAGTATGATACTGGCCGTTTTATTCTCAATTCCTTTTCTTATAATGCCTAACATGGAGTTTGCCTTCTTTACAGCGGCTGCACACTGGGTGGACATTTTCATCGAGCTGTCCACCACCCCTCCCCCATTGCATTTAGACTTTTAAAAATCCTTTCTGTTGGTGCTAAACTGTGGTTTAGGGGTGCTTCCCCTCCCCCTCCCCTCCCCCTCCAGTGTGGTTGTGAGGAGAATGGAAGTTTTTCCTTCAGCTTTAGATTAAACGCTGTTTAATGTTATGTCTGAACCCTAAACTGCGGTTAATCTTAACTATGATTTGCTGAAACAAACCAGCTTCCTAACCCATAATTAAGATGAACCGCAGTTTGTCCAGGTTTGGATGTCATGGCGAAGTGCAGTTAACCCAACACAGAAGCGGAAGCTTGAGAACTTGTCATAGCTACACCGGACAAGGATGTGGGGCGAAGCTGGGGAGAGCACCTGTGTTTTAGGCTCTCTGCAGCTCATCAGCATGATGCTAAAGTTTAGCTTTATACACAATCGAGGCCTACTTGCCTGTCTAGCCCAGAATGCCTATTCTGACTGGCAAGGTCTTTATGGCAGGGGTCCCCAATGCAGCATCCGTGGGTGTCAGAGTGACCACAGGACCTCCAATGGTGCCCACGAACCTCTACGCTCTGTGCCCCATTAAAAGGGGGGGGGGGAAAAAGCTCTTAATAGAAACCTTAAAAAATGTTAGGGCACCAGGTACTCCTTCCTGTTTCTTAGGGAAGCAGAAAAGCAAAGCGTTGCTTCCTGCCCCCCCACAATCCTCTTCCACCCAAACAGACCTTTCCACTTTGCTCTCTCTCTCTCTCCACTCCCTGTCTCTAGTCTCGCCATTTCTCTCCCCAACTCTTTCCCTCACAGTTTCTCTCCCCGTCTTTCTCTCCCTTTCTAGCCTCTAGCCTTGCTCCTTCTCTTGCCCTCTCCACCTTTGCTGTTTCCCTTCTCTCCCAGGGGCTGTCTTCACAATGCCGGGTGGGCACCGCCTCCCTTCTCAACCACCCAGAGAGCTTCGGCTATGGGGTGATATATAAATTTAATAAATAAATAAATAATAAATAAACCCCACCCTTCCCTTCTCCCAGGTAATCCTGATGCCAAGGAAGGAGCGCAGGATTTCTGGGTGACCATCCGGGTCCCAACCTCTTCCTAGAATCATAGAATCATAGAATAGTAGAGTTGGAAGGGGCCTATAAGGCCATCGAGTCCAACCCCCTGCTCAATGGAAGGCGACCAATCGCCGGTTGTCTCCCGCCAGGCCTCGCCCCCGGGTTGGCCCTGGATTGGCCGCGGAGTGATGTTACACGGCAGAAGCCCCGTGTTGACGTTGCTCCCTTTGAAAAAGTCGAGGTAAATCCCCGACTTTTTCAAAACACATCCTCTCAGGGAATGCGATCCTGCGCCTGCATCTTGCTCCTCCTCTTCCCTCTACTCATTTGCCTTGCTATTTCCCTCTCTCTCTCAGCCTCTAGCCTCACTATTTTTCTCCCCGATCCTCTTTAGCTCACATTTGTCTAGCTAGCCCACCACGGCAGCCATTACGTGCCTATAGCGACGTCCTCTGTGGGAGCCATTTTGTAGTGGTGCCCACAGCAGTTTCTCAAATTCCCAATTGTGCCCATGGACCAAAAATGGTCAGGGACTCCTACTCTAAGGATTTCCCCAGCACCTACTATGAAGGAAATTGCAGTCCAACAACATCTAGAGGGCCACAACTTGTGCACCCCTGTTTTATGGGCATGGCCACAAAATGGCTACCATGGAGGGTGTCCTTTCACAAAATGGCTGCTGTGGAGAGCATGACCTGTCGCAGAACACGCATTTCATAGAAAGGCAAACTAGTGGGGCTAAAAGACAAGTAACTGGCCCAAGAACTTAAAAACATGGCAGAGGTGGGGCCTGAATCCCTAAACAGAAACCCATTCCTTGGGGGCCAGAGTTCATTCCTTCATTCTCTCTCTCTCTCTCTCTCTCTCTCTCTCTCTCTCTCTCTCTCTCTCTCTCTCTCTCTCTGCATCACCCCACAAAAACACTCTTTCTCTCATAGCTCACTCCTCCAAGCAGACAGGTCCCACTCACCCCAATCACTCATTTCTCTTTCTTTCACAACAACCAAGCCTGTAGCCTGGAGTGGGCTAGGGGGCCTGCCCCCCCACTAAAATATTGCACTATGAAAGTGGTATATAAAAGCCAGGAGCCACACTACTGCTTTATAGCGATATTGAAGTGCACTGACAATTGTTGGGGCCCATTGACACATACCATACATTGCTTTTATATTGCTTTATCTTGCTTGGTGTGGCTCCTGCCTTTTATATACCACTTTCATAGTGCAATATCCTGCTTGGTGTAGATTAGCCCCAAGTCAACAGAACCCACATCGCCACCAGTTCTTCAGGAAGTGCTCAAAATTGATACGGGAAGATTAAATGGGAGGCATTTTCCTAGTATCAGCGTTTGAATACTATGACAGCGATTTACAGATAAAATAAAATAGGGCATTGGAAAATTTACTGCTTCTGTTAGCATTTGCTGCTGTTGCTGCTGCTGTATAAGGAGTTGTTGTTTCAGTTGCTGATTCAGCAATGCTTGCTGGGGTGAGTTCATGTAGCCGCTTCCAGAGTTTGAATTCGTGCAAGTGCCGGAACCGGGACTAGGGCCTGCACTCTGGCCCATGACGGAGTGTTGATCCTGCAAAAGACAAAAAGAAGAAGAGGGTGGGAAACAGTGTGCAAAGGCACACACACACACACACACACACACACACACACACGGAAAACCAACGACCCCATCTCAACCTTCTGAAGGTTGCTTAAAATCTGGGCCTTCTCCCTCGAGCTGTGGGATGTCTGCGAGAGAAAATTGGCAGGGGAAATCAACAGAAGCATGTTCCTGGAAAATTACAGGGCTACCCCTGTGGTTGTGGAGAAAAACCTTGGCTTTCTAAGAGAAGCTCAGGGAAGCTCAAAAGACGAAACTCGGTGGCCATGGGAACCATGTGGGAAGCTGTCATAACAATTCATAAGAACATGAGACGAGCCATGCTGGATAAGATCAAGGATCCATCCAGTCCACCACTCTGTTCATACAGTGGTCAATCAGCTGTTGACCAAGAACCCACATACAGGATATGATGCAACAGCAACCTCCTGCCCATGTTCCCCAGCAAGTGGTGTATGTAGGCTTACTGCCTCTGTTACTGGAGGTTGCACGTAGCCATCAGGACTAGTAGCCATTGATAGCCTTCTCCTCCAAGAATTTATCCAACCCCCTTTTTAAGCCATCCAAATTGGTGGTCATCGCTACATCTTGTGGTAGTGAATTCCGTACTTTGAACTATGCTCTGTGTGAAGAAGTACTTCCTTTTATCTGTCCTGAATGTCTCACCAATCAGCTTCCTAGAACCCCAGGTTCTAGTATTTTGAGAGAGGGAGAAAAATGCCTCCCTATCTGCATTCTCCACACCATGCAGAATTTTGTACACCTCTATCAGGTCTCCCCTTAGCCTCATTTTTCCCCGAGCTAAACAATCCCAGCTAAACAATAGGGGAGATGCTCCAGCCCCTTGATCATTTTAATTGCCCTTTTCTGCACAGACAATTCGTAGAAATCAGAATGATTCTACAACCGCTGCATTGACGGATACCAACACTGCAGTGAGCATGGTCTGTCCTGCGTCTTTTGAAATGTATTACTTATGTCCAAGTCAGTTCCTGACATTCCAACACACTCTCCAACATTCTCTCACCCTTCTGTGTGACCAACACAACTCAGCACGGGGCTATGCAGGTAACGATTTTAATGGCCAAAGCCCCCAAGATTAAGGCGATGCGTTCCCTCCCATCCAAGTGGTGTCTGCCCATGAGTCTACACTGTGACGTTCTCCCATACAAATAGTTGCTGATCACTCGTGTTATTCTGTTATAGGCGGATATGGAAACCTCTTGCATTGAAAAATGGGTGATAAGTCTTGGTGATCAATCAGACTCATTCCAGAAGTAGAAACGTAAGCGTTGGTTCCCTGCCGGTGGCTCCGATTTCAGTAGGACTGTAAATCCATTCCAGGTTTTAGACAGGACCATCCAGAATTCTAAAGCAGCTATCCAAAATGTGCTGAACCCTACCCCATCCCCATGGGTTTATATATTTTATTTATGACATTTCTGTACTGCCCTGTCGCCGAAACTCTCTAGGTGATTTGCAAAAATTGAAACATCAAGCTACAACATAAAACAATATAAAAGCTTAAAACTACAATATAAAAATGCAACTGGAATAAAACTACAATATAAAAGTACAACCACCTTGGATAGCTCCTTTGGAATTCTGGCTGGTTGTGACTGGAACAGTCCCACCGAAACCGGAGCCACCAGCCTCAACTGGACCCTGCGGCAATGAAGGAAAATCCATTCCTGGCACCTGGTGGCTTAACTCCCACTGCCAGGGATCTGAAAGTAGCATTGGCCTCTGTTCATCATGGCTCTATGCCCAGAGACGCAATGCATCCCCAAGAGTCCTTGCAATGGACAAGCTCTCCTTCACACACATCCAATCCATCATAACAACAGGCCATTTAGTTATCAGAGAGAGAGAGAGAGAGAGAGAGAGAGAGAGAGATGCACAATAGTGTAAAGTCCATGTTGCCATGGACACTAGTAATCCTGCTTTTTTTTTGCCCCTCAGTCCCACCACAGAGGGGCTCATAAATAAAGCACATGTGGCTCACGCAGAGTGAATCCCCCCTCCGAAATTTGCATGTGGTGCAGCCCTGCCCCTCCCTTGTGTATCCCTGATTGGCCGCCTCTGTTCCCTTCATCCTCCTGCTTGTGGCGACAGCCAGACCGCGACACTGGGTTGGAGCCCGCCTTCGCGCCGCACTGATTGGCCAAGCAGGGATGTCCGTCATCACACTGGCGGAGGGGCCTCCCTGTTTGGCATGGAGGAAATCAATTGCTATTAAAACTCGAGCTTTGAACTTTTACGGAGTTTCAAATTTTTCTGCACGTCTACATTGCACAAGCTTCAGTTTAAAACAAAAATAAGCAAAATTGGTCTGGTAGAGCTCTAGTAATAATCCTTACACTACTGTATTCATATATGTATTATTCCTAACTTCTGTCTCTGTCACTGCAGGGGAGGCCAATAAATGGCTTCCAAGCCCCATGGCCATTTTTGCATTCCCTGTTGTGTCCCTTTGCTGTTGCCGCTGCCAATTTTGCCACCGTGGCAAACAAATTCAGCGTGGAAGCAAATTCAGTAGTGGCGCAGCTGGAATGCAGTCTCCGGTTGGTTGTGGGTGGGGGGCAAAGCACCCCCCACTATTGCTCAACCTTCTTTCTTGTGACCAAGGAAAAGAATTGCACTGGCTGCCTGTTAGTTACCAAGCCACGTACAAGGTTATGTTATTATCCTATAAAGCCCTAAACTTGGGACCAGGATACCTAGCAGACCGCCTTCCCTTGTACACACCCAGACAACATTTATGATCTTCAGAGGAGGTTTGGCTTGACGTTCTGAAATGAACGGAATGTCGCCATGAAGAACCTCGATGGTGGGCCTTCTCTGTAGTGGCCCCCTTCATCTGGGAAACCTCCATCGTGCCGTTCGGGAGGTGGAAAATATAAAAAATCCTTTAAAATGCCTCCTGAAAACATATCTTTTCACACATTTTACAGCCCCTTTCCTTGGGCTGTAACTTATTTTGGTTTTATATGGTGTTTTTTAACCTTTAAAACTTTATATTATGTGCTGATTGCTGTATTTTATGGTTTTAATTGTGAACTGACCAGAGCGCCTTGGCTATAAAATAAATAAATAATAAAACTAAGGAGGATATGCATTTAACCAGGTAATGAGCTGTAGTCAAGGGAATCTTTAGTTCTCAATGGCTCCCATCCCTAACTAGTAATTTTCCGGAGCAGGGGGCTCCTTTAGCTGCCATCCAATGGTGTCCCCGAATTCAACCATTCCAGCCATTCATTATTTCTTTTATGTATTGCTAAGCTTATTTCTTACCCAACTTTTCTAATTAAAGAATAATCACAGCAGCTTAGACGAATTTAAAATAAACCCTCAATACAATGTAATATAAGAACAACTAAAACAGAACGATGCAGCCAAGTACTTGAAACACTTCCATAAGAGGAACTGAAGGCCTGTAAATAAAACCATCTTCAATGCTTGTCTGAATGCCAGTAAAGAACTCTCCTGTAGGACATCCCAGTTCTCATTGCCATAACAAATAAAGCCCTTCTCGCTTCTATTTACCCACTGCAGTTTCAACAGCATAGGATCATGGATCAGGGCCTCCAACATCAATCTTAGTATTCGGAGTGGTTCGTATGGGAGGAAACGGCTTTTAAGGCAACCTGGGGGCTGTCTATACACCCTGTATCCCCCGTGGTGCTTGTGCGGTGGCGCTGCATTGTTTATACGACACAGCCACCAACTCGTAGCCACTATGGGTTTTCCCCCACCCTGAAACTATGCACTTCAAAGGTTGCTGACTTATCTTGGCTTTTTCCTTTTCTCCAAGGTCACCACCTTCTTTGCTTGGTGGTGACCTCACCATGTAGAGGCCGGGGTTGTTCATGGGGGTGGAGCGTGGGAAGGCTGGGCAGAGGGCGAGCTCCACTCCCTCCTGCAATCAAGATTTACCATTGCCGCCCCGCAGCTGCAACGCTGTGGATTTTTGATGAAACGAGCAGCTAAAGCATCGTCGTGAAGACACCCCCCCGGTCCTAGACTGTTCAGGACTTGAATGGTCAACACCAGCTCTGTGGAAGTTAGTACTGAGCCCAAAAATAAACTGGTTGCTAATGTAGACATCTAAATATAGGAACAGTATGATCTAACACGCTACTCCCAGATAACAATAAATCCGGTCAAAGATAGGGATGGATACAGCCAGTGGAGAGGCTGGTGGCTCCAAGGTGGTGGGCCAGTGAATCCGCGCCACACCTTGGATAGCTCCTTTAGAGTTCTGACTGGTTCTGGCTGAAACCCGGAGCGGATTCATCATCCCACTGCCAATGGAGCCATCGGCTTCCACTGGACACAGCCATTAATCGTCAAGCAAGACTCAAAGCCCTTCGCGTGGTTGAACGAATATGTCCTTGTCGCTTGCTTTCACATTTCACTTTTTAAAAATCTCAAGTTATTCCCGTCCCATTTATGATGAAATCTCTACGTTCTTATTAAACTTCCGAATCATACTGAATGCTCATCCATCCCTACTCCGGATATTTTCGGTCCCGATCTTCGCAGATAGGTGTGCTCTGATGGGACTTCTCAGGTACCCCGGATGGTCTGACTGTAAGTTTGGGAGGAGAAGTCGCCAGAATGACGGACCTGGCTTATTATCCTCTGCTAATCAGAGGAGCTGCAATGACTCCAGGGACCCACTAGCAAGCGCAGTAACAATGCCTCTGCTTTGTAATCAAGAGCCCCGGGAGAGTCACTCCTTTCCTTGGGCTGTAGATCAGCTCCTGCAATCTCGTAGCAACAGAAGACGAAACGGCTCCTCATTACCAGTTTCGTCCAACAATCAAGTCTTTAACAGGAACAAAGGTTGACAGTGATTAATCATTCAGCAGTGCCTTGTTTGTTTCTGCACGTGCTCAGGGCAGCCTCCTGCCAGGGTAGTCTGGCATATTTCCTGTCTGGGCGACCATGTGCCCACATCTCATCAGACAGGGCTGCCTTTTTAAAGATGTCCACAATGCCCAAGAAGTTCGCAGATGCTCACTTTCTATGGGCAAACGTCTTGACACTTTTTCTGGGCCAGTGTGACTAAAACGAAGGATCTGCACAGTCTGTTAAAACATCCGCTTCAAAGAGCAGGCTCACAACTGGGCACTGCCTGTATTTAGCAAAAGCAAATGGAAGGGGGGGGAGGTGATCTGGGTTGGGTCTATTTCGCATTGGGGTGGGAGGGTTTAACCCTTGCAACTGCCCCATTTCCCCTACTTATAATCCCCCTCAAATTGCTGCCCTGAAGGGCTTCAAACAGCACCATCAGGGACACAGACAATTTCATCCTGAAGCAATCAAACGAACATCCACCCCGAATCCATCATGCCCAGCATTTCTGATGCTAGGTAATGGTAGATGGGAAAGGGGAGACAGAGATGGGACTCCCCTTTTTGGTTTTCATTGCTGCTACCGCTGCCACTGTTTCTAGGTGAGGGAGGAAGGGATGAGTGGCACCGGTGGGTGGTGGGAAGGTGCATAGCCTCAGATCTTGAGCATTCAGGAGAGGATGTTCAAGACTTGGAGAGTTCACATCCGGCTTGGAGTGTCTCTACATTAAAGGGAAATCATGTTGCTTACCCGGGGCTTTTGCTTCCTGCTTCTTTGGAGCAATTGTTATGGGCTCCATTAGATGGGCGGACAGGGGTGACCACATGGTTTGAACTGAATACTTCCCCTTTGTTCAGTTCAATTGAGACAGCACCATCTAGTGGCTGAAGATCACGCTTTTCCAGCATATTACCACATTAAAAATGGTTCTTTTCATAGCGGGATTTCCAGGGGATGCTGTGGGAGATGTCCTGGCTGATGACGATCTCGTGTAATGGACCTGCAAACTTCCGTGAATGGCCAATCACAAGTGTGCAATAAACCACTTGTTTAGAGGAGCACTTTGACTTGGGTCTCCCAAGCTCCCAATTCATCCGAGCCAGGCTCAGACGAACATTTCTGCACTCCATAATTGGAGCCCAATAATGAAAAGTAGCAAAGCTGGAATAGGGCAGTGAAAAACGAGACTGGGAGAGGCAAGAGAGGTCAGGCTGAGCTCCTCTAGGAAGTGATCAAGGTGAACTGGCTGGCATGATCCACTCAACAGGAAGCCGGCATCCAACACTAAACTAGGATTGAAAGAATGGTCATAACATTATCCAGATTCAAGGGAGGATAGTTTTCAGGGAACAGTCAGCGAGTGCCAATGGCTTCCAGAGGGCCAGATTGAGCCCTTGCGTCTCCCACCAGCCCTGCAACATATTGTGAGTCCACCGCCTCTCTGAGCAGCAGAGATTCTTACAGGGCAGGAGCCTTCTGCCTGGAGCCTTCCATCCTAACACCGCTCCATTAAGCCTAGAAGAGTGTGTTGGCAATTTTAGTGAGCAGTGGCAGGAGACTGCAAAGGTCTCAGTGGGAAAGGTGTCCATTTTTCAGCTCCAATGAGGGCCTCCAGCTTACAGGGCCTGAGGCCAGAGGGTTCCCAGCCACCCAGTCCCAGATCACTATTTGCCTTGGGGCTCATGTTCAGGTTCTCCACAGCCCAGACACCACCAAGCCTGTCCCACCAGGTATCTTAGCAACACCCCCAAAATCAGATTCCTGGTTACCAGCTCCGAGCTGGTCCCATACTTTTGAATCTTTCTTTCTTTCCTTCTTTCAAGGATGTCTGTTGTTGTTGCTGCTGCAAGAGTTCCACATTTGTACATCTTCATCCACCCACACCTCTGACTCGGCACGGAGGAACTCCTTAAAGGCAGAAGTAGCCTCTTTTCCTGCACTTAACAGTGAATCATTTCATAGTATTTACGTGGTGTTATGTAGGAGGT
Source organism: Elgaria multicarinata webbii (assembly GCF_023053635.1). NCBI lineage: Eukaryota > Metazoa > Chordata > Lepidosauria > Squamata > Anguidae > Elgaria > Elgaria multicarinata. The sequence goes on along the minus strand of NC_086175.1, from coordinate 121,191,873 downwards.
GCGAGAAAAGACATCATAATATAGCAGCTAGGGGTGGGGGGCATTGTAACATCAAAGGATGGGCACTCTATCACCACCACCATCCCAATCATTGAAGGAAAGCAAAAGAATACAATGACTAGGAACTATATCTAGATCAATGCTGGTAAAAAAAATGATGAGATTTTTGGATACCAGCCATTGGGCAAAAAAATGAGCCTGCTCACCAAACAAAACATAGTTGCAAAGAAAGGCGTTCATGCTGTAACTCTTATTTTGTAGGTGATTTTAAAAAAATTGTTTAAAACATTTATACTAAGAAGTGGGCAGCACAGAATTCAGTGGAGTTTACTCTCAGGCAACTCTGCATAAGACTGCAGTCATGCCAGCCCTAATAAACTGGGTACTGTGCCATGTATCGCTCCTCTTTGGTGTATGTGTGTGTGGGTATAAACCAGCTATCCCCAACTGGGTGTCCTCCAGATGAGTTGGACTGCAAGTTCCATAATTCCCACCCAGCATGTTCATAAAGAGCACCTGTGCTTCAAAATTTACTGCTATACCACTGATAATATTTATTCATCTCACTGTAAAGTGGCTTCTTTTGCATCGCTAAAAAAGAAGAAATGCATCCCCTGCAAAAAAAAAGGACCAAAAAAGGGCAGATTTGCATAAAATGCACATATACTAATATACATCTATAGATACAGCGCCTAGTTAAACTGTAGAATTTGCTACTGCAAGATGTAGTAATGGCCACCAATTTAGGTGGGTTGGATGAATTCCTGGATGAATTCCTGGAGGAGAAGGCTAACAAGGGCTACTAGATCTGATGACTACGTGCTACTTCCAGTGTGCCAGTTGCTGGGGAACATGGGTGGGAGGGTGTTGCTGCACTCCAGTCATAGAATAATAGAATAGTAGAGTTGGAAGGTGCCTATAAGGCCATCAAGTCCAACCTCCTGCTCAATGCAGGAATCCACCCTAAAGCATCCCTGACAGATGGTTGTCCAGCTGCCTCTTGAATGCCTTTAGTGTGGGAGAGCCCACAACCTCTCTAGGTAACTGGTTTCATTGTCATACTGCTCTAACAGTCAGGAAGTTTTTCCTGATGTCCAGTCCTGCTTGTGGGTTTCCTGTCAACAGCTGGTTGGGCACTGTATGAACAGAAGGGTTGACTAGGTGGACGCTTGGTCTGATCCAGCATGTCTCTTCTTCTGTTCTTATGATACAAATCTGGAAATGCATACTGTACAATGCACCTCGCCGTAGTGAAGGGAACTGTGACCAGGTGACCACCTGTGTGCCTGCTCACCCTGCTGTCCCAGGCACTAAGTGTGGAAGTACAACTTCAAGGCTCATGCTGCTCTGCCCTACTTAGGGTTAAATTTAAACCCGACTTAAGCCTGGACAGCCCTTCAAAGAGAGAGAACACCATCAAAGAGAGGGCTGTCCTCTGTAAAATAGGACACATGGCCACCCTATTCCATTGACAAGGCATTTACAGCACCTCATTCTGTAAAAAGAAGAGGGGACCTTCACTGAAGCAAAAGGCATCAAGTTAAAAACATTATTCTCATACTGTTATGTAGTCGTTACTCATATAGCCTTTGCTCACACTGTTTTTGAGTGTGGGGGCAGACGGGGAGGGGGGGGTTGACATAGGTTAGCAAGAAGGCGGCCTGGAGAGATTGAAAACATTCTGATACCATCATGTTCTTAAGAGATTAGGGCAATCTTTTATATGGTACTGATGAACTGCGCCAGAGAAGAAAAGATTATTAGAGCCAAGAGTAATTGTGTGTGTGTGTCCATGCGTCAACTGTTTCACTGTTGTCTCTTTGTCATCGTTGTTATGCACAATATTTTCCAGGGAAGAAAAAGAAAAGTAGCTTAAATAAATGGTAGGGTGGGTTTTTAGTTGTTGTTATTGTGTGTGTGTGTGTGTGGGGGGGAATGTATCTTTTCCACCTTAACAGTAAACAAAAGATATTTGAGGCTTGTTTTAATACATGCCTGACTGGTGATTGTCTTCTTTGGACCAGTTTGGAAATAAAACTGTCCCCTTTCCCCCCTCTCGTCTTTCATTCGCTCAAACCACAGGTATGCATGTCAGCATTTCATTACAGCATTTCGCATTCCTCTCGTGCTCAAGGTCTGACAATGAGATCATATCTGCATTTCGTCTTGCTGCGGCCATCCTCAGTTTATTCTGCTTTCCCAACTGTGGAGCAATCCAAACTGGGGGAGGAGGGGAGACGGAGACGAGGTGTATGCATGTGCGGGGACAACAAAAACTCGGAGAAAAGTTCTCCAGAACCACTTAACAGTTAGGCACCACAAAATTCTGGAGCAGATTATAAAGAAGTCAATCTGTAAACACCTTGAAATCAATGCAGTGATTACTAGAAGCCAACATGGATTTGTCAGGAACAAATCCTGTCAGACTAATTTGATCTCATTTTTTGATAGGATAACCTCCCTTGTGGACTGTGGGAATGCTGTGGACGTCATATATCTTGACTTCAGCAAAGCTTTTGACAAAGTACCACATGACATTCTGATTAACAAACTAGCTAAAAGAGGGCTAGATGGAACAACTATTAGGTGGATCCACAGTTGGCTACAGAATCGGACTCAAAGAGTATTTATCAATGGAACCTTCTCAAACTGGGGAGAGGCAACGAGTGGGGTGCCGCAGGGCTCAGTCCTGGGCCCAGTGCTCTTCAACATTTTTATTAATGATTTGGACGAGGAGGTGCAGGGAACGCTGATCAAATTTGCAGATGACACCAAATTGGGTGGGATAGCTAATACCCTGGAAGACAGAAACAAACTTCAAAGTGATCTTGATAGGCTGGAGTGCTGGGCTGAAAACAACAGAATGAAATTTAATAGGGATAAATGCCAAGTTCTACATTTAGGGAATAGAAACCAAATGCACAGTTACAAGATGGGGGACACTTGGCTCAGCAATACTACAAACGAGAAAGATCTTGGAATTGTTGTAGATCACAAGCTGAATATGAGCCAACAGTGCGATATGGCTGCAAGAAAGGCCAATGCTATTTTGGGCTGCATTAATAGAAGTATAGCTTCCAAATCACATGAGGTACTGGTTCCTCTCTATTCGGCCCTGGTTAGGCCTCATCTAGAGTATTGCGTCCAGTTCTGGGCTCCACAATTCAAGAAGGACGCAGACAAGCTGGAGCGTGTTCAGAAGAGGGCAACCAGGATGATCAGAGGTCTAGAAACAAAGCCCTATGAAGAGAGACTGAAAGAACTGGGCATGTTTAGCCTGGAGAAGAGAAGATTGAGGGGAGACATGATAGCAGTCTTCAAATACTTAAAAGGTTGTCACACAGAGGAGGGCCAGGATCTCTTCTCGATCCTCCCAGAGTGCAGGACACGGAATAACGGGCTCAAGTTAAAGGAAGCCAGATTCCGGCTGGACATCAGGAAAAACTTCCTGACTGTTAGAGCAGTGCGACAATGGAATCAGCTACCTAGGGAGGTTGTGGGCTCTCCCACACTAGAGGCCTTCAAGAGGCAGCTGGACAACCATCTGTCAGGGATGCTTTAGGGTGGATTCCTGCATTGAGCAGGGTGTTGGACTCGATGGCCTTGTAGGCCCCTTCCAACTCCGCTATTCTATGATTCTATGATTCTATGATTCTATGAAATTCTCGCTTCTATCGATTTTGCACTGAGTTTTCTTCCCCTCTTCCGTAAGTGTTAGTGTGGCCACTTCTACATCGGCAGAAGAAGAGGGGAGGCATCATCAGAATAAGAGGACACAGCGCATAGTTAAACTACGGAATTCGCTATCGAAAGTCATAGGGATGGCCACCCATTATCTGCTTACCTTGGATAGCTCCTTTAGAGATCTGACTGGTTCTGACTGAAACCTGTACAGGATTCACTGCCCCACTGACATTGGAGCCACCAGCCTCCACTGCGTTTCCTTTCAATTGGGAGATGTGGAGAATTAAATTTGGGACCCTCTGCATACAAAACATGCATGCTCCCACTGCCCTATGGCACCCCCCACCAACGTATTTAGTGCAATAGAAGGAGTAGAAAATGTGCTATCCAACAAACACATGACTCAGAGAACCTTCAGATTGCAAAACAGTAACTATAAAAGATGTCCACAATGACCTTAGCCTAGGGTGTCCACTCATCGCCCCAAAACAGGAAACACATTACCAATCCATGAGCACACAAATTTGCACAAAATTTTCATAAATTTTCATTTATACATCTAGATGCAGATTTAGAAACAGTTACGAGAATTTAAAACAGAAGCACATTACATATCTCACTATAGTGGGGAAGATCGTGAAAGCCTCCTCAGTCAGAGAGCTTCAGCTACTGGGCGGTATAGAAATGTAACAAATGAATGAATGAATGAATGAATAAATAAAAAAATTAAATGCTGGTTGTTGATGGGTAACTTCAAGGCCTCTTTTTAAAGGGTTCTTTATCTTTAAACTGGACTTGGACTGAAAGTCCCATCAAACAGAGCTGGGCTAGGCAACCTGGTGCCCTCCAGAGGTTTTGGACTACAACTCCTGTCAACCCCAGTCAGCTTGACAAATGGTAAGGTGTTATGGGAGTTGTAGTCCAAAACATCTGGAAGACACCACTTTTCCAAGTACTGAAATAGAAGATGCTTTTCAAACTGAGGGTTGTCCTCTGTGAAGAAGGCCACATGGTCAACCTACTGTAACCTGCAGCTGTCTTTCCTCAAGGTACAATGCCTTAACACATCCTAGTTTTAAGGCGACAGAAGAGAAGGACAAGAAAGGAGGAAAGAGGAGACTTGAAAAGGACAGCTGCCAATGCATCCCCAAAGCAAATCAAGGAAAGATTCCAAGTCTCCTCAAACTGATGGACGTTGCCTTTGAGGCCTGCTTGGAAAGATCTGGTTGGCCACTGCTGAAAATGGGATATTTCTGGATGAGATGGATGCAGTGGAGGCTGGTGGCTCCAAAGTCATCAGGGCAATGAATCCACTCTGGGTTTCAATCAGAACCAGTCAGATCTCTGAAGGAGCTATGGAATTCCAGTATGGTGTAGTGGCTAAAGTGTCAGACTGGGAGTCGGGAGATCCGGGTTCTAGTCCCCACTCGGCCATGGAAACCCACTGGGGGACTTTGGGCCAGTCACAGACTCTCAGCCCAGCCTACCTCACAGGGTTGTTGTTGTGAGGACAAAACGGAGAGGAGGAAGATTATGTACGCCGCCTTGGATTCCTTGGAGGAAAAAAGGAAGGATATAAATGCAATACTAAATAAATAAATGATAATTCCACTGACACTGGAGCTGCCATCTTTGGTCTGAGCAAGCTGGACTCTTCTTAAGTTCTTTCCTCAGGCACACCCCTCGTCCCTTTTCCCATAACGGATGTGTATCTGTTGCTCCTGCTTTTCATCACTTTCCCCCAACCTTGTGCCCCTCCAGATATGTTGGACCACACCATCCACACACAAGGGGGGTGGGTGTAAGCAGGCTATTTTTCAGAACATAGTACATTCAAGTACATTGTTGGTGCTATATAAATAAATAAATAATAGTAATGACCAAAACAACAACAAACCTCTAGGAAAAAACGCCCTGAAGAAGAATACGCCCCCTCCCCATCTACCCCAACCCCTCAAAAACCAGGACTGAGCATGCTCAGTTGCCACGGAAGACTGTCTGATTGTTGGAAGGGGGGAATAATGGAAAATTGTGGGGGGGGGGAGAAAAGAGGGGAATTTAATGGAATATCTTGGGCATGCTTGGCTGGCTGAATCCCTGAACAGGAGCATCCCATAGCAAGGAGGTGTGCTAAGTTCATTGCAGAGCACATGGTTTTCATGCAGAATGTCCCAGGTTCAATTCCTGGTGTCTCCTGCTAGGGCTGAAAAAGAGGCCTGCCTGAAACCCTGCAGATCTGCTGATGCCAGTCGGCATACAGCTAAATGGCTCAATTGGTATGATTTGGCATAAAGCACCTTTCTGTGTTCCGCACTGCAACATTCTGTTGCAGGCCGCGCTAGTTTCATTCAATGTTGGTTCTGGCGTTTTCCGACAACGCCTGTGAACCTCCAGCAGGGGGAGCCTGTCCCAAACAGGTTGCCAACACTTCTTTTGTGCCCAGAGGCAATTAAGACATCCCCTACTTTTCTAATGGTTCATTTTCTCATGCCTGCTTCTTTATTTTCCCCACGTAATCGATGGGAAAAGCTCTCTCTCTCTCTCCCTCTCCCAGCACGGAAACAATAATACGCCAGTTGCCATTTCGCCTTATCACTGCCAAGCCTTAAGTTCTGCCTTCAGGCCCTAAATTGACATCACAATCACCGCAGGTATCAAGGAAGGTTTATAAATAGCTCGGAGCTGGCTTAACCCTTGGGATGAGGGCACTTCACCTTTTCACTCTATTAGAACAGCAAATTGCCCAGTTCCCCCGGAAAACAGGTTACGTAATCCAGATCCGATGGAAGGAAGGAGAAAAAGCAACAGGATTGCAACGGACTGGGAGGGATATGGGCATCCCTGCAAAGACTCGCTGTGAAAGTGGCTGGTAGAGATAACCAAAGCTGGGGGGGTCGCAGGACAGCTTTTAAAAGAGCCCACTGTTCTTGGCGGCGAGTTCTACGGAGGTCCGCCCTTCCTTTTCCCCTCGGTGAATGAAGACATGGGCGTGATTGAATGACTTCTAATGTTTAATGACACGTTTGCTCCAGTTCCTTGTAAACTTTACACATGACTGCGCTGATCTCTTTCTAGCCAATCCTAGAGGCCAACTTCTTTTGTGCCTACAACAAAGGGAATAAGGGTGGAAAAGGCGGCCAGGGGTGGGTGGGGGGGGGAGGAGGGGGGACGGGGACAGCCGCGGTGGCAAAGACACACAATCCGCATACTCAGATCCCGGCTAGAGCTACCAAGAAGGGGCTTTTTAAGGGTTTCACTTTCTAGCAACTGCTCCAAACCTGGATTTGTGAACAGCTGGATTTGGGGAGTTCACCAGAATGAGGGTGACTGTATGGAAAGGAGGATAGGGCTCCTGTATCTTTAACAGTTGTATAGAGAAGGGGATTTCAGCTTTTGTGGTCATGCAGCACCTGGTGAAATTCCCTCTTCAACACAACAGTTAAAGTAGGGTGACCATATGAAAAGGAGGACAGGGCTCCTGTATCTTTAACAGTTGCACAGAAAAGGGAATTTCAGCAGGTGTCATTTGTATATATGGAGGACCTGTTGAAATTCCCTCTTCATCACAACAGTTAAAGCTGCAGGAGCTACACTAGAGTGACCAGATTTAAAAGAGGGCAGGGCACCTGCAGCTTTAACTGTTGTGATGAAGAGGAAATTTCATCAGATTCCCCATATATACAAATGACACCTGCTGAAATTTCTTTTTCAATACAACTGTTAAAGATACGGGATCCCTGTCCTCCTTTTCATATGGTCACTAGAGTGACCAGATACAAAAGAGGGCAGGGCTAATATTTGGCCTACACATGTTGGATTCCATGAACATCCATGTTCCTTCCAATATGTAAAAATGGAAGCAGGGAAGCGGTCCGGAGGAAGGACAGGTTGATGCAATCTTGCTGCCCCACTGACTTTACAGGCTTCCTCCAAAGGTGACCGCAGTCCTGTTTTCGTTTGCACAAATTAGCTCCTTGCCATCAATTGCAAAGCCATACGATAGCAACAATGTGTTGCTTTCAGCAGCCGGTGGCGAGCGCATTATGCCAGCAACTGTCTGGCCACAATTGCTCAGAAGACAAAAGCCGTCACATAATCCCCGCACTCTGTGTGAAATAAGTACGGTTGCGATAAATAAAGCACTTTTTGCTGGAGGATTAATTCCCTTTTTAGAGGTAACCCTGTTTTGTTTTGTTCATGATCATCCTTTTTAATCGGCACAGACTGAGAATCAAAACAGACCCGTAAAAGCCTTCCTCCCCCCCTTCGCTTTGACGCACATTTCTCCAAGATGTATCAATCCGTATCATCTCTCACACAATTAAAGCACCCCCACCCCCAAACGACCCCCACCCACATCATTTGTTAGCCATACACAACTTTTCAAAACTGAAATCAAACATGCCACGATTTAATGCGACATGTTTTAAGATGGAGTTTTTATGCATTTGTTCGCCTTTATATATTCTTCCCTTCCCCCTTTGCCAGCTTTAGGGTGGGGAAGGAAACTGGCAGGATAAATGGAAACATTTTACCTCCAAAGAGTATTGATCAAGGGATGATTCACACAACCGTTTTGGGGTGGGGAAAATGACCAAGGCAGGACATTCCCCTTTGGAATGTATATGATAAAAGTGCTCTTTGAACATGGTCCTTTATGGTAAGGCATGTGAACCATTCCTGACCAGGGTGGCTACATAACCACAGTTTAAACACGCTCATTAACTATTTGCTGCAAAAAGCTTAGTGACCTAACCATAGCTTAGTGTGTTGTCTGAACAGGCCCTGTAAGTTATGGTATCCTAATAACATACCAGCTTCTTTCAGGCCATGGCCATTGATGATGGCTTTAAGCAAATAATGAGGATGATGTGAATTAGCAAAGTTTCATCCAAATTTTGCTTGAGGTGAAATTTCAAGCTGAATTTGAGAATGTTCTTCATCAAATGGGGGGGGGGGGAAATCAATTTGGGCCTAATCCACACCAAGCAGGATATTGCACTATGAAAGCGGTATATAAAAGGCAGGAGCCACATCACTGCTTCATAGCGATATTGAAGTGCACTGACAACTGTGGGGGCCCACTGACACAGATCATATACTGCTTTCATACTGCTATATCCTGCTTGGTGTGGCTCCTGTCTTTTATATACCGCTTTCATACCACTTTCATAGTGTAATATCCTGCTTGGCGTAGATTAGGCCCTGGGGGATTCATGCAGTCAGCAGCAACGAGTGAGCATACTAAAAATAAAATAGGCCCTTTGAGGGTTTTTTTTTGAAACACCCCAAAAACTTTCAGGGGGTGTTCTAGTGTTTGAAAGTAACACTTGAAAGGGGGGCTGATTTACTCTGCTATCTGCTACATTGTCCCCACTGCTGCAAGGGGAAAAAACCCCTTACCTTTTGGAAGTGAGACAAGGGATTAATCGCTATGGAAGAAAGATGCTTCTGACTGTTCCGTGATCGCCACTCATGGGGCACCCCTGCCCACGGGGGCAGAGGCGGTTTTTTTAAATGACATGACTATTCGTCGTGAGCCATGCGCAGGAGCGCAGATGTGGACCACTCCTTCGAATATGTGCTCCTGCACAGAGAATCGTTGTATGAAAAGAAAACCAAACACACCTGGCAGTGAAACACGCCGATACCCATGGACACATTCCTAACAGGTGATTGGCTCTTCTGCCGTCTGTACTCCCTCCGGCGTCCTCTAACTAGAAGGTGACCTCTGACTGTTCGCTGGAAACCGGGCAAGGGGCGAGCCGAATGGCCGCCGGAAAGCCCACGCAGCCTCCATCGCGGGGATTACCTGCCACCACCACGCAGCAGCGAAACCACAGGGTTTAGTGGCGGTGCGGCACCAAAGCAGCACCCCGAAGGCAGGCTCTGGGTCTTGCTTTGGGATGGGGGCTGTATCACATTTTGCTTTCTGCACCGAGGAGAAAACAGCCTGCAACAGTCCGGCAACAAAAGTGGAACTCTGAGTGAAGGTGCTCTAACTTCGTGCAATGAAGGAGAAGCAGAATGTGCCAAATTGTGGAAAAGCTCGGGGAAATAATGATTATTACCTCTGTTGATTGCCTAGTTTTGACTAATTCATTCTTACAGTGTGTGTGTGTGTGTGTGTGTGTATGAGTGAGTGAGGGAATATGAAGAGAACTGCATTCCAGTTACCACAATCTTGTCTTGCAAGATACCTCCCTCCTTGAATTCCCATTTGGGATGTGGTCTTGGCAGTATTTATCTATGCTGGGGGTAGGTGTGTGTGTGGGGGGGGGAAAGGAGCTTTCATTTCTCAGATTTAGTGGCAAGCCCAAACTTCAACAGACTTGGCGACCAGCCAAAGTGGAGGAGAAAAATAAAAGTTGCTTCATAAACTTTCCTTTGTCCCAGAAAGAAAATGTTTTCTGACATTTTGGGGGGTGGGTGGGTGGATGAGTGGGGGGTGGGGCAAGTGCGTTCACTTAAAAGTCGAGAAAAAGAAAAGTGAGGAGAGGGAAATGAAGGTGGAGACAGAAATTGCCAGGCAGACTAGTGATTCAGGTTTACAAGAAACAGTACTGGTCACAGGGATGAGTAAGTGGTATTCTGAGTCGTAATGATTTATAGTTAAGTACACTTGAAAGGCAATGTTCTATATGGATGAAGTGTTGGATTGCTAGAAGGCCCAGATGGGAGATGAGAGGTTGGGGACCCCTTGGGCATTTGGGAATGCAATAAGAAAGCCACTGGTGCTATGGGAAATCTGACAAATTATATGCTGGGAAGTGTGGCAACTTCTTTCTAGTATTGTCAGCTCTAGAAAGAAGCTCAGAAGTTATGAGTCAACCATGATTCCCATTATGATAGTTGCATGCCCAACTCTTGAAATAAGTAAGACTGCAGCTGGGTGGAGCGTACACACACAACCACACACACACACTCTCATCTTCATGCATGACAGATGCAAAGCTCCAATTTCTAATAGGAATACTGTGCGCACGCTGGAATACAGGAATTGTGACTCGTCATGAATGGCTGTAGTCTCATTACCTGTCTTAACCATGTGTAACTGCATTTGCTGGCATTCATTCACTGCTATCCTTGGTTCTCACCATCAGGAGCCACCAGGCTACATTGTAAGTCCTGCTTAGAGTAGACCCACTGACAGGATGGGGCTTAAGTTAGTCATGGCTGAGTTATGTACCGTTCATTTCAATGGTTTTACTCTAACTAGGCCTTACGTTGGATTTCACCCCTTGAGCCTGTGCCCAGCTGCCCCATCTGGCGAGCCACCAGAACTATGGTTTCGAGCAGCCTTCTTCAACCTGGGCCGGATCTACACTATTGCTTTAAAGCGCTTTATAACAGTTTTATAGCGCTTTAAAGCAGTTACAGTGCTTTATAACTGTTATAAAGTGCTTTAAAGCAGTAGTATAGATCCGGCCCTGGTGCTTTCCAGATGTGTTGGTCTGCAACTCCCATGGTGTCGAGCCAGCATGTCTGATGACTAGGGTGGCCACTTAAACATTGCTAAAAGAGGAACTGCATCGTACACACACATACAGAGAGCAAAAAAGGACACTACATAACATTTGCACATGCACATTTATATTCAGAGGTGCACATTAAGAAATAATAACTATACTTTTAAAAGAAATGCAATACATCTCACCATAGTTGAGAAGACTGACCAGGCAACCTGTGTGTCTGCTTAGATTTCCATCTAATTCGTGATGGGCTAATTTTTTATTATTATTATTATTATTATTATTATTATTATTATTATTATTATTTATTATTATTATTGCATTTATATCCCACCTTTTTTCTTCCAAGGAACTCAAGGCAGTGTACATAATCCTCCTCCTCTCCATTTTATCCTCACAACAACAACCCTGTGAGGTAGACTAGGCTGAGAGTCTGTGACTGGCCCAAAGTCACCCAGTGGGTTTCCATGACCGAGTGGGGACTAGAACCCGGATCTCCCGGCTCCCAGTTCAAGACTTTAGCCATTACACCACACTAATGTTAAGGCCCCTGCTACTCTCCCTCTTTATGGTTATTTCACTTTTAAATTATAACTGCATTGGACCCATCAAATAGAGCAGGGGGAGGCAGAAAGTTGATCTTGAGATCTTACGGACTTCAACTCCAAGCATCCCTGACCATTGGCCATGCTGGCAGGGGCTTCTGGAAACTGATCTACCTTCTGCCTACCTCTGAAATGGAGGGCCCCTTCAAGTAGAGGACTGGGCAATGGCAGCTCTGAAAAACAGAGGACTGTCCTCTGTCAAGTAAAACACCTAGACACCTTATGCATGGCCATGATGGCTGAGAGTCATGGAAGCGTAATCCACCACATGCAGAGGGCACCAGGTTGGAAAAAGATGGTTTGGTGCATCATCCTGGCCAATGAAGTGTTTTCAGGCTCTGGACTGGCCCTGCCCACCAAGGCCGGTCCTTCTAAGCAGGAAACGGCTTCCTGGATCTTCCTGGATGGCCAACAATTTGGATGGCTTTAAAAGGGGTTTGGATGAATTCCTGGAGAAGGCTACCAATGGCTACTAGTCCTGATGGCTATGTGCTACCTCCAGTATCAGAGGCAGTAAGCCTGTGTGCACCAGTTGCTGGGGAACATGGGCAGGATGCTGCTGTTGCACCGTGTCTTGCTTTTAGGTCCCTGGTCAACTTTTGGTTGTCCACAATGTGAACATAAAGTTGGACTAGATGGACCCTTGGTCTGATCCAGCCTGGCTCTTCTTGTGTTCTTCACCTCTGGCTCCTGGTCTTGTCTACTTCCTTGACCACAGCTCCCAGCCCTGGCACTCTCTTTCTACCTTCTGTTGTCCAGGCAATTTAAATAAAGAATACACATTTAAAAATAACATCCATGTATAGGTTAGGATTTTGTGTCCTGAGATATCTTTGCTGCAACATCTGTTGGATTACAGAGCTGGAGCAAAGAGAGAACACAGTTAGTTGGTTGGGTTCTGCTTGTGCTCTGTCAACAAGAATCTACTGGAAAAATAAAATAAGTTTTGGCTGAGCAGCTACTGAGCATGCTTTTCATCTTGAGCACACACACACATACACCCACCCACCCACCCACCCTTCATTAATGAGTTTCTACAATTCAGCCACGAGAAGTAATTCTACAGTTACACCTCCCCATGGATTTGCAAAAGTGTTACCTCAAACATAAAACATGCATATTTGAAGGGCTGCTTTTAGTTTGCTATTAAGTCTTTCAAAACTGTAATGCTAATGAGCTGTGTTCTCTGACGAAGGAAAGTATTTTTTACTTGAAAGGAAGGCTGAAGCAGCAGAAGAATGTGAAGCATGGGGGAAGACCATAGCCTGGGAGATAGAGCCTGTGGTTTATGTATGTATAAAATCTAGGGTAGGCCACGGGTCTACTGTACAGAGGACAACCCTTGGTTTGAAGGGCTGTCTCGTTCAAGTCCAGTTTAAAGATAAAGGGCTTCTCTACACGAGCCATTTCAAGCATGCTTGTGACTGACCACTCATGGGAGTTTCTGGGTAGATTACATGACCTTCATAACAGCCAGGATGTCTCCCGCCCTCCCCCAATCCCATTTTCAAAAAGATTGGAGATAAACTGGAATAACCCCTTAATGACGCAAAATCAGCAGTGTGTAAAGCTGGAGTTGCGCTATGAACTTGCTGAGATCGGAGGGTAGGGTGACCATGTGAAAAGGAGGACAGGGCTTCTGTATCTTTGACAGTTGTATAGAAAAGGGAATTTCAGCAGGTGTCATTTGTATACACACAGCACCGGGTGAAATTCCCTCTTCATCACAACAGTTAAAGCTGCAGGAGCCCTGCCCTCTTGACCAGATACAAACAAGGGCAGGGCTCCTGCAGCTTTAACTGTTGTGATGAAGAGGGACTTTCACCCGGTGCTGCATGCATACAAATGACACCTGCTGAAATTCCTTTTTCTTTACAACTGCTAAAGATACAGAATCCCTGTCTTCCTTTCCATATGGTCAAGCTATCAGAGGGAGAATAGGATAAAATGCCTCCCTGCAACAAAGGGTGACTGATCTGATCCCTCACCCCACCAAGGGCACCCTTTTTAAGTTCAATGGGCTTACTTCCAAGTAAGTGTGCCTAGGGTTGCAGTCTTACAGCACAGTTTTACAGCTACTCAGAAGTAAGTCCTGGCTTTCCTGGGGTATGCGAGGAAATGGTACAAGAACAAGTTAAGTGACGAAAACAAGACACACACACACACACACCACTCCTTTGTACACATGCCAGGAAGGGAGATGTTCCCTCGATTTCAACCAGCTGTCTGCCATTTAAAGGATGTGTTACTTTTGAAGTGAATTTCAAAATTAGGGAATATTCTGCTCTGAGGAATGCCAAATATTTTTGGATGCCAGTTGCAAAGATGAATTGTGCTGCTGGGATTTGTTTTTAAATTGGCTTAGGAACATCTGTGGGGTTTGCAAGATTTCAGATTCCCACCCCTCTCCGTCATGCCTCAAAATCACAGGAAGGAGGGAAGCGGACCAGGATCTTAACCAGCCCCAGCGGTGGCAATTTGAGAATGCTGAGGGCCAAATCTGATTCATCAGTGCGCTGTTTTGAATCTGCGACGACTCCATTAAGTGATTAATCATACCAATTACTGCCTTTTCTTTTTTTAAAAAAATAATGGATTTGGATCTCTGTCCATCCTTGGATTCGCTAGGCTTCGGCCTTAGCTAGACCTAAGGATTATCCCAGGCAAATGGCGGGGTCATCCCTGCCTGCTCCCGGGATCCCCTGTGTGTCATTTGGATGCACAGGGATGATCCCGGGCCAATCCCGGGATATAGGCCTGGGCTAGCCATGGCCTTCCTCAGAAAATTCCACATCATTAAAATGGTACTGAGAACTTAAGAAAGTAAGAAGCACTGTGCTGGATCAGATCAAAGGCTCACCCAGCCCAGCATTCGGTTCCCAGTTGCAAAACCAGATGCCCCAATGGGAGGTCTACCAGCCAGATGTCAGTACAATAGCACCCTCCCAGTTATATTCCCCTGCAACTAGTATAGAAGGACAAAGCCTCTGATACCAGAGGTAATATAAAGATGCTATGGCTAGTAGCCATTGCTAGCGTTATTCTCTGCTACTTTGTGTAATCCCCTCTGATGTCCAAGTTGGTGGCTAACACTATGTCTTGAAATTGTGAATTCCATGACTGCTAGGTTTGCTGTGGAGTCTTTGACAAGGTACTTTGTCAGAAGTCTTATGGAAATCCAAGTAAACAATGGCCCCATTGGGCATGTAAGGGCAGCAAATAGTTGGATGATTAACCCATAAGTTGCTGTGGTATGTGCTACCGCCTGTTTGAATATGCAACCTCCGACTGGAGGTTATTTTGTGACGTTCAGAACGGGACACTATGGGCAGTATCCCATGGTGTGATTCTGCAAGCTCAAATGGTGCTAGCGGAGCTTCTTCAGATCTTTCAGTTGTGCAAGCAGTGATGGACAATGGGTTACGCAAGGCAGGGTTACAAGCGGTTGCACAGGCATAAGGCACACCTGCTTGTGCAACTGCACTCACACAAATGTAACTTTAGTTGGATTCACCTCTGGCGCATAGTTCGGAAACTAGTTCCTGTTCGCGCAACGTCATTTGCGCTAATGGTTGGATACTACCCAATGGATTAATTGTGGGTTAAATCACTCATAGGCCATTTCTACACCAGCCTGAAAACCCGGGCTGGTCACGGCTGAGTCCCTGTGCGTCTAAATGACGCACAGAGACTCCCGGGAGGAAGGAGGGACGAGCACAGGTTTTCCCAGGGTGAAGTGTCTGCATGAGGGGGCAGGGCTGGAAGAGCGACGATTTACCCTGCCCCCCGCCCCACCCCAGAGAGCCCATTGCCATCTCCAGCAAGTGCTCTAGAGAGCCTCGCCAGCCACTTCCTCAGCAGGGCTCTTCGGACTGGCTGCCGGCCTTCTGTTGCTGCGGGGCTCGAGAGACCTCATAAGAGCTCTTGACAGAAGCAAAGGCAAGGCGGTGGCTCTCTGAGCCGGGGCTGAGGTGGAAGGGACGGAGGGTTGGGCCACCATGGTGACAAGGAGACAGAAAGGCCTATGCGTTGGAAGCACGAGTTCTGCTTCTGCTTCAGGTGGCAAGAGAAGTCACGCTGGGCTTGTGTTTAAGGACTGTACCACCACCAACCCGCACCGACATTTTACCTGCCTTACAGGCATATACATTTTACCTGCCTTTACCTGTGTTTTTAATCTCTCCTGATTTGCGCTATGTTAGTTGTCTCTTCTGACTCTTCTTCTTTTTTAATTGTGCTTTCTGCCGCAAGCCGCTTCGGATGCTTCCAAGGCAGAAATGAAACAAAATAATACATCTATCTGCAATCCTCTGGAACCAGCAAGGGTAACCAACATTTTACTGATTGTGGTTTAACCACCGCAATTAAAATAGATTACGAGATTAACGAGAGAAATTTGCCTCTTTCACAAATGTCACTTCCTGGATTCGTGCCTCGGGTAGAAATATACCCATCTCTTAACATTAAATCGGAGGGCTATCTCAGCTAGATCCATGGTTTAAAAGGGGGGGGGGTCTACTCGTCTCCCTCACATACTGACACAGATTCACATCTTTGCTGCCGCCCGCTCCGGCTTCTCACAGTCCTTTCCGCCAATCGGAGGTTGGATGCAGTCCCCACGGGAGCCTCAGGCATCTAACTTTGGCAAGAGCATCTCATTCCCATGGAAGGAAGCACGGCTTTTTACAACAAACCCCCCCCCCCATTCAACATGAGATGGCCACATTCTCATACGTTCTACTCATTTCCTCACAGACTTCCCTCCTTGACGAAAAGAACTGCCATCTTGTGCAGAGCAAAGGAATGTCCTCAATTCCTCTCCTCCTCCACCACCACAAACAACCTGGTGAGATAAAGTACTTAAAAGTAAATAAAAAGCATGAAAACAAACAACTCTTACTTCATACACTGTTGTTAAAATCTGGGCTAGCTGCACAGCCTTTCCCCATGTTTTATACATCTGAGGGCTGGTGTGTACCATCAATGCAGGTGGCTACTAGGAGGAGGGCCTTCTCCGCTGTGGCACCCCGGCTGTGGAACGAGCTCCCCAGAGAGGTCCGCCTGGCGCCTACACTGTATTCTTTTCGTCGCCAGCTGAAGACCTTTTTATTCCCTCAGTATTTTAACACCTAAATTTAAACTTTGCTGTTTTAATTCTGTATTTTAATCCTATATCAATTTCTGCTGTGTGGTTTTATCCTGGTTGTGCTTTTTATATTGTATTTTGTATTTGGGTTTTTAGATTGTTGGATGTTTTATTATGTTCTTAACGGTTTTAATTTTTGTGAACCACCCAGAGAGCTTTGGCTATTGGGCGGTATAATAATGTAATAAATAAATAAATAAACAAATAAACAAATAACGTCAGGAAACATGGATTTCCAAAGCAGCCTTTGTTCATAACAACCTGATGGTATGTTTTACTGTAACAGAGATCAAGTTAGACTCTTCTTCTGTATTAGAATGTTTTAAGGATGGTTTAAGGATGGTTTAATCATGTATGCTATGTTTTTAATCAGTTTTTAATGTGTTTTATATTCATTGTTGTTCCCCGCCTCGATCCAAGTGGAGAGGCGGGTGAGAAATATATTATTATTATTATTATTATTATTATTATTATTATTATTATTATTATTATTGGCTGCTGGTAGATATTACTGGGTTTGAACAACACGCTAACTCACACTTGGGGCTTGAGTGTGAGTTGTTGTTGAACCGCGAGTTGTTCGTTGAATGGTGGATTAGTGTGTTGTCTGAACTCAGGATTTTTTCTTGAACAAGCCACTTTGAGAACTCATGGTTTGCTATTGGGTTGTTCAGGGTGGTTAACAAGCCACCCTGCTCAGTCCTGCATTGAGCAGGGGGTTGGACTTGATGGCCTAATGGGTCCCTTCCAACTCTACTGTTCTATGATTCTTTATACCCGTTATTCAGGCTCCAAGCTCAAGGCGCTTACAAGAGAGAACCAAGCAGAGATATGGGAAATGGGGCAGATCTTCCATTCCTGGTAAAAGAGTGCCCCACTTCTTGCACATCTGGCCTTGCATGTGTGCCAGGGGGAGGGGAGGGGACTGCCTCATCCTCATAATAAGTGGTTTTATTAATCTGTTGAAAGCAAGATAATCAACTAAAACATTATTTAATCAGTTGGCAGCGCTACCATTTGTGTGTCTGGAAAGCTGGCATTTGACCCATTCAACAGGAGGTCAAACACTGCTCACCAGTGGTGTGTGTTGTCCCTCCTCCCGTGAGTTAGGAATTGTGTGTGTGTGTATATACATATATGTCATTGAATCAAAATTGTTGATTTGAAAGGGACCGCAAGATTCATCTAGTCCAATCCTCTGCTCTTTGCAGGAAAACCAATTAAACCATCCATGAGAGGTGGCTGTCCAGCCTTTTCTTAAAAACCTCCACAGATGGAGAACTCACAACCTCCGTAGGTAGACTGTCCCATTGTTGTACAGATCTTACCATCAGGAAGTTTTTCCTTATATTTAATCGAAATCTAGGCAGCTGTAACTTATACCCATTATTTCATGTCCTAATTTCTGTGGCCATGGAAAATAGTTCTTGCCCATCTTGTGTGTGTGTGTGTGTGTGTGTGTGTGTGTGTGCATACATACATATGTATTTACACATTTATATGTAGGGGAGTATCCGATTTTGTCTGTCTGCATGCAGCCAGCCCTGCCAATTCTGGTCTGCACATGGAAGGCCCTGGCGACCCCAGTCCACAAGCGGCCTCTACCACTCGTGCAAGGCAATATCACACTTCTGGGGGGCAAACCCTGAAACAAGTGGGTTGTGGTGTCATGCAAACTCAGACATTAACTTGGTTTCCCTTTTAGATGGTCTTTAGTCACACAGTTGTAACAAATTCTATGGCTACTCCAACATATCACAGCAAATCTAGACTACTGCCCCTGCATGTGTGCGGGGGTGAAGACGGCTAAAAGACACCCTCCAAAGACGGCTCTTTCTGATTCAAACTTGATCACAATGAAAACCTGTAGAACTAGATTTTTTTTTCTCTTTTTAAAATAATCACATTGAGGGGGGAAAAGTTTAGAGCACGAAGTTCCCTCTACTCCCTCCACAAGACAATGTTTTCGTACGTGCCCTTCATGACACTGAAGGGTGTGTACAAAAACTCTTGCGTACAAAAAAACCATCAGTAACTTTTGCTATCCTTCTACATTAATAGCTCTTACTGCTCTGCTCATGTGGTATAGAAGATTAACACATTTATAATTTATGGGTCTTTTACGGTGTAGCTGAATATTTCCACACAGAAGGCCTATTCATCACTCACTCATGAAGTCTCAACAAAGAAGGTGATTGATGGTTATATATGGTTTCTTTAGTGCTCCTGTTCTTGATGAAGTAATTTATTCTGAGTTAACCTCTCAATCTCTCTGTGCCAAGCGACACATGTGATTTCCAGTAACAACATGGACCATTTACTCTGATCTGACAGCAGAGAGAGGTCTCGAAGTGAGTCGGCGGGTCCGGGGGCCATGACACAATTAGCTGTTTTAAGGCCCTGCTACACACATATAGATGGCCAACATTTGGTTCCAGGGGCAGCGCTGCTTTATTAGAAATGTGCCTCTATGAAATACAGGAACTAAGGAGGATAAATCAGAATTAACAGAGGTGACTAGCCTTTATATGAAGTATGGCCCTATTTAGGACAGCTATGTATCCTACTTTACAGAGGACACTTCTCTATTTTAAGGGGTGTCTAGTCAGAGTCTGGTTTAAAAAGAAAGGACCATATGAAGGGAGAGGCACAGACGCTGAAGTTGCGCATGAGCAGTTAGCACCTGGAGAGTAGAATGAGAGCGTCTCTACGTTAAGGGAAATCACTTTGTTTACCCGGGGCTGTTGTGCTTCCCGGTTCTTTGGCATGATTGGTATGGGCTGCATTACATGGGAGGAGAAGGGTGACAAGGCAAAAGATCTTGCTGTTTCCCAGTGCTCCTTTAAATGCCAGACAGATTTGAATTGAAGGAGTGCCTCCCTTGCTCCCTGGCTTGTGTGCAAAGGTTCAGAAGTGGGGAGTCTTGTTTTTGTCTGCTGTAAGTCTGCAACCCTCTGTACACTTACTTGGGAGTAAGCGCCATTGAACACTATGGAACTTACTTCTGAGTAGACACATGAGAACTACTAGCACAAATCAACAGAAGGAAGAAAAAAATAATTAAAAAGGATTTAAACCTAGCACAACTATAATCTAGCATAATGGTCCTGTTCTTGTGGTGTTATAGAACCTTCTACAGTATGTCCCCATGGCACACTTACTTGGGAGTAAGCCTCATTGAACTTAAAGGGGTGCTCTTGGTGGTATGGGGGATCACATCTGTTTCCCTTTGTTGCAAGGAGGTATTTTACCCTCTTCTCCCTCCTATAGCAGAGAAAGTCCTTCCTCAGCAAGTTCATAGCACAATGCCAGCTTTACACACCGCCGATTTTGAACCATGAAGGGTTTATTTCAGCTTATTTCTGATCTTTTAAAAAATGGAATGTGGGGGGGAACTGCGGGAAACATCCCATTTCTTCATTCCATGAGTAGCCAGTTAGGAGTGTGCTATAGTTTGTTTAGGGAAGCCCTGAGAGAGCAGGTAAATGTATCACACCTGATCACACCCTTCCTCACAATGGTGAGATGTATTATGTTTCTATTTTAACTCTAGTAATGATGTCTAAATTTGCATCGAACGATAAACATACCTCAGTGTGATGTCCGTCCCTTCTTTACCCAGGCTTTCCCTTATTATCCCTTCACACCTGGGATAGTAAGCCCAAGGAGTAGGACATCACTGCCAAATGAGCTGTACACACTGACCTAGCCAACCCCGCCACAATGAATGCCAAGTGTGTTGCTGGCAATTAAATCCTAAGTGGTAGCATAAACGAAGACCAAGCTGACACACAGATTTAACTCAATAACATGCACACACAAAAAAGCTTATTATTTACAAGATGCTATTTTAGTGCTATACATGTTATTATTTATGTAAATGATTACTAAATAGACTAAGCCTGCCTCACTACCCCTCTAAATACTTCCACAAAGTCAGACGATGCTTCACCAAACCCTAAACCAGCCTTCCTCAACCTGAGGCGCTCCAGATGTGTTGGACTGCATCTCCCAGAATGCCCCAGCCAGCTGGCTGGGGCATTCTGGGAGTTGTAGTCCAACACATCTGGAGCGTCCCAGGTTGAGGAAGGCTGCCTTAAACTATCCTTTAGAGCTCTGACTGGCACCTTGGAGAGCTCCTTTAAAATTCTGACTGGTTCTGAATGAAACCCGGAATGGATTCACCACCTCACAGACAACGGAGCCACCACTGAATAGAATTGTAAATAACTGCCCACTCCCCATTTAACAAAATACCCCAAAGAATGCTACTTTTTAGGCCTGTGCACTGCGGCCCGCCTTGCCTCAGTTCCAAGTCAGTTCCAGGTCAGCCCAAGGTGCCCAAAGCTGAAGCAGATTGGTACCGAAGCCTCGGGGAGCCTCGGGCCACTTCGGAGTGGCGCTGGGCCCTCCCTCCTGCCCTCCTGGGAAAGCCGACTCAAGGCTGGACGTGAGTCCATTGGACTCACCTCTCTCTCCCCACTCGTCCTGCTCACCTGCCACTGCTGCCGCACTGTCAGCCGCAGCTGTGGTCGCATCGCTGCCGCCACGATGACTTACCAGGAAACGCGTCGTTCTCCTGAGAGCCAGGCCGCAATTTCAAGATATTGCAGGGGCTCTGTTTTTTTGTATATCTATGGCCACAAACTATGCCCTCTGTAAAGAGAAAATGGCCCTTTGTGGCCGCCGTAGTTTGTGGCCAAAGATACTAAAACAGGGTATCTACTAAAACAGGCCCCCCGCGATATCTTGAAATCACAGCCTGGATCTCAGGAGGACAATGCAATTCCAGGTAAGTCCCAGCCACAGCGGCTCTGGGTTGGGGGGACGCAGGGGTGGCGATGGAGGGGGCAGGGAGTGGGGAGTCCAATGGACTCCTGGTCAGCCTTGTTTCCAGCTTTCCTGAGTGCTGGCCACGCAGCCGTCACCCAGGGAGCCTCAAGGCTGAGTCACCTGGGGGGGAGATCTTGCTGAAGTGAGGCACTGAGGCAAGGTGGGCACCCCCCAAAGCACCCTGAGACAAAACAGCTCCCAACGCTAATCAGGGGGACCATGTACAGATCTACTACCTTTCCTCTCAGAGGCCCGGGAGTTTGCAAGTAGTGCTGTGCCGAATCCTGCCCCCTATTTTTGGGAACTTTTTTTCTCCCCGGGAAAAAGCCATTTCTTTTTCTGACTCTTTCACAGGGAGGGGGAGAATTTCAGAGAATTTTCTCCTTGGGGAGAGGACAGTATTTCCACATACCCTTTTAAAGTGTATCCAGTTGTTTAAGTGTTCTCTTTCTATTTTTTTTAACCTTCCACCCCGCCCCCGGGCAGTTCTTCCTGGATGCCTATTGGAGTCCCTGTGCCCTCACATCCTCTGACAGACATTCAGGAAGAACAAGTGCAAATGCTAGGTTTTTTTAAAATAAATAAATAAATAAATAAATGGAAAGACCCCTCAAAACTTCCTACATTTAAAAAGATATGTAGAAACACTGTCCCCTTCCCCAAGTAGGAAATTCTCCGAAATGCTCACCTCTCCCAGCTTGTTTCGCCAGACTTTTCATTCCCCCCCACGAAACGCCAAAAATGGAATAATTGAAACTGCTGTGGAGAAGCCAAATACAAAGGACTCGCCACATTCTCTGCCTCAAAAGCTTCGCTTTACTTGTTTCGAGAATGCAGGACCACGTTATTCTTCAGGCGCATTGCATCCCAGTTTGGAAGCCCGGGTTCTCTAATGAGGAGATGGGGTGTAGACCTGACTGAAGTTTCTGTTTTGTTTTGCTTTGAACCGAAGTCCGTTCCCCCTCTGCCCCCAACCCTTGCTCCAAACACAGCACCCTGGAGATGAATAAAGTGATTCATGAACTCTGCATCCTTTTGATCGCAGCACTGCAGACGTGAGGACACTGCCCCGCCACCACTACAGATCCTGACAGCAAACATTTCAGCCTCCTTAATTCCTCCCCTCCCCTTTCATACGTGACTTTAATGAACGATTAAAGTGCAAATCCAACGGTTAATGGGTCACTAATAGCTTCTGACTGGCTTTGAATTCCATTGTGGCAGCAGTGGGACGGGACCCTTTCTAGGGGGATTGGGAATAAGGAGTTTCCCAGGTGACATTAATATCTTTTTGCCTCTAAGAGTAGTGGTGGCTTTTGTGTGTGTGAACTTCTGAATATGGCTAACGTGGGATGCCAGTTAGAAAAACAGCCATAATAATAATAATAATAATAATAATAATAATAATAATAATAATAATAATAATAATAATTTTATTTGTTACCCGCCTCTCCCTCCGGATCGAGGCAGGGCACAACACAAATACAACATCATATAACTAATTAAAACATTTAAAACCAATACATCACTAAAAGCAGCACATCACTAAAAGGCAAATTTAAAATTCAAGTGGGTAGGCCTGCTGGAAGAGATCAGTCTTTATGGCTTTCTTAAATTCCGGAAGACACAAAATTGGGTGGGATAGCTAAGATGACACAAAATTAGGTGGGATAACTAATACCCTGGAAGACAGAAACAAACTTCAAAGTGATCTTGATAGGCTGGAGTGCTGGGCTGAAAACAACAGGATGAAATTTAATAGGGATAAATGCCAAGTTCTACATTTAGGAAATAGAAACCAAAGGCACAGTTACAAGATGGGGGATACTTGGCTCAGCAATACTACAAATGAGAAGGATCTTGGAATTGTTGTAGATCGCAAGCTGAATATGAGCCAACAGTGCGATATGGCTGCAAGAAAGACAAATGCTATTTTGGGCTGCATTAATAGAAGTATAGCTTCCAAATCACGTGAGGTACTGGTTCCTCTCTATTCGGCCCTGGTTAGGCCTCATCTAGAGTATTGCGTCCAGTTCTGGGCTCCACAATTCAAGAAGGACGCAGACAAGCTGGAGCATGTTCAGAGGAGAGCAACCAGGATGATCAGGGGTCTGGAAACAAAGCCCTATGAAGAGAGACTGAAAGAACTGGGCATGTTTAGCCTGGAGAAGAGAAGATTGAGGGGAGACATGATAGCACTCTTCAAATCCTTGAAAGGTTGTCACACAGAGTGGGGCCAGGACCTCTTCACTTTGTCAATCCTCTTGTATGTTTCAGCAATCAAAGGCCACAAAGTGCAGAGTGAAACATACAGTGCCATGAAATTGACATAGCGAGGCTTCATATAGGCTAATTTGACAGCCCTTGACAGTTCGAAAGATCGAGAATCGAGGATCGAGGATCGAGTTCGAGGATCGAGAACTTGACAGTTCGAGGATCGAGAACTTGACAGTTCTCGATCCTCCCAGAGTGCAGGACATGGAATAACGGGCTCAAGTTACAGGAAGCCAGATTCCGGCTGGACATCAGGAAAAACTTTCTGATTGTTAGAGCAGTACGACAATGGAACCAATTACCTAGGGAGGTTGTGGGCTCTCCCACACTAGAGGTATTCAAGAGGTAGCTGGACAACCATCTGTCAAGTATGTTTTAGGATGGATTCTTGCATTGAGCAGGGGGTTGGACTCGATGGACTTGTAGGCCCCTTCCAACTCTGCTATTCTATGATTCTATGATTCTATAAGTTGAGAAATATATTTAGGTGTCATCAGCATACTGATAGCACCCTGCCCCATGCCTCCGGATAAGTTCTCCCAGCGGTTTCATGTAAATATTAAATAGCATTGGGGAAAGGATGGCACCTTGTGGTACCAAGTTTACCTACTGAATAACAGCATATAGAAGCATTTAATTCAAATGATTGAGTGTAGACATGTTTTTCTGTACCTAGGATCAGGCATAGTCTTAAAAGATGGACATTATCTGTTGCGGTTCACAGTATTTGCCAACAACACCACAGTACACTACCACAAACAATGACTCTTTTTGAGGTTCAGAGTGCTGACCGTGCCAGTTTCAGCAGCCACATGGACCCTAGATAAAATGGAAAGCAATGCAACATCTGCACTGGAAATAAATTGTCCTGTATTTGTGTAAGTCTTCTGCCGCATATCCACACAATTATTATTTTTTTGTAATTTTTGCTTTTAACGATCATCTGTGCTCTCCTTGCTTCCTATTAGCAACATCAGATAGAGGTGTTGTGACCCACACTACCACAACTCTGTGCAACATAAAAACATTAAAACATTAGAAGAGCCGTGCTGGATCAGACCGAGGGTCCATCTAGTCCAGCACTCTGTTCACACAGTGGCCAACCAGCTGTCAACTAGGGAACCACAAGCAGAACATGGGTGCAATAACACCCTCCCACCCATGTTCCACAGCAAGTGGTGTACATAGGCTTACTGTCTCTGATACTGGAGGTAGCACACAGGCATCAGGACTAATAGCCATTGATAGCCTTCTCCTCCAGGAATTTGTCTAACCCTCTTTTAAAGCCATCCAAATTGGTGGCCATAACTACACCTTGTGGTAGCGAATTCCATAGCTTAACTATGCACTGTGTGAAGAAGTCCTTCCTTTTATCCGTCCTGAATCGCCCCCAAATCAGCTTCATGGGATGACCCCCAGGTTCTAGTATTATGAGAGGGAGAAAAATGGTGGAAACACCAGAGGAGGCCAGCCAATACAACCAAGGCAGATGGGATAGGCAGAGAGTTCAAGGTGGACCACCAGGAAACTTTCCAAAGGTACTTGGACATGAGATTTCTAGGAACTGTTATCTTCTTATATAAGAATACGGCAGTGTGAGGCTTATTACTCAAGATCTACCAGACCGATTTTGCTCATTTATGTTTTGAACTGAGGCATGAGCAGTATAGACATGCAGAAAATTGTGAGAGTTTGAAAAGTTTCAAAGGCTGAACTTTAATAGTAATTAATCTCCTCTGTTCCAAACTGGCAGGGCAGTCCCTCTGCCAGTGGGATGATGGACAGCCCTGCTCAGCCAATCAGCATGGTGCAAAGACC
Organism: Elgaria multicarinata webbii; assembly: GCF_023053635.1. NCBI lineage: Eukaryota > Metazoa > Chordata > Lepidosauria > Squamata > Anguidae > Elgaria > Elgaria multicarinata. The sequence goes on along the minus strand of NC_086175.1, from coordinate 121,166,041 downwards.
TGCTCTGGCTGCAGCCACGTGGTTAGGCTGTCACAGCCAGCAGGGGAAGGGGACAGAGGCGATCGATCAGTGCATACAAGGGGGGCAGGGCTGCACCACATGCAAATTTCAGAGGGGGGATTCACTATGCATGAGCTACACTATTCAACGCTCTGCGGTGAGGGAATCAAAGGGCAAAATAGCGGGAAAGGAGCAGGACTACTAGTTACCTGCCTCTCCACAGGGAGAGGCGGGTAACAAATAATAATAATAATAATAATAATAATAATAATAATAATAATGTATCATTATCTGTGGCCTGTTCATACAAAATGGGTAAAATTCATGGCGCATGGCTATGAACATAAATTCAGCTACTACCCTTGGAAGACAGTCATGGCCTCCGTAGATGCTAGTATTTAAATAGTTGTTAGGATCTACTGCTAGACAATTACCGATAACTATGCCAACAGAGTATTTTCCTCGGGACTGAATCGCACGCATTTACTATGGTTGTCCACACTTCCCAGCAATATGTGTGGCTGCTCTTTCAAGCTTCAGGCTATGAATGCACACAGTTCCTGGTCTCAAAATATATTGCTCTGTGCTGGAGAAATAGAGCTAGCAGGTGTCTAAAAGAGGTTGGTTACATCCAAAACCCTTCCTGAAGTTTGTATTGGAACAAGGAAAAAGTACAGCCCTATTCAGGTGTTCTGAAATTTCTCCTCATGTGCAGCCCCCTCCACTTCCACCCCCAACGTTCACACACTGAGAAGGAAGGTCTAAGGTTGAATCGTAAGAACGTTTAGATGAACAGGGTTCCAGGCCTTCCTATGTTTCCCAACCGTGGGAACAACTGACTGGAAATAAAGCCCTATGAGGAGAGACTGAAAGAACTGGGGCATGTTTAGCCTGGAGAAGAGAAGATTGAGGGGAGATATGATAGCTCTCTTCAAATCCTTGAAAGGTTGTCACACAGAGTGGGGCCAGGACCTCTTCACTTTGTCAATCCTCTTGTATGTTTCAGCAATCAAAGGCCACAAAGTGCAGAGTGAAACATACAGTGCCATGAAATTGACATAGCGAGGCTTCTTATAGGCTAATTTGACAGCCCTTGACAGTGTCAGGTCAAGAAAAGGGGGACCCCCAGGTGATCCCCAGGGTTTTAAGTGGTGAACTGACACTTGTGGCCTGCCCTGCTTCCATTCCACATTTTCCGAGCCTCCAGCAAGTCCTTTCCTGAGTGATCTAGGCTCCTCCCACTTTTCACGGCTCCCATTACTGATCCGAATGGGAACCAATGTAGAGCACCCACTCTCATTCATTCGTGCGAGGTACTGGTTCCCCTCTATTTGGCCCTGGTTAGGCCTCATCTTGAGAATTGCATCCAGTTCTGGGCACCACACTTCAAGAAGGATGCAGACAAGCTGGAGCGTGTTCAGAGGAGGGCAACGAGGATGATCAGGGGTCTGGAAACTAGGGGTGTGCACGGACCCCCTGCTCCGCCCCGTGGGCCGATCCGGAAATTTTGGATCGGACCGCTCCGCCCCGCCCGAATCGGAGCTCCGCAGTGGAGGGGAGTGGCGCCAGGTAAGGCCGGGAGAGGAGGGCGGGGAGGTTACTTGGCCCTGCCGCTGTCGCCGCCCGTGCGATGGCGGCAGAGCCTGATAAGGGACCAAGGGGGAGGGGGGCCTTTCCTGCCTCCGTCCGCGGTCCGTCAGCTTCTTCAAATGAGCCCGCAGTTCAACCAGGAAGTCTGGGCTGCAAGTGCAGTTGAACCGCGGGCTCAATTGAAGAAGCCGACGGACCGCGGACGGAGGCAGGTAAGGGAGAGGAGGGCGGGGGGGGGCAACAGCGGCAGGGCCCGGTAAACCCCACTTACCTTTCCGGCGGAGCTCCGGATCGAGGCGAAAGATCCGCCTTCACCTCGATCATCTTCGCCATGCTCCGCCGGCCCCCCAATCCTCTTCGCCTCCGCCTTAAGGGGAGGCGAAGCACCCCGCTCCGCTTCTAATTCGCTGGTCCGATTAGAAGCGGAGCACATCCTTACTGGAAACAAAGCCCTAGGAGGAGAGACTGAAAGAACTGGACATGTTTAGCCTGGGTAAGAGAAGATTGAGGGGAGACACATGATAGCACTCTTCAAATCCTTGAAAGGTTGTCACACAGAGGAGGGCCAGGATCTCTTCTCGATCCTCCCAGAGTGCAGGACACGGAATAACGGGCTGAAGTTACAGGAAGCCAGATTCCAGCTGGACATCAGGAAAAGCATCCTGATGGTTAGAGCAGTACGACAATGGAACCAGTTACCTAGGGAGGTTGTGGGCTCTCCCACACTAGAGGCCTTCAAGAGGCAGCTGGACAACCATCTGTCAGGTATGCTTTAAGGTGGATTCCTACATTGAGCAGGGGGTTGGACTCAATGGCCTTATAGGCCCCTTCCAACTCTGCTATTCTATGATTCTATGACTGCACATGTTACAATGTTGAATGTAGTCAAATGTATTTACAACCCCTTTAAGACCTTCCTGTTCCACGTGGGAAGAATGTGGGTGGAGGGGGCAAGACAGCACCTGCAGCCCCACCTCTCCACGGATATAATTTCAGAATATCTGAAAGGGCTTACATGACGAAACACATAACATGTGGAGCAGAGGCGAGGCAAATGGGTGGGTTTGTCCTCAAACGAAACTTCTAGGAATTCCGAGGGGAGATAAAACATTTAATGGGATTAATAAAATTGCGTGACTTTGTGACTGGGTATGTGTGTGAGAGAGAGTTTGTGTGGTATCGCTCAATGCTACCAAGGCTCACCTGAAGTGAAATTCGAGGTAAAGTTGGAAGATTCTGCTCATGTTAGAATTATGAGGGAAGTTTTAATCAGGAGTTTTGAGGAGGTGAGTGAACTTTTGTAGGGTGAATCAGCATGCACGCACGCACACACACACACACACACACACACACATAGAACACACCTGCAATTTCAGCCAAGTGCGCACAATGTGTCCTATATTCCACTGGGAATGGAGAAAAAAATGAGAAAAGATAAACTGTTTGTGGTGTCTCTTCTACGAAAAAGCAAAACAAAACAGCTAGAACAAGAACAACCCACCACCCCCGCCTGTACAGTAACAAAAATTACTTTGCGCATTCCCAATTTTCCAAGAAACCAAGCAGTTCTCCTTTTATTTTATATCTAGTCCCTAAAGATGGCAAATTTCCTACCCTCCCAGGCTGACACCAAGTAACTATGAAATCAGAGAAATAAGCCACTTGTACTTCCACTTAGTAAAATGGTAGCTGAAAAATTCATGACTCAAAGTAGGCTTTAGAGCCAGAAAATTATGGCAAATTATCAGCTCTGACTAAAAACAATGTATATATTTATGAAGCCTACAAATGCAATGCCCCCTTTGATAGCAAAAAGGAGGATATAGCACTATGAAAACGGTATGAAAGCAGTATATGGTATGTGTCAATGGGCCCCAACAGTTGTCAGTGCACTTCAATACCACTATAAAGCAGTAGTGTGGCTCCTGCCTTTTATATACCACTTTCATAGTGCAATATGCTGCTTGGTGTAGATTAGGCCCAGGAGGAGGAGGAGGAGGATTAGGATTATATTTATTTGTATCCCGCCTTTTGCCCAATACTGGGCCTCAAGGTGGCCTTACAAATTTTAAAACATATACATTTTAAACCTAGGAAAAGAAATGTAGAAAAAAATACAGTATTAAAACATAAACTTTACAAGTCCTTAACATAGATGGAGGATCAGATTATTCTCCAAAGGTCTGCTGGAACAAACAAGTTTTTGCCTGCTTCTGAAAGCACATCAAGGAGGGAGCCAGTCTAGCTTCCCCAGGGAGTGAGTTCCAAAGCACTGGAGCAGCCACCGAGAAGGCCCTCTCCCATGTTCCCACCAAGTGCGCCTGTGAAGATGGTGGGACTGAAAGAAGGGCTTCTCCAGAAGATTTCAAAGCATGGGCAGGCTCATAAGGGAGAATACGGTCTTTCAGATAACCTGGACCTGGTTTGATATCCTGGTCTGTTAAAAACTGTGAATGGAAGCTATAAATTGCCTTTCTTTATGTGCAAGTAAGGGAGAAAGGGAGGGGGAGTACGTTCTTGAGATTTGGCACGGATTGTGCGAATAATAACAAACAATGGTTATTATGTCTGATTTGGACTGCCGTCAGAAAGCTGAGATGGTTAGAAAAAGGATTAGTGTTCATGAAATCTGTAACCTTTATTATTATTATTATTTATTTATATAGCACCATCAGTGTACATGGTGCTAACCCTAACCTTTCACACAGCTCTCCCCTAGCGGCACCCTAGTAAAACTATAAGGAAAAAAGGTCTTTCAATGCACCCTTGAGACATCAGCAATCCTCACCTTGTGCCACTTCTTCTATTTACATGTCTCAACATTCTGAGGTCAAACAGGGGAAAAAAACTGAGCCAATGTTGCAGTTTTCAGCACTGAGTTCAGTTTTCAACACTCAGTTTCCACCACTGAGTGTTTCTCTTGCTAATAAGTGCTACTCTGCAGGGTTTCTTTATAGGAAGCCACTAATCATCGATCAATGATCACAGGTTGGGTGCATGTGGAAATAGCAGCTTGAGAGGGGTAATTCAGATAATAAAAATGGCATGGGGCCATTTGACCATGGGGCCTGCACCATGGTCCTGAGCCATTCTTTAAATAACAAGGAGATCCAGGGCTGGTATCAAAGGTAGGCATGACTGTGAACCCTACCGAAGACCCACACCTGAACTGGGATCCCCTGGATTTGCATCTCTTCTTCATCACTGTAACCTTTCCCGTTGGTCTGCCCAGACATCGCTGGGGGTGAAAAGGAAGAGCAGGAGATGCCACTGCCTACCTGTTCACTAGCTCTTTACCTGTCAAGCAAGCAACTGGTAGCAATGATAAGAACGAGGGGGAGAAGCAATAGCAGCTGTTGACAGGGCAGTGAGAAGGGAGGGTCGCTGAGAGAGGGGAGCATTGAGGGTATCTTTCCCTAGGGGCCCTCAAAAACATGTATGGATCTCTCACTGCCTCCTTTCGTTCAGGCCCAATATTGTAGGGCATTAATCAAGAAAACCTACAAGTCTAAGGCTGGGTGAATGCCCTGCGTCCTGTTCCCGTTCTGCTCGCCGGATTTTCGTTGGTTGCCTGACCCCTGCAGGTGTGCGGGGCGAGCCGCCAGACAGTTCACGGGTGCTAGGTGAGAGCTCATGGCTTTTTTTTTTTTTGGTCCACGAGCTGTGATTTGCACACACTTGTGGCTGGGAATATGTACAGAAATCGGGATTTGTGCAAATTCACGGCCCTAAACAGTGCCATTTGCGTAAAATTGCAGGCGTAAAACAGAATTTTGTGCAAATTGTGTGATTTATGGCCACAAATAGGCACAAATCCCAATTTCCCTCAATGCTCCCAGCTGTGAATTTGCTCAAGTGCCCCCCCCCCCGCAAAAAAGGTGGGAATCTGTGAGCTTCCACGACTTGGCAAGCACCAAGTTGAGCTAGCTCAGGGATCTACAAGCTGGCACCTGGGGGGCCGAGCTGGTGAAAACTCACCGAGCGCCATCCCCCAAACGGATTCCTCTGACATCCCTACCTACAACAAATCCTGAATGTTGGTGTGACTATGGTTCTGTTCCCAGCCCAGCCATAATTCTGCCTCCCAGTTTGGTCTCCTTGCTCCTTCATTAGTAGCCACTGTGGTGAGGTGCGTGTATGTGTGTGCAAAGAAGGAGACAAGGGTGCTTTTAGCAATTGCTTGCTGCAGCTTAATAAAAACAACCGTACACCATTTCCCTGCACGGCTTCCAAAGCTACAGAAGCTTATGAAAGTCCCATTGTCTCTCCTTTGTGTTGACAGATTGCTGGAGACGCTTTGTTGTGGCTGAATGAAAGGTTTAGCAAATGTTGTCTGCTGGGACACTTTGGGGATATGTTTTGTGGGGGTGTTAAAAAAAAATCATGTTCAAAACATGGCAAAAAGATGGAGAGAGAAAAACACTATGGAACTGTAGAGCGTCGCCGTCACACAAGGGAAAATCACGTTTGCTCACCGTTGCTTCTCTGCTCACACGTTTGTCCCTCATTACTTCCTCTTTTGAAAGATGAAGTAAACAATGTGCATGTGGCCCATTCAGTGGGCCCTTTTGATTGCGCTGCTTCTCCTGCACACAGCAGGAGAGAGCAGCAACTTCCGTCTTTAAAAAATAAGTTGGACTTACTGGGGGTGGGTTTTTTTTTTGATGCGAAGCAGGCTAGAAGGGGCGGGAGGCGGTCAGGAGGCAAACGATGTTGTGAGCGGGATCTGTGAAAATCCGTGAGCGCAATAAAACGCTGGCCTGATGAAGCTCGTAATCAGGGGTAGGCCACTTGTCCTTTATTTTAAGGGATGCTCTTATTCCAGAGCCTGAGAGCTCTTCCATTACATAGGGTGACCATATGAAAAGGAGGACAGGGCTCCTGTCTCTTTAACAGTTGAGTAGAAAAGGGAATTTCAGTAGGTGTCATTTGTTTGCATGCAGCACCTGGTGAAATTCCACCTTTATCACAACAGTTCAAGCTGCAGGAACCCTGCCCTCTTTTGTATCTGGTCAAGAGGGCAGGGCTCCTGCAGGTTTTACTGTTGTGATGAAGAGGGAATTTCACCAGGTGCCGCATGCATACAAATGACACCTGCTGAAATTCCCTTTTCTATACAACTGTTAAAGAGACAGGCGTCTTGTCCTCCTTTTCATATGGTCACCCTACATTACAATAAAGCCAAACTGATTTCAGAAAGTGCACTTTTGAAATACACCAGACGCCACCGAGTCAGATTGTCCCTTGTCCCTTCTTTAAGACAACAACACCACAAACATTTATCATCAGGAGACTTTATGTAATCTCCTCATGGCTTAACCAAACTCAGGCCAGCATCTCACGAATGGGTAATAAATAACACAGAATCCCTTTGCTATATGCCAACTTTTACGGAAGGCAGAGAAAGACAGAGGGACTTTGGTCCACGCGGTTTATATAATTAACTCACTAAGGCCGCAATTCTATGCATGTTTAGACAGAAAAAGGCCTGGAGAACGCTGGGAATTGCAGGACTTCTGTCTATGTGTACATGCATAGGATTGCACCTTCAGGGCATTTTTCTAACTCCGCCCCCTTGCCCCACTGTTTTCAATTCACAACCTGGTGTTTTGCTGCATTACCATGTTCATAACGACCTGGTGGGGTGTTTTGCTGTGATTGAGATCAAATCCAACTCTTCTTCTGTATTAAGGGATGCTGATAGATATTATATAATTACCTGTGTGGGTTTTGAGTAATTGGCATTTTCTTGGGTTTTGTGCATTGGGGTTTTTGTACAGTTCGCTTCAAACGCGTTCACCTATTCAGGAAGCATTGTCCTCCCCTTGAACGGACTTTGGTCTCCGTGCTGTCAACACCTACACAAAACTAACTTGCAATGCAGTATTGTGATGTCATCACACCCACTCCATGTTCCCTGGTTATCATGTGATTAAGCCAGGAAGCCTCGGTCTCACTCTGAACAGACGCCATTTCCTCCTCAGCTGCCTGTGGCAGGTTCAGTATAAGTGACAATAGGACAGGACAGATTCCTATCCGGCTCGTGTTTCTTAATGGTACGAGCAGTTTGAGAATGAACAATCACCTGGGATGGAATTGGGTGTGTGTGCGTGTGTCCCTCATTGGAGGTCTTCAAGAAAAAGCTGGAGAACCAATGGTTGGAGATGGTCTGGCTCTGGATTTCTGACCAGTGATGCCATTAGGGCAGGATCTGGTGTGGATTTTCAGAGCCCCACTCAGCAGAATGAGTAGGAGGGCTGGCCTACCACATTTTGAAGGAAGTAATATACACTGGCCCTGTTCAGACAACACGCTAAACCCGGATGGTTAAGTGTTTTGAGCTAAACATTATGGGTTGGCATGTTGTGTGAACCATGACTTACTGTGTCATGTGTACAATTCCTAACCATGGCTACATAACCGTGGTTAAAACACCCTCACTAACCACTTGCTGCAAAAGGGTTAGCGGCCTAACCATGGCTTAGTGTGTTGTCTGAACAGGCCCACTGCCGTCTAACACCCACACCCACACCCAATACCATAAGATAATTAAAGGTGCAATCCTATACATGATTATTAGGCTGGGGCATACTGGATGTTGTAGGCCTTTTTTCAATTGAGCAGGAAGTTGGACTAGATGGCCTACAAGTTCCCTTCCAATTCAACTGGCTAGGGCATGCTGGGAGTTTCTGGTCTTTTCTCTGTCTAAACATGCATTAAGTCAATTGAGCAGGAGGCTGGATTGGATAGCCTATAAGGCCCCTCTTACTTGGCTGGCTGGGGCATGCTGGGAGTTGTAGGCCTTTATTTTAATTGAGCAGGAAGTTGGAGTAGATGACCTACAAGGCCTCTTCCAACTCACCCAGCTGGGGCATGCTGGGAATTGCTGGCCTTCCCCCACCCCCAATCTAAACATGTATAGCATTGCACCTTAAGTCCCAACTCGCCTTGAGCATCATTGGCTGCCTTGAGTGCCATTTTTCTTGGTAGAAAGGCGGGATACAAATCAAACCAATCAACAACCTCTATGATTCTATGAATTACTGAAATAGATTACTGTGCCAGGAAGCAACCTTACCAGTTGATGCTGTGGCGGAACAGGATACTGCAGTCCTGACACGGGCTGATTTTGCAGCATTTTCTGGAGCAGGATCTTCTGCTGCAAAGCTAACGATATGTTTGGTGGCCTTTGAAGCGGCTGGCTTTGGAGAGGCTGGGCAGATGACTGCTGCTGCTGCTGGGTCTGTTGCTGCTGGTGCTGCTGGGTCTGTTGTTGTTGCACAGCTACTGAGTTCGGCTGTTGCTGAGGCTGCCGCTGTGCATAGTGCGGAAGAGAAGGCTTGCTTTGAGAGCTCAAAACGGAAGGCATCTGCTGGTTGGCTTGCTCCGAGTTGAAATTAAACAAAGGCTTGATGCTATTCTGAGGCTCCTCCAACGGGATCTGGCTGTTGCTTATATAAACCCTGCCGAGGTCCTGAGGCTTTCGCTGCATGATGGGGTTTATGGAGCTTCCCTGGGACATGGTGTTTGGCCGGTAGATGTAGTTGTTCATCCCTTTGGACGGATTCCCATTTACAGGGACTGCAGACATCCCAGGATTCTGCGGACTGAATTGCTGCTGGTGGAAAGAAGGGCTGGAGATTTTCTCCTGGGCAAACGATCCGGCGGAAGGCTCTGCTGACGACAAAGCAGGCCAGGCTGATGGCGGTTGGCTTTGCTGGCATTGCTGAATCAAGGCGTGTTGCTGTCGGTTGGCCGCTATTTGTTTCAGCTGCTGGGCGTGAGAGACCTCTTGCCAGTTGGCCAACGGTCGGTTGGGAACTGAAGACACTTGAGATGGAGGAGTCTGTGTCTGTGGTGCCGAAGGAATTGGAGATGAGGTGGACATGGCGGCACTGGACATTGTGAAAGCTGGACCCGTAGAGGAAGGCCTCATTTGGGGTGACCCCACAGAAGATTGGTTCATAGCTGGTGAATACTCTTGCTTGATCACCATTTTATCCATCTGCAGGGAAGAAGATCTGACTGGGGGCGCTCTCTGGATTTGGTGCCCAAGGTCAATGTTAAACGGGTCATCTTGCTTGATGGTAGCATTTATCATGTTTTCTAGTTCAAGGTCACTCATGGGTGGCACTGAAATATTAGTCAGTTCATTGAATAGCTCCTGAAGTTCTGGGTCCATCAACTGATCCCCTGTGTCTTCTCCATATCTGTTAGAAAAAGCCTGGGATGCCTGACTATCCAAGTGTTTGCTGCAAGAGAGGGTTTCTCCTGGTTCTTTCTTCACCTCCTTTAGAGCCATGTTGAACATCCCATTTGCATTGGAGTCGGTATTGCTTGTTGGGCTGTTGACTTTCCTTTGTGAACATTGACCAACTGTCAGGGATCCTAACATGGACTGGTTTTGGCAATTGTTACCGCAGTGTCCCCGTCCCACAGAAAGATTATTGTCCCCAACTCGGATCCTCTTAATATCAAGGAAGGTGCTGTCAGCAATACCATTCGATCTCTTGTTATTGGCTGGCGACAGATTTACCACCAGTTTTCTCTTCAAGGAACCTTGGAGCTGAAAGAAACAAAAATGGTCTTTAGCAGGCATTCAAAAAGGTCACTGCAATTAATGCATTAACATGTTGGTTCTACTGTGGGCTCAAGTTACAGGAAGCCAGATTCCAGCTGGACATCAGGAAAAACTTCCTGACTGTTAGAGCAGTACAACAATGGAACCAATGACCTATTAGAATGTAAGCCTATGCGGCAGGGTCTTGCTATTTATTGTTTTACTCTGTACAGCACCATGTACATTGATGGTGCTATATAAATAATAATAATAATAATAATAATAATAATAATAATAATAATAGGGAAGCGATGGGCTCTCCCACACTAGAGGCCTTCAAGAGGCAGCTGGACAACCATCTGTCAGGGATGCTTTAAGGTGGATTCCTGCATTGAGCAGGGGGTTGGACTCAATGGCCTTGTAGGCCCCTTCCAACTCTACTGTTCTATGATTCTATGGTGCCCTTAACATTGGTGCTAAAAATGTAATTCATGAATGTTTGCCAACTGTGGACTTTGTATCAAAGGTAGCCCCAAATGAAATATTATATTCTCTGTATTCTTACTAACTGCTAGCAAATTGCAAAGCCTTCTACAAAGGTCTTATATCGAACTCTTCCCCCCCATTTGGAAATCCATGTAGAGCTATGCAGTCATGGGTTTTTTTAAAAAATGCAGTAATCTATCTGTTATGCATCCACATGCTACTGCAAACACATCTCACAAGCTTCAAAGCATTGGCCTCATGCTGAGGGAACACTCCTGTGTGCCACAGACACACAGCTTCCATTCATGTACTCCAGTCACACATTGAGCCTAAGAGCTGATCACTGCTGCAGAAGTGTGATTTCTTGCTTTCCTCCCACCTACTCTCAAGCCTTTGTGTTGACAGTGCAACTCCTGACCAGTTAAAATGTTCATGAGCATTCCATAACATGGCTAATTTGTCACACCTCCAGTGATCTGTGTTGTCATAACAACATAACAGAATCAGTGGCTTGGGATGACTGGTGTTGTCCCTGTGACTTTTTAATTTTTTAAAAGCAAATCTACAGTATATGCTCTATTCTACAATCTGACATGTCTCCCCAAATGGCATCAATACAATGGCCCTGTTCAGAAGACACCTTAAACCACGGCTTTAACCACGGCTTTTTGCCTTAGTCACCGTGGTTGAAATCGTGGTTTAAGGTATCTTCTGAACGGGGCCAATGTGTGTGGGATTACATAGATAGACAGACTGACAGAATATGATATTTTGACATGAAAGGTATTATATAGCACATAAGAGGCCCATTGAAATCAATTGGTCTTAAGAGTTTGATAGGACCATGACCCTTTATACCACTTTAGTATTGGAGATTTGTTCCCTCTACGGCCCTGTGAAACCGGCCATCATTTTTGCCATCTTCTAAATGTGAAATGAATATTTAGACTTGTTTTGGCCTGAGCTGTGCTAGATTTTTAAATTACCTTCAGTCTGGTAGGTCCAACACTGAACAAAATCAGTAGAATTCATGTGCACTAAATTCAAATGAAGACTGCAATGGGAGGAGACCAATGATAAAAACTTCTTGGCGACCTAATTTGGTAAAATTTGAACTATAAAGAGAATGGGGTAACTCAAAGGCCATAATAATTTTTCTGCTTTGTTCCTTTCCCGCGTGCCCTTCCACATGCTTTCCTTCTCGTAAACCTGCTAAATTTCATTCGCGTCTTTTCCCAATGATCTTTGTTCTCCTTCTGCTGAACCAAAAGCATTCTCCCGGCCCCAAATTCTTCTTGTGAAAGGAGGAAGTCTCCAGGCAACGAAAGCCATGCCCTGGCAGCACATTTTGCTCTTCCCAATGTTTATTTCATTAATTTACTACTTTACAAAACCAGTAGCTCTTCTAAATCCCAGGAGCTTGGAATGAGTGGAAACAAATATTTATATCGACCACAATTCCCTAGATTGAGCATAAGATTTCGGTTTCACAACCGTTATCTCCCGGACCCAAGCCAACAACGCATACAAAGGGATTCGATGGTTTGGCATTGCGAGAAATGATGAGGATAACGAAGGTTTTTTTTAAAATAAATAAATAAATAAATAAAAATACCACCCACTGTCAAGTACACACACTGCATATAAACAACTTGAGAATTATGACAGCCACATCCCCTTATTTCTGGTTATATCTCTCCCTGAGATCTTCTCTTCCAACTCTACAACCTTTGGGGTGCAATCCTATGCAGATTTAGATGGGCCATTTATAGGGTGACCATATGAAAAGGAGGACAGGGCTCCTATATCCCCCTCCTCCTCCTCCCTCCCAATCCCCTTTCCTTTTGTGTCATGTCTTTTAGATTGTAAGCCTGTGGGCAGGGACTGTCAAGAAATACTTTTGTAAGCCGCCATGAGAGCCTTTTTTGGCTGAATGGCGGCATAAAAATACTTAAATAAATAAATAAATAAATAAATAAATATATCTTTAACAGATGTATGCATGCAGCACCTGGTGAAATTCCCTCCTCCAAACTACAGTTAAAGCTGAAGGAGCCCTGCCCTCTTTTGTATCTGGTCACTCTTGTATAGCTCCTGCAGCTTTAAGTGTTGTGATGAACAGGGAATATCACCAGGTGCTGAATGCATACAAATGACACCTTCTGAGATTCCCTTTTCTACACAACTGTTAAAGATACAGGAGCCCTGTCCTCCTTTTTATATGGTCAGCCTAGCCACTTATGACTTACCAAAAAAGAGGACAGTGATTTCCATAGCATCTGCATATGCTAATTTATATGTATAGATGCAAGTTCAGAAATAAGTTTTAGTCAAAAATATGGCAACCAGGCTGGTCACTGGTACACCTAGGGGTGACCACATTACACCAGTTTTAAAATCTCTTCACTGACTGCCAATTAGTTTCCGGGCGAAGTGTTGGTTATCACCTTTAAAGCCCTACATGGTTTGGGTCCAGGCTACCTGCGGGATCGCCTTCTCCCGTACAATCCGCCCCGCACACTCAGGTCCTCTGGGAAGAATCTACTTCAGTCAACCAAAACTAAGCTGATGGGTATTACCCAGAGGACCTTCTCTTCTGCTGCTCCCAGACTGTGGAATGGCCTGCCGGAGGGGATTCGTCAACTTGACAGTCTTTTAGCATTTAAAAAAGCAATAAAGACTGATCTCTTCCGGCAGGCCTATCCAGTGGAATTTTAGGATGTTTTTAGGATGTTTTTATCATGTATACTATGTTTTTAATCAGCTTTTATGTGTTTTATATTCACTGTTCTTCACCGCCTCGATCCAAGTGGAGAGGCGGGTAAGAAATAAATTATTATTATTATTATTATTGAATTTAAATAGAAATGCAGTACATCTCACCATACTATGGAAGATCATGACCCAGTGACCTGTGGGCCTACGTGTTCAGCCTGCGGCTGAGGTGCTAATTGTTGATGCACAACCATTCTCATGGTTCATTTTCTTTCGACTGGAGTTGGACAGGGCAGCCGTTCAAGTAGACAACTACCCTCTGTGTATATATAAAAAAGCACTTGACCACCCTAAAACTTAGTGCTATCAGGAATGGTTGAAGAGATGGATATCTTTAACTTGGGAAAGAGAAGATTAATGGAAACGTGAGAGTGGTCTTCAAAACTGAAAGACCGTCACACAGAAGATGGAGCTGGCTTGTTCTCTGTTGCTCTAGAGGGCAGAACTAGAACCAACGGGCAAAATCTAACAGGGCACGTCTGCATCCGCCAATTCTTTTATGTCCACCAATTGCGTTGCGTTAATGACCCCCACTGTTTGAGCAATGGGGATTTAGCACTTCCAGGGCAGCCCGCGGAAATGCTCATTTCTGGCACTAAGCAGGTTGGCGGAGCGTCCATAACGGAGCTCCGCCCACGGGCCTCATTCCAGAAACGAGCATTTCTGCTTGTTCTGTGGCTTCCCCTACGAAGCTCTAAATCTCCCTTGCGTGAGCGGTGGGTCCTACTTGTGCAATGGAATCAGTGGGACCTGCGGCTTGCAGAAGGGAATTGGTGGGACGTAAAGGGATCGGCAGGCGCATAAGCACCCTGTTGGAGTCTGCTGAATGGATGGAATTGTGAGGAAGCAGATTCTGGCTTAGTATTAGGAGAAAGTCCCTAATGGTAAGAGTAATTTGAGAATGGTACAGACAGTGGTGGTCTCTCCTTCACTGGAGGTGTTCAGGTAGAGCATAGCTGGCCATCTGTCAAGGATGCTGTAGATTCTTGCATGGATCACCGGGTTGGAATAGATCCCTTCCAACTCTAACATTCTACAATTCTGCGATTCATTAATCTCGGCCCTACATCTCATCTTCTCCTGGAAAAAAAAAAACCCTCCACAAAGTATATTTTCCCTATGTCTTTGACAATTTTAAAATAAAACTAAATTAAATCCTGATGGTTTCATGTGGACCTATGGCCCAACACGAGTCCACCCAGAGAAGAGCCTTCAGTGTGGTGGTCCCTTTTCTTTGGAACTTCCTGCCCCTGGAGGTCAGGCAGCTGCCAACATCTCTTCCTTTTGGTGCCTCCTGAAAACAGTCCTATTCCAGGAAGCATTCCTTGGCCCTTTCTACACCTACGGGTGTAGAGTGAGGGAGAGGGGACGATCCCGGACTTACCTGCTTCTGGGATCGTCGTCGTCAGTCTAAATGGGCTGTGCAACGTTATGGGCATCTCTCATGTTGCGACCGCCATTTTTTTTAAAGGGCCAGAGCTGGAGTGCACTTGCGCTCCAGCGAAAATTAAAGGGTAAGAAAACAAAAAACCCGACCCCGTTCCCCAACCCACCCCCGAGGGCCCTGGACTCTCCTTCCCTCTGATGACCCTGCTACTCGCAGGGAAGAGGGAAGAAGCTGGGATGGACGCCCACACCACCCGCGGTCCTCGGGATCGTCCCGGGACCACATTTAAAACCGGGATAACTGAGGTCTCAGTTATCCCGGGGAAATGGAAGAATCATCCCTCCCTGATCCCGGGATCCCCTGTGAGTCATTTGGACACACAAGGATGATCCCGGGATGATCCCTGGAAAAACGGCTAGTGTAGAAAGGGCCATTAATTGACCAGCTAGAGGTTTTATTGGTACTCTTTTAATATGGTGTTTCAGCTTTTTACTCTTATGTTCACCGCTCTGGAATCTGTCTTCGATGCAGAGCAGTAGAGAAATGTTGTAAATAATAAATAACATAAAATAAATCAGCATCGGATAATTCCTTGGCATGGGAATCAGTGTTCAGAAGCTCCTCCAAGTACTCTGTGTGTGTGTGTGTGTGTGTGTGTGTGTGTGTGTGTGTGTGTGTAGGGGGGATAGATGCAGTGAAACTACTGCCGTTCTAGAAGTCGGTTCCAGCTTGCCAACAAGATAATTAATATATAATACATGATTTTACCGCTTGCTTCCAAAGCAACCCCCCTGTTAGAACAAGAAAGAAAGAATGACACTCTTTGTAAACACGTATTTCATTTTGATCAATTAATGACCTATGCTGGGATAGTAACCAGAGCAGCATTATCTCAACATATTAGATTAAATTAACGGGGGGGGGGGGGAGTGTTGGCCAATTTAAATTGCAGACACAAAAGGTTTGTCTACACAATCTCAGCAACGTGCTGCCTTAGAGATCTTTCATTGTGCCTTTGATTCCAGTTGCTGGCATGCAATAATGATATCTGTTAGACAAATACTGCAGCTGATGGGTTATAAAATGTTATGTGTGGTTCCCACTGCCAAGAAGCGAAATGTGAACACAGGAGAACAGTGCAGCTTTAAATAGGTCAAAATTGTGAACCAGGATGGGGGCATTCATTACTCTGTGTGAAACAAATAGGCATGGAAGATCAGCGCTCCGTGCTGTACGAGATGTGTATTTTCACCCCCACACGCACCGCATTCGTCCCAGAGAACTCTTCCCCCCCATCCTGTTTCAGATTCCTTTCAACCATGAATAAATTAACAATCCCTCACTGCTAAATCTACAGAAATTAATGTCAACATATATTACCAGGGGACGTGAAGCCGAGAGTAAGGCAAGCCGAGCATGGGCGAAACGTAACTGCTTAACTGATCCAATCCCAACGAGAAAGAAATATCAAAGGCATTATAAATGTTGACAGGATAATCAGGCATGTAAAAGAGGTCACCCAACACCATCTACCAGGGGAAGCAGAGCAATTGTTTACCAGTTTTAGAAGTCAGCTTAAAATATTAACACACACACAGCCATGCACAGGAAGCTCCTAATCCTAAAAAATGTGCCTGCTGCCGTGCGATTTTGCCTTTTCAACATCCTGCGTGGCAGATTTAAACTCGGGGAGATTACAGAACACTGCCAGGCAATTGTTTGCAATCCTGAGTTTCCATTCCTCCTGTTCGGTTTGGTTAGCAGATATGTGTAACATTGCCCGTGCCCACGCACAGCCGTATCCTGGTGTTAAAGAGCTCCATCCAATGGGGGAAATCCCCCACACAAGTGGTTTGCACAAGGTGTTCGGAAAGCGGCGACAAGGGAGAGGGCACGCTTAGTGGTGGCCCCTCATTTATGGAACAATTTCCCCAACGAGGCCCTGCCTGCCCCCAACATTATCTTTTCGGTGCCAGTTTAAGTCCCTTCTCTTCCGGCAGGCCTATCCAGTGTTTAAAATGTTTCTAGGATGTTTTTAACAATATATATTATGTTTTAATTGAGTATTATGTATTTTATCGTTTATTGTTGTTCCCTGCCTCGATCAAAATGGAGAGGCGGGTAAGAAATATTATTATTATTATTATGGGATGAGTTTTAATCAGGTTCTGGATTTGTCTAATTGGGTTGATCCCTTAAAGTTGTTTTTAGATATATGTTGTCTCTGTGTGTATGGTTTGTTTGTGTGGTTTTATGTAAATGGGTTTAAACTGTATACAGTTTGTATACTGTATCTTTAAAGGTTTTTAATCTTGGTGAACCACCAATAACAGCTCGGTGCGATGGTCAATAACAGCAGATGAGGAGCTGCCCTGAAAGACAGCTTGCTAGTCAAATTCTATCTTGTCCTGCAGCCACAAGGGCATGTGGGTTTTTCCTAGGGTGCAGTCCTAGTTCATGCAGGTCCAATATAGCTCGAGGGTAAAGCACCGTGGCCCTCTGCAATGCACAGGGATTATGCCGCAATCCTCCGCAGGGAGGTCACCGTGGAAAGGGCTTCTTGAAGGGGTACAGTTTGGACATCACGGCAACAAATCATGTACAAGGTTATGCTATTATCTTAAAAAGCCCTAAACAACTTGGGACCAGGATATAGAATCATAGAATAGCAGAGTTGGAAGGGGCCTACAAGGCCATCGAGTCCAACCCCCTGCTCAATACAGGAATCCACCCTAAAGCATCCCTGACAGATGGTTGTCCAGCTGCCTCTTGAAGGCCTCTGGTGTGGGAGAGCCCACAACCTCCCTAGGTAACTGATTCCATTGTCGTACTGCTCTAACAGTCAGGAAGGTTTTCCTGATGTCCACCTGGAATCTGGCTTCCTTTAACTTGAGCCCGTTATTCCGTGTCCTGCACTCTGGGAGGATCGAGAAGAGATCCTGGCCCTCCTCTGTGTGACAACCTTTTAAGTATTTGAAGACTGCTCTCATGTCTCCCCTCAATCTTCTCTTCTCCAGGCTAAACATGCCCAGTTCTTTCAGTCTCTCTTCATAGGGCTTTGTTTCCAGACCCCTGATCATCCTGGTTGCTCTCCTCTGAACACGCTCCAGCTTGTCTGCGTCCTTCTTGAATTGTGGAGCCCGGAACTGGACGCAATACTCTAGATGAGGCCTCATCTAGAGTATTGTGTCCAGTTCCGGGCTCCACAATATCTAGCAGGCCGCCTTCCCTTATATACACCCAGGCGACTTTTTATGATCTTCAGAGGAGGCCCTGCTCATCATCCCAACACGAAGGGAATGTTGCCATAAAGAACCTCGACGGCGGGCCTTCTCTGTAGCGGCACCCACCCTCTGGAAAACCCTCCCTCGTGCGGTTCGGGAGGCAGGGAATGTAATAACTTTTAAATGCCTCCTAAAAACATATCTTTTAAAACAAGCCTTCCCTGGACTGTATTTTTTTCTGGTTTTATGTGATTTTAAAGTTTTAAACTGGATTTTATGGTTTTAGTTGTAAACTGCCCAGAGAGCTCTGGGCAGTATAAATATATAATAAATAAATAATAAATAAATCTTAGCATGCCACAACTCAAACATTTTCACTGCCATAAGTCAGAACTATTCAACTTTCATTCAAGCCCTATTCCCACGAGCCGCTATAAAATGTGTGAAGTGGAGCAAGACGCCCCCATCCCAAGTACATCTCATTGAACAAGGTGTCTGAAAAGAGGCGCCGACATGCATAGATGTCAGCATGGGTGCTCCATGTCATTTTATCTACTTGAATATTTTAACCCACCATATATCAATTGACCTCAGGGTGGTGTACAGTAAAATCGACAACAACAATTCATTATGAAACCATTGGGATCTCTTCACAATCAGGTGTCCTTTTCAAAGAGAGCCAGTGTGGTGTAGTGGCTAAAGTGTTGGACTGTGAGTCAGGAGATCCGGGTTCTAGTCCCCACTCGGCCATGGCAACCCACTGGGTGACTTTGGGCCAGTCACAGACTCAGCCCAGCCTACCTCACAACAGGGTTGTTGTTGTGAGGCTAAAATGAGGAGGAGGATTATGTACGACGCCTTGGGTTCCTTGGAGGAAAAAAGGCGGGCTATAAATGCAATAAATAAATAAAAATAAAAATAAATAAATAAATATCGCGTTGAAGAACAGACGGGGGGGGGGGGGGAGGCATGGCTCAGTGGAAGAACACATGGTTTACATGCAGGAGGTCCCAGGTTTGATCTTTGACATATCCAGGTAGCGCTGGATAAAGTCCTGTCTGAAACCCGGAGAGCCACTGCCAGTAAGCGTTGACAATACTGGTCCAGATGGACCAAGGCATCTGACACAGTGCAAGGTGATTTCCTATGTTCCTAACAGCATTTCCCAGGCAATTAGAGGACGTCTAATTGGGTTAGAGGACGTCCTAGCCCAAATGCCCTCTGGTGCTCCTTCCCGTTGTTGACTGGTCCTGGAGGCCTTATCTGATGGTAGCAAGAGCATTCCAGGCAGCTGGGTCTTGCCGCCATTTTAACTTCCCACAATACCTCTGACATATTGTGCATTGTGAGAAATTTAATGGAGAACTAGACCAGGCTGCCCAGTGCTGTTCAGTCTACTGGGCTAGAAAGAAAAATTAACGGAGAGCCCAGACAGGTTTCCATACTCAGCTCAGTCAGGGCACTTGGGGGAGGGCTAGCAGTTGCCCAAGGATGCCAATGCTGACTCCAGGCCTATTTTCCTTGATCCCTTGACTATAGTGAAAAATGACTACTTGTTTCTCGAACTTTAATTGCAGTTTCATGCAACCTCCCCAAAAATAATAAAACGGGTCAATCACAATTCTCATTAAATTGTTTCTTTCCATTCCCAGAACAGAACAGAAAAAGCTAAGGATACACCGCCCCCCCCCTCCGAATTAAATACAACAAAAAACCAGTTACTATGGCAGCTGGCAAGTAACAAAGGTTTTCTTTGGCACAGAGTGGCGAAAAGTAAAATCTTAAAAGAAATGGAAACCAATCAATATTGCTGAAGCTATTCCATTTATAGCTTGGGAGCTGTTCCACACATTATGCTGAGCAAGGGGGTAGAATATAAAGAGGTAGAAGAATTCTGGATGGTACCACTTTAGATTGCGGGTCGACTGTGTGTGTGGGGGGGGTCATCTCACTCTCCTACAGACAAAACTCAAGGTATCAGGGAATATTTGTACATTTTGTTGACACTCCTGGCTCGTGACTGTTTACTTCGCCTCTTCGTCAATTCAAATAATTTTACATATTAAAAAGTGGAACCCTCCCCCCGTCATCAGGTTACGATTTTCACCTAATTTGCCGACCAATCATATAAAACAAAAGCAATCGGTCGATTCTTAAGAACATAAGAAGAGCCACGATGGATCAGTCCGTGGGTCCATCTAGTCCAGCATTCTGTTCACACCATGGCCAACCTGTGCAGGAGCTCTCAAGCAGGTCGTGAATGCCACAGCGCCCTCCTGCGTGTTTTTTCTCAGCCACTGGCATACACAGGCCTTTGATTCTGGAAGTAGCAAAACACTTTGTCCAGGATGCAACAACTGCAAAGACATTTGCATCTGGGCATTCTCCTTCTGCAACTTGTACACGCTTCCCTCCATCTGTTTTGTAGCTTGGGTACAGAGTGCAATGGAGTAAATCAGGGCTTGGCAACATGTCTGCCCTCCAGATATTTTGGACTACAACACACATAAACCCCAACCACAGGCCATGCTGATGGGAGCTGAGTCTAAAACATCTGGAGGGCACCAGGCCACCTACCCCTGGAGTAAATAAGATCAATCTGTCAGTGAGGGAGCATGGCCTGAGGCATCAATGGTCCTCTGGTGAGGCATCAGCAAGGCAAATCACCAAATACAGATTTGAATTGCTGATTTCAGCCTGGTTCCAATTTCCTCAACCCTGTAAGAACCTACAGGTTCTTCCTTTCCTTCCAGCCACTGTCTCACATCTCCCTTCATTCCTTCACTGTTCCTGTCTCCTTGGCCACAATTCCTGTCTGCCCTTGTTAATGGATTTGTCAACTGGCATGGAAAACCAATTGTGGTGCAGCTTTCTTACAAGGCCACATTGAACAGTCAGTCCTGAGCACTACTGTTTCCAGGGAAAGGTGACGGGCCAAAGAATATGGAGAACGTGTTTTTCAGTTATCAAAGTTAACCCCACCCACCCACCCCCAAAAAACCCACTAGGGCAGCCTTTCTCAACCTGGGGCGCTCCAGATGTGTTGGACTACAACTCCCAGAATGCTGGCTGGGGCATTCTGGGAGATGCAGTCCAACACATCTGGAGTGCCCCAGGTTGAGAACCACTGCACTAGGGAGTTGTCAGATCAAATATGTCGAAATAAGGGGCACTATAAAGCTGTGCTACATGTGACCTGTAACAGACATAGGGACGCTCCCAATGGGGAAACGACTCCTTAATAATCACCCATCACCACCTCAATCTTCCTGACTCCCAGAAGCACTTTAGAGCTACCATACTCCCTGAGAGTAGAGAAGTAACACTTCTCAAGCCAGTGGGCTGGTCCCCACTAGCCAAACTCACCCACTGCTACACCCATTGACCACTTCTATAAATGTATAACATTGATCCAAGCCGGATAAATATGAGTGAGATAGACTTTGAACTCTACACCAAGGCCTAATCTACACCAAGCAAGATATTGCACTATAAAAGCGGTATATGGTATGTGTCAATGGGCCCCAACAGTTGTCAGTGCACTTCAATGCTGCTATAAAGCAGTAGTGTGGCTCCTGCCTTTTATATACCGCTTTCATGGTACAATATCCTGCTTGGTGTAGATTAGGCCCAAGTTAGACAACTTCTAATTTTGAAAATTAAAGGCTTCAGATAAATGAATCAACTGAACGTTGCATTAAAATAAAAGACAAATAATATTGTCTTTTCTCAGCCTTCCCCATCTGTCAGGTATGCTTTAGGGTGGATTCCTGCATTGAGCAGGGGGTTGGACTCGATGGCCTTATAAGCCCCTTCCAACTCTACTATTCTATGTTTCTATGTTTCCCCAACCTGGTGCCTTCTAGATGTGCTGAAATACATGTCCTATCATCCCCACCAGCATGGGGATGCTGGCTGGGGATGATTATCTAGAAGGTTGGTCTAACTAGCCCTTACCCTTGATATAGGCCCCACAGTTAGTTTCAGTAACTTACAAACAGAGTAATATGGTAAACACACTTCCAGCATGGAACTTGTCTTGGGTGGGTGTGGGAGAGCTTCCCCAGGCAATTCAAAGACAATATTTGCAGAGTGAACACGACCCTATTTTATGTGTGTGTGTTTGTTGCTGGAGAGGAGGAGGAAGCCCGTTTGAAGAAAGCAAGGATCCAATCAGGCAGAATTAGGTATGCAGGATAGCAACAACTGACTCACTTAACTCATGGAAGTAACTTTCAGAAGTGAAAATGTGAGAGATTGTTTGCTTCCCTTCTGCCGGACAGCCTGTGTAGATTTGGGCAAGAAGCAGCCTACGTTGTTGCTTGGTTTGTTGATTATGGGCAAGTGCTGTTGCACTCATGTCCTTCCTGTGGGTTTCCTGTGGGCAGCTGGTTGGCCACTGTGGCCGTTTCTACACCAGCCCCAAAATGCGGGATTGTCACAGCCGAGTCCCTGTGCGTCCAAATAATCCCTGGGAAAATCCGATTCTTTCTGCGGTCTCGGGATCATCCCAAGACCGCGGGAGGTGTGGCCACCCATCCAGGCTTCTTCTCTCCTCCCCGCGAGTAGAAGGGAGCAGTAGAGAGAAGGGACTGGGCCAGGAGGAATTGGGGGTAGGGGAGTAGGGTTAGGCCTTTTTCTTTAAAAAAACAACACCACCTCACTTTTTGCTGGAGTGCACCTGTGCTCAGCTCCTTCAAAAATATTTTTTTAAAAATGGCAGGCGCAATACCCTCCTTTCTCCCAGGATGTCGCGCCTGCATGCGGACTAAGGGGAGGATCTCGTGATCAGGATATCACAAGATCCTCCCCCCTCCCTCCCTCTACACCGGGCTGGTGTAGAAATGGCCTGTGTGAACAGAATGCTGGAATGGATGGATCCTTTGTCTGAGCCAGCATGGCTTTTCATATGTTCTTATGAAAAGATACCTTGGGTAGAACTGGGGGATTCTGAAGGAAACCAGGGGGGTTACATAGCCTGTTACATAGCCTGATTCGACGATACATTTTCCCCTGTCTGCCCAATGTATGGAGAGAATGAGCGTGCACAGCTCCTGCCCCTCTCAGTTGTCGCACCCTTCCCACTTCAGATGTTCGTGCATGTATACGCTCACGGGTGGAATGTCGAAACGCTACCCACGCTTGCACAATTTAATACACATAGGTGAAAATAGCATGGTTGATTACCTACTAAAATGTAGTAAATCAAACCCACGGTTTTCATCTATAGATGTTGAATTGCATGGTCACGGGTGGACTTCAGGTATTCCATCTCCACATGTACCTGCAAGAGTGGCAGAGGAGGGACTGGCATGGTGGGCGGGCATGGAGTAGATATGCACACTCCTTCGCTTCCATGGACTGGGCCAGGTTGAGGGAGCTGTATCCTCCAATCTGCCCCATGGAGTCCTAATTGAGTCACAGCAGCTGTAATAAGGGAAAGCCATTACATTCCAAAGGTTTGAGATGTTATGCAATAAAAGACAGCTCTTTTCATCATTCTGGCATTACTAAGACCCAGTGATGTAGTGATAAACATTGAAGTCCAGGCACTCATCATGATAGTCCCCCACTCCACCCCACAAGACTGTCCAAAAATGCAGGCAGCTGTGTTGATCCATATCCACGAACCAGTTCTGGCAGTTTTCATCTTGACCAGGAGCAGTTCTTTTGTAAAGCGAATGGGTCTTAATTGGCCATTAAAAGAGCAAGCCACCACAAAATACTTTACTTTGGAATAGGGATAACCCACAAAAAGATATTGTTGCTGGCAAAATCCCATCTCTTCCACTTACTCTGAGCATTGCAGTTAAGTTCAGAGGAAACAGACTTTGGCCTTAGCTAGACCTAAGGTTTATCCCGGGATCGTCCCGGGGTCATCCCTGCCTGCTTCCGGGATCCCCTGTGTGTCATTTACATACAGAGATGACCCCGGGACGATCCCAGGATAAACCTTAGGGCTAGCTAAGGCCTTAGACAAGTCAAAGATGGCTAACTGCTGGAGGTGTAACACAGTGGGCCCGTTCAGAAGACACCTTAAACCATGGCTTTAACCACAGTGAATAAGACTTTTTGCTTTATTCACCATGGTTAAAGCCATAGTTTAAGGTGTCTTCTGAACACAGCCCAGCTTTCTGGCTTAACCACCATAGTTAAAGCCATAGTTTAAGGTGTCTTCTGAGCAGGGCCAGTTAATGCTTCTTTTAATCAATAGTTGCCTCTTTGGGGGAGAAGGTTATTATATGGATAAATTTTGTATTGGAACGCTCTTTAATATTTCCTCATGTACATCTCTTTTTTAATTATTTACTTGATTCCTAGAGGACTGTCAGTGCAAATGGATTCACCACACCCTTTTGATATCCAAAAGACTGATATTACAGTATTGGAAGGATAAACGCACAACTCCAATAATGCAATGGATTGAAGACCTTACAGTGCTTTCAAAATCCGTATAGATGCCACTTGTGAATGGATACTTATTTGGATATTTGGCCTGCTTTTGTTGAAGTTTATGTTTAATTCTTAGAAAGCCGTATTTTCATTGATATGCATGCACTGAAATGGGCATATTCAACTTTTATGTAGCTACAACGTTCCCCCCACCCCGTTTTATTTTGTTGAAATTAAAAATAAATAAATCAGAGGAAGCCTGAGGGAGGTAGCATTTAATGTCACCTTTTCTGCAAGCCCTTGTTCCACTATAACACTGCAAGGACCAGCTCACCTATTGCTCCAATGGAACATTTCTTTAGGGTGCATTACCTCGGTGTCTGGGCAGAAGTACATGTTAAACTAGCAAACAGGTATTACCTGAATTTATTGGTTAACGTCAATGCAGGGATAAGGTGCGTGTTTGGAAGGGAGGGGCATTTTGCAAGAAAGAATCTACAGGCAGGCTGGGTGGATGCTTGCTTGCTTAACCATTCCCACCAGTTGCCTTCTGCAAATGCCCCATTACTGGGGGAAAGGCTAGTGCATGGGAAATCCACTGCTGTTTGCAAACGGCAGCAAAACAAAAGTTAAAAAAACAAAAACTGTTGCACCGCTGAGCCAATTTGATGTTTGCTTGGGGTGGGCTTACTCTCACCCACCTCCACAATTTGGGAGATGAATGCCTCTGAAAAATCTTTGGAACTGCGCTACTTTGTATTCAAGAGGGCTTCCAAATATATATCAAAATGGAGCTGGCGCTATTCACTTATTTTCTAACAAAAGGGTGTGGGGAGAACAAAGGATTTAGCAGTGATGAACTATAAAGAATCTGGATTAGTGGTGTATGACTATTTTCCTCCCCATGTTTCAGAGGAATTAGAAATACAATCCAGCAGATAGAAAGCCGTGATCTTATAAGGCAGCAGGAAAACGACAGAAGGACATTGTAAAGGCCTATACTGTCCGTTTGAAAAGACAAAGGTTTTGTTGCTTTCCATGAAACTGCCAATTCTTGGATTTTCACTTCAAGGGAGGACACAGTATAGAAATCACAAAATGCAGTTGTGCATCTACTTTCTGATCTCTCTGTGTGTGTGGGCATGTCTACACCACAAGGGTGTAGGGGAAGGATCGCGGACTTACCGGCTTCCACGATCCTCCCTGGGTGTCCAGACGTCCGCGCGATGTCCGGAAACATGTTGCAGCTGCCATTTTTTAAAAAACGAGGAGAGGAGCACACGTGTGCTCCGCCAAAGGTAAGAAAATAATAATACAAACACCCACTCCTGCTCCCCCGCATCCCCGATGGGCACGGAGCCCCTGAAGAGCTCCTGCCTGGTTCCCGCCTCCTCACGTTTACTCATGAGGAGCCGGGATGAAACAGGGATGGCCACCCACACCTCCTGTGGTCTCAGGACAATCCCGAGACCGCGGGAAGAATCGGGCTAAAAGCTGTCCCAGTTACCCAGGGGAAATGGAGGGATCACCCCTCCCTGCCCCCAGGATCCCCTGTGCATCATGCGGACACACAGGGAAGATCCCAGGACCATCCCCGGGATAAGGCATGGTGTAGACATGCCATCTCCCTCTCTCTGCCTCTCCCTCTCTGATACATACACACACACACACACACACCTCCACACACACACCACCAATGTGCTTTTAAATAAACAAACAAAATTATGAAGACTTCATTCATTTGTTACATTTATAGCCGCCTTTCCTGCAAGGAGCTCAAGGAGACGGACATGATCCTCCTGCTCTCCATTTTATCCTCACAACAACCCTGTGAGGTAGGCTAGGCTGAGAGTTGGTGACTGGTCCAAAGTCACCCAGTGAGCTTCATGGCTGAGTATGGGACTAGAACCCAAGTCTCAGTCTAACCAGGGCCGCTGCTACCATAGAGGCCACTCAGGCAGCCGCCTAGAGCGCTAAGCTAAGAGGGGTGCCGGGCACAGCGCAGCACTCACGCGCGTTGGCTGTGAGCCGACCCGGACCGAGGATTCAGCTGGGCCTGAGTGAGTGAGATGGCGCCCCGCGCCCGCCCAGCCGAAGCAAAGCCAGGGACGCTGGGGTGGGGATGGGGAGGCTCCACGTTCAGACTTCCGGAACGCGCCCAGAAGAAAGAGAGAGAGAGAGAATGTATGGGTGAATGGGGTGCATGGGGTCTTTGAGTGAATGCATGTGTTCATGCGTGTTTGTTTGGAGTGAGTGATGCTGAGTGTGTGTGTGCGCGTGTGTGTGAGTTGGGGGGGATGATTTGGAGGTGATATTCCTATTAAATAATGCATTTTAGACCCATAGACGTTCCTTTCCAATTTGTTTGCTATAATTGGCATAACGTATTTCTTCCACTTTAAAATAAATTTATCAGTTTCAAGTTTTGTGCTTCTTATTTTTTCCAGGAAACATATGTTCTTAATTTATTTATTTATTTTTATTTATTTATTACATTGTTATACTGCCCAATAGCCGAAGCTCTCTTAAAAATCAAAGTTGGCATTTTTGGGTGGTGGTGGTGGTGGTGAAAGTAGTTCACCTTGCCTAGGGCGCAAAATAGTCTGGCACGGCCCTGAGTCTAGCACACTTAAGGCACAATCCTATGCATGTTGAGAGAGAGAGGAAAAAAACCCCCATAACTCCCAACATGCCCCAGCCAGCCATGCTGGGGAGTTCTAGAACTTTCTTCTCTCTAAACATGCATAGGATTGTGCCCTTAAGCACTATACTACACTGGTTCTCATTGCTGGATTTCACTGGATGTTTTCTTCCTAGGATTCCCAGCTTATCTTGCTAATAATAATGGTTCAGTAGGCAAGGATGGTCATGTTGTTTTTTGGACTGGTCAGTCAGAGGAATAGGATGGGTTGTGATGGGTGCCAGTAGTGAGGTCTTTAGGGCTGCACTGAAGCCTCACACATTTTGCCAGTGAAGAAAGCAGCGGCTGGTGAATTTTAGTGGGACAGAGCACGAGTCCAGAGAATCAGGTTGTGGGTTCAAAGTCAAACAACCACAGTCATTTGAGCCTCAGGCTTGTTAAATAGTGCTTTAAAATGCTTCAGTTGGTTATGACTAACACCAGCACCACCTCTGCCGACCTGGTCACTTTCTATCGATGTCTAGTTTGGGTTTCCAACCCAAAAATACCCCACACAAAACCCACCTCAAGGGTCAGAAAGGTTAATCAAGTTCAGTTGCCCTCTCAAGCCACCTCCCAGCCTATATCCAGAGCTCGGCGGCAGGCAACAGCCTTGTACTTCATTGACATGCGTGTGCAGATAGGTTGAATTTGTTTATAAATATCTTCAAACTCAAAAGAAGTGCATTTCCCACGCAAAAGAAGATAATTTTTGTGTTAGTTAACAAATAATCTGCATACTACTCAACTTGGCCTGCTTGGAGTTGGGGAACTGGAGAATGGCAACCCATTCATTTCAATGCGCAGGAGATGCATTAAACGTTTATTTATTTAACTGTTTAAAATAAATAAATATTTACTGTTCGTTTTTATTGTTTTTAACTGGTTTTTTTTTACTGTCTATGCTTTTATTGCTTTTATTTTATACTGTTTTATGTATGGTTGTAAGCCACCTTGGGAGGGGATTCTGGCCTGAAAGGCGGCTAAGAAATGTTTTAAATAAATAAATAAAAATAAATATCGTATGACCATGATTTACATCAAATGATCTTATATTACCTCTTCTAGAACACTGTTTGACTAGCACATAGATAGTATCTCTCTCTGTGTGTGTTTTGATTTGGAATTCCTCACTCTCCATTAAGCAAATGCTATTTTGGGCTGCATTAATAGAAGTATAGCTTCCAAATCGCATGAGGTACTGGTTCCCCTCTATTCGGCCCTGGTTGGGCCTCATCTAGAGTATTGCGTCCAGTTCTGGGCTCCACAATTCAAGAAGGACGCAGACAAGCTGGAGCGTGTTCAGAGGAGGGCAACCAGGATGATCAGGGGTCTGGAAACAAAGCCCTATGAAGAGAGACTGAAAGAACTGGGCATGTTTAGCCTGGAGAAGAGAAGATTGAGGGGAGACATGATAGCACTCTTCAAATCCTTGAAAGGTTGTCACACAGAGGAGGGCCAGGATCTCTTCTCGGTCCTCCCAGAGTGCAGGACACAGAATAACGGGCCGAAGTTACAGGAAGCCAGATTCCGGCTGGACATCAGGAAAAGCTTCCTGACTGTTAGAGCAGTATGACAATGGAACCAGTTCCCTAAGGAGGTTGTGGGCTCTCCCACACTAGAGGCATTCAAGAGGCAGCTGGAGAACCATATGTCAAGTATGTTTTAGGGTAGATTCCTGCATTGAGCAGAGGGTTGGACTTGATGACTTTATAGGCCCCTTCCAACTCTACTATTCTATAATTCTAAGAGAGTCTCTAGGGCTAATAAAACAGGAGGTGGACCATTTGTCCGGAATAGAAATGCACATCTTTGTGGCAACGTATAACAAAGTGTGAGCACAGAGCTACTAACTTAAGTTAAAGTTTCAGGTGTGTGCGTGTTGTATTAAAAGACAAATCCAAGACTCTTTCTAACTATAACAACAAAGTTCCACATCAGAATGGAGCTGCGTTGGGTAAATCACTACAAAATTGCGTGACGAACCAAAAGGGATGAGTTCGAGAATAACTCTTTCTCAATAGCAAAACATTTAGTGTGGTCTTGCTATTAAAATGTCTTGAGAAGTGCAAGTACCTCGATATTAAAAGTTCAAATTTTAATAAAACCTATCATGCCGGAGGTCTGCGGACCTCTTGACTTCGACGTTTTAATGCAGTGAACGTTTATCTTGGAATGGAAAAAGCTAACACAGAATGAAAGATACAGCTGTGCTGAGCAGGAATGAGATGGCTCTAAGATGGAGTGGGGAGGAGGGGACACACGCAAAAACATTTCCAACAGAAAATCTAAGGCTTTTTAACATTGCTTTTGGCAGGGGAACCAACTGTAAATACCTGCAGGCGTACCTCTCCCTAAACCAGCCGGTCCTTGACAAGTTCATCAGGGGAGGCTCTTCTCCATGTATGTTGAGTACATTCTATGCCAAGAAGGTGTAGAACAGGGATGTTAAAGCTCAGGCTGAAGCCAGCCCACCTAAGAACCTCATACATCCTTGTATAGATAGTCCTGTCCACCCTCTTTCTGCCAACCCCCAATTGTTTTGTGATTTCCCACCTTTTGTGCACCCCCCTCCCCATCCCACTCTAAAAGGTTGAAATGCTTCTCCTAAGGCCTGGTTACTGGCAGTAAGAGCTTTAACCAAAACTATGCTGGTATTTTGGCCCCACCCCTTTTGCTTTCAGCCGTGCCCACTTTCTCCGGCTTGGAATTGGGCCCTTGGGCCGAAAGTGGTTTGACACCCCTGGTGTAGCCAATACTGAGCTAGCTGGATAGATAGTCTGACTTAGTATTAGTCAGCTCAAGGCCAGTCCTACCATTAGGGAGAGTGAGGCAGTTGCCTCAGGCGGCAGATCTTGGGAGGTGGCAGCAAGTTGTTGGAGGAAAAACCTGTGTGTCATGCAGCCTGCTCTGTGCCCCCCAACTTGGCCTGTTGCCTTTAGGTGAAGTAGAGGATGCTGTCCCATTGTCCATGTCGAAGACAGATTCATCTGGCAGCCCAGTTAGCTTTCGTAAATGGAATGAGAAGGGGGCGCCATCTTGTTCTTCGCTTCAGGCAGCAAAATGTCTTGGGTCAGCTCTGGGGCAACTCCCTATTTTCCAGGTGTGAAAGAGAGCTGGAGATTCACATTGACCCACCCGTTCAGCTACAGAACATGTCTATGGCTTCATTTCCATATACATTCTCACCACATAGTGGACATCCTCTTAGTTAATAATAATTCTCCATTCTTTGCCAACGCATGGGACCTTAAAGTTCTTTGCACCAGTGCAAACTAGTGGAGAACATCTCATGGACGTTTCACCAATTATTTTTTTAAAGGTGTGTTACACACAGGGCTGGTCCTACCATTAGACAGAGTGGGACAGTCACTTCAGGGGGCAGATGCTGGGAGGTGGCAGCATTGTGTTGGAGGACAGAGCAGTGTCACACAGCCTGTCCTCTGACCCCTAAGCCAGCCTGCTCCCATGCCTAGTATTGAACTAATAATGTTCAACTGTTAGTCCATTCAGCTTTTGGAAAAGGAATGAGAGAGGACACCATCTTGTTCTTTCCCTCAGGCAGCAAAATGTCTTGGGCCAATCCATAATTAAATTATGAAGTCTACCACCAAAGGATGTGATGATTTCACTTCCACTAGGTTAAATGACTCTAAAAAGGGATTAGACATTCATGGAAGATAGATCCGTCAATGGCTTTTTGTCATGATGGCTAAATGGAATTTCCATATTCTGTAGCCAGTAAGCTGCCCATTGTTGCAGGGGCTTCTGGGAGGAATCTGATTGGACACTGTGGGAAACAGGATGCTGAACTGTAGGGACCTTTGGAGTGTTCTTCTTAATATATTGTAACTCTACAAACAGTGACTCATATAGATATACCAGCATCAAGGAGCTAAGAATGCCTACAGCTCACTTGAAGCCCAACCTAGTTTGCCTCTGTTTAGTATGTGAATATTTTTCTTAAAAGGAATATTACAAATAATCTCCCAGAATTCTGCTACATTTTAACTATCTCCTTTTATTGCCTTTTTTAAAAAAGGATGTTAATGCCGCCAGGTCCAAAATCTCTTTTGTTGGATTATTTTATGAAACATCAATGGTTGCTAGCTGGAAGTTGTTTTCACTTCGGTCTTGTACAAATTGTTCGGAACATGGAAAAGGGGAGTTGCTATAGTTACTCGTGTAAAACTGCTTGGCAAGGAGCAAAAGCCCTTTACAGGTAGCCTCCCCCCAATCCCTCCCTGGTTAAACAAACTGTTTTTAATCAGCAAAGTGAGATTCTTGATTGCAGATGAACTGCACTTTAAAAAAGGAGAATCCATTTTCAAAACTGGGGTATGAAACCTCTTTAATAGCAAATAGCAAAGAAATAATAAGAATAAATAATTTTGGGGGGTATTATTTTGATGATCTATTAATGTTCAAGCACTTTCTGTCTTTTACACATATACAATTTTAGAATTAGGTTCGCTTTTTTACTCGCTGGGTTTTTTTAAAAATGTCAAATATAACAATACAATATAAGAATTAGTGTGGTCTTGCTATATTTCCATTGAAGATATTTGATGCTCACTTTTTGGGGTGGGGAGTAATTCTTGTTATTGTTGATCATTTGAATTTATCATTCTGACTGTTTTCTTTCAAAAGGGGGGTTCTGATGCCAACGGGGAAAAGCGGATTTATTATATTTTATTTTGCATTTCTCATTCCCATGATCTGGTGGGGTTCACCCCAGCTGGATCCACCACTGTGAAGTTGGACAGCTGAGAGAGACGTTCCGAGTAAAAACAGATTTCTGCCTTGGCAGAGATTTCTGCCTTCCAGGCCAGCTCTTCATTAACAGCTTCTGTACATTATTGTTCTTCCTCTAAGAGCTGTAAAAATGAACCAAGCCCTTGTTCTACCTAAACTTCCTTTCCTGCTTATTCCGTTCCTTCAGACTTTTCAGTCTTGCTGCCCCATTGTTACCTTTGGAGACTGGCAGCGCTGATCAGGTGTACTTCAAGAGTGGGAAAAGGGGGGCCAAGTGTGATCAGGAGAATCAGGTGGTATAGATTGTCCTGGACTATACCACTTTAGCTGAAGGTGGGAGGTTGCATTTAAATGCTCCTCAATAAAAGCAACAATACTCTCTGCACATAGAAAAATAGCATGTCCGTTTAGCATTCAGATCTGCAAACTTTCTCTACCAGACATCTGTACACCGAACATAAGAAGAGCCCTGCTGGATCAGGCCAAGGGTCCATCTAGACAAGCATTCTGTTCACACAGTGGCCAACCAGCTGTCAGCTGGGAACGCACAAGTAGGACACAGATGCAACAGTCCCCATGTTCTCCAGCAACTGGTGTATGTAGGCAAACTGCCTCTGATACAGGACTAGTAGCCATCGATAGCCTTCTCCTCCAGGAATTTATCCAAACCCCTTTTACAGCCTTCCAAAATGATGCCCATCACTATGTGCATGTCTACACCAGCCCTATATCCAGGGGGTAGTCCCTGGATCATCCCTGCGCATCCAAATGATGCACAGGGGATCCCGGGGGCAACCCGGGATGACCGGGGACTTTTCCTGGGACCATCCCGCAGAGCGTGGGCCGTGTGGCCGCTGCTCCCAGGTTGTCTCATCCACCCCATGAGTAGCAGGGCACTTGAAATGGGCACAGAGGTGCATGGGGGCAGCCTGTGCCCATTGAGGGTGGGGGTTTGGGTTTTTGTCTTGTTTTTAAATTAACTTTTCTGGAGGAGTGCAAGAGTGCTCTTCTTCCTTTTTTTTTTTTAAGAAATGGCTGCCACAACGTCCTTCTGGGACATCACGCGTAGGGTGACCATATGAAAAGGAGGACAGGGCTCCTGTATCTTTAACAGTTGTATTGAAAAGGAAATTTCAGCAGGTGTCATTTGTATATATGGGGAACCTGGGGAAATTTCCTCTTCATCACAACAGTTAAAGCTGCAGGTGCCCTGCCCTCTTTTAAAAGTGGTCACTCTAGTATAGCTCCTGCACCTTTAACTGTTGTGATGAAGACAGAATTTCACCAGGTTCTCCATATCATCAAATGACACCTGCTGAAATTCCCTTTTCTATGCAACTGTTAAAGATATAGGAGCCCTATCCTCCTTTTCATATGGTCACCCTAATCACGCGGCCGTCAAGACACCCAGGGAGAATTGTGGAAGCTGGTAAGTCCGTGATCCTCCCCCTCCCTCCCTCTACACCTGTAGGTGTAGCCAAAGGGAGAGGCGGGTAAGAAATAAAATTATGATGATGATGATGCCCTACATCTTGTGGAAGTGAATTCCATAATTTAACTATGTGCTAAAATGGTACAGACCATGTGAAGGTTTGAGGCCTACAGAGGCAAGGTAATAAACTCAGGCCTAGAGGGAATTTTCTACTA
The DNA here is from genome assembly GCF_023053635.1 of Elgaria multicarinata webbii. Taxonomy (NCBI): domain Eukaryota; kingdom Metazoa; phylum Chordata; class Lepidosauria; order Squamata; family Anguidae; genus Elgaria; species Elgaria multicarinata. The sequence goes on along the minus strand of NC_086175.1, from coordinate 121,132,544 downwards.
GGAAAGGGTATCCCTGAGAGGAGTAGTTTCATTTCTCCAGATAAGGTTCATTCCCTGGTTAAGTTCCATTTCTGCAGTTAAATTTCATTTCCTCAAAGTGGGAAGAGTACTTTTGTTTTGAGGGAAGCGGGTGTAAAAGAGTGAGAGAGACAGCCAGGAGTCAGATGAGGGCCAGAGGAAGACCAGAGCCAGAGAAAGATAAGAGCTTAAGGAAGGAGCAGAAAGAAGCAGATTAGGGTAAAAGAACTTGTGTTTTTGCAACTTTTATTTTCTTTTAATGCCTTTGTATCACTCAGCTCTATTGACTAAATACCTTTTGTTGTAAGTTGCTTGTTTTACTTTAGTAGTAAACTGTTGCGTTACACCTAAAGTGTCTGGAGTGAAACTCACCTCACATCTACAGCCTAAACCCTATGTTAGTGGGAGGGGGACGGTACAAAGAAGGAAAGTGGGACTCTTAAGGAAGCATAGAACCTTAAGGAGTTGTTCCGGGAATCTAGGTCATAGAAAGAACCCTGACACACCAGAAACAGCTTTACTTCACAATTCTTGATAGGATATGAGGTCGAGACTAAGGCCTAATCTACTCCAAGCAGGATATTGCACTATGAAAGCGGTATATAAAAGGCAGGAGCCACACTACTGCTTTATAGCGATATTGAAATGCACTGACAACTGTTGGGGCCCATTGACACAAACCATAACACTGCTTCCATACCACTATATACTGCTTGGTGTGGCTTCTGCCTTTTATATACCGCTTTCATAGTGCAATATCCTGCTTGGTGTAGATCAGGCCTAAGACAGTAACGGTATAAACCTATACAAGTTTACTTAGCAGTATGTTCCATTGGCTTCAGTTGGGTTTACTCCCAGGTAAGTGAATATAAGATTGCAGGTTGAGTTGTGAACAAAGAAATACCTAGTTAAAATCTTGCATCTGCCATGGAGTCTCTCATAGTTCCACAATACTGACCTTCCTTACATTATCATTAAAAAAAACACTGGGATAGAGAATTCCTCACCCTATCTCACATCTCGCTTTGGGTTCAGCTATGGTCCTGCAGTCTCGCTTATGAAAACTTCCTTGGATTTATTAATACTGTATATATATATATTTTAAAAGTCAAAATGTTGACAACCAGTAAAAGAGTTTTTAGTTGATCATCTGCCTCTTCACTAATCAATCAATCAATCAATCAAGTATAAATTAATTTGCATATTACCTGGACACCAATACTGAGTTGTTGTTTTTGAGATGTCAAAGGAAGTATGAGATAACATACACTTCGTACATAAAAGCTGACATGCATTATTAGAAGGTAAGGCCATCTTCAACAGTTTCTCTCGCACCCCCTATTACATAAATACACTGGAACCAAAACAGATGAAAAAAACTACCATACCAAAACCAAATAGCTTCAAAAACCAGTGTTTCCTTAATGTGGAACCCACTAATTACTATTTGCTTTCACTGGTTAAAATGGACCCCTCTCATTAATTGACACTTCAGTTGATTTATCTACGGCAGCCTTCCCCAGTTTGGGTGTCCTCTAGATGTTTTGGGCCACGATTCCCAGCACTCCAAACTATTGATCATGCTGACAGGGGTTATTGGGAGTTGTAGTCCAAACAAATGGCAAGGCACCAGGTTGGGGGAAGCTGATCTGTGTAGTCAACTGATTCGGGCTTTGATCATATACACATTTACATGGGAGTAAATCCCACTGAATTCAATGGGGTTTACTTCTGAGTAGACATGTATAGGGCTGCACTGTTAGGCTGCAATCCTATGCCCACTTGCCTGGGAGTAAGCTACATTGAACTCATAGGATTGTATTGTAGAGGGTGCAACCTTAAAAAAGGGAAAAAATCCTTCATGAATGATTTTAGAATGTGCAGCCAGCATGACTAACTGAACAGATGATATAATTTTTGCGTGGAAATGACCCCCTTCTGATACTAGTCATGCAAATAAAATGCAAAGTGTTAGTATTAATTTCTGCAAGCAAGCTTTAAAAATTGGGTTGATTTCCTATAAATTAAATTTAAAAAGTGAAATTCAAAATGCAGGGCACAAAAATATAACTTCATTCTGCCTGGTTTGATTGGCTAAAAGGAGCAGGGATTTATGTAGCTGTAACAGGCAGGCAGCTTCCTATCGCATTCATACTTTTATAGGCCGGAAAGTACCTACAAATGTCTAACAGGCCTCCTAATCTCCAACAGCAATTCTTTTTAAAGCTCTACACTTTCAACTTTGCCCATCTGCCAGTAAACATTGGGCTCACTGAGAGTTTCTAAACAATGCTATTGACAATTAAGATAAGCTTTTTGGGGGCGGGGAAGGGACTGAAGCAAATACAACCCCTTCCTTGTTAAAATTAATAGATGCTATTCTGTTAAAGTAGTTTTCTAAAAGCTACACTATACATCCAGTAGAATAACATGGCAGTTTTTCCTGGACTGTACTTTTAGGATTCTAGGTGTGGGCTGTCTTTAAAATTACTCTCCCGTGTAAAAACATGGAAGTCTCACATGCAGAAAGCTAGCACATCAGGGAGAAAAGATGTAGCAAGCTCTTCTCATGAGATACTAGCTTTCAATGTACAGGAAAGCTCTTAGTTTCTTTTACCTTGGAAAAGCATTTACGAATGCCCTTGAATTTATAGGGTGACCATATGGAAAGGAGGACAGGGCTCCTGTATCTTTAAGTTGTATAGAAAAGGGGATTTCTGCAGGTGTCATTTGTAGGCATGCAGCACCTGGTGAAACTTCCTCTTCGTCACAACAGTTAAATCTTCAGGAGCTATACTAGAATGACCAGATACAAAAGAGGGCAGGGCGCCTGCAGATTTAACTGTTATGACAAAGAGGGAATTTCACCAGGTGTTGCATGCGTACAAATGACACCTGCTGAAATTCCCTTTTCTATGCAACTGTTAAAGATACAGGAGCCCTGTCCTCTTTTTTTTTGTATGGTCAACCTACTTGAAAGTACTTGTGGGGCCATTTCGTTTTAAAAGAGAAGTTCCTATGAAGGCGTATTCTTGGTTTGATAAGGTTGCGAACTGCCTGAACCCTGCTGGAGAGTATAAATGATCAATCTGATCTATTAATATATTATTTTCAAAAGGTAGTCTTTTGAGGATTCTGTGAAAAGTGGCCAGGTGTCAGCACCAACAAAGGAGGGGTATTTTCGTTCTTTCAGACTCATTCCCCCTGAAATCCAGTGCTACACCCCATAAGAGGAACGAGGCACCAGTGGAGAAGTGAGTAGAGGCCCCCTACAGAACTGTATTTGTGCTCCATTTCACTTTCTCTGACATATGGCAAAATGTGTCAACTTCCTGCAGTTTCTCTCTTTGAGAAGAATAAACAGTGAGGCGCTAATCCCTCTTGGTGGGTCAGGGCGTTTGTAAACCACATCTGTTAAAACACAAGCAGCCAGAAGATCACACACAGGCTATGGAGTCTGACACGGAGGCCTACCTATCACTTTTAAGTTTTTCCTCACTCACAAAAAATGGAATCCACAGAGACTAATGAGCCTAGCAGACAAGACTGAGGCAGCAGTAGTTAAGAATTTATTCATTTGTCACATTTGCACCCCACCCTTCTTCCAAGGAACTCAGGGCAAAGTTCATGTTCTTTCCACTTTCTTCTCACCACAAGCCTGAGGTAAATTAGGCCAGCTGCATTCACACAAGATGGCAAATACATGAACTATGGAAGTGGACCTAGGATTTACACACTCTTTCCTTCCCCTGTGCACACCAGTGTTTCCTAAAGGACGTCTGGCTTCCCGGCCATCCAAAGCTGGCCATTTTGTGCAAATGTGGCAAACTATGGTTTGCCCAACCGTCATTGGCCTGTAAAGTAGAATCACAATTTAGAAACCAGAACTCCTTTATGAAATTGCATTATGGGAAGGAGGGAAGAGGGGTGTGTGCAAGCCCATTGTTTGTTCATGTCATGGCAAACCATGGTTTGACATTATGTCTCAGTGTAGCCAGCGACTAGCCTAAGTGAGTTTCATGCTGTTTTAATTTTCAGACTATAATTACCCATTTTCAGCAATGGGTGTAGTTTAATTTAAATGAATTTTATGCAATGTATCGTAAATCTATTTACGTTTAAGCATTTTAGATTTTGTTGTATGTTTTATTTTCTTATTTTGTCTTAGCGAATGACTTATGGCCCAAGAAATTAATGAAGATACTTAAGAACATAAGAGCCCTGCTAAATTAGGCCAAGGGTCCATCTAGTCCAGCACTCTGTGTACCTATTGCCCAACTAGCTGTCAACAAGCAGGACACAGTGCAAAGGCACCCCACACCCATGTTCCCCAGCAACTGGAGTGTACATAGGCTTACTGCCTCTGATACTAGAAAGGTTTCATGTAGGATATCAATTGCATTGTATGAGAATATGCACATTTAATTAATTTATTTTTTTGCATATAAGATCTGTGCAAGTAACAGACCAAGAGACAGGACATGCACTCGTATTAGACACGAGCAATCCTCCTCACGACTACCAAATGTAGCAGAATGAAAATGAAATTCTTCTTCCTCTTCTTCAGGCTGAGGTGTTCTGTTGGTTCACAGCTGAAGCAAATACATTTCTTCCTTGGTACATGATTCATGCCTCGGCTCCCACAACTTTATCGACCACGCTTACGTGGTATATCACATTTGTAGGCTAAACTTGGTGCTTGTAAGGGCAGTTCTACATGTGGCATTCATCTGGCACCTTTATCGAGGCTTCTGCTTCTGGATTCTTTGCGGGATTAAGATTTGCTCCTTTACACATGCTTTTTTCCAGGGGGTTTCTTTCTCTACCCTGCTATATGTTTCATTATGCAACCACTAGATGGCGCAGGAATATAGCGAATTTCTAAATAACCCCAGACTTTCCTCATTAGGGGGAAAAAACGTGACCATGGTTGCAAAGCATGGGAGAGGCCCAAGAGGACTACAATGCCATGTAAAGGACCTGCAAAGTAGCCTAGTGTCCTCAGCTGTAGTGGAGGACAGTGTCCTGTCTCTTCAGTTGTGGTGGAGGACAGTGTCCTGCCACCAGTGTTGAAGCAAAATTCAGCTGCCAGTCCAATATACTTCTTTAAGTGCAATAGGGTGGGTGGGGACACCATCTTGTCCTTTGCCTCAGGCAGCAAACTATCTTGGGCCAGCCCTATTTGTGGTGGCGGGCGTCCATTGGTGCTTGTGGGGCAGAAGGCAGCTGAGTTAATGGCAGGCAGAGGTCAAGAGGTCACAGCAGACAGAGCAGATCTTGAGTTCAAAGCAGAAAGTTTTTTTGGGTGTGGTTTCTGCCCTATACAATACCACAAAAGCAGTCCCTTGAGCCAACATGTCTGCTCCACCAGCAACCCCCATTGCACAGAAAAGGCAACTGTGGCTACATTCTGGTTCAGAGAAAATGCATTGCATCCAGTTGCAGGAGAATTTGTTGCATTTATGTCCCGTCTTTTTTCCTCCAAGGAACCCAGTGCGGCATACACAATCCTCCTTCTCTGCATTTAATCCTCCCAACATCAGCCCTGCGAGGTAGGCTGGGCTGAAAGTCTGTGACTGGCCCAAAGTCACCCAGTGAGCTTCCATGGCTGAGTGGGGACTAGAACCCGGATCTCCTTACTCCCAGTCCAACACTCTAGCCACTACACCACACAAGTTTCCACCATGTAATCCTAACTGGGTATTCTGAATATATAGATCAATCTCCTATAGCCATTCAGATATGTATCTAAAACGGCCCTTTGACAATCCCCCCCGCCCCGCTCAGCCCATTTTGCACATTCTTTAATTGATTACTGAATACACATCGCACATCCTTGACATAGTTATCTGGTTAGACAGACATATTTCACGGCAATCTGGTATTGCCTGGTGGATTCAGAGACAAGACAATTAAAATGCAAGATCTGGCCTAAATAAGAGGCAGAGGAGTGAATTAGCAATACTCTTTTCAAACATTAATTTAGGCTTTCTAATAGAATACAAAGCACCGCGACATATCTGAAAGCAGGCATTGTCCTGGGCTTTTGCTTTCGCTGGAACCACGGCTTCAGTACGACACAGCAGGGTGTGTTAGCTCTTTCTTTCTAAAGTTGGGTCATTATCAAAGAGTTCAATGGAGTTTGCCAATAAGCCTTTATTTAGCCATGCCGAAAAAACTGCTGACAAATGAGATTCTTCCTGTAGCAATAAAACGAGGCAAAACTAAAAATACCTAATTACAAAAACACACAGAGGGCCACTGGGAAATGCACATGTCTGGGAAGATTTAAGCAAGCAAGTTCGAACGGCAAAGCCAAGGAAAATGGTCAATATCAATAATAATAATAATAATAATAATAATAATAATAATAATAATTTCAGCTGAAGAGTGTCAAAGTAAAGGAAAGGAGACAATTGGCTTGATTAGTTTGGAGGCTATGCGTTGATTTCAAAATACTCTTCATGGGCTGAGTCCAGAGAATCGTGACTGGCATTCTGCTTCTGGACTAGAACTTTTGTGCTCTTCATCCATTACCCCCTCCTAAAGCAAATCCTGAGGGGTGTGAGACCCTTAGGAATAGTGGACTTTATGGCATGATGTACTAACAATGGACAGGAGGGGGCACGTTTGGTGAAAACCATGCTTCCCATTGCATGGGCAAAAACGCCATTTTGTTTGCAGCAGGTGATGTAACCCACTGAGGGCTCATCTATCCTATAAACACATATCGGTTTCACCCCGTTTAATTGTCACTGCTACCCTCATGGAATTCTGGGCATTGTCATGTGGAGAAGGTGCTGGGAATTCTCTGATAGAAATCACTTGTCCTGTCTCAGGGTCAAAGCCAGACATTACTGGTTTCATGTCTAGCGTAGAGTAGGTGCAGGGGCCCTACTCCAGACCGGGAACCTAGCATGGGGCCAGCGGCTACTCCTGAGTAAAAAATTAAAGAAGTCATAGCTGCTAGACACCTACTTAAAGTAATGCTTGTATAGGCCCTCACAAAGTTAAGAGTTTCAGGAGTTTCTGTTGGGTGGGGTGGGGAAGTGGAGCAAGGAACCAGTTAAAGTCTGCGCTGGGGACTGTCTACACAGCGCCACTTTTACTGCTAATCCCCCCCAAAATCCGCAACATCACAGCTGCAAAGCGACAACTACCGTGATACATGGGCAGGATTGAATGTGGAATATCCTGCTGTGAAACTTCAGAGGATCGGTTATACGGCCGTAAGACGCAACAAATAGTGACTAAAATTGGGGTTCTGAAAGTAATTTTTCTTCTGCTCAGCTCCATAGCAGCGAAAGGATGACTCGGTACACCTGTGCAGCTTTGAATCCACAGGTGTCTGCCCTCTCTTTGCTGCGCTCCTTCATAGTTGCGAGTTTTGAATCAACAGGCTTCAGCAACTGCACAACTGCAAAATAGTGCAGCGGTAAAGAGGGGAAAGGCAGCAATTGAACCCACATTTGCCACAGCATAGTTTGAAAGCAGCAGGGCTGGCTCCCCATCCCACTCCTGTATTCAGCAAAGTGCAATGGAAGGCAATGAGTTACTTCTGGGTAGCCAAGTTTAGTCCTCTGCTCTCAACACGCCCACGCCTCACACAACTTTCCCTTCGGCCAATCAGTGCTGCTTCTACCAGCCCACAGCAAAACCAGCTGAGGTCACACGGACTTCCATACTGCACTGAATTCACCGTGATGGGCAAATCTGTCCCAAGATGAGTTTGTGCAGGGTGGGGAGAAAGGATTTGGGAAAAGAAACACCGTACTAGCTATGGAGAGGGGTGTGCATCACCTGACAGGATTGACTTGGGGGTGAAGTAGAACTGGAGTAAAAGCTCAGTGTAGATACCCCTCTAGAAGTGACCAAAGAGTTTCAACAGGGATGACACGGAGTGCATTGTTGTTGATGATGTCTGAGGCTGCTCATAGTAGCACATTGTGTGGTTTGTGTCAAAGGGCTCAACTTCCATTCCCAGTATCTCTGGGTCGAAGCAATTTACAGAGCAGAGTTGGGAAAGACCTTAATCTGAGCTCTACAAGGGCCTCGGCCAGTGGTGGCCATGTGTTCAACTTTACAGAGGACAGTCCTCTATTAGAAAGACTGTCAGAGCAGATGAATAGCTTTTATCCTAGATGAAGTTTGACCCTTTCCCTTTGTACGGAAATCCGAAATTGTTCCTGAAGGCATCCAACTGACAATGTCAAGTTGTTTTGTGCTGTTTGAGTATGTTGCATTTATGAGAGCCAGTGTGGTGTAGTGGCTAGAGTGTTGGACTGGAAGTTGGGAGATCCAAGTTCTAGGATTGGCCCCGGGACCGCGTGTAAAACTGGTATAACAGCGGTCCCAGAAATCCCAGGAAAATGGAGGGATCATCCCTCCCTGCTCCTGGGATCCCTTGTGCGTCATTTGGGCGCACAGGGATGATCCTGGGGGAAAAGGCAGGTGTAGAAAGGGCCTGGGGGACTTTGGGCCAGGCATAGACTTCCAGTTCAACCTAACTCACAGGATCGTTATTGTGAGAATAAAATGAAGAGGTGGAGGACTATTTAAGCTGTCTAGAATTCTTTGCAAGAGGAAAATAAATGGGATATAAATGTTGTTGTTGTTGTTGTAGTAGTAGTAGTAGTAGTAGTAGTAATAATAATAATAATAATAATAATAATAATAATAATACAACCTTAGAACTATTTATCTTCCATGTGGAATCTGTATATAAGCAATGGTTGAAAACCAAAAAGAAATATATAGGTTACCCCAAAACTTGACTTTGGAAGGTGTTTTTTTTTGTCTCCTTGTAGAGGATGATGATATACTCTGTCTTTGGTACCTTGGAGGAAATAAGGCGGGATATAAATGTAATAAATAAATAAATATAAATTCTGTCAAGTTAAAATGAAACAATAATAACTGAAAGAAAAATCTGTTTGAAGGCATCCTCTCTTTGAAGGATAGTCCAGTCCAAGTCAGGTTTATAGACCAAGAACTCCTGCTATAAAATCTTTAAAGAATGGGGGCCTTGAAGCTGCCCAACCACAGTTAGCACCTGGACAGCAGGCCAACCAAACAGGTAACCGGGTAGGTCACCTGGTCACAGACTTCCCCACAATGGTGTGAGGTATAATCTTCCTATTGTAATTATTCTTAAATTTGCATCTATACCTATCAGTTAGCATATGCCTTTTTAATGCAAATCTAATTTGTGTCCTCTTTTGGGGTGATGCGTTTCCTCTTCTCTGGTGATTCGTAAGTGACCAAGCAGAGTTTTTTGGGTAGAAAGGAGGGGTACAAATAAAATAAAATAAAATAAATAAATAAATGGAAAGGGGGATGGCTGCTTCATGATAGAAAATGGAGACGTGGTTCCTGCAACAAAATGTCACAGTGTGGAACAGTTCTGTTCTGCATTCTAGCCAGTCAGCCAGCCATGCCCTCTTTCAGGGTACTCCATTCCATAGCCCTCCCCCCTGAATTTCCATCCTGATGCCCAGCAGTCAGCCAGCCTTCTCTGGCCACTGAGCATGCTCAGTCCCCATTGGGGCTGGTTTGTGATCCCTCCATGAGAGTTTGGTTTCTTTTCTTTCGTACTATGGCAAATCTTGGGTTTCCCCCCACGCTTACCAATACCTTCCTGTTGTTCATTGATGGTGCCATTTTGGCTCCCACATTGTAGGCACTAGGCTTATAACTCACAAGAGGGTTGGTTTTTGGTGGGGAGAGTGTCTGTTATTGAGTTTACAAGTCTGTGCTACATGGCTCTGAACCAAGCAGACAAGCCAAGAGTCCTGCAAATCAATTTCCGGAGTGTTAGTATTGCATTCCCGCCGTTGAAAAAGAATGTACCCTGACTTGCTAGGACCAAAGTGAACAGAAGGAACTGTAAGCAAGAAAGGATACCTCCGAAAGAAATAACGGAGAGGGATCAAACTAATCACACCCTTGCATAGCCCAGATCCCAGGACATGGTCTGGAGCTACACGATGCAGCCACCTTGCTTGAAGCTAAAGTAAGAACATTAGAAGTGCCCAACTGGATCAGATCAAAGGCCTATCTAGTCCAGCATCCTGTTCAGTGGCCAATTAGATGCCTCTGGGAAGTCCGTAAGCAAGACATGAGTGCTAGAGCTTCCTCCCAATCGTGAGACTGATTTTGGGGTTTTTGATCTGGGCACTCCACTATACAGTATCTCCTTGTAGGAATCTATGAATGCAAAATAATAATAACAACGGCAGCAGCAACAACAAATTCCTCCTCCTCATTTTCCTTACTCTGTTAAACACTAGATTTGAAAGGGAACACCCTACTCCACCAGAAAATGCACCAATTCAATAAACACAAGCTGGGAACAGTGGATAACTAAATAGCACTCGCTTTTCCGATGCTCTCTGCCTCCAATAATACCATATGGGTGGAGAATGTCTCAGGCTTTCGATTTTAACAAAATAACTTTAAAAGTAAATAAACCTCACTCGAATTTATAATCCATTTCATGCTTCCGATCTCGGAAGGTATGAAATGTCGCATTCCCCTAGTTTCCTGTTTTCAACCCAAAGTGAAAACTCTGAAATGCTCCAAGCGAAGTTGTTTCTCACAGAACATCCAGCTGTGGCCAGATGAGGCACGGAGTGCCAGGAACTCGCATGAGAAAGGAAGGCAAGTCCCAGGGAATTTTCAGCCTACTTCTGCCAACTCAGGGAGATTCGAAGGAGAATCAGAGCTTCTCTCACGTTGTACAAACAGAATCCAAGCTCCAGGTCCTCCTCCTCCTCCAATTCCTTGTCCAGATAACACACACTTGCATTTTCAACAAGACCATGAATAAACAACCACTCATGGAAGATGACCCTGGTTTAATAATAGGCACATGTGGCTAGTAACAGTAATAGTTCTCAAGAGGTTTCAGCCTTATAGAGGTTGGATTCAGGCCCTGCTCAGACAACCATCTGGGCGTGTGGTGGTCGTGGAAAAAGTGCTCAGGTCCAGAGGTGAAGTTTGGGGGTGGGGGCAGGTGCCGCTCCGTCAAGCAGCTCCTCTCCCTTTTGGTTATTTGAAGGAAAGACACTTTGGAGATTCAAAGAATAATTTAATCCTAATACCTTGAAAATGAAAAAGAGGCTGAAATCCAACGTATGCTGACTTGATTGTTAACCCTATGCAAATCAAGGGGACTTATTTCAGGGGAAATAGAGTTAGGAACCTTTCCAAAGCTGCTTCCTGCTACAGTGGCCAGGTGCACTACTTTACAGAGGACACTCCTGTATTTAAAGGACTGTCAGAGGACAGCCTTCTATTTAAAGGAGTCCTCTATTTGAAGGGCTGTTCAATCCAAGTCAAGTTTAAAGATAAAGAACCGTTGGAAGGGAGAGCGGGGGCCTTAAGTTGTCTGTTAACACTTTGCTCAGCAGACTGAGCAGTCATACAGGTGACCACCTGGTGATAGTCTTTCCCACCAGGGTGAGATGCATTGTTTTTCTATATAAATTATAGTAATGATTTCAGAATTGCATCTATTCATATAAATTAAAATATGCAATCTTTTATGTAACCCTGTGTCCTCTTTTTTTTTTTTAGCAATTCATGTCCTCTTTTTGGGGGCAATGTGTAACTGGCCACCCTATCTCTCTTTCCTCTAGCATTTAAGCCAGATAAAACAAGATATTTGTAATTGGTCTTCATTTCTGTAGACTTCTGGAGACCTCAAAACAATGAACCTTTGGGGTGGAGGAAATCTTTTCTTCCCCCACTCTCCCTTTCTCCTGTCCATTAATAAATATAACCACCTCTGATGACTTAATCTCCCCGATGAAAAAAACCACCAACCCCCCCCCCCAAATCCTGAGAGTGCTTTTCTCGTTGTTGTCTAGTAGTGACTCTGACCTTCCATGGCCTTAAAGGAAACGGGTGATGAACTGTACAGTGTGGACTTTTCAAATTGCTAGATTGCATTTGGCTGAAGTGATTCTTATCTGCCAAGGTTACATTTGGCTCAGGGGAAAGTTTCCTTGCGTCTGAGCTTCACAATCCTTAAATGCCTACAGTTGCTGGGTTGAAGCAGAACTTTTCTCCGGCTGGATTTTAAAAACAGGCTGAACTGAGATTTTAAGAGGTCCTTATGCCTCCTCCTCCTCCTCCTCCTCCTCCTCCTCCTCCTTCTTCTTCTTCATCATCATCATCATCATCATCATCATCACAGTGCCTCTGAAATGATCTTTATTGTGATTGTCCTCATGACAACAAGGTGAGATGGGTCAGAAGAACACTTGCTGAAATGAATAGAGAGTTTGCAAGTTCTTTGCATTGTACCCTTTATACTTCTACATAAGAACATAAGAAAAGCCATGTTGGATCAAACCATGGCTTCAAAGAACCCTGGGAATTGTAGTCTTACAGGCATGGGTGGGCACCTGCTGAGGGCCCACACCTCCAGGAGGGGCCCACTGCCAAGAGTCCCCTGTACTTACTCCTCCTCTTCCCCATTGCAGCCTGCTTGTTCACTTGCCTCTCGCTCTGGTCCAGACAATGTGGTGGTGGTGGTGAGACGGAGGAGCAGGAGATGCCATTGCTAGCTTCATCACCGGCTTTCTGTCTGTCAAGCAAGCAGGTGGTAGTAATGATGAGAAAGAGGAGGAGGAGGAGCAAATGGTGGTGAGAAGGTAGACTCACTGATGGGGGAGGGCATGGAGAGTGTCTTGCCTCTCCAAAACCTGGTGCCAGCCCTGCGTAGATAAGAAATATTATTAAGCGCCCTTTTGTACCCAATTACAAGAGCAGCCTACTATTGTAGTCCATTGTAGTCCTGAGAAAATGTATTGTAGTCATGAGAAATAGCATGTGAGCAAAGTCCACTTGCTTAGCTCCGTAGAATAGAGGATAGTACTTCGAATGGCTGTAGTAGCACACGTTTCCCCCTGGTTTAGACTAAACAGTGTCTTAATAGTAAAAGACAGGATATGAATAATAATAATAATAATAATAATAATAATAATAATAATAAGTAGTAGTCCTGGTTTGTGTGTGTGTATATATATATATATGTCTGTGCCAGTCAGTATTTAACTTCCTATTTTGTCCCTGCCTTCTTATCTCTCTCCTCAGAGGAAAGACTTAATGCGGTGCACTGAGATTCTCAAGGTACATTCGTCATGTTTTACTACTCAAGAAAATGTTAGCGAGGCCTTGAGGGTGGCATGGACTTTCGGAAAGAGGTAGATTTTTTTGTGTCCAGATTTCCAGTTTAAAAACAACAACACCTTTTTTAATGGCTGGGGTTTTTTTGGTTGCTGTCTCACTGTTAAAAAGAAATAGGCCTAAACCCTGGGGTGGAGAAGGCCTGACAACATAACAAGTTGAGAAGTGAATTATTTTTATATGGAGAACAGTGGGCGAGGGGGGCGGGCGGAGGGCCTGGAATAAGATTGGGTATCAAATAACGTTAAATCATCTCCTGATGGTGGACAGTGTCTCAAAGAACAGCAGCCCACTTTAGTCTTAAGCGGCCGTTGCTTTGACATAAAGGCAGAGGGGGGTGGGGGTGAGCCGGAAGATTCTCTCATGAATTTCCCAAACTCAGCCCCTCCCGTGGTTTATAGGCATCGTGCGCAAAATTGTTATCAAGCACAAAATCATGCTCCGAGCTCTGGCTTCGTCTTTCCTGACCTGATGGCCGGACAAGAACTGGCAGTGAACACAGACTGTGGATAGCTGCTGTCACAGCAAAATTAAGAACGCCTTAGGATGAAACCGATCTTGCCATACATGGTTGCACGAAAAGGGATCTGGTACTCACCACTGATATTTTGGAAGTAGGTTGCCTGGAAGGGGATCTCAGTGCAAACATGTCAGAACACACATACAAACACGCGTGCACACACTAGTGAAGAGCGAGGAGGGAGAAAGAGACTGCCGTTTTTGGCATGCATTTCACAGGGATTGAAATTATGCACCACACACCAGATGTTGCTTAACGTCAGAATTTCCTATGTTTCTGTAGGTGTGCTCTTGAACATTTTGTCATTGGTTTCTCCACGATGTTCCCTGCCCTTCCTGATTTTTATCTTCCTCCAACATCATCTATATTCCATTCAAAAGAACAATTTTCTGTTTTGGAGCTTAGCCCCCACCTCTGCTCATCCCCAGCCTCATGCACTTGGGCAGTTTAATTTACTTTTAGTCTCACCGGTTTGTCTTTTGGGAAATTTCAGCAGGTGTCATTTGTATGCTTGCAGCACCGGGTGAAATTCCCTCTTCATCACAACAGGTAAAGCTGAAGGAGTCATACTAGAATGGCCAGATACAAAAGAGGGCAGGGTCCTGCAGCTTTAACTGTTGATGACCAGATACAAAAGAGGGCAGGGCTCCTGCAGGTTTAACTGTTGTGATAATGAGGGAATTTCACCAGGTGCTGCATGCATACAAATAACACCTGCTGAAATCCCCCTTTCTATACATCTGTTAAAGATACAGGAGCCCTGTCCTCCTTTTCATATGGTCACCCTAGGCAAGGATCGGCGTAAAAGATGGACATGGTCAGGCAACTGTCAAGGGCCCAACCCCCAGCAGGGGCCCACTGATAAGAGCACCCTGGCATGGCTCCTCTTCTCTCCCATTGCAACCTGCTTGTTCACCTGCCTCTTGCTCTATCCCAGATAATGATGGTGATGAAAGGCAGCAGTAGATGCTATGGCAATCACTATCATGCATGCAAGTGGAAGAGGAAGAGAAGGAACAAAGGCAGCTGGTGTCAATGGCGGTGAGAAGGTAGACTCACTGAAGGAAGGCACCCATTGGGGGTGTCTTGCCAGAGGGCCCTCCAAAATCTAGAGCTGGTACTGTTGGGAGCCTTAAACATGTCTTAATATCCTGTCCCCACCACTCAACTGGCACTAGCATTTGTGATTTCTTGGCTTCAACATGCCATATCTCCTCCTCCCACATGCACACAATAAATATCGTCCGGATAGTTAACCTTTGCAAAGTTTTAAGCATCGCCTCCTTCAAGGCCTTAGTGGCACACACACCAGAGCTGTATTTCAATGTCAAACCTTACATTCCACCATTATTTTATCGCTCACCGATAACCTTGAGAGTCGCTGTTTATGATGTCTCAACTAAGGCTTGTGTTTGCGTGCGCAGGAGTATCTGTCTGTCTGTCTCTTTCTTACTGGCTCTGCCCTGTCAGGTCATTGCTCCCCACCGCCCCCGTGTTCTATATTTTATGTTCTCTGATTCTTCCAGATTACTGTGTCATAGAGAATTTCAGTAGCCTGTCAAGGTTTCATTTCTCTCGGTTATGGGCCAAACCAAAAGTATCAAAAATTGAGACAAAGATAAAATAAAAACCCTAACCTTTACAAAAGCGATCTCCTTATGCCAGAGCACCAGAAACATAAAAGAGGATTAAATAGGATATATAGGGCAAAAGTCCTGCTTATAATCAACCACATTGGCATCAAAATAATTTTGATGCCATCTTGCTGCTGCTATAGTAAACGAGAGCACTTCTCCTGATATACCCTTCCATGGTTTGCAGGAAGATTTTTGGCTTTCTGTCAGCTGGACTAGTGTTTGCAGAATGTAACCATCGGAGACCAAAATTTACACCATATATCCTTGAAATGAAGTATTGGAACGTACGGTGCAGAACATCTCTCTTCCCAGGTACAGTGTTGTTGATTGACAGGAATGTTAAAGGTAATAAGAGAAATGTAGTGTAGTGGTTGGAGTGTTGGAAGGGGACTGGGGAAACCTGAGTTCTATTTCCGACTCTGCCGTGAAAATAATTGGATGACTTTGAGCCTCAGCCTAGCCTACCTTGCAGGGTTGTTGTGAGAATAAAATGGAGAGGAGGATCATGTACCCCACACCCTGGGTTCCTTGGAGGAAAGGTGGGATACAAATGTAACAAAATGAATAAATAAGTAGTGTTCATCCAGACAGAACATAGAAGGTTGGTTCCAGACTTGTAATACTGTAATACTTACAGTAGACCTGAATTAAAATAAATGAAACTTAACTCAAGTTAATCATGACTTGATTTCAGTGGGTCTACTCAAGGTATGACTATGTCTAGATCCATGACTAAGTCTGATTTGTTTTTGTTTTTTGAGGGTTCTACTGTTAAAGTTGGCCTAAAATATTTTTAAAAAGAAATATGTAAATTTGGAAGAGCTCAAAAGTCAGTAATGGATCAGGTTGAAATAACACTTTTCTCATTTGGTATATGCAAATACCAAATTATGTACTATTGACAAATGGAAGCTATGAAGAAAGGCATGGACAGGCAGGGGAACCTATAAGATAAGGAAGCTGGAGACCCAGAACCACGTGCACCATTCTCTAGTTCTCCTTCCCTGAGGCTATGGTACATTTGTGGCATATAAGAGCTCCATCAGACGAGTGTTTTATTGCACACTCACTACTGGGCTCTCACGGATTTTTGCAGGTCCCTCTCATGATGTTGCCTGCCTCCCGCGTGCCTCCTGCCCCTTCTAGCCTTCTTCATGCCACAACCCACCCACCCCCAGTAAGTCCAACTTATTATTAAAGTCAGGAGTTGCCGCTATTTCCTGCTGTGTGCAGGAGAAGCAGTGCGATCAAAATGGCCCACTGAATGGGCCACATGCAGGTTGTTTACTTCCTCTTTCAAAAGAGGAAGTAATGAGGGACAAACGTGTGGGCGGAGAAGTGAAGGTAAGTAAACACGATTTTCCCCTGTGTGATATAATCCCAACAATATACCTATTGTCTCACATTGACTATCTTGAATGATAGATACCACACTGAGCTGATGAACATAATAAATGATTGTTTATTAATAACATTTTAAAACAGTAGATGAGATTATTTGGGTGTGTTCAATAAAGCACTGAAGGTATTGTTTCCTTTTTATAATACATATCCTATTCTTAACTCCTCCCTCAACTTCCCAAATAATAAACGACTCATCCCTGCACTCTCTAACATTGACTCTCTCACTAACTAACTGCCCACAGACACTCCTATTTAAAACATGGTTACCTCATACTCTCCACCAATCAGGCACCAGCACACCAGCATTCCATTCCCTCCCTTCCCCTCCCCCTTAACTCACTTACCATATTTACTCCATACAATTGACATTGACAACGTTACCATATAGCTTTGGCTATTGGGCGGTATAAAAATGTAATAAATAAATAAATAAATAAATTAAAGACCAACCTGAAAAATACATTATATCACCTAACCAACCATCACACCCACAGCATGGTCTCAAAATTTTGAAATGTGGCCATGGGTCCAAAAAGGTTGGGGAATCCCACCTTGGATTAGATTGAAGTAGATCTAGTCCAGTATCCTCTATTGGACTAGATCAACCTTAATGTGATCCAGAAAGGCAATTCTACAAGAAGGGTGCATTAAGAGATAAAAAAGGGGGGTTAAATTGGCTACTTCATTTGATTTCCCCATGGGTCCTTTGTGTGGGTGTGTGGGGAGCCATACTATACTAATATTGCTAATTTATTTAAATGGAAAGCATGCAGTTAAAGAAGTGGGCAAAATGAAAATCAGCTGTTGAGATTTTCAGGTCAAATTCCAAATACATGTTTGAGTTGTTGTTTAATTTTTGCCTGTGCTCAAGTTCCATTTCAGCTCCAGTAGAAATGCTTAAACTATTTACATCCATGTCGTTTTATTAAGATCCTGTTGAAGTGAATGTGGTTACTGAGGGCAAATGGAACACCATCTTAATCCTCTTCTCCCTCCATCTGTGCACATGTGTTCAGCTGGTATTTGGAGCATTAGTAGTTTGAGAATGTATACACACAGAAAAGCTCCCACAGAAACTGCTTTTTAAAAAATTGAAACCAGCTGAACAAATCTGTAGGAAGTTGTAACGGGACGAGTGAAATGTAAACCCTCGTTCCTAAGGAAACACAAATATATTGGAAGAACGCTGTTTCGCATGAAAAACGGTTTAAGAAGTGCACTGCTAGGTCCTCACATTTTTATCGTCGAGTTTTCAAACACATCCTTTCAAATGAAGGAACAAAGCAACAGAAATGTTCTATATCCTCCGGCTTGGAACAGATGATTATTAATTTCTCACCAATCCATTTCACTTATCATGTTCAATACTAATTGCGAAAATGGCTTTTAGAGGGAGTGCCATTAAATTACTGGAAACTCAAAAAAAGGTTGTTTGTCTTGAAACAACATCATATTGAAGTCATGCAATGCTTTCAAGTCAGGGCTGGCCCTATCATTAAGCAAAGTGAGGCAGCCACCTCAGGTGACAGATGTTGGGGGACGCGGGGAAGTAACCATGTAGCAGAGCTCCACTCCCCTCTCTTGTATTCATTCAATGAGGGAGGGAGTTTGCGCAGACCCCACTGATGTACCAGTTCTTTGGTTGTGGGAGTGGGGGGGCATATCTTTGTACCTATGGAAAAAGGAGGTAGATGAGAGGGTGGATTATGTTTCCACTATATACTGATCTAAATAAAATGTTCCTTTAAAGCCAATTCTGGGCATGCTCAGCAGTACTATGCACTTTGACATGGGGGCACATAGTATCCCCGGGGGAGTGCCATTTCCTACTCCATCTGAGGCAGCAAAATATCCCTGCCATTGGTTATTTTCTATTTAGCTTCAACTCCTTGTAGCCAAGTTCAATGAAGTTAAAAACTGAGATTAAGCCCTCTTTTGGGGTTTACATAGTTTACATAGTTGAGGTACTATTAAATAAGTGCACAGGGTGTGCTCCGGGATCCTGTGATGTCCCTCAAATCCAGGTGGTAGCTGTGGCCAAGAATAGGGATTTACCTGTTTAGATTATATCCTTTCCCAGAAAAAAGTAACTCACCCTTGAACTAAGCAGCAAGATCAATGCTTAAGCCTCATTTATCTCTGCCTATTGTGTTATAAGTTAAAGCAATGCATTTATCCATCTTATTTATTTATTTATTTATTTATTTATTTATTTATTTATTTATTGCATTTATATCCCGCCTTTTTTCCTTCAAGGAACCCAAGGCGGCGTACATAATCCTCCTCCTCTCCATTTTATCCTCACAACAACAACCCTACGAGGTGGGTTGGGCTGAGAGTCTGTGACTGGCCCAAAGTCACCCAGTGGGTTTCCATGGCCGAGTGGGGACTAGAACCCAGATCTCCTGACTCTCAGTCAAACACTTTAGCCATTACACCACACTGGCTCATGAATCTGCCATCTTGAGACAGATTCATGGTGCTTTCCCAAATGATCATTTCAAGGGGGAGGTATGGGCAGCCTACATTTGCATAATATTCCATGATGCAGCAGGGATTGGTGTGTCATGTGAATCTGGTGCTGGGCTCAGTGGCGGTTGCTTTGTACACACCCTGCAAACTCTACTGCATGTCATGAGTTTCAGGGTGGGTACAAAGTGATCGTGGCTGCGCCTTGCGCTGGGTTTGCTCCCCTACAGCATTGTGGGAGATGCAAATGGCAGCACCTACGTGACACACATGGGAATGAGGGCAGAATTACGATGGTTCCTTCCAATGCTGCGGTCGTCCAAACCTGGCATTTGTCTCTAAAGCTTGGAAGTGCTTTATGTTAATCAAACAACCATGGCTACACGTGCTGTGATAACATCACTGGATAAATTAGGGTGGACATGCATAATCTTTTACAGAGGACAGTTTAAGGGGTTTGAGGGCTGCCAGAGAACAGTCCTCTATTTGAAGGGCTGTCCAGTCCAACTCTAGAGTAAAGATATAGAACCCTAAGAACAGAGAACAGCTGGGGCCTTGAAGTGGACCATCCACAGTTAGCACCTGGACAGCCAACTGAGCTGCTGACACATGGGTCACCTGGACTTTTAAGATCAGAAAGAGAGGCCCTTTTCATTTGCCCACCTATGAGAGCAGTTGGGAGGTTGACCACACAGGAGACGGCCTTCTCTGCAGTGCCCCCACACCTTTCGAACAAGCTGCCATCGGAGGTCCACCATGCTCCAGCAGAAGGCCATGAAAACTTATTAATTTACCGTGGTCTTCTGATATTTGTCAGACCACATTTGTCGCTGTTGGCTTTATTGTTGGTTTTTTATTGCTGTTTTTATGCTGTTCTTACCATTTTATTGTGCTTTTATTGCTCTTAATATTGTATCAGTTTTATGTGTTTTATTGTTGTACGTCGCCTCGGGAGGGCTTCTGGTCTGAAAGGCGGCCAAGAAATATTTTTGATAGATAGATAGATAGATAGATAATACTGGGCATCACTCAAACACCCTCACATATTGAATGAATGCATGAGCAGGTTGTGGAGCTCACCACATGACCCCTGCCACTGGTGGCCTGTGCGGAGGAGCCATCTGTGGATTCATTGGTATGAAAATAACGAGTATAATTTAGTGTGGGAGTGAAATGAGGGAAGATGCATTTAAGGCTGTTTCTACACCTGCCTTTTTTCCAGGGATCATCCTGGGATCATCCCTGTGCATGCAAATGACACAGAGAGGATCCCAGGAACAGGCAGTGACGATCCCTCCATTTTCCTCGGATAATCCTTAGGTGTGGAAAGGGCCTAAGATTCAGAGGTCTTATTCAGTCATTCTGAAAAGCAAGATTCTCAGCTATGTAATTATTAACCTGCCCATGCAACTTGTGTTTTGTTTGGGAGTTTCTGGAATGGAGGCAGGGTGTTGCCAGAAAAACAATATGCTCTGTGTCAATTTAAAGACGGAGATTTCTCAGGGAGTATCTTCACTATGGCTTTCTCCAAAGAATTCTGGGAATTGTCTTGTTAGTGAGATGCTGAGAATTTTCAACTGAGGATCTCTAGATCCCATTTCAGGTCGACAGTTCTTAGGGTTCCCTGAGGAGACTGGCCATTTCCTTCCCTCCAGGGGCCCTGACAATAGTCGTTTTTAAATGGGATCTCGGGATCCTGAACAGAAAACTCTCGATGTCTCACCAAACTACAGTGCCCAATTCCTTGGAGGAAGGTTAGGATACAGCCATTATAGGCCTGTAGGGTAAGCATGCCTTCTATTTAAGGCACAGCAATATATAACAATTTATTTCTCTTCTGTTGTGAAAGATCCTGAAACGTTGGCTGTTCTTTTGCGGACGGAATATTATCAGCTTTTCTGAGCAAGGTTTTGCACCAGGAAAATCCAATATTTTCCCCAGGTGGCACATTCATTGCTGCTGCGCTTGCTTTGTGGAATCCGGCTGTGTAGTGCGAGTGTCACAGACACCTGCTAGATGTTTTTGTGATATAATTAGCGACACTTAATACAGCTCTCCCCCCTTACATGCCAACACCATTGTGTAGACCTTTGAATTGTGTCTTTCACCTTTTCTATTATCATTTCTTTGGAGCTTTGAGCTTCCCTGTTGGACAAGGGTTCCTGTAGAGTGCCTCCTTTTCCTAAAATGGACAAATGGCAAGTAAGGGACAGCAATGTCCCTTCTAGGGCCCCCATTGGGATGGCATCTTTTTTTGTGTTAGCTAACATGAGTTTTTTTGATTGAAAATGCGCAACAGAAGCCACGGAAAGCATTGGCTCTAATGTGCGTTCCCCAGCAAATGGTATTTAGACGTGGCCATTTATGCATCTCCAAAAAAGAGGACCAAAGAGGGTTCCAATTTGCATAATATTTGCATATTCTTAAATCTCTAGAAGAAAATGTAGAAATAGTAACTCCAATTTCAACAGAAATACAACAGTGGGGAAGTAGACTGACCAGGTGGCCTGTGTGCATGTGCTCAGCCTGTTGTCTAGGTGTTAACTGTGGATTATCAACTTCAGGGGCCCTGCTTGCCTTTCCTGCGGTTGTTTAATCTTATGCCAGATTCGAAATGGGCAGAGGATGCCTTCAAATCGAGGACTGTCCTCTGATAGGCCTTTGAATCGAGGACCGCCCTCTATGAAGTAGGACACCTGTCCATCCTGATACTGCCTCTGGAGGTAAAATGTAGCCATCCAAACTAGCCATCCTTTTGATCACTTTATCCGCCATCAAGCAGTTACACTTCATAAACAGGCACACACACACACACACCTTATTTCATGTCACTACACTGAAACAAACTAGTTCAAGAACCTCCGTCAACCAGGAGTAAAATTCACCTTGGTGTTCGTCTGGCGGTTGGTTCAGCCCAAGACATTTTGTTGGCTGAGGTGGAGCAGCCCACTCACCCAAATCAAGTTGCATATTACCCAAAGTCAGCCATGTTAATTTGGCACATCAGGCAGAAAACCCCACAAACACCTCTCCCCATCCCTGGAAACAGGGCCAGCCCTACCATTAGTTAGAGTGAGGCAGTCGCTTCGGGAAGCAGATGCTGGAAAGGGCAGGAGTGAGCTGTTGGAGGAGGGAGCCCTGAGGCACATGGCCTGCCCTGGCCCCCCTAAGATAGCCTGCTGCCTTCGTGTGTGGTGGAGGAGGCTGTCCCATTGTCAGTATCGAATAACATACTGTCCAGTCAGCATTTACACATGGAAGGGAAGAGGGGGGCATTATTATTATTATTTATTTATATAGCGCCATCAATGTACATGGTGCTGTACAGAGTAAAACAATAAAATACCAAAACCCTGCCGTTTCGGCTTACATTCTAATAAAATCATAATAAAACAATAAGAAGGGGAAGAGAATGCACCAAACAGGCACAGGGTAGAGTAAAACTAACAGTATAAAAGTCAGAACAAAATCAAGGTTTAAAAGCTTTAGAAAAAAGAAAAGTTTTTAGCTGAGCTTTAAAAGCTGCGATTGAACTTGTAGTTCTCAAATGTTCTGGAAGAGCGTTCCAGGTGTAAGGGGCAGCGGAAGAGAATGGACGAAGCCGAGCAAGGGAAGTAGAGACCCTTGGGCAGGTGAGAAACATGGCATCAGAGGAGCGAAGAGCACGAGCGGGGCAATAGTGTGAGATGAGAGAGGAGAGATAGGAAGGAGCTAGACAGTGAAAAGCTTTGTAGGTTAACAGGAGAAGTTTATATTGGATTCTGAGGTGAATTGGAAGCCAATGAAGAGATTTCAGAAGTGGAGTAACATGGGCATTTTGTCCTTTGCCTCAGGCAGAAAAATGTCTTGGGCCAGCCCTGCCTGGAATTAAAAATACAACAACAACAACAACAACAACAACAACAACAACAACATTATACTTTGCTGCCCTTTCATGACACCCATCTGCTGACTTCAGGCAGCTGCCTCACTTTGCCTAGTGGTAGGGCCAGCCCGATCTGGTGGCCCTACAGATAACGTCCCTGACCACCCAGGCAGCCTTCTCCGTTTTGATATTGCTGATGCTGCCGACACTGCCAGTTACCTCAGAGCTCTTGCGTTTGGTTTTTCTTTTTTCTTTTTCTTTCTTCAAACGGAAGAAAGAGAAGAGAGCTTAAAAGCCCCTTTGCCTGCTGTTTCCTCCTTGGATGTGGAGAGAGGGGAAGTTGTTTTCCTGTTTTCCTCACAACAGCAGTTTGGACAGGGTTTTTAGAAAGTTTCACAGCTCTTTGCCCTCCTCCACATGGAAAATATCCCTCCTGAACATCTGGCTCCTTTTTATAGTCGTGATAAAATAGATGTATTTTCTACAGACCGCAGGAATTACTACTTGCTGGGTGAATGAGCTACTCTGGTTTTTACAAGTTGAAAAAAGGGGAGAAATGTCCAGCGAGATCAAGGCGTTCATATCCTGCTGTCATAGCTGTGTCAAAAATATAAAAAAAGGTTGTTTGCCTCCCAAAGACAATGATAGGCATTACGTCTGCTATTGTTATATAATACTGTACAACCACCACTTTTAAGCATCATGTAATATCCTGACATATTAAAATAACATTTACGTTGTGTGTCCCCCATCCCCCCCGCTTTTTCTTCTTCTTTTTGGGTGGCATAATTCGGCATGTTTTCAAGATGGTTCATGAACAAGCCAGATATCGACTTCCTTGGTGCTTCATAAACCAGGATGTTAAAACTCTGCTTGGCGTCAAGCGGTACTACTGGCAGCCATAAGCGATGCGTCCTTAAGAAAACAGTGTGTGCCTGTGGAAATGCACCAGTGTGGCCCATTGACTCCCAGCAAGAGCCGGTAACTCACTGGAACTCCAGTACAGTGGCCACCTGGCCTGTTTTACAGAAGACAGTCCCAACCCAATTCTGGTTTAAAGGTAAACAACCATAAGCACTGTTGCCCATCAGGAATTAGAACCTGGACAGCAGAATGAACAGGTAGGCACACAGGTCACATGATCACAGTCTTCCACTCTATGGGGACATGTACTATATTCCTATTTAAATTATAATAATGATTTCTAAGTGTATATATATATATATATATATATATATATATTTATGAATTAGTATATGCAAATTGCACGTGGCTACTAGGAAGAGGGCTGTGGCACCCCGGCTGTGGAATGAGCTCCCTAGAGAGGTCTGCCTGACAACTATGTTGTACTCCAGGTGAAGACCTTTTCATTTCCCCAGTATTTTAGCCTTTTACCATCCTTGTCTGCTGCTTTAAACCTGTGTTTTAAATCTGTATTTTAAATCTCTGCATTGCTACTCGGTTTTATCCTGGTTGTACTTTTATATTGTGGCTTTAGCTTCCATATTTTGTATTTTACATTGTACCTGATGTTTTTAATTTTTGTGAACCGCCCAGAGAGCTTTGGCTAGTGGGTGGTACAGAAATGAAATGAAAGAATGTAAACCTCTGCTCTTTTTTGTGTGGCTGCATTTCCTCTTCTTTGGCCATTCGTAAGTGACCACCCTAAACTTTGGTCAGATCCAGGAACTACTGATGTGTGTGTGTGTGCTTAAATCGTGTGTGCACACACATGTGCTTGTGTGTGTGTGTGTGTGTGTGTGTGTGTGTGTGTGTGTGTGCAGGTTCAACAGAGCATTCTGAAAACTAGCAGGAATTTTTGCTTTACTCTTCCTTCATTTTATTAGTTAATCTTCTCGGGGAAAGAGCTGATATTCATTTGTCCCTTGAGATAACAGAATTGTCAGGAAGCCAAAAGATACAAAAGAAAAGGTTTAAGATTATCTGCCATTCGTCATCTAATGGAAGTAAATTCGGCAGTTCCCTTTGGACTGTATTAGGTTCTTTTCAGTGTTGATTTTAAATTTAAAAACAACCCACCACCAACAAAGTCCATCCACACCCCCACATTGAATAATCCTTTTCCCTAACATGGTTTTATGTTTACTCTGCAGGGATTAGTAGCTACTATTACGGAGAGTAATAGTTTATACAGCAAGCTAGATTTTTTATCCTAGTTCGTCTCACATGCCGACTGCCATTGTATCTAAACCTTCTCAGCCAAATGGGGAAACCTGCATTACACCAGGTGATGTTGTTTGTTCCTCTAGCCTTGTATTGTCTAGTCTGACAGGCAGGGTCACCGGCTACTTGATCTTTTTTTAACTGGGATTGAACCCTAGACGTTTTTGCATGCCTAGCATGTGCTCTACTACTGAGCGATTGTAGAAGCAGTGCAGTTTTCAGCAGTACCTTTGAATTGCACGTGATGCCATGTTTCACCCTGGGATTATTATTATTTTTTAGCTGGAGATGCTGGGCATTGAATGGGACCTACTTGTAGTGGTGGCTCCCAAGCAGTCAGCAGCCACCCAACCCTGGCTTCCTGCCCTTTCCCAGAGGACCACTCACACTATGTGTGGATCCCTACTCAATGACCCCCTCAATTTGGGTCTTATTGATAGAGACATTAGCCCAGGCACACCCAGCACACCCCTTGAGCACGCTTATGTAGCTTGGAAGGGAGAAATGCACACTTTCTGGAGCCACTGGAAATCGTACATTGTCCTCCCTGCACCAATGGGGTACCCTGGCATTAATAGGGCCTTTAAAACCCTCATTGGTGCAAGGGGGGGGGGAACGTGCACTTTCCAGAGGCTCCAAAAGTGCACATTTCCCCCCACTGTGTTAATGGAAGCAGGGTGGACCTGCACCCAAGTGGGGGGGGGCATGAGCGCTTGGACGCTCGCGCCATCCTTACCTCCTTGTGGCATTTTTCACAATGGTTGATTTCCTGCTGCAGCATTTGTCAGTGCAGGAGACTGGTCAGCAGGGATCTTGAGAGCAGCCGCTCTTCCTATGCTTTGCATAGGGTGGCAACAGGAACCATGGCCTTCCAAGCGATGGTAAGCGGCTTTCACAGCCTTTTTGGATCTACCACCTGAAGCCCCGGTTGGAAGTGTTGGCTCCTCATTTGCAAACAATAGTTTGCGTGGAGCCAGAGTCGCATCGGGCACCGGACCACACATTAACGCTGGCGTCCTTTACCTGATTTGCAAATATTGTGACCTTCTTGCTTCACAATGACAATATACCAAAGCAGCATTTATGTGAGGCTGTTGTTGACGGGGTAACTGAAGGAAGCAAACAAAAGCCAGATGTGTGGGTGTGTTTGGGAAGGTAGTGAAGGAAAAGAGAGGCTTCTTGGTGGAAAAAGAAACCACGCTAGCGTCAGCTCAGGAAGCTGGGCTCCTATTCGAAAGCGAGAACTCACACAGCACAAAACAAATTTTGAGAGAGGAAGGATTTATTCCGTCTGTCAGATCGTATTTCTAAAGTTTGGTACCTAGGGGTATGCAACTCATTGGCATTAGGAAAGCTTTAACATCTGAGGGGTTTGCTAAAGGGGTTGGAATTTTACCTCCCCAACATACACACCCACTTTGAAAAGTAGCATTCGATTCATTTTTTAAAGGTTTAAAACCGTTTCTTAAAAATTACAGAGGCAGGAAAGGGAAAATGCACCTTGTAGTCAGTGGCCTAACCTACACCAAGCAAGATATTGCACTTTGAAAGCAGTATATAAAAAGCAGGAGCCACACCAAGCAGAGTGTAGCGGTACGAAAGCGGTATATGGCATGTGTCAATGGGCCCCAACAGCTGTCAGTGCACTTCAATACTGCTATAAAGCAGTAGTGTGGCTCCTGCCTTTTATATACCGCTTTCATATTGCAATATCCTGCTTGGTGTAGATTAGGCTAGTGATGCTCCGTGCAACATCCGGTAGGTGACTATCACAATTGCACAAAAGTCATAGAAGCATAGAATAGTAGAGTTGGAAGGGGCCTATAAGGCCATTGAGTCCAACCCTTTGCTCAATGCAGGAATCCGCCCTAAAGCATACCTGACAGATGGTTGTCCAGCTGCCTCTTGTCCAGTCTTTACACCTCTGACATTAATTGCACCGATGGCTCTTCTGGCGGAGAAATTTGGGGTTTTATAGAAGGTATGGATATGTTGACACACTGGCTTGCATATAACCATATTGCCGCTAAAGGCACGCCCTCCAACATTTCAGAGAGGTGTCATTGTAATACCCCTGTTCTGGTATCAAGGAATAGCATCCGAGACAGGGAAGAACAGAAGTGGATTGGGATTTACTAGTAGGTCTCTGGGTGATTTGCAGTATCATCATCATCATCATCATCATCATCATCATCATCATCATCATCATCTCGATGCTGCCCAATAGACAAAGCTCTCTGGGTGGTTTACCACAATTCATAAGATAATAAAATACGGCATAAAAATACAGCAAGGCTTTCCAACTCCCACTTGATTAACAATAGCAGCCATTAAAAGCAACCCACCCCCAACAGCCTAAAGGTGCAATCCTCTGCATGTTTAGAACATGCAGAGGATTGCTGGCTGCAGAATGCTGGGAATTCTAGGTCTTCTTTTTTCTGTCTAAACATGCATACAATTGCACCCTAAATTAGGTTGCTGGACATCAAAAAGCTCAGTGGCAAACCAGGAGTGCATTTTTGGTCCCAGGTTGAGGATGTGCTCAGAAGCACCCTGTCCTAGCTGTCGCTATCTCCCATTGAATGGGCCACATGCACATTGTTTACTTCTTCTTTCAAAAGAGGAAGTAATGAGGGACAAACACATGGGCGGAGAAGCGACGGCAAGCAAACGTGATTTCCCCCCGTGTGATGACGCTCTCAACCTCCCTCCCAGCCCCTAACTTCGCTATTTCTCTCCCCACCTCCTTACCTTGGCCCGGCCTTGCTCTTTTCTCCCCTCTCCCCCTTTGCCTTGCTATTTCTCTTTCCCTCCTAGCCTCTAGCCCCACTATTCCCACCACCCCTCCATCACTTTAGCTCACTGTTGACTAACCAGGCCCCGACGGCAGCCATTATGTGTTTAACCACATCTTCCCTGGGAGACATTTTGTGGAGGTGCCCACAGCAGTTTCTCAAATTCCCAAATGTGCCCATAAATCCAAAAAGGTTGGGGGACCCTGCCTTAAGATTTCTGCCTGATTAGAGCTGTCACAAAAAAGGACAAAAGAGGGGGCAGACTTGCGTACAGTTTGTAAATGCTCATTTACATGGACAGATGCAGATTTCGAAATCATGATTGTCAATTAAGTTGAAATCTGATATGTCTCCCCAGCGCTCCTCTACAGCCGTCCTGGGCTGGCGGTTGCCATTTTTGTTTCCCAGAAACGCTGCTGCATCATGACGTAGTATCGTTCGGGGGGGAAATGGCTGCCAGCCCAGGAGAATTTGTATCCTATCACATCCACCTCCATTGCTCCCCTCTGAATCCATTCTAATTTGTCTGTTTCCTTCTGAACGTGCAGGACCCAGAACTGCACACAATTCCCTCAGTGAGGCCTGACGAGTGCAGAATACAGTGGAATGGCTACTTCCTTGGACTTGTAAACGGATATTCTGTTAATGCAACCTGCAATTGTATTCGCCTTTGTTGCGGCTGCATGACGCTGCTGACTCACGTTCATCTTGGGATTGTACTCCAGCCCGGAGATCTTTTTTTTACATCTACTGCTGTCAAGGCAATATTCCGCATCCTATCCTTGTGTGTTTGCTTTTGTTTTGTGGCCTAAAAGCAGATTTTATTGGTTTACTGGACAAAATGAACATTAAGGGTAACGCCATTACCATTAAGAACTTCAGGTGGGGTCACGGGAGCGGCGGATAGCTTGGTACAGTTTTAAATGCTCAATACCAAATAACATTGCGAGACAAATGAAGGTTTTAGAATTTCCTGCCCTTGTTTTATAACTCTCGCAGGCATTCATCTATGCACTTAAGGAACTTGTCTGAAACATACAACCCCCCCTCCCCCTCCTCCTAACAGCCAGTGTCATTTAATACTTCCTTTGGGGGGAGGGGAAAGCTTCCCTGGAAAGATTACAGCAATCTTTACGATTATCGAGTATCTGAGCTTCGTAGATGCAAGCCGTCCATGGGAACTGCGAACTCAGAAAGGATTTGTATCAAAACGTGATTTTAAAACCTACTCCCCAAATCTCCACTTGTGCCTTTTCGTTGCTCACACAGAGCTATTGCACATAAAAATGTTAATGGGTTATGTTGGAAAATTAAGCCATGTGGTTTCTTTGTTCCTGACGATGCTAAGGTTCCCCCCCCCCGCCCCCGCCCCCATCCCCGCGCTACCCCTGTATTTCTGCTTGGGATTATCCACAGTAGTTCCGACGTCCGCACCAGATAAAGACTGCCTGTTCAGGATCTGTTTGCAACAGTGTCGGTGACGGAAGGCAGCTGGGAAAAGGTCTCCCGTTTATTCTGCGCAGAGGCCAGTGGAGAACTCCCACTCGAAACGGAATGTTAAACCATGCCACAAATCAAACCCGAACTCTGCTGTTCTCTGTTTCCACCATCTGTTTTGCAGGCTAATTTTCCTGAACAGTAAATCCAACTAAAAAAAAACACCAAGGCCAGATTTTCCGAAAGGGAGAACCTGCTGCCCTGCAAGGGTCATTTAAAGTTGCAGAAGGCAACTAAAAAAAGGAAAAGCTGGACACTTAAAAGAAAGAGATGCCATTTATGTTCTTTTAGTACATAAGAACATAAGAAGAGCCCTGCTGGATCAGACCAAGGGTCCATCTAGTCCAGCACTCTGGTCACACAGTGGCCAACCAGCCATCGGCCAGGGACCAACAAGCAGGACATGGTGCAACAGCACCCTCCCGCCCATGTTCCCCAGCAACTGGTGCACACAGGCTTACTGCCTCAAATACTGGAAATAGCACACAACCATCAGGGCTAGTAGCCATTGATAGTACACAGAACTCTTCTTTAGGTTTAGGGTTGCTATAGACATAGCGGTTCCACACCAGTGTAGAAAAGACCTCTATGAATACATAATTTCTTTTTAAAATGTTTCTTTTAAAAATGTACTTTTAACGTGTTTTTGTTCTGGTTTATTCTTTTATTCGATTTGTCCACTGCTCTGAAATTCTTAAATAGGGAGCGGTATATAAATATTGTAAATAAATAAATAAATAAAATAATTGGCAGTCATCAGTTCCCAACAAGTGTCTTTCTTGGGTGTGGGAACACAACTCAATAGTAAGGGGCATGTTTGGCCAAGGTGGTACAGGGGTTAGTCACCTCCAGACTGGATTACTGCAATGCGCTCTGTGCGGGGCTGCCCTTAAAGGTCCTCTGGAAACTGAAGCTAGTGCAGAATGCAGCAGAATGGTTGTTGTCAGGAGCTGCCTCTTTTCAGCATGCAACTCCTTTGCTGAGAGAACTGCACTAGCTGCCTACTCGCTACTGGGCCACGTTTAAGGTTCTAGTACTAGTATACAAAGCCCTAAACAACTTGGGACTAGGATATCTTAGACAGCACCTTCTCCCTTATTGACCTGCCTGGTCGCTGAGATCATGTTCCTGGTGGTTCCACATGGACCTATGGTCTGATTGGCGTCCACCAGGGGAAGAGCCTTCAGCGTGGTGGCCCCCTTCCTATGGAATTCCTTGCCATTGGAGGTCAGACAGGCGCCAAGGTTGTGTTGCTTCTGGTTGCCTCCTGAAAATGTTGTTGCTTCAGGAAGCTTTAATATCAGGTTTTTATTCTTTATTTTATCTGTTCTTCACCGTTCCAATTTTTTTTGGATGTGGAACAGTATATAAACGTTTGTTGTTGCTGCTGCTGTTTTTACATGCAAAAAATCCCAGGTCCAGTCCTGGCCATCTCCAAAAACGGATCAGGACAAACCTCTGCCCAGTATCCGAGGCAGTAAGTCCAGTATCCGAGGCTATAAGCCTGTGTGCACTGTGTGCACCAATTGCTGGGGAACATGGGTGGGAGGGTGCTATTGCAGAGTGCTGGACTAGATGGTCCCTCAGCCTGAACCAACATGGCATTTCTTATATTTTTATGCTTGAGACCTTGGAAAGCACTTGTCCACCGAAGCAGATGTTATTGCACTAAAGGGACAAATAGTCTGACCTGACAGAAAGTAGCTTCAGGTGTCCAGGTGGCAATATCGACAATTAGGTGTCCTTCACTCACAATGGCATGTGTATTTTGTTTTTCTACTAGAGATGTGCAACCCCACCCCTGAGAACTTTTGCTAACTTCATTGAAATCCTTGAACCAACAACAAGAAACGTTTCCAGCTGGGTCAGACCAATGGATCATGCTTTAGCCCAGCCTCCTGCTTGCCCACTGGCCCACCAGATGCCTCTGGGAAGACTCGAAGCAGGCCCTGAAGGCAATACTCTGTCCTTCACCCATGGTTTCTCTCCTCCTGCAATTGGCCCTCAATGGGATTCAGCATGCAGTTATCTTGACTCATAGCCATTGATAAACTTATCCTCGCTGCCTTTTAAACTTTCGGTTTTGCCACATAATCGAGCAAAGGAAACAAGAGCTGACCTTTGGTAATGCTGTCAGAGCAGTCCATGAATCTGCCTCTTCTTAAACCCACAATGGAAGCCGTCCCAAACTTCCGTAGCTGTCCGTCTTTATTTTAAGTCTTGTCATTTCCCACGTACCCTACCTCATTTCCTTTGGGCTTCCATATTTCATTTTGCCACTAAATGACTCGGGATGCTGAAACATCTCCTTTTCTCATGGCAAATCTGCTCTCTTTATTCAATCCAGATTGTTTCACTCAGGGGGACCGTTTACATGTAAATCTCCGCACAGACAGAGATAACCTTTGGCTCGACTATATATTCAGTCCCGCAGCTGTCACATCCAGATTGTCGTGCTTTCTTAGAACTCTTTTATCATTCTGGCAGCCTGGTGCAGCTGATAGAGGGTTGGATTTGGCCCAGAGAGACCCGAATTCAAAAATCCCTGCCAGCCAGCTGTGAAACTTACTGGGCTTGACTTGAACACGTCACTACAGAGCTGTTCAGGTGAGATTTCACCACTACCAGGATATGACCTGGGGAGAGGCTGGGACTGGGAGCATCTTCAGGACCCTTTTCCCACCCCCTAGATACAGCAGCCTTGGAAAAACACAACCCCAATGGGGGAACAAGGGCTGGAACGGAAGAAGTTGTTGCAGAAGAGTGACAAGCAAAGGAAGAGTTAAAGGGAGGGGAGAGGATGAATCTGTCAGTTTTGCTTTTTTCCACATCCATTTTTTTTTAAAAAAAACCTCAAGTTCTTTCAGACTCGAATATGGAGAAACATGCAAATGTTAGTTTGCAATGAAGTGAAATAGAAGTTTAACACATCTGGACCAGTGAAATCCAATAGCTACGGAGAGGACCACGCTGTACCTGCCTGCCATAGAGCTGTTAAAGATGAGAAGCTTGTCACAAAATAGTGGTAGCAACCCTAATTAAGAACTGTCACAGCTGAATACGCAGAGATTCGAACCCAGAGTAAGTTCGGGATGGGAGAATCGGGGGTGCTTGTGGTTGCTGAAATTTTCAAAGCTCAGTTTGGCTCATTCCCCATTCTTGTGTGCCTCCCGTTTTTTGCTTCGTTCAACTGGGAAACGGTGTACTTTTTTCAAAAGATGTGTGCTTTGAGAAAGCGGCACATTTTTCAACTCATGCATTTTTTCAAGCACACCTTTGGTAAACGCGAACCACAAGTTTGCAAACTTTCTCAGAGAAAATGAGTTTCCTTTTGTGTTTGGGATTACGAACAAGGCGTTTTTGAGTGATTTGTGAACAAATATGTCCCTTTCTGTGTCTCCCACATTCAGATGTTTTAACTCTCAAGTTCTTTCCATCCTCAATATGAAGGCATTTGTGAATGTTGGTAAACTCTTACAAAACACAAACTGAAAATGAATTCTCACCCATCCCTATCAACTCCTTCTCTGGCCTTAACTCCACCCTGTTTCCCCCATAGAAAAATCCATCTCCAGAAGCTGCTGTTCCCAAAGAGACTGTTGGGGATTTGCCAGACGCATCTTGATCAGTGCAAGATGTAGTTAGAATCAGAGATGGCTTTAAAAAGGGGTTGGCGAATTCATTGAGGAGAGTCTCTCCATGACAAAAGAAATGTGTGTGCATAAAAGGAAACAATGCCCCTATCATACTACTTTCAATTCCCTTAAAAATAATTGGTGTTTTTTTTAAAAAAAGTCACCTATTTAGTTTTACTATGATTGCTAGCAGCCCTGGAGATCCCATTGTTAAGATCAGAGGGCCAGATACACACCTTTAAATAAATACAAAAGCAGAAATACTATTTATGGAATACATATCTGAGTAACTTCTGTGCATCAAATGTATATTAAACACAGAGGGTTACATCCAATCATGTTGGTCCACCAATGGAAGAGCATCCACCAATGGAAGAGCATCCACCAGTAGAAAAGCATCCACCAACGGAAGAGCATCCACCAGTAGAAGAGCATCCACCAACTGCAGAGCATCCACCAACAGAACAGCGTTCCCCTTCTCCCCACAGCCCCCTCCATCCCCCCCAAAACCTTCCGGGGAAAAAGAAAGTTCCATGATGCGCATGGAAGTCTGCTCACATGGCGTTGTATCTCAGCCAGCCATTTCTGTAAGATGTAGCTGTAGAGCCTTACTCTGCACTGCATGCCGAATTGGCTCAAGTATACATTGCTTGCACATCCAGTTACCTTTCCTTTCCCCCCCCCGCCCCCGATGACAAAATTCTCAAGCCTGCAGCTGATTTGGGGGTATTTATCCACAAGAATACATATGTACCTTTTGCAAAGGGAGTACAAATTCTCATGACTCCGTGGCACTGTATCTCAGCGGCAAAACACATACTTTGCATGCAAAAGGTCTCTGATCCAATTCCTGCCATTCCCAGTTGGGCTGTCTATGATTGGATTTTGCACAGATTGTTCAACTGGAAATGTAGCTGTGGAAGGGACAGTGGCGGGATTTGGATCAGGACAGAGGCATTGGTGGAGGTGTCATAAAAGTCTTAGAGGACACACCAGTAAGGAAGCTAGACAAGAACTTTATTGTCTTTCTCCAGGAAGAACAGAACAACAGGAAGTTCCTGACTCCACCCAGGTATAAATAAGTCCAATTCCACCTAAGTCTGTTATCCACACAGGACGGTCAATCCTTTCCTTCCACAATGTGTTCCCAGATGATGTTGTCCCTCAAATACAGGTACTTGCATGTTTTCCCCCAAGCAGCAAATAGGGTTTATTTTTGCATGAGGGAGGGAGGCCCATTCCAACCAGGAAAATGGCCTGGCGGCGTTTAACTTCCCACAACGCTGTGCTGCTGATCTGAATCTCAACCCTCATATTTGTTATGCAGGCTTATGCTAAATCAATGATAACGTCTATTCGCTGCTGTCAGCATCTCGAAGGCGTGTTGCAATGATGACAGCTAGGGTGTAATGTTTCCTGCTGCAAAACGGTAACAGGAGGGGACAGGAAAAGAACCCTTACAATGACAATATCAAATTGTTTCCTTGCCTGGTGTTCCCCCCTACTTCCCTACAGACAATTACTTCAGGAACACCTTGATTCCTACTTTCAGTTACAATCGTTACACAGGGACTGAGTTCTATCTGCTGAAGAACAAGGTGGTCTCAAAGACTAATTGTGACCAGCGGTGGTGGGTGGGAGAAGAATTAGGCTGCTGAAGTGGGACAAAATTAACTTCATCTTTACACCTCATTAGTGCAAATATGAGACCTTTAGTGTTCCACCCTGTAGAAAACCCCACGCAATATCCCATTTTTAATTGCCAGCCCTTAAAGCTGGCAAAATTCTTCATTTGCATGAGGATGCCAGCTGACACTCCGTCCCTCCACGCTCCCTGAGCTCCCCTGACCACTTAGGTACCAATTTGGAGGTGTCTGAAGGCGCTTAGAGGAAGGCAATTGACAATGAGGCGCACGCTGTGCGTCGCGCCTGGCCTCTAATGGTGCGTAAGACATGTTAATTCCTGTTTATGGAGGGACTTCAGCTGCTGGCTTGAACATTTCCTTTCCATTGTAGGGCTTCACGCAGGGACGGACAACTTGGAGCCACATCAGAAATAACTCGTGTGCCGGGGTGGGGGTGGGGGGCGCGTGCAGCTAATTTGCAAGTTCTGCCTTGCGTCGCACAAGGAACATCCTCTGCATTAGCGTCTCCATTAGCATGATGGACAGTATGTTGTAGTTGGCTGATGTGTTCGGCAATATTCCTGCTCCGATAGGATAGAAGAAGAAGTAAAAAAGACATGGCCTGGATCGACACATGCCGCAGGATGAGTTGGGCATGAGAAGGCAGAGGAGGTTGCTGTCAGAATGAAAGTACCATTTCAGGGTGTACTTGGATGGTGGGGTGGGTAATTGGATATATCAAAGTTCCCCGTTGTATCAAAACCTCCCCACAAATAGAAAGCTATGATCTTCCCTGATGTGCTACTGTTCTTCTTGCAGTGAGTTCCCGCACCACCACCAGCACTGGGGAACAGTAAAAAAGGCACCTTCTGCCAGCAGTCTAAAGAGTCCACCCAATTCATTTATATCCCACACTTCTACTAAAAGTAATCAGAGTTGCATACACCTAATCCACCCTGCCCCAACCTGGCATTCACTGAATGTTTTAGACCTCAACTCCTATCAGCCCCAGCCAGCATGGCCACGGGTCAGGAATCCTGGGAATTGTCGTCCAAAATGTCTGGAGGGCACCAGGTTGGAGAAGACGGATCTAACTCTACAGGGTTCTCCTTGCTCATTTTGCTGTGGGTGTAGATAAAAGAAAGTCGTTAAGAACACCTATGTTACCTGTGGTTGAATCTCCCTAAAAGGGAAAGTAGTCAGCTCCCCCACCCGCTAAGAATTAGAGCTTCATAGCCTTTTAGGTTACACTTGTGCGTCCCACACCAATATGTAGAACAGCTTTCTACATATACCCTGATCTGGTATCCTGCAGATTTTGGACAACGACTCCTAGCATTCCTGACCACCAACCATGCTGGCTAGAGCTGATAGCAGTTAAAGGCCAAGACGTCTAGAGGGCACCAGGTTGGGGAAGGCTGGTGGTATAGAGTGTGAAAGGGGATACACTCAGGCAGATGTGCCAGGGAGAAAGTGGTTGGTGAGAGTTCCCCAGTGTTTAGGGATCACACAGTATGGTTGTACCTTTGGAAGCACAAGTGAGCCATAGCTCAGCGTGATAGAGCACGTGCTTTGCATGCAGGTCCCAGGTTTGATCCCTGGCTCCTCCAGGTAGGACGAGGAAATAATTCTGTCTGAAACCCTGTGGACTTCGCCTCTAACATAGTTATGGGGGCTGCCCAGCATGGCCTTCCAGCATTGTTAGTGATGACGTTGCTGGAGATCCCACCGTGGGCCAAAGACCTTTTGTTCTCAAAGCATAGCCCAAGTGAGAAAACTGAACCTGTTTCCTAAAGTTGTTGCGTGTGGTGATAATCAGAAGGATCAGCCTGACACTCAAACCAACAAGACACTCTATAAACACCCACACTGTTTTTTTCCCTCCTTTGTGCACATGGTGAACTACTTGATCCTACAAGTCACTGCTTTGCATCAACAGCACACCAAGTCAACCGAAGGAGCAGTGCCGGCTCCAGGTTTTGGAGGGCCCTTGGGCAACAAAGCCTTAATGGTTCCCCTCCCTCAGTCAGGCCCTTTCTACACCTCCCAGCCTTCCGGGAGGGAGGGGGGAGGATCTCGGGATTTCCCCCAGGGTCCACGTCCAGGGACGGCACGGGCGCCATTTTTTTTGAAGCAGTGGGTCTGGTCGCACAGGAGTGAAGCCCTGCTCCATCGAAAATGTGAGTTTTGTGAACCGCCCAGAGAGCTCCAGCTATTGGGTGGTATAGAAATGATAATAATAATAATAATAATAATAATAATAATAATAATAATAATAATAATAATATAAAACCTGAAACGGCCCCCAAACCCCCTCCCTGCCATCCCAGAGGTGGCAAAATTACTGCCACCTCCTACCCTGATGGGCACGGAGCTGCACCGCGTGGCTCTGCGCCCATTTCTGGTGCTGCGCTTACTTGCGACTAAGCACGGCACGAGGTGGGACGGGCTCCCACACCTCCTGAGTTCTCGGGTCCCGAGACTGCAGGAAGAATCGGTTTTCCCAGGGTTTCTTTACACCTGGGAAAACTCGTGCCTGTCCCCCCCTTGTGGATGCACAGGGACTCAGCCGTGACCAGCCCGAACTATCAGGCTCGTGTAGAAACGACCCATGTCTACCTTCTCACTGTCACCAGCTGCTCTTGATCCTCCTCCTCCTCCTCCTTCTCCTCATTGCTACCACTTGATTGCTTGACAGGTAGAGAACCAGTGGACAAGCCGGCAGTGGCATCAGCTTCTCCTCACCACCACTATTGTCTGAGGCACAGCAAGAGGCGGGTGAACAAGCAGTGGTGGAGAGGAGCAACTCCAATGGGCTCTTATCAGTGGGTCCCTGCTGAGGTGTGGGCCCTTGGCAGCGATGCCTACCATTCACACAGGCCCTTCCTGCTGCTGCTGCTGCTCCTTCTCATTGGATCAAAAAAAAAAAAAAAGGAGAAACAGGGTCTTAGGATGCAAATAATTTTTTTCCCCATGAAGCCCAACATGTTTCGGCCTGTACTTTATTTAAAGGCCTCCCTCAGGGGTGGTTAGAATGTATTGTCTGCAGAATTTACTCTAGCAAGATCATTGTCTCCTGTGATCATCTATGGCGACAATCCGTGTGCAGTGGTGAAGAGGAGGGGAAACTCCAGGAGGCTCTTGCCAGCAGGGCCCTGCCAGTGTGCAGGCCCCTCGGCGGGTGCCCAAACAAACCTACCTTGGACGCCGACCCTGCTACTGGGCTCCTCACCCATGAAATTGCGGGGTGGTGGTGGTGGTGGTAAACTACCATGTTCATAATGGGGATCTACAAATCCAGCTATATCTGACCCACAACAGTTTCACATGTAGTGGATCACAAATCAGTTACCACATCATTCTGTGATTTTGTTTAAAACCATGAAAAATTCACAATGTTTAGAACGGAACTTTCTCTAATATAGGGGCTGTTCAGGGACCTCCGAACACCTGCTTCTGAACATAGGTAGTTTTCAACATTAGAACTAGGAAAAGACAGAGCCCCCATTTTCCTTAAAAAGGCCGGCTCTCCAGAGGATGGATGGCTGCTGTGTGCGAATGGACGGGTCCGGTATCTCCTACGGGTGGGCAGTAACCGTGGCTTGGCATTGTCCCAGATCAGGCCGAAGCCGTCCAAATTGCTTTGGACCCAATCTGGCCTGTTCTGGACCGCCTTGACCAGATCCAGATCTAAAGCAGTGAACAACCCTGCTCTAATATATGCATTTTATGTATATCTTTCCTGAACAAGCATTTTTTTTTTTTGCACAGTTTTTGAGCTGAGAACTGAATCGCCATATTCGGAGAAGTGCAGAACATTTGGAGAAGTGCGGAAGAAAAATGGTATTCTGATCCACATATTAGTCCAGGAAGTCCAGAT
The DNA here is from genome assembly GCF_023053635.1 of Elgaria multicarinata webbii. Classification (NCBI taxonomy): domain Eukaryota; kingdom Metazoa; phylum Chordata; class Lepidosauria; order Squamata; family Anguidae; genus Elgaria; species Elgaria multicarinata. The sequence goes on along the minus strand of NC_086175.1, from coordinate 121,093,821 downwards.
TAGAACAAATTGCTCAAAAATCTCCAACGTTTCTAATCCATAGAACCTGATATTCGTTCAAGGGAACCAAATGGCTCTCCAGTAATACTTCATAATCATGTCATGCTTCCCTTAATGCTTAACATGCTTCACGCTCATGTTCTTCTTCAGGGATTTTGCATTCAGAGGTTAGGAGGATGGCAAATGCAGAGGCTCTTTCCAGCGGCGGTGTTGTAGTTATAGAATATCCTCCCAAGGAAGGTTTGACTAGCCCTGACTCCTTTATTATTTAGGTTACAGGTTAAGGCTGAAGTCCTAGACACACATATCTGGCTGGGAGTAGACATGTTTAGGATTGCATGGTAGGATTTTCCATGGGTGGTTAGTAGGGGCTGCCTTTATTGCCTTAGACTGCAATCCAATGTGCAATTACCTGGGAGGAAGCCCTACGAAAACAGTACGATTTATTTCAGAATTACCATGAATTGGATTCCACTGTTTTTCTCTGGGCATGTCTGCACCATGCCTATATCCCGGGGTCGTCCCTGTGCATCCAAATAACACACAGGGGATCCCGGGGGAAACCCGGGAATAACAGGGACTTTCCCTGGGATATCAGGAACCATGGAAAACCCCATTTTTCCATGGTTCCAGAACCATCCTGAGGACTGCGGGCCATGTGGCTGCTGCTCCCAGGTTGTCCCCTCCTCCCCACGAGTAGCAGGGCTCTTAAAATGGGCATGGAGCTTCACGGGGACAGTCTGTGCCCATTGGGATTGAGGGTTTTTCCCTATCACTGTTGCTGAGGAGCACAATTGCGCTCCTTCCCCCTTGTTTACCAAAAAATGGCGGCCGCGACGTCCTTCCTTCCTTCCGAGATGTCGCGTGCCTGTCAAGACACTGGGGGAGGATCGCGGAAGCAGGTAAGGCTACAATCCTCCCCCCTCCCTCCCTCTACACCCTTACAGTGTAGACATGCCCTCTATCTTCCTCCCTGTTTGATATGATTTTAAGACTACTTTTTGATTCTTCTGGTTTTCAAAATCGTTTTACTGGGGGGGTATTATTATTCTTTTATGTTGAATTTGTTGTAAACCACATCAGATCTTTTAAATAAATAAATTACAACCACCCTGTAAGAACAAGCCAGTCCTATTGTCCCCAGATTGCAAATGAGCTGCTTTTAAAACCTTCAGGACGCCACTTATTATTTAGAATAAAGTAACGTTCTAACCCACCTATTGGCACAGATGAAGTGAAATATCCGCTGGCAAGCTTTCCCACGATGTTCCTTCCCTCCTGAACAAGCTGCCCACCCAGCTTTACACAATTTCACCAGCCTAATCTCTAAAATAACAAACCAGAGAGCTAACTCGAGCTTTCAAATGCAATTTCATCCAGTTCAGCCTTTAAATGTCTATTTTCATGCAGAAACAAAAATGAGTATTTTTTAAAATAACAATAATACAAAACCAGCAACAACACTTTGGCTGAGATTCAAGAATGCTGAAGACAATGCCCTCACTTTCTACCCATGGAGTGTTCCATGATATATATGCAATTGCTATGGCTTACAAGCAAAGGTCAGAGTACAAAAGTTTGAAGTTTCTTACACTTCTAGCTAAGAAGAATGCTTGATTGGAAACGAGGGATTCAAGGCCACAAGATGTAATGATGGCACCAATTTGGATGGCTCTAAAAGGGGGTTGGATAAATTCTTGGAGGAGGAGGCTATCAATGGCTACTAGTCTTGATGGGTATGTGCTACCTCCAGTATCGGGGCAGTAAGCCTATATTCACCAATTGCTGGGGAACATGGGTGGGAGTGTGCAGTTGCACCATGTCCTGCTTGTGGGTCCCTGGTTGACAGCTGGTTGACCACTGTGGGAATAGAGGGCTGGACTTAGATGGACCCTTGGTCTGATCCAACGTGGTTCTTCTTAACATAACTTACCCCAATCCAGTACCCACCTGGTGTTTTGGCCTACAACTCCCAACAGCCAAAGCCAGCATAGACTATGGGAGATGTAGGCCAAAACATCTGGAGGGCCACACGTTCCTCACCCCAGCTGTAGTGGAACTTCATGCATCCCAGCTCTAGAGCATGCATGGTGATTAGGGTGCCCATGTGACTGATCTTACAGAGGACAGGCCTGTCCTGCCAGAGGACAATTTTCTATTTGAAGGCATCCCCTCTTTGAAGATCTGTCTAGTTTAAAAATGAAGACCCCTAAGAATAGAGAACAGGGGCATTGAAGTTTCCCACCAACCATTGGCAGTGGACTGCAAGCTAAGCAGACACACAGGCCACAGAGTTCCCTGCTATGGCAAGATCTACTGGACATAAGAAGAGCTATGCTGGATCAGACCAAGGGTCCCTCTAGTCCAGCACTCTGTTCATACATTGGCCAACCAGCTGTCGACTAGGGACCCCACAACAAGACACAGTGCAACAGCACCCTCCCACTCATATTCCCCAGCAACTGGTGCAGATGTGCTACTGGAGGTAGCACATAGTTATCAGGACAAATAGCCATTGACAGCCTTTTCCTCCAGGAATTTATTCGACCCCCTTTTAAAGCCATCCGAATTGGTGGCCATCACTACATCTTGTGGTAGTGAGTTCCATAATTTAACTATGCGCTGTGTGAAGATGTACTTCCTTTTATTTGTCCTGAATCTCCCACCAATCAGCTTCATGGGATGACCCCATGAGTTCTAGTATTGGATTTCTATTTAAATTCCAATAAAAGCAAATTTTATGCAAATCTGACTCTTCTGTCCTGGGTTGGGTTTTTTTGGGGTGGGGTGGGGCAATGTGTAAGCAGCCACATTACTGGTGATCTGGGCCCTTGAGCCACTCTGGATATGGAATGGTGGACGGCAGTTCAAGAATGGTTTCGGACATTCCTGATGAACATGAGTACTGGAAGCATAAGTAAGCCATGTTTCTCTATGGGGCATATTATTATGCCTTGAGTGCTATGCTTGACGAAAGGTGGGCTCTAACTTTAATACATGAATAAATACTAACATCCAAACTGTAGATTTGCACACGGCGATACAAATTTGTATTTCTTACATTTCTAATTTGCTCAATCACTAATGTTCTCAAGGCAGATTACAAACAGTTAAAAAAATAAAATCCCATAGGAAAGGAAAGGAACCTCTTGTGCAAAGCACTTGAGTCATTACTGACTCCTCGAGGGACGCCTGCTTTTGCTGACGTTTTCTTGGCAGACTTTGTAGCGGGGTGGTTTGCCATTGCCTTCCCCAGTCGCAGTTACCTTTCCCCCAGCTAGCTGGGTACTCATTTTACCGACCTTGGAAGGATGGAAGGCTGAGTCGACTGCCTGAGAACCAGCTTCCGCTGCGATCAAACTCAGGCCGTGGGGAGAGTTTCGGCTGCAGTAACTGCTGCTTACCACTCTGCGCCACGACAGTTAAAAATGTAAAGTACAATACAAATATCTAAAAGAATGAAATGCAGAACAAAAATAACAAACAGCAATAGTTGGAGTGCCCCCAGCTACCCACCCAGACAGCCAGTCCAGAAAGATTCCATGGTCAATGACGTAGTGGTGGCGACAAATTTGGATGGCTTGAAAAAGGATTAGGCAAATTCCAGGAGGAGAAGGCAATCAATGGCTACTAGTCCTGTTAGCTAAATGCCACCTCCAACATCAGAGGCAGTAAGCCTATGTACACCAGTTGCTGGGGAACATGGGTGGGGGAAGGTGCTGCTGCAGTCATGTCCTGCTTGTGGGTTTCCCATGGTTGGCCGCTGTGTGAACAGAATGCTGGACTAGATGGACCCTTGGAGCTTTCTCACACCAGCGTTATACTGTGCAATCACTGCGAATTGCATGCAAAGGGCTCAGAAGTTTTCCATCTTATAATCTGCTTTGATTGTGAAGTACTCCCATGCATCCTGCCTTAATTGTGCAATAAAGCAAAAAGATTCGCTGTATTTAGCCCCTACATTTTGAGCGGATCTTCCGAGCCGCCACTGGGGCGCAGGAGCAGGATTTTAAAGAAATGCTTGCATCTGTGTAAGCTTTAAAGATAAAGACGCCAAAATTGGCACAGTAATAGATATTAGGGAGAGCTTTAAGTGTACCAAATTTGAATTGAATTGGGTCATCCGTTGATTTTTAATGATTTTTTTACCTTTCCCCCCTTAAACTCACTTCCTGGTATGCAAAGGATCTCTGTCACCCGGTGGCAAAAACAGCAACAACAACCGTGAAAGCTTAGCGCTATGGGGATAATCTGAGGGAAGCAGGTACGTGGTATGAAGCTTTTGATTTGATCCAGCATGGCTCTTCTGATGTTCTTACATTAAAGAATCTGAGCTCTTATGCCCATCAAGCACAGGTTTGTGCAAACACCTCTGGTGTAAAAACAATGCGTATTTGCCTTATGCATATTCAGTATTCTCTCCAAATGCTTTCTAGATCCCCCTTCCCCCTGTTATGTGCCTTTGGCTTCTGGGCCAATCTGTTTTGTTTCCATGTTGGGGACTGAGCTCATTAATGTGTACTTAATATTATATGGCAGCTGACTTCTCTGAAACATCACACAGATAACGTGCTCCTTGCTGGAACGAGGGTTTTTGCCCACAGGAGAAGTTGACGGTTGAATTTTAATGACCATGTCTGTTTATAATTACCAAGTTTCAATATTTATAGAAAACCCACTTTTCTTGATGGTGTAATGCTATTTCTATTCCTACAAAATGTTGATTGAGTACAAATTTGGAACAAGCCCCTTAAAGTTTAAGAGCAGGTTTAAGGGCTAAGAGTGCAATCCTAGGCACACTTATCTGGGAGTAACAAGCCCAGATAATGTGCATAGGATCTGATTGCTTGTGCCACTGTTGAATATCTCCAGGTGTACGTCGGCTCACTGCAATCTCTCAATTTCAGTTTCTCATTTTCTCAAATGTAAGTTTGCGTTGGCCTGTTCCTCCATTGGTTTGCGAATTCGGCAAATACATCTGTGTGGACATTTGTACACATTTTCTTGTGCGTTTTTTTTTTTTTTGTACACATTTTTGTAGGCACTTTTCCTAGTGCAGGCACTTTCTGTGAGTGATTTGACCCTAATGTAATGCTCACTTAATATACACATTTTTTCTTAACGTACACAGTTTTGTGTGCACGTTTCATTAATATGGCATTTTTGTGGACATTTTTTAAAATTGCAAATTGTATTGCAAAATTCTGAAAAGTGCGTATCTCGGGTTGGATCCAAACCTGGTCATTTGCTAGCGGAACGGTTTCTCCCTCCCTCCTGCACCTCCCCCTCCCCAATCTGCTCCAGATCGTTGCAGGAAAAGAAGATGGGGAAGTCCCACTGCTCCAGGGGAAAACCTGATGTGCCAGCCATAGTCCACTCACGCAACATTGGATCTAACCCACTGGTGTGCAAGGGTGTTCTGGTTCACGTAAATCTCATCCATCCCAAACGGCTGCATGCAAGAGAGCTAAGAGCATGAACCATGACGTAGGCATGAGTCAGTAGCCACTTCTATGTCCATGGTTGAACTTTCTTTCTGACAGCTGCTGGGGGACACTCACTGCATTCTACAGCCCACGTCATGACAACCTTTCCTTCCCAGTCATGCACAGCATATGCAATTGAGCTGAGAAAAACAGCAAGGTGAATCAACACTAAAAATAAAGATGGAGAGACCTGCGGTGGAATCAGTGGGGATGTAGAGACTGCAGAATCCATATTGTATCAGATGCTAGACTTTTAAGGAGGCCTTATGGCAGCCCTGTTTAGGCGTCCATTTGGGCAGAAATGAAAACATGGAGGGGGAAGGATTTAGGGGCACACCCCCGCCTACTGGGCTTTTACCCAACCTCCAGGCACCTCCATCCTGCCCATGGTTTCTCTGCTGCAAATCACCTCTCCTTGAAGCAGCGTTTCTCTAACAAAAGGTAGCCATGTTGTTGTTGTTGTTAAAGGAAAAATAAAAACAACACACATTTGCATGTAAAATGAGGGAAACCTCATGCCTTGTTACTGGAGTGTAGCTTTTTTCACTCAGGCCTAATCTAGACCAAGCAGGATATTCCACTAGGAAAGCGGTATATAAAAGGCAGGAGCCACACTACTGCTTTACAGTGGTATTGAAATGCCCTGACAACTGTTGGGGCCCATGACACATACCATATACCGCTTTCATACCGCTTTCATTGTGCAATATCCTGCTTGGTGTAGATTAGGCCTCAGAAAACAATTTGGAGCCATCATGGGCATGTCTGCACCAGTTTTATCCTGGGGGTCGTCCCTGTGTATCCACATGATGCACAAGGGATCCCGGGAGCAGGGAGGGATGATCCCTCCATTTCCCCGGGATATCTAGAAACAATTTTAGCCCAATTCTTCCCGCAGTCACGGGATTGTCCTGAGATTGCGGGAGTGTGGGAGGTGTGTGGCCGCCCATCTTGGCTTTGTCCTGCTTCCTTGTGAGTAAACGCGAGGAGGAGGGAACCAGGTTAGGGGCATGGAGTTCTTCAGGTGTTCCGAGCCCATCGGAGGTGGGGGGGGAAATGGTGTTTTTTTTACTTAACAGTTTTGCTGGAGCGCAAGTGCACTCATCCCTGTTAAAAAAAAGAAAAAAAGAAAATGGCAGGCGCGTCATCCCTCCTTCCTCCCAGGATGTTGCACGCGCGTGTGGACAAAGGGGAGGATCTTGCGAGCAGAATATTGTGAGATCCCCCCTTCCTCCCCTGGTGTAGACATGCCCCAAGTGTACTGACAGGGACAGGAAGTACAGGGGGGGATCTACACTACTGCTTTAAACAGTTTATAACAGTTTTGACAACTGTTGGGGCCCAGGACATACTGCATATACAGTTTTCAAAACGTTTTCAAAGTGCTTTAAAGCGCTTTAAAAGCAATAGTGTAGATCCCCCGCAGGATCTTGAAACTAAGTGGTGGTCCCTAGTTCCTCCTGGCGCACACAGAGAGTAGCCCTAAAACATTTGGGGCCAGGTTATTTGACCCGTATGTACTTGCCTGTTTTTCAAGATCGTCTTAGGAGGCCCTGCTTCACCAAGATCAGTGAAGTTGGTGGGGGCTAGAAATAGGTCCTTTTCAGAAGTGGCCCTTAATTCCCTCCAGAGAGCAATACAGTTGGCCCCATCTGTGGCTGCTTTTAAGAGGATTTTAAAAACTCATCTGTTCTCCTTGGCTTCTAATTGAAACTTTTATGTTATTCACTGCTGTTGGGTATTTTGAAATTGTATTTTACTGAAACTTGTTTTATTTAAATTTTTTTGTTAATATTTTATTGATGTGCTTTCATTGGTTATTATGCTGCAAGCCACCTTGGGAAGACTATGGTCTCTGAAGGGGGCTAACAAATGGATTAAATAATTAAGGACATAATCCGTGCACATTTAGACAGAAAAGAGAGTTGTAGGGCTCTTTTCTGCCTAAACGTGCACAGGTTTGCACCCTAAATAAATAAGATAAATGTTTGCTAACCTCATTTCCATATCTTCCCCGAAACAATGTCAGACACAGAAACCAACATTCACTTTTCTTTCTCCTGCCCCTTTTGCTGTGCTACAATTTGCAGTTTTTCAGGCCTTGACTCCAAAATATCAGCTGTCCCCAATACTCAAACAGATGAGGATCGCATTTCCTATCTGACACACTTGGTAAGTATTTGCTTAACCAAACTGCGAGGGCGGGAAGTGAGCTCCAGTTCTCCTGAGACACTCTCCCTCACTCTCGCAGGCTTGTTTACTCCTGTTGCAATCATTCTGGGGTTGTGAAATCCTCACGCTAAAAAACCTGAAAGGAAATGTTCAGCAAAAACAAGCCTTCCTTGAGGCTGCAAGCGAACAGAATTAATCAAGGACGAAGTCAGAGAAGCAGAAATTATCCTAATTAATTCTCAGAGGGACAACCTATATATTGTGGTAAATGTTCTGCTCTGGAAAATGGCTGCTGCATATCCAGCGTCCTTCGTTCCCATCACTACGTTTCATAGGACTTCCCTTGGGGAGGCTCACCCCAACCCCACCGTGTTGAAAAAATGTTTGAGAGGGCCATGGGGCAAACTCCATCTCCCCACCACTGAGGTGCACCACGACCTCCCGCCACTGACACACACAATAGAAATGCTTGCCTGCTGTTCATGTGTTTGGCCAGCATGTCTGTACAGACTTCGTTCACCCATATCAGCCTGCCTGTAAGATCAGAAAGAGAGGCCCTTCTTATTTGCCCACCCGTGAAAGCTGTTAGGTGGGTGACCACATATGAGAGGGCCTTCTCTGCAGGGGCCCCACACCTTTGGAACAAGCTGCCTTCAGAGGTCCACCATGCTCCACCATTGCAGGCTTTTAAGAAAGTCTTGAAAACATTTTATCTTGGCCTTCTCTTGATAGGACTGCTGTCATTGTCTTTGTTGTTGCTGCTGGTTTTATTGTTGGTTTTTATTGCTATTTGACTGTGTTTATATTTTTATCGCTTTTAACATTTTCACTGTTTTTATGTATTTTATTCCTGTAAACTAAGGTGGCCATATGAAAAGGAGGACAGGACTCCTGTATCTTTAACAGTTGTATAGAAAAGGGAATTTCAGCAGGTGTCATTTGTATGCATGCAGCAACTGGTGAAATTCCCTTTTCTGCACAACAGTTAAAGCTGCAGGAGCCCTGCCCTCTATTGTAGCTGGTCACTCTAGCTAAAGAGGGCAGTAGTCCTGCAGCTTTAACTGTTTTGATGAAGAGGGAATTTCTCCCGGTGCTGCATGCATATAAATGACACCTGCTAAAATTCCCTTTTCTATGCAACTGTTAAAGATACAGGAGCCATGTCCTCCTTTCCATATGGTCACCCTATGTAAACCACCTTGGGAGGGCTTCTGAAAGGTGGTCAAGAAATATTTCAAATAAAAATAAATAAAAGGGCTCTCCACACGAACCGATGTACATGGCTACAGTTCCTCCACACAAGGGGAGACTCTGATTGGTCCAGAGTCCTCCCTTGCCTGAAGCAGCACTGTCTCATGCCACCCAAACGCCCAGATGGTGGGGAGCATTTCCACTGCAGGTGGCAGCAGGTGTAGCTTCAGCACGTATTAGGGGGGTGGGGAGGCTGGTCAGCATAGGCCCACAGTGCCCTCATGCACTGTTTCAAAATGTGTGTGCGAGTTTTGTAAATCTCCATCATGTGTCATGGGTTTGCCCATTCAGTTCGACATCTCACTGGCTGCCAATCGAGGTTAAGGAAGCGTGGAACTTTATTTATTTACAATATTTATATACCTCTCCATATCGAAAATAGATTCCACACTTCCACGCCCCTGCTGGTCCCACCCCCAACATCCATACATGCAGTAAGACGTGAAGGTATCCTATTTCAGACGATATCCTGAAAGCAGAGATGCTAGGGTGGTGGTGGCCATTATTATTATTATTATTATCATCATCATCATCATCATTATCATCATCATCATCATCATCATCATTTATAACCTGCCTTTTCCCCACCTTAAGTATAACCCAAGATGGCGTACCTAGTTCTTTCCTCTCTCCTCACAACAATCACTCTGTGAGGTAGGCTGGGCCGTGAGTCTGTGACTGGCCCAAACTCACCCAGTGAGCTTTCATGGCGGAGTGGGGACTAGAACCCAGATCTCCTGACTCTTAGTCCAACACTCTAACCACTACACCACACTGGGTCAATAGGCGTGTTCCTTCTGCCCTGCTCTATGCTTTCACTCAATCAAAGCGCCCTCATGACATCACAGCATGAGTTAAATTCTACTAGATTTTATGGGGATTGAGGAGGTAAACGAGGTAATTTCCACACACACCTGAACATTTCGGAAGAATCTTTTAATCACAATATTAATCACAGCAGCATACCTACACGACAAAAGTATAACTGTTTTATATACTCCAACTGCCCCATGTTTAACAGTCTGTAGTTTCAAGTTTTTGTCTTTGGTAAATCACGGTGCTTATTGCGTCTCTGTTTTTGCCTCTTGGGAATGCTGTGTTGGGATGTTTGCAAGATTTGCTAGCATTGTCATTAGGATTCAGTTCTAGGCTCTCTAGAACAGCCTTCCCTAACCTGATGTCCTCCAGAAATTCTGGAATACAATTCTCATCCCAGACTTCTGGCCATGCTGATCAGGACTGACAGGAATGGTAGTCCAAAAAAATCTGGAGGACACCATGTTGGAGAATGCTGCTCTAGAATTTCAATTCTGAGTAGCTGGGTGATAGAGTGGACAAGTGTCCTACTTTACAAAGGACAGTTCCTCTATTTGAAGGTCCAGGTCTAAGTCTCGTTTAAAAACAAAGAAGCATAGAAAGGGAGAATTGGCAGCAGGACTGAAGTTGCCCATAAACAGCATCTGGACAGCAGAATAAGGAGATACAGGTGGTCACCTGGGGCAATATCCAGTGCTCTAAACACGCTACACTGGTGGCAATGAGGGCTAGTGTAACAGGAAAGTAATGCTTGCTAGTGCAACCCCCAAAACTAACCATAACTACTTGGCGATCTCCTTTACACATTGGATAGCTCCTTTACAGTTCTGACTGGTTCTGAAACCTGGAGTGGATGCACAACCCCACTGACATCGGAGCCACCAGCCTCCACTGCCTAGCAGACATTCCCGCTAGCGCAGCAGCAGTATTGGATCATCGTCACAGGCAGCCCCTGATCACACTATCGTGAGATGTATTGGATTTCTAATTAAATAACAGTAACTATTTATTGTTGCATTTATATCCCACCATTTTTCCTCTTGCAAGGAACCCTACGCAGCTTAGAAGGCCCTCCTTCCCTCCGCTTTATCCTCACAACAACCCTGTGAAGTAGGCTGGGCTGAGATTCAGTGACTGGCCCAAAGTCACCCACTGAGCGTCAACGGCCAAGTGGGGACTAGAACCTGGATCTCCCGAGTCCCAGTCCAACATTCTAACCACTATGCCACACTGGCTGCCTCTTGCTCATCGTGAAATTGCCGAAATGTAAACTATCCATATAAATTATGTATATGCAAATGTTATGCCAATCAGTGTCCTCTTTTATCCGTTTTATGGCCACCCTAACTATGTTGAGAAAGACCAAGGGTGGGGGAGTTAACTGAGAGAGGAGTTCATACTGAGACCCATGCCAGAACAGAGAGTGAAGAGGGTTAGTGTTATGGTGCTAAGGCAGTATTAGCATTAAACGGGTTAAAAAGAACACACAGAGTCAAAACTGCATCCCCTTGCCACCCCCATGCTTAATGCAGCATCATGGCCCTCTTGAACTAATCAACACTTGAAAGTGTTCCTCAGAGCCATAAGAAAGCAGCCTGACAAACAGAATTTCGCAACAGCGCTGTTTGAATCTTGAAATAAGCCCAGAGTTTCCAAACAGAGCTACGATCGGTTTGCATTACCTGAACGACGGTATTAACACTTTGACACAGATGTGAAAATAATTGGGGATAAAGTTGTAATACTGCCTTCTCCAACCTGGCACTCTGCAGACGTGTTGGATGACAACTTCCCCCCGCCAGCAGGGCCACTGAGCATGTGATCTCACACATCTGGAAGGAGCCAGGTTGGCTTGGCTGCTGATATATATATATATATAAGGTGGCCTAAAGTTGAAGAAATTACTGGCAGGAAGCACAGCTCATGAATTCAATCAAAAATCCTTTCATTTGTCACAGCCGCTTCCTGTCCGTTGTTTTTTTTTTTTTAAAAAAAAACCCCATCTGCTTCTCCTGTTCGCGACAAAAAAGCCTTTGTTGAAATAATAAGCGTTCATCAATACTTCCCTTGAAAATGGTGAGCAGTTTCTCAATGAAATGAACTCCTCGTGTGACCGCCCCCCCGCCACCATACCCGAGCCTTTCAAAGTTTATTTTATATATCTCTAATAGCTTCCTCGTAGCCTTCTCTTTCTTTCCGCTTCCAAATTCTGGAAAATCTCAAACTGACAAAGGAAGACATTTTTTTAAAATGCTAACACATTTCGCCGGCTCGAGCTGCCTCCAGTTCTTCAGCCAATCAGAAGTTCAAGCGTTCGGAGCGGTTCGCCCTGGTTCTTCCCGAGGTCTGCTGCCATTCCCTTAAAAGGCCAGGCCTTCCTGTTTGAAGGAGGCCCACATTGGCTAGTCATAAATCCAGTCTCTGAAAGGGACGGCAGGAAATAAGAGATCGTTCTCAGAGCTTTTAATTCCCTCTGCATGTGAATCTCTCCCTCGCCCAAACCAACATTTGTGAGAAGCGTCACTGAGATTTGCTCGCTTCTCACAATGGGTGTTTATTGATACACCTAGTTAAGAAGAGAGAACTTGGTGTAAAAAGCCCAAAATGTCCTGGCTAAAATATTCCACTTGCATTGTTTGGTCTTAAATGCACTTAAGCTGGAGGCAAGCAGTAGAGCTGAAGGTGGTTTGAGAAGGAATCGCTGCTCATAGTGACTAGACTGGAGTTGGGGTACATCAGGCCTGCAGGCCAAATTTGCAGGCTGTCCAGATGACCACCACCACCACCACCTCGAACTCACCCCTTTTCTCCCAGCGTCCAATCGTTTGGTCGCGTTCCAGTTCTTGCCTGATTTCTCTCCATTTTAACAGGGCCTGATCTACACCAAGCAGGATATAACACTTTGAAAACGGTTTGAAAACGGTATATGTAAAGTGTCCTGGGCCAAACAATGGTCAAAACCGTGACAAAGCAGTAGTGCAGATCCTGCCCAGGTTGAAATGCCTCACCTAAGGGTGAAGTCACTGGCAGTAAGAGCTTTAAGATAAAATATCCTGGTATTTTGATACGTTGGCCTAATCTACACCTGGAGGCCTTCTGGGAGTGGGGAGGGATGATCACAGGGTTTTGCGCTTCTGGGATTGTCCCTCAGGGGCCACATGCCAGTGAGTTTTCCGGGAAGTAAAGGAGGGCCGTTCCAGGGCGCCTTTTTTCTTTCTTTTTACAAGTGGAGACCTTTGCGCAACTGTGCAGGCGCGATCCTACGCGAAGATACTTTAAAAAACAAACAAACTCGCTGTTGGAAGGTGCCAAGAGCCATCGCAAACATGGCGAAAATGCTCTCCCCCTCACTCCCGATGCCCACGGACTCTCCCTGTGCAGCTCCTTGCCTGTTTCCTGAGCTCTGCTACTCGTGGGGAAAAGGAAGGACCCCGGGAGGGAGAACCACACTCTGTGTGGACCTTGGGATTGTCCTGAGAGTGGAGAAAAAAATGGGACTAAAGCAGTCCCAGATATCTGAAGAGAACTGAGTGGTCGTCCCCGGTTCACCCTGGGATCAGCTGTGCATCATTTGCACCCGCAGGGACGACCTGGAGTCCACCCTGGGATAAATGGCAGGTGCTGATTAGGCCTTTGTCCTGTGCAGTTTTGCCTCTGGCCCTGCCCATCACTGGAATGCAACCCCTCAAGAGCTTCTCTGAAATTAAACATGGACTGAGCGCTGAGAGATGTTCCACACCCCTGGTCTAGATTTATCCCACTTTTGTCTATGGTAAACAGGTGCCAGGTTAAGTCGAAAAGGAGTCAAGCAATGGGAGTTATGCCAGGGGAAGAGAGTCAAGAGTCAGAGCTGATGGACACACTGAAACACACCAGAACAAATCCCATTGCTCAATCAAAGGTGCAGCCTCTTCTACCCTTCTTATCTGGAAGGGCCAAATGGCCAATGAGCTAGGCAGTGGTGGGTCGGGATCCAAAAGTGGGTCACAGCAAAGCTGTTGCCACCATGTTGGGCAATTGTGAAAGTGGGTCCCCATACTGCAGGTTGGGAGTCCAAGGTGGGTCTTAGGTCTAGACCAGTTGAAGACCATTGAACTAGAATACTCCACTACAAAGGAAGATGCCCTCAAGCTGCAATTCCATAGCTCACCACATGGGGAAGCCCGCAAACATTGCTGAGGGCTCGTGGCCTTGGTGGGTGGCTCCTGATAGAAGGTTTAATATGGTTTTAAAACCTGCAAAACCTCTTGACCAGAGATGACAGTCTGATAACAGCTATTCAAGTGTGCACCGCAGGAAGAGATCTCTCTCTCTCTCTCTCAATCTGCTTTCAACTTCCTTCGGAAACTATTGCTCCAGATGGAAACTTCCTTGCAGGCCTGACGTGAAGGATAGGCATCGCCGGGCACCTGCTGAGCGCCCATACTTCAGCTGGGGTCCATTGACAAGGACCCCTGGAGAAGTTCCTCCTCTTCAACATTACAGCAGCATTACTAGAGGCCTTCAAGAGGCAGCTGGACAGCCCTACCTGTCATGTATGCTTTAACGTGGATTCCTGCACTGAGCAAGCGGTTGGACTCGATGGCTTTATAGACCCCTTCCAACTCTACTATTCTGTGATTCTATGTTCACCTGGCTCTCGCTCCAAGTCCAGTTTAAGGATAAAGAACCATAAGCAGGAAGAAACAGAGCCTTGGCACTGCCCGTCAGCAAAAGGCACACAGGTGGTCCACCTGTTCACAGTCTCCCCGCCACACACAATGGTGAGATGTACTGCATTTCTACTTAGTTATTAATTCAAATATTTTTAAACCACCCTTCCTCCTCGCGTATACCAAGGTTGTGTACAAGAGTATGATCAAAATGGTCATACGAATACAGTAAAACAAACAAATAATAAAATCACATCATCATCAGGTAACCAAGGAAAGTGTTCAATATAATACTGATCCAGTCAACCCATTAAAGTCCCTGGACCAAAAAAGAAAAAAGAAAAAATGGTTTTGAGCAGGCATCAAAAACATTGCAATGTTCGCATCGGACAATGTTCGCACACGGACTTCCATAATCAGGGGGCCACCACAGAGAAGTCTCCATCCCTTATTGTATATAAGAACATGGTAGTTTAAGGCTTATTACTAGAGATCTACCAGACTGATTTTCCTTTTTTTTTAATTGAAGCTTGAGCACTGTAGATGTGCAAAAAATGTTGAAACTTTGTAAAAGTTCAAAGCTTGAGCTTTGGGCAGCTCAGGAAGGGAGAAGTGAAAGGGGATGAGGCAAAAGGAGAGGTTAATGCATATGCCCCACATAGTACATTTATTTTAAAAGTGTAAAGTTGTTCCAGTCGCAAGGGAAATGGGCAAACCTATTTTTATCCAATCACTCTGAGACTACTAGCCCCTGTGGCGACATGGGATTTGCATTAGTTGTCAAAGAATGTATTTGGAGAAGAGCTTCCATTGACAAGTCTTAATTTAAATTGTAGTATTATTTCTAAATTTGCATCTATATGTGTATAAATCCACATATACAAATTTTATGCCTTTCTCGGTCCACTTTTGCCCTCTTTTTTTTGGCAATACATTTCCTCTTCTTTTTGGGGGCGATGAGGAGGTAGCCAACCTAGATGAGGGCCAGTGCGGCTACCTCCGTCAAAGGACACCCCTTTCCCACGATATCGCCTTGTGAATCATAATTTTTAAGACGGCATTTCCTCAAACCATCGGCTGGTTCTCAGAGCAG
Source organism: Elgaria multicarinata webbii (assembly GCF_023053635.1). Lineage (NCBI taxonomy): Eukaryota > Metazoa > Chordata > Lepidosauria > Squamata > Anguidae > Elgaria > Elgaria multicarinata. The sequence continues at coordinate 121,078,351 of NC_086175.1, read as the reverse complement.
CATTGTTTGGTGTTAACATTTAAAAACACGAGGAAACAGCAAGAGAGCAGGGCCCGTCCTCTGGGCGGGCTGTTCTCATCGCCTGCTTTTCCTTGTCCAAACAGCTCAGTTCCGACTGAGACAAGGGCTGCGGTTCGCACACAAGCTGTCGCCTCTCTTTTCATATTTAGCACAATCAAAGGAATAATTACACAGAGTGGAATTTCTGCATCGACGTAAACGTGCGTGTGATCCTGCCCAACATAAAGAACTCCCTGTCTTCTTTGCAAACCCGCCCTTTCATTCTGCAGACGGGCAAGCCTCAAGTTACACCAAGACAACGTCAGTCTGCTTTGCTCTCCGCTTCTAATACTGTCCTGGTCACACGGTCCTCCGGCTGAATTCATTCCATGTTTTCTAACACACATACACACAGTTTCATTTCAAGCATCAGTAGGAGATAAAAGTGAGGCAGAGCCGTTCTGCTTGGTCTTTTATAGGCAACACAGAAGAAATGAGACAATTTGGGCGAAGAAGTGTAAAAAGGTTGAAAGCAAGCTTTTGAGTTATGCAGGACTCTTCACCAAGCATTTAACAGAACAAGGAACACAGAGAAAATATGACTGTTTTATTTAGACCAAGGTTGGTTCCAAATGGACGGGTCCTAGGAGGTGTCTATACCTCCTATTTACCCTGTCTTGGCTGTGTTGTTTATAATCTTATGTAAACCGCCCAGAGAGCTTCAGCTATGGGGTGGTATAGAAATGTAAATAATCATCATCATCATGATAATAAATCATGCAGCCACATCGGCTTTCACACCTGAAACTGCACCTTTTCATAGTGTCATTTTACCACTATTTTAAAAACTGCTCGAAAGTCACCATGTTGTTTCTCCATCTATCAGTGGTGGTCTCAGTTCGGGTTAAGCCTGTGTGGGTGTTGCTGGGGGCAGATCCAAATCCAGAGTAAGCGCAGAAATGCAGGGCCGAATGGCTACCGGCACTGCGGTTTTCCTGGCTGGATAACCTGAGCTCCTTCCTGCACTGTTTCTTACCTGCGGCCTACGGAAGAAGCCCAGCCTACTTCATCCATCAATCAGGCCTTTCTCTCTGGCTAGATTTCCTTTTCAGGTGGGAGCCATTACGTATTCTTTTTGTCTCTTCATTAAACTAGCCCAGTCAGAGCTGGATCTCTGGGGCGACTCTATGCGGTATTTGTATGGAGGCCTCGGAGGCTGTTATCACCTATTGCTAATTTCTCATATTCTTCTCTGCATGCCACTTTTGATGAGGGAGGTTGCTTCTATTAATAAAGCACAGGTGGAGGTGGATATTAAGTTCCATCTCTAAGCTCAGAAGCCGTAGAGCTTTAATAAAAAATGCATGATATCAACAAAATTAGCTCCTGCCGCTTAATGATCAGCAAAGAACTTAGCAGAGCAACAAAGAGGCCGGCAGGGGGAAAAAACAGCTCTGAAGACTGTTGTTGGAAGAGCTGAATGCCACAAAACTGGGCTTTGTTGGAAAGAAAGCCTGGATTAACTAGTAATGCATACATTAATTAGTAACATACAGCAAGAAAAGCCTTAATTTCAGTCAGAACATAGCCCAAGAACCTAGTCTGAGTGCCAGGGTCTAGTCAGGGGAAGTAAAAATGAGTCCCTCTGAGCATATAAAGAGTGCATCTCCTTCCCCACTGAGTAACTGTAGCTATCTGGAGCTAGGAGCAGGATTTTGATGTTAGGGTCAATCTTCACATACATTACATTCACTGAGTACAGTCCACATGAAGACTACCATTTTACAATTCTGGGTGCTGAAAGGGGGGTTTTGCACAGTAGAATGCTACTAGGGTGGCCATGTGGCCTGCTTTACAGAGGACAGGATTTATTTGAAAGGCTGGCAGAGGACAGTCCTCTGTTTGAAAATGTCCTCTATTTAAAGAGTAGTCCTGTCCAATTCCGGCTTAAAGATAAAGAACCATGAGGACCGTTGCATGTAGCACCTGAAGAGCAGATTGGAGAGGAAGGTGCATAGGACACGTGGTCACAGTCTTCCACTGTTTGGCGAGATGTACTGTTTTTCTATTTAAAATATAACAGTGATGGCTAAATGTAACTATAAATTAGCATATGCCAAATTTATGTGAACGGTGTCATCTTTTTTGGTGATCCATTTCCTCTTTTTTGGCAATTCATAAGTAGCCACCCTAACGCTTACTCATGTCAAAAACTCCGTTCCTGTGGAATAAGCCAAGGATCAGTGCAAAGCATCCTCAGGCACCCGTTGTGCCCCAGTGGCCCAAAAGGGCCAACACTTAAACCTACTCACACACACCCTTTATTTTTCCCCAGCTACTGCTGGGCATTTGGGTCTGAGAACCAATGTTAAAGTTTCCCACAATTCCCCTGAGCGGTGCTGCCTTGAGAGCTTGGTAGAAAATCAAAATGGCTGCTCCCAGCTGCTTGGTAGTAATCAGGGCACTGGGGCCCTTGCTTTGCCAAGGGGCCTCTTGAAACCTGCATGCCAGACCCTGCTGGGGAAAGCTAGCATATCAAGGCGAGTCACTCTCTCAGCCTAATCTATCTCACAAGGTTGTTGTGAGGAATATATATATATATATATATATATGGGGTGGTTGTGGAAAAATGTGTATACCGCCTTGAACTCTCTGAAGGAAAGACTGAATATAAGGCTAAATAAATGAACAAATAAATCCCTTTCCTTGTGGATCTCTTGCTCAGAACCTTCCATTAGCTAGAGGGCTAGAACCAGGAAGCCACAGAGTTGCTACCTTTGCGAAGAGTGGACTGGACTACTGTCTGCTGGATAGTAAATTGTTACTGTCCAGGAGACAGCTGGGGATGATGGGAGTTGTAGTCGACTCATCTGGAGGACTCCAGGTTGGGGAAGGCTGTTCTGGAGTAACTCTGTCCACCCATGCTGCCTGTTTGGTTCCTATAAAGGCTTCCAGGTCAGGTTAGAACTTGACTTGGACTTCAGCAGCATCTCCTGTGCCTCTGAGTAATTTGAGATTCCTTGCTCTCATTCCTCAGATGCCTATGGCCCAGCACCCACAGTTTTCTGAGAGTTCACCAGGCGTTGCACACAAAAGTCAAAGCCCATCTTCCCAGCATTTCTCTTGCTGTCAGCAGAGAGAGAGAGAGAGAGAGAGAAGTGCTGAATTTCATATTTGTGAATGAAAATGAAGTGGCTGATTCATAAAAAGAGACTCACAGGAAAAAGCAAGTGTAAACTGTTCGAGGAAGCTTCAAAACCAAACCAGGAGCCCTCTGTGTTTTGATCTTCCTCAAGGTGCAACATGGTTTCGGTTCTCCCACGCAAACCAGAATTACACTTTTAAGCAGTATTATTGTAGGTTGATTTATGTTGTTATTATTTTTTTAAAAAAACCACACGCACACAAAAACATGACCAGAATTGCACTTGTGCACGCACACAGACACACACAAACACACAACCGCAGCAGTTAGCGGCACGAAACATCCTTTTATTGCCGGACGTGAGAGAAACACACACGATTCTATAAAAAGCCACAGGAAGGAAATGGACGAACCTCAGAGGCGAGTAGGCGTGTGAAAGGAATGTCGCTGCGTTGTTTTCTTTAAAAAAATGTTTCCCTTTTTCCTTTTACTCTCAATGTCAATGGTAAAAAATTGGATAATAATGATAAAGCTCATGGCACAAATGAAGGGAATTGGCTTTAATTTCGGCTGTCCAAATGTTGACGTGGTTACCTACAAATTCACCCTTCCCACAGATTATCTATATTGAACCTCTGTTGAACTATGCAAAAGGTCATAGGCATTGCTGGAGGATTGCTAGAATGACGCCTGGTACATAAACGCCACAGAAGGAGGTGATGGTATGGATTGCACCACTTCAAACTGCAAGACCTGGGAGAGGAGCTTTAAAAGCCCTTCCTCAAAATAAAAACTCCCCGCTACAACAAAACCAGAAGAGCAGGATTTTCTACTTTTTGTTTTGATTTTGTTGTCACACAGGGGAGGGCCAGGATCTCTTCTCGATCCTCCCAGAGTGCAGGACACGGAATAACGGGCTCAAGTTAAAGGAAGCCAGATTCCAGCTGGACATCAGGAAAAACTTCCTGACTGTTAGAGCAGTGCGACGGTGGAATCAGTTACCTAGGGAGGTTGTGGGCTCTCCCACACTAGAGGCATTCAAGAGGCAGCTGGACAACCATCTGTCAGGGATGCTTTAGGGTGGATTCCTGCATTGAGCAGGGGGTTGGACTCGATGGCCTTGTAGGCCCCTTCCAACTCTGCTATTCTATGATTCTATGAAAAGGAGGAGAGCTATGTTCCCCCCTTCCTTTGAGTTCACATTGGACCACCACCCCCTTCCCCAAATGGGGAAATAGCTTGGCTTTTTCCCAATCCAATCCAAATTCACTCTTTTTTTTACCACCACCATCCAGGTGCAGCTTTTGAATCCAATCTCAATGCAAACGGGTGGAGAGAATCTTCTCCTCCTGTTTACAAAGGGACCACTTGCCCAAGCTGCAATGCTCTGCAAAACAAAACAAGAAGAAACCTAGTATAGCAGATAGAGAGCTCGGCTAGAACCTTCGTTCCTGCTATGCTACTGTAGTTTTCTTCTAGCAGGGACAGGAGCTTTTACTTGGGCGGGGGTTTGGAAATCATAACCCTGAACTGCAATTTGAAGTGATACCACCTCAGAACTCTAGGCCAGCTCTCCGCCTGTCTATTATGCTAGATTAATCCGAGCCAGAGAAGAATCTGTGGATTTACGATGCCCACCTCTCCTTTGAGGTGAGCGTTGCCAAGCTCAAAGATCATTTCTGGGCCTTGCACCTCTATCCAAATGGGGCATGAAATCCATACAACAGTCAAAGCAAAAGAGGAGCATGTAGAATGCTCTAAAAGGCCTTTTGATCAGGCACTGTCTTGATGGTTTTCTGTAAATGATAGTAATAAATAAATAGCCACAGTAGCTGGTGATACTACCTTTGAGCCGTCAAGTAAACATTGTTGTTGTTTATTCGTTCAGTTGCTTCCGACTCTTCGTGACTTCATGGACCAGCCCACGCCAGAGCTTTCTGTCGGCCGTCGCCACCCCCAGCTCCCCCAAGGTCAAGTCTGTCACCTCCAGAATATCATCCATCCATCTTGCCCTTGGTCGGCCCCTCTTCCTTTTGCCTTACACTTTCCCTAGCATCAGCCTCTTCTCCAGGGTGTCCTGTCTTCTCATTATGTGGCCAAAGTACTTCAGTTTTGCCTTTAATACCATTCCCTCAAGTGAGCAGTCTGGCTTTATTTCCTGGAATATGGACTGGTTGGATCTTCTTGCAGTCCAAGGCACTCCCAGAATTTTCCTCCAACACCCCAGTTCAAAAGCATCTATCTTCCTTCGCTCAGCTTTCCTTATGGTCCAGCTCTCGCAACCATTGCTTTAACTATGCGGACCTTTGTTGTCAGTGTGGTGTTTCTGCTCTTAACTATATTTTATCAAGATTTGTCATTGCTCTCCTCCCAAGAAGTAAACGTCTTCTGATTTCCTGGCTGCAGTCAGCGTCTGCAGTAATCTTTGCGCCCAGAAATACAAAGTCTGTCACTGCCTCCACGTTTTCTCCCTCTATTTGCCAGTTATCAATCAAGCTAATTGCCATAATCTTGGTTTTTTTGAGGTTTAACTGCAACCCGGCTTTTGCACTTTCTTCTTTCACCTTTGTCTTTTCTAGTATATTTTGAGTTGTTGTTTTTACACACACTCATTGCTTTTAAAGAAATGCAGGGGAGGCTGCATTTGTTAAAGAGATGCAATGGAAATTCAGATATGGTGGTGTTACTTCGCTTTTAATCATTTTATGACATTGGCCCTGTTCAGACGTAACTTGGAGAAAGGTGGTTAGGCTAACCATGGTGCATGGCTGTTGACATTAACCACGCCTAGTGCTCTCACCCCACGTGCACTAACCACCCTCCATGACTGCATGTAGCATCTCCTTGCACTGCTACATGGTGCGGGACTAGCTGCTCTTCTGTAACTGCATGGAGAACCATGGGAACAGGTTTTTGTGCCTCTTGGCTGTAGGCCAGGCGGGCGACGATTTCACTTTACGCAGGAGCCGCAGGGGGTTGTGCCTGGAAGTGCAGAGCGCTCAAGGTTGCTGTGCTGATAACAGCGATGGGGGATCAAAAACATCTAGAGATGTCATAGGCATCTAAATATGGGGGTGGAGTCTGTTGGATCCTTGCTCAGCCTGCTGGACTGAGGTCCGCACACCCTCAGTGCTGCTGCTTGCTGCACTACGTGTGCTGCTGGAGGGCTCAGTGAGTGCCCAGGGAATGCAGTGTGGCCAGCCAGCCCTTTAGCGAGCCACCATTATGCATAAAAATGCCGACTTATTATTCTACGTAAAAAGTCATTTACGGAAATGGCGGCCATATAGTGCCATTTACGCAAGATGATTCACGTCTCTAAAGGCCGTGCTAATGGCAGCTCTATGGCAGCGCTTGGTTATCCATGGGGATAACCATGGGGGCCTGTCAGACAACATGCTAAGCCACGGTTAGGGCTGCTAACCCTTTTGCAGCATGTGGTTAGTGAGGGTGGTTAAAACATAGTTAAATAGCCACCATGGTTAGGGAAAACGCTCTACGTACAACATGCTAAGCCATCATGGTTTGCTCAAAATGCTTAACCATCATGGTTTGGTGTGATGTCTGAACAAGTCCAATTTAGTCCATTTGGAAACACAAAATGTAAACAAGGCCTACCAAAACAGCAACATGGGACACTAAAAAAGTAATAAAATAAAATAAAAAAGGCCGGTGTTGCAAGTCAACAAGACAGCCTCTATTTTCATCTGTGAAATGCTAGAGCCGTGAGACAAGTCATTGGAAAATAACATTATGAGCAGCATCAAATCGGTTTTTTTTTAGGCATTTCTGAGATTAACGTCCCCCAAAAATGAAAGAAAGAAAAAAGCTCTACACAGAAACGCAGACAAAAACACAAGGGCTCTGAAGATGTACTGAAGCACTGTTCATGGCCTCTCCAGCCCCTATGCTGAGCTGCAGCCAAGCAGCCCAAAATAATTAACTACCTGCTGAGGCTCAATTATCCCTGGAAGCACAGCAGAGCTTCCTAAAGGTGCTCATTTGCGGCTAAGCGCTGCTATAGAACTTGCTTCAGTTTGAACGAGAGGTTGGGAAAAAATGGATGGGAGGATGCTGAGTTTCATGATCAAAATGAGCCCCCAAGTGAGAACGCTAATTGGTCAAGGTTTCATGGTTACACTAACAGCGCTTGGGAATTAAATGTACTAAGAACCCCCATTTTACAGACCTAAATACTGTTTGCAAGGGGAAATTAGGGTAGTTACTTGTTACAAGGAGCCACTGAAAGAAGACATATGTGGGTGAGTGGATTGTACAAACAAGCCCATGCAGACATTTTTACACTTTCCTGCCTCCTTGTTTAGAAAGTCAGAGGCATTTTGAAAGAGGGGTTGCTGCACAACTCATCACACTTTCACCTCTGGCCAAACAGGTGGTGTAGGGTTTGTGTCATCTCAAAAAACCCACAGTACCTATTTGACTAGAGGAGACATTTGGACCTCCTGCACCTACCAATTCTCCCCTACATATCACTGGCTCGAACAGCAAACTCAGGTAGTCAGAACTGGAGTCAAAACAGATTGAAACTCCTTAACAATATAACCATACTAAAGAATGGCATGATTGCCTAGAACCCTCAATTAGGATGTGATGAGACAATACAAGATTTTGTTCCAGGTTGCCTCTGCAGCTGGCAATATATTTGGACCTGGTTTGCATGTCACAGAGCCAAATTGTGGGCTATTTAACCCACGATTTGTGAGGATGCAGGCTGTGCATGAGTGCTTCCGCATTCTGTAAACAAACTCCAATTGGAAATTGTGAGCATGATGTCCAAACCTGGGCTGCTGGGTTGTTTAGGGGCTAAACAACACAACCGTTAACCCATAGTTTGTTGCTGGGTTAACCGTTGGGTTGTTTAGCCCCTAAGCAACCTAGCAGTCTGGGTTCGCATGTCATGCTCATAACTTCTGATCAGGCCAATTGGAGGTTGTTTACAAAAAGCGGAAGTGGGTCACGTGCATCCTGGAAAATCATGGGTTAATTAACCCCTGATTGAATTAGCCCATGATTTACCACTGTGACATGTGAACTAGACCTTTGGGCGGGGGGGAATTAAAAACTAGTAGATGGGATTTGCAGGGGAGAATTGGTGTGTTTGAGGGGAAAGATTAAGCACCCCTCCCACTTACTGATCTAGTAGCCCCATGTTTTCCTCAAAATGTGTAGTTTTGCTGTTATGAAACCTAGAACTGATATCCAGATTTGAAATAATACAAATCTACTGGTGGGTCTGACTGGTGGGTCTCTACACACAATATGTCAATGTAGTCTTTGGAAACACATGTATTCTGAAAAAGGAGTCCCAAAATGTCCTCCAAATTATTAAAAACCAAACAAGTTCATCTGCTAAAGAAACCTAAGCAGAAAATGTTCCTGGTGCTAAAACAATTTGGACTAGAAACTTGTGACGACTTGGTAGTAGGGAACGTTCCATTCAAGAAGTGAAATTTAAATGAAACAGAACTTCTCACCCATCACTGGCTTCAGGCCTACCCTACCAACCACCAATATGTGGCACCAGACAGCTTACTCCTGAGGAAAGTGGCCCTTGGCAGAAAAAAACCTTCCTCAAACTTCCACAGGCATAAACATTTCGCCTGTAATACGAAGCTGCTGAGTGGAAGTGGAAGTGAAATACTGTGGCTTAATGTGCCACTAAGCCCATGTAAATACTAGGCCAGATCTATACTTTGTGTCAAATCATTATGAATGTGGAACAAAAAGCAGGAAATAACACTATGAAAGCGGTATATGGAATGTGGATTTTGCCCCAACAGTTAACGGTGCACTTCAAAAGCGCTATAAAGTAGTAGCGTAGCCCTAGTGGGGTTTAGCCTCACAGTGGCGCCAACCGTCCCCAGAGTTGGGGCAGCCATTAGATTAGTCCACCCCTGAAGTTTGATGGATCCCGATAATTTCCTGAAAGCACTTGTGGGGGTTGGGTGGGGGAGGTATACAGAACTGGAGGCTACAGGGGCCCAGCCCAAGACATTTTGCTGCCTGAAGCAAAGGACAAGATGGTGGTGCCCTCCTCCCATTCCATGTACAAAAGACGACCAGACTGGCAGTTGAAACTTCCTTTGACACTGGAGACAGGGCAGTAATCTGTACTGCTCACTTAGGGGGTGCAGGTCAGGCTGTGTGCTGGTCCACAAACATCTTGCTGCTGTCTCCCCCGCTCCTACAGCATCTGCTGCTTGAGGACGTTGCCTCACTCTGCTTAACAGTTGGGCCGGCCCTGAGGCTACTCAAAGGCTCAGTTCCTAGTAGGGTGGCTGCTTGTCAATCCCACCCCCGAAAGAGGACATTCATCACAAACAGAGTCAACAAAAGAGGGCACCTATTTGCATAAAATTTGCATGTGCTAATTTATAATAACTATTACTATGAATAATTATTTTTTATAATTATTTATAATAATAATTATTATTTTTTCCTGCCACTTTAGATTTATAGATGCAGATTTACAAATAACTAAAATGTGCATAGACTAATTTATAGTGCGTAGATACAAAGTTAGCAATCACTATTATAATTTAAATAGAAATACAGTACATCTCACCATCGTGTGGAAGACAGTGACCAGGTCATTGCCGTGGAAAAGCACAAATAGTGTTACTAAGCATTTGATTCAGTATTTTCAGAATTTCAGCTTTAATTAAAACACACACAAACACAAGTTTCTAGTCCTTTGGGCTCTAAATACAAGTTTGGAATTGTGTGCCTTGCTCAGTCTGCTTTTTGGGTGCTGTTGATGGACAACTTCAAGGCCCATCAGTTCTTCCTCCTGATGGTTCATTGTCTTTAAATTGGACTTGGACAGGACAGTAGTTCAAAGGGAGGATGCCTTCAAAATAGAAGAGACTCCTCTCGCAGCCCTTGAAAGAGAGGACTGTCTTCTGTAAAAGAGGACATATGGCCACCCTAGCTTCCTCCTTCTCAAAACACTTTATTTTTTGACTTGCTCATTTTGAAAATGTGTGCTACGTACTTTTCCAATGGCTCCTCAAAGCATTTTATAACAGATGGGGGTGGGGTGGGGAAGGAAAGAACATGACAATAATAAAATGAAGATAAACAATAAAATTGCTGATACGAGAGAGAGAGAGAGAACTAAACATCTCTCTAAGCTGGGGAAATCCCAAAAGTCAAATGAAAAAGGAAGGTTTACAGTCTTCCAAAAGTCAAACAAAGTTGAAATATCACAAGATTCTCCACCCATAAGCTTCTTAATGGTCACCCACATGTCATTTTAATTTCCCAAGACAAAGCCAGCTATTTTCAGAGATGTTCCATTGGCAGTTCTATTCCTATTATGATCAGATCTTTCTTTCTTGTACATTTTCAGGCACCATTTCCTCCTTCTGCCCACTGTGAAGCAGCCCCAGCTGAAATGAGTCTGTGGGAAATTAGCCTATCACACTTCACCCTGATTGTAAAATCTCTGCAGTGGTTCAGAATGTAAACAGGGCCTCCTTTTAGAAGCAAGAGTAAAACGTTTGCCAGAAATGCCCCCATCTGGAAACATTTAGGGCTAAGTCATCTTGGTTTCTCTTTTTTTTTTTTTTTTTTGCTGTGTTACATTCAACAACAGGCAAATCACTCTTACCCTAACTTAATAATCAGGGAACTGGTGGGAAAAAAGAGAAACGCTGAACTGCCGTACTGGAGATCAAACCTGGAATATTAACACAACCTTGCAAGATCCCAGTATTCTTGCCCAGTTTAGCAAGAATTGTATTAGTATAATATGGTGAAATTGTCCATTGCCATTATGTCACCTCTGGCCTGCCTGCATTGGCTGAGCTGTTGTGATGTCATAGAATGTTCATGAAAAAAAAAATTCTGAGATGGAAGAGTCAGCTGCCAGAAATTCTGACAAATAGTACAGCTTCTTTAAGAGAAGGGAAAGGATAGCTTGGGTGGGAAATGAAATTCACACAAGGTCCAAAGTCAGGAGGAGCTGGCAGGCAGAATAAGAAGCAGAGCAGGAAAAACCAAACAGGGCAATGAAGTTCTATCTATTGATGACTGAAAACCCCACGTAGCATCCCTGCTCTAGCTTGAATGCAATTTCATCAGAAATTGCCCTCACAAGCTCATCTTTAGAGCCCAAAGGACTAGCAACGTGTGTTCATGTGTGTTTTAATTAAAGCTGAGATTTTCAAGATGCTTAGCAACACTATTTTTGCTTTTCCATTGCAATCACTGATTATCAGCCTACAAGGCCTTTTATTTTTTTTAAAAAAATGTTTTTATCCTGCCATGTTTTAATATCTGAGGGTTTCATCTTATTTCAACTGTAATTATCATTGTTTAATGTTGTGTTATGAGGTGCCTTGGAAAGATTTGGATGCTGAAAGATGGGATTGCAAATGGCTATAATAAATAAAAAGAAACAAACGGTAAGGGGTATACTCAGTGTAACGTGCCCACCTAAGTCCAGAAAGAACAACAAGAAAAAAGAAAGAAAACTCCAAAAAGAAGTCAAGTGCAAACAATGGCAACCAAAATTACCAGAGGCTGGAGCATCCATTGAAAGTGGCAGGAAATTTCAGGATGGACACAAAGAATTAGTTGTTCATAGTTAAGCTATGTTATTTGCCTCCCTAAGGTATGGTGACGGGCATCAAAGCAGATAGCTTGAAAAACAAATTCATGGAGGATAAGTCTAGCAATGGCTACAAGTCACAATGGCTATATGTCATTTCCAGCTGAGAATCAGAGGCAGCGACAACAGGAGAGGGCTATTGTCCTGATTTCCTGCCCAGGGCTGGACCCACCCATGGGTAGCAGGGTGAGGCCCCTGGCCCTGCTCCAACCAGCCCAGCCACGAGGGCCCACCACTGCCCCACTGCCTCCAGTGGGTGGTCTAGAGAGTCCCACCAGCCCATCTCCCACCATGGCATTTGCTGCAGCGAGAGAACGGGCGGCGGGTCTGCCCTGTGTTTCCCCTTCAAGCACTCTGCAGCTGGCAGAAGCAAGAGCTTGGCGTGGTCTCATAAGTTCTTGCAAAACCCCAGCCAAGTCTCACAAGACAGGAGGCTACACAGGTCTCCATAAAGGCGTCGTGGCGGCAAAGTTAAGGGGTGTGTGATGGAGATTCAGGGGGAAGGGGCGCGAGGCAGAGGTGTATGTTCTCCTGCTTCAGGCAGTGAGAGAGTCTGAGCCAGGGCTGCTCTTAATTTGGGCTTCCCAGTGTTGGAAACAGAATGCTAACCTAGGTCTAATCTAGCAAAGCTCATCTGACATTCTTATTCTCCTAACCAGTGAAATCTGCCCCCCCCCCCAAGAGGGGGAAAAGTATTTTGGGGGGAAATCATTTGGGAGAGATTTGAGACCATACTCTGTTCCCATGATGCATCCTCTTCCAGATTCTTAGTACTCTCCCCCGCAGCCCCCGGCCCCATTGCTGGCCAGGGTCTGAGAGAACCTGTGTTCTAAGTTGCAGGGCTATATTACTGTATCTCCTGCGCGTTTTGAGGGTGCTTCCAATAAATTATTCTGCAGCAGTGAAATCGGAGCCTTTTATATGCACTTATCTCCAGGATGCCAAGAAGTGTTTTGAAATATTGTTCACAGATTTCCTAGAGACTATTAATGGAGATCAGATGTGGCAAATGTAGATTGCCATCCACCTTTACAAGAGAGAAAATGACCAAGGGCCCTGTGTCCCTTAGAAGACTTAACACATTTCTTGTTCCTGTGTCACCTGACTCAGATGCGGTCATTTATTACATCCCTTGCATTTTCTTCATGTTTTAGCGTCACAGTGCAAAACAGTTTTTCTATTTCTCCATCCAACGTATTCCAGGCAGCTTTGTTCAACGCAGTGGGGTGGGTGGGTGTTGCCTTGTTAGTTTGTTACAGCAAACACTCTGAAAAAAGAATCCTGTTGCACCTTAAACATGAATGGATTTGCAGTATAATCTTATGTATATTGACTCTGAAATAAGTAACTGCATTCAGTGAAGCTTGTTCACTTCGCCAAAAACCAGGAAGTATATTGCCAACAAAGAGGACAAAAGGGAACACAGATTTGCATATATTTTGCATATGCATGAGTGTGGGTGTGTCTGACACAGAAAAAAAGATGCTCATTTAATGCAATCCAGGCGCTAACTGTTGATGAGCAACTTCAATTTTTCTACTCTCTCTTATTAATGTTCTTTCTCTTTCAACTGCACCTGGAATGGGCAGTCTTTCGTACAAAGCAGGGGTGATTAACCTTTTTCTAATTCTAGTTTGGGAAGGGCCTCGGGGGCTGCATTCCAGCAGTGGGTGGGGCTAATGGCATGGGGCGGGGCCAAGAACAGAGCAGGCAAAGTGGGTAAATCTAGGGTGGCCATATGGAAAAGAGGACAGGGCTCCTGTATCTTTAACAGTTGTATAGAAAAGAGATTTTCAGCAGGTGTCATTTGTATGCATGCAGCACCTGGTGGAATTCCCTCTTCATCACAACAGTTAAAGTTGCAGGAGCCCTGCCCTCTTGACCAGATACAAAAGAGAGAAGGGCTCCTGCAGCTTTAACTGATGTGATGAAGAGGGAATTTCACCAGGTGCTGCATGCATACAAAATAACACCTGCTGAAATCCCCTTTTCAATACAACTGTTAAAGATACAGGAGCCCTGTCCTCCTTTCCATATGGCCACCCTAGGTAAGTGTGAATAGGAGTGCAGCCTTACTGGGGCATACACCACAGTGACTAGGACCCACTTTATCGGATGCCTGAAATGCACGAAGGAGGGCATGCATTCCAGCTGACAGAGTGGGCCCTAGACCATGAGAGGACATGCCACAATAAATCCATGTTTGCCTTTAAGGAGCCGGTGGACTCTCTTTGGTTTAAGCTGTATCCTGCATCTGATGGCGGAGGGCCTTGCCTATGAAATCTCAGGCCACCATAAATGTTCTTCCTTAGAGTGCCACTTGATTCTTGGATACTTTCATTACAACAGACCATCAAGTCTTCAGTTTCTCTTACAGCGAGTGTGTGTGGGAGCTGTTCCTAGGCGGCAACTTCCCACACCACTCCAGGATGCATTTGAATACAGGAATCAAGGCATGGGATGGGGGCAGTTTTGTGGTTGTTTCCAAACTGTCATCTGACCAGAATGCAGGCTGACAATTGGGTGGAATGAGAGGAACCATGCAATTGGCTCCAGTTGTGGGAATCCTGTTCTCAAGTGTTTATTGGAGCAGCTTGATAATATGCTTAGTAAGGCTGTGGAACAGGGGTGAGCAACTTTCGGCCCTCCAGACATTTTGGCCCACAAACCCTTGGTACTAGGCAGCACAGCCAATGGTGAGGGATGATGGGGTTTGTAAGTCTAAACCTTAAGAGGGCCACAAATTGCCCATTTTTGCTTTAGAATGTGGGCTTTGGTTTAAAAATTAAAAATTAAAAACAGATTTCTGGAGGAAACCTGAAAACAACATGGCCATTTCTGTTCTGTGCTTATGGCTTATTTATACCCCTACATCCCACTGTGAGCAACAGTTTTGCATTTGTAGATCTGGATCGGCTGAACATGTTCTACCTTATTGCTCCTGATCTTCAAAGCGACACCCCCTGCTTGGGGCTGTGTCCATTCATGTGAGTTGTTGTGCAGCCACCTGTAACAGCGTTTTACAGGTGTGCATTTTCATGCTCTCATTCATTGTTTTGCTAACTCGCTGCTTAGAACCTCTTGCAGACGGCACTGCTTTGAATTTGCGGAATCTGCTTGGCTCCTTAGGCAAGTGCAATTTGGTGAACATTAACCAGCGAGCGCCACTGTTGTGCTGACACCTGCGTGTATTTTGCAATCATATGGTACTTTGGTGTCTGCAGTTATATGGGAGAGGCATGGATTTTGGTACTGGATGCAGTATCTAAGTTGCAATTCTAAACACCTTTACTAGAGATTAAGATCCATTCAACCAAGCTGGTAGTGCTTCTGAGTAAACATACCTATTGTTGCATTCCCCCCATTTCTTTAAGAAACAACAACCCAGGGCTCATCTGCACAAAGCATGATATTCCACTATGAAAGCGGTATATAGAAAGCAGGAGCCACACCAAGCAGGATATAGCAGTATCAAACCGGTATATAGTATGTCTCAATGGGCCCCAACAGTTGTCCGTGCACTTCAATACTGCTATAAAGCTGTAGTGTGGCTTCTACCTTTTATATACCGCTTTCATAGTGGAATATCCTGCTTGGTGTAGATGAGCCCCAAGTTTCTAGCCCATATTAGCATGTAGATGGATTTGCAAGATTGTGAGTAATGCCTACTGAAATTAGAGCGGTATTTATTTATTTATTTATTACATTTATATACCACCCCACAGCCAAAGCTCTCTGGGCGGTTTACAACCTGGATAGGGAGCTCCATCAGACAAGCGTTTTATTGTACGCTTGTATACAGGGCACTCACGGATTTTCGTGGGTCCCTCTCACAACGTCGTCTGCCTCCTGCGCGCCTTTTGCCTCTTCTAACCTTCTTCACGTCACAAAAAAACACCCCAGTAAGTCCAACTTATTTTTTAAAGACGGAAGTTGCTGCTATCTCCTGCTGTGTGCAGGAGAAGCAGCGCGATCAAAACGGCCCACTGAATGGGCCACGTGCACATTGTTTACTTCCTCTTTCAAAAGAGGAAGTAATGAGGGACAAACACGTGGGTGGAGAAGCGATGGTAAGCAAACATGATTTCCTCCTGTGTGATGACGCTCAGTTTCCCATAACAAGGATTGGAAACATGTCAGCCACATGGGATCTAATGGCACTAGCATTGGATTTCACTTTTCAAGAGCTTCGTATTAACTCTTCATATAAACTCTTGCCTTTTTGGCTTGTTTGAAATGCAAGATGATTTCATGAAGAAAGGAAGGATCATCTCATGCAGGCCACCTCTCCGTTTTCCTCGTTTTTGTCTTATTCCAGCTTCCATTCTTTTTCAACAGTCGTCACTTTTAAAGCAACGCTTGGCTCATTCTTACTTCTGGTTTCCATAACCTTCCAGGGTAATTTCTTTCATATGTCTGCAAAATGTATTCTTTCCTCCCTTAAAATGTATACTCAGCAGGTTGCATCTCTCACTTTTCCCAGGCTATTATTCCAGGACAAAGTACTCAAAATTAATTACATCCATTCTCAGGAGATGTCTCTCTCCTAGACCTAAAAGAAAGTCTTAAGACAGAACTGTTTTCATCACTAGGAAGGAACAAAATACTCTCCAGTGAAAGAACAGAACTTTCTGAGCACCTCCATCCAATGAACAAATGGTTTTATAATACAAATGTCAGCCTGTCCAAATCTCAAACTCAACAGAAAAGCTCTGTGCATGAAACATTCAGTTGTAAGTGTCCTTTAAATGCAATATACATTTTAAAAGGTCTTCACTACAGGCTGCTTCTCTAGTTTGCTAGCTGGTGGGTGCTTGCTTATTGCCTCCTGATGGCTAGCGACAACCAGCTAGGGTGAAGGAAACTTTTTGCACTTTTGAATGGGGTAAAAAGAGAGAGAGAGAGAGGATGGAGTTTTTGTAATTGGCTCATATGCAGAGAAGGAATGGGGACTCCAAGGTAAAAAAGGGTAACCCAAATTGGAGGATGATGTCAGCTCAGTCGTATGTCAACCAAATGATATGTCAGGGGCCATGGCCACATCCCCTGAAATTATTCAGTCCATTGAGGAAGCATTAGAATATATGTATATATACCAAGTTCTAAAATTGTTCTGAGCAAGCGTATGTATGTGTGGAACAAAAAAGTGGGGTTCATCACAGGCACTAGCCAGCAGGCAGATAGCTCCTTTAGAGTTCCAACTGGTTCTGACTGAAACCTGGAGCAGATTCACCGCCCGACTGACATTGGAGCCACCAGCCTCCACTGCACATTTCCTTGGAGGTTGGGGACAGAGTGGGTGGGTGGGTAATCCATAGCACAGAACCACCATTTCCAAGCCCTGCTAGCCCTGTGCCAGGCAGTTTTTTCTTCGTTTGCTGCTTTCTCCTCCACTACACCTTGTTTCTCTCCTATTGGTTCCTATGGCCTTAGCTAGACCTAGCGGTCTAGCGGGATGGAGGGGTGAAGATCTCACGATATTTTCATCGCAAGATCTGCCCCTCAGTTCACATGCGGCGCGCGACAACCTCAGATGGAGTGGCGTCGCGCCCGCCATTATTATTTTGGTTAAAGGGCCAGCAGCGCATGAACGATTGTGCGCAAAAGTTGAGTGATTTTTTTAAAAAAAAATTACTTTCCTCTCTCCCCCCACCCTACCCCTGATGGGCACAGACCTCTTGAGGAGCGCTGTGCCCCATGCGGGGTCCTGGCTCCTCACGAGGAATCGTGAGGAGCCGGGACAAATTGCAGCACCCAGCCACACGCTCAGCCCGAGACCACGGAAAAACCTGGCCTAAAGAGGAGGGCGAGATCCTGGAGCAAGGGAGGCATCATCCCTCCCTGATCCCGGGATTTCCTGTGCGTCATGTGGACGCACAGGGACGATCCCGGGGATCACCCCGTCTAGCTATGGTCTATGGGAGAGAAATTCACTATGGCAGCTCCAGGGCTGGAATAGATTCCACGGGCCCCCTCCGTTTTGGGGGTCATGCTGGAGGAACAAGAAGGCTTTAGATCTTGTGGATCCAAGACCTTCCTGGATCTGCCCCTGACACCAGAGCCGTTTCCAGGTTTATGAGGGTCCTTGGGTAGGCCCCGCTCTATGGGTCCCCTCCCTCAGTGAGTCCATCTTCTCAGTGCTGGTTCCATCAGCAGCTATTGCTCCCCCTCCTCTTCCTCATCATGGCTACTACTTCCTTGCTTGGCAGGCAGAGCACCAGGGAGCAAGTAGGCCATGGTGTCTATTGATTCTCCTTCTCACCACCCCTATTGTCTGGGCCAGAGTGAGAGGCAGGTTAACAAGCAGGTTGCCATGGGAAGAGGAGGAGCAACTTCAGGGGGCTCTTGTCAGTGGACCCCCGCTGGGGTGTGGGCCCTTAGCAGGTGCCCAACCATGCCAAAGCTTCTCTGCCTGTGGAGAAGAAGGTCTGCAATCTCCTCTGTGCCTGGACACCTTCTCAAGGACTATAGGACTGCACCTTCCATTTAGCTGCCAACACGTCCCAAATTTCCAATACAGTAATTTGACAGCATCAATTAGTTTCCCTACCTTTCTCTTTGTGGACGAGCAATCTTTTTCTCTCCTCCCCCCCCAGCCCCCTTTCCTGACCACCCTTCTCTGGGAAATTCATATAAAGAATGTTATGAAGCACACATTATGGAAATGTTTACTTCATCCATAGGATGGTGCCAGAGGATTTCAGTATTTTGGGATCTAGGTGGACTTGAAATGCTTTTTATTTCTGTAAATATTGCCATTTATGAGATGTGCGAAAAATGTATAAGGATTCTTGTCAGGCACACACTACCCTTCCCCCCAACCCCCCAACCCCCATTCCATGTATTTAAATAACACGAACACGGTGACAGATTGACAAAAGGCAGGAAATCTTTGGATTCAGCAGCTCAGTTCAGCCAGATCAAACATATGCTTTTGTAAGACACAGCTGAAAAAGTTCAGATCTGTGTTATGGTTCCCACAAACAAACTTAATGAATAAAGACGCCCAAGATATGCATGTATGCTGATATAAAACAGAGGAGTTTTTAGATTCCAGCACTGATATAGATGAAAGCATTTTGCTGAGCTCCCACCCCCACTGCAGGGCTCCCTAACCCTTTTGGGGTAGTGGGTACATTTGGATTTTTGATAAGAGTGCCGTGGGCACATTCATAAAATGGCTCCCGTGGTAGGCATGGCTGGTCACAGAACTCTCAGTTTGGAGAACGCAAACTGGTAAGACTAAAAGAAGAGGAACTTGGCTAAGAACAAGGCAGAAGTGCATTCTGAGCTCAAAAACACAAAATCACTCTTTTGGACCTAGATAAAGATGACACTGGTGGGCAGACGGTGGAGGCTAAAAAAACCTAGGGGGAACCATATGGAAAGGAGGACAGGGCTTCTGTACAGCTGTATAGAAAAGGCAATTTTAGCAGGTGTTATTTGTATGCATGCAGCACTGGGTGAAATTCCCTCTTCACCACAACCGTTAAAGCTGCAGGAGCCCTGCCCTCTTTTGTACCTGGTCAGGACGGCAGGGCTCCTGCAGCTTTAATGGTTGTGATGAAGAGGGAATTTCACCAGGGATGCTTGCATACAAATGACACCTGCTGAAATTCCTTTTTCTACATAACTGTTAAAGATACAGGAGCCCTGTCCTCCTTTCCATATGGTCACTCTAAAAAAAAATCTTAACTAAAATTGTAGTCAAGAGGGTCAGACAGCCTTGTGGGCCTGAAGAGAGGCATTCGTGGGCACTTTGGGCACGCTGGAGACCCTAGTCCTAGTCTAACAGGCAAGGATGTGCCCAGAGCACAGCACAGGTAGCTTCCAAAGCTGCAAGTCCCCAGTTTCATCTATCTCCGCCTAGAATCTTTAATCTTTGCTCTTTCTCACACACAGCCTCCTCCCCTTAGCTGTTCTCCAAGCCTTGTTGGATGTCTCATTCAAAACCACAGAGATGTTCAACTCTGAGGCGACCCTCTCCGAATCCTTTGCACGCACTGATGAAACATCAGCCAGCTATATTGGGCTATTTGCTGAACAAAGGGCTAGTCAGTCGGCCGGGTAACGCCAGGTAAAGATGGAGTCAAGTTATTCTAGGAAGCAGCACTGCCAAGGAAAGAGATGCACTCCACGGTCCATTTGTGCCAAACAGTTAAATATACAACAAACAAGCAAACAAACATGCAAACAAAGTTGTGTCTGTGTTTTGATCTGCTGCTCAGGCTCTGGGCCCCTCCTTCTGCCTGGGAAACTATTTCCAAATCTTTCTTTGGGCAGTCTTGAACCTCTGGCGAGATGGCAACAGAGCTGAGGCCGGCAGACAACAGATCTCATGTTGTCTAGGGGCCCACCCAGAGCTGGTGTTAAGAGTAGGCACGGTTGGCCACATGCTGAGGGCTCACACAGCTGGGGCCCACTGACAAGACCCCCCTGGGGTTGCTCCTTCTCTTCCCCATTGCAATGTGCTACTGCCTACTCTCTGCCTCTGAAGCAAGGAAGCGGTGGCAAGGATGAAAAAGATGAGGAGTAGAGACAGTGGAAGGAGGGGCCCATTGAAGGTGTCTTGCCTCAGGCCTCTCAAAAACCTGGGGCTTGGACTGGCGCCACTACTGACTGAGGGGGCAGGAGGGGGAGGCTATAACCTGCTTCTTCTTCCACCACACAATGGTTAAAGCCTATTCAAAATCAAATGCAAAGTTAAGGGATACCATGTGGATGGTCTAAGTCAGGGGTGGGCACCCCCCCCCCCCCCATGGGATGGATTCTGTAGGGCACTATAGAATGGTAAACAGGCCAGATTTAGCTTGTTTTGAAACCAAATTTAAATGGATAAATTTGAAACCAAATTTAAATGTATTTTTAAATGGATACTGTTGTTTTTATACTGGTTTTTTATGCTTTTGATGGTTTTTAAATTTTGTATACTTTTAATGTTTACCATTTTTAATTGTTGTTAAACCGCCCAGAGAGCTTCGGCTGTGGGGCGGTATATAAATGTAATAAAATAAATAAATTAAATAAATAAATTTGACCCATACAGCCCTCTATAATGGCTACGGAGCGCTACATGGGCCAAATGTTTAAAATAGTTAATGTGGCCATTTTGGGGTAAATAAATATAGATATAGATTTGCCATGGCAGAAGCTACATGCGGCCCATAGGCTGTGTGTCGCACACCCCTGGTCTAAGCAAATACTTCCAAGCCAACAAGAAGTGTACGGCAATATGAGTATAGCAGAGAAGTGGGAGAAAGGAAAAGAGACAAGCAACCAAAACCCTATAGCCAAACCTAGATTTTTATTTTATTTTATTTTATTATTTATTATAGCATTTATATCCAGGCTTTTTTCCTCCAAGAAACCCAAGGCGGCGTACATAATCCTTTTTTCCATTTTATCCTCACAATAACAACCTTGTGAGGTGGGTTGGGCTGAGAGTGTGTGACTGGCCCAAAGTCACCCAGCGGGTTTCCATTAGGGGTGTGCACGGACCCCCCGCTCCGCCCTGCGGGCCGATCCAAAAATTTCGGATCGGCCTGCTCCGCTCCGCGCCGCCCATACTCCGCTCCTCTTCGCTGCGCAGCTCCGGCTCCGAATCGGAGCTCCGCAGTGGAGGGGAGTGGTGCCAGGTAAGGCCGGGAGAGGAGGGCGGGGGGGGGGGGTTACCGGGCCCTGCTGCCGTCGCCGCCCGTGCGGCGACGGTGGCAGAGCCCGGTAAGGGACCAAGGGGGAGGGGGGCCTTACCTGCCTCCGTCTGCGGTCCGTCGGCTTCTTCAATTGAGCCCGCGGTTCAACCAGGAAGTCTAGGCCGCGGCCTAGACTTCCTGGTTGAACCGCGGGCTCAATTGAAGAAGCCGACGGACCGCAGACGGAGGCAGGTAAGGGAGAGGAGGGGGGGTTTACCGGGCCCTGCCGCTGTCGCTGCATGGGCGACAGCGACAGGGCCCGGTAAACCCCACTTACCTTTCCGGCAGAGCTCCGGATCGAGGCAAAGGATCCGCCTTCACCTCGATCCTCTTCGCCACGCTCCGCCGGCCCCCCAATCCTCTTCGCCTCCGCCTTAAGGGGAGGCGAAGCACCCCGCTCCGCTTCTAATTCGCCGGTCCGATTAGAAGCGGAGCACATCCCTAGTTTCCATGGCTGAGTGGGGACTAGAACCCGGATCTCCCGACTCCTAGTCCAACACTTTAGCCACCACACCACACTGGCTAGATAGCAGATACATGTGGCCAGCTGCTGTATAAAAACCTAAAGAAAATTCTTCTAAATACCCACTACCCACCTGGAATTGCTCCAACTGTTTAGGTAATACATAAGGTATGAAAATAACCCCGGATTGGCCTGGGGTCATCATTTGTGGCCACACAAACGCATCCCAAATTATCAAAGCAATGCCTTGAAAGAGGACATTAAAAAGAAAAGCATATTTGGCCAAACTCACGCCTGAAGTATGAAATCATGGATGAATGTAACTCATTCAGTTTACTTTGGGGCCCATTGACTTCCCTCACACACCCGTTCCAAGATGTAGAGGTCACCCTGAGCTGGACTTCCTGTGGAGCGTGCCGCAGAATTTTGCCTGCTAATTTATGGAATAAAACCTGGATGGAATTCATGACCACCAGATGTGTTGACGGACATTCATTTTAGATGTCTTTAAAAGGGGGATTAAGGCACATTCATGGGGAGACAGGTCTGTTGATGGCTATGAAGTGTGACAACTAAATTCAATCTCCCTGTTCAGCAGCACTGTGGACAAACAATGCAGCAGGCTTTCTGTGCTTCCTGGAGGCATCTTTCTGGTCAATGGTGGAAACAGTTCATTGGGCTAGAAGGTCTGGGGAATCTATGGACGCCTAAATATTGTTGGACGCCAACTCCCATGAGTCCCAGCTGGCATGCCCAATGGTCAGGGAGGAACTGCGTTGTAATCTAACACATCTAGAAAGTCAGTTTCCCTGTGCCTGAACTAGATGGTCTCTTGGCCTGACCCATCAGGGCTTTCCTTACATTCTTATTTATTTCTGTCCCCAACTCAAATACTGTATATATAGTCCTCATAAATCATTTGGAGGGCAGGGCAGGGAGGGGGTACATTTGGATTGTGTGCTTTGTTTACTAGTAGGCTCCAGTGGAATCTTCCAGAAATCTCTCCCTCACACACACACATTTGGAGCTGTGGATTCCAAGGAAGTCAAATAAGACTTTAACTTGCTTGCGTCTCTCTGGGATACAGTGTAAAAATAACAGATGTGCCAGTCTTTCTGGGAAAGGGGGAAAAATATACACACATACACACACATGCAAACATCTGAATCTCACATCTGCCAGCTTGGATGCGATGAGTACAGTCAGAGTTCAACAGTGTGCAGAGGTGGAAGCTGAGCTTTCCTTCACCTCCTGCACTAAAAGCCGTGGAGTTGCAGCCTTCATGCTGGCCTTTCTCCCTGTTTTGCCAGCCCAGGGGCTATTCTGCCCCAAATTACTTGCCACAGGTTGTTCATTAAATTAGTTGCATGGGTAATGACAATGAAAATGTAGCAGGCCGCAAAACATTTCAGCAACTCAACGCAGGTCAGCTTGTGAGATGCCAGGGGGGCTGCCTGTTAGAATGGACGCATGCTTTAAATTTCCTGGGGCAGTGGGGCAGGAGAGAGCAATGGTTACGCCTGCCTGTTCCCTCCATCCCTGGTCCTTTCACCCCCCACCCCATCTCCCAACCTGGAGACTTAGTTGCCATGGCAAATGAGAGAGGGTCAGCAATGTAGTGGAGCCAGGGCTCACAGGAAGGCAGCACCAATACTTTTTCATTAGCAGAGACATGGGTGTCACTTGCCACCTCTTCAGAATTCCCTGTTCCCTCTGAACTTAGCTGCAACGCTCAAAATAGCTGGGCTAGAATGAATATTCCCAACAACATTGTTCTTTGCTGTAATGTAGAATATTTTGGGATTGCTTGGACAGGTAAGTTCCAATCGCTTTATGAAAGGCCTGCTCCTAGCAGATGAAAACTATTGGAACTGTTTCCTTGACATGGACTGACGGAGCGGCCTGCAATTTTCCGCTCTCCTTTGGCGCTGGTATGATGAAGGACTTTGCTTCAAAATTTACCACAACACCACTGGAGAGGGGGCCATGTGACAGGCACAAAGTGGGAATGGGTAGGAGAAGCAGAGGTTGCCATCTCTCCTGCTTTTCTGAGAGATTCAAAGATATGTGTGGTAGGGTTGTCAGGTGTCCTACTTTTCAGGCCTCTATTTGAAGAGCTGTCAGAGGACTGCCCTCTATTTGAAGGTGTTCTTCATTTGAAGGGCTATCCTGCCCAGGTCCAGAAGACAGATAAACTACTATAACAAAGTCAGTTTATTCTGCATGTACTTTTAAGAGCAGCCCCTAGTAGGAGAGGAGAGGCAGAAAGCCAGAGAGGGTTCTGGAAGTAAGTAGGCCTGTGTGTGTAAGGAGTGGAGTTGCAAGAAAGAAGGGCTAGTTTTGTGATCCAAAGAATCTGAATAAAGCATCTGTTATGTTCCTAACTGGATCACTGTCCTCTCTGGGAAAATAACCTGGCTGGTTAAGCTGCTGGAGTAGGCTAAAAAGCTAATACTGGTGGCAGAGTTGGGATCAGAGCTTAGCTAGGCAGGTTGTTTTCCCAGTGAGGACAATGATCCAGTTTAGGAACATAACAGATGCTTTATTCAGCTACATAACAGAACCATGAGGAGAGAGAGCAGGGGCCTTGAAGCTGCCCATCAACACTCAGCATTGGACAGCAGACTGAACAGAGAGGCACATGGGTCACCTCATTACAGCAAACCAAACCAGATATCATCCTGACTCTTCCAAAATCAACCCAATTTTTAAACCAGCAAGCCTGCTGTTAATAAACAAAATACTTGATTAATTAATGGTCTTGATGACACAAACATCCTCTGGTCCTAGCCTACAGCTTTCATCTACTCTTCTAAATTGCTAAACAAGGACAGCTGCAGGGTATATGGTGGGGCATTTCATGTGTGGGGACTGAATGGATGGATGGAGGCAAGAGGCAGTAGCTTTCATAAAGATGTGGCACCAGGCTGTAAAATGGCAGCATACTTTCTCTCTTCTGGCTCCTTATGAAGCACAACAAAAAATAACTTCCTGCCTCCTCAGAAAGCATTTGCCCGGGCTTTGGGATCATCCCCAGAAGTTCTGCTCATGGTCCTATCCATATGCAAGGCCAGGGCCGTCTCAGTGGTGGCACCACTGTGAAGTTCCCTCATGCAGAAGGAGAGCTGATCAGTTGCACCACAAATTATTCCATAAAAGTAAAAATGAATGTATAAATACAAAGATGGAGAGGTTGCAAGGGAGAGAGTAAAGGTGTAGGTCACATGTGATGTGATGGTCACTGGCCAATTGCTCTTCCTAACACTATGACAACCTTCTACATCATCCTCACATGAATCGGGTAGGGAGAAATTGGGGAGAGGGAAACTCAGCCGTTCAATTTATTGGGTTGGATGTTGGGAAGTTGCCACCACACTACAGGGATACACTTGCTATGGTGGTGATGTCAACTGAAAGGTATGTAACCAGCACATAGTCCATCCAGAAAACCTTATTCTATGGTAGGATTCTACGTCTAAAAGCACATTTCGTTTAAAAAAATTGTTTATCCTTTTTGCAGGCCTGTGTTAGAAAAAAAAATAGGCTTCTTCCCAAGTTGAAAACAAGGCACATTTTGTTCAACTAGCATTTGATTTATGATCGATTTTGCTAAATCATCTTTATTTATTTAAAGAAAGGCATTCTAGTCTTTTAAAACTAACAGAGCCAGGATTTTACATTTCTGGCTGGCTGCAGTCTTGCTCTGTCAACTACGGATTCGCTTTCCCAAGCAAAAGGATTCGCTGTGAAGGAGGCTGTAATAAGCCACAGCAGTTGTAAATCTGAATTCTGCTCCTATAACACAAGTTCTGGAGCTGACAGCAATAACCCTGCAACAAATGGATTCATTGGCCATAATGTGTCGGGACTACTGTAGGACACATGCAAACCCTGGAAGGATTACAAAATTCAAAGGGCCTCATTTATGCTTTGCAAAAGACCGATTCTACCCAGATTGAAGACAATAAATAGACCTAATCCAGGTATTTGCTGAGGGAAATTGTTCGCGCTTAGGGTGACCATATGGAAAGGAGGACAGGGCTCCTGTATCTTTAACAGTTGTATTGCGATGAAATTCCCCTTTCTATACAACTGTTAAAGATACAGGAGCCCTGTCTTCCTTTCCATATGGCCACCCTATTCATGCTGGATTCTTCTCCTCAAGGGCTTTTCTATACACTGCACATATATATGTTTACCTTAGGCCCACATTCATGCATGTACATAAATGTACACGCACACACATAGTTTATGCCACACCCAGCAGCATGGAGTTAAGTTCCTTGCTCAGACTAATGAACAAACTTGACCAGGAAACTTTATAGGGGGTTCACATGACCAACTCTGGCCTATTGTGGTTAAGGTTCTTGCTTGAGTGTCTCCCCTATGGCCCTGTTCAGATGACATACTAAGCCAGCATTTTCAACTAAACATTATGGCTTAGCCTTAGAGTGTCATGTGAACCATGACTTAAGTGTGTTGTGTGAAGCTTTCCTAACCATGGTGGCTACATAACCGCAGTTTAAACGCGTTCACTAACCCTTTGCTGCAAAAGGGTTAGGGACTTAACCATAGCTTAGTGTGTTGTTTGAACAGGCCCATAGTTTCCTCCTCCAGCTGGCAGTGGAGTAATAATGTACTGTGCCTAATACTCCTTAGGATCCATATTTAAGACCTGCTATAGGTTTGAGCCCCGCAAAGCTATTGGCTTGAATGGTGTTGTACTCAATGCATATACATAGCCAGAAAATATGTTATATGAAGGCCTGGGGCAGAGGTGGAGAACCTGCTGCCCCCTAGAGGTTGCGGAATAACAATTGCTCTCATTCCTGACCCTTACCATGTTGTCTGGGGCTGATGGAAGCTGGAGTCCAAGAATATGTAGAGATTGCCCATTCCTTAACTAAGGGTACAGTCAGAGATATTCTCATTTGGGAGCTTTTTAGTTCTGAGACTGGGGCGGGGGGACGGGACCGGGCTACAATCCTGTACCCTTTTACATGGGAGTAATCCCCATTGACCTCAGTGGGATTTACTTCAGAGTAACTGCATGCCCTGTAGCAGAAGACATGACAGAGGTTTATAAAATGATGCAGGGCACAGAGAAAGTGGATAGAGAGAATGTTTTCTCCTGCTCCCATAATAAGAACTTGGGGATCATCCAATGAAACAGATTGGTGTGAGATTCAGGACAGATAAGAGAATTATTTTATTCACACAACACATAATGCATTTATGGAATTCGCCGACGCAAGCTGTGGAGATGGCCCCTGGCTTCAAATGAGGATTGGACATATTCATGGGAGGACTACATGGCGGCTATTATGCGACTGCCCCCCTCAGAGGTGTTACGCCACTGCATACTAGTTGCTGGGGAACAGGGGCAACAGCAGAGGAGTGCTATCACCCGCGTGTCCTGCTTGTAGGCTTTCCCACTGCTGCTGCTTTTTTCTTCCCACAAAAATTCCATTGTGGAGGGGGAGGATGAAACACCTCTACAACGTCCTGTGATTGCAGGGCCAGCTCTATCATGAAGCAGTTTGATGTGGGCGCATCAGGTGGCCCAGGATGAGGAGAGCGGCGAATTGTGCCACTGTCCCCAGCCTATGGGCCCACCGCTGCTTGGCCGGCCAGCTGGCCAGCCACTCTTTCTCTTCTGCCTCCGTCCCTCCTTCCTTTCCTGCCTACTTGCTTTCTTGGCCTAAAGCTTGCAGCCCCATCTCCTTCCCTCGGCTGGTCGCTCTTCTGCCCCAGCTGTCAGGCTCGTGGGAGACTCAGGTGAAATATGGCTGAGTTTCCCAGCTGGCCAAGGAGGGAGGAGCCGCCACACTGCAGCAGATAGGGTGCCGGAGTTGTGCATTGCTGTGGTGCTGCATGGGGGGGGGGAAGGGGAGCCACATGCCGCTGTGCAAGAGCAGGGAGTGGGGAGCTGGAGCCGTGCACTACCACCACTACACAGGAAGAGGGGAGCTACATGAGAAGCGGGGTGGTGACGGCACTGCCAGCTCACTTGAGGCGGCAACTTCAATTGGGCCTGGCCTGTGTGACTAGATGGGCCCTTGGTCTGATCCAGCATGGCTCTTCTTATGTTCTTATCTGGTTGCTATGGTGGATACCAGGATCCTAGACTAGATAGGCCTTTGGTCTGGTCTAGCAGAGCTCTTCTTGTGTTCTCATAAGGTAGGATCCAACTAAAGCCTTATTTAGAGTAGACCCATTACAATGAATGGGACTTAACTTAGTTTGTTTCAATGGGTGTACTCTAAGTAGGACTTTAGTTTGATTCTACCCATAAGCACCGCTGAGGCTGGAATCCAATACATACATACCAGGGAGCAATTCTCACTGAATTCAATGGGGCTTACTTCTGAGTAGACAGACATAGGGTTGCACTGTCAGCTTACTGTACGTTGCCCTGAGAGCTATTTGTTATATGGCCGCTAATAACTTTTCCAAATAAATGAACATACAAATAAATGAAGCTTACTGGGTGACCCTGAGCCAATCACGATGTGTCAGCCTAACTCCAGCGGTATTGAACCTCTTTTAGCCCAGGGCTAAATTCAATTTCGGAGAAGGTATCGGAAGCCACATTCCAGGGGTGGGCGGGGCAAAGGCAAAAGAAGGTGGAGCCAAGAAAACCAGTATATGGTAGCTTAAAAATCCTACTGCCAGTAACTAAGCCTTGGGAGAGGGATTTCAATCTTTTAGAATGGGGGATGAAAAGTGGGTGTGGCCAGGGATGTGGAAACCATCAAATGGTAGGTGGTTGGGGGAAGTGGGTGTGGCTAAGGGAGTGGGTGTGGCCTGCAGAAGGGAGTGGGGCCATTTGGGGAATAAAGTTCTTCACTCCTGACCTAAACCCTATCGCAAGTTCGTTGTGAGGTTATCATGGGATGGGAGAAGGAAACAAATGCCGTGGCAAGTCAATAAAAAAAATTAATGCCTAAAATGGGATAGCCATGCAGAATTCGGGCTGCCATCCTTTCTATGTGCATATACTCTGGAGTAACTCCTATGAAGCTTGAGAGGATTGGGCAAATTAGCCCCTCAATCCAGTGGAGGCTGGTGGATCCAATGTCAGTGGAGTGGTGAATCCACTCAAGGTTTCAGCCAGAACTCTAAAGGAACTATCCAAGGTGTTCCTTTAGAGTTCTGACTGGTTCAGACAAAAACCCGAAGCGAATTCGCTGCCCTGCGATCATCAGAGCCGCTAGGCTTCACTGCCTCAATAATGTCATTACCTACTTCTCCTCTCTTATTTTTGTGAACCGCCCAGAGAGCTTCGGCTATTGGGCGGTATAAAAATGTAATTAATAAATAAATAAATAAAATATTTTCAAACTGGCACTACACTTTTAAATTATCATCATCATCATCTATTGTAGGCCACAGTTTTATTATTTAAAGAAGTTTCTGGATTTAAATGCATCGTCCCATGCATAGGAGCCGAAGCTTTGATTCAGTTTCCTGCCTGCAGGAAAGACAGCAGCTCCACCCTGCCCCCACCCCCTGGTCCCTACCACCAAAAGTAGTTCCACATTCATATAAACTACGGAATAATCACCCTAGTTTATCCCAAAGCCTGATTATCCAAACATTTGTAATGTCCATCAACCCCTCCTGCAGATAAGAGGGGACTGAATGCATTCACAAGCGAACAAATGCTTATTTATTTATTCCCCCACCCCCGCCTTGTAGGTCCTGTCTTGATTGAAAGGCGGACTTAGCAATGTGGAATCTCACTCTAGCCCTCCCAGATTAGAGCCGTGGTCTCCCCCACACACCCCGCTCCCGACGGCAGCTTTCCCCTGCCCATCGGTCGCTTCACACGGATGCATCCGGTGGCTCCGAGGTCAACGGGGCGGTGAATCCGCTCCGGGTTTTAGCCAGAGCCAGACAGAACTCTAACAGAGCTCTCCAACTTTGGATGGCTCCTTTAGAGTTTTGACTGGTTCTGGTGTGAATCCGGAGCGGAGTCACAGCCCCGCCAACCTCGGAGCTACCAGCCTCGACACAATTCTTCTGCTGGGCTCCTCCTTCCTTCACTCACCCGCTTGTAATAAGTCAAAAGCAGCTTGGCTGGAGGCCCAACAAAACACAAACTCCCTTGAAGTCCCCTGCATTTTTCCATGGCAACATCGCAGTCATCTGCACTGCAAACAATCGCTCCTTTCCATTCTTACGGCTTTCTCCTTTTTTTAGCGCAGGGACGGGGGTGGTGGTGGTGGGGAGAGAGAGAAGGAGGAGGAGGAGGATATTGAACCCGGACTGTAGACTTGTATGAAAAGATCTTCCGTGAAAAGAGACAGTGAGGAACGAGGATTAAGTTACCATCAGCTCCCAAACGAGATCAAAGGCGAGAAGAGAAAGAGATAGAAACAATGAATACTAAATAATAATAATAATGATATAAATAAACACTTTTACTTTAAGGAGGAGGGAGTGGCATTGCACATACCTAATTTATGGATTAGCGCAAGCAGGAGTAAAGTAAACCCTAACAACCTGGAATTCTTTCAAAGCCATTCCAAGAATCATTCTAGAGCCAGAGTTATAAGATTAACCAATCTGATATGACCACAAATCTGTTCCCTGTAGAATAACCTTTACTAGTTTGGATTATTGTCTTCTTAATATTTTTTTTAAACCAGAACCAGTCAAAACATCCCCCACCTCCCAGCCCTACTAGACAGCTAAAGAAGTAGTAAAACGTCAGGCTCTGTCTGGTGGGAGCACGGCTTCTTGTCTTTTCTCTCCAGAGCCATCGAGGCGGATAGAAATCATGTGCGACTGTTTCACACAACTAACATACGGGCATGCTGGCGGCAGAGTTTGAGCAGATTTACAAAGGTCTCAGCACACAGAGAAATGAGTACGTGAGCGGTGTTCACCTGTGTTGGAGCTGGCCCTACCATGAGGCGTACTGAGGTGGCTGCCTCAGGCGGCAGAATTTGGGGTCCTTTAAAAGATGGCAAATGATTAGTTACATATTTATTACGTTTCAATCCACCTTTCTTCCCAGGTGCTCAATGCACTATGGTAATCCCACCGCTGTGAAATGTTCTCTGAGGAGGTGTGCCTGGTGCCAACGTTAGGGAAAAGACATATTTATTTTGTAACAAGTGGCCTGATCATTGTTGTAGGCTGGTGGGGGCTCTTAGGTGTTCATTCTAGGTTGGGGACCCCAGATTGAGTTTTGATATCAGACCTGTAGATGAACACTTAGTATAATATTTTTAATATGGTATGTCTTTAACGACTTCGCTTAGTATAATATTTTTAACACATGTTTTTATTGACTGTGTATTTACATTGTATAACTTTGTTCTACTGATTATGGATTTTTGTATTTTTCTTTTGTGTAAGTCGTTTCAAGTCTTCTTTGGAACTAGGAAGTGACACATAAATCTAAGGAATGAATTAATTATGGATATTGCAGCACAGCTTCTTTAACATTGTTCTTGCTTTCCTTGGAAAACAGGTGCAGGGGTTGAACTGCTACATGGACTTAAAGCATAGAAGTGTGCTCTGAACGCATGTACCAAATTTCATTCGAATATCACAATGATCAAGGAAGAAATTGTGTTACGAAACAAAACAGAATGACAAAAGGGGTGAGGCGCTGTTGGCTTCCTGCTCAAAGGGATACGGTATCCCAGAAGCCTTTGCAATATTGCATGGAATACAGGAGTTCTCCATAAGATGGAAAACAACCTTACAGATAAAAGTTCCTCAGATTTTGAGCTGGAGGGCCTGGGAAATACATACATACTTCTAGGTAACTCCCTACTCCATCTGCCCCCCAAACACTTCACTGCTGTGGGTCTGTTCACTTGCTTAAATATATGCTAAAGTACACAACGGAGACCACAAAACCTGATTTTCAGGAATTGGATACCTACTCAGATAATCCCACACTCAATGTTAAATGCTTCCTTAGATGTTGCTTTGAATTGTGGCCCTAACACGCCCAATCAATCACAGCCTTGTCTGTTTTGATCGTCACATTGCTAATTTCTCAGCTCTTTATTACGACAGTGATTTAGTAGTAGTAAAGTTATTTGCCTTACCTTTCTGGTGGGAAAATTACCCCTCTAAACCAGTCCTGGGTAAACATATGAGAGAGAGAGAGAGAGAGAGAGAGAGAGAGAGAGAGAGAGAGAGATGGAGGTATAACTCAGGGAAAATAGAATATCAGCATTAGCAGAGAGACACAGAGAGAGAGACACAGAGACAGCAAAAGAAAATAAATTTGAGGCAAAAAAAGAAAGACAGAAAAGAAGTTGAATATCAGGAAGGTCAGCATGGGAACACATGGTAAAAGAAAAAACATTTGGGTAGTTGTGGAGAACATGTGGAAACCATGTGTTCAACAGGTCTGTGTCAGCTTCACATTAGCTCAGAATACAAAAACATTACAAAGCCATGACAAAAAGCAAGGAACCAACTGTGGCACACAAGCAGCAGGGACAAATGAGAGAGGAACGGGACTCCACAGGGTCAGTCGGCTACTGAAGAAGGAGACTTTGTGGGGTGGAGTGTCCCCTTGTGAAGGCAGAGAAAGCATCATAAACAGCAGTGAAGTTCAAATGTTCTACCCTCAAGGCAATGTGTTTGTAGGGATTTCTCTACTGAGGGGACCCTTGTCCATCTGTCATGGAATCCTTGCATGTTCTTGAAGAGGATCCTGGGATGTTGTTCTTAGATGTGCTTTCAGTTTATATCAGGGCTGGCCGGCACCAGTGGTGGTGGCCCCCTCCGTAGTGGGGGCAAAGCTCCCCGCAGGTCCGCTCAGCTTTGGAGACAGCGAAGCCCCCATC
Organism: Elgaria multicarinata webbii; assembly: GCF_023053635.1. Classification (NCBI taxonomy): domain Eukaryota; kingdom Metazoa; phylum Chordata; class Lepidosauria; order Squamata; family Anguidae; genus Elgaria; species Elgaria multicarinata. The sequence goes on along the minus strand of NC_086175.1, from coordinate 121,045,593 downwards.
CTTCACACCCAAACAGTGGTGGAGAAACTGACAAAGCCCCACAGGGCAGTAGTAGCAGCTCTGCAGAGAGCAGCTCCACTTCCGTTACCTCAAAGTGGATGGACACAAGCAGCAGGGTGAAAAAATGGTTTAGCGTTGCTCCTGGCGGGAGTCCCTGCCAAAGAAAGTGAGGTGGATGGCTACTAAGAAGAGGGCCTTTTCTGCTGTGGCACCCTGGTTATGGAATGAGCTTCCCAGAAAAGCTCACCTAGCATCTATCCTGTGATCTTTGGGGCGCCAGGTGAAGACCTTTTTATTTTCCCAGACATTTTATTTTTTCAGTATCTCTTTTAAATCTGGTACTGTATTTTAAATCTTTGCACTGAGACTAGGTTCTACTTGGCTATTATTTTTTAGTTTTATACTGCAGTTTTAAACTTTTAAATGTTTCTGTTGTAGTTTATCATCTTGTATTTTATGGTTTTAATGTTTGTGAACTGCTCAGAATGCCTCCCAATGCCTCTTGGGCCCATTTCAGGAGTTCAATCACCATTGCTGACCATGTTCGAGAACCGTCGATAAGCTTGTGAGGAACCCCGGGATTCTCAGAATACAGTTTGGAACCACTGTGCTGTGCATATTTATGCAGCGGGGTGGCGGCGGGGATGACCATAGGGCTAATGAAAGTGGGGGAAAGACGATAAAGATAGCCGCGTCTCCACCGCTGCTGTCTTCCTCTTGCTCACTTTCTCAGGGCCAGAGGGAGAGGAGAGATGAAAAAGCAAACAGCACTGATGAAGACAAGGAGAAGCAACGCATCCAGGGTGCTCTTGATGGGGACCCCACCCTGCTAGGGTGTGGGCCTTGGCAGGCTCCCAACCACGCCAACACTTGACACACCATTCTATCACACCAAGTTACAGGAAGGGCTCAAGTTACAGGAAGCCAGATTCCCTTCCTGACTGTTAGAGTAGTACGACAATGGAACCAGTTACTTAGGGAGGTTGTGGGCTCTCCCACACTAGAGGCCTTCAAGAGGCAGCTGGACAGCCACCTGTCAGGTATGCTTTAAGGTGGATTCCAGCACTGAGCAGGGGGTTGGACTCGATGGCCTTATATGCCCCTTCCAACTCTACTATTCTATGATACTATGATCACGCACGCTCCTCTTTTTGACCTGCCAGACACCATCCCTTAGCTCTTAAGATCTGCTCACTTGGACTAAGGGATCTGAACCGCAGATGATCACATAGCAACAGATTTGGCTTACCTTAATACAGCCTTTTCAACAGCCCACAAAGGTTACTAGCCTGCAAAGGAGGGAAGGAGAGCTTCATTTCCATGCTGACCACAGCGGAAGCACCCGGGGCACCCCGGTTGTGGAACGAGCTCCCCAGAGAGGTCCGCCTGGCGCCTACACTGTACTGCTTTCGTCGCCAGCTGAAGACCTTTTCATTCACTCAGTATTTTAACACTTAATTTTAACTTAAATTTAAATTTTACTGTTTTAACTCTGTATTTTAATCTTATATCAACTTTGTTGTGTGGTTTTATCCTGGTTGCGCTTTTTATACTGTATTTCATAATTGTGTTTTAACCTGTTGGGTGTTTTACTGTGGCTTTAATTTTTGTGAACCGCCCAGAGAGCTTCGGCTATTGGGCGGTATAAAAATGTAATAAATAAATAAATAAATAAATAAATAAGAGGAGGGATGGAGTGCTCATTTTCTCCTTCACCAGCCGACTCACATGCATGCAATTTCTGGTCACCCATGGCTACCAGAGTGGTGCTTAAAAACACGGTTGCCTTAATACACTTTAAAAAAAAAGACAGTACACTCAGTTCTGATCACCCCTTGTTAAAAAAAGGTCGTTCTGATCCAGAGAGGCACATCCTGAAGCAGATATGCCCATGTCTGAGACTTGGAAAGTACAGGATTATTACAGATTCTGCTTGAAATCTTTAAGATGTTATTATTGACTTCTTAAACCATGCTAGCTGGCAGTCATGGCAAAGGAGTCCATCAGAGCTTTTATATATTTGTGTGTGCGCGTCTGTGCCCCCTTTTTCAGAAACCTTTTACGCTGCATAATATTTACCCAGTGGACTAAGTTAATTTGCCCTGAGCTATTTTGGTCTACCCCGCAAATATGTGTGTTAAAGGGCCTTATGAAAAGTAGTCACTGTGTGATGTGTATAATGGAGACATTTCAAAGCTCAAATATCGTCTCCTGCAGTTTAAACAGGATAAAAATCACCGAAAGGTCCACAGACTGGTGATCGGAGAGAGTAAATGAACACCGAATATTATTTTACAATCGATAACGAGGGTGGGCAACTTGTCCGGATGTTTCGGCCTACAGCTCCTATCAGCCCTAGTTAGCACTGCCGATAGTAAGGGGTCATGGGAGTTGTGGGCCATAACCTATGGAGGGCTACAAATTGCCTATCCGTCACCTATAGGATCCAGTGTTATAGGATTGACCTTGTAAGGAGAGATAGAAAGGAGCGTTCAAGCAACGCCCTGCCCTGCATTTACCAAATGTGGGATTGCACGCACTGACCATGCCTTGAAACATTGATGCGCCTACTGGCCACACCTTTACCAGAAATGCATTTTGCAGACATGTCAATGAGGCCTATATGCATACACATGATGTCTGTAGGGTTTCCTTCACATGAACAAGAATCCTAGACACTCAGGGATCCCATTTGTGCGAAGGAGGCGTATGTATCTACATCAGTAAGCCCACAGGACCCCTTCACATTTCTGCTGACTACAGAGGGGGTCCGTGGGAATAGTAGTGACAGGGAGTGTGAATTGCAGGTGGAATGCTATTATCCCCTCACAATAACATAAGAAGATCCATGCTGGATCAGATCAAAGATTCATGAAGTCCAGTATTCTGTTCACACAATGGCCAACCAGCTACCCATGGGAAGCCCACAAGCAGGATATCTGTGCAACAGCAGTCCCCACCCATGTTCCCCAGCAACTGGTGTACATAGGTATACTGCCTGTGATACCACAGGCAGCATAGAACCAACAGGATTAGTAACCATTGATGGTCTTCTCCATGAATTTGTCTTACCACCTTTTAAAGCCATCCAAAGTGATGGCCATCACTACATCTTGTGGTGGCAAATTCCATAATTAACCATGCACTGTGTGAAGAAGTTCTTCCTTTTACCTGTCCTGAATCTCCCACCAATCATCTTCATGGGATGACCCTGGGTTCTAGTATTATGAGAGAGGGAGAAAAATGTCTCCCTAGCCACTTTCTCCACACCAGGCATAACATGTTCAGTAAAGGTGTGAGAGGAATCACTTGAACACCCACTACTTAATCTCTACTCCTTAGAACAGGGAGGGGCAGAAGGTAGATCAGCATCTGCCTGTAGATCTCTGGTTGATTTTGCAGTAGGCTTCCAAACCCTGCACCCAGAAACAACCCCCGCTGTTATCTCTGATCTACGATCTCTGAGTCTAGGGGCTCAACTACACCAAGCAGGATATTCCACTATGAAAGTGGTATGAAAGCGGTATATAAAAGGCAGGAGCCACACTACTGCTTGATAGCAGTATTGAAGCGCACTGACAACTGTGGGGACCATTGACACATCTACACCAAGCAGGATATAACACTGCCTGCAGCTTGTGTTCACGCTGACAATTTGCGTCAATAACACACTTGAGAAAACTGCTGTATGCCAGCTTATTAAACTTGGACCTTGATCGCTCAGACACCCATTTATCCGCACGCATCCTCTTCTCCCTGCCCTCTCTCCGTAAGGCAGCCTTCCTCAACCTGGGGTGCTCCAGATGTGTTGGACTACAACTCCCAGAATGTTCTACAGGCAGGGAGATGCAGTCTTGGAGATGTAGTCCAACACATCTGGAGCGCCCCAGGTTGAGGAAGGCTGCCGTAAGGGGTTTCAGTGAATGGGACAGCAGACTTGGTGTGTGTGTGTGTGTGTGTTGGTCTCAAACCAGCTGTTATTCAACTATAGGTTGATCATATGAAAAGGAGGACAGGGCTCCTGCATCTTTAACAATTGTATTGAAAAGGGAATTTCAGTAGGTGTCATTTGTAGGCATGGTGAAATTCCCTCTTCATCACAACAGAAACAAAAGAGGGCAGGGCTCCTGCAGCTTTAACTGTTGTGATGTAGAGGGAATTTCGCCAGGTGCTGTATGCATATATATGACACCTGCTGAAATTCCCTTTTCTCTACCAACTGTTAAAAGATACAGGAGCCCGGTCCTCCTTTTCATAGGGTCACCCTATTCAACTAAAATGCCCGTTGCAGATGTGGATCTACCAGAATGTGAAAACAAACGCAGATAAAGGAAGGGAAGGTTTGCAAGGCTGAAACTTAAGCAGCATTAAACGAGGCCGATCCATTAGATGGGATGGCCAAGAGAAAGAGAGTGGAACACACACACACACACCTGAGTGAGCCCAAGGGTATATAGGACTACTGCAGAAGTCCATTAAAGCCCGAATTAAAGGAACAGAAGCTGTATAAACACTCGTATCTCCAGGGCTGGAAGGGAACTCCTGAACCCCTCGTATGGGAGCTTGAGCAACAGCAAAAGATCATCTGCAAAATTATTTATGACCGTCGGCTGGTTAATGCATTACGAGGGTTAAGATATTCCAGGGCCCTTTAAGAATCTAGGGCTGTGTACACATATGCCTGGAAGGGTCAGAGGGTGGGAGCAGGGTTGCTGCAAGAGTGAGCTTTGCTTCTCCCACCTCTACGGACATACTGCCCCCACCCCCATTCTTCAGGTGGATTGTCCATTTTACTTCCTTCCCACCTTCAGGTTAGATTACTCCAATGTGCTCTACGTGGGGCTGCCTTAAAAGACGGTTCAGAAACTGCAGCTTGTACAAAATGCAGTGGTGAAATTGATAGCAGGACCAGAAAGTCTGAGGATATAACACCGATTCTGGCCCACAAGCACATTGGCTGCCTCTGCGTTTCCGAGCCCAATTCAAGGTGCTGGTTTTGACCTATCGACACTTACACAGGACTGCAATATCCGATGGAGCGTTTCTTCCGCTATGAACCTATGCGTACATTATGATTGCCATCTGAGGCCCTCCTTCGAGTGCTTCATCCAAGGGCAGTTCAGACAGCTGAGACTTATCAGCTTGGAAAAAAGGAGGCTGAGGAAGTGGGGCATGATAGAAGTGGACAAAAATGATACATGGTATGGAAAATATGGATAGGGAGACATTTTTCTCCTTCTTCCAAAGCACTAAAACCCAATGGGGTCATCCCACGAAGCAGATTGGTCGGAGATCCAAGACAGATAAAAGGAAGGACTTCTCCACACAATGCATGGTTAAACTATGGAATTCACTACCACAAGCTGTAGGGATGGCCACCACTTTGGGATGGGTTTAAAAGGGGGCTGGATAAACTCCTGGAGGAGAAGGCTACCCATGGCTACTAGTCCTGATGGCTAAATGCAACCTCCGGTATTAGAGGCAGTAAGCCTGTGTGCACTAGTTGCTGGGGAACATGGGTGGGATGCTGCTGTTTCACTGCGTTTTTCTTGTGGGTTCCCAGTCGACAGCTGGTTGACCACTGTGTGAACAGAGTGCTGGACTAGATGGACCCTTGGCCTGATGTAGCATGGCTCTTCTTATGTTCTTATGATGGCCATAAGGAAGAGGGTCTTCTCGGTGGTGAACCCTAATTATGGACTGCTCTTCTTTTATTTATTTATTTATTTATTTATTTATTTATTTACAATATTTATATACCGCTCCCCATTCAAAATTTCGGAGCGGTTGTACAAGATAAGATCAAATAAAAACAGAATAAAACACTTTAAAATAGATTTTAAAAGAAGCAAAATGTACAGTGAACTGTGGCTGGTCGTTAAGGAAAGGCTTCCTGGAAGAATGACATTTTCAGGAGGCGCCAAAAGGAATACAAAGTTGGCACCTGCCTGACCTCCAGAGGCAGGGAATTCTTATGTTCTTATGAAGGCCATAAGGGAGAGGGTCTTCTCGGTGGTGATTATGGACTGCTCTCCCCAGTCCGCCTGGCACCAACCTTGTCGTCTTTGTAGAGGTGTAGAAAATGATGCATGGTGTGGAGAAAGTAGATAGGGATTCATTCATTCATTCATTCTCTCTCTGTCTCTCTCATAATACTAGAACTGGGGTCATCCCATAAAGCTGACTGCTGGGAAATTCAGGACAGATAAAAGAAAGGCCTTATTCATTTGGTGATAGGCACTGCTTTGCACATTAGTAGTTCCATATGAACTAGGCTGAAGATCTGTCTGAGTGAGGGCTGAATTTCTTTTTCTCGGAGAGACAGACCTGCTTTTCCTCTGTCTGCGCACAGCCAACGTTTCCCCGAAGAGCCAACCTCTGTTGTTATACTCCACAGGATGAGATCTTAAAGGGCAAACCCTTCTGTCAATAGTAATTACATACATGTAGATTTATGGTTTGCGTTTGGAAGCTTATGGCATGAAATGGATACAAACCACACATTTAACGAAGTGTCTGGCAGCTCTGTCCTGAGACGGCGAAAGGAACGTAATGGCTGAAAGGGTGATGTACAGTTTCAGAAAAATCACATGTGAGAGTCCTTTTGTGATTACCGACACCCCCTTTGACTTTGCAAAATGCTATTTGTATTTTGACATCTTCTGAGATTTTTTTCATTATGTCATATTTAACAGAAATTGATACCTGCTTCTTAATAGTATCTAGTATTTGACAGCATTTGATGGGTTAATATACAACAGTGTTTAGCTGTTGATTGTATTTGACAGTTGACATGTAATGGCATTTAGTATCTCATAGCATTTAATCGATGACATGCAATGGTATATGTGTTCCCTTCCCCTCTCTAGTGGACTGTAATGCAACAGTTTGGCCATAATGCTGTGCGGAATCTCTGTAATAAATGAGTTGAAAAACAGACATCAACCCCCCCCCCCAAATTAATGCCAGTATGGAAGCTACCCTTCTCAGATATCCTGTTTCAGGCCCACCAAAGCAATCAAGAGATGCCAACAAGTATGGGTGTCTATAAAAGTCTGAATAGCTGTGACTACGGAATATGATGTCAGAGGAATCCGTTTGGAGCGTGGAACTTGTTGAGTTTTTGCCAGCTTGGCCCCAATCACCTGCGAGTTGGTCCAATTCGGGCACAACAAGTTGGGCCAACTCTGGGTGTGTCCGTGTCCACAAATTGCAATTTGCGCAAAATCACCATCCTAAATAGCCCAACTTGCGCAAAATCGCAGTTGTAAATGGTTTAATGTGCACAAATTTGACCATTTACGGCCACTGTTTTGCACAGATTATGGTTGTGATTTTGCCCAAACCGGCCCGTGATTTTGCGCAAAACGCCTGCCAGTAAATTCCCCAGGTTTCAGGAGCTGTTGGGCAGCTCACTACTGCAAGCCAAACTGTCTTCATTGTGGGGATCCGTCGGGCCCCCAAAGGGGTGGATTTCCCATGACAGACAATCCTACTACGGAGTCTAACTCTAGCCTCATATGGATGTTGCAAACTTGAGCCTCGCGTGTACAGTTCATGCGTGTTTTAGGGCACAATCCTATGCATGTTCAGACAAAAAGAAGCCCTACAACTCCAATTCCCCAGCTAGCATGGAAACACACAAGGAAGATGCAGGGTCCAGGCAGGGGACCTTCTTTCAGCCTGAGGGCCAAAGTCAGTTTTGGACCTCAGGGACCACATTCTAGTAGGAGTGGGAGCTGAAGGCAAAATGGGTGGGACTAATGGGGGCAGGATATGAAAAATACCAGCATATTTGAGCTGAAAGCTGTTACTGCCAGCAGCCCCATTCAAAAGACACCTTAAACCATGGCTTTAACCATGGTGACTAAGGTGTCTTCTGAACATAGCTTGGCTTTCTGGCTTAACCACCATGGTTAAAGCAGTGGTTTAAGGTGTCTTCTGAACAGGGCCAGCAAGAGAGGCATTTCAACCTCTTAGAAGAGTTGGGTGAAAGGGCACAAAACTTGGGAACCCCTCCTCAAATGATCAGTGCTTGGAGAAAGGTGAGACCAGAGGAAGGGACGTGGCCATTTGATGAATGCTGGAGGGACAGACTAGGATCCCAGGAAGGCTGGATTTGACCCCTGGACCTGAGGTTCCCCACCCTTGATGTAAGAAGAGACCATTCATCAGTGGTAGAGGACATGTTCTGTATGCAGACAGCCTCAGGTTCCATTCCTGGCTTCTCCAGGATCAGGTAGGTTGGTGGTCTTCAAATGGTCCAGACCCAAGACCCACCTCAGACTCTGAACCTGCAATGTGGGACACACATTCACAATTACCCAACATGGCGGCAACAGCTTTGTTGCAACCCATTTGGACTGATTACGTGGCCCACTTTTGGATCGAGACCCACCAGTTGAAGACCACTGAGGTAGGTCACTGGAAAGTCCTCTCTGCCCTGGAGAACCACTGCCAGTCTTAAGCAGACAATACTGGGCTGCTGGATATGTTGCCTGACTTGTTGTAAGGCAGTTCCCGTGTTACTAAGACGGGTTCTTTAAGAAACACACCATCTAAAGAGCTGGGACCTGAGTCTTTTTGCAGCTGAAACGCTGCGTCCGGAATTGCAACTGACACCTTCCCGTGGAATTACGCCTTTCTTGGACTTTGTCCACACGGAGGATTTTGGCACTCCGACGAAGCGATTTGCATGTGCTGGCACGACAGCAGACTCCGCGAGCAGGAATGCTGCACCTGTGTAAACTGTCGATGGATACCAGAGACTTCCAAATTATGAAATTTGCAATGTGTGAGAAGGTATTTATTCTTGCCTTTGATCCTGGCTCCCGAGGTTCTATCATCCTTTGATGGCCGTCACCCAGCAACCCCCCTCTCTCCCTCTTTGCTTTCTCAGTGCTGGAAGAAGTAGAATCAAAGACCCCAATGCACCCAGCTCTACACGCTACACGGGTCCTGCAGTAATGTGCCAATCATGGAGCATATTTGTATGGAGAGCGGGTGGACGGTGCTTCCTGGACCGGGCTCCTTTGTGGGTGGCAACTCCACAGTGCACACCATGGGCCACCCTTTTACCTTCCCACTGTGATCCCAGTCTGAACAGACAGCCATAAAAACATTAATTCTCTCTCTCTCTGTCTCTGTGTGGATATATATGTAATTCCTCAAAACACTTTGCCTAGACCAGCCTTTCCCCAACCAGGTGTCCTCCAGGGGTTTGGGACTGCAACTCAATCATCCCCAGCCTCTGCCAGATCATCCCCAGCCTCTCCCAGGCTCATGGGAGTTGTAATCCAAAGGCCATCCTGGATTATCTCAGTAATCTTGTCAACAGTCCTGAATGACCAGTCAGGAGGGATGATTATCCTCATATTAAAGGTGAGAGGATGAGGAAGAGGGATAATAATAATATTACCCATCTCTCCTTCTGGATTGAGGCAGGGTACAACACAAATACAAACACCATAAAATACATATAACTAATTAAAACATAAGCTTATGTCCACCAGAAAGAGCATCTGTTTTGTATGTAGATGGGCCCAGGTTAGATCACCATCATCTCCAGGTAAAAGGAGATCAGGATTGGTCACCAGGGTTCCACTGGAGAACCCAAGAACCACTGTCAGTCAGAACAGAGGTGAGGAACCTCAGGCCTGGGGGCCACATTTAGCTCACTTGGGGTTACCCATCTGGCCTCAGAGGGACACTCCTGCTTTTCCAAGCTACACCCCTTCCTTCTGAATGCCAGCCATTTGGTGGTTTCTCAGCTTCTGCACAAAGTGTAGCCAGGTGTCCTCTTTTACAGAGGACAGTCCTCCACTTGAAGGGCTGTCCCGTCCAATTCTAGTTTAGTGATCAAAGAACAATAAGCACTTCTGCCCATCAAGAGTTAGCACCTGGACAGGAGGCTGAACAGGCAGGTTACAAGCCGCCCGTTCCTGGTCTTCCACACCATGGTGAGATGACTGTATTTCTATTGAAATGATAATAATTATTTCTAAATTTGCATCTATACATAAATCAGCAGTGTATAATGACAGCGTTGCACTATAATACAGCCTCTAGATGGCGCTGTAAAATGAAACTAAATAGAACATTGCCAAGAAGAAGTTTTTGATTCAAATCATGTTTCTGCCATGTAAAGGAGCTCCTCGTAATCTGGCAAAGAAACCAGAAGCAGAAAGCCCCGGTAAGGATGCAGAATTTCAGCCTGGTGTGGTGAAGTCCTAAGTGTGGTCGCACCATAAATTTGTATAAAGGCATTACGCTATTGGCAGTTTTATTTTCAATTCATTTCCTAATGTACCCAACGACTGAGGGAAGTATATAATTTTTGCCATTTTTGCCCTCCTTGTTGCCTGGTTCATGTTTTCCATTTTTAAAAAGAATCAAGATGTCTTGTCATTCATTTGTGACGTGTTGTTATTTGAAAAGTTCTCGAAAGTGCATGCAACGTGCCCGATGGTGATAGGAAAACACATTTAAGGTCAGTTTCAAAACACTGGAAACCTCAAGTATTTTCCCCCTCCCTTTCCTTCTAAGAAACATCTGTTCAGCTCAACCATATTAAGCAACATTACTCATTTGGTGTACTTGCTTAGTGAGCTGAATAATCTATCTCCTACACAATTACACAGAGCTATGCACAACTGAATTTCAATTGAAATTAGTGGGGCAGACCTCCTTTTAAAAGAATTTATTTCATTTAATGGCAGATACATCTGGAGAAACATGAGTAGGATCAAGCTATTAATCTTCCACCTGCCCTTCCACATCTGCAATACGGGGGAAATAATATTGGCTTACCTTACAAGTTTGTTGCAAGGATTGCTGAGATAATGTATGTGGAATTGCTTTGAACACCTGAAACACTATCAATAAATACCAAGAATTATTATTATACTGTCTCAGGCACACAACTTTTTCCTTCCTGTTTACGCTTCCTATTGAGCAAATACTGATGATTTTTTTAAAAAAGGAACAGTCCTGCAACTGCCTGGCAAATAAGTCAATACAACTTGGTAGACATCAAGCCTTTTAACTAGCTTGCCCATGTCCACACACAACGACGTCAGTTATTTGTGACCTCAGAATTGGGTGGGATGGGGTAATGCATTGGAACCCATATCATTGCAGGTCCAGATCCAAAGACCCAGGGAACTGCATTCCAAATTAACCTCTGTGCACAGTCGTCCCAGTAGAGTAAAATAAGAACATTAGAAGTGCCATCCTGGATCAGACCAAGGGTCCATCTAGTTCAGCACGCTGTTCACACAGTAGCCAACCAGCCATCGGCCAGGGATGAAGAAGCAGGACATGGTGCAACAGCACCCTCCCACCCATGTTCCCCAGCAACTGGGGCACACAGGCTTATTGCCTCGAATACTGGAGATAGCACACAACCATCAAGGCTAGTAGCCATGGATAGCCTTTGCCTCCAGGAATTTATCCAACCCCCTTTTGAAGCCATCCAGATTGGTGGCCATCACTACATCTTGTGGTAGTGAGTTCCATCATTTAACTCTGTGCTGTGTGAAGAAGTACTTCCTTTTATTTGTCCTGGGTCTCCCACCAATCAGTTTCATGGGATGACCCCGGGTTCTAGTACTTTAAAGGAGGGAGAAAAATGTCTCCCTATCCACATTCTCCAAACCATGCATATTCAAGTTGTGAGCAAAGGAACTTTTGTGTAGAAAGCAATGAACTCTTCTCCTATTTCGAGAAAGGGGAACTGTTATTTCGAAGGTAGATGTTTTTTGTTTTAAGAACACCACAACCGAAGGACACCTGCCTTCAGCATCTTTGGGACCCTGTGACCCCAGAGTTCTGCTCAATACAACATCTGTGCATAGATCTTACACTCGGAAAACTTTAAGTGCTAAGTAAGCACTTTATTTCTCTTCTCTTCCTCCCGCTCCCCCTCCATCTTTATAAAGTGCAGTACAACTAGGCTAACTAGCAGAATATGTTTAACCTATATCTTGCTGTCATAGGAACAGAGTGGAAGAATTTATATACAAGACCATGCTCTAATTCAAGGGTAGCAACATACCTCCTGCAGGCTGCATGCAGTCCCTGCCACCCCACATCCTACCCCCCAATTAATAATAATAATTTTTTAAACAAGATCGTGCTCTGTAGTGTCTACAAAGCACTAAGAGCCTTTCTGCATGAGGCGTTTATTGTGTGCTCGTGATTCCTCACTTGTAGCTTGCAGGTGCATTACATAACATCCTCATCCTCCAGGGCCTCTCCCATACTTTGCAACCATTATAGCGTTTCCCCCCCCCCCCCCCCGTAACGAGGAAAGTCTGGTATTACTGGGAATGATGGCATGAAACCCTTGCTATAACACAGCGCCACCTACTGGTTGTGCAATGAAACATATAGAAAGGCAGAAAATGAAAAATCCCAGGAAAGAAAGCATGTAAAGAGACCAATCTTAATCGCATAAAAGAATCCAGAAACAGAAGCCTTGGTAAATGGCGGGTTAAAAGCCTCAAATATAAAGCTAAAAGGGCCACATTTAGCTTGCAAAGATGCTAAATTTAACCCTTTTAGTGCCACCAAGTGCTACAGTTTGCTGCCAAATTTTGAAAAAAATTAAAAAAGATATAGTGTAGGCATTGTAGGGGATGCCTGTCCCATGGACCTTACGCAGCTGCCCCACTCTAATTTGACTTTGGTCGTGCCAGGATCCAAGCTCTCCAGCCACCCTCTGGAAAACCTTCCCTCCTGCGGTTCGGGAGGCAGAAAGCAACATCTTTTAAACGCCTCTTGAAGACACACCCTTTAACACAGGCTTTCCCTGTGTTTTTTTTAACGTAGCTGGTTTATTTTATTTATTGCATTTTTATACTGCCCAATAGCTGAAGCTCTCCGGGCAGTTTACAAAAATTAAAACCATCGAACCCATTCAAAATATAAAACAAGCAATGTAAAAGCATAATATAGAATACAATACGAAAACACAGCGAGGATAAAATCAAGCAGCAATGCAGAAATTAATACAGATTTAAAATACAAATTTTAAACAGCAAAGTTAAAATTAATTTGAGAAAATAAAAAAGGTCTACCCCTGGCGTCTGAAAGAGCATAGTATAGGTGCCAGGCGAACCTCCTTAGAGAGCTCATTCCACAGCCGGAGTGCCACAGCAGAGGAGGCCCTCCTCCTGGTAGCCACCTGCCTCACTTCCTTTTATATTACATTTTTATCTTTTTAATGATTTAAATTTATACTTGTTATATTTTAGGTTTTTTGATTGTGCGCTGCCCAGAGAGCTTCGGCTGATGGGCAGGATAAAAATGTAATAAATAAATATAAATAAAATAAATAAATGATCATCCCAGAAATCTAAATCCTGCTGGTCTTGCCCTCCATATCACCCACCAGCAGATAGAACCCCAATTTCGCACCCTCCTTCTTCTTCTTATTATTATTATTTATTTATTTATTAAACTTATATACCGCTCCCATAGCCAGAGCTCTCTGGGCGGTTTACAGAAATTCTAAAATTGAGGTAAAAACAAGTATACAAAATTTAAAACTCTAAAACACAGAACATACACACATAAAGCATTAAAAACCGATTAAAAACTAAACATGTGGGTAATTAGGATGTGCCGCCATATGCCTGAGTAAAGAGGAAAGTCTTAACCTGGCGCCGGAAAGATAGTAGCGTTGGTGCCAGGCGAGCCTCGTCAGGGAGATCATTCCACAGTCTGGGGGCCACCACCGAAAAGGCCCTATCCCTTGTTGCCACACTCCGAGCCTCTCTCGGAGTAGGCACCCGGAGGAGGACCTTAGATGTTGAACGTAGCGACCGGGTATATTCACCCTCCTGATATTTCGAATGACAATTTCCCGGATCCCCGACCATTGGCCAAGCTGGCTGGAGCTGATGAGAATTGGTCAAAACATCCAGAGGCACCAGGGTTTGAAAGACGGCACTCGGTGTTCACTGACCAAAAGGAAAATCCAAACCAATGCTCCACGCGCCTGCCTTTGCCGACTTGCAACCCCAATGTATCACGGCAGGGCGGCGCTTAACGAGAGCTTCCCCCTGGCATACTTAAAAGCACATGGCATAGCTTCAAGCCCAGGAGCTGGCAATTCTAGGAATTCAGGTGTGGCATGATCCACACAACACTTTGCATATGCGATCGCCGATCGCCTGTGCTCATCTGAAACGCAGCAAGAGCTACATAGGCACTAAGGGCGCAACCCCGTGCATGCTCAGACAGAAAAAAAGTCCTACGACTCCCAGCATTCCCCAGCCAGGATGTTTAGACAGAAAAAAAGTCCTATCATGCTGGGAGTTGTAGGACTTTTTTTCTGTCCAAACATGCATATGGTTGCTCTCTAAGCAGCACATCCACCATGATCGCCACGTGCCAGAGCAGTAATCTGATTCTACCCTTTGGCCCACACATACTGCATCAGTGGCTCTTCCCAAAACCACAGCCGAGAAAACACGTCCCGTCTCCTTATCAGGAGTCAGCAGCCAGGAAGCAATGCTAAAACACCCGGCCATGTTAGATAACGGCACAGGGAAGACCATTACTGGGAGTGGCGGGCATTTTTGCTCTTTTACATTGTTGTAGGCCGCCTGGATGGCTTCTCGGCAGGTAAGGCAGTACCGAAAGGATGAATATGAGGAACAGATGTCGCGATACACATTTGGATGGGCCAACCGCAAAAGGAAAAAAGCTGAGAAAGAAGGCTCTTGTCTTAAAAATGTATAAATAAATAAATAAATAAATAAATGGTCGGCTAGGTCTTTGAATAAAGTTGTTGAAGTGGAGGGAGTACAGCAGGTGGACCGTTTTGCAAACACTACAAATCGTCTCAACTAGCTTGACTCGCGCAAACCATCTTTTTTCCGCAGTATCATACTTTTCTGGCTTTTCTGCGGGCGCCCAGAGAAGCCAGGCATGAGGTTGACCGTGAGTTCCCCTCCCAGCCACTCTCCCTCACTTGTCTGCCCGGTGACCCACGAGACTTACCAGAGGCCCCTGCACACACTGGGGAGCGGTCCAGCCTCCTCTCTGGGCTACCCACACTCTCATGTGTTTATATATCCTGTGGCTTAGCAACACAAAGTTCTTCTTATAGCTCAGAACCTCCAGCGTATGAAGTTCTTCTCATAGCTCGGAACCTCCAGCGTATCACAGCTCAGAACCTCTGTGCCACACATTGCCTTAGCATTATAGAGAGAGAGAGAGATTCCTTTGTGGTATGAGGTGCTCCCCTGTAGCACATAACCCCACAAATTAAGACCTGTACTGTTAAAATGCTTCATTCCTCCAATAGCCATGCCAGGAGAAACTGTTTATGGCATACACATTTGGTGGCACCACATTGACAAACAGCAGATGCTGCAGTAACATCTATAGCACCTTTACAGAAAAGCGAAGTAGGCCATTACAATGAGAGACTAGACTAGCATCCCCCAACTTGTTATGCTCTAGATGTTTTGGACTCCCAACTTCCATCAACTGCTGGAATGGGCTGGCTGGGGCTGACAGCAGTTGTAGTCCAAAACATCTTGGTCAACCCCCCCACCCACTACAATAGACCATAGTCCTTGAAGAACAACTTACAGCCTTTTCAGTCGCCTGCACCCCATGGTTCTTTGCCACGTTCAACCGCTGTCATTTGTGCTTACTCACAGCCCAGGTCCCACACTATCTAACTACACTCTTAAGGCTCATTGGTACCTCTTAAATAAAAACATAGGCCATAGCTAGACCTAAGGTTTGTCCCTGGATCGTCCAGGGGTCAAACCTGTTCATCTAGGTGACACACAGGGGATCCAGTGCTCAGGCAGGGGCGAACCCTGGATGATCCCAGGATAAACCTTAGGTCTAGGTGTGGCCATAGTCTCCACATCTTCAACAGACTTCATCCATCTCATGTTTTTCCAACTACTGACCATTTACAGCAACGATGAGAAATTTCTGGTCTACAACGTTGGACTACAACGTTCTTCATTGGTGGGGAATGACGATGCTGATTTTGACTGATGGGAGTTGGAGTACACCATCTTGAAGGCCATTGGCTTCCCACCCTTGATTTATAGATTCTCACTCTTTTTCTTTGGGTTCCTCAGCCCCTTGCCTTCAACAGCTCGCATGGCAAGCCGAAATTCAACAGGTGCAGTCCCCCTAGCAGGAAGAAGCTAGAATATCAACTAACCTTGTGAAATCAGACTGAGAAGGCCATCCAATTGGGTTTCCAAACGCAGCCAGGCAGATAACACGGAGAAGACTACAAATAAATTGAATTTGATAGAAGGCAAGCTAATGAACCTCTTGCTTCCAGGACAGAACTGTGCCATGTCCCAAATTGTGCTCGCTTAAAACTTACCCTCCACGCACCCAGAGTTTCCCTTGATCTTTCAGGCCTATGTCCAGGATGGAGTGCCTGGGACCAGCAAAGAACTGTCCGGCACCTCAAGCATTTACCAATTCATTGCAAACGGAATATGACACACTGCATGAGGTTATCAGAGGCATACTGCTCCTGAATATGGAGGTTCCACTGAATGGTTCATAGCCACTGGTAGGCCTATCCACCACAAGTTTGTTTGTTCCTCTTTTAAAAAGCCATCTAAGTTAGCGGCCTTCGCCACAATAAGATAATGATCTCTACTTGCTGAATTGTGCAAGCGTTAGGCACAGATTTTTGTCACAAACCATGAAAAGCCATTTTACTTCCTTATTTAATTTTTTTTTGGTTCCCTGCATCCAGCTCTCTGATTTCATTTACTTCAACATAGTTTTATGGCTCACAGACCTAAATCCAACCCCTTGGTATAGGGTAGAATGATAGTTTTTCTAATACTAGTCCTGCTCCTATTCTTTGAAAGCAGCCAGACATGTAGAAACTTACAGGGAAAAACCATATGTGTCTACTTAGAAGTAAGTCCCACTGAGTTCATTGGGGCTTACTCCTGTGTAAGAGGATATAGGATCACAAACATCCCATCAGGCAGTGGGAGAAAGAGAGGTCAACCGAGAGACCAGCAGCTCCTCTCTTTGAATATTTCATCCCAGTTGGTCATTATGAACCTTGTAAGGAGGAACTAGTGCCCAAGTTTGCTTTTCTCCTCATCCCTCCCCATCCCTTTTCCTTTCATGTTATGTCTCTTTAGCTGGTAAGCTTGTGAGCAAGGACTGTCTTGCTTTTTTTTTTAGTGCTACATAAGCCACCTTGAAAGCCCTTTTTGTCAGAAGAGTAGATCAAAATTCTTTAAATGAACCACCAATGAGGTCAGAAGGAACTGAAATGCAGAAAATACAGGCAGTGATAATTAAGTTAAAGCGGGCTTTCACAGACACAGACATCCTTGCTAATTGACAACTTAGTGTGATAAAAAGCCATTGTCCTTATTCAAACTGCAGGAGATGGGAGGTGAACTTCTTGAAATAAATGAATGAATGAATACATAAATAAATAAATAAATAAGGCTCACTCTCCATTGTTCTTCCCTTCCTGTGCCTGCCTCCCCCCCCCCTCCCTATCATGCCAAATTTAAGATTGGGAGATTGGAATGTCCCTGGTGGCAGGGACCTGTCCTCAGACCCACACCAGGCAGATTGATGGTGCTGTCTAAGTAAGAGATAACAATGTATGTGAAACACTTGGAAATGTGCCATACAAGTGCTATGCCTCATCCATTAGTATTAGCATTTCTGTATGTCCAGCTGCTGCTAAAAGCGCAAGAAAGGAGCTAGTAAATAAATAAATAAATAAATAGGCAATACTAGGTGGGATTAAAACAAACAAACAAACCCATACACAGAGACAACATTCTCGCATCAGTCCAAGCCTTCCCTCGGTTACTTCTGTTCAAGCAGGAAAGCTTCCCTTTTAAGCAAAAAGGCTAAAGACAAACGTCTTTATTTTCTCATGATGAGAAGAAGAAATGAATGAAACTCACTGCGATGAGAGCCGGGTTCCTCTGCTCCCCTCCAGCCGCGGAGCTCTGCTGTTCTCCGTTGATCCCATTTCTGCCACCAGCAGTGCCGTTGCTGATCAGTTGCTGGTGATAGTAGTCCGCCGGAGGGGGCGCTGCAGCGTTGGCCGCAGGAGCCGAGCCGCTGCCACTGCCGGCCGCGGCTGCCGCCGCCGCCGCGGCTGCCGCGGCTGCCGCCTTGCCGTGCTTGCTGCCCTTCCGCGCCGCCTGGCCATGCTGCACGAGGTTGAGCAGTTGCAAGGTGCTCTCCCGCTCCCGGTCCGAGCTCTCAGCCCGGCCCCGCTCGTAGCGCCCCTCACAGCTGAGATGGTGCTGGCGGCAAATGGCAATGCGCGCTCGCAAGCGCTCCACGATGGCGCTGTGCACCCGCGGTGCCGCCACCGAGCCGCCTCCTCCCAGGAGACCCGGGGCTTGCGGAGGAGCCGTGTCCCCCATCTCCTCTGCCCCAGCCGCTGCTGTTGCTGCTGCTGCTGCTCCTCCTCCCTCTCGCCGCCAGAGATTTTGCAAAGTGGTGATCGAGCTCCCACTCACTGCCACATGGGTGCTCTGGATCCGGATCTGGTCGTCTTTCCTTCGCCGGGCAACCCCAAAACAGCCCCTTCTTCCCACCCACACCCACAATGAAGGACTGCACTCACTTGACAGACGGAGAGGTGGGGTTTTTGGACCGATTTAGGGCAAGGGTCAAAAGGGACCCACCACCACCACCACCACCACCACCCCCTTCGAGAAAGGTTTGCTAGCGAACCCGCGCAGGAGACCTCAGGAGGCGGAAAGGAAACTGACCAGCATCCATTAGAAATTTGCTGGCAGCAGGCATTGAGGAAAGCGGTGCAATTGATGGAGGGTGTTTTGATGGAAATCCACCCCCACCCCCACCTCAAATTAATGGGTCTTTAAAATGATTGTTATTGCAAGTGTTTAAATCAATACTTAAAAAAAAGATAAAAAATATTCAATCGCAGGTTATCCAAAAAGTTGAGACTTTTTTTTAAAAAAAAAAAAGGGGGGGAGGGAGTTTAATGGGCGAAGGATTAAAACGGGATTCGTGTCGACTTGAGGTGCAGTTAGGAAGGCTGGGGAAAATTTGGTTTGGGGGGGAGGCACAGAAAGGCAGCCGCGTTTCAATGAGAAAAGCCCCGTGCGTAGAAAAAAAAAAAAGAAGAAGAAGAAGAAGAGAGAGAGAGCCAGAATAGATGGATAACACGAGGGTGGGGGGAAAAAGCTTTGAAAAAGTTGTTTGCAAGGCGAGTTATGCAAATCGGGGGGGGGTTGGCTGGGAAGGGAGAAATATTCCCAGGGAGTTTAAAAGACTTTTATTTCCCTCTCTCGCTTGTTCTCCTTTTAACCCGGCTTCGCACGAACTCCTGTTTCAAATCGTAGCTTCCTCTTAAAAAAAGAATTAAAAAAAGAATAATAATAATAATCCAAGCGGATCCTTACAGCTTCAAAGTGTCATGAAATTGGTCGTTCAGATCCTGCGGCTCTCCAGTGAATCCAAGCCCGTGGAGAGAGACAAAAAGAACAGGAAAAAAAAAAAAAAACACGATTTTTTAAAAAAAAAAAGGGGGGGGGGGGGAAAGGGACTTCTTCCCAGGCTATATGCAAAAGCAAGCTTCAGTCGCGATGCAAAAAAAAAAAAAAAAGCCCCGTTCAACACCCTTGTGTTACTCGTACACCGAGAATCGCGCGCGGTGTGTTGGTCAGAAGGAGAGGAAAGAAAAATCAGAACTCGCAACTCTTGCCGAAAGCAATTCACAAACGATCTTGAAACTTACACGCGTCCAGCTCTCTGCCTCCAGACCAGTCCAATCCAGCGAAGCTCCTGTAAATCTTTGTAAATCCCATCCCTCTCCCAGACTGGAGATCTAGGAGTTTTTGGTGTGTGCGCGCGTGTGTGAGAGTTTGCAGGGCGCTATCTCCAACGCGGTTGACCCGTGGGGGTGGGGTGGGGGGGTCGCCTCCCCCTCCCCGGTTTCGAAACTTAAAAGTCGCCGGTCGTGCTTTCCCTTTTCGCTCGTCTGTGTTTAAGCCGCCAGTCTGCTACGCCTGCAGGGCGCTGGGCTCCCAGATACACAAGATTTCATTGTGCTCGCATAGAAACGCAAGGACGGCCGGCCAGCCAGCCAGCCGCGACCATGAGACTGAGCGGCGGAGCCCCAGCGGAAGGCTGGCAGGGCCGCGCGGAAAAGGCACCGGGCTTGAAAGGAGGGGGCGCGGAGCCCCCTAGCGCCCGGGCGCCTTCGTTGCACAGAGCTGGCGCGTCGCAATTAAATAATGCAATCGAGCCTTTAATTGAAGGGCCATTTCCCACGTTACATTTCCCGGAGGGGGGGGGGGGGTAACCATTGCTGGCCTTTTGCAGCCAAAACAAGAGTCCTGTAGCACCTTAACGACATAACAAATCAAATTGATTCTGATATGCATTTTTCTGGACTAGGACCTACTGCATCAGATGACTGGATTAGCTTCTCATGGAAGTGTGCTACAATCCATAAAGGCATATTCAAGTATAAATTTCTTACTGGGCCTGTTCAGATGGCACATTAGGCCACTAAACTCTTTTGTAACCAATGGTGCATTTTGGTTATTTAGCCACAGTGGTTAGGAATGGTTCACATGACATGCTAAGCCATAATGTTTAGCTGAAAATGCTTAATAACTGTGGGTTGGTGTGTTGTCTGAACAGGGTCACTTTATAAATGTCTCATACACCATGGTACTCTGTCGTTGTCCCAAGTTACAGTCTGTCTTGCCCTCGCAGGTCTGGTATAAGGATATGTGTATTTCATAACGTGGCAAGCTGTGTCAGTGTAAATTAAAGCAAACAGATCAGGAAGCAGACATGGGCCTTTGGGAGCTGTGCACTCAGGGACCAGGTCAGACAGCTTCTACAAAGCACATGGACCATGTATGTAGCATGTCATCCGATATAGGCACACACAAGGCTCATCTACACCAAGCAGCCTATAGCACTACAAAAGTGGTGTGAAAGTGGTATATAAAAGGCAGGAGCCACACTACTGCTCTATAGTGGTATTGAAGTGCACTGACAACTGTTGGGACCCATTGACACATACCATATACTACTTTCATAGTGTAAATGTGTCATGGGCCCCAAAAGTTGTCAGTGCACTTCAGTAGCACTATAAAGCAGTAGTGTAGATCCTGCAGTGCACTTCAATACTGCTATAAAGCAAGCGTGGCTCCTGGCTTTTATATACAGCTTTCATAGTGGAATATCCTGCTTGGTGTAGATGAGCTCATAGTAACTCAGTATCTCTCGGGGAGGAAGCTACAATGCGCAGTGGCTTCCCCTCATAGCGCCACGCAGCAAAGAATGTGTCTATCACATGTGACAACCTATGAAAATCATGCAAGTATGTAACACAAGCAGCTTGCCTGTAGAAAAACGCAGCTTGTGGAAAGCCAAGCAGCTTCTAGAAAGATGGTAGTGTCAAGTCTCAACAAGGAAATAGGATGGAGGGCAGAATCCTATGCATCTATAGACAGAAAAAAAATCCTACAACTCTTAGCATTCCCCAGCCAGTATGGCAGGCTGGGGAATACTGGGAATTCTAGGATTTCTTTCTGTGCAAACATACATAGGATTGTGTCTGAAGGGTGAGGGCAACTTTATGTTTATTTTCCTGGCATAGACTGATAAACCCAAACCCATGAAAATTCAGCAGACTAGATCCTTGTACTACATCTAACTCTTCTAAGCCATACATATGGGACCGTTCAGAATTACAATTCAAAAACAAGTTTTGTGAAATGTAATTGGTATTGGTACCTTCCATCCACATATCATGCTGTTGGATCTGCATTAATGAACATGCTTCTTGAGAATGAATGACGCAGGAACACACTCCTTTAAACTAGCAGCAAGCCTTTGAATTGGGAGGCAGGCCTTCCCAGAACAGGATTGCAGTTTAAAACCCACCAAGCCAAACACAGGTCCCCAGTCTTTTTGCTGCCTGCAAGGACTACAAAATCACTTTGTGGGCCACAGTACTTAGCTGGCTGTATTCAGTCTGGGTTTCTTTTTGAAGTTGTGCAGGCCTGTCCCAAGGAGATAAAAAAGCACTCGTGAAGGAAAGAGCATGTTCCTCTTCACTCTTTTCAATCACCAGTTATCAAATGATTTTTTTAAAAGGGAGGAGTTGTGCAGTCAGATATGCAGTAGGTGAGAATCACTCACTTGATGGGTATTGGTGAAAACGTGGAGGGGGGGGCAATTAAAACCACAGCCTTGTAAAATAGTAGTTATCAAGGGCATTATAAAATGGAAGGGGTGGGGATCTCTTTGCCTCTGCCCCCCCCCCCCCCAATTTAAACACTGGCACAGATGAAGCGTCAGTGTCACTGGGAGAAATTTGATCAGGGGGCGGCTAGCTTTCACAATATGCAGCACCTCACACACTCACATGACTGAAGACAACTTGATTCATACCGTTTCAATTTCCTTATACACAACATGTTCCTATTTAGCAAGGGCAAATATGGGTGTGGTTTATGTACACCCAAACTCACCTTCTTCAAACATAGCAGGTACAATTGAGTTGTAAATTCCCTCAGGGCTTTAAAAAGAGCTCACAGCACACACATTTCAGAGTATTTATTAATCACCATAAATCTGAAGATAATAATTCTGAATGGAGAGTGTGGGCTTCCTTGCGATGCCAGCTGTACTAATGTCCCCAATATCTCTTAGTCTTGCCTTTCCCTTTAACAGCTCACTGCCCTGCTATTGTTGCAGCTGCAACAGGGGGGATAGAGGTATAGTAGCAGTGGGTGAATCTGAGATTGCCTGTTGAGTGAGTCCTGAACATAACAGACTCCTACTGGTTAGAACAGCTAGACTGGTCAGTACAAGGGGCAGGTCCTTTTGCTATTCAACTCCCTTCCTCCTGCTTTGCACCTTATACATTTGGTGCAGGCACATAAGAAAGCTTTAAAAAAATGTTTGTTCAAGCTGGCCTTTCCCGAGTAGGTAGGTTAATATGTATTTCCAGTCTCAATAAATTCAAGCTAGCTAAATTTTCCTTAATGCTGATAGTGCTGATTTGCATATGTATGTGCTTGTATCCAACGCTTTGCTTTATAAGCTACTTTGTGAAGGAATCTTTCTGAAAAGTGGGATATAAATGTGTTAAATACATAAATAACGTAAGGATTGCCTTTCTGGATCAGACCAAAGATCCATCTAGTCAAACATTCTGTTTTGAGACAGATGACTGTAGGAAGCTCGTAAGCAGATGGGTCTTTTCCATCCCTACCTGGATGCCAGGAATCAAACACGGGACCTTCTTCATGCAAAGCATGTGTTCTAGCACTGAGCCATTGCCCTTTAGCTATCACCATAGCCACAGTGGAAGTGTATAGAGAGGAAATGACATCCATTCAAGTGGGGAAAGCAATTAGCTTAGGGTACAATCCTATGGGTTGTGCTCCTGAAAGATGAAGGCTCCAAGTTTGGAGCCCTCCATCTATCCTACATCCTGCAGGCAACAGAAGGATGGAAGCAATTTTGCTTCCGTTAAAAATGCAAGAAGCAACTAGATGGGCCTCTGAGCCTGTCTAGCTGGCATTCTTTTTGGAGGGTGGGAGAGGACTGGAGATGCTTTATGTGTGTATGTTCTGTGTTTTAGAGTTTTAAATTTTGTATACTTGTTTTTACCTCAATTTTAGAATTTCTGTAAACCGCCCAGAGAGCCCTGGCTATGGGAGCGGTATAGAAGTGTAATAAATAAATAAATAAATAAATAAAATAAACCCAGGGGATGTCATGTATCACAGTCTTTTCTCTCCCTTCCCCACAGCACGTTCCTTTTCTCCCTCTCTGACTTCTCTTATGAGGTTACAGTTGCAACATCTTAAGAGAAGTTTTCTGCAGCGGCTGGGAGGGTGTAGGGGAGGGAAGACCCATGATCAGATCGCTCTCTCCACGCTCGTAGCACTCTCTACGGGCATGGAGGAGGTGATCCTCAGCTTCCTATGGTGCTCCAAATGCGGCCTATGGGGCAGGGGATTGCTCTTTCCCTGCATGACTAAATTAGAAGTCATGGGTCGTGGAGAGGAATGGTATTGAGTTATCCTGGAAGAGGGAAAGGGGGGCTTGTTGGATCCCTTGACAGGAGCACTTCACACTACAACATTTTATTTCAGGTCCCATTTGTCAATATTCTAGTACTGAAACCATCATTGAAGCCCATTTCAAGCCGATGCAATGAGCACCCACAGAAGTCCCGGAGTCACAGCCCAAAATGGAAGCAGACCCAACTGGTATCATACACATAAACAGTAGTCTCTGCACAAATCAAGAAAGTACTGTAAAGCTTCCTTCTTTCAAATTCAACATAAACTGTGAAATATTATTTGTTTTAGCACAATTCAGAACGATGTTCCATGTGAATCAATGCTGTTGTTTCTATTTTGTTTCAGAGGATGCCAGCAGTATGTTAGAGATTTTCACCTCTGAGCCAAATATGCCGGCTCAATGCTAGTCCATGAATTCTGGGCCTTCAGGATGCATAAACAATGATAACATGCTGGTTTTAAAGAGATAATCTGTTACAACTCTGCGTCCCGAAAAAAAAGTGCACAATGTTTATAGTAGCTTTTAAAGTACTGTGCTGGGAAAACAGTACACCTCGTATAGACTGTGGGGTTCTTACCATGTAAGCCTTTCCTCTTCCAAAATGAATTGAAGCCAAGCATTTCACACACACTGGCACAATCCACATGAGCATCACTGCACAGAAAATTTCATTTCCTGAATGAACACCCAGGTTATTCAGAGATTGTTTTTCATTTGAGATCATTAAGCTGAGCTGCCCGGCATTCAAGAACATAGAAGAGATGACTTCCAGTATAAAAATTCTTTAGATGATTATTCTGATAATTAAAATTAAGTATGAAAAAACAACAAGCCAACTTATTAGTATCCATAATAACATGCTGGTATATCATTATCTTGGAGTAAAAATAAAAAAATAGCTGGAATGCAGCATGATAGTTAAATAATATCACCAGACTAAAGGAAGCACATTTGTAAATTTTCTTAAAATCCGTCATCAGAAAATGAATACACAGTACGCACAGACTCAGTCCATTTTTTCTTCTTGGAAGTAATCCGCGTTGTCCATGTAGCCTTCTAGGTCAGCATATTGCTTCAAAACAAAAACATACAACATTTTAGTAAATTCCAGGTGAAGCTTTTATGTCACTTGTTGACGCATTTCACAATCAAGACTTTAAGCTGCAAATCAGGGAAGACCGGAGCAACAGCAAAATGTGTAATAGGAAAAAGCAAGGTGGGGCACTAAATCTCATAATGCCGTTATACAAATCCATGGTACGACCACTCTTGAGCTACTGTGTTCTGGTCATCGCACCTCAAAAAGGATATTGTAGAGCTGGAAAAGGTGCAGAAAGTGGCAACCGAAATGATCAACTCCTTTATGAGGAAAAGTTACAACATTTGAGCTTTATTAGCCTAGAACAAAGGCAAGAAAAGGGAGACATGCTAAATCAGCCTTCCTCAACCTGGGGCGCTCCAGATGTGTTGGACTGCACCTCCCAGAATGCCCCAGCCAGCCGAGCTGGCTGGGGCATTCTGGGAGTTGTAGTCCAACACATCTGGAGCGCCCCAGGTTGAGGAAGGCTGTGCTAATGCTTATAAAATTATGCAGAATATGGAGAAAGTGGATAGGAGACTTTTTCTCCTTCTCATATAATAGTAGAATCTGGGGTTATACAATGAAGCTGAATAGCGAGAGATTTGGGACATATAAAAGTATTCTTCACATGGCACATAGTTAAACTACGGAAGTTGCTACCACAATGGCCACCAATTTGGATGGCTTTAAAAGGGGACTAGACAAATTCATGGGAGATGAGGCTGTCAATGCCGACTAGTCATCAGAGTGATATGCTAACTCAAATATTCGAAGCTGTATAGCTGTATACACCACTTGCTGGGGGAAATTGGTGGGAGGGCGCTGTTTATTTATTTACAAGAGCCTTCAGTGTGGTGGCCCCCCCTCCTATGGAGCACCCTGCTTCTGAAGGTCAGCCAGGTGCCAACTCTGTATTCCTTTCGGCGCCTCCTGAAAACGTCGTCGTTCCAGGAAGCCTTCCCTTGATAACCAGCCACAGCTCGCTTTGCATTTTGGTTTTTTTTTAAAACAAAACAAAACAAGTTTAATATGTTTTATTTTATTTATGAAATTTTGAATGGGGGGGCAGTATATAAATATTGTAAATAAATAAATAAATAAATAATATTTATATACCGCTCCCATTCAAAATTTTGGAGGGGTGTACAAGATAAAACAGATTCCAGAGCAGTGAACAATAAAAGATAAATAGTTTAAGAATTGTTAAATTCACTTTGCCTTCATCCTCCACACTTGAATAGCATATACCAGTATGCACAAAGCCTCACTGCTGCACTGATTTAACCTACTCTCAAAGGAATGAAATTTGCCTAACAATCAGTTCTACTGTACCTTATCAATCCAGCCACCTTCATCAAGTTGGTTGAAAACTCTGTTCACTGAATCTTTAACTGACTCATCCTGAGATCCATCATTTTTCATAACCGAGCAGCAATCCTGATATAACTTGTATTTAAAATGCTTCAGATTATGATAAACGCGGGTACGGTTTGCACACACAACCCCGATCTTCAACACCTGCATTAAAAGGCAAACTCTTTTAACTGGGCAGGTCTTGGACAATAAGGAGAAATATAATTATCTCATCAATTAAACAAATAGATGTAATATAAAATGATATGATTTAACATGGACAGACATATATCAGCATCTAACTGAAACCAACTCCTGCACTTCCTACTTTTGCAAAGGCAATACTACTGTTAATTGAGCAATTGCTACTCCGAGAATTGAAATTCAGGAAGCCACCAAGTGATCACCTGTTTTAATCAGTCGAAATACTGGTGCCAGTGGGGCTGGGAAAAGTTTGAAATAATAAATTAAAAGGATTAAATCTTTGTTGGTATGTACTTATTACCTGTAAGTCACAAAGCACACACTGTTCACCACCCACTGAATTGCAAGGGAATGTTTTTTTTTAAAAAAAACAACAACAACTAGTTATTGAACACAAACAGTGCAAATCCTAGGTTTAGATAGTAGAACAGTCACACCAGTGTAAATCTAAGGAGTCACTTCACTTCAGAAACACAAAATTAGGAGCCTCAAAGGTAAACCAGCCTACTTAAAACTGCACATTTGTACAGCAGATGTAGATAACACACAATTGGAGTTTGACAAAATGCTGCTTTGAGGTATATAATTCTCACAATACTAAATCACCACAATCTCTAGAGTGCACCAATTGAGCTCCTATGTTGAACTTACTTATTTGTACAACTATCTAAGGGCTTTGCTAGACCTGCCGGGATAAGCCGGCAGGGAGGCGGGGCCACGGCGCGCTAACGTTAGCGCGCGCCGCCTCAGCTTCCAGACGCCGGACGCGCAGGGACGACGCAAGCCCTGCAGCGTCCGCCATTTTTTTTTTTAGTTTAAAGGGGCCACGTGCGGCCCGAAGATTCCGGAGAAGGTAAGGTTTTTTTTTAGTTAACCCCCCCATCCATCCTCCATCGCCGTCTCCCGTTCGTCGCCCCCTGTCCTCCCTCGCCATCTCCCGTTCGTCGCCCCTGTCCTCCCTCGCCATCTCCCGTTCGTCGCCCCCTGCCCTCCCTCGCCATCTCCCGTTCTTCGCCCCCGTCCTCCCTCGCCATCTCCCGTTCATCGCCCCCCGTCCTCCCTCGCCATCTCCCGTTCGTCGCCCCCCGTCCTCCCTCACCATCTCCCGTTCGTCGCCCCCCGCCATCTCCTTTCCTGCCAGTCCGGCCTTCCCTCCCCCATCTCCCACACCCCGGATCACACACCCCCCCGGCACGATGGGCACAACGCTTGTATGAGCGCTGTGCCAGGTCTGTGGCTTTTCGCGGCTACTTGCGAGTAAGCGAGTAGCCGCAAAAAGCCACGGACCTTCCTAGACGTTTTGCAGCTCAGGCCGGGGCTGTGAAAAAGGCGCACCATAAGCGACTTTGCTTATGGCGCGTTAGAGGAGGCCTCAGTGCGGCCTGGCGCCGGATTCCCCTGTGTGTCATCTGGACGCACAGCAGGGAAACCGGCCCACAAAGCGCGCTAAGGCCTCGTCTAGCAAGGCCCTAAGGCTATCTACTTTATGTATTCATGAAGTCAGACAAGTGATAGATCAGTTATACATATTTTGAAGATTTTTACTTAATATAAAAGTACCTATATTTATGTTAAGCCACAAATCTAGACTTCTCCAATAAACAAGTTTGAGGTGTAGGATGTAACACTATATATTGGAACAAACAAGATACCACTTTTTAATAATCAACTTTTAACACAATTTTAGATTATTTTTTGCAAGTATGTTGATTATTATAGCCACCAATTATTCTATACCATAGAATAATAAAAAAATTGGTTACACAGTTTATAAAATGAAGCTTTGAGGATATCATCAGTATGATCAGTTTGTTTATAAGACAACAACTACAAAGGAAACTTATCATAACCCAGAAAGTTGCAATAATTTTCTGTATTTTGCAATGTACCCGGAAAGCACTAAGCATATACTTTTCATGAATATTACAGATGTTTAACCATAGGCACTTGGCAAATTGTGAACTTAAGTAGTCACCAATACATGCACACGAGTTTTGAAAAACACATTAGAAAATCCATGAATCAAAATAGGTGTGAAAAGCACAAGACTAAAAAAACACACACATCAATACCACCTGCAACAACAACAAAAAATACAACGTATTTTAGCTTTTAAGTTCTTAGCAGTTTTGGAGCCTAGGAACAGAATTTACCTGTTTATCCTGTGACATGAAGTCATCCACTTCCAATGTTTCAATGTTGTAGGATTTTCCTGACAGACATACTGTAAACTTACAGTATCTCTGCAGTTCACAGGCCTGACAGGAACGTTGTACTGCATTTCCCATAGCTATGTGGGCATGAGGGTAACTATCCACTCGCTCCTGGAAAAAGATATTTGGTTGAAATTCTTTTGATCATGCGTTCCAGTGAGTCAGTATTTATTTATTTATTACATTTTTATACTGCCCAATAGCCGAAGCTCTCTGTTACTACATTTCAATAATATTGTGCATTCATATGCAAATCTCTTCACTGGCAGCCAATTAGTTTCCGGGCGAAGTATAAAGTGTTGGTTATCACCTTTAAAGCCCTACATGGTTTGGGTCCAGGCTACCTGCGGGATCGCCTTCTCCCATACAATCCGCCCCGCACACTCAGGTCCTCTGGGAAGAATCTACTTCAGTCAGCAAAGACTAGGCTGACAACCGTAACCCAGAGGACCTTCTCTTCTGCTGCTCCCAGACTATGGAATGGCCTGCCAGAGGAGACTCGTCAGCTTGACAGTCTTTTAGCATTTAAGAGAGCTATAAAGACTGATCTCTTCCGGCAGGCCTATCCAGTAGAATTTTAGGATACTTTTAGTATGCTTTTAGTATGTTTTTAATATGTACAAAGATTATGGAAGATGGTGTTTTTAGAAATTGAAGAAATAGTGGGAATGAAAATAGAACAAACACCAAAGATTGCATTACTGTCACTATTTGAAGATATAAAGTGTGGAAAAGAAACTATAGAGTTGATTTCGAGTTTGCTGGTTGCAGCACGATTGATGGTAGCCAGGAACTGGAAGATTCAAGGGGAATATTCTATTGAAGAATGGTATAAAGAAGTATGGGATATAGCCATTAATGATAAATTGACATGTAATATTAAGTAGAGAAAAGGCGTAACTAAAATAAATGAGTTTGAAGGAATCTGGAAACAGTTCCTAATATTTGTGTTTACTAAGGGAAGTGGGAAACCGCCAGCAGAAGAGATGATAAGGTTTTGGATTCAGGAATAGATCCCGAGGTGGGGGGTGCACTTTTATGTTAAGAATGATTATGTTGTAGTATGATAATGTATAGGTAATACTTATTCAACATATATGTACTCAACATTTATTCAATATGTATGTAGCAGTTGTTTGATGTTTTTTTTATTATCATTATTATTGTAATGTTGTATGTTTATATAGTGTAGAAAATAAAAATATTTTTTAAAAATAGTATGTTTTTAACAGTGTATTACTATGTTTTTAATCAGTATTTTATGTATTTTATGCTTGTTGTTGTTCCCTGCCTCGATCCAATCGGAGAGGCGGGTAAGAAATATTATTCTTCTTATTATTATTATATAAATGACCTGCAGGTCAGGCAGGCGCCAACTCTAGGCTGATTCCGGCGCCTCCTGAAAACAATTCTATTTCAGGAAGTCTTCCTCAACTGACCAGCCATGGTTTTTATTGGTCATTTGTTTTAAATTGGAACAATTTAAATTTTTTGTTTTTAATCTTTCTTTTTACTGTTTTATGCCTATGTGCACCACTCTGGAATCTATTTTGGATATGGAGTGGAATAACAACAACAACAACAACAGGTCTTGGACTCTGTTATCTTTGATTTCTTGTTATAAGCTATAGATCCCCAAACATAAATAAAACCTATTATAATTATTTTCTCCCTTACAAAAACCATTAGTGCTACTTTCCTCTGACAAATAACATTTTAATGTAGCTTTTTATTGGATACTCCATGAGTTCTCAGCTACAATTTATTGGTCCATGAACTCACTGATTTTTAGGGGTGTGCTCTGCATCTCCTCGGACCAGAGAAGCAGGATCGGATCGGGGGGGCTTCGCTTTCCTCCTTTCCTTCCTTTTTTTTTTTTTTTTTGTGGCGCTGTTCATTATGTTTGCCAATAAACTGAGACTCAATCCAGACAAGGAGGTACTGTTAGAGAGTGGTTCATCTACCCAGCCAGGTGGTGTTCCACCTGTTCTGAAGGGGATTGCACTCCCCTAAAAGGATCAGGTTCATAGTTTGAGGTACAAGCGGAATCAGTGGCACGAGCACCTTTTCTCAGCTTAGGATGATATACTAACTACGCCCTTACCTGGACAGAGATAGCCTAGCTACAGTTATTTATTTATTTATTTATTTATGGATTTTTATGCCGCCATTCAGCCAAAAAAGGCTCTCACGGCGGCTTACAAAAGTATTTCTTGACAGTCCCTGCCTACAGGCTTACAATCTAAAAGACATGACACAAAAGGAAAGGGGATTGGGGAGAAGGAGGAGGAGGGGGAAATGGAAAGCAAACTCAGGCACTACAATCTTAGTTGGAAAGTTCAGCAGTTACAGTTGGTAGCAGGAGGGAGGGGGCTCTCAGCTGGAGCTGGACCCAGGCACGGTGGAGAGGTGCCTGGCTGCTGCTTCCTCCGTCACTGGTGGCCTCTGCAGAGACAGTTGGTAGCAGGAGGGAGGGGGCTCTCAGCTGGAGCTGGACCCAGGCACGGTGGAGAGGTGCCTGGCTGCTGCTTCCTCCCTCACTGGTGGCCTCTGCAGAGACAGTTGGTAGCAGGAGGGAGGGGGCTCTCAGCCGGAGCTGGACCCAGGCACGGTGGAGAGGTGCCTGGCTGCTGCTTCCTCCCTCACTGGTGGCCTCTGCAGAGACAGTTGGTAGCAGGAGGGAGGGGGCTCTCAGCTGGAGCTGGACCCAGGCACGGTGGAGAGGTGCCTGGCTGCTGCTTCCTCCCTCACTGGTGGCCTTAACCAATATGGAATGTACATATTGTACATTCAGTTATATGTACATACAGTTATCCATGCTCTGATAGCCTCTCGTCTGGATTACTGCAATGCATTGTATGTGGGGCTGCCTTTGAAAACAGTCCAGAAACTTCAAGTGGTCCAAAACAGGACAGAGGGACTGTTACTGGGGACTGGCCAATGTCATCATATTATGCCAGAACATTTCCAGCCACACAGGCTTTCAGTCCACTTCCAGGCCCAAGTCAAAGTGCTGGTATTAACATTTAAAGACCTACAAGGCTTGTGTGTGTGTGTGTGGGGGGGCGGGGGCAGTTTATCTGAAGAATCATCTTCTCCCATATGTACCTACCCAGACCCTAAGATCATCTTCTGCGGTTCTTCTCTGGGAGCCTCTGTCAAAGGAAGTGAGATGGGTGGCTATCAGGAAGAGCGCCTTTTTGGTGTGGCATCCCAAATGTGGAATGAGCTTCCTACAGAGGTTCACCTGGTGCCTACATTCTACTCTTTCTGGCACCAGATGAAGACCTTTTTATTTTCCTAGGCATTTTGGCTCTGTTGATTTAAAGCTGCTATTGTATTTTAATTTTCTGCACTGCTGCTAGGTTTTATTCTAGTTTTACTTCTATACTGCAATTTTTATATTATATATAGTATTTTATCCTGGATTTTGTGGTTTTACTTTTCATGAATCGCCTGGAGAGCTTCAGCTACTGGGCCGTATAGAAATGTAATAAATAAGTAAATGCTTGTATATTTTTACAATAGCTTTTTTTATTGCATATAGAATTGCAATAATAAAATCATGTATAGAATTAAGCCGGTTCAACTAAGATATCGAACAAAAGGACCAAGGATAAAAACTCAGTACCTTATATCGTTCTTTCCAGCGACATCTAGCAAGTAAATTATTAAGGCGAGGTTGAATAAAACGGTCATCCAAATAGTGGAGGGAAGTCAGCATATCTTGTGCATACCTCTTTTGTCTTTCCCCCTCTATTGCAAAAGGGAAAAATATCACAATAGCCACATAATAATAATAATAATAATAATAATAATAATAATAATAATAATATTTATTTGTATCCTGCCTTTTGCCCAATACTGGGCCTGACTTATCCAATAACCCCACCTTTAAAAGTCCTCATTTTCTTACCGTATAACGACGGCAAAAAGGTAACATCAATTGCATTGATGAGAAAAGCTTTTATAACTCTTTGGAAATGGACAAAATGATTAACACGGTTCACTGTGGAAAAAAGAAGAAAAGAAATTCATTAGTATCTCTCCATACACTTACCACACTGATTATTTACACAAGAATGTTCATACAGTTTCCTATGTAGAAATTAATGTACGATGGGGCTCTAATAAGTGCAATATTGTCATGGCATGCTACAAATATCAGTAGTGTCTAGCTTAGTTTAACCTTACAGTTTGGAAAGTGCTTCTCCAAGAACGTGCGTGACAGGGATCGCTTTTTATCTTGTGGCTGGCTTTCATTCTCCTCAGAGTTTTCCTGTTCCAACTCGTTCCCTTCCTCATCATCAACTATGAAATCCTTCATGCTGTCGCCCTCAGATGTGTCACTGACTTCAGCTTGTGTGATGGGTGAATGGCAGAAATCATCATTTTCAGAATCCTATGATATTAAAAAGCAAAGAGTTTTACTTGAATACTTTACCTAAATGCATTTGTGTTATTGTAGACATTTTTTTTAATAAAATGTCTATTTTAAGGTGTTTTTAAAAAAGCATTTATACTGGAAAACCATTAATAACAAACCAATCACGCACAGGCTAGTAGACCATGCCCACTTTCATTAACTGAATTAGGATCACAGTCTCAACACAAAAAGGTGCTTTTAAAGTTCAGATAATGTGGCCTAGGCTGGGAACTAGAGAGAAGCCAAACTACAGCCCAGTCACCAGCCTGTTTTCAGTGGGATTGCTGTTGCCATAAAAATACAGTAATCAAACCAATATTCTTCCAGGTCAGGGAACAGGATTAGTATTTTGAGTTCTAACAAAAAGAGAGGGGTGTGTGTGCGCGCGCACATCCCTTTCAATTAATTTTAGCATTTTCAAGCCTCACAAGTATAAGTTGACCTGGTTCGCACATGACCCATGGTTTGTCATCCTACCCAGGGTTTGTCAGGTAGACAAGTAAACAAACTGGTTTTTCTCAATGCCAGGGTTGTTTGTTCCCCTCCTCCTTTGCCAGCTCCCTCTCTGTATTCCAAACGCTTCTGCGGTGCAGTACTGGCATATAAAATGACTAGATTTTTTTGCTACTCTGGTGTATACAAACAGCATGTATAAGAATATATTCCGCAAATGAATTCAAAACGTACCTCATGATAGTCACCAGTGCAAGTTGAAGTAGACAGTTGTCGGGACAGGTCCCGCAGTTTTATTAGCCTTTTTTGTTTTCTGTTTGCTTCTTCTTCTGCAGGTGACGCCTGCAGTTTCTGTTCGGCCGACAGGTCTTCCTCATCTATTATGCAACTGCGTTTAGCAAACACTTTCCTTACAATATCACTATCATCGCTCTCATCACTGTCAAACATTACAGATGTCCGAGATCTCTTGCGCTTTGCAAGGCTGATGTGTTCTTCTTCTATGTCCTCTGCCGTTGTGCCATCACAATCTGTCATAACATCTGGAAGCTTGCCTACATTAACTACAGATTCAGTTTTACTCTTGTTAATTTTGGATTCATCTTTTTCTTTTTCTTCCGCATCATCTTCTGAACTGGTTTCAAATTCTTTTTCTGATGGCGATGTAGTTCCATCCTCCTCTTCCTCACTATCAAGCAATCTACTTCTCTTAGTCCGCTGCCAGTCAACCCGAGATTTGGCTACCGATTCTTCTGCTCTTGCGTTTCGCCTTGTTTCATATCTTCTGCTTATAGAATTTGCTTCCATGAGGACTTGTTTTTTTTTAAAAAAAGACCAAAAGAATGACTTGTGAATTTGTATTATGAATTACCTATATCTTTTTGTCTTCATATTTTCCTGTGCAAAGATGTGAAGGCCTAGAAAAAGAAGAAAAGGAGAATTTCTGTTTCCTGTTCATACCCCCAACTCAGGGCTTAAATGTAGAAGTTAGACTTTGCGGTAGAAAAACCTCTTAAAGAATATTTTTATCACGCAGAACGAGTGAAATGTTTATAAGCAGTGTTTGTTTCAGTCAGTCCATACTGCTGCAAATCTTAGTAATGGCAAAGATAGAAATTATAGCACTGAGACTATATTTAGTGGCATTACTGAACAATTCATACATTGAAAAAGTAATGCTGCAAAAGACATAATGGCTGGGTTCAGATAACTCACATACGAGGATTGAGTATGGGTTGTTGTTGAACCATGTTATCATGTTGTCTGAACCCAGCCATGATGGGTTCAGGCAACCATGTTGCCTGAACCCATCATGATAAACCATGGCTTGTTAACCATGAACGACCCATGAAGAGAACCCATGGTTGTGAACTGTGGGTTGTTCATGGTTAATAAACCATGGTTTATCATGATGGGTTCAGGCAACATGGTAACCCACATTTCAACCCATACTCAACCCTTAAGTGTGGTTATCATGTTGTGTGAACCCAGTCAATATCTTTAGGTACTTATTCCAATCTTGGATCTGCCAAACATATTGCTCCAAGACTTGGACCAAGGTGATAAGACCTTGGGATCATACAGCCTGTCTCCATTTGCTTCTCACTCGCTTCTGTCTTATGCATCAAATGAAACAAGCCGACATATGTTTGAAAATATGTATACTCACAATTAAGGAACACATTTACATAAAAGTGTTGAGCAGCTTGTTTCGGTTCATGCAAACCATAAAGCTCAAAGTGAAAGTTCAGAATAAGATGCTACGGATCTTTCAGAAACCGATACTGCATAAAGAAATATACTTGAGTTATGCTATGGTTTTCAAGGATATTACTTAATGGAATGGAACAGGCTATAAATCAAATCAATAAGGGTTCAGATAGTAAACTTAGACGAAATTAGTTACCATATTTGTAGCCTAATCCTATCCCTAATTACCGTACATAACGGCCATGTAAGTATCAGACAGAGTTTTCTGGAGAGTGTTTTAGGGTGCACATGTAGTCAAAAGAAAGCGTTGGCTGGGCCTGTTGGGATTCACTGCTGCCCTATGTGAACTGACAGTGTGCCCTAGAACACGCCCAACACTCTCCTGCAGCTACATTTTGCAAGAGAGCAACAGCGGTGGCTGGCAAACTGTCTTTCATGGAAGCTTCACTACCATTATTGGTCTTCTCACTGAGGAATCTCTGATAAGCTTCCAAGAAAAACCAGAGTACCCTGGCACAGAGTTTGAGAACTACTGTGCAACTGTCCAGATCAGACAAAACACCAGGACAGCTGGCAGCCCTTGTATTGTCCTTCTGGTTTTTTTAGATTGCAAGCTGCAGGCAAGGACTGGCTTGTTTATTATGTTGATCTTATGCAAGTTGCTCTGGCAGCCTATTTAGCTGAAGACTGGCATAAAATACTTAATGTTAATAAACAGTCACTTCCATGGAAAACTGACTGCTCTTTCTACTGGTCCACGTTTCATTAGACCAAGTGATCTTCAAGTGTAGGGTCCTGTTAATCTAAACAAATAAAAATATAAAATGATTTCTCTCATTGTCATCCAACCACAATTCTAAAAAAAGCTGGTGGGGTCACCACTCAGCATTAGCTGAGCCAACATCCCATGCATTTGGTGTGCGTGTGTGTGTCTCAGAAGGCCATTCACTGTAACTTAAGAGGCCTGATATATAATTAGCAAAAAGGGAGGCAACAACCACATTGTCTCAGCAGTTAGAGGAATGAACTTTGCACATGTTCTGAGACCTCTTCTCTGTTAATGCACATTGTGTCACAGGGCTGAGTCCTGGCATCAAAACCAGAAGCATGGTTCAAATTAAGGCCTAAGGGCAGCCCAAAAAACAATAGCTAACCCTGCCCAGGACCATTATTTCAGTTTTTCCACAAATTTCATTATATTTATTTATTTATTTCATTTATATACTGCCGTATAGCCGAAGCTCTCTGGGCAGTTTACAAAGATTAAAACACTTAACGTTAAAAACAAATATACAACATTTTAAACCATAAAAACCCATTACTTCCTTCCTTCCCTCATCTTCTATTAGCTCAACGAACTTCCTTCATTACTATGCTGTGCCACCCAGAAGGGAAATCTGCTCAGCACCCAGCCAGAATTCCTAGTACTTTAAATATGAAAAATGATCTGGCTTTCAAAACCTTTCTTCTATTGGTTGTCTTTTCTGTAGGATGCTTATTTTAATCTTTTTATTGTGCAAAATAGGAGAAGGCTTGAGGGCAGGTGGAGACGAACTCCTGGTGGATGCAATCAAATATTGGTAAGTGCCTATAGTAAGGCATATTCAGGGGCACTGAGGGCAGCAAAAAAAAATACTTTGCTGCCACTATTAAATCTTCAATTTGCCGCCCAGCGGAGCTTTTTAGAGTTGTCCGGGGGCTATTACATGCTGGTCCCAAGGACACGGTAGAATCATCTGAGGCCCGCTGTAATGAATTTGCTAGGCACTTCCAGAATAAAATCTTTTGCATCCGCCAGAGACTCCAGTGTTATAGCAGGTGAATCTAGTGAGGTGTCCAGAGTACAGTCTTGTCCTGTAATCTTGGATGAGTTTCAGTTGGTACAGCTTGAGGATGTGGACAAGGTGCTTGGACAGGTCCGCGCAACCACCTCTGTACTGGATCCTTGCCCCTCTTGGCTAATAAAAGCTAATAGGGATGGAACAGCCGGCTGGGCCAAGGATTAATGCCTCTCTACGAGAGGGAGTGGTCCCAGACCGTCTGAAAGAGGCGGTAGTGAGACCACTCCTGAAGAAAACTTCCTTGGACCCGGAAAATCTTAGTAACTACAGGCCGGTAGCAAATGTTCCATTCCTCGGCAAGGTCCTTGAGCGGGTGGTGGCGGGCCAGCTCCAGACACTTTTGGATGAGACTATTATCTGGATCCATTTCAGTCGGGTTTCAGGCCCGGCTTTGGCACGGAAACAGCCTTGGTCGCCCTGTATGATGACCTATGTCGGGAGAAGGACAGGGGGAGTGTGACTTTGTTGATTCTCCTTGATCTCTCAGCGGCTTTCGATACCATCGACCATGGTATCCTTCTGGAACGTCTGGCTGAGCTGGGAGTGGGGGGCACTGCATTGCAGTGGTTCCGCTCCTACTTAGCAGGACGGCTCCAGAAGGTGGTGCTTGGGGGACATTGCTCGGCCCCGTGGACTCTTCAGTATGGAGTTCCACAGGGATCGGTCTTGTCCCCCATGCTGTTTAACATGTACATGAAACCGTTGGGTGCGGTCATCCGGAGTTTTGGAGTGCGCTGTCATCAGTATGCGGACGACACGCAGCTCTACTGCTCCTTTTCATCCTCATCAGGTGTGGCTGTGGATGTGCTGAACCGGTGCTTGGCTGCGACAATGGACTGGATGAGGGCTAATAAACTGAGGCTCAATCCAGACAAGACTGAGATGCTGCTGGTGGGTGGTTCCTCTGATCGGATGGGGGTGTTCAACCGGTTCTGGATGGGGTTGCACTCCCCCTGAAGGAACAGGTTCGTAGCTTGGGGGTTCTCCTAGAACCATCTTTGTCACTTGAGGCTCAGGTGGCCTCGGTGGCACGGAGTGCTTTCTA
This sequence comes from Elgaria multicarinata webbii, assembly GCF_023053635.1. NCBI lineage: Eukaryota > Metazoa > Chordata > Lepidosauria > Squamata > Anguidae > Elgaria > Elgaria multicarinata. The sequence goes on along the minus strand of NC_086175.1, from coordinate 121,007,180 downwards.
CCAACTTCGGTTGGTGGCCCAGCTACGCCCCTATCTGGACAGGGATAACCTAGCTTCAGTTGTCCATACTCTGGTAACTTCCAAATTAGATTACTGCAATGCCCTCTACATGGGGCAGCCTTTGAAGACGGTCCGGAAGCTGCAGCTTGTGCAAAATGCGGCGGCCAGATTGATAGCTGGAACAGGGAGGTTTGAGCATGTAACACCGATTCTGGCCCGCTTGCATTGGCTGCCTATATGTTTCCGAGCCCAATTCAAGGTGCTGGTCTTAACCTATAAAGCCTTACATGGCTTGGGACTACAATACCTGATGGAACGCCTCTCCCGACATGAACCTACCCGTACACTGCGCTCAACATCTAAGGTCCTCCTCCGAGTGCCTACTCCAAGGGAAGCTCGGAGGATGGCAACAAGGGAGAGGGCCTTTTCAGTGGTGGCCCCCCGACTGTGGAATGATCTCCCCGATGAGGCTCGCCTGGCGCCAACATTGTTATCTTTTCGGCGCCAGGTCAAGACTTTTCTCTTCTCCTAGGCATTTTTAACAGCATTTTAACAGCATTTAACAACGTTAAGTTTGTTTTTAATGGACCCCACAATTGTTGTTTTTAAATGGATACTGTTGTTTTTATACTGTTTTTATGTGTGTGTGTGTGTGTGTTTTAATTGTATACTTTTAATGTTTACTATTTTTAAATGTTGTAAACCGCCCAGAGAGCTTCGGCTGTGGGGCGGTATATAAATGTAATTAAATAAATAAATAAATAAATTATATAAACTGTTTTGTGAGGTTCGCTTGATAAACTGTATATAAATGTGCCAATTATGTTATTTGCTTATTACCTTTAGTTGGTTTGCTGTAAATCTTATTACTCTTTAGTCTTAAATTACATTGTAAATCACCCTGGGATATGTATTATGATGGACAGTATATTGTTCACTTATATAAGTACTGAAAACAAAACTCTAAGCATTTAAGGTGCAATCCTATGCATGATGCATGGCTGGCTGGGGAATGCTGGGAACTGGGAGATGTATTATTATTATTATTATTATTATTATTATTATTAATTTATATAGCACCATCAATGTACATGGTGCTGTACAGAGTAAAACAGTAAATAGCAAGACCCTGCTGCATAGGCTTACAATCTAATAAAATCATAGTAGAACAATAAGGAGGGGAAGAGAATGCAAACAGGCACAGGGTAGGGTAAAACTAACAGTATAAAGTCCGAACAACATCAAGTTTTAAAAGCTTTAGGAAAAAGAAAAGTTTTTAGCTGAGCTTTAAAAGCTGCGATTGAACTTGTAGTCCCCCCCCCTGTCTAAACATACACAGAATTGTGAACTTAAATAAAACAAGGCAGTGGGACTTCTAGCCTGGCCTGCCTATTTATTTGTACTTATGAAACCATTAATTTGCCCCATCATTTCAGTTGCCAGAGGCAACTTACCATCAAATTTTGAAATAATCATAGCAAGCAAAATATTAAAAATAATGCCATGCTCCCCTCAATGGAAAAAAGAGGCTCTTTCCCTCCACTTCATTAGCAGGAGAGAGAGAAGAAAAGAGCCATAGGGTCTACCCTTAACTAACCGCTTTGTGATCCAGAAACTTCTGCACGTGGTCAGAGGCTCTCTGGGATATGGATGCTTTAAATTAGGGGTGTAACCTTGAAGGCTTTTAGGGTGGAAACCTCTGCACGTGTTCCTTGGTGCTATGGATGCTTTAGACTAAAGATGCCACCTCCCAGGCTTTGTCTGCACATGTTCAGAGGCTCTCTGGGATATGGATGCTTTAAATTAGGAGTGTAACCTTAAAGGCTTTTAGGAAGAAAACCTCTACACATGTTCAGCGTCTCTCTGGGATATGGATGCTTTAAATTAGGGGTGTAACCTTGAAGGCTTTTAGGTTGGAAATGTCTACACATGCTCAGAGGCGCAATGGATGCTTTAGCCTAAAAGTGCTACCTCCTAGGCTTTTAGGTTGGAAACGTCTGCACATGTTCAGAGGCGCTACGGATGCTTTATAGACTTCAAGTACCACCTCTAAGGCTTTTAGGGTGGAAACTTCTGCACATGTTCAGAGGCGCTATGGGTGCTTTGAACTGCTTGTGCCACCTCGAAGGCTTTTAGGGCGGAAAGGGGACGTAATCGTGTGCTTTTCAACGTAAATAAACGAGGACGGACCCTAGGCAGAGCTTTCCCGTCACGTCGAATAAAACGACGCAGACAAAATTCGGCGCCACTCGCCCTGCCCGCCCCGTTTTCCAGCCTGTCAATCACTCAGTTCTCCCCCGAATCCTCCCCCGAATCCCCGCGCTCCACGGCAACGGACCCAGCGCGTGCCCCCCCTCGCCCCCCCTTACCTGAATCTATAACGGCCGCTCAGGCCGCACACAGTTGGGAGGCGGAGCCACGCTAGAAAAGACAACTAAGTGCCACAAAATGGAGGGATTGTTTTTGGTCCCGCCTCCTAGGCTCACAGGCGGCGATTGGCTGCGCCTTCCCGCCACTCACGCGCACCGCTCTGCCTGTCTCCTGCTTGGGCGTCTGGACCGCTTCGCCGCAGCTGAGCGGGAGACCCTGTTGACGTCATGTGACTTTCACCGTCCTTTGCCATTATTAATGGTAGACTCACACGTCAATCAAGCTTCCGAGTTCAATTTGAAAGTTTTAGGGGGAGTAGTGGGGGGAAATGTAGGATTTTAGCCTACCTATGACTGGGCATCAGCTTGTCTCCTCCCTATCCAAAGCCTCAAAGTGTGCTTTTTCCCTTTCAGATTTTATTCAATATAACAGAAGGTTTTAATCATCATCATCATCATCATTGGGCTTGTTCAGACAACACGCTAACCCATGGTTAGTCCGCTAACTTTCTTGTAGCAAATTGTTAGTGAGCATGTTTAAAACTGGGTTATGTAGCCACCATGATTAGAAATGGTTCACACAACACGCTAAGCCATTATTAGAAAAGTGCCCAGCTCTGAACCAGAGTTGCGAAGAAGCCAAGAAATTCCTAGATAAGCATAATCAAGTGAATGTTCTCTTAAAGAAGTGAGTACCTATCTCTTTGTGTTGATGCTTGCCAAAAGGCCATGTATTCTCTCTTTTCAGCTAGAAATTTCCTGTTAGATGGTGGCCACAGCTAGACCTAAGGTTTATCCTGGGATCATCCAGAGTTCGCCCCTACCTGAGCACTGGATCCCCTGTGTGTCACCTAGATGAACAGGTTTGACCCCTGGACGATCCAGGGATAAACCTTAGGTCTAGCTATGTCTACGTATGTAGACTGAAGAGAGACTGAAAGAACTGGGCATGTTTAGCGTGGAGAAGAGAAGATTGAGGGGAGACATGATAGCACTCTTCAAATACTTAAAAGGTTGTCACACAGAGGAGGGCCAGGATCTCTTCTCGATCCTCCCAGAGTGCAGGACATGGAATAACGGGCTCAAGTTAAAGGAAGCCAGATTCTAGCTGGACATCAGGAAAAACTTCCTGACTGTTAGAGCAGTACAACAATGGAATCAGTTACCTAGGGAGGTCGTGGGCTGTCCCACACTAGAGGCCTTCAAGAGGCAGCTGGACAACCATCTGTCAGGGATGCTTTAGGGTGGATTCCTGCATTGAGCAGGGGGTTGGACTCGATGGCCTTGTAGGCCCCTTCCAACTCTGCTATTCTATGATTCTATGTAGCACCAGAGAAGATAATGTATAAAAACCTAGCTACCTCCCTTGCGAGGTAGGCACATGCTTTGCAGCAATTAGCTCCTTGTGTCTCTTTATTCTGCAGAATAAACGTTGCTTGACCCATACTTCATCTCCTCTCCTCCTTGTGTGCTGAACTGGACTTGGAACACCAGGGAACAAGCTATTTTAGCAACACCACCGTGGTTTAGTGTGTCATCTAAGTATTTGTTCAATGTGTAGATTGTATACATGCTCCTTGAATGTTAAAGGATTACACGTGACTGAAAGAAAATGATCGTTAGCTGACTGTTTGTTCATCTAGTCCAGCATTATGTTTCCGGCCAAGCAAATGCCTGTGGGAAGCCCAAAATAGAAATAGGTGCTGGCTGTCATAGCACAAAAATATGGATCCGAGGCAAGGATCCTCATGATTTTATATGTTTTACATGGAAAATCCCCTAAACTACCATTACATCACAGAGCACATTTGCCTCCACAGGATGAACCACAAAAACCAATTATTATTATTATTATTATTATTATTATTATTATTATTATTATTATATTTATTTGTATCCCGCCTTTTGCCCAATGCTGGGCCTCAAGGCGGCCTTACAAAGTTTAAAATATACATGGGGGGAGGGAAACAAAACCATAAACAATTAAAAAATACACAACAAAATTATAAGACATTAACATAGATGGAGGGCTGGATTATTCTCCAAAGGCCTGCTTGAACAAAAAAGTTTTAGTCTGCTTCCGAAAGCCCATCAAGGAGGGAGCCAGCCTAGCTTCCCCGGGAAGAGAGTTCCAGAGCACCAGAGCAGCCACCGAGAAGGCCCTCTCCCATGTTCCCACCAAGCGTGCCTGTGAAGAAGGTGGGACTGAAAGAAGGGCTTCTCCAGAAGATCTTAAAGCACGGGCAGGCTCATAAGGGAGAATACGTTCTTTCAAATAACCTGGACCCGAACCATATAGAGCTTTATAGGTCATAACCAGCACTTTGAATTGTGCCCGGAAACAGACTGGAAGCCAGTGGAGCTGTTTTAACAGGGGAGTTGTGTGCTCCCTGTAATCAGCCCCCGTCAACAATCTGGCTGCAGCTCTTTGAACCAGCTGGAGTTTCCGAACACTCTTCAAAGGCAGCCCCACGTAGAGCGCGTTACAGTAATCCAATCGGGATGTAACTAAGGCATGTGTCACCGTGGCCAGGTCCGACATCTCTAGGAACGGGCGCAGCTGGCGCACTAGCTTTAACTGTGCAAACGAACTCCTGGCCACCGCCGAAACCTGTGTATCCAGGCTCAGGGCTGAATCCAGAAGTACACCCAAGCTGCGGACCTGCGTCTTCAAGGGGAGTGTAACCCCATCCAACACAAGCTGAATCCCTATTCCCTGATCTGCCTTTCGACTGACCAGGAGCACCTCTGTCTTATCTGGATTAAGCTTCAATTTGTTCGCCCTCATCCAATCCATTACTGCCAACAAACACCGGTTTAGCACAGAAACTGCTTCCTTGGAATTGGGTGGAAAGGAGTAGTAGAGTTGGGTGTCATCAGCGTACTGGTGGCACCGCACCCCACTGTAAAGGAAGCACGCACCAGCAAAAGCCGGCCCTTAGACTGGATTTAGCACAGATCCCCAGAACAAACGCTCACAGCTCACAATTTTGAGGTTTAGGACCATTTATTTGGAAACGGGTAGGTTACATGGGATTAGCATACTAAAAACTATTAAAACATGCATATATATAAGAACCCAGAAAAAGCAAGCCTAAAAACTACAGTTCATACATCGCCCAGCCTTGGAGTCAGCCAGTCGCACTCAACTCCCCCCACAAAGTATACTTTATAGTTTCTTTTCTCCAACTCCTTCCCCCCTCCCCTTGGCTTTTCATACGTAGATCTTTCACACCTCCGCCTGAGATGTTAATGTCTCTCAAGGCCAAGCGGACATGCCTCAGGCCTGGTTGCAACATTCTCCCCCATGCAGCTGGGCCGCTTATCTCCCTCTTCCTATGAACCATAACAATAAAATTAACACATTAAAAGACAGACCAGCCCCAGTTCCAATCACCCATCCCTTACACCCACAACTCCAGATAACCTCTCCCAACGGTTTCATGTATATGTTAAATAGCATGGGGGACAAAACAGAGCCCTGAGGGACTCCACAGGCCAATGGCCAAGGAGTCGAACAGGAGTCCCCCAGTACCACCTTCTGGGTCCGTCCATCCAGGAAGGAATGGAGCCACTGTAAAACAGTGCCTCCAAGACCCATCCCAGCAAGGCGGCCCAGAAGGATACCATGGTCGATGGTATCGAACGCCGCTGAGAGGTCCAGCAAAACCAGCAGGGACACACTCCCCCTGTCCAGTTCCCGGCGAAGATCATCCACCAAGGCGACTAAAGCTGTTTCTGTCCCATAACCAGGCCTGAAGCCAGATTGAAATGGATCTAGATAATCCGTCTCATCCAGGAATCCCTGGAGTTGGGAGGCCACCACACGCTCCAATACCTTGCCCAAAAATGGGACGTTGGAGACTGGCCGGTAGTTATCCAATACAGTGGGGGCCAAGGAGGGCTTTTTCAGTGTGGGTCTTACCACTGCCTCCTTCAAATAGGCTGGGACCCTTCCTTGGCGAAGGGAGGCATTGACCACTCCGTTTACCCACTCAGCCAGTCCCCCTCTGGCAGCTTTTATAAGCCAGGAAGGGCAAGGATCTAGTATACACGTGGTGGCTCTCACCAATCCAAGGACCCTGTCCACATCATCGGACTGTGCAAATTGAAAGGTATCCAATAATACTGGACAAGCAGGTGCCAATGTTACATCCACTGGATCGGCATCAACAATAGCATCCAAGTCAGAGCGGATCCGAGCAATTTTGTCTGCAAAGTGCTGGGCAAATTGGTCACAACAGGCTGTTGAAAGGTCTGAAATCACTTTTTGGGGGCCAGAGTGTAGAAGGCCCCTGACCACCCGAAACAGCTCTGCTGGAAGGCTCTTTGCAGACGCAATAGCGGCAGAGGAAAAAAGTTTTTTCGCTGCCCGAATTGCCACAGAGTAGACCTTCAAATGGGCTCTAGCCTGTGTTCGATCAGATTCACTCCGAGTTTTCCGCCAACGTCGCTCTAGCCTCCGTCTCACTCGTTTCATTGCTGCCAGCTCACTGGAAAACCAGGGGGCTGGTGTGGCTCCACAACGTGAGAGAGGGCGCTCAGGAGCAATCGTGTCCACTGCCCTGGCCATCTCTGTATTCCAGAGATCAGCCAGGGCATCGACAGAATCACCTGCCGAGGCAACAGGAAAATCCCCAAGAGCCATCAGGAAACCATTTGGATCCATCAGCCTCCTGGGGTGGACCATCTTAATCGGTCCTCCACCCCTGCAGAGGTTCTGAGTGCCAGTAAGTCTAAACCCCACCAGGTAGTGATCTGTCCATGACCACGGAACTATATAAAGTTCCTCCACTCTCAGATCCCTGTCACCCCATCCAGCACAGAAAACAAGGTCCAAAGTGTGCCCAGCAACATGGGTGGGGCCAGATACTACTTGGGACAGACCCATAGTTGTCATGGCGGACATGAAGTCCTGAGCCGCTCCCGACAGGGCAGCCTCAGCATGGATATTGAAATCCCCCAGAATAAGCCGTGGGGACTCCAACACCAAATCCGAGACTATCCCGGCTAGCTCAGGAAGGGAGACTGTTGAACAGCGAGGTGGACGGTACACCAACAGAATCCCTATTCTATCCCGGGCACCCACCTTCAGATACACACATTCGAACCCTGCAGACTGTGGGACAGGGCACCTGGTCAGGGGGATGGAATCCCGATAGACCACTGCCACTCCCCCTTCCCGCCCTCCAGGCCTTGCTTGCTGCTGGACAGAGAACCCTGGTGGGCAAAGCTGAGAGAGATCAGATCAGCCACTCAGCAGTACCACATCACAAAAATGGGGCTCAGAGGCATGGATCCTATGGATCCTCATGATTTTTACACGGAAAAGCCCCCAAACCACAATAACATCACAGATTACATCTGTCTTCATGGCCTGAACGCAAAAAAAATAATAAAAAACCATGGGTCTGACACTATGGACACCAAACAAGAAGAAAGTAAGAGCGAGATCCATGAAAAAAGCTCAGATCCTCTTGGTTTCATACGATTTTTACAGAGCAAATCTCCTAAACCACAATCAAATCCCAGAGCACAACTCACTCCATGAACTGAACCATAAAAACCACAGATCTGCCACTCATGGGCACTGCCACAACGCAAAAGCCAGGATCTAAGGCATAGATCCTCATGGATTTTATGTCATTCACAGGGAACATCCCCTGAACCAAAATCGTATCACAGAGAAAAGCTGCCTGTAGGGACTGGACCCTAAAAATTATGGATCTGGCACTCATTGGGGGTGAGATGGAACAAAAATAGGAATAAAGTAATAGTCAGATCCATAAAATAAAAATGGATCACCCTGATTTATATCTAACACATACATATACAGGGCATAGCTGTATCCAAACACAGATCACATCTTCCTCAGCAGAAGGAATCATAAAAATCATGAATCTGGCACTTGTAGGCACTACCACAGTGCAAAAACATGGATCCGAGACATAGAGCCTCATGATTTCTACATTGAAACCCCCCCCCCCAACCACAGTAAAACCACAGAGCACATCTGCCTCCATGGACTGAACAGGAAAAATCCCAGGTCCGCCACTGATGGGCATCGCCACAGTGCAAATATGAGGGGATCCGAGGTACAGATCCTCATTGATCTTCATGATTTTAAATCCGCTTTAAAAATCATATGAAACCATGAGGGTCCATTGTTTTTATTTCATGGATCCGACTTTTCCTCACTCCTGTAACGGGGGATCTACACTATTGCTTTTAAAGCGCTTTAAAGCACTTTGAAAACGTTTTGAAAACTGTATATGCAGTGTGTCCTGGGCTCCAACAGTTGTCAAAACTGTTATAAAGCGCTTTAAAGCGCTTTAAAGCTGTAGTGTAGATCCCCCTATCTCAGTAGTTTCTTGCAGCTCAAGCGATTCGGAAGGTTTTTGTTTTCGCTTTTCAGACGCGCGGTGGCGCTGTTGTTCAGCTTTTTCCTTACCCAGCTGAGTCAGTCGCTGCCTTAGTAAGAGGCTGCAGGCAACTTCCCACCCTGAAATCTTGGTCAGAATAAGCGCTTTTATGGATTTCTGGGTGATACAGAGGGAAAAACAACCCGGAACTGCTTGAACTGTTGCAGAGAAGGAATGGGAATCTGTGGCTCATCAGCTGTTGTTGAATGACAGCTTTGTCACTCTTGATCATGCTGGCTGGAGTAGGGTGACCCTATGAAAAGGAGGACAGAGCTCCTGTATCTTTAACCATTGTATTGAAAAAGGAATTTCATCACGTGTCATTTGTATGCATGCAGCACCTGGTGAAATTCCCTCTTCATCACAGCAGTTAAAGCTGCAGGAGCCCTGCCCTCTTTTGTATCTGGTCTAGAGGGCAGGGCTCCTGCAGCTTTAACTGTTGTGATGAAGAGGGAATTTCTCCCGGTGCTGCGTGTATACAAATGACACCTGCTGAAATTCCTTTTTCAATACAACTGTTAAAGATACAGGAGCCCTGTCCTCCTTTTCATATGGTCACCCTAGGCTGGAGTTGATGGGAACCAAAGTCCAACCACATCCAAAGATTTCTCCATCCTGCCTTACATGTTTCACTATCTGGCATTGGTTAAAGGCACAGTGATTCTTAGGGGAAGCTGGCAACCCAGGACAGTCAAAATGCCATTGCAATGATAAATGACAAGAGCATTTAATTAATTAAGGGCACAGTCCTCTATACATGTTTAGACAGAAGAAAGTCCTACAACAACTCCTAAACGTTCCATAAACTGCATGATGGACCAGGAATTGGGCAGCAGAATACTGCTCCAAGACGCCTACTGTATTTTAAACATTTTTATTTAGACATACATAAACACATTAGAGAACTACGGAGTCCATATATTATCATTTTTATCCTGTCCTTCCTCCAAGGAGGTGACATAACCCCCTTATATCCTCACATCAACCCTGTGAGGTAGGATTACATGAATCACTGTCTCTCACTAACTGCACCTACGGTCACTAATGAGCTTCAGGGCTGCCTCACAGGGTTGTTAGGAAGATAAAAGGTCAGTAAGGAGAGAAAGAAAGCTATACAGCACCTTGAGCTCCTAGGGAAAAACAGCAAACAATAAATGTAATGAGGACACTTTCCTATGCATGTTTAGACAGGAAAAAGGCTGACAATTCCTCAACCAAGCATGACCAGTGGAGCAGAGCTCTGAATAGTTATTTTTAAATCTTTTTTATTGTGCACCATCAATGTTGCGAATGTTGTCAGCGGATGAGAAAGAGAGAGAGAAGAAAAGAAAGAAAGAGAATAAACCAGAGGCAACAACACATCCCTTTAATTTCTAATGCAATCCAAACTCTACAAAGAAATGTGGCCCAAACTTGCATCACAAAGTGACCCAGCTAACTAGGGTGACCATATGGAAAGGAGGACCGGGCTCTTGTATCTTTAACAGTTGTCTAGAAAAGGGGATTTCCGCAGGTGTCATTTGTATGCATGCAGCACCTGGTGAAATTCCCTCTTCATCACAACAGTTAAAGCTGCAGGAGCTATATTAGAGCCCCTGAAACACCCCCAATTCGACTCGGGGTGCTTTGGGGGTTGCCCGCCTTGCCTTGGTGCTGAAGCTGAGGCGAGATTAGGAGACCCTGAGGCGACTCGGCCTTGCAAGTCCCTGGGTAGAAAAGCCGGTAGCAAGGCCAGCCGTGAGTTCTTTGGACTTAACTCTCTGCTCCTGCTCTCCCTGCTCACCTGCTGCCATCGCCTCCTCAGCCTCGCTCCTGTCTCTATCTCTATTGCCTCAATCTTGCCGCCATCACCATTGCTGCCACCGCTGCATCTGAGAACCAGGCCACGATTTTAAGATATCATGGGGGCTCTGATTAGTACCTCTCTGATTTTTAACTCTATGGCCATCGTAATTTGTGGCCATAGAGGTACTAATCATAGCCTGGTTCTCAGGTGTGTCATCAGCAATGGCGATAGCAACAGAAGCGATGTGGTGGTGGGGATGGCAGTGATGGAGGCAGGAGCAATGCAGTGGCAGCGGTTTTGGTGGCAGGACTGATGCGGCAGTGGCGGCAATGGCGTTGGGGGCAGGAGTGATGCGGCGGCGGCAATGGTGGCAGGTGAGCAGGTAGAGCGATCAGCTTTGGTGCCGATCAGCTTCCGCTTCGGGGCGCTTCAGGCTGACCCAGAACTGACTCGGAACCGAGGCGAGGTGGGCCGAATCAGCCTGCCTCGCCTCAGTTTTGGGGATTCGGCCTGAGGCAGTGCACAGCCCTAGTTCCTGCAGCTTTTAACTTTTGTGATGAAGGGAGAATATCTCTGGGTGCTGCATGCATACAAACGACATCTGCTGAAATTCCCTTTTCTACGCTACTGTTAAAAATATATATAGGAGCCTTGTCCTAGTAATGGCTGCTGTGGGAGATTGGCTAGTAAAAAGTGAGCAAAAGGCATGGTGGTGAGGAGAGAAATAGTGAGGCTAGAAGCAGGGAGGGAGGAGAAAATAGCAGGGCAGAGGGGAGAGAAAGAGCAAGGCCAGAAGCTGGAGTGGAGAGATAGAGATAGAGATCAAAGGGGGAAAGTGTGTTTAGCCAGAAGATTTCTCGCGGAACGAGAAAGAAGCTGTTCTCTTCTTTGCCAGACTGCCAACAGCTGATCTGCAACAGGTTCAGGAACAGGAAGGAGGATCTGATGCTCTAACATGTTTGAAGGATTTTATTAAACCATGCTGTTTTTGAAGGGGCAACAAGTAAAGACCTTTATGTCTGCCCTGGAGGTCCCTGTGAGTGCACTGGCATTAGGAACTTCTGTATTAGAGGATGCCTCAGTGGAAACCTTTTGAACTCAGTACTGAGTCACACAGAGAACAGAACATAAGAAGAGCCATGCTGAATCAGACCAAGGGTCGATCTAGCTCAGTTCACACAGTGGCCAACCAGCTGTCAACTGGCAACCCACAATCAGGACTCAGTTGCAACAGCACCCATGTTCCCCAGCAACTGGTGTATGTAGGCAAACTGCCTCTGATACTGGAGGTAGCACCTAGCCATCAGGACTAGTAGCCATTGATAGCCTTCTCCTCCAGCTATTTATCGAACCTCCTTTTAAAGCCATCCAAATTGGTGGCCACCACTACATCTTGTGGTAGTGAACTCCATAGGTTAACTATGTGCTCTGTGAAGAAATACTTCCTTTTATGTGTCCTGAATCTCCCACCAATCAGCTTCATGGGGTGACCTATCTGGGTTCTAGTATTTTGAGAGGGGGAGAAAAATGCCTCCCTGTCCACCTTCTCCATACCATGCATAATTTTGGACACCTCTATCATGTCTCCCCTTAGCCTCCCTTTTTCCAAGCTAAACAATCCCAGCTGCTGTAACCTTCCCTCATAAGGAAGATGCTCCAGCCCCTTCTCCACAACATGCTTAATTTGGTATGTCTCCTCTTAGCATCCTTTTTTCCATTTTTCTGACCAGGAAAAAAAATAACAAGGAAAAAAGCTGCATAATGTCTTTTGATTGGTGAAGCTAGGAACCCTCCATCTCGAAGCATCTGAAGTCAAGGTGTATAGTACCCAAGGCCAGTCAAATCATTTTGGCACCTGAGGCAAAATAAATAAAATAAAATCCCTCTCCCTCTCTCATTGACAGTAAAAATTTAATTATATTAAACTAAATATGTAAGATTTTTCTACCCTTTTATGACACTGCAAATCAGCTGTCTGAGGTGGCTGTTTCACTCGGCCTCTTGGTAGGGCCAGCCCTGAAATATCAGGAAATCAGTGTTGGGTTCAATATTGTTAGGAAGAACCCTGTGATTTGCCCAGTAGGTGGCATCTGAAGCCTACACAGTGGAAAAGAAAGGAAAAGAATAATAATAAAAAGCTGTACACAACTCCCCTCACCTTTTCATTGCTGGTGTGATTATTAATTAACACATACCACTTATGTTTTCATCAGCAGTGCCAAAATCAGGTCATTGTGACCTTGATGAATAAAGGATCGAATCATTTCGGAAATACTAGAAGCCAGAAAGTTGTCAAGAGTTTTTCCCTTCCTCGCCTTTCTCTTCCTGGATATGACTATAATTGATAAGATAAAACATTTAAATTGCAAATTGCATAGCCTGCGATGCAACATGTACTCCTGGCGGCAAGGCGACCGGCAGACGATTGATGCTTTATGCTGATTTGCGGATGTCCGGGCGAGAGTAAAACCGTACGGCAAACGGACCGTTTTCAGAGGTCAACTCGTGTATATTTTCTGAAGACGATTGCTGTTACAGAACGTAACATTAATCAAACGGAGGACAACGGCAATCCCGGCATCTTAGAAGCAGCCCAACTACATGGTGACGCATTTGACCTCCTCAGCTGAACGTTTCAGTAATTGAAATCTAACCATGAAAATCGGAGCGCTAGAAACTGCAATGGCTTAGAGTGGCCTCCAGAGGGCATTGTTCACCATACTCATACCATGCTTAGAAATTCACCCGGAGCATGTCCACTTTTAAGCCAGCCTTTAACTGCCCTTCAGGCTACGATTCCCATAATCCCCAGCTGGCACAAGCAATTGTCTTCTGTTTGTGGAAGATGGGAGTTGTAGTGCAACACATCTGGAGGGCACCAGGCAGGGGAAGGCTGCTTTAAAGTAAGTCTTAAAGAAATTAATGAAATTCCCCCTCTCCAAGTATTCCTTTGTTTATTACACTTCTATTCCGGCCCAACAGCTGAAGCTCTCTGGGCAGTTCACAAAACAAGAGGTAAAAGCCTAATACACAAAAATGCAGTAAGACATAATATTTGTAAAAGTTAAAGTATGTAAGTATGCACAGAATACTTTCCCCGAATGTGTTAATGTTATAGGGCAGCCATATGTAAAAGAGACCAGCAGGCTTGCAGTTTGTCCTGCAAGCTAAACCTGCTGGAATTCCCTGTTTTGCACACCTTTTAAAGGTGCTGGACCCTTGTCTTCTTTTGTCTCTGGCCACTCTTTATGGCAGAACCTGCATCCAAAAGAAAGGGTGACCACCTCCTAATGAAAGCTATAAGGATGTTAGACCACAAGCAAATGGCGACTTCCTCCCCAGAAGTATCCTTCCAAAGTAAGTGTGAAATGCTTTTATTTAGAGCGAAAGGCGGGTTGGTAAAAGCTTTAATGGCAGAGCCGTTAAAACAAAGTTGTGCATGGCGTGGAGAATCGGCACTCACGGGGGCACACCCGCGCGAAGTTTCCCGCAATAACAGGAGTGCCGTTGAGCCCTGTTACGGGAGCACGTGTGCCCTGTTACGTAGAGTGACCATATGAAAAGGAGGACAGGGCTCCTGTATCTTTAACAGTTGCATAGAAAAGGGAATTTCAGCAGGTGTCATTTGTATATTGGGAACCTGGTGAAATTCCCTCTTCATCACAGCAGTTAAAGCTGCAGGAGCTATACTGGAGTGACCAGATTTAAAAGAGGGCAGGGCACCTGCAGCTTTAACTGCTGTGATGAAGAGGGAATTTCACCAGGTTCCCCATATATACAAATGACACCTGCTGAAATTCTCTTTTCAATGCAACTGTTAAAGACACAGGAGCCCTGTCCTCCTTTTCATACGGTCACCCTACTGTTACGGTGGTTCTGCATGTGCATCAGTAGAAGTGGGCGGGGCTAGGCAGATGGCTACAGGGCACAGTATTATTTTAAAATTACTACTGAGGGATGCGCACCAGCGCAGATACACAGCAGCACAGGGGTTGGGGAGGATCAGTATTATGACTAAGGTGACCCTATGAAAAGGAGGATAGGGCTCCTGTATCCTTAACAGTTGTACTGAAAAGGGAATTTCAGCAGGTGTCATTTGTATATATAGAGAACCTGGTGAAATTCCCTCTCCATCACACCAGTTAAAGCTGCAGGTGCCCTGCCCTCTTTTGCATCTAGTCACTCTAGTGTAGCTCCTGCAGCTTTAACTGTTGTGATAAAGAGCGGATTTCACCAGGTTCTCCATATATACAAATGACACCTGCTGAAATTCCCTTTTCTATGCAACTGTTAAAGGTACAGGAGCCCTGTCCTCCTTTTCATAGGGTCACCCTAACTATGACGAATATGCGCTCCTGCGCAGAGGTATGTTTTTTGGTGTTTTTTTAAAAAAAAACAACACTCAGCCAGGCACACGGCCCTCAGAGCTGATTGGCTGTACACTGAGCCCAGAACTCATGCCAAACAGTAGCAACCTCGCAAAGAGGGTGACACACCACAAACGTTCTTCGCAACAGACGCGAGAGAGCCGAAAAAATTGTGACAAAAGCAGTCAGGGATATTCCAGGAAATCTGAGAGGTGGAGCCGCGGTCACCGCAGGAGCAGCTGAACGCCATGTGGCCCGTTAGTAACGACTACGATACAATCCTGCAATAAATGGCTGGTGTAGACTCCCCCTTTGTCTCATGCAAGTCCCACCAACATCCCAGGCACGCCTGGTGGGTACGCGGGAGAGGGCCTTCTCAGTGGCTGCTCCAAGGCTCTGGAACTCCCTTCCCAGGGAGGCTAGGCTGGATCCCTCTGGGCTACACTGTTGGAGGCAGGCAAAAACTTTCTTGTTTCAGCAGGCTTTTGGAGCTACTCTGGACCTGTGTTAATGTATTGGATTCCCCCCTTTTAATCTGTTACTGCTTTTTTTTTTAATTAACACGTTTTAATTTTACTGCAAGTTTAATTCTATTTAAACTTTTGTAAATTAGGGTGACCATATTTGGGAAACCAAAAAAGAGGACACCTAGTGTGTGTGTGGGGAAGCAGCTTTCTGAGTCCTGCAGAAAGTACGTTGTTCCCCCGCCACCTGAAAGAACTCGATTGGAGTGGAGGAGGGGAAAGGATTTCATTCTGCACCACCACCATCCACTCTAATTGGGGCCTTTTCTATAATTTCCACGAATGACCCACTTTCCCCTTTAAGACCTCACTTGGAGCTCGGGGTGGGGGAATGATGTGCCTCAAGAAAGCATGTCACTCCCTCCTGCCATGCTAATGGAAGCCTTAAAGGGGAAGGTGTGTCATTCCAGGACATTATTGAAAATTATAGAAAATCCCCCCTGACACCATGGAAAGAACAAAAACCAGGACAAATCCGGGGAAATCCTGACAGTTGGTCACCCTATGTAAATTTATAGTTATATGTTTTAGTTGTACATGTTTTAATCTTGTAAACAGTCTTGAGTCCAAATACTCGAAAAAGGCGGGATATAAATAATAATAATAATAATAATAATAATAATAATAATAATAATAATAATAATAGTTCAGATCACAAAATGATTCCCCTGCCCTTGCTTCACCCTTAAATTCAGTCTGCTGGCTCGTCCATTTATTTATTGCATTTTTATACCACCTAATAGCTGAAGCTTTTTGGGCCACAAATCTAATTTCAATTAGCAATTCCATCTGGGTTTTCATACCATTGCACAAACGTTATGGAGAGATTTTGCCAAAGAAGAGCTGGAGCAAGCCGTAATCTTCCAAGAAAATGTTCATTTCTAAAGCCTGTGAACAGATTATATGATGGCTATTAATAGAGTTGCAGCCACTCGGTGGGTTTGCAGAAGGCTGCAAGGTCTCCTGGGGCTCATTCTCACTATGGATGCTACCTTCTTTCTGGCAGGGCACCCTGTGCCTTTCAGAGCTGGACAACAGGGGCAAAATCAGGCAGGTGATGCTTTCTCTGTTACTGCATTCTTAGGCTGAGCAGAGGAAATTTCAACAGCTGTAGCGTTTTTCACCGCACGATGAACTGCACCTGCTGAATTTACTTCTGCCATTTAAATATTAAAAGATATTAGTCCACCTTCCGATCTGGTGGCCCTTCTGTAGCCTTATGCCAGGGGAAGCTTTCACCACCTGAAATTTGGGTCATCAAGGGCCAATACTTTTTTGGGGGGGCGGTGTTGGCTTGGGGCGTGTGTCAATGTAGGCATTGCAACATACATACATTGACACACGCCCATCTCTCTCTCACACACATGCTCTCTCTCTCTCTCTCTCTCTCTCTCACACACACACACACACACACACGAACGATGTAACAATGGCTACCAATATGGATGGCTTTAAAAGGGGGTTGGATAAATTCCTGGAGGAGAAGGCTATCAATGGCTACTAGCCTTGATGGTTAAGTGCTACCTCCAGTAGCAGAGGCAGCAAGCCTATGCACACCAGTTGCTAATAAAAACAGTTCTTTCTCCTTTGCTACTAGCCAACAGTGATCTGTTTCTCTCTGGCCAGCGGATGGCCGATTACTGGCAAAAGTAGGTGGGACACCCAAGGGCTAGCAGGCTGCACAGAGAGCAGTTCAGGGCCACATGCGGCTCACAGGTTGCCCATATAGGACACAGAGAGCCTGCATGAAAAAAACACATGCTGGCAGCTTTGATTCCTGCACCAAACCATGTGGATGTGCCACAGGGGCAGCAGCAGATAGGCCTCTGATGAGTCAGTTTCCTGGTTGTCTGTTCTTGGTTGCCTGAACCTGCGCATGTCTTCCGTCTGCAAAGCATGTGCCTTCCCACTGTGCTACGACCCCCCCTCCCTCTAATTCTCTCGACAGTGACAAAACACTAGAACCCGGGGTCATCCCATGAAGTTGATTGCTGAGAGATCCAGAACAAATAAAAGGAAGGACTTCTTCACACAGCGCATAGTTAAATGATGGAACTCACTACCACAAGATGAAGTGATGGCCACCAATTTGGATGGTTTTAAAAGGGGGTTGGATAAATTCCTGGAGGTGAAGGCTATCAATGGCTACTAGCCCTGATGGTTGTGTGCTATCTCCAGTATTTGAGGCAGTAAGCCTGTGTGCACCAGTTGCTGGGGAACATGGGTGGGAGGGTGCTGTTGCACCATGTCCTGCTTGTTGGTCCCTCATCGACAGCTGATTGGCCACTGTGTGAACAGAGTGCTGGACTAGACGGATCCTTGGTCTGATCCAGCATGGCACTTCTGATGTTCTTATCTTTTTCAATGAAATTTCAAATGCGAGGCGGGGACAAATCACTGCCATTAGAGCAGTTAATAGCTGAAAAAAAGACAGGCTCAGTTAAGATTGCAATTAGCCAGTGCTGAAGGACTTTCACAACTTAGTACGTGGCCAAATAAATGTTGCGCCACAGCCACATGGAAGAGACGAATGGTTGCTTCCCCCTTGCAACGTGTGGCAGCTGGAGGGAAGGGGGTATTATTGATCTCCTCTTGCCTGTCACTTCCCCCCAGAAACTTGCTATCCAGCCATGCTACTGGATTGGACAACTGGTCCATCTCATTCAGCATCTTGAGAGCTGTCTTCATGGCACTGAGTTGGTGCTGCGTTCCCTCAAAACCCTTTAGTTTCAGTTACCCGGAATGGTATGCCAAGGAGGCAGCACAGGGGTTCCAGCAGACATCCGGGTACTGGAGCCAGCCCCTCCCTCTTCCTGGCTTCCAGCAACCAATCACGGGTCTCCTTCTGCCAGGACTGCCCCCCAGATTGGCCATGGAGCGAGGTCAGACGGTGGAAGAGACGGGGTGACCTGAAAAAATTGGGGTAAGTCCCTGACTTTTTTTTACTGTGCAGTTTGCAGAAAAGCCCCATGGTGGCTGTGAATCTGCATCTACGTCATATAACTGATGCAACAGAAATTAGCAGCCATTGCAGGGCTTTGGGCACCTATAGTCAGCCTCCTGTTTCACACAGGAACCCACCAGCTGCCTCTGGAAAACCGACAAACACAGCACAAAGGCTATAGCTGTCGCCTGCTGTTGTTCTGCAGTAATTTATCCTGAAGGGTTCCAGAGACCCATGGGATGCGTTAATGTGGGCTAGACTAAATGCTCGGCTAATCATGTAGAGCCTTGTGTGGCGCAGAGCAGTAAAGCAGCAGTTTCTGCAGCTGAAACTCTCCCCACGGCCTGAGTTCGATCCCAGTGGAAGCTGGTTTCAGGCAGCCGGCTCGGGTCGACTCAGCCTTCCATCCTCTCGAGGTCGGTAAAATGAGTACCCAGTTAGCTGGGGGAAAGGTAATAACGGCCAGGGAAGGCAACGGCAAACCACCCCGCTATAAGGCCTGCCAAGAAAACGTCAGCGAAAGCTGGAGTCCCTCCAAGAGTCAGTAATGACTCAGTGCTTGCACAAGGAAATCATGTATAATGGAGATCCTCTGCATGAGCGTGCTGTCCTAGTTTGGACTGGGACCATGGCACTCCAGGAGTGTATGTGTGTGTTAAACCTTCTCCACCTGATTCCCCCCTAGAATTCCACCCTCTCTCGGGGTGGTTAAAAGGAAAAGAGCCCCATTCACTGCAACTGAGACTTTCTTTTGTTTTTTAAGCCTTCCACTGGGGTTGGGGTGGAATTTTGGGGAAAAAAAGGTATTATTTATTTATTTATTTACTAGCTGTACCCGGCCACGCGTTGCTGTGGCTCAGTCTGGTTAAATGGAAAAGAAAGAAAAGAGGAAGCACACATTTCCAATATGTTTAATTTCACAATGCTTGTGGGTATACAACATTTTTTGTTGTTCCATTGTCTGTGCAGATATAGAGATTGTCTGGTTTGCCGACTCTAGAACACGCAACATATAATTGTCCATGTGAGAACCAATCCGTGTCTAGATCTAAACCGCATAATTCTAAAGTTTGGCCCTGAGCTTTGTTGATGGTGATTGCAAATGCCAATCGAATTGGGAATTGCAATCTCTTAAATTGAAATGGCATATCCGTTGGAATCATAGGAATGCGAGGAATGAGGACATCTTCACCTTTGAAAGGTCCTGTCAAGATTGTTGCTTCTACGACGTTGCTCAGTAATTTTTTTACTGCAAGCCGCGTGCCGTTGCAAAGTTTTGGCTGGTTGATATTTCGCAACATGATAATTGGCACGCCGATTTTCAATTGCAGTACGTGCAGTGGCATCCCTGGCAGATCGAGTGAATTCAAAAATTCTGTTGGATAATTAACCGCTTCATCTGCTTCCACAACAGTGTCGACGGACTTGTATGTGACTGCCTCGCTTTGAATGTTAGACTGAATAATATTGTTAAGTTCGTAGACGTCTTTGTTCTTGGCCGCAAGAATAGCTCGTTCACTCAGCCAATCGTGATTCTTATAATTGGTTTGAATATTTGGAAATACTTTTTCAACCAATTTTTCTTTTGACGTCACTAAATTGCAGAAGTTATGAGGCAGTGAAATTTGTCCTGAGGTCAGATCAACCGGCACCTTTCCGTTCCCAATTTCCAGCAATTAACGTAGAATATCTCAGCTGATCGATCGTTTTGCAGCTGGACACGCATATTTGTAGTTAATTTTAACGTCTTTATGTGTCGCCACAAAGTAGAGTATTTCAGGGAAGCATTTATTTCGTCCGCTGGTGTCGATCGAGGAATTACAGGTAATGTTTGCCTGAAATCTCCTGCAAGCAATATTAATGCGTTCCGAAATGGTCTGATGTTTCCACGCAAATCTTGCAATGATCGATCAAGAGCCTTGAGCGATTTTTTGTGCGCCATTGTGCATTCATCCCAAACAATAAGTTTGCATTTTTGCAATACTTTTCCCATGCTGGATGCTTTGGAAATGTTGCACGTGGGGGTTTCAATGAATTGCATGTTCAATGGCAATTTCAAAGCGGAATGAGCAGTTCTTCCACCTGGTAGCAATAACGTAAGAAAGCAGTTAACGTTGTAGCCAGTGGATTCAGGGCTATTTGTTGCACATTTGCAGTTGTGAAATAAACGCGTTGTCCATTTTCTAGATGTACTGCTAAGTGAACAACAGCTGGACTTCGTTCATGTATGGGAAATGAAAGAATTCGCCATACAGCTTCATTGCTGCTTATGTATCTTCCAGCCTGACCAGCATGTGTTCCTTTTATGTCCAACAGATGGTGTTGTTTTTCAAAAAAAGCATGTTTTTACCTGTCACAGGTGTGACATCTATAGAAGGCAGAGGCAGTGGATTGGCCTACTGGTTGGTGATGTCACAATGACTTCTCTCCTATTTGCATAAGTGGCTTGGAGGAGGCCTCTGGGCTTTTATATACCCTATTTCTTCAATTCTAAGACACACTTTTGTCCCCATCTATAATATAGTTACATAAAAACACGCACGTATTCGAATGCAACTTTGTGTCAAAATTTCAAAGCAATCGGTGAAGAACTTTAGGAGATTTTAGATTAGGAACAAACGAACATTTTTATTTATATAGATTACATTTTTATTTTATTTATATAGATTACAATAGCCGAAGCTCTCTGGGTGGTTCACAAAAATTAAAACCATGAAGAACATAATAAAACAGCCAACAATCTAAAAACACAAATACAAAACACAATATAAAAAGCGCAACCAGGATAAAACCACACAGCAGAAATTGACATAGGTTAAAATACAGAATTAAAACAGCAAAGTTTAAATTTAAGTTAAATTAGGTGTTAAAATACTGAGAAAATATAAAGGTCTTCAGCTGGCAACAAAAGGAGCACAGTATAGGTGCCAGGTACGGGGAATGTTTAAATCCTCTTCCTTCTGTTTTTATACTGTTGTTTTTATGTCTTTGATGGTTTTAAAATTTTGTATACTTTTTAATGCTCACTGTTTTTAACTGTTGTAAACCGCCCAGAGAGCTTCGGCTGTGGGGCGGTATATAAATGTAATAAATAAATAAATAAAATAAATTTGTTCATGATCTGAATTGGGGCTGCGTGGGCTTGCAGGAGAGTAAGAAAAACCGTCATGCCTAGCTCCATTATGTATGACTAAGAGTCTTTTTCTACATGAGGCTTTTATTTTGTGCCTGTGATTCCTCACTTACAGTAGTTTGCAGTCCTTTACATGATGTTGTCATCCTTCAGGATTGCTCCCATGGTTTGAAAATATTTTAGCTTTTTCTTTTCCCTAACAAGAAAAGTCTGCTATATTAGGGTGACTATATGAAAAGGAGGACAGAGCTCCTGAATCTTTAACAGCTGCATAGAAAAGGGAATTTCAGCAGTTGTCATTTGTATGCATGCAGCACCTGGTGAAATTCCCTCTTCATCACAACAGTTAAAGCTGCAGGAGCCCTGCTCTCTTTGGTATCTGGTCACTCTAGCATAGTTAAAATTACACCAGCTGAAATCCCTTTTTCTGTACAACCGCTAAAGATACAGGAGCCCTGTGCTCCTTTTCATATGGTCACCCTAGCTATATCGCTGAATTGCAGGAGCTATACTAAAGTGACCAGATACAACAGAGGGCAGGGCTCCTGCAGTTTTAACTGTTGTGATGAGGAGGGAATTTCACCAGGTGCTGCAGGCATACAAATGACACCTGCTGAAATTCCCTTTTCAATAGAACTGTTAAAGTTACAGGAGCCCTGTCCTCCTTTTCATATGGTCACCTTAGCTATATCGCTGAATGGCATCATGAAACCGAGTGTATTTGTGCAATTGTGCTATACCACAGCGCCATCTAGTGATTGTGTAATGGAACACATAGAAAGGCAGAGAAAGACACCCACCCACCCCGGGAAAAATACATGTAAAGGAGCCATTCTTATTCCCACAAAGAATCCAGAAGCAGATTAAAGTGGGTTAAAAGCCTCATGTAGAAAAGCTCTGGCTGAACGTTTAGTGTGGCCCCGTGACTCTGTGTTTAGAGAATCCCGATCTGTCTCACTCCACACACGACAAGACTCCTTGTAATGTAGTATGTTCTTTGTTCACATAAACATAGTGCTTGCCTTAATGCCGAACATTTTGCCAGCAGGCAATAAAACGGTGGGAAAATTGAAGTGATGGCCATTGCAACCACTTTAGGAACTGGTTGGATCTCCCGGGAAGCAGTGTTCATGGAACACAGGAGGAGCCGTTTCTGTTTTCAATCAAAGGGACTGGAGGACAAAGAGATTTCAGGCTGAGGCAAGATGTGAAGCCAGAAATTTAGAGATATTCAAGATGAAATTGCAAAGACCCCCAAACCTATTTGAACAGCATTTATTATGGTTCCTTTAAAAATAAATAAATACAATCATGTTAGTGATTTTACAAGTTGGACCTGCAATAAAATGTTGCAGTACGGAGTTTCCCTGTTCCAGGTCCCAGCCAGTGAGATATAGAGCTTTCTCACACCAGTGTTATACTGTGCAATCACTGCGAATTGCATGCAAAGGACTCAGAAGTTTTCCACCTTAGAATCTGCCTTGATTGTGAAGTACTCCCAGGAATCCTGCCTTAATTGTGCTATAAAGCCAAACGATTTGCCATATTTAGCCACTAGTTTTTGAGTGTATCTTCTGAGCCGCCGCTGGGGCGCAAGAGCAAGATTTTAAATAAATGCTTACATCTGTGTAAGCTTTAAAGATAAAGACACCAAAATTGGCACAGCAATAGATATTAGGGAGAGCTTTAAGCATACCAAATTTGAATTGAATTGGGTCAGCCGTTGATTTTTTAATGATTTTTTTTTACATTTCCCCCCTTAAACTCACTTCCTGGTATGCAAAGGATCGCTGTCGCCCAGTAGCAACAACAACAACCGTGAAAGCTTAGCGCTATTGGGATAATCCGAGGGAAGCAGGTACGTGGGATGAAGCTGATAGCCGTTTTCTAGGAGACGCCATTCCATTCCCTCCAGTTTTCTGCCCCACCCAATAGTCAGCATTCTGTGCCCACTGAGCATGCTCAGTCCTCTTGGGATGGTTTTGAGGTTGTGGGTGGGAGCCCTATAAGGGAAGGCACGGAATGAACGCATGTGGGGCCCTCCACTGCGAAACCACGGAGAAACATTTCGTCATCTCCTCCAACTACAGTGTGCTGATATAGAAGGATGCCGCCCCCACCCCCCCCGGCCCACTCTCAAATCTTTCCATTTTCCTTCCTTTCCTGCTTTCTTGTTCATTTCAGTTTCAAAATCATGGAGCAATGAGGTTTCTATCAAACCTCGAGGGGGGTGGGGTTCGGTGGGCAAGAGAGACGATTGCATAATTTAATAGCTCTCACTGTTCTTCAAAAGACTTTTCTCACCACTTTGGCAACACATTAGCTCCACGTCTAGCACTATTGGCAGCAGCTCCAGGACATGAAACAGACAGGGTGAGAAGATGGCGCCTTAATTTCGCTGCAGGCAGTCTCTGGATTTACTAGGTCCAGCTCTAAACAGCAAGGGGAGGGGTGGGGGTGAAAGTTTGTTTTCTTCCCATTTCTCCTTTATGAAGTGTGGCAGTAATGAATGTTTGGCCTTGTATGGGATGGGGAACGTGCATGAACCCCTGGCCACTGTGCACATTCACTAGAAGGGGATGGTGGGTGTGCACATATTAGCAGCATGAACAGGGCACTGTGTGCACTGTCCACTCAGTCTGAATAACCTCCAGTCTTTTATATTACGTTTTACAGTGTTCCTTTATTGTTTGGTTGTAAGCGTTGTCTTGTAAAGTTCAGCTAATGCGCAGTATAGAAATGTAATAAATAAATAAATGTGTGAGTGCAGACACGGTTTATTTTCAGCCACTTTCTTAATAATCTCCACCATGGAATTTGTCTTTTTTGATGGACATTGTGCAGTGAGTTCAGTTGCCCCTAAATCCAGCCCAGACGGCACCACTGAGTTGAGAAAGAAGACATACAAAGAAGGTTGGTGTGTCTTTCCCTTTTTCTTAAAGGTGTGGGCACTGAGGACATGAACACTGAACCATATCTCTGCCTGTCTCACTCCTGTAAGACTCAAATATGGAATCACAACACCAGATCAAGCCCTAGGTCTCACAGTGGGGCCCAGTAAAACTTCCTCTTTATTGCACCCAACAGCTTGCATCTGGAAAGGTAGCCAAATCTGCATGCACACGACTGCATGTCTGGATCATGACCAATGAGTGGAATTGATAATCTGGTAATAAACCATTAACCAGTTCTGTTCTTTATATGCGCACACTCATTACGTACACTCTATACTCAGGCTTTCGCTAGTGTTTCCGCCATGAATGTATTTTTTCCTAAATACAACCTGGAATTTGCTGCTTTTTTCAAGGTTTCATTCGTTAAAAGTAGCCCAAATAAATAAATAAATAAATAAGGTACTTCAGATGTACTGCCAACATTATAAATTTAATCCATGCTTATTCTTGATAGGGACACATTTATATTTCATGGTTCCTAAATTCAAAGGACTATAATATCCAGATCTGGATGGCTGGTTCCAGAGCACAATGATAAACAGCATTGTCCCTCGCAGTTAGATAGCAATACTGGAGAACACTCTGTTCAGCAACAAATCAAAAGATTTATATTAAGTAGGGAAGTCATATTAATCTTGCCTAGGTAGCACTGATGTCAGAAGCTTATTTGAAATAGAAGGTGGAAACAGTAAGGTCGGAAAGAAAGAGGTTGATTACATTTCAGTCTGGGAAAGCAATAATAGCACAATGATATCAAAAGGGAAGTAAACTGTGTGGGAGTCCGTGGGTGATTTAGGGGATTTTTCTGCTCCTGGATAGAAAACTCTATATCTATAGCAAGTGACAGAAAATAAAGAATGGGGTTTAGCTGGCTGTTGTTTTTTCGTTTTTTGTTTTAAAGGAGGTGCACTCTTTTATCGTCTAGACAAAACTCAACTTGAAGGATGTACTTGTAGGATGTTAAAAACCTGTTTTTAGGAGGATAATGTAGCTAGACCTTCATAATGCCACAAACTATGACACTGTATAGTGGGCTCCTGCTGCAATGAGAAACCTGTAGCTCCAAACATCTAGAATGCATGTTGTTGAGACACTTCCTAGGGTTGAGTTTAAAGCTGGCTTGATGTCGTCTTTGCGCTGCATCAGTTATATGATGCAGTCCCAGATTCGAAGCCACCCTGGGGCAAAGAGGTGGAGATGCATGGCTGAAAAGTTGGGGACTTACCCCGACTTTTCCAGCCAGAGCGAGGTCAGCCTCGTTCTTCTGCTGAGTCACTCTGCCAGGTCTTTCTTATCAGTTTTGAAGAGCCACCTGGCTGGCTACTCTTGGGTACAGAATCTTGGACCAGATGAACCTTCGCCTTGATCTAGCAGGGCTCTTCTTATGTTCTCATCACATAAGGAAATTTTTATATACCCCTACCCTAAGGGTCCACATATTTTTGGCCAGCTGCTATCTGTGCTCACCACTTAGTCCTTCCCACCTCCTCTGTATATGACAGAACACATGTTCTCATTCGGAGCCACTCTGGGGCCATTCCTGGGCTGAAGGCAACCTCCTATTGGTCACTGGAAGCTGTGGGAGGGGCAGGCCTGTTGAGCCTAATGGCTGCCAGAAAGCCCGCGCTTTCTCCTCTTGTAAGAACAACTTGCTACCACCATGTACCAGCGATAGCACGGGGTTTGGCGGTGTAGCAGCACCAGCGTGGCGCCGTGAAGACAGACCCTAGAATGCATGTTGAGACACCTCCTAGGGTTGAGTTTAAAGCCAGGTTTACTTGGTCAGGTGGAGTTACTAAGATCAAATACCCTTTGACAAGTGATGTCCATGTGACTGGTGCCCTGTTCTCGATCAGATGACTTTCAAACCTGTCCCTAGGGGCGTAAGACGATTTTGTTTCAGTTTATCAAACACCGGAACTTGCTCCATTTCACAACCCTGAATACAAGTGCATTTTGATGGCAAAGTTTGCATATTCTGAAGCTTGTGCTCACAAAATGTGTTCATTAAAAAAATGCACTTGTTCAAAATACACATTTTTTTTGGGTGGGGGAGGGACCCAGGCATTTTCACACTTTAATCAATGGGGGTAACACAAATATTTGGTGTGCATTTTTGAAAATGTGGAGTTGAAGTCAAAAACATCTGGAGGGTACCAAGTTGGGGAAGTGGTTCACTGAGAGCGTCTTCAGATGAGCGTTTTATCGCATGTTCACGACTGGCCACTCACGGATCTGCACGGGTCATTTTGACGAATAAGTGATCCTCCTGTGTGCTTCCTCCTCCATTTCCCAGTTTTAGCAGTTTTAAAAACCGCCCAGAGAGTGGTTAATGAACCGCCCAGAGAGCTTCGGCTATTGGGCGGTATAAAAATGTAATAAATAAATAAATAAATAAATAAAAAAAGGCTCAGAAAAGCTGACCCTTCTGATACACATCGCTATTTCCTGCTGAGTGCAGGAGAAATCCCGCTATAAAACGCCTACTAGAGGACGCTGCCCCATTAAACTGCATTGAAGCTGTACAAGCCACATGGTCGCTTCTCTTCCAGCTCTCTCCCTCTGAGTAACTGGATCTCATTACAGAAACGGAAGACATGCAGCTTCACAGCAAATGGTAAGGGAATGCGATATCCCCCCATCTGAAGGAGCTCCTAGTCAATAACTGCTACATGATACCATCAAAAGTCCTGAACATCAGGAGAGATAAAAGCACACTTTCTTTTTTCATAAGTAGCCACTCTAAGGCTTCATCTACACCAAGCAGGATATAACACTTTGAAAATGGTTTAAAAGCTGTATATGTAATGTGTCCTGGGCCTGAACAGTTGTCAAAACCATTATAAA
Source organism: Elgaria multicarinata webbii (assembly GCF_023053635.1). Lineage (NCBI taxonomy): Eukaryota > Metazoa > Chordata > Lepidosauria > Squamata > Anguidae > Elgaria > Elgaria multicarinata. The sequence continues at coordinate 120,979,834 of NC_086175.1, read as the reverse complement.
CTGTTATAAAGCAGTAGTGCAGATCCTGCCCATGAAGCCTTCCAGGACAGGGTAGGGGGGAGGATTCCAGGCTTACCTGCTTCCAGGATTGTCCCCTTGCATCTAAACACCAGCACATTGTCCTGGAATTGAAGAGGGATGTTCCGGAGCAGCATTTTTTTTAAAAATGGAGGCGGCGTTGCGCACTTGTGCGGGTGCGATCCTGTGCCAGAAGTAAGTACTTGTTTTTTTTTAAAAAAAACACCTTAAAACACGGTGCCCCAACATGCCGAGAGCCATCCCAGGGATGGCGAAAATGCTGCTCCCCCACCCCCGATGGGCATGGAGTCCCCCTGCACAGCTCCGTGCCCATTTGAAGAACCCCACTATTCATGGGGAGGAGGGAAGACCCGGGAGCCCGTACCACACTGCCTGCAGTCTTTGGGGTTGTCCCAGGACTGCAGGAAAAATAGGGATAACCGTGGTCCTGGTTATCCCAGTTGATAAAAACAAAGTTAAGGGCCATAAAAAGTAGAAAATTTCATATAAAGCAAATAAATTAAAATTGGCAATATTTCCACATAAGAGCACTTGTATTTCTAAATTGAACATCCAATGATTTGATTTAAAAGTGCTCTTTTTCAATTTAGAAATACAAGTGCTCTTATGTGAAAATATTGTCAATTTTAATTTATTTGCTTTATATGAAATTTTCTACTTTTTATGGTCCTTAACTTTGTTTTTATCAACTGTTTGTATTCTGTTAAGGCTGGAACCTCTTTGTGTGCCTGGTTATCCTGGGACAACGGAGAGGTCATCCCTGGTTGACCCCGGGATCCGCTGTGCATCATTTGGATGCCCAGGGATGACCTCGAGCTGACCCTGGGAGAAATGGCTGGTGTAAATTAGGCCTAAGGCTGCAATCCTATACTTGCTTCTTAAAGAGCAAATTCCAGTGAACCGAATAGGGGTTACTTTTGAGTAGACATCTCTAGGAGATTTTTCTCCACACCTTTGCATTCCTTCAAGACATCTCTCTTCGGATTCTAGTGAGATATGGAAAGCTAACATGTTCCAGCCCGCCACTTAAAGGTCCTCGTAGGATCATCTGCTGCAAATGCCTAATGTGAGATTTGCAGTCACATGTCAGAGGACCTTTTCCTTTGCCACCCCTCAGCTGTGGAATGATCTGCCAGATTAAACGTGCCTGCTGACTTCTTTGAATGTTTTTAAGTAGACTGTATTTTTCTGGCAGGCCTTCCCTTTTTAGAATCTTATTGCTGACCGTTATCTATTGTTTTTATGCTGAAGTGTTTTATCGATTGCTTTATCTTTTTAAATTGTTTTTAATATTTTCATGCTGCCTAGGGTGTTGTTTTATTGATTGTTTTATTGTGTTTAAATTATTTTTTAACTTTGTATGCCGCTTAGGGTATTTTGTATATGGGTGAGATATAAATGAAAATATTATATTACTACTGCTACTACGAATAATAATAATACTCCCATTCATAAAGCCATAGTAAAAGCAGATTAAAATTACACTCCACTCAAGCTAGCACTACAAAACCAAGATCAAACATGACCACTCACACTTGCAGAGAAAGAAGAAAAATGGGCACAAAAAGCACTCTATGGGAAGCACTACAACATAATGCAAAACCCACAAATAAAGAACAATCGTACAAATGGCTTAGGAAGGGTGAACTATTTCCTGAAACTGATACCTAATAGCCATACAGGATCAAGTCATAGCGACCAAGAACTACCAAAAATACATAAAAAAAGATAGTGTAAAAACAGATTCATGTAGGAAATGCCATCAGTTCCAAGAAACAACAGACCATGTAACAGGAGGATATAAAATTCTGGCAGGAATGGACTATACGAACAGACACATTACATGTGCAAAAATAATTCACCAACAACTGGCCATCAAATTCATCGTCTTCAAACAACCTATACCATACTATACATACTCCGCAATTTCCAACGTACTCTTGGAAAATGCAGATCATAAAATATACTGGGACAGAACAATTCATATGGACAAGACAATACCTTGCAATCAACCAGACATAACACTTATAGATAAAAAAGAAAAACACACTTAATTCATTGACATAGCAATATCTAATGACAAAAATGTTGTAGAAAAAGAAGAGGAAAAGAGAGAAAAATATACACCACTAGCTATGGAAGTTAAGGAACTATGGCAACAGGAAAAGTTCACAAGTATTCCATTAGTCACAGTCACTGGCATCACATCAGAAAACTATATAGAAAACCTTCAGAAACTGGGCCTACGAAAATACATCCACATCAACATCCAGAAAGCAGTCATACTCAAAACATGTTCAATAGGAAATTTCTGAATCAGTAAAAGACAGCATGACTTGGCAAAGCTCATCATGTCAGTCTAGAAAAACCTCCATGAGCGAGAAAAGAGAGATAATATTTACTGTGAATTTTATGCAATAAGGAAGATTTTTGCTTCATGTATGAAGTGGAAGCTTCTCTTTCAGAGAAGAGTGCAAGATCATAGCAGCAGATATAGAAGCAAACTCAAGGGTTATATTCATTACATTTGCAGCCAGAAAAATATATATGAAAATATGCATATAGTGGTTAAGGCAGATGATATTGATATTTTCATTATCCTGCTGTATCATGAAAGCTTGAACATTAATCTCAAATTTCATAGACTTGGGGCAGTCAGGGAATAAAATAGGAATATTCATATATGTAATGCGCATATTGGTAGAATTAGGATGGACAGTTTTAAGTATGTACTGACAGTACAAGGCTATTCATCAGCATTGACAGGCAAGAGAAAGGCACAGACTGATAATAATGGAAAAGGATCCAAATCACAGAAGGGCATTTGGAAAACTAGGTGGTCAACTTTAATTGAAAGAAACTGTGGAGATGGTTAAAAGCTTTGAGTGGATAACAAGGAAATAATGTGACAATTACAAGCTATTCAATGGCAATGATCAAATAAGTGGCAAAACTACACCCTTAGACGGGGTGCAGCAAAAGAATGAGGAAAAGCAAGAACAAAAGCAAGTTCCCTGACTGTACCATTTCAGGTTGTGAGTCCTCTCAATGCCCTGTAGCACCTCAGTTGTGGAGAGGGCTTTGTGTCATTGGCACTGCTGTAGCTTGGGTTGCAGCATTCTGATAGGGGTCAGCTCTTTTGCAGGGGTCTGAGTAGATCAGGTTTCATAGGGAAGCCAGACAGGCATAGATCAAAGTGCCAAGTGGAGCTGGAAGAAAGAGATGGTTGCTTGTATGTTACTCCAACAAAGAGCAGATCAGGATTGCGCCTTAAATTAGAGTTTGGCTGTCTTTAGGCTGGTTGGCCCCACTTCCACACTGAGTGAGGCTTTGTGTCTTAATGGGGATTGGCCTGTTTTAGCAGCCTCAAGCTGCAATGATGCAGCAGTGGCTTTAGCATGCTAAAGTTTTCATGGCTGGGATCCTCAGAGTCCAAAGACGGTGAGTCAACCTCCTCTGGTCATAAGGGAACTGATCACCAGGATCATTCTGGAGAATGCCTCCTTCAGAGGTGCGTTTGGTGGCAACACAAAAGAGGGCCTTCATGGTGGCTGGTCTCAAGCTGTGGGGCTCCCTACTGATGGAGGCTTGGCTTGCTCCCTCTCTGCTGCCCTTCTGCCAGCAGGCAAAGACCTTTTTATTCAAGCAGGCTTTGGGCATGTAAGTGGGTTGGGTTGGAGGCTGCTTTTATTCTGTTATTGTCGTGTTTTTAATTGTGTTTAGATGCATTTGATTTATTATTGTTTTAATCGGGTTTTATTTATGATTGCCACCTTGAGTGCTATTTTTCTTGGTAGAAAGACAGGCTACAAATCAAATCAAACCAATCAATCCATAAAACTGGGTCCTGGGGAGGTGGAAGCCACTTTCCGTGATTGAACCTTCTCCTTGAACCATTAGCTGTGGAAGCTCTTCTTCTGTGGACAAGGGGTTGGGGTCCTCTGAGGATGAGGATTCAGGCGTCTGGTCCATGGCACTGGACACAATGTGAATAAACTCTGACATAATGTATATGTGGTATGCACATTGCTTTTCATTGCTGTGGGAATATGCATACAAACAGAATAGTAATGACTTTAAGGGAGCATCCCTATGGCAACCAACCTTGATGGTGAGCCTCCGAACCTGGAGGCTTACGAACATCTAAAGGTGGAGCAGGTGAAGTGGCAGAGGTGCCTGCTGTCTCCCCATCCTCCTGCTCTGTATTTTGTGCTAGACAGACTTTTTTGCCTGTGTAGCTGGGGCATTCTGGAGGGGAGGGGAGGAGGCTGGAGAGACCTTGGGGGTAGCTCATATCCTGATCCTGGCCCTCCTCTGTGTGACAACCTTTCAAGTACTTGAAGAATGCTATTATGTCTCCTTTGTCTTCTCTTCTCCAGGCTAAACATGCCCAGTTCTTTCAGTCTGTCCTCACAGGGTTTTGTTTCCAGACTCCTGATCATCCTTGTTAACCTCCTCTGAACTCCCTCCAGCTTGTCAGCATCCTTCTTGTAGTGTCCAGAACTGGACGTAGTACTCAAGATGAGGCCTAACCAATGCTGAATAGAAGGGAACCAGTACTTTGCACAATTTAGAAGCTATGCTTCTATTAATGCATCCCAATATTCATTTGCTTTTTCGGCAGCCACATCACACTATTGGCTCATATTCAGCTTGTGATCTACAACAATTTCGGGATCCTTCTCATTTGTAGTATTGCTGAGCCATGTATCCCACATATTGTAACTGTGCATTTGGTTTCTTTTTCCTAGGTGTAGAACTTGGCATTTATCCCTATTAAATTTCATTCTGTTGTTTTCAGCCCAGCACTCCAGCCTATCAAGATCACTTTGAAGTTTGCTTCTGTCTTCTGGGGTATTAGCTATCCCACCCAATTTGGTGTCATCTGAAAATTTGATAAGTGTTCCCTGCACCTCCTCGTCCAGATCATTAATAAAAATGTTGAAGAGCACTGGGCCCAGGACTGAGCCCTGTGGTGCCCCATTCGTTACCTCCCCACAAAATGTGCAGACCTTTCAGGCTCAAAGACAGATAAACGAACCTGGCTCATGGTAATTATGGACACAGTTTGTCCAAATTGCTTGTGAATGCAGGACATTATGTCCACATGTACTTTATTCATACCCTTCAGTTTCAAAATAGTTACCTGGGGGGGAAATGAGGGCTTATGTGGGTGGAAGAGAATAACGGCAAATATACTAAAAAGAAAAAAAAAGAATGAGTATACTTTATTTATTAGAAATACTGTTGCACTTTCCTACTTCCATGAGCAGAGTTTGGCTTTCTTTTGGAGGAGAGATCACTCCAAAATTGTCACTTATGGCATTTCTATAATATTTGATTTAGAAGTGAATATGTGTAGCAGTGGTGGGCAACTTCGGGGGCTTGGGGAGAGAATTTCAACCCCCCAGAAACTCCTGGGTTCTGCACCCTTCCCTCCACCCACTGCATGCCACTGAATTTTGGTGGCTGCATCATCATCGAAACAATTGTCACTTCGCGGCAAATTGCAACGGTGGCCTAAGAAGGCCAAATTTAGGGCCAAATTTACTTCCTCCTCAGATCCCCAGAGAGATACCTCAAATCCTTCTGCTTCTGTCTCCCTGTCTCATTCTGTCTCTATCCCCAAAACATTTACGTATATTTTTTCCTCACATGCACACCTGAAGACACACCTGTAGCTGGGAAGGGGTAGTGGGAAGGAGTCACCTTATCTAGATGGGTTTCCCTGTTCAGAATGATCCAGGGCAATCCTCAACTATTTTCTCGTTATTACGCCCCTTAACTAGCCATTAGCATTAATTTGCTTGGCAAAGGATATGGGGAGGCCAGGGTTCATAACAATACATAGCAGTGATATGTTGTTTATTGTACCTCCTCTCATAGTCTGAAAGTGCCATGGAGAATAATAAGGTGGTTATAGTGATCATAAGAACACAAGAAAAGTCATGCTGGGTCAAACCAAGGGTCCTTCTAGTCCAGCATTCTGTTCACACAGTGGCCAACCAGCTGTCGACCAGGAACCCATAAGCAAGACAGAGGTGCAACAGCACCCTCTCACCCATGTTCCCCAGCAACTGGTGTATCTAGGCTTACTGCCTATGATCCTGGGGATAGCACATAACCATCAGGACTACTAGCCATTGATAGCCTTCTCCTCCAGGAATTTATCAAACCCACTTTCAAAGCCATCCAAACAGTGGCCATCACTACATCTTGTGGTAGTGAATTCCAGAGTTTAACTAGGTGCTGTGTGAAGAAGTCCTTCCTTTTATCTGTCCGAACCTCCCACCAATCAGCTTCATGGGATGACCCCAGGTTCTAGTACTGTGGAAGAGGGAGAAAAATGTCTCATTCACATTCTTCACACCATGCATGAATCATTCAGCATTAGTGACATCTTTTCCACTCTGTTTTTAATAAATAAAATAATTCAGACCACTTGACTAGAGACTCAGGATTATACAGGTGATCAGAAGAAGCCTCCATATAAATCGCCCACCGATACGGCGGGTGGTTGGATGGTCCATAATTTGCCAAGTTAAAAGACAGCAACCCTATTGTAGACAAATTAACAATAAACTGAGCTGCCCAAGGTTATTTTCCTTTCTTTTCTGACTTTTTTCTTTTGTAGAAGTGTCTCTCTCACTCCACCCCTTATTTCAAACTTTCCACCATTTCTAGCAGCCACATGCGTTTATTGATCTGGGCAGATTCAGATGTGATCTCTGCACCAGTCTCCAATATCCCATTAATGTTTCTTTTTTAAAAATGTATTTTTAGGAGGGCTTTTGTTAAAGATCACTTGGTGGCTGTTGAAATTGCTTTTTATAGAAATAGATCGGCAACATGATTGAATGAGGCATCCCCTATTTCTTGTTTTTTTCCCCCTGAACAGGATTTTTCACAAAATGAGTTGAAAGACAAAACGATATTTGCAGAGGTTCCTCTGCATTTAGATAACTTTTATAAATGGTAGGACTTTGTCATAGTTTTATGTTAGCTAGTATGCGTATCAAGAACTATAGCAGGGCTGCAACTGCAGTATCACTGTATTCAACTGAACTATTTTATATGTATATGTGTGGGTGAGTATTTATATATAAATAAACCCTCAATGGTCCCCCTCCCTTGGTTAGTCTACCTTCTCATCAGCATTGTCACCAGCTTCTATTGCTCCTCATCCTCTTTCTCGTCTTTGCTACGACTTGCTTCTTGCTTGACAGGCAGGGAGCAAGTGAGCAAGTAGCCAGTGGTGTCCACTGCTCTTCCTTCTCAGTACCACCATTGTCTAGGCCAGAGCATGAGGCAGATGAACAAGGGCTCATCTACACCAAGCAGGATATTCCACTATGAAAGCGGTATATAAAAAGCAGGAGCCACACTATTGCTTTATAGCGGTACTGAAGTGCACTGACAACTATTGGGGCCCATGACACATCTACACCAAGTGTACTATGAAAGCGGTATGATAGCGGTATATGGTATGTGTCAATGGGCCCCAATAGTTGTCAGTGCACTTCAATAAAGCAGTAGTGTGTATAAATGAGCAAACTACCCTGTGGTTTTCTCAACCTGGGATCCTTGCCTATGTAAGGTGGATTGTACCACACCAGAGTTGTAAACATCTGGTAAAATGTGTGGTAAGATGGTTTTTCTGTCTCTGTTCTATGAGTGGATAAGCAACAATATTACTTCATATTTTACCATACATATCTATCTTAGCTTTGGTCAATCCCTCCCCTCCCTTGTCACGATGACACAGATGACTGCTTTTCCCTGGAGTAGTTTGGATATTGTGATGTACCACGCTGCCAAGCGGTAAGGGATATTTTACCACACATCAGATGCTGATGTATAATAAAATGTGTGTGTGTGTAGAAATAGTAAGCCTGAACCATCCATTGTGCAAGATTAAACTGTCTATGACTTCTTGAGTATAGTCAGATAAACCTTTGGGTTTACCTATTGGAATTTATTTCCTCCGTCTGGCCTCTGTAGAGGCCTAGCAGCTCCCGTGTCCATCTTTCCCTGTCAGCTGGCATCTTTCCTCTCTGGCTGTTTCTACAATGCGGGCTGGTCACGGCTGAGTCCCTGTGCATCCAAATGACACACAGGGAGTCCCGGGGGCAGTGGGGGACGAGCGTGAATTTTCCCAGGGATAAGTACTCCCTGGGAAAATCCGATTCTTCCCACAGTCTTGGGATCATCCCGAGACTGCAGGAAGTGTGGCCGCCCATCCTGGCATCTTCCCTCCTCTCTGTGAGTAGTGAGGAGCAGTAGAGGGAAGGAGCTGGGTCAGGAGGAATCGGGGGTCGGGGGGGAAGGGGTCAGCTTCGTTATTATTATTTTTTTAAAAATGGCGGGCGTGACACCCTCCTTCCTCGGGATGTCACGCCCACATGTGGACTAAGGGGAGGATCTTGCAGTCAGGATGTTGTGAGATCTTCCCCCCTCCCTCCCTCTACACTGGGCTGGTGTAGAAATTAGGGGTGTGCACGGACCCCCCGCTCCGCCCCGCGGGCCGATCTGAAAATTTCGGATCGGCCTGCTCCGCTCCGCGCCGCCCATACTCCGCTCCTCTTCGCCGCGGAGCTCCGGCTCCGAATCGGAGCTCCGCAGTGGAGGGGAGTGGCGCCAGGTAAGGCTGGGAGAGGAGGGCGGGGGGGGGTTACGGAGGGGGGGGGTTTACCGGGCCCTGCCGCTATCGCCGCATGGGCAACAGCGGCAGGGCCCGGCAAACCCCACTTACCTTTCTGGCGGAGCTCCGGATCGAGGCAAAAGATCCGCCTTCATCTCGATCCTCTTCGCCACGCTCCGCCGGCCCCCCAATCCTCTTCGCCTCCGCCTTAAGGGTAGGCGAAGCCCCCCGCTCCGCTCCTGCTTCTCCAGTTCGAGGAGAAGCGGAGCACATCCCTAGTAGAAATGGCCTGTGGGAGGCCCTGTAACAAAGGCCTTCCCTTTTGTTTCTTCCACCCGTAAGAATGAGGCACTTTTTGATAGTATTAAATGTTATACAAGGTGATTTGACTGCACACTATTCCCGTATGCAGTTAAACCTTCAAATGTGGCCTTGGCAACATGGCCTTGAGAGGTACCATTGTTTATATTGCCAGCCGAACCAATTCAAGGAACTTCCGCAGCTCAGAGAGAGATCATCCTTTGGGTGTTGAAGACTATATGTTTGCTTTGCCAGTTGAAAGAGAATCAATGAAGGGTTTCCTTAAAGGAGAAAAGAGGGGCATGTAAAATGTGTTGATTATTATAATTTTGGCAATGACAAAAACAAAACAAAATACACCTCCCCTCTTGACTGTAAAAGGACCAGTCAAGATCAAACCTAACATGATTTTTTTCTCTCTCTTCAGGCCTCATGTTCTTACAAGGGTTCACCCTCACTTTGTTTCTGATTTAGATTAAATCCCTTTAGACTAGGAAAAAGCTTCTGCAAGGCTTGATCGAGATGCTGGCTTTGGTAAGGCAGCCTTAAAAAGTCTGCAACTGAATATCTTTCAGGCCTGTAACTTAAAATTAAGGTTGCTGTGACAACTGGCTCTTCTGAAGTCCGCTTTAGGAAGGAGCCACAATTAACGGACAGAACGGAGGTTGCCATAGGAACCTTGAGCTTGAACTCTTGGGCTCTAATGTATCACATTACATTCATCTATAGCCCATCGCTTCGTATTGTTTGTCCCTGTTTATAATGCTATTAGTTCAATAGTCGCGTAATGCTCCATCGTGTTTCGGTGAGTACGTGGCAAGTGAGGCCAAAAACATTTGGCAAACTTCAAAAATCCTTTGTAAAGCCACATGTTTCTGTTATGAAAAACGCAGACGGAACCGCAGTTAAAAGCTTAGGCGAGATGCATTATGCACAAGTCACAAGAAGATGAATATAATCCTCACACAGAAGGATGGAATATAAAATAGTCATTTTACGTTGCAAACTTTAGTTAGGGAGTATTATTAACATATTTGCAGGGGGGAGGGGGAGGGGGAATGACTTATGTATTAAAAAAAACCTTCTAAGTGAAAGGAAAATACACTTCTAGGGCTGTTTAAGCCAACCAAAGGATATCTACATAAAAAATCTTGAAAATGCCATGCAGTAAAAAAAAAGGAGAAAGAATTCCAAAATGAGCGCAAGTTAACCTTACAAAACCCCTTTGCAGAGGTTCAGGGAACATATAGTCAGGATCACGCCCTCTCTGCCAATGGGTATAATCTCGATTTCCAGTTGACGTCTGAAAAGGGCTAAAGAAAGGAAAACTGGTGTAGTGGACTGCTATGGTCGTGGGATATGATTCCTTCTCACCTGGGTAGTATTGATTCAACCAAGTACCTCTCAACCTCAGCCCACGCCATACTATTCCTAATATGGGGGAAACTATGCTGCTCCACCTTACAGGGTTGTTGTTTATAGTGATAAAAAACATGGCTGCTGTTAAACAGCTTGGGACTGACTAGCTGAAGGAACGCCTCCTCCCATATGTACCTGCCCAGACCCTAAGGTCATCCTCAGGGGTCCTTCTCTGCGAGCCCCTGCCAAAGGAAGTGAGGCAGGTGGCTACCAGGAGGAGGGCCTTCTCTGCTGTGGCACCCTGGCTGTGGAATGAGCTCCCTAAGGAGGTTTGCCTGGCACCTACACTATATTCTTTCAGACGCCAGGTGAAGACTTTTTTAGTCTCTCAGTATTTTAACAGTCTAGCAACTTATTTTTAACCTTGTTTTAAATTTGTATTTTAAATCTGTATTTCTGCACTGTTGCTGATTTTATCCTGGTTGAGCTTTTATATTGTACTTTATATCATGTTTTTATACTGTTGTTTTATACCTTGAATGGTTTTAATTTTTGTGAACTGCCCAGAGAGCTTTGGCTATTGGGCAGTATAAAAATGCGGTAAATAAATAAATAAATAAATATATGCAGCAGCCTCCCAAGCCCAGTCTGGTGGTTTCTCAAGAACTCCAACCGCCATCGATGCCAAAAAGGGAAAAAACTGAAAAAGAAAAATGCTGAAAAAACACTAAAAACTTGATAAATGAAGAGTCTTCCCAGTCTTACCCTGTCTGTAATCATTGATTATGATTATTAATTCGTGGGAGGAAAGTCTGGCTCAGGTTATTCATTTTATTTTATTATTAGCGTTTATACCATCTTGTCTGCGAAAATGACATCGAGTTAGTACAATGAAAAGAAAGTTGCTTCCAAATATGCTCTAGGACAGGAGCTTCTATGGCAGGAATCATACAGCCCTCTGAGAGTGACTCCCAAATGGCCTCCTGGAAGGCTATTTGCCACAAACTGACAGCACTTACCAGCACTTGCTTCTGCTTTTGATTCATTGCAGAACTGAGATCTGACTACTACACGAAGAATATTTCCTTTCCTGCTTTTCCATTAGATAACTACTAGGTGGCAGTGTGGTATAGCAAATAGCGCATTTACACAAATGGAGAAAGTATCTCTTTTGTTTTCACAAATAATGCCGCACTTTCTCCACTCTTAAAAAAAACTCACCAAAAGTGCTGTTTAAAAGCAGAAGTGAAACTGGAGGGTCATGTCATCTTCTAAAGAACTCATAAATAATTGCAAGTTGGAATTGACGAACATACAATAAATGCCTCATGTCGAAAAGCACTAAAAGTAAGAGAAAGATAGCAGTGGACTAGAGGAGGGGGAGTGAGAGTGGGGGTTGTTGGGAGTCCTGAATTAGGACTGGTTTTTTGTGATTTCCATATCTTTGTACAAGCCTGTAAAACCTGGAAGAAACTGAAGACTCAGCATCAGTCAATCAGCTTAAAGGTCAAGTTTGCAGGTGGACTTTATTGAATTATTGGGATGATGCAAAAGTCTAATTGTCTTGCCATTGCCAATTAGTGGTTTCATCATTTGTTCAGGGAAGTGTATATGAAGAGAGTTTTGGAGCTTTGTAACCAGATTAAAATATTCCCTCTCTACTGCTGTGAGCCCTGCTGTAATCTGTATGACCAAGTGTGTGAGTATGTTGGTGTAAATTTGTATTGCCATAAACTGTGTTATTTTCTATCAGTAAAATACTTTATTTTTGTACCAAACAAAACAGACTCTGTCTTGAAGTTAATTTGGTCTTTGCTGACTTTCATAGTTAAGAACCGCTGCTATTCTGCTAGTTCACTGGTATAGTGAACAAAAGGGTTTATAAATAATATATAACCCTCAAGAGGTTATGGGCCCAGTAACAGTCTGGACATAATTCTAGTTCTTAACAGAGGAACAGTAGGACCTGATAAGACAGAGAAGCCGTGTGTTGACTAATTGCCCTGGAGCGTTGCTTTTTCAAAAGAACGTTGGGATTTAGACAAAGGAAGAGGCTTTTTTGTAAAGCTTTTGTCTTGCAAAGTCACACGCTGTCTGATAGAAGGCTATTTTTGAATTTGAAAAGGGATTCTGAGGTTGTTAAGCCGGTCAGTTCCCAAAAAGGAAATTCAAATAACAAAAGGGTTGAAAAAACAACCAATTAGCAGTTATGGCACTTCAAATAGGAATGAATACACAAATGGAACAACTCACAGACACAAATTATATTACTTGGTCATTTAAGATTGAAATGAGTTTAAGGAACCAAGGGCTGTGGGAAGTGGTTACAGACCCACCCGATGAAGATTTAAGTGCAGCTGATTTGAGAGAGTGGAATCGAAATGCAGAGAAAGCTAAAACCTATATAATCCTCTGTATGAGGAATGATCAGCTATTCTATGTTAATAGAGAGGATGCTGTTCATGTGATCTGGACAAAATTGCGTGAAGTATATGTAAGAGATACAGCAGGTTCTCGAATAAATTTAACACGCAGAATGTATAGGACGATGCTAAAAGAGTCTGGAGATATTGGCAAACATTTGCAGGAGCTGAGAGAAATATTCCAAAGTTTAGCATCGGCTGGCTTGACTCTTTCAGAGGAAATGAAGTCTTATATTATTTTGTCTAGCTTACCAACGTCTTGGGACGTGTTGGTGACTACCCTAGAGGGAGTGACTGTCCGTAATTTAACCCTGAATTATGTGTGCGGAAAATTATTAGAAGAACAACAGAAAAGACATTCCAAGAGAGAAGCCGTGAGCTCAAACGGCAAGGCAGACTCATTTCAACAATGGTCTGGTTCTGAAGGGGTTAAGACCGGGACTGTGAAAAAGGAGGAGACTGAATCTGCTTATTCAGTTTCTAAAAAGCACAAGCCACAAAAAACAATTGTTTGCTGGAAATGTAGCAAAATTGGACATAAGAAGATTGACTGTAAAGTGAGATTACAACCTGAGAAAGTTTCTGAGCATCGCTGGAAAAATGCTTCTTGTTCAAAGAAGTCAGCACAGCTCGTTACAGCCGGAGTGAGCAAGATGTCGAAGGAGGAAGGAAACGGAAGCTCAGCTATCTGGCTGATAGACTCAGCTTGTAATTCTGTTATTTCTACTAGAATGGAAAGCTTCCTGGACTTCAGAGTCACGTCTAACAGATTTATTTTCCTTGCTGACGGCTCAAAGCAGGAAGTGAAAGGAGAAGGAATTTGCCATATTCCTGTCCTTAACGAAAGCTTTGCTAATGCTATTTTTGTTCCCAACTTAAGTCATTCTCTTTTAGGTGTGTCAAATCTAATGGAGAAAAAGTTCTCTGTCTCCTTTGAGGAGGGGAAATGTTTTATTTCCAGGCATGGAGAACTGAAGGGGACTGCCAGTTTAAAAAACGGTTTGTTTATCCTGGACAGGAGCCAAGGTGGAGAAGGAGATATTTCTTCAAGAGATAATCCGTCAGTTTTACTAGATTTAGATTCTTCTAGCAGGCAAACGCCTGTAGCAACTCAGACCGAGCCAGAAGACAGAGAGCAACAGGAGGAGGAGGTGCATATCCCCCGCAGGTCTCAAAGACAATAGGCTTGGAATACACGCTTGTAATGTGAGCTGTGAACCTAATTCTTATGCGGAAGTAAAGCAATTAAGTTCTTTTGAACGAAAACAATGGGAGTGTGCCATGGAAAGCGAATTACAGAGTCTTCAAGAGAACAAGGTTTTTGAAGAAGTTGTTTTGCCTCCGGGACAGAAATCTTTAACTTGCCACTGAGGAGAAGTTTTTAACAGCAAGCCGCTTGTAAACAGAGTTTCTTAGAAACTAGTCGCCAAGGAATTTAGTCAGGATAGGGAGGGACTTCAACGTCATTTTCTCTACTGTGAAATCATATGCTTTACTCTTTGTGCTTATTCTATGTAGTAAAACAAATTCAGCCTGGAGTGTCTAAGGGAATCTTAAGGTATCTCGAACCTTGGAGCACTGGAGAAATTTTTCTGCAGAGGTCAGATGAGAATTTTTGTGCTATTTTGATTCAAATTGGCATTGGCTGTGCAAATGATAGAAAAGCAACGTTGGAATGTTGATATTTGGAAGTAAGCCAAAATCATGGAAATTCCAAGAAGCAAGAGTTGTGTGGCGATTTACAAAAAGGCTAAGTATGGTGCTGGTGAGTGGTAAAGTTACTTGACTGATCCAGCAATAAAGGACTTTAAGGTCCCAGTGGTGAAGCCAGTGACTGTTAAAGTTTAAAACACATAGTCTACTGTGAGTCCCAGAATAATTTGGCAGACGTCTTTACAAAACCGTTAGGAGCCATCAAACATTGGGAGATTTGTGAAACGTTAGGTTTCAGGGAGGGCTAAAAATGTGATTAACTGTACAAATGTAACGTGGTGAAATAGTGGAAAACCCAAAAAAGAAGGGGTGTTGGGAGTCCTGAATTAGGACTGGTTTTTTGTGATTTCCATATCTTTGTACAAGCCTGTAAAACCTGGAAGAAACTGAAGACTCAGCATCAGTCAATCAGCTTAAAGGTCAAGTTTGCAGGTGGACTTTATTGAATTATTGGGATGATGCAAAAGTCTAATTGTCTTGCCATTGCCAATTAGTGGTTTCATCATTTGTTCAGGGAAGTGTATATGAAGAGAGTTTTGGAGCTTTGTAACCAGATTAAAATATTCCCTCTCTACTGCTGTGAGCCCTGCTGTAATCTGTATGACCAAGTGTGTGAGTATGTTGGTGTAAATTTGTATTGCCATAAACTGTGTTATTTTCTATCAGTAAAATACTTTATTTTTGTACCAAACAAAACAGACTCTGTCTTGAAGTTAATTTGGTCTTTGCTGACTTTCATAGTTAAGAACCGCTGCTATTCTGCTAGTTCACTGGTATAGTGAACAAAAGGGTTTATAAATAATATATAACCCTCAAGAGGGGTTAGCTGAAATAAATTATAAAAAGGATGGGATTAACTAAAATGATTATAAAAAGGATGGGATAAAATAAATAAAATAGGCTAAATATAAATATATGATAATATATGTGGGATGGGATGACTAAAGTTAATTAATGTTTAAAATGAAATACAAATTGTCTGATTAGGGTTAAAGGTGGAGAGATGCTAATGAAACAGTACATCTGCAAACTGAATTTTAATTACCCTATTTCTTCAATTCTAAGACACATTTTTTCCCCATATAAACATCTCTAAAAATGGGGTGCATCTTAGAATCGCGGGTGTGTCTTAGTTTTTTTTTTCTGTTGGTGGTACTGAAATTAGTGTGCGTCTTCCAATCGATGGCGTCTTCCAATCGAAGAAATACGGTATAACAATTTGGGAAATTAAGAAACTGCAGATGAAGAGCCTTTTTTTGGTTCTGGCTGTTGCCCCTTCTCTTGTGCAGCTCCCAATAGGTCACCTGACAGCCAATGTCACCCCTGAACTGAAGAAGGTTGTGTACCCCTAATATATGGGAATTGCTTTGAGTATGTGGGGATAAATGCTGTATATCAATGTTAAGCATTATTATTATTATTATTATTATTATTATTATTATTATTATCTACTACAACACTCACCTGCTAAAAAGGAGCACTCTGTTTCAGACCATAGAACTAATACTTAAATTCTAGAAAAAAATGCTGCCAGGGTTCAAACGTATCTGGAAAAAACTATCCTCTGAACTGAACTATCCTCTGAACTATCCTCTGAACTGAAGCTCGCCTATGTAATCCTTGATGCCCTTCTCTGGAGGGCACCTGTGTAGTCTTTCTTCATGGGACTAGGGTTAAGTACAGTCATTGGAAACAGGTGCCGGAGCTGAGCCTTGGAGCTTTTCTACACAAGGCATTTCCTACTCGTGATTGTTTACAGTTTTTGTAGACTATGTTGTGACCCTCCAGTTTCCCTTCTGTGTCTAAAGAGCACTTTTGGTGGGTTTTTATGGAGCAGGGAAACTGTGGTATTTATTTGTAAAAGTAAAAGAAAATGCTTTTTTCACTTATGTATTTGTGCTATTCTGCTATGCTACAGTGCCATCTAGGGGTCATATGGTGGAAAAGCAGGAAAGGAAATGCTCTTTATGTAGTCCTAAGATCTCAGTTCTGTGACAAAACCAAAAGTAGATACAGCACATTAACTGCCTCGTGTAGAAAAGCCCTGAGTCAGATGTGAACCAAATTTAAGCCTTGACCACCATCCATCTCTCAAGGAAGTGGGTGAGGTGTGACTAACATTCCAAATGTGGCTGTTGTATATAGAAATAGTCAAAGATGCATTATCTCAGGCTACCAGAGGAGGCAATAAAGAGCACAGCACACTGTAGGGGGGAAATACTAAAAGGCTGAATAAAGAAGTTGTTGTTATAGAGACAAAACAGTGTCAGCCTGTTTATAAGAAACCAGAGACAGAACAGTGTTTTTTTTTTAAGATTAGGAACTGTCTAACGGTCCTACCAAGGAACAAGACACACCAAGTCCAAGTCTAGACATGACTGTTGCATTTTATGGTTTCATGTTTTGTTTTGTGAACAGCCCAGAGAGCTTTGGGTATTTAGTAGTATAAAAATGAAATAAAATAATTAAAGAATTGGTAGGTTGTAATAGGAGAATGTGGCTCAGATTACCATACTGGGCATTCTTCTTTACATTGTGTACATTACCTTCCAAAGTTATTGTGAATATTAACAAAACAGAACAAAAAAAAATCATGAAAAAGAAAAAGAAACCATTACATTTCATATATAGGAACATCATCATTTCCCCCACATCAGGTATACTGTTCATTTTTTAAAAAGGGAGAGAATTATGCATAGGTTTCAAGAAAAGCAGACCATATAGCCATGTATTTATCCACTTGCAAGTCACGCCTATATAACACCCGTTCAAATGTTGATAGTATTGTTAAGTCCTCAGTCTATTGCATTATGGGAGGTGAATGTTTGTCCTTCCAACATGATAATATAAGACTTTTAGCTGTCATAAGGGCTCTGAAAATCCATTTGCACTGGCCGTGGCCAGATCTACACCAAGCAGGATATAGCACTATGAAAGTGGTATATGGTATGTGTCATGGGCCATTATTATTATTATTATTATTGTTATTATTATTATTATTATTATTATTATTATCCCACCTTTTGCCAAATGCTGGGGATCAAGGCAGCATTACAAAATTTAAAACATATACATTTAACAGTTGTCAGTGCACTTCAATACCGTTATAAAGCAGTAGTGTGGCTCCTGCCTCTTATATACTGCTTTCATACCTCTTCCATATTGCTGTATCCTGCTTGGTGTAGATCCCATGTGTTAAATTCCAAGAAGCCAGTAGGTAGTTTGTTTGTTTGTTTATTTGTTTATTTATTTATTTATTTATTTATTTAATTTATTTTAAACATGTATATCCCACCCTATATCAATAAGATCTCAGGGCAGCATACAGATAAAAGGAAAGGAACCTCTCGTGCAAGTACTGAGCCATTACTGACTCTTGGAGGGACGCCAGCTTCTGCTGACGTTTTCTTGGCAGGCCTTATAGCGGGGCGGTTTGCCGTTGCCTTCCCTGGCTGTTATTACCTTTCCCCTAGCTAACTGGGTACTCATTTTACCGGGAGGATGGAAGGCTGAGTCGACCCGAGCCGGCTGCCTGAAACCAGCTTCCGCTGGGATCGAACTCAGGCCGTGGGGAGAGTTTCAGCTGCAGAAACTGCTCCATTACCGTGCATACAGTATAAAACAGTAAATATACACAGCTAAAAAGAAAGTTTAGGAGAACATGCACATCATTGCATATTAAAGATTGTTTCAGTACAAAGTTTATCCTTATTATAACCTGCTCCCAAAAGGGGGCAACTACTGGGCACTGCCAAAACATATGAATGAAAGAAGCATTAGGTGCATTACATCTCCAACAGTTATGTATGTTAGAGAGACCCTTATTGAAAAGGTGTTGTGGAGTCCAATAAACCCGAACCAAGATTTTTTGCTGAGTAAGACGTAGCTTAAGATCCATTGATGCTTCAGATACAGACTCTAAGGCAACAATCCATTGATTAGGCAAAACAGGACAATCCAATCCTCGATTCCAATCCTGTCTTAAACCTTGGGTATCCTATTTATTTTCTACTACTAAATGCTTATATATATATGGGTCATGGGTTGACATGTCTGTTCAGCTGCTATAAGTGTTTCTAACAATAATGGAAGCTCTGAAGCTGTGAAAGCGGCCGGATCAAATCTAGATTCCAGCAAGTGTTGCAATTACAAGAATTGCCATTCAGCCGTGGTAGGTAAATAATATTTAACACGTAGATCAGAAAATGACAAAAACGCATCGTCTGGGGCCATTAATTGATCCAAAGTAAAACTCATCTTATCCATCCATGTCCTCCACAAGAACACTTTCTTTCCAATTCTTAATTTGGATTTCCCCATAAAGTCAATTTTGCGTGAGAGAATGGATCTAATTGTAATTGACGTGATACCACATGCCACACCTCTTTAGAAGCCAAGATTGTAAGAGGGGGTGTTATTTATTCCAATATATTGAGAATCAAATGCCATCCATTTGGGAAGAGGTTCTAACCATAAGGATTCCAGAACTGACCAGGGTGGCAAATCTAGGCGAACTAGTATCACTAGACTGATAGATAGGCCTGGTGGTACAAAGCAAGATCTTGAAAACCAAATCCACCTTCTTTAATTGGAAGCTGCACCCGTTTCAAAGATATTTGAGGTGATGAAGAACCCCAGGAGAATTTACGAAACAAAGCATTAAGTTGTTGAAAGTATTTGCCAGGTATAAGTAAAGGAATCCCACACATAACATAGAGAATTCGAGGCATAACGTTCATCTTAAGTGTGTTGACTTTTCCCAACAATCTCACTAAACAGCGTATTCAAATTTATTTTAATCCATTGAGATATATCTCTGGGAATGAGTATTCCCAGACAGGTAATAAAATCAGAGCATCCTTCAAAGTTATAAGGCCAGGCCTATTGGGTTGACACCGCAGTTTTGTATATAGCGTTGTCGCAAAATGGCTGCTCCAGGCATTGATGTTTTCGTTTCTTTCCTCTAGTTTTCAAGAACAAGGGGGAAACTGTCTTTCAGTGCAGACTGTGTTTACAAATCTCTTGAAGGGATTACACCTGGCCTCTTTGGATTGTGGCCTCTTTGGATTGTCACCCTGTATCCTAGGTTGCTGACACTTCACACGTCGTCTAGAAGCGCTGTTAGTTAAGAAGAGTTCACGGCTGTATGCGATCTCCTTGCCTATTGCACGGTGTAAGCGGTTTCTGGAAACATGCCATTTTATTGTTGCCAGGGGCCTGATGGATAATGATGTTTCCTGAAGTAAATGTGTTTTCCTTACTGAGAAATTGGTTCATTAGCATGAGGAAATGATCAAGTCACGGGGATAAGAAGAGTCGGTTTAGTAGTCATGGGCATAGAAACGATTTCCGATGTGACTGAGGAAGTGAGGTTAAAGTCTCCCAGCGGTGAAGAGAGGAGTTAAAAATGGAAGGGAAAGAGCTCCTGCCGTCTCCTTCATGCCTGCGAGGCGTTCCACCCTCCCTGAAACAAGCCATGTAATGCTATTAAATTGCACGCTGAGGAGAGCTAATAATCTGTTGCTACATTAAACATTATTATTTCCTGTATCTCACCAGTGGTTTTTATGAGTGTGCCACTGAGCCCACCTACAAGAACTCCGCTGCTATGTGA
Source organism: Elgaria multicarinata webbii (assembly GCF_023053635.1). Lineage (NCBI taxonomy): Eukaryota > Metazoa > Chordata > Lepidosauria > Squamata > Anguidae > Elgaria > Elgaria multicarinata. The sequence continues at coordinate 120,959,745 of NC_086175.1, read as the reverse complement.
AATATGAGCCATTTTAGTTGCAAAAAGCTTTGACTACCCAGACAATCCTATTTAACTGCAGCTCAGGTGACTGAAACTGGTTAAGTGGATGCACTTTCCTTCCGCTTCCTACTCGGCTTTGAAGAACTCTAGAAGTTGAACAAGGTTTACCGACGGCCATAAACCAGGAATGGTAACTTGTGGCCTTCTGGACGTTTTGGCCTACAGTTCCAATTAGTCCTAGCTAGCTGAGGAATTATGGGACTTGTTGGCCAAAACACCTGGAGAGCCAAAAGTTTACCATGTAAAACAATCAATCTTTGAGTCACAGGCTATGGGTAATATTCATTCATTCATTCATTCATTCATTCATTCCATAGCTAGATGGGGCGAAATCCTGGGGTGACCCCCGGGATCGTCCCTGTGCATCCACATGACGCACAGGGGATCCCGGGATCAGGGATGGATGATCCCTTCCTTGCCCCAGGATCTCGCCTTCCCCTTTAGCCCCAGTTTTTCCATGGTCTTGGGCTGAGCCCAAGACTGTGGAACATGTGGCGGGCGCTGCGGGTTTACCTGTCTCTGTGCAATTCCTCGCCTGGAGCTGGGAGCCGCACACGGGGCGCTGCGCCCATCAGGGGTGGGTGGGAGCGGGGAAAAGAATTAAAATTTTAAAAATTACTTACCTTTTGTTCAAGAGTGTTCATGCGCTGTTGGCTCTTTAATAATAATAATAAAAAAAGGCGAGCACGATGCCTCTCCTTCTGAGGTCGTCGCGTGTCGCAAGTAAACAGAGGAGGGATCTTGCGATAAACACAGCGCGAGATCTTCCCTCCTCCATCACAGGCTAACAGGTAGGACTAGGTAAGGCCTCTTTCATTCATTCATTTAAACCATTTTTATTCTGCCTTTCTGTTTCAATATGAGGCATTTAAAGAAACTCACAATCAACCTATGATCAACTTTACAAAGTACACAAGCAATCAAATATAAAGTAGCCCTGTTGATTTTAGTTCAAGGTATTGTAAAATGCTGACTTTCAGGAAAGGGAAAGGGTAAGGAATAGTAATAATGTGACACCTTTCTGTTTATGTACACTTAATATTTCGAAGGCCAATTCAAAGTGCTGGTATTAACATTCCAACCCCTAAAGGTCTTGGGGTTAGGTTACCTGAAGGATGGTCTCCTCCCATATATACCTGCCCAGACCTTAAGATAGTCTTCAGTGGTGCTTCTCCAGGTCACCCCACCAAAGGAAGTGACGTGGTTGGCTATTAGGATGGGGGCCTTTTCTGTTGTGGCACCTCGGTTGTGGAATAAGCTTCTCAGAGAGGCTTGCTTGGCACCTAATTTTTTTCAGTGCCAGGTAAAGGCCTTCTTCTTTTCCCAGGCATTTTAGTCTTTCAGGTTCTTCATTTTAAATCTGTTACTGTACTTTAGGGCCAGATCTACACTCTTTGCACTGCTGCTAGGTTTTATTAGTTTTAAACTTTTAAATAGAATTTTATCATGCTGTATTTTAGAGTTTTAATTGTTGTGAACCACCCAGAGAGCTTCGGCTATTGGGCAGTATAAAAATGAAATAAACAAATAAATAAATAAAATACATTTAAATGCATATATTTTATATGGAAAGCTACGCCTTCTATTCACTGCTTGATGGTGCCAGCTTTATTATGGAAACTAAGCTTTCAGAAGAGGGGTGAGTTTGTGCAGCAAAACACACTTCTGGTCTACAGAGCTTTGTGCGATCCTCCAGGTATACTGCCCCCCAAAACTGTATAGGGCAGGCATTGAAAGTACGTGAATTGTGCCTAGGCAGTCTCCCTTGCTCCTTGTAGCTGTGTTTCTCTGTCGTCAGGCATCAGGGCAAAGTAACCTGTGTGTAGATTGAGAACTTCAGGTATCAGACAACACATAAGTAAAACATTTTTTTAACAATTACAAGAGTGCACTGCAAGCAAGGCCTGTGCACACATTTAAACAATATAAAACAATTTGTGTTGTTTCATTCATGTTCCGTATATGTATTGTGCACACATTTAAACAATATAAAACAATTTGTGTTGTATTCATTCATGTTCCGTATACGTTACAGCCCTTTGAAGAAGGCCTGCTGCATCTGCATCCTTCTCTGGAGGCCATCTCAATGGCTCCCTCAATTCAGCACTTATTGCTTGAGATATTGTGATGTGCCTGGGCCCACCCAGCACACCCCTTGCGCACGCCTATGCTCTCCTTCTGCACCTTCCACTCTCTGGGTGGTCATTTCGGGGCCTGTCTTGGCCCAGTCCTGGATTTTGACCCCAAGTTCCAGGCCTAGATGCACCACTCTTACACTGCTGCTGAACATGTGGTTGCCAGAGGTGTGGCTGTCCAATGCATTGGCATCAGGAGCATGGCTAGTGGGTGCATATCCACTTCCCGCTCATGTGTTCACTGAATAATAATAATAATAATAATAATAATAATAATAATAATAATATATTTATTTATTTCTTACCCGCCTCTCCCTTTGGATTGAGGCAGGGAACAACATTAGTACAGGAATCAACACATTTTAAAAATTCTTGATTTTACATTGATCTGGGTAGGCCTTCCGGAAAAGGCTAGTCTTTAAAGGGTGAAGGGTGCGGGGTGGTTGTTTGCATTCTCCTTTTGTTCAGTGGCATATAATGAGACTCAATTTTATTTGTTAACAAGAGCCCTTTTCCACTCATTATGTTGGATGCTGTGTGTATGTCTGTGTGTTTGTGTACGCATGTGTGATTAATTTGTGTGCACAGTCCCTGATTCCTCCCTCAGGACCAAGGGTGAAAAACTAGATGTTGAAGATCAGGTTCACAGAAAAGGTGATTTTCAAGGAGGTATACAGTCTGGGCTAGGTTTGCATGGCAACGAAAGAGCTTTCGCTGTTCTTTTCAAAAGGCTGCTACTGCTATATTTTATCGCACCCCCAGCCTGCGTTTTAATAGTTGCACTTCTAGCAAAAGAGTCACTAAGCAGCATGTCTGTCTCCTGACTACTATGTAGTCTTTTTATGCTGGTACATCTATAAAACTCCATCTCATCTAAATTTGCCTCATGAGGCTGAAGTAACCCCTTTCTCTTGAAAAACAATAATAAAACACAGTGGGATGCAAAGCCCTGTTATGAAGATCGCACTGCTTGCCTTAATCATTCACCATGAAGAAAACACGTTCTGCTAAAATATATTAGAAGATGGCATTCTGGGGTGATCGGGTGGGTGGGAGGGAATTAGCAGAGAAGCAAAGGAAACCGCAATGCCTCTTTTTGACAATGCCTACCTTTTTTTTCCTTGGGAGTCCAGCAGATTCTGCTATTTGGGACGTTCATTAAAACGCGGACCGTACTGGTGGTATAATGCCTAGCTGACTGCAAAAGGCCTCCATTGCCCTAAAGAGGCTGTAATTGGCCAAACGGCTTCAAATGTCTTGCTTGGGCTCACCATAGTACATGTAAAAATTAATTACCCAGCAAGCAGCTGTGTTGCTTCCAAAGCGAGGATGTCAACATTCTTCGCCTTTCCAAATGGTACATTCTAGCCGGGCGCTAGATATGAGCCTTGCCATGAATGTGATTTGTGAGGCTCATTAATGAAGTTGTAGACCTAATTGACTTCTCTTTGCTTTATGACAATATAAAAAAAAAGAAGGGGAAAAGGTCTGCAACAGTGAGGATAATTCTTCTCAACTTCTTTGATGCTGCAGGTCTCGGTTTAAAAACAAGACTGAAGTACAAAGGGCATCTATATGTTTTTCCCTCTGCTGATAACAGCAGATCCCATTGGATTGGGGCTGTGGCATGATAAATCCCCCCTGTCAGTATGTGCTGGATCCAAATTGGGTCAAAATCGAGACTTTGATCCAAATTGGGACCTCCCAGGTCTGCTTTTAGAAGACAAAAATTACATTGGGATATCTAATCGCAAATCTCCCATATAATGTGAAGAAAAAGGCTTTTAAAATGCTTGCTTTTCTCTACTCTTAGGCTTCCTGCATTGGTACAGTCTAATTGTCCTCTGATCTGATTAGAATTATCCTCTATTTTGACTTGTTCGATGATTACGCTGCATGGGAGTGAGCTCTGGGGGGGATCTACACTATTGCTTTTAAAGTGCTTTAAAGCACGTTGAAAACATTTTGAAGACTGTATATGCAGTGTGTCCAGGGCCGCAACAGTTGTCAAAACTGTTATAAAGCGCTTTAAAGCAGTAGTGTAGATCCCCCCTTGGTTTCACACAGTGCCCTGTCTTTGTAGAAATCAGAAATCTGTTGGAGAGGTTTATCATTCTTATCATATTTATTTCCTTTATGCCTTTAAACATTTTAATAGAAACAACAACAACACCCCCTCGATTGGTACATAGGCTGCGGCAGAAGCCATCATTCGTTATTTGCAAATAGCTGAAATTATTCTAGGGTACTTTAGAAATATGCGAGGTGCCAGTGTAGAGGCCCACAACCTAAATTTTAAACAAGGAGACAAATGGAGATGTGAGAAATATGGGGGGGGGGGGGGAGAAAATACTTCACTAGCTGGGATAAACTGGAACCTAGAAAAGAATTACACACACAACGGCCAACTTAAAGATACTGTGGGGCATCATAATAGATCTCAAGAGGGAAATGAAAGAGAGAAGAGATGAGTTTTTAATTATTCCTTAAAAAAGGATGCCCTAGAGGGTGGGAGTGCTAATGGATAACTGTCACTATGTTTTGAGAGTAGGAATAGCAGAGAACTTTGGGGCAGTATAGAAATACAATAAATGAAATGAAACCAGGCACCGCTCCTTCACACAAGGAGGCATTAACCACACACCTTCGGCCCACTCAGCCAAGCCATGCCAGCAGCCTCAATTAACCATGAAGGTCAGGAATCGAGAGGGTTCACGGTTGGCCACACGGCTGCAAATGCCTCGCCCATGTCATCAGGCTGCATTAGCTGAAACTGACCTCACCAAATCCAGCTGGATGGGGCACTGGACACCTCACATGGTTCTGCTATGATAGGGTGACCATATTTGGGAAACCAAAAAAGAGGACACCTAGTGTGTGTGTGGGGAAGCAGCTTTCTGAGTCCTGCAGAAAGTACGTTATTCCCCCGCCACCTTAAAGAACCCGATTGGAGTGGAGGAGGGGAAAGGATTTCATTCTGCACCACCACCATCCACTCCAATTGGGGCCTTTTCTATAATGTCCACGAATGACCCACTTTCCCCTTTAAGACCTCAATTGGAGCTCGGGGTGGGGGAATGATGTGCCTCAAGAAAGCATGTCATTCCCTCCTGCCATGCTAATGGCAGCCTTAAAGAGGAAGGTGTGTCATTCCAGGACATTATTGAAAATTATAGAAAATCCCCCCTGACACCATGGAAAGAACAAAAACCAGGACAAATCCGGGGAAATCCTGACAGTTGGTCACCCTATGCTATGACAGTTGCATCTAAATTGCTTTGGAGCCAAATGACTTCATCCTCAAAGTGCAACGAAAAAGCATCACAGTGGGCCTCTGAGGACTCTAAAGAAGTTGCCTGTGGGGTTAGCTGACTCTGAGCCGTCTGAAGAGCTCTACTGGGTAGCTACTGTTATTACCTATAAAGCCCTATAAGGCTCAGGTCCACGTTATCTGAAAGACCGTATTCTCCCATATGAGCCTGCCCATGCTCTGAGATCTTCTGGGGAGGCCTTTCTCTCAGTCCCACCAACATCCCAGGCATGCCTGATGGGTACATGGAAGAGGGCCTTCTCGGTGGCTGCTCCAAGGCTCTGGAACTCCCTTCTCTGGGAGGCTAGGCTGGATCCCTCTGGGCTACACTGTTGGAGGCAGGCAAAAACTTTTTTGTTCTGGCAGGCTTTTGGAACTACTCTGGACCTGTGTTAATGTATTGGATTCTCCCCCTCCCTTTTAATCTGTTACTGTTTTAAACATTTTTTTAAACAAGTTTTTAATTTTACTGCAGGTTTAATTCTATTTTAACTTTAGTAAATTTATATATATATGCTTTAATTGTACATGTTTTAATCTTGTAAACTGCCTTGAGTCCCAGTACTGGGAAAAAGGCGAGATATAAATAATAATAATAATAATAATAATAATAATAATAATAATAATAGATGTAATAGGGGCTGTGAAATAAGACTTTTTTACAACCTGCACCGCCATATGGTAGGCACGATAATGTGCTTTAAGCAGTGTTTGATCAGTTTCAGAGAAAGAGGTCCATCACCTGTACTCTAGTTGCAATACGGATGACTACATTGCTTGTAACTCTGCAGAATAATATGGGCCAAAATGAGTCCTACAGCACCAGAAAGAACCTTCGGGACTAGGGACATTACAAGTACCCGACTGGATCTGGGAGTCCGGAGGATCTGCCTGCACCCACCCCACCCTGGACTCAGTCGTGTGCTCCCAGCACAAGTGCGGACCCCCGCCCAAGCGTGAACGTACATTAGTCATTGGCATGGGGTGGGGGGAGAAGGGTGATGTCATGTATACCCGTACTGCGCCGGTGTTGGGAGCAGGTGACGCAGGGAATCAATCAGAAACAGATTCTGATTCAGAAGATGCCAAGCCAGTGGGGGAGGAAGTTCACACGGGAGAGCCTCCAGCTGTGAATGCGCCCCTCCCAGAGTCTGTCTCCTCAAGGCCAGATCTTATGCTCTCAGGAGACAGGGAGTCAACTTCTGGGGGTGAACATTCCAAAACATTACTGGATGCTAGTAATCGCCGGAAGTTAAAACGTTCAGTGAGATTAGCAGCAAAGAGACAGTCAGAGAGATTGTGTGAGAAGGCATCTACTCTCCCTCCTCCGATTTTGGAATCAGGAATGAGATCCCGAGGTGGGGGGTGCACTTATATGTTAAGTTTGATTATGTTATGTAGATATGATATTATGTATTCAACATTTACTCAACATTTATGTAGTATGTTGTTTTCTTTAATTGTAATGCTGTATGTTTAAGTATTGTAGAAAATAAAAAAATTATATATATAAAAAAAATACTCTCCCTCCTCCACCTTGAAGCTTGGGACATTTGAAAAGCCTTTTCTTTCCTTTGAATGGTCAATTGTTTTGCTTAGTTTGCATAGCGTTGCCTAGAGAAGATTTTCCCATAAAGGTGCCTAGTCTGTGTTACCAATGTGTTAATTGTTTGCAATAAAGCTTTTTGGATTAGCCTAGGAACTTTCCTTGGTTTTTACTCCTTTGGGACGCTTGAGCAGCTACAGCCCACGACAGGTAAAATTTATGGAGGCTCCTGAAATTGAAGCTGATTGGTGGGAGGACAAATCCAGGACAAATAAAAGGAAGTACTTCTTCACACAGCACATAATTAAATGATGGAACTCACTACCACAAGATGTAGTGATGGCCACCAATTTGGATGGCTTTAAAAGGGGGTTGGATAAATTCCTGGAGGTGAAGGCTATCAATGGCTCCTAGCCCTGATGCTTGTGTGCTATCTCCAGTATTTGAGACAGTAAGCCTGTGTGCATCAGTTGCTGGGGAACATGGGTGGGAGGCTGCTGTTGCACCATGTCCTGCTTGTTCATCCCTTGTTCATACTTGGAATATTGTGTACAGTTCTGTGGAGTACTGTGTATACAACACATAGTTAAACTATGGAATCAGCTTTCACAAAATGTAGGGATGACCACCAATTTGTATGCCTTTAAAAGGTGATTGGACAAATTCCTGGAGGAGAAGGCTATCAATGGCTAATAGTCCTGATGGCTATATGTTGCCTCCAGTATCAGAGGCAGTAAGCCTGTGTGCACCAGTTGTTGGGGAACATAATTGGGAGGGTCCTGATGCACACACATCCTGCTTGTGGGTTTCCTATGGACAGCTGGTTGGCCACTGTGTGAACAGAATGCTGGACTAGATGGACCCTTCGTCTGATCCAGCAGGGCTCTTCTTAAGATTTTGCGCTTTATGTTTTAAGCATAAAATTGTTTCTCTGTGTTCAGAGAATAGGCCCTTTCTGAACATGAGTGGGTGGGGGAAATTTAGCGCAAGTAGGAGGGGTATAGAGCCCTGGCTCTATTCTTCTGAAGGACAGGCTGTTGCCTGAATGCCAGAGCTACCTCAAAAACCAGCACATTTTCCAAACGCACAGGAGCACAACATGTGTAACTTAGGGATGTAGCAAAGGTAGTGGAGTACTTTTGTAAGGTAGTCGGCGGGGAGCAACAGAGACAAGATCAGAGCTTTTTCAGAAAAGGTGTTTTGTTGAGAAACTATAACAAAAAAGCCACGGATTGTGAACAGCTGAAGGCTCCCCGAGATAAAGGAGTGTTAGAAAGGTAGGAGAAGTAAGATCGTGAGCCAAAGGAAAATGATTGCGAGGTGTTGAAATGATTAAAGTTTGGAAGCTGGCATGAGAGAGTGATGAGTGAGTCATACCTTTCCTTCCTTATGCTCTGGCTGAAACACAACAAGGGGGAGCAGGAATCCTTAATGTCAGGGTAAATACAAAAAGGCTTCACTGGTGGATTCCACTGGAAGTGGCAGTGTACAAAAATGCCACGCAAAGTCACGATTTCAGATTTGGTCAGGTTACATTTACGTCAACAAGATTTCTTCTGGAGTCACCTAAAAGTTTAGAGGTTCACAGGTTCACAGGTTCAAGAATGGGCACATATGGGCACATAGCCAAGGGCTAATCAGGCAGAATGTCTGAAGCCACATCCATTGCATGACCCTATAGGGCTGCCTTCCTGCTCCGCTCCAGATGTTTTGGACTACAACTCCCAGGATTCCTGGCTGTTCGCCATGCTGGCCAGGACCAATGGGAGTTGGAATCTAAAACATCTGGGGAACACCAAGTTGGGGAAGGCTACCACAGGGTGTCCTTTGGAATCTCATTTGTGAATCTCTCTGGATTCAGGGAGTCTAAAACAATTACAGCATTAGAAAAAGAAAAGAAATAAAACTGTACTGTGGTCCTGAGATTGCAAATTTCAGGTGAACAAAAGAAAGGAGGAGATTTGACCTCTTGGTGTTTGTGTGTGATCAATTCTCCTTAGTGAGTATTTTGAGGTATTTTTTCCCTTTTTCCCTTGCCTTAAATGATGCCACTTTGAAAAAATTAATAAAGTCTGTTTTTATTCCCCACATATCTTAGCGATAGGAGGGAACGTTAAGTCCCCCATTTTTTCAGAAGGAAAGACATAGATAAGATTTACAGGAACCAATGCTTGGTAAAATAATTATAACTAGGTTAAATGCTTGGGCTTAATTTGGGGGAAAGTACCAATAGGCCTTGGCAATCAACCACTTCTGTATTTGTGTCTGCTTTGCAGGTCCAAATGGAATTATTGAGTTAATTAAAATTTCTTGTATCTGAGGCTAGAATGTTGTAATCCCCCCCCCCCCCCCGATGAAGACCATGTGGGTTAAAATGCGTTTGGGATAGTTGCATGTTTTATGTTTGTGGACTATTTAGTTTGTATTTTAATTGTATGTATTTGTTAAAGAATTAAATATTTACATTACCAAGTGTTTTTAATATTTTTAATGGATAAATTATTTTATTTTAGTATGCATAGCTCCATTTGAACTTTGAACATTGTCTCATATCATTTTTCTTAAACCCTTTTTGTTTTCTCGTGTGTGTGTGTGTGTGTGTGTGTTACAGGACTTGTGAGGACACCTAAAATCTCAGGGTTCTCCATAGCCAACTGATGAAAGAGAGAGAGAGAGAGAGAGAGAGAGGGAGTTGCCTGACTGAATTAGGAAATGGAGAGAGATTCTTCTCCCAGGCATTTAACAGCATTTAACAATGCTAAGTTTGTTTGTTTTTAACAGACCCTAGAATTGTTGTTTTAAATGGATACCGTTGTTTTTATGTTTTTGGTTTTAAATGTTGAATACTTTTTAATGTTCACTGTTTTTAACTTTTGTAAGCCGCCTAGAGAGCTTTGGCTATGGGGCGGTATATAAATGTAATAAATAAAAAAATAAAACATGAACAATTCCAAGCGGCCCTACACTGGTGTATGGAGCAGCTTTCCCCAACTGATTTAAAGTCTGATTTCAAGTTGAAGAAACAGAAGAAGGGACGAAAGGAGACTTGACGTTACCCATCAAAAGTTAGCAGTCTGGACAACAGACTGAGCAGGTACACGGGTCACAATTTACCCCTCCATGGTGAGATGAATTGAATTTCTATTAAAATTATAGATCGTTTTTCTAAATTTGCATTTATACATATACATGTGCATGTGCAAATTTAATGCAAGTTGGTGTCCTCTTTTGTCCTCTTTTTTGGTGATGCGTTTCCTCTTTTTTTGATGATGTATAAGTGGCCACCCCTACATTTACCACAGGGTTCTTTTTCTTTTAGAAACAGCATGATTTATTTATTTATAGCATTTTTATACCTCCCAATAGCCGAAGCTCTCTGGGCGGTTCGTGATTGCTCTGAAAGTCTAGAGGTCTCCATACTGAGAAGATCCAGCATCTAGAATGCACCTGTCTCGGGATATAGAGAAATTTGTTCACTTGGTCAAGCGTTGATAACCTAACTGAAAACCATAGATTCCAATTCACAATTTCTCTGGCATCTTGATAACTTTACTTAAGGTTTAAATTAAAACAATGCAAACCCTTCAAGCCTGATTCAAATGTATCCCTATGATCATCTCTCGGGGTAGTCGGTGTTCGCTTTTATATTTCATTCTTTGAAATGGAAATGTCTGTGTAATGCTTCATTTAAGATTCAGCACAATCATCCTTGCTTCAGTAATTTTCATATTAAATTACGACTATTAGTGTTCATTCCTCACCCTAAAGGGACCCAATAAAAATCACCCGACTTAATGAAGTTGTTTTCGACAGCAAAGAGACCTCGTTTACAGGAGTACATATAATACTGTTAAAATGAACTGGAACCAGCTGCCTCTAGAATGGGATGTCCCAAAGCTATAACTAGAACCATAAACATTTGTGCTGCTAATCCTAATCTATTCATTTAACCTTTGTAACAGCAACATAGCTCCTGATTACTTTTATTTGTTTTAAAGGCTTGTAGGCATTCAAAATTGATATGGAAATATTCACAAAAGATTCACAATGGAATTGTAACTTCAGTCTGTTTTTTCTCACTCTCTATATGGATTAAAAAAAAATCCCTAAAAGAGTTAACAAGAGTTATCTTTCATAGGACCGTCATGTGTTCTGTTCTTCCCAATTTGGAGTAACTGCAAATTTAGTTCAGCTTCTGGCAGATACACAGAAGAGATGGTTGCTATACAGATTGTATGGCAGAATGAGCCAGCTCTACTTGTAAGCCAAAGCGTCTGATCAGATTTAATTAAGATATGCTATCCTAACTCCCTCTTTTTTCCATTACACCTAGAGGGAGGTGAAGCAAATCTCTTCATTTTGGTCATCCCTGCTCAGGGGTTAGGTCCTGCAGAACGCAAGACAAATAAAAGCTGGAAACGAGAGCACAGTTTCCCTCCCCAGGAAGCAGGAATAAAGCAATATGGGGATGTTTTGTGCACCATAAAATGGAGACAATATGGACCATCTGGTACTGTTTGATGGTGTCACAAGCGTACGATGCTAGCAGCAGGGTGTAGGTGTAGGTGTTCAGGTAGGTGTTCAAACCAATGAAGTGTAGGTTTTGCTGACAATTATCCAGGCTTAACAAAGGGCAGAGTGTTTATTTGAGAAACCATGAAAGCAAACTGAAATCTGGGAAGAATGCAATTAAAACAACTAGCAACCTCTTAATCCCATTTCCACCTTCCTAATTCCCTCTTCCCTCCACCAACTTCCTTCTTCCAACTGTCAACTGACAAAATACCCCCCACAACTGTAATTTCATGCTCCTGTCCCCCTTTCCACTTACCTTAATATTACATATGCCAATCAATGTTCTCCCCAAACTCCTCTATGCACATATCCCCAACCTGTGTTTTACTTCCCCCCCCTTTTAAACTTTGCTTGGGATGGCCGTATGTCCTCTTTTAAAGAGGAGAGTCCCCTGTCTGAAAGACTGCCAGAGGCCCACCCTCTATATGAAAGTCATCCTTTATTTGAAAGTCTGGCCTGTCCAATTCCAGTTTAGAGATAAAGAATCATAAAAACTTCTGCCCATCAACAGCACCTGGACAGGTAGGTACACAGGCCACCTGGTCACAGCTTTCTGCACTATGGTGAGCTGTACTGTATTTCGATTAAAATTATAGTAAATAGTTCTAAATTTGTATCTCTACATATAGAGCTCCATCACACCTACTTTTTTTTTCCTGGTGTGCATCTGTGATTTCCACCTCCGTTTCATTAGCGTGTCAAGCACTGGTCACTTTCACATGCGTGCGTTGTTGCACTATTTTGCCTTGTTTACCTTTTCACCTGTGCTGGCTCACACTGCATGTATCTCCACTCTACCCCGCCCCTTCTCTTTCCCTCTCTAGTTCATTGGTTCTTGTGGTTGATGGACATTCTGATGGACAGGAGCACCTCCCCCACCCACTCTGGTTTTGTTGTCTAAAGTTTAGCGATTTAGGCTTTAGCTAGACCTACCTGCTATCCTGCGATGGAGGAGAGAAGATCTCACGTTGTGTTTAACACGAGATCCCTCCTCAGTCTACACGTGACACGTGACGACCTCAGCAGGAGAGGCGTCGCATCCACCATTTTTATTTTTTAAAGGACCAGCAGTGCACAAACTCTTGTGCGCAAAGGGTAAGTCCTTCTTAAAATTTAACTTACTTTCCCTGCTCCCCCCACTCTATCCCTGATGGGTGCAGTGCTCCTGAGGAGCGCTGCGCCTTGTGCGCGGCTCCCAGCTCCTCGCGAGGAATCGCACAGAGCCAGGTCAACCTGTGGCAACTGGCCACACGTTCCACGGTCTTGGGCTCAGCCCGGGACCGCGGAAAAACCGGGGCCGAAGGGGAGGACTATATCCCGGGGCAAGGGAGGGATGATCCTTCCCTGATCTCGGGATCCCCTGTGCATCATGTGGACGCACAGGGACGATCCCGGGGTTGAAACAGGTGGATGATAAAGCAATGAGAATGGAGTTGGAGCAGTGAAAGTCCTTTTCTGGAGGAGAACTGCCCCCCATTCTCCTTTTTAGTCAGCAAGACTGACCTTCAACACACACGCCCCCAAGACCAGACGTTCTGCGACATAGCGCGAGGCCAGCAATACACGGGCATGGAAGGGTGGTTTTATCCCGCATGGAGAAAAAAATACCATACTTCCCCTGGTTTAATGCGTTTTAGCTGTGCACGTTATTTATTGTTTTATACTGTTTGATTTTGTCTGTACGCTGTCCTGAGAACTCAATGATATAGAATGGGATACAAGTGTTTTAATAAATAAATAAATAAATAAATAAATAAATTGGACACCTCTGAGAATGTGAGGTGGTGCGCCACAGCATGGGTTGACAACTTGAGGTTCTCCAAAAGTTTTGGCCTACAAGTCCCATGATCCCTCACCATTGGCTCTATTGGCTAGGCCTTATGGGAGTTATAGGCCAAAACATCTGGAGGGCCTCAAGCAGCCCCCCTCGCCCCATGCTCAATCATTCTTGGTACTGTCCTCTCATGCCTGAGGCCTCTGCCACACCAACCCCTTGCCATGCTGGAGACCTTGAGTTTATATATACAGTATATATACCTATGTCGAGAACTTGTGTCCTTGTTTTGTTGTGACAATGTTTCTGCCCCAGCTGGCACCTGGTGTTCTGTTCACAAGAATTGAGACTCACTGAGCCTCGTCTGCTTTGACTTTCTGCCCCACTTATTTCCAATTTGGCTTATCCTAGAGCATGTCTACACCTTAAGGGTGTAGAGGGAGGGAGGGGGGAGGATCACGGACTTACCTGCTTCCGCGATCCTCCCCCAGCAACTTGCTGGCTGCGCGACATCCTGGAAGGAAAGAGGGACGTCGCGACCACCTCTTTTTTCGGGCAACAGGAGAAGGAGTGCAATTGCGCTCCTCTGCAAAAGTGAGTTTAAAACCAACAAACAACCCCCAAACCCTCTCCCCGATGGGCACAAACTGCTCATGTACAGCTTTGTGCCCATTTTAAGAGCCCCGCTACTCATAGGGAGGAAGGAATGACTTGGGAGCAGTGGCCACACGGCCCGTGCTCCTCAGGATGGTCCCAGGACTGCGGAAAACCCAGTTCCTGATATCCGAGGGAAAGTCCCTGGTCGCCCCGGGGTTGTGCACGGGATCCCCTGTGCATCATTTGGATGCACAGGGACGATCCAGGGATGACCCCAGGATATAAGCATGGCATACACATGCCCTTAGCTCTCAGAATCTGGCCACCAGGAGGAAAATAACAATGTTTATTGCAAGGCTTGATGGAATCTGGATGGTTGGGCTAACTTATTATGAACAGAGTCACATTAAGTGTGGGAAAATCCAAAGTACTTTCGATGAGGACTTGTTTTTGTACATTGTTTTAAATTATTATTTCCGGAAAACAAAACTTTGGCTTCTCTCCCTTCCATCACTCTATATTCTCCGATGCTACAGGGATTGGCAGTGGGACCCTTGCTGAGCAATGGACCTTGACCATTGCCCAATGATGCCGACTGCTAATGCTGTCTTTGCCTCCACCTCAATGGAGGCTGGTGGCTCTGATGTCAGTAGGCTGGTGAATCCGCTCCGGGTTTCAGTCAGAACCAGTCAGAACTCTAAGGAGCTCTTAAAGTCCTTCTACAACTTCATTGGCTGCCAGTCCAGGTCCGAGCCCGATTCAAAGTGCTGGTATTAACATTCAAAGCCCTAAATGGCTTGGGGCCAGGTTATTTGAAGGAACGCCTCCTCCCATATGTGCCTGCCCGAACCTTAAGATCATCCACAGGGGTCCTTCTCCGTGAGCCAAAGGAAGTGAGGCAGGTGGCTACCAGGAGGAGGGCTTTCTCTGCTGTGGCACCCTGGCTGTGGAACGAGCTCCCCAGAGAGGTTCGCTTGGCACCTACATTGTTTTCCTTTCGTCACCAACTGAAGACCTTTTTATTTTCTCAGTATTTTAACACCTAATTTAACTTAAATTTAAACTCTGCTGTTTTAATTTCATATTTTAACCTATATCAATTTTTGCAGTGTGGTTTTATCCTGGTCGTGCTTTTTATATTGTATTTTGTATTTGTGTTTTTAAATTGTTGGTTGTTTTATTATGCGCTTCATGGTTTTAATTTTTGTGAACTGCCCAGAGAGCTTCGGCTATTGGGCAGTATAGAAATGAAATAAATAAATAAATAAAGCAACTTGGATAGCTCCTTTAGAGTTCTGTCTGTTTCTGACTGAAACCTGGAGCGGATTCATTGCCCCAGTGACATCGGAGCTTCCAGCCTCCACCTCTCCACCTAATGATGAGCAATTCGCTAGTCTGTCTCTCAAAATAAAACTATGAATATGAGTAAGAGATAATGGAATTGGAGCAGTCATTTGGCCTTTCATTTTGGCCAAAAAGCAAGTTTGAGGGATAAGACACACATGCACGAAACAGCTACTTCTTCTTGTTTGACGAAGAGGGTTCATTTTCACATGACGGAGAAAATTCAGAGTAAACAGTGCAATCTCCTGCAGCCAACGGGAAGTCTAAGCTCAGCAATCAACAGCAAAACCATAGGCTGCAATTGCCTTTTCATTTGTCTGGTGCCTTAGGATGATCAGAAACTCTTGTCACTCATAAATGGAGAAGAGAGAGGCCCTCCAGAACTCCAGAAGTATTGCTACGGGATTTGTTATCTTCCTAGTGATCTATGAGCGATCGCTTTGATAAAGTCTGCGAGTTACATAGCAAAACCAATTTAAGAAAGGAGCATCATCAAAACTTTTTTCCTGTTTCTTTTTTAGGAGCTCGGAGGGGAAAAAAATAAAATAAAATAAATTAAATATCCTTCCCCTTCCAGCCATTATTTCACCAGCGACCGTCTGGTGTGTAAACGCCAGTGAATGACATTTTTACTTCTACGGGCCACAGACAGTTTATGGGGTTTAGTTCAAGCTCCCTTACCGCCGTCTCCCATCTGAGAAGGAGATAGCGCCTGGCAGTTTACGAGATCAGGGCTAATCCGACAGCGATGTGAAAGATGTGGCCAATGGTCTTGGTAGTAGCGAACGTAACCTGTTCTGTCTGTGCTGACAGTTTAAGTAAGCGACTGCAGGACAGCATTCTTTTGGACAATCCTCATCAAATGAAGCTAGAAGGCTTTTTTATTTTATTTTTTTATAGAAACGCTGGTAGTTGCCATTTATGACAAAAAGCCAAAATAAAACTGGGAACAGCCTGGGGTTCCATAAGGGCCCCCAAGAGGTTCCTTCTGGGAAATCGTAAGCGCAGTGAAGTTTGTTTTCAGGCTGGTGGTTACTGCTAGTTAAACCATGACAGGATCAATTTTTATTCTCCTCTTTATGGCACTCTGGGGGTGGCTCTGCACTATTTCATCATGTTTTATTTGTGCGTAGGCCTCACTCCAGGCCAGTGGTTCCTTGGACTTTGCCCTGAGTCACAACGGCGTAGTCGGAGGATACATGTGTCCAAATAAATAATTTGGCCTGAGGGACTATGAATCTGTGAGGGGGCAGCGGGGCAGGGCGCCCGACTCAAATCCATGCTCAGAAATGCCACCGGCAAAGTGGCTTTGAGCCAGTCGCTGTCTCTCAGCTGAATCTGCATCGCAGGGGTGTTGTGGGAATTGAATTGGGGAAGGAAAAGGTTGAAGATGGGGGAGGAGGTGATTAGATAGGTCATTAGATAGGGAAGAACCCCTGGCACGGTGGTAGAGCTGCTGCTTTGCATGAAGAAGGTCCCAGGTTCGAATCCCAGCTTCTTCACTTAGGGCTGGGAAAGATCCCTGCCTGAAACTCTGGAGAGCCACTGCCAGTCAGTATTGACAATATTGGGCTAGATGGACCAATGGGCTGACTCAGTATAAGGCAGCTTCCTAGGTTTCTTATGAATTTAGCTAGGCACAGTTGACTGCCATCCTGCTGTCCAGGGCTGATGGATGTCAAGGGTCAGTGTGGTTGGGCAACTGCGAGGGCTGATACCTTAGCAGGGTTCCACTGACAGCCCCCTGGAGTTTTGTGGTCCTCCTCTTCACCACTGCAACCTCGTTGCAGATGAACAATGGATATGCTGAGAAAGAGGAGCAGTAGATGCCACGGCCTACTTGCTCACTGCTTGTCAAGCAATCAAGTGGTAGCAATGATGAGGATTAGGATGAGAAGCTGGTGACCATGGTGGTGAGAAGTTAGACTCACTGAAGGAGGGCCCCTTGTGAGGCTGTCTTGCCCAAAGCCCTCAAAAAGCTGGAGCTGGCACTGCTGCCGCCTTCTATATAAGCCCCACAAAGAAAGAAAATACAGTTGGCAGGCATGGAGATCTTGGTAGTAACCTCCACTTTTGCTGGATATGGGACATACATTTAGGGCTGGCCCTATCATTAGACAGAGTGAAGCAGTCGCCTCAGGCGGCAGAGGCTGGGAGGCAGCAGTCGGCTGTCGGAGGAGAGAGCTCTGTGCTCTGTGGCCTGCCGTGTGAGGTTTAAACTAGCCTGCCCCCTTCAGGTGTGGTGGAAGATCCTGCCCTGTGGCCAGTATTGAAGAACGTTTCTACTGCCAGTCCAGTCGGCTTGTGTACATGGAATGGGAGCTGGGTCAAGCCGCGACAACGGGCCACACGTTCCGCGGTCTCGGGCTCAGCCTGGGACCGTGGAACAACCGGGGCCAAAGGGCATGGTGAAATCCGAGGGGAAGGGAGGGATCATCCCTCCCTGATCCCAGGATCCCCTGTGTGTCATGTGGAAGCACAGGAATGATTCCGGGGTTCACCCCGGGATTTCGCCTGGTCTAGCTAAGCCCTTAGAATGCTGCTGCTGTGCCTTTCCATTCTCTGCAGCTATCTTTAAAACACAAAACTTCCCCCTCCACCTGTTGATTTTAATTCCATTTCAGTTTGAGCAAGCGCTTTAGGGCTCCCAGAGATCTCGCCCTTTCTTCGTGTATCACGAGCAGTGCAGCGCGTTAAGGCTTGGTCCTTAATTGTTTTCCTTTTCCTTCTTAAGCCCTGTGGATGGGAAGCTTTCAGATCAGGCGGCGGCACGTTTGCTTTTGAACAAACGGCATCACAGACTGTGTGCGTGGCAACCCTTTTGATCTACACCCAGTTTGAACAAAGCTTCCTCATTAGACTTGCCTTGTTTTTGGCAATAAGGCATATTGATATAAACACATGATGTTGCCTGCCACCGCATCAAGCCATCCAATCTGGTATTGTTGACTATCTCCTCTAACCGCAGTATCTCTCCGTGATCTGAGAAATGGGCCTCTTTGGTTAAGGGGACCCTCAAAAGAGCCTCTCCCAAAGATCTCAATACTTGGGCAGGTTGACAATGAGACAGGTGGTGGACATCATCATCATCATCATCATCATCATCATCATCATCATCATCATAATTTATTTCTTACCCGCCTCTCCACTTGGATCAAGGCGGGGAACAACAGCGAATATAAAACACATAAAAACTGATTAAAAACATAGTATACATGATTAAAACATCCTAAAAACATCCTAAAAACATTCTAAAATTCCACTGGATAGGCTTGCCGGAGTAGATCAGTCTTTATTGCTTTTTTAAATGCTAAAAGACTGTCAAGTTGATGAATCTCCTCCAGCAGGCCATTCCACAGTCTGGGAGCAGCAGAAGAGAAGGTCCTCTGGGTAATACCTGTCAGCCGAGTTTTGGCTAGCTGAAGTAGATTCTTCTCACAGGACCTGAGTCTGTGGGGTGGATTGTATGGGATGATTTACATTTCTGTACCGCCCCATAGCTAAAACACTTTGGGCAGTTTACAGTTAAAAACAATATACAAACTTTAAAACCACAAAAACAAGCAACATACACAAAAACATACATCTAAAAACAACGATAAAGAACTGTAAGCTACGGACCTAAAACAGATCCAGGATCGGTGAAGCTCATCACATATTGCTAAACGCCTGGGAGAAGAGAAAAGTCTTGACCTGGTGCCAAAAAGATAGTAATGTTAGTGCCAGGCAGGCTTCGTCAGGGGCCTAATCTACACCAAGCAGGACATTCTACTATGAAAGCAGTATGAAAGCAGCATATAAAACGCAGGAACCACACTACTGCTTTATAGCGGTATTGAAGTGCACTGACAACTGTTGGCGGCCCATTGACACATGCCAGATACCACTTTCATACAGCTTTCATAATGCTATATCCTGCTTGGTGTAGATTAGGCCAGGGAGATCATTCCATAATTGGGGGCCACATCAGAAAAGGCCCTTTCCCTTGTTGCTGTCTTCTGGGCCACCCTCGGAGTAAGCACTCGGAGGAGGACCTTAGATGTTGAACGTAGTGTACAGGTAGGTTCATGTCGGGAAAGGCGTTCTGTCAGGTATTGTTGCCCCAAGCTATGTAAGGCTTTATAGGTTAGAAACAGCACCTTGAATCGGGCTTGGAAACATACAGGCAGCCAATGCAAGCGGGACAGAGTCGGTCTTATATGTTCGAACCTTGTGGTCCTCATGAGCAACCACATCTGGTTGCTACATTTTGCACAAGCTACAGCTTCCAAACCATCTTCAAAGGCAGCCCCACATAGAGTGCATTGCAGTTATCTAACTTGGAGGTTACTGGAGCATAGACAACTGAAGCCAGGTTATGCCTGTCCAGATAGGGGCATAGCTGGGCCACAAACTGGGTTGGTAGAAGGCACTTTGCGCCACTGAGGCCACCTGAGCCTCAAGTGACAGCCTGGTCCCAGGCCATTTAATGCTTTAAAGATTAAAACCAACACCTTTTACATGCCATTTTAATTTTCTGTTCTTTTAAAAAGACTTGTAAGCTGCCTTGGAAAATTTTATAGGAAGACATCCCTACACATGTAGTTATTATTACTAACTACAACCCCTATTGGTGTTGTTGTTTGTAATTCATAAGGCTCAACATGGTTTTGTGGCTTTGAGTACCTATCCTGGGAGGGATTCACCAAAGGGGAGCTAAAAATGAGGCTTAAACACCATTCTTTTATTATTTATTTATTTATTTATTTATTTATTTATTTATTTATTTATTTATTTATTTATATAGCACCATCAATGTACATGGTGCTGTACAGAGTAAAACAGTAAATCGCAAGACCCTGCCGCATAGGCTTACAATCTAATAAATCATAGTAAAGCAATAAGGAGGGGAAGAGAATGTAAACAGGCACTGGGTAGGGTAAACAGGCACAGGGTAGGGTAAAACTGCTTGGGGGTCGCATAACCATTGCCAATAAAGGGGTTAAACAAATTCCTGGAGGAGAAGGCTACCAATGGCTACTAGTCCTATGTGCTACCTTCAGTATCAGAGGCAGTAACCCTGTATCCATTAATTGATGGGGAACATGGGTGGGAGGGTGCTGTTGCACTGTGCCCTGCTTGTGGGCCCCTGATCGATAGCTGGTTGGCCACTGTGTGAAGAGAGTGCTGAATACATGGACCCGTGGTCTGATCCTGCATGGCACTCCTTATGTTCTTATGCTTTTAGGTTCTTCATTCTTGCAGCCACTGTGGTAGGTAGCCAGAAAAGGGAGTTTCTGACTGCTTCCCACTGTGCTGCAGTGCCGCCAATACAAATGGCCTGAAGGTGGCACTTCAGTTCCTGGGTCAGGTGACACAAAGAACCAATAGGGTTCCCCCTGACCCTATAAAGCTTTTGACTCTGGACTGGTCTCACAACCATTCAGGCACAGACTGAGCTGTTCTCAGACTGTCCATTGCTGCAAGCCAAATTAGATTCATTAGATTAGAAGCAAGGAGGATTTTAATGCTGTTGATTCATTGGGAACGATTGATGTTACGTTTATTGAACTGGTTGTTATAGGGATTCATTTTGATGTCTTGTTTATTATGCCTATATTCAATTGCTTACTGATATGCTGCCATCCGGCCTTTTTAGTGCAATGTGAGCATAATTGGAATTATGGATATGAATGTAAAAAGAGCTGTGCTGGATCAAGGGACCATTGACCACAGTGGCCAAACAGCTATTGATGGGAAACCCATCAGTAGGACATGGTGCAACAACACCTCTCACCCATGTTCCTCAGCAACTGGTGTATATAGGCTTACTGCCTGTGATACTGGAGGTAGCACATGGCCATTAGGACTAGTAGCCATTGGTAGCCTTCTCCTCCAGGAATTTGTTTAACCCCTTTTTAAAGCCATCCAAATTGGTGGCCGTCACTACATCTTGTGGTAGTGAATCCCATAGTTTAACTATGCTCTGTTTGAAGAAGTCCTTCCTTTTATCTGTCCTGAATCTCCCACCCATCAGCTTTGTGGGATGACCCCAAGTTCTAGTGCTAGAAGATAGGAAGAAAAAGTAGTTGTGATAGTAGCTACTTTACTGCCTGCTTCCCCACAAGGCTGACCTCCTCCCATATCCATGCCAGCAGTGGGACTGTACCAGCAAAAATAGCCATTAGCTCCCCTGCTAAGCTCTTCATGATGGATATCCGAATAAGCTCCAGCTCTCTGTGAGGTTCATTAAACTGAACTGGTGCACAGAGACCACACCAAGGCTATTGCTTACTTGCAGAAATCCCTGAATTACCATTCCCTCGGATCTGAACTCGCCTTGAACTGCTTGGTCTAATGGGCTTCATCTTCATTATGGGATAATATAGTGGAGAAGTGCAGAGCTCTGTAAGTACTCTTGAAATGTGACTTATTAGGAGGAAGCTCAGTCCTAGTAATACAAATACACTCTTGATTAATGCGTTGGCAGGCGCTGTGTTAGTTTGTCTTATTTCTTTAAGGCACTTTAAAGGAAGATCCGTGGCTCAGTGGTAAGGCACTTCCTTTGCACATAGAAGGCTCCAGGTTCAATCTTCAGCATCTCTAGGCACAGCTGGAAGGGAGAGACCCCCTTCCATGGAGAGCTGTTGCCAGTGTAGACCAGACTTACTCATCATGGTGCCCACCAGATTTGTTGGAGTGCAACTCCCATCATTCCCAGCCAGCAAGGCCAAATGTCAATGACTGTCAGGATCAGGCCCGTTCTCCCTAGTGTGGGGGATTGGGTTTTGAAGTTCACTATTTGTGTGTGTGTGTGTGTGTGTGTGTGTGTATAATGATGTACGCCAAGTGAAAACATGTCTTTTTAACAAAACCATTAATGGTTAAATTCACTAAGATGGCGTATTGTTTTAACTGTTTTAATTGTTTTTACTGCTTTTAAATTATATATGGTTTTAACTTGGTTCATGGTTTAATTTGTTTTTAGCTGTGTATATTTATTGTTTTATATATTGTATTCTTTTATCTGAACGCTGCCCTGAGATCTTAATAATACAAGGCGGGATACAAATGTTTTAAATAAATAAATAAATATGTGATGCGGAGTTCTTTGAACAGCAGTAGCAGTGGTAGCTTCAACTTCAGTAGTAGGATATAAATGCCCCCAATACCTACAATAAAATAATAATAGCCTGTACGACCCCCAGCCCAAATTTAAGTGGCATTTCAATATGGTGCAGACAAAATATTTACGGGACACACTGAAAGCATGTTGATACTAACTGTTTTGAAAGATGTTGACTATGTCATTTTTCCCCTTTAAATTTTTCTGATGTCTCACCTCCTTTTCCCTTCTTCATTTCGTCGGGCGTTGCAATCCAGCCGACTCATAAGCAAATTCCTCCTAGCTGAGGTTGGTATTAAAATAAACGATGTCGCCGTTTAGGTTGATTTATCTTAGAGGCTATCAAGTGGCATGCTGCTGTGATTTGCTTGGTGACTTTCGGAATTGCTGATGTCAAAATGGCAGGAAATTGCACTAAAGAGTAATCCTATTTCAGCGCTTGTGGTTGTTATTTATTCGGGCGCGTACTGAGCTATCATCCATGTGCTCGGCTTGAATAAAAGCTCTGGGATTTCATAAATTTGGCAAATCTGAACTTTTATCATGCGGCACGATTTGCATGTGATTACAGGCTAGGTGTAGATTATGCAAAATTGGACCTTTTATCTACATTTCTCTTGGATTTATACAGTGGCTGAGAAAATATAAGAAGGGTATTGAAAGGGCAGGATGCTTCCAGAAAGGACATAGATCTTGGATAGCTATTGTTATCCTCAAATGTGACAAATTAATTCCAGGGCCTGGATTGTGCAGATAAAGGGGTGTGGCCATGCAAATAGGGACGGGCACAACGGCTCCCGTTGAATTCTATGGGACAAAATAAATGATTTCAATCTAGTGATCAGTTTTACACAGACTTTCCCTATTGAGTGCTTTGATGTGTTGAATGACAATTCCTCTCACCCCCAATGGCTGTGGATAATGGGAGTTGTAGTCCAATACATCTGAAGGATGGCAGGTTGGGGAAGACTGGTTCAAGGGATACAGACTTTTTCTTCTGCTCCAGACTTGGATGCCATGAATTCTCTGCAATATGTGGGTCCCACTGCAATAATGGGCATCACACAAATTAATTTTCAATGTTACCATCCAGTGGAGGCTGGTGGCTCTGATTTCGGTGGGGTTGTGATTTCATCCTGGGTTTTAGTCAGAACCAGCCGGAACTCCAAAGGAACTATCCAAATGCTGAACCATAGCACAAAAAAATATATTGGGTTCAGCACCTTGGATAGCTCCTTTAGAGTTCTGGCTAAAACTCAGAATGGAAACACAGCCCCACCGAAAATTGGAGTCACAAGCCCCTGCAGTTACCATTTTACTGTTTAAAAATGTCCTCATGGAATGTGGCAGAAGTGTGGTGGGCAGGTGGGCAGGCAGGAAGTCTTACATTTGTACATTTGGAAACTTGTTAGGATGATGCTATTTGTTGTTTTCAGTGGAGGCTGGCCAGAACTCTAAATCATCTATCCAAGGGGTTTAGCCCCCAACCCCAAAACAGTTCGAGGACCCTGCAAAGCATCTTTAGAGTTCTGACTAAAACCCAGGATGGAATCACAGCCCCCACTGAAATCAGAGCCACCAGCCTCCACTGGATGGTGACTTTTAACATTGATTTATGTAATGCCCATTATTTGTGAAATGCTCATTAATTAATTTGTGAAATGCCCATTAGCACAGTGAGCAGAGGAGTAGTGGTGGGCCCCTATATATTGCAGAGGATCCATGGTTTTCAGTCAGATCCAGCCAAAACGCTAAAGGAGTTATCCATGGTGCTGAACCTATGGTATAGGGATTGGGTTCAGCACTCTGAACAGCTCTCGCTCGCTCTGAATGAAACCTAGAATGCATTCACAGCCCACTAAAAACAAAGCCATAAGCCTCCACTGTTCGTTTTAGACACTGATATTGCTGTCATTTGTCAAAGAGAATTTCAGACCCCTACATGGTTTGGGTCCAGGTAACCTACGAGATCGCCTTTCCCCATACAATCCGCCCTGCACACACAGGTCCTCTGGGGAGAACTTATTTCAGTCAGCCCAAACTTGGCTAACTACTGTTACTCAGAGGACCTTTTCTTCTGGTGCTCCCAGACTGTGGAATGGCCTGCCGGAGGAGATTTGTCAACTTAATTCTCTCTCCCCAAGTTTAAGACTGCTATAAAGACTAGCCTCTTCTGGCAGGCCTACCCAGATGAATTTTAAACCAATAATTTTAAGATGTCTTGATTGTTATTTTGATATTGTATTAGTTTTATATCGTCTTTTAATTAATTTTATGTATTTGATTTATATTGTATTGTTGTACTAATGTTGTAAGAAATATAATAATAATAATAATAATAATAATAATAATAATAATAATAATATGCAACTTGTGCAGCCTTTTGGGTTAGTTTTATTTGTTAGAAATAATATGGTTGTCCAAGGACGATCGGTGCTGATGTCAGCCCTTTTAAGCGGAATCAAGTGGTCATGGTGTCTCTTCACAATACCATTTTAGGCTGGAAGTACAGATCATGTATTTGAATGCTTCTTCGGTCTCCCTGCCCTTAGAAAAAAAGCATGCCTGGCAGAAAGGTTGGTCCACCTCTTCTCCCTGGTGTGCTAGTTTTCTGCTTTCAGGAAGGTTTTTTTTTAAGTGCAGTTGAAAGCTTTCCCACATTATTTCTGATCAGCGTTAAGCTCTCCTTCTGCCCATCCATGTCAGTGTCCCTAGCAGAGACCATCTTTTCCCAAATGGAAAGGCTGGAGGATTCTGGGATTTGTAGATCAACACATCTACAGGCAACCGGGTTGGAAAACTGATGTAGTGAGCCAGTGTGGTGTAGTGGCTAAAGTGTTGGACTGGGAGTCGGGAGATCCGGGTTCTAGTCCCCACTTGGCCATGGAAACCCACTGGGTGACTTTGGGCCTGTCACAGACTCTCAGCCCAATCTACCTTGCAGGGTTGTTGCTGTGAGGATAAAAATGGAGAGGAGGAGGATTATGTACACTGTCTTGGGTTCCTTGGAGGAAAAAAGCTGGGATATAAATACAACAAATAAATAAATAAATAAATAAATAAATGTAGGGCCTGTTCAGACAACACACTAAGCCATGGTTAGGCCGCTAACCCTTTTGCAGCAAATGGCCAGCAAGCATGCTTAAATTGGTGGTTATGTAGCCACCATGGTTAGGAATGGTTCACCCGACACGCTAAGTCATGGATCTCACGACACGCTAAGCCATAATGTTTAGCTCAAAATGCTTAACCACCATGGCTTAGTGTGATGTCTGAACAGGGCCCCCCAAGTGTCAGGATCTATTCAGCTGCTTGACATGAAACAGACTTGAAAAGCCTTGTGTGTTTCAACCCTTAACAGATATCAATTCAATAATAATAATGCGGAGCTGGGCGACTGCAAGGAATAATAAAGTCCCATCAAACTCCTCTTTCTCACAGACAACCTCTGCTTTGTTTTCCTCGCTGTTTCCTTGCGGCAGTAAAGATGCACAGCAGGTTAACCAGGCCCACCTTTCTGGCGCAGCAAATTGAGAGTATGAAGTGACAAATCAACCGCTCGCTTTTGCTGTTACCTGCAAAGGGTTGCAGCCATGCCTTTCCCTCCCCCCCCCATTAATGTTTTTTTACAGACTGAATAGCTGATCTTTGCTTATGTAGCCTGGTACCATTATTGTACTGGCTGCATTTTTTCTCCACCTCTCCCATGGGTCCTGTTTGGCTTCCTTGTCACAATTCTGTTAAGCTGAGTGATATTTACCGGGGAGGGGGGAGGGGAGAGAGAGGAGCCTTTCCCAAACGGCTTGAAAAAAAACCCACTGGCTCTTCGTTTTCCTTCTTCCTCATCTCTTTCATTCCTCTTCCTGTTTTACCACCCAAGACATTTTGCCGCCTGAGGCAGAGCAGTATATGCCCCCCCCGAGCCATGTTGCATATTTGGAAATTTGTTGCCTTACACTGAGTCAGACCACTGTCCATCTGCTTTTATTGACCCTTTGTTTTAAATGGAACAATTTTAATTTGTTGCTTTTTAATCTTCTTCCTTTTTAATTTTTTATTCCTATGTGCACAGCTCCGGAATCTATTTTGGGTATGGAGCATTATATAAATATTGTAAATCGATAGATCAATCAATCATTCCATAAATAAAAGTTCATTCTAAGCATGTTATCTCTAATGGAATAAAACTGGAAGAAATGGCTTTCAGATCCGGACGTTGCCTCATAGAACAAAGACTCAGAGCAAGTCCAACAGACTTCAGTAAGGCAGCAAAAATACTAGTTTACAGTTGTTCCAGGTAGGGAGGTGATGAGGAAATATGAATATCTCTTGGAATGAACAAAGATCAGGAGGTCAGTGCATTAATGTCTCTCTACTTCTGTACCACGCACACGTTATTTATAGATTTTATTTATGGAACCTCAGAGCTCCCTGGAAAATACTGGCCAGGGACAATATTTTCCTTGATGAAGAAAGCTGTCTGCTATATCATCTGGAAATGTGACAGGCTGAGCCATTATTCACTCTGCACTGAGGTTGCAGCATTTTCCTTTCTGGATCCGCTAAGGCATGCTTGCATAACGTAAAGCCTGTAGGGGTAATTGAAGCTCCCTTTCGGAGCATCACAGCCCCACCCCCAGGGAGAATAATTTCCGATACCCATTTCTTTGATGCACTTTCCAACCTTCTTATTGGAGGCTCACCAAAACGAATCAAGAGTGCATTGTTCCTCTTCTTTGTTGGACAACATCTGCAGCAGGGAGGTTTTTTTGTATTCATGCACATAAGAACATAAGAAGAATCATGCTGAATCAGACCACTGCTCACGCAGTGGCCAACCAGCTGGCTTTGGGAAGCCCACAAGCAGCACAGGAGTGCAGTAACCCTCTCCTGCTCATGATCTCCAGCAGCCTATTTAAGACATATAGGGCCTGTTCAGAAGACACCTTAAACCCTGCTGGTTAAGGCTTTTGGTTAAGCAGCAGGGTTTAACGTGTCTTGTGTGATGCGTTTTGCTAAGCCCTGCTCACTCACTAACCACAGTCGGACCGTCTGCAGCAGAGTTAGTGGCTCTAACCATGGCTTAAAGTGTTGTGTGTGATGACACGGCTTGTGGTTAGTTCTAACCCCAGAGAACCACAGTTTCGCTAACCACAGAGCCTGAAATGTCATCTGAACAGGCCCATACTGCCTCTGATACTGGATGAAATACACAGCCAGAATGACTTGTAGCTATTGGTAATCTTATCCTCC
Source organism: Elgaria multicarinata webbii (assembly GCF_023053635.1). Classification (NCBI taxonomy): domain Eukaryota; kingdom Metazoa; phylum Chordata; class Lepidosauria; order Squamata; family Anguidae; genus Elgaria; species Elgaria multicarinata. Next base: position 120,932,064 of record NC_086175.1, on the reverse strand, counting down.
ATATCCCCATGTGATGCAGAACCCTGATTTTACAGGGATCTACATTGTACAACGAATCTGCATGAGTAGAAAAGGCTCCTGCTGCAGGAGTTATCCCTCCAACTCAGAGGTGGGCAACATATGGGCATTCAGATGTTTTGGCCTACAGCTCCCATGGTCCTTCTCCATTGGCTATGCTGGTTAGGGCTGATGGGACTTGTAGGCCAAAAAAATCTGGAAGGCCATCCTTGTTCCAACTCAAGGAGGGTGATAGAGCTAGCATGCCTGTCTATTTTCCCCTGTTGCATGTTGATTAAAGACATTAATAGGAATTGACAATGACAAGGGAGTTATAGAAAAATCCCATAGATCTAAAGTACCCTTCTCGCAATATTCCAACGTTAGAGCCTATTCAGGTACAAGAAGAGAATAAGGAACTTTCAACATCAACTCCCACGATTGGCAGCCAGTATGAAACCTCCCAATTGGCCAGGCCTGGTATGAATATTGGGAGCATGACCTTCTACCCTAGTCTGGATGACAGAGCAGTGTCTTCTGCTTGCTGTACTCCAGCCTATCTTGTTTCATCAGAGTTCTGAGCCCCCAAGGGAAGAGGCAAGCCAATTCCTGTATGGGCCTAAAGCAGATTCAGGTTGGAGTAAGTGATGTCGGGTTGAAGTCAGCCAGGTTACAACATGGCAGTTTAGGCTAAGTAAAGCTCAAGTAAGTCATATCCAGTCAAATAAGTCAGGTCAAAGTCAGGCAGGTTGAGGTAAATCATGGTGTAGCAAGTTAGGTCAAAGTCAGTCAGTTCATACTGGCATGGTCTTAACAGAATCCACTGAGCAGCAATCAAGACCCTGGATAGCTCCCAGTGCACTTTACTAGCTGAGCTATAAAAAATGTCACCAAAGCAAAAGTTTGGAGTCCTCTGAGGCCTTAAAAGGACTGGCTGGGTTTGACCTTCATATAGCTCCACCCCCTTGGAAGAGCAGTTAAGGGGCCCATGGCTGATTTTCAGCATGGCCTCAGAGTTTGAGGACAAGGAGAGAGCCACATCCTCAGGCCTGGAGGATATAGAGATATGTCTGTGTCTGTGTGTGCCGAGGGCTCCCTCTGAGTGCAGTACCTGTGATTCACGTGAATTTGAATCCTCAATGGGACATTGCTGGGACCTAGAAGCATGGGACGTGGCCCAGCCTATGCTTCCAGCAACTAGCCTCAGGCATCCTAGGATGAGGAGCACAATCTCTATCTCTAGATTCAGAGATGGCTGCCTACGGCTCTGATCCTGAGTTCCCTTGTTGCTGACCTGCCTGATCTCCAAATCCGACAATGAACTAAGAAGATAATTTTAATTCTGTGCATAGGATTTCTATATCCTTCATCCAAACATCCTATATTCCGTGCCTGGAATAAATTATGCTATTTATCTAGTTAGTTAGCTTTTTAGATCTGGCTCAATTAGACAAATTTGCTTAATTTATAGGTGCTGTTCCCCCCTCCATTAAGTAAATATTTGCAATTTGTTTGGGTTGCATGCATATTTATGCGGTCTGTAAATTGTTTGCTGATATTGCCTTTAAATTTAATCAGATGTTTTATGTGACATCAAACCCCCTCCCAACAAATGCTTTAACAGATGATACTGAGCAAATGTTAGAATGATAAGAATTCCAGCCATGAATTTTAACTGGAGGAGTCAAAAATGGATTTAACTGAGTAGCTTGCCATTTACAATAGCTGCAAAGCTGTTGCTCTCTTTGCTGACCCCCACGTCCGAAGGAGACCCCTTAAGTTAGACATTGGTTGCAGCTATGCGGACCTGAAGAGGATTATTTCGGATTTTTAAATGGTGGAGCTGGGAGCAGGAAGAGAGGCTAGTGTTGGCAGGGTCTTGCTATTTACTGTTTTACTCTGTACAGCACCACGTACATCGATGGTGCTATATAAATAAATAAATAAATAAATAATAATAATAATAATAATAATAATCTTGGAGCAACAAGCAAAAGCACTTGGCAAGCTGTATATAGATAGGGTTGCTTAAAAAACCCCTTGGAAAATCTTTGTGGGGCAGTTACAGAAACAGACTTCTTTGCAGAATGGTCTTGCTAGTTTCGCCCTTCCTTTAATTAAGGGAGATCTTTTGCTGGCGGGTTGCTGTTTGAGATACAGGGCTCATCTACACCAAGCAGGATATTGCACTATGAAAGCGGTATATAAAAGGCAGGAGCCACACTACTGTTTTATAGAGGTATTGAACTGCATTGACAACTGTTGGGGCCCACTTACACATAGAATCATAGAATCATAGAATCATAGAATAGCAGAGTTGGAAGGGGCCTACAAGGCCATCGAGTCCAACCCCCTGCTCAATGCAGGAATCCACCCTAAAGCATCCCTGACAGATGGTGGTCCAGCTGCCTCTTGAAGGCCTCTAGTGTGGGAGAGCCCACAACCTCCCTAGGTAACTGATTCCACCGTCGCACTGCTCTAACAGTTAGGAAGTTTTTCCTGATGTCCAGCCGGAATCTGGCTTCCTTTAACTTGAGCCCGTTATTCCGTGTCCTGCACTCTGGGAGGATCGAGAAGAGATCCTGGCCCTCCTCTGTGTGACAACCTTTTAAGTCAAATACTTAAGTCAACCTTTTAAGTCAAATACTTAATACATGTCTCCCCTCAAATACTTGAGGGGAGACATGAGTGCTATCATGTCTCCCCTCAATCTTCTCTTCTCCAGGCTAAACATGCCCAGTTGTTTCAGTCTCTCTTCATAGGGCTTTGTTTCTAGACCTCTGATCATCCTGGTTGCCCTCTTCTGAACACGCTCCAGCTTGTCTGCGTCCTTCTTGAATTGTGGAGCCCAGAACTGGACGTAATACTCTAGATGAGGCCTAACCAGGGCCGAATAGAGAGGAACCAGTACCTCACGTGATTTGGAAGCTATACTTCTATTAATGCAGCCCAAAATAGCATTGGCCTTTCTTGCAGCCATATCGCGCTGTTGGCTCATATTCAGCTTGTGATCTACAACAATTCCAAGATCCTTCTCGTTTGTAGTATTGCTGAGCCAAGTGTCCCCCATCTTGTAACTGTGCATTTGGTTTCTATTCCCTAAATGTAGAACTTGGCATTTATCCCTATTAAATTTCATTCTGTTGTTTTCAGCCCAGCACTCCAGCCTATCAAGATCACTTTGAAGTTTGTTTCTGTCTTCCAGGGTATTAGCTATCCCACCCAATTTTGTGTCATCTGCAAATTTGATCAGCGTTCCCTGCACCACCTCGTCCAAATCATTAATAAAAATGTTGAAGAGCACTGGGCCCAGGACTGAGCCCTGCGGCACCCCACTCGTTGCCTCTCCCCAGTTTGAGAAGGTTCCATTGATAAGTACTCTTTGAGTCCGATGCTGTAGCCAACTGTGAATCCACCTAATAGTTGTTCCATCTAGCCCACTTTTAGCTAGTTTGTTAATCAGAATGTCATGTGGTACTTTGTCAAAAGCTTTGCTGAAGTCAAGATATATGACGTCCACAGCATTCCCACAGTCCACAAGGGAGGTTATCCTATCAAAAAATGAGATCAAATTAGTCTGACAGGATTTGTTCCTGACAAATCCATGTTGGCTTCTAGTAATCACTGCATTGATTTCAAGGTGTTTACATATTGACTTCTTTATAATCTGCTCCAGAATTTTCCCAGGGATGGATGTCAGACTGACTGGTCTGTAGTTCCCAGGTTCCTCCTTTTTGCCCTTTTTGAAGATAGGGACAACGTTAGCCCTCCTCCAGTCGTCCGGCACCTCACCCGTCTTCCATGATTTTGCAAAGATAATAGACATACCATATACCTCTTTCATATCACTATATCCTGCTTGGTGTAGCTCTTGCCTTTTATATACTGCTTTCATAGTGGAATATCCTGCTTGGTGTAGATCTGGCCACAGTCAGTGGATGGTGGTTGACTCAATTTTGCTATTGACTGCTTGCAATATCTATCTATCTATCTATCTATCTATCTATCTATCTATCTATCTATCATCTATCTGTCTGTCTGTCTGTCTATCTATCTATCTATCTATCTATCTATCATACACACACACACCTCTAAAATATAATATCATAAACTGTCGTCAACCACCTCCTTAGAAAACCTCAGCCTCTCAATAGCCTGATGTTGTTTCCGAAGTGTTTATTTAATTTATTTAGGGGATTTATAACCCTGCCAGGAACACTGCTAGGTACTGCAAAGATCTGATGCACAGGCCCATGACACAAATGTATGCATGTGCTTATATATAATAAGAATGTATGTACATTTCACCAATGCTAGCAAAAATAATAGTGAAATAGGGTGCATCCGAGTCCTTGCACATATAGAATGCTTTGCTCTCACCACTGAGAAATTACAACCTTCTCTTCTCCTCATACTAAATAGTGATAGAGTATATGGCACAGAAATTAAGGCCTCTGCAGTCTTTTCTTTGGAGATTAAGCGCAGACTACATCTGCTGTAAGGAAACTACAACCAGATCACATACATTCTGTCCCCCTCCACACAACAAATCCATCCACATTTTTCCATTCTCCAGAAACACTTCATGAAACATTTTTTTATTTGCAAATCTCTTTTATTAATTAATTATTGCATTTATATCCCACCCTTTTTCCTCTAACGAACCCAAGGCAGTGTACATAATCCTCCTCCTCCTCCTCTCCATTTTATCCTTACAACAACAACCCTGTGAGGTAGGTTGGGCTGAGATTCTGTGACGGGCCCAAAGTCACCCAGTGGGTTTCCATGGCTCTTGTACCTCCTCCTTGTTATGGCAAGCTTTCATTGTCTGCCCATATTTATTTATTACATTTTTATACCGCCTAATAGCCAAAGCTCTCTGGGCGGTTCACAAAAATTAAAAACATGAAAAGCATAAAAACAACCAACAATTTAAAAACATGAATACAAAATACAATATAAAAAGCACAACCAGGATAAAACCACACAGCAGAAATTGATATAGGTTAAAATATAGAATTAAAACAGCAAAGTTTAAATTTAACTTAAATTAAGTGTTAAAATGCTGAGAAAATAAAAAGGTCTTCAGCTGGCGATGAAAGGAGTACGGTGTAGGCGCCAGGCGGACCTCTCTGGGGAGCTCATTCCACAACCGGGGTGCCACAGCGGAGAAAGCCCTCCTCCTAGTAGCCACCTGCCTCACTTCCTTTGGGAGGGGCTCGCGGAGAAGGACCCCTGTGGATGATCTTAAGGTTCGGGCAGGTACATATGGGAGGAGGCGTTCCTTTTTAATGGACCCCACAATTGTTGTTTTTAAATGGATACTGTTGTTTTTATACTGTTTTTTATGTGTGTGTGTGTGTGTGTGTGTGTGTGTGTGTGTGTGTTTTAAATTGTATACTTTTAATGTTTACTATTTTTAAATGTTGTAAACCGCCCAGAGAGCTTCGGCTGTGGGGCGGTATATAAATGTAAATAAATAAATAAATAAATACAGCCTGGCCCCAAGCCATTTAGGGCTTTGAATGTTAATACCAGCACTTTGAATCGGGCCCGGACCTGGACTGGCAGCCAATGAAGTTGTAAATGGACTGGTGTGATGTGGACTTGCTGGCCAGTCCCTGTTAGTAGGCGGGCTGCCCAGGGCCGGTGCCAGGCTTTTTTGTGCCCTAGGCAAGGTGAGCTGCTTTCACCCCCCCCACTGTATCACCCCCCCCACACGCTCCACGCGGCCCGCTCACCCCGGGGCCAGGGACGGGGCTTACCGTTGTCAGGCGGGCGGCCGCCGGCACCCCGATCCGGCCCAACGTGAGCGAGCTGGGCAGCAGGAGCGCTACGCGCGCCGCCCGACTTCTCTGGCTGCCCGGACGCGGTGGCGGAGTTTCATTGAGGGGCGTCGAGGCGGGCTGCTGCCCTTCACCTCCGTCCTCCGGGTTGGAGCGGCAAGCGGGAGGCAGGCCACATGGCCGGGGGGAGGGGAGGAGGGGGAGGAGGAGGAGGCGGCAATCACGCCGGACGAAGGAGCCGCCGGCGCCGAGCAGGTAAGGCGGACTTTCACCCCTCTCCACCAGGCGGCTCCACGTTCTGATGTCTGGCGTGCGCCGGAACTCAGAACGTGGAGCCGCCCGCCGCCGCCCCCCAGTGTCCCAGGTTGGCTTCGGCTGCTGGGCGGGCACCCAGCTGAAGCCAAGCCAGGGGCGCTGGGGAGCAGGGCGAACGGCGCACCGGAAGCTGCCCTCACTTGGCCAGAGTGGCTCTGGGAGTGGGAGGGCGACTTCCGGGGGCGTTGAACTTGGTGCTCTAGGCGGCCGCCTAGGTGGCCTTAATGGAAGCACCGGCCCTGGGGCTGCCCTGTTTTGTACCAGCTGAAGTTTCCAGACCATTTTCAAAGGCAGCCCCACGTAGAACGCATTGCAGTAATCCAAACGAGAGGTTATCAGAGCATGGATAACTGTAGCTAGGCTATCTCTGTCCAGATAAGGGCATAGTTGGTATATCAGCTTAAGCTGATATGGCACTGAATTGCTGCTAGCTTAAGCAAAAACCCTGTTCTTTCTCCACAGTGGGGTGACAGCAGCTAATTCCAATGCAGAGGGAGGGCTTGGGGTTTCCTGCCCACTGCCCAGGTGGATGGCAACCTATCAGGGGTCACCATCTGCCCAGGAATGCCTCCGTTGTGACCTTGGAGCGAGGATAGATTGTGGATGCATTGTACTCACTTCGCTCTTAGGAAAAAAAGTCAGGGTAAGTCCCCTACTTTTTAAAACTGCAGCTTCGTGGGAAACCCCGCAATAGCTGCACAGCTGTGTCAGACCCTCTAGGCCAGTGAGCAGTCTGTTGTCAATACTAGGGCTAGGTTATGGAGAACGTACCTCTGGGCATACAGCATTTGACTTTCCCTCAAACCCTACAAATGACTAAACATGCATAGGATTGGGCTGAAAGCTTAACAAATCAGTGGAGTGGAATGGGGTGAGCAGTTTACTAAGCTTGCAGTACTACACTCACAATTTATGACTTATTGGTGAGTAAACATACAGAGGATGTTAAAATTCCTTTTTAATTAAAGCTTGCCGTTCCATGGCTGGATAATGGTAGCTGACAAACAAAACAAGTCCAGATGCCTTCTTCTGCAAACATTTGAATCCATTCATTGTCGTCCCCTTCCCAAAGAGCTGGGTGAGAAATAGAAGGAGAGAAGCAAATCCTCTTGTATAATGTCAAATACAGACCAGAACCTCTCGTACCCACTACCTTTGCTTCTTGAGAATTCCCTAGAACTTGCTCTGGATGGAATAAGACAGACAGACAGACAGACAGACCAGGGCCAGATCTACATCTTGTGTCAAATCATGATCCTACCATGGGAATACTATATCCCTCTTTTATTTATGCATTGACATACAATGACATTTGCTGCAGTATTTTGAATAACGTGGAATAAAAAGCAGGAAATAGCACTATGAAAGGGGTATATGGAATATGGAATGTGCCCCAACAGTTATCAGCGCCCTTCAATACTGCTATAAAGCAGTACTGTAGAACTAGCCCAGGATTCAGAAGAGAACAAGAGGGCGGGGGGAAAGGAATGGTGATTGAAAATTGTGGTATGCGGGGTGGGTGGGTGAGACAATTCCCCAAGCCAAGTGGATCCTTGCAGGGGGTAGCACTTCAGAAGAATTTGGGAGAAGGGATGTGTCCATGTCTAAGTGGTTGGAGTGTTGGACTGGGAATCGGGAGATCTGAGTTCTAGTCCCCATTCGGCCATGGAAACCCACTGGGGGACTTTGGGCCAGTCACAGACTCTCAGCCCAACCTACCTCACAGGGTTGTTGTTGTGAGGATAAAATGGAGAAGAGGAGGAGGAGGAGGAGGATTATGTATGACTCCTTGGCTTCCTTGGAGGAAAAAAGGCAGGATATAAATGTAATAAGTAAGCAAGTAAATAAGTCCATGAACTCTGTTCTTGATAATAATGTCTCATGAAAGTAAATTGCTATTTTGGGAGCACGGGCAATGCATACGTGTACCCCCACTCCACTCTATCATTTTGGTCATTACTAGTGGTTTAATCTTCTGCCATTGGAACCACAGATGAAAACACTGAAAACTCAACAGCCATGTGGCTGTTGTCATTGACCGAACAACGGCCTTTTTCACTTCTGTACGCTCTGCTTTGGTTTTGCACTGCAGTTCTGTTGTGGAGTAGCTTTGTATGTCATTACCATTGGCTGCTGAAATGTCACATTTCCGTGTCAATGTGGAACATGGGAAGATGCCACATACCAGATACCCATCTGCCAGCTGATCCATCTAGTCTAGCATTGTTTACTCTGACTGTCAGTGAATCCAGGCGTTCTGACAGATGTCTTCTTTTCAGCTTTAATAATCCTGCAGCATGGCCTGAATAAAGAAATAAAGATTTTCTTGCATTTGCCTAGCCACTAAGCTCTACAAGGAGGAAGGGACAGTGGAGGCCGGTGGCTCCCATGTCAGTGGGGCAGTAAATCCGCTCCAGGTTTCTGTCAGAACCAGTCAGAACTCTAAAGGAGCTGCTCATGAATCATGAAGAAAGGGAAAGATATCTGAAAGCAGTGAAGTGCTTACTTGAATTGAAATGAAATTAAAAACACAAGGGGCTCCAATCTTGTGTTTCAAAGGCAGCTGCAAAGAATGGAAAGGCAAGGCTTCATGGAGAGAAAAGAAGGCCACAAATTAGCCAAACCTTCACTAAATAAATAAATAAATAAATAAATAAACAAATCGGGAGATGTACAGTAACCAGAACTGTGTGCAAACGGACTCTCAAAGTTCTTCACACAGCTCAAGAGCTTTTTTTTTTTTTAAGCAAATATGGTGGTATATAAATGTTAATGATAGAAAGAGAAACTGGGGGACGGCGGGATGGGACCATTTATTATTATTATTATTATTATTATTATTTATTTATTTATTTATTTATTTATATAGCACCATCAATGTACATGGTGCTGTACAGAGTAAAACAGTAAATAGCAAGACCCTGCCGCATAGGCTTACAATCTAATAAAATCATAGTAAAACAATAAGGAGGGGAAGAGAATGCCAACAGGCACAGGGTAGGGTAAGCAGGCACAGAGTAGGGTAAAACTAACAGTATAAAGTCTGCACAATATCAAGTTTTAAAAGCTTTAGGAAAAAGAAAAGTTTTTAGTTGAGCTTTAAAAGCTGCGATTGAACTTGTAGTTCTCAAATGTTCTGGAAGAGCGTTCCAGGCGTAAGGGGCAGCAGAAGAAAATGGACGAAGCCGAGCAAGGGAAGTAGAGGCCCTTGGGCAGGCGAGAAACATGGCATCAGAGGAGCGAAGAGCACGAGCGGGGCAATAGTGTGAGATGAGAGAGGAGAGATAGGAAGGAGCTAGACCATGAAAAGCTTTGAAGGTTAACAGGAGACGTTTATATTGGATTCTGAAGTGAATTGGAAGCCAATGAAGAGATTTCAGAAGCGGAGTAACATGGTCAGAGCGGCAAGCCAAGAAGATGATCTTTGCAGCAGAGTGGTGAACAGAAACCAATGGACTGATGTGAGAAGAAGGAAGGCCAGAGAGAATTTCACCATTTCACTCAGTGGAGGCTGGTGGCTCCAATGTTAGTGGGGCCATGGATCTGCTCTAGGTTTCAGTCAGAACCAGTCAGAATTCTAAAGGAGTTGCTCCATTTATGCCTTGGAGAAAGACGCCAGCAATGCTTATAAAAGGATTTAGTCTGTGCTGTACCTGACCTTAATATACTGTGAGGAAAAGCTGTGGGAGTGAACAGGGCAGCACCTAGATTCATTCCTGGGGAACTGCAGACTTGAAGGAGTCATGGTATTAAATAAACACAGCCGATGGGAAGCTGTCAAGGAAAAGTATTCCCAGTCTAGTGTTTCCATCAAATTATACTTTTAAATAACAAGAATAGAATGCCAATAAAAAACGTGGCTGTCAGTTTAAGAATACTTCCTGGAATAGAGCTGTTTTCAGGGGTGTGTCTATACGGCTTCTTTACCCTGACCTAAATGTGCATATTTGCATTTTAGGACATGTGACACAGCTGCCCATTTGCCGCAGCGCCGGTTCTTTAATGTGATAACGCGCATATTCGCATTTGCGATTTACCGTTTGACATGTGAGCGGAGCTTTCAGGGCAGGACAAAGTGATGGGGGCCACCACATTGGAGGCTGACCCTCAATGTCCATGTGTTGCATACGGACGTCTGTAAGGCAAAGCCTATGTGTGGGCAGCTGCTTGTCCTGTATTTATAGAGGATAAGGCTGTCAATGGCTACTAGGCATGATGGCTATATATTTCCTCCAGTATCAGAGGCAGTATGAATCTCAACCGGGGAACATGACTGGGAGGGCTCTATTGCCCTGTTTGTGTGCAGCCCACAAGGCATTTGGTTGGCCACTGTGGGAATAGAAGACTAGACAAGCTAGGCCTTTTGTCTGAACCAGTAGCGCTCTCTTTCTGTTCTCCATGGGCCTGTTCTGAAGACACCTTAAACCCTGCTGGTTAAGGCTTTTGGTTAAGCAGCAGGGTTTAAGGTGTCTTGTGCAATGTGCTAAACCCTGCTCATTCACTAACCACAGTCAGACTGTCTGCAGCAGGGTTAGCAGCTCTAACCGTGGCTTAAAGTGTTGTGTGTGACAGCATGGCTTGTGGTTAGTGCTAACCCCAGAGAACCACAGTTTTGCTAACCACAGAGCCTGAAGTGTCATCTGAACAGGCCCAATGTGTAAGTGCCCCACATGATCAAGATGCACTGAGATTCCCAATAACATGTGGTATCTCTGTGAAAGCAGCTGCTCACACACGGGCTTTCCCTTTTAGACATCCATGGTCAACCCATGGCCATAGAAGGCTGCCCTGTTCCCAGTTATGTATGTGTACATTGTCTGAATGCATGGATAACTTCTAAAAGGGGCTGCAGAGACTCTTGGACAGCAATGTATCACTCATATTCAGTGCACTGTCTCTACTATTTGGCTATTGGGCAGTATGGAAATGAAACTAATAATAATAATAATAATAATAATAATAATAATAATAATAATAATGGAGGTAGGGGCCTATGCTAGTGAGAAATTGTGACACAGGAGAAAAAGATTTAAGAACTGTTTTATTTTTTAAAGTACAGCATACTTTATGGACCTTCCCTGTATCAAATGAAAATAAAACTTACCTCACCCAGGTGAGACCATAACTCATTAAAGCACAGTTTAAGCCAGAATGTAATAACAAAGGAAATGGGTATATATGGTTGTATACACAAACAGTGCAATGATTATTTTTCAGACACAGCAAAAAAGATCATAAATGTGTTTTACAGTGTTCCTTAATTGTATCAAAAAATTGGAAACCAGGACTTTATGGCGGATGAGGGAAGCATTAATCTCCCATAAAATTTTTTTGGAGATAATGTTGCAGAGGAGGTGTGGTGATAATTACTTATCTTTAAGGGGTTTCAACTTTGTGGCTTCAAAACGTGGTGGCCCGTGAGGTACAGCGGTTGTTTATCGTGCCTCGGCTTACCGGCTGCTATTTCATCCCCTTTTAATAGAACCTGCAGATTTGCATCCTTCAGCACGCGCGAGTTGCCTTCCCTGAAGGGTAAAGTGATTCCGCCACCCCAGTGAAGTGCATGGCTGAGACAGGTAGGACATTATTTGGATCATGTGCCGTGAATCTCTTGGGGGGCACTACAGCAAGTGGCAATAGATCAGTCAGATCTCACGGATAAAACATGCACTGCAGTGTGAAATGCAGCCACAGCTCAGTGAGGAAAGGGCTCTGTCCCTTAGCATGACTCCTATCTCGGAGAAAGGATTTCCCCCTATAAGCTGCCATGGATCTTGGACAGGTGATCCTGACAACCAGACCCACGTGTCCTACTGTTGGCACCTCTATGGTCATCTGTCGGAAGAGAGAGCTGCTCTCCTTCTCTCTGAAGTTCTTAGGCACCACTAGATGGTCAGAAGGTGGTATTGCAGCTAGTTGTTTTGCAGTTGTCAGGTGACAAAAGCAACCAATAGGGTTCCACCTAGCCCTATAAAATCCCAGACTTTGGTCTGTTTCCTTAGTCTGAACAACTTGGTGCTTGAATGACGACGACGATGACGACGTTGCTCTCAGACAGTTCATACTGGCTTTGGGGCCTGTTTGCTGCTTACCTCCAAACTACCAGCCCTGACAGTTCCTTTAAATTAAGCTGTAATTAAACACTCCACCATATACACAATATCTCCTCACGAAACAATATCTAGGTAGGCTTGCTGACAGTTGTATAGGCGTAAATGATGATCCTGTTCACAGTGGCAATTGTCACCAAACCATAAAATCTTAAAATTAGGTTTCCCACTGTGAGGATTTCTGCACAAAAAGAGTGGAACTAACTTCTCCGCAGTCTTCCCAATTTGCTTAAATGGTAGTTGTCAGCACTGTGTGTTATGCTACCCAATTATTTTAGGTGATGCAGTATCCCCATTTTGCTTTAACCTGCAGCTCTAGTCTTGCATATGTTCGCCTGGACATTCATTGCTTAACTAAATAATTCAGCTAGGAATTATGCGATATCATGTTGCTAATGACCAACAGTGCAGAGCCAGGGATACTGCTAGCCCTTAATCCTCCCCCATCCCCGGCTGTACTTTTGAAACTCTCATGATATTGGAGAATAAATGAGAAGGAAGTGGTGATCATTAATGAGACAACCAATCTAATATAGCAAGTCTTTTAGGAGGCAACGATGAAAACATTGTTGATGAAAATGGTTGGGGTGGGGAGGAGAAGGAGGGGAGGGCAGAATTTATAGTGAAGAACATAATGAACATTGGTTGTTCATTTTGAAGGTCCATCTAAACCAGCGGTTCTCAACCTGTGGGTCGGGACCCCTTTGGGGGTCGAATGACCCTTTTACAGGGGTCGCCTAAGACCATTGGAAAACACATATTTCCGATGGTCTTAGGAAACTGTATTGACTGAACTATGTCATGCATCATCTTTTGTATTATTAAAGCTATTGTTATTAGGGGTGTGCACGGACCCCCCGCTCCGCTTCACTTGCAGATCCGCCATTTTCCGGAGCGGGTCGCTCCGCTCCGCCCCCGCTCCGCCCACTTCCGCTCCGCTCCGCTCGGAGCTCCGGATCCGGATCCGGATCTCCGTTTTTGCCCCCCCATAGGGTTGCATTGAAAGCTAAAAAAGTAAACAACTTTTTTTCCGTTGAAGTTAGAAACCTCACGTTTGGCACCATGACACCTCATGGGCGTATACACACACACGCCAAGTTTCAAGGCAATCCCATCATCCCCTGATTTTTGGCGAATTTTTGAAAATCGGGCACCCCATTCACACCCCTTGGGATAGCTCCGTCAATTTGCATGTTAGAAACCTCAAACTCGGCACCAGGGCAGCTTATCCATGTGTCCACATGCACGCCAAGTTGCAAGCAAATCCCATCATCCCCTGATTTTTGGCGCGGCTCTACCCTCTAACGCACCACCCATAACCCTAATTCACACCCCTTTAGATAGCTCCATCAATTTGCACGTTAGAAACCTTAAACTCGGCACCATGATAGCTTATCCACGTGTCCACATGCACGCCAAGTTGCAAGGCAATCCCATCATCCCCTGATTTTTGGGGAATTTATGAAAATCGGGCACCCCATTCACACCCCTTGGGATAGCTCCGTCAATTTGCATGTTAGAAACCTCAAACTTGGCACCATGAGAGCTTATCCATGTGTCCACATGCACGCCAAGTTGCAAGCAAATCCCATCATCCCCTGATTTTTGGCATGGCTTAACTCACCCCAAATTGTCCCATTCTACAACTACGTCAATTTGCATGTTTGAAACCCCAAAGTTGGCACCATGATAGCTTATCCACGTGTCCACATGGACGCCAAGTTTCAAGGCAATCCCATCATCCCCTGATTTTTGGGGAATTTATGAAAATCGGGCACCCCATTCACACCCCTTGGGATAGCTCCGTCAATTTGCATGTTAGAAACCTCAAACTCGGCACCATGAGAGCTTATCCATGTGTCCACATGCACGCCAAGTTGCAAGCAAATCCCATCATCCCCTGATTTTTGGCGCGGCTTAAACTTTTTAACTCACCCCAAATCAAGTCCCATTCTACAACTACGTCAATTTGCACGTCAGAAACCTATCCTTTGGTCCCATGACAGCTTACCCATGTGTCCCCATGGACACCAAGTTTCAAGGCAATCCCATCATCCCCTGATGTTAGGGGAACTTTTGAAATTTGAACACTCCAGTATGTCAGGGATTTAAAGTTGCAATTGCAGACAGCTCAATGGGGCCAGTTCCAAGGCAATCCCAACATGCCACGAGATAACCCTAAATCTTCTGGCACATTTGAAAAAGGGATTATTGAACTTGATAAAGTCTAAGTGAGCGCAGGAAGGACTTCTCCCCTTAGTCAAAGCAAGACACATACACCATCGCTGCAAGGCGGGAAGGGGAGAAGGGAGGGAAAGCAGGCAGGCAGCATGCATTGTAGTGCCGCAAGGATGGCTTGAGCACTAACGCATAGCAAACCAACCCGTAAGCGGGCGCAAGGAGCAAGTGAGGCAAAGATGGCTGGTTGTTTCTTTCTAAGCCAGCAGTTACGCCTTGAGGGGCACAGAGGAGGACGACTGGGAGCAAGCGTGCCGGAGGGTGCTGGGCACGAACCGCAAAGCCCATCTCCCAGGCACCAGGCGGGCAGAGCAGGCGAGGAGTCAGTCCTGGCAGATGCCCCACCACAGCAGCACCCCGGGGGAGGCGGGCAGACAGGCAGGCAGGCATGGGTTGGCGGGCCCAGAAAAGCTGGTACCTTGCACAAGTAAGCCATAGATCTGTGGGGGAGTCAGTCCCAGCAGATCCAGCTACCTCACAAGGACGGCTCCCAGGCAGGCGGGCAGGCACCTCCACTGTAGTGGCTGTGCTCAACTCGGCGGGCGCACTACAAGACGAGTTGAAGTGAGAGCTCACTTCTCAGGAAACGTAGTGGCTGTGCTACGGGAGATCGGTGGACTGCTGGAGCTTAGCTTTTTCTCTGAGGGGAAGTCCATGAGTTGAAGTGACAGCTTGCTTCTCAAAGACAGGGTTACAGCGGAAGAGGGGTGGGACGAGACCGGGGAGAGAAGCTCGACCAGTGACTACTACTAATCCCCATATCCTGGAGGACCACAGCATCCGCAGTAGTGGCTGTGGTGAAGTCAATGGCTGTCATGAGTTGAAGTGAGTGCTCACTTCTCAGGAGGAAACTTAAACTGTCCGTACACACTAAGTGGCTGTGGTATGGGCGATCGGTCGACTGCTGGAGTACCACCTGCACATAGGGGAAGTCCATGAGTCGAAGTGAAAGCTCACTTCTCAGATAACTTGAATTGCGAGACTGGGGAGAGACGCTCGACCAGCTGCTGCAACTAATCCTCCTCACCCACATCCTGGTGGAACAAAGCATCCACCGAGAAGTGGCTGTGGTGAAGTCAATGGCTGTCATGAGTTGAAGTGAGTGCTCACTTCTCAGGAAAATTAAACTGTCCGTACACACTAAGTGGCTGTGCTATGGGAGTTCGGTGGACTGTTGGAGTACCAGCCGCAATTGGGGAAGTGAATGAGTTTCAGTGAAAGGTTGCTTCTCAAAATCAGCACACAGATCAAGGACTCCATTTGATCCCCGAGCTATCTAAAGGGTGACCCGTGGACTGCTGGAGTTTTCCTCCGGTTCCCGGTGGCTGGGATGGGTCTCGGCTTCTCAAAGCCATGGCACTGCTGCATATGCAGTGCAGCTTCTCGAAAGAGAGCTGTCCCACGGAAAAACGGTGCATTACTGGAGCTTAGCTTTTTCTCAAAGGGGAAGTCAATGAGTTGAAGTGAAAGGTTGCTTCGGAAGTCTATGGCTTTCATGAGTTTCAGTGACAGCTTGCTTCTCAAAGAGGGCGTTACAGCGGAAGAGGGGTGGGACGAGACCAGGGAGAGGAGCTGGACCAGCTGCTGCGACTAATCCTCACCCACATCCTGGAGGACCACAGCATCCGCAGTAGTGGCTGTGGTGAAGTCAATGGCTGTCATGAGTTGAAGTGAGTGCTCACTTCTCAGGAGGAAACTTAAACTGTCCGTACACACTAAGTGGCTGTGGTATGGGCGATCGGTCGACTGCTGGAGTACCACCCGCACATAGGGGAAGTCCATGAGTCGAAGTGAAAGCTCACTTCTCAGATAACTTGAATTGCGAGACTGGGGAGAGACGCTCGACCAGCTGCTGCAACTAATCCTCCTCACCCACATCCTGGTGGAACAAAGCATCCACCGAGAAGTGGCTGTGGTGAAGTCAATGGCTGTCATGAGTCGAAGTGAGTGCTCACTTCTCAGGAGGAAACTTAAACTGTCCCTGTGCAGTCAGTGGTTGGGGAGAGAGGCACGGCCAGCTGCTGCAACTAATCCTCCTCACCCACATCCTGGTGGAACAAAGCATCCACCAGGAAGTGGCTGTGGTAAAGTCAACGGCTGTCATGAGTCGAAGTGAAAGCTCACTTCTCAGGAGGAAACTTAAACTGTCCCTATGCACTAAGTGGCTGTGCTATGGGCGTTCGGTGGACTGTTGGAGTACCAGCCGCAATTGGGGAAGTCCATGAGTTGAAGTGAGTGCTCACTTCTCAGGAGGAAACTTAAACTGTCCCTATGCAGTCAGTTGAAGTGACAGCTTGCTTCTCAAAGACGGGTTACAGCAGAAGGGGAAGAGGAAGAGGATGAGACTGAGGAGAGAGAGAGAAGAGAGCATCCACTGTAGTGGCTTTGCTAGTGGCTGTGCTACGGGCGATCGGTGGACTGCTGGAGTACCTCCCGCACATAGGGGAAGTGAATGAGTTTCAGTGAAAGGTTGCTTCTCAAAATCAGCACACAGATCAAGGACTCCATTTGATCCCCGAGCTATCTAAAGGGCGACCCGTGGACTGCTGGAGTTTTCCTCCGGTTCCCGGTGGCTGGGATGGGTCTCGGCTTCTCAAAGCCGTGGCACTGCTGCATATCCAGTGCAGCTTCTCATAAGAGAGCTGTCCCACGGAAAAACGGTGCATTACTGGAGCTTAGCTTTTTCTCAAAGGGGAAGTCAATGAGTTGAAGTGAAAGGTTGCTTCGGAAGTCTATGGCTTTCATGAGTTTCAGTGACAGCTTGCTTCTCAAAGAGGGCGTTACAGCGGAAGAGGGGTGGGACGAGACCAGGGAGAGGAGCTCGACCAGCGACTGCTACTTATCCCCACATCCTGGAGGACCACAGCATCCACAGTAGTGGCTGTGGTGAAGTCAATGGCTGTCATGAGTTGAAGTGAGTGCTCACTTCTCAGGAGGAAACTTAAACTGTCCCTGTGCAGTCAGTGGTTGGGGAGAGAGGCACGGCCAGCTGTGCCTCCACCGTAGGGGCTGTGCTCAAGTGTCTGAACTTGGAGTCGAAGTGAGAGCTCAAAATTGCTCCATATGAGACTGGGGAGAGAAGCTCGACCAGCGACTGCTACTTATCCCCACATCCTGGAGGACCACAGCATCCACAGTAGTGGCTGTGGTGAAGTCAATGGCTGTCATGAGTTGAAGTGAGTGCTCACTTCTCAGGAGGAAACTTAAACTGTCCCTGTGCAGTCAGTGGTTGGGGAGAGAGGCACGGCCAGCTGTGCCTCCACCGTAGGGGCTGTGCTCAAGTGTCTGAACTTGGAGTCGAAGTGAGAGCTCAAAATTGCTCCATATGAGACTGGGGAGAGAAGCTCGACCAGCGACTGCTACTTATCCCCACATCCTGGAGGACCACAGCATCCACAGTAGTGGCTGTGGTGAAGTCAATGGCTGTCATGAGTTGAAGTGAGTGCTCACTTCTCAGGAAAATTAAACTGTCCGTACACTACACACTAAGTGGCTGTGGTATGGGCGATCGGTGGACACCTGGAGTACCACCCGCACATAGGGAAAGTCCATGAGTTGAAGTGACAGCTTGCTTCTCAGGAGGAAACTTAAACTGTCCCTATGCACTAAGTGGCTGTGCTATGGGCGTTCGGTGGACTGTTGGAGTACCAGCCGCAATTGGGGAAGTGAATGAGTTTCAGTGAAAGGTTGCTTCTCAAAATCAGCACACTGATCGGGTCACCCAGAGGACCACAGCCTGTACGTAGTGGCTGTGCTGAAGTCAATGACTTCCATGAGTTTAAGTGAAAGGTTGCTTCTCAAAGGCGAGGACTTGCCTGTTTCATTTTCGCAGCGAGACAGGCAGCTGCAGTAACACTCACAACCACACACACAAGGACAGCTTTTGCACAGAGGCTCATGAGTTGAAGTGACAGCTTACTTCTCAAAACCATACTTCTGGATCAGGGAGTACGTCTTCCACTCCCAGGGCACTCCAAAGGGCGACCCGTGGACTGCTGGACTTTACCTCCCTCAGTTGGGGAAGTGAATGATGAGTTTAAGTGAAAGCTTGCTTCTCAAAGACGGGTTACAGCAGAAGGGGAAGAGGAAGAGGATGAGACTGAGGAGAGAGAGAGAAGAGAGCATCCACTGTAGTGGCTTTGCTAGTGGCTGTGCTACGGGCGATCGGTGGACTGCTGGAGTACCTCCCGCACATAGGGGAAGTGAATGAGTTTCAGTGAAAGGTTGCTTCTCAAAATCAGCACACAGATCAAGGACTCCATTTGATCCCCGAGCTATCTAAAGGGCGACCCGTGGACTGCTGGAGTGTAACCTCCCTCACCCTCAATTGGGGAAGTGAATGAGTTTCAGTGAAAAGTTGCTTCTCAAAATCAGCACACAGATCAAGGACTCCATTTGATCCCCGAGCTATCTAAAGGGCGACCCGTGGACTGCTGGAGTGTAACCTCCCTCACCCTCAATTGGGGAAGTGAATGAGTTTCAGTGAAAGGTTGCTTCTCAAAATCAGCACACTGATGGAGTCACCCAGAGGTCCACAGCCTCTATGTAGTGGCTGTGCTGAAGTCAATGACTTCCATGAGTTCAAGTGAAAGGTTGCTTCTCAAAGGCGAGGACTCGCCTGTTTGCTTCTCAAAAAACCATACTTCTGGATCAGGGAGTACGTCTTCCACTCCCAGGGCACTCCAAAGGGCGACCCGTGGACTGCTGGAGAGAGGCAGCCTGGCTAGTGGTGGTGGTGGTGCCAGGCATTGCCTTGCCCCCTGCTTGCACCTCACCTAAACGTGCAGTCAATCATGGACAAACGGTTGTAAACCGCCCAGAGAGCTTCGGCTGTGGGGCGGTATATAAATGTAATTAAATAAATAAATAAATAAATAAATAAATGGAGTCTTTTGGAACTGGGTGGAAAACTATCCGGATGAGTTGACTAAGCTGTACCGGACGCCACAGAAATGAAATGAACTCAAGTGCGGTGCTTTGCCCTCACATTCAGTCACACACACGCACGGTGACAAACTCTGCCTAGTGCCTACAGAGAAAAAACCAGCCTGCCTGAACTGTAGTGTGCCTGCCAACCCAAGGAGGGGTGGAATTAAAGGGAGCCTGCCTGTCACTCCCACGAGGGCTTGAGGGTGGGGTATCCCAGCAGGGGGAGATTGCCCTTCAGAAAGACCAGCTGCTCCACCAAGTCCGGCTCCAAGCGAGAGCGGTGAGGGGTCACTATGTCGCCCGCCATAGAGAACACCCTCTCGCTTGGAACACTGGTGGGTGGGCAGCTGAGTCGATCCATGGCCACCCGCGCCAGGTCCGGCCAAATCTGAAAACGGGATGACCAGTACGCCAGGGGGTCCATGGAGGAGTCCTCGATGGGCTCTGACAGGTAACGCTGCACGGTGGTTGCAGCGTCATCCTGGCTGGTGGCTGGGGAGGGTCTCTGCCCAAACACGGTGTGCAGAGCCTCTTCCCAATACCCCTCGCCTGTGCTGCTGCTGGGAGGGATGCACGTGAGGCTGCTGCTGGTGCTGCTGGTGCTGCTGCGGGGAGGGGTGGCCTGCTCCTCTGCCTCACTCTGCCCCACCCTCTTGGCCCATGCCGCCCGCACTTCGCCCACCAGCGTTTCCACCCAGTGCTGCCTGCTATTTGGCCCACAAAGCCCATCCTTCACACGAGGGTCGCACATGGCTGCCAACATGTGGACCCTGTCGGTTTGGATGGGCTCCAGCCTCCGCGTCACGCCGTCCCTCAGCCTAGTCACCGCTTCGCGGACCTCGGGCTCGAAGCGCCTGCCGGTGACGGGATCCCTGTACTCCAGAAAGTCGCCCATCTGTTTCTGGAGATGCCTGCATACAGGGATCACCTGGCTGAGGAGGGCAGAGCTTTTGCTCAGGGTCTCGGTGGCGTTCAGGAACAGGTAAGCGTGCACTCCGCCCTCGCTGGACCAAATGTCCGAGGTGAAGTGCACCATCCGTGCCTCTGCCTGGCACAGACGACCCAGCACTAACTCCCTGCAGGAACGGTACAGGGAAGGCACCACCCGCCTGCTCAGGGTGGTGCGACACGGCAGCTTGTAGTATGGCACCACAAGCGCCATCAGCCTCTTGAAGCCTGCGTTGTCGACGAGGCTGAATGGCTGGTCGTCCAACGCCACCATCTCACCGATTGACGTGGTGATCTGGGAGGGCGTTGGAAAACGCCATCTTGTGGTTCCATACTTCCCCCACCCCATTTCCGGCAGGGTTGCCTGCCTAACCCTTGTGGGGATGGGAGATGGAGAGCTGAGACTGGAAGTGCCAGCAGCAGCAGCAGCAGCAGCAGCAGCAGCCGCCGCCTTCGGCTTTCCCCTGGAACCAGTCGCCTTGCCCGCCTCTTTCCCCAGCAAGACCGACTGGTGCTGCCTCTTAAGATGCATCTTCATGCTGCTGGTTCCATAATGCCCTGTCGATGAACCCCTGCTTAGGCTGAGTTTGCAGTGGCGACAGACAGCAAAGCGGGGATCCGCTCCCAACTCAAAGTGGTCCCACACGATGCTTGTCTTTCGTTTCCGTGGTGACACCACCAATTGCCCGCCTGAGCTCTCTGGTGTTGCCACAGAAACAGGGGTGTGGGATGAGACTGGGGAGAGAGCCTCGGCCTGCTGCTGCTCCTCCTCAGCCCCCACATCCTGGAGGCCCACCGCCTCCTCCTCCTCCTCCCCCCCCTCCACTGTGCTGAGGACCTCGTCTAGGTCCATCATCGGGCTCGTGGGCTGAAAGGAGAATGAAGGAGTTGGGGATACTCCTCCTCCTCTAATGGCACTGCTGCCACGTGCCTCTTGCAAACGGGCACTTTTCCCATTCCCACCCTCAAAAAGAGAACGCCGGGCACAAGTTGCAGAAGAGAGTGGCTCTGCCTGCTGCTTGTCCTGCTTCTGTTTTGGAGCAGTCAGCCAAGGAGTTGCCCGTTTGAGTTTCACAGGAGGAGAGGAAGCCTGCTTACTGCTGGCAGACTGAGCCTTGCTGCTTTCAGCACGCCTGCTTCCTCTTTTCATGATGACTAACAAAATATTAATACTACTAATACTATGTATAAGGTACTACTAAGAATATGTATAAGAAGATATAATATGTTTAAATGTAGGGAAATGGGACAAGAACAATAAAATATACTACTACTAATATGTATGAGAATATACTAATATATATATATATATATCTACTACTAAGAATATCTACAAGAATATAATATGTTTAAGAATATTACTAATAAATGTAGGGAAATGGGACAAGAAATGGGACAACCACTACTATAACAAGAACAAAATATGAATACTACTACTACTAATATGTATGAGAATGTATACTAATAGACTACTAAGACTATGTCAAAGAATATAATATAATATGTTTAAGAATAGGGAAATGGTGTGCGTATGCTTTCCCCAAAATGCTCAATCTGTGGCTGCACAAAAGCAGCCCACTCTGTCCAAGTTACACAGAGAAGAAAAAGAGAATCCAATTTTTTTGGTATATTTGGTATATAGAAGATAGAAGGAAACACAATCAGGATTTAAGAGAGGGGAGGGGGGAAAAGAACCAACCACTACTATAAGAAGAACAAAATATGAATACTACTACTAATATGTATGAGAATGTATACTAATAGACTACTAAGACTATGTCAAAGAATATAATATAATATGTTTAAGAATAGGGAAATGGTGTGCGTATGCTTTCCCCAAAATGCTCAATCTGTGGCTGCCTGTTGAACTTGACAAAAGCAGCCCACTCTGTCCAAGTTACACAGAGAAGAAAAAGAGAATCCATTTTTTTTGGTATATTTGGTATATAGAAGATAGAAGGAAACACAATCAGGATTTAAGAGAGGGGAGGGGGGAAAAGAACCAACCACTACTATAAGAAGAACAAAATATGAATACTAATATAATATGTATGAGAATATATACTAATGGACTATGTGAAAGAATATAATAAAATATGTTTAAGAATATAAATGTAGGGAAATGGGACAAAAAGTGTGTGTATGCTTTCAAAAGAAAGCTTTCACAAAAGCAGAACAGTCAGGCTTTAATACAGGGAAGGGGGGGCAACCAACCCAACCACACACTCCAAAATTCAAAAATAAAGTTTATATTAAATCAAAGTAAGGGGAAAACACAGGGCAAACTAAGCTACAAGTCAGAAAGAAGCAAACAAACACACACACGCGCCAAACTAAACCTATCCTAATCTATCTCCAAAGTCCAAAGCAGGAGCACTAACTAACTAAGTGTTCCCTCCACGAACGCCAACCCACAAAGAGACACAAAACAGAAAGTTCTCAGGGTGGGTCTGCCTTAGTCCCCCCTCCAACGCTGGGATTGGAGGAGGATGCTTTCTGAGGAGATCAATTCTCATCAGGATTGGGAGTTGAATGTGCCTGTCATCGCTTCCAAAAAAATAAAAAAATAAATAAAAAAAACCCAAACCCCGATTTTTTAAAAAATATTGCACGTGAACCACAGCACGCAGAAAGTTGAGAGTGGTCTCAAAATGACCCCCATCCACGACTCTCTGTGCACAAGAATTTTCAGAACGATAGCTTAAACCCCCCCCCCCAGTTATCCC
Organism: Elgaria multicarinata webbii; assembly: GCF_023053635.1. Classification (NCBI taxonomy): domain Eukaryota; kingdom Metazoa; phylum Chordata; class Lepidosauria; order Squamata; family Anguidae; genus Elgaria; species Elgaria multicarinata. Next base: position 120,909,015 of record NC_086175.1, on the reverse strand, counting down.
CGATTCTTTCCCTCAATGCAATCCTATGGGCGAAAAGCCGAAACGCAGTTTGAGCCGCGCGGTTGACCCGATTTTTAAAAAAATATTGCACGTGAACCACAGCACGCAGAAAGTTGAGAGTGGTCTCAAAATGACCCCCATCCACGACTCTCTGTGCACAAGAATTTTCAGAACGATAGCTTAACCCCCCCCCCCCAGTTATCCCCGATTCTTTCCCTCAATGCAATCCTATGGGCGAAAAGCCGAAACGCAGTTTGAGCCGCGCGGTTGACCCGATTTTTAAAAAAATATTGCACGTGAACCACAGCACGCAGAGAGGTGAGAGTGGTCTCAAAATGACCCCCATCCACGACTCTCTGTGCACAAGAATTTCCAGAACGATAGCTTCAAAAACAACGTAGTTATGCGCGATTATTTGCCGCAATGCAATCCTATGGCGAAATGTTTTCAAGATGGCGACCGGAGCGCTCCGCCTGAACTCGGAGCTCCGAAAAATGGTCGCTTCTCTTCGCCTTGCTTCTAGGGGGTCCGCGGTCCGCTCCTACTCCGCCTCTGGGTAAGGCGGAGCAGGCCAATCCGCTACTGCTTCTACGCTCCTAATCGGAGCGGAGCACATCCCTAATTGTTATGTATTATTTTCATTAGCAAACCATCCCATGACAATGGATCGTGTAGAGAAGAACGAAAATAATTTTATGGTTGGGGGTCACCACAACATGAGGAACTGTATTAAAGGGTCGTGGCATTAGGAAGGTTGAGAACCACTGATCTAAACCAAAGTGGCCAGCTAGAAGTCCCTGAGAAACTCACAAGAAGGGAATGACTGCTTATCAGTGCTGGCTGCAGGCTTTTGAGGGGCAGGACACTCCCCATGGGTCTCCTCCCTCCATAAGTCTCCCTTTTCACTGTCATTGTCACCAGCTGCCATTGGTCCTTCTCTTCTTTCTTGTCATTGGTATTACATGCTTTGCAAGACAGACAGAGCCAGGAAGAACGTAGGTAGCAGGCCTGTTCAGACAACATGCTAAGCCATGGTTAGGCCCCAAACCCTTTTACAGCAAATGATTAGTGAGTGTGTTTAAACTGTGGCCATGTAGCCACCATGGTTAGGAATGGTTCACTCAACACGCTACGCCAGAATGCTTAGCTCAAAATGCTCAACCATCATGGCTTAGCGTGTCTTCTGAACAGGGTCAGCGGCATCTACTGCTCCGTCTCACCATCACCATTGTTAGGGCCAGAGCAGGAGGCGGGTGGACAAGCAGGTTGTAACGGCGAAGAGGAAGAGAAACTTCAGGGTGCTTTTGTCAATGGAGTGTGGGCCCTTTGCAGGTGCCCAATCATGCCTACCCTTGACACTGGCCCTGGCCCTCACTCACTTTTAGCTCAATGAAATGAATGGGGCTCATTCATTTCATTTGACATTCCTTTTAAAAAGAAAGGCCCACGCGGAGAAGTTCCTACTTCACACCACACAAAATAAACCTGGCATGGTCATCTTGCCTCAGGTTTGCAAGGACTGGTGGTGGGCTGCTTCTGTTACAAGTATCTAGAGATAGTGGAGAAATCTGAAACTGGGAGGTTTGGAGCGCAATCCTATGCCTGTTTAACCATGCTGGCTGGGAGCTACAGGACTTCTCTTTCTTTCTAAATATGCATAGGATTGTGCCCCTAATGTTTGGAACGGATTGCCACAAGATGTGATTTAGTATGAGGCCACTTCCTATTCTGTCTTCATGGAGAGCCATGGTTGAGCTTCGTGGCACCTACCTGCTTGATTGTAAGTCAGTGGTGGTTCCAGGCTTTTGAAGCTCTTCTGCAAGATAATCTGGTCCTGCTGCTTAGCCCTCTTGCACTTTCCAAATTTGTCATTTCCCTCACGTAAGCCATATCTCATATTCAGTTAATCCCTTCTTCAATGGGCAGAAGGTTGGAGTTCTTTCAGTTCTAGGGTAGAAATATTGAACCTATTTTTGGGAGAGGGTTCAGCACCTTGGATAGCTCCCTTAGAGTTCCAACTGTTTGTGACTGAAACCCAAAATGGAACCAGAGCCCCACTGAAAACAGAGCCACCAGGCTCCACTGTATATGAGCTACTGTTAATAAATGTACCATTGAATCAATATCTCCTATGTGCAGTATCTCCTTGCTTACTTTAGGATAATTTTGTAAACCGCCCAGAGAGCTTCGGCTATGGGGCGGTATATAAATGAAATAAATAAATAAATAAATAAATAAATAAATAAATAAATAAGTATAACTAAATCAAGTTATCAATGGATTTAATCATACCTGTTATATTTCTAATTTCTTCCAAAACCAAAATCCAATAACCCTCAATAATTGGACAGAACCCAAAAATATGATAAATACCTGCTTTAGACAAATGACATCTCCAATATTTATTGCTTACTTTAGGATTAAATACCAGCTACAAATCAACCTACAGATGCTTTCTTTAAAAATGGAGCACAATGTTATAGAAGGTATAGTCTTCCAAATTCATTCCGATGCTTCTAATGGAGTAGTTCTAGAAAAATCCATTTCCCATTTCATCTGATAGCAATTGGTTGCCACCTCCATTTTTAGAAGCCTTTCAAAAGCAATTTAAGAGCTGATCTACACATTCAGGAGAATCACCTGATACAGCCCTCCCAGGAGTATATCACTGTACGATGACATCCATTGGCAGTAGGTCCTGGATAGACTATAGAAAGTGCTGCTTTAAATGATGCATAGTTAAGATATGGAATTTGCTGCCATTTGTCAGATTAGCCAAATTCATGAGGATAGGTCTATCAATGGCTATCAGCCATGATGGTAAATGGTACCTTCAGGTTCATACTTTAAAAATGTCAACCACAATCAGTTTGGAGGAAAACTCCTATTGATTCTTAACTGTGAATCACCTTCTGTTACAATGCATAGACCTTCTTTAATAACCTATGCTTTCTTACTGTTTCAGGTGATAGGATTGCTAATATCTGAATTAATCAGATTGTAACTCAAGATGGATGCACACATTTTTATGGTAACCCTATATCTCCAGTAACGTGTGGCTCCTTTTTTTTATTGTCTGCCCATTTGCACCCTGTTATTCTTGTTTCTGCAAATACTTTAGACAAGTATCTTGTATTTAGATAAAAATATGTATCGAACATTTTCATAGAATCACAGAATAGTTGGAAGGGGCCTATAAGGCCATTGAGTCCAACCCCCTGCTCAATGTAGGAATCCACCTTAAAGTATACCTGACAGATGGTTGTCCAGATGCCTCTTGAAGGCCTTTAGTGTGGGAGAGCCCACAACCGCCCTAAGTAATTGGTTCCATTGTTGTACTGCTCTGACAGTCAGGAAGTTTTTCCTGATGTCCATCTGGAATCTGGCTTCCTGTAACTTGAGCCAATTATTCTGTGTCCTGCATTCTGGGATGATCGAGAAGAGATCCTGGCTCTCCTCTGTGTGACAACCTTTCAAGGATTTGAAAAGGATTGATAAAAAAAGGTTTGCTTCTTAAAATAATAATAATAATAATAATAATAATAATAATAATAATAATAATAATAATAATAATACAAGAACCTTGAAGTGGGAACCCTGCAAAAAGTCAAGAAGACTTACGCTTCTATATCTCTAACTTTTAGGTTTTTTGCTAGATAAACGCAAACCAGAAGATGCAAACTTTTGGTGTTGCCCAGGGATACACTCTGAGACCATGGACTCACCGAAGAGTAATTGAAATGGAGTTTTACAAAAGGTATATATTTTTTACCCTATAAGAACCTTTGTGTAATAAAAGGCTGAAGAGCCTGCAAATGTATTTGACATAGACAAATAATGCCAATGCATAAGAGGTGTGCAGAAGATTAGGAACACACACAGAGAGAGACACACACAGAGATAAAGCATCTGCTGTTATTTTCCTCCAGGCAAATGCTTTTTTCTGAATAGCAAAAAAATGTCCACCTGAAAAAAAGACCTACGGCCTGCTGTGCAAGGGGAAAAAAGGTAGATAGGATCTGATACAAACGCCTTTGGATCAATGCAACATCTGATGTTTCAATGGGAGAGCAAGGTGCCCAGGAAGTCGTACTGGGGCAGCAACTCAAGGACAGTGGAACTCTTCTGAGCCACTATGATCTACTGCAGCCATCTCTGGCATCTGTCCTTCAGAAGTTTTGGAGTACAACTCCCAGCATCCCTGACCATTATCTAGGATGACCATATGAAAAGGAGGACAGGGCTCCTGTATCTTTAACAGTTGCATAGAAAAGGGAATTTCAGCAGGTGTCATTTGTATATATGGAGAACCTGGTGAAATTCCCTCTTCCTCACAACAGTTAAAGCTGCAGGAGCTATACTAGAGTGACCAGATTTAAAAGAGGGCAGGGCACCTTCAGCTTTAACTGTGGTGATAAAGAGGAAATTTCACCAGGTTCCCCTTATATATTAATCTTATCCCTGCTATCCTCCCTTCCTTGCTTCATATTATTAATTTTTCTCTGTCCTCTGGTTCATTTCCTTCTGCTTTTAAACATGCTACAGTCTCTCCTATTCTCAAGAAACCTACTCTTGATAGGCTATCTCTGTCTAACTACCGACCTGTCTCTTTGTTGCCGTTTGTTTCAAAGATCCTGGAGCGTGTGGTCTACTCTCGTTGTCTTGATTTTCTTTCTAGAAACTCTGCTCTGGATCCTTTTCAATCTGGATTCCGTCCTTTGCATTCCACTGAAACAGCCCTTACTAAGATTACCACCAATGATCTTCTTACTGCCAAGTCTAAAGGCCATTACTCCGTTCTTATTCTCCTTGATCTAACTGCAGCCTTTGACACGGTTGATCATGATCTTCTTTTAGATTCCCTTCATGACCTTGGATTTTGTGGCTCTGTCTATAACTGGTTTGCCTCCTATCTAGCGGGTTGCTCTTTCAGCGTGTTGGCTAATGGCAGCTCGTCTTCTTCTTTTCCCCTTTCAGTAGGGGTTCCCCAAGGCTCGGTGCTTGGTCTGTTGTTGTTTTCTTTATACATGTAATCTTGGGTAATCTTATTCAATCACATGGCCTCTAATATCATCTGTATGCCAATGATACACAATTATATCTTTGATCTCCGGATCTTTCTCCTGATGTTCACGATCGTATCTCGGCATGTCTTTCAGATATCTCAGCTTGGTTGCTTCATCGTCGTTTGAAACTTAATATGGCAAAGACTGAATTGCTTGTTTTTCCTCCTAAACCTTCTCCTCATCTCTCATTCTCTCTTACTGTCAATGATGTTACGCTTACTCCAGTCATGGAAGCTCGTAGCCTTGGCTTTATATTTGATTCCTCGCTCTCCTTTATTCCTCATATTGAGGCAGTAGCTAAATCCTGTTATTGCCAGGATTCGATCATTTTTGTCTGTCTCTTCTGACAATACTCTTGTTCATGCATTGGTTATTTCTCGGTTGGACTACTGCAACCTTCTTCTCTCTGGCCTTCCTTCTTCTCACATCAGTCCGTTGGTTTCTGTTCACCACTCTGCCGCAAAGATCATCTTCTTGGCTCGCCGCTCCAACCATGTTACTCCGCTTCTGAAATCTCTTCATTGGCTTCCAATTCACCTCAGAATCCAATATAAACTTCTCCTGTTGACCTACAAAGCTTTTCACTGTCTAGCTCCTTCCTATCTCTCCTCTCTCATCTCACACTATTGCCCCGCTCGTGCTCTTCGCTCCTCTGATGCCATGTTTCTCGCCTGCCCAAGGGTCTCTACTTCCCTTGCTCGGCTTCGTCCATTTTCTTCTGCTGCCCCTTATGCCTGGAACGCTCTTCCAGAACATTTGAGAACTACAAGTTCAACCGCAGCTTTTAAAGCTCAGCTAAAAACTTTTCTTTTTCCTAAAGCTTTTAAAACTTGATTTTGTTCAGATTTTATACTGTTAGTTTTACCCTACCCAGTGCCTGTTTACCCTACCCTGTGCCTGTTTGCTTTTTCTTCCCCTCCTTATTGTTTTATCATGGTTTTATTAGAATGTAAGCCTATGCGGCAGGGTCTCGCTATTTACTGTTTTACTCTGTACAGCACCATGTACATTGATGGTGCTATATAAATAATAATAATAATAATAATAATAATAATAATAATAACCTGCTGAAATTTCCTTTTCAATACAACTGTTAAAGATACAGGAGCCCTGTCCTCTTTTTCATATGGTCACCCTACATTATCCATGTTGGCTGAGACTTGTAGGCATTGCAGTCCCAAACTTCTTGATGGCACCAGGTTGGGAAAGGGTGGTGTAGTGGTTTAGAGCAGCATTGCCCAACTCTGTGCCCTCCAGGTGGTTGAGACTAAAACCCTAAAGTGCAGAAAAGGGCAACTAGAATGATCAAGGGGCTGAAGCATCACCCCTATGAGTAGGGTGACCATATGAAAAGGAGGACAGGGCTCCTGTATCTTTAACAGTTGCGTAGAAAAGGGAATTTCAGCAGGTGCCATTTCTATGCATGAAGCACCTGGAGAAATTCCCCCTGCATCACAACAGTGAAAGCTGCAGGAGCCCTGCCCTCTTTTGCATCTGGTCAGGAGGGCAGGGCTCCTGCAGCTTTCACTGTTGTGATGAAGAGGGAATTTCACCAGGGGCTGCATGCATACGAAGGACACCTGCTGAAATTCCCTTTTCTATGCAACTGTTAAAGATGCAGGAGCCCTGTTCGCCTTTCCAGATGGTCACCCAAAATATTCACATCAGTTTTCTTAATGTGTGTTAACTTTATGTTTTTAAGAGCGTCTCTTCCCCCAAACCCATGAAATGATAGGTTTAAAAGCTACCGTTAGTTAAATCCTTTGTACAAGCATACCTGAATGTTTAAATTTGTCATTACTTGACTAAAGGAATTTGATTGCAACAGATCCTTTCCTGTCAAAAAGAGAAGGAATGATCAGAAGACAAATTCAAAGAGTTCCTGTCGTGCCCCTCTAGAGATCCCTCCCCATTTTTTAATTTATATGACTCTTATAACTACTGTGGAATGTTATGATAAAAAATAAACTACGCCCTGAGGGAATGTTTCCCGTCTGATAGATTATATAACATGCTAAAATTGGCCATTATGGGCTGTAATTCTCTATGAGTTCAGAGACCATTAGTTCAATTCCTTTTGAGGGAAGATATGATGGAGGACTTTAAAATGGACTGCGTTGAACCAATTAAATGATGCTGCATTTCAACTGTGCCACTATACTGTGGGGGCCCTGATAAGGCTTTAAGAGACAACTACATTTGCACTTTTAATATTTCACATAATAAGAGGCTGCCGCCAATAGTGTAAAATAACACAATCTTCGGGAAGTTGCTTTGCCCCTGTACGTGCTACTTGCAAAATATTTTGAAGTACTTCACTTCAGATGTTGTAGTTAAATGACAGAATATTTTATCCTTTTATTTTCTCTCATTTTTTTTCAGTGTTAAGTTTGGTTCATCTTGAAGTTTGAGTTTTTTCCCCCCAAGACAAGTTTGCATAAAAATTCATATGCATTTTTGTGCATTTATTTATTTATTACGTTTTTATACCGCCCAATAGCCGAAGCTCTCTGGGCGGCTCACAAAAATTAAAATCATGAAGAGCATGAAAACAACCAACAATCTAAAAACACAAATACCAAATACAATATAAAAAAGCACAACCAGGATAAAACCACACAGCAAAAATTGATATAGGATAAAATATGGAATTAAAACAGCCCTATTATAATGCATTTTTGAACATTGTTTTCACTAAAATACACATTTTTGCAGGCACCTTTTGACTGAAGAGCTCCTTTGCAAAATTCAGACAATTTTGAATATCAAAGGTAACTGAGTTTCAGTTTGCATATTGGTTCAACGGTGCGAAATTAGGTAAATTGGCATTACATTGCAAATGTATGCATAAAAATCCATGCAAAATTAAAATGTGATCTGGACAAATTCCCCCCTCCCTAATTTTATAGTGATGCATCTCTGATCTCCGAGCTCACATAACATGCAACCAGGGGTAAAGTGGATGATTGAACTTGAAATGGCGAATATTCTCATGATGTGCACAAAACTAGGAAACTAGGTTATGAACTATGTGCAAGAGAAAGTCCAACTAAAATTATGTTTGAACAAGCATTGTTGCACAAGCATGGTTGCATTGTGCTTGTACAACACATTGTGCAACTTGTGCAATGCATTGGGCAGCTCATTGCACATTCCACTTGGGTTACACAATTGCTTGCACCTGTTGTGCAACTGCTTGCACAACTTGCTTGCACAACTGGTTGTGGAAGAGTAATGGGCAGAGCTGCAAAGCACGATACAAAGTTTCAGCAGAGCTGCACTAGCACTATTTGGAATGTCACCATTGGTTACTGTCTTTGATCTGATCCAGCATGGTTCCTCTTAGGTTCTAACCCAACATCTTTGGGTTGGAACATAAGAACATAACCCAACATCTTTGAGTTGGAACATAAGAACATAACCCAACATCTTTGGGTTGGTACATAAGAACATAACCCAACATGTGATTACATCATCTTTTCCTTCACCCGCCTCCAGTACTCAAATTATGGGACAAAAGGTGGCATCCTAATGACTTCTAGCTAAGGAGGTCATCACAGAAGATAAGGAGGCTGGACAATGGGCCTATTCAGATGACATGCTAAGCCATGGTTAGTCCACTAACCCTGTTGAAGCAAATGGTTAGTGAGCATGTTCAAACTGTGGTTATATAGCCACCATGGTTAGGAATGTTTTACAGGACACACTAAGCCAAAATGTTTAGCTCAAAATGCTTAACCACCATGGCTTAGCGTGTTGTCTGAACAGGGTCACTGTCAACCCCTTCCTTAGAACAAGTGTGGTGGTTGGGCTGGGGTCCAAAGTTCAATTACTGTAAATGTATGTAGCAACTTTCATAGTCATGCTTCAGGCATGGGCATCCTGATGCCCTCCACCTCCCATCTGCTCCAGCCAGCATGGCCAATGGTCATGGATGGTGGGAGTAGGAACCCAACAACATCTGGAGGTCACCAGGTTGCCTACATGAAAGTGGAACTTGCTAGGAACATCTACAATTCAATTGGACCCCAGTCATACAACTGCAAGTTACCTGTTCCTGTATCTCAATGCACAAGGGAGATATTGCGGTATGGAGTGCTCTCCTGTTCCTTAAAATCAAGATTATTCTGCAAGTCAGAGGGTTCAACATTCGTGTGGAGCATTACGTTGTAAATGGACATACCAAATTTCATTGTGATATCTCAGTACAAGATATGTTGCATTTCCTACCCATTTTGAAAAACAGCTGCAGGGGTCAGGCTGGTAATTGAATATACACACCTACTTGTGAGCAAACTCCTGTGAGTTCAGGAGGGCTGACTTCTGAGGATGCCTGCATAGGATAAGGCAGCACATCTCCTAAATGAAAATGGCTGTCGTTGGGACAAATGTTTTGAACATTTCCCCTCATCATTTGAACCCCCAGTTCCACCTTTATCAAGATTTTCAAAACCTTTTCAACTAGGATCAAAATGGTAAAGACTTAAATATACACAGATGCACGCACACACATGGCAATTGCTTTCAGTCAAGTGATAGGATTCTAGTTATCCTTTTAAGAAAACTCACACACATACACGCACCTGCCCCAACTTCCAAATTTTATTGATCCACATGACTTTAATTTATTACAGTAGGAGTGCAATTCCTTTCAAATGAACCCCTGCTGAGCCCGATCTGCTTGCTGACAGAAAATCATTCAGCTGAAAAAGAGAGTGTTTAATATCGCCTCAGGGAAGGTTTGGCTGAGGTACTCACTTTAATACATGGTTTTAACACTGGAGGTGACTGATAAGGGTGCTAGGAAGCACTATTAGGACACATATGAATCAGAGGTTGGCAGTGAGAGAACGAAAACCTACGAAGGAGTCCTTTTGTAGGATTCCTTCCCTGCAGGTTTTAGCCCACCTGGGTTTAAGAGAATAATTTGCCTCTAAGCTGTTCATCATCAAACAGCTTTCTTTCTTTCTTTCTTTCTTTCTTTCTTTCTTTCTTTCTTTCTTTCTTTCTTCTGAATAAGAAGAGCCATCCTGGGTCAGCCAAAGCCCATCTAGTCCATTATTTATTTTAGAGCTGAGCTGATATTTCTATGAAGAGATTTTTTGTGATAAAATCCCTGAGAGTTTTTATTTTGTCTCCCTGACCTGAGAGAAAGACAGGCCCGGCCCTCCCGTTAGACAGAGTGAAGCGACTGCTTCAGGTGGCAGATGGTGGGAGGCAGCAGCACGGTGCTGGAAGAGAGATGTGTGGAAAGCAACCTGCCCTCTGCTCTCTAAGCTAACCTGCTGCCTTCAGGTGCACTGGAGAATGCTGTTCTATTCCCAGTGTTGAACAAACAGTCCAGACAGCTTGTGTACAAGGAACAGGAGAGGGCACTATCTTGTTTTTTTGCCTCAGGCAACAAAATAACTTGGGCTGGCCCATTTGACCAGATATTCTCCATCATTTTTTTTGAAATGATCTCCAATTTTGCTGCTCACAAAGAGAGAGGTTTTGGAAAGCAATGTTTGCTTAGCTTTATATTTCAACACTGGCCACTGCTAGGAAGCTTATAAACTAGGCATGAAGGCAATGTGGTAGTCCCCCAAGTCTGCTATTATTCAGAGATATGCTGCTTCTGGAGAGGAGTGGTCCCATTTATTTATCTAGGACAGGGGTGGGTAGAAGGTAAATCTCCAGTTGTTTGGGATCTGGAATGCTGGGAGTTGAAGTCCAAAACATTTGGAGGTCTACTTTCTTCCCACCCCCGATCTAGGGTGAGCCTTCTGCCTTGTTGGACTCCACCACCAGCCCCAGCCTGCATTGATATTGGCCAGTTCACAAATTTAATTGTGAACTGTCCAGAGAGCCTCGGCTATTGGACAGTATAAAAAAGTAATAAATAAATAAATAAATAAATATGGAGAGTTGTACTCCAACAACATCTGGAGGGCATTAAAATGTAGAGGCCATTTCTACATCTTACAGCAGTGAATTTCCAGAAGCCGATTATGCATTGTGTGAAGAATTACTTCCTTGCGCCTGTCCTGTATCTAATAGCTGCTCAATTTCATTGGGTGACCCCAAGTTCTAACAGTATTCTTGAGAGAGAGAGAGAAAAATCTCTCTTACTTTTCATGCCGCCTTATGAAACATACATTCTTCTCCACCCCCCATTCCCCAAATTAGTTGGACTTAAAAGTGTAGCTCTGCAAGTGACATCCAATACAGAAAATTGATGTAACGCAAAGTTTGAGAAAGGTCAGAAGTGAAAAAGAGTTCAGCCTTATAATATTTGATAAAAAGTACCATTGGAAAAGATTTAAAATACTAAGGGGGGGGGATCAATTGAGCTTTCAGGAAGGCTTCTGTAAAATTACTATTGAGAGAGAGAGAGAGAGAGAGAGAGAGAGAGAGAGAGAGAGAGAGAGAGAGAGGAGAAATGGCAGCTGTGATATGGAGATGATGATGATGATGATGATGATGATGATGAAAAAATGGGAGGAACTGGGCAACTGCCTGGAAGTGTCATATCTTCTGGTCTAGAAACCTGTCTATCAATCCTAGAGATTTGTGGGCTGAGTGTAGTGAACAAAAGCTGATCTACGCTTGTGCAAAACTTGGTTTGGAGAAAATAGAAAGACACTTTCATCCCTCATAATAGTAGAGCCCAAGGTCATCCAAGTGAAGATGAGTGGGAAAAGGGAGAGATTCAGGAAAGAGAGGAGGAAGCACTTCACACAATGCAGAGTTAAACTACGGAATTCACAACCACAAGATGTGTAACTTGTAGCTCAGTCCTAAGAGGGCCAAGATCTGACCATTTAGTAAAGGGATGTTCACCCTGAGGGCCAAATTCCATTTCAGAGTAGCTCTCATGGGCTGCATTCCTGTGGTAGGTGAGGCTGATGGAAACAGAGGTTGGGCCAGAGCAAAAAGGGGTGGGACCCAAATATCAGCATATTTTAGCTTACAGCTCTTATGGACAGTAGCTACTACGCCTTAGGAGAGATATTCCAACCTCTTAGAATGGGGGAAAACTTCACAAAAGCTGGGGAAGTACCAAGTGATTGGCATTTGGGAAAAGGGGATGGGGTCAGGGGAAGGGTGTGTCACCATTTGGAAAACAGTAATAATAATCTTTGTAAACCACTCAGAGAGCTTTGGCTATGGGGCGGTATATAAATGTAGTAAATAATAATAATAACAATAACAACAACAATATATTTTATTGTGCTCTATGCCAGAGCGCATTCCAATTAACCAAAACATATAAAACATATCAATATAAACAAAAATCAATAAATACGCATTAGATAAACTTCTAAACGAAAATCAATCTAATTCACAACAAATTTAAAACTCAAAAAGGAACCGATTTTTCCTCAGTCCATACACTAACACTTACAGCTCCAACTCGAACAAATAGGTGTTCAGGCCTTGTCTAAATTTGTCCAACTCTGGTTCCATATGAAGAGGTAGAGGGAGAACATTCCACAGTCGTGGGGCGAAATGGAAAATGCCCGGAACCTAGAAGTTGCCACCTTAGTCCAAGGAACCGCCAGAAGTCTGGAATCTGCAGTTCTCCTAAGAGGAGAATGCCATTTGACCAAGTCCACCAAATAACTGGGAAGAAAAGAGTGCAGGGCTTTAAAAGTCAAGACAAGGCATTTAACATGTGTCCTTGTCCTGACAGGCAACCCTGGAAAGTCAGATTTAACCCCCAGGCCTGAGGTTTTTGCACCCTTGGTATAGAACATCAGTTTGGAGCTATATTTATTTATTTGGTTTCTATCTTGCCTCTTTTCAAAGGAACTCAAGGCAGCGTACATGCGGCAGAGTCTTGCTATTTACTGTTTTACTCTGTACAGCACCATGTACATTGATGGTGCTATATAAAATAATAATAATAATAATAATAATAATAATAATAATAATAATAATAATAATAATAGGGATGTTCATTGTTGGAAAACGTGGCCCTTTTGGGGCCAGAGGGATCCCCTTTGGCTGCCTGGCTCAGCTTGCATTTGTGAGCTGAGTTGCAAGCCTTTCCTAAAATTGGGGAACGTTTTGGTTCTTCCTCTTATGAATAGAAAATTGCATGAATTGTGGGTGCAATTTTCATAATTTGTGCAAATTCTGACCGTAATTTGGGCCAACTGCACCTGTGATTTGTGCAAATTGTGCCTGGAATTTGCGTGAACTAAGCAAATCACACAAATTGCAACTGCGATGTGTGCAACTTTCTGTGTACGACCCTCCCACCCCCCCAAATCCATGAGCTGACCCAACTTGATGTAGGGAAGAATGGTGAACTCAACCCCCTGGGACGGATTAGTCTGATGCCCTTCCCTTCCCCCCATTTGTAGCCTCACAATGACCCTGTGAGGTAGGCTAGGCTGACAGAGGGGCAATTGGCTCAAGGTCATTCAATGAGTGTCAAAGGTGAGTGGGGATTTGTACCTAGTTCTTTGCATCCCTAGTTAAACATTCTGACCGCCACGCCATGCTGGCTCTATTCTCCTAGATCTGCAGGAAGCGCTCTAGCGTACAGGGCATTTGTACTCTCCACGCACCCGAAAAGTTTAGGGCTCTTGACTCCCCATGATGGGAGAAACTTCGCTTTGCATTTTATTTGCCATATGGATGCTGCAGGAGTAATCAGAGAGCTGCATTTCAAACGACGCCCTGCTGTCTCCCTTTGCATCACTACAAAAGAGATATATTAGCTGAAGAACAGAAGATGGCATTCCGCTTAATCTATTGCTTATATTTGCTTTCCTAAAGCCATCTTTATTTTTTTCTCTTTCTCTAAACCACTAACAAATGAAATCAGACACTTTGGTTACATCTCAGATGCAAAGCCCTGGCGCATGGAAAACTTATCAAGGAAAACACACACACACACACACACACACACAAAACACTGAAGGCATCAGAAATTGTTCCTCTTAATTTCCAATTAAATTTTTTACAGGCCACTGCAGTACCATAAAATGTTTTGCACTAAACAGCTTCTTCTTGTTGTTTCTCCCCGTTTAAATTATTTCCCCCCCTGAATTTGTTTTGTCAATAGATTTTAAAAAAAATCACAGCAGGAAGTTGCTGCTATTGCTTGTTATATATTTTATTAAGAAATGAGGCACAAAAAAACATGGAGAGAGAGAGAGAGAGAGAGAGAGAGAGAGAGAGAGAGAGAGAGAGAGAAGAAACTAATTTAATTTATTTTAAAGTTACCTCACAAGCCTAGGACAGGCCTACCTTGCAGGGTTGTTATGAAGGTAAGAGAGGGCGGGGGGGTGGGAAATGAATTTTATTTGTTTAAAGGTTAATTCACAGCCCTAGAACTGGTCTGCTACTTTAAGATGGTGGATCCGCTTCCCTACTATATGTTATTCAGATATCTGGGCAATGCCGGGTATATTTTGAAAACATATTTTTAGGTTTGCATCCTTTTTAGCTGGGAGAAAGGGTGTTGTGTGTCCTGATACTTTTTGAAATTTAGACGGCTGCTCTGGCCAAAGCATTATGGGAGGGTTAGGCTTTTCAGGTAAAACAAAAAATGTGGTTTATCACAAAGCTCTAATTTAAAACACAGTTCTTATTAACACAATTTCCCATTTATTCTAACAAAACATTTTACTAACTCAACCAAACTAAAAAAATCAACCAACCTAAAGATGAATAAGTTGTATAGGAATTTATTCTATATAAAATAAATGTTATAAACATTATTCACGGACCTGAGCAACGCCGGGCATATCAGCTAGTACATTCATAAATGAACATGTTCAGTTCTTTTTTTAAAACAAACAAACAAACCCAATGATGCCCATAAATCTGAGAGAATCAAGTGTGTATGTATAGAACATGTGTAAGGGGCTGACAGCTCAGGTAAGTACTCCTCATCTTTTTATTAGCTGTTTTGCTGTCACCCTTAAACACAACAGGAGAAAAATGTGGAATGAGGAATTAGCTGTAGGTTTGATTTATGTTATTTTTAAATCTCTCGTTGCCATTGGGAAAAAAAAAGAAGAGGACTATGAAGTAAAGCAGCAAATTTCCAGTGCTTTTACAGGGAAATCTGGAGTAACATAAAGATCTGTGCTTGTCTTTGAATGAACATTACACTTTATGATTGATTCTTTATTGTATAACTTTTACTTATATTCGGGCAGTTTAATGTCCCATTAAAATGTACACTTAGGACACTAACTTCAGCAATCCGTCACGTGTTAGTGGCCTGCCTACTGCAATGGTGTTATCTGCAGCTCAAGCTTGCCTGGGGTTGAGTTACAGGGCTTTTGCCTCCTCTGAGTCTGAGGGTCTTCTTTTAAAACTGCTTTGCAATTCAAGGGGAATCTCTATACCAGGGGTATTGAACATTTCAGCTTGAGGGCTGAATTCAGTTTCAGAAAGGCCCTATAGGGGCTGTATTTCAGTGGTGGGTGGGGCCAAGGCCAAAGGGGTGGGACCAAAATACCTAAAACAGCAGCCTATTTTAGGTGAAAGCTGTTACTGCCAGCAACTAAGCCATAAGAGAGGCATTTCAACCTTTAGAAATGTGGAAAGACCATGGAAATGCTGGCAAACTCCTAAATGATCAGTGGTTAGGGAAGGGTGTGGAGCCAGGGGAAAGGGGTGGCAATGTGGAGAACCCTGGAGAGCCTGATTGGGATGCCAGGCTTGAGATTCAACATCTGTGCTCTATGCCCATCCACACTCCTCTACTTCTTGTTCCATCCAATTCAATGGGGATGATTATTTAAAGGCAGGTGTGCTAGGAGTTGTCCCTTCCACTAAATGAAATAAAATAGCTTTCTGGAACCAGGATACCTGAAGGACCTCCTGCTCCCAAGTGCCAGGCAGCTGAGATTAGCATTGGAGGCATTTCTCTTGGCACCTTTTCCTGCAGGGACTATCACCAGAGACAGGGATTTTCTTGTGGTTGTCCTTTGAATATGAAACACCCTCCCAAGGTCTCTCCTGTTTACTCAGAGCATAGCGATATGAAGCGGAAATCACATTGCTTACCCAGGGCTTTGTGCCTCCTGCTTCTTTTACGTGATTGTTATGGGCTGCATTACATGGGTGGAGAGGGGTGACCATGTTGTTTGAATTGAATACTTCTCCTCCATTCATTTCCACTGAGACAGCACCATCTAGTGGCCAAAGATCTAGTGGCCAAAGATCCTGCTTTTTTGGATATTATCACATAAAAAGTGATTCTTTGCATAGCGGGATTTCCAGGGGAACATTGAGAACATTATGTAATGGACCTGCAAACTTCCATGAGTGGCCAATCATGAATGTGCAATAAATCACTCATTTAGAGGAGCATCAGCTTCTTGGCAGGTAAACTGATCTGTTGGGGCCTCCTTCAGTTGTCACCTAGTGCAAGTCTTTCCATCAGGTAGCGTTGCAGAGGGAAAGGGCTATTCCATTTGCTTCGCTGAGACACCAGCCGCATTTGGATCCTTCACAGCTATCACCTAACAGCATCCATTCTAGCAGGCTATCTGAACTTTAACATTCATAACTCATGCCTGAGTTAACATTTCCCACCTCCTCCCTCCCCATTCTTCTTCCTTCAGTGTCATGCCATCTCTCTCTCTCTCTCTCTCACTGATCTCCCCTTGGAGGCCTGACTGCCACCAGCGCTGGCCTCATTTTGGCACCAAGTTAAGACATGGCTAAATTCACCAAGCTTGCACATAGTTTTAATTGTTTTAATTGTTTTTACTGCTTTTAAATACTATACTGTTTCTTAGCTTGATTAATGGTTTAATTTGTTTTTAGCTGTGTATATTTGATTTATACTGTTTGTATGATTTTCTCTGTCCGCCACCCTGAGATCCCAGTGGTATAGGGTGGGATACAAATGTTTAAATAAATAATTTAAATAAATAAATCTGAAAGCTGTTCTGAGTACTTTTTTTGGTTGAAGAGCAAGGTGAAAAAGAATGCTTTGAATAAACGCATAATTGGATGTGGTTTGTTGGCTGCAGTTTAACTGCTGCAGTTGTGGCAGGAATGTGGCAATGCAGCATTTTTTTAAAAAAGGAATAATAATTGGAAAAAGATGCTCTGCACAGGGTCAAAGTAGTCTCTAAGCCAGGGATGGGGACCACCCCCAGCCCATAGAACAGACTAGGCCTGCAGGGCCTTCCCACCTGAGATTGGGTGGAGAGCAGTCAAGGCTGGTGGCTCCAATGTCAGTGAGGCTATGAATCCGCTCTGGATTTCAGTCAGAACTCTAAAGGAGTTATCCAAGGTGCGGACTGAAACCCAGAGCAGATTCATCGCCCCACTGATATCGGAGCCACCAGCCTCCACTGCTCCCGCTCCAACCTCAGGGATGCAGGGCCTTTTCAAATATTTGGTAAAGCAAATCCCACAGACGGTTAACTTGAAAGTTGAATAATGAATAGTCGGTGGAGCTATTCACTGAGATAATAGCACCATCTATTGAGAGGTCCCTGTAATATTTAGAGTCCTTGGCATTAAACAGATTATTTCCATGTTAATTCATGTTAATTGAAGTGGTTCTGGAATCTCAAAAGCATTTGTATCTTACGAATGCTGTTTTTGCTTGCACTGATTTACACTTTGGAGATCTTTTGTGTCCACAAAGGAAACGTTGACAGTTGGAGTTCATTTGTTTCTAATTTAAAAGCATAATTGCCTTTGTCTTACCTAAAGAAAGTGTGAGTTTTTAAGACAGACAAAAAGCCAAGCCTAAATAATAATAATAATAATAATAATAATAATAATAATAATAATAATTATTATTCTTCTTCTTCTTCTTCTTCTTCTTCTTCTTCTTCTTCTTCTTCTTCTTCTTCTTCTTCCGGTTGACACTATAACCTTATATCAATTTTGTTACAGTTTTGACTGTGATGGCTCTGCCCAAAGAATCCTTCTGTTCATGATTGCTAGCTCTCCTCGCAGTTATAGTTCCTAAGAAAGGGGAAATGGGTATTAAACCACTTTGAATCTGTAGTGCAAATGTGCCCACAGCACAGGGGGTAAGCAGCAGGTGCCCTCGGGCCACATGGCTCCTCAGCCTAGTTTCAAAAGCCCTCTGCAAGTGATCCCGACTGGGTAGAGAGGGAAAAGGAGAGAGAGAGAGAGAGAGAGAGAGAGAGAGAGAGAGAGAGATGCATGCATGTTGGGGAGAAAGAGAGAAGGGGCTAGCAGAAAGAGAGAGGGGGAAAGAAAGAGAGACAGTCAGAGAAGAAATAGCAGAGAGATTGAGGCCAGATCTACACCAAGCAGGATATTCCACTATGAAAGCGGTATATAAAAGGCAAGTCCACACCAAGCAGGATGTAGTGGTATGAAAGTGGTATATGGTATGTGTAAGTGGGCCCCAACAGTTGTCAGTGCACTTCAATTCCGCTATAAAGCAGTAGTGTGGCTCCTACCTTTTATATACCACTTTCATAGTGGAATATCCTGCTTGGTGTAGATGAGCCCAGAGAGAGAGAGGGGGGGGCTGGGAGAAAGAGAGAGAGAGGGGTTGCTAACAGAAACTGAGGGGGGAGGAGAAGGAAAGAGAAAGAGAGAAGGAAGAGGTGGCAGCTACACAGAAAGAAGAAGCTCACAGAAACTGAGGTGGAAGGAGAAGGAAAGAGGAGAGAGAGAGGGAAAAGGTGGCAGAAAGAGAGACAGACACATAAACAGAGAAGAAGCTTTAGAAACTGAAAGCTCCATCTGACGAGCATTTTACTGCAGGCTCATTACTGGGCACTCACCCAATTTGCTCAGGCCCCTCACATGACGACGTCTGCCTCCCGTGCGCCTTCCGCCCCTTCTGGCCTTCCTTGCGCCCACAGCATAAAATCATGAGTGTGGCCATCGCCATCATCCTTTATTGTTAAATTCAGAGGTATACCTATATATATTACAGATTAAAATAATTATATGGTAGCACAGCTTAAAATCATATCAAATCATAGATAAAATAATACAATAAATGATTAAGGCAATTCATTTGCTCGGAAGAAAACAAAATTATCTTGCGCTATATATAATATGCAGTTCTGTTGTGAAAATGCAAATCTGGTTATTCTTCAAGTTTTGTAAGAATCAGCACAATTAAAGATGAACTCTCCTCCTCCTCCTCCTCCTCCTCCTCCTCCTCCTCCTCCTCCTCCTCTTCACATGGGATCCAACAATTCCCCCTGCAGAGTGCTCAATGGAACAATGAATTAAATGAGTAGATCATCAACTACACCCACTAGTCCACATAATCAGTATCTTTCTGCTTTTTTGAATAACAGACTATATGTACCACAGAGGCCTTCTTTGCATCTCAAGTCATACACCATAAAAGAACATCCAAATGCCTGTCATAATTGAAGGGGGGAAAACTCACCATGGGAAGCCATTCCTTGTGGAGAATGTAATCTCTAGGCCAGTTCTTAATTGATTCTTTTGGAGGTTATAGGATCTGCCCTCCTGAATATTTTGTGCTATTCAGACGCTGCCACTTGGCTTTTGGACATCTGATCTCCCCCAATCTCCACAAAATGGGAACATGGCAGTAATTCATTTAGGCCACAGACCTACATGTGTTTAGCCAGAAAAAAAACCAGTCCTATAACTCCCAGCATTTCCAGCCAGTTAGATCATGGTGAAGCTATGGATTTCACTACCACAAGACACAATGAGGTCCACCAACTTGGACAGTTTTAAAAGGAGATTAGGAAAAAAATAGTGGAGGATGAGAAGGCTATTAATGGCTGGTAGTCATGCTGGCTATAGGCTACCTCTGATATCAGAGGTACTTTGCCTCTGAATCCCAGTCGCTGAGGAAGAACAAGTGGGATGGTGCTGTTGCATTCCTGTCCTCCTTATCATAGCATCTGGTTGGCCAATGTGGGGATGGAATGCTGGACTAGATAGGTCCTTCATTTGATCGAGCAGGACTCATCTTATTTTCGATGCACCAGGGACTGCCCAACCATCTGAACACACTGTACATGTGTGAGAGCATCCAAGGACTTCTGGAATTCCATCCCCATTCCAATTTGAACAGCCTTCTCTGCCCTCTTCCACAAAATAGGTGTCTGATCTGGTACTGGCATTTCCTATTATATTATTATTCGAAACCAGCAATGTCACCATGTTTGTGGACTGTTACATTTTTTGTTTTGGTATAATTTCATATGTTTTAATGTACAATTAAATAATTTTACAACTACCTTTTATACTTAGCAGTATGGCTTAATTGTTTTATTAAATTTTATTGAACTTTATTTCATGGCAGCTCCATCCTTATTTTGCATTATAGCTGTAAGTTCTTTTAAACCCATTCTGCTTCTTGTGTTGAGTGTCCGTTCTAGGCCAGAAGTAGCACAAGATGCTCCATGTTTGCTAGGCCCTTGAAGCACCTGATAACACCATCGGACAAGTGAAGGACTAGACACCTCTGGGAATTCCCAGACCATCATTTCAGCCTATTGTATTTATCCACTCATTTCAGCAAGATATAATTAGCAGAGTCATTACTTTTACGGTTTCATTGCTGCTGTTATATTTTATCTCCGGCCGCCCTCAATCGTCCTATTGAAGGATGGTATAGAATAAACAAGTAAAACGAAGTCAGATGAAAACTGGACTCTGGATTTAAGGATTTACTGTTATAATTACTGGGGTAACTTGCTTTGAGTTTTCTTAATAAGTGCTTGGTGTAACAGAAACCTAATCTCAGCTGATGTCTTACCCTTCATTCTTAGTTCTTGCCTTTTATTAAGTGGCTGATTGCTACTTCCAATGTACCTTACCATGTTCTTTTTATGGCACCTGATATAACAGAGGTCTAATCTCATCAGGGTTTCAGTACCAGTGTGATAAAAATAATAATAAAGGATGATTATCTCCACTGGAGGCAATTAACTGTCATTGAAGAGTAATACTTAATTTTTTTTATCCTTCGAACTGCTGAAAGGCTATTATCTTTTGAATTCCTCAGCCCCTAGAATGGGCTCTGTTCCCCTTCTATTGGGCTACTGTTGCTCTGTGGGCGAAGCAACTGATATATTGAGTGTTTGACCTTACTGCGGGGGGGAAATCATTAAATACTGATTGCTAGATTATTTCTTTCACAAGTACTCATTTAAAGAGATTCAATTATGCCTGCAAAATTGATTTGGTGTATAAAGAATGTATTCACTTAATGGATCTACCCATATCCAAGAAGTAACATCTATTCCGTTTTGGTCTAGCCCATGGTATAAGGGAAGTTCAATCATTTTGCCAATTATTTCAGCACTTGAGAGACCTTTGCACATATAAAAAATAAATATAGCTAATGGTTTGGCAGGTGTCTTTTTGTACTACATTTATCTAAGTACGATAGATTGGCGTCATTGGCTCTAAACTTGTCTGTGGTAAAGGACGTTCGCTGCTTGACCCTACAGTCAAGTTTACAATAAAAGTTATTTTTGATGCTGCAGGAGTTTGTGATCACCTGGTTCTAAATACGAATATGTCCAGCTCATGATGTATTATGAATCAGAGGTCATTTCCTTGAGAGGTTCTCCTATAGCTCATCATGAAAAATGAGGTTCTGTGATTCTGCATTAGCAGGGAATATATAACAGACCTCTGTATAATTCAGTGCTCTCAGATCACTTGGGACTGCCGGGCACATTTGGAATTTTGAGCAAGTGTCGTGGATGTCACAAAATGGCTGCCACAAGGGTGTGCCCATTCACAAAATGGCTGCCATGTAGCTGCAGCCACCCACAAAACACCAATTTCACAGAAAGGTAAGACATGTAACTTGCCCAACATCCTGAATACTTGGCAGAAGTGGGGCCTGAGCCCTCAAAACCCGCTCTTTTGACCCCACAGTATTCTCTCTCATAAAAATTGGAATGATAGACATTCAGAGTCCCATTTGTGTGATCCCACCACTAAACAAAAAAGTGTGTGTGTGTTGTGGGGAGATCATGTGAGCTGGGCATATGTGCAGGACTCTAAATCACATGGGGAGACTATAAGCTCCATCACACTTGGGGAAAAACACTGGCTACTGTGGCTTCTCCGCTCCTGGTTTCGTTGCTCAGTTACTTCCTGTTTGAAAACAGGAAGAAAACAATGAGCATGAGGCCCATGCAGTCAGACATTGTAATCACGCTGCTTCTCCCACACACAGCAGGAGAAAGCAGCAACTGGACTTTTTCCGGTTTTACTTGTAGTACAAGGAAAGCCAGAGGGGTGGAAGGTGCACGAGAGGCAGACGATGTTATGTGAGGGACCTGTATCAATAGGTAGAACTAAGTGAGACACACAGGAAGTCAGATGGAAGAGGAAGTCAGGGACACAGACTTTGATTGAAGGAATACTCGCCCAATCAGGAGGTGACACAGCAGTCAGTAACTCAGCACTCTCAGGAGTCAGTCAGGGCTGGAGAGAAGTTAGTTAGAAGCTATGTTTGTTTGAGGCAATAAAAGTTTTATTTTTATATAATACTGCATTCCTCATTTGCAACAAACCTATCCTTGAAAGAGGACCTGCAAAAAATCAGTGAGTGCCCAGTAATGAGAGTGCAATAAAACACTCGTCGGATGGAACTATATATGTGAGGAGAAGCCCCCGTGTTTCAGATGTTCAGCCCAAAACATGGACTGTGATGGGATTGAGCCTTTGGCAACACTAGGTGGGGCTAGTGAGCAAATCACTGCTCTAACTCCTCACATAATGGAGAACGTGTGAAGGGAAACACCTGAATAGCGCTTAGACCAGGGGTTCAGAACCTCCAGAGTGGGGGTCAAATCCAGCCCTCCTGTGGTTGCAGACCAGCTCTCTGGGGTTTCCCAGCTAGACATGCCCCACCTGCTTTCTTCCAGCCAGCAGTAGATTACTGGTTTCCCAACTTTTTGGGTGCAGACCCCACCTCTTCTAAAAGGTTGAAACTAAGGCTAATTTTTATTATTATTTATTTATTGCATTTATATTCCTTCTCCCCCACCCCAGGAACCCAAGGCAGCATACATAATCCTCCTCTCCATTTTATTCTCACAACAACCCTGTGAGGTAGGTTGGGCTGAGAGTCTTTGACTGTCCCAAAGTCACCCAGTGAGCTTCCATGGCTGTGTGGATACTAGATCTCCCAACTCCTAGTCCAACACTATAACCACTACACCACACTGGCTCCTAATTACTGGCAGTAAGAGCTTTCCACTATAACATGCTAATATTTTGGCCTTTGGTCCTGCCTATTTTGCCTTCAGCCCTGCCCACTGAGCGCTTTTCTGAAATGGCATTAGGTTGTGTCACCTCTGCCTTAGACCACGTCAAGATATTGGGCTATCAGGATGGAATGTTGGGAATTAGCCATGCATCACTAGTGCGCAGCACATGCGCTCCACATTTAAGGTCCCAGGTTCAATCCTGAGCACCTCAACTTTAAAAGAAACCTCAGATAATAGCATGAGTGACAGCAATCATCCAATTTGTTCTAATGTTCCATACATGTAGCTCAGGGATGGGCAACTTGTGGCCCTCCAGCTGTTGCAGGACTGCAACTCCCATGATCCGTCGCCATTGGTTATGTTAGCTGATGGGAGCTGCAATGTCTGGAGAGGCACAAGTTGTGCACCTCTGATGTAAATCGTTATGTTCATTTTAATTCTACAAAGCAAAGTGATGAATATATATATATATATATATATATATATATATATATATGAGAAACCAAACAGTCAGAAGGTCAGGAAGGTCTAGGTTTGCATCACATCCGTTTCATGTTCCCTACCATGTACTGTCAGTTTGCAGTTGAGTTACTGCCCCATGCGCTGGAAGCAACGGCAAACACAATAGGTGATCCGGTCATCTCGATACTGCGGTGCGTTCTGTGGGAGCACCAATTGGTTTGCAGACATTGAGTTAACTTGTCAGTTTGAATTGCTGGCATAGCTGGGCGCTTTCATGATGGAATTAAAAAAAAAAAAACCTCTGTGAAAGAACAAGATGAAAAGACGTGTACTGAAGATGGCAGAGTGTTTGATGTACCCATGGAAAAGATAAGCTAGCAATGCCTGATCACAGAAACTGTGTGCATGCCAGTATGTGTGTGTGTTTAATGTAAAGGCAATATAATAATAATAATAATAATAATAATAATAATAATAATAATAATAATTCTTACCTACCTCTCCATTTTGATCAAGGTGGTGAACAACAGTAATTATAAAATACATAAAATACTGATTAAAAACATAGTATATAGTGTTAAAACTTCCTAGAAAAACATCTTACACCCCCACCCCCCCAAAAGCATACTAAAAGCATGCTAAAATTCCACTGGATAGGCCTGCCAGAACAGATCAGTCTTTATAGCTTTCTTAAATGCTAAAAGACTGTTAAGTTGACGAGTCTCCTCTGGCAGGCTCTTCCACAGTCTGGGAGCAGCAGAAGAGAAGGTCCTCTGGGTAATACCCGTCAGCCTAGTTTTGGCTGGCTGAAGGAAATTCTTCCCAGAGGACATGGGTGTACGGGGCGGATTGTACAGGAGAGGGCGATCCCGCAGGTAGCCTGGACCCAAACCATGTAGGGCTTTAAAGGTGATAACCAACACTTTATACTTCCCCCGAAAACTAATTGGCAGCCAGTGAAGAGATTTTAAAACTGGTTGTGTTCAGTTGTGTCTAGAATTTCTGGACACCTGGGCAAGATCTACACCTTGTGCCAAATTATTATGATCCTATCATGGTAATGATATCCTTCTCGCACATGTATACCTCACAGGACACACAATGACATTTGTTGCAGTATTTTGGATAATACGGAATAAAAAGCAGGAAATAACACTGTGAAAGCAGTACATGGAATGCGTAATGTGGCCCAACAATTATCAGTGTACTTCAATACCATCATAAAGCAGTAGTGTAGATCTAGTACTGGACAGGACTTGAGGGCAGAGCCCTCTGTGACATGGGAGTCCTATTCCCGCCCCATCCAATGATCCTGTTTCTCTTACCTGAACAGATGTGTGGGACTCACCTGGCCATGAGAGAAAACAGTGGCTGTATGGACAGACTCTGATCAGCAACAGATTTGTAAATCCCAGCAGAGTGTTCTGGGCTTCAAGAATTAATTGATGGCTTGTGGTCCCTGAAACACCCCTCAAGCCAAATAACACAAAGCGGTGACACAAAATGTATATTTATTGCTCAAACAGTATTAGGGAATATTTATTTATTTATTTATTTATTTATTACATTTCTATACCGCCCAATAGCCGGAGCTCTTTGGGCAGTTCACAAAAATTAAAACCATTCAAAGTATAAAACAACAGTATACAACAGTATAAAACCATAATATAAAATACAATATAAAAGCTCAACCAGATAAAAACAGCAGCAATGCAAAATTACAAATTTAAAACCATGTTATTTAAAATTTATAGATTGTTAAAATGTTGGGAGAATAAAAAGGTCTTCACCTGGCGTCTAAAAGCATATAATGTAGGTGCCAAGCGAACCTCCTTAGGGAGCTCATTCCACAGCCGGGGTGCCACAGCAGAGAAGGCCCTCCTCCTGGTAGCCACCTGCCTCACTTCCTTTGGCAGGGGCTCACGGAGAAGGACCCCTGAAGATGACCTTAGGGTCTGGGCAGGTACATATGGGAGGAGGCGTTCCTTCAGATAACCTGGCCCCAAGCCGTTTAGCAGCCTAACCTATTCCCGCCCCATCCAAATAACAGAACATTGCAACGATGAAAGAAGATTACAAGCCTAAAAGAAATAGTGGCTAGCACATTTCTTAGTAAAATTAAAGTTCATTCCTATCATGCAACAAAAAAGTCATCATTTTGTAGTTAGCTATGTGGTGCGCGTGGTTGGCAGAACTGAGGTAATCAAGTTTGGTAGGCTCCTCATTCTTGCAGGATTCCTCTGGTCAACCATGTCAAAATCTTGCTACTCATAGCATTCTATCTAGCAATAGCTTTATTTCCTTTATCTCAATGAGCCTGTTTGGACAACACACAGCTTAATTCGGAAGCACCCTTACAAAGGCCAATCTCTTCATGAGGTAATGAGCTTTTTACTTCCAAGAACTAACCAACCCACCTATGGTGAGCTTCTTTGCCCCAGTTCCAAGAACACCTTTTTTGCATTTAAAGCTAGTTTATAACATACTGAGCTAATCACACTTTGCTTACAGTTAGCATACATCGGTTATTACGAAGAGCACCCTCATGGAATGCAATGAATTCTTATCAACAATACATGTTACGATCGTATTTTGTGACATCTGGATCAGAGGGTAGAATCCAGAGCAGTTCCTGGTGGTGACGTTAGTGGTCTCAGGAATGGAGCTCAGTCTGTGAACACATCAAGGGCTTGTTCAGACAACACACTAACTATGATTAGGCTGCTAACCCCTTTGCAGCAAACATGATATTAGTCTTTAACTCAGTGAGATGAGCCCTATGATAGGATGACCATATGAAAAGGAGGACAGGGCTCCTGTATCTTTAACAGTTGCATAGAAAAGGGAATTTCAGCAGGTGTCATTTGTATATATGGAGAACCTGCTGAAATTCCTTCTTCATCACAACAGTTAAAGCTGCAGGAGCTATACTAGAATGACCAGATTTAAAAGAGGGCAGGGCACCTGCAGCTTTAACTGGTGTGATGAAGAGGGAATTTCACCAGGTTCTCCATATATACAAATGACTGAAATTCCTGTTGAAGATACAGGAGCCCTGTCCTCCTTTTCATATGGTCACCCTACCTATGAAATCCTTTGCAGAGGGAAAGTGAGCCACCTGCTCAGGTAAACAGCCTGGGATGAATCCTGCTGATCCTGCATGTTGGATAGCTGCTCTAGATTTCTTTCTCCCCGCTTTTTTATTGCGAATATTAACAAAACCGACCCCCCCCCCCAAAAAAAAATTGTGGAAAAGAAAAACAAAGAAACGTTACATATATAAGAATATCATCATTTTTTCCATCAGGTATACCATTCATTTTTTAAAAAAGAGAGAGTTATGCACAGGTTTCAAGAAAAGTGGACCATATATCCATGTATGCGGCAGGGTCTTGCTATTTACTGTGTTATCTGTACAGCACCATGTACATTGATGGTGCTATATAAATAAATAAATAAATAATAATAATAATAATAATAATAATAATAATAATAATAATATAACCCCCATTCAAATATTGATAGTGTTGTTAAGTCCTCAATCCACTGCATTATGGGAGGTGAACATTTGTCCTTCCAACGTGATAGTATAAGACTTTTAGCTGTCGTAAGGGCTCTGAAAAATCCATTTGCTCAGACTGTGTGTTAATTTCCAAGAAGCTGGTAGGTAGTTTAGGAAGACATGCACATCTTTCCATATTAAAGGTTGTTTCAGTAAAAAGCTTATCTTTATTATGACCTCCTCCCAAAAGGGGGAAACTACTGGGCATTGCCAGAACATATGAATAAAAGAAGCATTGGGTGCATCGCATTACCAACAGTTATGCAAGTTAAACAGACCCTTATTGAAATGGGGTTGGGCCGATCTACACGAAGCAGGTTATAACACTTTTAAAACAGTATGAAAACTGTATATGTAATGTGTCCTGGGCCTGAACAGTTGTCATAACCATTATAAACTGTTATAAGCAGCAGTGTAGATCCTGCCAAGATTTTTTGCTGCATAAGACTGTGGGCTCATCTACACCAAGCAGGATATTCCACTATAAAAGCGGTATATAAAAGGCAGGAGCTACACTACTGCTTTATAGTGGTATTGAAGTGCGCTGACAACTGTTGGGGACCATGACATATCTACATGAAGCAGGATATTACACTGTGAAAGTTGTATGAAAGTGGTATGTGTCAATGGGCCCCAATAGTTGTCAGTGCACTTCAATACCACTTTAAAGCAGTAGTGTGGCTCCTGCCTTTTATATACCACTTTCATAGTGGAACATCCTGCTTGGTATAGATGAGCCCCTAGTCTATGGCCATAGCTAGACCAGGCCTATATCCTGGGATCACCCCTGTGCATCCAAATGACACACAGGGGATCCCGGGAGCAGGCAGGGACGACCCCTCCATTTGCCTGGGATAATTCTTAGGTCTAGCTAAGACCTAAGGCCCATAGAAGCTTCAGAAACAGAGGCTAGGGCAACAATCCATTGATTAGGCAAAAGAGGGCATTCCATTTCTCTATTCTTTAGATTTCTGACTGGTTCTGATTCAAACCTGGAGTGGATTCATCGCCTCAATGACATCAGAGCCATCAGCCTCCACTGTAAAAAGGTTTATTCATGCTTGTTCAAGGAAAAAATAAAACATGCAAGTAATAAAAACAGCTTTCTGCAGTATTTTTTTTTTTGGGGGGGGGAAGGGACACGTATAGTTTCTTTTTAAAGATTAGTAATAGTACTGGTAGATTCTCACCCCACCCGTGGTCTTTTGCACCATCTTTAGATTGATTCCCTATAATCTTACATGCAAAAACAACAGGTGGCAGATATGGTGAATTCTTCAATTTAGAAAGAACGTTTCCCCTCGCTTCCCTATTACTTTATGGATATTCTCCAGCAGTCGCTTAAGAACGCAACATAAAATAGTGTAAGAATTACTACACTGGAACGGATCAATGGTCCATCCAGGGCTGGCATCCTTCCGCTCTTGCAGTGTCCAACGCCAGATGTCTCACAAGGAAGTATAACAAAACCCTTAATGTGTCCAATTGTGCTGTATTATACATGAGATGAAATCCCTGCCTGTCCCCAGCTGGTAATCCCCTTATATCTAAAATTACAAAGTCTGCTGGCCCATGTAATTTTTCTCCTAGTTAGTTTAATTGCTAGGCATATTCTTGTTCATATAAATGTCTAATCTCTCTCTCCTTTTTAAAAAAAACGTGCTAAGCTAATGTGACCACTTAAAACCCAATATAGTCTTCCATTCATTTCTTCTTTTTAGTCTCCTTTTCATGCATGTAACCTCTCCAGCAAATGAGTCCTTTTCCATCGTCTATCTATTTAGCACTTAAAGCAGGTGCTAAAATTTCTTGGGGATCAAACAGGGGTAGCATCAGCTCCAGGTTTTTTTTTGGGGGGGGAGCTGCACAGAGTGTCTTCTGGTGGCCCCCCCTCTTCTGTCATTGGGCACTGGCAGTCTTACCTGGTGCGGTGGCAGCGCCCATAATGCAGCTGGATGGCAGAGTTCTTTCTTCTCCCACAATGCCCCAGAATGATGCTAAGTCAGGAGCATTGTGGGAGGTTAAAAGGGTGATTCGATCCAGGGGAGGGGGCAAAGGCAGATATCGCCCGTGGGCCCTGCCTAGGCACTGGAGCTCCGGCAGCTGCTCAAGAATGCCAGATGCTGGCATCGGCTCTGGGTTGGTTCAGCCTTGAAGGCCAAAGCTCAGCTCAGGAACACTGAAAGCAGGGTGGTTGATGCCTAGGTCCTGTGAAAGCTGGTGGCTCCAGTGTCAGTTGGGCAGCGAATCCAATCCGGGTTTCAGTCAAAACCAGTTGGAACTCTAAAGGAGCTATCCAAGCCTTGGATAGCTCCTTTAGAGTTCAAACTGGTTTTGACTGAAACCCAGAGGGGATTCACTGCCCCACTGACTTCGGAGCCACCAGCCTTTACTGCCCAGATCCATCCCAATTAGGCCTTTGGGGTATCTCAGAAGGCCAAATCCCGTTCCCTGATCGAGGATCAGTTGGTGATTTCCTGGCTCCCTACCACCATTCTCAAAGGTTGAAATCTCTCTCCTCAGGCTTTGCCACTGGTGGCGAGAGCTTTAAGTTACAATAGGCTGGCATTTGGCGGAATTTTGCCCATGCATCTTTGGGTTTGAGACCCACCCACCCACCCACCCAAGGAAGACCTTCCTGGAGGACTTCTCCAAAACTGAACTTGGTTCAGCACCCCTGATTTAAAGCAACAAGAAAGAAAGGGTTGCCTCTGAGCATGTGCAGAATGCTATTCATCGTCACTGACTATCCACTGGGGTAGGCAACCTGATGCCCTCGAGCTATTTGGAGATCTGGAGTGCGCCACGTTGCCTTTAGCAATAATCCCACACAACTGGTCTCAGAGGGGCAGGGGTTTCACATCAGACAGTGACATCCTAGCCCTGCTCTTTCAGAGGGTAGAAATTAAGCCAGGCCTGCACAATCTGCGACCTTTCAAGCCAAAGGCAGCCTAGTGCCATGTACAGCAGCCCACCAGGGTCCCAATAAACCATTGGCTTTTGCTGCTTGTCTGGGACAAAGGGATGCCTCTGGGAAACCCACAAAGAGAACCTGAAGCTGATGGTTCTCTTATCAGCAATGTGTATTCCAAGACATACTATCTCTGTACCTGGAGGTTCCATATAGTCATTACTAGTATCTACTGGCAGGCTTATCCTTTGTGAACTGTCTGTTCCCCCTTTAAAGCTAGTGGCCATCAGCCCATAGGGCTGGCGTCAAGAGTGGGCAAGTTTGGGCACCTTCCAAGGGCCCACACCCCAGCAATGGCCCACTTCCATGAGCCACCTGGAGTAGCTCCTCCTCTTCCCCATTGCAACCTGCTTGTTCGCCTGCCTCTCACTCTGGCCCAGACAGTAGTAGTAGTAGTAGTGGTGGTGGTGGTGGTGGTGGTGGTGGTGGTGAGGAGCAGCAGAAGATGCCATTGTCTATTTCCTCACCAGGTCAAGAAAGCAAGCGGTAGCAACGTTGAGAAAGGATGAGGAGCAACGCCTGCTGGTGACAATCACGGTGACTAGATAAATTCACTTAGGGAGGGCCCCCTAGGGAGGATGTTCTGCCCAAGGACCCTCCAAAACCTGGAGCTGACATGGTCAGCATACTTTGTGGCAGCAAATTCCACAAAAAGAATGATGTGTAGCAGGACTTCCTTTTCTCTGTCCTGAATCTCTCATCAACCAATTTCATTGGATGGTCTTGGGTTCTAGTATGCTGAGAATAGGTTGTCTACTGATGCCTCCCCTAAGTGAAAGGGCATGCATCACCCCAAAAGAGGACGCCAGTGCTAATTTATATGTATAGCTGCAAATTGAGAAATGATTATTATAATAAAAAGACAAATACAGTGCAAATCATAAGAACGTAAGAAGAACCATGCTGGATCAAATCAAGGGTCCATCTAATCCAACACCCTTCACAATATGGCCATCCAGCTGTTGAGCAGGAACCCAAAAGCAGGACACAGCACCCTACCACCCATGTTCCACAACAACTGGTGTACTAAGGCACACTGCCTCTGATACTGGTGGTAGCCATTGATAGCCTTTTCCTCCATGGATTTGTCTGATCCTCTTTTAAAGCCACCCCAATTGGTGGCCATCCCTATGTCTTGTGGTAGTGAAGAAGATTATGGCCAGGTCACCTGTGTGCTTTTACTCAGTCTGCTGTTGAGGTGCTGTTGATGGGCACCTTCAAGGCCCAGCTCTTCCTTCTGATGGTTCTTTATCTTAATCTGGACTTGGAGTGGACAGCAGCCCTTGAAATAGAGGACGCCTTCAAAATTGAGGGCAGTCCTATAGCAGCCTTTCAGACAAAGGACTGCCCTCGATAAAAGAGGACACACAGAGAGGGAGAAAAAATTCCTTTCTTCACACCATGCATAATTTTATAACCTGCCTCTCCTTCTGGATCAAGGTGGGGAACAACTTTAAATACAACAATACAATACATAAAACTGGTTAAAAGAGCATATCAATCCAATACAATATTAAAATAACAATCACATCATCTTGGGTTTAAAATTCGTATCCCCTTCCCCACTTTCTAGCCTTCTTTCTAAACTAAAAAGCTCCCAACGTTGTAACTTTCCCCCTTAAGGTTGTTGCTGATGGTTTTGGTGGCCCTTTTTGGTACCTCTTCCAGTTCTACAGTACCCTTTCGGAGATGCAGTGATCAGGATCATACACAGTATTTCAGGCGTGGCCTCAGGATAGATTCACAAAAGGGCATTATCACCCGCAATTTCTAAACTGGCCCTTAATTTGCAAATTGTATGATAATGGCTTAAAAGGCCTTTGTGTTAGGCTCGCAAAGGTCACTGTTGAAGCTAATGGTGATTTAATCTGCAAATATAAAGGGAAACACTCTTACGACCTCCCTGAAACTACTTTACAAAGTTCGTATTCTTTCATGTGGAAGGAAACGACTGAATCTTAGAGAAGATTTAGAGTTGGGAAGGCTATTGATCCATCCAGCCAGGCTACTTTAATGAAGCTCCTTTTTTAAATCCCATTATGAAGATATGTCTATTGATTTTCAAATAGTGGTTTCCAGTTGTAATGAACGCATCAATATAACAATATATTGACTTAACACTCTAATAAAAATGGGCTTTTATTAAGCAGGCATTTGTCTTCATTTTACATCCTTAATAGGATGTGAAAAAACAAACAAACAAACAAACCTTGTGTGTTTTGGGGTGGGGGCAGGGAGGGGGCATTTCAACACAGGCCAATACTTGCAAAGTGCAAGCAACCCACCTTAATTGAAAGCAATATATTTTCATTCAAGAATCTATATGTGATGTAATTAAAAGCACATTAGGGAGAATAAACAATCATCTGGACTCCGTTAGGGTAATTTGTTCTGGGTTTCGTTTTTATGGTGAAGTTTATTGCCATGCTTCCCCCTGACCCCAGAAGCCAGTTGGAAAACTCTTCTTGCCCACACCTTATTTCGTGGTACAGCACTGTCTTTGCAATGTACAGTGGCCATTCAATGCTGTGGCCCAGTTAAAAGGTGGAGCGGTACACGTAATTGACTGGCAGCTGAAGAATTATCCAAAGCCTGGGAAATGGAGCACAGGTTACCATATCCCAGTGGTCTTTTATTCCCACTCACTATTAGTCTTGGCTCACGTCAACAGATCCCGCAGGGATTGAGTACATAGAAAAGAAAGGGACAGAAAATCTGGGAGAGGAGTTCATTATGCATACTTTCTATTGTCTAAGTCTGTTGTAACAAAAACAATTGGATTGGGAAGGAAGGAGTATAAGAGGACTTCCTCTTCCAGTTGAGCCATAAGGTCCTCCTGAACTCTGGCACATTCTTGTATGCTTTGTTGTTCTTCCATCTTGAATCCTGGCTTGCGCCCTGCTTCATGGTTTGTCCTTCAGTCCCAACTTGCTTGTTGGTCTTGACTCTTCGCTTGTGCCACAGCTCCTAGGTGTCTAGCCCAACCCTGACACCTACTTCCATTTTCTACACAGTTGCGCCAGATCACTGATTACATACATAGAATGGCTGCTGTCATGTCTGCTTGGCCTTCAGCTGCAGGTGGACAAGGAGATGAAGTTTCAAATGGCAAACTTTATCACCTAGGGACTTATCATAATTAGTCCGAGGGAAGACTCGGAAGGTGGCAACAAGAGAGAGGGCTTCTCAGTGGTGGCCGTCCAACTATGGAATGAACTCCCCATAGAGACTTACCTGGTGCCTACACTGTCATCTTTTTGGTGCCAGTTTAAGACTGCCCTCTACTTCTAGGCATTTAATGGCATATGATGGGGCACTTATGGCAGTTGCATTGAACAGGTCTGTTACTGAAATTGTTTACTGAAATTGCTTTTAGCTATTTAAATTATTTTAAATTTTATATGCATTTTCTTAGGCTATGTTTTATTATAATGTTGTTTTATAATGTTGTAATTTGCACTTTTTGTCCATGTGAATTGCTGTGAACTGGCCATTGGGCAGTATAAAAATGAAATAAAGCATCGTCATCATTATAATCACGGGAAAGACCCAGTCAGGGGCCTGCAGAATCCTGGTGTATCGACAACTATCCCTAAAAGTGCCGCTCACCCATTTACAAAAAAGAGGAATTGCATCACCAGGAAAAAAAAAGAGGACAAAAAGGGATGCCAATTTGCATAGCACTTGCATATGCAAATATATATGTATAGGTGAAAATTTAGATGTAATAACTGTAATTTAAGAAGAAATAAAACACATTTTACCATAGTGGGTGTACTGACCATGTCACCTTTGTGCCTGCTCAATTTTACATCCAGGTGCTAACGGTTGGTAGGCAACTTTAGGGCCCCTGATGCTCTCCTTAGGGTCTTTATCTTTGAATCAGACTGAGTCTGGTTTAGAACTGCCTTGAGTACCATTTTTTTTTTGCTAGAAAGGCCAGGAATAAATCAAAGAAGAGAGCAATCCTATGGTCTGTGAGCAAGCGTCCCAGGAACCATAGGCCAGCTCGGAAAACCCCTCTGAGGTCGGAGACAGTGCTCCAACTTCAGAAGGGGGACTTGGAGATCTAACTCCAGACCCTTCATAGCCAGCATGAAGACAACCACACTGGCTGCCTTTTGGATGTCAGAATAGTGACTTTGGAGCAAGAGGAAAAGGGACGTTCTGGTGGGCAGAGAGGGGAGGAGACAGGAGAGGCCAGGATATGAAGTATCATGAGCCTCCTCCCCTTCACATCTGAAGCACACTTCCTAGATGGGATGAAAAGCCTGTCTAGCAAATATCACCTCTGCCACTCCTCCCACCCTACTAGTTTCAGCCCAGCAGGGCACAGGAGGCTTGGAAGCCTGAAAGTTCGTTGGCTTTCGAGTGGCA
This sequence comes from Elgaria multicarinata webbii, assembly GCF_023053635.1. Classification (NCBI taxonomy): domain Eukaryota; kingdom Metazoa; phylum Chordata; class Lepidosauria; order Squamata; family Anguidae; genus Elgaria; species Elgaria multicarinata. The sequence continues at coordinate 120,874,389 of NC_086175.1, read as the reverse complement.
ACGGTGCAAATGATAGGATTGTGCTTTAAATAAACAAATAACATGCTGGACTGCCCATCAGATACATGACATCTGTAACAGACATCTGTCCTCAGCCAGCTCTCCAAAAGAGAGGACCGTCTTCTGTAAAGTAGGCCACCTCACCACCCCATCTGCCACATACAACATGTAAACCACCCAGAGAACTTTGTCTAAGGGGCGGTATACACACGTAATAAATAATAATAATATACAACATGTTGCCACTTGCCAGATTCAAGATCCTACAGTCTGAGATTCAACTCCCGCCTTCGTTTAAGTGTAGTCAAAGGATGGAGGGCACCTGAGCACTTAGATGGTGGCCTAACCCCACCCCCTGCCCCACTTGCCTCCTTTGCCATCTATTCTATCTCCAAGAACCCCGGGAAGTAGATTGGAGCAGGTGGCAGTGGGTGATCAGAGTGAGACTTACAGCTGCTGCTTCTTGGTTTGACGTTATCGTTTTGCAAGGGTTGTTTTTTTAATGGCTGCTTGAATTTTTATGACAAAGCAGATTGCCAATAAGTGCCCTGGCTCCTGGAATCCTCATCTGCATTCAGTAGCTCTTCTCTACTCAGAAACGGCTGATCTCCTGCCGGAGGACATGGTGGGTGGGGCCAACCAGGAACAGGTGAAGGCACCGGCCAGCGCTTTCATGCAGCCACTTTTTCATCATTGCTACCGCCTGTGTGCTTGGCAGGCAGTGAGCCAGTAGGCAGGGGCATCTACTGGTCCTCTTTCTCACCACCTCTGTGGTCTGGGCCAGAGCGAGGGGCAGGTGAGCGAACACATCGCAATGGTGAAGAGGAAGGGCTAGTTCAGGGATGCTTGTCAGTGGGCCCCTGCTGGGTGGGGGATCTAAGCAGGTGCCCAACTATGCCTACCCTTGATGTAGGCCCTGGCTGGCTCCACTTGTGATGCATGAGCATCCCGCTGCTCGCCTGCAAAGGGGTTGGACCTTTGCAAACATCCCAATTGAATAACAATGTAAGGAGCAGGGGGTTGGACTCGATGGCCTTATAGGCCCCTTCCAACTCTTCTATGATCTATGATTCTATGGCCTTAGCTAGAACTAAGGTTTATCCCGGGATCGTCCTGGGGTCTTCCCTGCCTGCTCCTGGGATCCCCTGTGTGTCATTTACATGAACAGGGATGATCCCAGGATAAACCTTAGGTCTAGCTAAGGCCTATGACATAAGAAGTGTCCTGATGCTGGATCAGACCAAGGGTCCATCTAGTCCAGCACTCTGTTCACACAGTGGCCAACCAGCTTGTTAGGGTTGCACCTGAGGAAGCCTCCTCGGACGAAGAGGAGGAGGAAAACTTACCTGAAGAAGAGGGTGCTTCCTCCCCCACAGCCAGGCCAGAGACAGGCACACAGGGAGAAGAAAGCCGATCAGCGGAGGGGGACGCAGGTCCCTCAGAAGAACCAGGGGCAAGCCAGCCCTTTGCCCTGCCTGACACTTGGGAGATAGAATCAGAGACAGAGATTGGGAGACCACCCAGCCCTCAGGAGCATAGGTATAGGAAAAGGGCAGAGCAGACACAGGCGGTGAGAAGGAGTTTGCGCATGCAAAATCCGTTGGGAGAAGAGACCAAGCTTAAATAGGAGGCTGGGTCAGAGGATGGAGTAATGAGGCACAGCTGGACTCAGGGTGGGGTCATACTGGCAGGGCTTGAAAAGGAGGAAGCCGACCGTTGACATGGTCGGGCAATCATCTTTTCAATTTCCTGATAGCCAGTGCATTCCTTGTTCTATTCCCTGCTTCTGACCTTGGATTCTTGACCTGGACCGGCTGATTTACTTCACTTGTATGTGTGAACCTGGCATTCTGGACAACGGACTCAGCTCTTGGAGAGGACTGGACTTTGGACCTCGGTTTGGCTCTGGACTCTGTGTGTGATCGACTCTGGTTGGCTTCACGGCTCCAGACTACAGCTAGCTTCTACTTGCATTCTTGGCCAGAGATTTATGGACGGGGAATTGGACAGCATAATAAAACACTTAGAGATAACACTTTGGCTCAAGGCTGGTCTTTAAAACAGCTGTTGACCAGGGAACAACAAAGCAGGACAGGGTGCAACAGCACCCGCCCACCCATGTTCCCCAGCAACTGGTGCACACAGGCTTACTGCATTGAATACTGGAGATAGCACATAACCATCAGGGCTAGTAGCCATTGATAGCCTTCTCCAGGAATTTATCCTGGAGGATTCCTGGGCATTTTGGTATTCATGCAGTCTTCAAAGCCACCTCATGTAAGAACATAAGAAGAGCCACACTGGATCAGACCAAGGGTCCATCTAGACCAGCACTCTGTTCACACATTGGCTAGGGTGACCATACGGAAAGGAGTTCAGGGATCCTGTATTTTTATAACAGTTGTTTAGCAGGTGTCATCTGTAAGCATGCAGCACCTGGTGAAATTCCCTCTTCATCACAATAGTTAAAGCTGCAAGTTCCCTGCCCTCTTTTATACCGGGTCAAGAGGGTATGGCTCCTGCAGCTTTAAATGTTGTGATGAAGAGAGAATTTCACCAGGTGCTGCATGCATACAAATGACACCTGCTGAAATTCCCTTTTCTATACAACTATTAAAGGTACAGGAGCCCTGTCCTCCTTTTCATGTGGTGACCCTAACATTGGCCCACCAATTGTTGACCAGGGAACCACAAGTGGAACATGGTGCAGCAGCACCCTCCCATTCATGTTCTCCAGCGACTGGTGTATGGAGGAATCCACATGAACCCAGCTTCTCAGCGATCCACATGTTCCAGCCGTGCAAACCATTCTGTAAAAGTGCCTGAACATCTGAACCAGGCCCATCTAAGACCAACCTTCAGGTAGTTTTATATATATATCTAAAAAGCAACACAGTTGATATCCTCCCATGTAGCCTGCTCTTCGTCTAGGATAATGCCGTCTGTAAAGCGCCTTTGTGTTTTGTTTGTTGAGTAGGCAGGAGATATACGGGCTCAATCCAGTGCCCTGACAAGCAGATTAGAAAGAGAATTGGCCCATGATGGTCATTAGTTCATCTGGGAGTTCATTTCACAGGCTTTTGCGGCCTACCAGGAGTTCTGAGCCACGTTCTTTTCAGAAGTGGCCTGCTGCCTTCTACAACTGAGGCACATGATCCCTCCACATGGGGATTCCTGCCCCCTCAACCTCACTGTTGCCTTTGAAAAATAGCATGTCTTTTTGTAGATATTAGAGCACGTCAGCTTCCCCTGCTGTCAATCTAGCAATGTGCGTGGCCTCTCCGTGTAAATTAAGAAACGCACGCCCTAAAAACAATCTTTATATGCATCTGGCATAATTGAACTTCCACTGGCTTCGCAAAGCAATGTATGATTGATTGGGAAACTGATTGCTTTTGACTGTCAGATTCTTTCTCTGTTGTGGAAATTACAGACTTCAGAGAACTGTTGTAAGAATTAAAGTCTAAGCATAGCACTTCACCAGGAGTTTGCTTTGATTTGCCGGATTTTCCTCAGCTGATGTGCCACTTTGAAAATCTGTGCAGTCACACACACATGGAACAGTCCCAAGAAGGAAAGATTAGAAACCATTTCTTTTTTTTAAAAAATGCAGTTAATCCTAAACTTTGTACATTGGAAATGACAGCAGGTATATAGTTATCAGAACACCTAAGGAAATATTTTCTGTTATCTATAGTAGGGAAAACCACAGTCTAATATTTAAGGAATGTCAGTATAGTAGCTTCCTCCAAAGCATTTGAGGGCCTACTTGACTGTGTCTGTTTAAAGAAGCCTAAAGTTTTAGGAGTTGTATAGGATCACTTAATAGTATAACATTTAAAACACACACCATATGTGGTATCTTCTATAAAGTATTCTTTGCTTTTCTTTCTTTTTTAAAAAATGTACATCCCACCTTTCTCCTCAAGCAGGAATCAAGTCAAAATATCAAAAAAAAAAAAAAGTCAAGAGGGCAGGGCTCCTGCAGCTTTAATTGTTGTGATGAAGAAGGAATTTCACCAGGTGCTGCACGCATACAAATGACACCTGCTGACATTGCTATTAAAGATACAGGAGTGCTGTCCTCCTTTTCATGTGGTCATTCTAAGGTTGACCATATGTAAAGGAGGACAGGGCTCCTGTATCTTTAACAGTTGTAGAGAAAAGAGAATTTCAGCAGGTGTCATTTGTATGCATACAGCACCAGGTGAAATTCCCTCTTCATACAACAGTTAAAGCTGCAGGAGCCTTGCCCTCTTTTGTATCTAGTCACTCTAGTATAGCTCCTGCAGCTTTAACTGTTGTGATATGGAAGCCCCAGTCATACAATCTTTCACAACAGTTAAAGCTGCAGGAGCTCTGCTCTCCTGACCAGATACAAAAGAGGGCAGGGCTCCTGCAGCTTTTACTGTTGTGATGAAGAGGAATTTTCACCAAGTCCTGCATGCATACAAATGACACCTGCTGAAATTCCCCTTTTCTATACAACTGTTGTATACGGTCACTCCAAGTGTGTATATGCATTCATCAGTCAAAACAGGGGCAGCAGGCCTCTAGTTATTTTTTAAATAGATCTCCAAGATCTCAGCGAAAGACACATAGACAGTGAGTCAGCTGGAGACAAATACCAGCAACCAGCCATGTATGGATTTTGTTAACTCTGTTCTGTCTGAGTTTCACAGATTGTCTGGCTTCTTTCATTTTGTCATCTGCTCATCAATGGAATTGGTTTGTTTGCACAAGAATTTCATCTGTTTGCAAATGTGCCCATGCACAAACATGTATTTGCATAAATCCCTCCAAGTAAAAATTCAAGTCTGCAAAATCCACAAAATTTGGAAAAAGCCAGTTGGCTGCAGTATTTGCAGGTTGGATTCACAAAATTGCTGGTTTTAGACTGCTGTTTTTATACTGTTTTCACGTCTCTGATGGTTTTTAAATTGTGTATATTTTTAATGTTTACTGTTTTTAGCTTTTGTGAACCGCCCAAAGAGCTTCGGCTGTGGGGCGGTATATAAATGTAATTAAATAATTAAATAAATAAATAAATAAAATTCGGATCTCATTTGAATCTGTTGTGGAATTCTCCCTACCAGCAACCCTTGCAAGTTGCTACTACTGGCATGTATGTAGGCAGGTGCTGTTAAATATTCACTGACTTTCCTCAGGACTTAAAGAACTTACTAGGCTTACCCAGTGCAATGAGCTCTGGCTATTTCATGGTTACAGTGAACATTTGGCATCACTCCACCAGCTGTCAATAGGAAACCATCAGTGAGTTTCCTTTTCATTTAGAAACAACTGAATTATAGACCTTCCTGTGTTTGGTTTGAGCTCATTTTCTCTTCCTTTACATTAGCGTCCATCAGATGTCATTTCGTCTCTTTCACGATTCTCAGTTAGTAGCTTTGCTGATACCCGACTGCCTGGACAATGTTGTAACTGGTAAGAAATCATTGGCAGGAAAAAGAATTCACAAAACATTGATACAGGAATTGCATAGAGCCAGTGTGGTGTAGTGGACTGACTGTTGGTCTGGGACTCTGGGGATCTGTCATTTAGGGCTCCTCTAAATGAGCAATTTATTGCATGCTTTTGATTGGCCACTCACAAACATTTTTTGGGTCTTTTAATGATGTTGTGAACAATTAGGACATCTCCCGCAGTATCTGTTGGAAATTCTGCCATGAAAAGAACCACTTTTAAAGTGGTAATATCTGAAAAAGTGGGATATTCCATCACTAGATGGCGGTGTCTCAATGGAAGTAAATGCAGCATGCTTAGAAGGGAATTCAAACCACATGATCGCCCCTCTCTGTCCATTTCATGCAACCCATAACAATTGCGCAAAAAAGCAGGAAGCACAAACACCCCAGGTAAGTAATGTGATTTCCCCTCAATGTAAGGAAAGGAAAGGAAAGGAACCTCTCGTGCAAGCACTGAGTCACTACTGACTCTTGGAGGAACGCCAGCTTTCACTGACATTTTCTTGGCAGGCCTTATAGCAGGGTGGTTTGCCCGTTGCCTTCCCCGGCCGTTATTACCTTTCCCCAAGCTAACTGGGTACTCATTTTACTGACCTCGGGAGGATGGAAGGCTGAGTCGACCCGAGCCGGATGCCTGAAACCAGCTTCTGCTGGGATTGAACTCAGGCCGTGGGGAGAATTACAGCTGCAGAAACTGCTGCTTTACCACTCTGCGCCACACGAGGCTCAATGTAAAGACCCCCCTCAAAGTCATACTTAGCAATAACTTTAGAACTTTAGAATGTTCAAAGCAGTTTGTAGGAATTCTCAGTAGGGGTGGTCTAAAACAGCCACACAAATGAGTGGGGTGTGTGTGTGTGTGTGTGTGTGTGTGTGTGTGTGTGTGTGTGTGTTTAAGGGAGGGGGAATCACTGAGGGCTGTGTGCTTAGCTTGCCAGTGGTGGTCAGCACACAATAGTACAGTAGTAGTTTGTTAGCCACCTTGAGTACCATTCCTTGATAGAAAGGCAGGATAGTAAAAATGTGAATAAATAAGGACTCCCTCTGAAGCATTCCAGCTTTTCACCCTCACTCCCGAAAACAGCCAAAGTGGCTCTCCCCTTTGGCCACCCAGATGGCAACACAGGGAGGGCTGTGCCACTTCAGCCCTCTTTCTCACTAATCCTTACAACAATCCAGTAAGGTAGGGCAGTGCAGATTATATATCTATTTGTAATCCTGAAGATGAAGGGAGTGTGTGTGTGTGTGTGTGTGTGTGTGTGTGTGTGTGTGTGTGTGTGAAACTGGAATTTTGGTTTAGCCAGGGTTCGTAGTAAGGTCAAGATTTGAACCAGGGTATTCATGCCACCATTCTGTGACTTAGGCCTTTGCTAGACCTACCTGAAAATCTGGGGGAGAGGAGGGGAGACCTCACGTTGTGAATAACGCAAGATCTCACCCTCGTTTACATGCAAGGCGTGACGACCTCAACAAGAGAGGCATCGCGTCCATCATTAAAAAAAATTTTTTTTAAGAGACAGGAGCGCAAGAGTGCTCCAGCGACAACTGGTGAGTGTTTTTTTTTTAAAAAATTGATTTTCCCGCTCCCCCTACTCTAACTCCAATGGGTGCAGTTAGAGCGGCTCCCAGCTCCACACGAGTAAAGCTGCGGAAACGGGCCACACACTCGGGCTCAGCCCAAGACCACGGGAAAAACTGGGGCCAAAGGGTAGGGCTATATCCTGGGGCCAGGGAGGGATGATCCTTCCCTGATCCCAGGATCCCCTGTGCGACATCTGGATGCACAGGGACGATCCCGGGTATCAGCTCGGGATATAGCCTGGGGGGAATCCGCACGTCGTACCGAGACCGCTTCTAAGCGACCCTAGTGCGACGTGAAAGCGATCGTGTAACTTGCCTGGAGAAGAGACGAGAAAGAGGCGTCCTTGCCGCCGCCGCCGCCACCCACAGACCTCCTCGCCGGCTGGGACGGAGAGCTCGGGGGGAAGAAGGCGGGGTGGAGAGCTTCTTCCGCTCTCCACTCCGCCTTCTTCAGCCGAGCTCTCCTCGCCGGCTGGCGAGGAGGTCTGTGGGTGGCGGCGGCGGTGGCAAGGACGCCTCTTCCTCGGCTCTTCCAAAGGCAAGTTTCACAATCGCTTTCACGTCGCACTAGGGTCGCTTAGAAGTGGTCTCGGTACGACGTGCGGATTCCTCCCTGGTCTAGCAAAGGCCTGAGTGACCATGTTCTGCTGGTGGGCAGCTGTTGCTTGAATAATATCTGTCTGCTCTATTTCATCCATTGCGGAATATTATTGAGCAATTGTTAAAAGCTGAATTGGATCACTTCAAAGGCTACAAATCTACACACACTTAACTCCCAAATGAATCCTATTAAACTGAGTTGGACTCGCTTCCGTGTAGGATTGGGTTGAAAACTCTGCATGTATTTTACACAAAAAGGCTTCTTCTTCTTCTGCTTCTTTTAAAAAATAAGTGTGTGTTTGTGTATATATATCTTGTCAGTTGGGTTGAATTAAGTCTCAAATCCCACATGATCTTTGCCTAATCTACACCTGTCATTTATCCCAGGGTGGTCACAAGGTTGTCCCTGTGCATCCACATGACACACAACTGATCCCAGGATAAACCAGGGACAAGCACTCAGTTCTCCCGGGATAGCTGGGACTGCTTTTTCCACTGCCAACTTGGGACCGTTCTGAGCTCAGGAAATGGGCACGGAGCTGTGCGGGGGGGGGGGGGGGGGTCCGTGGGCATTGGGGGTGAGGGTGGAGAGCATTTTCACTATCTTTGGGATAGTACTCGGCATCTTACAGCTCGGAGTTTCTTGTTTTTTGTTTTTTTTAAATATCGTTCCTTCATGCAGGATCACACCTGCACATTTGAGCAAATGTCTCCTCTTAAAAAAAATGGTGTCCTGGAACGTCCCTCGTTACTTCCAGGACAACTTGCTGGCATGTGGCCCCGGAGGTATGATCCAGGAAGTGGAAAACTCCGTGATGTGCCCCCCCCCCCGCCCTTCTTCATAACAATACCACAGCAGTATGTGAAGATGTACTCTGCCTTTGAACAAGTTTTTTGAATAAAGTCTGCAGGGCCGGCATGCAGCCGGTGAAGCTTTAAGAAATGTGTCATTGAAGTCATATCGGTTATAGATGGATCAGGGAGGAGTCCACACACCATTCCGAAGGTGCCCCGAAGCCCCTTGATGGCGCCCCGAAAACGGTCGTGTAGCACATACCTTAATCGTCCCCAGAAGAGGCGGAGGAGGAGGCGTGTTTTGGCAGCGCAGACTGAGGGCGGGCTGCTCCTGGCTCCGTTTTCGTTTAGCCAGCAGGCCCTGCGAGAGCTACCAGCAGCGGGGCTGGGTCGTGGGAGGGAAGAGAGCCGATGGGCGAGGAAAGGGGAGGGCGTCTCCCACGCCCCCAGGACCGCGCAGGGGCCGCCCCCCCCCGCTGCTGGTAGCTTTCGCAGGGCCTGCTGGCTAAAGGAAAACGGAGCCAGGAGCAGCCCGCCCGCAGTCTGCGCTGCCAAAACACGCCTCCTCCTCCTCTTCTGGGGATGATTAAGATATGTGCTACACATACCCTCAAGGGGCTTCGGGGCGCCTTCGGAACGGTGTGTGGACTCCCCCCTGATCCTTCTCGGTTCAAGGCAGGCTTTAAAAACCTTTCGCCTACTCCTTAAGAAGGATGAGCACATTCTTTAAGAGAACGTGGCTTCCGGTGGAACCCTGCAACCCTTGCTAACTTTGCTTCAGTGCCCACCTTTCGAAATTTAGAAATTTTTAATTTCTAAGAGGGATCAAGGTTCAGGTTAATCTGGTGCACTGCCCTCTGTCATGGAAGCTCTTACCCCTCTGGGACAAATTAGATGTGATGCTAAACATGCCATTAAAAGTTCTGTTTCGTAGGTGTGCTTTTAAATATTTTTTTATACAAATAACAGCAGCGGGGGAAGGGGGGATTTTCACTGAGACCTTCTGTACCATAATCCCAACAATATTACACCCCTGCCACCAACCTCCCTGAAAGGGAAACCCTTGAGCCAATGAAATATTTACACTAGTTTCATCTGGATAATGCATCACTCTGTGGTGAACCCCAACCCCCTTGCTGCCCCATTAATTTCAGTGGGACATTTATTCATCAGGTCTGGGTTAGAATCATAGCATAGTATGTTTTCCATTATGTGGAAAAATACCCAAAGAATTCCGTATGAAAGTTTGCAACAATTGACAGAATTTATGTTAGTACATAACATTTAGCATATTATCCCTCATTCCATTCAACTTTTCCCCACGTATATTTTCCAGGATAGCATATGTCTCAGCAGAAACATGTGTATATTCCTGTGAATGAGTTTGCATACATTTTAGAAAAGTAAAATAAAATAAAAACCTGGAAGTTCACAGACTCCATGCAGTCCGGGGAGGCTGGTCCACAGTGGATTTAGTAGGTCAGATTCTTAGAAATCTAAACTTATTTTAGTTCAGCTGAAATTTCTCTCCTCAATTATCCCAGAGTGCAGGACACAGAATAATGGGGTCAAATTACAGGAAGCCAGATTCCGGCTGGACATCAGGAAACACTTCCTGACTGTTAGAGCAGTACGACAATGGAACCAGTTACCTCGGGAGGTTGTGGGCTCTCCCACACTAGAGGCCTTCAAGAGGCAGCTGGACAGCCACCTGTCAGGGATGCTTTAAGATGGATTCATACATTGAGCAGGGGGTTGGACTCAATGGCCTTATAGGTCCCTTCCAACTATACTATTCTAGGATTCTATGATCCCTAGTTAACATGTAACGACAACCCACAATGGTTAGATTATTATATGTAGTTATATTACATATATACATTTATTAAATAATAATAATAAACACCCCAAACAGTTCTCTTCCATACTTACTACTCAGAGGTTCACAGTTAAACTGCAGTGATGCAAATCATTATATTTGATGCTTGTAGGTCAATTCACATCCTGCAATTCCAGAATGTTCAGGTGACTTATTTGAGGCACTCTCCCTGCTCCATTCCTCATTAACTACAATAAGACAGGTCTTCAATTGCAATTTAAGTAGGCAAGAGCTAAATAAATACACGTTTTATGTAGTCCTTGTCTTTGGCATGAGGAGCGGGGAGGGAAAGCACACCCTCTTTGTGCCACTGAACTCCCAAGTTGTACAAAGATGCTATTTTGAATCATAAATCATGTTTTATGGGGTCTGCCCTTCTGGGGAATATTTGGCATATTTTAAGTTCTCACTTGAGTTCAGAGTGCAACGTTTTTTCATCATCTCTCCCTGTGTTATTATTAGACCACCTGCCTGGAGGTGATACAGGGCTCAAAACACATGAAAGCAGAGCCGACTCTAGAATCATTCCTCTGGGGAGTACAGCAGTAGCAGAACCCATCACTGGGGCAGCAAGGATTTCCTTTGCGGCTGACCTGGCAGCCACTGTATGTGTATGTGCGTGAACAGTGGCTGGATTCTGGCCTCAGGCCTACAGACTGGAAAAGCAAAATATCTCTCAGTTAGCTTCACTGGTGGTGTCTGCTGAATTGACCTCAGCCTCCACACTTGGAAACATAATATGTTTTTTAAAGGTTTCTTTGAGGTGGCCATGGTTTCCAGAGGCCCATTTGTTAGGCAGTTGTGAAAGGGCTTTCTCTTGTGTCACTTCCTGGATTTCTTTCTTGATCGGTCACCACCAGCTCAGTTGCCATCAGCATGTATATGAAGCTGGGATTGTTTTTGAAGTGCAGTGACAACTGTTAGGGCTTATGACACATACCATATACTGCTTTCATACCCCGTTCATAGTGCTATATCTTGCTTGGTGTAGATCTGGCCAAAGACAGACAAAGAGTACTCATCCACACCTCTGAAGTTGAAGCATGTGATGTTTCACTGTTGTATGCTATATATCTGTTATGAAAATGCTTTTTAGACTTTGTATGATAAGAGTGGTAAGTAGTTAATTCTGTTGGAAGGGGGAGTGAGTGAATGGAATGTTGGCGTGAATGCTGATTGGCTGTTTGATTTGAGTGTATGAAGGGGAATGACAGTTAAAAATCAGTTAGTAGTTGGTGGTTAGTAGTTGAAGAGAGTCGGGGTCAGTCTGCTGACGGGGATAGATTAGTGTAGGGTCTGTGGTTTATTGTTTTGGGAATAAGAGGGAGCAGGAGGAGTTAGAATAGGACTTTAGAGGGTAGAGTAGGCAAGGATACATGACGTCTTTATTGTAACAACCAAGTACTGAAACAAATGAAACCACAAGCTTGATAAAATGTGTGAACTTACTTCTTGTTAATAAAAGTTGTTTTGTTTCATACTGGATTGGATTCTTTAAGCACCAGAGGTAAGGTACTGATTTATATGGCAGTAAAGTAAAAGGTGTATAAAAAGGTGCACAATGTGTCAAACTGGTTGCTGTGGGACCAAAAAGAGGTCAGAGAATCACAGAACCAGCAGGAGAGTAGAAGGCAAGGTCCAGAGATTGGAATAGAAAGGAAGATTAATCCACAGTGTGGTCAGCCATATACCGACTGTGTTCATGGTTGGGGTCCTTTAAAGAAAAAGGTAAAAAGGAGCCTCAAGGTGAGTGGGTCACAACAAAGCACTCCTTTAATTCTGTTGGTATGCAGTCGTCCAACAGCCTCCCTATCTGGTTTCCTGCACCTGATGAATTTAAACCAACAAATGTTGGTTAGTTGAGATGACAAGTTAGGATCAAGCTGTGGCTTATGATCCTGGCTTGTTGACAAACAATAGTTCAAATCAACCAGAGTTTCACCTCTTCGGATGTAATGATAAGTTCTAGTAGTATAAAAGAGAAAGTGGATGCTTTCAATTTCCTCCAAGCAGCACGAGGAGCAGAGGGAAGGAAGAAGCACACAAGTCTGAGGCTTCCTTGTGCTTGTTCATGAAACTATGGTTTAACAATGCCTCCAAAACAAACCCATATGCAAATAGGTTGGATCCAGACTTGGCCATACTTGAAATCACTGGTATTCAAGTTAGTCATGACTACGTTAATTCCTTATGGCTAATTTCAACGGGTCTACTCTTAAGTATGTCCAAATCTGGGTCCAAGCCATTGATTTTCTCTATGAAGACCTTCCTCTACTACCAGTAGGGTGACCATATGGAAAGGAGGACAGGACTCCTGTATCTTTAACAGTTGTATAGAAAAGGGAATTTCAGGTGTCATACAGCACCTGGTGAAATTCATCTCAAGAGTTAATGCTGCAGGAGCCCTGCAGAGCGTGACCAGATATCACCTGTCACTTAAATACTTACCAGAAAAATACAGAGCTATAACTTTAATGCATACACAGAGAGAGAGAGAGAGAGAGAGAGAGAGAGAGAGAGAGAGAGAGAGAGAGAGAGAGAGAGAAAGAAAGAAAGAAAGAAAGAAAGAAAGAAAGAAAGAAAGAAAGAAAGAAAGAGATTCATAAATATATACATGTGACATCACAGCCATGATTCCTCTGCCATAGGTCAGGATATTAGCCAACATATTGTGATCTGTGCAGAACTGAATTGCAGGATGTGAACGTGGGACACACTCTCCACAGAGAGAATCTTGCAGTTGTGTGGGGCCCTAATTCATACATAGTTAGCTGAATGATTAATCTGGCCTCAGAAAAACAACACAGTATTCCTTTGGTAAGCTTTGTTTTGTTCCAATCAAAATAATAGTGATTGACCAAACAATTACAGTGAATTTGATTGATTGTATGTTGGGGGAAAACAAAACTTGTACGGCTAGTCCAGCGAAAGGTAACAGGATCAGACACCAGAATTAATCAAACAAACCAGGAGTATTGATGAGAGCTGAAGTAGAGGTTCCTGGTTCGCTAATGCAGATGAGGGCACTTTGGAAAACAAGGAAAAAGAAAGATCAATATTAAAAGATTAAATACCTAGCCATATAAAATCATAAAAATGCTCTATTGTTAGGGCTCTCTAGGTGACAGTTTCATTAGAATGAGGGAGTAGAAAAAAAATTTACGTCGATATTAAAGATGCTAAGGAGTAGGTTCTGGGAGGAAGTAGGACAAATAAAGTTTTTAACAAGGTAAGAGAAAGAGCAGGTCTCTGGAAACTAATGCCAGTGTTTTGCTTTCTTCCAGTGGAGGCTGGTGGCTCTGAGGTCAGTGGGGCTGTGAATCCACTCCAGGTTTCAGCCAGAACTCTAAAGGAGCTATCCTAGGTGTGAAGCCTCTTTCAGCAGGGAATTCCAGGCCCTGGAATAGCATTACCGTTTTTGCAGCCATATTGCACTGTTAGCTCATATTCAGCTTGTGATCTACAAAAATTTCAAGATCCTTTTAATTTGTAGTATTGTTGAACCAAGTATCCCCCATCTTGTAACTGTGCATTTGGTTTCTATTTCCTATACGTAGAACTTGGCATTTATCCCTATTAAATTTCATTCTGTTGTTTTCAGCCCAGCACTCCAGCCTATCAAGATCACTTTGAAGTTTGTTTCTGTCTTCCAGGGTATTAGCTATCCCACCCAATTTTGTGTCAGCTGCAAATATGATAAGCGTTCCCAGCACATCCTCATCCAAATTATTAATAAAATTGTTGAAGAGCACCGGGCCCAGGACTGAGCCCTGCGGTACCCCACTCGTTACCTCCCCCCAGTTTGAGATGGTTCCATTGATACTTGGCTCAGCAATACTACAAACAAGAAGGATCTTGGAATTGTTGTAGATCATAAGCTGAATATGAGCCAACAGTGCAATATGACTGCAAGAAAGGCAAATGCTATTTTGGGCTGCATTAATAGAAGTATAGCTTCCAAATCACGTGAGGTACTGGTTCCTCTCTATTCGGCCCTGGTTAGGCCTCATCTAGAGTATTGCATCCAGTTCTGGACTCCACAATTCAAGAAGGACGCAGAAAAGCTGGAGCGTGTTCAGAGGAGGGCAACCAGGATGATCAGGGGTCTGGAAACAAAGCCCTATGAAGAGAGACTGAAAGAACTGTGCACGTTTAGCCTGGAGAAGAGAAGACTGAGGGGAGACATGATAGCACTCTTCAAATACTTAAAAGGTTGCCACACAGAGGAGGGCCAGGATCTCTTCTCGATCCTCCCAGAGTGCAGGACACGGAATAACGGGCTCAAGTTAAAGGAAGCCAGATTCCAGCTGGACATCAGGAAAAACTTCCTGACTGTTAGAGCAGTACGACAATGGAATCAGTTACCTAGGGAGGTTGTGGGCTCTCCCACACTAGAGGCAGCTGGACAACCATCTGTCAGAGATGCTTTAGGGTGGATTCCTGTATTGAGCAGGGGGTTGGACTTGATGGCCTTCTAGGCCTCTTCCAACTCTGTTATTCTATGATTTTATGATAAGTACTCTTTGAGTCCAATTCTGTAGCCAACTGTCAATCCACCTAATAGTTGTTCCATCTAGCCCACTTTTAGCTAGTTTGTTAATCAGAATATCATGGGGAACTTTGTCAAAAGTGTGAGAAATAAAGAGATATGTTACTTTTTCATTAATGCTATGCTAAAATATATATATCAAATATAATATAATTAAAAATATGTAGCTGAATAGCAGCCAGGCTAAAGTACTGTTATCTTTACTGAAAGATGGTTAAGGGACAGGAAACTGCTCAGACAGGTGTTTTAGCTGTTAGACTATTCAGTTGAAGTAAAAGAGAATAATACGGAACTTGTGGTTAGACTAGTGGTCAGAAGAAGTGACAAAACTGAAACATACATCTGTTGTTTCTTAACTTGTGATTTTGTGGTTACCTGATGGGTGGAGGGATGATAAAGAGCAATAAAGTGGGTAGGCCCAGATAAATCAAACCTATATTTGGGCATAAGTAAATAGAGATGGGTGGAATATTAAATGAAATGAAAAAGCAAGTAATCAAAGGCGGGACAAAGATGCGTGCCGGGATAGGCTGTAACCCCTCAAGTCTCTAACCAATCACGAGACGGGGAGGGACCTCTTCGGCCGGGTGTAAGGTATAAGATGTCTTGACATGTGCTTGGAGGGTGTGCCTACTTTGCTGGACACCCAGACTTGCAATTCTGTATCAATAAAGGTAACAGAGTGCTTTCACCATTGTCCTTGAATCATTATTTCAAATGGCATTTCTAACAAAAAGCTTTGCTGAAGTCAAGATATATTACATCCACAGCATTCCCACAGTCCACAAGGGAGGTTACCCAATCAAAAAATGAGATCAAATTAGTCTGACAGGATTTGTTCCTGACAAATCCATGTTGGCTTCTAGTAATCACTGCATTGTTTTCAATGTGCTTACAGATTGACTTCTTTATAATCTGCTCCAGAATTTTCCCAGGGATGGATGTCAGGCTGACTGGTCTGTAGTTCCCAGGTTCCTCCTTTCTGCCCTTTTTGAAGATAGGGACAACGTTAGCCCTCCTCCAGCTGTCCAGCACCTCACCCATCCTCCATGATTTTGCAAAGATAATAGGCAAATGTTCTGAGAGTTCCTCCGCTAGCAGTACGACAATGGAACCAGTTACCTAGGGAGGTTGTGGGCTCTCCCACACTAAAGGCATTCAAGAGGTAGCTGGAACCATCTGTCAGGTATACTTTAGGGTGGATTTCTACATTGAGCTGGGGGTTGGACTCGGTGGCCTAGTAGGCCCCTTCCAACTCTACTATTCTATGATTCTATGTATTTTAGCACTAGAGTCAATTTGGATACTGCCCATTGTTTTGCATTTTCTACTATCTTGTTATTTTTTTTTACCTTGCAATTCTTTTATTTTGTGATTATCTTGTAATTCCTTCTTTTATCTTGTAATTTTGGAAGGGCTCCACCCTTAAAGGCAGCCTAAAAATAATTTTAAATAAACCATTCTTCAAACGTCTCACGTGAAAGTGTTCACTGAAATCCTGCCTTCTCTTGTTAAGACGATCCATTGCGTGACAAGGGAAGAGTTGGCAAACCTACTGCTGAGTCACTAGCCCCATGGTATTCATCTGGCTTTTCGGACCATGCACTCTTGTCAGGACAGCTCAAGAGTGTTAAATCTTTTCTTCATTCCCCATGTTTACATTTTTATTTCCTCTGTTCCATCGCTGCTCCACAAAGCCTGTGCTTTTCTTGGAGCACATTTCAGTGAGGGATTAGCTACGATTGAAAAGCTGATCAGCCTACTGAAACAGCCAGATGCAAAGCCCAGAAAACTACCACATTGCAATGGAAGAGTTTACTTTGTGGACACAGGGAAATGCAAAGAGGTAGTCCAATGCAAGCAGTTAGTTTCACTGAAAATCTTTATGTCTGGTCATAATGTAAAGCGGCATAACTTTTCTCTTTTGCTGGCGCCTTCAGTGCTCCTAAAGCAGCATCCAAGGAACTCTGGACAATGTTATTTTCCCAGGATGCATGAATCCTTAGTACAGACATCTAGCACCTTGGAAACTTCCTCTTTCAGGAATTCTTGAGCATCCCAAGTGGAAAGAAACTAGGGACCACCCTCTTCCTCTTCCTCTTCCTCTTCCTCTTCCTCTTCTTCTTCTTCTTCTTCTTCTTCTTCTTCTTCTTCTTCTTCTTCTTCCTCTTCCTCCTCCTCCTCCTCCTCCTCCTCCTCGGAACCCAAGGTGGCATACATAATCCTCCTCCACTCCATTTTATCCTCACAGCAACAGCCCTGTGAGGTAGGCTGGGCTGAGAGTCTGTGACTGGCCCAAAGTCACCTGGTGAGCTTCCATGGCCAAGTGGGCACTAGAACCTGGATCTCCCGACTCCCAGTCCAACACTCTAACTTCCATATCACCCTGGCTCTTTAGCAGTTTCCAGGGTACCTGTCATCCATACTAAGAACTGAGATGTCCAGGGAAAACAGCATTCTCAGTATCCCTGGTTCTTCGGATGAAACCCTAGACACATTCAAGGTACCAGTTAGGAAAGAGGAATTTATGTCTCTCATTTTTATCTCGGCCCTAAGCCAAGATGAATAAACTGCACTTCATTATTTAAGATAAAGGTGTTTCTACGTTTGCGATGCATCAGGGACCCCAAGCTGACCGATTAAACTTTTAATCACATATTTTTATTGTTCTTCAGTTGGGTCTTGATTAAATCTGATCACATGAAGAGCACATCTGCTCCTCTGGTAACCACTGTGCAGATGTGTCCAACACAGTGACCACTGTTTGTACCAAATAAGGATAATTTGTCATAGACAGAAGATGACACTGACTTCTTTTCTCCGGCTAGTCTGAGGGCAAGGGCAAAGGACAATGGATTTTTCTGATTAATATACTGTATTTGCCCGGCCACTGAACATGAGAGAGTACCGAGTCCCAGTGCTGTATTTTGCCTTGAACTATGAAATCTCTCTTGCAATCAATATGGAGTCTGCTTAAAAATCAATGGCTCCATGCCAGGCATTAAATATCCAGGGCCAGAGGCACCCATGGTGTAACGGAACAATCCTATGGAATGCTGGTGGAAGAAGCTGTCATGACACAGGCCTCACACACCAGGCCTTGACGCACACAAACGTCAAGCCAAGCACCACCACTTGAACAACCTGAGGGTAGGGTAAAACACAACGTTTCCCTCATATGAGAGGGTAAAGGCTAGAATCTGAAAAGGTTTTACTGTGTATGTAATAAGCTGAAGGTTATATATAAGGTGTTTACAATAGTTACTGTAGAGCAGATGATAAAGCCAAGCAGACACGTGGTTTGAGATAACAAAACAAAACAAAACGTTTATTTTTGTTTAACAGATCTTAGGCCTTAGCTAGACCTAAGGTTTATCCCTGGATCGTCCCAGGGTCGTCCCTGCCTGCTCCCGGGATATCCTGTGTGTCATTTACATGAACAAGGATGACCCCGAGACGATCCTGGGATAAACCTTAGGTCTAGCTAAGGCCTTGGTTACTTCAAATTCAAGTTAACCTACTTAATCTACTAGTTTTAATAAAAACTGTAATTTTAAGTCTCTTAAAATCTTATCTCCTTTCACTCTCCACACCACTGACAATCCTAACTGACACTACCCAATCCCAACCAACTAACCAACTCCAAGCTCTAGACTCCCCCATTTATACTCCCCCCTTTCACAGCATCATCAATACCACTCAGTCCAACGTTCTGCACTCGCTAGACATACAAAGACAGACATACCTAAGGGAACAGAACTGTGGGGTAATGCCACAGAAGCCATGACAGTTGCTCTACCATAACCCAAGCTCTTATGAGGCGACTGAGAGTGATATGTTTGCTTCTTCTTTCTTTACACATTTCTGCATCACAGTGCAGCCTCTCTGACTGCCCACACTTCCTGATCTGAAAAAGCCCTGTGGGAGGAATTACCTCATGATGTATTTCCCTGGGCTTTAACTGAAGAGGGGAGAGCTAGGGAGGCTGCAGCCTGATGAAGAGATGATTGCACCCTGAAAGACAGGACACCTCCAAACACCCATCAGCCATCTCATAATTGAGGTAAGAGCAAAACCCCCAGCTGCGCCCCACTCGGGGCCAGCCCTCCCATGAGGCAGAGTGAGGCAGCTGCCTCAGGCGGCAGATGCTGGGAGGCAGGGAGCAGCTGGAAGACGTTGGAGGAGAGAGTTGTGTGTACCATGAGGCCTGCCCCGTGCCCCCAAAACAGGCCTCTTGCCCTCAGATGCAATGGAAAACACTCTCCTGTCAGCAGAATTGGAAAAAAGATTCAATAGCCTGTTGAGTTAGCTCAACTCCATCCATGAGAATTTTAGCATTTCTTTTTGTCTCCTTTAAAGCATTTTTGGAATGAATTTTATTTTCCATCAAATTAAATGGGAATGTTGGGAAGTAAGAAATTTCCAGCACAGTACTACACGCCATCACCTTTTCATTGAACTCGCTGTATGAATTGTCAACAGTATAACCGAGAAGGAGAATGACAGTGGACCATTTGCTACATCCAACACAAATGCTTAAAATGGCTTGGTTACTTTTACTCTTCTGTATCCTATTTATTAATAGCAAACTCATTTTCCAAGTGCGGATCCAGTATGGCACCATCCTTGCAAAAGAGGGAGGGATCAGCAGGCTTAGGGAAACTGCAAGATTTGCAGTAGTTCAAAAAATATCTTTAGGGACCCCCCCCACACACACACAAAGGTGGAATACATCCCAAAACAGGCCAATGAGTACTGAGCATGCTCATTGGACACAGAATGCTGACTGACTAGGGGGCGGGTGAGGATAGAAAACCAGAGGAAGGGGAAATAGAGTATCCCGAAAAAGGGCTGTGCTGGCTGGCTTGTTAGAGCCATGAAAAGCAGCACTTGAAATGGGACATTTGAGCCTAATCTACACCAAGCAGGATATTGCACAATGAAAGTGGTATGAAAGCATTATATGGTATGTGTCAATGGGCCCCAACAGTTGTCAGTGCATTTCAATACTGCTATAAAGCAGTAGTGTGGCTCCTGCCTTTTATATACTGCTTTCATACCACTTTCATAGTGCAATACTGTGCTTGGTGTAGATTAGGCCTCTGTTGCAAGTCTCTCCTATATATATGTATACTAGCTGATATGTCAGCATTGCTTGGGTCTGTGAATAACGTTTATAACATTTATTTGATATATAATAAATTTCTATGCAACTTATTCATCTTTAGGTTGGTTGTTTTTCTTAGTTTGGTTGAGTTAGTAAATTGTTTTGTTAGAATAAATGGAGAATTGTGTTAATAAGAACTATTTTACATTAGAGCTTCATGATAAACCACATTTTTTGTTTTAACTGAAAATCCTACACCTCTGATCATGCCTTAGCCAGGGCAGCTGTCAAAACTTCAAGAACAATCAGGACACACAACACCCTATCTACCAGCTAAAAAAGATGCAAACCTAAAAATATGTTTTCAAAATATACCTGGCATTGCCCAGATATAGTAGGGAAGTGTATCCACCATCTTAAAGTTGCAGGCTGGTGCTAGGTCTGTGAGTTAATTTTAAAACAAATTAAATTAGTTTCTCCTCTCTGTCTATGTCTCTGTCTCTCTCTCTCTCCCTCCCTCAACCCCTGGCCAGGGCCATCTTGAAGCTGTCGTCATGATTTTCCTTGTCCCCACAGAAAACAAAAACTACAACTCCCAGCAAGCCTTTTGCCCAGAGCTGCAACCTCCTTCCCTTCTGTTCCCAATAGGCCTAGTAACTGAGGCAGCCACCCAAGCGCCCTCCCTTCAGGCCCAGGATGGTGAGCCACTTCCAGATGATGGCTGCCAAAGTCTGATAAATCTTCCCTCCCACCCAAGGTTATTGAAACAGAAGAGTGAATGGAGGAATGACTGACAGCTAAGGCTAGAATGGAATGGTGGGCAGAGTTAGTGGCAGTTGGGGAAGGTCAGTTAATGGGGGCTGAGTTAAGACTGAGAGATAGTGATGCCAGTACGACACCTCCCAGCATGCCTTTGGCGGACCTCAAGTGCCCATGTCCTCTGAGGGGCACTTTCCTCCTCTTGTGGCGGATGCTGCTCCTTGACAGAGCATCCAGGAGTAGCATCGCAAAGAAGGGGAGGTAAGCGGCTGTCAGTGGATATGCACAACTCTGGCCAAGTCCTGCTGGGACTGCCTCAGCCCACACTTCTCACCCACAAAGTGCTCCATCAGGAGCCTGTACTGAAGGGGCAGGACTGGGTTGGGCACTTGCCCCCCTTCATCAAGCCTGTTTCTGGGCATGCACAGAGTGCTTTCCTTCCCTCCCTCTCACCCTCTTAAGGGTGAAGGCTGCGTGTATGATTCCATCAGTTTCTGAGAAACCTGATACCTGTCTTTGAGCATGTCCAGAGTTCGGCCTCTCAAAGACACACTGTTGTATCTAGTTATGATTTTAAAACCACATAGAGCAGGTGGGAGGAGGCACCACAAATGGATGTAGCCCATTTATGTGGGTTGTTTCTTTTTATGTGGAATTGGGTTGACTGCTGGAGACTGAGCTTGGGAATCACAATGGCTGCCAAAGCCTAGTAAGTCTGGGAGTTCCACCCAAGGCATGCTGGGAATTGTAGGCACAAACCTAGATTTTTTTTATTAAATTCTTTAAAAATACTTAAACCCCCCAAATTCTTGTTTTTAGATTTTTTTTTCTGATCCATGTACATGAAGACCTGTCTGGGTGAACAGCATTAAGGCAGTACCATACGTGGAAGTGGGTAAATATTTCAGGACATACGTGACACAGACATACTTTCTGCTTTATAGGTAGGGATTACAGAACTTAACCTCTCTGGTACTGAATTCCCCCCACCCCGATTCCATGTCTTCCTATTCCCTAGTGGGAAATATGACTGTTCTTGAAGCAAATGAAGCCATCCCTCAAACTAGCCATTTCTCCTCAACTCCCAATTACCTAAAAGTGGTAACAGCACTGCTGAAAAGAAGGACCTGCTGAATGAAGAGAGGGATGATATAATATAAACACCCCACCCCCTCACACCAACTCCACATTGTTCAGAATCTTTTCCCCTCCCTCGTTTTTTGAATGGGGCGCATCATGGTCACAGTTATCTCTTGAATCACATAATAGAACCTGAGAAATGAAAGACTCCTTTAGTCTCTCCTGTTGAAGATGAGAATCGCTCCCACTGAATGCCTCATCTGAAAGGACTCTTCTTCTCTCTGTGAATAGGAAGAAGTACTGTACTTGTTGTGCTTCAGTGCGGTATGAAATGCCGTGATGTTCCTTGTCTCTTTCGGCTTCCGTTAAAGCATTCCCTCCCTCCCCCCTGCCACGTTCTACAGTTGCTTCAAAAGTGCCACATAATAAAAGCTGACAAAAAGTTCTTCAGATTGCAAGATGTGAAGGAAGAAAAAAGAAGAAGAAGATCCAACTGTTTTCCTGTGACAACACAATGCTATTCACTCTGAAGAAATAGGTGATTAACATAAAACCCAGCATACCTTTGAACCCGGCTGTCCTTCATTCTGCTGTTCTGAACATTAGAATCACAAAGGTACTATTCAGGATTCAGCGTTTGAATGTCCTATGATGACTCCATGTTATGTAGTTCCGGTGTTGGCTCAGAGGTGCACGTGGCTCAGTGTGATTAGGCTGAATAGACAGAAATCTCCCAATTTTGAGTGAGTCCATCTAATGATCTCTATAGAAATCAGTTGAATGGAAATAAAGGCCTGAAGTGCAATCCTGCATGCAGTCTGCCTGCTTTAATAAATCACATTGATTTTTTAAAATATATATTTTTTAGCAACAGCTGATCAGTGTTGGTGAGTAGCAGCTGCAACACCAGAAAATGGCTTCCATGTTTTGTTTTTTTAGATATCACTGTGGCAGGATCTACACTACAGTTTTAAAATGGTATTATTCTTATTCTTATTCTTATTCTTATTCTTATTCTTATTCTTATTATTATTATTTATTACATTTATATACCACCCCATAGCTGAAGCTCTCTGGGCAGTTTATAACAGTAGTGACAACTGTTGAGGCCCAGGACACACAGTTTTCGAAGTGTCATATCTTGCTTGGTGTAGATCTGGTCTGTATTAGTTTTTAACATAGGAATTCAACAAAGTTTGATCTCGTCAAATAGTAGAATGTAAGCATTTTTCTCACACTTGCTCCATATCCTAACCTTCCCTCCTTTTATCTTTTAATTTTGTATAGATTTATTTTAATATTCCAAATGAGATTATTCCATTCTGGAAGCAATGGAACTGACCAAATTCATACTTCCTGACCTTTCACACAACCCTGAATGTGGTTACATGGTGATATTTGCACTTTTCAGAATATTGTGATGCAGTTCGCAAATAAAAATGAGTGCAAAAATGTGTACTTTTCAGAAAAGTACATACAAAAACATGCTTATTATGGAAAAGTGCGCCCAACATCTAAGCAAATTTGTGTGACTTAATTTTTTTTTTTAAGGAAACAGATGTAACAATTGAATGGAACAAGTGGAACATTGAAAAAAAGTGAGAAACTGAGCCAAAACTGTAATGTTAGGGGCAAAGAGCAGGAGTTCCAGGGACTCAAACCTACACTGCAAAGATCACGGAGCAGTTTGAATATGGTCGACCGCGGTTGCAGGGCCCTCCCGTTTACCGGAGATTTGTGGCTCAGTGCCGGTTGTCTGGTAGGATGAATATTCCTGGAGAAGTCCGGACTTCTTCAGGTAGTACGGTCACCCTAGTTTAGGAAAACAACCACATGCTTTATTTGTCAACATTGGGTTACACAAACTAACATAAGAACATAAGAAATGCCATGCTGGATCAGACCAAGGGTCCATCTAGTCCAGCACTCTGTGGCCAACCAGCCATCAGCTGGACATGGTGCAACAGCACCTTCCTACCCATGTTCCCCAGCAACTGGTGCACACAGGGTTACTGCCTTGAATATTGGAGATAGCACACAGCCATCAGGGCTAGTAGCCATTGATAGCTGTCGCCTCCAGGAAGTTATCCAATCCCCTTTTAAAGCCATCCAAATTGGTGGCCATCACTACATCTTGTGGTAGTGAGTTTCATAATTTAACTCTGCGCTGTGTGAAGAAGTACTTCCTCTCATTTGTCCTGGATCTCCCACCAATCAGCTTCATAGGATGACCCCAGGTTCTAGTATTTTGAGAGAGGGAGAAAAATGTCTCCCTATCCACATTCTCTGTATCATGCATAATTTTGTACACGTCTATCATGTCCGCCCTTAGCCTCCTTTTTTCTAAGCTAAACAACCCCAGTTGATGTAACCTTCCCTCATAGAGGAGATGCTCCAGCCCCTTAAATTATTTTAGTTGCCCTTTTTTGCACCTTTCCAGCTCTATAATATCCTTTTTTAAATGTGGTGACCCGAACTGTACACAGTATTCTAAATGTGTCATGCCATAAATTTGTATAAAGGCAGTATGATACTGGCTGTTTTATTCTCAATTAATTCCTTTTCTTATAATGCCTAACAGGGATTTTACCTTCTTTACAGTAGCTGCGCACTGGGTTGACATTTTCATTGAGCTGTCCACCACAATCCCAAGATTTCCTCCTTGTTTGGTCACTGCCAGCTCAGATCCCATCAGGGTATGCTTGAAGTTGGTTCCCCCCGCCCCCAAACGTGCATCACTTTACACTTGCTCACATTGAACCACATCTTCTATTTGGATGCCTTCTCGCTCTCTGTCTGTCTGTCTGTCCATCTGTCTGTCTTCCCCAACCCGGTACTCTCCAGATGCTTTGGCCTGCAACTCCCAGCATGCATGACTCTTGGCTGTGGTGGCTGGTGTTGATGGGAGTTGAAGTCCAACATATCGAAGAGGGACGAAGTTGGGGATGGCTTCTCTAATTCTTCTCTCAGGCTTCCTTTTCTAGAAACTCCAACCACTGGCCTTCTTACTTCCAGAACTTTCTCTGGCCTTCAGGGGCCAACTCTCCACGGACACCTCTACCACTAGGGGCCGTCCGTAAAAATACACAAGAGCAGCATACAATTTTGGCTAACAGGCCAGCCCTCCTAGGTAGAGAATCCCCACATCATCCCTCCCTCTCCTTCCCACCCCCAACTCACATACCCTGAAAGGAGCACCCATCCCAGTTGTGCCTCCCCTACCCCAGGGAACCTGAGTGATTAGAAAGAGAAAGGCCCACTGGCTGTTTCTTTACTCTTCTAAGTATTTTAGAGGTGCCTATACTCAGAAGACAGTACTCCAGCCTTTGCAATCTTTAAATTCATCCAGCCTGTCTATGCAGCCATGACTTACTTCTTCAGCAATTACCTGTTTCTGCCCATCTAACCCCCTACTGCTCCCCAGAAGCCAGGCTTTACTGGGGCAGGGTGGTGGTGGTGGTGGTGGGGAGAGGACCCTATCTTCTAGCAACAAAGCAAGCAAGATATGTGGAAAATGTCAAAGATTGTATTGATCAGCATTCAGAATGGAGATCCCGAATGGGAAAGATTTGTGAATGAAATTGTCGAGAACAGGTCCTTCTTGCTCTGTATTGTCCACACTCTGACTAGAAGGGCCAGAAGAGTTTTCACCCCTCTCCCCATGAGGTCCAGCTGATCAGGGATCATCTGGCTTCCCCACCCCAAAACTGTTCCCCATCCCTACATTAGGGCATTGGATAAATGGAAAAATATTGGAATGCTAGAAAAATAGAGAGGGAATAAAACAGAAGTAAACACAAAAACAGGGTCCTAGATTTCTAGAGTAGTCTGAATTTGAGCTTCTTGCTTCAACCAACTTGCCTTGCTGAGATGTAATAATTTGAAATGCTGCTTCTGATCCATCAGGCACTGTTCAGAATCCTACCAGGTCGAAAAGAGAGAAACCTCTCTCGAAAACTAGCTGCTTTTGTAAAAACCTCCAGAGCACCTGGATTTAATGACCCTGAGGTTAAGCATGGGAAATTGCAAATAAGGTCCATTTCTCTGGTGATCGAGTTGGCTTGCTGACATTAAGGAAGCATGTTAAGAGTTGCTGAAATTAAGGTAATTGGGGAAAGCATTGCGGAAGATACTAAACCCTTTTTATTTTATTCTGTGTCATCAAAACATGGCTTTAATTGGCTACAGTGCAGCTGAATTGAGCCAATAAAAAGTATCATTGATTGTAACCTCTATACAGCGGTAATGGCGGCCATCTTTTTTATTGTATTGGCAGCCAAAATTGCATTTCCTCTTTGTCTCAGGTCACTTACCACCCAAATGAGCGTTTGTTAATGGAACTAGATCATTAGTGGGCTGCTTTCCTGGAGTTCTATGGCACCGCCTGAGTGCACTTTTCGACGTACACGGAATATTCAACCTCACTCCTTACGCCACCTGAGCAGGAGCGTCTGTGAGTTTTGACGGATGGTTCTTTGTTCTGCAGCCTTGC
This sequence comes from Elgaria multicarinata webbii, assembly GCF_023053635.1. Classification (NCBI taxonomy): domain Eukaryota; kingdom Metazoa; phylum Chordata; class Lepidosauria; order Squamata; family Anguidae; genus Elgaria; species Elgaria multicarinata. The sequence goes on along the minus strand of NC_086175.1, from coordinate 120,848,061 downwards.
AGGACTATTGAGCAGAAAATGCTGACCACTAACCAGGGCCGTCTAATTACCCCGAGAGAAAAGCTGGATCATTATTGTTACAGAAATGAGATGAAATGGAGGGAAGGGCAGCAGCAGGTCAAAAAGACACAGCCTTGATGTTCATTATTTCCCAAGGCTTGTTGGATGTGAACCTGTTCATTCCCATAGTATCAGAGCATGGCTGAAAAAGTAAAAAAAAGAAGAAGAAGAGAGGAACCAATGCATTGTTCACATGGCGCTATGTGCAGCTCTGTTGTAACCAGTACTGGGCAATGTATAATGTATCCATGTGTGCAAAAACAAAGGTCTTGAATTGACATGACCCAAATACAGCATTAAAGAACTGAAACTAACAAGCAGAGGCCTCTCTTGATGTATCCGTTGTAGGGATGACCCATTTCAGATTGACAAGTGGAGGACTAGAGATTGGAATCCTTTCCCGGATGATATAATACAAGTGCGAGGGTGCTGTTGCACTCATGGGCTATTTGTGGGCTTCCCACAGACAGCTGGTTGGCCACTGTGTGAACAAAATGCTGGACTAGATGGACCCTTGGTCTGATCCAGCAGGGCTCTTCTTTATTTATTTCAAATTCTTATACCCTGCTGATTTCCAAAGGAGCACAGAATGGTTTACAATATTAATAAAACAAGTACCAACGAAATGAAAAATCGATCACAATCAAATAATTTAAAATGCAACAATAAACTAACATAAAAACACCACAACCAGCAACTCAGGAATTAAATGCTTTTGTAAATAAAATGGTCTTTAAAGGTGCAATCCTATGCATGTTTAGACAGAAAAAAGTCCTACAAGAGCCCTGCCCTCTTTTGTATCTGGTCACTCTAGTTATACTGTACATTTGCAGGTCAAGGAAGCACAGAAAGAAAGCAGCAGTGGTTGACGACAAGAAATAACCACAGCAAACTCCACAATTGTGCAGATCTTCAAGGCTTGACTCTCTTCCTGAGTTTGCCCCTAGCTGCTGTCTCAATGCCATTATTTTCAGCCAAGCCTAAACTTGTTCTGAAGGCCGAGATGTGCCATTTCTGAGGGCTGTTAATGATGATGTAACCTTCAGTGGACTACTTCATCCCTGGGGCTGGGGCTCACGTGGACAGGGTGTTACATCATGGCTTTTGCCAAAGGAAGAGAACATCTCAGGATACATATTTCCCTGAGGTGGGGGTGGGGGACATCTGGCTGAAGCTCATGCAGGGTGTAAAATTATGGCCCTCTCTGAATCCTGATGTGAAGATTTGAAGCCTACAGAGGCAAAGTAAAAAGGTCAGGCCTTAGAAGCTTGGAGTTTTTCTGTTGGGAGGGGGTATTTGTGAGAGGAGCAGTTTCATTTCTTGAGTTATATTTCATTTCTTCAAGGTTGGAACAGTACTTTCTGTTTTGGGGATAAAAGGCAGAAGGGAAGACCAGAGTCAGGGAAAGGCCAGACCATAAGGAAGGAGCAGAAAGATGCAGCTTGAAGAAGTCTAGGTGCAGTTTAGGGTAAAGAACTTGTATTTTTGCAACTTTTCTTTTCTTTTAATGCCATGCATCACTCAGCTCTATTTACTAAATACCTTTATTCTGTTGGGAGGGGGTATTTGTGAGAGGAGCAGTTTCATTTCTTGAGTTATATTTCATTTCTTCAAGGTTGGAACAGTACTTTCTGTTTTGGGGATAAAAGGCAGAAGGGAAGACCAGAGTCAGGGAAAGGCCAGACCATAAGGAAGGAGCAGAAAGATGCAGCTTGAAGAAGTCTAGGTGCAGTTTAGGGTAAAGAACTTGTATTTTTGCAACTTTTCTTTTCTTTTAATGCCATGCATCACTCAGCTCTATTTACTAAATACCTTTATTGTGGTTGTTTTACATTACTAGTAAATTGTTGTGTTAAGCCACAAGTGTTTGAACTGTTACTCACCCCATGTCTACATCATAAATTCCACATTAATGGGAAGGGGAAGGTAATAAGAAGGAAGATGGGACTCTTAAGGAGGCAAGAGAGTTGCTCAAGGGGTCCAGGACATGGAAGGAACCTTGATGCTGGGATATTATTATCTCTCTTTTCTCACTCATGGCGTTTTTTCTAGACGATCATGACAGGCTTTGCCACATCATGCTGTCTTTTATTGATTCAGGAATTTCCTGACAATTGAGTATGTTTTAAGTATGACTGCTTTCTGGATGTTGGTGTGGGTGTATTTTGGTAGGCCTAGTTGCTGAAGGTTTTCTGTATAGTTTTTTTTGATGTGATGCTGACTGATGTGACTAGCGGAATAATTATGACCTTTTCCTGGTTCCATAGTTCTTTAACTTCCATAGCCATTGGTGTATGTTTTTCTCTCTTTTCCTCTTCTGCAATATTTTTGTCATTAGGTATTGCTATGTCGATGAGGTAAGTGTTTCCCCCCCATTTTTGCCTATAATTGTTATGACTGGTCAATTGCAAGGTATTGTCTTGTCTGTATGAATTGTTTTGCCCCAGTATATTTTATGACCTGCATTTTCCAAGCTTGTTTCTGGTGAGTTTGTATAGTATGGTGTAGGTTGTTTGATGAGGTTGAATTTGATGGCCATTTGTTGGTGAATTATTTTTGCAGCAGTATTGTGTCTGTCCGAATAGTCCATTCCTGCCATAATTTTACATCCTCTTGTTACATGGTCTATTGTTTCTTGTGATTGATGACATTTCCTACATGAGTCTGTTGTCACACTGTTGTCTTTTTTTATGTATTTTTGGTAGTTCTATGATTTGATCCTGTATGACTTCTTCTTCTTCTTCTTCTTCTTCTTCTTCTTCTTCTTCTTCTTCTTCTTCTTCTTCTTCTTCTTCTTCTTCTTCTTCTTCTTCTTCTTCTTCTTCTTCTTCTTCTTCTTCTTCTTCTTCTTCTTCTTCTCCCCCCACCCGCAGTGGGCAGCCAGAGGGAAAAAAGGCCAGAGAGAGAAGTCTTGGCAGGATGGATCCCTCTTGAGTGAAATCAGGATCAAGTGAAAGGCAATTCAGGTTGAAAGCCATAAATATCAGGCTACATGCAGACAGGAAGTGGGTAAACGGATGAGACTAGGAAGGAGTTGAGGAATAGAAAAGCTGAAAGGCAAGGCAAGGGGAAAGGAAGGTATCAAGATGGGTAGTGTACCTTCAAGGGACTAGAAATTTACCTGTTCAAAGCTGGAGAACAGCCAGACAACTTTAAGCCTGTAGATAGGGAAGGTGAGAAGGCACTGTTCCCTCCCTGGCTTCATCTTCTCCTCCCCTCTCCTTCTTGTAGTTTTTCATGCCAGGAGCTGTGAACCATTACAGCAGGGTGACCAGAAAGGTGGACAAATGGGCTGGAGAAGGTGTGGCCACCTTATCTTCTCCTGCATCAGGACATTTTAAGCTATAGGACGGCTCTTTCTTTTCCTTCCTTCCTTCCACTTTCTTTATGGGATTTATACCCCAACTTTCAATAACATTCCCAGGTCGGCTTACGAAATGTAAAATTGAATGTCCTCCTTCCCAGTTCCACTGGCAGAACTGCTTCTGTCTGCGGAGTGCCACCAAAGGATTCTACTGCAGGTCCTTAAATTGGACTTGGGCTGCACAGCGCTTCAATCAGAGGAGTGTGCTCTGACAGTACTTCAAATAGAGGACTGTTCTCTGTAATATAGGACACATTCTCACCCTGCTCCGAAGCCTCTTAAACATTATGATTTACTAGCTGTACAGAGTGGGGAGATTTGAGCATGTGCACACTTTTCTTACTTTTACGTTTAAAGTTCCATCTGCCACCAGTCCCTCTTCTGGGGGGTTCTGTTCTCCTTGGATGTGGTCACTGTAGTTGAAGGTAAGAATGGTCATTCTTGCATTTTAAAAATTGCATCTCCCCCCACTTCATTAGATGCATTTTGATAATCTTTGCTTTGGCAATGATTGTTCCTAAAAATAGCAAACATCCAAACACAGATGGATTCAGCCATGTTTCCTTTAAGCAACGTCGCTTTCTAAAGAACCGCAGGGGTGTAAAACAAGGCAGAGACACAAATATGAGAGGAAAACTGGGATCATTTCTCCATTTACGTACCGAAAGTGACAGTGCTTGCTGTATTAAATGACAGATTTCCCCCCCTCCCCTCCCCGGCTCAGCTCTGACTTGCATATAATTTATTTCAAACACAAATCGGTGCATTTTCCTTCCCCTCCACCCCCGACGCCTGTTGCAGGCATCTAGCGACAGTCGCGCGAAAGGTTACCCCAAGCTGAGATAGTCATTTGTAGCCAAGCTTTCTTTATTCTTAGCTTGTCGACAAAGGTTCTTCGAGCAACAGGCGGCAGGATGCTAATGAGGCTTCCTTACTGGCATATCGAGGGGGAGCTGTTTGAGATTTTTAAAGAAAATATGCGCTGGAAGAAAACAACATTGAAAATATGATTAGGCTGAGCGGGGCCTTTAGTCACCTGCCGTAGATTTCTGCTGAAAGTCTTTTAATGGCCTCACGAAACAAACAGACTGGAAGTGTCCTACAATTTTGCGGATGTGCTGATTGTCACCGCTAAGGCATTTCACGCAGCGGGAACGCAAGTTGTTGCTGTGCAGAGAACTATGCCCCCTCTGTCTCTGCACACCTATGTTCCCAAACCCATATTAGCTGAATGGATACACGGCTGGGATGTGAGGCTTGCGGTTGAGAACTGGTGGGGAGAATGGAGGTGTGTTCTGCAATTGCCTCCTGAGGCCATTTTCCTCCTGCCCGGTTCACCTAACCATACCCTAATATTGGCAGAACAATCCTATGGAGGTGGGAGAAATGGAGGTAGAGAAACTACTGCTTCCTGTGTCTTCCCAGGATTGCATCAGGAGGCAGAAGAAAGAGAGGGAACTGTTTTCCCCCTTCTCTTCTCTAGCCTCTTTTTGGCTGTTTTAATTCCCCCCTCCCGTTGCTCCCAGTGGAAGAGAAAGAAGCTCTGTCAGCTCCAAGGGCAAATCTACACGATTGCTTATCATGTTGTATATTACCCATGTTAACGTTTTATTTCCTTGCGTTTTAAAATGTAACAGGGCACACTTAAGGATTAAAGTGTTACTTACCTTTTGCTTTGACGTTATAAATCCATTAGACTCACTGTTTCTTGTATCGCTGTAGCATTTCTTCGGACGTTACATTGTTCCGCCCATTGCCTGTCCTCCAAGCCAAATGGACACAAGGACAAACACAGGAAGTGTAGCTGTTTTCGGCACCGAATTCAAATAAACTTGCCCCCATGTCAATGATTGGATGAACAAGGAGGTTTGATATTTTGAAGACATGCAGCGATAACGAAGGAAGGGGGCACATACGACCTCATGCAATATTGTTACAATGAAGAACAAGAAAATACCTAACGATACAAAGAAGGCGAAAACAACGACGATACCACGTTACATAACGCGCGTCATGTGTCCCAATGAGGTATCGTAACCCTTTTTTAATGTTATTTTTCATTAGTGTAGATCCCCCCCAAGACTGGTATTGTTTTCCCCTTTTTGGGCGGCATGTCAAGGAAACATGGGCATTAGAACCTGTGGTTCTACAACAGCTAATGGAGCACCTCCTTTTTGCACTCTCCAGTGTTGGAGCTCTGGTGTTAGGGGAGTACTGGGGACTGTCTATATGGTGGGGGTTGCTGGCATGATGAGCTCAAACCCTGTGCTTTCACTGCTGCGGGGTGGTGGTGGCTAATCCCGATGCCGCAGCAAAAGTGTGGGGTTTCTGGTGCCGGGTCCACCCTCTGCCCAGGCGGATGGCGATCAGTCAGGGATCGCCATCCTCCCGGCCATGACTCCACCACTACTCCTGAGGGAGGCTAGATGGCAGATACAAAGTACTTCTCTTAGTTCGGAGAAAAAAGTTGGGGTAAGTCCCTGACTTTTTTTCTTTGGGATTTTGAGGGAAAGCCCTGCGGTGGCTTTGAGGTCACTGCTGCACCTTATAATTGACGCGGCGCCACAGCACGCATAGGCAGCCCCCTGGTTACGGGCCTTTATGAAGCCTCACAGAGAAGGCTTACAAGATTGTATCTCCCTGTGAGGGTGGATGTGAGGGCATTGTTTTGGGAGGGAACTGGCTCCTAGGGATAGATGAATCTGTCCATTTCTCATTTTTTCCAGCATCAAGTTCGTTTTGTCCCAAATGTTGAGATTTTTCTTTCTAAAGGTTTGCTTGAAAATTCAGAAGCATTTTTGTGCCTATTTCTCCTAATTCATTCATTTTACTAAGGAGTTTGGCCTAACAAACACTTTTTTTTTGCAAGCAACTTTCGTAACAATGCATTTTTACTGTACACATATTTGTATGCATTTCTTGATATGAGAATGTCATTGCAAGATTTGGCACAGGATGACGTGAGCTTTGGTTCGTAACCCAAGGCAGGAGGCAGCAGTTGAAAATATCAAACAAGAATCATGCATATGACACACACCTGCTACACATATAACAAATTGAAAAACTGGGGTGAAGGGATGCTTTCCCTTCACCCCAGTTTTTCAATTTGTTACATGCCGAGCACTTGTGTGCCATGTGCAGCATTCTTGTTTAAGCTTTGGTTCGCACCGTGGTTTGAAAGTGCAAAATTAGGTGAATTCACACATTAACATTCCCTTGGACATTGTCTGGATCTTGTCCTCACTCGGAACTGCTCTGTCCTGGACTTTTCTACTGTTGACTTTCCTCTGTCAGATCATCATCTAGTCTCTTTCAATATTACTCACATTCCCCCTCCTTCACGTCCCGCTTCACGCCCTTGTCGTGACCTGCATTCTATCAACTATGAGGCTTTCTCTCAGTCTCTAGCCTCCTCTCTTCCTTCTGTCTTCACAGCCGTCTCCTTGGACTCAGCCGTCTCCTCCTTTAACTCCTCCTTATCTTCAACTCTTGATAATCTTGCTCCATCTACAACTTGGATAGTTCGCCCCTCTCAACCCCAACCGTGGCTCACCTCTTTCCTCCGCTACCTTCGCTCGTGTTCCCGGGCAGCCGAACGCCTGTGGCGTAAGACCAAGGACTGGGCGGACTTTGTCCATTACAAATTTGTTCTCTCCTCTTTCTCTTCTGCCATTTCACTGGCCAAACAGCAGCACTACTCAACGTTGATCCAGTCAAATGCTAGACACCCTCAGCGGCTCTTTGCGTCCTTCAATTCTCTTCTGAAGCCTAATCCACCCTCTCTCCCCACCTCTCTGTCTGCCAATGACTTTGCCTCTTTCTTCAATGCTAAAATCCAAACTATTCGCTCCGATCTGGCCAGCACTGCTCCGCTTCCAGCTCCTGTTCCTCACCTGTCAGTTCCTCCTGCAACTCTCTGGGCGTTCCCTTCAGTATCAGCTGATGAACTGTCTAAAATACTGCGCTCGTCGAAGCCTTCCACTTGTTCCCGTGATCCGATTCCCTCTCGTGTCTTTATTAATCTTATCCCCGCTATCCTCCCGTCCTTGCTTCACATCATTAATTCTTCTCTGTCCTCTGGTTCATTTCCTTCTGCTTTTAAACATGCTACAGTCTCTCCCATTCTCAAAAAACCCACTCTTGATTGACTATCTCTGTCTAACTACCGACCTGTCTCTCTGTTGCCCCTTGTCTCAAAGATTCTGGAACGTGTGGTCTACTCTCGTTGTCTTGACTTTCTCTCTAGTAACTCTGCTCTGGATCCCTTTCAATCTGGATTCCGTCCTTTGCATTCCACTGAAACAGCCCTTACCAAGATCACCAATGATCATCTCACTGCCAAGTCTAAGGGCCATTATTCCGTTCTTATTCTCCTTGATCTAACTGCAGCCTTTGACACGGTTGATCACGATCTTCTCTTAGATTCCCTCCATGACCTTGGACTCTGTGGCTCTGTCTATAACTGGTTCGCCTCCTATCTAGAGGGTCGCTCTTTCAGCGTGTCGGCTAACGGCAGCTCGTCCTCCTCTTTTCCCCTTTCAGTAGGGGTTCCGCAAGGCTCGGTGCTTGGCCCATTGCTGTTTTCTTTATACATGCTGCCCTTGGGTAAGCTTATTCAATCTCATGGCCTCCAATATCACCTGTATGCCGATGATACACAATTATATCTCTCATCTCCGGAACTTTCTCCTGATGTCCACGATCGTATCTCGGCATGTCTTTCAGCCTGGCTGCTTCATCGTCGTTTGAAACTTAATATGGCAAAAACTGAACTGCTTGTTTTTCCTCCTAAACCTTCTCCTCACCTCTCATTCTCTCTTACTGTCAACGATGTCACGCTTACTCCGGTCAAGGAAGCTCGTAGTCTTGGCTTTATATTTGATTCCTCGCTCTCCTTTATTCCTCATATCGAGGCAGTAGCTAAATCCTGTCGTTTCTTCCTGTATAATATTGCCAGGATTCGACCATTTTTGTCTGTCTCTTCTGCCAAGACTCTCGTTCACGCACTGGTTATCTCTCGGTTGGACTACTGCAACCTTCTTCTCTCTGGCCTTCCCTCGTCTCACATCAGTCCGCTGGTCTCTGTCCACCACTCTGCCTCTAAGATCATCTTCTTGGCCTGCCGCTCTGACCATGTCACTCCACTTCTGAAATCTCTTCATTGGCTTCCAATTCACTCCAGAATCCAATATAAACTTCTCCTGCTGACCTTCAAAGCTTTTCACGGTCTAGCTCCTGCCTATCTCTCCTCTCTCATCTCACACTATTGCTCCGCTCGTGCTCTCCGCTCCTCTGATGCCATGCTTCTCGCCTGCCCAAGGACCTCCACTTCCCTTACTCGGCTTCGTCCTTTTTCTTCTGCTGCCCCTTACGCCTGGAATGCTCTTCCAGAACACTTGAGAACTACCAACTCAATCACAACTTTTAAAACTCAGCTAAAAACTTTTCTTTTCCCTATAGCTTTTAAATATTGAGTTTGTTCTGACTCTATACTGTTAGCCTCACCCTACCCCGGTGCCTGTTTACACTTCCCTGTGCCTGTTTGCATTCTCTTTCCCTCCTTACTGTTTACTACAACTTTATTAGATTGTAAGCCTATGCGGCAGGGTCTTGCTATTTACTGTGTAATCTGTACAGCACCATGTACATTGATGGTGCTATATAAATAAATAAATAATAATAATAATAATAATAAAATACAAATTGAACTAATTTCTTTCTCATTCCTACTTGCTCTGGAGGGTTTTGAAGTCTGCTCTCCTTCTCCAAGGATGGACCTTTACTCCTGAAGCTGTTCAGAGCCCCCTGAGGTCTTCCCTCAGAGGAAGGTATCTACCTCAAATTAAAGACATCAAGTTGTACTCTTTACTGCCAAGGCTCTGCAGGAAGTTCACAGTTGGAAAGGGAGGTCCAAATAATCCTAGAGCCGCTGGGATGCCCACCCTCACCCCGGGACCATGGGACAGTACTTTGAAACAAGTGCTTGGCTTTAAAATGTATTCATTGACACCCCGTTGTGGCTCAGAGAATAGCATTCTTTTTTTGTGATCTCTCAGTTCTGTTCCACAAAGCTTGGTTTGTGAAGAAAAAGAGTAACTCAAATCCTTTAGTTGTATACATTATCTTGATCTCCATCTCTGTCAGTAAATTCAGCCTGCATTCTGCAACCATAAATACACATTGTTGGCTGATACTTGAAAACCTCCCCAAGGCTGTTGGAAAACCAAACAATTTGTCTTGTAGTGGTTTTTCTATCTCTGTGCTGCAGTGCAATCTGGTATTATGAGGTAAACTTCATGTCACAGATTTGAAGGGTATAAACATGATTTATTTTCATACTTTTTGAATCAACTTGGTGTCCCAACTTGATGTCTTTCATTTGACATAGATATCTCCCTGTGAGGATAGACCTCAGGGGGCTCTAAACGGCTTCAGGAGTGGAGATTTAACTCTTTCTTTCCCACAGTCCTGAGGGGTTAAAATACTTCTCTGAAACTGCTATTTGTGTTTTAAGGGAAGCCTCCATTGACACCAATAGAAGCTTTCCTTGAAATACAAATAGCAGCTTCAGTGAGGCAGTTTTTATTGGGCCCTTGGAAGGGGAAGAAAAAGTTAAATCTCACTCCCCACCCCTTGGTCCTGAGGCTGTTCACACAATTAATGTCACGTCTAGTTTGGCCCTTGGAGAAGGTGTATACTACATGCCAGCTTTATAGCAAGCATGTGCCTAGCTTACTATAAAGTGTTTGAAGAGATGTACAAATGCCACTTCTCCTTCACACTTCTCTCATAATCAAGGTGCCATAAACTGTGTGGGTTGTTTCCAATGGTGACTTTGCACTTGAGAAATACATTTTTTTACTTGCACTCAGTGTAGAACCTAATTATTGCCAACACAGCCTATCATGCTACATCCCATAATGTTCTGGAGGGTCCCCAGCCCTCAGGAACAGATTTGTGGGAAGTATAGGGGGCTACAATGATTACAGGGATTGGTGACAATCAGGTGCCCCACCTTGTGTGATCAGAAGGCTTTCTGCTAGTGCAAAGCCACCATTGGATGTAACCTCATTTGTGTACAACATTTCACCTTCCTCAATACTGTGGAAATGACCATCTCTATTTTGGACTAGAATTTGAGCTTTCAGTTTGGGGAGGGAAAAGTACAAACACCCAGTGTTCAGATTTGTCTAGTAATCAAAGCAACTTAGGTGATTCCAAGCACTCCCACTGGGAACAATTCTCTAAGCTTAATTAGCTCAACAAAGCAAGGCAATTGCTTAGCAACTAAATGGACAGATTCCCAAAGTGCCCAATGGGCTTTTACTGGACTCCTCCTTCAGGGAGGGTCCTCATGCTTGAACTTCACATTAGCCTGGCAGCCTGCCTCCCCCCTCCTCTCAACTCTGCCTGCTTGACCCTGCGGCGGACTCTGGGATCTGTCAATTCTGATGCTTTCCCTACCTCTGACAAATACTGAGTTTCCGGGTGTGGGGAGATGATCTCTGTGCCTGGGCCTCCTGTTTGATAAACTCCTGGGAAGATTCCTTCTTGACTCCTGGAAAGTCTTGGAGAATTTCGTCCCCACCCCTTCCTCTCTCAGCTGGTCATCTTCTATTTCAGCCTCTGAGTCCAATTCGGAATCCACACGAGGGAGACATAAGAATATAAGAAGTGCCATGTTGGATCAGACCAAGGGTCCTTCTGGTCCAGCACTCTGTTCACACAGTGGCCAACCAGCTGTCAGCCAGGGACCAACAAACCAGGACATGGTGCAACAGCACCCTCCCACCCATGTTCCCCAGCAACCGGTGCACACAGGCTTATTGCCTCAGATATTAGAGGTAGCACATAGCCATCAGGGCTAGTAGCCATTGATAGCCTTTGATAGACCAGGCCTCATCCTGACATTGGGTTACAGATGTGCCGATTCTGATACCCCATTACTTGAGTCAGCGAGGCCTGTCTTCATGTAGATAAGTTTTTAAAGAACAAATAAGAGACCCAGCTGCAGGTTTTCTTTTCATTTCAAAATATATTAGTCAGGATTATTATTATTATTATTATTATTATTATTATTATTATTATTATTCACTGCTTAGGGGTGCCCCAACCCCTGAGTCAGTTTAATCAAAAAGTGATTATTATGTCATGTCCAAAAGATACAGGTTGACTTACAGCCATTGTTTGCTTCACTGCGGGTGTCACTGACATGCACAGTATATGTTCCAGCAGTTAATGACAGTGCTGGAATCGATTTCTTCCCTTAAAGGTATTTTAGGCTGTCTCTTGATGGATAATAATAATAATAATAATAATAATAATAATAATAATAATAATGTTTTAATACATACCTGACTCGCTGAAGAGTCCCCCCCCATCATAGTTTACATTAAAAATGCATTACTTTAAGTTGCAGACACTTAATGCACGTCTGCCTATCAATCTGCCTATTTATTTGTGAGGGGATGGGTGAAGGGGTGTGTGTTGGTTGTTCTGTGAGGACTGAGCTACATTCCAGAATATATTTTCTATGGATGGGGAAATAGGTGATAACTCAAAGGAAAAGAGAAATATGACAAAAAAAAAAAAAAAATCAGCATGGTGAACAGCCTGATGCAAAGCAATACAGGGTTTGCATATAGGCAAGGGTTATATACAGGAATATATGAAGCCATATCCGAGCGAAGGCATATATAGTTGTTGTGCTGTAACCCTTGTCTAATGCACACAGGCAAGGGTTATATATAGGGATATATGAAGCCATATCTGAGTGAAGGCATATGGTTGTTGTGCTGTAATCCTTGGCTCCACCACTGCACTGCTTATCTTTATCCAAAGATTAGTACAGTGGAAGCAGAAACGCATTGCCCTCACTCAGATATGGCTTCAGATGCCATCACAAAACCAAATCTTATCGCCTGCAACAGGGGTGTTAAATCTCTAGCTGCAGGATAAATCTGGCTCACCTGGGGTTTCATTCTGTCCCAACAGTAATGTCATAAAGTCAAATGAAGAGTGGCTTGTGGGTAAAAAACCCCCTATAATAAATAAAAGAAAAAATGGCACGTAGCAGTATCAGAGCACCCCCATCCGAGGGAAGGTTACAACAGCTGGGACTGTTTAGCTTGGAAAAAAGGAGGCTAAGGGGAGGCCTGATAGAGGCATACAAAATTATGCATGGTGTGGAGAATGCGGATAGGGAGAACTTGGGGTCATCCCATGAAGCTGACTGGTGGGAGATTCAGGACAGATAAAAGGAAGGACTTCTTCACACAGCACGATGTTAAACTATGGAATTCACTACTACAAGATTGCTAAATTCCCAGAGAAGGCTATCCATGGCTACTAGTCCTGATGGCTATGTGCTACCTCCAGGTAGCACACAGTAGCACATGCTACTGAGGCAGTAAACCTATATACACCAGTTGCTGAGGAACATGGATGGCGGGGTGCTGTTGCATCTATATCCTGCCCATGGGTTCCTGGTGTGAACAGAGTTCTGGACTAGATGGAGCCTTGGTCTGATCCAGCATGGCTCTTCTTAGGTAAATTGCTGTTCATCTGTCTGTCCTCTCTTTTGGTGATGCATTTCCTCTATTTTGGCAATGCGTAACCAGCCACCCTAATTGCAGCACTGCTGCCATTAACCATCACTGCCAGGTAAGCCTGAGAGGTCCCACCAATTTAGGACTAGGCTTACCTCAGGGAACTTTGCTGGGGGTCCCTCAGACCTGAGGCACACCTGTCCCTCCTCCCTTCCCGCTGGTTACCAAATGAGAGTGTACCCTTGAAAATACACATTTACAGCCTGTGATGAAAAATGTGGCATTTCGTTAGGCATTTTCAAGGCCGCAAAATGTTTTTTTTTAAAATAACAACCACCCCAACGTGTTGCTGCAAATGTTCTGCTGACTGAAACAATGGTTTGTTCCAGGGTGTTTTTTTATTTTTGTTTTGTTTTTAAATATCACCAACTCGTTTGTTCTGCATTATTCGCTTCCTATTATTAAGTCCAAAATAGCCTTCTCCCTTGCCAACTGTTCAAATTCTTGTAGGCAAAAGATGTCCTACAGTTTTTAATAGTATACTTAATTTCTGTATGGTGGCTGTATCGATTCCTTGCAGTATAATTAAAGTAACTCATGGTTAATCTGCTGGAATAATTAAAGGTCTTTGTTATCACTACAATTATTTTGCCATTTGTCTGCTCTAATTGCGGTAGGTCACCCAGCTAACATGGAGGTTATTCGGGTATAGGAGAGGACGTTAGGATGAATCTGTAGTTGGTAGGGCTTGGAGGGAGGCACTTCCCATTTGTTTGATTCAACACTGTAGTGAGAAATTGGCAAGTGATTAGGGTGACCATACGAAAAGGTGGACAGGGCTCCTGTATCTTTAACAGCTGTATTGAAAAGGGAGGGAGGAAGCAGCAGCCAGGCACCTCTCCACTGTGCCTGGGTCCAGCTCCAGCTGAGAGCCCCCTCCCTCCTGCTACCAACTGTCTCTGCAGAGGCCACCAGTGAGGGAGGAAGCAGCAGCCAGGCACCTCTCCACTGTGCCTGGGTCCAGCTCCAGCTGAGAGCCCCCTCCCTCCTGCTACCAACTGTCTCTGCAGAGGCCACCAGTGAGGGAGGAAGCAGCAGCCAGGCACCTCTCCACCGTGCCTGGGTCCAGCTCCAGCTGAGAGCCCCCTCCCTCCTGCTACCAACTGTCTCTGCAGAGGCCACCAGTGAGGGAGGAAGCAGCAGCCAGGCACCTCTCCACTGTGCCTGGGTCCAGCTCCAGCTGAGAGCCCCCTCCCTCCTGCTGTCATCTGTAACTGCTGAACTTTACAACTAAGATTGTAGTGCCTGAGTTTGCTTTCCTTTCCCCCCTCCTCCTCCTCCCTCCCAATCCCCTTTCCTTTTGTGTCATGTCTTTTAGATTGTAAGCCTGTGGGCAGGGACTGTCAAGAAATACTTTTGTAAGCTGCCGTTAGAGCCTTTTTTGGCTGAATGGCGGCATAAGAATCCTTAAATAAATAAAAATAAATAAAAGGGAATTTCAGCAGGTGTCATTTGTATATATGGAGAACCTGGTGAAATTCCCTCTTCATCACAACAGTTAAAGCTGCAGGTGCCCTGCTCTCTTTTGAATCTGGTCACTCTAGTATAGTTCCTGCAGCTTTAACTGTGGTGATGAAGAGGGAATTTCACCAGGTTCTCCATATATACAAATGACACCTGCTGAAATTCCCCTACTCTATGCAGCTGTCAAAGATACAGGAGCCCTGTCCTCCTTTTCATACGGTCACCCTAAAGTGATGAAAGAAAAGGATTAATATGGAGCTGCCTTGAGTCAGTCTGTTGGTCCATCTTGCCTAGCAGGCTGCTCTGACCACCAAAAGCTAAGGATGGTAGAAGATTTATTTTGGTCTGTATTTTTAAGCCAATGGACCTACCAGCAGGTGATCCAGGAAGCGAACACTCTTTTCCTGGATCACCAGTTCATTGGCTTTCCTTCCCATCCTGCAATCTCCCTCCTGGCGCTGAGTGTATGCTGGCTCCAGGTTTTGAAGGGCCCTTGGGCAAGCCATCCTCAGTGGCCCCTCCTTCATTGAATCTGCCCCTTTTGGCCCTGCCCCCTTTGCATTTAGCTTCACCAACCACTGGAATACGGCTCCCAAGAGCTTCTCTGATATTGAATTCAGCCCTCGGAGTGAAAGAGGTTCTCCACCCCTGTAATAAGAGGAGTAAAAGTGTGGAAGCCTATACTCTGTGGCTGCCTCCTGAACTCATGAACCATTGGCCTGACCCAACATGGCTAATGTTATGTTCTTGTCACTACATTGGAAGACCCCTTTGCTACCTTACAGAGGCAACTATGAACCAACATGTTCTGTTTTATACTGTGACTGCAGCCATTGGTAAAAATGCTGAGTTAGAAAGTGAGATTCAGTGTTCTACATTTACCTAAGAGAAATAGAAGTAGGGTGACCATATGGAAAGGAGAACAGGGCTCCTGTATCTTTACCAGTTGTATTGAAAAGGGAATTTCTGCAGGTGTCATTTGTATGCATGCAGCACCTGGTGAAATTCCTTCTTCATCACAACAGTTAAAGCAGCAGGAGCCCTACCCTCTTTTGTATCTGGTCAAGAGGGAAGGGCTCCTGTAGCTTTAACTGTTGTGCTGAAGAGGGAATTTAACCAGGTTCTGCATGGATATAAATGACACTTGCTGCAATTCCCTGTCCTATGCAACTGTTAAAGATACAGGAGCCCTGTCCTCCTTTTCATATGGTCACCCTAAATAGAAGGGTTGTGTGGCTTTGGCAGCATATATATTTCTGGCCATACTTTGGTTCTTGAGCACTTCTAGGCCCTTATTCTTGAGAGCTCTGTAGCCTAAGAGTCATCTCCTACCCTACACATCGGCAGGCAGACTTTCCCTGCCTCTTCCTGAGAACGACACGTACACTGGGCTCAACATCCAAAGTCCTCCTCTGGGTGCCTACTCCGAGGGAAGCTCAGAGGATGGCAATAAAAAAGAGAGAGGGCCTTTTCTGTGGTGGCCCCCCAATTATGGAACGATTTCCCTGACGAGGCCTACCTGGTGCCGACATTGTTATTGTTTGGCGTGAGGTCGACTTTTCTCTTCTCCCAGGCGTTTTGCAATATGTAATTAGCCTGGGTTTGTTTTTGTATGTTTTTGTGGTTTAAAACTGTATGTTTCTATGATTTCAATTTTTTTATATTGTTTTTAAGTGTTTTTATCCTATGTAAACTGCCCAGAGAGCTTCGGCTATGGGTTGGTGTACAAATGTAATAAATAATAATAATTTAAAAAATAAATTATAGCATATAAAGGGAATCTTGGCAGCCCCCAAGAAGCTAGATTTGTGGAACAGAAGATGATTTCCTCTTTAGATAATGCCTCTTATTTACGTGGACACTGCAGTGTCCATGTAGTTAAGAGCGATGAGTAGATTCTGCATTCTGCCATTATAAAGCAGTAATTGGTGGGGGGTCATTCTGATGTTCATAAAATCAAAAATGTTTCACCAATCTTGCTGAAATTTACATGTGCCAGAAAGAAGTGTTGGTTTTACATACCCTGAAAATGTCAAGAAGATTGGTGAAAGGTTGAGAGAAGGAGGACAGTTTAAAGTACAAAAGAAAAAAAAACCCCTCTCTGAATCAAAATGACTGATCACACAGGGTGGTGAGAATATGTGCTCACGATTTCTGAAGTCAGGAAATCCTTAGATCTCACACTGCTGAACACATAAGAAAAATCCTTCAGAGATGCTCTAAAAAAAGAGAAGTAGGTGGCCCGAAGTTGTTCATGATCAGTTTTCCACAACCCCACAGTCACCTCTGCATAAGATAATCTGCTTCCCTCCAGATGTTTGAGATTACAAGTCCCAGCATTCCTGACTATGGGACATACTGACTTGCAATCATGGGAGTTGTAGTCCAATGGGGAAGGGCTGCTCTAAATAAAAGAAGAGAAGTAGGTGGCCCTCAGTTGTTTGTCACCAGTTTTCCACGAGCCCACAGTCACCTCTGCATATCCTATTCTCCATCCTGTCCTCATGGTTTATCTGCTTTGGGAGAATGAGAATTTCACCTGCACTTTCTGCCTCCTTGTGAGCCTTAACTCCCAATTTCCTGGCTTTTTGGTGCTTGGTTGAAAACTGTAGAGCCTTAACGTTGTTTTGTAAACCGTAGGTTTTTTGTTTAATGAATCAAATTAAAGTCTGTCTGAATAATTGACTGTGCATTCAACGTCTCTCAGCTTCTCTGTACTCTCTCAAGTAAACTTGGTGTGCTTTCAGATGGCAGTGAAGGGAACATTCAAAACATTTAGACAATATATCAACAGGAGTTCATGACTTCTTCAGGAGATAGCCACCAACTGGGAAAGCTTTAAAAGGGGATTGGACACATTCATGGAGGAGAAGGCTATCAATGGCTCCTAGCCCTGATGGCTATATGTTACTTCCAATATCAGAGGCAGTATGCCTCTGTGCACCAGTTGCTGGGATCATGGGTGGGAGGGTGCTGTTGCACTCATGTCCTGCTTATGGGTTTCCTTTTGGCTGCCCACGTGATGTATGAACAGAATGCTGCACTAGATGGACCCTTGGTCTGATCCAGCTTGGCTCTTCTTATGTGCTTAGGAGTGGCCCTAACCATCATCATAAGTGAGCCGCAAAGAACTCTCACTAGTAGATCCCCCGTAGCATAAGGGGCAAGCCAGTTAACTCAGGCCTTTGCTAGACCTTCCTGTAAATCCGGGCCTGACCAAGGGAGATCCCGTGACGCAAATATCATGAGATCTCGCCCTAGTCTACACGCGCCTGCCATTTTTTTTTGTTTTCAGGAGGGGCTGGATGCGTAGGAGTGCTCCTGCTCAAAGGTAAGTTTTTTTTTTAAAAAAAAATGTTCCCAACCCCCCCGTCTGCGATCTCCTTCCCCCGGTCCGCGATCTCTCTCCCTCCCCCTGTCCGCGATCTCCCTCCCCCCGTCCCCAATCTCCCCCCGTCTGCGATCTCCTTCCCTGGCCCTGATAGAGTGCTGTGCCCTGTCCGCGGCTCCCGGCTTCTTGCGAGGAATTCCAAGGAGCAGGGAAAACCGCTTGTTAGAGGTGCCACATGCTCACGGTCTCGGGCTCAGCCCAAGACCATGAAAAATATCGGGCTAAAAGTGGTGCCCATTATCCCAAGGCAAGGGAAGGTTGATCCCTCCCTGAGCCCGGGATCCCCTGTGCATAGGGCTGGTGCTACCATAGAGGCCACTCAGGCGGCCACCTAGAGCGCCAAGCTAAGAGGGGCACTGGGCACAACGCAGCACTCATGCATGTTGGCTGTGAGCTGGGCCGGCCTGAGGATTCAGCTGGGCCTGGGCGGGCGAGATGGCGCCCCGCGCCCGCCCAGCCGAAGCAAAGCCAGGGACACTGGGTTGGGGCGGCTCCACGTTCGGACTTCCGGAACGCGCCCGGAAGAGAGAGAGAGAGAGAGAGAGAGAGAGAGAGAGAGAGAGAGAGAATGTATGGGTGAATGGGGTGCATGGGGTCTTTGAGTGAATGCATGTGTTCATGCTTGTGTTTGTTTGGAGTTAGTGATGCTGAGTGTGTGTGTGCGCATGTAAGTTGGGGGGGGATGATTTGGAGGTGATATTCCTTTTAAACAATGCATTTTAGACCCATAGACGTCCCTTTCCAATTTGTTTGCTATAATTGGCATGATGTATTTCTGACACTTTAAAATAAATTTAGCAGTTTCAAGTTTTGTGCTTCTTATTTTTTCCAGGAAACATATGTTCTTAAAAATCAAAGTTGGCATTTTTTTTGGGGGGGGGGGCGTGAAAGTAGCTCACCTTGCCTAGGGCGCAAAATAGTCTGGCACCAGCCCTGCCTGTGCATCATCTGGATGCACAGGGAAAATCCCAGGGTTCACCCCAGGATAAATGCTGGTCTAGCAAAGGCCTCATAGGTACTGTCCTCACTTAGGTTGGGAGGATCAGCAATCGTCTAGATTGCTGAGATTCTCTGAGATCCACCTTATCGTTCGGACAATCTTGCTTTAGTTTTTGATTGCATTTTGCTTTTCATTTGAATGAGAGAAGTGTGCATTTTGGCATGTGTTTTTTTGAAAGTGCACACCCAAATGCACATTTCCCCCATCACAGACTGAAGCATGAAAAAGGGTATATTTTGAAAAATGCTTATTTTAAAGTGCACATTTTCTAAAGTAAGCATTTTACATTCCCCTGCAAAAGACTACAACTTCTTCAAGAGGGGACAGATTTCTCGGAAGTGAACCCTTAAAAAAGAAGAAGAAAGAAATGAAAATGCTCAACTTGATTTCCTAGAGACGGTTTTCTGAATGCCGGTGAGCATGGACCCTCGGTGCCTGTACGGTACTAAAGTGAAAATAAAAATATGACAGATCATGAGGAGCGCCGCCATTAGATGCAGGAGGGCCTAAATCATCTCAATGCCTTTTCTCTAATCTAGAAGACAGATGTTCAAAAGCAAATCCTGCCACCAAGACTCTGACATGCTAACAAATGGCAAAGCACTGCGGGCATGTTGCGAGGAGCTGGAAATAAATTTGGGAGTTATTATCGAGGAATTCCCCGTGGCCTTCAAGTCAACGCATGCCTGTATTGAAAAAGCAGGCAAACTGAGCTGCCAAAGCCATACAGTATAAATCAAAGGAGATAGTGTTATTGTATATAAAGGAGTTAGACTGTACCTAGAGTGCGATAAACCACAGTCAACACCACACCTTCAAAATGATGTAAGTGCCCACAAGGGTGTGATATGGAGGAGACATATTGGGTCCCTGAAGGGTTTGATTGAGGAATCTGGGGGGCCCATCCCCCTGCTCAAAGGGCAACAGTGGAAACTTTTGGAGGCCATAATTATTTCCTTAAACTTCTCTTTGGTTCTCCGTTAGAACTGGTATGATAGATTCTAGTTGTTTCCCTAATGTGGCTTCCTATCAGCATCCAAAATAGCTATGTTCCATGTGTGGCACGGGTTTAACGAAGGAGCAATTTAAAAACTGGAACCCTGTAGTTTGCTTGTATAAGTGATGTCTTTAATAGGGGATTAAAGAAATCCATGGAGGATAAAGCTATTGACTGCTACTGAATAGGATGGATACAGATTACTTCCAGTATTGGAGCCAGCATGGATTTCAATACCAGTTGCAGAGCATGAGTGGAAGATGCTGTTGGGCTCCGGTTCTGCTTGTGAGCTTTCCAGAAGTTCTCCACTGTGTGAATAGGTAAAGCTTTTGGTCTGATTGGGCACCACTCTTCTTATGTTCTTAATCCTAGGATGGTTCAGAGCCCCCTGCATAATAGTAATGGAGTACTGCACTTATCAAAAGTAACGTTAATGAAGGGTTACTATAACTGCTTGGGTCACATGATGCTCATCTTGTAATATTGTATCTCTGTTGTTTTCTCCTTCTTTCTTTCGAAATAAATTCTAGCTCGTTACATTTTAATTTTTTTGCATGATGTCTTATGTGCCCGCTTTCGTCGTTATCGCTACGTCTCTTAAATTTCTAGCCTTGTTGTGTAGCCAATCAGAGGATAGCTGACTGATTGATCAGTTCTGGTTTTTGTCAACCTGAACTTCATTGACTGAGGTAGGGAGGGTGGGTGAGGACAGTACAACAGGAAGTGGGCGGATCTGTGTAATGATGGACGAACAGAATGACTAACGGGAAAGAGAAAGGTAAGTAACGCTGTATTCCGTGAGTGTGCCCCGTGATGTTTAAAACCGCCAGGGAATATAACGTTTACAGTGGTTAAAAAAAACTTTATAAGCACTAGTGTAGATCCCTTCCTAGTTATTCGCAGTAAGAGCTTTAAGCTAAAATACTTTGGTATTTGGGCCATGTTTGGCTCTGCCTTTCTTGCCTTTGGCCCAGCTCCCTTTGCCTTCTGCCTGCCTCTGGAATAGGACCCCTGAGAGGTTTTCCAATATGGAATTTCTTCCTCAGACTGGAAGAGGTTCAATACCACTGGAGTCATGGGTTTGGGGAGAAACATTTTGCTTTTTATATTCTACTTGTAGTGGGTTCAAAGCACCTCACATGTTGTTGTTGTTGTTGTTGTTGTTGTTGTTGTTGTTGTTATTATTATTATTATTTGCATTTATATCCCACCTTTTTCCTCCAATGAACCCAAAGTGGCGTACATAATCCTCCTCCTCTCCATGTTATCCTCACAACAACAACCCTGTGAGGTAGGTTGGGCTGAGAGTCTGTGACTGACCCAAAGTCACCCAGTGGGTTTCCATGGCCGAGTGGGGACTAGAACCCGGATCTCCCGACTTCCACTCCAACACTTTAGCCACTACACCACAGCATGACTATGAAATGCAACCTAGGGTGAGACTATGTACACAAACCGGGTGCAGCTTGGAGAGAACTAAGTTGTCAATGGCAGGGATGGGCAATTTTTTCTATTTCTCGTCCATCTTCCTTTAATGGCTTCTAGTCCTGATGGCTATGCGCTACCTCTAATATCAGAGGCAGTAAGCCTATACAGTTCTGGTCACCGCACCTTAAATAAGATATTGTAGAGCTGAAAAAAATGCAGAAAGGGGCAACTAAAATGATCAAGGGTCTGAAGCATCAACAGCTGGGATTGTTTAGCTTGGAGAAAAGGAGGCTAAGGGGAGACATGATAGAGGTGTAAAAAAATATGCATGGTGTGCAGAATGTGGATAGGGAGACATCTCTCTCTCTCTCTTTCTCTCTCTGGCCTAATCTACACCAAGCAGAATATTGCAGTCTGAAAGCGGTATGAAAGCGGTATATAAAAGGCAGGCGCCACACTACTGCTTTAGAGCTGTATTGAAGTGCACTGACAACTGTTGGGGGCCAATTGACACAGACCAGATACCGCTTTCATAGTGCTATATCCTGCTTGGTGTGGCTCCTGCCTTTTATATACTGCTTTCATACCACTTTAATACTGCAATATCCTATTTTGTATAGATTAGGCCTCTCTCTCTCTCTCTCCTTCTCTCTCCCTCTCTCTTTAATAATACTAGAACTGGGGTCATCCCATGTACCTAATTTGTGGGGAATTCAGGACAGATAAAATTCAGGACTTCTTCACAGAAAACATAGTTAAGCTATGGAATTCACTACCAAAAATGTCATAATGGCCACCAATTGGGATGGCTTTAAAAGGGGGATGGATAAATTCCTGGAGAAGGTGGTTGGTTATCAGTGGCTACTGGTCCTGATGGTTATGTGCTATCAGAGGCAGTAAGCCTCTATACACCAGTCGCTGGGGGACATGAATGGCACACTGCTGTTGCACCTGTGTTCTGGTTGTGGGTTTCTGATCAATGGCTGGTTGGTCATTGGGTGAACGGAGTGCTGGATGAGATGGACCCTTGGTCTGATACAGCAGGGCTGGATGAGATGGACCCTTGGTCTGATACAGCAGGGCTGGACGAGATGGACCCTTGGTCTGATACAGCAGGGCTGGACGAGATGGACCCTTGGTCTGATACAGCAGGGCTGGACGAGATGGACCCTTGGTCTGATACAGCAGGGCTGGATGAGATGGACCCTTGGTCTGATACAGCAGGGCTGGACGAGATGGACCCTTGGTCTGATACAGCAGGGCTGGACGAGATGGACTCTTGGTCTGATACAGCAGGGCTGGACGAGATGGACCCTTGGTCTGATACAGCAGGGCTGGACGAGATGGACCCTTGGTCTGATACAGCAGGGCTGGACGAGATGGACCCTTGGTCTGATACAGCAGGGCTGGATGAGATGGACCCTTGGTCTGATACAGCAGGGCTGGATGAGATGGACCCTTGGTCTGATACAGCAGGGCTGGACGAGATGGACCCTTGGTCTGATACAGCAGGGCTGGACGAGATGGACCCTTGGTCTGATACAGCAGGGCTGGACAAGATGGACCCTTGGTCTGATACAGCAGGGCTGGATGAGATGGACCCTTGGTCTGATACAGCAGGGCTGGACGAGATGGACCCTTGGTCTGATACAGCAGGGCTCTTGTGTTCTTATGATTATACCCATCAATCAATTCCTTCAATTTCTGCATGTTTCTTCATTTTTCCCTAAAAAATCTTCTTAATATACATATTTAAAGGTCTATTTTTCTCTCAGATATGCCAAGAATTGAGTCACAACGTTCAGAGCAGTGGAAAATCTGGCGGTTAGTGGAGTTCAAGTACAAGAAATGCTGGTCAGGTAATTTCATGTAAGGTTTGGTAAAGTTCACATCCCTTTTACATCCCTAGTCCTTGGCTGAGTTCTGCCAAATAAGTGAACAGGCCACAATATCCTGCATGATAGGGAGGACGCAAAACCTTCCCCCTCCCCCCACCAAGAAACTGAGGTGCCTTGCCTGGAAATAAGAATTTCCAGCTACTTAATGTGTGATTGACTTCCTTTTCTCTACTGTTTATTCCAAGAAGTTTCAGGATAAAAGTCTATATATGCCTGGTTGTTTTTTTATGTGCTTAATATTTGCTTTTAAAGTTTGATGTGTGTGTGTGTATGTGGGAGAATTAATGAAAGGGGTATACAGCAGGGAAAACCGATGAGCCGGGAAGAACCCATGAGCTGAGTCTAAGCTAACAAACACCATAATTAGATCTTCCCATGCCTTGTTTATTTGGGAATATGAATATATTATTATCAGAGATTAGATGTAATCACTGATACCTTGTGGGCTTGTACGTGTTGGACTGAAAAGTGAGAGATTAAAACACACTGTTGTAGCTTCTGCCTCCTAAACTCTTGGATTCTATGTTCCATTTGTGAGCGAGCTGTAAAGACTTACAATATCTGCTATGTGAATTTAAGCCTGTTTTCTTAGAAGCAAGTTCCAAAAGTAGTGTTCTTCCCATGGGCATCTGCAGTGATGGCTCACTGGGCAAAACACCCTCTTACAGTAAGGCTGTTTCTACACCAGCCCGAAAATGCGGGCTGGTCATGACCGAGTCCCTGTGCATCCAAATGATGCACAGGGACTCCTGGGGGTAGGGGGGTGGTGAGCACGTGTTTTCCCAGGGATAAAAAATCCCTGGGAAAACCCGATTCCTCCCACAGTCTTGGGATCATCCCGAGACCACGGAAAGTGTGGCCACCCATCCTGGCTTCTTCCCTCCTCCCCACGAGTAGCGGGGATCAGTAGAGGGAAGGAGCCAGGCCGGGAGGAATCAGGGGTAGGTGGGGGAGCAGGTGTGTTTTCCCCCACTTATCTTTTGCTGGAGTGCAAGTGCATTCCAGCTCCTGTAATGTTTTGTAAAAATGGCCGCCTCCACTCGTGCGACATCCTTCCTCCCATTCCGGACATTGTGCTGGCCACTTGGACGCGGGGGACGATCCTGGAAGGAGGTAAGTCCGGGGTCACCCCTCCCTTCCTCTACACCTGTATGATGTAGAAAGGGCCTAAGTCTACTTCCTCACCACCATTGTCATCAACTTCTACTGCTTCTCCTCCTCTTTTCCCTCATTGTTACCACTTCCTTGATTGGCAAGCAGAGAACCACTGACCAAGTTAGCAGTGGCGTCTGCCACTCCTCCTTCGTACCACCACTGTTGTTGGGACAGAGCCTGGATGATCCTGGGCAATTTCAGTTGCGTCTTTTTCTGCTGGGGTCATGGTTGTCATGGAAGTATTAGAGGATACACCAATCCAGACTTAATCCAAATGTCTTCAGGACAACTCTCCAAGCAGTGATCTGTCATCTGTTAAAGAGGACAGACTTGTACTGTTCCTTTCTCTTTGTGGAGCTTTGTGGCCAGATGAAAGCAAGCAAATCTTTATTTCCATTCATCCCACACTGCTGGATCATTAAAGCTGAAGGGTTCTGGTGCATGAAACTGTGCCATTTTTAAAGAGTTTGTTAGGAATCTGTGGGTTTAAAACTTGACTTCTTTTTGACATGGTGTCATGGGAGGCATGGAGGAGCACCAGTCAAGAAGCTGGACAAGAACTTCATTGTCTCTCCCCAACAATAACAGAACAGCTACAGGAAACACTTGACTCCACCCAGACACAAGTAAGTCCAGTGCCACCTAGTGTCTAAGTACATAATGACACTGTCCACTATTGCACAGTATAAAAATGCGATGAATAAGAACTGCAGTGTTCTCTATCCCCCAGTTTAATGAATAGAACTAAATCCCATCTACCCTGGCAGGAAAATAATGTTTCTGAGGTTGTACAGGAGGAGCACCCACACTAGGGATGTCTGTCACTGGGTAATGAGGTTCTTTTCTGGCTTGATGGTATTTCACAGAATGTAGGACTTCCTTTGTGTCTGAAAGCTGAAGTGCAGGCTGTTCTCTGAACTTCAGGAACTTTTTATAGAATAGTAGATTTGGAAGGGGTCTATAAGGCCATCGAGTCCAACCCCCTGCTTAATGCAGGAATCCACCTTAAAGCATCCCTGACAGATGGTTGTCCAGCTGTATCTTGAAGGCCTCTAGGGTGGGAGAGCCCACGACCTCCCTAGGTAATTGGTTCCATTGTCGTAATGCTCTAACAGTCAGAAATTTTGTCCTGATGTCCAGCCAGAATCTGGCCTCCTGTAACTTGAGCCCGTTATTCCGTGTCCTGCACTCTGGGATGATTGAGAAGAGATCCTGGCCCTCCTCTGTGTGACAACCTTTCAAGTACTTGAAGAGTGCTATCATGTCTCCTCTCAATCTTTTCTTCTGCAGGCTAAACATGCCCAGTTCTTTCAATCCCTCCTCATAGGGCTTTGTTTCCAGGCCACTGATCATCCTGGTTGTCTTCCTCTGAATACGCTTCAGCTTGTCTGCATCCTTCTTGAAGTGAGGTGCCCAGAACTAGATGCAGTACTCAAGATGAGGCCTAACCATTTTTGCACCATTTTTGTGCAAATTTCTGAGCAATTTGCGTGAAGTACAGCCACATTTGCAGAAATTATGGTGAAACCTGCACAAATTCTGCAAATTCTGCTGCTATTTGCATAAATTGCATAAATCCAGCTGTAATCTACACACATTGCTTAGAAATTTGTGCAAATTGCGGAACCATCCCTCCAAAAGAGGCAAAATCCCTGGAAAACCTGCAAACTGGCCCTACTCATGGCAGATCGAGTTGGTGGACACCACAACAGGAACCAAAGTAAAGTTCACGAGGGATGGGGCGAACTTGGGAAAAACCATTGAACTCTACATCCTAGCAGATTTCTCCAACATCCTTAATCCAGACCATAATGCTAAGGCATAGAAGGCCTCTTCCATCTGCCCCTCACTGCTGGTTACTCTGTGCCCCCACAAGTAGGGTGGCCATGTGTCCTCTTTTGCCAAGGGCTTTCCTCCATTTGAAAGTGACTTCTATTTGAAGGGCTCTCCTGTCCACATCCAGTTTAAAGAATAAAGAACCATAAGAAGAGAAGGAGAGAAGCAGGGGCCATGAAGTTGCCGGTCAAGAATTTGCACCTGCCCAGCAGACTGAACAGAAATGTTAGCAAATCTGCATTCATACCTGAAAATTCACATTTGCAAATATCCTGCAAATCTGTATCCTCTTTTACCCCTCTTTTTGGGTGATGAATTTCTCATTCTTTGGTGCCCCAGAGGTGGCCACCATAGGAGAAGAGAAGGTGCCCAGTCTTAATTAGTACAGTAGAGAATTAGTGTCTTTGAAGAAAAGACAAAAGCTTACAGTTTAATTAGGAGGTTTTGTTGATTATTGTTAGAAGGAAAGATGATTTGTTTAATTACTTTTTATTTGATGTTACAGAAAACAACAACAATAACAACCTAGAACAAGAATTGCCTGGAAAAAAAGCAAGCAAACAAACAAGAAAAATGTACCCTTAAGTTGCTGCCCTGCCAGTTAAAATTTGCCCTTGATGATCAAAATTGGCCTGTACTGCTTAATCAAGACAAGTTTTAATTGATTAGCAGACCAATTCTAAATATTACAAAGGAGGGAAATGGTTGTTCAAAAGAAGAAGGCCGCCGCCTTAAATTGAAAGGCAGGGGGTGGAATGCGGAGTTGTACTGGAATTCCTAGATTCATTGCCCAAAGTCATCAACGCTATCCAAAATGAAAAACCTGCCG
Organism: Elgaria multicarinata webbii; assembly: GCF_023053635.1. NCBI lineage: Eukaryota > Metazoa > Chordata > Lepidosauria > Squamata > Anguidae > Elgaria > Elgaria multicarinata. The sequence continues at coordinate 120,821,031 of NC_086175.1, read as the reverse complement.
CAATGCCCGGGGAGCATATAAAGTTGATGTCAAGAGATCTCTACCATGTTTTATGATTTAGAGGATCATTTGCACAAGAGCAGCCAACAGAACTATCTGATACAGGGTGTTTCTAGACTAATACGGAGCAGTAAACTCTGCTTTATAGGGAAGGGACTTGTATTCCCAGTTTGCTTTGATTTATGCACGAATGGCTGGGATTTTATGCAAGAAACTGAGGGAGAAAGTTGTAATAGGAAGGACTTAACCTACACACATGGCTGGTTTTCTGTGTTTATGATATGAAATGGCATAGCTGTGACTTCACTGCAGTTCCTAATTTACACCATCCGAAGATTTGCTAATCTCAAGGAGTGTGAGTGGATGTAAAGGCAGCCGCCAGGCTGGATGAAGAAACTTGAAGCCCGTAGGGGCCCCCAAAACTGGATGGATCTGTGCAATCTCTCGGAGAGTTTTGCTTGAGGTGAGACTGCAGTGAAAAGGTGGCTAGGCTGACAACTTAGGAGAAGAAGAGGCAAAACCCCAGCAGGATTTTAATCAAAAATGCCAAGCTGAATCCCAACTTGTTTCAAACAAGGATGTTCTTCCACAAAAGAAATGAGTCACTTAGCCGCTGTAGAAAGGCAAAGGGACTTTCTGGTTGACTTTACTTTTCATGTTATTGGTGGAGCTGAGCCAAAATCAAACTATTGAGCTCCCAGCCTCGTTCACAAGCTGCAGACACCCCACTTCGGTCACTGCTTCTGGGGGAGAGTGTAAAAGTTCATCCACTGTGTTGGTGCTGATCTTACCAGACTGTGCTGCGGGGCACAGCGTTGGAGGACAGGGTTTGATGGCTGATGAGTGGGACACTATTTGTTGCAGGAAGAAGTGCCATTAGCATCCATGCAGGGACCTAGCTAGAGAACGAAGGATGAAAACAGACTCACCGGTGCTTGGATCTAGTTGGGGAGGAAGAGGTAAGCCATAAGCTTATAGGGGACGAAGAGATAAGCCATAGGCTTGAATGGAGGGAGATGACATTGCTTAGATCAGGGGTGAAGAACGTCACTTCTAGGGACCAAATTGGTCTACCTGCAGTTCCAATCAAGCCCTCTGGGGTTCCCCAGCTAGCCATGGCCCCTTCTCTGACCCTGGCCGCTTTCCTACAAATGTCAAAATGCCTCTCCTAAGACCTTGTTACTGGTAGTAAGAGATTTAAGCTAAAATATGCTGGTATGTTTGGCTCCACCCCTTTTTGCCTTTGGCTCCACCCATGACTAGAATGTGGCCCCTGAGAGTTTCTCCAAAATGGAATTCAGCCCTTGGGCTGAAAGAGGTTTAACAGCCCTGGCTTAGGTGTTCTGAAAACAAGTTCCAGGCACAAGAGGCAGCAAGGGAGAATGCCTGGAGACCAGCAGCAGAGGAGACATTTTGTTGGTTGAAGGCAGTAGAATGCTAACTAGGGAAGGTTGTAGGGGTGTGTTGTTAGAATCATAGAATGGTAGAGTTGGAAGGGGCCTATAAGGCCATCGAGTCCAACCCGCTGCTCAATGCGGGGATCCACCTTAAAGCATGCCTGACAGGTAGTTGATGAGCTGCCTCTTTGAAGGCCTCAAGTGAGGGAGAGCCCACAACCTCCCTAGGTAATTTGTTCCATTGTCATACTGCCCTAACAGTCAGGTTTTCCTGATGTCTAGCTGGAATCTGGCTTCCTGTAACTTGAGCCCATTATTTCATGTCCTGCACTCTAGGATGGATCGAGAAGAAATCCTGGCCCTCCTCTGTGTGACAACATTTCAAAGGTTTGAAGAGTGCTATCATGTCTCCCCTCAATCTCCTCTTACCCAGGCTAAACATGCTCAGTTCTTTCAGTCTCTCCTCATAGGGCTTTGTTTCCAGACCCCTGATCTTCCCGGTTGCCCTCCTCTGAACATGTTCCAGCTTGTCTGCATCCTTCTTGACGTGTGGTGCCCAGAACTGGATGCAATACTCAAGATGAGGCCTAACCAGTGCCGAATAGATGGGAACCAGTACCTCATGTGATTTGGAAGCTATGCTTCAATTAATGCAGCCCAAAATAGCATTTGCTTGTTTTGCAGCCACATCACACTGTTTGTTCATATTCAGCTTGCGATCCACAACAATTCCAAGATCCTTCTCGCTTGTAATTGTTTTTGTTGTATATAGGGATTGGTGGAGCCTTCCCCAACCTAGTTCCCTCCATATGTTTTGGCCTACAATCCCCACCATTCCTGGCCATTGGCTATGGGGGATGGGACTGATGGAAGGTGTACTCCAAAACACCAGCTTGGGGGAAGCTGGATTACTGTGATGTACATGCATGTGTGAGCAATGGTCCTTTGTCACAATTATATTGATGGCAATGGATTTACACCAGTTGACAAAGTGTCCCATTATGTCCTGAAATTTAATGGCTAAGAGCCTTTCTTTTCTGTTGAAGTTTTCAAGGAGCCCTTTCAGCTGGAGAGAAATTGAGGAAGTAAATAACAGAAAATAGTCAAACTGCTGACAAACGCACAAGGTAAACAAAATTGAGTGATTTCCTCCCCCCCCCACCATACTTACCGCGATCTTAGATGTTATGTGTAACTCTAGTAGAAAGAAATAGCTTTTCCAGAGGAAAAAAAAAGGTGATTTTCCAGTTGGTTGTGCCTCTTCATGCAGAATAGGCCAGGTATACCAAATACCAATCTCCCAGCATTTATTTCAAAATATGAATCACTTAATGACACTTTGAAAAATACATTTACTTGTGCATAATTTACTCCCCCCAGGGGAATTGCTATGAACGGTACAATAAAGGCACTGTTTTAGTCTAAAAATCTCGTTTTACGTATGCTTGGCTGCTAGTAAACAATCGTAAAGTATTGTAATATATTTTATACGATGGCAGTAATATCTCATAGAGTTGCTGGCAGCTTTCTAGACCTTAAGCCCTGAGGGATACCTTTAATTTTCTTCAAGAACAAAGGAGGTTTGGGCTTCATCTACACTGAAGCCTCATCTACCTTCTTAGATAGTGGGGGGAAGATCCTGGACTTACCTGCTTCAGGATTGTCCCCCGAGACTAAATTTATTTATTTATTTATTTATTTATTACATTTTTATACCGCCCAATAGCCGAAGCTCTCTGGGCGGTTCACAAAATATGAACCGTGTTATCCTGGAACTGAAGAGGGACGTTCCTGGTGCGGCGGGGTTTTTTCTAGGAGACGTTCACGCAATTGCAGGGCCCCAATCCAGCACCTCAGTACGTTTTTTAAAAAATAAAATTTGGAAAAATCCCCCCCATCATGCTGAGAGCCATCCCGGGGATGGCGAAAATGCTGCCCCAACCCCCAATGGGCATGGAGCCCCCCACCACAGCTTCATGCCCATTGCAGGGAGGAGGGAGGACCCAGGAGCCCACGCCATACCACCCATGGTTCTCAGGGTTGTTCCGGGACTGCAGGAAAAATCAGGATAACCATGGTCCCGGTTATCCAGGGACAACTGAAAGATCATCCCCAGATGACCCCGGGATCCCCTGTGTGTCATTTGGATGCCCAGGGATGACCTCAAGCTGACCCCAGAATAACTGGCAGGTGTAGGTTAGCCCTTGGTCTCTGGCTTGATGAGAAATATGCATGAGTGTCTGGTTCAGCTCTCCAGTGTTTAACATGGGTATAATAACACTTAACAGGGCTGTTGTGAGGATTACTGAGTCAAGTTATGTGAAAAAGCTATTGTTTTTAATTTGAGGGTACTCCTAGATCTCTCACTGTTGCGGGAGGCCCAAGTGGTCATGGTGGTTCTTTTACCAGCATTGACTGGTATACCAGCTACAGCCTCTCCTGGACAGGTATATCTTTGCTACAGTGGTAACAGGCACTAGTAACTAGGGATGGATAGACTCACCTCTGTCTGCGCTGCTGCCTTGCTGTGGAACTCCCTGCCTCTGGAGGTCAGGCAGGCACTAACATTATGTTGTTTTCAGCGCCTGCTGCAGACATCTTGATTTCAACAAGTTTTCCTTGGTCCGTGGTTTTAATGTGTTTTATTCCTTTTTTTTTAATTGTTCACTACTCCAGGATCTGTTTAGATGTGGAACAGTATATCATTATGGAAAATTATTTATTTATTTATTTTCTAAAAGCACTTCACATAAATTATCTTCGAAATCCTCACCACCATCCTGTTAGGTTGGTTGTTGTTGTTGTTATTATTATTAGTCTACTCTCCTGCTGAACTCCAGGCAATCATAGCTATTATTAGTTGAGAGATTGCCTTCTCTTTTATCAGCCTGCCTAGTCACTAAGGTCACCAGATGAGAGACTCCACATGATTCTACGTGGACCTGTGTTTCCGCTCAGAGTAGAATCTTTAGTGTGCTGGCTTCCTCTCTGTGGAACTCCCTGCCCGTTGAGGAGAGGCAGGCACCAGCATTGCTTTTTTCTCGGTGCCTGCTGAAAATACTTTGATTTAAACAAACCAATCCTGACTGGCCAGTCATGGTTTTATTGGTGTGGTTGCTCTGATTTTATTATTTATTTATTTATTTATGACATTTTTATACCGCCCAATAGCTGAAGCTCTCTGGGCGGTTCACAAAAAATTCTTTCTTCTGTTGTTCATATGTTGAGAATCTTTTCAGGTATAGAACAGCCCATAAATCCCATAAACAAATAAATAAATAAATAAATAGGTATGTCAGTATTATACCTTAAAAATAAATAAATAAAGAAGAATTTTATCCTACCCTTCAACCAAGTTTCCTGGGTGACCTACAAAAACCAAGAATAGAACACAATTAAGACAATAAAAAAAATACTATAAGAAGAATGACAAATCATCACCACAGGAGGGTTCCAGCATTCCACTCTTAAAGGCAGCCTAAATATTAATTTAAATATACAGAAAATCTAGGAGAGTGGCATAAAACACAGAAATGTTAAAAACCTGGGAAAATACCACACAAGGCATTGCCTGGTACCAAAATTACATCACAATAAGCACCAGGTGAGACTCTGCGGAGAGAACTTTCCACAAATGGGTATTATTATCTCTCCCAGTTGACCCCTGGTAGCAACAAAGTCCAAATATTGATAACCAACACTGGTCATGAGGCAATTATTTCCTCTCTGACAAGCAATTTCCAAGTAAGTGCATCTATTTAAATGTGGGTAAAGGGATAATAATGTGACATACTTCCAAGTCATTTGTACCATTAAAACAAAACAATAATACTCACAGAGTTAAAAAGTGAAGACACGAGAGAGAAATATTGGCTTGTTTGTCTTTGGATCTGACATGCTAAGAGGAATCAAAATATCCACCCTCTCATCTTCTGGGGCACCTCCAATGGGCAGAGCTGGCTTTATCATTAGGCAGAGACATTTGTGGGGTCATGGAAAGGCAGTACATGTTTATTTAATTTATTCATACTGTATTTTTTACTACCAGGGAGAGTAGCTTGTGAATTTTTCTGTTTCAGCTGCTGAAATAACTTCTTCAGCCTTAGCTACTATGTGCCTTTACTTAGGCAGTGGCAGCGGGAGCATTTACTGTTGTTCCTCAGTGACAAAATGTCTTTGTTTGGTCCTGCATATCAGGGCTGTCCACCACTTCAGTTCCGGATCTGAATCCTGAAGCAGGGCAATTCAAACCAAATTGGTCCAAATCCAAACCAGGGCTGGATTAGCCCAGAGTGGGTTGGACCGGGTCTGAAGTACTTCAGACTGCTTCAGACCAATCAAGCCATTGGCAAGCTGCTGCCCCTGCCCACCAAGCTGCATTTGCTGCTGGGAATGAGTGTATCCATCTGCTCGTGCCTGGCGGCCACGTGCCTTCCATAAGAGCCATCATTTTGAAGGCAGCTGGGGGCTCTGTATTTACATTGATCTAACATTGCACACAATGGCAGCTGTAAAGGGTCTGAAGCCAGTTGAGGTGGGTCAGGGCTGATTCAGAAGCTCCAAATCAGCTTATGAAGCGGGTTGGGTGTGTGTCCATGCACACAGCCTTATCGCTGTCAGGAATCACCCCACTCCCTTATCTGGAACCCTTGTATGGATTGACCTTCAATTGTGGTCAGAACCATGGAGATGGCAATGAGGAAACCACGTTGATGGGGATCTCGTCATGGTAGTAGTGATTAACTTTTTACTGTTCTGGAATTTCTTGCAGCCTATAGCTACTGACCATCAGCTATATGATTTTTGTAGTGTGTAACTATTAAGCTTTTACCATGCTTCCTGCAATAAAAAAGTCTCACTGATTTAGGTGTCAGTCTCGTGTCAGTTTGTCAAAATGTGTGCCTCTCTGATGGACTGGGAAACCCTGACAGGACATTCCTAGCAAAGGCTCCTCACCTTTGCACCAGCTTAAAAAAGGAGGTGTATGCTTCTTCCAGACCACTTGACAGACATGGACTCTGGCCTTTCCTCAATGAGCAGGGTGGCACTGCTCAGTCATCAAAATGACGTTTCAATGTGGGCAACCCTTCTGCAAACCCCCACCCTCTTGCAATTTCTCACAGACAATGTCTTGCCCAAGGTGAGACAAGGGGATTAAGGACACTCTTCTAACTCTGCTCTGAAAACAGTGACAGAGTTCTATTTGCATAAATTGCAACATTCCAAAGGCCAACCAGGCCCCAAAGCCTTAATTAGACTACTTCTAATTAAATCTGAGCTAAACTACAAGTCCAACGTCCGTGCCTTCTATTCCTGACAACTGCATACGGAACATTATGTCCCAGTAGAATTACCTGGTCATCCTTTGGTAGGTGTCTTCTCTGTGAAACTGTAGGGGTAAAGTACCATGCGAGGATTTCGTCACTTCAGAAACAGACATGTGAATATGTCCCCTTTCTTTTAGCATCTCTGTGTCTCTTTTAATCAGTTCAAACAATAAGAAGGGAATGTGGAAGGCCTTCCACTCCCGCCACCTCCCCTCTCTTTTATATTCATCTTCCTTTATAGCATCTGTACTTAAACAGCATGCCAAATTGCACCGCTAAGACCAGACTGTGTGTGGGAAGGCTTCTGACGGTTGGCAAAAAGCCGCGTAATTTGAAGGATACAAACATGGTTGCGCTTCTAATCTCTGAGGCAAAATAGAGGCCCACAACCTTGAGGGAATGATTAGAGCTAACAATATCCATCAACACTTTGAAAGGGGCATCCAAGAAACCAAGGTCAAGAAAACGAAGGCAGCATTCCCAGCCCTGCATAGCTCCCCCTTGATAGATGGCTTAATTATCTTGGTCCCAGGATGGCTCAAAATGGTGACTATTTGCAAGAGATGATGCTTACAGGCCAGGCTTGAAAATGCCTTAGTTAAGTCTGTGCCTGCTAGCGACAATCTGACTGGAGAGTCATCTTTGAAAAAAGGTGGGAACGTCCTCTCTTTTTTCTCCTGATATTGACAGGCTGTTAGTGGCGTAACAAGATAGAGAGGCCTCTATGAGCTGGCACAATTGGTAAATGCCCTGAAGGCCGCGAGGGAGAGAAAGATACTTGGTTGCATCGACAGATGTTCATCATGCAGACCTTGCAGCTGGAACTGCATGGTGACAATCTGGACTGAGAATCTCCTGCGGATGGAGCACAGTGTCAGGGAAGGCTGCCACATACAGGCACATTTGCCATTTAATAAACTCCGCCGAAATGTCAATTAAACAGCCAAGAAATTTCAAGAAAAGGCAAGAGGAAAGGGGTCCAATAGGTCTTTGTGGCGTCACCAGCCTCAGTGACTACTATTAAACCTCTCCTTCGCTGCCACTACCTTATTCTTTATCTTCTAAAAGAATGAGGGAATATTAAACCTTTTGTGTGTAAGTGTGCATGTGTATTGTCCACCTGAAGTAACACATATGACTGAGCAGACGTTAAAATAAGAATAAAGTTTATTCATATAGAAAAAAGATTTTAAACAATCCTTTAAGATTATTCTACTTTATTCACGTACATCTACCTCCCTCAACCTCCCAGGGAATACTAACTACCTCCAAATCCTATAACCCCACTTTCCTAATACTATCTTGAAACAAGCCTCTAAACCTCACTCACTCCTACCCTCACTAACACCCTAACCCTGACTGACTTCTAACTCTGTTGACAAGGTGCTTGGATAGGTTCGTGCAACCACCTCCACGTTGGATCCTTGCACCTCTTGGCTAACGAAAGTTTCAACACCTCTGAATTATGGGATCGTATTTGAGGTGAGCATTCCCACCCCTGAGGCTCATATTTTGAAGCCAGGAAATATGAGTTTCGGTGACATTTTCTATTTTTATCTATGAATATTTGCTTCCGACCTTTACTGAATAGCCCCTCTCTAAAGGAATATGCATATTTATTTCAGGTTGATTCTAGTTATTATCATAAGAATCATCGGAAGCTATGACTTTATGGATTTTTGTCCCTGATGCCTCCAGCTACTGTATAGGGTCATTCGTTTCCATTAATAAGACAAAAAGGAAATTATTACGGAAGTCTTTTTCTTGCATTCCATTTTGAACAGTGTCAATATCTTTCAGCATAACATACTGTCTTAATTTCCTGGAACTTGAAATGCTGAGTGCATCAGGGTGGGTATAAGTTTTGATCGAGAAAATGTGGTTTCTATTTAAATGTTAATTGTTATTTCTAAATTGGCATTTATGCGTATAAATTTGCATATGCAAATATTATGCAAATATTGTGCATGCTGTTGTGAGAGGTGATGGTAGACAACCTTAGCTCTTGACCAAGATAACAGGAAACAGATTGTGGCTTTGTAGTTCCTACAGCCTCTTATATAACTAGCTCTTCCAGCAATATGATTTTGGACACAGTACATACTGTTTCTTCACTTTATGCAATAAAGTAGGGACTGCATTTGTTTTGGGAAGAATAGAACATTGAATCGAAGAGAGCCTGTTTGGTCCAATTTCCATTCATCCCCAAATTAGGGAAATTTGCTCAGGCAATTTTAAAAAAATGGTGATGGCCACCAATCTGGATGGCTTTAAAAGGGGGTTGGATAAGTTCCTGGAGGCAAAGGCTATCCATGGCTATTAGCCCTCATGGTTGTGTGCTATTTCTAGTATTCCAGGCAATAAGCCTGTGTGCACCAGTTGCTGGGGAACATGGGTGGAAGGGTGCTGTTGCACCACGTCCTGCTTGTTCATCCCTGGCCGATGGCTGGTTGGCCACTGTGTGAACAGAGTGCTGGGCTAGATGGATCCTTGGTCTGATTCAGCTTGGTGCTTCTTATGTTCTTATGTTCTTACCTGATTTGTTCCTCCTGGAACCAAATGCAGACCCAGACGCAATTTGCAGTACATATCAGAACGAGGGTCCATCTAGTCCAGCACTCTGTTTACAGAGTCACTTGGTTGGAGTCTTCCACACTATGGTGAGATGCCCTGGATTTCTATTTAAATGTTAATATTTATTTCTAAATTGGCATCCATGCATATAAATCTGCATATGCAAATATTATGCAAATTGGTGCCAACTTTTGCCCTCTTTTTAGGTGATGCATTTCCTCTTTTTTTGTCTACCCTAGCGTAATATTTTATTTTATTTATTTTTGTATTTATATCCTGCCTGTCTTCCTCCAAGGAACCCAAGGAGGTGTATAATCCCTCTCCATTTTATCCTCACAACAACAACCCTGTGAGGTGGCTTGGGCTGAGAGTCTGTGATTGGCCCAAAGTCACCCAGTGGGTTTCCATGGCCAAGTAGGGACTAGAACCTGGATCTCCTGACTCCCAGTCGAACACTTTAGCCACTACACCACACTGGCTCTCAATATCTCAACTCTACTGAAATATTCACATCTGGAAAAACATTGAACAAAGAGACAAGAGATGGGAGAGATTATAAATAACTCACTGCTAGGACAAGACCATGGAGGAAATATAGCAGTGTTAATTCTGTATTTTTCTGATTCGAAATACGTTAACATAACTCTTTCCACCCTGATCATTTTTTGGGTCAGGCATGTCTCATTCTGTTAGCAACAACAACGTAGTACTTTCACATGTGTAGATACACTTAGACACACATGCAGACGGAATGGGAAGAGTATTTGGCAATGCAGCTCTCTTATCATTTCATATTAGTGACGTCCCATTTATGGTTTGAAGAATCCCAAATGTAATTTGAAATGTTTACAACCCTGTGCTTCTTTCAGCTCCTCTCTAATCGATCTGAAGTGCATTTACAGATCTTAACTAATTGCATTAATGGCAATTTGCTCTAACCCCATGAAGTGCAAACAGTAGATAAAAAGTACAAAATTGTAAGCAATAATAATAATAATAATAATAATAATAATAATAATAATAATGATGACTTTTCAGATTTGTGTGGGGAAAAACACACCTTCCAGACAGTGTTAGGGCTGAAGCTGGTAATTAATGCCAAATCTTTGTGGTGAAAGAGAATCTTAAGGATTACCTTTCCCACTATTGACAGACATCCAGGGTTTTTGTTTTAAAAATAAAGAAATCTAAGATTAAGATTAACAGAAGAAGAAATGAAGACTGTGTCATGGCTGCTACAGTGGTGAGAAAATGATTGTGAACCCCGTAGGACTGTCACAGCGTCATCAGGTGAGTGTTTTATAGCACACTTGTTACTGGACACGCATGGATTTCTGCAGGCCCATTTCAAAATGCTCTCTGCCGCCCATGTGCCTCCTGCTACTTATTTATTTTATTTATTTATTTATTACATTTTTATACTGCCCAACAGCCGAAGCTCTCTGGGCGGTTCACAAAAATTAAAACCATGGCAGGATCTACACTACTGCTTATAACGGTTTTATAATGGTTATGACAACTGTTTAGGTCCAGGACACATTACATGTACTGTTTTCATAACGTTTTTAAAGTGTTATATCCTGCTTGGTGTAGATCGGGCCCATGAAGAACATAATATAACAACCAACAACTTCGGTCGTTTTCCCATTAAAAAAAAAAAAGACCATGGGAAATCCATTTTTTTCTCCTACAGCGAAATGTGCTGTCATTTCCTGCTGTGGGCAGGGAAAGCAGCAAGATCAAAACACCCACTGAATGGGCCACGTGGTCTTTGTTTACTTTCTCTTTCTTCAGCGTGTTGTGGGACAGCAGCACAAGGCAAAGCAACAGGAGGGAAACATGATCCCCCCCCCATCTGAAGAAGCTCCCAACCTAAAATGCTATTAGATCTTAATCTAACCCCATAATCCTAGATAAAGAACAATAGATAACCTGATTAAACAGTGCGATGTGGCTGCAAAAAACGCAAATGCTATTTTGGGCTGCATTAATAGAAGTATAGCTTCCAAATCGCGCGAGGTACTGGTTCCTCTCTATTCGGCCCTGGTTAGGCTTCACCTTGAGTATTGCGTCCAGTTTTGGGTACCACACTTTAACAAGGATGCAGACAAGGTTGGAGTGTGTTCAGTGCCCTGTGATTGATGCTCTGTGCTACTGACCTTTGGACTCCTCCTTGACTCTGCTTCTGGACTGTGTAATGTATCTGACTGCCTAACGCTGTTTTGACCTCTGCCTGCTATCTTGACAAGTCACGCCTTAGCCTGATCCCATGTATCTGACTGCTTGCTTAGCCCTTTCGTTCAGAGTCTGCTGCTGCTACAGCAAACGCAGGGCCCTCTGAAAATCCCCTGATTTGGACTAACTGGACAACTGACCAAGAGTTATGTATGGAAAGAGCATGTTCCAAGTATTTGAGAGAAGGGTAGAATCTTCTTTTGTCAAGGAGAGACCAACCTGGCCCATCTATCTGCCAGAGAAGGGGCAGTTGCAGAGAACTGAGTTCTGCCTCGCTGCCGGAAAGAACATGTAGCACTCTCCATTGCCAATGGAACTCCATCCATCAGCCAATGGAACAAGAGACACCAAAGGGCATTTCAATGCTTGCTTATAGCTCCCCACTTTGTTCTGCTCTTGAAAAACTGATCGCCCTGCTCTTTCTTTCCCCTCCACTCCTCTTCCCTTGTGTGTAGGAGTGTCGTAGGTGCCCGACTGGGTTTGGGAGTCTAACAAATCCACCACTTCTGCCCCACAGCACCCAGATTGCTGGGCTGTGGCGTGTGAGTGTGGGTTTCCTCTTTGAGCACCATGCAGTTTGGCGGCCATCTGGCAGCTGTCCGCCGTTGCCTGGAGCCTCCATTGCTGCGCATGATGGAGGCTCCAGAAATGGTGTATTTTCTATATTGTGTAAATGGCAACAATAAAGGCCTCATTTATGCAAGATTTAAGGCATGAACGCCTTTAATCTTGGAACTTGCCGGTGGCTTAGCAGGCATCCGATGGAGCTGGACGTGGGTAAATCCAAAGATCCCTACATCATCATCATCATCATCATCATCATCATCACAATAAATTATTTCTTACCCACCTCTTCCTCTGGTTTGAGGCAGGGACCAACATTAAATACAAAAATACCATAAAAAGCATGCAATTGATTAAAACTTGTGTGTCTTTTTGTTTTAGCTTGTAGCCCAAGTGGCAGGGCCTCTCTCTCTCTCTCTCTCTCTCTCTCTCTCTTTGAGGCACTTTGGGAGACAGGAATTGTCTAAAAAGTGGGATAAAAATGCAATAAATAAATAAATATCTCATATGGTGGGGTTACCCTGAGGTATGGCGACCCACATGAAAAGGAGGACAGGTCTCCTGTATCTTTAACAGTTGCATAGAAAAGGGAATTTCAGCAGGTGTCATTTGTATATATGGAGAACCTGGTGAAATGCCCTCTTCATCACAACAGTTAAAGGTGCAGGAGCTATACTAGAGTGACCAGATTTAAAAGAGGGCAGGGCAGCTGCAGCTTTAACTGTGGTGATGAAGAGGAAATTTCACCAGGTTCCCCATATACAAACAACACCTGCTGAAATTTCCTTTTCAATACAACTGTTAAAGATACAGGAGCCCTGTCCTCCTTTTCATATGGTCACCCTACCTGAGGAGAACCTTCAAAGATAATCTCATGTTGGAGAAGGAAGTCCCCCCATCTTGTGATATGCAGCCAATCTAACTCTCCTTCTGGGCCTTTTTTTTTAAAAACAACAACAACTGCTAGAGTTGTTACTGATTTTGTGACATACGAATGATGGACAAAATTGTTCATCAAATCCAGCCTCTCTTTGAATCACCCAACCCACAAAAAGTTGAACTTATTATAGGGTGACCATATGACCGGATTTGCCCAGATTTGCCCGGAGTTTTGATGGCAAATCTGGGTGGGGGGAGGGGAAATCCGGATTTTTTCCAAAGAGCAGCTCTAATGGGAATTAACAAAAATGCTTATAACTCCATCATTTTTTAAGATAAAGACATGAAACGTGGCACAATGGTAGCTCTTAGGAAGGGCTTTAGTCATACCAAATTTGAAACAGATCCGTTCATCCATTGATTTTTTTGGAATTTAATTTTTTTTTAAAATTATTAATTTTTAAATTGTCATTTTTAAAGATAAAGAGATTAAACTTTGCACCATGAAAGGATTTAGGTAGAGCTTTAGCCACACCAAATTTGAAACAGATCCGTTCATCCTTTGATTTTTTAGGAATTTTTTAAAAAACGAGGTTTTAAAATTATTTTTTAAGCTGTCATTTTTAAAGATAAAGAGCTGAAAGTTGGCACCATGATAGCTTTTAGGTAGAGCTTTCGCCATACCAAATTTGAAACAGATCTGGGGCCAGTGGCAAACCCTGTTAACAACAACAGCAGCTTGCAATGAGTGAAGATACAGTCAGAAAAGATATTTGAGGGAAGGGGAGAATGTAACACACAGAGTATAGCAAAAGCTTCAAAGTACAGCAAAACCTACAAAAGTAGGAGTGAGTGAAGTTAATTTCAGATACATTGAATCTCTCACTTGTTCTTTATTTCAGTGATTTTAACATTAAGATGTTATGTAGAACAGATTTGTCTTAAATGTGTGCTGTAAAATCAGACATGTGACCAAGGCTATGTTCAGGTGGGCATGCCCCCTTGGTGCTGGACACGCCCCCTTGGGGGTGACCATGTTGTCCTCCTTTTTGGTTTCCAAAATATGGTCACCCTACTTTACTATTACTATGCTATTACTATTACTATATTGCTAGCAATATTAATATTGTTCCTGCCCCGTTAATATCACTGGCATTACTCAGGGAGTGCAATGTCTACTCAGAAACAAGTCACATTGTGCTCAGTGGGATTTACTTCCATGAAAGTGTGTACAGGATTGCAGCCTTAGAATTGCATAAACTTTTGGAAATGAGTAACAAGGCAAAGTTTTTAAATGGCTAAAAAAACCTTGACCTGAAAACCTTCCCTTCTGCCCCAAACTTCAAACACCCCCCCTTCCTTGATTGATTGATTGGGACCCAAAGCTGCTTGCTGTAGACTAACATTGCTTTCCCATTTCTTTGTGCTCTTGTAAAGCTGAAATTTAAATTAAATTACTGAACCTAACTCCACAGAGCTTAAATTGATATACTGTAAGTGTGAAACTCAGAGATAAGTGTTTCAAATTTTAAACCAATTGCTTTAAAAGCCTTGTAAGGCCTAAGCAGCTGAAAATAGGTAATTTGCTTTAAATCGGAGCGTAACATATTGCTGTTAAAACACATCTATTGCTCAAATGCAAACGACTAAGCCCTGTTATGCTGTGGTTTTATTCAGCAGGTGTAACTGCTCTACAGTTAAGGCCAGAATGAACATTTGTGCTCAGTTCTGAAAATGTTGTGTTCTTAAAATATTTAAGGTGAACCTACAGCCTAAACAGGAAATGATAGAGCGCTAGAAACGTGAGGGACCATTTCACCACACTTCCTTGTAAGTCATGCTGTCATTTTAAAGAGGAAATTTGCAGTTTTCTTTATACTTATTTATTTATTGCATTTATTTATTCCATGTATATGTTGCCCTGTGTGGGGAAATCACATGTGTGTGTGTGAAATGGAGGATTGTTGGGTGTTATTAAAGTTTGAATTTAATAAAGTTTGGCTTCAATATATGGAAAATATAAATTAGTGTGACCATATGAAAAGGAGAACAGGGCTCCTGTATCTTTAACAGTTGCATAGAAAAGGGAATTTCAGCAGGTGTCATTTGCATATATGGAGAACCTGTTGAAATTCCCTCTTCATCACAGCAGTTAAAGGTGCAGGAGCTATACTAGAGTGAGCAGATTTAAAAGAGGGCAGGGCACCTGCAGCTTTAACTGTTGTGATGAAGAGGAAATTTCCCTAGTTCCTCCATATATACAAATGACACCTGCTGAAATTCCCTTTTCAATACAACAAAGATACAGGAGCCCTTGTCCTCCTTTTCATATGGTCACCCTATATAAATGGCATGTTGACGGGGAACAAATATATTGTTTGACTGGCTGTGGTGATGATAGAGCTTCACTGTGATTGGGCTTCTTTCCTAAGATGGGATTGGACTGTGAGATTCTATAAGGAGTTAAGCCTTCCTCAGCCTTGTGTCCTCGATGCGTGTTGGGTAACAGCTCCCAACACCCCTTGCCAGCATTGCCAAAGACAGCAGTACGAAAACATTTGGACTTAAGTTTTGAAAGACCAAGAGGCAGCTAAATTGACAAGCTTCTGTTAACAGAGTTCCACCATGAAGATGGCACACCTGAAAAAAATCTGCCCAAATCAAAACTACCCTAAGTTGTGGGTCAAAGACAATTGTGGGGAACAAAATGGTTCTACGTCAGTAGTAGCTTTATGGCAATTCACACCCGCCCAGATGTGGCAATGTCACCTTTAGCTTTTGTCTAAATTTAGGGTGACCATATGGAAAGGAGGACAGGGCTCCTGTATCTTTAACAGTTGTATTGGAAAGGGAATTTCAGCAGGTGTCATTTGTATGAATGTAGCACGTGGTGAAATTCCCTCCTGATCACAACAGTTAAAGCCTCAGTAGCTATACTAGAGTGACCAGATACAAAAGAGGGCAAGGCTCCTGCAGCTTTAACTGTTGTGATCAAGAGGGAATTTCACCAGGTGCTACATGCATACAAATGACACCTGCTGAATTTCCCTTTTCTCTACAACTGTTAAAGATACAGGAGCCCTGTCCTCCTTTCCATATGGTCACCCTAACTTTAGTCTTAATATTTCAATGTAAGGAGCTGAAGGATAAAAGGATATCAGGAAATATTTGCATGCAGACAAGTCACATTGAACACAATGCGGCTTACTTCTGAGTAGGCAACAATAGGATTGTAGTATAAGATACTAATTTTATTATCTCAAATAGCTGTCATATATATATAATTTGAATATATATGAATTTTATATTGATTTAATTTAGATTGATATATTAATTATACTAATGTATGTAACAAATCAATTTAATTTTTTAGTTTTATATTTGCCAAGGTATCCATTATGTTACTAACTCATTTGATAAAACCATCCAGTTTTAGAAATGTAAAAAGATTCCACAGAGAAGTATAGCAGCAGGAAAAAAACCACGGACCGCCCCCCCCTCCCATGACCCTGTATCATTGTGAGTTTCTCTCATTTATTGGCTCAACAACCTGGAGAGGAAAGCTAACTGAAAGAGTGACTGAGTGTCTCTGAACTTTTTGGAAATTTGAATTTCGTTCTTATACATAGATATCGTAGATGCCCACTCCATCACACGGACTATTTCTATGATGATTGAATTTTAATCATTTTTAAAGTCTTCCAATCCCCTCCAACCTTTAGGAGAAGCTAAACAAAAATATCAGATCCAGCCTGATCTTGTCCAAGTTTATTAACTCTGAGTCAATAAGCTATGAAAATCAGAACAGAGTGAAAGCCCCAGCTCATAATTTTAAAATGGAAAGGTAAAACAGAAGGTGGAATTGAAGCTCTAATGAAATTTTCTGCCTTAATGCATAAAAATGACTTACCACAGCATGGGGGAATTCCTTTGTTAACTAATAATGTCTGTCTTTAGGGCAGATGAATTCATTATTCCCATTATGATAAGAGACAAAGCAGAGGGATAAAGAAGCAAATTAAGAAAAAAAATCACATTCTTTATTGTGTGTGTGGGGGGGAAGGGTTCCTTGAGATATGGGGACTGCACTTTCCATTCTTGTGCTTTTATTTATCTGGCTGAAAAACGCATCATAAAACTGCCATCAAGGCTCAGTTCAAGGTGTTGGTCTTATCCCACCAAGCCCTCTACAATCTGGCTCTAGGTTATCTGGCAGAATGTCCCTCCCCACCTCCCATACGTGGCTCTTGAGATATTAAAATCATGAGACTGTATTCTGCTTTGAGTTCTCCTACTATCTAAGGCAGCTTTCCCCAATCTGTTGACCTCCAGATGTCTTGGACTACAACTCCCATGATCTCCAGCCATCAGGACCAATGGTCAGAGCTGATGGGGGGTTATAATCTGACAGGTTAGGGGAGGCTGATCTGAGGCATGCCGCATGGGACAAAGAAACAACACTTACTTCCTACCTGTTTTCCATACATCTGACTTTTACCATATCCTCTGACTCTTAGCACATGGTTATATTGTGCAATTTGCTTCTACAAGGTATGGTTGATGACCACCAAGATGGATGGCTTTAGATGGGGATTAGAAAAGTTCATGGAGGAAAAGGCTATTAATGGCTGCTAGTGATGATGGCTAAATATTCCATCAAGTATGGTGTAGTGAGAAGCCAGTGTGGTGTAGTGGCTAAAGTGTTGGACTGGGAGTCAGGAGATCCGGGTTCTAGTCCCCACTCAGCCATGGAAACCCACTGGGTGACTTTGGGCCAGTCACACTCTCTCACTCCAACTGACCTCACAATGTTGTTGTGAGGATAAAATGGAGAGGATTATGTACGTGCCTTGGGTTCCTTGGAGGAAAAGGGTCGGGATATAAATTCAATAATAAAAAAATAAAAATAACGTATCAGAGGAAGCATGCCTCTGAACACCAGTTGCTGGGGAGCACAAGTAGGAGGGTGCTATTGCCTTCACGTTCTGCTTGTGGGTTTTCCATAGCCATCTGGTTGGCCTTGAGGGGACAGAAAGCTGCACCAGGTAGGCCTTTGGTCTCATCCAGCAGGACTATTCTTCAATCCTTATGGAGATTAAGAACATAAGAAGATCCCTGCTGGATCTGACCAAGGGTCTCTCTAGACCAGCATTCTGTGCACACAGTGGCCAACCAGCTGTTGACTGGAAACCCACAGTACCCTCCCACCCACGTTCCCCATCCACTGGTATACACAGGCATACTGCCTCTGATACCAGAGTCTAAAAGGTTGATGGGACACATTGCACCCTTTATTTATTTACAAATCGGCAAAACCCAAGCTCAGGCAAGTTCTCCAAATTTCTCCTTTGGTTTTTGGTTTGTTCATCCCTGGCTGACAGCTGGTGGGCCACTGTTTGAACAGAGTGCTGGACTAGATGGACCATCGGTCTAATCCAGTTCTCTGATCTCTTCTCATGTTCTTATGTTCTTTCCGGGCCTGCTGCAAGGGGGCGGGAGAGAAGGGTGGATCATCATGTTTTTCTTCGAGGTTGGAGCGCTTTCTGCAATCTCTGAGGGGGGAATCCCTAGTATCTTACGCCCTCTCAGACAATGTCTAGGGGCCATAAGATTCTATCCATCCGTCCGTCCATCAGCCCAATAGCCCTGACTCTCTGGACGGTTCACAAAAAATACAATCCAAAATATATAGGAACATAATGTAAAATCTTTTAACATTCAAAAAATGTCAAAACAGTTTAAAACAGGTATAAAACAGTACCAATAAAATACCATGATCAAACCCCTCTCCATATCTGCCATCAAATGCCAGATGATGGCATACTTCTGAATACAGAGGGTCAACTTCTAAAACACAGTGAGGTTCAACGTAAGATCTTCAGCCCACTGAAGTACAACCTTGAGCTTTTAATTTGAATGCAAAAAGACTCACAAAGAAGTGCTATCATTTAACCTGCTCCTCAGAGCAAAACAGAGGATGGGCAGCTGCCCTCTGGCTAGTGCTGAGAATCATTTCAGCCTGAGGCAGAGGGTGGGCTTCTGGAGAGCTGTGTTGGCCTGGAGGAAGCAGCTAGCAGGGACATCTCTCCCACAAGGCCCGGCTCTCCTGGGACACCCCTCCCAGGCCTACTCTATACCTGCCATTTATTTCGGGGTGGTCACGAGGTCGTCCCCGTGCATCCAAATGACACACAGTTGATCCTAGGGTGAACAGGGGATGAGCACTCAGTTCTCCCGGGATAGCTACAACTGCTCCCCCCCCGTTTTTCCCCACTGTCTCGGGACCACCCCAAACTTCACGGATGGAGTGGCTCTCCCTCCCAGGGTCCTCCATCTTCCCCATGAGTAGCAGGGCTTAGGAAATGGCTGTGCCGGGGGAGTCTGTGGGCATCAGGGGTGGGGGGTGGGGAGCATTTTTGCCATCTTTGGGATGGTGTTCGGCATCTTCCAGCACCGAGTTTGCTCTCTCTCTCTCTCTCTCTCTCTCTCTCTCTCTGTGTGTGTGTGTGTGTGTTTGTGCTTAAAAATGCACACCTTTGTGCAGGATTGCATCCACACAATTGCACAAATGTCTTCTCTTTTTTTAAAAAAAATAAAAATAAAATTGACACCCCATAATGTCCCTCTTTACTTCCGGGACAAATCGCTGGTGTGTGGCCGCTGGGGGATGTTCCCAGAAGAGGAAAACTCCTAGAAGAGGAAAACTCCTTACTTCCCAAAGTAATGTAGATGTAGACGCGCCCCCACAATGCCCAGCTCTCCAGGGACATCCCTCCCATAACGCCTGGCTTTCCTGGGACACCCCTCCCAGGCCTAATCTACACCTGCCATTTATCCCAGGGTGGTCATGAGGTCATCCCTGCAGGTCCAAATGACACCCCTTCCACAATGGCTGGCTCTCCTGGGACACTCCTCCCATAGTGCCTGGCTCTGAGGAAGCCCCAACCCCAGAGCCAGACTTTGGGGCTTGGCTGGCTGTATGCCAAGTTCTTTTAGCTGGAAGCAGCAGCTGGCATGGCTCTTTAGAGAGCCAGCCAGGCTCATGTGACTCTCCAGAGTGCAGGTGGTGGCAGTAAGGTGTGCTGGGCATGAGGGCAGGGTGGGGGGGCAGCATGTGGGGGCACACAGCAGCATGTGGCGGCATGTGGTGTGGGTACTTAGGTGCTCTCCTGCCTCAGGTGTTGGGAGAGCATGTTCCAGGGCTGCTTTTAATCCCTTTTGACATCCCAGAGGGGATCCGCACATCGCTCCCAGAGCGCTTCTATGCGACTCCAGTGCACCCCGAAAACGATAGTCTGACTTCCCTGTAAAAGAAACGATGAAGAGCCGTCCATGCCGCCACCGCCGCCGCCGCCGAGAGCTCTCCGCCGGCGAGGAGAGCTTCACCCCGCCTTCTTTTGCCGAGCTCTCCTCACCGGCGGAGAGCTCTCTTCGTCGTCGTTGTCGTCGTCGGCATGGACGGCTCTTCGCCATTTCTTTTACAGGGAAGTCAGACTATCGTTTTCGGGGTGCACTGGAGTTGCATAGAAGCGCTCTGGGAGCGACGTGCGGATCCCCCCCCAGCAACGTCCCCGGCTAAGTGTGTTGTAACAAGTGGATTTGAGAAAAAGGTGTCCCTGTGATGGCCCTGAGTTAAGGGGTTCGGACCATCAGTTCCATACTGCTGTTCCCTGTGCTGTGTCTGCAGTGTGGATAAACAGAAGCCTTCCATCTCCAGACAGAGTCATTAACCTGGCACCTTTCACAAGCGATAAACCTTCAGGGGAAAAAAAAAACCCTAACAACAACGGTTGATGAAGGCAAAGAGCGACCCAGACGTCAATTAAAAAGCTGGATTCATTACAAAGCTCCTGCTGCTGATTGTGCCTTCTGCAGCACAAAGGCACTTTTCGATAATAAAGCCGCCTGCTGATCTGAGCACAGATCGAGTGCACCGCCAATCACAAACAGGCTTTGGGGTGCAATAAAAGAAAATCACTAAGCAACAGCTGCGTCTTCCCCAAAATCAGACGGAAAACCAGGGAGGATTAGAAGAGGGCTGGACTGAAAATATCCTTGTGGTGTGCGCAAAAAGCATATTCTTCATGTCAGGTTGGCCGTCAAGGTTGTAAATCATAGAGAAGGCGTCACGCAAAACCAGAACGCTGCAGTGTTTTAAGAGGCAGCTATCCAGAACACCCTCACACAGAGATGCAGACACACAGTTGGAATAAAACTAGAAAAAAATCATTCCAAACACAAAAGAATAGAGTCTTTCGGTGGAATCCCTTGTATTCATGGGATCTCCCCTACCATAAGGACAAGAATATAGAAATGTGGCCAGAGAAGAAAACTGTCTAGCAATTAAAGCTTAAACAAGCAAATAAATATCCTTCCATGACCTGGAATTTAAATCAATCAAGTGATGCCTTCCCATGTCCAAGAATTTAGGCAGAAGTTCAATAACAAGTGAGAGGTGTGTGAGTAGAATAGGGACTTCTGCAGTGGAGATGGATCTTCAGAGGTTGCATCGATGTGACAAGGGTTCCCCAAGAACCCTCCTGCTCCTGGCCGGCCATGCCTCCCGCCTCTGCTGCCTGTGTCACTTATGACATCCATGGTCCAGGTTCTACCTGTGAATCTTAGAATCATAGAATAGTAGAGTTGGAAGGGGCCTATAAGGCCATCGAATCCAACCCTCTGCTCAATGCAGGAATCCACCCTAAAGCATCCCTGACAGATGGTTGTCCACCTGCCTCTTGAAGGCCTCTAGTGTGGGAGAGCCCACAACAGGTGTTCAACTGAAGTAGAACAACCTCCTTTCATGAGTCAGGAGTGACTGAAGAACAGCTCTCTTGAGAAGTCCTTGTTCCCAAACTCTCCTACCCATGAGTGCCCCTTGACAGCTTGATTTTCAAATACTTCAATCCTCAAATTATCTAATTTAGAAACGAAATCATCTTCATTATCTCAAGGCCAAAACAGGCATTAGTTTAAATCTGCATCTAGCTGCTACGTCTTTGTTTCATTTTTACTCTATTTTTATCCATCCCTTCATTCAGTTTCTATACCACCCAACAGGTGAAGCCCCTGCACCTATTTTAGAGTAAAAATGAAAGCAGCAGCAGCAGCTAAATATGGATTTAAATAGGGGTGTGCACGGACCCCCCGCTCCGCTTCACTTGCAGATCCGCCATTTTCCGGATCGGGCCGCTCCGCCCCACCCCCGCTCCGCCCACTTCCACTCCGCTCCGCTCGGAGCTCCGGATCCAGATCCGGAGCTCCGTTTCCCCCCCCCATAGGCTTGCATTGAAAGCTAAAAAATTATACAACTTTTTTTCTGTTCAAGTTAGAAACCTCATGTTTGGCACCATGACACCTCATGGGGATATACACACGCACGCCAAGTTTCAAAGCAATCCCATCATCCCCTGATTTTTGGCGAATTTTTGAAAATCGGGCACCCCACACACAACATCCCTGCGAGGTGGGCAGGGGAGGAGGGAGGGAAGGCAGGCAGGCATGCAGCTGGCATTTCTGGGGGCATAAGGAAGTGAGCCAAGGATAAGCCAGTAATGCATATAAAATGGAATAAATCAATCAATAAACAAAGGAGGGGTGGAATTAAAAGCAGCAGTGTTGCTCAATAAACAGCAAGAAGAATTTTTTTAAAAAGGCTATATCTGTCTTTTACCAGCAATAGGGGGACGTGCCCGGGGGAGGGGGAAGTAGCTGCCAGTTCAAGACAGCCACCAACAGCTCTGAGAAGAAGTAAAATGCTCACTTCAACTCATAACAGGTATTGCTCTACCACTGAAAAGTGACCATTCACTTCAACTCATGATAGGCATTGCTCCACCGTTTTACTCTCTTTGGAAGGCTCTAATGGCCTTCCAGTGCAGGAGAGAGTGGGGGCACGTCCACGATGAGATGCCCTAGGGGAGCTCATCCCCTTGCACCACATCTATTCAGTTGTTCACCAAGGTTAGGGTGGGGAGCAGTGCTGTGTTTCTATCTCTTATTCTTGGCTTAGTATATGATTTCAGGTTGTGTTTGTGCATTTGGTGGGGCTACTGTGTTAAAAAACACGGGGAAAAGCCCGTTCAGATGAAGAAAGAGAAGTTTCCCAGAATCCCAAGTTACCTGTTTTGCCTATGCCCTCCTCCAACTTTGGGATCATCATGACCGGGAGCTGACTCTGCCCCTCAGCCCTTTGAAAAAGGTATTTTTCCCGCCGATTTTTTAAAAACTTCTAGCGCGCGACCCGTACGACGCAGAAAGTTGAGAGTAGTCTCAAAATGACCCCCATCCACGACTCTCTGTGCACAAGAATTTTCAGAACGATAGCTTACCCCCCCCAGTTATCCCCGATTCTTTCCCTCAATGCAATCCTATGGGCGAAAAGCCGAAAACGCCGTTTGAGCTGCGCGGTTGACCCGATTTTCACAAATATATAGCACGTGACCCAGACAACGCAGAGAGGTGAGAGTGGTCTCAAAATGACCCCCATCCACGACTCTCTGTGCACAAGAATTTTCAGAATGATAGCTTAAAAACCCCCCCAGTTATCCCCGATTCTTTCCCTCAATGCAATCCTATGGGTGAAAAGCCGAAAACGCCGTTTGAGCCGCGCGGTTGACCCGATTTTCACAAAAATATAGCACGCGACCCAGACAACGCAGAGAGGTGAGAGTGGTCTCAAAATGACCCCCATCCACGACTCTCTGAGCACAAGAATTTCTAGAACGATAGCTTCAAAAACAACGTAGTTATGCGCGATTATTTGCCGCAATGCAATCCTATGGCGAAATGTTTTCAAGATGGCGACCGGAGCGCTCCGCCTGAACTAGGAGCTCCGAAAAATGGGCGCTTCTCTTCGCCTTGCTTCTAGGGGGTCCGCGGTCCGCTCCTACTCCGCCTTTGGGTAAGGCGGAGCAGGCCAATCCGCTACTGCTTCTACGCTCCTAATCGGAGTGGATCACACCCCTAGATTTAAAGTATTGTCTCTTTTGGCCCTCATTCTTACTTTTTCAAAATGAAAGGTCTGACTCACTCTACAGGTGGCTAAATGGGCAACGCTTGTACTTGCTCTTCAAATACAGTTTTGCTTATGTATAATGAGCATAGAGTGGCTTCTTTAGCTCCACCACAGAGGCTTTTTAGAGCAGAAGGTTTGGTCGTCTTCGATGACAATCTTATGCAGCCACACAAAACCCTCTGAAGTAATGTGCCTGCAAGGCTCATTGATTTGTTTCAGATCGTTAATGGTCTAATTGACCATTTCCTAAGCAAGAACATATACTAAGTACATAATTGCTATTATGAATCAGTATTCTGAGTTGGACTATACTAGCTGGGGAATCAGCTAGTCTGTGTTTGTGTGTGCGTGCTCTCTTTATTTTACCAGACAAATACTTAACATTTACTTTAAAAGTTCCTCAAAATCAAGAGGTGCCAGTTTTTTTATTGATCTGTTCTATTGTGTCTGTGGCCATAGCTAGACCTAGTGGTCTAGCGGGGTGGAGGGGTGAAGATCCTGCGATATTTTTTATCTAGTGTGACCATATGAAAAGGAGGACAGGGCTCCTGTATCTTTAACTGTTCTATTGTGTCTGTGGCCTTAGCTAGACCTAGTGGTCTAGCGGGGTGGAGGGGTGAAGATCCTGCGATATTTTTATCTAGTGTGACCATATGAAAAGGAGGACAGGGCTCCTGTATCTTTAACTGTTCTATTGTGTCTGTGGCCTTAGCTAGACCTAGTGGTCTAGCGGGGTGGAGGGGTGAAGATCCTGCGATATTTTTATCTAGTGTGACCATATGAAAAGGAGGACAGGGCTCCTGTATCTTTAACTGTTCTATTGTGTCTGTGGCCTTAGCTAGACCTAGTGGTCTAGCGGGTGGAGGGGTGAAGATCCTGCGATATTTTTATCGCAAGATCTCCCCCTCTGTCCACATGCGGCGTGCGACGACCTCAGAGGGAGAGGCGTTGTGCCCACCATTTTCTTTCTTTTTCTTAAAGGGACAGCAGCACACGAATGCTCGTGCGCAAAAGGTGAGTGATTTTTTTATTTTTTTTTACTTTCCCCAGTCACCCCACCCCACCCCCAATGGGCGCAGTGCTCCTGAGGAGTGCTGCGCCCCGTGCGTGGGTCCCGGCTCCTTGTGAGGAATCGTGAGGAGCTGGGACAAACCGCAGCGCCCGGCCACGCGTTTTGCGGTCTTGTTCTCAGCCTGAGACCACGGAAAAAACGGGCCTAAAGGGGGGAGGAGATCCCGGGGCAAGGGAGGGATCATCCCTCCCTGATCCTGGGATCCCCTGTGCATCATGTGGATGCACAGGGATGATCCCGGGGATCACCCTGGGATTTCGCCCCATCTAGCTATGGCCTGTGTCTCTGTGTGCTTTTCTCTGTGTGTCTGTCTTTGCACATTTCTACATGAGGCTTTTATTGCACACGAGACTTTTTTGCACTCATGGATGTTTGCAGGTCCTTTACATGATGTCAGCCTACAGGGCATCTCCCATGCTTTTTGACCTTTATCTCACGTTTAAAGATATCAGAGATAGCCATGTTTCTCGCCTGCCCAAGGGCCTCTACTTCCCTTGCTCGGCTCCGTCCATTTTCTTCTGCTGCCCCTTACGCCTGGAACGCTCTTCCAGAACATTTGAGAACTACAAGTTCAATTGCAGCTTTTAAAGCTCAACTAAAAACTTTTCTTTTTCCTAAAGCTTTTAAAACTTGATGTTGTGCGGACTTTCTACTGTTAGTTTTACCCTGCCCTGTGCCTGCTTACCCTACCCTGTGCCTGTTGGCATTCTCTTCCCCTCCTTATTGTTTTACTATGATTTTATTAGATTGTAAGCCTATGCGGCAGAGTCTTGCTATTTACTGTTTTACTCTGTACAGCACCATGTACATTGATGGTGCTATATAAATAAATAAATAAATAAATAATAATAATAATAATAATAATAATAATAATAATAATAATAATAACAACATGATAAGGAACATTAATCCGATATATTGGCAGTGCCATCTAGTGGCTGTATAATGAAAACTTGCCAAGAAAGGAAGTCCTCCATTCAAAGAATGTCTCTGCCCATATAAAAAAAGCTGATCTTAATCCCACAGAGCATCTGGATGGAGAAGCCCCGGTAAGAATGCAAGATTTAGCTTCGTGTGGTGAAGCCTTTTGTGCCTGTCTTTGTGTCACGGTATGTATTTGTGGTCCCAGATGAGAGCGCGTAGTTGCCTCTGAAATGTCACTTAAAGTGCAAGCTGATATACATGTTTATTTAGAAGTCAGTCTGTGATCTATGGGCTTTATCCAATGTAAATGGGTGTAGGATTGTAGACTGGATTAGATCCAGTTTTATGCTAGATCAAGTGCATTGATGGAAGTAGGCTTCCCCAACCCTCCTTTCTATGGTTGCCTCTCTGGCTCCCAGAAAACGCTACGCAGAGGGAGGGTTCACGCATCACACTAAGCCACCCTGTGAATAAGCCACCCTGGGGTGGTTATTTGCTTGCTAATCTGACAGCCAATAGAGTTTGCCTTGGCTTGATTACCCCCTTAGTCCCTCTCCCACCTGCTGTGGCACATATCCCAGGTGTTTGTGTGGCAGAACTTCTACTTTTCATGGTCCTTTGCTCAGTTTTTGCCACTTTGGCAGGCTGGCTCTGTACTCGTTCCGGACAACTCAAAACAAAGTCACCCTGCCAGGTTCAGAAACACAACAAGTCACCATGGGTATCAGCAACCTTAAAACAACCTATGGGTTCTCGGGGTGGCTTGTTGGTGAAAAATAAGCAGAAATTGCACCAGGTTTGCACAATACGATAACCCACCATGGGTGATCAGCCATGATGGATTGTTGTGTTGTGCGAACCAGATCAGAGAGTTAGGGGACCCTGCTGAATGGGCTGAGCTGTGGTGTGGGATGCAGGAGGATTCCCCCCAAATCAGTCCCAAGTGGAAGATTCCTTCCTCTCGCAGAAAGCAGGTCCTCGATCTAACCCCTAAGCTGCAGTCCTACACACATTCATCTGTGTGTACGGTGTGCTGAACACAATGGGACTTACTTTGAGTAAATGTAACATCCCATGAACTGGTTGTTTAGTCATTGTTCAGGAGAGGATTAGTGAAAAAAAGACAATAAGCTGAGTAATAGTTATGTCATTATAAAAGTAAAATGAATAGATGTATTATATGTACAAGGGGAGAGGAATCAATGTTTTGTACGGCTCCTATTTGTTACATTTATATTGTTACTTCTAAGCGATGTCGCTCAAATTGTAATTTATAAATTTGCCATTTGTTGTGGCTGTCCTGTTGCTTTGGGACTAAAGCTGTTTGCAGAGAGGCAACTTGGGAGTGTCTTTTTAACTTGTTCACAAGCGATCTGGAATTACGAGTGTGCAGCGAGGTGGCCAAGTTTGCGGATGACACCAAATTATTTAGGTTGGTTAAAACAAAAAGGGATTGTGAAGGGCTCCCAAAGAATCTCTCCAAACTGGAAGAATGAGCAACAAAGTGGCAAATGTTGTTCAATATAAGCAAATGTAAAGTGGAGCATATTGGGGCAATTGAGAGCCAGTGTGGTGTAGTGGCTAAAGTGTTGGACTGGGAGTCAGGCGATCCGGGTTCTAGTCCCCACTCGGCCATGGAAAGCCACTGGGTGACTTTGGGCCAGTCACAGACTCTCAGCCCAACCCACCTCACAGGGTTGTTGTTGTGAGGATAAAGTGGAGAAGATGATGATGATGATGTACACTTCCTTGGGTTCCTTGCAGCAAAAAAGGCAGGATATAAATGCAATAATAAATAACGCCCCCCCCCCCCAAACTTCACGCATACACTGATGGGATCTGAGCTAGTAGTGAATGACCATGAAAGACATTTTGATGTACTGGGCAGCTCAATGAAAATGCCGACCACGCGTGTGATTGCTGTGAAAAGTGCAAATTCTATGTTAGACCTAATTAGGAAGGGAATCCAAAATAAAACTGCTGATATATTGCCCTGGTACAAGCCTATTCTGTGACCACACTTAGAATATTGTGTATAGTTCTGGTCACCACACTAAAAAAAGGATGTAGAGTTGGGAAAAAAGTGCAGAAGAGGGTAACCGAAATTATCAAGGGGCTGGAGCAACACCCTTATGAAGAAAGATTACAAGGTCTGGGATTGTTTAGCTTAGAAAAAGGGTGTGTGAGGGAGACAGAATAGATGTGTACAAAATCATGCAGAGTGTAGAGAATGTGGACAGGGAGACATTTTTCTCCCTCTCTCATAATACTAGAACCCAATGAGATCATCCCATGCAGCTATTTTTGTGTGTGTGTGTGTGTGGGGGGGGATTCTGGCATAAAATATCGTAAGGATTTATGTGTACATTTCTCCTAATACAGGCATTTTGTATGCATTTTTTGCATAAAATATACATATTTGCAAGCAGATTTCCTAACATACTGCATTTTTGAACATTATTTCCACTAATATATGCACTTTTGTACATGTTTTCTGATTGAAGAACTCCACTGCAAAATCTGGAGAAGTGCGAATTTCAAAGGACAATAGGTTTCTCAAGTGGAGCCTTCACATAGTGGTTTGACAGTGCGAAATTAGGTAAATTTGTATTCATTCCCAATCTCCAATGATTCGGCACCAGACCAGGGGCTCTGTTGAATAAGAACATAAGAACATAAGAAATGCCATGCTGGATCAGACCAAGGGTACATCTAGTCCAGCACTCTGTTCACACAGTGGCCAACCAGCCATCAGCCAGGGATGAACAAGCAGGGCATGGTGCAACAGCACCCTCCTGCCCATGTTCCCCAGCAACTGGTGCACACAGGCTTATTGCCTGGAATACTGGAGATAGCACACAACCATCAGGGCTAGTAGCCATTGATGGCCTTCTTCTCCAGGAATTTATCCAACCCCCTTTTAAAGCCATCCAAATTGGTGGCCATCACTACATCTTGTGGTAGTGAGTTCCATAATTTAACAATGCACTGTGTGAAGAAGGCCTTCCTTTTATTGGTCATGTAGTCGGGCAGTGTGGGAAGGCTGAGCAGTAGGGCTGTCAATGGTCAGAGTCCATTATGGTGGATTTCTCAGACTTGGGACTCTGGGCCTGTAGAGGTGAGGAAAGGACCTGCTATGAAACATGGGGATGTACTGTTTCGGTGTGTGTGTCTTCCCTTCAAACCCAAATGTTTGGCTTTAGGGACAGGAGCCAGCTGGTACATTGGGTATGGTAGACCCAGGGTAGATGATCTAAGGTGGTCTAAGAGGGGGAGATGATCTAAGAGGGGGAGACCCCAGTTGTGGAATGATCTATTCCACCATCTATCAATAAATGGACTGAAGAGCCTACAGCTCTTGCTACAATTGTATGCATCTCCTACAGCTGTCAATTTTGTATAGATGCTTATTTAGATATTTGGATTGCTTCTATTATTGTATACACTTGAAATAGAAGTGTCAAATCCTTTTTCCTTCAAGGTGATGTATATTATTATTATTATTATTATTATTATTATTATTATTATTATTTCTATACCACACCATAGCTGAAGCTTTCTGGGCGGTTTACAAAAGATTAAAACATTAAAAAATCGATATACAAAATTTAAAACCAGACAGCATACAAAGACAGCATACATATGATTTATGATAAGTTGTTCTTCCATTTTGCATTTTTCTTTACTTTGTTTTTTTTGTGGCTTTTTCTTCCCCCCTTTTATTTTTGTTTGTTATTGTTGTATTTGCAGTAAATAAATATCTCACACCAGATCCCACACTGATTTCTGTCATTGACGAATAGTTAACTAATAAAACAGATGCAAGCCAACAACTGAGTCTTGCCTTTTTCCCCTTCTGGTAAGGTCGCAATGGTGTTTCCCCCCTAAATAAATTTTCTTTTCTTTTTTTCATGTTAATTTTTCTTTTTTCAAGTTTTTGCAAGTTTGTATTCTGACTAAACCCCATAGGATCCACACACAGGCAGAGGTTGCATAAAAACCACATAGGAATGTCTAATAGCCCTATCCGTCATGCCTCCCCCAGACTCCTCCTCATCAGAGGACGAAGGGCAAGGGCAAGCTACAGCAGATCCTGGGGGAGGGACTAGCAGCAATGTAGGACAAGACCCCTTACTTCCAGGGGGCAGGCAGGACCCGGCTGAAGTCCCTTTAACAGAGGCCAGATCTACACCAAGCAGGATATTGCACTATGAAAGCAGTATGTAAGAGGCAGGAGCCACACCAAGCAGGATATAGCAGTATGAAAGTGGTATATGGTATGTGTCAATGGGCCCCAACAGTTGTCAGTGCACTTCAATACTGCTAAAGTAGTAGTGTGGCTCCTGCCTCTTATATACTGCTTTCATACCGCTTCCATAGTGCTATATCCTGCTTGGTGTAGATCTGGCCAGAGTCTGACTGAGACTCTGTTCCTCCAAGCCCAGCTGAGCGTAGGCTCATCAGAGTGAGGGATCAGTGTTGGCAGGCTGTCAGAGCTCGGAAACTACAGGGTTAATTGCCAGCACCAGGTGTCAGGTTGTTAAGGGTGAAAAGGTTCTGAGCAGCCCAGGGATGACACTGAAAACGACGTGCAACCCCCAGTGCTCGGTCCATCCAGTTTACCGTGTTTCTGGTCTCCCTGGTGAACCAACCCCCTTGGACTGCGACCCCAACTCTGCCTGCATCTAGAAGCCCTTCTGTGTGACTCCAGGACTGTGTTATTCAACTCTGCCGGCGCCCCAGGCAACTGGGGAATCCCAGCTGCAGTTTCCCTGGCTCGGCCTCTACGCTTGATAAGGAAGGACAGCCATAAAGCCTTGCACTAAGCAAGCCAGTGCTCATACTATTTGGAGATACCAGCGACTGACCCAGGGGCCTTGGGGATGCAAAGTATGTGCTCTACCAATGGATTATACACCCCTCCCAGGTAACACACATAGGGTTGCTCTGAGCATCGTCACAGGGGGCAGGGCGAGGGATCGTGTTTCCCTACCGTGGCTTTGCCTCCTGCTTCTGTCCCACAATAGGGACGAACAGTTTCCTCTTTCTTCACACGGGGAAGAAAGAGGAAGCAAGCAGTGACCACATGGCCCACTCAGTGGGCATTTTTTATCACACAGCTTCTATAAGTTTCGTTATGGCAAAAAAAGAAAGAAAGAAAAGAAAGGGATTGTCTGGGTCTTATTTTGTATCAGAAAAAAGAGCAGAAGGAGCGGGAGACGTGCAGTAGTTTCGCTGAATCATTAAAATGTCCCGTGTGTGGTCAGTTGCGAGCATGCGATAGAACTCTCGTCTGAAGGAGCCCTCTGTTAATGAAATGAAATGGCGTGGATATGGGAGTTCTCCCTCAGGAGAAACATCTGGAAGGCATCAAGGACAGCAAAGAATGAGTGGCATTTCTCAGCGTTTTCCGCCAACCTCCCCACTACACATCCTTAGCCTGCATCTCGCTGGAGAATTGATAATCCCAAATTTGGGAATTAATTGATTTCCTTCTCATTATAGCAGTACTTGCGAGCTTGACAAAAGGTGTGCGGGGAATGCTAGCCAAAGAAAACAAGGCCTCCCAGGCAACAGCTCCGTTGCTGTTGTTATCTTTCAAAGCAACATCACACCAACTCCTACGCAGTGTCCCACGCTATTTCTGAGATGCCGATCATAACAGAACACTCCAGAGGCACGCTGACCTTTGGTGACCCTTCCAGTGCTTTCAGCATGAAGAGGCGTGACGATGTATTTGTTCCATCCTGCGAGATGTTTTCCCCGACCTTTTACTTCCTACAACTAAAATAGCGTTTAAAATACAATATGGAAAAAAAGAAGAAAAAGGAACCAATAATGAAATGGAGGCCAAATGTCTTTGCATACAGCACGGCGGAGTAAGATTAGGGACAAATAAATAAACGGTTAAGAAGTGAAGTAGCGTTCTCATAAGTGGAAGAGACAACAGGCTTGCCTGTTTTTATCGGCGATATATGACACAGCCCAGCTTCAGGAAATGGAATCATTAGTGAAAGGGAGTAAAGAATTGACACCTAACTGTGGAGGAACCTGGATTCATCTGTTGTGATAACCATTACAGAACTGTGTCATTATTTGGGAATTGGACCATTAAAAGGTCTTCAGACATGCATTGGATGTTTTCTTCTAACATTTCTCTCTCTCTTTGGTCTCTGCTGTTTTGGTTCTTTTGTGTTTATTGTAGGCTTACATTTATATTGTTTGGTTGCTTTTGTCTCCGATATTGTAAACCGCCTTGAAAGGACATTTTGCCTAGAAAGGCAGGATAGAAAAATAGAATATAAAAAAGTGAATAAAACAAATGGGTCTTTTAAAATTATCTGGCATGTGTGTTTTATTTCATGGGATTTTGGATGGTTAAATCCTGAGAGCCTTTAGCACATACCTTACTCTTAAACACACATACACACCAATTGGGAAGTGCTTAGCACAGCTGCATTATTGCCTATAAATGGCAAAGTAACAAAGTAATATTCTGGGTAAATGAGATATCTGCACCTATGTAGCTACCCCCCTGACAATGAATTTAACTCGTCTCCAGTAATGAGAAAAAGTATCAAAATGGCTGAAAGGCATATTTAAAATTTATGCAGTTTGGCACTCAAGCAAATCCTGAAATATCCCAAATACTCTGAAAATGTCAGAGACAAGGCTTGTGAAATGCATTTCAAAACTGGCATATGCATCTTAGTCATCTGCACGCAATGCTTTTTAAGGGGGAACTTCAAAACGTGTTCAGCTTGAATCTATGCTAAAGGTAATTTTGTAATCTTGTATCAGAATGGTGTTTGTCCCATCAGCATTTGGATCAGCTGGAACACGCTCCATGAAGTCTAAAGAAGAGGAGGCACTTTTTGACACATACAAAAACACACACAAAATGACGACCAAATGAGACATGCCCACCCACATCTCCCTCTCCCCCCAGAATTGTTTTTAAGTAAAAAAGGAGTCTTGTGAGGCTATAATCTTGAGTGAGAGAGCAGGGTGCTGTTTGCCTGTTCAAGAAGGATGCAGACAAGCTGCAATGTGTTCAGAGGAGGACAACCAGGATGATCAGGGGTCTGGAAACAAAGCCCTATGAGGAGAGACTGAAAGAACTGGGCATGTTTACCTGGAGAAGAGAAGATTGAGGGGAGACATGATAGCACTCTTCAAATACTTGAAAGGTTGTCACACAGAGGAGGGCCAGGATCTCTTCTCGATCCTCCCAGAGTGCAGGACACGGAATAACGGGCTCAAGTTAAAGGAAGCCAGATTCCAGCCGGACATCAGGAAAAACTTCCTGACGGTTAGAGCAGTACGACAATGGAATCAGTTACCTAGGGAGGTTGTGGTCTCTCCCACACTAGTGGCCTTCAAGAGGCAGCTGGACAACCATCTGTCGGGGATGCTTTAGGGTGGATTCCTGCATTGAGCAGGGGGTTGGACTCAATGGCCTTTTAGGCCCCTTCCAACTCTGCTATTCTATGATTCTATGAAAAGTCAGTGAGATACAACTATTACGATGTAAGGGGGCAAATTCAAACACTTGCAACACTATTTAAGCATCACAACGGAAGAAATACAATGAAAGACGGAAGGAAAATACAATGATAAGAAAACGTAAGAACCATTACGTCATGTGACCCAATAAGTTATCACCACCCTTCCTTAACATTTTAAACCATTAGTGTGGACCCCACCCAGGTGCTTTTCTCCTTGGTGAAGAAAACATAATCTCTTTTACGCCGTGGCATGAAAAGCAGCTGAGGGTGTGATTTTGAGCAAACAGCTCAGGGGAAAAGCTTAAGACTGATCTCTTCCAGCAGGCCTACCCAGATGATTTTTAAGATATCTGACTCTTATTTTAATATTGTATTAGTTTTATACACTTTAATTCAGTTTTATGTATTTGATGGTATTTGTAATTAATGTTCCCTGCTTCGATCCAGAGGGAGGGGCAGGTAATAAATAAATAAATATATGATGATGATGATGATGATGATGATGTCTAGAGATGCTGTGGGTGCCCAACTGGGTTTGGGAGTCCAACAGACTCCCCCACATCCACTCCCCCAGAACCAGCTCGCTGACCCACAGTGTGTTCACAAGCCAGCTCTAAGAGTGCCCCACACCTCGATAATCACTTTACCCCTTTGGCATGAAAAGCAGCTGGGAATGTGATTTTGAGTAAACAGCTAAGGGGAAAAGGTTACATCTAGGGATCTCATAGGCAGGGTTTGGGAGTCCAACAGACTCCCCTGTATCCGCTGCCCCAGACTCAGCTCGCTGGCCCACAGCGCATTTGTGAGCCTGCTCTTTGAGCGCCCCACAGCCCGATGAGCACCCGGCAGCTGTCCGCCATGGTCCAGACCCTCCATTGTGGTGCGCAATGGGGGCTCAGGAAATTGTGTATCTCCTACCTTGCATAAATGGGGTCTTTATGGCTGCCATTTATGCAAGGTAGGAGATACGCAATTTCCTGAGTCTCCATTGTGTACAACAGTGGAGGCTTCAGACCAGAGTGGACCAGTGGGTGCTCACTGAGCCGTGAAGAAGTTTGCCCAGCACTACAAGAGGGGGCAGGTAGGGGGCGGCTTGCTGAGTGACCAATGGAGGCGGGTGAGACTGTCTATCCCTAGTTACAGTATGTGACTTCTTCTCCTGATCTTCTTCCTCTCCCGATGCCTCTCGATCATACCGTATTCAAATATCTAGAACAAAACCCCACCATTGGTCTCCAGGCCAAAACAACAGAGAAACCATCATCGAACTGTTTCACCCAAGTGTAGAATATGTGTGGTTCAATTTAAGTCTGGTCAGGCTTGCTGTTGTTAATGAAAGTCAGGAAAAGAGGGGGTTATTTGTACAGTCGCAAGATTGCCTTACACTTGTAATCACCACCGTATTTTCCAATAAACAAGTAATAGCCTTGATTCCCACCCTCTGTCTGCTTTGTGCTCAGTGTTTATGCTATCCTTTTGGTACACTTTACTTCTTATGATGGGTTCTATTGTGACCTCTAAATAGTGAATGTTAGAAGTAATGGTTTAAAATGTTCAGGGGTGGAATCCAACAGGCAATGATTTCTCAGATTCCTTTTGAACGTTAGTTGAATTAGAAACCGTGGACATGGGAGTGTCCTGTTTCTGCTATGAGGCTGCACCTGTTAGAGATGTTTCCAAAATCCCCCTCTTCCAAATTTCTCCCTGAGTTCTGGAACTGCATTACAAATTCTCCACTGTTCTATTTTTTTTTAAAAAAAATGTCTGAATGCTGACAGTGCCTAATGAAATTTTCTGAAGTTTGTTTGTTTGTTTATTTATTTATTTATTTATTTATTTATTTATTATATATCTACCACCCAATAGGTGAACCTCTCTGGGCAGTTCACAAAAGAAAACTTAAGACCATGAAATACAACAGTACAATAAAGCATAGTATAAAAACGTTAAGAAGTTGAAAAGAGGATAAAGCTAGAGTAAAAGAAGAAGAAGAAAGGAAGTAAAAGCCAACAGCTGTGTAACCGTCTTAAAACTCATGAACAATTTTTTTTAACAACAGCAACAAAAACCCTGAAAGATTTCATTGCAATTGTGTCTTTCATTGAATCATAGCATTGGAAGGGGATGTGGAGATGAACTGATGGTACCTATAGTTGTATCAAGAAGCTTGACATATTTATTTGAGTATTCGAAGTGCTGTTTTTGATATTTAAAGCCTTACCCTATTTCTTCGATTCTAAGATGCACTTTTCCCCCCATATAAACATCTCTAAAAATGGGGTGCGTCTTAGAATCGCGGGTGTGTCTTAGGGTTTTTTTTTCTGTTGGTGGTACTGAAATTAGTGTGCGTCTTACAATTGATGGCGTCTTACAGTTGAAGAAATACGGTAAATGGTTTGGGACCAAGTTACTTGAAGGACTGCCTTCAGCCTGCCCATACTGAAAGATCAGCAAGAGAGGCCCTTCTCATTTGCCCACCTGTGAAAGCAATTAGGTGGGTGATCACATGTAACAGGGTCTTCTCTGCAGTGGCCCCACACCTTTGGAACAAGCTGCCATAGGTCTACCATGCTCCAGCATTGCAGGCTTTTAAGAAGGCCTTGAAAACCTATTATTTTTCCATGGCCTTCTCGTGATATGAGTCCTTGTGCTTGGCCTGCTGGATACAGAGGTGATTTGCCAGCTGGGCTCGTCAGGCTGGAGGAGGAGGAGCAGGAGCAGTCACTGATGCCCCTAGGCCACACCCCTTCCAGGTTATAAAGAAAGCCTGGAGTGGAGTGTGGCCAAATGGCTTGGGTACGTGGGCCCGGCAGGCAGGGGAAAGGCTTTGGCAGGAGGATGGGGCTGCAGGTGGGCAGACAAGTCACTCCAAATGACAGCCCAGATAGATGTGATGGCCAGGAGTACCTAGGATCAGCTTCGGCTGATACGCCAGCTGTGCCCCTTCCTAGAATTGGAAGACCTAAAGACGGTACTGCACGCGCGGATAACTTTGAGGCTCAACTTCTGCAATGCGCTGTACATAGAGCTACCTTTGTACCTAGCCCGGAAACTTCAACTAGTTGAAAATATGGCAGCCAGGTTGGTCTTCCGTCCACCTAGGGGTGGACCACATTACACCAACTTTAAAATAACCTCACCGGCTGCCAATTTGTTTCCAGGTGAAGTATAAAGTGTTGGTTATTACCTTTAAAGCCCTACATGGTTTGGGTCCAGGTTACCTCCAGGATCGCCTTCTCCCGTACAATCCACCCCACACACTCAGGTCCTCTGGGAAGGGTTTACTCCAGTCAGCCACAACTAGGCTGACAACTGTTATCCAGAGGATCTTTTCTTCTGCTGCCCCCAGACTGCGGAATGGCCTGCCAGAGGAGATTCGTTGGCTTAATATTCTCTTTGAGTTTAAGACAGCTGTAAAGACTAGTCTCTTCCGGCAGGCCAGATGAATTTTGAATCTAAGAATTTTAGGATGTTGTGATTCTTTAATATTGTATTGGTTTTATATTCTCTTTTAACTCGTTTTATGTTTTTTATTGCATTTAATATTGTTCCTTGCCTCAATTCAAAGGGAGAGGCGAGTAATAAATAAATAAATAAATAAATAAATGAATAATAATAATAATAATAATAATGTGTGGGCAGGTGACTTGAGGAAGCAGGGAGGGGGGCAAGGGACTTCAGCGATGGAGGGCACTGTGGTGCTGATCAGTAGCACTATGATACCTAGTTAACCTCTTCTATTGATGGAAAGGTTTCCATCAGCGGAACGTTGAGGAAGTAAGAACGTGAGACATACACTATAGCCCCTGGTTTTGATTGGAATGGTATCTTTAAGCACTGGTAACTTTTAAAACTGGTAACATTAAAAACTGGTGTTGATGCATTTTTTTTTATCCTCCCCCCTCTTCCTTTTTTCTTTGTGTGTCATGTCTTTTCAACTGTGCTCCTGGGGGAAGGGTTAGGGTTATGACTTATACTTCGAAGCAGATCTGGGAACAGGATAAAGATGCTTTTAGTAATTATATAAACTTACCCAGGACAAGAATTAGGCGTAAAGCAAGCCGCCATTCAATCTTTGGGTAAGTACGATGATTCACACTGGTACATGGAACCTACTCGCTCTTTCTTTTCTGCCTCCACATTCACCATTGAGATGTGTAGAAAACATCACTCCAAACGCTGTGGAAAGGTGATTGTGAAGTACCTTTTCCTCTTTTATATAAATAAAAGACATTCTCCATGTGAGAAATAATGCGTTTCTTTGAAAAGAGCAGATTGCTGCTTTGAACAGCCTTTTCCCTTTGACTCTGAGCTACTTCGCAATATGTGTCACACACATTCCGCTTTGCGTACATTAGTGAAGAAAATGATGGAATAATAAAATACTTGAGAAACCGGAGACATTATTCAAATTATGCACGTAAATGCACTCTGGGATGCTGACCTGCAGTGAAAGAATATGAAATCGGGCTTTTGTCAGAGATGTACCTGTCATAAGATCAGGACAAGCGTTTTCATGGCTCCTGATTCCCCCCCCCCCCCACAGCCCTCCTAAACAACATTTCATGAATTTGCACTGGAAATTCAGCATGGGAGACAGGTGAGTGGTTGTGTCTTGTTTGTCATAGAGAAACTTAGGCAGGATCTACACTTATGAAAAACACACACGTTAATAATGGGCTTTTTGTCGCAATAATTGTCGCAATAACTCTTTGCGACACGTGACGCTCGTCTTTTAACGTTGTACCTTCCTTGGTTTCTCCTTTCTATCGTAAGAAACGTTCCTTTTTGACGTTGTAAAATGGTTGCCTGATGTCATATGTGCCCTCTTGCTTCATTATCACTATGACTCTCTTAGAATTCAAGCCTCGTGTTTATCCAATCGTTGTCCTGGGGGCGTGGCCAGTTCTTTTTGGCGCCCAAAACAACCGCTGTGCCTGCATTTCTGGGGGTGGGGGAGGGAGAAGGCAAGAGATCAGGAAGTGGGTGGAGCACAAAAACGAGCAACGAAAAGAAACACCAAGCTACAGTGACACAACATACAGTGTGTCCTGGTTTAATGAATTAAAACTGGGAAAGCGAAAGGTAAGTTATGCAGCATTCCCTGAGTGTGCCCCGTGACGTTTAAAAACGACCCAAAATATAACATTTCCAGTGGTAAGAAACAACATAATAAGCACTTGTGTAGATTCACCCTTCATGACCCAAACCAGGCGCTCAATCTAAAACAAAAAGAAGTATCTTTGGGGAGATTGTTTGGAACCAACTCTGATGGCTAGATAATTCAGAAACGGCGAGGAAAATTCCAGCACCTGCTGAAGGATGTTTGAATTGGCCAATGAGGGGTAGAGGAGATATGGGCCAAAGCTAGACCTAAGGTTTATCCTGGGATCATCCCGGGTTCATCCCTGCCTGAGCGCTGGATCCCCTACGTGGCACTTAGATGAACAGGTTTGACCCCAGGACAATCCTGGGATAAACCTTAGGTCTAGCTACGGCCATGGTTGCATGGTAGGCTCAAGCAGTACCCTTGCTTGAACCTACCATACAACCACATCTGAAAAACTGCTAGAGATCATGTGGGATCCATGGGATCCAAGTTGGGAGCCTTGGAAGTCAGTGTCTTGCTCTTTGCATCACCAGGGCAGCCATTCAGAGTTTGTGGAAGGCCTTTAGCTCAGGGGTAGAACACATTCTTCGCATGCCAAAAGTTTCAGGTTCAATCCCCAGCATCACCAAGTAGGGTTGAGAAAGACTCTTATATAATTCTCTGGAGAGCAGCTGCCAGTCAGTTTAGGCACTACTGGGCTAAATGGGAGATGGACTGACTTCAATTGTTACTTAATTTTATTATGGGCCTGTTCAGATGATATGCTAAGCCATGGTTAGGCTGCTAACCCTTTTGCAGCAAATGGTTAGTGAGAATGTTTAAACCGTGGTTATGTATCCACCACAGTTAGGAATGGTTCACACGACACACTAAGCCATAACGTTTAGCTCAAAATGCTTAAGCACCGTGGCTTAGCGTGTCATCTGAACAGGGGCAATGTTTCTACTCCCCCTCCATGTTTTGTAAGACAATCAGAGTGCTGAAATGGAAAAAGAGGGTGTAAATATTTAAAATAAATACTTGAACGTTACCTATTGCCAAGTTGTCCATTACTCCTAAGGGTTGTACATCTCAGAGGTCCCACTGCCAGCCGGGGCAAATGACATTGAGAACACAGCTTGATGAATAACCTGCATGGATGTTTCCTGGGGCTCTGAGGCAGGATGTGAAGAATATTGAATCTCCAGTGCATTTTTGGGGTTCTGCTTGTCACCTCCCCATCCCTTTGGGGGAAGGGAGACACACGGCATCCTTTCAGGAAAACCCTCAGTCCAAAGTGAGCAGAATTGTCCCAGAATCACCCCACTTTCCTCTCAGTGTGGTGTCCCCACCCTATCTTCCCAGGGGCAGCGGTGTGGGATTAGCAAATCACCTGTTCGGTATGTATGTATGTGTAGCATTGTTTTGGTACATGCCTACTGGCTGGGGGTGCATCTCTCTCTCTCTCTCTCTCTCTCTCTCTTTCTCTCTCTCTCTCTCTCTCTCCTCTTCACTGCCTGGAATGGTTTTGTTTTGACTAATTCACTGGCTTCTATTTAAGGATGGGCAAACTCACCCATGTCCATTTTTTTAAAACACACACACACGAATGGTCACATGATGGAAAATGACAATATTCCTTTTATCAGCTTAGGCTGATATGCCAACTGCACCCTTATCTGGATGGAGATAGCCTAGCTACAGTTATCCATGCTCTCATAACCTCTCGTTTGGATTACTGCAATGCGTTATGTGTGGGGCTGCCTTTGAAAACAGTCCGGAAACTTCAACTGGTACAAAACAGGGCAGCGCGGTTACTAACAGGCACTGGCCAATGAGACCACATCATGCCAGTCCTGCTGCCAGTCCAGGTCTGAGCCTGATTCAAAGTGCTGGTATTAACATTTAAAGCCCTAAACAGCTTGGGGCCAGGCGATCTGAAGGAACACCTCCTCCCATATGTGCCTGCCTGGACCCTAAGGTCATCCTCAGGGGTCCTTCTCTGAAAGCCCCTGCCAAAGGAAGTGAGACAGGTGGCTACCAGGAGGAGGGCCTTCTCTGCTGTGGCACCCCGGTTGTGGAATGAGCTCCCAAAGGAGGTTCACCTGGCCCCTACACTACATTTTTTCAGACACCTGGTGAAGACCTTTTTATTCTCTCAGTATTTTAAGAGTCTATAAATTTAATTTTAACTTTGCTGTTTTTAAATTTGTATTTTACATTTGTATTTCTGCACTGCTGCTGATTTTACCCTGGTTGTGCTTTTATATTGTATTTT
The DNA here is from genome assembly GCF_023053635.1 of Elgaria multicarinata webbii. Lineage (NCBI taxonomy): Eukaryota > Metazoa > Chordata > Lepidosauria > Squamata > Anguidae > Elgaria > Elgaria multicarinata. Next base: position 120,780,167 of record NC_086175.1, on the reverse strand, counting down.
ATATCATGTTTTTATACTGTTGTTTTATACTTAGAATGGTTTTAATTTTTGTAAACTGCCCATAGAGCTTCAGCTATTGGGCGGTATAAAAATTCAATCAATCAATAAAATATGTAATGTGTGTGTTTTTCTTTTCTTTTCCACAATTCATTTTCTGTTCTGTTGATATTTACAATAATAATAATAATAAAAAAGTCCTTTCTGTCGGACGCTTGCCCTGCTACTGTCTGCCCCTGCTTGTCGGCCATGCGAGCTTCCTTTGAGGCTCGGCGAGACTCAACGAGTGCTCGACGGCCATCTGCCCTCGCTCTGGAAATTACTCATTTCCCCCGTCATGTAAATGGCTGCTATAAAGCTCTGATTTATGCTAGAGTAAAGGCACAAATGGAGTGTTTGTGCCTTTCCTCTTGTGTAAATGGGGCCTTCATGGCTGCCATTTATGCAATGAGAGAAAATGCCATTTCTGGAGCTTCCGTGGTTGCACACAATGGAGGCCCCAGATGAGGGCAGATGGCTGCCGAGTGCTCTTCAGCCCTTGTGGGCATTTGGAGCGTGGGTCCTTGGGTGCCTGACTGGGTCCAAGGGGGCAGACATGGGGGAGTCCATTGGACTCCCAGACTCAGTCGGGTGCCTGCAACATCCCTACTTCTGTTGATGGTAGTGCGGGTACCAAGTGAAGGAAATAGGCTACTCTGGTGAGCACTCTGAGGGACTTGGGAAGGATGGTCCCTCACTGAACCATCCTACCTGATATTGCCAGATGGCTTGAGAGGATGGAGGAAGTGAGCAGCCCTTGGGCCCTCTATGTTTATAGCATTGAATATTGACCAGAAGGGATCACCAGGAGTAGCCAGGGTCACCTCAGCCTCCCATCATGGTGGGCAAGGGATGAAAACCCCAGATTGGCTCATGGCTGATCTAGTGCTTAGAGCCAAGTTGGATCTGCTGAGCCCCAGACCAAGGGGTACAAGTCTCCTGGGGCTAGAGGATTCCTGCACTTACCTTACGAACGTCAGAGGAATCAATCTGGGGGGTGAAGCTCATCAAGTTTTAGTCAGCTCGGCCCCCCAGACTTTGGCTTGCTTTCTCAGGAGCTGGCCCAATTCAAACTGCCTCAAGTTGGGTCAGCTCATGGATTTCCATTTGTGTGTTTGTGTGTCTGTGTAAAGTGATTTATGCAAATCACATCAATTTCAGCCATAATTTGCACAAATCCCTGTTTATATCCCCCCTCCAATAAAAATAATAAAAAAGGATAAGTTCCTGGATTTTGGGAACAATCCCCTAGCTCAGCTTGCAAATGCAATTCCCTGGATGCCGCGGGAATCCATCGGGCCCAAAATGGGCCAGATTTTACAGGAACAGACATCCCTATCTAATCTCAGGTTTGCTGCAGATCCTTGTTACTAATTCATCAAAGTTATGACCCTTAAACTACGTACGTCACTTATTCATAGCATCAGCTTTATTTAAACTGGTTTTGCTTCTCTCAAAATTCATTGGATGTTTCTCTTAGCCAGATCCTTCAAATTCGCCTTGAAATGTCACCTTAGATGAAATAAGTCTATTCTTCAGGCAGATTAAAAAAAAAAAGTTCGTCGTGATGCATCACAGCACAAGAGCCCATAGTTGTGCTTTGAAGTATATTTCAATTCTTCAATTTTTGGCAATTTGTGGGGGTGAAAGACTCTGCGGAGGTGAAAATTTCAAATAATGTTTTCCTTGGGGAGTGGGGCTATAGTTCTGTTTACCTTTTTAAGTGTAAGGAGTGGCTGAAGGGGTTACTTTTTATTTGGTTTTCTTTAAAGTTGTGTCATGCACTTACAGCAGCACAAGATTCTTTACAGAGAGGCTTTTCCAGCATGACAGCTCTTCCTGAATTCCTATGAGAACATGAAGCATCACGTGGTCTCCTGGGAGTTCAGGAATAGTTAGCGGGCTGAAAACCTTTGTGCAAAGAACCCCATGACTGCGAAAGTACAGCGGGCATTTTTAAAGTTAGAAAACAAAAATAACCCTCTCGGCCCACTCCTACGCTTAAAAAAGGAAACGGAAACCCTCCCTCCCCCCACAATGAAAAAATTGCTCAAAATTCTTCCTCCTTCCTCTCAAAAGCAGAACAAAAAGCAATGTCTCATAGAATCATAGAATAGCAGAGTTGGAAGGGGCCTACAAGGCCATCGAGTCCAACCCCCTGCTCAATGCAGGAATCCACCCTAAAGCATCCCTGACAGATGCAGATCTCTTTCACACACAGTGAAAGAATTTCATGAGAACAGGGGGCAGATGTTGGCATACTAGTCCATCGTTCGGGCTCATCATTTTCTTGTTTCCTGGGATGGTAGAGGGCCTGGATCTGGGTCGTTTGAGTAGATAGGGAGTCTTTGGTCCCCAGGATTCTGCAGGATCCCTCAGTGGGGTGTTCTCATGGTGGCATCTCCTGAATGTGCCAACTCCCCCGGTTCCCAGTGTCTTGTCCAACTCAGTTCAAAATGCCCAGAGGTGCTGAAATCAGCAAGGCCTGCCATGTACAAGAAAGCAGAGTTGAGGCAAATCTTACATCAGGTCACCTCAAGTCAAGTCTGCTCACATCCAGTGACGTCAGGTCAAGTCCTCTTGCATCTGGTCAGGTAGGTTTGTTGAATAACAAGGCAGGGATAGACCAAGCAGAACCTTGGACAGCTCCAAGTTAGCTGAGTCAACGAGAGCTGTTGACTCAGCAACAGACGAAGGCTTTCTGAAGCCTTATAAGCTGTAGACCTGCAGTTAGATCCAGCCCCTCAGAGAAGCAGTTTGTTTCTTAAAGGGTTATTGCCTGATTTTGTAGCTGGTGACTCCTATGGAGTGGGGGTGGTGAAGACTGTAATGGGGAAGTGTCCCCTGCATCCAAGGAGGCAGGTAGAGGCACATCATCTGGCCCGGAAGGCCCTGGGATAGCAGGGGTTTATTTATTTATTTATTCACAATATTTATATACCACTTCCCATGGAAAATTTCAGAGTAGTGTACAAGATAAAATAAAATAAAAACAGAATAAAACACTTTAAAATAGAGTTTAAAAGATGTAAAATGTACAGTAAACCGTAACTAGTCATTAAGGAAAGGCTTCCTGGAATAATGATGGTTTCAGGAGGCGTTGAAAGGAATACAAAGTTGGCACCTGGAGGGACTGTATCTCGCCAAGCTAAAGGCCATCCGCGAAATTTGTTGGATGATAGGTGGGGACAAAAATCCCCTAACAAAAAACAGACTTGTCCCCCAAAATTGGGGGAAAGAGAGAGAAGGTGAGGAAGCCAGAATCCAGAAGTTGAGGGAGGGGGGAAGGAACCCCCCCCAGAATCCAAACAGTTTGGACTGGCCACACCCCTCATGGCAATTTGTGGTAGTGCCTGGAACACTTTTTCAGAATGTCCTATGTGCCCACAGGCCCAAAGAGTTTGCCTGCCCCTGTTCTGGCAATAAATTGATAAACCTCGGACACAGGAAGGCAGAAATTAAAGAGGAAGAAGATGTATGAGTTCACTCAGAACAGGAAAGAAAGATCACCAACCTATGCATGTGTCTGTCAAAGCTACTCTCAAGTTGTCTATGCAAAGAATGGTTCCAGCCAGTTCCTTTGGGAGTCAATGCTCTGACTGAACACCTTTCACTGTCAGCATGCCTTTGGTGCTCAAATATCGCCTCTCCTTTCTTCTTAGTTATATTCCTACCTCCTATGCCTCTGTGGTATCAACAGCCTTCAGACATTATATGCTGTTATGCTACTCCCTCCTTAATCATTATCTGGCCAAGCTACACACGTTTAGCTAGCTTAATCTTTCCTCATAAGTCACCCTCTTCAGTCTCTCCCTCTCCCTCTCCCTCCACTTACTCTTCTCTGAACATCCTCCAATTTGTCAGCATCCCTTGGAAATTATAGTACCCAGAGAAATAAATGTTCCCAGGCCCTTGCTTTCGCTAGCTATAGCAGTAGCTACGACGACAAAGATTGTAGCTATGCTGCCAGCTCAAAACAAACTTTGAAAGGATTATGGAAAAACATCAATTTAGCTAGCGTTGTAATTAAAATGCACAGCAGGCCAAAAAAAAAAGACAATCTGGGTGAGATACAAAGAGCCCCTAAACACTTGAATAATCCCTTCAATTACTGCCGTTAAAAATTCTGGGATTATATCCACACTACAAACCTATGTTGCTTTTATACCAGATTTAAACCAATTTCGCTATCATAGCTTCCCCCAAAGAATCACGGGAAGCGTAGTTTGGTGAAGTGCTGATAATTTTGGTAGAGATCCTCAGCCCTTCTTATGGATCTGCTTTCCCAGGATTCCTTGGGGAGAAGTTATGCTGTTAAACTTGTTTAAGCCTGTGAAGAATATAAGAAGGGCTTATACTATATCATACCAAAGACCTATCTAGTCCAACATTCTGCCAATCAGATGCCCATGGAAAGTCCACAGGGACATGAAGAGAATGGTCCTGTCCCACTGTGCTTCAGCAACTGGAATTCACAGGCATAGTCCCCCTGATACTGCAAGTAATATGTAGCCACCATGACTAGTAGTAGCCAGCCATAGCCTTATCTTCAATGAATATGTGTATGTTGACCACATGCACTCTCTTTGACAGCACTCATGTTGGCCAAGCAATATGGGCCAAAAGGACGCTGCCGTTCATTTCCCTGGGAAAGAAGAAGACCTTTCGGGGACAGAGGTAAGAAGAAAAAACTAGATTTATCAGATAATGACTTTCCATCACTTTCTCTCATTAAAATAGTCTTAATTACAGAGATATAGGGAGGGATTCTACAATGGTTTCCCTGGGGCAAGGGTTAGTGCCACCTTGAGTATACTAGTGCATGGATCTCTGTGCCATGAATGAATGTAGCTGGTGTATCAACTGAAGCTGGAAAAAGGTACTCCTCACAGTGAAGGTCACTTGTAGTCAATGATGTAGTCAATGATGGATCTAGGAGAGGAAGAACATAGTTCATGACTGGGTTGCTAAAGCCGAATCAGGCTTATCAGGTAAGCTAACTAATTGTTGGCATCTAAACCAACATTTGACAAGTTCCATGGATCCAGTTGGACTTTGGATTTGTGGGCTTTGAACAGCAGAGTCTCCTGGTGCATATAGTTAATTATTTTTGAAATTCCAGGTGGTAGGGCATATATAGAGGGTGGGAAGAAGCCCTCTTTATATTCTGGACCAGATGTGATGATTCCTCAATTCCTGGGAGGCATCATTTGTCAATGCTCTCTTGGATGTTTGAATCAGCAAATCTGATTTTAAGCTTGTTCTGATTTGTGTCTGTATCAGATTGCAAAGTTTGTTTGTTTCTTGTACACAGAAATTCATGTGTGATTTTGTGGACATTGTCCCAAATGCATGCACCCATTATGTGCATTTTTTAAATGCACACATTTTTCTCCCATTGATTAAAGTGTGGTAATTAGCATTTTTCAAAAGTTCACATTTCTCAAATGAACTTTTTAAAAATAATAATAACAATAACAATGATAATAATAATTCCACGAATTGCATCACAGCCTTGAAAATGCTCGGACTTTGATTGCATTTAGGTCTGTGTCCAGCCGTAGAAGGGGCAAACTAGATAAATTAGGGTGACCATATGAAAAGGAGGACAGGGCTCCTGTATCTTTAACAGTTGTATTGAAAATGAAATTTCAGCAGGTGTCATTTGTATATATGGGGAACCTGGTGAAATTCCCTCTTCATCACAACAGTTAAAGCTGCAGGAGCTATACTAGAGTGACCAGATTTAAAAGAGGGCAGGGCACCTCCACCTTTAACTGTTGTGATGAAGAGGAAATTTCACCAAGTTCTCCATATATACAAATGACACCTGCTGAAATTTCCTTTTCAATACAACTGTTAAAGATACAGGAGCCCTGTCCTCCTTTTCATATGGACACCCTAGATAAATTCTAGTAAAAATAAACAGTCTGAAATGAATTTCTCATACATCCCTCATGTTCACATCCCACCTTACTCTTGTGATAAACAGCTACAGTGGTATTCTTTCTTGAAACATAGATTTTTGTTGCAACAAACTAGTCCACCATTGATTTAGTCATAAATTGAGCAGTCCAAGACCTTGACATAGGCTCTGGGATTATGTAATATTTCTTTGGTGCCTGATCGGCATTCAGCTGCATTTGTTTCTCTCCTCAGATCACATTATTGTAGCATGAAACATAATATATTTTCTGTGTTACATTTGTACAACACTGCCTATTATTTGATAGCTTCCTTACAAAGGGGTGAATGCTTCAAAAGGGTGCTCCAGTTGCAGATTTTTCAGTGGAGGTATTTTGTTTGGTGCCTAGTCATCGATTTATTTTGCCCAGAGAAGAAGACAAGGAAAAGTGAGAGGCCTCCACAGGTATACGGCAATAAAGAAAAAATGCATCTTACTCTTGTTTTGATGAACTGTCCTATATGTTGCTGGGCTTAAGATATCTAATTTAAAACAAAACAAAACCAAGTGGCAAATTCACCAAAGTATCTTTAATTATAAATTTCCCCTTCTGTTATGAAAAATAGTCACTGATTTGGAATAGGATTTTATTTTATTTATTTATTTTGTTAGAGAGATTCTTCCTCTTCCCAGAGCAGCTTAGAAGAAAAAAATTAACCCCCTCCAAGTTAGATGTAAATACCAATAAAAGATAATACATGAAAAAGGACACAGAACCACAAAATCAGTACAAGACTATACTGTATATAAAAACTTCTCTTTTTAAGGAAAAAAGATTATTGTTTGAAAGACAGTAAAGTCTGGAGTGGGGAGTGTTTTACAATTCACGAGTAGGGTGGGTGTCAGGGAAACCCTGTTTCTTGTAGGCATCTTCTTCACCTCAGATTAAATTCTGTTCTTCAGGTTGGGGAATGCTGGGAGTTATGGGTTTTTTTTCTGTCTAAATACGCACAGGGTAGCGCTCTTAAAAGGATTGTGAATGGCTAAAATGGCTTATTGCTTCTGATTAGCAAACTAAAATAAAAATTGAGGAGCGGCTCATCGAGAAACCATTTTATTGACTTTCACAGTGAATTTGCCAGAGTGAAGACATCTTTCCTGTGATGAAATAAGTATAGGATAAAGTAGTTTCACAGAAAAGAAAAGATAAAAGCCCAAGGCTGTGATTCGAAACCTTTCTCAATGCTTTAGTCAGCTTTATGTAGGAATTCTGAATGAAGGAAAATGTTTAAGGAGATTACCACCAAAAAGCAAAAAAATAAATAAAATAAAATAAAATAAAATAAAAAAAAGCAAAAGCAAAATGCAGGAAGCAAAGAAGTGAAGGAAACAATACTTAAAATGAAAAAGCAAATCAACAAAGCTAAACAGAAGTACCTGGCAATAAAGTACACGAAACCTCAAAAAACGTTTTTTTTTATTGTTGATTTTAATTCTTGATTTTTATATTGTGTTGAAGGAAAATTCAATATAATAATAATAATAATAATAATAATAATAATAATAAATGATGAGAGGAAGGGTCACATGACTCTCTTCCTCATGCAATGAAAGAAGTGCTAACGCAGTTCTGGGCTGCATTAGAAGAAGCATTGTATCAAAGTTGTGTGAAGTCCTTATTCCTCTCTACTTGGCACTAATGAGACCACACCTGAAGTATTGTGTGTGTTTCTGGGCACCACATTTCCAGAACCACATTGACAGGTTAGAACAGGTTCAGAGGAGGGTAACAAAGATGATCCAGGGAGTTGAGGACATGCCCTATGAGGACAGGCTGAAGGGACTTGGGACTGAGGGGGAGACATGTTAGCAGTGTTCAGGTACATAAAAGGGTGCCACAAGGAAGATGGTCAAGAACTATTTTCCATGGCCACAGAAATTAGGATGCAAAACAATGGGTATAAATTACAGCTTCCTAGATTTCGATTAAATATAAGGAAAAACTTCCCGATGGTGAGATCTGTACAACAGTGGAACAGTTGTGGGTTCTCCATCTCTGGAGGTTTTTAAGAAGGGGCTGGACAGCTATTTCTCATGGATGGTTTTCCTACACATTGCAGAGGGTTGGACCAGATGACCCTTGTAGTCCCTTCCAACATAACAATTCTATGATTCTATGAATGCAGGAATGGGGTGGTGAGGTGGGGTGACCTAGCCCCGACTCTCCCACAGCTGAGCCCTTTCTCATGCTGGCTGAAAGTGTAGATGGCAGGGAAGTGTTTCTACCACATGTGTCAGTGACAGCAGTCACGGCCGTGGTAGGGGCTGGACTTGGGGTGGACTTGGCCTGCACAGACACACAATACCCTTCTGTGGTATTTCAATGCTTAGGGCATAGGCGTGCACAGCACATTTCATTAGGGTGTGCACCCAGGAAATTTAATTTATTTATTTATTAAAGGCAAACATTTATTGAATACTCAGTCATAAATGACATTATTTTCATTCATTTAAAACACTGTAGACACTAATGGCCTACTCTGTGTTCAGCTTGCCTGAGCATGGGAGGGCCGTTGCATGTGAGAGGGGAATGAGACGCTCCTCAAGCCCCAGCATTGGTGGGGCTTTGTGGTGACACTGGCCAGAGGAGGGTCTTGCGAGGCAATATTAGCCTTTGGGAGCCCTCCTCCTGGACTCTTCGAAACACGGCTCCTGGCAGAGAGGGTCCCAGCAGAGCGATTCCTTTTCGCTCATGCTGCTGGGAGTGGTTTTTCAGCATGGTGGTGGAGCAGGTGGAGGGAGACTGTACCTCCCTTTGGATCCCTACTCAATGTCACCCTTAATTTGGCACTTGTTGCTTGAGACATTAGGGTGTGCCTGGGCACACCTGGCACACCCCTTGCACATGCCTATGGCTTGGGGGGGTGGAGCTTGTGAATCTCCCAGGTGACCATATTGAAAATACTGTAAAAAAACCAGGACGTGTTTTAAGTTAATAGGTCTTCCGCACTGATACAGTGAACATGAACGCATATCCATAACCTCTCCAGCTAAAATGCTATTTGGCTTCAGCAGCCTGGTTTTCATCATCATCATCATCATCATCATCATCATCATCATCATCATCATCTAGTTCATACTCTACCTCTGCCTTGTAATTAGGTTCTTGAAGAAGTTACTTTTCTTTTAGTAGCAATAGTTTCCATTCTGGCAAATGAGTGTTTTTGACCAGCAATGGCGAACATAGCACTAGCAGCCATTTTATGACTGGGCAATCCCCGCACCCCAAGGCAGCCATTTTGTGAGACACCCATGACCCTCTGAAACAGATTTTTGGGGCAGCGGGGGGGGTGCTGTGTGGAGGAGAGGAGGGGAAATTCTCTTTGCACAAGCAGAAATCCACTCATGTTATACTAGATGTTGCCTGTGACCAGACAATGTCAACTTTATTTAAAATAGATTTATTAGTCACATACTCTGCCCATGGGCACATGAAGTAATGTATTGAAAAAGTCAAATTTTATATGTATGGTTCTTCAAAAAATAAATCCAACTTGAATATATTCACAACCAAGTCTTTGAATTATTTTTGTTTAATTTTTAAAAAATCATTTTTAAAACAACAACAACACAGGCCTTTGCCATCTGCTGTGACACTTGCTCTGCCTCTATTGCTTTAAGATAAAATATACATCCGTAATTTGCATAAATTATTCACATTGCTGCTGTGTGCCGTATTGCTTACAATTCTATTTATGTGGGTTCTTTTAAAATGGAAAAAGTTCCCGAATTTTGGGAAAAGCCCTGTGGCTCAGCCTGCAAATGCAAACCAACTCAGTTGCTCACCAAGAATCTGTGGTGCCCCAAAAGGGCTGAATTCCACAGCGATGGACATCCTTAAATGTACCCTACACACTGTATCCACATGTTGAGCACAGATGTATACAAAAGGGCGCCTCACCTGAATGTTCGTAGGCACTCCTTTACCGAAGACATCCATGCTTAATGCATGGGCATCAGTGGGGCAGGGGAAGTGAAGCAGATTACATCACGGGCGGGTCCATGAGTTAGGGATGTCAAGGGCACCTGACTGGGTCCGGGAGTCTGGTAGACTCCCCTGTTTCTGTCCCCCCTGGACCCAGGAGGTACTCTCTCCCTCCATATCTTATCCCTATCCATGGAGACACTCTTCTGAAGGAGGCTGTAGACTCAATGAGTTGTTGCGCTAACACTTTCTTTAAAAAGGATGGAAGGAGGTGAGAGGGAGGGGAGTGAAAGAATTCTTAAGATTGGAATGGAGGGGTGGTGGAGGAACTGATGCCTGTTCAGTTCACTCTATCAATATCTCCAGGCAGGCTAAGACATAAAAAAAAATAGATAAAGGAAAGGTTACACTGCTCTTTCAATTCAGATTTGTTCTCAGCAGAGTGGCTGCCTTTGGGGCAAAAACTAACAGGTTGGATTCAGATTGAGCCAGGCATGATTCAGTGGGCAGAAGTAAACTTTCCCACCTCCTCCACCCAGGGGTGACCCAAGACATTTCGCTGCAGGAGGCAAAGGAGAAAGAAGTGCCTCCTCCCATTCCATTTACAAAAGCTGAGTGGACTGGCAGACGATTCTGCCTTAACATTGATGCTACGACAACATCTTCCACTGTATTATGGAACTCACTACCACAAGATATAGTGATGGCCACCAATCTGGATGGCTTCAAAAGGGCATTGGATAAATTGCTGGAGGCAAAGGCTATCAATGGCTACTAGCCCTGCTGGTTGTGTGCTATCTCCAGTATTTGAGGCAGTAAGCCTGTGTGCAACAGTGGCTGGGGGACATGGGTGGGAGAGTGCTGTTGCACCATGTCCTGCTTGTTGGTCCCTCATCGACAGCTGGTTGGGCACTGTGTGAACAGAATGCTGGACTAGATGGACCCTTGGTCTGATCCAGCAGGGCTCTTCTTATGTTCTTATGTACCAGAAGGCAGCAGGGCGAAGTTAGAGATCATATGACACACAGGTCTCTCCTTTAATACCTTGCTGCCACCTCCCAGCATCTGCTGCCCGAGATAACAACTTCACTCTGCATAATGGCAGGGCTGGCCCAGCCTCCACTGCACAATATACACTACACAAAGGGTCAGGGGACAGTGCGAATGGGGCAAGCTGTGGTGTGGCAGGAGGGGTTGGGTCCCAGAAAATCATCCGGAAGCACCTTAAGTGAGTGGAGCCCATCTGTCAACAGAAGGCAGATGCAGGATCTACTCAGGCTTCTATGCTTGGTGCCATCTTTGTATATCAAACAATATTATATTTTAATCAAGAGTCAAAAGTGGCTCTTTTCAACAAAGAGACACAGTCCACATCATTTCAACCCAGACTTGTGAAGTTTATTCATCTACTAACATACCACAAATCTTATTTTTGTTTTGTTCTACGAGACAGAGCAAAATACATAAAATGTATATTTGTGCATATATTTTTTGATGACACACACATTTGCTTAAGTTATATTTCTCATAATTTGCCAATTTTATTTCACAGTAACTATTTGCACCAGATATTACAAACTCTTAGAAGTGAGCTTTTTTATGCAAACAGATATAGGCTCCCCCCCACCCGGCTACAGAGATTTGAATAGCACTGCATTCATGTTATTTAGAGTTTTGGCCGGAGGCAATGGGAACATCAACTTTTTAATGAAAACTCAAAGGGTCCATGGCAGTGTGAAATTTTTAGCATTGTTGTATCTCCCCGTATTGCTTTTTAACAGCTTTAAAAGAGAGAAAAAGAAGGGAGCCCCCTTTTCATATTAAATGAGTCTAGGTTAATTCACAAAGGAATTAGCAACAAGGAATGATTTTTTTTTTAAAAAAGTAATAGCCTGTTACTAAGTTGCCGGAGTCACACAACATCAGGCCTACCAAAATAGTCACCTGTGACCATATGAAGAGGAGGACAGGGCTGCTATATCTTTAACAGACCTCTTGAAAAGGGAATTTCAGCAGGTGCCATTTGTACGCATGCAGCACCTGGTGAAATCCCCTCTTCATCTCGACAGTTAAAGCTGCAGGAGCTATACGAGAGTGACCAGATACAAAAGAGGGCAGGGCTCCTGCAGCTTTAATTGCTGTGATGATGATGGAATTTCACCCGGTGCTGTATGCATGATGCACAGGGAATTCCAAAGGCAGGTCATCCGGGATGGCTTTTAGCCCGATTTCCCCCACGGTCTCAGCATTGTCCCGAGTCCGCAGGAGGTGTGGGCAGCCATCCCAGTTTCGTCCCGGCTCCTCACAAGTAAACGGGAGGCCCCAGGAACTGGGCATGGAGCTCTTCAGGCGCTCCATGCCCATTGGTGGTGGGGAGGGGAATGGGAGCCGTTGTTTTGGGTTTTTTTTATAAAAAAAGTGGCCGTCCCAATGGGCGCAATGCCCGGGACATCCCGCGGCCCAGGTGGACTGAAGAGAGGATCTCATGTTTAGCATATCACGAGATCCTCACCCTCCCCTCCTCTGGTGTAGACATGCTCATCTTATTGCTAGAGGAAAATCTGCAAACATCTTCTAACAACCCCCTGAAGAAGGCCTTTAATAGGACCCAGGCCGAAACGCATTGGGCTCCACACAAATTCTTTGCTCACCACTATTGCCATCCACTGCCATTGCTCCTCCCCCTTGTCCTTTTCATCACTGCTATTGCTCATTTCTTGGCAGGCAGAGAACCAGGGCGCAAGTAGGAAATAACATCTCCTGCTCTTCCCTCTCATCACCACCATTGCCTGGGCCAGAGCAAGGGGCAGGTAGGTTGCAAAGTTGAAGAGGAGGAACTATTCCAAGGATGCTCTTGTCAGTTGGCCTTTGCTGGGGTGTGGGCTCTCAGTAGCTGCCTGACATATGATGTGGGAGAATGAATTTACCTAGGGTGACCATATTTTGGAAACCAAAAAGGAGAACAATATGGCTGCCCTCAGGAGGCGTCAGCACAGCTGAAGGGATAGATCAGCCCTGGGGCAGGCGGGGGCTGGGAGACGCCATCTCAGGAGTCCCGGGACGTGTCTTCCAGTCCTCACCCCAGTGTCGATTTAGCCTTCTGCTGCGCTAGATCAGCGCTGGGGGAGGGCTGGAAGATCCATCCAGCCTTTTTCCCCAGTGAATTGGGGGCCAGTCCCGGTTGCCCTGGTGACCTCCGTTTCTCCGGAGGTCTCTGGGGTTTCCCAGTGCATCTGGTCACCCTAATTTACCCCACCCTAATTTACCCCCTAGGACCTGGACACCAACCCCCCTAAAACCCTCCACCATCAGCCACTACAGGTAGCCAGCCACTACCTGTGGCTGGCTTTGAAAACAATCAAGTTGGGAATTCCGTCATTGAATCTCCTTCACCGCAGTTAATTTTGCCTTTAGTCACTATGTTCAGCAGAAGCTTTTCCTTCTTTCTTAGTGGCAAATGTTGACATGAGAAAATAACTCCCGGGAAAAAAATACCCAATGAGAGCCTAAAGCCTGCCACAAAGATTGTCAGATCAAAGCAGCGGGAAGAAATAGCAAGAGATCATTCTTACTTTAGAAGGAGAATTGAAGCCAGCATATGGCTGCGGCGGCAGACTGCGAAGTCCAGATGGATGCTGCTAGCTGCTAAGCAATGTCTGCAGGATACGGGGAAACGGGGTATCTGTGGACAAGGCAGTGTATCAATCAAATCTAGGTGATTTCGGGGGCCCTGATCTGAGCAAACGCTTCAAGGAAATTTCTTGTGAATTTACATGCCTGATGGAAAATGACACAATTAAATAAAATTGCTCGTAGAAGGTCGCTTACAATGACAGCTTTGCTTTAATGAAAAAAAATGCTTATGCTCACACAATTTGGGACATTCAATTTTTGCCACCTCCCCCTGGCTACCTACTGCTGCCCTCCATACCATCTGTAAAGGAGACTGGACCCAGCCAAGCTAGCCTTCCACTGGATTTTGCACAGATCCCCGGAAAAACGCACACAGCTCACAATTTGGAGGGTTAAGCCCAATTTATTTTATTAGGAAAGAGGCAAGCAAACAGGATTAGCAACTAAAACTATGAATACATGCAGATATACATTGAACCCCAAAACCAGCAAACTAAAACTATGTTACAATATCATACGTCACCCAGCCATGGAGTCAGCCAGCTCAGGACAAAGAACCTATTTCAAAAGTATCCCTTTATAGAAACTGTATCCACTCTTCCCCCCACCCTTCGGTTCTCCCTGCGATGAGGTCTATCACACTTCTCCTGAGATGTTAATTTCGCTCAAGGTCGCCCGGCCTGGCCCCGAGCGGTTCCAGGATGTACCCGTACGCCCACATGCAGCTGGCCGATTATCTCCCCGCTCCTAAAATCATAACAATGGGACACTTTAACATTTTTACATTTTTTAAGAACAGCCATTCCATGCATGAATGTACCCCTTCCTTACACCATCTTCCAGCCTTCCGCCAACCTGGGGCCCTCCAGATGTTTGGGATTTCAACTCCCATCATCCCTAGACAGTATGGCCAATGGTTAGGAATCCTGGGAGCTGGAGTCCAAAACATCTGGAGGACCTGCAGATGGGGAAGGCTGCTGCCGTATTCTGGAGGTTCAGCAAACCATTAGGAGGAAGTTTGGGGAAGGAGACTGGTGGCTTAAGTGTGTTTTTTTTTTTGCTGGGGAGGGGTTTTATGGATGCTTCCCGCATCCAACCTACAAGCACTCGCTCTCCCGCTTGAGCCGCAATGACCCAGGTCGCGGGAGACTCTGCTGAGCCCTCAGCAAGCACCCGACCTTTTCTCCCCTCCATGCTAATGGCAACCGCCATTTGTGCAAAAGGGGGGGGGAAGTGCATGATTTCTGGAGGGTCTGGAAATTGTGCAATCCCCCCCTTCACACGAATGGCACCATTATTTATTTTATTTATTTATTACATTTTTATACTGCCCATCTGCCGAAGCTCCGTGGGCAGTGCACAATTAAAACCTATGCAATGCCATACAATACATTTAAAACATTAAAAGTTTGAAAGGCAATATAAAACTAGCTGCATTAAAAACCAGGGAAAGCCTGGGTAAAAAGATATGTCTTCAGGAGATGTTTAGAAGAGATTATGTTTTCTGCCTCCTGAGCAGCACGAGAGAGGGTCCTCCAGAGGGTGGGTGCCGCCACAGAGAAGGCCCTTCTGCCGAGGTTCTTCATGGTGGCATTTCGTTTGTTTCGGAATGGCCAGTAGGGCCTCCTCTGAGGATCGTAGTTGTCATCTGGGTGTGTATAAGGGAAGGTGGTCTGATAGGTATTCTGCTCCCAAGTTGTTTAAGGCTTAACATAACCTTGTATGTGGCTTGTATTATAGGGTGACCATATTTGGGAAACCAAAAAAGAGGACACCTAGTGTGTGTGGGGGGAAGCAGCTTTCTGAGGACTGCAGAAAGTACGTTATTCCCCAGCCACCTTAAAGAACCCGATTGGAGTGGAGGAGGGGAAAGGATTTCGTTCTGCACCACCACCATCCACTCCAATTGGGGCCTTTTCTATAATGTCCACGAATGACCCACTTTCCCCTTTAAGACCTCAACTGGAGCTCGGGGTGGGGGAATGATGTGCCTCAGGAAAGCATGTCACTCCCTCCTGCCATGCTAATGGCAGCCTTAAAGAGGAAGGTGTGTCATTCCAGGACATTATTGAAAATTAAAGAAAATCCCTCCTGACACAATGGAAAGAACAAAAACCAGGACAAATCCGGGGAAATCCTGACAGTTGGTCACCCTATGTATTAGTGTGGAGGAGGGAAAATGCACAATTTCTGGACCCTCCAGAAAGCATGCTTTCCCAACCCCCTGCTCCAATTAGGGCCTTAAAGCCCCTCTTAACACAATGTAGCCTTGCATTGAGGGCCTTTAAAGTCCTGATTGGAGTAGTGGGGCGTGTGTGTGTGTGTGTGTTCAGGAAAGCAAGCTTTCTGGAGCCACTGGAAAGTGCACCATTCTCCTGCCCACACTAACATCGGCCACCATTAGTGTGCCCAGGGGAATTGCGCACTTTCTGGAGGGTCCAGAAAGCTTGCTTTCCTGCCCCCCACTGCTCCAATCAGGGCCTTAAAGCCCCTCTTAACACAAGGTAGCTTGTCACAATAGGGATGAGCAGCTTCCTTTTTCTTCACACGCTGAAGAAAGAGGAAGTAAAGAAAGACCACCTGGCCCATTGAAGTGGGCATTTTTATCGTGATGCTCTCTCTGCCCACTGCAGGAAATGGCAGCGCATTTTGCTGTAGGAGGAAAAACTGGATTTTCCAGGGTCCTTTTTTTTAATGGGAAAATGGCCACAAGGAGTGGAAGGTGCATGGAAGGCAGACGGTGTTGTGAAAAGGACCCGCAAAAATCCATGAGTTCCCAGTAACAAGTGTGCTATAAAATACTCATCTGATGATCCTCTGAAGCTTCCAGATGCTCATCAAGGGTAGCCCCACATAGAATGCATTGGAAGACAAGGTGTCCCCTTAACATCCTTGCACCTTTTCTTTAAAAAAATAAAAATAAAATAAAAATAAAATAAAGATCATTCCTAATCTCCAGTTCTCTTGACTTCCTTGTCTGAGCCATCAATCACCGTATTATTTTTTTGACTTGATAATCTCATAAAGGGGAATGAAGATGGGAATATTGTTACAGTTCTTCCGTGGTTTGGGATGTGTCACCTCCCAGATTTGTTATTCTGATGCCTTTGGATGTTTTCATGGACTCTGGTGGAAAAGTTTTAGTCAAAAGTTATACCTGCCAGGGCCTTTAGAACAGTAGCTGCACCTTTTCATGCCATCTGGGATAGCAAAAGATGTATGAGTTCCTAAACAAAGAAAATGGACCATTTAATGAACCTGAATGGTTGTTGTTCTTCAAAGGATGACACTTGAACCACCATTCCAAGGGCAAAGCCATTGAGCTATGAGCCAGAACTTTACAGCAGTATAATGGAGAATATAACAAGAGAAATAATTTCAACACACACAAAAGGATAGAGGATTTTGTGCAATTTCTGGATCTCCGAAAATGAACCTTTATGGAAGCACACCCAACACCTGTGTTTAATTCATGAGTTTCTGATATCATTTCAAATAGATAAGGAAGCTATTGTGCCAATGTGTATGGATGTAATAAAGGGTATCACTTTATGTCTGTTATAATGTTTGAGAGAAAACAAGGCGATGGTCCTTAAAAAGTGTTGCTTGGCTTTTACCAGTGTGAGAATTGTACAGATAACATCTAAAAACTCTCAATCAAACCTGATTACCTAAAGCTGAAATTGTTCTGTAATGTGTAAGAATTCATTGTGTGTGTGTGTGTGTTTAGTAAAGTGTTTGAATTGTGTCATATCTCTTGTAGGGATCGGTGAAGATTTTATTTCAGTTTGTTTTTTATAAGAATGTGTCAAAATGTTACAATTTTTCTTCATATTCACAACAGAAAGAGCTTGAGTTTTAACACATTCAGCCGTGAGAGAAACTGAAATTGCAGATCTGTCCTTCTAGGCTTTGAGTACTTCGCTTTTAAAAAGTCTGGGTTTGAATGCATTGTCGTGTAAAAGATGAAGCACAATCGTTCTCTGTTGCTCCAGAGGGAAGAACTAGAAGCAAACGGGCACAGAAGGCAAACAAGCAGATTTCAATTGAATGTTAGGTAGGGCGACCATATGAAAAGGAGGACAGGGCTCCTGTACCTTTAACAGATGCATTGAAAAGTGAATTTCAGCAGGTGTCATTTGTATATATGGAGAACCTGGTGAAATTCCCTCTTCATCACAACAGTTAAAGCTGCAGGAGCTAAACTAGAGTGACCAGATTTAAAAGAGATAAACTTTAACTGGTGTGATGAAGAGGAAATTTCATCAGGTTCTCCATATATACAAATGACACTGCGACGGCACCGACCTCACACAGAAGGCCTTGCCTAGCACACCCTTCTCAAGCCAAGCGCCACCTCTTGAAAAGCCTGAGGAAAGGGTAAAAACAACACAACCTTTCCCATATATGTGAGGGAACAAGGTTAAGGGTTTTGGAAAATGGGTTCTATTGTTGAGGTACTGAACTGCAGGTGTATTGTTAGATGTTTTTACACAGTGTAATATAGCAGGTAATAAATCCGAGCGGACACGTGGTTTGTGGTAACAGAACACAAAGTAAAGTTTATTGTAGGGGTGTGCACGGACCCCCCGCTCCGCCCTGCGGGCCGATCCAAAAATTTTGGGTCGGCCCGCTCCGCTCCGCTCCACCCATACTCCGCTCCTCTTTGCCGCGGAGCTCCGGCTCCGAATCGGAGCTCCGCAGTGGAGGGGAGTGGCGCCAGGTAAGGCCGGCAGAGGAGGGCGGGAGGTTTACCGGGCCCTGCTGCCATTGCTGCCCGTGCGGCGACGGCGGCAGAGCCCGATAAGGGACCAAGGGAGAGGGGGGCCTTACTTGCCTCCGTCCGCGGTCCATTGGCGTCTTCAATTGAGCCCGCGGTTCAACCAGGAAGTCTGGGCCGCAAGCGGCCCAGACTTCCTGGTTGAACCGCGGGCTCAATTGAAGACGCCGATGGACCGCAGACGGAGGCAGGTAAGGGAGAGGAGGGCAGGGGGGTTTACCGGGCCCTGCCGCTGTCACCGCATGGGTGACAGCGACAGCGGCAGGGCCCGGTAAACCCCACTTACCTTTCCGGCGGAGCTCCGGATCGAGGTGAAGGATCCGCCTCCACCTCGATCCTCTTCGCCACGCTCCGCCGGACCCCCAATCCTCTTCACCTCCGCCTTAAGGGCAGGCGTAGCCCCCCGCTCCGCTTCTAATTCACCGATCCGATTAGAAGTGGAGCACATCCCTAGTTTATTGAAATTTAACAGATCTTTGGTATTTCAATTTGGATCAAACCTGCTTATTTTTATACTTAAGACAACAATCCCAAGTCCCTTAAAATTCTATCTTTCATCACCAAGTGGATGAAACTACTGTGGAATAAGATCAACTCTCTGGGCTTCTGTCCTGAGTCTCTATTAATGATGGAAGCAAAACAGGCCAAGGGCCTTTTGTCTCAAAGGGTAAGAGACTGTGATACACAAGTTCTAAGATCTGCAGCAGATAGAACCTGCTCCCCTCTGTTCTTAGGTAGTAACCCAAGATTCGGAATGGCAGAAGAAAAATATTTTTCAATGCTTAGTATACCCAAATATTGGCGCGCACTAAATCTGGCAAGATTTAATGTTCTGCCATCTACTCTGTTGCAGGGGAGGTTTCACAGAATTACTTTTCGTGATCGCTTGTGTCCATGTGGAAGCAATGAAATAAAATCGGTTGTCCACGTTTTACCCTGTTGTTGTTTTGATACAAAGATTAGAGAGAAATTATTATTTGACATCAGTTTAGAAATTAATGCACTGCTTCATTGCTTCAGGGCCACAGAGGACAGAGACACAATTAAGGCATTTGCAAAATTCTTTTTGAATGCTCTGAGAATAAGGTCTCTCCAGGATTGATTCTGCTGCATACTTTTCAAATCTGTATGTAATTTTGCCCTACTCTCGTGCATGTGTAAAGTCTGGTCAGTGACCGTAATAAAGTTGTTGATGAAAATTCTAACTCTTCTCACTCCTCACACAAAACACTCTCACGAAGCACAAGCCAGAGTAAAACTCCCAGACTAAAACCAAACCTCAAACTAACTCTCACAGTCCCCTCAGCCAACCTATTTATACTCCTCCCTCCCCCTTTCTTACAGCATCACTAGCCACACCCACTCAGTCAAACATTCCGCACTCGTTAGACATACAATCCAGACATGCCTAAGGGACAGAAAGGTGGGTATCGCCACAGACACCTGCTGAAATTCCCTTTTCAATACAACTGTTAAAGATACAGGAGCCTTGTTCTCCTTTTCATATGGTCACCCTATGTTAGGGGCACCTTCCCAATGCTTAGAAGAACAGTGGAACAGAGAGCCTTTAGAAATTTATTTATTTATTTACAATATTTATATTTCCACTCCCCATCTAAAAGATTTTGGAGTGGTGAGCAACAAATAGAATAAAAGAATAAAAACATATTTAAAATTACATTTTAAAAGAACAAAGTTCTGATAAAATCCAAGTTCTAACAAAACCGCAGCTGGTTATTCGTGGAAAGCTTCCTGAAACAATGTTCAGGAGGTGCCAGAGGCAACACAATGTTGGCACCTGCCTGACTTCCATTAGCAGGGAATTCCATAGGAAGGGGGCTACCACACTGAAGGCTCTTCTCCTGGTGGACTCCGTTCAGACCATAGGTTCATGTGGAACCACCAGGAACATTCCCTCAGATGACCTCAGTGACCAGGCAGGTTTGTAAGGGAGAAGGCGCTCTCTCAGGTATCCTGGTCCTAAGTTGTTTAGGGCTTCGTATACTATACTAGAACCTCAGTGTAATGGTGGGGTTTTTTTTTGGAGGCTGGAAGGCTATCTGTCCAGATGCATGATCCTGTGTTGAACAGGGCGTTGGGAGTTGGAACAGATGGTCTCCAAGATTCCTTCCAAATCTATGGTTTTTCTGATATTATGGAGTGCCCTAGATTTTTTGCCTGAGGAAAGGTATGCACATTTGGTTCAGGTGAACCCATAATATAATTAATAAGCTCAGTTGAAAATTCTGGTGAGTTGTTGTTGTTGCTGCTACTGGCCGTGGTATGGCTGTGGTAGCCCCCTTTTCAGTGGGAGATGGATTTCATTGGTGACCTTGCAAAAGGCTGAAATATGAGTTGCACACATGGAGATAATTGGCCAATTCTAAATAAGGTGAATCCAGAAGTCCAGTTTTCTTTTTAATCAGGGCTTCCATTTTATCTCAGCCTAGCTAGTAATGAATGTGAATTGGCATATGGTGCACTTTTGCAAAGGTGATTTCAAACAGCTTTCAAATGTAATTGATGTAAGAAAGTTCCATCGCTGGGATCATACCCAGGTATTTTTGACAGCTCTATCCATCATGTAAAGGTTGGAAGGTAGGAAACAGCATTAAGGAAGAATGAGAACCTCGAAATAAAACAATCATCTCTTCACAACTTTGTTAGAAAAAATTGGGCAAAAGCCAGGATTGGAAATTGGAGAGATGGAAATTAATGGGAGAGATTGATATGGGTTGTAAATCAAATGCACTTACAAACCATCCAGCTTGTCAAGGAAGAGGAATGAATTGTGATTGACAAGGGGAAGATATTTATTTGGCAAGATCAAGATTTCAGAAGGGGTCTGTGGAAAGGATTTTGGGGACATAATAGAAGTGGTTTACCGAAAGTACAAAACTCCCCAAGCTCAAGAGGCAATAAAAATAGAACTGTGCAGATGTGAGTGGTGTGTGACACACACACACACACACACACACACACACACACACACACACACACACAGGCCTTTGCTAGACCTGTTGGAAAAACCAGGGGAGACCTCGCATTATGAATAACGCGAGATCTCGCCCTTATTCACACGTGAGCCGCAACGAGCTCTGGAGGAGAGCCGTTGCGGCCGCCATTTTTTAAAAACTTTTAAAGCAGCAGCAGCAGCGCAGGAGCCAGGAAAGGTAAGTGGGGTGGTTTTTTTTAAAAAAAATCTCCTTCCCCCCGTCCGCTATCTCCCCGCCCCGGCCCTGTTCTCCTTCCCCCCCATCCGCCATGTCCAATGCCCCCCTGCCTGATCGCCTCCCCCGCCCGCCCAATCACCCGCCTGCCATGTCCGCCCAATCGCCTGCCTGTCCGATCACCCGCCCGCCATGTCCGATGCCCCCTCTGCCCCCCAGCCGTGATCTCCCCACCCTGGCTCTACTCTTCCCCCCATCTCACCCTCTGGGTCCGCTCTTCTCCCCCTGGCCCCCATCTCCCCCCCGCAATTCCCCCCCAAGCCCTAGGAGCGCTGTGCCCAGTATGCGGCTTCTCCTGGCTACTCACGAGTAAGCCGCATAGCCGGGAAAAGCCACGAAACCGGCTAGACCTTCTGCAGCTGCGGGCTCAGCCCGGGGCTGCGGAAATACCGGTCCACAACCAGTGCCGGTTATCCTGGTCCAAGAGAGGGTTTAGCCTGGGCTGACCCTGGGATCCCCTGTGCGTCATCTGGACGTACAGGGGTGAGCCTGGGTATCAGCCCGGGCTATTATTATTATTATTATTATTATTATTATTATTATTATTATTATTATTAATTTATTTATTTATATAGCACCATCAATGTACATGGTGCTGTACAGCGTAAAACAGTAAATAGCAAGACCCTGCCGCGTAGGCTTACATTCTACTAAAATCGTAGTAAAGCAATAAGGAGGGGAAGGGAATGCAAACAGGCACTGGGTAGGGTAAACAGGCACAGGGTAGGGTAAAACTAACAGTATAAAGTCCGAGCAACATCAAGTTTTAAAAGCTTTAGGAAAAAGAAAAGTTTTTAGCTGAGCTTTAAAAGTTGTGATTGAGCTTGTAGATCTCAAATGTTCTGGAAGAGTGTTTCAGGCGTAAGGGGCAGCAGAAGAGAAGGGACGAAGCCGAGCAAGGGAAGTAGAGACCCTTGGGCAGGCGAGAAACATGGCATCAGAGGAGCGAAGAGCACGAGCGGGGCAATAGTGTGAGATGAGAGAGGAGAGATAGGAAGGAGCTAGACCGTGGAAAGCTTTGAAGGTCAACAGGAGAAGTTTATATTGGATTCTGAAGTGAATTGGAAGCCAATGAAGAGATTTCAGAAGTGGAGTGACATGGTCAGAGAGGCGAGCCAAGAAGATGATCTTAGCGGCAGAGTGGTGGACAGAGACCAACGGACTGATGTGAGAAGAAGGAAGGCCAGAGAGAAGAAGGTTGCAGTAGTCCAACCGAGAAATAACCAGTGCATGAACAAGCATCTTGGCAGAAGAGACAGACAAAAATGATCGAATCCTGGCAATATTATACAGGAAAAAACGACAGGATTTAGCTACTGCCTCAATATGAGGAATAAAGGAGAGCGAGGAGTCAAATATAAAGCCAAGACTACGAGCTTCCTTGACCGGAGTAAGCGTAACATCATTGACAGTAAGAGAGAATGAGAGATGAGAAGAAGGTTTGGGAGGAAAAACAAGCAATTCAGTCTTTGCCATATTAAGTTTCAAACGACGATGAAGCAGCCAGGCTGAGATATCTGAGAGGCATGCTGAGATACGATCGTGAACATCAGGAGAAAGATCCGGAGATGAAAGATATAATTGTGTATCATCGGCATACAGATGATATTGGAGGCCATGAGATTGAATAAGCTTACCCAAGGGCAACATGTATAAAGAAAACAACAACGGGCTAAACCCTCGTCTAGCAACAGCTAGAGAGAGAGAGAGAGAGAGAGACAGACAGACAGAAAGAGAATCGAATTGCCCCTGTTGTTCCTACGCTGTCATCCATGTATTCTAGTTTCCATTTGCACAGGGCCTACACATGTACACCTCAGTTGCTCATGCACTTCCTAAGCAAGATCCCTATGCTGCAGAAAAGGAAGGGTACAGATGATGCCTAGGGTACCTAATCAAAATTGGATGTCAGGGTCCCTTCTATGTTGTGGACCCCCTGTGCAACTCCATAAATAACTCTGCCTCCTTGAGAGTCCCACCTTCCTTATTTTTATCCTTTTATTCCCAGTAATGTGGGGTTTAAGCTAAAGATGTGAGGAGATTGACACACCAGACACTTGAGGTTTAATATATCAGTTTACTAATTTATTAAAATGAGCAAATTACAATAAAAAGTATTTAGTCAATAGAGCTGAGTGATACAAAAGGCATAAAAAGAAAATAAAAGTTGCAAAAATGGAAGTTCTTTTACCCTAAGCTTCACCTAAGGCATGTCTCCACCATGCCTTATCCCGGGGATCACCCCCGGGATCATCTCTGTGCATCCAAGTAATGCACAGGGGATCCCAGGGGCAGGGAGGGATGATCCCTGCATTTCCCTGGGATAACTGGGACAGCTTTAATCCTGACTTTTCCTGCAGTTTCGGGATTGTCCTGAGACCGCGGGAGGTGTGGGTGGCTGTCCTGGTTTTGTCTCAGCTCCTCACAAGTAAACACGAGAAGCCAGGGACTGGGCACAGGGCACGGAGCTCCTCCGGCGCTCCATGCCCATGGGGGGTGGGGAAGAGAGTAGGATGTTTTTTTTTAACCTTTTTATTTTCGCTGGAGTGCTCATGCGCGCCAGCTCTTCTTTCTTAAAAAAAAAAGAAAAGAAAAAAGGCCACCGTGATGGGTGCAATGCCCGGGATGTCGTACGGCTGCGTGTGGACTGAGGGGGAGGATCTTGCGATCAGAAAATTGCAAGATCCTCCCTTCTGTCCCAGAACGCTAGGAGGTCTAGACATACCCCTAGACCCCTTCAGGCTGCTTCTTTCTGCTTCTTCCTTATGCCCTGGTCTTTTCCTGCTCTGTTTCTTTGGCTGGCTCTCTCCTTTTCTTATGCCCTCTTCCCCCCAAAACAAAAAAGTATTGTTCCAACTTTGAAGAAATGAAACTCAACTGGAGAAATGAAACTGAAGGGAATGAATCTTAACTGGAGCAATCAAACTACTCCTCTCAGGGATATCCCTTCCCAACAGAAAACTCGAAGCCTGACTCTATGACCTTGCCTCTGTAGGCTTCAAACCTTCACTTCCTGCAAAAGATACTTTTGCTTTTCTGCCTCACTCTTACTTCACTTTAGAAATTCTTTTGGTGTTTTTGAGCTTACCTTATTGTTCTTCCTAGTACACATCTATTGCTTTATTGCTCTGGCTGCCCATGCCCCCTGATTTGAAACAGCCCCATGGGAGGAGTTGCCTCATGAGGTTTTCCCCTGGGTTTTAACTGAAGTGTGGGAAGTTTGGGAGGCTACCTGCAAACAATGGAGATATGGGGCTCATCTACACCAAGCAGGATATTCCATTATGAAAGTGATATGAAAACGGTATATAAAAGGCAGGAGCCACACTACTGCTTTATCGTGGTACTGAAGTGAACCGACAACTGTTGGGGCCCACAACACATCTACACCAAGCAGGATATTGCACTATGAAAGTGGTATGAAAGCGGTATATGGTACCGTATTTCTTTGATTCTAAGATGTCCTTTTTTCCCAAATAAACATCTCTAAAAATGGGGTGCGTCTTAGAATCGATGGCGTCTTAGAATTGAAGAAATACGGTATGTGTCAATGGGTCCCAACAGTTGTCAGTGCACTTCAATATCGCTGCAAAGCAATAGTGTGGCTCCTGCCTTTTATATACTGCTTTCATAGTGGAATATCCTGCCTGGTGTAGATGAGCCTATGGTTGTACAATGAAAGACAGGACACTCTAAAATCTCCATGGCCACCTCATAAGCAAGGTAAATGCAAGAACCTTGCTTCACCACATACCCATGAGAATTTCACTGACATTTTCCTTCCCTTTGATTTATTTTTTCATTGAAAGCTTTCTATCAAAGGGAATGAGAATGGTTGAAAACATGGAGAATATTTTTTTTTGACCCAACATTAATTGATGCATTGGGGCATCTGGATGTACATTCTCGTCCTCACTGTGATATGCAGCTGGGTCCCATTGAACCGGCTGGATATATCTTTTGATGGGGATTTTGCATTTGATGGCAGGTTGTGTTTAGTTGTTGAGTTTGCTTAAAAAAGAACTGGAGCAGGGCTGATGTCCCCTGAAAGAGCCGTTCTGGTGTGTTCTTATTGTGAATCACAGTGTGGGTTGGTGGAACGGAATAAAGTTTTCAGAAATCAAAGTCTGCCAAAGAACTTCCGTTTTGCACAATTAATCCAATGACTCAGTGAATTCCAGAGTTTAAAATAAAATATTTCCCAACACTGATGCTTCATGGGGTGACTTTATGCCCCACTGTTTTTACATCCTTGTTGATATCCCTAAATACTCCAACATCTGTTACCCAAAAGAAGTCTGATATCTATTTTAATGCAATGGTTGCTTTCAGCTTGGCAGTTTTATTTTGTTCTCAACTATGGCTGAAATTGAATGGGCTAAATTAAAAATATAAGAACATAAAAAAGTTCTACTAGATTTATTTATTTATTTATTTATTACATTTCTATACCGCCCAATAGCTGAAGCTCTCTGGGCGGTTCACAAAAATTAAAACCATGAAGAACATAATAAAACAACCAACAATCTAAAAACACAAATACAAAATACAGTATAAAAAGCACAACCAGGATAAAACCAGTACCACTATAGAGCAACAGTGTGGCTCCTGCCTTTTATATACTGCTTTCATACCACTTTCATAGTGCAATATCCTGCTTGGTGTAGATGAGGCCTTCTTCTCTCCTGTCTTAGGGTTTTGGGGTTTTCTGCACTGCCATCACAAGTATCAGCAGTAAATCTTGACAGCTGCCTAAGCATGATGGGTGCTGTTTCTGGTCTTAGGGAGAGGACAGAAGAGTGATAGATAGATTAGGGGATTGAACCATTTTCAGACCAAAAGTCAAATTCCACTTTGAAGGTTCTCCTCAGGACCGCATTCCATTGGTGGGCAGGGCTGAAGGCAAAAGCTAGACCTACCGTTAATTCCATGGTGGAGGAGGGAGGATCCCATGATCTGATTATCGCAAGATCCCTCCTCCGTTTACACGTGAGGTGCAACGACCTCAGAAGGAGAGGCGTCACGCCCACCATTTTAATTTTTTAAAAAAAGCAACAGGAACGCACGAGCACTCGAGTGCTGAAAGGTAAGTTTTCTTTAAAAATAATTTAATTTCCCCACTCCCCCCATCCTACCCCAATGGGCGCAGCTCCCAGCTTGAGCAGAGCCGGGTCAACCTGCGGCAATGGGCCACACGTTCCGTGGTCTTGGGCTCAGCCCAAGACCGTGGAAAAACCGGGCCCAAACTGGGCTCTATCCCGGTGCAAGGGTGGGATCATCCCTCCCTGATCCCAGGATCCCCTGTGCGTCATGTGGTGTGTCTACTTACATAGTCCTGTCTACTTAAGGCCCATATATTCCTCAGATTTATAGCATTTTAAACATTTCCTTTTAAGCTTTGAAATTGTCCTAAATTTACCTCAGAATGGTGGATGCCAGCATCGTTCCGTTGAATTCATAGCTAGTAGTTTTAATTAGAACAGCCCATCATGGAGCAGATTTTTTATTGTTAAAACCAAGCAGTTTCTTTCTTTCTTCTTCTTTTTAAAGTAACTCTTCGTTCCAATTATTCTCAGAAGGCTTGATATGTTTTCCAAGATTCTAGGACTCATGAAACTTCAATGGAATGCCTAAACCTAGCACCTTTTGCTATTAATAACACCTGACAGGCCTATTGTGTTTCAATGTGTGGGCCAAAATACACATAACAGATGTTTGATTTGACAGCATTCTACAGAGACTTGTATTGAAAGTGTAAACAAAGCAAACTCCCCCCCCCTGCAAGAAAAGACAAAAGGGGAGCTCTAGGTGGAAGCATATTAATAAATCAGAACACAGATTTTGTGTATTTTTACAAAAGCTGATCACATTTATGCATTCTGCAAACAAGCAGAGATAATAAGCAAACTATAAAGCACAAGAATTACCAGGAAAATGCATGCTAAGGTCTAATCTATAAAAATGTAGCTGTTCATTGCCTCATTAGCACACATTCACCAAGAATGCCTGGAATATTTTGAACCATTGTTTTATTGTCTATTTTCTTCTACTCAGTGAAAACAAATAAAAGACTGAAGTTTCTTTTGGAAATTGTTGGGTTGGTGGAATTCTCTTTTGAAAAAGCAATTTATTTTTATTTTATTGGTCAACGTGAGCTAATGGTTTGCTTCTAGAACGCAGTGATTCTGTTTCTTTTATCAACTCACAAGATAATAAAGATAATCAAGTTGTATTGAACTCACATATGAGTTTGTGTGTGTTTGTGTATGTCTGTGTTTTTGTGTGTGTTCCTGAGGCAGATTGCAGAGAGACTGAAATACAGTAGGGATTGGGAGAAATTAGTTTGGTTCACATTGTAATGCAAACATACCCAAATTTGCACTTTTGAAATGTGGATCGAAACTCCATTATAATTCAAAATCCATACTTCTTCGAATTTTGCAATGATGTTCTCCATCAGAGCATGCATACAGACATACATATATTAGGGAAAGTGCATGGAAAAAATGAGTAGACAGTATGTTAGTAAAAATTATGTTCTCATAACTAACTGTGGGCAGGATCCAACTGTGTCATTCCATTAGTTGAAATGCTATTGCGCTAGCAGAAACTAGGTTCTTAACAGAGAATCCCACTAAACATACATTTGTGCAAGCGATGGGGTATTATGCATATACAACCAGTTGCACATTATGCTTGCACAATTGGTGGAGCATTGCACTCACACAAGCAGTTGTGCAACATATAAGGCATAGTTATAATGCTCAACTACTTGCACAATGGAAAGATTTGTTGGAATTCCGCCAGCACTGTTTGAGTTTCTAGAATGACACCATTGAATACCGCCCTAACTAAGTAAATCTAAACAATTTAAAAACAAGCCAGTTAAAACACCAGAGAGTAAAACAGAACACAGTGAAATACAATACAGTTCAAAGATGAAGCAGTAGCAAAATTTAAATGCACCTAGTCGCCTGACCCTGGCAAAAGGACTACAGAAGATACAGTGCCTAGGAGGAAAATATTGATTTCTCCATTCATTTCTTTGAAGTTCTGGCTGGAAATGTAACAGCCCTACTTAGGGAGGGAAGCTCACTGCCACTGTGTGGGAGAGCAACCTTGAATTGCCAAATCCAATATCTTCTAATCATGTAAACCAGCCCAGAGTATGGCACACACCCTATGCAGCTAGTAGTCTCAACACCACAAGCAAGCATTTGAATATATATAGTTAGAATTTGCTTGGGTTCTGCAGGTGTGACTCACAGGGGAAGCTGTTAGTCTGATGAAAATCAGACTCTACAGCTACAAATTAAACATTAATTTTATCGATGCTCTGGGGGGTGGTTCTTTTTACTGAGTGACTGGCAACCTTGTTTCTTTTTTCTTTTTTGGTCATTAGCATTTGCAGTAGGCTTACTGCAGTATCTTGGTTTTAAAAAAAACCCAAAGGTACAGGTATTTTGCTTCTACTGTTGGTGGTTGGCGGAGGCTGCATCTCCCCTTTCGAGATTTAACAAACAGGAAATAGCTAAGCCTGCCTGAGCTGCCTGGATTGCTTTTGTCTACAAAGAATCCAAAGACCCATGTTCCTTGTGTCATTTCTGTCTTGTCTAAAACAAGAAGGCTTAGCTATGGACAAATCTGTCAATTTCCACTTCTTTCAGTTTCCATTTTTTTCAATCTTAAGTTTGTTTTGTCCTGTTCCCCCAACACTTTAAATTTTTTTTAAAGTCTCCATGAAAATGCACATGCAGTTTTGTGCACATTTCTCCTCATATAGGCATTTCTCTGTGTAGTTTTGCCTGGTATAAGCCACTTCTGCAAGCAATTTCTCCAAATTCTTTGTATATTATTTTCATAAATATGAGCATCATCAGATGCTGTGGAGCTGTGAAATGGCACATGCGATTATGAGCTGTGCTGTGCGGGTCACAGTGGAATTTCCTGGGGCTGAGCTGGGCACTTGAGAAACCAGTTGAAGACTGGGACTGCTGGGGACTGCTGGCTTTCTTGTCAGCTCTCTGTCTCTTTAAAAAAACCCCACCCCTTTTGATTCTACAGAAGTGATCCAGGGAGTTACATAGGCAACACGGAAGAATGCTGAAATCCTGCCTCTCCAGGCGTCTCCTTTCAAGAAAGTTGGGGGACAGCAACTCGCCAACCCATCCTTACATACATTCCCAAGGTATTTCCCTTAGAGCCCCTTGTTCCACCCACATGTCAAGAGTTCTCCTGCAATTTCAGGACACCTCTTCTCGATGTAGATGATCTGGGCAACAGAAAGGAACCTTAGGCAGATGGAATAGACAATCAGCCTCTGGAACCGCATCTGCATTGATATACGACTGATCCACATCATAACTGAGCCTCACCAACTCATTCAACCCATGAATGAGTTGGCCTACAACAATGCTGTTCATGCGTCTATGCAGTGAAGCTCATTCTTCTCAAATAATGACTTCCACTCCCAGTATTTCCCCAATCCCTGCCCACATTCTATTGGATCAGCAGATGACCAATTCCTAGAAGAGTTGCACGTGTCCAGAAGGGCCATAGAGAAGAATGGGAACAAGCAGAATAGTCGTATAAAGCCCAGGCTGAAAAGAAGCAACCACCAGACCAACCCTGAAAAATCAGAGATAAAGTTTGGCTCTCAACCTAGTATCTCAAAATTGTTCATCCCTGTTGAAAGCTGGATCATCACATCCTGGGACTTTCCTCCATAATCCAGATCATCATTCCTGTGGCTTTCGATCTCCACCTTCCCAGTTCCTTCAACATTCATCCAGTGTTCCATCTTTCCTTATTGCCTTCACAACTGACTCAGACCCACATCAGTATCAAGCCCCACGCCTCCCATACAAATCGATAGAGAAGAAGAGTTTGAGATCCAGGATATTCTGGACTCCTGGGTACAGTGGACTGACTCCGATATTTGGTTGACTGCAAGGGTTATGGACTAGAAGCACAGTCATGTGAGCCTCCCTGTATGTCCAAGGAAATCAACACATCCAGAAAGTTCATGAATGATATCATCAAAGCCTGGATCAAGTCAATCCAGATGGGGTCTGCCTAGAAGGGAGTGCCTGGTCCCCTCCTTTTGAGGCTCAACAACACCCTGAGGATGACTCAGATTAAGATAGACTGCATGCAATTCCAGCTGGGAGGAATCCTGAGCACCCTTTATATCTGTTCTTCATCCACCAAGAACATGAGAACACGGAAATTGAAGCTGGCCCGTTAAAAACTGCAGTTAGTATGCAAACCGGCTGCAGCCATTGAAAGATCTGCCTCAGCCAGTTTTCTTAAGGCCCATCTTGACTGCAGGACTTCATCCAGTTCATGGGAACACCTCCATCCTCCCCCCTCAACTCTATGTCCAAGTGGCACAAAGACAGGTGCTTGGACTGGGAATCTGCTGAGCCTGCAACATGGGACGGAGAGGGGAAGTCAAGTGAGTATTGGAAAAAGGCCTTCTCACATCATACTCATTCTCCTCTGCACAAGGCTCCTCCAGCATTCTTCTGGCTTCTCTTGACTGCAGACCTTTTCCTGAAGAACAGCTCAGAGAGGAACGTCATCCAGTACTTCCTGATCGCCAAGGCCCTGCCCCACCTCGAGCGTGAGCTGATGTGGATGCTGCCTTGCTGAGAGTAAACCAGAAGAGACAGGGGTCACTGTGTGATGACCACTTCCTTGGGGCCTGGACTGGAGCTTCAGGGGAAGGATTCAAGGTGGACAGCGTCCTGATGGGGTGACGTGACCCCTCTGCAAACTCCTCATGCTCTTCTAGCTGAAGAGGAAGAGGCCGCATGAGGGGTTTGTAGACAGGTCACCTGACCTCATCGGGTGATCCCTCCCTCCAGAGTAGGACTTCTTGGCATGGGGTCAGGATGAGTTTGTTGAGGGGTCACATGACCCCCATCTGGTGATCCCGCCTTCCGGGGCAGGACTCCGGATGTGGGACTTGGGGGGTGGGATCGGACTTTATTTGGTCAGCGTGATCGCACAGGCCAATAGAAGGCCAGATCGGCACAGGGAGGGGCTAAGGGACGTGTTCCTCTCCTGGGCACATGTTTTCTCCAGAATTTGGGGGCCAGCCCCGGTTGCCCCGGAGATGCTTCCTTTTACTGGAGGTCTCTGGGGTTTTCCAGGTCATCTGGTCACCCTACACATGGCCCATTCAGGGAGCATTTTTATCATGCTGCTTTGCCTGCACACAGCAGGAAATGGTGGCACGTTCTGTTTCCAAAAAGAAGTCGGATGAAAACGGGTCCATTTTGTGATGGAGAAAAAGGCAAGAAGGAGCAGGAGGTGTGTGGGAGGCACGCGGGAGACAGACGCGTTGTCTAAAGGATGCACAGAAACTGTGAGTATGGAGTAGCGAGTGTGCGATAAAACACTCATCTAATGAACCTCTATATATAGTTTTGTGTGCGATTTCTCCTAACGTACACCTTTTGTATGCATTTTTTTTGTTAGGAGAACCACAATGGGAAATCCAAGAAGTACAAATACTGAGAGGTAACTGCATCTTAGGCTGCTTATTGGTTTGTGAATTGCGCATTAGGTAGGTCTACAGTAAAAGTGAACTGAATGAATCTCTTCCTCATCCTTAAGAAGCTGCCTGAGCCTCTTATTTCTTGAAGCTCATTGTTCTCCAAAGATGACTTGGAAACAGAATCGAACAGTAAGGTATCATGTTCAATGCTTGCTCATTCTTTCCTCTCAAAACAGAATGTTGAAGAATAATTGTTAGCTGCAGAATGTCACATCATTACAGAGCGAGAGAGTGAGAGGCATTCCATCTTTATGCTGCAGAACGACAACACATCAAAATATTTTCAGGAAGTGTGATGTTATCGCAGATCTAATGTGATCAGAGTCTGCCGCATTTGGAAAAAAAATGCCTTGAACCAGAACAAACAGCCGTTGGAAAGGTCAGCATCACTAACTACTGGAGTGTAACGGTAGATCTGCTAATACCTGTAATAAGTGAGCACTGTACTAACCCCAACTTGCTAGTTTAATAGCTGCAGCTCTCTCCGGTTTACTACATTCTCTTTATTGTCAGAGAGGGCTTAATCTGTAAAAGGACTCACCATGGCTTAACCCCAGAATAGCTTGCGGAGAAAAGGGACAAAGAATTCCCCCCCACTCCTTCCTCTGTCTTAAAGCTCAAGGTCACTCAGTGGAGATGACTGATTGGCAGTTAAGTGCAAGATGGATGAAAGAGAGTACTTAATACAATGCACAATTAACTCTTGGAATTCAGCATGCCAAGATGTGGTGATCATTGAGCTATTAGGTTAGATATCATTAAAATGGGGGATTATAGAAGATACGTGTTTCTATAAGTAGTGGCTTGGGTCGCAGTAAATATAGCATCCGTGGGCTCATCTACACCAAGCAGGGTATTCCTCTATGAAAGCTATATGAAAGCAGTATATAAATGTCAGGAGCCACACTACTGCTTTGTAGTGGTATTGAAGAGCACTGACAACTGTTGGGGCCTATGATACATACCATATACTGCTTTTATACCACTTTCATAGTGTTATATCCTGCTTGGTGTAGATGTGTCATGGGCTCCAACAGTTGTCGGTGCACTATACCACTATAAAGCAGTAGTGTAGATCCTGCAGTGCACTTCAATACTACTATAAAGCAGTAGTGTGGCTCCTGCCTTTTATATACTGCTTTCGTACCGCTTTCATAGTGGAATATCCTGCTTGGTGTAGATGAACCCTGTGTATAGGTTAAATACTTATCTGAATTCTTAGTGTCGGGGACAAAGAACATGGGCTGTTCTTTGTCCCCAACACTACATGTCCCGTTGTACATTCAGTTGTACTTGTGAGTTTCCAGTGGCACCTTGGCAGGGCCAGCCTTACCATTAGGCAGAGTGAAGCAGCTGTTTCAGGTGACAGATGCTTTTGGGGATGGGGGGAAGAGGTAGCAATTAGGGATGTTGGGAGGACCTGACTGGGTCCAGGAGTCTGGCAGACCCCCCCATCCCCCATTTACAGACCCAGTTGGGTGATCCCGGCATGAGCGTGGACCCTGCTTGAGACCCCGAGTGCCTGCTAGAGTGCTTGGCAGCCGCCATCCCATTGCATTAATGGTGGCTTCAGGTTGGCAGAGAGAGGCCTTAGCTAGACTTAAGGTTTATCCCGGGATCGTCCTGGGGTCATCCCTGTTCATGTAAATGACACACAGGATATCCTTGGAGCAGGCAGGGACGACCCCGGGACGATCCCTGGATAAACCTTAGGTCTAGCTAAGGCCAGAGAATGCTCACACATTGAACTATTAAAGAAAGGCATTGTACACCTAAAAAAAGATATTGTAGAGCAGGGAAAAGGGCAGGAAAGGGTAACTAAAACAAGCAATGGGCTGGAGCATCTCCCCTATGAGGGAAGGTTACATCAACTGGGATTGTTTAGCTTAGAAAAAAGGAGGGTGAGGGGAGACATGATAGAGGCATACAAAATTATGCATGGTGTGGAGAAAGTATAGAGAGACATCTCTCTCTCTCTCTCTCTCTCTCTCTCTCTCTCTCTCTCTCTCTCTCTCTCTCTCTCAATACTAGAACCCCAATAGGGTCATCCCACGAAGCTGACTGGTGGGAGATTCAGGACAGATAAAAGGAAGGACTTCATACAGTGCATAGTTAAACTATGGAACTCACTACCACAAGATGTAGTGATGACCACCAATTTGGATGGCTTTAAAAGGGGGTTGGATAAATTCCTGGAGGAGAAGGCTATCAATGGCTGTTAGTCCTGATGGCTAAATGCAGTCTTCGGTATCAGAGGCAGTAGGCCTGTATACGCTAGTTGCTGGGGAACATGGGTGGGAGGGTGCTGTTGCACCATGTCCTGCTTGTTCATCCCTGGCCGATGGCTGGTTGGCCACTGTGTAACAGAGTGCTGGACTAGATGGACCCTTGGTCTGATCCAGCATGGCTCATATTATGTTCTTGTGTCTTTTCCTTTTCTCTCCCCCCTAATCAATTTGCTTCATTTTTTTCAAAGTCTCTCCCCCAAAACTTGGTCCAATGTTGTTTTAAATCAGATTCTGAATATTCCCTGTGTCGTAAAGAGGGGGGGTGCACTTAGCTACAACTGCTAATTATGCGACTCTCATGCTTGCAGAAGGCTAAAGCAGCAGAGATACAGGTGAGCTAGAGGGCTGTCATTTCCCCCAAATTAAACATGGTTCATTAAACTAAAAGCATCTTTGTTTCGCCCTATAGTATAGTCCAGCGTTTCACCCTTTGTAAAACAAAATGCCCTGCATTTATCCATGGTGCTTGGGGAATCATGCTGTGGGTGCATAATACATTTGTGGATTATTTTCTTTGGGCATAGGTTGGTTTTTTATTGGTTTTTAATATTAAAAACTTGCAAAGCAGTTAACTTTTCAGCGTTAGATGCTTTGCCACTTTGATCTCACCTCTGCTCACAAACAAGCCTGCGAGGTGGGTCAGGTGGAGAGGTTACGGTAAGAACCTCTGCTGCTGGATTCGGAGACTTGTAAGCACTCTTTCAAAATCCTCGCACTCCTTTTCTTCCTGAGTAAGACTTTTCAAGTTCACCTGGCATTTCACATGAACCAGCGATCCCATTTAAACCCTTGTATGGCGCAGGAATTATTTCAGAGCAAACGGGCCCAGGATCAGGGCGTTAGGCGAATAAGCTGGAATTTGGATGCACATCTAGATAAAGTGAAGCATTGCAAAGTATATTGATTTAGGAGTTTGCCTGAGAGGTTTTGCTTCTGACTGTGGCCATGTCTACACCAGTGCGATCATTCGGGCTGGTCACAGCCAAGTCCCTGTGCATCCAAATGATGCACAGGGACTCCTGTGGTCAGGGGGAACAGGCACGGGTTTTCCCCAGGGATAAAGAAACCCTGGAAAACCCAATTCTTCCCATGGTCTCAGGACTGTCCTGAGACCGTGGGAGGTGTGAGTGCCCATCCCCCCGGTGCCACGCTTACCCGTGAGTAAGCGTGGCACCAGAAATGGGCATGGAACCACACTGCTCAGCTCCGTGCCCATTAGGGCAGGGGGTGGCAGCAATTTCACCACCCCTGGGATGGCAGGGAGGGGGTTTGGGGAGGCAGTGTCAGGATTTTTTTTTTTAAAAAAAATACTCAATTTTTTAATGTATTTTGAAGTCCTGCTGCTTCAAAGCAAGCAAGCAAACAAAAACAACAATGGCACCTGTGTTGTCCCTGTATGTGGTGCGGGCATGTAGACCCAGGGGTAGGATCTCGGAACCAGGAAATCCTGAGATCCTCCCCCCTCCCTCCCGGAAGGCTGGGAGTTGTAGGAAGTCAGCTTTTGCTGGTATGAGCCAAACATCTAAAGAGCTATTGGCCTACAAAGCCTCTCGTGACCCTGACTACATCATCTCAACCTAGTCAGACATGCTTGCTTCCATCTATTGATTGCAATTTGGTTTGTTGGCTGATGGTCCCTGGACATTCACTTTGGATGTAGCTTATGGTCTGGCACATGCCATTGTAGAAACACTGATCCCTGCTGTAAATACTTGGCCCCAATCCATCCTCATCCTAAGACCTAGAGCAGCCTTCCCTATGCTTTTGCCCTCCAGATATTTTGTATTCCAACTTCATGGGGCTCAGCCAGCATGGCCAATGGTTAAGGATGATGGGGTGTGTGGTTAACAATGTCTGGAGGATGTCAGGTTATGGAAGGCTGTGCTGGAGCATAACAGGCCAAAACGAAGCTCTGGGAATAGATAGATATACTGCAAACGCAGTGGGTGCCTGCAATCATCCCTCCATCGAATGCAGCTTTTTCATAGACAGCTGCCTTAATTATAGAACACAGGTCAATAAACTGTTGAGCAAGGATGTGTTGAACCACCATAAAATGATTCAGAGAGCTGGCAGCCAAGGTTGCCCCCTGCTCTGGGTTTTATTAACAGTGTGGGTGTTTGCAGTCTCACCCTTCTCCTTCCAGGTCAGTAAATCCTGATAAAGGGAGCCATTTACACATCCTACGATCTGTATTATCCGGAGCTATAAAAGTTTACAAATGAATGGGACACACTCTGACTGCTCAGCTTTCCTGTAGCCTTGCTGCTACATTTATCATATTTATTCCCCATCTCTCAGATAGGCAATGAGGTGTTGTGTGGCTTCATGAATGGAATTCACAATATTTAGATTAACCCCTGCAGCTGAGAGGCTATCACTGTTTGGGAAGATCAGGGAGGTCCTGTTTTCCTGTGCTGTCATGTTTCCGGCAGCTGCATGGATGTTACATGACAACCCTCTGTGGCAAGTATGCAAAGCAGGGGTGCGGGTCCTCGGGCCCGGGGCCCAGATCCTGCCCACTTGAGTTCCCAATACAGCCCTCTGGGTCAGGGATGTCAGAAGAATCCATTTGGAGGGTGGAGCTTGGTGGGTTTTCATTGGGTTGCCCCCTCTCCCCCGGGACTTCAGCCCATTTTCTGCTAATTGGCCCAACTCAGCCTACAACAAGTCAGGCTAGTTAATGTATTTTCCATGTTCTTCAATTTGCCCAAATGATGGCTGCAATTTGTACAAATTATGCAAACTTCGATTGCAATTTGTGTAAATTATGGAAATTTGTGCAAATCTGTATTTTGCAGCCTAACAACAACATCTGCAAAAAGTCCTGGAGTTCAGGGGAAAAACGTGGTTTGGCTCACAAATGCAAACTGAGCTGGGCAGGCTGCAGCAGTCCATCAAGCCCTAAAGGGGGCAGATTTCCAAGTCTGGGGTTCCCAATATGCCTATAAGGCTTTCCCCCTGGCCACCAATATTTGGGCGTTTCTCCAGCTTTTGTGCAGTGCCTCCCCCTGCCGTTTTAGAAGATTGAAATGCCTCTCCTAAGGTTTAGTTACTAGCAGTAGCTGACTATGTAAATGTGAAATATTCTCATGGCAAAAGTTATATTTATCTTTGACTTTATTGCTAAAATAGTTCATAATTTCAGAACCAATGTACATAGTTCCAACGAAGTACACTGGAAATCGTTATGACTCTGCTCATATTAAATGGTCTGATTAGGGGTTGGCCACACATAAAGCAGTCAGATTGGATGTTTTAAGGTAGCAGAAGGTAATATCTAACAAATGTTATCAGTTACAGCCCTTTATCTTATGATGTAATTAATATAGGAGTGAGGAAAGGACCCTAGCCTGACAAAGTCAGTCAGATGGGGTGGTCTAGAATTATATATGTTGTTCCCCAACAAATGCTGCTTGTTTCATCTACTGTATGTAACCTATGACATAATTATTGGCTCCAAAAAGGGGTTGGGGGGGGGCTGTCATCCCTAAATGCCCCAGCTATTGTGCACAAAACTGGCTATTTTGGAGATGCCATAATTTTCATAAGATGTTCAGATAGTCAGATCTTTTAAACCTTATGAAACAAGTTTTTTTTAACATGGGCTCTTGGACTATTAGAATTCCTTCTATCCAGTCTGTCTCTTCTAAACTCCACCCTCTACCTGAAGAATGTGCATTCTTAAAGGGCCAGTCCTCAGCCTTGAAAATGAGTATCTCTCCTTGTAACCTGGTATCTATTGGGCAGACATGGTAGAGTGCAGGTATTTGACTCTTCACATGATCTGGTCATGGGGGAAACCATAACCATGAGGATCCTGGCTGTTTTTACATGCTCAGTTTTCACTGACTGGTGGGACCTCAGGTTCAATGTCAGGAATCTGGTCCAATTCTTCAGGCAATGATTCAACAGCCTAAGATTAGCCAGCTCATCCTGTTCTAATTCTGAGCTCCAGCCAGGGCTCATCGCATCAGGTATGGATGGTGAAAACACTGGCTGGGTTCACCCAACACTCTAACCCACACTCAGTGGCTGAATGTGGGCTATTGTTAAACAATAGGGTTGTTGTTGAACCATGGGTTATTGTGTTGTCTGAGCGCAGCATGTTTTCCTCAGGGTGGCATGCAGTGTAGCTTGTTAAGTGCCCTGAGCAACCCAGCAACATACCATGGGCTTTCAAGGTGGCTTGTGCAAGAAAAATAAGCCACACTGCATGGTTAACAAGTCACCCTAAGAACGTAAGAAGAGCCATGCTGGATGAGACCAAGGGCCTTGCTAGACCTAAGTGAGAATCCGGGGGAGAGGAGGGGATTATCAATAATGTGAGATCTTGCCCTTATTCAGAAGTAGGGTTTTTTTTGGTTTTTTAAAATTCTCCTTTCCCCCCCATCTGCTATCTCCCCCCTGGCCCTGTTCTTCTTCCCCACCTGCCCACCCACCCACGATGTCCGATCTCCTGCCCGATGTCCCCCGCCCGCAATTCCCCACCTGATGTCCCCTGGGCTGCGATTCCGCCAATCTCCCCAGCCTCCGTTTCCTGCCCCCCCTGTCCCCACCATAACCCTGATGGCTGCTGCTTTTCCCGGCTACTCGGGAGTAAATCCGGTAGCCGGGAAAAGCGGTGGACCTGGCTACACGCCCGCGGTGTTGGCCTCAGCCCAACCTGAGGCTGGGACCGTGGGAAGAACCGCGCTACAATCGGTTCCCGTTAGCATGGTGCCAGGGCGGCTTGAGGCCTGGCTGAGGCTGGGATCGGGATCCCCTGTGCATCATCTGGATGCACAGGGACGAGCACGGGCCTCACACCGCGCTAACCCCTGGTCTAGCAAGGCCCCAAGGCTCCATCTAGTTCAGCATTCTGTTTTATTCAGTGTCCAATCACCTGTCGACTGGAAACCCAGAAGCAGATCACAAGTGCAACAGCACCTTTCCACCCATGTTCCCCAGCAACTGGTGTACACAGGCATACTGGAGGTAGCATATAGCCATCAGGACTAGTAACCATTGATAGCCTTTGCCTCAATGAATTTGCCTAACCCCATTTTAAAGCCTTTCAAATTGGTGGCCATTGCTACATCTTGTGGACGTGAATTCCATAGTTTAACTACGTGCTGTGTGAAGAAGTACTTCCTTTTTTCTACTTGCCCAATTTGCACCTATTCACACTTGCACTAATGTTCACTAATGCTAACATGCACTTGCACAAGTGGAATGAAATACTCATGAATTAGTGAACGAAAGAATGAATGACACCAGACAATCCACAAAACTCAGACGGAATGAAATTAACAAAATCCATACATCCCTAAGCAGAGAGAGTATCCTTCAGGAGTCTGGACTGGGCCCAGGGACATCAGCTGCTGACCCCTTCTGCAACAAATTAACTAGTACTTAACAAAGTTTTAAAGGAAAAAGAACAACACTTCGGTTCTAACCAGGAGGACCTTTCTGAGGGCTGTTCTTCCATATGGCTTTTTAAGAGCAGCTTTTCGTCGTCTCTAACCTTCACAAGAATGCATGTCTTTCTCATTCCCCCCATGGTTTGATTTATGGTGTTATCAAGTCATTGTGCTGTGTGTGCAGATTTTTTTGATGCAATGTTTGTTGTTTGTGTGCTTCATCTCCTGCTCCTTATAGGGCAATGCCAAGACGATGCTATGACACCGTACTCTTCATAAATGTATCCAGCTTAGGTTTAAAACCAATGAGGCTTATAATTAAAAAATAATAATATCTGGGATGTAAAATGAAGATGGTGAAAATATCTCACCAAGTTGCAACCCTCAAATCTTTTATCCAAAATTTGTTCTGTGGAATTTTAATGGGACTTTTTAGGAAATGGATCGGATGATCCAGATTTAGTCATGCTTAGAAAAAAAAAAACCCTATTGATTTCAATAAGTCTACTGTAAGCATGACTAAGTCAGGATCCAACTCAATATCCAACTCTAAAGGCTTTCACACTTGTGAGTTTTTTGGAGGTAAACGGCTCAGCTGGTCACTATTAGAAGAAACAGGATACTGTGCTGGATGGACCTGTGGTCTACACCAACAAGATTCTTCAATGGTCATGAAGATGGTGGGAAAAGACACAAGAAAATAATTGATATATGCAAAACATTCATTGGTATTAATATGGGTACTGGTAGGTAATGTACAGTAAGTCACATAAATTGTCCAATAGCCAAACTTTTAAATAGGGATAGGAAACTCTTTTTAATCTGGGAAGCATGCTGCCCATAACAACTGGGCTGGTAGGTCACAATAAAAAGTTCACCCCACCTACTGTAGAAACATAGGCCGTTTCTACACCTGCCTTTTTTCTGAGGATCGTCTCCGGATCATCCCTGTGCATCCAAATGACACACAGGGGATCCTGGGAGCAGGCAGGGATGATCCCTCCATTTGCCTGGGATAACCCTTAGGTGTAGAAAGGGCCATAGGAAGATGCCTTCTGCTGAGTCAGACCATTGGTCCACCTAATCAGTATTGTTGATGTTGACTGCAGCCATTCTCAAGGTTTTTGGACAGGAGTTTTTCCAAGCCCTATCTGGAGTTGTCAGGGATTTCACCAGGAACTTCTCCATGCAAACAAATCCTCTATCACTGCGCCTCACTGATCACTCATTCTCTTACCTCTGCTTTAATTTGGGGTTCAGCTGAAACTCAGCTATTGGACTTCTCAGAGGATGACTGTGAGCTGGGACTGCTGATCCAAGAGATATTACAACTCCTGTGTCTGCCAATACTATTTTAACATTATTTATTAGCCTTTTATGAGGTAATTTAGACATATGTGAGACCACCTCTCGGTTGGGATAAAGCTCAGCTTTCCCCTTAGGTTGCAGTGGAATTGTTGTTGAGGACTACAGATTGCACAATGAAGGGATGAAGGTTGTAGCTGAATGTTCTCTTGCTCACACAAGTGATGGAAAGGTACAAGACCTTGCTTTTCTTGAAGGCTGCTATCTCCCCCTCCCTCTGTCCTGGAACAGACCCCTGTGTTGCAATTGTGCAATGAATTTCTATTGCTTTCTTTTTCCTTGAAGCTGTACAGCAAGTTCTGTAACTATGGCTCTTTTATGTTTAGGTAAAAATGTACTAAGAAGAAAGTACACTGAGTACCAAGAGAAGAAGAATGGGCTAATTTTACATCATAAATGCCCCCATTCACATTACGAGGCCTTATAAACAGTGTCTTCTCTCTGGAGGAAAACAGGGTCATCATGATCATAAGCATCTAGATAAATCATTAATACAGTATAATTTTCTGCGGTTTATAAAACCAAGAAATTTACATCTCATTTTAAATTCTGGGTGAGGAACCTAGTACTCAGCAGTACTAGTTTGTGAGAAAAAAGCTCTATGTTTCATTTTAAATTCTAGGTGAGGAACCTAATACTCAGCAGTACTAACTAGAGGTCATATTTTGTGCGCAGAAGGCTTCAGGTTTCATTTTAAATTCTAGGTAAGGAACCTAGAATCCTCTGAAGAAAGGGAGAATGTGGGAGGGAGGTACCCTCCCTCTCTCTCCCCCCCTCAAGAATCCATACATTTATGACATTATTCCCAATGAGAAGAAAATGCTGCTCTAACTGGGGCTAGGGACTAGGGCTTTGCAGAAAATGGCAGATTGCACACAAAATGGCCACTATGCTTCAGAATTCTGAATCCAAATCTTACACAGCCCTGCCTACAGGGCCGGTGCCAGGCTTTTTTGCTCCCTAGGCAAGGTGAGCTGCTTTCACCCCCCCACACCATATCCCCCCCCCACACGCTCCACGAGGCCCGCTCATCCCGGGGCCAGGGATGGGGCTTACCGTTGGCAGGCAGATGGCTGCCGGCGCCCCGATCCGGCCCGAGGCGAGCGAGCTGGGCAGCAGGAGCGCTACGCGTGGCGCCCGACT
Organism: Elgaria multicarinata webbii; assembly: GCF_023053635.1. Lineage (NCBI taxonomy): Eukaryota > Metazoa > Chordata > Lepidosauria > Squamata > Anguidae > Elgaria > Elgaria multicarinata. The sequence continues at coordinate 120,737,836 of NC_086175.1, read as the reverse complement.
CCTCTGGCCGCCCGGACGCGGCGGCGGAGTTTCATTGAGGGGTGTCGAGGCGGGCTGCTGCCCTTCGCCTCTGTCCTCCGGGTTGGAGTGGCAAGCGGGACGCAGGCCACATGGCTGGGTGGAGGGAAGGGAGGGCGGCAGGGGGGAGGGGAGGAGGGGGAGGCGGCGGCGGCGGCAATCACGCCGGGCGAAGGAGCCGCCGGCGCCGAGCAGGTAAGGCGGACTTTCACCCCTCTCCACCAGGCGGCTCCACGTGCTGATGTCCGGCACACGCTGGAACTCAGAACGTGGAGCCGCCTGCCCCTGCCCCCGCCCCCCAGTGTCCCAGGTTGGCTTCGGCTGCTGGGCGGGCACCCGGCTGAAGCCAAGCCAGGGACACTGGGGAGCAGGGCGAACGGGAGTGGGAGGGCGACTTTCGGGGGCGCCGAACTTGGCGCTCTAGGCGGTGGCCTAGGTGGCCTTAATGGAAGCACCGGCCCTGCCTGCCTAGTACTCAGCAGTACTAGAGAATATACTTTGTGTGCAAAAGGTTCCAGATTTAACCATGGGCATCTCCAGTTAAATGGGTCAGGTAGCAATTGATGAGAAAGGCCCCCAAAGAGCCACTGCCAGTCAAAATAGACAATATTGGGGTACATAGACCAATGATCTGAAGTGATATAAGGCATTTTCCTATGTTTGTAACTATGTACAAATGTAGCTGTTCTGTCATTCTTCCCTGTGAATGATTTATTCTCTGCGTCTATTTTGTTCATATCAATGCCACTAGCTAACAACAAGGTACTGAGCTGGCAGTACATGACAGTGGTTTTTTCCTCCTCCTAGCCATGTACTTCTTAGGTCACACATGACTTTGCAAATTTATTAAAATCAATGCTAAGCTCATTGGGGAGGAGGGATTCAGAGTGCTGTGTTTTGGGCTGAAAATCTTTTCTTTAGTGTAACTCGGCAGGTGCGTCAGAACAACACAACAATCCCCAGTGAAAATTAGATCAAATGTAAACCACAGAGAGAACAGTTTTAATTCTCTAGGGGCCTCAAAACATCTCATTTCATCTTCCCATAGTTTCTGTTCTCTGTAGACTAGCAGATGACAGGCTCGCAAATTAAGCCCCTTAGCAACTGAAGTTTACTGTTGTACTCCTGGCAAGGGTCCCATTAAAAGCATGGCTTCTTTTACAGTGCAGTCCTATGCATCTCTACTCAAACGTAAGCCTCACTTGAGTTCATGAGGCTTGCTCCCAGGTAACTTTATATAGGATTGCAGCCTTCGGGCACTCATTTCAATTAAAGCTTCCCTCTCCAAAGGGTATAAGAGCCATTCTTGAAATGTAGCTTAATGCATGTAGCTTAATGCATATTAAGATGGAAAGTGAATAAACATTAGCCCTGTACATGTGTTCTTTTCTCTCTCCAGTGAATAAAAATAATGGGAGGGAGAGCCAGGGTCTGAAGTGCTTCAAACTGGGGCTGAAGCACTTCGGAACACTTTGGACCTGGCTGATGGTGAGCCGCTGCCCTGTTTACTGAGCATGTCTTATTTACCTGGCCGTGACTTACCTGACCTATCCGCTCGTGCTCAGCAGCCACCTGTCCTCCATGCGAGGCACCATTTTTAAGGAAGATGGGGTTCCGTATTTACATGCGCTGTACATTGGATTACCATTGTACCTAGTTCGGAAACTTCAACTAGTTCAAAATATGGCAGCCAGGTTGGTCACCAGTATATCTAGGGGTGAGCATATTACCCCAACATTAAAATCACTCCACTGGCTGCCAATTAGTTTCTGGGCAAAGTACAAAGTGTTGGTCATTACCTTTAAAGCCCTAAATGGTTTGGGTCCAGGTTACCTGCGGGATCGCCTTCTCCCATACAGTCCGCCCCACACACTCAGGTCCTCTGGGGAGAATTTACTTCAGTCAGCCAAAACTAGGCTGACGTCAGTTTCCTGGAGGACCTTTTCTTTTGTCACCCCTGGATTGTGGAACGGCCTGCCGGAAGAGATTCGTAAAATTAACTCTCTCTGTGATTTTAAGGCAGCTTTGAAGACTTGCCTTTTCCAGCAGGCCTACCCAGATCAATGTAAAATCAAGAATTTTTAAGATGTGTTGATTCCTGTACTAAGTTGTTCCCCGCCTCGATCCAAAGGGAGAGGCGGGTAATAAAATAATAATAATAATAATAATAATAATAATAATAATAATAATAATAATAATAATAACTACATACATGTACCGTTATGCCCAACGGCGGTCGTAAAGGGCCATTTCTGGGAGAAGAGAGACTTGTGCACAACGACAGGTGGTCGGCAATTCCGGTGCTAGTCATTGTGCACAATGGCGCCCCAGCAGGAAGAAAGGAGATTTGCACAAAATGGCCAGGAGAAGCTGCATGTTCTGGTGGGGAGCCTGCAGCTCGGCTCGCAAGTGCGAGCTGAGTGACTCTGGGGAAAACTGTCGAGCACCAAGAGGGCCAGATTTCCCCATGCCAGATATCTCTATGCCTGTCGTGCTCCCCACTCTTGCAATGTTTTCGCATAACTATGCTGCCACTACCACTCTTCTGTGAACAGGTGTCTGGATCTAACCCATTTTGTGCATTACCTAAAGATTTGAAAAAAAAGGCTTTGAAAATATTTCTGAGGATTTCATGACTTCTCTTATTGATGGCAATAGTCTCTTACTCAAACTAGTTCTCCTGCTATGTAGTTGTCAGCTCCCGCTGCCTTGAAACACCAGCAACCAAATGCAGCAAACGCTTTTGTTACAGCAGGACACAAACCCAGGCAACCCCACAGATCAGAGTTCTTAATGAACCCATTCAAATAAACACAGATAATCCAGACCGGAGCAAGAAACAGGGTCTTAAAGTCCAGTGGTATGTTCTAACATAGGGTCCAAAGGCATGGAGATACAAGGTATGCATTGCTTCAGGGTTCAAGAGCAGGCTAAGCAAAGGAGTGTCTGGTACCAGTGACATACCCCAAACCTCTTTTCCCTTTGTGCCAGCTTTTATGAAGTGGTGGGGTGACTAGAGTGTTGGGGCCAGAACTTTTCCTTGGGAATTCTGTTTGTGCTCAGAAACACAGCTCACAATGCAGGTCTTACTTAGCAGAGTAAGTTTATTAGCTTCAGACTTCTTTACAGTTCCGTGTCATTGTGCAGAGTGACAAACGCTATACACATATACATATATACACAGTTTTTATATCTATATTACATACAGCTGTGATTAGGCTAACCCAGCCTCAAGGATCTTTGGTATATTCATATCATTAACACCATGATATCTTAGAGAATCCTGGCAAGGTTCCCAGTACAGCTTCTATCTCAAGGGAATTGCTCACAGATAGTCTTCCTCTGTTTAGCCTTGAGATAGCCACACACACAATTTTAATGACTACGCAAGCCTTTTACTTTCTTAAACTTAACATAGAGTTCCTCACTGGTCAACATAGCCCCATGGAAAATCTTAGCCTTAAGTTGAGAATTATGGGCACGTTTACACCAGCCCTATATCCCGGGGTAGTCCTTGGATTATCCCTGTGTGTCCACATGATGCACAGGGGATCCCGGGGGCAACCCTGGATGAGCAAGGACTTTCCTTGGGATATAGGGAACCAAGGAAAACCCAACTTCTCCGCAGTTCTTGGACCATTCTGCAAGGCACAGGCTGTGTGGCCACTGCTCCCGGGTCATCCCATCCTCCCCATGTGTATTGGGGCACTTGAAATGGGCATGGAGCTGCCCGGCGGGGTGGGTGGGGAATGGGGTCGTTTTATTTGTTTGCTTGTTACCTTCTGTGCTGGAGTGCAAGTGCGCTCCTCTCCGTTGTTGTTTTCAAAAATGCCGGCCGCAATGTCCTTCCGGGATGTCGCATGGCTGTCAAGATGCCCAGGGAGGATGATGGAGCTGGTAAATCTGCGATCCTCCCCCTCCTCTATGTCTAAATGGGTGTCATTCCTCTTGCCTTTTCAGCCAATGACATTGCCTAGGGGACAGCCTTTTCTTCGGCCAAGCCTGCTTCTTGGCTACTTACCAAAGAGTGTTTCTTAGGCTGTGGTGACTCAGGCAAATTTTCCAAGGCTATCTCTGGTTGTAGTTGAGAAGGAGTCACTGCCTCCTCCCAACAACAATCTTCTGTGAAGTCAGGCAGAGACGATTCTCAGTACACTGATATGCCATACCTTGACTAGGTCCCTAAATCAGATTCTTCTATCTCTGAATCAGAGTCTTCCTCTGAGATTGCAGTGTCAGGGGGAAGGCATGGCAGTAATTAAAGGGGGTGACTTTGAGACCATAGTAGGCTTTCTATGTTTTACTGGGTCACAGTAAGTGAGTAAATACAGTTTCAGCCACATAATTTATCTGGTCTGCTACATGGCTATCACAATCTAATACACTCAGTGGAAGGGGTTGATAAGCCAAAATTTACATGAAATGATCGTTTTCTGTCATATTCAGAAGAGGTAAAACCAGACACATCATTCTTTTATATTTAATTCTGACTTACTAGGGAATTGGAATTGCTTCTCTTTTTATTGGTTGGTAGGACTGCTCTTTTTATTGTAAATCTGCATATTTTAATCTGGCAAAGGCAAGAATAACCATGAAATTCTTTCAGATGCAGGACGGAACTGAATATTTTTCAGTTTTGAAAGTGTGTGTGAATGTATGTGTGTGTGTGTGTGGGGAATATATACCTTTTCCAATCATCTTCAGAAACATTGGGTTGTACTCAATGCTGGTAGCAGAATGGACACAGCTGGTGGATGAAAATCCCCCTTCCCTCTTCCGCCTCCCATGCATGGACTAGGAAGACTCTCTGGAGCAGATCTGGGGGGCTGCAAAGGGAGGAGGGGAAAGGAAACTCCCATTGTGCAAGTGAAAGTCTGCTCAGGTAATGTTGGATTTAGTTCATTGTTTTTCCCAAGCTGCTGCTTCAACGCCATTTCTTTGGCTGTTGCTAGACAAGGGTTTAGCCAGGGTTGATACCCGGGCTCACCCCTGTGTGTGCAGATGATGCACAGGGGATCCCGGGGTCAGCCCGGGCTAAACCCTCCCTTGACCCGGGATAACTGGATCCACTTGTGGCCCATTTTGAGCCCGGGGCTGCGGAAGGTCTAGCTGGTTCCGTGGCTTCCGTCCCTCCTGGAAGGGAAGAGGGACATCGCACCCATCGCGCCCGCCATTTTTTAAAAAAGAAAAAGAAAACAGGAGCTGGAGCGCAATTGTGCTCCAGCGAAAAGTAAATACACCCCCCAAAAAGCCCCGACCTCCGCACCTGATGTCCCTGCACTCCCCCCGGCCTGGCTACTTCTCTCTGCTGACCCCTGCTACTCACAGGGCGGAGGGAAGAAGCCAGGACAGGCGCCCACACCATCCACGGTCCTCGGGATCATCCGGGATTGCAGGAAAAACCGGGGAAAAAGGTGGTCCCAGAAATCCTGGGGAAATGGAGGGATCATCCCTCGCTGCTCCCGTGATCCCCTGTGCATCATTTGGACCCACAGTGATGATCCATGGAAGACCACAGGAAAAATCCAAGGTGTAGAAAGGGGCAGTATCAAGTGTGATGAGGGAAGGGGGGAGAGAAAGCATGCTACTGAGCATGCTTGGGATTATCGTTAGTCCCAGTGACTAACATTATATGTAAAAGCTATAAAGACTGATCTCTTCCGGTAGGCCTATCCAGTGGAATTTTAGGATGTTTTTAGGATGTTTTAACAATGTATATTATGTTTTATTTCAGTTTTATGTATTTTATATTTGCTGTTATTCCCCGTCTCAATCAAAATGGAGAGGCAGGTAAGAAATAAATTTATTATTATTATTATTATTATTATTGCGTATTTTTATTTAATTATTTATTTTATTACATTTATATACCGCCCAACAGCCGAAGCTCTCTGGGCGGTTCACAAAAGCTAAAAACGGTAAACATTAAAAGCATACAAAATTTAAAAACCATCAGAGACATAAAAACAACAGTATAAAAACAGCAGCATTCATTTAAAACAACAATTCTGGGGTCCATTAAAAAACAAACTTAGCGTTCAATGCCGTTCAATGCCTGGGAGAAGAGGAAAGTCTTGACCTGGCGCCTGAAAGGTAATAATGTTGGCGCCAGGCGAGCCTCGTCGGGGAGATCGTTCCACAGTTGGGGGGCCACCATGGAAAAGGCCCTCTCCCTTGTTGCCATCCTCCGAGCTTCCCTCGGAGTAGGCACTCGGAGGAGGACCTTAGATGTTGAGCACAGTGTACGGGTAGGTCCATGTCAGGAGAGGCGTTCCATCAGGTATTGCGGTCCCAAGCCATGTAGGGCTTTATAGGTTAAAAGCAGCACCTTGAATTGGGCTCGGAAACGTATAGGCAGCCAATGCAAGTGGGCCGGAATCGGTGTTATTTGCTCAGACCTCCCTGCATCAGCTATCAATCTGGCCGCTGCATTTTGCACAAGCTGCAGCTTCCGAACTGTCTTCAAAGGCTGCCCCATGTAGAGGGTATTGCAGTAATCTAATTAGGAGGTTACCAGAGTATGGACAACTGAAGCTAGGTTATCCCTGTCCAGACAGGGGCGTAGCTGGGCCACCAACCGGAGTTGGTAGAAAGCACTCCATGCCACCGAGGCCACCTGAGCCTCAAGTGCAAGAGATGGTTCTAGGAGAACCCCCAAGTTACAAACCTGCTCCTTCAGGGGGAATGCAACCCCATCCAGAACCGGTTGAACACCCCCCCCATCCGGTCAGAGGAACCACCCACCAGCAGCATCTCAGTCTTGTCTGGATTGAGTTTCAGTTTATTAGCCCTCATCCAGTCCATTGTCGCAGCCAGGCACTGGTTCAGCACATCCACAGCCCCACCTGATGAAGATGAAAAAGGACTAATTTAGTTTTAGTTCAGGGGGAAAAGTTCCCACCGAATTCCCACTCATTTCTACGCCAAGCAGGGTATACCACTTTGAAAATGGTTTGAAAATGGTGAGCTTCATCAGACTGGGGGAAGGTCGTGTTTCCTTACTGTCGCTTTCCCTCTGCTTCTGTCCCACAATACTTCCTCTTTCTTCCACAGAGGAAGAAAGAAGAAGTAAACAAATACCATGTGACCCATTCAGTGCTCACAGCAGAAAATGGTGGCACATTTCACTTCCCAATAATATAAAATAAAATAAAAAATCAGACTTACTGGGGTCTTATTGGGGTAGAAAGAGAACCACAATGAGCAGGAGACATGCGGGAGGTGGACGGCATTGTCAAAAGGACTGAAAAACTGTGAATGCTCATCTGATGATGCTCTTTATATGGACTGTGTCCTGGGCCCCAACAGTTGTCAATTCTGTTATTAACCATTATGAAGCAGTAGTTTAGATCCTGCCCAGGTCTCTTCAGGAGACTACGAAATGGTCACTAACATTTTTTTTCAAAGTCACTTTTGACAGAGGGAAGGTTTTTTTTCCTTTTTAGCTTTAAACTGCTCTTTCTTCCTCAAACTTTTGCCAGTTGTCCTGATTTTTCAGAGTATGTGCTTCTTACTGGCACATGAAAATATCAGAAAGTTTGGTCAAAATGCTTTGATTTTATACACGTTAGAAGGATCCAACCCCAATGGCTTCTTCTAAGAAGCAGCAGCAGCAGCAGCATGGTGGAATCCTTCTTCTTCTTCTTCTTCTTCTTCTTCTTCTTCTTCTTCTTCTTCTTCTTCTTCTTCTTCTTCTTCTTCTTCTTCTTCTTCTTCTTCTTCTTCTTCTTCTTCTTCTTCTTCCAGAATAGCCTCAACAAAGGAGATACTAGCATGTCTAATTTAACTCGACCAGTTATTTTTTTTAATCAGGCCTATTTGTAAATGGTTCTTTCTCCTCTCAGTGTTGGCTTAAGTAAAAGGATTCCTTTGGGTGACATCCTTGTTTTATTAATGAGCTCTCTTCCTGATTTGACATAAAAACGAGATTTAAAAGAGCCTAGTTCCGGATGTTAAACTGTTGTTCATTGTTACGGGAACAGGGGTATCCATCATTTGGGCCATTAACCCAACCCCTAAGAGGGACTGAATTTACTCCATGCCATGATAATGAAGTCATTAGAGCCTTTCCCACCCTTTCCCACAACGAAATGCAATACGCAACCCTTTGGTCCTGTTCACATCATCATTAGCTGTTTCTCTCTAGTTTATTCAGCTTTTTCAGTAATTGCCCATGAGAAGATTTCTTCCAAAGAACGCTCATGGAGGATTTTACAAGATTCAAATGAGCTGAATTAGACTATTATTGCATTGTCCTGTTAATATTTGTTTTAAAGTTAGGACATCCTAAAACGTGAAGACCACTTTTTGAATTATTTTAGCAGTAGCTAGCTACAAACTGGACACTAAGGACTGGGTGAATTATGTCCACTTGGGTCACCTTACTGTCAGCCACCCCCCATTTTTATTTCTTAGTGTCTAGGGATGATGATGCCACTATTTCTAGCACCATAATGGGATCTGTTCTGATATTAACTAAGAAAAGAAAGTAGGAAGGCCATGACCTACGTTTGAACATCAAATATTTCAAAAAGCAACAAAGCACACACAAGAACAAAATAACCACACACAACAGAGGTTGTATATAGCTCGGTGGTGGAGCTCCTGTTTAATTCCTGTCATCTCCATCTCTAGTGAACAAAAGCCAGGTAGGAGAGGTGGGAAAGAGCCCCCAAAGGTTTCAGAGAGCCGCCTACAGCAATGGCTAACAGCAACACTGTTAGATCCTGGTCCAACGATCCAATTAAAATCATAGACCAATGATCCATTTCAGCCTATAATCATTTTGTGGGTTCTGGAAGTACAAGAAAACATGAATATCCATGTAGCCAACACCGAAAATTTCACTGCTTTTTCAAGAAAGAGAATACTGGCGGCTTAAACCAAGAATGGTTATTGGAGTCGCCCAAATGCGCCATTGCCGAGCGCTAAGCAAGCCCCATGGAAATGAGTGGTACTATCTGCACTGAATGCACAGCAGTTTTACAAGCATGGCTTAAGGAGAGTTAGGAATGGGGAAGAAGTTTGCACTTTCAACCCCATAAGTGAACTGAAACACAGTTTTGCGTAGAGGTCCACACTTTTCCAAATGTTGCAATGTTCAATAATAATAATAATAATAATAATAATAATAATAATAATAATAATAATACCAAAATGTGTATATTAGGGGACTGTGTACACAAAATATGTATGTTAGTGTAGATACCATTCAAAATGCTTTGTATTGGGAAAATTATTTGCAAAAATGTGCAAAGTTGTTTACAAAAATGGATGTAAACAAAGTAATATGCATAAAAGCGTGTATGGATTTTCATACAAACTTTAAAAACCCCTCAAAGTTTAAGAGAAAGCAAAATTGACAGATTTGTCTATCCCCAAGCAAAGTATATTCCAAGGACCAGATAATCTAAGTTAAGGTTTTATTAATAACTTAATTTGCAATTTGAAAATGATGAAGAAAGCATCTTAATTGAATTCACAGATGATGGTAAATTGGGAGATGTCACAATTTGTGGAGTAAATCATCAGAAAAAAGAACTACAGAGGTTATAGATGAGAGTAGTAAATCTATCAAATGAGAATCAGCTTGGAACAAGACAAGCCAGTATATGCAAGGCATAATCATTTAAAATTGGCAGACTTAATAAGTGGGCTTGGCTGGCATTATTAATAGCAAGGGATGTGTTGATGGATTTTACAGACACAACCAAAAATACAAAGGGTGATGCATGGATGAAAACGAATGCAGGGTGTGAGAGAGTCAGCATTAAAGTTTCCATTTTGCATTTCAGAGTTTGCAATGAAATTCAAGGTTGTTGTTGTTTTTATGGGTCTTGTCTGTCCAAAACAGAAGATTTAATTGATTAGCGTCACTGCATTTGTATTTGTCCATTCTGAGTGGAGGACTTAGCAACATTTTCAATTTTCTGATGTTTATGGCTTTATCAAAGTAAATGGCAGGCGTCTGCTGACATCATAATTGTATCCTGTACCAACTTGGAAGGCTGCAAGTCATAAATGTCTTGAAGAGCAATCCTCTGCATTGCTAAAAAAAGTAAGTCATGTTGCATGCAATAAAAACTAGCCTGCCTTAACTGTGCACAGGATCACAAGCTTACAGGACCATTCTAAGCATGCTTATTCAGATGTAAGTCCTAGTACATTCAATGGGGAACTTACTCTACAGTGGGTGTGTTTAGAATTGTAGCGTTATTCCAGGAAAACTGGACTGACACCATATATGATTCCATTGGCACGCTTGCAAGAAAATCCTTTATGGATTGCAGCATAAGGACCTATTTGTTGGACTTGAGCCATGGGCAGGTAAGTAGAGTAAGGCCTTAGCTAGACCTAAGGATTATCCCAGGCAAATGAAGGGATCATCCCTGCCTGCTCCTGGGATCCCCTGTGTGTCATTTGGATGCACAGGGATGATCCCGGGACAATCCCAGGATATAGGCCTGGTCTAGCCATGGCCCCAGAGGCAGACAAGGAGGAAGTGAGATAACTGTATTGTGCCCTCAAGATGACGAGCAGCCCCAGATGATGTTGAATAAGTGTCACCAGCCAAAGGTGCGCAGATATGTCCTCCTCCATCTGGTGGACTTCCTTGTAATGTTTGAAGTCTCCCATAATACTAGAATTCAGGGTCATCCAAGGAAGCTGATTGGTGGGAGATTCAGGAAAGATCAAGGAAAGTACTTCTTCACACAGCACATAGTTAAACTCTGAAATTCACTACCACAAGATGTGGTGATGGCCACCAATTTGGATGGCTTTAACAGGGGGTTGGATACATTCCTGGAGAAGGCTATCAACGGCTACTAGTCCAGATGCCTAGGTGCTACCTCCAGTATCAGAGGCTGTAAGCCTGTATACACTAGTTTCACCCATGTCTTGCTTGTGGGTCCCTGGCCGACAACTGGTTAGCCACTGTGTGAACAGAATGCTGGACTAGATGGAACCTTGGTCTGATCCAGCATGACTCTTCTTAAGTCTCTTCCTTCCTTTGTTTTCCCCACTGCCTATTATGGGTGATACGTTACTTGGGAATAGAGATCTGTCTCTGATGTCTATGTGTTCCATATATACAGTTATATATACATCGATGCCATATGTATGTATCTATGTATGTAAGTGTGTGTGCGGTTTCTCATCACATCTGTGCTTCAGAATTTTGATTGTTCTATCCTTAATTTCTTAGCTTAAAAATGGTAACTGGATTATTACAGGGATGTTGATGGTGCCTATGTATTGAGGGAAGGAATGGAGATAGAAATGTTCTTCATATATCCATGTTGCTTAAGGCTTTTACAAGGGGGACCTGCAACAAAACATTGCAGTGTGGACTGCTGCTAGTTAAGATTCTACCCACGCTATGCCATTCCCCGTTCTCCACTAGTTTTTCTGCCCCCCCCAACAACAATCACAGAGCATTCCATGGTGACTGAACATGCTTAGTTCTCATTGGCCTGCTTCCCCCTCCCTGCTTTAGTACCCCCCACCCCACGCTAAAGTTTTTCTGCACTACAGCAAACTTTGGCATTCCTTTAAGCCTGCTGCTACCTCCCTCTTGTGTGTGGGTGTTTCTGGCTTGGCTACATAAGCAACGACACTCACAACTCAAACATCAGAAATAGAGGAAGTGATCTCCCACAAGGATTCCAGATCAAGACAGGAAGCTATATCAGCCCGACAATGGTTTGCAAATAGTGGAAGATGACTGTCAACTGCATTTTAGCTCGAACATATATACTCATTTTTCCTAATATATACCATTTTTACAAGCAATCCCCCCCCGAATAGAATGCCTTTTTAAATGTTAGTGAAATTAACATATGCATTTTGGCTGTATATTTTTTTTTTAAAGATTTAATAAGTTTCCAAATCAAAATCAACAAAGAGAATAAAGAAAAAAGAATAATAATGAGAAAACAAACAAATAAAAATACCTTGAATTATTGACAGAAGGGAGTACATATTTAATCACATTTTTCCGCTTTACTTTACAGACCAAGCCATACATGGGCTGTTGCTAGACGAGGGTTTAGCCTGGGCTGATACCTGGGCTCACCCCTGTGCATTCAGATGATGCACAGGGGATCCTGGGGTCAGCCCAGGCGGGATAAATGGATCCTCTTGTGGCCCGGTTTTTCCGCAGCCCCGGGCTAGCTGGTTCTGTGGCTTTTCCCGGCTATGCGGCTTACTCGCGAGTAGCCAGAAAAAGCCACACACTGGGCACAGCACTCCATAGGAGCGCTGTGCCCATCAGGCTGGGGTGGGAATCGTGGGGGGGGGGGAAGAGATGGGGGCCAGGAGGGGAAGAGCGGACCCAGCAGGAGAGATGGGGGTGGAAGAGCAGAGCCAGGGTGGGGAGATTGCGGCCGGGGGGGGGGGCGGAGGGGGCATCGGACATGGCGAGCAGGGGGCCGGGCGGGTGAGCGAACATGGCGAGTGGGGGGCAGCTGGGTGAGTGGGCGGGGGTGATGCATGCATCAGTGAGTGATGCATCAGACATTGTGGGGGCAGGGGGAGTGGGGAACCCTTTTTTAAAAAAGACTTACCTTATCGTTGGTGCACTCCTGCGCACATGGCCCCTTTAAGTGTTAAAAAAATGGCCGACGCGAAGGGGCTTTCCCTTACCCCGTCGCATCTCACATGTAGACTGGGGCAACAGCCGTGCTAGCTGCAGCGTGGCCTCACCCCTACTCCACACCAGATTAACAGGTAGGTCTAGCAAGGCCCATGGTATTTATGGGCCACTTGGAAGTTTTCTTTATAATTCTTCTGTATGTCAAGCTTACGGTTTTTCCCTTTTCCATAATCTGAAGAAAGGCCTTGACAGATACTGCTGTGTATCTCCCTGATCAGTATATAGAATAAAATCCTGACTTATGGAAGTCAGATGTCTACATAGTTTTGTAAGCATTTTTGTTTTTTTGATTGCTGAACTCTCTTGCAAAATTTGGAGAAGGGTGAATTTGGAAGGATCGCTGAGTTTGGGTGCATGTATTGGTTTGAAAGCATGAAATCAGGGAAATCCACCTTAGAACATGAACAACTTTATCCTCCATCCATATCAACCCTGTTATTCATGTAAACAACATGGGTAGCAACGTTAATAAATAGCAGAGTAAGGAAGACTTGCATATCTTTAATTGGTTACAGAAGACCATATTTTCTCTGGTTACTTTGTATCCAACATAATAAATAATAATAAGAAGAATAAGAATACTGCCATAGATCTTTCGGATGTGGAGAGTATAATGAGCTGCTTCTTAATAATTAACGAGGTGCCTTCAGTCAATCAATATCCTGACAGTAAAAAAAACCCTGGCATTTCAAATTCCCTTGTTTTTTCTCTGCCTCTTGCACTTGCATTTAGTGTACGCACATACACTAAACTGAGTACAAAATGGTACATTGGTTAAATTTATATTATGAGGGGTTCCCCCCTCACTGTAGGAAATGAATAAAGAACTTGCACTTCATCTTGTTATAGCAGAAACATAAGCGAAAGTATTTGATTGGGCCCTCTGAGAGATCCAACATGGAAAAAAGGGCTAGAAAAACCAAATAATTGGGGGTCAGGGGAGGCTCAGCATTTTGCAGTGCAACTCCTCCTAATATCCTCCGTGTGTCACTGTGAAATAACGTCTCACTTCCCCTTTTGTTGTATGTCTGCTTGCAAAATGTGAGGCTGTTTTAGGACATAGGGTAATGACAGGAAATTGAAAGATCATGGCTGCCATGTAAAGATGATAAGACATGCAGAGACATTTTTAAAAAATGACAATAAGAAATGGCACGTTGGATAGGGTGACCATATGAAAAGAAGGACAGGGCTCATGTATCTTTAATAGTTGGATAGAAAAGAGAACTTCAGCATATGTCATTTTTACTCTTGCAGCCCCAGGTGAAATTCCCCCTTCAGAACAATAGTTAAAGCTGCAGAAGCCCTGCCATCTTTTGTATCTGGTCAAGAGGGCAGGGTTCCTGCAGCTTTAATGGTTGAATCATAGAATAGAATCATAGAATAGCAGAGTTGGAAGGGGCCTACAAGGCCATCGAGTCCAACCCCCTGTTCAATGCAGGAATCCACCCTAAAGCATCCCTGACAGATGGTAGTCCAGCTGCCTCTTGAATGCCTCTAGTGTGGGAGAGCCCACAACCTTCCTAGGTAACTGATTTCATTGTCGCACTGCTCTAACAGTCAGGAAGTTTTTCCTGATGTCCAGCTGGAATCTGGCTTCCTTTAACTTAGGCCCGTTATTCCGTGTCCTGCACTCTGGGAGGATTGAGAAGAGATCCTGGCCCTCCTCTGTGTGACAACAGAGAGGAAGAGGGAATTTCATCAAGTGCTGCCTGCATACAAATGACACCTGCTGATATTCCTTTTTCTAAACAACTGTTAAAGATACAGGAGACCTGTCCTTCTTTTCATATGGTCACCCAAATGTTGGATCAGGGCAAGGGTCCTTCTAGTCTAAGATGCTGTTCACACAGGGATCAATCTTCTGCCTGTGGGAAACCCACAATTAGGATGTGAGTGCAACAGCACTCTCCTGCCCATGTTGTGCAGCGATATTACCTCTGACACCAGAGGCATCATACAGCTAACAGGATTAGTAACCATTGATAGCTTTCTCTTCCATGAATTTATTTAATTGCTTTTGAAGCCATCCAGGTTACATCTGGCCATCATTAATCTGGTGGTAGCAAATTCCATGGTTTAGATATGTGCTTTGTGAAGGAATACTTCCTTTTATCTGTACTATCACATAAATAGTTTTAGGGTCTCCTCCCAATAAATATAAGTCTGGATGGTCTTCTTGCAAATATTACCAAAGAATTGGCTAAGTAGAATTGTGTGAGTTTCATTTGAGATATGAATCAATCTCAAGGAGCGAATAGAATTAAGGGTGATGCATTTAGGAATGGGGGAGAAATTCATTCCATTTGCATTTTAATGAGAACTTACTGTATTTCATACTTTTGAACCTAGAAACAAACTGAAATTCTGTTATTCTTTGATATTAACATATCTCTGAATGTTGTGATGGGCTTCTCCAATCAAAGAACGTGTGCATAAATGCTCATTTTAGCATATTAGGATATATATATATATATATATATATATATATATATATATATATATGAGAGAGAGAGAGAGAGAGAGAGAGAGAGAGAGAGAGAGAGAGAGATAGGTATGTGTAAAGTCGCAAAAATAGCACAACAACAAGGAGGTTCTGGATCCACTATGGATGCAATAAATCTTAAGTTAAATATATAAGAAAGATAACTAGACTAAAAACAGGGTAATTTCAAAATATATTTGGAGCTAAACGTTTTGGCTTCCATCCTCATCAGTAGCTGTGGTGTTAAACGGATATCGACAGTGGCAGTTTGGAATGCTGGAAAATGAGAATTCGTAAGGAGAAAAAAACCAGAGCTATGAGTGGCATCAAGCTTATGAAATGTCCTCCAGTTTAAGGCCATATGGACTGAGGGATCTGAGTCCATTGATCTAGAACTTTTTATTTCTGTCAAGCAAGCCAGTATCCTTTGTTTGTTCATACCTTTATACCATGCATGCCTCTATTTTTTTTCCTGCTTGGGAATGTTCATTTCCCAGCACTCCTCAGCCTGCCACTCTTGGTTTCTATTTAATATCACAGTTACTGATGAGGGTCGAAGCCAAAAAAGTTTAGCTCTAAATGTCTACAAATAAATAAATAAATGAATAAATAAATCTCAAACTGGTGTGGAAACTGGACAAAGCCAATTTAAGATTGAAAAAAAGACAAATGGAGAGAAACAGAAACTGTCCCTATATGCAGGAGATATCACTGAGCTTTATCACACCAGTGTTATACTGTGCAATCACTGCGAATTGCATGCAAAGAACTCTGAAGTTTTCCATCTTATAATCTGCTTTTATTGTGAAGTACTCTGAAGTTTTCCAGTTTTTAATTTGCTTTTATTGTGAAGTACTCCCATGCATCCTGCTTTAATTGTGCTATAAAGGCAAAAGACTCACTGTATTTTGCTACTAGTTTTCGAGCGTATCATCCGAGCGGCCACTGGGGTGCAGGAGCAGGATTTGAAGAAAAATTAAACAAATGCTTACATCTGCGTAAGCTTTAGAGATAAAGACATCAAAATTGGCACAGTAATAGATATTAAGGAGAGCTTTAAGCATACCAAATTTGAATCAGATTGGGTCATCCATTGATTGTTTATGATTTTTTTACATTTCCCTCCTTAAACTCACTTCCTGGTATGCAAAGGATCTTGCCGCCCGGTAGCAACAAAAACAACAATGGGGACAGCTTAGCGTTGTAGGGGATAATTCCAGGGAAACAGGTATGTGGGATGAAGCTAATTGTCTGGGGAGATGCAAGTTCAAATGACGTGCAGCCAATTGCACACTCTCAGCCTTACAGGGGAAGTTGGTTAACCCTTTGAAGGAAGGGGAGGTCATGGATGTGATGATCTACAACAACCTAGACTGTGAAATAAGGAGTTTCAGAAGACCCCTCCCCAACAAACATTGAAAAAACACATTAACCAGTCAACCACATTAACCAGTCATATGGTAGACTGGTTTATCCCTGCCACTGAGGAGCACAGTGCCCACCCCTTCCCTGTCTTCTGCGTATCCTGCTAGCACGTGAAAGTGGCCTACAAAAATGGTCTATGTGGTTCCTCCACATCAGAGGAAATCAGAGACTCCTGAAGGCCCCTTCATGCATTCTTTTAATGTACGGATTATTGAGCAGGGGGTTGGACTCGATGGCCTTGTAGGCCCCTTCCAACTCTGCTATTCTATGATTCTATGATTCTACCTGTGGGGTTCATCTCACCATGTGTGTGTGTGTGTGTGTGTGTGTGTGTGTGTATATTCACATTCATGCCTTGTAATCTTTTCTCCTCTCTTTGTTCTTTTCCACATTTTGGTATTTAGATTGTAAACTCTTCACAATGAGCCCCTCTTAATTTACTCTATAAAGCACCATTATTTTAATGGATAATAATAATAATAATAATAATAATAATAATAATAATAATAACCTCATTTCTTCATAATGGCATCAATATGTCTCCATGGGAATGATAACTGGCATACTACCAGTCCACGCAGTATAAGGAGTCAGCCCTGTCCCTAATTAAAAAGCATTCATTAGATCAATGCACAGGACTTTATGAATATTGCGTTTTTGAAAGTTTAATCCATACATTCGACATTTGCTCTTTTTTCTGGATCCAGTAGGTGGCACTTTCAGCCAGTTTTCTTGAATCTACCCTGCTCTCTTATACTACACTAGAAAACATCTAAAACCAAACAAAGTGATTCTCCCCCAGGCCAGACGTGTTGCGCCCTAAAGGGCCAAATAAAACAGAGAACAAGGGAACTTGGCAAGCAAGATGGCTCAAAGCGTTCCCCCCACTCACGACCACCACCACCACCACCACTATGTAACATTCATTTCTTTTGAGCGTTTGCAAGAGGACAGAGTAGAAGACCAAGAATAGCAGAGGAATTGCTAGGACTGTGGGCTGCACAGTGAATCATCAGGTTGGGATTTGAGCTAAGGAGGCACAAATCTGTCCATTTCAGTTTCTCTTTTTCCAGTCTTACACTTGATCCATCTTGAACTTTGAGAATTTCTCCAGTCTTCAGTTTGGCTCATCACGATCTGTGAGATGTTGGCACTAGCTGCAACTTCCAAGTTGTCTTCAAGGGCTGCCCCACGTAGAGTGCATTGCAGTAGTCTAATCAGGAAGTTACCACAGCATGCACTACTGTGGCTTGGTTGCCAAGGAACGGCAGGAGAGGGCTATTCATATCCTGCATGTGGCCATTCCAGAGTCATCTGGGAAGCCACCATGGGAAACAGGATGTTGCACTAGAAAAGGCCTAATATTTAGCTAAATAAATCTCCTCTCACCCACTCCATCATTCATTGGAAGCTGTCTAGGCTTTTAGTCTGATCCAGCAGGTGCTGTCCAGCCTCCAGGCCACCCTTTTCCTCACTTCCCCGTGCACTAAGAGGAACCCTGCTGCAGGCCTGTGTTAAAAGCCTCACTAGCGGGCTGTACAGAACCCTTTTAAATACACCGGTTTCATTTTCAGCATTGGTACGAGCGAATTCAACAGACTCAACATGCACTGAAGACAGGTTCTGGGTTAATTATTTCTGAGCCCTGACTCGAATTAATGCCTGACTTGACAAATTAACCTGCGGCGAAAATATTTATGAATCCAAGGCGACCTTTGGCACTGAACATTTGGAAAGACGTGAATCGTTACATGTATCATATGGAACAGACTAGAACTTGAACATATGAACCGTGTTGTAACAAAAATATTATTACAAAGAGCTTTTTGAGAGGTTATATGTACCTGGGCAGGATCTACACTACTGCTTATAACGATTTATAATGGTTATGACAACTGTTGAGGCCCAGGACACATTACATATATTGTTTTCATAATGTTTTTTAAGTGTTATATCCTGCTTGCTGCAGGGCCCTTGAGCCAGACACCCTCAGTGTGGCCCCTCCCTCTGTGTGTCTACCTTCTCACAGTCATTGGCCCCATTCAGATGACACTTTAAATCATGGCTTTAACCATGGTGGTTAAGCCAGAAAGCCAAGCTGTGTTCAGAAGACACCTTAGACCATGGCTTTAACCACGGTGAATAAAGCAAAAGGCCTTATTCACCGTGGTTTAAGGTGTCTTCTGAACACGGCCTGGCTTTCTGGCTTAACCACTGTGGTTAAAGCTGTGGTTTAAAGTGTCTTCTGAACAGGGCCATTATCACCAGCTGCTATTGCTCCTGCTCCTTTTTTATTTCTACCACTTCCTTGCTTGGCAGGCAGGGAGCCAGTGAGCAAGTTGGCAGGGGCATCTGCTGCTCCTCCTTCTCACCACCACAAGAGGCAGATGAATAAGCAGGTTGCCAAAGTGAAGCAGAGGAGTGATTCCAGGGGGTTCTTATCAATGGGCCTCTGTTGGAGTGATGGCCCTTGGCCCCACCATGCCTATTCTTGACACTAGTCTTGCTATTTGGAGCTATTTCTTGCTTTCCATCCTAACAGGTATGTTTAGTATTATGAGTAGAGATGGGTGTCTGGATTCCAAGCCCTCTGAGATGATCTGTTGTGCAATCCACAAAGCTTTATTCAGTAAATAGATGTCTCGTGGTACCTGAAGGGAGCGTGAATGCTAGGAGCTATCCTTTAAGCTTAATTAGCCCAACAAAGCAATGCTGTTGCCTATCAACTAAATGGACAGTTTTTGTGCAGTGACCAATAGACCTCCCTCAGGGCAGTTTTTCAATGTGAGGTCTCTGCTTAGTGGCCAACCTTGACGACCTCCTCCCACCTCCTGTCAAGTACTCCCACTACACCCTGCGATGGACTTTGGGGTCTGTCAGACCCAATGTTCTCTCCCCCTCTGATAGAGTGGGAGGGTGATCTCTGAGCCTGGACGTTCTGTCCGAGAAGCTCCTGGGAAGATTCCTCCTAGACTCCTGAAGATTCTTGGAGAGTTTCCTCCCTTACTTCCTGGTGTACATCTGCTTCTTCAGCCTCCGAGTCCAATTGAAGCTCCAAAACCCAGTCCATCACACTAGGGAGGGAGGGCTTGAGCCTGACAATGGGTGAGCTTGAAGCCTGTGTATGGAGTTGCTGTGGGAGGGCCAAGGAGGGGAGCCAATCCCCTGTGAACATCTTGTAATCAAAGGTTTCTCACCTCTGCCTGCACTTCTTTACTCTGGTCTCATTCAGTGTAATCAATATCTAATTGCGCCAAAACATATAGGTACAGGGCAAAGACCTTAGGTGCAGAAGATGATCCACCCCCTTGGGGGGGGGGCAAGGTATAATTTGGGGACAGTCTTGTTGTCCTTGAAACTTTATTTTTATAAATAAAGTGAATTCATTTTTGACTAAAGGTACAATCCTCTGCATGTGTAGAGACTTCTAACATTCCCCAGGTAGTCATGTTGACTAGGGAATGCTGGGACATCTTTTATGTCTAAAGATGTACAGGAGTACACCTTCAGCTATTCATGCTTTTGTGACTTAAGCTACAACCCTATATTCAGTTACCTGGAAGTAAGCCTCATTGAACTCAATTGGACTTATTTCTGAGTAAACATGCATAGGATCACACAGTTATATAATTAAGAACTGACTTTCTTCTTTTTTCTTTCTTTTTAAAAACACATTAAACATGTTATGAGAGGTATTATCACTTAATTTTTATTTTTTATTTTTGCATTTTATTTTGCCAAGCACTGATGTAATTGAGAAAACAACAACAATGAAGATTATTCCAGAGCTGTCAGGAAAACATTTTGTGCTATTATATCCATTATTTAAGGAGGACAAAAGGAAATTCTTAGGTGTAAATACATGGCAAGAATGGGAATTTAAAATGAGAAGCGAGCTTGAATGATGGAAGTGATCAATAGATTTTGATCCAAGTGAAAGGATTATCCCTGAATGCTGGATGGGGACCAAAGCACCTCAGTTGTCTCCATCACATATGTTTAATGCCAGGAAGATTGTTTATTTGGTGCAATCGCTCCAAATTGATGTCAGAGACTACTCAGAATGCTTTTCACATTTGGCGTGGAGTACATAGTCACAAATAGGCCTAGAATCAATGGAAGAAAGGTGTTATTTTCAGAAGTTGTTATGCCTTATTTTTTGGTGTGTGTGTGTGTGTGTGTGTGTGTGTGTGTGAAAATTGTTTGTTCGTTCACCTGAAGGCCTAGAATTGTTTCTAGGGGGAACAACCCACTGCTTTCCTTCCCATGAATGTAGGGATGCTTGAGGAATGATTGAGGAATATCTGAAAAGGAAATATGAACCAATATATGGGCGATGGGGTCATGCATGTTGGGCCCACCCTGAACACACCCGTATATACTGACCCTACCCTTCCTCTCACCCTTATTTAAACATGAGGCTGCTTTAGACTTTGCCCCTTAACTCAGAAATGTCAGGAAGAGAAAGGGAAGAGCTAGGGATATGGTATCATGGCTTCACATGTCATGCCACCGCTGGAGGCATCCTCAGAGGAGAAGCCAGAACCAGTTGGCCTCTCAGAAGATCCTGGCACTAGCCAAGATGGTCTAGGATCCTCAGGAAGAGGTCTTTTGGGGACTGAGTAGGAATTTTTGGCTCATAGTCTGATTGGCCAGGGCTATGCATCTTTTCGCCTACTTGACACTGTAAGTGGGGTAGGAAGCATCTACTAGGTGGATCTGGTTGGTTTTGTTTGTTAATTCAGTAACATTTGACAGGTGGGCAGGTATATGTGGGCATCTTTATTGGGAACAGGGTTGGCGAGCATTCAGAGGTGGTGACAGGTAATGCCTGAGGTTGCCAGTTCAGGGTTTGGCAGACCCAGCTAGGAGATAAGGATTACCTATAAGGCCAACTCACCTCATGCACCCAGCATTTTGTGACATGGGAAGGCCTCCCTTCCCCAAATGGAGCAAGCTTGGTGGGTGGTGCTCTCACAGGCACCTCTCAACAGACATTGGCTCCATTCAGAACACACCTTAAACCATGGCTTTAACCACAGTGAATAATGCAAAAGACCTTATTCACCATGAATAAAACCATGGTTTAAGGTGTCTTCTGAACATGGCCTGTCTTTCTGGCTTAACCACCATGGCTAAAGCTGTAGTTTAAAGTGTCTTCTGAATGGGGCCATTGAATGCCTCACCCGATTCATGGTACAGCAGGATGCCAGCTTACATTGGATGCTGGTTTACATTGGATGCCCACTTAGGCCACAGCTAGACCTAAGGTTTATCCTGGCATCATCCAGGGTTCACCCCTGCCTGAGCACTGGATCCCCTGTGTGTCACCTAGATGAACAGGTTTGACCCCTGGATGATCCAGGGATAAGCCTTAGGTCTAGCTATGGCCTTAGTCTTTTCCCCACCTTGGCAGATCTTTCAATAAATTGTGGCCCAACTTTAAATCCCATATCTGTGTCTCGTCTCATTATTTCCTGCCTCCTGTTCACTCACAAAGAGGCAGGACTCAGTCTGAAGCAGGACACATGGGTGTGTGGGTGGGTGTGTACCTTCCAAATGCACCCTCACTGTCACCACAGCTTTACACCACGGGGGCTGAATGTCTTTCAGCTGAGGGCCATATTCAATTTCAGAGAGCCTACTGGAGGCCACGTTCCAGTGGGGACCAGAGTGGGGGCTAAAGGCAAGGGTGTGTGTGAAGCCAAAATACCAATGATTCCAGCATATTTTAGCTTCGAACTCTTACTGCCAGCAACTGTGGAAAAGCCAAATAACCACCAAATCATTAGAGGTTGGGGGAAAGGGCAAACATTTTGTTCTATGATATCCATTATTGGAGGAGGATAAAAGGAAATTCTTAGGCACAAATACATGGCAAGAGTGGGAATTTAAAAGTGGTCAATAGATTTTGATCTGACTGAGAGGATTATCCCTGAACACTGGATGGGGACCAACACACCTCAGTTGTCTCCATTGCATATATTTAATGCTAGGAAGGTAGTTTATTTGATGCAGTCTCTCCCAATCAATGTCAGAGACAACTCAGAATGCCCTTCAGATTTGATGTGGAACACATAGTCATGAATAGAACTAGGTACAATAGAAGTAATGGAATAAAGATACTTTTTCCAGAAGTTGTCAGGGTCTTGCTATTTACTGTTTTACTCTGTACAGCACCATGTACATTGATGGTGCTATATAAATAAATAAATAATAATAATAATAATAATAATAATAATAATAATAATAACCAAACTTATCAGAATAACTCACCAAAGCACCTTTCCAGTGGGTTGGGGGATGAGTCCACCTGGGCTCCGAGCCTTGCTTGGTTTTATCTTCACTTTTAGCCAGCCAGCTGGACCCAAAAGAAGCAAATTTATTATTCTGGGATGGGTTGGGCTGGCTGGGGCTGGGCAGCTGCCAGAGAAGGAAATTCCAACTGACCAATCAATGCCCCCATTAAATAACCAATAGACCAATCAATATGGAGGGTTATCTGGCTGACTCCAAGTGATTTCTACAGCACCTCGTTAATAAAATTCTGAGGAAAACTGAAAGAGAAGGGTCAGGCTGAAATGAGTAGATATGAAGATGTCTGGCCATCTTCTCTGTTAAACAATATTTCCAGAACAGGGTGGTGGAGATAGATCAATCACAGCAACTTCCACATCTTTTGCTGGGTGTCCAGAAGAATGAGATGCTGTGACACTGGTTCCTGAGTGTTCTAATGTTTGTTTTGAGTCCATTTCTTCTTTTCTTGCAAAGAGACTGTCCAGTTGGGCCATTGTAAGTGCAGAAGGTTGCTGGCAATCCCTGTTGGAGTTCTGCTACTTCATACTGTAGCTTAAGGGAACACTGTGTGAGCTTATTATGTTTATATCCCAGGGGGTGGGGAACCCACACCTCCCTGTTGAAAACTAGCAAGAGATGGATGGACTCACCCGTGAGCCTGTTTGCCCTTATCTGGAACCTCCATTGTGTGCAACAACAGAGGCTCTGGGAATTACATGTTTTCCCTGTTGCATAAATGGCATCCATAAAGGGCCCATTTATGCAACGAGGAAAATACTTAATTTCTGGAGCCTCCATTGTGCACAGCAATGGAGGCTCTGGACAAGGGTGGACAGCTACCAGGTGCTTGTCAGGCCACACAGGAGCTCAAAATGCAGTCCCATGAATCATGTATAGGGGAAGTTGCACTACAAAGTACCCACTAGAGGGCACTGCCCCATTCAATTCTATGAGAATGGAGAAGAGGCGCAGTTTTCAATTACAGATCACGTGGTCACCTCTCTCTGCATGTGTAATGCAACCCCATTACTATTGCTCAAGATAAGCAGGAAGCACACCTCCCATAATGCAATGGATCAAGGACTTAATAACATTATCAATTTTTGAATGGGTGTTATATAGATGCAACTTGCAAGTGGATAAATACACAGATATCTGGTCTGTTCTTGAAAGCTTTGTATAATTCTCTCCTCCCTTTTTTTTAATGAACGGTATACATGATGGAAATTGATGACAATCCTATATATGTAATGTACCCCTCCCCCCCATTTTCACAATGTCTTTTCTGTTCTATTTTGTTAATATTCACAATAATTTTAAAAAAGGAAGCAAAACTCTGGTAAGGTAACACAATTTCCCCTTAATCTAAAGAAGCCCATAGAATTAGGGTGACCATATGAAAAGGAGGACAGGGCTCCTGTATCTTTAACAGTTGTATTGAAAAGGGAATTTCAGGAAGTGTTATTTGTATATATGGAGAACCTGGTGAAATTTCCTCTTCATCACAACAGTTAAAGCTGCAGGTGCCCTGCCCTCTTTTAAATCTGGTCACAGTATAGCTGCAATATAGCTCCTGCAGCTTTAAATGTTGTGATGAAGAGGAAATTTCACCAGGTGTGACATGCAGACAAATGACACCTGCTGAAATTCCCTTTTCTATGCAACTGTTAAAGACACAGGAGCCCTGTCCTCCTTTTCATATGGTCACCCTACCATAGATATAGATCCCAGTGTTGTCCCAATGCTACTTAACTTCACACACTCACTCACACACACACACAATGACATCTTGTTATAAATCCCTGAAAGACTGCTCCCAATGGCTTCATATAGATGTTAAATAGCATTGCCCCCCACCAAAATGCTAAAATGTACATCCCCAATACTATTCCACCTCTCTCTCTCTCTCTCTCTCTCTCTCTCTCTCTCTCTCTCACACACACACACACACACACACACACACACACACACACACACACACATCAGACACACTGGCCTTGATAGGGTCATTTTAAAACAAGATTCAGACCCAAGCTATGCTTCAAAATATACTTGACACATCTAATAGGTTTCTGTATTTTGAGGGAGAAAAAAATGAAAATAGCTGGAAATGCTCCCTTTGAAGTATGACTTAAGTATTCATGTGCAGGATTATAGTATCAAAAGACTTTGTCTGAATATGTTTGAAAGGCATTGGCATGACAGAGAACAGAGCTCCTTTGAGGCTATCATAGTCCACCAGGTAAATAATTCATACTTTATACTTGAGGATGCTTAAGTAAATGTTTATATAAAGGGCTTGAGACTCCCCTGACTAAATGCTGAGTTACCTCAGAATGGTGCCTTTGAGGGCACTGGCATTCAATACAGATGACAAGAAATGTTCTTCAGGCATTCATGGGACAATCTTCTCCATGAACCTATCTCAACAGGTTTAGGGAACTATCTACCTTCAATTCAAATAATCCATCAGGGTTATGTACTTGCTTGCAAGATGTGAGGAAGGGTCAATACATAGTGTACTTTTTCTGCCTGAAAGGAAGAGTCTAGATAAATGTATAGAAAAGGTCAGCTACTGGGTCCCTGGGTTAAATATGCCCCCCTAGGTTGTGCTATCTGTTTCCATATTTTCTGGCCACCAAACAAAGAGAAGTGTGGAGAACATGGCATTTGTGGCAACAAAGGTTGCTGGTGGGCCACTTTGGAGATTGATGGGAGAACTACTTCTCATTGCTTCTTATCCCCTCTTCAAAGTGGCCCATCAGGAAGGCTAGTTGATAGTCCTGGGTGTACATGCTAGGGCATGAGCTAGCTAAAGTTAAGACATCGTTAAGGGAAGGTTATAACTAGTGAAATTTATAGTATTTTATCATGCAAGTAGAAGGGGGGGCATGTCTGCATGTTTGTGCAGAATACCAGACAGAAACTTAACCCCCCAGCCAAGCTGTTACTGGATTAAATTTTACTTCAGCTAGAAGCTTGGGCCAGACCTACGCTTTGTGACCAATCATTATGAATGTGGAATAAAAAGGAGGATATGAAAGTGGTGTATGGCATGTGGTATATGTGGAATATAAAGCAATAGCATAGATCTAGCCCAGGTCATAGGACAAGCCACTGTTCTCTCAGTCTGTGCTGAGGTAATACGTGGGACGGTTGTTTGGTTTGCATTTTAATGAAGACGTACCTAATTTTGCACCTTTGAACTGAAATACACATCCTTCAGAATTCACGCGTTTCTGAATTTTGCAAAGGAGTTTTCCAATCAAAAAATGCTTACAAAAATGCATCTTAGAGGAACGAAAATATACATATTCATAAAAATAATATGAAAAAATGCATTGTATTATGAAAATTGGTTGCCAAAAAGTTATGTACGATAGGACAATTACATACAAAATGCCTGTATTGGGAGAAATGTGCACAAAAAAGCATACACATTTTCAAACTAACCCTTGAAAAGAAACATTTTCTAACTCTGGGATTCACCGAAATTAGGGCAGTATCCAACACTGCCCGCACACTATCAGGACCTACTGCTAGTGCATAGGGAAGAATGGACCACCCCCATACTTGCTCTGTGTGCTACTCACTGAACTCCTGCCACTTACCTGACTCCAGCGAGTGGGGTGGGGTGGACTGCTGGGTGGATTGCAGCCAATTGCCAGTAGAGGGTGGGCGCCCGCTCCCATGGCGAGCTGCCATTCTCCTCAGAAATGGTGGGTTATTCTTATCCGTAAGTGTCTCATGCCTGTGATGTTGCATACATTGCAACATTTATGGACAAGAATGAGCCCCCATTTTTGCAGAAAATGGTGTCTCACTGAGGGAGCGAGCACCCATGTGTTTGTTTAGCTTAGCGTGTGTCAGATTTATTTTATCATATCAAATAACATCCTTTGTTTCACCCCTTCGTCTTGGGCTTTTTGGGGGGCATCATCTCAGGCAAGTACTGGATGGTATGGACTGAGATCAGGGGGGGCTGAGCTGATGATTTCTCACTGGACTTTGAGCCCCAACCAGAGAGGCAGCTGGTGGATCCTGCAGTGTCCAGAAACAAGCCAAATGCTCATTTCCGGTATAGGGCAGGTCAGCAGAGCTTTTGAAAGGGAGCTTCACTGACCTGTCCCCTTCTTCCAGAAATGAGTATTTCTGGAAAGGGACATTGTACAGACAACTTCACTTATGGGGTGCCCAGAGAACTTCAGTTATGGGATGGTTTAAAAGTACAGTACATTAAAAAAAATGAACTTAAGATTGGAAAAATGAGAAACTGTGAGAATTCAAAAATGAATGATTTGTCCATCTCTAGATAATACTGGCCAACCTTACAGGACTGTTTGTAAGGAGAAGGCTTTAAATATTAAAAAGTGCTACATAAATGTAGCATAGTTATAGAAACTCCATATAGCAAACTAGAAGAAGAGTTTAGCCTAACCTCATCTACAGCTGGCTATTTTTTTTCCTATGGGCTGAGAGTATTTATTTATTTATTGCATTTTTATATTGCCCAATAGCCGAAGCTCTCTGGATGGTTCACAAAAACATTACGGTGGGTGGCTAATGTGGCAGAGAAACACCCTTCTTTGTGCCCTGAAATGATACAGTCCAAGAAAAGCTTTACCCCCCCCCCCCCGATTCTGCTGATCATACAACGTGGCCTTAAGTTGTATTAATTTTAAGTGTGTGGAGGAATTTTAAGTGTGTGCTTAATTAGAGAGAGATGTAAACAGCAATTTAGTTTTTAAATACTTCTACCAATACTCACTGTTGCTATGTAACAAAAAATAATTATGATGTGAAAGAAGAAAAGAAAGATCTCTGTTGGCTTGCTGATCCATTCTGAGTGATAAAATGGAAGAATTGACATTTGTTGGAGGATATGACTAAAAGATACAATATTTGGAGTCACTGGCTCAAACTCAACATCTTAGGATGTATAATTTTTCAGTAACCTTCTGTCATCTCTTTATAGATATTCTGAGGAGGAAAACAATAATTATGCATTTAAAAAACAAACTTGCTACAATGAGGATTTTTTTTTATCAAAAGAGAAAGGAAAGAGAAAACAGACATGCAATTAAAATTATGTTTATTTTTCTCCCAATAGCTTTGAGTAAGCACATTTTATATCTGTGAAGACATTGCTAAATTCATAGGATGCTACAGTATTGATAGCTAAGATCTTCGGTAGCAATTAACAATGCAAGTGTCAACACATACCAATAACTTTACCTTTGATGTATTATCTGCTTCTCTGTGTTCTCAAATTGCACAATGTATAATACAGAAAATCATGAGTTTCAGGGTATGACAACTGTCTCTGTTCAGTGAGCCATTCCCTTCTATTGGCTATCGATCTAGACCCAGCCCAAGGTCCCTTGCTGCCTGAGGCAAGAACACATGCACCTGCCACCTTTTCCTGGTTGTGGCCCAGGAGCTCACCAGAACTCTCTCAAGAGTTCGGTAGGTCTCATGAGATTTTGGCTGAGTCACACCGGCTTGGCTGCACTCTTGTGAGCCCCTCAACTCTTGTGGGCACACATTGGGAGGGCTGGATGCTGCTCTAGAGGGCCCTGTCTGCTGGTGGCGGGCAGTGACAGGCAGGTGGACAAGGCAGTGGGGTGTGTGTGTGTGTGTGCTCAATTCACCATTCTCCCCATCTGTCACCTGAGCAAATGATCAAGATTGTCCAGTGATCTATCTATCTATCTATCTATCTATCTATCTATCTATCTATCAATCCATCTATCTATCTGCATTGCTACATATGGACGGGATGATGGACAGCGGAACTCCACATTGCTCCTATGAGCCCTGGCATCAACACCTTTCGGCCTTTTATAACCTCTCATAGCTAGCACTCCAATGTGTCCATTGGGGGTCATGGGTATGGAGCACTCTGCACAAAGTCCTGCTGTAGTGGAATATGCATGGTAGTGTGTAGAACTGATAAGAATTTATCATATCTTGTAGGTGAGACTAGTTCTGTATGAATGTGTTGTGAGATAACAATGAATAATGGAATATATTCTTGGAAATGGAGGGAGGCTGCCATGAACGAGTCGGTCAAGTGCTGAAACAGGACGTCGCTTAAATTTAGCAGGGATACCTCCACCTGGGTGTTACTGGTATCTGTGGCAGACCAGGCTACATTTAGAAAAATGGGCATGGTGGTATGACTAGGTCAGAAACATATGTGGGACTATCACAGAAGAAGCTGGTTCCTGTGCTGCCCCAGCTCAACCTTTTCTTGGAGGTGTCAGCTTCACACAGAGAACGGCCTCTGAAGCTAACCTCAGGGAACAGGTAGGTTCATATGGGGAGAGGTGGATGAGGTATTTGGGTCCTCAGCCATGCTGGGCTTTTCAGGTTAAAACCCATTTTTCTTTCACACAAAAGGTAGAGATGTACTGGGCTTTCTCCTTCACCAGCCTGACTCACTCTGTAAATTCTGGATAGCCTATTCCTCTACACCCTTTGCTGCCTAGATAGTCTGATGATAACCTAGTACCCTGGGTGTTTAAGTGTAAATAGAAGGATGCAACAACAGCTAGGCCTGTAACTCGTGTTTTATTCAGAACTGAAAGTAGAAGCACTCATCAGGCTAGGTGCTGTTCCCTTGAATAGTTTCCCCCGGGAACCTGTTGTCCTTGACTTCAGTTCCACTAATCATGTTACACCTTCCCTATTTTACAAATACTTTTAACCCGAAACATGAACTACTGAACTACAACCAAACTTCCTCCCAGTGGTTATTAATATAATTTCCTAAATCTTAAGATAGAGGCTTGCTAAGTTACATAGTCTTGGAGGTGCTGTGGTCTTTTCAAAAGTCAGGTGTCACTGCAGAGGCCACCAGTGAGGGAGGAAGCAGTAGCCAGGCACCTCTCCACCGTGCCTGGGTCCAGCTCCAGCTCAGAGCCTCCTCCCTGCTGCTACCAACTGTCTCTGCAGAGGCCACCAGTGAGGGAGGAAGCAGCAGCCAGGCACCTCTCCACCGTGCCTGGGTCCAGCTCCAGCTGAGAGCCCCCTTCCTCCTGCTACCAACTGTCTCTGGAGAGGCCACCAGTGAGGGAGGAAGCAGCAGCCAGGCACCTCCCCACCGTGCCTGGGTCCAGCTCCAGCTGAGAGCCCCCTCCCTCCTGCTGTCAACTGTAACTGCTGAACTTTGCAACTAAGATTGTAGTGCCTGAATTTGCTTTCCTTTCCCCCCTCCTCCTCCTCCCTCCCAATCCTTTTGTGTCATGTCTTTTAGATTGTAAGCCTGTGGGCAGGGACTGTCAAGAAATACTTTTGTAAGCCGCCGTGAGAGCCTTTTTTGGCTGAATGGCGGCATAAAAATCCTTAAATAAATAAATATAAATAAATAAAAGTCGACCATACTGAGAGTATCCTCTCGTGGTTTCTGTGTCTGGTTCTCTTTGGGGATCTTCTTCCTTCTCTGTTGTATTCACTTCTGGGTAAGTCTCATTTTCTTCATTCCTTGATGGCATCTGTTTGTCTACCGGATGCCCCTGGGTGTTCTGTCTTGTGGAACGTAAATGCTTTCTGTTTCTGCGGATCATTTGCCTTTCTTGTGTAACCACTTCATATGACCTGGGTGCTATTTCACCTCTCACCATACCTTTTGTCCATTCCTTCTGGTTCATAGCTGTTGGTTGTATATTAACAGAGGTGCCTGGTCTTATATGTGGCAGGTCCTTTGCTGCCCTATTATACAGAGATGCTTGACGTTTCTGATTGTTGGCCATTTCTTCTCTGCGTTGATCCACTCTTGCTGGCTGAAGAAGGTCTCCTCTCATTGGCAATAAGGTTTTAGTTCGACGGCCCATCAATGCTTGTGCTGGACTAGTCTGGCAACCCTGTGATGGAGTATTCCTATGTGCCAGGAAGGCTAACCATGGATCAGAGCCTGATAACACTGCTTTATGTAGCAAGTTTTTAGCTGTTTTCACAGCAGATTCCACCTTGCCATTACTTTGTGGGTATGCTGGAGAGGATGTGTGGTGATCAAACTCCCAGTTCTTTGCAAATGAATGAAAATCCTCCGATGCAAACTGAGGTCCATTGTCTGAAAATACTGTGTCAGGGATGCCATACCTTGCAAAATGCGCCTTCAGTTTAACAATGACTGCCTTGCTTCTTGTGTCTGAGAGAGCATCAACCTCCCAGAAGTTAGAGTAATAATCAACTGTAACTAGATACTGCTTCTCCCTGAAAGTAAACAAGTCAATTCCAATCTTTTCCCATGGTCTGATGGGTAACTCATGTGGTAGAAGAGTCTCTTTCTGTTGTCTATTATCGCATGGTCGGCATGTCTCACATCCCTCTATCAAGGATCAAAGTTGTGAGTTCATTCCTGGCCAATAAACACACTCTCTGGCCCTCCTAAGACAGCTGTCAATACCCAGGTGTGATGAATGTATTTTTTGCATGGACTTCCTTGCGCAAGGAAGCTGGAACAACTGCTCTCTGTCCTCGAAAGACAATCCCATCCTGTACACTGAGCTCATCTTTGATTAGGAAATATGGTTCTGATATGGAAATATGCCACCATCTTCCTCGACAAGTCTGACTGTGTCTCTAGTGGGCTTTCTTTTGCTTTTGCACATACTGCTGAAGTGATTCAGTTTGCCACATTCCCTGCAGCGCTGTCCTAATGCCGGACACTTTTCCTTTACTCTCTCGTGCTGCCTCCCACAGTAAATGCACCTCACACTGGAGTGTAGGGTAATTGCTTTCTTCTTCAACTTTTGACTCAGTGCCTGTATTTCAGAATGTGCAGGACCTCCCAGGGCCTTCACTCTTTCTTGTGAGGCTTCTGCTGCACGCCCCATGTCTAAGCATCGATCTAGTTTGAGATCAGCTTCTCTGAGAAGTCGCTCTCGCAGAGAGTGGTCCCAAGTGCCACAGACTATCCTATCCCTAATCAAAGAATCCGTTAAATTTCCAAAATTGCAAGTTGCAGCTATTGTGCGCAAGGCAGTGACATAGGAGTCAATGCTTTCACCTTCTGATTGCTCCCTGGTGAAAAATTTGTGCCGCTCAACTGTTTCATTTTGTTTGGGGGAACAATAGGCATCTAGGGCTCCCAGAACTGCTGTCAGGTTAGAATCTGTGCTCAGCTTTAGAGTGGTGCACACCTCTCTGCCCTGTTCCCCTAAGAGATAAAACAAAAGCTTTAGTTTCCTTGTTGTGTCCTCTTCTTCCACAGTCAAATCTGTGTACAGCTTGAATTCTTCCTTCCATCGGGCCCAGCGCTGAGCGAGGTTGCTGTCTGCGAGATCTAGAGATGCAGGAGGCTTCAGACCAAATTCCATAGCTTCAAGCTTCTAATTGCTATATTTTTGAGAATTCAAAGTCCATCCGCTGCCACCATGTTTAAGTGTAAATAGAAGGATGCAACAACAGCTAGGGCTGTAACTCGTGTTTTATTCAGAACTGAAAGTAGAAGCACTCATCAGGCTAGGTGCTGTTCCCTTGAATAGTTTCCCCCCAGGAACCTGTTGTCCTTGACTTCAGTTCCACTAATCATGTTACACTGGGGATGATTCACAACACTAAATGGAACCTCCATGTATAGGGGAAGTATACCTTCCTGTGCCAGATGCAAGGAATCAGATAAAAAGGGATAGTCCACACTTCCATGCTCTGCTTGTGAGCATCCATCTGGCTGGCCACTGTCAGAAACTGATGTCAGGAGACACCTGGGCCAGATCTACACCAAGCAGGATATTGCACTATGAATGCAGTTTGAAAACAGTATATGTCATGTGTCATGGGCTCAAACAGTTGTCAGTGCACTTCAATACCATTATAAAGCAGTAGTGTAGATTCTGTCCTGGTCTCATCCCCTAGCATCACTACTACTACCACAATTCACTACCACAAGATGTGGTGATGGCCACCAATTTGAAGGGCTTTAAAAGGGGGTTGGATAAATTCATGGAGAAGAAGGCTATCAACGGCTACTGGCCCTAATTTTTAAGTCCAACCTCCAGTATCAGAAGCAGTAAGCCTGTATACACTAGTTGCTGGGGAAGATGGGTGGGGAAATGCTGTTGCACCATGTCCTGCTTGTGGGTCCCTGGTCAACAGCTGGTTGGCCACTGTGTAAACAGAGTGCTGGACTAGATGGACCCTTGGTCTGATCCAGCATGGCTTTTCTTATGTTCTTATCCTTCAAGTCAATTTCTTATGGTTTTCAAGCTGACGAGTTTGAGTATGGCATCAGTTCCTTATCTAGAAAGTTGAGAAGCTGACCGTCCACATGATCCCATGGGGAGACCTCACGAGGGAAAACGTGTTTAAAAGGTTGAATGCTGTCGAGCCCTGGTGGCGATGGCCATCTTGTCAGGGACATGTAGAAGAGCTTTCGACCTCCCATCGAGATCAGTTCTGCTCACAGCTGCTTTCAGTGCCACAAGGGTGTTTGGTGTTTCCCTTTCTGAAGCGACATGCTGTAGCGCTGAGCCAAAACGAACGGTGTTTTCCGTTTGAAATATTTCGAGGCAATTTATATTCTCTTTGCAAACACACACTTTTAATCACATAAATAATTCACCAGCATCCATAAAGACCAACCTGTCTCTCTCTCTCTCCCTCCCTCTCTCTCCCTCTCTCTCTCTCTTAAAAGATTTCACTATATACAGCTCTTTAAGTCTTCTCAGTAGGGGATGTTCTATGATCCCAACTGCAGCGGCAAGTCAGTATGTCTGGCCAGCGTGATACCATTGTAAAGACAGTGTGTACAATCCATGGCTGTGTGATAGCTTGGGTTTAAGGAGTCTGGTACGCGGTAGGTGGTAGCAAATTCCCTTTACTGGCGAGATAGTAGCAATGGCTTGAGAGCAGTGAGAAATTCATACTTGGGAGAAATCCAGCAATGATAAAAGAAACTTATAAATGTCTAACAGACTTCAGCTGCGATTGATTGCCTCACATCTCCAGAAAAGAAAAGGGGGAAAAAACACACCCATGAATGTTCAAAGCAGCTCTGACATTTTTCAGAAGCGTCTTGATCTGGCTCTCTTAAAGCTATCCCGTTTGACCTTTATAGGACGTTGAATCAAATCCTATTAGCATTAAAATCAATGGGATTGGCTTTGCTCTATTGCTTGCATTTGCGATAAGCTAATTGGCTGAAAGATAGCTGTGGATAGCTGAGTCACTCATCATTTTATAGCTCCTAATGGCTACTAAGTGATATGTGGTTGACTTCAGTGGGACCCTTCCAGAGCAAGTGATTAAAGGACAACAGCCTGAATAATAGAATTACAATGATATAAGCTCATCTCTTTATTTATTGGGCTCAGTATGGAGGTGGAACCAAGCGCAGGCCTGGACATGATTTACGGTCAGAAATCTGTACATTTCCTTCGTTGTGATCTCTTCCACAAAACAACAACAAAAAGGTCATTCAACATGTGCAGATTTGGAAAATGTGCAAAGAAAAATGCCCACATGTCACAGACTGGCAACACCCTGTTCCATTATTTATTTATTTATTACATTTCTATACCGCCCAATAGCCGAAGCTCTCTGGGCGGTTTACAAAAACTCACAGGTCCTTTTTGCCCCTCCTTTCCTGTGGCTTTTTCTGCTGCTGCCAGGTGGAAATGTCTCCCACTCCCCTTCTGGCTGCCTCCCCCAAACCAACTTTAAAATTCTCTTGGTCTCAGATATTTCCGTTAGCTAGTGTGGGGTTGCCTTTTAGATCTGAGGTGGGTAACCAAAAATGAAAAGCCACCGTGTAGCTTTAAATAACAAAGTTTCAATTCCACTGAAGAAAAATGTTGAACAGGGAAAAGTTTTGAGACCTAAATGGATATACACAAATAACAAATGAAGAAAACACATATGAATAGGGTAAGAAAGCAACCAGGGATGAACCAGGCATAAAACAACCGAGATAAACACATCCAGATAACATAATTAGACTGTGTCCTATTTTACACAGGCCCTGTCCAAGCAATATGTTACTGTCAGGCCCAGCTCTTTTAAACAATACTCCAGTTCCAGAAGCTTTGACACTTTCCCCCTCTAGGACTCTGGTCTTCTTTCATTTCTTCCATCTTTTTCTTTACTTCTCTGTTCCTCTGCCTTTCTGTCTTAGGCTTTTATCTCTGAAAAATAGTTATTTTGCAACCAGTTCCTTTTTCATTTCTGCTAAGTTTTTGTTTCCTGAGGTAACACTTCTTTTCTTACTTCCTCTGACTTTCTATTGAACTTTGTAATCGCCAGGCTCTTCAGAGCACTTCTTCTGATATCAACTCCCTGACCTCCTGACCTCTACATTCTAACTAAACCTTTGACCCCTAAAATATTAACCTTGGAAAAGGCATGGAGCTTACTCAAAAGCACAATAATAGAAACTCAACTAAAATGAATTCCACAGGTTAGGAAAGGTAGCACCAAGTCCAAGAGGTCACCAGCATGGTTAACAAGCAGTGTCAAAGAAGCTATTGTAGAAAAGAGGGCTTCCTTTAAAAAATGGAAGTCTTGCCCAAGTGAGGAAAATAAAAGAGAGCACAAGCTGGCACAAAGGAGATGTCAGCAAACAATAAGAGATGCAAAAAAGCATTTTGAAGAGCACATCACTAATAACATCAAGTCCAACAATAAGGTATTCTTTAAATATATCAGAAGCAGGGAACCAGCTAGGGAAGCAGTTGGACTGTTGGATGACAATGGAGTTAAGGGAGTGCTAAAGGAGGATAGGGAGATTGCAGAGAAGCTGAATGAATTCTTTGCATCGGTGTTCACTGCAGAGGATACTGGACAGATGCCTGTGCCTGAACTGGTGTTTTCAGGAAGGGAGTATGAGGAACTGAGGCAAACAGTGGTGACAAAAGATGAAGTTCTCAACCTTATTGACAAATTGAAAGCAAATAAATCACCAGGCCGAGATGGTGATTTGAGTTCTCAAAGAACTCAAATATGAAATTGCAGACCTCCTAACAAAAATATGCAATGTGTCTCTAAGCTCAGCCTCTGTACCAATGGGACTTGCTTCCAAGTAGACATAAGATGCTCAGTGCACCTAGGTGGGAGTGAGCCCCACTGAACTTAAAGGGGTGCTCTTGGTGGGGTGGAGGATCAGTTCTGCTTTCCTTTGTTGCAGAGAGGCATTTTATTCTCATCTCCCTTGATCGCAGACATGGGAAAGTCCTTCCTCTGGAAGTTCATAGCGCAACCCAGCTTTACACACTGCCGATATGACACCATTAGGATTTATTCCAGCTTTTTGTTTGATCTAGTTTATAACAAAATAAGTGGGACAGGGAGCCATGGGAGACCTTCTGACCATGGGATATACTGACTTGCAATGATGGGAGTTGTAGTCCAACACCTTTGGAGGGGATGGGGAACCACGGGAGACTTTCTGACCACGGAACATACTGACTTGCAGTGATGTGAGATGTAGTCCAAAACCTTTGGAGGGCACCAGGTTGGAGAAGGGCTGCTCTAAATGAAAAAAGAGAAGTAAGTGGCCCTAGGTTGCTTGTCATCAGTTTTTCACAACCCCATAGTCACCTCTCCATATCATATTCTCCATCCTGTCCTAATGGTCTATCTGCTTTGGGAGAATGAGAATTTCTCTTGCACTTTCTGCCTCCTTATGGAGGATGTGGTGTTAAGGGTTGTGAACCTTAACTCCCAATTTCCATGTTTTTTGTTGATTGGTTGAAAACTGTAGAGCCTTAACAATGTTTTGTAAATTGTAGGTTTTTTGTTTAATGATCAGAACCATTTTGATTCAGAGAGGTTTTCTTCTTCTTTTGTACTTTAAACTGCCACCCTTCCCTCAACCTTTCACCAATCTTCTTGAAATTTTCAGGGTATGTAAAACCAACGTTTCTTTCTGGCACTTGTATATTTGAGGAAAATTGGTGAAACAGTTTCGATTTTATGAACATTAGAATGACCCCCCCCACAATTACCCCTTTATAATGGTAGAATGCTTTATCTACTCTCCACCCTAAACTACAGGGACATGGGAGTATCCCTGTAAATACACTTCTATCATGTCTCACCTTACACTCTTTTTCCCAAGCTAAACCATCCCAGCTATTGTAACCTTTCCTCATAGGGGAGATGCTCCAGCCCCTTTCTCCACAACTCCATAAAGACATCTCAAAACCACTCCTACTTCCCCCCATCTCTTTTTTTTTATGCTCTGTAGGGTCCACCAGACAGCCCTGCAAGGTAGGCTCCTGGACTAAACATCCTGAACTCCCAGAAAACCCACCTCCCTAGCCTTGTCCACAACCAGGGCGAACCAGATATTCAGGGAATAACACACAGACACACATTTAGGGACCAAAGCAAATTTATTGCAGTCACTAAAACTAACAAGTAAGGCCTTGGTCGGTTTTTACATTTATTAAAATGTAAGCCTATGCGGCAGGGTCTTGCTATTTACTGTTTTACTCTGTACAGCACCATGTACATTGATGGTGCTATATAAATAAATAATAATAATAAAAGCCTCTTAAAAAGGGAAACGGGAAGAGGGAAGGGAAATGGGGGAAAGGGAGTGAGCCCACCTTCTTCCGCTGAGCTCTCCAACCCGGGTGGCTCTTTTGCCGGCAGCAGGAGGATGCCGGCGGGGAGTTGGGCTCGGCGGCAAGGAAGCCGCTGAGCCCTGGGAACTTTTCGCCGCCGTCGCCGTCGACTCTTCCTCCGTCTCTTCTGACCAGGTAGCTACACTAGGACTTTCGGGGCGCCCTGAAGCGCTTTCGGGGTGCCCCAAAGACTGTGTGTGGAAGCCCCCCTGATCTTCCACTTAACATACACACAAACCACCAAGGAAGATGGAGGGTCTTCTTCATGGGGCTTTTTATCTCTTCTTTGGCCCCCAAGCCCCATCACCCTTGTTAACCAACCGGTGCCCTTCCCGGGCTTCAGATGACCCCTCCCCGCAGGGACGGGCCCCACCTTCTTTTCCCACAGCTGAAACAAGTTAGCTTCTCAACCACCCTGATAACCTCCAGATGCTATGGTGGGAGTTACACAGGCTCCAGGCAGAAACGACCTTGGCCAGCAGCCACCAGCTCTCTTCCTCCCACCTGAGCTTGGCACAGCAGATTTGAAACACAATAGAGCATACATAGAAGGCAGACATCAAAATCACATAGCAACAACTCAGAGGTTTGCACCCCTGTCCTTCACATGCTCCAGCAAAATTATTGGCATCTGTAGGCCATGCAGCTGCTTATGCACACATTCAACAATTATTTTAGAATGGAAAATTAAGCTCAGCCCAGCCCACACTTGCCCAGTTCAACATGTTGCCCACCACGCTGTTAATTGGATGATTCAATAAGATCATGTCTGTGTCCATATGGAGTGAGTGTAATAGAATCTGTAGATACTGCAGAGAAAAGCTGGTTTCCCCCTTATTAAGAACTCTCCTGGAGGCAACCTTCTGAAGAGCTGGTGGTATTCTGTTTGAAGGATGATTCATCCTATGTCACTGGGAAGGATTCTAAGTTCTTTCCCATTTCAATGCAGACAAGGGAAAATTATCTTGGCCCCATATTCAAATTTATTGCTTATATTTAATGACTCCTAAATAGCTGTATCTTCCTTTTATACAAAAATTGGTATCGCTCTGTGATTGTGCTGAACAATTCATTGATTCATTGATTCAGTCTTCAATCCCACGCCTCTCAATATGTGGAAGCAAAGAGGGGAATCAAATATGCACAGGTGTGTTGATACCAAGAGTAAGAAAAGAAACAGAAATGGCAAAAGGTAAGAGGCTGGCGCATGCCCGATTCATAAGGGAATTTGAAAAAAAAAGACATTAAAAATAAAGATCAGACAGACAAACAAAAGTGAACACCCTCCAGTTCTTTATTTCCACGGCTTTATTGTTATTACATTGTAGCTGTCCCCAGGGCTCCATCCAACTGAGCTGCTTACCCTGCCGGGATGTACACTTCAGGTCCTGTGTTCTTAGGTGACCAAGCTCTGCCTTTGCTCCAGCAAAATTACTGACGCTAGAGCTGTGACCTATTTATTCGGCTTCTTTCTCTAAACATGCTTTATTTGACAAGAAAGGAGAGTAGGGGGGTTTTTTGGGGCGGGGGGACGGACCTTTCATTTCTCCACTGGCAGGTTTTCTTAAAAGCTCGCTTAGAGCGTTGCAAGCTTCCCACTTTGTGTTCCAATTTGAAGAGTACCAATTAAGGCCCGTCAAGCACATGATGACAAGCTTTTGGTGGGAGAAAAATAGCACTGAGAGGCACATCAGAAAACAGGACACAAAGAAAAGTCCATTTTAAGGCTTTCTACCTCCATTTCCCTGGAAGAAAGTCGGTGTTGGCAAAGGCAACTGTGCACTGTGGGTAAAATCCAACATGAGCCCTACTTAGAGTAGACCCATTGAAATGTCTGAGACTTTAGTTAGTGATTATTAACTGAAAATCCATTTCTTTCAATGGGTCTACTCTAAGTACATGTTGGTTTTTACTCTGTGTTACTTGCTGTCTGTTCGGTTGTAGTAAAGAGAACTGACTCACCACATTACTCTCAGGTCAGTTAAGATCTGCAGAGGTCAGTGACTATGGGAATGGCCAATTTCCTATTCATGGTGAACGTCAGAGTAAGCTTTATACTCTCTGCTAATACCCAGGACAAGCCAAGTGAGGGTAACTTTCCAGTTGAATCACCATCACTGCTGAATGGGTGCTTTCTCTGATTTTTTTTTTTAAAAAAAATCAAGATCTTTCTCTTCTGAATATAAACTTCGTGAATTGTGGAGATTTTCATTACTAAAATGGAACTGAACTGAAATTCTCATGCATCTGCACCACTCAAATTCAATACTACAACTATTCCCAGCATGGAGAGACCCATGCTATACCTGAAATCAGCACTAACATGATTGAATACGCAGGGATTCAAACAGAGGGCTATGTCTATACACCTTGTATACCCCATGGTGGCTGTGTAGTGGCACTGCATAGTTTATACAATGCAGCCGTAAACTCATAGCTACCATGGGCTTTTACCCTAAAAACTGTGCTTTTAAGAAGGCCACAGCTAGACCTAAGGTTTATCCTGGGATCATCCAGGGTTCGCCCCTGCCTGAGTACTGGATCCCCTGTGTGTCACCTAGATGAACAGGTTTGACCCCTGGACAATCCAGGGATAAACCTTAGGTCTAGCTATGGCTGAAGTCACTGACTTACTGTAACTTTTTCCTTTACTCCAAAGTCACCACCTTCTTTGCTCTGTCTGTTGGTGGTGACCTCACTTCAGATTGAGGCTGGGGCATTCTGGGAGAGGATTGAGGCCCGGGGTAGGTCAGGGGTGTTGGATCCTGGAATGGATCCTGGTTATGTTTTCCATTGATTTGTTAATTGCTGAGGATCTGGAGGAACAGAAGACTCAGCAGAAATTAAAGGTCAACTCTACACCTGGACATTGAGTGTCATAATTGAATAATTGTCTAATTGATTGTCTTCAATTAAGGGTTGCAAAGAGTTGCATCATTGTGCAGGTTGTCTATAAAAGTAAATGTATTTTCAGGTTCCTATATAACTTCCATGTCCCTCATGTGAGCTGTATTGACTGACCTTTTGTAAGTATTTGTATCTGTAATGCCAAAACTAAATTATATATTTATTTGCCAGTAAAAAAAGGTTTATTTTAACCTACATAAATCTCTGTCTTAATTCACGTCTTTGCTGACTTGGCTGAGAACCGCTGTAATCTCTGCTAGTCTCTGTAGGGCCCAGACAGAGACTTAACACAAAAGGTTATATGCCAGAAACCCAGTCTGTGCAATAACTAAACAGCTTCTAAAGCCATAACTCAACAGGGGGATGCATAGGAAGGCCGGGCAGAGGGTAGGAGGTGGGCATAACAAGCTGAATGGCCACTGATGCTGCAGGTGTTTTGGCTGGAAAGCCTGCGCATGCTCCTGCCATGGAGATTTGCTGTTCCCAACCTGCAGCTGCAATGCTGCAGGGTTTTGAGGGAATAAGCAGCAAAGCATCATTGTCAAGCCCCCCCCCCTCCACCCCAGACTTTTAAGAGCTAAGCACCCAAAGCTCTGGGCCTGCATAGATGAATATTAGGCATGTGCTCCGCTCCGATTAGAAGCGCAGAAGCAGGAGCAAATTGGCCTGCTCCGCCTTGCCCAGAGGCAGAGTAGAAGCGGACCGCAGACCCCTAGAAGCAAGGCGAAGAGAAGCGCCCATTTTCGGAGCGCTCCGGTTTCCGCGTTCCGCTTCTATCGCCATCTTGAAACATTTCGCCCATAGGATTGCATTGCGGAAAAGAAAGGGGGATAACTGTGTTGTTTTTGAAGCTATCTTTCTAAAAATTCTTGTGCTTGGAGAGTCGTGGATGGGGGTCATTTTGAGACTACTCTCAGCTCTCTGCGTGGTGCGGGTCGCGCGCTAGAATTTTTTTAAAAACCGGCGGGAAAAATACCTTTTCCGAAGGGCTGAGGGGCAGAGTCAACTCCCGGTCATGATCACATGATCCCAAAGTTGGAGGAGGGGATAGGCAAAATGGGTAACTTGGGATTCTGGGAACTTCTCTTTCTTAGTCTGAACGGACTTTTCCCAGTGTTTTTTAAAACAGAAGCCCCACCAAATGCACAAACACAACCTGAAATCATATACTAAGCCAATAATAAGAGATAGAAACACAGCACTGCTACCCACCCTAACTTTGGGGAACAACTGAAAAGATGTGGTGCAAGGGGATGAGCTCCCCTAGGGCATCCCATGTGGACGTGCCCCCACTCTCTCCTGTACTTGGAGGGCCATTAGAGCCTTCCAAAGAGAGTAACCCGGTGGAGCAATGCCTATCATGAGTTGAAGTGACAGTTCCACTTTTCAGAGCTGTTGTGATGAAGCAATGGCTTTCATGAGTTGAACTGGCAGCCTTGCTTCTTAAAAGACTGGTTGACCAGTCAAATTGGCAGCTGCTGCTTCCCCCTCCCCTGGGCACGTCCCCCTATTGCTGGTAAAAGACAGATATAGCCTTTTTTAAAAAGTTCTTCTTGTTGTTTATTCAGCAACACTGCTACTTTTAATTCCACCCCTCCTTTGTTTATTTATTTATTTATTCCATTTTATATGCATTACTGGCTTATCCTTGGCTCACTTCCTTATGCCCCCAGAAATATCTGCTGCCTGCCTGCCTGCCTTCCCTCTTTCCTCCCCTGCCCGCCTCGCAGGGATGTTGTGTGTGTCTGGCTTTGACTCGGGGAGAAGTCCTTAGAGTTTTGGAAGTTTTGGAAGTTCCAAATCCGTTTTTCAAGTGTGGAAGAAGATTCATACTCCCCAATTCATGGCATGTTGGGATTTCCTTTGAAATGGCCCCATTGAGACGTCTGCAGGTTTAAGCCCCGCCAAAAAACAGGAGATGATGGGACTGCCTTGAGTCTGGGCATGCATGTGTATCCCTGGATAAGCTGTCATGGTGGTGAGTTTGAGGTTTCTAACGTG
Source organism: Elgaria multicarinata webbii (assembly GCF_023053635.1). Taxonomy (NCBI): domain Eukaryota; kingdom Metazoa; phylum Chordata; class Lepidosauria; order Squamata; family Anguidae; genus Elgaria; species Elgaria multicarinata. The sequence continues at coordinate 120,695,478 of NC_086175.1, read as the reverse complement.
CAAATTGACGGAGCTATGGAAAGGGGTGTGAATGGGGTGTTGGATTTTCATAAATTCCCCAAAAATCAGGGGATGATGGGACTGCCTTGAGTCTTGGCGTGCATGTGTATCCCTGGATAAGCTGTCATGGTGGCAAGTTTGAGGTTTCTAACGTGCAAATTGACAGAGCTATGGAAAGGGGTGTGAATGGGGTGCCCGATTTTCATAAATTCCCCCAAAATCAGGGGATGATGGGACTGCCTTGAGTCTTGGCATGCGTGTGTATACCTCCATGAGGTGTCATGGTGCCAAACTTGAGGTTTCTAACTTTCACAGAAAAAAAGTTGTATACTTTTTTATCTTAATGCAAGCCTATGGGGGGGGCGGAAACGGAGCTCCGATCCGGATCCAGAGCTCCGAGCGGAGCGGAGCAGACATGGGCGGAGCGGGGGCAGAGCGAAGTGGCCCGATCCGCAAATCGCGGATCTGGAAGTGAAGCGGAGCGGGGGGTCCGTGCACACCCCTAATGAATATGTCAGTTTCTATTTCTCTCATTTTTCTTTAAAAGTCTCAAGTTTGTTTTGGAGAACTTTGTGAATTTTGGTACCATTTGATTAAAACGGAACTGAAATAAAATTCTCATCCATGTTCATGAATATCCAGATTACAAGACTGCCCAGATACAGGGAAGCTGAAATACTAAGCATTTCAGTACTGTTCTGATTTGGATTCATCTCTCTATATTCTACCTTGTTGTTGTTGTTATTGTGGTGGTGCTGGTGGTTCTCACACTAGCAGCCGAATCTTATAATCAGAAGTCAGTTCTATTCTGCTCAGTGGGAATTAGGGGTCTACCTAGGTTACTAGTCTATTTTTAAAGTGTGTGTATGTGTAATAATGCTTACTCCTGTGAGCTCTTAGAGTGCTGTGAAAAGACAGACACAGAACGTTAGGAAAGAGGCTGAAGGGAAGTCAGTTGGTGATAGTTAAAGGAGGAGGAAGAGAAACTGAGGAGAAAGAGCTGAAAGAATCCTAGCGAGAGAAGAGAGAGAGAAACTTACACAGCATGTTTTTGAACGAAAACATCAAGAAATGGTAAACAATCTTTTTAAAAAGAACATTCTCAGACTCCCAGCTCCTGTGGCGATGTGGGGTTTGCATAGCTCTGTTCTAGAAGATAGCTCTGTTTCTGATACATAAAGTCCGCTAGTGGAACTGAATGCTGGACTCAGTGCTGGCACCAGGGTTTTTGAGGGCGTTTGGGCAAGATACCTTCAGTGAGCCCTCTTCCTCATGAAGTCTACCTTTGCCCCTTCATTGTCAACAACTGTTATTGCTCCTCCTCACCTTCCTTGTCATTGTTACCACTTGCTTGCTTGACAGGCTGACGTCTAGTGAGAAATTCGCCCATGGCATCTACTGCTCTGTGGGCCAGAGTGAGAGGCAGGTGAACAAACAGGTTGCAATGGGGAGGAGGAGGAGGAGCAAGTACAGGGGACTTTTCTCTGAGGAGCCCTGCTTGGATATGGTCCCCTGCACTGTTGGACCTGGTCACCCTTACAAGCCAAATCTTTTCGATCCTCCCAGACTGCAGGACACGGAATAACGGGCTCAAGTTAAAGGAAGCCAGATTCCAGCTGGACATCAGGAAAAACTTCCTGACTGTTAGAGCAGTACGACAATGGAATCAGTTACTTAGGGAGGTTGTGGGCTCTCCCACACTAGAGGCATTCAAGAGGCAGCTGGACAACCATCTGTTAGGGATGCTTTAGGGTGGATTCCTGCATTGAGCAGGGGGTTGGACTCGATGGCCTTGTAGGCCCCTTCCAACTCTGCTATTCTATGATTCCTCTCTCATCTCACACTATTGCCCCGCTCGTGCTCTTCGCTCCTCTGATGCCATGTTTCTCGCCTGCCCAAGGGTCTCTACTTCCCTTGCTCGGCTTCGTCCATTTTCTTCTGCTGCCCCTTATGCCTGGAACGCTCTTCCAGAACATTTGAGAACTACAAGTTCAACTGCAGCTTTTAAAGCTCAACTAAAAACTTTTCTTTTCCCTAAATCTTGATTTTGTTCTGACTTTATACTGTTAGTTTTACCCTACCCAGTGCCTGTTTACCCTACCCTGTGCCTGTTTGCATTCTCTTCCCCTCCTTATTGTTTTATTATGATTTTATTAGAATGTAAGCCTATGCGGCAGGGTCTTGCTATTTACTGTTTTACTCTGTACAGCACCATGTACATTGATGGTGCTATACAATAATAATAATAATAATAATAATAATAATAATAATAATAATAATAATAATAATTCTATGATTCTAAATGCCCAAATTTAGGCTATTAAGAGTAAAGCACACATAAATGTGTATATATCGGAAAAATGCCCCTGAGAAGGAGTCTGAATTCTTCTGCAGACTTCCGGAAGATCAAAATCTAATATGGAAATAGGACAGAATGAGCTTAGCAGTGTAAAAATGAGAAGCTGAGTGAAATCCAGCTTGACAGATCCACCTGTCTCGAGGTATAAGGCAGTTTCCTTTGTTCTGCTTTCCAGAACTGGCTGTTGGAAAAATTATAGATGTGGACATTTCAATCTGACTTCTCTCTGTCGTTGTGCATTCAGAACCCGAGCACTGCCTTTAGCACATGCCCCGTGAAGGAATGGTTTACTTCTTCAGCTAAATTGATATCAGGAACGATTCTCACAGAAACAATTCAACAGCCTGGTCTCTAAGTGGATACGATGAGCTCAGGAACATTCCTTTTCATCGAGCATAAATAGAGAAGGCAGTAGTTGATACAAACAAGAACAACCAAATTAGTGCACAAGGCACACAACTAGGTGACCATATGAAAAGGAGGACAGGGCTCCTGTATCTTTAACAGTTGCATAGAAAAGGGAATTGCAGCAGGTGTCATTTGTATATATGGGGAACCTGGTGAAATTTCCTCTTCATTACAGCAGTTAAAGATGCAGGTGCCCTGCCCGCTTTTAAATGTGGTCACTCTGGTATAGCTCCTGCACCTTTAACTGTTGTGAGGAAGAGGGAATTTCACCATATATACAAATGACACCTGCTGAAATTCCCTTTTCAATGCAACTGTTAAAGATACAGGAGCCCTGTCCTTCTTTTCATATGGTCACCCTACTATAGTATGAAAATTAGAGTCAAAGGGCTCATCTACACCAAGCAGGTTATTTCACTATGAAAGTGGTATGAAAGTGGTATAAAAAACACAGGAGCCACACCAGGCAGGATATAGTGATATGAAAGCAGTATATGGTATGTGTCAATGGGCCCCAAAAGTTGTCAGTGCACTTCAATACGACTATAAAGCAGTAGTGTGGCTTCTGCCTTTTATATACCGCTTTCATACCACTAAATCCTGCTTGGTGTAGATCTGGCCAAAGACAGGGTGAACATCATCATCATCATCATCATCATCATCATAATAATAACAACAACAAACAGAAGGTTTCATAACAAGAACAAAAATTCAACAATTTTGTAACGAAAGCAATCTTGAACAGATAACATGAAAGTTATGAACAAATGCATGTTGTACAATAGTAATAATCTACAGTGTTGAGACACGAATAAATCTCTAGAGTATTTTAACCCTCAAAACAATACAATGTAATATAGTTACAGCAGGAATCCACAGTGTGAAGACACAAATGGTCTCTTCATTGTTTTTAAACCTTTCGTGTTAAGACACTAAATAGTCTCTTCAGTGTTTTTGAAACCAGCTGCTATTAAGAATATTCTGCTTGAGGTGTTTGGCCAGGTTTTCAAGTGATTATACATGGAATGGAGGTTTGAATTCTCCCCTTTTCTCCATGGCATTAGCCCTATAGATGGTGTGTCTCTGATGAAGCATCTGCGAAAACAGGATTTTTAAACCAGTAGCCTGTTAAAAAGGTTTCAAAAACACTGAAGAGACTATTTTGTGTCTTAACACTGTGGATTCCTATTGTAACTATATTACATTGTATTGTTTTTTGGGTTAAAGTACTCTAGAGACTTATTCGTGTCTCGACACTGTAGATTATTACTATTGTACAACATGCATTGGTTCATAACTTTCATGTTATCTGTACAAGATTGCTTTTGTTTGTAAAATTGATGAATTTTTGTTCTTGTTATAAGGCCTTCTGTTTGTTATAACTGTTCACCCTGTCTTTGACTCTAATTTTCGTACTATAGGAGTTGTGTGCCTTGTGCACTAATTTGGTTGTTCTCGTTCCCTCTCATCAGCATGTTTGCTCTGGGAGCATGTGTTGTTCCTTATGTCAACTTAGCTCATACAGATGTTGCCAAATTAGGGCAGTTTCCTCATCTAGACATGCCCTTAGGGGAAGAGTATAAAAACCGTATGCTTAGGAATGCTTTGACCAGACGTTCGATGGATTTTAATTTCTGTGGTGCATGTACGCTGCAACCCCACTGACAATTATGCTGTTTTTTCCCCTTGGAAAAATGGCATTTGTCAAACTTCTGATATGTTAGCTGAAGCACCTTAAAATCATCATCATCATCATCATCATTATCATTATCATCATCATCATCATCATCATCCATGGGACTAAATGTCTGAGGAAACAGGCCTACGAGTGACCTGTAAAAAACATTTTTTTTTCACATGCACAGAATGATTTAGGAAAGTTAATGCTTGATTTGTGCTCTGCATAGCATTTTGAAATAGCTGGAATTGAGAGGATTTGCATGACTGCATGGTTACCCACCCCCCCACCAAAAAAAAAAAAAAAAAAAGGAAAAAAAAAGAAAAGAAAGAAAGAAAGAAAAAGAAGCATATCAGAAGGAAACATCCATTATCATGTTAATGTTGTTATCATGTTAATGGACATCAGGAAAAACTTCCTGACTGTTAGAGCAGTGCGACGGTGGAATCAGCTACCTAGGGAGGTTGTGGGCTCTCCCACACTAGAGGCATTCAAGAGGCAGCTGGACGACCATCTGTCAGGGATGCTTTAGGGTGGATTCCTGCATTGAGCAAGGGGTTGGACTCGATGGCCTTGTAGGCCCCTTCCAACTCTGCTATTCTATGATTCTATGATTCTATGTCATAGAACAATGATATACTTAAAGCACAATCCTAAAGGTGATAACCAACACTTTATACTTCACCCAGAAACTAACTGGCAGCCAGTGAAGAGATTTTAAGACTGGTGTGATGTGGTCACTCCCAGGTGTTCCAGTGACCAACCTGGCTGCCATATTTTGAACTAGTTGAAGTTTCTGGACTAGGCACAAAGGTAGCCCTATGTAGAGCACACTGCAGAAGTTGAGCCTCGAAGTTACCAACGCATGCACAACCGTCTTTAGGTCTTCCGACTCTAGGAAGGGGCGCAGCTGGCGTATCAGCCGAAGCTGATAGTAGGCACTCCTGGCTGTCGCATCTATCTGGGCTGTCATTTGGAGCGACGGATCCAGAAGCACCCTCAAGCTGCGAACACAGTCTTTCAGGGTGTGTGTAATCCCATCCAGAACTGGTTGACACACCTCCAAACTTAGGTTATGACCTTTGACAGCAGAGCACCTCCGTCTTGTCTGGATTCCCTCTCCTCAATGCCCTGGAGTGATGCTAGGTATTTGGGCATGGTGGAGGATGTCAAATGGGGGCCAGGCTGCCAACACAGTTGATGCTGTTGCCACGTGCAGTGGCAGTGCAGAAAAAAATCAAGCCCCTTAGGGGAAAAGAAGAAGAAAGAAGAAAGAAGCTGATCTACAACCCTTGCCGATGGTGATGCGAGAAATAGTTGGAGAATTTCTCCTCCCCCCAGAGAAATTTGGTGAAATTACCCCCCCCCCCAATTTCTCTACCCAGAAATGGGGTGGAGAATTTCGAGAGGACACTTGTGCACAGCACTTTTAAAAATCAATGAACAAAGAAACACGAGGTATCTTGACTTGGGTATTGGTGGCACCAATTACTGTTCAGCCGTAGATGGCAAAATATCTTTGGCTGCTGCTGTGCCTCTGTAGTGTCTAAACACTCCGCTACTACCTTTAACACTACCCAATTATTGGTGTACACTCTGCTATACAGTCTGTTGCTCTTACAGATTTGACACATTTCTGGTTTTCAGTTTTTCAGTGCCCGCATCTGCCTTTGCTGTAAAGCGTAGCTCTTGTCTTTGTCTCTAAAACATCTTTGGCTTGTGTGTCTTCCAGATATTACTCCCATGTTAGGGGAAGTCTTAGCTCAAGATGTAGTTTGGGAGAAGATCTTGTGTAAAACAAGAAAAAAAATTGTTTCTACACTAACTATCCTGAAAGCTTGTCAAGTTTCACTTATGTGAATGTAAGGAGCTGAAACATTTATAAGCTAGATTATGAAATACAACACACAGCTGGTTTTGTGTGTGTATGTGCGTGTTATATCCGTCAGATCTGACTTATTCAGAGCATTCATTATAATGAAAAGCTGAGCAATTATTGTCCTATGTAAGATGGACTTGACAGATCTCTGTACTGAATGACACTTAAACTGCACTCAGAAGAGATGTACAGAATAATATGAAAGGAAAAGAATACCAGTGGATTATAAAGTGATGTCTTTAATCAAAATATCCTTAGACAGGAATCAGCGGGGAAGTATGTGGATTTTTATGTTGGAGTAACCAAAATGCTTACTCAAACAACAAGTGTTGTAGGAATTGTTTTAGAGAGTCCTCATTTAAGCCAGGTAGTTAACCCTTTTTCTTCTCCTTCTGAGAACTTCTGTTTCCAATTCAAAAAAAGCACACAACTACTGAAGGAAAGTGATGAAAAAGGGATGTACATTCCCCATCATGGCACCAGGTTGTTCACAAGGATGTGTATTCTTATTTCAGCTGTATTTGTTGAGTGCTGGGAGAATATTAGGGCTGAGTTGAAACTGCTGTTGTTTTAATGAACATTTTTAGCAATGTTGAGAAAAGCCTTTTTTGAATGTGATTTTTTGGGCAATTTTGTGGAAATGTTTGCCTGTTCATTTACATTACCATTTTTAATTCTCAAGCACAACTGACTTCACTTGCCCTCAGTGACATCACCACAAGGGCAAATCTTATTGGCTATGTAGCATTTTTATATCACCCCTTTTGTTGTGTGAGCCCTGATTGGGTGGGATCACCCATGTGATTTATTTATTTATTGACAATATTTTATTATTATTTATTTAAAACATTTGTATCCCGCCCTATATCATTAAGATCTCAGGACGGCGTACAGATAAAAGCTCTACATTCAAAATATTTTGGAGTGGTGATTAACAGAATAAAATAGTAAAAACACCATATTAAAAATTACATTTTTTTAAAAAAATGGAGTTCTGATTAAACCTGAGTTCTGGTAAAACCGTGCTGGTCACTCAAGGAAACCTTCTTGAAACAATGACATTTTCAGGAAGCACTGGAAGCAACACTATGTTGGTGCCTGCATGACCTCCAAAGGCAGGGAATTCCACAGGAAAGGGGCCACCACACTGAAGGCGTTTCTCCTGGTGGACTCTAATCGGACCATAGCTCCATGTGGAACCACAAGGAACATGCCCTCAGAAGATCCAGGAAAATGTTACCTTCACTCTTAATTGCTCTCCAATTAATTCAGTAATGTTATTATGTTGCCAAGCCTGATTGGCTATACAGTATATTGAGATGTTATCCCATTCATTATGCGACAGATCCAGGAAGAAAAAAGAAGTAGAAGAACAGGCTGCAGGGGGAGAGGAGTGAATATGGATGAGCATTTACCAAGGGCTGAGTTATGCCATTAGTTACCTTCTCATTGAGGAACCCCTAATGAGCTTCTTAGCCACTCCAAGTGGCAATGGAATGCCTCTATACAAACAACAAGAAACAGGAACAATGACTCTAAAATAAAAAAGAAACTCCTAAATTTCACTACCAATAGACACCTTTACTCAGTCATTCTCATGGATCAACTGTCTTACATCCTTTGCCCCTTGAGTGGAAACATATCACTTTGCATGGCTACTCCCAAATTTCCTACATGGAAAACACTCCTCTTTAGGAGAAAGTGTAAAACCCATACGGATCATTACTAGGGTGGGCAGGTGAAAAAAGAAAAGAAAAAAGGACAGGGCTTCTGCACCTTTAATAGCTGCATGGAATTTCAATAAGATACATCTGCTGATTACCCCATCTACACAAAGGTGCACGAGCCCTGTCATCTTTTGCATCTGGCTACCCTAATCATCACATGACCTTGTAGCCATGATGCAGCTGCAGTCAGCATGGCCAATGGCCAGAAATGCTGGGAGCTGTCATCCAAAACATCTGGAAGGCAGCAGGTTGGGTAAAGTGTTTTCTGTGGCCTCACTTGCAACTGAAGTTTATTTTGTTATTTATTTTATTAAATTTATATACTGCCCCATAGCCGATTAAAAAGTATTCAAAATTTAAAACCATTAAAAATATAAAAACAACAGTATAAAATAACTATCCATTTAAACAACAACAGTTCTGGGGTCCATTAAAAACCAAACTTAGCATATGTTGTTAAATGCTGTTAAATGTATTTATTTTATTTAAGATAAGAAATGTACAGTAGCTTGAATAGGTTAGGACCTAGAAGGTGACTTTCAGGGTCACAATCTCCATGGATGAAGTCATTCATCTGCATAATGCATCAGGCTCTTCCAAATAATTCATCAGTTTTATCGGCTGTTAAAGCACATGGGAGCTGAGCATTTTTTTTTGGAAAAGTGTAAATATTTTGAGCTTTCCAGTGAAATAAAATGCAGATTAGATACCCACCTTCATCCCCCCTCCTCCACCACACACACACACACACACACACACACACACACACACACACACACGCGTGCACATGTGCAGACAAAGGCGTGCTCATGGCATGGCTCCTTGTTTTCCAGCTGCTGTGTTCACCAGCAGTTATCACTGATCTCCAACCACGCAAAAAACCAGATGCATAATTTAAGATCCAATCCTTCAAGGGAGAGCAGACAGGTGCGCATCCATGCTGACTTTCCAAATTCAGACACTGTGAAATTAATCTTTGTGTAGACGTTTAGCCCAAGGTTCCTCATTTATAAGATGTAGATGAAGATGCCCAGGTACCTATTGATTTCGGTTGCTAAGATTTTGTTGCTGTGGCTCTCGAATGAATCTTGAGTGCCTAATATTATATAGGTTATCATGTATAGATGTTGCTCTTGCTTCTGTTATTATTATTGGTGTCCCTCCACCATACCCACTATATCCACACACAAAAGGAAGGTTGACGGGAAATGCAAAGTTTGCAGAACTATACAAAACTTGTAGGAAAATTAATAATAATAAGAAAAAGCCTCCAAACAGAGATCAATGAGAAATGAGCATACCCAGTATGTATAGAATGCTTTCTGACTGGGAGGGGCAGGGGCGGAGGCTGGAAAGTATCCTAGAAAAGGGTGGTTGGTTGGCTAGAACCCTGAATGAGAGCATTGTATGCTGCAACATTTTGTTGCAGTTCCCATTGTTTCATCCTAGTCTTAAATATTTGAATTGATCACATTAGTATCTCACTCTGAGAAGTTCAGGGCAACATAGCAGGCAGTATTCCATGTTACTTCCCAACAACCATGCAAGGTGGGTTAGAATGAGAGATAGTGGCTTGTCCAAGTCATCTTCTTAGTTTATGAGGGATGCACAAACTAGGCATGAGTAGGGTTTCGAAGCTACAGTTCTTCTCCAGATGTCCACTGTATGTGCAGTCCATGGTAGCACACTCTGCCCTGTGCCATCCACATCTCTAAAGAGCATCCACATCTACCACAAGAGTTGGCATGTAGTCAGACACACAATTAGGGATCTTGCTTTTCCAGGATTCCTGATTGCATGGAACCTTTCCATCATGAAAATACATTTATGCATAGATGCACATTACAGACAGATTCTGGTGGTGGTGGGATCAGAGCTGGATGTTACTACATGGCTTGGGACCACAATACCTGATGGAATGCCTCTCCCGACATGAACCTACCCGTACACTGCGCTCAACATCTAAAGTCCTCCTCCGAGTACCTACTCCGAGGGAAGCTCGGAGGATGGCAACAAGGGAGAGGGCCTTCTCAGTGGTTGCCCCCCGACTGTGGAATGATCTTTCCAATGAGGCTCGCCTGGCGCCAACATTGTTATCTTTTCGGTGCCAGGTCAAGACTTTTCTCTTCTCCCAGGCATTTTATCAGCATATAACAACGTTAAGTTTGTTTTTAATGGACCCCAGAATTATTGTTTATAAATGGATACTGTTGTTTTTATACTGTTTTATGTTTTTTAAATTTTTGTATACTTTTAATGTTTACTATTAATCGTTGTAAACCACCCAGAGAGCTTCGGGTGTGGGGCGGTATATAAATGTAATAAAATAAATAAATAAATAAAGAAATACCTGCCATCCACATATATAGTGAATTTTCAGTAAAAAGATCTGCTGGGGAGATGGGTGGGGCAACAGTGGTTGGTGTTTGAGAGTAATCATCTGCTCCACCCCTCTTTTCAGGTATATAAGCCTCCAGCTTCCTGGAGGCTCTCCGCCTTGGGCATGTAGCTGTGGACAAACAACTGGCCACCCTGGAAGAGTGAAAGTGGAGTGATATCTTAATAGATGACCAATGTCTGCAGACAGAGGAGCAGGAAACCAATGCCACCACTTAGGGAAAAAACACATATTGCCTGCCTGCCTGTTGCTGTTATTATTATTATTATTATTATTATTATTATTATTATTATTATTATTATTATTTATATAGCACCATCAATATACATGGTGCTGTACAGCGTAAAACAGTAAATAGCAAGACCCTGCCGCATAGGCTTACATTCTAATAAAATCATAATAAAACAATAAGGAGGGGAAGAGAATGCAAACAGGCACAGGGTAGGGTAAACAGGCACTGGGTAGGGTAAAACTAACAGTATAAAGTCAGAACAAAATTATCTTCTCTGTCTGTCTCCTCTGCTTTTTTGTGGGTTTTATGCTATGTGCCTGGGAGGGAGGATACAGAGCCAAGTGGGGACCTGAGGGGGTGCCCATTAGTGTAGAGGGTAGAGGGAAATATGGCGTTGCGAGAAGGACTTGCCAGTTTAGGGGAACTCGGAGCAGACAGTTAATGGCTGTCCCGTGTTCCGGCCCTCCTCGCACCCGCAGGTTTGTTGGTTGCCCTATCAGCCAGCCCTCGGGCCTCTGGATGCTGCTTTTAAATGCTAGATCGGTGCATAATAAGATCTCTCTCATCCACGACTTAATTGTGGATGAGGCAGCTGATCTGGCATGTATAACCAAGACCTGGGTGGGAGAGCAGGGAGGAGTTAGTCTCTCCCAGCTATGCCCACTTGGGTACTTGGTTCAGCATCAGGGTAGACCTGAGGGCTGGGGAGGGGGGGGGTTGCTGTGGTCTATAGGAATTCCATCTCCCTCTCCAGGCTCCCTGTCCATGTATCTACTGGTCTGGAGTGTTTGCACCTTGTGTTGGGCCAACGGGACAGATTAGGGATCCTGTTGGTGTACCGCCCACCCTGCTGCTCAACAGGCTCCCTAGCTGAGCTGACGGAGGTGGTCTCGGATGTGGTGTTGAGAGCCCCCAGACTGTTGGTTCTGGGGGATGTCAACATTCATGCCGAGGGCAACCTATCCGGGGCGGCTCAGGATGTCATGGTCTCCATGACAACCATGGGACTGTCCCAGTATTCCATCGGACCGACACATGTAGCAGGGCATACTCTAGACTTGGTTTTTGCAACTGGACAGGAAGATGGGGGACTTTACATCAGTCCCCGTGTCATGGTCAGATCACTGCTTGCTGAGGTTTAGACTTACAGCGGCTTTTCCCCTCTGCAAGGGTGGGGGACCCATTAAGATGGTCCGCCCCCGGAGACTAATGGATCCGATTGGTTTCCAAAGGGCTCTGGGGAGTTTTCTGGCTGATAGAGATGGCTCTCCTGTTGAAACCCTGGTTGACCTGTGGAATGCAGAAATTACCCGGGCGGTTGACAGGATTGCTCCTGAGCACCCTCTCCTGAGTAGAGCTCGTACGGCTCCGTGGTATACCCCAGAGCTGAGAGCGATGAAACAAAATAGGAGACGGCTAGAGGACAGATGGAGGCAAGCTACAAATGGATGTAATCAACTCCTGGTAAGAGCATATAATAGAACATATTCAAAGGCAGCAAGGGCAGCAAAAAAAAACAATATCTTGCGGCCACTATTACATCATCAATCTGCCGCCCAATGGAACTTTTCAGAGTTGTTCGGGGGCTATTAGATGCTGGCCCCAAGGACATTGTAGAGCTCTCTGAGGACTGCTGTAATGAATTTGCCAGGCACTTCCAGGACAAAATCTCTGACATCCGTCGGAACTTAGACTCCAGTGTTATAGCAGTTGAATCTAGTGAGGTGTCCAGAGTGCAGTCTTGTCCTGTTATCTTGGATGAGTTTCAGTTGGTACAGCTCGAGGATGTGGACAAGGTGCTTGGACAGGTCCGCGCAACCACCTCTGTACTGGATCCTTGCCCCTCTTGGCTAATAAAAGCTAGCAGGGATGGAACAGCCGGCTGGGCCAAGGAGGTGATTAATGCCTCTCTACGAGAGGGAGTGGTCCCAGATCGTCTGAAAGAGGCGGTAGTGAGACCACTCCTGAAGAAAACTTCCTTGGCCCGGAAAATCTTAGTAACTACAGGCCGGTAGCAAATGCTCCATTCCTGGGCAAGGTCCTTCAGGGTGGTGGCGGGCCAGCTCCAGACACTCTTGGATGAGACTGATTATCTGGATCCATTTCAGTTGGGCTTCAGGCCTGGTTTTGGCACGGAAACAGCATTGGTCGCCCTGTATGATGACCTATGTCGAGAGAAAGACAGGAGAGGGAGTGTGACTCTGTTGATTCTCCTCGACCTCTCAGCGGCTTTCGATACCATTGACCATGGTATCCTTCTGGGACGACTCGCTGAGCTGGGAGTGGGAGGAACTGCTCTGCAGTGGTTCTGCTCTTATTTGGCGGGTCGGATACAGAAGATGGTGCTTGGGGAACATTACTCGGCCCCGTGGACTCTCAAGTATGGGGTCCCGCAGGGGTCGGTTTTGTCCCCCATGTTGTTTAACATTTACATGAAGCCGCTGGGTGCGGTCATCCGGAGCTTTGGAGTGTGCTGTCATCAGTATGCTGACGACATACAGCTCTATTTCTCCTTTTCATCTTCAGCAGGAGAGGCTGTGGATGTGCTGAACCGGTGCCTGGCTGCGACAATGGACTGGATGAGGGCTAATAAACTGAGACTCAATCCAGACAAGGCTGAGATGCTGTTAGTAGGTGATTCCGCTGACATGATGGGGGGTGTTCTACTGGTTCTGGATGGAATTGCACTCCCCCTGAAGGAGCAGGTTCGTAGCTTGGGGGTTCTTTTAGATCCATCATTGTCACTTGAGGCTCAGGTGACCTCAGTGGCACGGAGTGCCTTCTACAAACTCCGGTTGGTGGCCCAGCTACGCCCCTATCTAGACAGGGATAACCTGGCTTCAGTTGTCCATGCTCTGGTAACCTCCAAGTTAGATTACTGCAATGCGCTCTACGTAGGGCTGCCTTTGAAGACGGTTCAGAAGCTGCAGTGGCCAGATTGATTTCGGGAACCAGAAGGTTTGACCATATAACACCTGCTCTGGTCCGCTTGCACTGGCTGCCTGTATGTTTCCGAGCCCAATTCAATGAGCTGGTTTTAACCTATAAAGCCTTACATGGCTTGGGACCACAATACCTGATGGAACGCCTCTCCCGACGTGAATATACCCGGTCACTACGTTCAACATCTAAGGTCCTCCTCCGGGTGCCTACTCCGAGAGAGGCTCGGAGTGTGGCAACGAGGGACAGGGCCTTTTCGTTGGTGGCCCCCAGACTATGGAATGATCTCCCTGACGAGGCTCGCCTGGCACCAACGCTGCTATCTTTCCGGCGCCAGGTTAAGACTTTCCTCTTTGCCCAGGCATATGGCGGCACATCTTAATCACCCACATGTTTAGTTTTTAATCGGTTTTTAATGCTTTATGTGTGTATGTTCTGTGTTTTAGAGTTTTAAATTTTGTATACTTGTTTTTATCTCAATTTTAGAATTTCTGTAAACCGCCCAGAGAGCCCTGGCAATGGGAGCGGTATATAAGTGTAAATAATAATAATAATAATAATAATAATAATAATAATAATAATAATAATCCCTAACTTCTGAAGGGGGGGCAGTTGTAGAATGTCATGATGGTAGGATACACATACTTTTTACTATGCTTTATGTATATAGAGAGAAGGAGCTCCCAAAATAAATAAATAAAGGTAGGTTAGTGCTTTTTTCTTTTAGTAATGTCTGGTTCTGCCTTCACTTTTGAAATACATTCCTCAAAAACAGAATTTACTCCTTCTTTCTCTTGCCTCTCTCCTCACATCCGTTGTTCTCTTTGCCCATATACATCAGCGTCTGTGGACCAATGGCCCTGATAGTCATAAAGTCATCTCCGCAGAAGGTCATTAATATGACTCTTCTTCATTGCAATGGTGGCTGAAGAGTTCCCACAAGGCCAGCAAGATTAAGCCACGGCCTCCATGGGGTGCTGGAGCAATGGCACAAGTCATGACACGGCAGCAAAGGGATAACAGTAGCACCTGGGTCTCCTCATTCGAGAACCCCTGAACTGCAGCATTGTCAGACAAGAGGCAATATTTTCCTCAGTTTTTAATATTTGAGTGAAATGTAGCTGATAAATGTCAGTACCCCTGTGCCTCCTTCAGGCCTTGGGATATATAATTTTTCAGCTAAAGTCGATGTGTTGTGAATATTAAACTTGTTCATGAGTCTTCAGGTGGTTGTATTGATGTCATGTAGATCAGTAATGGCCCACTTAAAGATCTCTGAAGACTGTGAGGCAAAAAAAGAAAGTTGGTGTCGATCAAGCATTAAGAGTCTGAATTTAAATTGTTAAAAAAGTATTCAAGGTCGGTTTGTTTTGTTTCTTCAACCTCCTCCCCCTTGCAAACAACATATTTGTTAGAAAAAAAGATACTTCCTTAAATAATATTTTGATAGATCACAAAATATTTGTAGGCTTCATATTCTATATCTTCTATTCACAGGCCTAGGAGAGTCAGGTTAGAACATAAGAACAGCCTTTCTGGATCAGACCTTCCTGGATCAGACCAAGGATTCCAGCTGGACATCAGGAAAAACTTCCTAACTTTTAGAGCAGTACAACAATGGAACCAGTTACCTAGGGAAGTTGTGGGCTCTCCCACACTAGAGGCATTCAAGAGGCAGCTGGACAACCATCTGTCAGGGATGTTTTAAGGTGGATTCCTGCATAGAGCAGTGGGTTGGACTCGATGGTCTTATAGGCACCTTCCAACTCTACTATTTTTATGATCTATGATTCTATACATTGGACCAAGGGTTCACACAGTGGCCATCTAGCTGTTGACCAGGAACCCATGAGCACCCTCCACCCATGTTCCCCAGCAACTGGTGTATGTAGGCATAATGCCTTGGACACAGAAGGTAGCATAGAGCCCCCAGGACTAGTAGCCATTGATAGCCTTCTCCTCCAGGAATTTACCCAATCACCTTTTAACCCCTTCCAAATTGATGACCATCATTACATCTTTTGAGAGTCAATTCCATAGTTATCTATGTGCTGTGTGAAGAAGTTCTTCCTTTTATCTGTCCTGAATCTCCCACCAATCAGCTTTATGGGATGAACCCAGGTTCTAGTATTATGAGAGAAGGAGAAAAATGTCTCCCGATCCACCAAGCTCAAAGCAGCTTACAGCAACTTCACAAAGTAGAAACAATAAAAATATAACATTTCAAGATCATTCTTTAACAACTCGAAGTCATAAAAACATTTAAGTAGTCATGTGCGCAGGATAATAAAAACATCTCATGGTAATATAGATACACTAAAATGAAACTACTATAATTCCTACTAAAGCAAAATGAGAGAGAAATAGAATAAATAAAATCCAAACAGCAGCAGAAATAATAGCAGGCACAGCAGCCTTCAAAGCTGGCATCAAGCAAGGCCCACCACATGAGACCAGGTAGAAATGATCCAGAGAAACAGGGATCAGGTCTCTCAGGAGGCACAGCTGGATGGTCTCCAAAGTATTCATGACTCTTCAACTCCTAAGAACAGATTGGAACACAGTTATTCTTTAGTTTTTGCTCTTCCTCAAATTTTGCTATCCGGTTCAGGGCTCAAAATATGTTCCAAAATGAACATAAAATGTTTATTTTAGGATAAAATGTGCACATAAATGTGTGTGTTAGAGTAAAATGTGTATAAAAAATCTTATTTTGTAACAATTACTTTAAAAAATAATTTGTCATAAGATCATAAGAACTGCCATGCTGGAGCAGACTGAGGGTCCATCTAGTCCAGCACTCTGTTCACACAGTGGCCAACCAGCCATCAGCCAGGGATGAACAAGCAGGGCATGGTGCAACAGCACCCTCCTGCCCATGTTCCCCAGCAACTGGTGCACACAGGCTTATTGCCTCAGATTCTGGAGGTGGCACATAGCCATCAGGGCTAGTAGCCATTGATAGCCTTTGCCTCCAAGAATTTATCCAACCCCCTTTTAAAGCCATCCAAATTGGTGGCCATCACTACACCTTGTGGTAGTGAATTCCATAATTTAACTATATGCTGTGTGAAGAAATACTTCCTTTTATTTGTCCTAAATCTCCCAACAGTTAGCTTCATGGGATGACCCCAATGAGTTCTAGTATTATGGGAGAGGGAGAATTTTTTTCTTCAAAAATAATTTTGTACATCTCTACCATGTCTCCCTTTAGCCTCCTTTTCCTTCCAAGCTGTCTCTGTATATGTTTGCAAGTTGATATAGGAACAGGATGGCATGTATTTATGAATGAATACACACGAAACTGACAGACCAGAAACACACAGATCCAAAAAGCCCTAATAAAGGCTCCTTGATCAGAGAGCAAGGTTGCTGGAGATTTTGAACTTTGTTGTCTCTGGACCTAATTAAAAATAATTATTAAAAATAAAAAGTGTGTGTGTGTGTGTGTGTGTGTGTACGTACGTTTATATAGACATGGGATGGAACCGACATATAAATGAACACATGTGAAACTGACAGACCATAAAGAGGCTGAAACATCAAGCCCTAGAAAAGACATCTTGGTCAGTGAGCCAGCTTGCTGGAGATTTTGAGCTCTGGTGTCTCTGGACCTAATTAAAAATAAGTATTAAACTAAGTATTAAAATAATTACTAAAATGTGTGTGTGTAAGTTTGCAGGTTGCTAACTTGTTCAATGGGATGGAACCTACATGTGAAATTGACAGAGCAAAAAGAGGCTGATCCATCAAACTTTAGTAAAGACCTCTTGGTGCTGGAGATTTTGACCTTTAACATCTTTGGACCTAATTATGTACAGCACCCAATTTTAACGTCACATTTCATTTTCTGGATCTAAGCTCCCCCCTTTCAATTATCTCCCTTCCTTTAGAATCACATTCCTTCTGGTTTAACATTAGGGATATGCTTTCATCATCATCCACTTCAGGTTGCTGACATGGCATTACTAGTTGCTCCCCACCTCCCTAATTTGACACAGGAGAGCCATATAGTCGATGTTTACCATTTTAATATTATTAAAATCAGCTCCTACAGCATAAGCTTTTTTTTTTTTTTTTTTGCTGCACCACAGGTCTCTTGATTTTCTCCCTCTCTTTAAAAGCGACCTTCCTATTGATTTTTTCCTCCATTTAAAAATCATACAGGCAAATTTGTCAAGAGAGGGCTGTTCCATTCAGATTTTGCTTAGTTTGACAACTTTCAAAATCCAATCAGAAAACTATCTAAGGACGATGATTGGTTGTCAGAGAGACAATCATTTCATTATCAACCCTAAAAATAACCCTCCATGTCACAAAAGGGCACGGCAGAAATATTATGAATACTTATTTGTAATGGCGCTTTGAAAACTTCTAAAAATTTTAATTGGTGCAAACAGAAACTGGGGGCTCAGGATATTCCACTATGAAAGTGGTATATAAAAGGCAGGAGCCACACTACTGCCTTATAGCGGTATTGAAGTGCACTGACAACTGTTGGGGCCCATTGACACATACCATATACAGCTTTCATACCACTTTCATAGTGTTATATCCTGCCTGGAGTAGATGTGTTATGGGCCCCAACAGTTGTCATTGCACTTCTGTACCACTATAAAGCAGTAGTGTAGATCCTGCAGTACACTTCAATACTGCTATAAAACACTAGTGTGGCTCCTACCTTTTATATAACACTTTCATACCACTTTCATAGTGCAATATCCTGCTTGGTGTAGATGAGCCCACGGTTATCTTCCTATTCTGTAGTACCAGAAACCAGTTCCACAAGAATCTGCTGCTAACCCCCTGCTAGGGAGTCATGAGAAATTGGTTTCAGTTCATTTTTGACCAGAGATTATGTCCTGGAACTGAATTGGGACTTGAACACAACTTGTGGTTGAAGTCCATACATTTCTGGGTTTGCAACATAATTCACAGAACCAGAGGAATGTGTTTGAAAAAATGCATATGAAAACATGGACACCTTTGTGTGTGGGGGTGGGGTGGGGAATGTGCACAAACATGCCTTAATCAATGGGAGAAAAACGTGCACATTTCAAGAATGCACACAATTGGGGCAGATCTACACCAAGCAGGACATGACACTTTGAAAATAGTTTGAAAACAGTATATGGAGTGTGTCTTGTGCCTCAACAGTTGCTTTTTTCTCTGTGCATTTTTCACGTGAGTACTTGTTGATTAATGCTTTATCAATTTTATTTTACAGAATGCATCATATGCTCAGAAATGTATAGACTAGCCATTCAGGAAACCCTATCTCTTCAATTAAAAAACCCCTAGATAAATACACAAATGAATATGATCTTTTTTCACAGAGAAATGTCCCAAACAGGTGATGCAATTTTTTTCACGGAAGTGCAGCTAGGGCTGTATGACACTGGGAAATCTGCTTCTCTTTTTGGCTCACTGGATTTCTACGGTATTACGATTAAATCTGAATCTTTGGGTCATGCCGCCTGCGCATTTTATTTTGGACGGTTTTGCAATTTGCGCAGATTTTGGAGCAATTTGCACAAATGACTGTGAAATTTGCAGAAATCACACAGATTTGGCTGTCATTTGTACAAAATGTTCAGAAATGTGCCTGAATTGTTCAGAAATTTGCCCATGTTGAAGAACCTCCCTCCTTCCAAAATGTGCAAAATTCCTAGAAAAACTGCAAACCAGTCTGTCATGCTGCAGATGGAGTTGGGCACTACAATGTGAACTGAAATCAGGGCCCGACAGAGGTGTGCGCAAGGGGTGTGCCGGGTGTGCCCACACTAATGTCTCAAGCAATAAGCATCTCCTCAGTCGTCCCCTCACCTGCAATGGCCCTCCCACAGTCAGACAAGCTGAACGCGTAGCAGGGCATCAGTGTCTACAGTGTTTAATAAATAAACGAATAAAAAAATGCCCTTTATGACTGAGTATTCAATAAATGTTCACCTTTAAAAAAACAACCCTAATGAAATGTGCTGTGCACGCCTATGGGGCCAGATCTACACCAAGCAGGAGATAACACTTTAAAAGCAGTTTGAAAATTGTATATGGAATGTGTTATGGGCCCTAATGGTTGACAATACCATTATAAACCATTATAAAGCTGTAGTGTAGATCTTGCCTAAGTCTGGGGGGCGGGCAGGAAGCATAAGAACATAAAAACTGCCATGCTGGAACAGACAGAGAGTCCACGTAGTACAGCATTCTGTTGACACAGCAGCCAACCAGCAGTCCAGGCAGGACACGGTGCAACAACACCATCCCACCCATGTTCCCCAGCAACTGGTGCATATAGGCTTACTGCCTCGGATATTGGAGGTAGCATGTAACCATCAGGCCTATGAAAACTTGTTGAACTCCACCCCCCAAATGGATTTCTTCGACATCCCTAGGTGCAGCTATCTGAGGGAACTTTTGATCTCAACCAGCAAAGCAATTTGAGGAAAGAAGCAGAGACGAGTCTGCTGTGAAGCTAAAGACCCAAGAGTAGTCCTTTTGTCCCATCTCTTCCCCCACACTACAAATGTCTTTCAAGTGACCCATCCTTAGGGGGAAAAAACCCCAGCCTCTTGGCCTGTCTGTAACAGACTCAGGTTAAAGGACGGCCTGTACTTAATGGGCATCAAGTCAAAATGTCTCTTCTCTCGTGATTCCCAGCCTGCCATTCTATCCCACTTAATTGAAAGTGATCTAATGTCAGATGCCTGGCTGTTTGTTGTCAGCAAAACAAATAATGCACTACACCACAGGGAATGACATGAGTCTGGAGGTAAAGGTGAAAATGTATCTTTCAACACTGTTGTCAGCTGATGTTGGGAATAAAATATTTATTGCCACCTGCCAAGGAAAACTAATTACTTACTTTTATTCCATGAAAATAGACCTGGTATGATGGGTATTTCTTTTTCTTTTGTCTTTTTTAATTTATTTTTTAAAAAGTCACATAGTCTTCACAATCACAACAGTTAGGTGGTTTTTCTCTCTGTCCCCTTTAGGGATGGGGAATTCAGAAGAAATGGACTTTTCAATTTCAACATGCAAAGGCAGAAACAGATCATTTGCAGAACCTAAGTCCCAATGGCCAGAGTTTTTGAGTATTACCCAAGAAAAACTTGAATGGTTCAGCAGTACATAAAATTGGAGCCATAAGGATTTCTTAATTAAATGTGTTTGTTTGACTGTAATAGAAATACTAAAGTATCAGTGCAAAATACTATTAAATACAAAATATCAATACAAAAACACTAATACTTTTTTTTAAAATCAATTAAAAATAGAACCCAAATCATAACTTGCATAGGTACATCATATATGGATTTGCTCAGACCATGGGTCAAGATAAAAAACTAAGTTGATCAACAGGATGTGAAAATCCATATCATTACTGGTTATTAAAATGATCCACTGCATGTACCAAAAAACCCAACAAAAAAACAACAACCCATGGCTTCTGGGCATATTTAGCCTTGAAAAGAGAAGACTGAGGGGAGACATGATAGCACTCTTCAAGTACTTGAAAGGTTGTCACACACAAGAGGGCCAGGATCTCTTCTCAATTATCCCAGAGTGCAGGACATAGAATAAAGGGCTGAAGTGACAGGAAGCCAGATTCCGGCTGGACATCAGGAAAAACTTCCTGATTGTTAGAGCAGTACGACAATGGAACCAGTTACCTAGGGAGGTTGTGGGCTCTCCCACACTAGAGGCATTCAAGAGGCAGCTGGACAACCATCTGTCCGGGATGCTTTAATGTGGATTCCTGTATTGATCGGGTATTTATTTATTCATTTATTTATTACATTTTTATACTGCCCAACAGCTGAAACTCTCTGGGGAGTTCACAAAAATTAAAACCATAACAAAACAACCAACAGATTAAAAACACAAATGCAAAATACAGTATAAAAAGCACTCGATGGCTTGGGCTCGATGGCCTTATAGACCCCTTCCAACTCTACTCTTCTATGATTCTGTATTTTTCTGGAAATGCCTATAAAGAAAACTTTTAACATACAAAGTTTCTTCTGCATGCTAATAGAATTTTTATTAGGTATTTTTGGAGCTAAAACAAGTCTGCCTCTGTCATGGAATATGAATTGTATTCTTGATATGAATTCATTGAATTTCGTAGGAGTACTACTCATAATGATCTGGGTATGCTAATTATAAGTGATTAATAAAAGATGTGATTAGTTCTCTGTGTGCTGTGAGATAACTGGGAGTACTGGGAAGTATTCTTGGGAATGAACCCAAAAGTCGTGCCACAAGTGGGTTGGTTAATTTTCTCCCCCTGGAGAAATTCAGGCCTTAGCTAGACTGGGCTTTATCATGGGGCAAACCCCGGGATCGTCCCTGTGCATCCACATGACACACAGGGGATCCTGGGATCAGGGAGGGACGATCCTTCCCTTTCCATGGTCCTGGGCTGAGCCCGAGACCATGGAACGTGTGGCCTGTTGCTGTGGTTTGACCCAGCTCCACGTGATTCCTTGCATGGAGCTGGGAACCGCACACGGGGCACAGCACTCCTCAGGATTAGGGTGGGGGGAGCAGGAAAAGTATTTTTTTAAAAAAAATCGTTACCTTTAGCGCATGACTGTTCGTGGGCTCCGTCTTCTTTAAAAATAAAAAATGGCGGGTGTGACGCCTCTCTCCCTGAGGATGTCACGCCTCATGTGTAAACGGAGGACGGATCTTGTGTTAATCAAAACGTGAGATCTTCCCTCCTCTGTCATGGACTATGAGGCAGGTCTAGCTAAGGCCTCAGTGAAATTGTCTCTCCAGTTTCTCTACCCACAAATGGGGTGGTGAATTTTGAGAGTCCACTTGCACCAGCTCTACTCTAAACAATAAAGTGACAACGACTACTACTACTTGCATAATACATCATGATTTATTTTCTGAAACCAATGGCATAACAAACAGGATCCAATTGGCACACACAACACTTATATGATAGTGTAAATAATACATGGTAATAAATGATCATTCTAGTATCGATCTCCCTGTCCTCTGAAATGTTTTATTGATGTGATATCTTTTCTATTTCATCTCATTTTAGACTACACATTTCCTATACCTTTAGCCTTTTCATTATCATCTCACTGAATGTGCATTTCTAGATGCAGAAGCTCTTTCTCCTTCTGATTTCTAAGGAACAAAGCACTGTGTCAAGAAGGCAACCATGACTTCTGAAATAATACAATTCTCTGAAGTGCATGATAATTCCAAATGCATTTTGAGTGATAGAGCATGGAACATATGAAGTATGGTAGTCTAAATACTTGTAGTGTACAAGAAGGAGCTAGTAAGGAAGGCAGCCTGAAAGACTGCCTTAAGAACATAAAAACATAAGGAGAGCCATGCTGGATCAGACCAAGGGTCCATCTAGTCCAGCACTCTGTTCACACAGTGGCCAACCAGCTGTCAACCAGGGACTCACAAGCAGGACATGGGTGCAATAACACTTTCCTGCCCCTGTTCCCCGGCAACTGGTGTATATAGGTTTACTGTCTCAAGGTAGCACATAGCCTTCAGGGTTAGTAGACATTGATAGCCTTCTCCTCCAGGAGTCTATCCAACCCCCTTTTAAAGCCATCCAAATTGGTGGCCATCGCTACATCTTGTGGTAGTGAAGTCCATAGTTGAAGAAGACATTCTTTTGATCTGCCCTGAATCTCCCACCAATCAGCTTCATGGGATGACCCCTCTGGGTTCTAGTATTACCTCATCCTCAGCCATCCTCTTTGGCAGCTGTAGTCTAACCCATCTTCAGGGTGCCAACTTGGAGAAGAGTGTTTTGATGTACACATGCTAAACGAATGCCAATTATACAGACACACTAACCTTTGGCCAAGATTCTCAAGGCCGAACATGTGCTTACTGCTGCATAATGTGTCAAGGAGCTCCAAGCTGAGGTATCTTGCCCCACATTCTCTGTCTCACCTCCCTCAGGCAGTGCGAAGTGAAAATGTCATTATCTAAGACTGGAGCATTTTATATCCTTCTTCCTCAATTCGCCTCATTTGAGTTCTAAAGTTCACAATTATTTTGTATTACTCCAGCTCCTTGGAAGCCGGGACTGGAGAGGAAACTTCCACAGATTCGGGTGGTGTGGAAGTTAAGTTATAGCCTCTATCCAAAAAGACCTTCCAATTTAAACAGACAAGATGGATGACGGCGGCGAGGCAAAAGCACAGCGAGGTGATTTACTGAAATGCCATTGCAGTAGAGCTGTGGGGGACTAATGGGGGGAAAATCCCTGTCCTGCTGACTCTAGCATTCCAGCCCCGTTGCAGCGTTGGGACCAATATTATCAAAGTAGCTCATAGCCATTGCATTTAGACCATTTAAGTGGTCGAAACTTGAATACCGCTCAGTTTTTCTCAGATTTTGGGAGATACACACACATACCTGAACTAAGTTAATAGAACTATTTTACAGATTAAATGAGACCCCTTTAGCACTTATAAAGTGCTTGATATGTATAATACAACGTGTGACCAACCCAGCTCTGTTGTGGCTGGAGAATCAGACTAGGTTGCTAAGCAGGTTGCAGGCCAAAATGAGCTCCCTTGGGTTGGTGGGTCACCATTTGTGAAGGCCTATGACATATAACGTGTGTGCAGAACTACTGGATCATGGGCTTAATTTGGCCCACCAGGCTGTGCAGCCTGGATTGGTTTTTCCAGGGGTGGTGTTTGACCATTCCCTTAATGGAATTCCCACTGTTCCACTCCCCTGGTGGAATCCCTGCTTTTAACTCCAATATGAGATCACAGCAGGGATTCCCCTGCACACCCTTCTCCCTCCCAGCAAGGGAATACAGTGGAAACCATGCCGATATCTCCAGTCTCAGATTGGAGGGATGCAGGAGGGATGCAGGTGGCAGGGGACTCCACCATTGCTCAGAAGAGCAGCTGCTCCTCCAGGTGCCAGATGGGTCACCAGGCACTGCGTGGAGCCAGCCAAGTTTCTTTCTCTGTGCTGAGATAGGCTAAAATGCAGGTGTCTGTGTGTGTCTGTGTAGGGGACACATGGCATGCCCACTGATTTCATCCAACCCACAGAGGGCCTTGCTGATGCTTTGGATCTCACTTTGCATCTTGTTAAGCAAAAAAATTTCTTTCGTGCACCATCTCTTTAACAGAAGTTGGTGTAAGTTGGCTAATTGTGGCAGCTTAATGCTTCTTTCAAGCATATATTTTGGCAATGCCCAGTAGCTGCCCCTTTTGGGAGGCGGTCACTATACGGATACATATTTGTAATGGAACACTTCTTAATATTGACTGATGTACACACTCTTTTAAATTATCTACCCGCTTCCAGGAAGTTACCAGATGGGCAGTGCAAATGGTTCTCCATGCCTTTCTGACAGCGAAAACACTGACATAACAACATTGGAAGGCTAAACATTCACCTCCTATAATGCAATGGATTGAAGACCTTCCAACACTTTCACCATTTGAATGGGTGGTGTATAGTCACCATCCATGAATGGATACTTATTTGGAAATTTGGTCTGCTTTTGTTGAAGTTTTAGATCTTAGAAACCTGTGTTTTCACACACACACACACACACACACACACACACACACACACACACGTGCTGTGTCGAATCCTGCCCTCTATTTTCAGGAATGTTCAGGAATCATCCCTCCCTGCCCCAGGGATCCCCTATGTCATGTGGATGCACAGGGATGATCCCAGGGTGATCCCTGGGATAAAGTATCGTCTAGACATGCCCTGAGAGAAGGGGCTCACTGAGGGTCGCTTGCCCACCAACATAGCCAGAACTCCCCCCCCCTCTTTCTTTCTGAGCATGTAAAATAATTATATTTTCCTACATCAAACAGTGTTGGAAAATATATATGTGTGAATGGCGATGTATTCAGCTGCTGTGGAAATAAGATGATAATATCCCGAGATAGAAATCAATAAGCACTTTCACTTAAAATGAAATGAAATTATGGGCTGAAAAGCTGAAACTGTGACCATGACACGTGTCTCTGTTTAGAAGTTATGGATGACCGCGAATTCTAGACTAGCTTCGTATTATCACCGCGAATGTGCCACAGCCGGAATGCCAATGCATCCAAATGAAAAGGGGAAGTGTCATAATGCTCCAGCTCAAAAGGCTAATTTTCATTTCAAACACTCCCCCACCCCACAAGCTTGTTCTTGTAATCCACGAAAGTCCACTGGAAAATAAATATGCCAATAAATAAGGCAGTGCCTGCTGGGGATGGACAAGAATTTCATTCCTGTTTGCAAATCACGTGTCCATGTCCCGTTTGCAACCCTGTTTGCAAACACAAGCAGGGGTGTATTTTTCTGGAATTTTTCACAATTTCCCTAGCTTGTATTCATGTTTGAAAGTGCACACTTGCACACTTAACCCCCCACTCCCAACCCAGATATTTACACTTCAGCCTATGGGGAAAAGGTGCACTTTTGGGATGCATGCTTGGAAAAGTGTGTCTTTTTTCTGTTCAAAATTCTGCATTTTTCCTGTTTGGAAAAGAAACAAACATTTGAGAGCAAGACCCAGGCGAGGTGCTTATCAAGGTGGAAAAAGGGGATAAGCAATGAGCTTGAACATTGTGCAATGAGCTTGAGCAATGAATTTGAACATCCCTACTGACTCCCTGTCCATATGCTGCAATACAAATGTGGCTCACAGATGCCTCCGCTCTGGCTGTGCGCTGCAACACATATGTACACCTACGCTAATGGCCTGAACTACAGGAATTAAAAAATTCCTAAAAAATCAATGGATGAACGGATCTGTTTCAAATTTGGTGTGGCTAAAGCTCTACCTAAATCCTATCATGGTACAAAGTTTCATCTCTTTATCTTTAAAAATAATAATTTTAAAACCTCAATTTTTAAAAAAAATCCTAAAAAAAATCAATGGATGAACGGATCTGTTTCAAATTTGGTATGACTAAAGCCCTTCCTAAGAGCTACCATTGTGCCAAATTTCATGACTTTATCTTAAAAAATGACGGAGTTATAAGCATTTTTGTTAATTCTCATTAGAGCTGCTCTTTGGAAAAAAAATCCGGATTTCCCCTTCCCCTCCCGGATTTGCCATCAAAAATGCTTTGATAATCTCTCATTTGGATTACTGCAATGCATTATACCTGGGGCTGCCTTTGAAAACAGTCCAGAAACTTCAGCTGGTACAAAACAGGGCAGCACGTTTACTAACAGGGACTGGCCAGCAAGTCCACATCACGCCAGTCCGTTTACAACTTCATTGGCTGCCAGTCCAGGTCTGGGCCCGATTCAAAGTGCTAGTATTGATATTCAAAGCCCTAAACGGCTTGGGCCAGGTTATTTGAAGGAACGCCTCCTCCCATATATACCTGCGTGGACCTTAAGATCATCCACAGGGGCCCTTCTCCGTGAGCCTCTGCCAAAGCAAGTGAGGCAGGTGGCTACTAGGAGGAGGGCTTTCTCCACTGTGGCACCCCGGCTGTGGAACGAGTTCCCCAGACAGGTTCGCCTGGTGCCTACACTGTACTCTTTTTGTCGCCAGCTGAAGACCTTTTTTATTTTCTCAGTATTTTAACACCCAATTAAACTTAAATTTACACTTTACTGTTTTAATTTCGTATTTTAACCTATATCAATTTCTGCTATGTGGTTTTATCCTGGTTGTGCTTTTTATATTGTATTTTGTATTTGTGTTTTTAGATAGTTGGTTGTTTTATTACGTTCTGCACGGTTTTAATTTTTGTGAACCGCCCAGAGCAGCTTTGGCTATTGGGCGGTATAAAAATGTAATAAAGAAATAAATAAATCTGATCTGTGCATGGTTCCAAATCCTTGGTGGACTAGGTCAAACGTATTATTTTTATTATTATTTATTTATTTATATAGCACCATCAATGTACATGGTGCTGTACAGAGTAAAACAGTAAATAGCAAGACCCTGCCGCATAGGCTTACAATCTAATAAGTATTAGATCTCCCATACTGTTCCATTTGCATGGACACCTCCTATCTGAATGTTTATTTCATTCCACATTGAAATGATGTATTTCTGCAATGTGTCTTCACAGTCATGAGATTTTTCAAAAGGAATTTTTTTAAAAAAAGAACAATGCAGCCTTTATTGTTGGGAAATACGATCATGCATCTCCCATTTTTCTGGTACCAGGCTATGAAGACCTGCTGTGGGCAGCTAAGAATTTACAGGTTGAAATCTTCTGGAGGTTTGTAACCCACTGTGTTGTTTGGCAGTCTTTAGCCAGGCAGCTTAATAGGAAGGAGGGCTGGGGAGGGTTGATAGTTTGAAGTCTAAAGCTTATGAGCAACACTTCAAAACTGGCCAGGCTCTACACACGTGCAGCTGCACACACCTAACAACTGATCACCCTGGGTGAGGATGAGATGCACATCCTATGCCTGCATCAAAAGATGTGTCCAGCTAGCTCTGTGAATGATCACAGTAATGTGGAAATGCCTGATCTCCTTTTCTGGACTGTGATGAAGCCATATTATCTGCATGCAAAGCAGTTTGAAGGCTGAGGCCTCCACAGAAGACAGGGGGATGTTAGTTAGTTAGTTAGTTATTACGGTCACAGACCAGCAAAATCAACACCAAAATAAAACATGGGGATGGTTAATATGGGGCTCGGTGTCAGGGAATCCAGGGATGGCACGAGCGCCTGACTGGGTCTGGAGTCTGGCAGACTCCCCTGTGCCCAACCTTGCGGATCCCCGTTGGTGAACTGCTGCCCCTGCTCACCAAGCTGTGCAAGTCCCCATGCCTTACTGGATGAGTCCGCAAGCGCCCGGCAGCTGTCCTTCCCTTCAGTAAATCAAATTGGTTTTCCGTAAATCAAATCTTATGTAGGCTGACCTGATATGAAAAGGAGGACAGGGCTCCTGTAGCTTTAACAGGGAATTTCAGCAGGTGTCATTTGTATGTATGGAGAACCTGGTGAAATTCCCTCTTCATCACAACAGTTAAAGCTGCAGGTGCCTTGCCCTCTTTTAAAAGTGGTCACAGTATAGCTGCAGTATAGCTCCTGCAGCTTTAACTGTTGTGATGAAGAGGGAATTTCACCAGGTTCCCCATATATACAAATGACAACTGCTGAAATTCCCTTTTTCTAAGCAACTGTTAAAGATACAGGAGCCCTGTCCTCCTTTTCATAGGGTCACCCTATCTTATGCAAACGGCAGCTGTAAAGCCACCATTGACACAACATTATAGGTTTAAGTGGACCACTTCTGCCTGCAATGTTGCATAAATGGCTGCTTTACAGCTGCCGTTTGTGTAAGCTTTGCATGAATCGCCATTTTTACCATGGGAGCAAGCCACCCTGCCTGGGTTTCCATGTCACAATAAGTCTCAGCACCGCCAACCATGGCTTGAATATTCACAATGGTAGTCAGCACATGCTGCAACCCACTGTGGCTTCTTTAAGCCATGTTGGGCACTGGCGATCACACAAAGCAGCCCACTGTGAGAGGCCTTCAAGAGGCAGCTGGACAGCCATCTGTCAGGGATGCTTTAAGGTGGATTCCTGCATTGAGCAGGGGGTTGGACTCGATGGCCTTATAGGCCCCTTCCAACTCTACTGTTCTATGATTCTATGATCTTACAAGTAGAGCCACTTTAGAAAATTTGTATATAAGCAGGAAGACCATGGCTGCTGCTGCTTAAGTGATAATAACTAGGTACAATCAAGGGACCTGCGGCTCTTTTCATTTGTTTGTTTGGTGACCCTGATAATTTAGC
Organism: Elgaria multicarinata webbii; assembly: GCF_023053635.1. Classification (NCBI taxonomy): domain Eukaryota; kingdom Metazoa; phylum Chordata; class Lepidosauria; order Squamata; family Anguidae; genus Elgaria; species Elgaria multicarinata. The sequence continues at coordinate 120,666,097 of NC_086175.1, read as the reverse complement.
ATTAGCCTGACTAGGGGAAAGTGGGGTCATGCATAGGGACCCGGAGAGAGGCAGAGAGAGCAAGGAACGGATCTCTGGAGTCTCTCACTACGAAATGAGGCCACTGAACTTTGTAGTAATTACAGTTGTTGTCAGAGAATGATTTTCAAGAGCCTCTCCACCAAGCAGGCTCATTTGTCTTCATTTCAGTTTCCAAATATAAAGCTCAAATCCATAAAAACATAAGAAGAGCCATGCTGGATCGGGCCAAAGGCTTATCCAATCCAGCCTTCTGTTCCCACAGTGGTTGACGTGGTGCCTATGGAAGCCCACAATGCCTTGCCACATATATCTGGGAACATTTTATTTGGACTACTGCAACATGTCAAACCCAGGGCTGCCCTTGAAGACTATTTCAGAAACAGCAGAGTTCAAAATAATAGTGGCTGCATCGCTAATTCGGAACAGGCTCATCCGGCCAGTTTTGAAACAGTTACACTGGGTCCCCCAACTTGTTTCCAAGCATAATTCAAAGTATTGTTTTTAACCTTTAATGCCTTAAACTATGGAACTCACTACCACAAGATGTAGTGATGGCCACCAATTTGGATGGTTTTAAAAAGGGGGTTGGATAAATTCCTGGAGGAGAAGGCTATCAATGGCTACTAGCTCTGATGGTTATGTGCTACCTCCAGTATCCGAGGCAGCAAACCTGTGTGCAGCAGTTGCTGGGGAACATGGGCGGGAGGGTGCTGTTGCACCATGTCCTGCCTGTTCATCCCTGGCCAATGGCTGGTTGGCCACTGTGCGAACAGAGTGCTGGACTAGATGGACCCTCGGTCTGATCCAGCACGGCAATTCTTGAATCCAGAGTTGTTTTTTTGTTTTTTTAAGGACTGCCTTCTCCCATATAAATCTGCCTGGATGTTTTCCCACTAAGGTCCTTTGCTAATCTCCTGTTTCGTTGAAATTTCTAGATAGGGTTTTTTGAGGATTCTGTCCAGGGGAACAAATCCATTGAGCTTTCCGCAGCTCGCCCACCCTGGACTCTGACTTGCCAGATGACTCAACTCAGCCTGTGTGAATCGGGCTAACTGGTGAATTTCTGCCCTTGCTGCCATCATGCACAGCCCTCCCTCCCTCCCAATGTCTAGGGCAGCCTTCCTCAACCTGGGGCGCTCCAGATGTGTTGGACTGCATCTCCCAGAATGCCCCAGCCAGCTGGCTGGGGCACTCTGGGAGTTGTAGTCCAACACATCTGGAGCGCCCCAGGTTGAGGAAGGCTGGTCTAGGGGGAGAGCAGAAGAGCCATGCACAGCAGCTCTGGCGTGCAATGGCGCCCCTCCCTTCCTGCCACAGCCACCACTGTGCACAGCTCTGCTGCTCTCCTTGCTGGTGCCCGCTGCTGGGTCCTTCAGCATGGGGGAGATGAGGACTGCAGGGGCAGGGGTGCCTTCTGAGTCTGGGGAGTCTGGTAAAAACATGTCTTCTGGCTTGGATGAGTTCTGTTCCCCACACCTAAAGAAAGATATTATCGAACTGGAAAAAGTGCAGGAAAGGGCAACTAAAATGATCAAGGGTCTGGAGCATCTCTCCTACGAGGGAAGGAAACAACAACTGGGATGGTTTAGCTTGGAAAAAAAGGATGCTAAGGGGGAGACATGATAGAGGTGTATGAAATCATGCATGGTGTGGAGAATGTGGACAGGGAGACATTTTTCGCCCTTTCTCATAATACGTTAACCAGGGATCATCCCATGAAGCTGATTGGTAGGAGATTCTGGACATAGGTCAGCCTCGCACCCAGGAAACCGCAATATCCAACCTGCCTCAGATGTCTGAATCTCACCTTGGATCTGGATCTGAAGCAAGTCCAAAGTGGGCTACAGTGGATCAGGGCTGATTCAGAAGCTGCAAATCGGCCTCCAAAGCTGGTTGGGTGGTCCATGATTAGCCCTAGGAAAGACTCGTGTTCTGCTGTCCCTGAGGCCACCGTGAGATCTAATGGGCTTAAGTTATGGGAGGGTACATTTTAGTTAAACATTAGGAGAAGAGCAGTTCAAGAACCAGTGATGTGTAATGGTCAAAGTTCTGGATGAGGACTCAGGATATCTGGGTTCGAACCTCCACTAGGCTACAAAGCTCACTGGGTGCCTTTGGGCCAGTCATTGACTCTCAGGGTAACCTACCTCACAGTGTTGTTGTGAGGATAAAATGGAGAAGAGGAGGGTGTTCATGTCTTCCATCTTGAGCTCCTTGGAGGTCAGGCAGGCCATAAATGTAACAAATAATTGAAAATGAAATAAACAATGGAACCAATTACTGGGGGTGGACACATTCTTTCCTACTGAGCCTGAATGCAACGTCTGGACTTCCTGTATTGAGCAGGAGTTGGACTAATTGGCCAGAAAACACCCTCCAACTCTATGGCCTTAGCTAGACCTAAGGATTATCCCAGGCAAATGGAGGGGTCATCCCTGCCTGCTCCTGGGATCCCCTGTGTGTCATTTGCATGCAAAGGGATGATCCCGGGACAATCCTAGGATATAAGCCTGGTCTAACCATGGCCTTCAATTATATGAGACTACCATATTCACTTCTAAGATGGCACAGATGAATAGAGGCTTTGATGTCCTTCAAATAACTTCTCTCTCTCTCTCTCTCTCTCTCTCTCTCTCTCTCTCTCTCTCTCTCTCTCCATTTTACCTTGCCTCTCCAACAACTGAACTTGCTTACAAAGCATTATGATAAAATGACAATAAAATACAAATGAAGCCACCATTCATCACATTAAAGTCACTATAAAAGCAAGTCCGGTTACAACAGAGCCATAAATATAATAGGATTTGCAACAATCATAACACTGAGTGGGATATTAATGCAGGGCCAGCCTCCTTGAATTAGGGTGAATCACAGACCCAGCCATGAATTGGAGTGCAATAACTAGCCCATCTCCAATCACCACACCTCTTCAGGTGTTTAGGGAGACCTGGCTGGAAACATGTAATCTCTTTTACCTGCAGTCTAATATGGTACACTCCAGGAAAATCTGTCCCACTTGATTCTGCTGGCTCTTAATCGTTTCTTTCCCTGGTTCTCATTCAATGTTGTTTCTTACATGACTTTCTCCTCATGTGCATTTTTCCTGACCTCCCCCCTTGCCAATGAGGTAGATTTGGAAGGGTGGGGAATATATTACATCGGTATCATCCGGATGACACCTCCCAGCGGAAGAGCAACATTGATTACATTCTGTGATGATCCATCAAAATCAATGATGGGGGAAAATCCAAACAGAAATGTATAAAATGCAAATAAGACCAAGCTAAAAAGAGCCACGGCAGATAGGAAACGCAGCAAGTGGAATCAACATGATAGATGAGGGAACTTTTGGGAAATGACATCTTGCAAGCTGGATACGTTTAGGTCTGCACTGGATATGGATTTATGAAGCATGCTGCATTATAGGTTTTGATGACACTCTTCAGAAGAAGCCTCCTGAGGTCAGAAAGGAGCAGGTGGGGGCTCAATATAACTCTCCAAATGGTGTGTGGATCCCTCAAAGTGCCCTATTCCCATACCACGATGGGCACATTCGCCACCTTGGGATGGGTGAGAATTTCGTTTCAGTTAACTCTGCAGCGTTTTCCATATTTGGGACAAAATGACCTTGAGATTAAAAACATCTGAGTCTGGGAAAAGTTTTATTTGTCCAAGCCCAGGCCTTTGAGAGCTTGCTTTTAATAGTCTGGGGCCATAGCTAGACTATTTTAGCTAGTTTTATCCCAGGATCATCCCGGGTTCGTCCCTGCCTGAGCACTAGATGCCCTGTGTGGCACTTAGATGAACAGGTTTGACCCCAGGACAATCCTGGGATAAACCTTAGGTCTAGCTACGGCCTGGGTTTGAATCTCTGTGTATTTCACCAAGTTAGTGCTTAAGTGGGGTTGCTAAGTTTAACGGACAGTGCTGTCCATTGAGTGTGATGACTTCTCCGTTAGGGTTAATAAAATTAGATTTTTTTTTTAAAAAAATAATAGTCTAAGGAAACCATCAGTTGGCGACTCAGGAGACTGCTGCAGTAGTATTTAAGACTGTTTAATAAAACAAGTACTATTGTAATTGTGACCCTGTTCAGATAACACGCTAAGCCACAGTGGTTTAGCATTTTGAGCTAAACAGTATTGCTTAGTGTGTCATGTGAACCATTATGTAGTGTGTCATATGAACCATTCCTAACCATGGTGGCTACATAACCATGGTTTAAACATGCTCACTAACTATTTGCTGCAAAAGGCTTAGCAGCCTAACCATGGCTTAGCGTGTTGTCTGAACATGCCCTGTGTGTGTGATTTAGATCTTACCATTCCTACTGTACAGCTGTTCCATCTACAGCTTGACACAGCACAGGGAATATTGTGTACCATTATGCCATTAGTCACATCAGTCACTGGTATCACATCAAACAACTATTCAGAAAACCTTCAGAAACTGGGCCTACCAACATGCATCCAGACCAACATCCAGAAAGCAGCCATACTTGAAACATGCTCAATTGTCAGGAAATTCTTGAATCAGTAAAAGACAGCATGACTTGGCAAATCTCATCATGTCCCTCTAGAAAAGCCCCCATGAGTGAGAAAAGAGACCATAATAATAATTGGCATATTTTGCCCGGTTTAAAGAGGAAAAAAAGCCACACAAAATCTGGTAGATGCACCAATAATAATAATAATAATAATAATAATAATAATAATAATAATAATAATAATAATAATTTTTCTTACCCACCTCCCATTTTGATTGAGGCGGGGAACAACAGTAAGTATAAGATACATAAAATAGTGATTTAAAACATAGTATACATTGTTAAAACATCCTAAAAAACATCCTAAAAGCATACTAAAAGCACCCTAAAATTCCACTGAATAGGCCTGCTGGAAAAGATGAGTCTTTATAGCTTTCTTAAATGCTAAAAGACTGTTACGATGATAAATCTAACGCTGGGGAAATCCACTGAGCCCCAAGAGGGCCAGATTTTCCCCACGATGGACCCCCCTGGGGGTGGGGTTTCATACATCCCCTACTGACCTCCACATCTAGAGCTGAAGGTCTAATAAGGGGAAGCCCCACGTGTACAACTGTGCATGCCATTGGCTCAGTGGATGGAAGGTGGGGGCGTGCCCACTAGTGCACATTGACATCCCAGTGGTGCCAGCAGTGGAATTCCATGTCTTCCTCCCTAGACAGAATGAATGGATGCAGGAGATGGTACAAAATGGGCCAAACTCTTACCAACATGAGGTGGATCACACCGGACCCACAACCTTGACAGGCACTGGCGAGGGGGCGGCTGGTGCAAATACTGACCTCCTGGTGTGTTCCAACCAGACAGTAAGAACTTGGACTCTTACTTGAATACCAGGACTCAGCCTGCAGCTTGGGGGAGTTAAAATGTTCCCTCTGCTCATGGGCAGAGTTTATCTTATTTACAAATCAGCTACCATAACCTTTCTCCTCTCAAATTGAGATTATGGGGTAAAAGGATGTGAGTTCAGAGCCAGGTATGCTTGAAAGCTTTTCTTCCCTCTTTTTTAAATAGATAAATAAATAAATAAATAAATGCAAAGGTTGTTAGGGATTTGGAAACCCATAATAGTAGAAACAGTTTAGTTTAGTTAAAAGCAACAATCCTGCAGCAAAGTAGAAAAACTGATGCTGAAGAACAACGACCAAATCTTTACACAATCAGATGAAATGTGTAGCGGGCTCTCTTCTTTTTCACAGAACACCCACTGTGATCAAGCTAACAACCCAGCAGTTGAAAGAAACACATACGGAGAATGAAGGCAAAGGACTGAAGCTAGAAAGAAAAACCGCCTGCTTGGGTGACTCAAAGGCGCTCTGTGTACGAGGCGTGATGAAGCGCAGGATCTATAACTGCCAGCTAGCCACAAACACTCCCTTTCGCTCCTAGGCTCACCTATCAATACTCTGCGTTAAAGAGGACAAAAGACATCAATCAGCATTTAGTCAAAACAGGGAAAGTGTGTGTGTGTGTGTGGGGCCTGTGGTGACGGTGACATTAGGACCCTCAAACCTGATAAACCAAGGGGGCCCTCCGATGCTACCGGTGAAGTTTTCCATTTTCTGCCCCCTTAAAAAAAATAAAAAAAAAATAAAAAACTTGAAGAGAACGAAAGAGTTGCTTCCCGGCTCTACCCAATCTCCTACTACCCGTACAGACCTCTCTCTCTCTCTCTCTCTCTCTCTCTCTCTTCACTCCCAGCTGCTAGCTTCCCCAAATCCATTTACCTCGCTATTTCTTTCCCCTTTCCCCCCTTTCCTCCTCCCTCCCAGTCTCAAGCCCCATTATTTCTCTCCTCTCCACCTAGGGCTCATCTACACCAAGCAGGATATTCCACTATGAAAGTGATATGAAAGTGGTATATAAAAGGCAGGATCTACACTACTGCTTTGTAGTGGTACTGAAGTGCACTGACAACTGTTGGGGCCCATTGACACATTTACACCAAGCAGAATACAGCACTATGAAAGCAGTATGAAAGCGGTATATGGTATGTGTCAATGGGCCCCAACAGCTGTCAGTGCACTTCAGAACCACTATAAAGCAGTAGTGTAGCTCCTGCCTTTTATATACCACTTTCATACCATTTTCATAGTGGAATATCTGCTTGGTGTAGATGAGCCCCTGGTGTTTCTCCATCTCCTGGACCCTAGCCTTGCTCTTTCTCTCCCTCTCATCCCTGGCAGGATCTATACTACAGCTTTAAAGCACTTTATAACAGTTTTGACAACTGTTGGGGCCCAGGACACACTCCATATACAGTTGTCAAAACTGTTATAAAGTAGGAGTGTGCACGGACCCCCCGCTCCGCTTCACTTGCAGATCCGTGATTTTCGGAGCGGGCCGCTTCGCCCCGTCCCCGCTCTGCCCACTTCCGCTCCGCTCCGCTCCGCTCGGAGCTCCGGATCCGGATCGGAGCTCCGTTTCCCCCCCCCATAGGGTTGCATTGAAAGCTAAAAAATTATACAACTTTTTTTCTGTTCAAGTTAGAAACCTCATGTTTGGCACCATGACACCTCATGGGGGTATACACACGCACGCCAAGTTTCAAAGCAATCCCATCATCCCCTGATTTTTGGGGAATTTTTGAAAATCGGGCACCCCATTCAGACCCCTTTCCATAGCTCCGTCAATTTGCACGTTAGAAACCTCAAACTCGCCACCATGAAAGCTTATCCAGGGATACATACGCACGCTGAGACTCAAGGCAGTCCCATCATCCCCTGATTTTTGGGGAATTTATGAAAATCCAACACCCCTTTCCATAGCTCCGTCAATTTTGCACATTAAAAAAAAACCTCAAACTCACCACCATGACAGCTTATCCAGGGATACATACGCCGCACGCCGAGACTCAAGGCAGTCCCATCATCCCCTGTTTTTTGGCGGGGCTTAAACCTGCAAAATTTGGAACTTCCAAAACTCCAAGTGAGTGCACCCCAAGTGAAGGGTGGAATTAAAAGCAGCAGTGTTGCTCAATAAACAACAAGAAGAACTTTTAAAAAAAGGCTATATCTGTCTTTTACCAGTAATAGGGGGACGTGCCCGGGGGAGAGGGAAGCAGCTGCCAGTTCAACTCAAGACAGCCATTGCTTCACCAAGAGCTCTGAGAAGTAAACGCTCACTTCAACTCATAATAGGCATCGCTCCACCACTAAGAACTAAACGCTCACTTCGACTCATGATAGGCATTGCTCCACCGTTTTACTCTCTTTGGAAGGCTCTAATGGCCTTCCAGTGCAGGAGAGAGTGGGGGCACGTCCACGATGAGATGCCCTAGGGGAGCTCATCCCCTTGCACCACATCTTTTCAGTTGTTCCCCAAAGTTAGGGTGGGGAGCAGTGCTGTGTTTCTATCTCTTATTCTTGGCTTAGTATATGATTTCAGGTTGTGTTTGTGCATTTGGTGGGGCTACTGTGTTAAAAAACACTGGGAAAAGTCCGTTCAGATGAAGAAAGAGAAGTTTCCCAGAATCCCAAGTTACCTGTTTTGCCTATGCCCTCCTCTAACTTTGGGATCATGTGATCATGACCGGGAGCTGACTCTGCCCCTCAGCCCTTTGAAAATGGTATTTTTCCTGCCGATTTTTAAAGAAATTCTAGCGCGCGACCCGCACCACGCAGAGAGGTGAGAGTAGTCTCAAAATGATCCCCATCCACGACTCTCTGTGCACAAGAATTTCCAGAATGATAGCTTAAACCCCCCCCAGTTATCCCCGATTCTTTCCCACAATGCAATCCTATGGGCGAAAAGCCGAAAATCACCGTTTGAGCCGCGCTGTTGACCCGATTTTTAAAAAATTCTAGCACGTGACCCGCACGACGCAGAGAGGTGAGAGTGGTCTCAAAATGACCCCCATCCACGACTCTCTGTGCACAAGAATTTCCAGAACAATAGCTTCAAAAACAACCTAGTTATGCGCGAGTATTTCCCGCAATGCAATCCTATGGCGAAATGTTTTCGAGATGGCGACCGGAGTGCTCCGCCTGAACTAGGAGCTCCGAAAAATGGTCGCTTCTCTTCGCCTTGCTTCTAGGGGTCCGCGGTCCACTTCTACTCCGCCTCTGGGTAAGGCGGAGCAGGCCAATCCGCTACTGCTTCTACGCTCCTAATTGGAGCGGAGCACATGCCTATTATAAAGCGCTTTAAAGCAGTAGTGTAGATCCGGCCCCTTTCTCTCCTTATTTTGTCCTCCTATTCCCTTCCCAGCCCTTTCTCTCATTCTGCACATGCCTGATGGATTTTTGCCCCATGGCTGCTGGGTTGACAAAGGGGGTACAGGTCCGGGCAGAACTCACTTCCACCCTGACCTACACACACCCTTTGTCCTGCCCTCCACCGCTGTGGTAATGGCGGCTGCAGGGGAGAATACACGATTCCCCCAGGCTTGGAGAAATTCCAGTACACAATTTCCCCAATGCTAGAGTGGAGGGAAAAAATACACATTAGTCCTGTTAGTCCCCGGTGCCGATGGGGGTCTTAAACACCCCATTAACAGGGGAAAACCCTTCTCCTCCCCAATGTGCCCACCGGGGCCTGAAAGGCTCTTCTAATGCTTGCATTAAGAGGCCCTTTCAGGCCCCGATGGGCACAGGGTGGGGAGGCAGGAGGGAAAGCACACTTTCCAGAATGTATGGAAAATCTGTTTCAGTTCATTTTTTTTTAATCAGGATTTATCCATTTCGGACCTTCCAGACAGAACACGGACTCAGGCGCAATCTGTAGTCAAAGTCTGTTCATTTCCGAGCTTGCAATGTGATTTGCAAGAAACGTGCTGGATAGCATGTGTACATTTGAAAAATGCACATGAAAAAAAGCGCATACTTTTGAAATCTGCACACAAATACTCTTCAATCAATGGGTTAAGAACGCATACATTGCATTTCAAATATGCGCACAATTGATGTGAATGTTTGGAAACACACACAGAAAAATACACCTGGGTTTTCATGGGAAACAAATGAAACTAAGCTCGCAATGAGATATAGACTCACACACAGAGAGAAGTACACATTGTTTGTTCCCTAAATCAAGGGCTCACACTATCTCTGATTCTATTGTCATTTAAGGATGACTTCCAAAAGTGATTCCTATGTGCACATTTAATGTTCTTCTATTAGCTGATACGTTTGCCCTTGAGATAGGCAGGCAACTGCAGCCTTGGCAATGTGAAGTCCTGTTTGGCTCCTTCTGGTACCTGAGGTTTGATCAGACACTGCCCAGACATTTTTAAGAACAAAAGAAGTGCAACACAGGAACAATTTTCAAGGGGGATTGCAGCTGGAGAGGAAAGCGTTAACCCTAGCCTTCTCACACACTGAAACACCCCCCTCCAATCCCCCTGTATGGCAATTAAGTTTATAGACAAATCTTTCATTGGGTTGAGCTTAATTGGCACGCAGGGGAAGATTTCCAGAGGCTCCCAGTCGAGAAGGCTTAACCTTCCCATCCCTGCATGCCGTGGCCCACACTGCATTTAAGCTTAGAAAATAAAAGTCACCCATTGTTGCCAATGGAAACTTCTCTTTTAGGCTTAATCTCATGGGCGGGGAGGTAATTTTCCTACAGGAGAAAGAAGAGACAGAGGTGGGAGACTGATGCGAGAAAAGGGACAGCAAGAGATTGCAAAGAAATTGCAGTTGCAGAGAAATGACTGATTTGGGATGATCTGGGTGGTAGCGCACATTAATGAAAGAACTTATTTAGTCTGAGGTGATTTGAATGAAAAACTAATTGGCTAGCTTTGCCTAATGGCTATTTCTGAATTTGTGCGCACGTGCGCACACACGCACACACACATTTAGGCCCTAGCTAGACCTACCTTTTACCATTCAATGGAGTAGTGAAGATCTCACGTTGTGATTAACAAGAGGTCCCTCCTCCATTTACATGTAAGGCGCGACGACCTCAGGAAGAGAGGTGTCATGACGTGCCCACCATTTTAATTTTTTTTTAAAGTGATGGCAGCTCACAAAGGCTTGTGCGCTGAAGGTAAGTGTTTTTTAAAATTTAATTTGGTGTCCCTGCTCCGCTCACCCTAACCCCAATGGGCACAGCGCTTCTGAGGAGTGCTGCACCCCGTGTGCAGCTCCTGGCTCCACGTGAGTAATCGCATGGATCAGGGTCAAGCCGCGGAAATGGGCCACATGTCTCGGGCTCAGCTTGGGACCGCATAAAAAGTGGGATCAAAGGGGAAGGCTCTATCCCGGGGTAAGGGAAGGATGAACCCTCCCTGATCCCGGGATCCCCTGTGCGTCATGTGGATGCACAGGGACGATCCCGGGGTTTGCCCCGGGATATAGCCTGGTCTAGCTAAGCCCACACAGGCATATAGAATCATAGAATAGTAGAGTTGGAAGGGGCCTACAAGGCCATCGAGTCCAACCCCCTGGTCAATGCAGGAAATATATGTAAATTTAATGCAGATTTGTGTGTTACAGACCCGGATCTTTTAACTGTCCAGCAACAAGGCATTTTCCAGGGATGTGAGAGGCATTGAAATTTTACAATGCTTAGATTTCTAGGGCAATTGTGGTAATGGCTAGCATGAGAAACAGGGCATGAGAATCCAATGATGTTTAGAGTGCTATGATTGATGAGAGTGTACATGAGTTTTTTAACCTCATCCCACACAGACTGGCTTAAATTCAATGAAATGAACAGGAAATTCGCCAGCTATGAACACGACAACTATCCTTTAAAAAAATTTTTTTAAGAAAAATATCCAAAACTTTTCAGCACACAAAATTTGTCCTATAACTCAACGCTCGCTGTCAGGATCTCTCATATAGCTAGGTTGTTCTTTTGAATCCATTCCCCGGAAGGTGACCACATCGACCAGGGGGCATTGTTGAGAACAATAATTTTTTGGTGCCGTCAAATGCGCACAGATGCCAGCATGATTTAACATGAGCTCCAGCTGTAGCCAGCCGGGCTGCTGATTTCCCCAATGAACTGTGAACCTCCAAAGTGCTTTCGTTGACCTTGATCTGAATATGCCTTGGAGAGGAAAAATACCATCACTTCGAAGTCATGCTCATTTCAAGAACAGTCTCTTGTGCGTCGGAGAGCTGTTGGTCAGCTGTTACACTGAGGCTCAAGCAGCAGGGGGAGAGAGAAGGTAGGTGAACTGGTAAATAATATAATATGGAGTCCAACAGACAGTTCATTAAATCTATTCTTGGGAAAACAAGCAGGAGGAACTGTGAAGATGCCAAGCTCACTTCTTTCTATGAGGAATTCACTATCAATTTTAAAGGGGAATTTCTACAGTTTGATACTTACTGTGCGCTAGGGATGTGCGTCGCTGTGGAATCCAGCCCGTTTAGGGCTTGATGGACTCCCAGCAAGGTTCCCGACTTGTCTTGTCTTTGTGGGTCAAGCCGTGGGGCTTTTCTGGGAACTTTTTCCTTTTTTTAAAAAAAATGTATATAAATAGAAATGTGCACAAATTGTGGGGCACCAGCATGATTTATGCAAATCTGAGCTGCAACTTGCATGATTTATCAAAGTTTAATCCCAGAAGTGATTCCCAGTAGAAGTGATTTAATAGGGATGGCTGAGAGAGTTGTCCCAATTCTTTTTTGACCAGAATTTACCCAATTTGCACCTCCGTGGACCTGAACATGGACCTGAATGCAATCGGAAGGTGAAGTCCATAGACTTCCACATTTGCAAGGCAATTCTCAAAATAACATTATATACGTGATAGCAAATGTGGACATTAATTGGGCTTAATAAGAGAGGCAAAATTATATTAGGTAAATCCTGGTGATCTTGATCATCACTCAGGCCATGGCTAGACCAGGCCTATATCCCGGGATCATCCCTGTGCATCCAAATGACACACAGAGGATCCTGGGAGCAGGCAGAGATGACCCCTCCATTTGCCTGGGATAATCCTTAGGTCTAGCTAAGGCCTCATTCACCCATCCCTTCCTTCAAGCAACTCCATTCCCCAATCACAACCCGTGGGGGTGGGGTAGTCCCATGTGCCTGTGCCTTCATGCTGAGATGATGGGGGGGGGGAAGAGAAAGAGTTATGTACTTATGTGTGCATGCAAATAAATGTGCATGTGTGCATGTGCACTTGGGTGTTCTGTGTTCTTACTCAGACTGCTATCTAAGTGGTAAGTCTTGAGTGGCAATGTCAAGCTATCCTTCCCTGCTGCCCGTCCTGCATGGTTCTTATCTTTAAACTGGACCTGGGCTTCACAGATCTTCAAATAGAGGACAGCTTCAAATAAAGGACTGTCCTCTGGAAAGTAGGACAAAGGGCCACCCTGCAGGGTTATTGGGATGAATAATGTTAACTTGGCTGAGCCAACTGGTTCTTCTCTTCAGATATTGGGAGTAGAGCAGGACCATAGAGCAGGGTAAATCACATATATGGGTACAATTCTATGTAAGTTTAGACAGACAGAAGTCCCACAGCTCTCAGCTTTCCCCAGCCTGGCATGGTTCTGTTTCAATATCCCTAGGATTTCACCTTGAGGATAGTAATTCTCAATTGCCTTTGCCCATCCTTGAACTCTTAATTGCCTTTGCCCAGCCTTGAATTCTCAATTGCCTTTGCCCATCCTTGAACTCTCAATTGCCTTTGCCCAGCCTTGAATTCTCAATTGCCTTTGCCCATCCTTGAACTCTCAACTGTTTTGGCCCATCGTCGATCTCTTAATTGCCTTGCCATTCCTTGAACCCTCAATCGCCTTTTCCAAGCCAGCCATGTTTCTGTTTCAACATGCATGGGATTGTACCTTGAGGGTAGTAGTTGAACTCTCATTTCCTTTGGCCTATCCTTTTTTTTTTGGCACTACTTTCCCATTATAAACCTCTGGCCATGATCACTGCTCCTCCACGTCTACTACCCACTCTTCAAGGTGCAATCCTATGCATGTTTAGATAGAAAGAAAAGCCCTACAGTTCCCAGCATGGCTGGCTGGAGAATACTGGAAGTTAAAGGATTTTGTCTGTCTAAACATGCACAGGCTTGTGCCCTAAGTGAGGTTGAACACTGGCAGCCTAAGGAATCGAAGAAGAGAAAAGCGTTAAAAATTATAAGTCAAGCACCTTCCAATTTCCCATTTGCCCTCTTTCTGGCATCCTGTTATGTTGCACTCGCTCTCCGTGCAGAGAGAGAATACACTAGAAAATTATCACAGCATGGTCATGTAGATTCCGTTTCAACCATGTTACTGGTACAATGGCAGCCCACTCTCTTGATCAGGGATTGCTTTCCTTTTTTCTTTTCTTGATTTCCTTCATTTTGCTCGGCATTATTACACACCAGGCTGTCATATTTTACCTTGCTCATTTTTTTCAGGGGAATATAATCTAGTTTTTATTGTGTATATGTTGTTTTCTTATAAACCTGCACAAAAGAGCTTTATAAATTGGCTTTTCCCCAGCAAGTCGCATACATGCTGGATACGGTGAATGGCTTGCGAGACTGCAAAAATGCCCTTTCCAGAACGTCATTGTTTTCTGATCAGCTGTAACACATCGGGGGGGGGGGGACCCTTCAACTTGGGAGAAAGAGAGGAAGATAATTCACATGTACAAATCCATCACTTGCAGCTGACTGTGAGCACCTCCTCCTCCAGGAGGAGCTGTAATTCTGGGGCAGTGCATAGATTTTGCAAACAGAAGGTCCCAGTTTTAATCCCTGCTATTGCCTGGTAGGGATGTAGGGGTTTTATTAAATCCAATATGTCTGGGTTTCATGGATTGTCAGGGTTCCTCCTTCCATCATCTACTCATTTATTTATTTATTACATTTTTATACCGCCCAATAGCCGAAGCTCTCTGGGCGGTTCACAAAAAATTAAACCATAATAAAACAACCAATTGTTTTATTATGTCATTATTTACTCATTGTAGGAATCATTTTTTCTTTCCCCCCCTTTTTTTAGGGATGTACAAGAATTTGGTCCTATGTGTGCAAATGCACATGTGTGCTAGTTTTTTTTAAAAATTGCACATTTGCAGAATCTGCAAGTGACTCAAAAAAACTTGATTGAATCCATTGCAAGTTTCTCTGACATCATCACTATCATGACGTAGCAATGTTGGCCCCCATCTATATGACAGTGGGATTGCTCCTTGTTAAATATAAACCCAAATTTTCATTGATTCAAATGTAGGTAAAGTGTGTCACACTACAGCAGCAACTGATTTATTTCCTGGATTATTATTTTTTATAGTGTGCAATATATTTTATAAATGTGCACGTGCACATTATTACGTAGACGAAGCTACGGAGGAGAGAGGAGCAAAGGTATAAATTTTATATGCGGAGCTCCGCAGATTCATAGAACAGACAAACTGGGATGGGGGGGGGAAGGAAAGATGCAGCACAGGGAAAGGAACGAGGCTACAGAGGGAAAAGAACGAGGCAGCAGAACACGTCTCCTTCGTTTGACACCCACTTTGTTTTTGTGAACTGCCCAGAGAGCTTCACATATTGGGCCTCATTGAAATGCACTAAATATATAAATACGTTAATAAATTTGTTTTAAGAAGCTTTCTCTGTGGAGTTCCACAGAATCAGAGAATTCAAACTAAAATCGATGCGAACGAACGAGGCAGCCGATTGGTGCAAAATTGGGAAATCAGCCAATCACGTTGTCATACCCTCAAAGCTCCGCCCACATGTCAAAATCCAATTTAACTCCCCCAAAGACACATAGCCATAACGCGGTGCAAACTCTGACGTGATCTGAAAGTCGTGGTAAATTACATTTCTATACCAATATAGAAATGGAGCTCTCTGGGCGGTTCACAAAAATTAAAACCATTCGAAGTATAAAACAAACAGTATAAAACCATACTATAAAATACAATATAAAAGCTCAACCAGATAAAAACAGCAGCAATGCAAATTTACAAATTTAAAACACCAAGTTAACATTTATTTATAGACTGTTAAAATGCTGGGAGAATAAAAAAGGTCTTCACCTGGCATCTAAAGGCATATAATGTAGGTGCCAAGCAGTTAAAAGCTGTATAAACAAGCCCTTGGGGAAATTTGTTTGAGGGTGGTGGATTCAATTCCCCCCCCCCCACCTGGACTTCATTCTGGTTTCTGTTGCAGTGCTGAAATCAAGGCAGGATCTACACTACTGCTTATAACGGCTTATAAGGGTTATGACAACTGTTCAGGCCCAAGACACATTACATATACTTTTTTCATACTGTTTTAAAAGTGTTATATCCTACTTGGTGTAGATCGGCCCCAAGCTTCAGTGGGTCAGGCCAGTTCATGAATTTTCTGGGCATATTATGATCCCCCGCCACCCACCCACCCCGAGTGTTCTGCAATTTGTACAAATCTCAGAGCAATTTTGACAAATTTCTGAGCAAATTTCTGAGCCCTGCTTTCTTTCTTCACTCTAGTATAGCTCCTGCATCTTTAACTGTTGTGATGAAGAGGAAATTTCATGAGGTGCTGTAGGCAAAAAATGACACCTGCTGAAATTCCCTTTTCGACAGAACTGTTAAAGATACAGGAGCCCTGTCCTCCTTTCCATATGGTCACCCTAATCACGGGCAGCGTACTGGGAGTAGATCTCTTGCTTCAGCTCTGGAAGGGCTTCTGTCAGTCAAAGGAAGCAATAATAGGCTGCCTCTACCAAATAAGTCAATGCCAGAGGCTATAAAGGAGACGGCCTTTTCAGTGCTTGCACCCTGGTTGTGAAATGCCCTCACAGATGGGCTCACCTGGCAGCTACGTTGTGGTCTTTTGGGTGCTAGCTGAAGATTCCCATAATAATGTTGGGTTGGGTACCAAGTTGAAGAAGACTGACTTTGAATCGGCCTGAGCAGATGTGTGCCATTTTCCAAAGTGCATATTGGGTTCCAAGTAGAAGTGTGCACTTCTAAAACACTTGAAGTGTAGAATCAATGAGGCAGTATGGTGTAGTGGTTAGAGTGTTGGACTGGGTCCTTGGAGACCTGGTTTGTATTCCCTCTCAGTCATGAAAGCTCACTAGTTGACTTTGGGCCAGTTACATACGCTTAGTGTAACCTACGTTGACAGCGTTGTTGTGAGGATAAAAAGTACACTAGGGCCTCAGCTAGACGAGGGGGGTCGGAGGGAGGCGATCTTGTGATTTTATGATCACGAGATTGTCATCGGTCTACACGTGGTGTGCAACATCGCGGCCGCCATTTTGTTTTTCTTTTAAAGTTCACGGAATGCAAAAGTGCTCGTGCGCAGAAAGTGTTTTTTTTTTAAAGAAAATATTTTCCCCGCACCCCCCACCCCACCCCCGATAGGCACATAGCTCCTGAGGAGCTCTGTGCCCCATGCACGGCTTCTGGTTCCTTGCAGTTCGTTGCGAGGAGCCAGGACAAACCGCTACACCCAGCCGCATGTTCCATGGTCTCAGGATCAGCCCAGGTCCATGGAAAAAACAGGCTAGAAGGGTAGGGCAAAATCCTGGGGGAATGGAGGGATCATCCCCCCTGCTCCTAGGATCCCCTGGATGCACAGGGATGATCCTGGAGCAATCCCTGGGATAAGCCCTTGTCTAGCTATGACCTCAGTTAGCAAATTTGTAATTATTGTCTGAATAGATCAGATCAGAGCCAGTGTGGTGTAGTGGTTAAAGTGTTGGACTGGGAGTCAGGAGATCAGGGTTCTGGTTCACACTTGGCCATGGGAGTGCTCTGGGTGACTTTTGGGCCAGTCACAGACTCTCAGCTCAGCCTACCTCACAGGGCTGTTGTTCTGAGGATAAAATGGAGAGGAGGAGGATTATGTACACCACCTTGAGTTCCTTGGAGGAAAAAGGTGGCATATATAAATGCAATAAATAACACTGCTATTACCTCTCTTCTTTCCCAAGTGTTTTTTTTTTTTGTCCAGCTGAACACACTGCTGCTACCTGAGCTCAGCCAATGAAAATGGCACATCTCCAGAGAAGCTGCTGGAAGATAAGCTGCAGGTGGCTGTGGTGGTGGGAGGATTCTGAAAGCCTCACCCACCTGCCTACATTTCTGTTAATAAACTCCAACAACCTAGGTCCTTCTGCCCTCTTTCTATGCGGCCATGCTGTGTTTAAAGCAAGGGGGTTGGACATCTTTCAGCCAGAGGGCTAAATCCAGTTACAGAGATGATCTCGGAGGCTGGATTCCAGTGGCCGGTTGGGCCCTAGGGTGCCCATATGAAAAGGAGGACAGGGCTCCTCTATCTTGAACAGTTGCATAGACAAGGGAATTTCAGCAGGTGTCATTTGTATATATGGAGAACCTGGTGAAATTCCCTCTTCATCACAACAGTTAAAGGTGCAGGAGCTATACTAGAGTGACCGGATTTAAAGGAGGGCAGGGCACCTGCAGCTTTAACTGTTGTGAAGAAGAGGACATTTCACCAGGTTCTCCATATATAGGGTGACCATATGAAAAGGAGGACAGGGCTCCTGTATCTTTAACAGTTGCATAGAAAAGGGAATTTCAGCAGGTGTCATTTGTATGCATGTTGCACCTGGTGAAATTTCCTCTTCATCACAACGGTTAAAGCTGCAGGAGCTATACTGCAGCTATACTGTGACCAGATTTAAAAGAGGGCAGGGCAGCTGCAGCTTTAACTGTTGTGATGAAGAGGGAATTTCACCAGATCCCCCATATATGCAAATGACACCTGCTGAAATTTCCTTTTCAATACAAGTGTAAAAGATACAGGAGCCCTGTCCTCCTTTTCATATGGTCACCCTATCCATATATACAAATGACACCTGCTGAAATTCCCTTTTCAATACAACTGTTAAAGATACAGGAGCCCTGTCCTCCTTTTCATAGGGTCACCATAGGTTGGGCCAAAGGCAAAAAGGAGAAGGACCCAAGTTACCCAAAATACCAGTAATTTTTAGCTTAGAAGCTCCGACTGCCATCAACTTAGCCTTAGGAAAGGCATTTTCACCTTTTTAGAATGGAGGAAAAAAAAAGCTGGGAGTCACCAAAGGGTTGGCCTTTGGGCCAAAGGGGATAGGGATATCGGAGGTATCCGTGTGCAGGGTGGAACACGGTGAGCTTTTGCCAGCTCAGACCCCCTGTACTCAGTCCCGATGTTCAGCAGCTGGCCTGATCTGGCACACACGGAGTTGGGCCAGCTTGTGGATTTTCCACCTTTACATGGCGGTGGTGGTGGATGGAGAGTGGGGAGCACTATGGCCCATGGTGCTCCCCCTTCACTCTCCTGCGGCCGCCACACAACCATGTCTGTTTGACAGAGCCAATCCCAGGAGGGAGAGAGGTTCAGCTGCACAGCAGTGTGGCAGCATGATCCTAGAGTTTGGGATCAAACCCTCAGCTTGGCTTAAAAGGCAAGCCAAGCTGAGGGTGTCGTGGGACTCCGTTGGACCCTGAAAGAGCTGCATTTTCCTGTGATGGGTATCCTTAAAGAGTACAGGGCCAGGGGAATGGATGATGGCCATCTGGGCAACCCCAAAAAGGTCAAATTGGGACCCTAGGTAGACCAGATTTGGCCTGCAGGCCTGAAGTCCCCCCCCCCCCATTCGTAATGTAAAGGAATGGAACTGCTGATGTCACTTCTACTTTTGCCCTAGGAGCAAATGGAGGTCCGGGAAGGACGGGTCTGAGATCTCCCACACAGCGCCTGAGCATTGAAAACTAGCATGTCGAGGGGAAGGATAAGACACCTTACCTTCGCTGTGACATTTGTTTTCTACTTGTACGTTTATTCATTCGCTCCAGAATTCCTCACCCTGCCTTCTGAAGTGGGTACAACCCACAAAGACCTCTAGCAAGCAATTCAATACTTATGTGGACGGGGAAGGCAGTCTGCGTTGCCTCTGCCCTCTATTTAGTTGTGAAGAAGGCTAGAGTATTTACTTTCATTTGTCAGAGAGCGTTTAGCTGTCCAGCACTCATCTACATTGTCCTTGAGATGGAAAAGAGAGAGAGAGGCGCACACACACACACACACACACACACACACACACACACACACACAGAGAGAGAGAGAGAGAGAGAGAGAGAGAGAGAGAGAGAGAGAGAGAGAGAGAGAGAGAGAGAGAGAGAGAATCAAAGCTTGACATTGGTTGTTTCCACTCATCATTCTGACCCCTGAAAGATGGAGAAGATGCTAACGGGTTCCCCCTTCTTCTTCTTCCATTTTTTTTTGGTCTAAGTACTACAACGTGCCAGCTTACTCAACAAGGCAAAGTACTTAACCTCACATTACCCTTGACAGCATCGCCTGGAGGGAACAGTTATATAAAAGTCATACAACAACAGCTGCCTTGCAGACCTGGCTAATCAAGTTGATCTGTGCGTTGTCATGTCAGAAGGGAATAGTGGTCACAATCGCACACACAGACACACATTAAATATGCTCCAATCAAAGGCGCCTTCGAATATAGCCGAACCTATCAAATCACGAAGCAGCAACCGGAGCACTCTTGTTCTTAAATGAACAGCTCCGTTCCGGTGTTTATCGCGGCCGTACAGTGTTATGGTTTTCCCTCGCTACGAAATAAATATGCTTTATGGTGTTTGCTTAAGTTATACGGGCTCCCCCTTGAAAGGTTTTTCATTTCAAAATGCGTTGCGAAGGCTGCGATTAGGTGGCTAATGTAATTGCCTTTTATTACAGGTCAACTGGTATGAATTCCATCACCAGTAATGGTGGGAACTACATTAAGATAAAGCTGATTGGGGGAAAATCATTGCTGTTGATTAGCATAAAGATCACTCATTTCCCCAGTGCCCACGCCAAAGAAATACGCTCACGTATTTAGCAGAAATTACACACCATTTAAAAAATTTGGAGGCAATTGTGTTTTCTTTCCTCTGTTAAATCATAGGAGTTTTTTTTATATATAGGAAACATTCTTAAATGCAATATATATTAGAGGAGTGGGGGGTATTTTATTTATTTTTTTAAAAAATGAGACACCATCATTTCCACCTTCCCTCACCCAAATATAATCATAGCGTATTTAACACCCGGTGCTGCATATTCATTATTTGTAGTTAGGCCTGATGAAATTAATTATTTATGAACGCTTCAGTGGAACCTTAATTTAGAGAACAAGAGAACGGAGATGATTACCTTCCTAATCAGTGAAATCCTGATCCCAAAATGCGAATTAGGTTTCACACTGGAAGCCCGCACAGGGGTGGCAATCCCCTGCGGAGAGCGCTTTGTGAAAAGCATCTGGCCTTTGGGATGAAAGCCCCCTCAAAAAGCTCCAGTGCTCTCTCAAGTATTTGCCAGGAACAGGTGGTTTTTAAGGTGATCCATATCTGTCTCTTGGTGCAAATTCACTCAGTTGTGAGTGACAGATCTGACCCAAAGGGCATAAGAACATAAAAACATATGAACAGCCATTGTGGATCAGACCAAAGATCCATCTTGTCCAACATTTTGTTCTAGGAACCCTCCAAGCAGGACATGAAGGCAACAGCACCCTCCTGTCCATGTTCCCCAGCATCTGATGTACACAGGCATACTGCCTCTAACACTGGAGGTAGCATAGAGCCAGCTGAGCTAGAAGCCATTGATCACCTTATCCTCCATGAATTGTCTAAATGTCTTTCAAAGCCATCCAAATTGGTGGCCATCACTACAACTTGTGATAGTAAATTCCATACAACTATGCAATGTGCTTACTTTTATCCGTCCTGAATCTCCCACCAATCAGCTTCATGGGATTCCCCATGGGTACTGCAGGGCTCAGTCCTGGGCCCAGTGCTCTTCAACATTTTTATTAATGATTTGGATGAGGAGGTGCAGGAACCGCTTATCAGATTTGCAGATGACACAAAATTGGGTGGGATAGCTAATACCCTGGAAGACAGAAACAAATTTCAAAGTGATCTTGATAGGCTAGTGATCTTGATAGGCACTGGGCTGAAAACAACAGAATGAAATTTAATAGGGATAAATGCCAAGTTCTACACCTAGGTAAAAGAAACGAAACACAGTTACAAGATAGGGAATACTTGGCTTGACAATACTACAAACGAGAAGGATCTTGGAATTTTTGTAGATCTCAAGCTGAATATGAGCCAACAGTGTGAAGTGGCTGTAAAACAAAGCAAACGCTATTTTGAGCTTCATTAATAGAAGTATAGCTTTCAAATCACACAAGGTACTGGTTCTCCTTTATTCAGCAATGGTTAGGCCTCATCTTGAGTATTTTGGCCAGTTCTGGGCACCAGACTTCAAGAAGGATGCAGACAAGCTGGAAAGAGTTCAGAGGAAGGCAACGAGGATGATCAGGGGCCAGGAAACAAAGCCCTATGAGGAGAGACTGAAAGAACTGGGCATGTTTAGTCTGGAGAAGAGAAGATTGAGGGGAGACATGAGAGCACTCTTCAAATACTTGAAAGGTTGTCACACAGAGGAGGGCCAGGGTCTCTTCTCAATCATCCCAGTGCAGGACATGGAATAACGGGTTCAAGTTACAGGAAGCCAGATTCCAGCTGGACATCAGGGAAAAACTTCCTGACTGTTAGAGCAGTATGACAATGGAACCAATTGCCTAGGGAGGTTGTGGGCTGCTGGACAAGCATCTGTCAGGGATGCTTTAAGGTGGATTCCTGCACTGAGTGCGGGCTTGGACTTGATGGCCTTATAGCCCCCTTCAAACTCTACTATTCTATGACTCTATGACTCTAGGTACAAGAATTACCAGTGAGGAAGAAAAATGTCCACACCATGCACGATTTTGTATATCTTTATCATTTCCTCCCTTGCTCCTTTTTTCTCTAAACATTCTCAGAAAATTTGTAATCTTTCCCATGAGGGGACTTGCTCCAGCCCATTTTAGTTGCCCGCTTCTGCATTTTTTTCTGACACCACAATATCCCCTTTTAGATTCAGTGACCAGAACTGTACACAGTATTCCAAGTGTGGTTGCACCATAGATGTATATAAGGTCAGTATGATATTGGCAGACTTATTTTCAATCTCTTTCCTAATTATGCCTAAAATGGAATTTACCTTTTTTGCAGCAGCAGTCACACACACTGGGTCAACATTTTCTTTGAGCTGTCCACCACAACCCCAAGATCACTTTTCTGTTCAGTCACTGCTACCTCAGATCCCATCAGCGCATACATGAAGCTGGGATTTTTTTGCCCCAACGTGCATCACTTTACACTTGCTTACATTGAACCCCGTTTTCCATTTTGATGCCACTCTCCCAGTTTGGAGAGATCCATTCAAAGCTTTTCACAATCACTTTTTACTTTAACTACCTTAAATAATTTTGTGTCATCAGCAAACCTGGCCAAACAGGGCTCACTTGTTCATAGGGCTGGCCCTTCAGCCACAGTCTGGGGTGAGCCAGGAACCAGGAGCTGTGGGACAAGTCAGTAGCCAGGACTGAAGAATATGTTTCCGGATAATGAAAACTAAATTTAGAGAGGGCAGATATAAAAATATCCCCAGAGAACAACGTCTATGTATTTGTGGTAGCCAGGCAGTGGAGGATACTATACATTATGTCCTTTACTGTAAACTTTATAAAATCCCTAGAGATAAACATCTAACGAGATTCTTAGCTCTGCGTGCTAACCTCACTGATATGGATAAAATAAAATATTTACTCTCAAATACTGCCAAACCCATCATGCTAAACCTGACTAGGTTCGTTGTGAAAGCAGTACAGATTAGGGAAGTTTTAGAGGACAGTGATGCCATTTTAAAAAAGGGGGGTCCATAGCTGTGTATTTATATAAACTATTTTGTACTTGTATATCCCTTCTGCCTCGCATTAAATTGTAATGCTGGTTCTCTATGATGTTAACTGTGATTTTTGGCTAAAACCTACTTTAGGTTGCCTTAACAATAAACGGACAACTTTGTATGGCCTAATCTACACCAAGCAGGATATTGCACTATGAAAGTGGTATGGAAGTGGTATATAAAAGTTAGGAGCCACACCAAGCAGGATATAGTGGCATGAAAGCGGTATATGGTATGTGTCAATAGGCCCCAACAGTTGTCAGTGCATTCCAATGTGGCTCCCGCCTTTTATATACCGCTTTCATACCCTTTTCATAGCGCAATATCCTGCTTGGTGCAGATTAGGCCTAAGTCAAACCCGAAGGACAAACCAGGAGACCAGGGGCCTTTCTACACTGCCCTTCCCCCCCTCCTCGCCCCAGGATCATCTCTGTGCATCCAAATGATGCACAGGGGATCCTGGGAGCAGGGAGGGGTGATCCCTCCATTTCCCTGGGATAACTGCGACCTCAGTTATCCTGGTTTTACCCACAGTCCTGGGATGATCCTAAGGACCATGGGCAGTGTGGGCACTCATCCCTGAGTCTTCCCTCCTCCCCATGAGTAGTGGGGGTCAGCAGAGGGAAGGAGCCAGGATGGGGGGAGTCCAGGGCCATCGGGTGTGGTGTGGTGTGTGGGGTTTGGGCTTTTTTGTTCTTGTACTTACTGTTGCGCTGGAGCGCAAGTACACGCCGTCACCTGTTTTTGTTTTAAATGGTGGCCGTGACGGTCGCAACGTCCCTCCTCCCATCTGGGATGTTGCGCTTCCATTTAAGCACCCAGCAATGATCCCAGAAGCAGGTAAGTCCAGGATCATTGTCCTTCCCTCTCTCTACACCCTTAGGTGTAGAAAGGGCCGAGGTCAAGAAGCAAGCCAAAAGCCACGACCAAAGAACAAGTCAGGATGGAAGGACAAACCAGGAGTGAGGAGTGACACAGAAGTCAGGACCAAGGAACAGCCAAGCATAATACACCATCATACCAGAACTTAGAAAGACCTTGCTGTTCAAGGACAAGAAGCCCTCTTATACTCCATTCTCTCATAGGAAGATCCAATCATCAGCCTGGGGATGGCTGGGGGAGGAGTCAGTCCTGTGCCTGAAGGTACTTCATTGAGAACCTGCCACCTGCAGTTCAGTGATTCACCACACAGGGAAGCTGGCTGCACACAGTAGATGGAGCAGCTCCTGACAACCATCCACTCAGACGTTGATCCTTGCAAACCCCATTGAAATGGCTTGAGCTTCACAAAGACACAGTAATGCTTTTGCTTTGATCACTTTGATGTGGCTGGCTCAAGAGACTGACCTGAGGGATCATGCCCCATGTGAATACCATTTGCATTGTCTATCCCAGACACAGGAAGTCTTGGGCCATAGCTAGACCTAAGGTTTATCCCAGGATTGTCCGGGGGTCAAACCTGTTCATCTAAGTGCCACACAGGGCATCCAGCGCTCAGGCAGGGATGAACCTGGGATGAACCTGGGATAAACCTTAGGTCTAGCTACGGCCTTGGTCAGGCTCTGCTTTCAAGCAGAATTAAACTGATTTTCTAAAAGTGCGAGTTTGATCAAAATGGATGCTATTCCTGTGTGTGTGTGGGGGGGGGGGGCAACAATGGTGTATGTGGAAGTGGTTGAAAATGAAAATTTTATTTTCTATAAAATTTTGAGGTTTTTTTTTAAAATATATATATATAACGGTGTGTAGTTTAAACCCTGATAAACGTCTATGACAAGCAAAACTAATTTCTGTTACAGGAACTGGAGAAATGGGATGTGGAATTTAAACTTGATTATTGCTGAAATTAATACCTCCAGATATTTGAAATCATTCAATATTTCAAATTTTACCACTCACATTTGGCATCCCCCCCCCCCAAAAAGGATATTTTGAATACAAATGACAGCTTCTGAAATTCCCTTTTCTATGAAACTGTTAAAGATACTGGATGAGGTAGCAACTATCTTAGAAGGCAGAAACAGGATTCAAGATGATCCTGATGACATTATAAACAGCTATCTGGTGTGAAAGTTGCCTAAATAATCCACAAATCTGTGCAAATTTCCCAAAATTTGGCAAATTCCCCCACAGCATGGATGATTTAAAATGTGTGCATTTTGAGAAAGTTGTGCATTTTTCAAGTATGCATTTTGTGAACATGAAGGCAAATTTGAGAATTTGTGAACATCTCCCAAGAAAACGTGCTCCCATTCGATTTGCATTTGGGATGCAAACTGGGCATTTTTGAGTGATTTGCAAACTGAAATGGAATTCTCATACATCCCTCGATCTAGGGATTTTAGAAATCCAGATGCTAAACATGAATCAGCAGTGTGAGGTTGTGGCTAAAAATGCAAATGGACTTCTAGATTGCATCTATAGAAGTATAAGTGTCCAGATTGCAAGCACAGTAGTTTAAGAAGGATATTGACTACGTGCTCATTTACACCACACAGAATATTCCACTATGAAAGTGGTATATAAAAAGCAGGAGCCACACTGCTGCTTTATAGCAGTATTGAAGTGCACTGACAACTGTAGGGCCTATTGCACATGCCATATACCACTTTCATAGTGCTATATCCTGCTAGATGTAGATGTGTCATGGGCCCTAACAATTGTCAGTGCACTTCAGTACCACTATAAAGCAGTAGTGAAGATCCTGCAGTGCACTTTAATACCGCTATAAAGCAGTAGTGTGGCTCCTGCCGTTTATAGTGAGGCAGGTGGCTACCAGGAGAGGGCCTTCTCTGCTGTGGCACCCCGGCTGTGGAATGAGCTCCCTAAGGAGGTTCGCTTGGCACCTACATTATATGCTTTTAGACGCCAGGTGAAGACCTTTTTATTCCCCCAACATTTTAACAATCTATAAATTTTAAATAACATGGTTTTAAATTTGTAATTTTGCATTGCTGCTGTTTTTATCTGGTTGAGCTTTTATATTGTATTTTATATTATGGTTTTATACTGTTGTTTTATACTTTGAATGGTTTTAATTTTTGTGAACCGCCCAGAGAGCTCCGGCTATTGGGCGGTATAGAAATGTAATAAATAAATAAATAAATAATAAATAAAAATATATACCACTTTCATACTGGTTTCATAGTAGGATACACTGCTTGGTGTAGATGAACACTAAGACAAACTATTCTGGATGGTATGGGCCTGGAAACCAAGGCCACAGCTAGACCTAAGGTTTATCCTGGGATCATCCAGGGTTTGCCCCTGCCTGAGCACTGGATCCCCTGTGTGTCAGCTAGATGAACAGGTTTTACCCCTGGACGATCCAGGGATAAAACTTAGGTCTAGCTAGGGCCCAAGTCTTATGAAGAGAACTTGAAAGCATGGTTTATGCTTAGTTTGGCAAAGAGATAATGAAGTCATAATATGATAGCCATTATCAAACGTTTGAAGGGAAGTCAAAGAGGTGATGCAACAAATCTGTTCTTTGTTTGGACCTGAACCAATGTGTTCAAATGATAAGAAAAAGAATTTCAATTAGGCATTAGGAAGAACTTCCTGAAAGTACAAGCTGTTTGACAATGGAGGAAGCTGTATCAGGAGGTGGTGGACTCCCCTCATTAGACGTTTCAAGCACAGACTGGATTGCTACCTATCAGAGATGTTGTAGTACTTCATTTCCTGCATCAGATTGGACTGGGTTAGCTTTGAGGTTCCTTTCAACTCTATGATGATGATGGTGATTTACCTTTATATACCGCCCCATAGCTGAAGCTCTCTGGGCAGTTTACAAAAGTTAAAAACAGTGAACATTAAAAAGAAATATACAAAATTTTAAAAAGCATAAAATACAAACAAAAACAGACAATATTCATTTAAAAACAACTATTCCGGGGTTAGTTAAAAAAAACTCAGCATATGCTGTTAACTGCTGTTAAATGCTGGGGAGAAGAGAAAAGTCCTGATCTGGCACCGAAAAGATAACAACGTTGGCGCCGGGTGAGCCTCTTCAGGGAGGTCATTCCATAATTGAGGGGCCACCACTGAAAAGGCCCTCTCTAGGGGGGGATCTACACTATTGCTTTTAAAGCGCTTTAAAGCACTTTGAAAATGTTTTGAAAACTGTATATGCAGTGTGTCCTGGGCTCCAACAGTTGTCAAAACTGTTCTAAAGTGCTTTAAAACAGTCGTGTAGATCCCCCCTTAATGGATCAATGATCCACCTCAGCATAGTCAGGTGAGCCAGGAATAAGACAATTTTCTACATTTTCAGTATAAGCCAGCTTCTATAATTCTACCTTTCTAACATATCTTGCTTCATCTGATGCATGACATGGACTTAAAATGAAGTATGGACAATCCCAGTGAGCATCCCATAGAGCCTGCCTTAAAAGCAAATTTCATAAATATTCTCCGTTAACGGACAGCAATGATGCCCAAGGAACTAACAAATTCCCAGCTTCCGTACTCTCTCTAATCATCAAAACAAAATGCTTTGCAGAAGTTTGTGATATAATTCCAGAATTCAAGGTATTAAAATGATGAATGGTGAATGACAGGACATGGAGTGTTGGCAAGCAAAGCCACGAATGTGTGTTTGTGAAGCACAGCTGATTTTGTTTGTTCTCTTGTTTGGAGGAGAGGGGTCGGGATATATGCCAGTCCTCAAAAACTTTTCAATCAAGGCAGCTGCACAGAAGAAAAAAAGTTGCAGTCACGACTCTGACATTGGCCTTTGTTTGATCTGTGAGTGACTGTTGACAAAGTCTGTCGAGTTATTACAGAAGCCTGCGGAGAGCAGATAAAAGGATAGCAATTAGAACAAAGGCTCCAAACCAGTTCCAAACTGCCTGTGTGGTCACTGCATGCTTTCTGTTATGGACTCCACAGCAAGGCCACTCTGCCTTAAGCCAACCAATCATCATGTTCTGCAGAAGAATCAATATCCTTTATTGTCATGATGGAGAGAGAGAGAGAGAGAGAGAGAGAGAGCGAGAGAGAGAGAGAGAGAGAGCACTATCCGTCTTCGTGCCCAGCAATGTTCATGGTGTTTCGAAGTGTTTCTTAAGCAAAAATAACAGGGCCCTCTCCTAGGGTGACCATATTTGGGAAACCAAAAAAGAGGACGCCTGGGGGCCGGGGTGGGAAAGTGCCTTAAAGGTCCAAATTGGAGTGGAGGAGGGGACAGTTTGTCATTCCCGCCCCCTCACTGCTCCAATTGCGGCCTTTTCTATAATGTCTGGGAATGACATGCTTTCCCCTTTAAGTCCCCGATAGGAGCAGTGGTAGGGTGACCATATTTTGGAAACCAAAAAGGAGGACAACATGGTCGCCCCAAGGGGGCGTGTCCAGTACCAAAGGGGCGTGCCCACCCGAACATAGCCTTGGTCACATGTCTGATTTTACAGCACACATTTAAGACAAATCTGTTCTACATAACATCTTAATGTTAAAATCACTGAAATAAAGAACAAGTGAGAGATTCAATGTATCTGAAATTAACTTCACTCACTCCTACTTTTGTAGGTTTTGCTGTACTTTGAAGCTTTTGCTATACCCTGTGTTACACTCCCCTTCCCTCAAATATCTTTTCTGACTGTATCTTCACTCATTGCAAGTTGCTGTTGTTGTTAACAGGGTTTGCTACTGGCCCCAGATCTGTTTCAAATTTGGTATGGCTAAAGCTCTACCTAAAAGCTATCATGGTGCCAACTTTCAGCTCTTTATCTTTAAAAATGACAGTTTAAAAAATAATAATTTTAAAACCTCATTTTTAAAAAAATCCCTAAAAAATCAACGGATGAACAGATCTGTTTAAAATTTGGTGTGGCTAAAGTTCTACCTAAATCCTATCATGGTACAAAGTTTCATCTCTTTAACTTTAAAAATGACGATTTTAAAAATAATAATTTTAAAACCTCAATTTTAAAAAAAATTCCTAAAAAATCAATGGATGAACGGATCTGTTTCAAATTTGGTATGACTAAAGCCGTTCCTAAGAGTTACCATTGTGCCAAGTTTCATGTCTTTATCTTTAAAAATGACGGAGTTATAAGCATTTTTGTTAATTCCCATTAGACCTGCTCTTTGGGGAAAAAAATCCAGATTTCCCCCCTCCCGGATTTGCCATCAAAAACCCGGGCAAATCTGGGCAAATCTGGTCATATGGCCACCCTAAGCAGTGGGGGGGATGACGTGCCTCTGGAAAGTGTGTCATTCCCCTCACCATGCTAATGGTGGACTTAAAGGGAGAAATGTGTCATTCCTGGACATTATAGAAAGTTACAGAAAATCCTCTCTAACACACAGGATAGAACAAAAAACAACAACGGATGAATCTGGGGGAATCCTGACAGTTGGTCACTCTCCCCACCCCACCATCGCATTGAGCTTATTTTGTAAACCAGAGGTGGGTAACAGCAGCCTGCAGGCTGACTGTGCTCACCTAGCTTGTTTTCCAGCCCCCAATTCCAGTGCCATTGCGCTGCCACATTTGCAGCATGACAAAACAGTGCACTTCAGTTGTAAACCAAAGGCGCTCAGCCCCAACGTTGACATCACCAATAGCCAATGATTTGAATAGGAAGAGTAAGAATTTCATTTCATTACCCAAATTTGCAAATCCCTCCAAATCGGGGAGAAACTGAACTTGATCTACAATAAATAAATAAAAATGGAATGTGGGGCTGACCGATTTCTCCATCAAGGCCCAGGCCGAAGTCTGGGTATGAATCTCTGCATATACATCTATGTCAGTTCTCAATCAGGGTTGCCACTTATTCTTTTTTTCTGAAAGGCTCTTCATCTTTAACAGCTACACGGTCCTCTTCATTTTGGGAATAGCTGTTCCTATTGGATTTGGCTGGTGGATATGGGTGAGTAGGGTGACCATATGAAAAGGAGGACAGGGCTCCTGTATCTTTAACAGTTGCGTAGAAAAGGAAATTTCAGCAGGTGTCATTTGTATATATGGAGAATCTGGTGAAATTTCCTCTTCATCACAGCAGTTAAAGCTGCAGGAGCTATACTAGAGTGGCCAGATTTAAAAGAGGGCAGGGCACCTGCAGCTTTAACTGTTGTGATGAAGAGGGAATATCACCAGGTTCTCCATATATACAAATGACACCTGCAGAAATTCCCTTTTCCATACAACTGTTAAAGACACAGGAGCCCTGTCCTCCTTTTCATATGGTCACCCTATGGGTGAGAATTTTGGTTCAGCGTGTTTTTGATAAGAGTATACCAGTGTCCCTAAAGTTCTTCAAATTCATCAGAGAAAGAGCTTGAGTTTTTTTTTTTTTTTTAAATGAATGAACGAACAAATGCAAAACAAACCCTGAATGTGGGTGAAAGCAAAACGGACAGATTTGCCAAAGCAGAGGCAGAGTATTGCCATGTATAATAATGCCGTAGTTGGAGTGTAACATGCAGTTGTACCTTTGTCTGCTATACTACAGTAGAATACAGGAGTCACCCTTTGGCAAGCGTTAATGCAAAATTTGAAATATGCAAGGGATAAAAGCATATCTGCTGCGAGGAGGACTGAATTTACATCCCTAGCATTTGAAGCCTTAGGCTTTTCCTTTCCATCCTTCTAGAAAATTCTTTCCTAAATTATAAAATGCTGACTCCCAGGACTTCCCAAAGCTGATGTTTTATGGACAAATCCCCTGATGATACTATTCCTGACAAAACTACAAAAATAGTGTTACTTCTCATACACACACACACACACACACACACACACTTAACTGAAATACAGCGAGCCTAGTCATTGCCTAGTCCGGGAATCTTAAAATTCAACTTTTGCTCATGTTCACAGAGGCTAATCATGCCCCCCCCTCTTTTTTTGTTTGAGAGGAAAGGGCTTTGTTGAAGGAACAATCTGGTCTGTGGACCTTGGGTACAGCAACTGGTTTTATCTCATACAGAACAGGAGGGTTATATACCAGAGCTGAATGTAAGTGGGATTTAATTAGAAGCCAGGGAGAGACCGAAGGCCTGTGAGGCCTGCGAGAGGAATAAATCAATGTTTTTGATCATTAGACTTTGTGTGGTTTCTGCTGCTGCTGTAATGGGAAACCGGTACAAGCGCCTGCCTTCAAAGCCCTTTGCATGGCTATGATATGCTCCTCTGGCGTGCTGATGTACAGCTGTCTTTGACTTTCAGCAGGCACAAGGTAGGCAGAGCTCTACCTTTGCCTGTACTGTCAAGCTAAGCAGTAAAATGGTTGCTCAGGTGGTGGCAGTTTCAGGTTTTCTCAGTTTCTCAACTTTAATATTGGTTTGTCTTGAACTTTCAGAATTTCCAGTATTAAGTTTGGTCCATCCCAAATGGGGCTGTGCACAACCCCCCTGACTGGCCTCAGAGGCTGTTCTGGAGCCTGTGAAATGGCCCTGATTTGACTCGGGGCCCTTCCGGTGGTGCCTGCCTCGCCTTGGCACTGAAGCAAGATTCACCTCCCCTGAAGCAACTCAGCCTCGCGGGTTCCTGGGTGTGCATCCAGCATGCAGGAAAGCCAGGCGCAAGGCTGACTGGGAGTCCATGGGACTCCTGACTTCCCATTTCCCTCTCGCAGCCCCCTTGCCCGCCCCCATTTTCAGCCTCCTTACTCCCTTCCACCTCCCCCACAACCCAGAGCCACTGTGTCGGGTTCTGTCCTGCACCACCACCTGCCAGTCGCAGTGTAGTTGCAGGATCCAGGTGTTAGGAACTGTGAGGTATCTGACGATGAGGAGTCTGGGGATGAAGAGCCGCAGGCTGGACCCAGTACCAGCATGGCTGGGCAGCAGCCAGCGAGGCTCCCTCCCGCTCAGCCTTAGAGGAAGAGCAAACAAACATCTTACCGGTGCCATCGTTCAAACAACAAAGGGCGGAGAAGGAGGTGTTACGCAGATCCAAGCGTATTGCTACTAAACGCCAGATAAACAGGGAACAGCTGTGATTCTGGGCTTGGGTATTTAAGTAACAGTGCGCAGGCCAGGATCTTGTCAGACTTAATCTGGTTTGCCTGAGAAAGCTCTGGACCTTGAAACCTTGGCCTTGTCGTGTTTCTGCTATACCGGTTGGACTATGGACTTCTTGGACTCTATGACTCTCTCCTGCCCTTTGGAACTCGGACTGGCTTTGTGGACTTTCGTGACCCTCTCTCCCGGACCCTTTATGACAACTGGCTGGATTTATGGACTGGCTTCGACTTCGGCGTAAGCACAGAAAGACTGTTCAGTTTCTTTATGTTTTGAACTGTGTGAGAAATACAAATTAAGTGTTATCTCTTCATTTGGTGTGTTTGCTGGTACCTGGCGGTCTTCCCAGTAGGGATGTGCTCCGCTTCTAATCGGACCGGAGAAGCAGTAGCGGAGTGGGGGGCTTCGCCTGCCCTTAAGGCGGAGGCGAAGAGGATTGGGGGGCCGGCGGAGCGTGGCGAAGAGGATCGAGGTGAAGGCGGATCCTTCGCCTCGATCCGGAGCTCCGCCGGAAAGGTAAGTGGGGTTTACCGGGCCCTGCCGCTGTCACTGTCGCCCATGCGGCGACAGCAGCAGGGCCGGGTAACACCCCCCACCCTCCTCTCCCTTATCTGCCTCCGTCCGCGGTCCGTCAGCGTCTCCAATTGAGCCCGTGGTTCCAGCAGGAAGTCTGGGCCGCAGCACAGACTTCCTGGTGGAACCACGGGCTCAATTGAAGACGGCGACGGACCACGGACGGAGGCAGGTAAGGCCCCCCTCCTCCTTACCGGGCTCTGCTGCCGTCGCCGCATGGGCGGCGATGGCGGCAGGGCCCGGTAACCCCCCCTATGGGGGGGGGACCGGAGCTCCGATCCGGATCCGGAGCTCCGAGCGGAGTGGAGTGGGCACAGGCGGAGTGGGGGCGGGGCGGAGCGGGCCGATCCGAAAATGGCGGATCTTAAAGTGAAGCGGAGTGGGGGGTCTGTGCACACCCCTACTTCCCAGTCTGGGCACACAGCCCATGTAGATAAGTTAAAAAGTGGCTGGTTGCAAAGCCGCTTCCTCAGGACACCAGGCTCATATCATCAACCACTTACAGGTGGACTGATGCAGACCAGCTGGGAGCAGCCAGGAAAGGGCTATATAAGAACTGCATTTCCACTCCAGCTTTGTCACAGCAACACGGGTCTTCTGTGCCTGCTGCAGCCCGTTCCTGACTACCTGCAATCCTGGACCTTGGCTGACCTTCTGTTTCTCCTGACCACGCCTTTTGCCTCTGGCCCTGCCTGAACTCTGTTTGCCTCTGGACTCTGAACCCTGCTTGCCTCTGGACCTTGCCTTTTGCCTCAGGACCTGCCTGGACTCCGTTTGCTGGTTCCTCCGCCATCCATCCCGGCCCTGGCGTTCCTGCGCTGAGGCCTTGCTGCCCATGCTCCGGACCCTGAAACACTGCTGCTGGGACTTACCTGTAAATTGTGTCCTCCTCCCATAGAGCCGAGCCATGTTTTAGAGTTAAGATCATGGTGGTTCTCTGTTTTTACTGTATCTATGGCTAGAATCTATGGCACCTCACCTCTGTTTTGGGGATTAGGACTGAGGCAGTACACAGCCCTAGTCCCAAACGTACGTACGTATGTGTGTGTGTGCTTTTTAACATAATATGAATATTTTTTGCAAGCAATTTTCCTAATATAATGCATTTTTAAATGTTATTTCCCCTAACATATGCCTTTCTGTACACAGTTTTTAGACTTTGTATTTCTGGGCGCAAAGATTACTGCAGACGCTGACTGCAGCCAGGAAATCAGAAGACTTTTACTTATTGGGAGGAGAGCAATGACAAATCTTGATAAAATAGTTAAGAGCAGAGACACCACACTGACAACAAAGGTCCGCATAGTTAAAGCAATGGTATTCCCCGTAGTAACCTATGGCTGCGAGAGCTGGACCATAAGGAAAGCTGAGCGAAGGAAGATAGATGCTTCTGAACTGTGGTGTTGGAGGAAAATTCTGAGAGTGCCTTGGACTGCAAGAAGATCAAACCAGTCCATACTCTAGGAAATAAAGCCAGACTGCTCACTTGAGGGAATGGTATTAAAGGCAAAACTGAAGTACTTTGGCCACATAATGAGAAGACAGGATACCCTGGAGAAGAGGCTGATGCTAGGGAAAGTGGAAGGCAAAAGGAAGAGGGGCCGACTAAGGGCAAGATGGATGGATGATATTCTGGAGGTGACAGACTTGACCTTGGGGGAGCTAGGGGTGGCGACAGCCGACAGAAAGCTCTGGCGTGGGCTGGTCCATGAAGTCACGAAGAGTCAGAAGTGACTGAACGAATAAACAACAAACACAGTTTTTGATTTGAAAATTCCACTGCAAATACTGAAGGACAGCGGAGTTTTGGTCTAATAGAAGGCAATTTGTGATCCTCCAGATATTTTGGACTACAACTGCCATGGGCCCTAGCTAGCATACCAAATGGTGCAGAATCATGGGAGCTGTAGGCCAAGACATCTGGAGAACTATAAGGTACCCACCCTTTGGATATTGGTTTGAAAGGGCAAGATCAGGCGAGTTTGCATCAAAATGAAAACTTAACGAATTTCTCTCCCATCCCTGGCAGCAGCCATAGGAAAAGGCCCTGCTGCAACCAGAGAGGTATGAAGACCTTTGACAAAGAACACACTCCAGCCAACTGCAACCAGGTGAAGGATGGAGGATGCTGGTAGTGGGATGTACTCCCCCCTACACAGCACACAGTTAAGCAATGGAATTCAATGCCACAAGAAGTGGTGAAGGCCATCAACTTAGATGGCTTTGAAGGGGGTTAGATAAATTCATGGAGGAGAAGGCTATCAAAGGCTACTAGTCACAATTGTGGTACATTACCTCCAGATTCAGAGGCAGTATACTTCTGAATACCTGTGGTTGAACAATGGGAGAAGAGAATGGTCCTGATTTGTGGTCTTCCCAAATGTTCATGGTTGGTCATTGTGGGAATTAGGCTAGGTAGGCCTTTGGTTTGACCCTGCAGGGCTCTTCTGTTCTTTCATACTAGTCCTTGCACTGAACCGCAGTCATATGCTAATCACTGGGGCACGCCTCTAATCTTCTCAAGCTGAGTAAGGTCTACATCTAACCTTTTCAACTGAGTTTTGAAGAATCATGCCACTGTCCTCTGAATTTTTTTATATCAGGAAGACACAGCCATCAAATGTCAACTTGACTACCATTTTGTCTTTGCAGTTCATTACCGACCTTTTGGTAGGAAAAACAACAACACCCACTTTACAATCTCCTAAACTAAACAGTTGGGTGCATTGGAACTCACCGACATATTGCTCCTGAGAGATATATGTGCCAGACTCCAGTTTGCATCATCCTTAATAGCAGCTCAATGAAGGTAAGTTTATTTCATATAGCCAAAGAAAAAGAAGATATGTGCATAGGCTTTTGTCTTTCTTCCACTATTTAGGGATCCCTCTGATTATGGTTCATAATGTTGCTTAATGCAATCTGCAGTTGAATAGAATAAGCCTGTGGGGAATGAAGCACCTTCATTGTGTTTGTACTTTTTATCCATATTGATATTGACCTAAAAGACTCGTATAAACTAGAGTTCATCAGGAGCCCACAAAGAGAAGTTCCAGATCAATATGCAGGCCAACTCTACTGATTATTTATAAGCCACATAACAAAGTGACTTTTGACTCATTTGTTAGCAATCGCTATCATGATTGTTTTACACAGGAGCATCTTTCCTATAATGAACCACCTTCAGGCACAGAAATGGATTTACACCTATTTCTTGCTTTCCCTTATACACTCAAGAAGTTCCTCTCAGAACAGTACACCACTGTCTCTTTTCCTTCAAATCCCTTCTCAAAACTAGTTCCACCACCACCCCCGCCCCTACAAGAGTGAGCAGCAGTGCAAACCTAGGGACATTTTCACAATTGCCTGAAATTGTACTTGCATTGGAAAGCATGCAGTTGTGCAACTGCACACTTCTGAAAATGTAGGCGTTAGACAATCGGGGTGGGGGGAATCATAGAATAGCAGAGTTGGAAGGGGCCGACAAGGCCATCGAGTCCAACCCCCTGCTCAATGCAGGAATCCACCCTAAAGCATCCCTGACAGGTGGTTGTCCAGCTGCCTCTTGAACATTGTTGAACAATGAGCATTGTTGATCAGGAAAATACATTTTTGAAAGATGCAATTTTATCAATTGGGAATGATGTGCACTTTTAAAAATAGTCATTTTTCCCAATCCGCCCACCCTGAAAGACAATGTTCAGGAATGTAAATGTGGTGAAATGAGCTTCGAGGAAGAATTCAGAGAGGCTCAATAAGGTTCAAGATCCCGAGTTTTCCCATCCCTACTCAAAACACACCTTATCCAGTTGTGCGTCTGGCTTAGCCTTCCACAACCTGAGACCCTCCAGGTGTGTTAAACTTCTCTCCCATCATCCCCAGACAGCAGGCCATTGCCTTGCTGGCTGTGAATGATGGCAGATGTAGCCTAAGACATCTGGAAGGTGTGTGATTGGGGGAATCCGGTTTAAATGAAAATCTCACTGTACTGTAACTGAGCCTAGCTATGGGCTACTGAAATAAACACTTATTCTATTCCTGTTACCTACCTCCTCCCCCTCCTCCCACCCCTCCCCTGGTATAGAATAGATTGTAAGCTCCTCAAGGCAGGGACCTGCCTGTTTGTTATCTGAACCATGTAGTGCACATAGAAAGCACTATATAAATAATAGTTCACTTAGTGCCAGGGTGATATCTTGCTTTCCCAGGAGATTATCAGGAAAGAAGCAAACAAAAGAACATGCAAGCAGACAAAATAACTAGATAGCTGGTTCTGCAAGGGTAAAATAATTGGAATGAACTCCTTGGCGCAAGTGAGTTGTGCATGGATTGGAACCAAAAGTCTACTTCAGAATTGGAGCAAGAGACCATGAAGGTGAAATGAGAACTCTTGGAAGTACCATCTATTCAGCAGAAGATCCCTGCAATCGTTTTAACAACCTGGAGATTAGATTGCTACCTGACATACAGGTAAATGGAATTGTTCTCCATGCTCTATTCATTCTATCTGCCAATGATTCACAGAGATCAGAAGTAAATCATCCAGCTACTCTCACAAAAAGGAGAATCTGAATTTATGCCCAAGCGAATCAGATTATGTTCCTAGGTTGATCGAACTGGGTTTGCATCAACCTACTCCCTAGCTATGTCAAGGCATTCTGCTTGGAATTATTTGCTAGGGATGCATGAGGAGTCTGCCCTGTTGAGTTTGAATGATGGAATGAGTCTGCATCAGTTGGAACAAACACAGAAATGGAGTGGATGCACATTGAATATGGAAATCCAATTATTTCTAGTCATGTGATGTGTTCTGTGGAACAGGAAAAATGCATCTGATAAAATTCGCACGCTGGACAAGAATGAGACATTCCACCTCAGGTTGACTCCTTAGACCTGCCTCCAGGGTGAAGCCAATTAGCTTGTGAGGAAGCTACATTGGAATGGCTGAGGTGTAAAGTGGCCAGCGTACCTATGGCCAGTTGCATCTCCCTCATTTAACCCCTTCCATAACAGCACGAGGAGGCAACCCCTGCCAATGTGGGGTGGGTGCGTGGGCTGTGGATCAAAGAAGCAGCAGGGAGGGAAAGAAGAAAGCACCTCCTTGCCGCTTCTAAGTTACAAGTCAACCCCTGTCAAAGCAGCTTTTAAAGGGGCCATTAGGGGTTGTTTACATGCATTCCCCATCTGGCTTGCCAGCTTCTTCCTCAGGCCCTGTCCTCAGGCAGGGAAATGCTCTTAACTCTGATCAGCAGCTGATGGAAGATAAGAGCTTTTCCTTGCTGCACAATGACAAGGGAACCCGTTCTCTCTATGCAACAGGGGAAAGTTCTTAACTCCAATCAGCAGCTGCTTAGCGCCTAGTGCCTGCTTAGTATTGAAAAAGCACCATGCTGGGGAAAGGTCTTATCTCCAATTAGCTGCTGTTTGGAGATATGAGCTTTTCCCTGCTCAGTGCTGAGAACAGTTCCCTTTCTCAGCTCTCAGTAGGGAAAATCCTTTCTCAGTGGAATTGTATGGATCATCTGAGGAGAAGGAATGGACTAGCTTCCCCATGTGTTTCTGCTCACAGGGCTGAGTGAGCCCCTGAAGGCTCAATGAGCAGTCCTGGAGCACCCTGCATTCCTTGATGCAAGCTGCCATTTTAATGTAAGTTGGGGCCTCTGTAATTTTTGTATATGTAATGTTGCACAAAATGGTGTCTATACAGACAATCTCTGCAACATTAGAGGCACAGAGGGCCCCTTTGCACCTCTAATGTTGCAGACATGGGCCTTTATGGCAGCCATTTTGTGCAACATGAAATATATGAAAATTACAGAGCCCCCATCTTGTGTAAGAATGGCAGCTCACATCGAGGAGTGGGTGGCTGTGGGGCATTTCCAGACCATGCAGTGCTCGATGAGCCCTCTGTGGCTTGGTGAGCAAGGGCCAGGGGCTGGGCACAGGGGAATCCACCAGACTTCTGGACCCTGTCAGCCAGTCACGACATCCCTACTGAGGAGGTGGGGGCTGAGAAAACTCTCTGTGTGGGGAGGGGGAGGGAGAGGGAGGGAGGACGGACGGACGGACGGACGGACCCATTTCTGGAATGCTGCCCTTGGAAGGGGTGATGGTGACATTCTGCACTTCCGCTGATACGCTATTAGAAAAAGATTAGGGAATATTTTTTGGCATGAGGGGGCTGGTAATAACACATATGGATCCTGTTTTTGTTGATATGCTAACCTATTCTGCAATGGAAGGAATGGGAGAGAAGTAGTCTTGTTTCACCTGGAATTGTTGGCAATGCTTTCCTTAAACTTTGACTGATTTATTCTTTAACATCAGGCACCAGAATTAGTCCAAAAGTCATTAAACTCAAGATGAATAATTGTGTAAATAGACCATGGAGATCTATGGCTCTCTAGCCCTATGAAGTTACGATGACTACTGCTTTTAAAAAATATATATCCACACATTCTCCCAAAGCTGTTTTTAAATGCAATTCAATACCAGCCATGTCAACCTATTTGTAAATGTAATCTTCACACCTTTTTAATGAATCCCCTTTTCCTCCTACAATTCCTCTCTTTCTCCTCAACACTGATAAATCTATAGAAACCATTTTTAAAGAAAAAGAAAAGAAAAAGAAAGGAGACTGTTCCAAGAACCTGCCAAGAGTTGTAGAAGCAATCAAGATAACTCAAGTGAAATGCACTGTTCAATGATCAGGCAATACAAGCTGGTTAAGCTACCCATTACTTATACTATTATTTCAGAAACTATGTCTGCCTGAATACCCCAGTACTGATTATAGTTGCCAGAGTCCAGATTAAAAATACAGTTAGAGACAGACACACACAGAGAATAAGGAACTGGGATTTCTTGAAGAAGAAAAAAAGGTTTCATCTAGGGTTGTTGTGAATTTCTGACTGGGTCCAGGAGGCCAACAGACACCCTCCCCTGTGTCTGGTTCCTTGGACCCAGTCGGACCCCCAGCCATGAGTGCAGACAACCGCTGAGCACTCGTGAGGCCTGGGGAAGCACTTGGCCACCGCCCGCAACTGCTCACGAAATCATGCACTTCTTCCTTCTGCATTAACGGCAGCTGCCATTGGCATGAAAGGGGGAAATTCATAATTTCCGAAGCCTGGGAAAATTGTGCATCTCTCCCTGCCTTTCCCCGTTTCACGCAAAGGATGGATACCATTAACATGGAAGATGGAGGAATGTGTGTGATTTCGAAGCTGAGCCTCAGAAAACGCTTGTGTGGCCCAGCGAGTGGAGGGTGGAATGTGGTGGCAACGGGCGAGTGTCCACCGAGGGGGGCACAACCAATTTCACTCACCCCTAGTTTTGTCCAGCTCCGCCAATGGATCGCTCACTGTAGTATCTTAAGTGCTTTGACCAACCTTTTTAAAACAAATAAATACTCAAAATACTTTTGCCAATTCATGGGGGAGAAATTAGAACCATCAAAGTAAACCGTGGAAATCAGAGATGGAAGAAAACCTATGTCCCTTTGTCTTTCCCAGGCAATGTCACAGCAGCTGCCATCACTGTATTTTATTTCATTTTTTTTGAGGCAAACATTCCTACCAAATATGCAGTGCTAGATAAATGGCAGATTTGTGAAATGGTAGGAGAGGGTGGGCGCAAGGCAATTGTACAGTTCTAAGTCAGCGTTTCCCAACTGGATGTCATCTAAATGTTTTGGACTTCAACTTCCGGAACTTCCAACTGACACAGCCAATGGTCAGGAATGCTGGAATTGTCATCTGAAACACCTGGAGGGCATCTGGTTGAGTAAGGCTGGTCTAAGTTAGGCATTATTGTCTCAGCATAATAAAATGAATCCTCAGTCATTCCTTGGAGACACTCCTCTCTCCCAGGTTAGCTTACTCCTGGAAGTCTGTTTTTGAAACCCTTCTTGTTCCTACAACTACCTTTTGGCCTAAAATGAGATCAGCTCTGATGAGCTCATCTCATCCCAACCCCCAGTTATGGAATGATTTCCTTGACGAGGGCTGCCTAGTGCCAACATTGATATCATTTCCATGCCTGGTTAAAGCTGCCCTCTTCTCTTAGGCACTTTGCAGAATACAATGAGTTTTAAATTAGGTCTAGGATTGTCTTGGGCTGATGGTTTAACAAATTGGTTTTAGATACATGTTGTCTCTGGCCATAGCTAGACCTAAGGTTTATCCCAGGATTGTCCTGGGGTCAAACCTGTTCATCTAAGTGCCACACAGGGCATCCAGCGGTCAGGCAGGGACGAACCCGGGATGATCCTGGGATAAACCTTAGGTCTAGCTATGGTGTCTGTGTACATCAACTGTAAATAGGGTTTTGTGTAAATGCTGTTCTGTTTGTACTTTGTATAATGGGATTTAATGGGTTTTAATTTTTGTGAACCGCCCAGAGAGCTTTGGCTGTGAGGCAGTCTAGAAATGTAATAAATGAAATGAACGAATGCAAATGAGTTTCTTTTTTGTTGTTGAGGTCCTCTTGATGAAAAAGAAAACCTAGATATTGATCATTCTTTTCTCCTTGTCTTTATGCAGTGTCCATTATCCATGGAATAGATATAGATGGATGGGCAAACAAACTCTTGATCATGTTCCAGTATGATCGTGAGATGGACTGGCTCAGGGGTAGAGTAGGGATAACGGAGAAATCAACAACAGATTCAAAGGTTTCAGTTTTCTATATATCCAACCTGTGTATTCTGACCAGATAGTGGGTGTTCAACCTATTCTAGATGAGGTTGCACTCCCTCTAAAGGAGCAGGTTCATAGCTTGGGGGTTGTCCTAGAACCATCTCTGTCACTTCAGGTCCAGGTGGCCTCGGTGACATGGAGTTCCTTCTACCAACTTTGGTTGGTGGCCCAGCTATGCCCCTATCTGGACAGGGATTTTTTTATTATTATTACATTTATATACTGCCCCATAGCTGAAGCTCTCTGGGTGGGATAACCTGGCTTCAATTGTCTACGCTCTGGTAACCTCCAAATTAGATTACTGCAATGCCCTCTATGTGGGGCTGCCTTTGAAGATGGTTTGAAAGCTGCAGCTTGTGCAAAATGCAACAGCAAGTTTGATAAGTGGAATCAGAAGGTTTGATCATATAAGACTGACTCTGGCCTGCTTGCATTGGCTGCCTGTACATTTCCGAGCCTGATTCAAGGTGCTGCTTTTAACCTATAAAGCCTTATACGGCTTGGAACCACAATACCTGACGGAATGCCTCTCCCAACATGAACCTACATCTGAGGTCCTCTTCCGAGTGCCTGCTCTGAGGGAAGCTCGGAGGATGGCACCAAGGGAGAGGGCCTTTTCAGTGGTGGCCCCCCAATTATGGAACAATCTCCCTGACAAGGCTCGCCTGGCACCAACATTGTTATCTTTTTGGTGCCACGTCAAGACTTTTCTCTTCTCCAAGGCATTTAACAGCATATCCTGAATTTTCTTT
Source organism: Elgaria multicarinata webbii (assembly GCF_023053635.1). NCBI lineage: Eukaryota > Metazoa > Chordata > Lepidosauria > Squamata > Anguidae > Elgaria > Elgaria multicarinata. The sequence continues at coordinate 120,623,818 of NC_086175.1, read as the reverse complement.
TTAACTGACCCCAGAATAGTTGTTTTTAAATGGATATTGTCTGTTTTTATGCTTTTAAATTTTGTATATTTGTTTTTAATGTTCCGTTTTTAATCTTTGTAAACCACCCAGAGAGTTTCAGCTATGGGGCAGTATATAAACATAAATCATCATCATCATCATCATCATCTTCATCATCATCTGTATTCCATGTTATGTAGATACCACGACTTGCAGACTGGTTTTTTCTTTTGGGGAGGATTCACGCAAATTTGCACTTGTTCTAATGTGCATTAACAGAAGTAGAATGAAGTGTTTGTACATCCTTAATACCCACCCACCCCCCAGATTCCATCAATAAGTGGACAACATAATGGAAGGCACCTGACAATCTGCCTGAAACACAGAGGGAACAGTTTTTTTTAAAAATCCATACATCTCTAAGTAGAGGGGATGGAGAAAGAATCTTCCCAGGTATATTTTCCAGCTGTGCTGGATCAGACCAAAAGCCTGTCTAAGCCAACATTCTGTTTCCAGAGTGACCAACCAGATGATTAAGGGAAGCCCACAAGCAGGACTTGCGTGTAATAAACATCTTTGCTGTTTGATACTATCCTATCATACTCAGAAGGAACTGTATGACTGAAATGCAAATTTTGGGTTGCCCAGCTTCATATCTTCAACCTCCTCTGCCTGTGCCATTGCAGCAGGGGTGGGGAACTTCAGCTCAGGGGCAAAATCCAGTCCTCCTGGGGTTCAGTCTGGTCCTTCAGGGTTCCCCAGGCAGGTACACCCCCTTTCCTCCATCCTCTGATGGCTCGGTTGTTTCCAGGGTTCTGTGCCATTATTTCCCCATTCTGAAAGGTTGGAATGCCTTTCCCAAGGCTTCATTCCTGGCAGCAAGAGCAGCTACAAGGGGGTTGCATAAATTCCTGGAGAAGAAGGCCATCAATGGCTACTAGCCCTGATGGTTGTGTGCTGTCTCCAGTATTCCAGGCAATAAGCCTGTGTGCACCAGTTCCTGGGGAACAGGGGCGGGAGGGTGCTGTTGCACCATGTCCTGCTTGTTCATTCCTAACTGATGGCTGGTTGGCCACTGTGTGAACAGAGTGCTGGACTAGATGGACCATCAGTCTGATCCAGCATGGCACTTCTTAGGTTCTTATGCTGGTACTTGTTCTGTATTTTTGGGGCCTTGCTAGACGAGGCCTTAGCGTGCCTTCAGACCCGGTTTCCCTGCTGTGCGTCCACATGACGCACAGGGGAATCTGGCGGCAGGCCGCGCTGAGGCCTGGTCTAACGCTCCATAAGCGAATTTGCTTATGGCGCGCCTTTTCCCCAGCTCCGGCCTCAGGCTGGAGCTGGGGAACGTCTAGCGACTTCCGCGGCTTTTCGCGGTTATTCGCTTACTCGCGAGTAGCCACAAAAAGCCGTGGACCTGCCTGGCACAGCACTCATATGAGTGCTGTGCCCATCGTCCTGGGGGGGGAGAGGGGAGGGCGAAGGAGGGCCTGCTTGCTCGGGTGGCGAGCGGTGCGATCGCACCTGCCCTGCTCCCTTGCCACCCACCCTGCCATCCTTCCCCCCCTTTAAAAAAAACCTCCTACCGTCTCCGGAGTCTTCGGGCCACACCCGGCCCCTTTAAACAAACAAACAAAAAAATGGCGGACACCGCAGGGACCCGACGTCCCTGCACGTCCAGCGTGTGGAAACCTGGGGGAGGCGCGCTAACGTTAGTGCACCTTGGCCCCGCCTCCCTGCCGGCGTAAGCCGGCAGGTCTAGCAAAGCCCTTGGACCCCACCACTGGAATGCAGCAACTGAGAGCTTCTCCAGAATTGAATTTCATCTTCGGGCTGAAAGAGGTTCCCCACCTCTGTATCACGGGTTGCCTACCTATGGATTAAACATACCTCTGAGCTGCACAGTCACAGTGTTTGGTAGCAGGTGTTAAGTAATAAGCCAAAAGAATCAATGAAAAACAATTGTCCAATTTACTACCTCTTGTATGATAATGAAGTTTTGTTTTGTTTCCAAAGATATGTTGTATTCTGTTTGTTTGGCTCTCAGTAATAGCTTTCTGGTATGTACCTGAATCTTAAATATTTGTTCAGGGAACGCAAATTTCTCATTCAGTTGTAAATGCGCTTTCTTGTGCTCTGCTGGAGCACTTAATCGGGTCTATTTACTTATCAACAGAGAACACAGAGTTATCGCATCAATAAACATGCCTGTGTAGAGGAGAGTAAAATGCCTACCATTGCATTCAGGGAAATGTGTGAACAATCCAAATAGATGATTCTCAGCTGTCCTTATGATGGAAAGCCAAGCATGCTAGGGTCTAAATTCAAAACGATGCAGCCTTTCCAAACCTTTGGTTCCCAGATGTTGAACTACAGGTCCTATCGTTCCTGAGCATTGACCATGCTCGGTGGGAATGAGGGGCATTGTAGCCCAATATCATCTGTGGACCTAAGGTTGCGGGGGAAAAAAGGCTGATTTAGACTATAAACACGTTGGAGGATTTCAGTTTGGTGTCCTTTTACGAATGGATATTCTTCGAGGAGAACCTGGCAAAGCACAGAAGACTTTTTACCAGAGCAAATATAAAATTGATCACAAATAATAATAATAATAATAATGTACAAATGTATGCATATTAGGGGAAAATGCACATAAAAGGCATTATATTAGGAAGTAATTTTTGCAACCAATTCCCGTAATATACATTATAATAGGAAAATTACTAATGGAAAAAGGTCCTTTGGTCAAATTGCAGAGAAAAATACATGCATTAGGAGAAATGGACACAACCATACAAATACATTTTCATATGGATGTAATCTCCCCCTCCCCTTCAAAGTTCAGGAAAAATCAAACTTAAGGTTGGAAAAATGAAAAATGGAGAGAGGCCAAAATACACAAATATGTCCATCCGTACATTTGAACCCTTGTGAACTGTGCTTTAGCTTTAGAATGTAAGAAGAGCCTGCTACATCACACCAAAAGTTCATCTTGTGCAGCGTCGTCTTCTGGTCCCCCCAGTGAACAACCAGATGTCTCTGTGAAGCCCACAGGCAGGGGATAAACACAATAGTTCTCCTTGAATACTGGTATTCAGTGGCATATTCTTCAGGGCGCCACCATTTTAATATGACCTTCATAGTGATGCCACACATTGTGGTCATAATAACTCTTTGTCGCTGACCTCATGTTGCACTTCAACATGCAGTCAAAGTCAATTTCTCTCTCCCCACCCCACAACTCCATGTTTGGAGTCTTTCATACAAAATATCCCAGTTTCAACCCCTGGCTTCTCTTCCAGGGAGGACCGGGAAAGACTCCCATCTGAAAACCTGGGTAGTCGCTAGTGATGTAGGAAAACTTTGGTTCTCTTCAAAAAATAGCCAAATATTCTCCTCTTGCAACCCTGAACACAAATGCAAATGTGATTGATTTTGGGGGGAGAAGCTCACATATTTTTAAATTTGCGACTTCATTCGAAAAATGTGTCCTTCTTGGAAAATGTGCGCTTTAGAATCAACATTTTTCAAAAAGGATGTATTTTCATGCTGTAATCAATGAGGGGGGAAGGGAAAGTGTGCATTTGGGTGTTCTAAAATAATAAAAAAGATGCTCACATTCAGGAGTAAGAATGAGGTGAAATGAGCATTGAGGTGATAATGGAGAACATTGATGAGCTCAACCATCAGACACGACCTGTCACGACCTGCCATTCAGTGCAGACAATTATGAACAGGCTGGTCTGATTTAGTAAAAGGCAGCTTTCAATGCTTTCGACCAGCCTTCTGTTGAGTTATGGCTTTAAAAGCTGATTAGTTATGGCACAGACTGGGTTTCTGGCACATAACCTTTTGTGTTAAGTCCCTGTCTGGGCCTTCCAGAGACTAGCAGAGATTGCAGCAGTTCTCAGCCAAGTCAGCAAAGACGTGAATTAAGACAGAGATTTATGTAGGTTAAAACAAACCTTTTACTGGCAAATAAATATATAATTTAGTTATGGCAGTACAGATACAAATACTTACAAACAGTCAGTCAATACAGCTCACATCAAGTTGGGTAAGGGACATGGAAGTAAAGTGAACATGAAAACACATTTACTTTTATAGACAACCTGTACAATGATGCAACTCCTTGCAACCCTTAATTGAAGACAATCAGTTAGACAATTATTCAATTATGACACTTAATGTCCAGGTGTAGAGTTGACCTTTAAGTTTCTGCTGAGTCCTCTGTTCATCCAGATCCTCAGCAATTGACAAAGCAATGGAAAACATAACCAAGATCCATTCCAGGATCCAACACCTTCTCCAACCTGGTGGCCTCCAAAAGTTTTGGACATGCACGGGCAAAGTTATGCCTGGTGTGGAAAATGTGAATAGGGAGTCTTTTTAATTCTTCTCTCACAATACTAGAACCCCATGGGGTCATCCCATGAAGCTGATTGGTGGGAGATCCAGGACCAATAAAAGGAGTTCTTCACAATGCACATAATCAAACTATGGAATTTGCTTCTGCAAAATGTAGTGATGGCCACCAAATTGGATGGCTTTAAAAAAGGGATTGGACAAATTCCTGGAGGAGAAGGCTGTCAATGGCTACTAGTTCTGATGGCTCTATGCTACTCCAGTATCAGGGGCAGCAAGCCTATACACACCAGTTGCTGGGAACATAGGAAGGAAGCACTCATGTCACGCTTGTGGGTTTCCTGACGGCAGCTGGTTGGCTATTGTGTGAACAGAATGCTGGACTAGATGGGCCCTTGGTCTGAGCCAGAATGGCACTTCTTAGGTTCCTCTCCCATCAGCCCCAGTCAGCATGGCCCATGGTCAAGAATGCTGGGGATTGTAGTCCAAAGTATCTGACAGGTAGCACATTGGAGAAGGCTGCTATTGTATACAGCATCTGAGGACTTAGCTCTGCAAACTGAATTGGAGGGGATCTACACTAGTATATGAAACGTTGTTTTCACAGGCGTTGCACGTTTTATTCTTGACCGATTTAAAACGTAGCTGGTTTTAAAACATTTACTTACGTTTTCTCTTTCGGTGGGAATGCATTCCTTTTGGCCACACTAAGAAAATACATCTGTTTTATTTTGCGCGTGAGGCGCCGCGGCCTCCAATTGGACATGTCCTGCGGCTGCCTCGACTCAGTAACGGACACAGGGTGCAGTGGGCTTCTTTCTTTCTCTCTCCTCCCCCCCATTCCCGCTCCTTTTACTGTTTGGGTTATGAGGGTGTCGGTGGCAGAGGCAGGCAAAGGGAGCGCAAGTCACTCGCCTTCAACCGAAGCCACAAGCTCCTGAGTTCTGTGCGTGTGCGTGTATGTGTATGTGTGAGAGAGAACGATAGTGAGTGACGGAGAGAGAGTGTGAGAGAGAGCGGGAGGGAGGGAAGGAAAGAGGAGAGGGAGGTGGGGGGGAGGAGAGGGAGGGAGAGAGGAGAAGTGGCTCAGCGAGCAACTCCCGGCAGCGTGCCACAGACAGACTCATAAACGGGGAGAGAATGAGAGCGCGCGAAAGCAGCACCAGCCTTCCCCAACCTCGTGCCTTCCTGATCTTTTGGACCACAAATCCCAGCATTCTTCACCATTGGCTCTGCTAGGTAGGGCTGATGGGAGTTGAAGTCCAAGGCTTCACAGAAAAAAACAGCTCCAACTTTGGGCGCAAAAATTAAACACGCCCCCCCCCCCCCGGAATGCGATTGGCTATTTAAGAAGGAAAGGAAAGCTAATTAATATGGCGAAATCGGCCACATCATAACAAATACAACGGCCTATTTCAGAAAAGTTCAAAATAAAAACCAGAGAAAACACCTCAATAAAACGTCAAAACCTGAACGTCATGTGGCGTAATACTACGAAATGCACACTTAAAACCAGTAAGACACGTTCTAACTAGACTAGTGTAGATTTCTTCTTGGTCCAATTTGGGCCTACACTAAAGACAAACACAGTCTTCCTTTCTTTCCAGCCCCATGTTGCTGTCAGCTGGAACAGAATATAGACAGAAGATAAGAAAGCTCTAAGGATTGATGAAGCTTCAAAAAAGCAATCCAAAAGCAAAAAAGTACACCAGTCATTTTCTGACCTTCCTTATGGGTTTATGAATCCCATGGCTACCATGCCTGAAAAGAAGAAGAAGAAAAGGTTCCTTTATCTTCACGGCTTGAAGCCAGAGTGCATTCCCACACCATGGGAGATCACAACCTCCGTTCCAGAAGTCATGTTTTTCTGATAATAGTCTTCAATTGCAGAATATCAAAACCTATAGGGCAGTGGCCTTTTGCAGTGTTCTAGTGGGAAAGAGAATCGCTGCAACAATGCTTTGTGACATTTCAACAAATGAAGTGCAGTTGACCACCTTCTCCAGCTTTCTCTGGAGAAATGCCCAAGTGAAAAGTCAACAGCTTTTGAAAACTCTGCATCTTCTGTGAAATCTCTTGGCAACTTTTCAGACCTGAGAGACCCTCCAGTTTCAGTTCTTCACCGCCACCCGACGCCTTTTCATTGTGAATTATTGTGAAAAGTGGGGCAGTGCAATTTGAATTAATAATTCTGCTGTCGTAATTGAAGGAAATAATGATTCCATTATTTTAAATGTGCTTCTGTCACCACAAGAGTAGGTCACCACAATGCACTCTATGTGGAGCTGCTCTTGAAAACTGCTTAGGAACTTCAGCTAATGCAGAAAATAAAAATGCTAGCTTGACTCATGCAGACCATCTGTTCACTAGTACTTTATTGCACAGTATCATACTGTCTTGGCTTTTCTGCACACACCTGGAAAGGCTGGGTATGAGCCCCGATTTGGATTTGGACCTGAAGCAGCACACAGCCATAATTTGAACTCAGGTCTTCTCTGCCATAGTCACCAAACCACATCAGTTCCTTCCTTCTTTCCTTCCTTCTTTCCTTCCTTCAGTGCTTCTAAGTAAAAAAGAGATATATAAAATTCTGCATAAAGTGATTTAAAAAACTAAGGATCTGCTCTTATCTGGGTGATCCTTAATATACATTTAGACAATCTATGACGGAATCCAGAAATGGTAGCTTATAAAATCACCCCAAGCAGGTCCCTAGAAAATGTACTGGGCTAAATGAGTTGGTGATCAGGATGCTATTCCTGTTTAGACCGTAATAGACTTGGCACATTGGATGGCCTTTGCTGAGGAAGAAAAGAATTTTTGAATCATTTTAAAGGCACTTTTCATCGGAGCGGAATGACCCCATCTGAATGCTGAGCAGAGCCAAAGTGAACAGTTAATCAGAGATCAGACTCCAACAAACAAGTGACTTGCCAATAAATTCCAAGACAATCTAGCATGGTTTCCTCAATAGTGCCAGGCTTGCAATTAAAAATAAGCCCAGTCCTGCTTAATTTTCACCAGGCGTGCTGTATGATGGAGTGGCCAGGCTTTGGAGATGGCTGAAAAATGTTCCAGGGGGGGAAATCAGGCTGTTAGATAATTTCCAGGTGTCCAGTCAGGTAATGAGACAGCTTTAGAAAGCAATAAATAAATAAATAAATAAAATTAACAACAACAACGAAAAAACGGGAGCAGAGACAAATAACATGACTTGGACAAGAGATGCAGCATATTGCTGGTGCTGCTTACCTGAACTTTGAGATCACCTTCTTTCTTTCCACACCAGCTTGAGGCTGCAGCTGTTCTCCTGAGGTGCTCACTCCTAACAGTACGCTTGTAAGTAGCCACCCGCCTATTCACCTATGGCGAGTAAGAACTGCCCATAGGCAACAAGGCAGGAAAGCAGTTATTCTAATTTGGAACAGTAGCAGTGTTTTTTTTTGTTTCGTTTTTTTAAAGTCACTGAAGTTACAAAAGTAGTTAACACTAGAACATAGGCACTGGCCTTGTACCAAGTCAGACCAGTGGTCCATCTAGCTAAATGAGACTGGGGTTGTTTCTACACCTTCCTTTTCGCCCCGGGATCATCCTGGCATCATCCCTGTGCATCCAAATGACACACAGGGGATCCCAGGAGCAGGCAGGGACGATCCCTCCATTTGCCTGGGATAATCAGGTGTACAAAGGGCCTCATTTTTTTTAAAAAAAAATTTCTGGAATTTTATGCAAATTTAGTCATAGAAAAATATGTAATTAAATTTTATTTATTTATTTATTAAACTTATATACCGCTCTCATAGCCAGGGCTCTCTGGGTGGTTTACAGAAAAACCACGCAGCTTAAAACGTGCATTTCTCTCATAGGCTAGAGCATGGTAATGCAGACTTCTTTTGGGTGGGTAGGGGGAATTGCCATTTTTGCAAGAGATTATCACCTGCATGACTCCATGGAATGTGTGGACTGACTTCACTGAGAAGTCCCTATGAGTGGACATGAGTTGTTCTATCTGGCATGGCTGATTCCACATAGGCCAGTCATCCCTCAACAGTGATGAACTTCTGCATGTGAACTGAGCCATTTCCCTCCATTTTGCATAGAGATCTGTGTCAGTGAGTACAAAATAGCATTTGTGCCCCTGATTTTGACCTTATTTTGCCAAACTTGCTCTCTTATTTGCACTCCATTCTTTGAAATGACTGATTCTTATTAAAGGCAGGAATGCCGGGAATAATGCTAAATCTCTCCCTGAGGTAAATTTCTCCCAGAGCTTTGTTGTCTTCTAATTTGTATATGCAAATCTGGCACCAAACATTGCACCTTGTAAACGCGGGGAGGGGGAAGGTGAAATTGTTTTGACCTGGGGGCAAAATAGAAAGTACAAATTAATTGGGAACAAAATACCATTGAACTCTTTTGTTTCCTGTTTTGTGTGGGGTTGGGGTGACTTTTTCTGTAGGAGCCTGGAGTCCCTGAAGCATAATCAAGAGAGAGTTCTGTGTGCTTTAATGATCGCTTGGTGGGCAGTTGACAAAACCATGAATATGAAGATTTAGGAAGAGAGATGATTCTTAGCTTATCAGTACTCGACTTATGCTCCATCTACATATTCAGCAGTGGGCCTTATTTCAAAACCCCAGGTCACCACCACATAGCTGGGGCAATTTATAGCAAAGAAGTAGTAGATGGGGAGGATTAAGATCTTCACTTCTCCCTTGTTTGTTCCTTTCACCCTGCAATCTCAACCACCACCCCCTGCAATGTTTCCTATTAATGCAGCAGATATGCATCTTGAAACCTTGCTGGGGGTTCAAGATGCACAGGGAGTGGGGAGAGCAAGTTGTGATGGAAGAAAGGCAGGCGAGAAAATGTTAAGTGCTACTGGGCCAGGGTCAAAGGTCAGCATGCTTATGCACTGGCCAAAGGTCCAGCAGGGTGGTCCTGACACATTTCAAGGAAAGCCATGGTTGGGCATCTACCAAGGGTCCCACCCTCAACAGGAGCCCACTGACACCGGGCAACCTGCTTGTTCAGCTGCTTGTTCACCTGCCTGTTGGTCAGAAGATTGGTCAGGAGACTAATATTAGGAGATTGAACCTACACAATGTAGGTCCTTTATCTTCACCCAACAACAGTGAGGCCCCCTCTCTCTTTCTTTGTGTTTACATTTTAAGGAAAGGCATGGTTGGACATCTACCCTCAACAGGAGCCACTGACATCGGGCAACCTGATTATTCAGCAGCTTGTTCACCTGCCTGTTGGTCTGGCCCAGGCAGCGCTGGTGGTGACAAGGAGGAGCAGTAGATTCCACTACCTACTTGTTCCCTGGATTTCTGCCAGTCAAGGAAAAAAGTGGTAGCAATAATGAGGAAGAAGATGAGGTAGGGCGACCATATTTTGGAAATCCCAAAAAGAGGACACCCAATGGAGACGGGTGGGAAAGCACATCATTCTCCCCGCCACCTGAAAGGCCCCAATTGGAGTGAAAGAGGGGAAAGTGTGTCATTCCCACCTACCCACCCCCTATTGCTCCAATCTGGGCCTTTTCTATAATGTCCTTGAATGACACACTTTCCCCTTTAAGGCCGTTATTGCAGGAGTGAGGGTGGGGGGAGAATGATGCACCTCCAGAAAGAGCATCATTCCCTCACACCACACTAATGGCAGCCTTAAAGGGAAAAGCATGTCTTTCCAGGACATTATAGAAAATTACAGACACCCTCCCACCACCGCCCGCGGACACCCAAGATAGAACAATAGCCAGGTCAAATCCAGAGAAATCCCGACGGTTGGTCACCCTAAGATGAGCAGCAATAGCAGTTGGTGACAATGACGGTGAGGCCAGGTCCCATTGAGGGCATCTTGCTCTATGGGTCCCCAAAACTGGAGCAAGCACTGAACTAGCATTCCTCCTGTCTGTTACTTTCCCTCTCTGCAATGCTAATGGCTCCTCAGTGGGTTTTGCCACTGCCCCCCCAGAGGCTACCTTACAAATTTATTTATTTATTTATTTATTTATTACATTTTTATACCGCCCAATAGCCGAAGCTCTCTGGGCGGTTCACAATTTAACTATGGCTTCAGCTCTCAACTGTAAATGTTGCTAATTTTATTTAAATCATTTTAACTTTTCTCAAAATTTCTACAGATGTGTCACCCTACTAGGACCTTCCACATTTGCTTTAAATTTCACTTTAGGCTAGCCTGCATTCTCAAAGTCAGTATTCTACAAAGAAATACCAAAGGATTGCCACACCACTCACTCATTATTTACATGAGTACTCCTCATCTATTTAACTATGGATTGGGGTGTGGATAGAGAAAATCTCCCATGATGCAAAACAGACCAATTGGCTCTCTTGAAGCTACTATACAGCCAACATTGTTCAGGTTCAACAAGCATTCAGATTCTTGGAAATGAACCAAAATTGCATAGGTTAAGGCTGAAATCCCAAACACACATACACTGGAGTAAGTCCCATTGAAGTTAATGGTTGGAGCCAGACTTTGTCATGCTTAGAGTATGCTTATTGAAATCAATGGTACTTAAATTAGTGTCATTGATTTCAATGTGTCTACTCTAAGCATGTTGAAATCTGGACACAAGCCAATGAGACTTACTTCTGAGTAGACATGGAGATGATTTCATTAAAAAGTTCCCAAATCCATATTAACATATGTAGAAACCTGTCAAAACTGCTTTGTTTGTTAACACACCTCAATATACTGTGAATGCTAGACTGTCATTGTGGGCTGTCAGTTATATAATGCATAGGCTAGCAATGGTGTGTTCATTGACACCAATGGTATATTAGGACAATTTCTTTATACATGATAAATGAGTGGAAATTTATACTGCAAAATCAGAGCAACTGACATATATTTCAATTGTGCGGTGTATTCTGTGACTGCCAATTGGTTTTTATCTCAATTGAAGCACACAGAAATAAAATAGAAAGCTTCAGATGGAACCAACCACAAATGAATTCTCTTTCAGATCTACCAAAATAGGTTGAACAGTGCAAGAAAGTAGGGTATTCGAAATTTTGTATTTACATAATTACTGCTTGCATAAAACTCCTTAACACATACTTCTGTACGAGTCACTCAAACACATTTTGTGACTGGCAAGCCATCCCAAGAAAATCACCCATCTTTCTCTCTTCTTCAACATATTAAGAAATTTCTCTTGCAACTCTGGTTCATTAAATTTCCTTGTTTGATTTCCTGCTGTGATGATTAAAGTTGCAGGCTGCAGAACGTTACATCTCTAGTGTCTTGCGTTATATTCTTTTCTCTTTAAGCAATGACAATGAGCGTCTTGCAGCTGTTTCTCTTAGATCAACCTATTTTTATCGGAACCATTCTTCCTTGGCAATAAAAGTGGCTCATTATTTCCCTGCAACCTCCTTTCTTGAATTAAAAATAAACTCCTCTTAGAAACTTCACAAAGAACTCTTGTTAACGGATGCACTCACCCTTTGCAGTTTCCCCCAAAGTAATTACATCCGGTTCTACTCCCAGGACAACCATTTGGCTTCTATGTTTCATCTAAACATTCTAATTACTCCCAATGTAATTATCCCCCATTTGCACTGGTTTAGAACTTCCTGTGCTTCATGCTGGCAAATGCTACTATTCCCATATCCTGTTACAGAGCATAATCTTAATGCCTTTCTCAGTCACCCAAGTTATGGGATGGTAAACCTTGTATGGGAACAATAGCTGCCCCAACTGGCGATATACCCAGGGATTGAGAGATATCTCTAAAGCACAACCCCAGAGTACTAAACAAGAATGAGCATGCATGTATTTACTTAATAAATTTCATAGTTGCCTTTCAAGATGTTGGTCTTCCGGAGGTAGGGTGACCATATGGAAAGGAAGACATGGCTCCTAGATTTTTAACAGTTGTATAGAAAAGAAAAAATCAGCAGGTGGCATTTGTATTTAGGCAGCCCCTGGCGAAGTTCCCTCTTCATCACAACAGTGAAAGCTGCAGGAGCCCTGCCTTCTTGACCAGATACAAAAGAGGGCAGGGCTCCTGCAGCTTTAACTGTTGTGATGGAATTTCACCATACAAATGACAACTGCTGAAAATTCCCTTTTCAATACAACTGTTAAAGATACAGGAGCCTTGTCCTCCTTTCCTTATGGCCACCCTATCCTGAGGCACCTTACAATTAGGATGTTGGATGAATCTGTTTGTGGGGTGGTGTTCAATGAGCTTTCCTAGGCTTGCTCCCCCTTCACTTCATTTTGGGCCATAGCTGGACCTAAGGTTTATCCCTGGATCATCCAGGGGTCAAACCTGTTCATCTAGGTGACACACGGGGATCCAGTGCTCAGGCAGGGGCGAACCCTGGATGATCCCAGGATAAACCTTAGGTCTAGCTGTGGTCCCAGTTTCTGCTGCAGCACCAGAATTGATCTGCAGCAAGTTGGGCCACTAGTTTATAAAGGCGCTGATGCTGATGTTGGGCTTGCTGCAGTACATGTGTACATCATCTAAAAACAAATATGTTTGCCGCCTTAGAAATGGCTGGCTGGAAACTGTAGGACTTTTTTTCTGTCTAAACATGCATAGGATTGTGTCCTACATTTTCTTTCATTGGGTGACAAACTGATTTGTTTTATTGCGATATTACGATTGTGGATATGCATCGTGTTCACGTGCCACCTTGAGTACAGTTTTCAGTAAGAAAACAGAATATACATTTCAACAGGAAAAATATTCTTTTATTGTTTGCTGTTTCAACCATTATGATCATAACAGCAGTCATATCAATAAAACAAGATAAAGTCAACAATGTTTGAAATATAACAACTGTTATACATAGCATCTCTGGAAGTCACAGAATTAAAATCAATATAGTTTTCCTGCAGAATGAAAGGAATAGGCTGTAATCGATAAATTGTATATATTATAATATACGATTTTCCAAATAAAACTTCAGCAACTGTTTTGCTCAACTTTTGAGCAGCCATCACAAATCTGGTATTGGTTAGACAATAAAAATGCATTTTTATCTTGATTGTGAGCATTAGACATAACATGTATCAGTTTAAAATACATTTCATCCTTTTAATAATAATAAATAACTGTTGCTAATTTGTTATATATATATATATTTCCCAGATAATGGGATGTGTGTTAGGGTTATATTTAAAGAAAAGCAAGCAGAAGAAATGACTAGATGGGAGGCAGGTGATCTCTCTGGTTTTTATTTTTGTGAACCGCCCACAGAGCTTCAGCTATTGGGCGGTATAAAAATGCAATAAATAAATAATTTTATTTTTTTTAAAAAACTGAAATATAGTCATAGGAAGCTGCTCATTTATTCAAAGTGATGGTGGGTGGGAGAGAGTGTTTAAAAGCAGATTCAAATCATTGGGTGTTAAGGTTTCATTTGGAAGCAGTCAGTGAGACAGCCAAATGCAGTTCCTGAGAGAGGGAGTTTCACAGTAACAGGGCCACCACTAAAAAGGCCCTTTCTCTCATGCCTACCAAGCAGAGGGCACGTAAATAGAGCCTCCATGGCTGATTGTAAGGCCTGGTAGGCTCATATGGGTGTAGATGTAAAATTTCCAGAAATTTGAGGCCATGGGGAAAACAAAGCAACACATTTTTTTCTGTGTGTGATTTTTTTTTAAGGTTTTTTTTTTTGGTGGTGGGGGGGGAGATTTTGGGAAAATTGAAAAAATGAGCAATACTTATTCTTTTAGCACTCTTTACAGATCTAAAGTCACTTTGTTGCTTTAAGATAATATTTCTCAACCTGGTGCCCTCCAGATATTTCAGGCTTCAGCTCCCATCAGCCTCAGGAAGCATGGCCAAAGGTCAGGAATGCTGGGCACTGTAGTCCAAAGCAACCAGAGGGCACCAGTTTGGGGTGGGTTACTTTAGCAACATAAAGCAGCCATTCTGTTCCTAAAGTTATTTTATGGGTAATGTAGTTTGATCATAAAATCATCTATATCTATATAGTACACTCAATTAGCAAATTTGTAATTAGGTACACTGCCTTGGGTTCCTTGGAGGAAAAAAGGTGGGATATAAATGTAATAAATAAATAAAGATTGCTACAGCATCAGAAACACAGGACTCTATAGAACAAAATCCAAACTGTCAAGAATGCACAATGGTGATTCTACTCACATGTTGGGAAACTGAGCATAAATATCTATCAGTAAAACATAGTTTAGACCAATAATTTTAATAAGGATTGAAAATATTAATTATGCTGGGAATTTTACAGAGATTATATATATATATATATATATATATATATATATATATATATATATAAAATCCCCCCATGGCTTCATTATTTACCAACATTTTACATCTCTAGTCTTTCTATAAAAGTGTTCTTATGACTTGAGTGTTTAGAATTCATTTTGTGGGGGAGTAAAGACTGGGGCCAGAGCTACGCCTTGTGTCAAATTGTTCCGAATGTGTGGAACAAAAAAGCAGTAAATAACACTATGAAAGCGGTATATGGAATATGGATTGTGCCCCAACAGTTATCAGAGCAATTCAATACAGCTATAAAGCAGTAACGTAGATCTAGCCCAGGTAAAAATATATAAATACTTTATATTAAATTCTAAAAGAAAGTATTTCATAATCCAAAACTAATTTTCCCCAAAAACCAAAACACACAACAAAAACAAAACAGTCCTTGGGGAGGAACCCCCCCTGTTTTTGGGGTGTTTCCCCCCCACATGTCTTCACATCTCTAAGTGTAGGTAGTCCTTCAAATAACCTGGCCCAAGCCATGTAGGGTTTTTAAAAGTAACAACAACCAGCACTTTGAACTGATTCCTGAAGCACACTGACAACCAGTGAAGCTTGTACAGAATCAGTGATACACAGAGGAGGGCGCAGCACATTTCATTAGGGTGTGCACCCAGGGATTTTAATTTTAAAGACAAACGTTTATTAAGTATTCAGTCATAAAGAACATTATTTTTATTCATTTATTTATTAAACACTATAGGCACTGATTACCTACTCTGCATTTGGCCTGCCTGACCGTGGTGGGCTGTCCGTTGTGGGGTGAGGCTGAGGAGGTACTCCTCAAGTCCCAGCATTGGTGGGGCTTTGGGGTGACACTGGTCTTTTCATTCCTGCTGCCGGGAGCAATGATGCTTTCTCGAGGCAGTGGGTCTTCAGCATGGTGGGGGAGCAGCTGGAGGGCAGCCAGAGGGCCATTCCAGCTAGGTCTGGATCCCCCTCTGCATCCCTACTCAATGTTCCCCTCAATTTGGCACTTAGTGCTCGAGACATTAGGGTGTGCCTGGGCACACCCGGCACACCCCTTACACACGCCTATGGTGGTACATGGTGTGATCACCGGGTTTATTTATTTATTTATTAAATTTATATATCGTGCCCCATAGCTGAAGCTCTCTGGGTGGTTTACAAAAGTTTAAATAGTGAACATTAAAAAGTACACAAATTTAAAACCACCAAAAATATAAAAACGACAGTGGAAAATAATATCCATTTTAAACAACAACAGTTCTGGGGCCCATTAAAAAAACAAACAAACTTAGCATATGTTGTTAAATGCTGTTAAATGCCTGGGAGAAGAGAACGGTCTTGACCTGGCGCCGAAAAGATGATAATGTTGCCGCTAGGCGAGCCTCATCGGGGAGATCATTCCATAATTGGGGGGCCAGCACTGAAAAGGCCCTCTCCCTTGTTTCAGGACCCCAGAAAAAAGGCAGAGCCAGGTAGGTGCTCGCAGGGTGCAGCAGATGTTGAGCGGAGTCGCTCCTGGATGCACCTTGGGCCTCTGTGGCTAAGAAGCCTCTTGCAAGACCACACCTTTGGAAGCACAGGTGGAAGCAGTCCCGCCCGCAAACAGGCTGACCACCAGGCAGGCAGAGACAGGTAGGTTCCTACAATCAACCCGGTAGCTGCATTCTGCATCACTGGGCTGCCTTCAGAGGGATTGCAGTGCATTCAGCCTCTATTCAGGCTGCCAGAAATGTGACGATTGCCACACTCCAGAAAAGGAACAATCGTTTTCCTTCTTCCGCTGCTGTAGACGCAAGTGAACTGCTAGCATCACATTATCTTCAAATGATCTTCATAACATCTGCTTTATATGCAGCATATGGTAAAGAACCAGATCCATATTATTTAATGTACTCCTCTGATGTCCAAAATAATGATATAACAGTACTTATTATACAGGAGTTACCTGATGTTTTTTATTTTCATATCTCTTGAGTAATTAAAAACAAGAAAAGAAAAAGAATTCAAAGCATAGATAGCCCTGGATCTGCAGCACAGAATGGGTAAGAATGCAGAATGATTCCTCCTTCAATCATATTTTTTTTTTAGTTACCACTCATTTGGTTAGCAAGTTCATTCAGGGGGAAAAAGCGAGGCAAAACAACTTATACATCAGTCAAAAAGAACCATGTATTTCTCTGTACATAAATAATATGGACTAGGATCCTGTAAAGGTTACTTGGGTTGTTAAGTGCAATTTGAGCATGAGAGAGCAAATTAGAAATGATCAGCAGTAGGGATGTGCTCCGCTTCTAATCGGACCGGCAAATTAGAAGCGGAGCGGGGGGCTTCGCCTGCCCTTAAGGCGGAGGCGAAGAGGATTGGGGGGCCGGCGGAGCGTGGTGAAGAGGATCGAGGTGAAGGCGGATCCTTTGCCTCGATCTGGAGCTCCGCCGGAAAGGTAAGTGGGGTTTACCGGGCCCTGCCGCTGTCGCTGTCGCCCATGCGGCGACAGCAGCAGGACCCGGTAACCCCCCCTCCTCTCCCTTACCTGCGTCCATCCGCGGTCCGTCGGCTTCTTCAATTGAGCCCGCGGTTCAACCGGGAAGTCTAGGCCACACTTGCGGCCCAGACTTCCTGGTTGAACCACGGGCTCAATTGAAGAAGCCGACGGACCGCGGATGGAGGCAGGTAAGGCCCCCTCCCCCTTGGTCCCTTACCGGGCTCTGCCGCTGTCGCCACACAAGTGGCGACAGCGGCAGGGCCCGGTAACCCCCCCGCCCTCCTCTCCTGGCCTTACCTGGCGCCACTCCCCTCCACTGCGGAGCTCCGATTCGGAGCCGGAGCTCCGCAGCGAAGAGGAGCGGAGTATGGGCGGAGCGGCGCGGAGTGGATCCGAAATGTTTGGATCGGCCCGCGGGGCGGAGCGGTTGGTCCGTGCACACCCCTAATCAGCAGTGTCTTCAGTGGGCTTTTTGCACAACTTGTGAGTCAAACTCTACTGAAGTACCATTGACTCAAACAAGTTTTGAGCATGCACTTAAAGTACATTAATTGATTTCAGAAGGACAGTCAAGTAAATGCTTAAGTATCTCCTAGTAAAATCAGTGGGACTTAATTGAGCTTGGTGTTGGTTTATTTTTTGATTTCACGGGTTGCAATTGAGGCCTGCATTGTGTGCAACCTGACAACATGCATGACAAACCACCAAGGGTTCAGTTAACCTCCCGTTTCATTCTTTCCAGTAGAAATGGCAAAAACAGGGTTGATTTCTGCATTCAGCTATGTGGGTCTCCAATTGTGCAGGCCTTTATTACACAGACACTAAAAAGACAACAACCCAGGTTTGCCCCCTGACTGCATTAATGTACACTTTTTGTCCTTCTCATATTAGGGGGTGTGGCATTACCCACATTTCTATTCCCTTAGGTATGTCTGAATTGAGTATGTTTAGAGAGTACAGAATGTGGGACTGAGTGGGTGTGGCTGGTGATGCTGTGGAAAGGGGGGAGGAGTCTATATATGGCGGAGCTGAGTGGTTTGAGGGATTCGGTAGGTGATTGGGTTTGGAGGATAGATGTTTTTAGCTGAGTGATTTCTTGTGAGGAGTGATTGGAAATAAGATCATAGGGACTAAGGATTGTTATAGATTGGTTACTACCAGTATTATTAAAAATAGGCAGGATTGGAATATAATTCGAAGGAACTAAGAACTGTAAACAACAATAAACATTTTCTTTATTTTGTTACCATAAAGCCATGTGTCAGTTTGGCTGTGTCTCCTCCTCTATTGGTTCTAAAATAAACCCATTACACTAAACCTTCAGCCTGTTATATTCACAGAAAAGCCTTTTCCAAATCTCCTTACCTTTCCCCTCTGCTTTAAGGGAAAGGTTATACTTTTCTTTTTACCCCTTCCTCAAGTATTTAAGTGGTGGTGCTTAGCCTGAGGGAGGTGTGCACGTCAAAGCCTTGTGTGTGAGGTGGTGGTGACACAGGGGGTCTTGGGGAGTGGGAGGTTGATGGTAGGGGCAGGGCTGGCATCCATGCCCAGCACCACCAAGCATCCTCCAGGGCCCTAGTGCTCTACCTGTTCCCTAGGGTGACCACTTCCACAATGCCAAAGAAAAGGACAAAAGAGGGCATCAGCCTTGCATAACACTTGCCTATATACATTTATATGGACAGGTGCAAATTTAGAAATAATAACCATAATTTAGAAATAGTAACCATAATCATAACCATAATCATAGTTGAGAAGACTGACCAGGTGATCAATGTGCCTGCTCAGCCCACTGTCTTGGTACTCTCTGTGGATGGGCAACTTCAAGGCCCTCTGCTGCTCTCCCCCTTTATGGTTCTTTTTCTTTAAACCAGACTTGGATCTGACAGTCCATCCAACAGAGGACATCCTTAAATAGAGGGCTGTTCTCTGTGAGCTTTCCAAAATGGAGGACACTCCTCTGTAAAGTAGGGCATTTGGATGATCCCCAGCTACAAGCTTATCAAGTGAGATCAGCTGGATATGGGAAGTCACCTGCCATTTTAAATTTCCCATAATGCCCTGGAGCAATACTGTGGCAGGGCATGCTGGGTAAGAAAAAGGGTGGGTGGATCATAGATGGCCACCACAGAAGATGTAGTGCTGCTCCCTGCCGCCCCAGTAAGCCCATTGGGGGAGACAATGAGGTTGGATAGGGCCCACCAGAAAGCATTTTTCTGGAGCCATCTCAAAAGTGCAGCTGTCCTGGGTAGATGAATTAATTCCATGTGCAGAGTGGCATGTTTCAGAGGGAAGGAAAAAGTGCAGCAAAGAACTAGATCATCCACTGGATTGTTTTTTGCATTGTGCTAACTATTTTTAAATACCTTGGCGGGAACAGATGAAGAGCCAGTTTCAGAACATGTAGAACAATCATCGGTGTGCTCAGAAGTCATGCGCGAACCTAACTTGGTATAACATAATACTAAAGGAGGTGGCCCAAGAAATGTCAGCTCAAGAAGGATTTTTTTTCTCCCAAAGGCAGTTCTTTCTTGCCTGCTACACGAGATCACACGCTAGCTATCATTCCACCTATATCAATAGATAAGAGAAGTAAAGCTGCCCAAGAAACAATAGAATTGTTGACTTAACATAAATAGAGCACTAAGTCAGTGCAAATATTAAAGGAAAGGATAATTAAAGATATGAAAGACATGTGCAAATAAGATGTAATACAATATATTTTCAGAGTGTGTCAATCACACCAGATTAATCCAATATACTTTTATAGAAAGACGGCTGATTTTCTGGACAGGGGAAATGTGGAGAATTGATGCTAGAGTATGACACTATAGATTCAGAGCACTGCATTGTAGCCAGGTAAGCATGCAAGGGCCCACGGTGAGAGAACGGAGCCTCCCAGGTGGGACTTTGCCCAGGGCTCTCTGAACCTGGAGCCAGTCCTGCGTTGTAATAAATATACTCAGCCCCACATAGCAGTCAGCACAGGTTAAAACAGAAACCAGGAACCTTTTTTTGCTCAAGAGCCGAAATGATTCCAGGCAAGCATGTGGCATGCCACATTGCCCCCAAAGTAGAAATCATCACCAACGAAAAGAGGACAAAAGTTCCTGATTTGCTTACAATTTGCATATGCTAATTTACACACGTAGATGCACATTTAGAAATAATGATTCTAATTTATGTAGAAATGCGGTACGTCTTACCATAGGGTGGATGCTTGCGTCCACGTGAGCTGTGTGCCTTGCTCAGACTGTGTCCAGGTGCTTTCAATTGACAAGTTCAAGGCAAAGGTCTACCTTCTGATGGTTCTTTATCTTTACATTGTAATTTGCCTGGACAGCCTTTCAAATAGAAGATGCTTTCAAAATAAAGGGCAATTCTCTGGCAAACTTTTAAACAGAGGACTGTACTCTGTAAAAGAGGACACTTGGCTACCCTAGAGTCGCAGACCAATGTTGGTAGGGCCACCCACACTGCTGTCATGAGGCCTTTGACATGCTTGTTCAAATCCCATTCACACAGATACACACTGAACCAGATTCACTTTCCCTTCACCTTCGTGTTTGGGCAAGGTGAGGGTGGGAACCTTTGAGACCTGGCACTTCAAGGTGCCAGGATTGCTTTGATGTCATAGCTTGCAACTGATTCATTTTCAGTCACCCCTCACCTTTTTGGACAGAGAAGAGCTGACTGAAATGTTATTTCAGTGAGTGATCTTGAGGGGGAGGGGGGAAGGGATTAGTGGAACCTTTGAGGCAAGGGGTCGAACCTTGAGGTGATTGGAATCTTGAGGTGAGTTGAACTTTGAGGTTCAACCTTGTTCAACCATGAGGTGAGGTGAACCTTGAGGTTCAATCTCATTCAACCTTAAGGTGAGGTGAATCTTGAGGAGAGTGGAACCTTGAGGTGATGGGTGTGTGGAACCTTTGAGACCTGGCACCTTAAAGTTGATGTGTTGGCTTACAACTGAGTGGGCTTTTGTCACCCTCATCTTTCCCGAAAGTGCAGATGTGACTGAACTGCCACCTCAATGAATACTCCTTTTGGGGAGGGGGCATAATGGAAGCCTTCACAGGTCAGATGGGGGCAGGATGATTTGACCTTTAGGTCAAAGGTTCTCCATCCCTGACCTTAACTGATCAGATGACTAGAGTCTACATTTTGTTGAAAAAGCCAATTCAATGAAAGAGCCCTCTGTACTAATTAAGTAAGGGCACAATTCTATGCAAGCTTAGACAGAAAAAAGTCCTACAACTCCCAGCATTCCCTAGACAGCCAGGGACATGCTAGGAGTTGTAAGATTTTTGTTTCTTTCTAAACATATATAGGATTGTGCCTTAAACAAAATTGAATGTGGTTTTCAAAATCTGACACTGGAATTTCAGAATTGAATTTGATAGCAATATTCAACAGTTGACTCTGCTGTGTATGTCTTTGTATCTCTCTCTGCATTTTCATACTTTAGCCTATGGGAGGAAAGTGCACGTTTTGGGTGTGCATCTTCAAAGTGCACTTTTTCTCAATTAAAAATGCACATTTTTCAAAATTTTGGGGAAACAGATGTCCACATTTAGGAACATGAACGGGGCAAAGTGAGCTCTGAGGAGGAATTCGGAGAACCTCAATGAGCTCGAATGTTGCATGTTCAACCATCCCTGAGGAAAGTTTTGTAATTGGATCTATCTATCTATATATCTATATCTATATATATATTCAATGAACAAAAAACCTACGGTTTATAAAACAACGTTAAGGCCGTACCCTTTCCCACCAAGCACCAAAAAGCGGGGAAATTGGGAGTTAAGGCTCGCCAGCCTTAACGCCACATCCTCCCTAAGGAGGCAGAAAGTACCAGTGAAATTCTCATTCTGCCAAAGCAGATAAACCATGAGGACAGGATGGAGAATAGGATATGCAGAGGTGACTGTGGGGTTGTGGAAAACTGATGACGAACAACTTAGAGCCACCTACTTCTTTTTTTGTTTAGAGCAGCCCTTCCTCAACCTGGTTCCCTCCAAAGGTGTTGGACTGCGACGATCCATCATTGCAAGTCAGTATGTCCCATGGTCAGGAATGCTGGGACAGCAGGATGGGGAACGTAGGGGGGCGCCTCCAGGCAAACCACCCCACACCCCACCCCGCTTACCTGCTCTGTCGTCGTTGGGCCCGGGCTTGAACTGAGCGCCCTGGTGCACCTGGAAGCAAGGCCACACTTGCAGCCTTGCTTCTGGGTGGACGCAGGGGCTCAATTCAAGCCTGGACCAGGCGACGACAGAGCAGGTAAGAACACCCCACACACACACCTGGCCCCTTACCTGGACCTGCTGCCACCGCTGCACAAAGTGCAACAGCTCCAGCCAACCCCCCTCCTGCCTGGCCCCTTACCTGGAGCCGCCACTGCACAAACTGTTGCGGTGGCAGCTCCAGGCAAGCCCCCCCCGCACCCCACCACTTGCCTTCTCTGTCATGGCCTGACCCGTGCTTGAATCAAGCCCCTGAGTCCACCCAGAAGCAAGGCTGCAGGTGCGGACTTGCTTCCAGGTGGACCAGGGCACTCGATTCAAGCCGGGGCCCAGCGACAACGGAGCAGCTAAGTGGGGTGGGCTGGGGTGGGGGCTTGCCTGGAGCTGTTGCTGCAGTTTGCACAGCAGTGGCAGTGGGTCTAGGTAAGGGCCCAGGCAGGAGGGGGTTGCTTACCTGCTCCGTCGTCCCCAGGCCCAGGCTTGAATTGAGCTTCCGGATGGACCAGGGTGCTCAGTTCAAGCCCGGGCCCAGTGACGATGGAACACGTAAGTGGGTTGGGGCTTACCTGGCAGCAGGGCCAGGCAAGAGGGGGTGGGGTTTCTTACCTGCTCCGTCGTTGCAGTCTAACACCTTTGGAGGGCACCAGGTTGGGGAAGGGCTGCTCTAAACAAAAAAAGAAGTAGGTGGCTCTAAGTTGTTCGTCATCAGTTTTCCACAACCCCACAGTCACCTCTGCATATCCTATTCTCCATCCTGTCCTCATGGTTTATCTGCTTTGGCAGAATGAGAATTTCACTGGTACTTTCTGCCTCCTTAGGGAGGATGTGGCGTTAAGGCTGGCGAGCCTTAACTCCCAATTTCCCCGCTTTTTGGTGCTTGGTGGGAAAGGGTACGGCCTTAACGTTGTTTTATAAACCGTAGGTTTTTTGTTCATTGAATTTCATGGCTTTTTGTAAAGGATAACGAGCCCTTCCCTCTTTTAAATGCGGTTACTGTAGTATAGCTCCTGCAGCTTTCACTGTTGTGATGAAAAGGAGATTTCACCAGGTTCTCCATATATACAAATGACACCTGCTGAAATTTATATTTATAAATATAACTGTAAAAAAATTATATTTTTTACTTAATTAACATTAAAGAATGCACCGTTGTGCATTCTTTAATGTTAATTAAGTAAAAAATATATTTTTCTCCTGCAGCTTTAACTGGTGTGATGAAGAGGGAACTTCACCAGGTTCCCCATATATACAAATGACACCTGCTGAAATTCCCTTTTCTATGCAACTGTTAAAGATACAGGAGCCCTGTGCTCCTTTTCATATGGTCACAGGGGCAGGGGGCTGGTGACTCCGATGTCAGTGGGGCTATGAATCCATGGGTACATAAATCCTACAATCCTATGCAAGGTTAGACATAAAATCCTACAATTCTATGCATATACCCACGGATTCATAGACCCACTGACATCGGAGTCACCAGCCCCCCCTTGTGACCATATGCAAAGGAGTACAGGGCTCCTGCATCTTTTACAGTTGCATAGAAGAGGGAATTTCAGCAGGTGTCACTTGTATGTATGCAGCACCTGGTGAAATTCCCTCTTCGTCACAACAGTTAAAGCTGCAGGAGCTATACTAGAGTGACCAGATTTAAAAGAGGGCAGGGCTCCTGCAGCTTTCACTGTTGTGATGAATCCCAGGTGGATTCCTGCATTAAGAAGTGGGATGGACTAGATTGCCTCTCAGGGTCCCTTTTCAACTCTTCTATTCTAGGATTCTCTGAACATGGGCAGAGTGCATTGCCTGTGGCTGATGGGAGTCAAACATGCCACGATAACTGGAGGGAGGAAGTTTTCCCAACCTGCCAGCTAAATTCCTGCGTTAAGAAGTGGGTTGGACTGGATGCCCTCGTAGGCCCCCTTTTCAACTCTGCTATTCTAGGATTTTCTGAACATGAGCAGAGTGCATTGCCTCTGGCTGATGTGACTCAAACATGCCACGATAACTGGAGGGACAAAGTTTTCCAAAACTGCCAGCTAAATTCCTGCATTAAGAAGGGGGATGGATTCTTTAATGTTAATAAAGTAATAATTATAAATTTTAGTTTTAGATTCATGGGTGTATTAGTGGTAAGTTAGATAGAATACTAATGTATTAGTTAGTGTAAAAGCTGAGTTTGTTGCCGTTTTTGTCACGGACTTTTGCGTTTGGGTGTACTTACTGTATGCAGAAAGTGTTTTTAATAAACAACACCTCCCTCCAAAAAATCTCAACTTGCTTTTTCGCAAAACACAGATGTGACTTTATATACCCATCTATTTTATGGTCACATGTATGTTATATTTATATTTATATTTAATATTTGCCTTGGAGAGCTCCTTTGTAGTTCTGACTGGCTATAACTGAAACCTAGAGCGGATTCACCACCCCACTGACATCAGAGTCACAAGCCACTGCTGGATTTAGCATGTCTCGCTCCTGTAGAGTGACCATTCTCAAAGGAGTACAGGGTTCCTGTACCTTTAACAGTTGCATAGAAAAGGGGGTTGGACTGGATGGCCTCGTAGGCCCTTTCCAACTCTGCTATTCTATGATTGGGGTAGTTTATGCTCTCTCTCTCTCTCACTCTCACACACACACACACTCAAACCCAAATATGTGGCAGTGTAGTGCAATGGTTAGAGTGTCAGGCAGGTTTTAGTCTCCACTTGATCATGAAGCTCACTGGCTAACTTTGGACCAATCACTGACTCTCAGCCTCACCTACCTCACTGGGTTGTTGTGGCTATTAAATGGACAAGAGGAGAACTATGTGCGCCACCTTGGGTTGCTTGCAAGAGGGAAAAAAGGTTTCTCCCATATACCTTTCCATGTGGCTAGGGTGATGACTTCAAAGGAGTACAGGGCTCTTCTATCTTTTACACTTGTATAGAAAAGGGAATTTCAGCAGGTCTCACTTGTATGCATGCAGCACCTGGTGAAATTCCCTCTGCGTCACAACAGTTAAAGCTGCAGGAACCCTGCCCTCTTGACCAGATACAAAAGAGGGAAGGCTCCTGTGACTTTAATTGCTGTGATGAAGAGAGAATTTCACCAGGTGCTGCATACATACAAGTGACACCTGCTGAAATTCCCTTTTCTATGCAACTGTTAAAGATACAGGAAGCCTGTCCTCCTTTTCATATGGTCACCCTATGTATAGATTGTTCCAAAAGTGACGACAACTATTTTATACATCTGTGTTTCTGTCTAAACTTGCATAGGATTGGAGGATTTTCTGTCTAAACTTGCATAGGGTTGTTGGATTTTCTGTCTAAACATGCATAGGATTGTAGGGTTTTCTGTCTAAAGATGCATAGGATTGTAGGGTTTTCTGTCTAAACATTTTCATGTTTACACAGAAAATCCTCCAATCCTATGCATGTTTAGACAGAAAATCCTCCAATCCTATGCATGTTTACACAGAAAATCCAACAACCCTATGCATGTTTAGGGGCAGAAGGAAAACTGGTCCTGCAGTCTAGAGATTGTGATTGTGTGTGTGTGTGACATTCTCTGTACGATTGCTTTGAATCCCACACTGGCCAAGACCTGAGATGAATAGACAGTTACCCTTAATCGGAGCAGTGGGAGTATTAAAAGCCAGCTGCCAAAACGTGTGGCTGTGGGTTTTCTGCAATAGATCCAGCTACCAACCAGAGAAAGTAAAATAAAATTTTAAAAAATATGTTGAGGGGGCCTGAGAAAGGGGTACAAGATTGTGAGCAATGTGTGAGTAAACCAGGACCATTTTCTCCTTCTTCCAATGACACTGATTGGCAGTAGATTCAGAACAGACGAAGGGAAGTAATTCATCACACAATACATAATAAATTAACTTATAGAATTCATTACCACAAAATGGAGAGATTCCCTTTAGCTTAGATATTTGTTTCTAAAGTGTAGACAAATTAATGGGAGATAGGTCCAGCCAAGCAAGCCAAAGAGAGCATCCATGATTAGATGCAGTATACCTCATAGCTAGATGCTGAATGCAAATAGGACATGGCTGTTACATCACACACACTCAGGTCAGGGCTCCTGCGGCTTTCACTGTTGTGATGAAGAGGGAATTTCACCAGGGCTGTGATCAGTACTGGAAGCAGGCTTCTACCTGTAAATCCTCAGCTGGATAGAAGGGAAATTGCAGTGCAGTTTGGGACCGATGCACATGATGGTTCCTCCTCGAATCCAAATATCCTGCATAGAATTGAACTGTGCTTTGCAGGCATAAGATTTTGCATTGGAGCTTACTCTATAGTAAGCCACCTTGAGGCCCAGGGGATGGCCTTGTTTGCTCCCAGTCGGCATGGATGGCCCCCGCCCCCACCCTCCCTCTTCTCTAATGTAGGGTGACCATATTTTAGAAACCAGTTGGATTGGATAGGAGGAGAACGTTCTAGAGTAGAGAGATAGAGCTGGGTGTCATCTTGTGTGTAGATGTGAATAAAAAAATGGAATTTTATGAGGTCCCAACAAAGAGAAAGCAAAGGAATAGCTCTCCATAATCCAAGAGCACTGAAAATGACATTCTTTGGCCAAAGGGGTGAAAGAGTGTAACCAGAGCTGACTTAACGTTATTTAAAAGTTCAATATATTAGGAAATATATGTTTAAAACCCAAGTAGGAAAACATTGACTACACTTTAACTTATAAAAACACACATAGAATAGTAGAGTTGGAAGGTGCCTATAAGGCCATCAAGTCCAAACCCCTGCTCAATGCCACACAGTAAATATTTAGATGAAAAACACACACGTGCTACACAGTAAATAATTGACAGAGAAGTGTAAATGCAAAAGAACATCACATGCAGGTAGGAAATGGAGAAAATGTTTTAAAATAGAAAAGGATGTTGAAGTCTGAGCCTCAACAGTAAATAAAATAAAATGGTGAGGAAAAACTGAACCCAGCTGCTCAGGAGCAGAGCATCTAGTCCCAAAAGGCTAGCTCACAAAAGATGGGCCAGCAGCAGCCTTAAAAACTGAAAGAGGGGCATGATCCAAGTAATAAATCCCTTTTTCTTAAAACAACAACAACAACAACCCAGACAAACATACAAACTATGGCTTCAACCAGCAAACAACTGTTAACAAAAACTGGATATATGCAAAAAGGGGAATTATAAAACAAAAGCAGAGTCCTTTCCCTAGGGTGCTATCACTATTTTGTAATCCATTGATACCCCTAAATTTTCCTGATTTGCAAAAGGAGTTTTCTAGTTTTAGGCACCTAATGTTACAGAGACCCATGGAGCAGCCAGGTGCAGGGAGTAAAAACACTGTAACTCCCCCCACTTTCTGGTCCATTTTTCTACAATATCAGAGATTTCTTACCCTTTTTGCTGGACCACAGACTAAAGGAAACAAATATTCTCTGCCCTCAACTGAAAGCAAATCAAGCTGGAAAATGGGGATGCTGGACAAGCCTCCTGTTGCACATGCTGCAGCTAGTAAAATGGAGAAACCGGAAGCCTGAGAGGATCGAAAACATGCCCAGGCAAGCCCAGCTGAAAACAAACAAACCTCCCCATGTTTTGCTTGATGCGGCTTGGAAAAGGGGGGGGGGGGGGCTGGATGCCCGAGCAGTCAGAAACAAGCCCAGGAACAAAGAGGGGGGCTGCTCTGAAGGCCAGGACAGCCAAATTGCCACCAGTGTGACACGGCCTGAAAAAGAGAGGGGGAATTAATGGCCCAGGCAGGAACAAGGCAAGGTAAGACATTTTAAACACCCCCCCTCTTCAATCTTGCCTCTTTCGACCTATTCTTTCCCCACAGCTTCTCCTCGCCCGGTGACCTGTTCCCCTCCTCTCCTTCTCGGGTCTTCTCTCCCTTCCTTGCAGCCTCTCCTCGCCCGGTGACCTGTTCCCCGCCTTTCCTTCTCTTGTCTTCTCTTCCTTCTCTGCAGCCCCATAGAGGAAGGGAGGGGGTGGAGACGCTTCCAGGAAGTCCCAGAACACGTCCCCCAGCCCCCTCCCTCAGTGTCAATGGGGCCTTGTACATGCCCTGCACAATCGCGCAAGCCAAGTACAAGGCCCCATGGAGGCAGGGAGGGGGAGGGACGCTTGGAGGAAGCCTGGGCCCAGCTGAGGCGAACCCCCGGGTGCTGTAGCATTTTTTTAAAAAATTAAAGGCCGGGTCCCAGGGACCGGAGAGGGCCGCGCGGGCGGGGGGAGGGGGGCCCTAGCTGGGGGTGGGGGGGGAGAGGAGGTTCTTACCTCCTTCCTAGTTCCAGGCTTGGTGGTAAATGGCGTCCTCACCATAACAGGAAGTGTCGAAAAGGGCTATTGCGACACTTCCTATTACTGTAAGGATTCCATTTCCCGCCGTGCCTGGAACGAGGAAGGAGGTAAGCACGTCCTCTCCTCTCCTTCTCCTCCCCCCTCCGCCCAAGTAGGGTGTGTGTGTGTGTGTGTGTGTGTGTGTGTTTGATTCCCTAGCCTGCCGCTGCTGCCGCAGTTGGCAGCAGCGGAGACCAGGGAATCACACACACACACACACACACACACACACACACACCAGCGGTGCAGCGCTTCCCTCGCCTCGTCGCCGCTGCAGTTCGAGCGGCGGCGAGGCTACCGAAGGTACCCCCGCACCCCCACCCCAGTGACGCGGGGGCCCCCTTTCCTCCCCCCCCCCCGCCCAAGTCAGCTGCAGTCCCGGGTTTCAACTGAGCGCCCGGCTTGCTTTCGGTTGGAGCCGGGCGCTCAATTGAAACCCGGGACTGCAGCCTACGGAGAAAGTGAAACCGGGGGGGTGGGGGGCGACTTCCCCCCCCCGATTTCCCCCCCCCCCCGCTACGCCTGGGCCGGCTGCTGCACGAATGCAGCAGCGGCTCCAGGCAAGCTCCCTCACCCCACTTAACTGACCGGTTGGGGATGAGCGCCGGCCGCGCTCTCCCTGCTTCTCCATTTCCCTCTGGGGATTCTGAAGCTCACGCGCATGCGTGAGCTTATCAGATTCCCCATTGAGAAACATGGGATTTTAAAAAATTAATTAAAAATTGATGCAACAGTGTTTTAAAAAAAGAAAGGCCATTCCATCAATCGGATGGATAGGGGAATTTAATCCTGATTATGGATTCCTCCGGGAGGCTTCCCCTTTTGCGCTACGAGTGCGCAAAAAAAAAGTCGCCACCCCCGGAAGAAACAAAGCAGATTGCGACAGACATGCTTTTCCCTGTTTTTTCAACTTTAAACTCCCACCCAGACCTCAATATTTCAGGAATCTCCCTGAAACGCGCAGGGAATGTAAAGCCAGCATTTCTTTCTTGGAGTACCGCGTTTCAGAAAGATTTCTGAAATATTTTTCATTTTAGACTGCTAGGTTTACCACCCCCCTAGGAATAGCAAATAACATTGTAGAATCTTCAGATTACTGACGGGCCTTAACACACAGCAGCCACTACCGTGGCTGCTGTAATCAAGTGAAACAATTTTGAAATGGAATGCAAACCAGCTGTCAAATGCTGCTGGATGACTGCTATTGCACTTTAGCTGTCAGGTAGTATCAAATCATTACTCCTTTTATATCTGATGCTCAGGAGGTTGATGCTGTTGCTTATGTAGCCAAAATGGCATCACCCATGTACAAGAGGAAGGTGCCAGCAGGCTGGAGGGAACTCTGAGGTTTGGAGACATACAACAAATGAATTTTTCGGGGTGGGGGCAGGGAGCCCTAGGGAGCAGGGAGGAGAAACATACAAACCAGTGAAGACTGAACATGCTCTTTGGCTACAACAACTGGGGGAACAGAATGGAATCCTGAACAGGGATCACTCCACACTGCAACATTTTGTTGCAGGATGCATTAGCTGGATATCAACTGCTGATATCGAAAGTCATTGGTCCGCCAAAGATTTCTGATGGTTTCTGTTGGTACACTGCAGACCTTGATTGTTACTGCAATGTTATAGCCTATGTGCAAATATCATTGGGGATAATTATCAATGTTCATGAACCACTTTGGATAAACCTCCTCTGTGAAATTGCAAAACATTTACATTCGAAAGGATTCCATTTTACTTGGTGGCCTGTTATTTGACATCGCTGGATGCAGGCAGGCAAAGCGGAGAATGATTTTATATTGGGAATCTATTCAGCTAGTATTGAATTGATTCCTATGCTGCTTTCAGTTATGTTCATGGCTCACAGGTGTGATGTCATGGATTTCAGCAAAGTAACAGCTAATTGAAGATCGGAACCACTCCCTCTCTTTACATTTTTGTTGGTAGTTTTTCTTTGTTGAATTTTGATTGAATTTAAATTGCAGTTAATTGTGGGTTTGTTTGTTTTGAAAGAGAAGACTTCATCCTGCAAATGCAACCAGATGGCCCATCTTTCCAAGAGCGTCGTAAAATTGGCACTACCTGCAAATCATGTGTTCCTGAGTGAGTTACCACAGCTGCCTATTTAGTGCTGTCTGCCTGGGGCATGCTGAGAAAGGAGTCCATGTCGGTCCAAAATACAGCACCTCGAATCATGAATGTTGTGTGTTTTCAAAGGACCTGGTTTCTAACATTCCAAAATGAGCAGTGTGCCGGCATGTGACCTGAGGAAGGGCAACACACACACACACACACACACACAGAGAGAGAGAGAGAGAGAGAGAGAGAGAGAGAGAGGGAGAGGGAGAGGGAGAGGGAGAGGGAGAGAGAGAGAGAGAGAGAGAGAGAAGAAACTGGAGGAGAACATGGGTGGGAGGGTGCTGTTGCTCCATGTCCTGCTTGTTCATCCCTGGATGATGGCTGGTTGGCCACTGTGCGAACAGAGTGCTGGACTAGATGGACCCTTGGTCTGATCCAGCTTGGTGCTTCTTATGTTCTTAAATAGTGTGCACATAATATGGAATACTACTTCCTCAAAATCTCAGTATTTTATTTATTTATTTATTTTAAAAAGCCAGTTCCTGGCCCTTATGGCAAGGAAGATACGTTTGTAATTTTGTGGGAACGCCTGCTGAAATTCCTAAAGCCAGAAGAATGGCAGAATGAGATTTGAGATAGAGTAATCATCTGGAGTGGAGCTTAAATACTTTTGCTTTAAAAAATAAAAGCAAGATCAATTATGTAAAGCAAGAGAAATTACAGATATTTTTTTTTTACGGATCCCCAAATTCAACTTTTCATCGTATACACTTTTTGGATCGCCTCAGTGTCGATCTCTTGTGACAAAATCGCAATGCTTGCCATGTTGTATCTGTATTAATGTATAGATGAGTTTGCTGTATTAGATAGAACCCATGTAGGTTAGGGTTAATAATTGTATAGTAGAGAGTGAGTAAAAGGTGGAAGCAGCTTGTGTGTGTGTGAGGAGACTGAGGGCTCATCTACACCAAGCAGGATATTCCACTATGAAAGCGGTATATAAAAGGCAGGAGCCACAATATTGCTTTATAGTGGTATTGAAGTGCACGGCAGGATCTACACTACTGCTTTATAGTGGTACTGAAGTGCACTGACAACTGTTGGGGCCCATGACACATCTATACCAAGCAGGATATAACACTATGAAAGCGGTATATGGTATGTGTCACGGGCCCCAACAGTTGTCAGTTCACTTCAGTACCACTATAAAGCAGTAGTGTAGATTCTGCCTTTTATATACTGCTTTCATGTCACTTTCATAGTGGAATATCCTGCTTGGTGTAGATGAGCCCCCAGTTTATATAAGGGAACAACAGACAGATGGACAGGGCCTTAGGGTTTGATGAAGCTACATCTAGTTATTAGAAGCGGTAGAGTAGGTAGGTAGATTTGTAGATATAACACTTCTTGTATTAAATAAAAATAAAAAACCCATGTTGTTCATATTTCCTAGGTACATTTTCCGTTTGCGTAAAGGGAACCAATTTAGCATATTGGATGTCTCTTTTACATGGTGAATTTGAGGGCTGAAGCTTGTGGATCAGCTTGAACACACACACACACACACACACACACACACACACGGTTGCTTACGTTGTTCTAGGCGACCACTTTTCACCTCCACTGGGTCATTTTTATCCATGTTTGTGGTCTCACTGAAATCATCGTTTATGTGGGGATGACATTTTCACCAGCTGTGGGAAGGAATTCAGGCACGTGAGTCTGGCCTGGTTGAGGGGGCGTGCATCAGCACTCTTCTTGACCCAGTTGAATTCTCCTGAGCATTTGCGATCATACCTGAGTCCAAAGGGGTATGAGGAAAATGTAAAACTTTCTCCTTTAGCCCTTTACCACATGATACCCCACATATTCTACCACAATAAAAGGTGTAAATTGTTTTATGATAACCTGTTCAAGGTGTGTATGTGTGTTGCACTAATCCATTTATTTAAATATTTCTAGGTTGACTTTTAGACCTTTATTTTTTAAGCCTAAACCCTAGGGTGGCTTACATCAAAGCAACTATAAAATGCCACAGCACATTTCAATAAAACAACCTTTTCAAAGAGCAGTCTAAAACCAATTCACAGACTAGCAACACACTATGATAACGCTAATGTCTAACTAAAAAGATGCAGGGATCAGTTAGAACTAATTAAAGTGGATGAAGGCAAAAAGGAAACTTTGTAAGTCCATGGTATTAGAGACCAAATGACCCCCAGAAGGTACTAAAGAAATGGGTGTAGTTTATTTTCAAAGGTGTTCCCATTTTTAACGTGTTTCAAAAGCATATTTTCTTATGGGTTTTGGGGGTAAGAATGTGTTGTCAGAGGCAATGAAAAGCAAAACTGGAAAATAGAATTCAACCAAATGTCTCATAATGTTTATGGCTTTAAGATTATATGAAAACACATCGTAGCATTTAAACATTTCCATACAAACTCTTAAGTATCCAGAGATTGCTTATCAGCCATAGAATCATAGAATAGTTGAGCTGGAAGGGGCCTATAAGGCCATAGCGTCCAACCCTCTGCTCAATGCAGGAATCCATTGGAAAGCATCCCTGAGAGATGGCTGTCCAGCTGCATCTTGAAGGCCTCTAGTGTGGGAGAGCCCTATTCAGATATTCTTAATATGGTGGAAAAGCAGGGATGAACACATTATTCCCCTCCATCACCATCCTTGTTGCTATTCATGTGTAGAGGGCAACTGTTTACAGTGGGGGGGTCCTCTCTATCTTTGGAGATTCTCAGTGCAATTTAGAACCCAGATTGTACTCTGATCCTGAACTCCAGGTCCAACCCCAATACCTTTAAGATAAAGGTTGTATATGCCCAAAGAACATTTCTTGCCTTAATTATGAAGAGCAATCTTGGAAGTGCCAAACCTACTCCCAAGTTTGTTTTCATCAATATTTTGATAGACATTTGAAAAAGAAGAAGTTGTATAGACATGTGGGCTTTCAGAATAGAATTCTAAATGTCATGGTTATCTGGGAACAGATGGCCATATAAAGCAGTCTCTTAGTCTGGATAGTATTTGCTATGAGTTACAGATGCTTGGGGTCTTTCCTAATGTGCTCATTCAGTCATGGTTTCTGGCTTGTATGCCAAGTTGGAAGAAGAAAATATGTCTCACTTGCTCAACTGACTGCAGTTCAAGAATACACGTTTCCTGACACAGTCCAAGGTTGCTCCATTCAGCTTTGTACTTCATCCAACTATGGTTCAAACCATGAAACATAAGAATTTAGCCCTCAGAAACAAATATTTTACCCCAAATACCTGGTTCGTCTGGTTATGTGTATATGGGAGTGGTAAGACTTGCTTTAGAGTGGATGTAATTAAAGATCAGATTATGTGAACCAAAATTATTGAAGAGAAAGCAAAGAGAGGAGTTGCATCTACTTGGCCACTGACTAGGATACTGGACTAGGTAGGCCTTTGGTCCAACCCAGCAGGTCTCTTCTTACCTTCTTATGTTCATATTAACTATCCAATGCTGCAAATCTGCAAATTCAGAATATGGAATAATGCTAAGACCTCTACCCAGAGAAGTGCATGTTGGTGACCTGTTGTATCATTGATATGGGGATAGTTCCAGGATGGATGTGCGAAACAGCCAAACTCAAATTCATTGAGGTCCTCCAAATTCCACCTTGAAGCTTTTTTTCGGATTGTGTTCATATCAGATTGAGAGCTCTGTCGTTTGTTCTTTTCGCATGAAAAGCCATGTGTGCATTTTTTATGTATTTTGTATGTTGTGAAAATCTACTGTTTTTAAGCAAACCCATCACCTTTTTTCTTGTTTGATTGAAACTCTGGCCATTGCTAGACCAGGGTTTAGCCCGGGGGTGGACCCCGGGCTTGTCCCTGTGCATCTAGATGACACACAGGGGATCCCGGGGTCAGGCAGGGGTAACCCTCCCTTGCCCTGGGGTATTTGGCTACAGTTGTAGCCTGGTATTTCCTGCAGTCTCAGGCTGAGCCTGAGATTGTGAGCGTGTAGACCGGTCCACCGCTTTCCCCAGCTACCACAATTGCTTGCAAGTAGCTGGGAAAAGTGGCAGACTGGGCGCTGCAGCCATCAGGGCAGGGCAGGGAGATTGGAGCCGGGGGGGGGGGAGGGAGATTGGAGCTGGGGGAGGGAAGGGAGATCGGAGCCAGGGGGGGCAGGGAGATCGGAGCTGGGGTGGGGGAGGTCGGGGCAGGGGGGGAGCGGGGAGAATGTTTTTTTTTTTTTTAAAAAAAAGACTTACCTTTGCCGCTGGTGCGCTCCTGTGCACCTGGCCCTTTAACACTACAAACAAAATGGCGGATGCGACAGGCTTTCCTGCAGCCCGTTGCGTCTGACGTGTGGATTGGAGCGACAGCCCGCGCTACTTCTAGTGTGGACTGGCCCCTCCTCACCACCAGATTATCAGGTAGGTCTAGCAACAGCCTCTATTTCTTTTCCCCCAAATTCCTTGGACATGTTTCTCTTAAGCATAAATATCGGCATTCACCCCCATATATCAATTAGTGGCAACTTTTCCTCTGAATAGAGAATGCCTTCCCCAACCCTGGACATCCAGTGCTGTGCTGATGAGGGGAAGAGGAGAACCACAACACACTTCTATGAGCCACATGTATTCAGGTTTTCTGTGGGTTCTAGGTAGGGATGTGAAGACTACAAGCCCCATGATCCCAAGCAGGAAATGACACTTCACACAGCATTTGCAGCCAATCAGAGGCCCTGGTGAGAAAAGATACCCCATCAGTTCCCACAACAGAGTTCCCCTGTGTAGCTACAAAAACACCACTGTCTGTTAACCCTCCCCATTCTCCAGAGTAAGGCTTCCCCACTCCCCCAAAGCAGATTGGCAGGAAAGGCAGGGATTGGCAGATGGATGGTCTGGGCCCAGCAAAAATGCCTAACCTAAGACGGGCCCTGCTGATGGTGGGGAGCTGTGCCTGCATCAAGTGCAAAGTGTTCAGTTGGAACAGGGGGCTCAGTTTCAAGCAACCCCTCTTGAATATGATCACGTCATGTCAGGCATCCATAGCTTGAAACCAGCCAAGAGGATTGAGGGCCAGCAGCTGCAATTTGTCTGGCAGCAAATGGCCCTCACCATCTGCCACTATCCTTACCCATGCCTACCTACCCAGCCATGCCTACCTACCCAGCGGCTTTATAAGCCAGGAAGGTCAAAGGTCAAACATTTCTTCAGTGATCCTGTCCACATCCTTGGGCTCTACAAATGGGAAGTATCCATTGTAACTGGACAAGCAGGGCCAAAGTTATATCTACCAGATCTATAACAACTAGGGCTGCGCAAGCCTCAGCTTCTGATTCGGATATCCGAAGCTTCGGTGGCCATGTTATGGTAAAGCTGCCATTTAGTGCACAGCCCTAATGAGGAAAGAGTCTATAGCTCCCAGCATGCAATGCCTGAGAGGTAGGGACTTAATGGGTCCTTGGTCTTGCTGCCACAATCGCCTGCCCACTGGTGTGATCACCAGCCTGCCCGCATGATCCAGGATGGGCAAATCACTGGAAGGGGCACTGCATATTCCATGAGCACCCTGCAGCCATCTGCTTCCCCTGAGAGCTGCACACTTCTGGGAGCCTAGGATTTAACAGAAGTGTGTGGTTCTCAGGGGAAGCAGGCAGCTCTGGAATGCTCGCAGAACGTGTGGCACCCCTTCCTGTGACTTGCCTGTCCTGGATCATGCAGGTGGGTGATTGTGCCGGTGGGCAGGCAATCATGGAGGCAGTGGCGAGGCCATAAGTACCTGCCCTTCCTGGGTCCTGGTAAGTCCATCCCTTCCAGGCATTGCATGCTGGGAGTTGTATGCTCTTTCCCCACCAGGGCTGTAAAAGAAACGGCGGCTTTGCCATAACACGGCCACTGAGGCTTTGGATAACTGAAGCTGAAGCTTGCCCAGCCCTAATATCAACTATGGCATCTGTCCTGCTATGGCTGGATCAGGCTCTGGTTAAAGTACGGGGCAATCTAAAAGCAAGTCAATTAGAAGACAATGGCCAAAAGCACAGTTTTATCAGGCAAGCAATCCAAACGATTGGTCTGCAGAGGTCCCCAAGTTCAAAACACAGATACAACACACAGCCGAAGAAGCAGAGTCAAGCAGAAGTCAAGGGGAAGTTGCATGAAGGTTCAAAAGAGGATACAAAGCAGTAGGAGCTGGTAAAGACATTGTTCCAGCACTGGCTAGGCAAACACTGCAGGCCTGCTGAGCCCCACCCAGGACTCAGCTGCAGTAACATAAAGCTCTCTGGTCAGAGCCCTACTCATGAAGAGTCACTTTCTGCTGAGGAGCCCTTCTATGCAAGCGAGCACTCCTTTTCAAGGGAGCCCTGCTGGCCTGATGCTTGAGGCAACAACACTCTTGGGGACAGGGCATTGCTCAGCCTCTGCCCCGGAGGCTGGCTACCTTCCCCCTGATAGAGATGGACCTGCAGCCATCTCCCCTGAGGGTCAAGGCTCTTTCTGGTCTAGTGACAGTGACTGATCCAGGGCACCCTTAGTCTCTGAGAGTTCTGAGTCTTCCTCTAAGGAGAATTCCTCCAGTGGGGGCATGGCAGCATCAAAATCAACATGGATACAATCAATGTTATTGGCAAAGTGTCATGCAAAATGATCATAGCGATTTTTCAAGTGGTCCACATCCTCTTCTTATTTATTCATTTATTTATTTTATTACATTTATATACCACCCCATAGCCAAAGCTCTCTGGGCAGTTTACAAAAGTTAAAAAAAGTGAACATTAAAAAAGTATACAAAATTTAAAACCATCAAAAATATAAAAACAACAGTATAAAACAACAGTAACCATTTAAACAACAACAGTTCTGGGGTCCATTAAAAAACAAACAAACTTAGCATATGTTGTTAAATGCTGTTAAATGCCTGAGAGAAGAGAAAAGTCTTGACCTGGCGCTGAAAAGATGACAATGTTGGCTCCAGGCGAGCCTCATCGGGGAGATCATTCCATAATTGGGGGGCCACCACTGAAAAAGGCCCTCTCCCTTGTTGCCATCCTCCAAGCTTCCCTCAGAGTAGGCACTCAGAGGAGGACCTTAGATGTTGAGCGCAGTGTACGGGTAGGTTCATGTTGGGAGAGGCGTTCCGTCAGGTATTCTTGTTGGCTAGAGTATAATAAGCCTCTGCCCACCTGAAAAAGCCCTGCTGGATGTCTCTGAACAGATGCAATGGGTGGCAATGAGGTGCCATATATGGATGAAGAGAATTTCAGAAACATCTTGACATTCCGGTAAGGTGGTCCACTAGTGACTCCTTTGCATTTTCTTTTCTGCTCCTGGCTGGGACTGCAACACAGGAAGGCTTCTGGCAGGCCACAAAGTTCTGCATTCTTGTTTTGTATATTACCCATTTGTTTTAATGATTTTTTGTTTTTTGGCTTTGCCATATTTTTTATTTTTGTAAACAGCTTTGAACCCCAGGTTTTAATCAAAGCAAATGCATGCCCCGGCCTCATTAAAATGAATCTTTGGTCTGGCATTTTCCAATACACGTTTCTATTTAAAACTATGCATATTGTTCCCTTCCTTCTGTTTCTCTTGGAAACAGCGATACTCCTCTGAAATTTAAATAATGAGGCCGGTCCATGGAAGGCTTTTATGCTTCCTGCTCCATGGGTAGTGATATCATGGTAATTACTTGAACCCTGCAGATGCTTATGAAATGAGATTGACAGATCATTTATTGGATACTTGGTTCATGACTTTGGAAAGCATACAGTGATTAAACTTATTAGTGGTTAAATTTCCTATGCCTAGATTTTTATTTAATTTCATCTTTGCCTTCATTTTTGAAAAAGGCTTGATGTGACGTCTAACTGACTGATGTCTGCTGCTTATCCATATTGAAACCAATCTCAGAGAGATAAAACTGGAAGCATTTCTATGCCATCTGACAAACATTTGAATTTTCATGGAATAGACACCATTTCCATGTGTTAGAAAAACAGACCTTCTCTCCCTCCTCCCCAGCCACCAAAAATCTGTCTACTGAAATCAGTTCAGGATCCTCACTATTTTTCATTAAGTTATTGGAAGCATTGCGGACATATTCTTTCGTCAGTCTCCAGGTTTGCTACAGCTATTAAAACAGATATTGGCGGCAAATAGCATTTAGGGAACTAAGGGCTCAACTACACCAAGGAGGATATTCCACTATGAAAGCGGTATATAAAAGGCAGGAGCCACACTACTGCTTTATGGTGGTATTGAAATACAGTGACAACTGTTGGGGCTCATTGACACAGACCATATACTGCTTTCATACCACTTTCATAGTGTTATATCCTGCTTGGTGTAGATGTGTCCTGGGCTCAACAGTTGTCAGTGCACTTCCATACATCTCTAAAGCAATAGTGTGGCTCCTGCCTTTTATATAATGCTTTCATAGAGGAATATCCAGCTTGGTGTAGATGAGCCCTAAATAGTATGTAGGAGTACATAGAAGTAGGGTGACCATGTGAAAAGGAGGACAGGGCTCCTGAATCTTTAACAATTGTATTGAAAAGGAAATTTCAGCAGGTGTCATTTGTATATGTGGAGAACCTGGTGAAATTTCCTCTTCGTCACAGCAGTTAAAGCTGCAGGTGCCCTGCCCTCATTTAAATCTGGTTACTCTAGTATAGCTCCTGCAGCTTTAACTGCTGTGATGAAGAGGGAATTTCACCAGGTTCTCCATATATACAAATGATACCTGCTGAAATTCCCTTTTCTATGCAACTGTTAAAGATACAGGAGCCCTGTCCTCCTCTCTCATAGAAGTTTATCTGAATAAACCATTGGTTATTACAAGAGGTTAAAAGAGAGGTAGATCATCGCCTGTACAATTAATGGAAATAGTTTTCAAAAACTTTGCCCTGGTTTTTTTTAGCTGCAATTGCAAAACAGCCCTCTGTTTAGTATCATTGTAAGACAACATCATCATCTCTTTTTCACTCATGGTGGTTCTTCTAGACGGACATGATGGGCATTGCCAAGTCATGCTGTCTTTTATAGATTCAGGAATTTCCTGACAATTGAGCATGTTTTAAGTATGACTGCTTTCTGGATGTTGGTGTGGATGTATTTTTGTAGGCCCAGTTTCTGAAGTTTTTTTTGTATAGTTTTTTGATGTGATGTCAGTGACTGATGTGACTAACGAATAATTGTGACCTTTTCCTGTTGCCATAGTTCTTTGACTTCCATGCCCAGTGGTGTATATTTTTCTCTCTTTTCCTCTTCCTTTTCAACAACATTTTTGTCATTATTATTATTATTATTATTATTATTATTATTATTATTTACATTTCTATACCACCACATATCCAAAGCTCTCTGACAAGTTTACAATGATTAAAACATTAAAAACAATATGCAAAATTAAAAAGAAACACATAAAAAAACCAGGCAGAATACATCTAAAACGTACATCTAAAAACCAATTTGAGCAATCGTTCAAACCCTACAGCAAATTCGGGATCGATTAAAAACTCATCAGATGTCGCCAAATGCAGTACCAGCATTCCCCCTCTCAACCGATTCTATTCTACCAGACATTGTACTTAACAGCGGAACAATAAATTTCTTTCTCTGAGATTAATGCATCTCACAAAACAACATGTAACAGACAATATTTGTAGAGCTCCGCAAATACATACTCACTGTGTAATTGGCAACTTAGCAACAAAATTGGATTGAATTCTTGGCTGGAATGTTGAATTTAAGAACATAAGAACTGCCATGCTGGATCAGAACAAAGGGTTCATCTAGTCCTGCATTCTGTTCACACATCGGCCAACCAGCTATCAACCAGGGACCAACAAAGCAGGACATGGTTCTGCCTTCCACCCATGTTCTCCAGCACCCATGTTCCACCCATGTTCTCCAGCAACTGGTGCACACAGGCTTATTGCCTCGGATACTGGAGGTAGCATTTAGCCATCAGGGCTAGTAGCCATTGATGGCCTTCTCCTCCAGGAATTTATCCAACCCCCTTTTAAAGCCATCCAAATTGGTGGCTATCACTACATCTTGTGGTAGTGAATTCCATAATTTAATTATGTGCTGTGTGAAGAAGTACTTCCTTTTATTTGTCCTGAATCTCCCAACAATCAGCTTCATGGGATTTAGATCAGGAAGACCTTCTTATAACTCTCAGCTCAACTGCAAAGCTCAGTGGGTGAACTTGTGCTCATTGTTTTCCCTCAGCCTGAGGGAAATTCATAATTTAGGAAGAGGAAACTGCCTTATTCTGAGCCAGACTGTTGGCCTACCTAGTACAGTATTGTTGTTGATGCTGCTGGAAGGAGTCTTTGTTGGAGAAAGACAACCACAATGGGCTGAGCATGGCTGATCAATGTTCAGTCTTCTCATTAGATTTGGGGCTAATATTCTCAGCAGACAAGTGCTCATTCTCACACTCAAGTTCAGGGCTTCGAACTGGGCATGATTGTATATTTTGTGAACAGAAAAACGGAATTGTCATAGA
The DNA here is from genome assembly GCF_023053635.1 of Elgaria multicarinata webbii. Lineage (NCBI taxonomy): Eukaryota > Metazoa > Chordata > Lepidosauria > Squamata > Anguidae > Elgaria > Elgaria multicarinata. The sequence goes on along the minus strand of NC_086175.1, from coordinate 120,582,547 downwards.
ACTTTATGAATAAATACATAAAAGAAGTTAGTAGGAACAGAAGACCAAGTGGCCTCTGAGCTAAGAAGTTAAGCTGCTTTTCATGGTGAGCTGTTGTGCCACAATAAGACCGCAATTCAATATCGACCTTCATGAAAGTAAGCTTCATTAGGAAGCAAGCCTGACTGGGAAGCAAGCTTCATTGGGACTTACTTCTGAGTAGACATAGAAATAGAGCTGGAAGGGACTCTCATGGTCATCTAGCCTAACACCCTGATCAATGCACAACATCTTCCTTTGGGTGCCTACTCCGAGGGAAGTTCGGAGGATGGCAACAAGGGAGAGGGCCTTTTCAGTGGTGGCCCCCCAACTATGGAATGATCTCCCCTATGAGGCTTGCCTGGCGCCAACATTATTATCTTTTCAGCGCCAGGTCAAGACTTTTCTCTTCTCCCAGGCATTTAACAGCATACGTTGACTTTTTAATTGACCCAGAATATATATTGTATGTTATCTGTTTTTATGCTTTTTATGCTTTTAAATTTTGTATATTTGTTTTTAATGTTCCATGTTTTAATCTTTGTAAACTGCCCAGAGAGCTTCAGCTATGGAACAGTATATAAATGCAAATAATAATAATAATAATAATAATAATAATAATAATAATAATAATTGTTGGGAACTGATTCAGTCAAGCCAAGAAGCAAAGGGCAAATCTGGGTTTGCTCAAACATAGAATTCCAATAAAAAAGGAAGCTAGGCCTTAAAATAAAATTGGAAAAGTACCTTTTTCCAGGATACTCAAAGCCCCACCAGTTTTCTGCAACAGTGAGTGTTTCCTGAGCACGAACAATCCTCATTGTGGTATTTTGGTACTCTCCTTTGGCTTTTTCCCACAAAGATTTCTGTGACTTATTCTTATAAATATTAGGGTTCCTCCAAAGCTGCGGATACCTTCCTCTTGTACATGGACGGTGTTCTTCCGGCTATGCAAAAATCTGCCCTCTGAGAATGGAGTTCATTATTAGTTGATAGGCTCCAACATAGTCATAATTGCATGCACATACATTAAACATAGCATTATTTCTTTTGGCTTTGTTTTCATTTCCTAAGTGCATCGTGAACATTCAAGAGAAATTATAGGTACATAATGACTGGAAAGTAACCTTTCTGATGACTACAGTTACATCCAAGCAAAGTGATACATAGGCAATTTAAAACAAGACAAAGCGACTCAGCTGTGTCTTGGCTACTGCGTGGAAGCCTCGTGGCCACTTTGAAAACTCAAAGACACTCTTATTAGAAATGTGGGCTTTATCTGGCAAAGAACAATGCTCATTACGACCAGAATAATCAATAACTTTCGGCTAATGTGTTCAGCTGGCGACATAGACAAGATCGATCCAACTTGCCACATGCTTTTGTTTTAGGAAATGAAGCCTTTTAGTTCTTAATTAAAGGAGAGACCTCTCATCCTTAATGATGTTTGCAGTTGCTATAGAGGAGAAGAGAATGACGTCTGTTTAGAAAGGAGTTTGGGGTAAGGAAACTTCCAAATTTCTTGTCATCTGAATTTGTCCACAGATTGCGTCACACCAAGGAGGGCCAGGATTTCTTCTCGATCCTCCCAGAGTGCAGGACATGGAATAAAGGGCTAAAGTTACAGGAAGCCAGATTCCAGTTGGACATCAGGAAAAACTTCCTGACTGTTAGAGCATAACGACAACGGAACCAATGACCTATGGAGGTTGTGGGCTGCTCCACACTAGAGGCCTTCAAGAGGCAGCTAGATAGCTATCTGTCAGGGATGCTTTAAGGTGGATTCCTGCATGGAGCAAGGGGGTTGGACTCAATGGCCTTATAGGCGCCTTCCAATTCTACTATTCTGTGATCCTATGATTCTACTCCACATTACCATTTGATCAATAACAGCAGCAGATAAAACAGTGATCAATCAACCCAAAGTCCCACTTCAAAATCCTTGCCTTTGCCTGCTTAGTCCCCCAACCTCTCTGTGTTAAGGGAGAAAGTTTAAAGAAGGGGTTCTGTTCACTTGACCTCATGTGGAAGTGTCTGCGCAATCAGACACTCGTATTACGTTGCTTTACAGACTAAAGGTGCAACCCTAGGCATGTTTTGACAGATAAAAGGCCTGCAACTCCCAGTGTACCTCAGCTAAACAAAGCATGCTGGGAGCGGTAGGCATTTCCCCCCCTGTCTAAACATGCAATAACAGCTGGTGACAATGGTGAAAAAAAGGTAGACTTACTGAGGGAAGGGGCCAGCTGAGGGTGCCTTACCCAAGAGCCTTAAAAAAAATCTGAAGCCAGCATGATGCATTTCTGAAGGATTCCGTGGAACAAGAAAAATGCATCAAGAGGGGCTCTCCACCCTTCCTTCTTCCGCCGAGCTCTCCGACCCGGCTGGCGAGGAGGGAGGTGGGTGGCGGCGGCGGCAAGGATGCCTCTTCCTCGTCTCTTCTCCAGGCAAGCTACACGATCGCTTTGGGGGCGCACTGGGGGCGCATGGAAGCGCCCTCAGTACGACATGTAGAATCCCCCCAAGTAAAATGTACACATTTGGAAACTGAGCCAAGAAAAATGTGTACAAATCCACTTTACTCAATGGGTGGAGGCATGCAAAGTCGTGTACAACTTGAAAACATGCACACATTTTTTAAAAGAACTACCCCCACCCCCAAAATAAGGATTTTTTGCATTATTATTTTTTGAAAACTGACACGGAACAGACTTGGAAGTGGAAAAAATAAGAACTCTGTGGAACTGAGCTTGACAGATTCACTCACCCTTAGGTTGTGACACATGAATGATTGATTTTGCAAGCAGGGGGATGCTGAGAATTGTAGGACCTTTTCTGTCAAAACATTCCTAGGACTGCGTCTTCACCCTTTCAGAAAGAACCACTATGGACCTATGGAGCTGCAAACTCTACAGTGCAGAGCATCAACACTTCTGTGCCGAAATATTTAATTAGTCAGAGATACAAACAGATCATTATGCAATCAAGCCCACTTCTATTGTGCATAATTTTTTATAATATACATTGTGTGTGGTTTTTTTTAAAAAAGCATTTGTACTTTTACCCACTAACTGCGTGTTTCATGCAAATGTAATCACACCAGCGTGATACCTAATCTATAAAGAGTGCATCAAAAGGTGGGAGAAATCATTGGAAGTGTTTGGTAAATAAAGAGGGCAAAGACATCGCGCATCAGTGGTAAAGCACACTGTCAGAATTTGACATAATAATAACCATGCGGTCAGAGAAAGGAGGCAAAATGTGCTGGTTTGCTCCACGCTAGAGGTGAGCATCTTCTACTGCCTTCCCCTGACCAAGGCAGTGGCAAAAAGGGCAGAGGTTGGCTGCTGAAATTTGGTGGCACAGCAGTAGCAAAAACAGGAGATGACCTTCCTTGAAAACCAGGCATGTGGGGAGTATGTGCCTTGTTGCGAGGGGGTAGGGGAAGTTCCAGAAATAAAAACAGAGCTTGGGTTAAAATTAGAGCCTCTTTATTTACTCATGGATATGCTGCCCTCCATGGATCTCCTGTTGACCTACAAAGCTTTTCACTGTCTAGCTCCTTCCTATCTCTCCTCTCTCATCTCACACTATTGCCCCGCTCGTGCTCTTCGCTCCTCTGATGCCATGTTTCTCGCCTGCCCAAGGGTCTCTACTTCCCTTGCTCGGCTTCGTCCATTTTCTTCTGCTGCCCCTTATGCCTGGAATGCTCTTCCAGAACATTTGAGAACTACAAGTTCAACCGCAGCTTTTAAAGCTCAGCTAAAAACTTTTCTTTTTCCTAAAGCTTTTAAAACTAGATTTTGTTCTAACTTTATACTGTTAGTTTTACCCTACCCAGTGCCTGTTTACCCTACCCTGTGCCTGTTTGCATTCTCTTCCCCTCCTTATTGTTTTATTATGACTTTATTAGAATGTAAGCCTATGCGGCAGGGTCTTGCTATTTACTGTTTTACTCTGTATAGCACCATGTACATTGATGGTGCTATATAAATAAATAAATAATAATAATAATAAATGGATCTGAGCGTGAATGTGCGGGAATCTATTTGCTTATCTGCAGGCTCTGACCTGCCCCCTCAGGGTGAGCCACTCAGCTGGAAACAGGGGTCGGGTTTCCCGGCCCCTTTTTCCATCTACACTTGAGTGTTTGGTGAGACTGACCCACGACATCCCCACTCTGTCTGCATAGTCCAGTAGATGAGACGAGAAGGTCCTCAAAGGCAAACCGTATCCTGACACGAAAGCTGCAAAGCCCTCAAGGAGCGGGACCTCTGGCTTGCCAGTCACCCTAAAGGTGCCAGAATGCTTACCGTCCCTAGTCTGCCTTCCAAAATTCCCGCACAACCCTGCCATTTATAATTAACCTATTTATCCTCCCCTCCACAATAGAATCCAGTATGGAGTAGGCGAAAACCTGAACATCCCTAGATGACAGGGGGAAATTCTTACTCAGCTCCTCCTACAAAAGAGGCATCTGGTTTTAGTCCTACAGTAGTTATAGGGAGGGAGGGTGTGGCCAAAATCGAAAGAGGCTGAGATATGCTGGGGATGAGCCCTTTATACTTTTGGCTCCGCCCCCGCCTCACGAGGCAGAACATGTGCCTAACGCATGTTCTGCTTGTTTCTCTTTCCATTCCTCTCTTCTCGTCACAACAGCCCCCCCCTCAAGCTGTGCCAGTGGGGTGGGGATCGGATTTTTGAGCAGGATCTCTCTCCAACACACCTTGTATTAAAGGAGAATCATCTCTCTGTGTGTGTCTGTGTGCACACTATCAAAGCAGCAGTTTTGATGGCTTGGCACTGGTGGGGGGCAGGAATGCAGTCCCTTTAGGGATCAAGGGAGAGACAATGTGGCCCCTCAGTGCACCAGAATTAGCCCACCAATGTTCTACGTATTCATAAGAAGAGCCATGCTGGATCAGACCAAGGGTCCATCCAGTCCAGCATTCTGCTCACACGGTGGCCAACCAGCTATCAACCAGGGACCTACAAGCAGGACACGGTGCAACAGCACTCTCCAAGAATTACATACTCAGCATGGTGGAGTGGTTAGAGTGCAGGATGAGTTCTGGGGAGACCTGGGTTCAAATCCCCACTCAACCATGAATTTCACTCAGCAGCCTTGGGTCAGATGGTCTCTCTCTCTTTCTCTCTCTCTTTCTCTCTTTCCCTCTCTGGATACTCCCCAGAACGCTGAACTAGATTAACTTTTGTTCTGATTCAGCAATGTCATTTTGTATATGTTGACATTTATTATTATTTTTACTGTATGAAGATCAAATATTCAAGCCCTATTCTTAATGCAAGATCTTAGACAAGCATACCCACATACCCATAAGAGCAGTTGCCTTCAGTCTTCAATAATAGTGCAGTGCTTTTTCATATCCTTTATTTCATTTAGCCTTGCAGCAATCTTCTGATGTAGACATTTGTCTCCAATTTTATTAGAGATCTGTGAATCCCATTGAAAGTATTGGTCGTGGAAGTGTGTGTAAGTGTGCATGTTCCACATAAGTTGGCTCCTAAGGGACAGTTCTGTGGATATGATTCTTATGAATTTCTCCTTCTAAGGTCTTTGCCTTGTTTGTTTGTTTCTAAATCTATCCAACATAGATTGGATAGGAGCTCTACCAAGAGATATTAAAACAACAACAGTCTCATCCAGCAGTCTTTCAGCTTCCCTCAAAACCCCTCAGATGTTTCTGCTGACAAGGAGCGATTCACCCCAAATGTTGATTAAGGCAGGGCCTCCACAATTTCTGCTTCATCAGCCATGTAGAAAATCATGTTAGAGGCTCAATAACCCTCCTGTTTATGTTGTCATCTTGTGATTGAAAAACTTGAAGGGTCAAATTCCTGGCAGGCCCCAGTACATGTCTGGTGGGCCATTTTTGCCTTGGTGCCCACACATTCTCTAGGTCTGCTTTGGACAAAATTCGGACGCAACCTGTCAGGTTATTTCAGAGATGGCAAGCCAAAATGAATGCTTAACAGAACAACAATTTTGCTGCCCAGATCAATCTAGAACAGCAGCATAGCTGACTGCCTCAATTTGGGCACAGTGCCACCTAGAGTTAGTGTAGCAATATAACAGTTAAACTTCACATCACACAACCTGAAACATTTCCCGAGAAACCCGATTTATCTCATATTTATGCTTCACCATTCATCTACTAGGTGTTCAAAATAATACACAATTTTAAATAAGATAACATCTAAACAAAATGACATGAATACACTATAAAATAAGAATAAGCATAGGAGCACAAATATTCAATACAATGAGTCGGAGAGTAGGATGACCACATGAAAAGGAGGCCAGGGCTCCTGTATCTTTAACAGTTGTATTGAAAAGGAAATTTCAGCAGGTGTCATTTGTATATATTGAGAACCTGGTGAAATTCCCTCTTCATCACCACAGTTAAAGCTGCAGGAGCTATACTAGAGTGACCAGATGCAAAAGAGGGCAGGGCACCTGCAGCTTTAACTGTTGTGATGAAGAGGACATTTCACCAGGTTGTCCATATCTACAAATGACATCTGCAGCAATTCCCTTTTCAATACAACTGTTAAAGATACAGGAGCCCTGGCGTCCTTTTCACATGGACACCATATCGGAGAGTGACATTAAAAATCATTAAAAGCTCAACTCCTAGGACGGGATTTACAAAAATGGGGTGTGGCTACAGAAAAGACCCTGCCTCGTGCACCCACCAAACTAGACTCTCAAGCTGATGGGACATATAACAGGATCTCTGATGGCAAATGCAAATTATGGGCAGGTTCATATGGGAGGAGGTGATATTTCAGACATCTTGGGCCAAGCCTGTTTAAGGCTTGTAGGTAACAACCAGCAGTTTGAACTGTGCAGTGAATATAGCAGTGAAGTTAATCCAGGACAAGTGAAATATGGTCTTCAAAATGAGCAGCTGACAAGAGGCTGGCCACCATACAGTATCTTGCACTTGCTTTAGCTTCCTAGCTTTTCAAGGGTAGCCTCACATAGATAGTGTTATAGTAATCTAAACAAGAGGTGATTAATCACGTTGTCCAGATCTTCCTTCACAAGGAAAGGGAGCAGTTGGTGCATCAGGTGAATTTGGGCAAAGGTGGTCTTGGCCACCACTGCTACTTGACCTTCCAAGAGCAGCACTGGTTCTAAGAGAACCAACATGCTGTTCTCTGTTAGAAGGTGCACTACTCCATCAAGAATATATTGCACTTCCTGTTTCAGGTTGGTTTGTGTTCTGACTAGTGATGCCACCAAACTTTGCAGTTGATCAGGTCATTGGTCAAAATTCATCAATTTGCAATGCTCCCCTTTGTAGCAAACCTGGAACAATGTATAACAAATTCGCTGTTAAGTGTAGGATTAATTGAGTGCTTCAGAGCATGCACAATAAAGTAGCATTCAGATTCCCCGCACTAAACTTTCAATCATCCTACACCCCCTCCCAAATAAAACTCGAAGCATTCTCCTTAGCTGCTGGCCTTGTTGACACTGCCACAGCTCTGGTTCTAAAGAGGAGGAAGACGAGGAGGATTCTTTAGGTCTGTCTTCACACATAGATCAGTGATGGTGAGGAAACATCACATGGCATCATCATGCAAGCAGGCTATGTGAAAGCAACCCATCAGAAAGGGGCCACGTAATGGGGGTGATGCATGACGACATGGTGCACTACGCAATTCCAAACTACTGCTCCCCAGAGGCACCTTGATAGAGCGCATGCACAAAATCTCACATTCATGGAATAAGGTTTTGTATTAAAGGAGAGCTTCCATCTGAGCTCATATAGACAGATTTGTTACTTTCCAAGTAAATAACAAATTTCATCAGGGATGAGTTCGCCCACCACTAGTACTGATTAACAAGATGGAACCTCATTTTGTTTGCCCACATCCAATCCGTCATTGATCACAGGCAATCGGGATGGATGAATCTGTCGCTTTCACTTTCTCTCAGTGTCTCATTTTCCAATTCGCTTCATCCTTAGCTTTGAGAATTTCTTTTTAAAGTTCATATGAAAATTCATATGGAATTTCATGTACGTGTCTCCTCATTCATGCACTTACATATGCAATTTTGCCTAATATACACATCATTGCAATATATATTCCTAATTTTATTTTATTTTATTTTTATTTTGGTGTGCACTTTCCCCTAGTGTGCAAATTTTTGTACACATTTCTTTAAAAAAAATTGAGAATTCCATTGCTAAACCCAGAGAATTGTACATTTTGAAAGATAATTTTGGTTCACATATTGTTTTGAATGTGTGAAATTAGGTGAATGTGTGAAAACATTTGCATTAATATGTGAACCAAACTAATTCCCACTCTGTCCCTTCTAGGCAATGGTTCACAACTTCCATAGCCTGGTTGGTGTTAGTGGAAAAGGAGAGATGAAGCTGTGTGTCATTACCAAAGAGATGACAGCAGTCCTCAAATTCTGAATGACTTCACCCAGTGGCTTCATGCAGATATTAAACCCCCCCCCCACATGGGACAAATTAGAGCCCTGAAAAAGTCACATAGCTAAATGGCCAAGAGGCTGAGCAAAATCTTCTTGGGCTACCAAAAATGGTGCTCTCAAGTCCCATATCAGCTCAATGCCCCAGAAAGATATCATGGATGGTATCAAAAACCAATTGAACTAACCAATTGAAGGTCCAGTTGAACTAACTGGGACACACTCCACTTGTCTATCTCCCCACATTGGTCATCCACCAAGGCAACAAAGGCTGTTTCTATCCCTAAATGAGTCATGAACCCAGCTTGAAGGGAATCCAAATAATTATCTTCATCCAGGAAAACCATTAGATACTTCAAGTTCTTCCTCTTTCTTTCTGATGCTTTGCCCAATGATTGGGAAAACCTCTTCATTCCCATGGAACATCCTGAAGATAGCTCAGTCTATTATCTAAAGTGGGGATGGGGAGATGGAAGATTGGGATGTACTGATATATTGTTGGAGGATTTGCAATAGATCATCAAGGGATCCTGACTCAGAAAAAGAATTAAAAAGTTGGCAAAGTATAGTAAATAACTTCTGTAATGGAGATAGAAAGGCAAGGAAAGGAACCTTTCGTGCAAGCACTGAGTCATTACTGACTCTTGGAGGGACGCCAGCTTTTGCTGACGTTTTCTTGGCAGGCCTTATAGCGGGGTGGTTTGCCGTTGCCTTCCCCGGCCGTTATTACCTTTCCCCAGCTAACTGGGTACTCATTTTACCGATCTCTGGAGGATGGAAGGCTGAGTCGACCCGAGCCGGCTGCCTGAGAACCAGCTTCCGCTGGGATCGAACTCAGGCCGTGGGGAGAGTTTCAGCTGCAGAAACTGCTGCTTTACCACTCTGCGCCACACAAAGTTGGTATGTAATGCAGAAAAAAGGAGAGATAGGGCTCCCAAACCTAAAGCTATATCACGTAGCTAATAGGTTGAGACATGTAGTAGAAAGTATGATAGGAATAGGAGATTTAAGTTGGTTGGAGGATAGAAAGGGAGAGGATATAGAATGGAAATTAGAATATATATATTTTTAGAGATTATGTAAAGAAATGGGGGGAAGAAATAGAGAACCCCCTTTTAAAAAATCATTGGGAAATATGGCGATTATATAAAAAAGACTTACTTCCGAGTATTTCCCTAATATCACCAGTGATAATGATGAGGAACTTTCTGGAAAACTTAAAAAAGAGTTGGGAAAAAGTTTAAAAGAAGGAAAGGTAATGAAGTTAAAAGATTGGTTAGAAAGGATGAAAATGAGGGAAGAAATAAAGGAGAGACTAAAAGAGGGAAATATATCGTGGTTAAACTATATTCAATTAGAACAGTGGCCGAAGAAATGGTTAAATGATAATGGAGTGTATAGAGGAATTACAAAGTTTGAGGTGTTGATTTAAAAAAAAGAAAATGAGAAAAGGGAAATCAAATCAATAAAAGGTTTAACGAGCGAAATATATAGAATATTAGTGGTAAAGGGAGGGTCAGAAAGTGTAGGCAAGATGGTATGGGAAACTGATTTGAAGGAACAAATAGGGCAACAGAGTTGGAAAGGGATATGGAAACAACGAGTGTTGAGAAATATGTCTGTGAGAATAAAAGAAAATTATTACAAGCTTGTCTGGAGGTGGTACCTAACCCCTGTGAAACAAAATAAAATAAATAAGATGAATTCAACAATATGTTGGAGAGGTTGTCAAGAGAAAGGATTGTATTTACATATGTGGTGGGAATGTGAATTTGTACAAAAATTATGGAAAATGGTGTTTAAAGAGATAAAAGAAATTATAAGAATGGAGATTCAAGAGACACCTATTGTAGCATTATTATCAGTTTATGGAGAATTGAATTGTAATCAAGAGACAAAAGAATTGATAACGAACTTGTTAACAGCCGCAAGACTAATGATATCCAGGAACTGGAAAGTTCAAGGGGATTATCATATAGAAGATTGGTATAAAGAAATATGGGATATTGCTATTAATGATAAATTAACATGTAACATGAAAGTTAGAAGAGGAATGATAAAAACAAATGATTTTGAAGGAATATGGAAATAGTTCTTGGAATTTGTACTATTAAAGGGGAGAGGGAAAACACCTCCAGAGGAAGTAATGAGATTTTGGAAATATGAATAAGATCCCGTGGTTGGGGGGAGCACACTTTTGTTAATTATGATTATGTTAAATGGAATTAAGTTAGAGTATATGTTTACTAAATTGTTTACTTTATATTGTTGTGTATTATGGGGTATTGTTTTATATTGTGTTGTTGTATTGTTTGGATGTTTTTTTTTAAAAAAATCAAGGGATTCTGACTTCCACTTGTTTAACCAAACATATCCCTCCCTCTTTAAATTAGGCTGTAAGAATCCATGATCTGTGCTAACTCAGAGGTAGATTTGTTCTTGATGGCCCATGGGATGTGGGAGCTAATTGACTTGGCCCCCTGGACCAACCACACTGTATCTATTTTTTCTACTGCCATTATTTCGCACTTGGCTCCGGTTGAGTGATTCTGGGGTTCAAGTTGACCCCACAAGCCTTATGTCTACCATACCCCAAGGATCATTAATTCCTAGCCCTACTATTAGATAGACTTTAATAAGTGGGGATAACAAAGGCTTAACATAGGGTGGCCATGTATCCTATTTTACAGAGGATAGTCTTCTATTTGAATGGCTGCGAGAAGACTGTCATCTATTTTGGAGGTGTCCTCTGTCTGAAGGGCTGTCCAATCCATGCCAAATGTAAAGCTAACGGACCCTGAGAAGGAAGAACTGGGCCTTGGATGTGGCCATCAACACCACTTGGATACTATACTGAACAAGACACACAGGTGACCTGATCACAATCTTCTACTCTATGGTGAGATGTCTGGTATTTCTATTTAAGTGATAATAATTGTTTCTAAACATAAATCTTCATTGCAAATTATATGCAAATCAGGATCTTCTTTTATCCTCTTTTCTGGTGATTCATAAGTAGCCACTCTACTTGGGATATTGAACATGCAAAACACGGGCTTCTGAACTGAACTACAACACTTCCTGCATCCCTCCTCACAGGAGACCTCCCACAACAGGTTTCATCCTAGAAAATATTTGCTTAATTGGCAGTTTATGAAACTTGCATCTTTCCTCACGTGAGACCTCACGCAACAGGTTTCATCCTAGAAAATATTTGTTTATTGGCAAGTTATAAAACCCAGCAAAGGGCGTGTGTGTTTGTGTGAAACGGAGTTTAAAATGAAAGTGCTGACACAACATTAACCACAGCAAAGATGAATGCCACAATAGTAATTTATTTACACGCCACTTTTCAATTACTTTTGTTGCTATTGTTATCATTTTTACGGCAGGGATTATTTTTCAACAAGTTTTCTGATTTGCAGTTTTATACTTCCGTCTTTACAGTTGGCTGGGGTCTTCATACAAATTAATTACGCCGTTCCCGGGAATTGCTTAGGCCCAGAAAACTGACACAATTCATTACGGCTCTGAATTATGCTGGAGAGAGTAAGACCAGCCCTGCTGTAGGCTGCTGCATTCTGCATCTGCTGGAGAAGCAGCATTAATAACAATATAATGGTAAAATTTAAATGAAGTGCAGACACTTGTCTATAAATCAAAGAGACTCCAGGCTTCATTTCCATCTCACAGCATTTTTTTTTCCATTGGAGCTAATTTCATGGATTTTAGTGCATTGATTTTGGGTTTTCGATTTTAAACAAGGCCAATTAATATTTGTGAGTGAACAAAAGTCCAACGCTAAAGCCCAATCAAAAGCTAATGTGAAGTGGAGTAGGGCCCAAATCTGTATCCAGTGGAGTTAATTTACAGCTGAAGCTGGAATCTGGAAACCCCCTCCCTCTTAATCAGAGATTAAAGCATAAACAGTGCTTGAAAGGCAAGGAGCAGGAGGCTGGCATTAGCACACAGCATACTTCGGAAGCTGCTTGCTGCATCCCCTATTTGGGGTGGGTGGGAGCACACTCCAGAGAATGCTAGGAACTGCCATTTAAACTACCCATGATGATCCCAATGCAGCATCACTCTGGGGCTTGTGGGAAATTAATGGCACTGATTGGAGTACCAGCATTTCTTGCTGCTAGGAATGTCCGGCACGGGGAATCTTTGGGGCGCGATGGATTTCCTCTGGGCCTCCAGCTCAGCTTGCATTAGCAAACCAGCCAGAACTTGCAGGCACTGGGCTCTTTTTCCCTTCTGGGACCAAGGAGAGAAAAGGAATCATTTATACACAGTGACGGCAGGGTCACTAAATCGTTCCTTTTCCTTCTCGGGTCTCGGGAGGGAAAAAAGAACCATTTGTGCATAGCGGCGGGGGTGATATGAGTGAGTGACCGTGTTCAGACAACACGCTAAGCTGCAGTGGTTAAACATTTTGAGCTAAACATTATGGCTTAGCCTGTTGTGTGAACCATGACTTAGCATATCGTGTGAACCATTCCTAACCATAGAATCATAGAATAGTTGGAAGGGGCCTATTAGGCTATCAAGTCCAACCTGCTTAAATCCACCTTAAAGCATCCCTGACAGATGGTTGTCCAGTTGCCTCTTGAAGGCCTCTACTGTGGGACAGCCCACAACCTCCCTAGGTAACTGGTTCCATTGTCATACTGCTCTAACAGTCAGGTTTTCCTGATGTTTAGCCAGAATCTGGCTTTCTGTAAATTGAGCCCATTATTCCATGTCCTGCACTCTGAGATGATCAAGAAGAGATCCTGGCCCACGACAGCTACACAACCATGGTTTAAACATGTTCACTAACCATTTGCTTCAAAAGGATTAGTACCTTAAGAAGAGAATATTTTGTCTGCAAGACATGCCAAAAGTAAAATAATTGTTTAATATGGTGGCATTTTTGAACATTGCTAGAAATGTTCATCTCAGCTTTAATACAGAAGATAACTGGAAGGTTAGCAAGAAGCGATATTAATGTTGCCATTACTGTAGCCAAGAATGCTATGAAATAAGTATGAATTTATAATAAAGATCTGACATATTACTGCTTTGATGCACTACAGCTATTTTCTACATAATCCTCTTGCTGCTCATGTTACATTTAGAAAGCTATCTAAGGTAATTTTCTCATTTGTCCATCGTTTAGAAATATCCGTAGTGCTGTTATTTAATATTGGTGGGCTATTTATTTCTTCACAAGATCTGTATGTTGCCCCACAGCATAAAGTTGTCTGTCTGGCTTACAAGAAACATAAAAACAATCCAAATACAAAATAAACCGTAAAAACAAAAACAAAATAAAACTCACAGAAAACAAGAATTAAATACAGAGATTTTAACACTGAGGCTACAATAAGACTTGGATGAACAGAAAGGTCTTTACTTGGCACTGAAAAGTCTACAAGGGATGGCCCCAGTCAATCCTTTTTGGGAAGGCAGTTTTGTAACTTGGGTGCCACTGCAGAAAAGGCTCACTCCGTGGTAGTTTCCTGCTTACTTCATGTAGTGGGGGCAGTAGGAGTAGGTCACCCGTGGAAGTCCTTAAGATTTGGGTAGGTACATATGGGAGAAGGCCTTTCAGGTAATCAAGTCCCAAACCACTCAGAGCTTTGAACATAAAAGCATCATTTTAAACTGCACCCTGGAAAAAATAGGAGCAGTGCAACTGACGAAACACTGGCGTAATATGGTCAAGCCACCTGCATTGAGCAGGGGGTTGGACTCGATGGCCTTGTAGACCCCTTCCAACTCTGCTATTCTATGATTCTATGATTCTGATTCCCAGTTGGTAGTCTAGAGTGGAGGGAGAAAATACAGAATTTCCCCAGCCTTGGGGAAATCATGTATTTTCCCACACTGCATTATTTTTTTTAAAATTTATTATTATTATTATTATTATTATTATTATTATTATTATTATTATTATTGATTATATTTATATTCCACCTTTTATTCTCTAAGGAGCCCGAGGTGGTGAACATAATCCTCCTCCTCTCCATTATATCCTCACAACAACAACCCTGTGAGGTAGGTTGGGCTGAGAGTCTGTGACTGGCCCAAAGTCACCTGGTGAGCTTCCATGGCCGAGTGGGGACTAGAACCCAGATCTCCCGAATTCCAGTCCAACATCTTAGCCACTACACCACACTGGCCACCCGCCATTAATGCAGCAGGGAAAAGGACAAAGGCCATGTACATGTCAGGGCAGAAGTGAGTTCCGCTTGGACCTGCACCCCCTTTGTCCTGAAGCAGCTATGGAGTGAAAATCTGCCAGGTACAACCGTCAGGGCATGGGAGGGCCAGACATGGAGGGGGGGGTGTCTGGCCCTCTCACGGGCACAGGTGGATTTTCACCCCATCACTACTAGCAGCTCTATTTGGGTCCAACTGCAGTTTTTGAACTATTTTTAAAGGCAGCCCCACATATAACACATACCAATAACAACAAGATATTTCCAGAGCATGGCTAATGCTAGGTGATCCTTTACCAGGACATTCCTGATGGGAATCCTGATTAAGATCTGGGATGCCCAACTTCAGCTACTGGGAGAATTTTGGTTCTTGGGCAGTATAGACATGTAATAAATGAATAAATAAAATAAATGAACTTAATCAGGGTTTATGTTCCCCATTAGGGGAAGGCTGTAGGGCTTTTTCAAGTCATCTCTGTTCTTTTCCATTCTAAAGCAGAAATGTACATAAAACTTACATTAAATGACAACAGCAGCAACAATCACATTAGGACGACTGTAATCATTTTGCCAGAAAAGAGTAGGGGTGAATATGAAAAAATTGTCTGCTACAAAATGGCCATGATAATCCCCAGGTTTGTGTGAATGATGTAAAGGCGTGTCCAGGTTTCCTGTTCCACATCTTCTCCTGCCTTCCCCCAGTTTGATTTCTTCTGTTTATACAGGCGGCAGAAAACGACTGAGTTTGTGGTCTATAGCCAGCAATTAACACCACATAACAGCTGCTAAATGGGGTAATCGCCTGTTGCTATCCTCATGGAGTTTAATTCAAATGTTAATTGCTCTCTGTGCACTGCTCATAAACCCACTGAAATACCAGGTAAGATCCGATGGAGATAGTTGGTGTGAAACAGGCAGAAAATATTGGCCCGACAAATGGGTAGTTTGATTATTGGCAAAGATACTGGATAAATCTGAAGAATGTGACATAATATGGTGATGAAATGAGAAATGTAGAAGTAGATCTCTAAATAAACACATGACTCTGCTTTGCATGGAGTTGGACTAGGGATGTCATGGGCGTCTCACATAGGAGTGGGGGCATCTGATGGCCTCTCCTCACCTAAGCACTTGGATCCTGCTCACTGAGCTGTATTTCCCCCAGTGGAAATGCTTCACCATCTGTACTTCCGGAGCACTTTATGCGTAATTATTTATGGGTGTGGAGGCATAGGCATGTGCAAGGGGTGTGCCAGGTGTGCCCAGGCACACCCTAATGTCTCAAGCAATAAACGCTGAAGTGGGGGGGGGGCTTTGAGTAGGGATCCAGACACAGCAGGGATGTCCTCCGGCTGCCCTGAAGAAGCGCTTGCCTCTGAGAGAGTACTGTTTCTCCCAGCAGCCAGAGCGAAATGGAATCACTCTGTGAGGAAACTCTCTGCCAAGAGCCGTGCTTCAAAGAGGCTGGGAGTAGTGGCCCAGAAGGCTAATATCGCCTTGTAAGCCCCTCCTCTGACCAGTGTTACCACAACACTCTACCAACGCTGGGGCTCAAGGAGCATCTCCTCATTCCCCCTCCCAACTGCAATGCCCCTCCCATGGTCAGGGCATAAATGTCTGTAGTGTTTAATAAATAAATGAAGAAAATGAATGTCCTTTATGACTGAGTGTTCAATAAATGTTCGCCTTTAAAAAAAATTCCTGGGTGCATACCCTAATGTAATGTGCTACACATGCCTATGTGTGGAGGAAGGATACATGAGGAGGGATCCTGAGTTGTTGTTGTTGTTGTTGTTATTATTATTATTATTATTATTATTATTATTATTATTATTATTATTTGCATTTTTATACCGGCCAACAGCCAAAGCTCTCTGGGCGGTTTTGTGAGTACATATTAATCTCTCTATTTTCTGGCACATGTCACTTTTGCCAGTTTTCTTGCATAATCTGCGAATTCTGAAAAATCCTCTCTAAATACTTAAAAAAACAGGGCTGTTCTGAAATCACCTTTCTTGTAGGCATGGATGGACTCACCCATGCCTATGCACAGTGGGGATTTGCATAGTCACCACTGCCTTCTGACCCCACTCTTCGGGCTGTGCATGCCTCCGGCGGGCTCAGCAAGTGGTCCCACAGCCACATTCTTGATTCAAGCTGCCATTTTCCCGCAAGATGGCCAGTCTATAACTTTCATATTTCCAGTATAGCACAGAATGGCAGCCATACAGCACCATTTTCACAACATTAGAGGAATAGGGGGCCCCTTTATGCCTCTAATCTTGTAGAACTGCTCCCATGTGGGTGCCATTTTGTGCAAAATTAAAAATGTGACAATTACGAAGCTGCCATCTTGCCATAAAAATGGTGGCTTGCATTGAGGAGAGGGTGGCTGCAGGGCATTGGGTGTTTGCAATGTTCCTGCTTTTTTGTTTTGTGGAGTACATCACAACCACCCTGTGAGATAAGTGTGTGTGACAGAGTGATTAGCCAAAGATCATTCAGTGAATCTGTGTCTCCCCAGTCCTGATTTTGACAGTTTAACCACTCACTAGCCTACTTGACAAGCTCCTTCTTGCCTTCTGAAAATGTTTTCAATGAAAAAGGTTCAGAATTGTTTTATAACCAAAGTTGATTCTAAATGTTTGCATTTTTAAAAAAATCCCAGGCAGCCATACTTAATATTTGGGATCATATTTCATCTCATGTTGTGCTGACATATGATAAAATACCAGGGAAATAACTGGAAATTTCCATTTCCCATCCTGAGGAATCGATGTTGGGACCAGGTTCTGTGTAAAGAATTCTTCCAACAATCACAAATGTATTTGCGGGGGGGGGGGGGGGGAAGGGGGAAGAATGCTGAAATGAAAAGTACACATTTTGATAGGCATAAGAAAAATGTAATGTGCTCTCCAAGGAATGAAATGGTGAGGAAAAGTACATTCCTTTATGATTGTTCTGCAAACATATTAATACAAATACCCACTACCTTTTTTGGTCTTGGATAGTCTTTGTCAGTTATAAATTAATCATAAGCTAATTAAAAGAGCATAAATCAAGAGCCTTCCTAGATCCATATGGGACCCACTATTGACCTGACCACTAAGGAGGAGGATATTTTTTGTCCTCCATTGTTATTTCAGCATACATATTAACAATGGTAATAAATAATGCTCTGTATCTTATCTGCCCCCCACTTGCTGCCTGAAACAACTGAAATAAGGGGAGGTCCTGTGGCTCAGTGGTACAGCACCTGCCTTGTATGCAGAAGGTCCCAGGTTCAATCCCGGGCAAGAAACTCATGTCTAAAGCCCTGGAGAGCCACTGCCAGTCAAGTGGTGCCAATACTGGGTTAGATGCACCCATGGCCGACTCAATACAAGGCAGCTTCCTATGTTCGTAGCTGATCACTACTTTTCTAAGAAGGCTGTGTGGGTGCAGTTCTAGCAGATTGCTGCCTTGAGTGCCATTTTTTCTTGGTAGAAAGGCAGGGTGCAGATCAATCAATCAATCAATCAATCAATCAAACAGATAAATAAAATCAATCACGCAGAGTTGGGGCCAAAACAGACATCACATATAATCCGTATGTAGCAACTGTATTTTTAACATAGTTTTACTTGAGAGTAGGGCAAGATCTACACTACAGTAGTGACTAGGGTGACCATATTTGGGAAACCAAAAAAGAGGACTCCTAGTGTGTGTGTGGGGAAGCAGCTTTCTGAGTCCTGCAGAAAGTACGTTATTCCCCCGCCACCTGAAAGAACTCGATTGGAGTGGAGGAGGGGAAAGGATTTCATTCTGCACCACCACCATCCACTCCAATTGGGGCCTTTTCTATAATGTCCACGAATGACCCACTTTCCCCTTTAAGACCTCAATTGGAGCTCTGGGTGGGGGAATGATGTGCCTCAAGAAAGCATGTCATTCCCTCCTGCCATGCTAATGGCAGCCTTAAAGGGGAAGGTGTGTCATTCCAGGACATTATTGAAAATTATAGAAAATCCCCCCTGACACCATGGAAAGAACAAAAACCAGGACAAGTCTGGGGAAATCCTGACAGTTGGTCACCCTAGTAGTGACAACCATTGGGGTCCAGGATACACTCCAGATACAGTTTTCAAAATGTTTTCAAAGTGTCATATCCTGCTTGGTGTAGATCTGGCCCTAGTGTAGGGGCCTTGATCTAGATGGGACCCTAGCCTGTGGTGGGAATGTGGCTTTTAAGGTCTAGATCATGCCCCCTGTGCCTACTCTAGGGGAAAAATGGGTGGGGAGGGAGAGACAAAGCTGCTAGTTATGGATTCATAGTAATGTCTGTTTGGGCCCCTTCCCTCATGCACATAATACTCAATTTGTGGTTCTTTAGGCAGCTATGGATGTATGCACAGAATCCTACTTCTGTGTTCATATTGCCCCTGCCCCCAGCTGGATCTGGAGACAACTTGAAGAAACAGCAATTCTCTGAAATGGCGTAGCAAAAGTAGGATGTCAATCAATTAACCAAAGAACATACACGGTCTGGATCCAACCTCATTTAATCGTGCTAGTTCTTTTTAGCAGATTAGTTATCACCCAATTCTATTTGCAAGGGGCAGGATCCAAAGGAGCTGCTCCCACCACTGGTTCCACTGCAACTGGTTTCTCAATAGGGCTTTGGCACTTCTAAAAATAACCCCGGAAATAAGTGGAAATGCTCATTTCCGGATTGGAACAGGTCAGCAGAGCTCCGTTCTGCAACCTCTGCTGACCTGCCCGATTCAAGGAACAAGTGTTTCAGCTCATTTTGGGGTTATTTTTTGAAGTGTGAAAGCCCCTTTGCATGAGTCATTATTTCTGCAAGCGCACGAGCACAACAGGATACTACCCACATGCATGCATGCATAGATACATACATACAGGATCATGAGAACACCACAAGACTTTTCTACCACAAATCAACATAACTTGAAGCACTTGACACCATCAAATGCTCTGATCCCAGGGGCATAGCTAGACCAGCTGATATCCCAGGGATTGCCCCGGGATCATTCCTGTGCATCCACATGATGCACAGGGCATCCCGGGAGCAGGGAGGGATGATCCCTCCCTTGCCCCAGGATATCGGCATAGCCTTTAATCCTACTTTCCCCCGTGGTCTTGGGATGATCCTGAGACTGAGGACATGCGGCCGGGCATCGCGGTTTCATCCCAGCTCCTCGCGAGTAACTGCGAGGAGCTGGGAACTGTGCATGGGGCACAGAGCTCCTCAGGAGCTCTGTGCCCATTGGGGGTGGGATGGGGGGAGTGTTTTGCACTCGACTGCTCGAGCACTCCTTCCCCTTTAAAAACCAAAACAAAATGGCAGCCTCAATGTCCTCCTCCTCCCAGGACGTCGCGCGCTGCGTGTAGACAGAGGGGGAGATCTCGTGATCATAAAATTGGGAGATCTTTCCCCATCCGTTGCACTATACCACAAGGTCTAGCCATGGCCCAAGACAAGCTGATCCATTTCAGAAGTGCTTAGGTTGCTGTGGCAGCAAAACATGACAGAAGAACAGCCCTACTGGATCAGGCCAAAGATCCATCTAATCCAGCTTCCTGTTTCCTATATAACAGCCAACCAACTCTATGCCTCAGGGAATCCCATAAGCAGTGCATGAAGACAATGGCCCTCTGCCACAATTGCTCCTGAGAGCAATTATAAAAATCAAGCAAGGTTCCCTTTGCTATTGTGCTTTAGGGGAATGCTCTTATCTCTGATCAACTGCTGATCAGAGATAAGAGCTTTTCCTGGCAGGGGAGATGTCTGGGAAACCCCCCCCCCCCAGGTAGGTTGGATGGTGAACCCCAGCGGGCCAGAGGTTCCCCATCACTGTTGTAGATAATATTCCTATATTTCTTCTATGACCTTTTCCCTGTCATTTGTGGTCATGTTCGACTTTCTTTTCTAGCACAACGTTCTACCCATTAGAGGTTTGCTGCCACCAGGGTGTACGTAGCCAGCAGATGGTACAAATGACTCTTTCCGTTGACTTCTCTTTCATGTCGTAGTCTGGAGGCACCTTGTGAAGAATGCTGAGTCAGTGCGCACTATTAATGTTCCTCCAGAAGACTCTTAATTTTGTAATAATTACTTTGCGGGGGCCCAGGTTTCCAATAAAGTAAAATCCATACAGCATAACAAATCTAATGACTAGAAATGTTTGGTTCCCTTGGTCTCATTATTATCACACATGGGGTTGACAATAAAACCAGTGAAGCTTTCACTTGTCCTTCTCTGGGAAGCTCAAAGAAAGACTGTCTTACACTCAGCTATGTTTTCTTCACCAAAGGTGAGATGACAAATGCACAAAAACGATAGGCCTGCTCCAATATTCAAAAAAGTAAAATGATGATGATGAAGAACAAGAGGAGGAGGAGGAGGAGTCCTCAGCAATAAACCTTGAGGCACCAGAAACCTAGGGCACCCCAGACCAGGACTGTCACCAAACCCACAGGAACCTGAGCCCTTGGGGGAGGTGGTTGCAAGGCCATCCGTGTCAGGAGAAAGGGACACTGCCTCTGAGGTAGAGGCTGAGCAAGCAGCAGGCTAGTAGGGCTCCTGTGCGAAGGAGTGCTCACCTGTAGAAAAGGTCTCCTCAGGAAAAAGTGGCTCTTGAAAGACAGCTCTGGTCCCTGCAGCTGAGCTCTGGGTGGGGTCCAGCATAGGGTGACCATATGAAAAGGAGGGCAGGGCTCCTGCAGCTTTCACTGTTGTGATGAAGAGGGAATTTCACCAGGTGCTGCATGCATACAAATGACACCAGCTGAAATTCCCTTTTCTATACAACTGCTAGATTGTAAGCCTATGCGTCAGGACCTTGCTATTTACTGTTTTACTCTGTACAGCACCATGTACATTGATGGTGCTATATAAATAAATAAATAAATAATAATAATAATAATAATAATAATAATAATAATAATAATAAGATACAGGAGCTCTGACCTCCTTTTCATAGGGTCATCCTAAAGTCCCCTCTCTGCCTATGAGTCTGGAGAGTCAGACAATACAGGGCTAGATAGATAAACAGATCAACCTGCCACTGGGGACTGAATCCCAAAGATTCAATTCTTCTGCTTTGTAACATGTAATAACACTATTGTGTTGTCATGGCGTGACTCTGCTTGCATTATCCTGTCCCCACTCCACATTATTGGTTACTGTTGAGAGTGCACAAGAATATGTTAGCATACACTTCAGAAACAGGGAGCACTCAACAGGGAAATGACGTGGTGAGGGATGGGCAAATGAATGATGTTTGAGATCTCCAGGATACGCCGAACATCATTCTGCTGCTTGTCTTGTCCCTGATCTCTGCTCACTCTACGCTCATGGGAAACTTGCACAAATTGAGCAGTGATCAAATGGGAGATGTGTGCAAGGCCAGATCTACACCAAGCAGGGTATTCCACTAGGAAAGCAGTATGGAAACAGTATTTAAGAGGCAGGAGCCACACGACTGCTTTATACCAGTATTCAAGTGCACTGACAATTGTTGGGGCCCATTGACACATACCATATACCGCTTTCATATTGCTTTCATACCGCTTTCATAGTGCTATATCCTGCTTGGTGTAGACCTGGATTTGGAGCTTCAAGTGGGGCATATTTTCAAATTTCACAAGCAAGAAGAACGTTCTCATCCCTCCCTAGCCATGGTTGGTGGCTGCCCTATTTCTCTCATAATATCGAGTTCCATGCTTAGTATCTGTGCTGGTCCAAAAGAAGAAGAAGAAGAAGGAGGAGGAGGAGGAGGAGGAGGAGGAGGAGGAGGAGGAGGAGGAGGAGAAGGGAAGGAAGGAAGGATTTATACCTACACATCATTCAATTGCTTATCACTTGGTTATTCAACACTTGGGATGATAAGATACTTCTATCGATGTCGGAGTTTTTTCTTTAAAAGTTGGACATATGGGAATCAGTAGGTAATTGTTGCATGGCAGAAAATACAACTAAGATTAAGACAATTCCCCACAATTCAATAATACAAACCAGTCTCTCTCTCTCTCTCTCTCTCTCTCTCTCTCTCTCTCTCTCTCTCTCTCTCTCTCTCTCTCTCTCTCTCTCATGTTAAATACTTTGGAAGACAAATTAGAGTGCATTAAGAACCACAGTGATTAATGCTGACAAGCATATGTGGCCATCTTGTTACTTTGGAAGCATAGATCGGATTACATTAACCAAAGAATTTAAAGCTGGCAGTGCATTTATGGATCTGATACCAGGTAATGGGACAGACAGAGACACAGAAGGAGAATGGAGAAGATTAAAATGACTGCACTGGAAAGGCTGAGCAGTGTGCTTGGTTGGCATACAGAATGTGGTCATCAGTTTTAATTGGTGCTTGAAGTCCCGTTGCAATATTTAACACTAATGGCAATGAGATCTCTCTCCTCCCCCCCATCCAAGTTTACAAGCTAGGCATGCATGGTGTGTGTGCGTGAAAATTCAACGGATTTTTCTGGTTCATCCCTGCAGATTTTATTCCATTTCCCTCTGCTGATGTTGACTTGATCTGTAGTGAGTTGAGGCAATATGCCAATTTCTTTTTCTTTTAATGGTGGCAATTTTCACAATTTTGGTGTGTTGTTGTTGTTGTTGTTGTTGAAATTTACACTTTTTTAAAAAAAGCGATCTTGTGCCAATGTCTGCTATGGCCTAACCTACACCAAGCAGGATATTGCACTGTGAAAGCAGTATATAAAAGGCGGGAGCCTCACCAAGCAGGATATAGCACTATGAAAGCAGTATATGGCATGTGTCAATGGGCCTGATCAGTTGTCAGCGCACTTCAATATCGCTATAAAGCAGTAGTGTGGCTCCTGCCTTTTATAGACAGCTTTTATACTGCTTTAGAGCCCTGCCCTCTTTTGTATCTGGCCACTCTAGTATAGCTCCTGCAGCTTTAACTGTTGTGATGAAGCGGGAATGTCACCAGGTGCTGCACACAAAGATACAGGAGCCCTGTCCTTCTTTTCATATGGTCACCCTAGTTTGGAAAATGGAGAGAGTAGAGAGACACTTCCTGCAACTTTGGAACAATTCTGTCTCCTGCTGGCTGGAAGGAGGAACCTACCCATTTCAAACTGATTCATGGTTGCCTAGGAAGACCCACAAGTATGAATCTGGCCTTCAGTTTGTTTTCTGATATTTACTGAAGTGTCAAATTTCAAAGACTGTTGCATTGCAAAGCAGCAGAAGGCATTTGTTATCTTGCTCACCCCATCTTGGCCCTTAGCCTGTGCTCTAGGCATGCTGAAGAGATGTTAAAATATTTATCAAAGTGTTGCAATTGGATGATGTTCAGGAAACCGTATCACCTACTTGTTGATCTTGGCACATCATTGAGAGGTATGAAGCTCGGGGCAAGCGGATGAATGAAATGAAACATGGCAGGTCTTCAACATTACACTGAAGGTGTAGAACCTTTACTTGTTGTAAAACCCAGTAGCCAATTATGGAATCCCAGTGATCTCAAATTCCAATGAAGTCAATTCACATCGTTGCATGTGTATTTGGAGGAAAGTTTCTTTCTTTCTTTCTTTTTGCTTGTACTTACTACAGCACCAGTAAATTATTCTTTTGGCTCTAGTGAAACCAATTTGCTGGATGAGTGTATCGCTTGTGTGAATTCTGTAAGAGTTTAGGTTATATTTGTGGTATCCTTCATCATTGACCTTATATTAGGAATGAGCAGATCCCCCTTGATTCCACTCTGAAAAGCTGCCAAATAAAAAGCATTATTGAAAACGTTGACACTCTTGTTGTGTTGGAGGCTTCTAGTCATAGGGGGAGGAATAGCACAGTCCAAGATCTCTGGATTAGCAAATGATGAATCTGTCGGTTTCACTTTCGCCTACATTTTTTTTTTTTAAAAAAAATCTCAAGTTCTCAAATCAAATCAAATAATTTTATTACGGTCATAGACCAGATTCTCAAGTTCTTTCCATCCTGGATATAAAGGGATTTGCAAATTTTGGTAAATGAGTGGAACAAAATGCTCACCCATCTGCACCAGCCAAATTCAATAGGTACAATTCCCAACATGGAGAGGACCTGCCATGTAGCTCTTAAAGATGAGGAGCTCTGGTGGAAATGTGGAAGGCAGTTGTTATTTTAAGGAGTTAGTGGTGTACAACAATTGCTCCTTAGGTGCCTAGACTTCTGGTTGGGCTTGTTGCTTAAAATTAAGCAGGGCTTCTCCTCCTTATTGGTTTCCAGAACCAGTTATCTGTTTGAGACTGAACTACTTGAGAGTCTAGTAGATAAGCCTCTGGTGAGATATCAAGGTTAGCCACTTGTTAGTAAAATAACTGGGGCAGAGGTGTCTATGCTGGCTTACTGCCACTTACTTTGCAGGAAGATGTAAGCGTTCTCAAAGTCATTGGAATATGGCCAAGATAGGGGTGGAATTAATATGAGTGTAATAGTATATATGAATTCCTGAGATATGCCCAGCATGGGATCTCAATACAGACTGATCCAGAAAGGGTCTGCTTATGAGGTCATTACTGGGGTCACATCTGTTGCCATTTGGAGGGGAATTTATGGCAATTGTAGGGACATATCTTAGGATCTTGCTTTGAAGTGTCTTGCTGCAATCAGATGAGATGCAAAGCCATATCTGCCCCCTCAACCCAGTTGGGTACTCCTGACACAAGCTTGGACCCCCCACGTGAGCGCTCACAAAGCCCTGACTAGCACCTGGCAGCTGCCTGTCTACATGCCAAATTGTGCAGTTCCTCTACTTGCATCAATGGGAGCTGCCATTGATGCAACCAGGGAATTGTGCAATTTCTGCAGCCTCCATAAATTGCACACTCCCCCCACATCAATGGTGGCCTTAAAAGCCCCATTGAGGCATGGATAAAGATGTGATGAAGGTGAGCAGGGGTGAGCAACTGCGGGGATGGAGCGAGCCCCCACTGAGGCAAACGCACGTGAGTTCACCCACCCCTAACCAAAGCTCTCTGCGCAACTCACAATTTTGTTTAACCAGAATTTTGTTGTCCTTGTGCTAATGTGCATTTGCGCTAATGCTCTAATCTATTCATCTATTCATTAATGTGAATTAGCGCAAATCACACACACAGAGACATGCATACACACAGTGAAAAATTGGTCTACAAGCCCACAGAATCTGCATGACTCTCCAAAAGCCTGTTCGCAGGTCAGATTCACAGAAATCCGTACTCATTTGAATCTGTTGTGGATTCTCTGACATCCCTACATGGAAGTCCCATAGAGCCTTGATGGCTAATAATAACCATTGTAATACCTCCTTCTCTATGAATTGGTCTAATTCTTTGTTAAAGCTACTGGCCAATTACAGAATCTTTTTTTTAAAAAAAGCTTATTCTTCTTCCATTTCTCCTGGAATAATCTCATAACGCATTCTGCCAGGCTGGGCTTGGGTTGCCAATAGTGCTTGAAATACTTGCAGCATAACTGTTGTCCTTTTATAGGTCGAGATGGAACTTGGCAATGGAGGGGCCCTCATATTTCTAATGGCAGGTCCTGAAGGAGCTGAGACAAAACTGAAACACAACCTGCCATCCAGAAGCGCTTTTCCCTGGCAAGCAACTCTCGCTGCCTGGATATGGCAACATTTATTTTTATGTAGCATAAGCCTTCACAGTGGATTATGCATTTGAGATGCCAAGCTGCATACTAGCTTCACGCACTTTGCTTGAAATCTGTTAGGGTGCAGGATGGGGCCTTCTCAGTGGTGGCACCTGTAATTACACAATGCCGTTCCAGAGAAGGTCATCTTATTAATGTCTCTCTGGGCCTATATTGTCATCAAGATGGATGTTTTTATTTAGGGAGACTCTGACTACCTGTTTACATTTTAATGCTGCTGCTAAAATTCACTCCATGTAATCCATCATAGGCTTAAATTTGTATCACTGTTGTTTTTAGTGTGACTCTGAGTCTGTTCTGTTTTATCTATTGTTTTGTTTCTTAGTGGCATTTTACCTTTTTTGGATTTGGTACTTGGAAATGCAAGAACGCAGTCAATAAACTTTATAGCTGCTACACAGTTTTCCACCACAGGCCAAAGGTAAATTGTGGATTATTGGCCAATTTCAACTGGCTCAGTGTCTGCAGCTTGCTGGGATTCTTACAAAGAATGCCACTAGATGGCTAGGAGAACTGTGGTTTGATTCTTCAAGGCATGTCTTATATGCTCTTGAGCACAGGAAGAGGTTCACTTGACAAAGATTATGTTTACCAAAGCACTAAAAGTGCTCTAAAAGTCTGAAGGAGTTGGGTAAATTTAGCCTGGAGAAGAGACATTTAGAGGCAATATGACAGCCATCTTCAGGTATCACAATATGAACCTGCCGATAATTTACAGCATTCATTGGAGGCTCTGTTATATGTCCCATCACCTACAGAAGTAGGGGTGGTGTGTACTTGAGACAGGGCCTTTTCTGTAGTAGCACCCTGATTGTAGAACTCCTCCCCAGAGAGGTTGGATTAGCTAATCGGGTGGCCCATGTGTCCTATTTTACAGAGGGCCCATCTGTTGCAAATCAGATTTAAAGATAAAGAAAGGTCTGGGGGCCATTCACTGTTAGCACCTGGACAACAGACTGAACAGGTGCAAAGGTCACCTGTTTACAGTTAAGAACATAACTGCCATGCTGGATTAGACCAAGGGTCCATCTAGTCCAGCACTCTGTTCACACCATGGCCAACCAGCTGTCGAGGGAAGACCCACAAGCAGGACACGAGTGCAACAGCACCATCCTGCCCATGTTCCCCAGCAACTGGTGCATATAGGCTTACTATCTTGGATACTGGAGGTAGCACATAACCATCAGGGCTATTTATTTATTTATTACATTTTTATACAGCCCAATAGCCGAAGCTCTCTGGGCGGTTCACAATGGCTAGTAGCCATTGATAACCTTTCCTAAGGTGAGATGTATTGTACTTCTATTTAAATTATAGTAATTATTTCTAAATGTGCACCTATATGCATAAATTAGCATACACAGCTTTAATGCAAATCTGCCCCTTCTTTGTCCTTTCTAAAATCATGCATTTCCTCTTTTTGGGCAAAATGAAAGTGGCCACCCTAATTACGCCTTAGGTGGGCAGTGCAGACCATCCTGTTCCGTTGGACTTTGAATGATGTTTAATGTTGTTTTACGTCACTCTTCACTGTCATTCTCTAAGGTTATTCTGAGCTCAATCACACCAGCGTTCTATCGCACTGTCGTCCTGCCTTGTTTATCATTTTGCCCCGCAACGCTCATATGGCGTGGTCCCTGTCCTGCAGTCCTCTCGCCTCTTCACCTCCCTTTTCTACATTCCCCATCACCCCAAGACAGCATGGCCAATGGTTAGAAATGATGGGAGTTGTTGACCAAAACATCTAGAGGGTATCAAATTGCAGGGAGGCTGTTCTATCATGTTCTCTGCTGGCTGCTTCACTTATTGTCATTGTGGTATCAGTTCTTTATTTCTTATTGCGGTGGATTTTAACTGTGAGTGGCTGCAAGAGAACTGCTGCCTTGGTATGCAAGAAAGACAAGGTTGACATGATTGTGACATAGAAGAAATAAAATAAAAAAAATAAAGTATTTAAAAGCAAGGATGGCTACTTTCTTGTTCCTTAGATAATCTGATTTTCAATGGGGAAAATACCTTCTGCAAAGATTTCATCTATTATATATTAGTCTCCTTCAAGATTAAAATAAACAAACATGAAGGTGAAAGGGAAAGTCCTTCAACTCATTGACAGAACTCATGCCTTCCATACAGAAGATTATAGGAGTTGTTGTCCAAAGCATCTGCAGAGCACGGAATTGCTCTAGCAGCTCCAGTTAAAAAGGTCTCTGGTAGCAAGACTCAGGGCCTTCCTAGACGAGGATTTTGCCCAGTGCGAGGCCCGGGCTCCCTGCTGTGCGTGCAGATGACGCACAGGGGATCCCGGGGTCAGGCCGGGCTAAACCCCCCTTGACCCGGGATAACTGGATCCACTTGTGGCCCAGTTTTTCTGCAGCCCCAGGCTCAGCTGGTTCTGCAGCTTTTCCCAGCTGCTCGCTTACTTGCGAGTAGCCGGGAGAAGCCGTGCACTGGGCACAGCGCTCCATAGGAGCGCTGTGCCCATTGGGCTGGGGGTGAGGGAATCGCGGGGGGGGGGGGAGTGATGGGGGCCAGGGGGAAAGAGCGGACCTGGCAGGAGAGATGGGGGGGGAAGAGCGAAGCCAGGGTGGGAAGATTGGGGTGGTGGTGGAGGGGGCATCGGACATGGCGAGTAGAGGTGGTGAGCGAGGGGGTCGAGCAAGCAGGCAAGCGGGAGGGGTAAGCAGGGGGCATCAGATATTGTAGGGGGGGAAATCGGGGGCAGGGGGGAGTGAGGAACCCCTTTTTTAAAAAAAGACCTACCTTTTCGTTGGTGCGCTCCTGCACACATGGCCCTTTTAACTTTTTGAAAAAAATGGAGGATACAATGGGGCTTTCCTTTCCCTGTCGCATCTGATGTCTGGATAGGCACGATGGCCCGTGCTAATTGTAGCACGGGCTCGCCACACCTGAAGGCCGGATTTAAAGGTAGGTCTAGCAAGGCCCTCAGAAGGACCTTAGTCTGAGAACTTCTACAGCTGCCACCTATAGAGATCCATGAGACAGTAGAGACCTAAATGGAGTGTTGATCTCTCAGGGCATGTCTAGATGAGGGGAGTGGAGGGGTATGATCCTGTGATTTTATGATCGCAAGATAGTCTCCCTCATCTACATACACCATGCGGCATCCGAAGAGGAAGAGGATGTCACGGCCGCCATTTTGGTGTTGTTGGTTTTTCAATTGGAGAAGAGCGCAGGAGTGATCCTGAACAAAATGTGAGTTTTAAAACAAACCCCCCTCCCTTTGCCCCCACCACACCCCCGATGGGCACGCAGCTCCTGAGGAGCTCTGTACCCTGTGGCCTTTCCCCAGCTCCTCACATTTACTCATGAGGAGCCGGGACAAACCCATGATGGCGGGCCACACATCCCACGGTCTCAGGATCATCCCGAGACCGTGAGAAAAACTGGGATGGAAGGGTAGGGCAATATCCCGGGGAAAGGGAGGAATCATCCCTCTCTGCTTCTGGGATGCCCTGTGCATGATGTGGGCACACAGGCATGATCCCCGGGTGATCTCAGGGATATCGCCCTGTCTAGATATGCCCTCAATCTAAGGCAGGTTCAAATGCTCAGAATTGGTCATTTTGGGTACTCTTATTGCAGTTTTACAACCCTGTTTAAATACAATGGTGTTTTGTACAGCCTTGTATTTAACAGCTCACCTGGTCATCACCACAGGCGGCCAGGAATTCCATGCAGCTGAGTTGGTAGTTTAGTGAAAGAGGGGCTGGATCTCTCCAGTCTTCCCCCACCAGTCCATTTGATATCCATTATGGCTGCAGAATACAGGAAACCCATCCTCCACCAGTCTGTTTGGTTGAAGCCCCCCCACCCCCACTCCCCACCCACAATCCACACCTAGGCTGCAAAGATGCTAGTACCATGAACTTCCATGCTGCCAACAGGCATGGGGGATAATAATATTAATAAAAATGCAGGGTACTGGCTTTTCTGTGTTTATTTACAGGGCTGCCTTAGCATTTATAATAGCTGCTTTGTAATGGTAGCACATCACAGTTTCCCAAGCCGTAAGCCTTGAAAATAAATCACACATATTAGGGATGGAAAAACTTTTCCCTCCTGAGCACTACTGGGATTCATGGAGTGCGTGCCTGCTGTGGGTGTGGGCGAACCCCAAAGTGGGTGAGGCCAAAACCACAGAAACCCCTCCTCTCACACCCACCCACACTTCCATACAGCCAAACACACACTCTCTCTCCCCCCACCCTTTCTACACCTAAGGATTATCCCAGGAAAATAGAGGGATCGTCCCTGCCTGCCCCCAGGATCCCCTGTGTGTCATTTGCATGCACAGGGATGATCCCGGGACAATGCAGGGGGAAAAGGCAGGTGTAGAAATGGCCTCTCTCTCTCTCTCTCTCTCTCTCTCTCTCTCTCTCTCTCTCTCTCTCTCTCTCAGATGGACGGACAATGTGCTGCTCAGAAATGCTATGATCTGCCCAAGGAGAAAGAGAGCACTTTCTGATCACAGCATTTCTGCGCATTCTGAAAGGAGCTTCATTCTCACTAGCCAGCATAGAAATTCAGCAAGCTCCCGCCACTGCTGCACTGTAATTTCCAACGGGTTGGGCAGTGCAACAGGGCTTCATGGCGAAAGATCCCTCTAATATCTCCCTGCCCTGCACACACACTGCTCAGCTAACCAGAGATCAGGGAAAAGGTGACCATGGAGAATGGCAGAGCCTGGATGAGCCCAATGGGCCAGAGGGGGCAGCCATGCAGTCCACATCTACAATATGACTGATATTCATCTATCCTCAAATAGATGATCCTTTAACAAATTAGCAGTAGCAGAGATGCAGTATTGGGCGGTTTGAATTATAATCAAGGCCCTGTTATTATGTCACCCGGGTGCAATGTGTTTGCTACTTGTCTGTGGTGCCATCCCAGAATACTCTGGAGCATCCATTTACAGGGCATCACATAGACAAGCCAATGTCATGGCTATTGCCATATCAATGGCTTGCCTATGTGCAGAGGACATGCAGAGGAGGAGGCTTTCGAAACCAAAGCATGGTAGGTCACTCATCTCAACGTGTGCAAGCACAGCTTGAATTTGTGTTGACACAACTTGGCAACCTGTCTTGCGATTGCCGATAAGGATGGGCAAACTTACCCAATGCCTACCTCGTGCCATGATTGTTGATCCTCTGCTGGCCACCCACCTCTGTTTCCCCCATGGTGCAAGCCGTTGTGAGGTCCCCGGCCACCCATCCCCATAGCAAGTCACCATTGCTCTGTAATGTTGTATAGATGGCCCTTTTAAGGCTGCCATTTACAGAACATTAAAACATTTAAGGCTGCCATTTACAGAACATTTATTCTTTTTGTTGTTCACTGCTCTGAAATCTTTGGATGTGAAGCAGTATATAAATATTGTAAGTAAGTAAGTAAGTAAGTAAGTAAGTAAGTAAGTAAGTAAATAAGTAAATAAAATACATTATATGCATTTTTAGGCAAATCCCTGTCTTCTTTTATCCTCTTTTTTGGTGACGTGTTTTGAGGAGGTACAATGTGGAAATGGCCGTCCTAAATGGCCACCTGATGCCCGTCCACAAATCAGATCGAGGAGGAACTTTCAGCCCTCTCTCCCCTGTGTAAATGTAGTAGCCACCATGGCAGGGAAAGCAGGCATTTCCCCTTCTTCTGAACAGTTGGGTAATTGTATCCATGTGCCTGCAGGGTTGCACAAGATAGTCGGAGCTCCCCTGCATTCACTGAAAGGCGCCAGCTGCCTCCACAATTGACTTTGCATAAACAAAGTGAAAACTACAGAAGAAAATATTATCTCTTCTGCTTTACCTCTAATGAGCTTAAGTGTTTAAGTGTTAATTAGTCTGAACAGCCTTGATTATGAAAACCACAAAGCTGATTTGGGGGGTTGCTTGGTTGGTTGGTTTTGCAAATGAGAAAAACATTCCCAGAAACAAATGGTAAACATACTCTATATAATGTATACAGCTGAAATCTAACAAGTTTTAGAGGAACTGTCATTATATATCTGAGTTTGTTATTTCAAGCTTTTAATTACAAGAGTTTAAAAGGATGGCGGCCTGTGGATTTGGATGTGTGACCTTCTAGTCACTAGGTATTAACAAACTCTGCTCTTTCGTAAATAAGGGCTAGAATGAGACCAAATAATGAGGATAAGATCAATTAGCGGAGCTCATTAATTTTGACGACTTAACCTTCCCACATAGAGTGCATGTTTCTTGAACAGCTGCCACCAGATAGCAGTTACTGCAATTGTTTTGTGACAGGTTTCTATTTTTGACATATCCTTATTTACGTGTGCCCAATCAAGTCTACCACATGCATTCTTGCAAACCCAGATTTGCTGTCTTGTAATATGCAGAGAAGGCCTTGACTGGATGGAGGGTTTCAACCTGTTCTGGATGGGGTTGCACTCACCTTGAAGGAGCAGGTTCATAGCTTGGGTCCTCCTGGAGCCATTTCTGTCACTTCAGGCTCAGGTGGCCTCAGTGGCATAGACTGTCTTCTATAAGTTTCAGCTGGTGGCCCAGCTACACCCCTATCTGGACAGAGATAAACTGGTTTCAGTAATCTATGCTCTGGGAATCTCCAAGTTAGATTACCACAAAGCACTCTACTTGGGGCTGCCCTTGAAAACTGTTCAGGAACTGCAGCTTCTGCAAAATGTGGCTGCCAGATTACTAACTGGGACCAGAAGGTCTGAACATATAAGACCAATTATGGCTTGCCTGCATTGCCTGCCTGTATATTTCTGAGCCTGATTCAAAGTGTTTATTTTAACCTGTAAAGCCTTATATGGCTTGGGACTGCTATACCTGACAGAACACTTCTCCTGCCTGGAACATATCCGGACACTCATATCAACATCTGCTCCCCCCCAACCCATCTCCAAGGGAGACTTGGAAGGTGGCAACAAGGTCAGGGCCTTCTTAGTGGTGGCCTGGCGACTATGGAATGAGCTCCCCACCAAGTCTTGCCTAGCATCAACTGTCATCTTTTCAGCACCAGGTAAAGACCACCTTCTACTCCTAGGCATTTAATGGCATCTATGGCATCTATTTTTGCTGTTCTAGAACAGATCTATTAGGAAAAACATTGTTAATTTAAATTGCTTTTAGTTGTTTACATTGTTTTAATTTTTCTATGTTAAAATTTTAAAACTATTTTTATTACATTTTTGTATTTTTATGAAGTGTTGTAAACCACCCAGAGAACTTTAGCCATAGGGCAAAATCAAAATGAATATCCTCCTCCTCCTCCTCCTCCTCCTCCTCCTCCTCCTCCTGCTCCCTATACCTTCATTCATCAATGTGTGTGTAAAGAAGGACTGAATTAATTGTGTTTATGGCTCTTATTCTCTCTCTGTCTCTCTCTCTGTCTCTCCCTTTCCATGTTATCTTCTGTAATCCAAAATGACCTGTAAAATGCTTGGAATGACCATGCAGATGGCATGTAATGCATTATATTCTTCGTGGCTTGCAACCATAATAAATGGTATTGTTATTCCACAGGCAGGGGGGTAATTAATAAATGTGTCCTGAGTGGCTCCTGGGGACTCTTGAACCTACAGAACCATTGGCAGGCAGTCTGCTCTTCCTGGACTTTAATGTATGAGAGCAATGTTCTGTAGAAAAGGTCACAACATTAGACAAATGTTCCGGAATAAATTCAGAGGGCTTAATGCAACAGTCTGTTAGAGTGGCTGACTCTGAAGTATATTTGGGAAGCCCTCAGCGTACGTTATTCCTGCCATGGACTACATCTCCATACACAATGGAAGGAAATGACAAGAGGGGGTAGAACCTTGAGATGGTAGAATGGACTATTTCACTTTGGGCTAACGACTGGCCACCATTAACACAGAGGGGGAGAAGGGCTATAGTTGGTGGGCGGCTGCTGAGCACTCACGAACCTCGCGAGCAGTTGGCACAGGCTTGCAGGGCCCAGCTCATGGAGGCGGGCCAAGGCAGGGGGCGGGATCATTTAGTTGCCCTTTTTGGCACTTTTCACAGCTCTATTATATCCTTTTTTAGGTTCGGTGACCAGAACCTTACACAGTATTCTAAGTGTGGTTACACCAGAGATTTGTTTAAAAGCAGTATGATGCTGGCAGTTTTATTCTCAATTTCTTTTCTAATAACGCCTAACATGGAATTTGCCTTCTTTACAGCAGCTCACACTGAGTTAACGTTTTCATCAAGCATTTTCATTGAGCAGTCCACCACAGCCCCAAGATCTCTTTCTTGGTTAGTCACCACTAGCTCAGATTTCATCAAGTTATACATGTTGTTGGGTACCCCACCCCACTCAATGTGTATCACTTTACACTTGCTTACATTAAACTACATCTACCATTTGTAAACCTCCCAGAGAGCTTTGGCTATTGGGCGGTATATAAATGTAACAACAACAACAACAACAACAATAATAATAATAATTTGGATGCCCACTCTCCCAGCTTGGAGAGATCTCTTTGGAGCTCCTCATAATCCATTTTGTTTTAACCATGGCCAGATATACTCCAAGCAGGATATAACACTTTGAAAACTGTTTGTACGCTGTATATGCAGTGTGTCCTGTGCCCTAACAGTTGTCAATACTGTTATAAACTGTTTTAAAGCAGTAGTGTAGATCCTGCCCACCTTAAATAATTGGGTGTCATTATCAAATGTGGTCACTTGACTGCTCACTCCTAATTCCAGAACATTTGTGAAGAAGTTGAAAAGCATTGGTGCCAATACAGATTCCTGTGGAACCCCACTATTGATGTCCCTCTATTCGGAGAATTTACCATTTATTCCTACTCTACTTTCTGTTCTTTAATGAGTTACTTATCCATAAGAGGACATTTCCTCTTATTCCATGACTGGTAAGTTTTCTCAGGAGACTTTGGTGAGGAACTTTATCAAAAAACCTTTGGGAAGTCCAAGTAAACAGTGCCCACTTGGAGAATGCCTCTGTGCTGGCTGTGAGGGGATGGGGTGGGGTGTGAAACCTGGACCCCTAGTTCTCTAACCTGGGATCCAGGAATCTGAAGTATCCTATGCCCCCCCTAAACTCTGTCAAGGGGACATAGCATTGCTCTCTAAAACAAGTCATTGAAAACTTAGCCACGAAACTGCTGTGTGACCTTGGGCAGGTCATTTTCTCGCAGCTGAAACTAACTCACCAAATGCTTGTCCAAATAAAATGGGATGTCCCCACATAACATCCTGAGTTCCGTGCGGGAAGGGCAAGATTCCAGTGTGATAAAAAAAAAGCATCCTTTTTCTTGGTTTTGTTTACTGCCAACACTCGCTGCCCACGTGAGCGGTGTTTTGAGTGGCTGAGGACACGTCTCTTGGTTCCAAATCTGAGGCTTGATAGATGAGTTTATGGAATGTCAGCTCGTATTATCTGCAACATGAGTAAACGACCCGACTGTCAAAAATCAAAGCATCCGCATGTCGGTGCGATACTCTGGGGACCCAAAGCCACTGACCTGCCTTTTAGTGATATAAACCTGTCTGCGGTGTTATAAAAATAAACTTCCACTAAGGACAGAAGAAAGTGTTTGGTGATCTGAAAGGTCAGATGTTGTAATCGCTCTAACGAAAATTGCATGGTGATAAAAAGTGTAATGTTCGCTTTCTTCAGTGCTTTCTGGGGTTTGCTGGTCATTATTTATTTATATGTTTCTTCCTTAATTCCAGACTTGAGTTTTATATAAAAAAAACCACCACTCCGGAAGGAGAAGAATGCTTGTTGTTGATTCTGATGATTGGAATGAGTTCTCTAACCAAATGATAGGTTTCTACTGAGAAGTAAGAGATAATTCTTACTCAGATGCAAGGCATGCATTCAATGGGTCTTACACCCAGGTAAGTGTGGTATAAGGTTGTAACCTCAACGATTGTGGAAGGAGGAAGAGGCCTGCTGTGGAGCAGTGTGAAAGTATGAGGCCTATAAAGGGAAGGTAATAAAGTCAGGCCTTACAGGCCGGGTGGTGGTGGGGATTCTGTTGGGAGGGAGTATCCCTGAGTGAAGTAGTTAAGAGCCAGTGTGGTTGGACTGGGATTCAGGATATCTAGGTTCTAGTCCCCACTTGGCCAGAGAAGCTCACTGGGTGACTTTGGGCCAATCACAGACATTCAATACAAATAGAATTTCATAGTGGGAAAGGTTGTGACCTGTGTGTCTTCCTGTTCAGTCTCCAGAGGCTAACTGCTGATTGGCCATTACAAGTCTCCTGATCTCCCATTATGTTTAAACTGGACTTGCACATGGGAGTCCTTCAAACAGAGGACTGTCCCCTGTAAAAGAGGTCACATCACTGGAGGCTGGTGGCTATGAGTCAGAACTCTGAAGGCACTGTCCAAGGTGATGATTCCAATTCTCCAAATAGGTTCAGCACCTTGGATAGCTGCTTTAGAATTCGGACTGGTTCTGACTGAGACCCAGAGTGGATCCATAGTCACACTGACATGGGAGCTACCAGCTTCCACTGGGACACGTGGTAACCCTAACACTGAATTAATTTGGATGTCCATCATGTGGTAATCCAGATCTTTTTGGCCCTGTCAGATTCCCATGGCTCAGCTCTATTGACTAAACACCTTTAATTGTAATTTGCTTATTTTAGTAGTAAACTGTTGTGTTAAACCTAAAGTGTCAGTTGTGCCAATCACCACACGTCTAGAATCATAGAATCATAGAATCATAGAATAGCAGAGTTGGAAGGGGCCTACAAGGCCATCAAGTCCAACCCCCTGCTCAATGCAGGAATCCACCCTAAAGCATCCCTGACAGATGGTTGGTCTACAGCCTAAACCCCATGTTACTGGGAAGGGAAATGTGAAAGAAGGAAATTGGCAAGAGATCCTTAAAAGAGTTGCTCAAGGGGTCCAGGACATAGAAGTAACCTTGGCAGGCAGCAACACATGGGCTGGGAGAAGTTCACACCAATGTTAGGGTCTCCGAGTAGGGATGTACAGCACATTTACATGGGATAGTATCTAGAGATGGTATTCTGTCAGCAAGAGGGAACCATTGGAGCAAATTTGGGGCACACATGGGGTGGTGGTGCAGGGAGAGGAGAGGATGCAGACATTCCATTGTGCAAGTAGAAGACCTATTGCACAAGTGGACTTCTCTTCATGCAAGGGCATGTCCAACCCATATAGACCAGAGTGAAGAATTTTGCTAGTCTTATTATCAGTGGTGCAGGTGAGCCAAGGCTCGGAGGGTCCACGTGTCAGGACCTTTTGAGTCACAGGGATGATGACACCATCTACCAATCCCTGCAATCCTCCCAGTAAATGGGTGAAAGGCTGGGGATTGATTTTCACAGCAACAGGACATTGTTGGGAGCTATTCCTGTTGTAACACAAAGCACTTTGGCATGGTATGGAAAATTAAGACCTATTCGCTTTATAGAAGACAATTTTGGTGTGAAGGGGTGTGTGGCTGCTAGGCGCTCTGTGGGCCTTGCAGGAGCTCAGGATGGGTCTGCGCTCACACGAGGAGCATCTGACTGGGTCTGGGGGCCAGACACGGGGAAGTCCACCAAACTGCCTGATCCAATCGGGTGTTCGAGACAACCCTATGTGCCACAGGAAGTGTCTGTCTGCAGTTCAACATTTACCACTATTAGCACAATTCTTCAGGTTTCCTTGAAACGTCCTGTGTTTTTTCATCTGAAGAAAAACTGCAGGATTCACTTCAAATGTTACCTCAGGTGAAAATTGGTGACAGCTCTGAGCTGCGTGGAATCCCCATGAGGAATGTTACTCATTTTATCAAGGTTTCTTCTCGTTTTCCTGAAAATGACTCATATTTGGGGTGGGGGGGTGGAGTGAGGAAATTCCCACCCACACAATTGAATTCACCTCATATTTTGCTTTAGGTGACATTTCAGCAGCAACTCTACCTCTCACTTGGAGAGTGAACAGCTCTCAGAGGTGTGTGGTCTGTTGAAACCTGATTCCACATTTGTGTTAGGAACTAAGGCTGCAACCCTGTGCATGTTTAGACAAAAAATAATAATCCTTCAATTCCCAGCACACCCCAGCAAGCTATGGCTGGCTAGGGCATGCTGGGAATTGTAGGGCTTTTCTCTGTCTAAACATGCATTGGTTTGTATCCTAAACAAGCTTATTAGCATGAGTTATATTATATTATATTGAGCTTCTGGTCATGAGCTTTAAAAGGAAGATAAGCAAGGAAGGGATCTTGAAGCTGAGTTGTACACTAAATTATAGCGAGGTCGGTGGCATCCATTTGTGCGGGTGGAGCTCAACGAGCTTTTGATGGCTTGGCCATCCCAGATTCTGGTGCGACACCTGCCACCTGGCAGGTTTTCTACCTTTGCATGGCAGTGGTGCTGGCAATGGCAGGGTGGGAGGGGAGCTATGGCACTCCCCTCCCAACTGTCACCTCCACACAATGCTCCTTCTGTACCTGCTGGAGAGGGAGGGTTGCGTAGCAGTGGCGGTAGAGGCCCTGTCGCCCCCATCACTATGCCTCCACCACACAACCATCCCATTATCCCTGCTGGTGTTGGCACTGCCAGGGAGAGAGGTAGGGTTGCATGCAGCCTCAGGGGTAGTGGCAGCTGGAACCTGGTTTCCTTTTCCCTAAAACCTAATATCCGCAAATTATGCCCATAATCTGCACAAACTACAGCTGTAAATTGTGCACATTCTAGGGTGGGGGAAAAAACCCCCAATGAAGTTCCTGGGTTTTGGGGAGTGGACCCCCATGAGAATCCGACAGGGCCAAAAAGGTCTGGATTACCACATGATGGACATCCCAAATTAATTCAGTGTTAGGGTTACCAGTTGTCCCAGTGGAGGCTGGTGGCTCCCATGTCAGTGTGACTATGGATCCACTCTGGGTCTCAGTTAGAACCAGACCAAATTGTAAAGCAGCTATCCAAGGTGCTGAACCTATTTGGAGAATTGTAATCATCACCTTGGACAGTGCCTTCAGAGTTCTCAACATTTTTTTTTTATTTTCTACACTAAAAGACAAAACTTAACAAACAAGACAATACTATTTATAAAAACACACATACACCACATACAAGGCCATATTACATTTAAGGCATTCTTCATGTCAGACATGTGGACTATCTGTTCTTACTAGTTAGTTCTCTAAATACAGTAACATTATATCATTCTTACATCTCTCTAGCCAGCACAGTATTGTGTACTGATCCCCCACATTATATATTGAATCCACAGACATATAGAACATTTTTCCAACTCTTGCAAATATTCTATCAGAGGTTTCCAGTCCAATACAAACAAAGTTGTTGATTTTTCTCTTACTAATGCCATAAATTTGGCCATCTCCACCGGCCCCAAAATCTTCAGCTGCCATTCCTCTGTGGATGGTACTTGTGTGTTTTTCGAGTTTTGCGCATAGAGGAATCTAGCAGCTGTTGTCATATTTAAAAACAGCGTTCCTCCTTAACAGCATTCCTCCTTCGGAGTTCTGACTCATAGCCACCAGCCTCCAGTGGTATGACCTCTTTTAGAGGGGACAGTCCTCTGTTTGAAGGACTCCCATGTGCAAGTCCAGTTTAAACATAATGGGAGAAATTTCCACTATGAAATTCTATTTGTATTGAAAGTATAATAATTAATTATTTCTAAATTTTCATGTAGACATCTAAATTAGCATTTGCAAAATTTATGCAAATCTGTATCCTCTTTTGTCCTTTTTGTTGTTGATGCATTTCCTCCTTCTTTGGCAATGCACATGATGTCACCCTAATAGCTGTGCCTGAATACTGCAGATACAGATGTTTCTTTCCTTCTCAGTTTTACCCAAAGGCAGATTTTATTTAATTATTTATTATTTATTTATTAATTACATTTCTATACCGCCCAATAGCCAGAGCTCTCTGGGTGGTTCACAAAAATTTTAAACATTCAAAGTATAAAACAACAGTATAAAACCATAATTTAAAATACAATATAAAGATCTACACCAAGCAGGATATGAAACCTTGAAAACAGTTTGAAAACTGTATCTGGAGTGTGTCCCGGGTCCCAACAGTTGTCACTACTGTTATACACCGTTTTAAAGTAGTAGTGTAGGTCCTGCCCCAAAGGCAGATCTATTTTTTGTTGCTGATTAATGCAATTGATGTCCTGCCTTTCCATCGAAAATGGAAAAATCAGTTCCATTTAACATGAGAAAACCTAGTCTCCAAGCTATAAACACAATGTAAATATTTGTAATGTAAACTGGGCATGTTTAGCCTGGAGAAGAGAAGATTGAGGGGAGACATGATAGCACTCTTCAAATACTTAAAAAGTTGTCACACAGAGGAGGGCCAGGATCTCTTCTCGATCCTCCCAGAGTGCAGGACACAGAATAATGGGCTCAAGTTAAAGGAAGCCAGATTCCAGCTGGACATCAGGAAAAACTTCCTGACTGTTAGAGCAGTACGACAATGGAATCAGTTACCTAGGGAGGTTGTGGGCTCTCCCACACTAGAGGCCTTCAAGAGGCAGCTGGACAACCATCTGTCAGGGATGCTTTAGGGTGGATTCCTGCATTGAGCAGGGGGTTGGACTCGATGGCCTTGTAGGCCCCTTCCAACTCTGCTATTCTATGATTCTATGATTCTATGATTTTGCCAATCTCTGACCACAATTTGTTGTATGTTCACTGAGCATGGAAAGGTTTGTTGGTTGTTTTTTAAAAAAGGGTGCTATATGTTAATCACTTTGTTTTATGCATGCATATGCATGACCCATGATGACAACACACACACATGGCAGCAACACACACATGGACACACACTCTGTGGTTCAGTGTTAGTGTCTTGCATTTCATATAGTAAAGCGCTTTATATGCGAAAGGAAGGGGAAATCACCAACGACTTAATGGCTTCATTCTTGGTCTAGAACATTTTGAAAATAGATGTTTTGGAGTAGCAATTTTGTATGTCCAGTAAAACTATTTTTTAGGTGTGTTGAAGATGTATGTTCCATATACCAGGGGCCTACTGATATGGATTTAGTAGCCTAATTATAGGTATGAAGGGTTTGGCATCTCTGCTGTTATCTCCCTCGAAAACACTGAGGTATAACTCAAGCACTGGCACACACATACACACACAGTTGTTCAGGGAAGGAAAAAGAATCATTGTTCATTGGTCACAAGAGCCAGAAAAGAAGTATTGCGAGAATAAAGTGTGAGAGGTATTACTGCAATCAATAAGTTTAGGGCAGATTTGAAGGAAAGGGGTCCAGGGATAAGAGAGCAGGCAGCATTTTATTACTGTACCTTGGAGACCTTCGGTTGCTTTAGCCTAAAATAGCATCATTTATTGAACCTTTGTCTTTTAGGAGAAATTTTCAGGAGACTTCATGACTGTGATTCTCCAGCAAATATTGGTGATATAATGTGCTAAGTGCATGAGGAATCGTAAACAAATTGCTTCAGAAGTGATTCATGCGATACATTAGGATGAGCACTGCTGGAGAATTTTGTTTGGTCCATAATTTTAAGTCAACCAACAAAATTCATTTTTCCTGGAACAATATACAGGCACCGTTAATATTTGGATTCTGCAGTTCTCCAGATTTTGTGATGCAGTTATTAGCTCAAACATTGCATACAAAAATGAATTAATTCTTGAAAGCTATATGCAAAATGCATACACAATGGGCCTGTTCAGATGATACACTAAGCCATGGTTAGGCCACTAACTCTTTTGCAGCAAATGGTTAGTGAGTGTGTTTAAACCATGGTTATGTAGCCACCACGGTTAGGAAGGTTTCACACGACATGCTAAGTCATAATGTTTAGCTCAAAATGCATAACCGCTGTGACTTAGCATGTTGTCTGAACAGGGTCAATGTGTATATTAGTGGAAGAGGTGTAGAAAATTAAGCATGAAAGGAAAAGATGTTTACAAAAATGCATACAAAATAGATGTATACAAAAATGCATAAAAACTGCATGCATTAGGGGAAGTTGGGTATGAAAATACAGGGAATTTTTTTCATGTAGTTAAGAAAAATTAAAAATGGAATATGTTTGAAACTGGCATGGGCCAGAAAAGGACAGTGGCATAATCCCTAATTAGGACCAATTTCATAACTATGTAAAAGATTACACATTTGTCCAGTTCCGTGTACTCTCATATCAGTTGCAGCCTTCTCAATTGTTCAAAGTTAACCCTGACTTTGCCATAAGCTGGCTAGAAAGCTATTGAGAAGCCCCCTCTGAGCATCATATTTTAGACATCTGGAGTAGCATATGCAAATAGTATGCAAATCAGCATCCTCTTTTGTCCATTTTGTTGTTGATGCGTTTCCTCCTTCTTTGGCAGTGTGCAAGGGGTC
Organism: Elgaria multicarinata webbii; assembly: GCF_023053635.1. Classification (NCBI taxonomy): domain Eukaryota; kingdom Metazoa; phylum Chordata; class Lepidosauria; order Squamata; family Anguidae; genus Elgaria; species Elgaria multicarinata. Next base: position 120,539,815 of record NC_086175.1, on the reverse strand, counting down.
ACTCTAAATCTTGCTAAATTCTTATCGAAAATAAATTGAAATGAAATCCTTACACATCTGCACTAGCCAGGAGCCTGTCAGAAAAACAGGAAGTGGCATTCCCCTAATTTACTAAGTGTAAATGTGTGTGTGTGCATGTGTACCCCTCAGTTTCATCTTCCTGAGTGTTCCAACTCTCTAATAAACTAATGAATACCCCTGTGCCAAGTATGGGAAACTCCAGCTTGTGGGAAGTTCCTATCCAACCTGCTAGCTTCTCCCCCAGGCCCTCCTCCCTTCCCCACTCCCCCCCCCACAAGCAAATCTCTTATCAGCACCTAATAAGGGACCAACCACAATTCTGACACCACATGGGCTGGATCACACCAATTGCTGTTTAATGTGCTTTACCGAAGCTTCATCCGAAGCGTCATCCAAGACATTCGTAATATCACGGCTGGATAGTTTCATAAGCACTCCTAAATGGGCATGTCCAACATAATGACCTGGGTAATCAAAATTTAATTTTGGAATTCATTATTTCATCGGTTCTGCTCGGAAGGGCCAAGGTATTCCATTCCAGATTTATTTATTTTTTGCATTTAGCATTTGCTGAGTGGGGTGAGGCACTTCAGTCCATTGTAGCTGATAATTTTTCTAGGCTCTCACATTTATCCTTCAGAGCAGACATGTCATGCAGTGCAGGCAGGTGGTTCCGATTTTGGTGGGACAGTGAATCCGTTCTGAGTTTCAGTCAAAACCATCCAGAAATCTAAAGGAGCTGTCCAACCACTTCCTCAAAATAGGTTAAATACCTGGGATGTCTCCTTTTGACTACTGGGTGGTTCTGACTCAAACCAGAATGGATTTACAGCCTCACTGAGTCATGTAGGATCTCGACCTGGAGATCCACAAAAGTGCCACGGGTGCCTGACTGGTTTCGTGGGGGGTGGACACAGGGGAGTATGCCAGATTCCTGGGCCCAGTGGCACACCCGCAACATTCCTAGCCAGGGGTGGGTAAGTATGGTAAATAAGCAATTTTTCCCCTCTGTAACGAATGTGCATGCATTTTGGGTACCAAACTTTGTTAGACAATGAAGTCTATGTGCTTGGACTGTAAAGCACATGTGTTTCTGCTAATGTCCCCAACTTAGAAGAAACTATTCTTCAATTGAGCTAGAACATAGTTCTCTGTTGTGTGCACTCCAAACCCCTGGTTAAGGGCCCCGTGTGGGCTGTACTTCCAGTACACATGCAAGTTGTGTGTTTGTGTGTGTGAACAAGGATGCATAGCAGGATTGCCCCATTTACAATCTGTGCCACTGTGCCAATGCTGTGGTCCAACCCAGGATGACACACTGACATTGCGGAATTGGTCAGTGTGATTGCAGCAGAAACATCCCTTGAAAACATTTTTTTTTAAAAAAACTGTCAGATTCTTTTAACACAACTCCCAACCTGCTTTGTGGTTTGCTTTTTTATAGGCATTACAATTTATTTCCTGCTGGAAAAGAAGTCTGTTTTCATGCCCTTCAAATGCCTTTGGCCATTGATAGGTGATTCGCCATTTATATGTTTTGATAGAAAGATCAATTCTATAATGTCCTTTGTGGGCTTTTGAAGAAGGGCAGATTTCTGGCTGTCCTATGTGGTTTTCCTTTGAATCTTAGAGGTATCCTATTATCCCCTTCATCTGGTGTGTGTGTGTGTGTGTGTGTGTATATATATATATGTGTGTGTGAAGGAGCGGGACAATAGTCTTAGCTGGGAAGATGCTCCCTGCTGGCACCAATTACTTTAACAGACACAGGGAACCCTTTCCCCCCTCTCTTCTCAGCTGAATTCCTTTGAGACTAACTTATTGGAGGCCGCACACCGTGGTACTGGAGTCCAGGTCAACAGTAGGCTTAGCCAGAGTGAAAAATGGGCAGGGCCACCCTTCCTCCTCTCTATGACATATTCTCTCTCTCTCTCTCTCTCTCTCTCTCTCTCTCTCTCTCTCTCTCTCTCTCTCTCTCTCTCTCTCCCTCCCTCTCTCTCTCTTTCTGACACCTCCTTTTTTCTTCCAACCTCCCTCCCTCCCTCCCTCCCTCTCTCTTTCTGACACCTCCTTTTTTCTTCCAACCTCCCTCCCTCCCTCTCCTTCCATCAGGTTGCCCAGGAAGGATAGATAATTTTTGCCCAAAGTCCAAACTGATCACTGGCAGAAGGCTTTGAAACTGAGCCAAGGGCTGAATACGGGCTACAGTTGCCATCCTTCCTACAAAAGGAATATGCTATATATATATAAAAAGCACTTAAGGAGCAATCCTGTATCTTCTCAGAGAGCATCTGAGGATTGTTCAGTTTCTGGGCTCTGAGGTTGGAACTGTGCTTCCTCTCACAATATGTCCATGCTTGGAATAAGAGCATGGAGATGAGAAAAGGGGGTGTTCATGGAGACGGGGAGAGGAGGAGACTGGGGCTGCAGACAGAGGACTTTTCCTAGGGCTGTGCCAGCCTCCTTCCCTCCCCCTTGGAAGCACCGCTGCTAGATGGGCAAAATCGTCCATCTAGCAGAAATGTAGGGTGGCTAAGGGTACGGGAACAAAGATCACCTCCACCTGCATTGGATACTCGGTAACCTCTGAGTTTGGCAGCTTCTGACTATCCTCATATGATTGTGATCTTTGCCATTTGTTGTTGGAGGCTCAAGTAGCCTCCACGGCTTGGAGTGCCTTTTACCATCTTCGGTTGGTTCACCAACTACAGCCTCTCCTGGACAGGGATAGCTTGACCACGGTGGTACAGGCATTGGTAACCTCAAGATTGGATTACTGCAATGTGCTCTATGTGGGGCTGCCCTTGAAGCTGCTCCAGAAGCTGGAGCTAGTGCAGAATACTGCAGCTCAGCTGTTGTCTGGAGCTGCCCCTTTCCAGCATGTAACTCCTCTGCTGAGGGAACTGCACTGGCTGCCTATTCAGTGCCAGGCCAGGTTTAAGGTTCTTGTACTTGTGTACAAAGCCTTAAACAACTTGGGACCAGGATACCTGAGAGAGCGCCTTCTCCCTTACCAACCTGCCCGGTCACTGAGGTCATCCGAGAGCCTGCTCCTGGTGGTTCCACCTAGATCCATCCTCCGATTGGAATCCACCAGGGGAAGAGCCTTCAGTGTGGTGGCGCCCCTCCTGTGGAATTCCCTGCCTCTGGAGGTCAGGCAGGCGCCAACCTTGTACTCCTTTTGGCGCCTCCTGAAAACATCTTTATTCCAAGAAGCCTTTCCTTAATATGCAGCTTTGAATCTCTGTTTTTGCTTCTTTTAAATTTTGTTTTAACTGTTTTATTCTGTTTTTATTTTCATTTTATCTTGTACACCGCTCTGGAATTTTTCAATGGGGAGCGGCATATAAATATTCTAAATAAATAAATATAAATAAACTCCAGGATAAGCATGTGGGGTACCATATCCACTCTCCAGTCCTTTAAAATCCTGCCTTCTGAATCAATTCCTCCAACCTTTAGTTCATAAAAATGTGGCCATTCAGGTCTTTTGTAGATCATTGGTGCAGCCAGACAATTATATCCAGGGAGGGAGGAGAGCTTTATTCAACTCGCATGTTGCTATGAACTTAACACATCTGCACTTCCTGTGAATTGGAACGCAATCACTCTGGAGTATTCACACTTCTATGGATTTTTGTGATGCAGTTCTTCTGAAGAAAGATGCAAACAACAGTACACAGCATTGGGGAAAGGTGAACACATAAATGTATATAATCGTAAAAGAAATGTACAAAAAAGCATTATAAAGGAAAAATGTTTGCAAAAAAAATGTGTGTATTAGGAAAAAAGTAGATACAAAAATGTGCGTAGTAAGAGAAATACAAACAAAATCCATACAAATTTCTGGCAGAGTATTTTTTTTAAAATTGCAAATTGATGCTGAAGCAGCATGAAAGAAATTGAAGGCTGGAAAGATGAGAAACAGAGAAACTGAAATTGATTCCACCCAAAATTGTTTCTCCCTAATAGTGGAGGATTTCTCTTATTCCTTTTCTGACTCCAGATTCGTCAAATCACTTCCTACCTGGATGGTCATTTCGTTAGTTGTCCATATCCCAGGTGAACATATATAGCAGTAAAAAACTCTTCACCCCACACCCAACGTCCAAGAAGTACTATTAAAAACACAATAAATGGCTTTCATTCTTTCGTCCGTATCCCACTCCTGTTTTCTCCACTCATATCGCATGAAGGACATCTCAAAAGCAATACTCAAAAAGCAATTCCCACCAACGCACACAGTTACCAAAGAAGAAAAGATTAGTCTTATCCCCGTTGCATGATGATAAGGGGAAAAAACTAGGCAAAAAAGCTGCACTTCAGTTCCTTTAGCAGCTGCCTGAAGTCCTTTAGATAGAGCTGTGGCTGAAATTTGGAGAACAATGTGTGTTACGGTTGCAATCCGGATTGGACTTTACACTGAACAGTACTGATGCAGCCCTGAGGTTGCTTCCTTTGTATTCCTTACCCGCATTCTTTCTCAGTTCTGCTGCAGGTAGGGTTCTCGGAGGAAGTTGCTACCTTCATAATTTGGAATGACCTCAGTTGAACAGTGCTCAGATCAGAATGGAGTTGTCCACGTGTCTACATATCTTTCTCCAGCACAGTTCAACTCTTTATATTGTTCTAAAGTGCTCCAAAGGCTAACTTTAAAACAAACAAAACTATTTTTAACCATTTCCAGCCACCTGGTGCACCTGAAAATGCCCTGGAAGCAGCAATATATTTTGATGTGCCATCCCTTCCTGGATAATTGTATGGGGGGGGGGGGGGAGAAATGGCTGCCCTCATGTACGGATGGAGGCAGCCATCTTTTCACTATACAATGTTCTTGTGAGCCTAACAGGGACTATAATATATATATATATATATATATATATATATATATATATATATGGCTCCCCCTATTGGTACATGGGAACAGCCATATTTTTCCACACATTTACCCAGAATGGAGCTGTGAATCCATTCTGGGTTTCAGTTAAGGTCAGCCAGCACTCTAAAGAAGCTATTGAAGGTGCTGAGCTCCACCCCCAAAATGGGTTTAGCAGCTTGGGTAGCTCCTTTAGAGTTCTGGCTGGTTCTGACTGAACCAGCCAGAATGGTTTCACAGCCCCACCAAATTTGGAGCCACCAGCCTCCACTCTGTGACCCACAGGTCATGGCTTGTGCACTCCTGGTTTAAAGTAAAGTTTGCTTTTCTGTGTTTTGACCTGGTAAACTTAAAGTCTAACTGTCAGGGCTGGCTTTATTGGTGGATAAGCTGTGCAGTCACCAGGGGGCACCGAGCAGAGGGGGGATGCCAAGCTGGGCTAAGGGGTGACACCCCCTGACCAGGGCACAATTTATCTTAGGGCCAGGCCTGCTCCCAATAGATGTTTCAGATAAATACAAACAGTAGTAGATATGTTCTACTTCAAGAGAGTAATTCATGTTCCCTTGAGCTCCTATTGTACCTGGCTGCTGTACATCTGGCAAAGCTGTTTCTGCTGAGGTCTGTTAGCAAAGAGAGCTGCATTCAACAGCATCTGGGAAATCAAGTTTGACATAATGCATAAGTTTATCCATTCCTCACTTCTGTTTGTATATCCACTACTCCTGCTTGCTTGAGGTTGGGTTTCCAAATGACCTGACAATGTCAGGTCAATCCAGAAAATTGAGAATGTGCCAGGAAGCATAAGAACAAAAGAACATAAGAAGAGCCATGCTGGATCAGACCACGGGTCCATCTAGTCCAGGACTCTGTTCACACAGTGGCCAACCAGCTGCCGACCAGGGACCAACAAAGCAGAATATGGTGCAACTGCACCCTCCCACCAGGGCCGGTGCCAGACTATTTTGCGCCCTAGGCAAGGTGAGCTACTTTCACCCCCCCCCCCCTCAAAAATCCCAACTTTGATTTTTAAGAACATATGTTTCCTGGAAAAAATAAGACGCACAAAACTTGAAACTACTAAATTTATTTTAAAGTGCAAGAAATACATCATGCCAATTAGAGCAAATAAATTGGAAAGGAACGTCTATGGGTCTAAAATGCATTATTTAATAGGAATATCACCTCCAAATCATCCCCCTCAACTCACACACACGTGCGCACACACACTCAGCATCACTCACTCAAAACAAAAACATGCATGGACACATGCATTCACTCAAAGACCCCATGCACCCCATTCACCCATACATTCTCTCTCTCTTCCGGGCATGTTCTGGAAGTCTGAACGTGGAGCCGCCCCACCCCTACCCCAGCGTCCCTGGCTTTGCTTTGGCTGGGCGTGCACGGGGCGCCATCTCACCCACTCAGGCCCAGCTGAATCCTCGGTCCGGGCCGGCCCACAGCCAACGCACGTGAGTGCTGTGCTGTGCCCGGCACCCCTCTTAGCTTAGCGCTCTAGGCGGCTGCCTGAGTGGCCTCTATGGTAGCACCGGCCCTGCCTCCCACCCATGCTCCCTAGAAACTGATGCACACAGGCTTACTGCCTCGAATACTGGAGATATCACACAGCCATCAGGGCTAATAGCCTTTGCTTGCAGGAATTTATCCAACCCCCTTTTAAAGCCATCCAAATTGGTTGGCATCACTACATCTTGTGGTAGTGAGTTCCATAATTTAAGTATGTGCTGTGTGAAGAAGTACTTCCTTTTAGTTGTCCTGGATCTCCCACCAATGAGTTTCATGGGATGACCCCAGGTTCTATTATTATGAGAGAGGGAGAAAAATGTCTCCCTATCCAAATTCTCCATACCATGCATCATTTTATACACCTCTATCATGTCTCTCCTTAGCCTCCTTTTTTCCAAGCTAAACAATCCCAGTTGTTGTAACCTTCCCTCATAGGGGAGATGCTCCACTGCTCCAGCCCCTTAATCATTTTAGTTGCCCTTTTCTGCACTCCCCCCCACTATTATTATTATTATTATTATTATTATTATTATTATTATTATTATTATTAATTTATTTATATAGCACCATCAATGTACATGGTGCTGTACGGAGTAAAACAGTAAATAGCAAGACTCTGCCGCATAGGCTTACAATCTACGATATCCTTTTTTAGGTGTGGTGTCCAGACTTTACACAGTATTCTAAGTGTGGTCGCACCATAGATTTGTTAAAGGCAGTATGATACCGGCAATTTTATTCTCAACACCTTTTCTTATAATGCCTAACATGGAGTTTGCCTTCCTTACTGTGGCCGCGCACTGGGTGGACATTTTCATCCAGCTGTCCACCACAATCCCAAGTTCTCTTTCTTGTTTGGTCACCGCCAGCTCAGATCCCACTAGGTTATATTTGAAGTTGGGGTGGTTTTTTTGCCCCAACGTGCATCACCTTACACTTGCTTACATTGAATCGCACCTGCCATTTGGATGCCCACTCTCCCAGCTTGGAGACATCCCTTTGGAGCTCTTTACAATCCCTTTGTGTTTTAACAACCTTAAATAATTTGGTGTTGTCGGCAAACTTGGCCACTTCACTGCTCACTCCTAATCCCAGATCATTTATGAACAAGTTGAAAAGAATTGGTCCCGATAACGATCCCCATGGGACCCCACTATTTACTTCCCCCCTTCGGGAGAATTGACCATTTATTCCTACTCTCTGCTTTCTGTTCTCTAACCAGTTACTCATCCATAAGAGGACCTCTCCTCTTATTCCATGACTGCTAAGTTTGTTCAGGAGTCTTTGGTGAGGGACTTTATTGAAAGCATGAGTTTATTGAAAGCATGGTAAGAATAACACTGAGGATTAATTCTTTGCATTAACTAGCAAGGTGGTATCTTCTCTCACTGAATTGTCACTCTAAGCTTTAAGAGCTGGTTTGCTCTGAAGGACACACAGAGACTGCCACTGGAGGAAAAACAGCCATACTTAATAAGACCATATCTAAAGCAGTGGCATTTTGTTTTTTATCCTTTCAACTTGACGCCAAACCTTACAATGCTTTTGGAAGGTGCTCAGTGGTGATCATGGGGATCATGCTGGAAAAATATATATCATATTTCCTGGTTCAGAAATACAAAGCTTGAAAGGGCCGTAAGGCTCACCTCTATATCAGGTGAGCATTGTGAACCCCCAAAAGTTCTTTTCTGTCTTGGATTAAATACCACTGACATTCTTCCTCTCCTTTTGCTTCTTGCTTTATTGAAGGGTTGGTAGCAGAAGTCCATGCCCTGGGCAACCACGCTGGAAATCAAGCCATAATTATTGAAATGTTGGAGCCTTTATGTCTGAGCGATAAAGTCACTGGCTCTAGAGCTCTCTTTCAGCTGATTTATATGTAGTCAGTGTTGAATGGGTACACAGAGTAGCACCTATAAAATTCATAATGTGGGCTACTGATTGATTTAGCCCAGCATTGATGATGATTCCCAGAAACACTTGGGATGAGGGTTTCCAGTATGCACTTATCATTAAATGCATCACAGAATATCACTGAACTAGTAATCTATTGCCTTTGCCTTTCAGTGACATTCAGCCATAGGGCCATAGGCTGGGAATGAGGGTCATGAGAAGTATAACAATAAACTTGGTTCTTCAGATATGTTGTTATGTATTAGGGCTAGGGTGAACTTTAGGCTCAGTCCAAATGTTGTATGTTTAGGGGAGAGGTCAAGGCAAAAGAGGAGATAAAACTACCTCTTCCCCTCATGACATTTTGGGGGTGTGTGGTGAATTTCAAGAGCAAACACACAAAACTCAATAATACTGTCTGACTTTTCTCCATGTCATTCCGGGAATTGTGGGTATTTCAATATGGTGGCTGCCAGCAAAGAGGAGCCATGAGGAATACTGATGAGTTATGTGCTCAGCCCTCATATCCAAAATAATCCTCCATTTTCTACAGTCTTTATATAGTTCATGATCCAAAACTCCACGGAGGGGAGGCTGCAGAGGGAAGCAAAACAAAATGGAGGACAGACATAGGATGACTATATGAAAAGGAGGACGGGGCTCCTGTATCTTTAACAGTTGTCTAGAAAACGGAATTTCAGCAGATGTCATTTGTCTGCATGCAGCACCTGGTGAAATTCCCCTTTCATCACAACAGTTAAAGCTGCACTGAAAACTGTTGGGGCACAATCCACATTCCATACAGCGCTTTCATAGTGGTATTTCCTGCTTTTTATTCCACATTATACAAAATACTGCAACAAATGTCATTGTGTGTCCTACAAGGTATAAATGTGTAAGAGGGACATAGAGTTACTATGATAGGGTTATAAATGAATTGTCACAAGGTGAATATTTGGCCCAAGTCCTTGTTTTACAGTTTCCCACATCCACCATTTCAGGGAACAGGGATCGTGGCGGGCTTGAGGCATCATATGCTAGTTTGAGGATTCAGACAAGCTGGAGCATGTTCAGAGGACAGCATTGAGGATGATCAGGGGTCTGGAAACAAACCCCTATGAGGAGAGACTGAAAGAACTGGGGCATGTTTAGCCTTGAGAAGAGAAGACTGAGGGGAGACCTGATAGCACTCTTCAAGTACTTGAAAGGTTGTCACATAGAAAGCCAGGATCTCTTCTTGATCATCCCAGAGTGCAGGACACGGAATAATGGGCTGAAGTTACAGGAAAACCAGATTTCAGCTGGACATTAAGAAAAACTTCCTGACTGTTAGAGCAGTACAACAATGGAACCAGTTACCTAGGGAGGTTGTGGGCTCTCCCACACTAGAAGCATTTAAGATGCAGCTGGACAGCCATCTGTCAGGTATGCTTTAATGTGGATTTCTACATTGAGCAGGAGGTTGGACTCAGTGGCCTTATAGGTCTCTTCCAACTTTAGTATTCTATGTTGCTATGATTCTTTGATTGAGGTCAGCATTTTTCTCCCGTACCCATCTCATTACTGTATGAACCCAAGTCCCATGGTTTCCACCACATGCGGTGTTGCTGGTAGGGATGTCTCTCCATACTGTGTAGTTAGGCCCAAAGATAGTTTGCAGTAGAAATGGCATCCAATTTCTCATCCCACCATAAAGAGACGTACTGTGTTTGAAATATAAATGAAACCACTTCTAAAAAGTGGCATTAATTATCCGTTTCGAGCTGCTCACTGTTACTGCTCGGCAGTAACGAGCCAACGTTATAAATGACTGTTTAGTTTAGCATACATTTATGAGCAATGTGACAACTATAACTTTTCATTTAGAGCCATAAATTTATATGACTTTTCCCCCCTGGAAGATGACACACACATGAAGAGCAGTTTGCAGGAGAAGTCTCAGAATTCAACTGCTTGTGTTACAATGACTTAAGGAGAGGGAAAAGCAGAAACTTTTTATAAAAGGTAATAATTTACAGTGGAACTGAGAACCAATTCATCAATGATAGGCAGGATTATGTAGACCAGTGTTAGGGGTAGCATTATGGAGATCAGGGGTACAAAACCTCTGGCCCAGGAGTCAATTCTGTTCTGCCAATTGTGTCTCCAGGATTTTCCCAGATGGCCACACCCCCTTCCTTTGGGTCTCCCCCCTTTTCCCCAACCACAGGTTGGTGGTTTCCAGCTTTTGTGCAGTTTTCCCCCATTGTAAAAGGCCTCTCTTAAGGCTCCCTTATTGGCACTCAGAGCTTTTGACCTCACCATTTTTTTCTGTCCTTGCCCACCACTACAATTCAGTATGGATGTCACGGGTGCCTAACTGGGTCCGGGAGTCCAGTGGACACCCCTCAGACACATCTCATGGTGCTGTGGTGTGTTCGCTGGCCCACTTTTCGAGCGCCCTACGACTCAGTGACCACCCTCATCTGGGACTTCCATTATGCACAACACTGACGGCTCTGGAAATTGCATATTTCCAAAGTTGCATAAATACGTTAAGATGGTCACTCACGATCTATTTTGGCTGCTTTCATGGAACCTTCCAAGACAACCTCAGAGGAATCCAGAAGAAAGGAAAGAGATAAGAAGCATTTGCAAGGACAAAGTGAGATTGTGGGTGAACTTGTGGGGTGTGGGGGGAGTGCATTAATTCAGCAATGTGAAACTGAGGTGTATAAGGGTGTCCCCAAGAAGTTTATAACAGTAGTGACAACTGTTGCAGCCCAGGACACACTCCATATACAGTTTTCAAACTGTTTTCAATGTGTCATATCTTGCTTGGTGTAGATGTGGCCCATGTGAAATCCTGGAGATCTAGGACTTCCTACTCAGACTTTAGATCTGGGTAGTGGGGCTGAGCTTAAATCATCTGAACTTTCCACTGCATTTGCAGGCAATGAGATGGGAAGTCACTTCATTGATTTGGAGGGGGGAGGGGGAGGAGAGATCAGGCAATATGAGAGTGAACTTGCCAGCAAGTAGTGCTCTTCCAAGAAGCTTTTGCCCAGAACTCATCTAGGAAGGTTGCTACTTGATGATGTAGTGCCATTCCCTGGGAAAGTCTTCACCAACTTGTTGCACTCCAAATGCATTGGACTATAAGTCTCGGAATTCCTGCCCATTGGCCATGCTTGATGGAGCTGATGGTTGAAGTCCAAAACATCTGGAAGGCATGTGAAATTGGTGGCAGCAACATTTAAAAGGACAAAGACAGGTGAACTATTATAGAATCATAGAATCATAGAATAGCAGAGTTGGAAGGGGCCTACAAGGCCATCGAGTCCAACCCCCTGCTCAATGCAGGAATCCACCCCAAAGCATCCCTGACAGATGCTTGTCCAGCTGCCTCTTGAATTCCTCTAGTGTGGGAGAGCCCACAACCTCCCTAGGTAACTGGTTCCATTGTCATACTGCTCTAACAGTCAGGAAGTTTTTCCTGATGCCCAGCCGGAATCTGGCTTCCTGTAACTTGAGCCCGTTATTCCGTGTCCTGCACTCTGGGAGGATCGAGAAGAGCTCCTGGCCCTCCTCTGTGTGACAACCTTTTAAGTATTTGAAGAGTGCTATCATGTCTCCCCTAAGTCTTCTCTTCTCCAGGCTAAATATGCCCAGTTCTTTCAGTCTCTCTTCTGCTTATCTTCTGCTCTACTTATCTTCTTATCTTCTGCTCTACTTATCTCTTATCTCTACTTATCTCTACTTATCTCTACTTATCTCTTATGTTCTGCTCTACTTATCTCTCTTCTCATTTCAAGACAAAAAGTAACCTCATCATACTTTCAGGTCAGCCTAAGGTCTAGTAGGTTCTTTCAGAGCCAGAACGGCAGATAATAAGAATCAAAGATGAGTCCATCTAGTCAAGCGTTTATTCACACAGTGGCCTACCAGCTGCCTGTGGAAAGGCCACAGGTAGGACACAATTGCAAAAGCTCCTTCTCACTCAAGTTCTCCAACAACTGGTAGATAGAAGCATCCTGCTTCTGATACTGGAGGTAGCATATAGCCATCATGGCTGGAAGCCATTGATAGAATTGGCCTAATCACCTTTAAAAGCCATCCAAATTAGTGGCTGTATCACTACATCTTGTGGTTATCCTCACTGGAGGTCATTATCCGAGGAACCACCATAAGGGAAGTCCTCAGGGGTAGGGAGGTTGCAACATATCATCAGAAACAACTTATGAGCTTGTAACTGGAGGAGCATGATGTAGAAGCTGTGAGAGTGCAGTGCAAATTCATGTGCTCCATGCACATGTACTCCATTGCATTCTCCTGCAAATTCCCTCTCAGCATGGGTTGGGACTTCCACTAGAGGTTATGTATTTGCCCACCGCAGTAGTGTCCCCAAGGGAATCCTATACAGCAGCCTGCCCCAACCCTTTAGATGTTTTGGGTTAGAACTTGCAGAACATCTGGATATTGACTGTGCTGGCTGGAATTGATGGGAACTAAAGTCCAAAACATCTGGAACACCCCAGATTGGAGGCGGATACTACATATAGGGATGGACGGACTCAACCGTGTCAGACATGTTGGCCCTGCCACTCCCACTCATGATGCTGTGCAAGATTCTTTGAGGTGAGCATCTGATGGCATCATGAGCCTGTCCACCCTCATCAGTGGGAAATATGCAATTTCCAGAGCCTCCATTTTTGTATGCAATGAAGGCTCCAGAATTTTTTTATTTTTCCCCCATTGCGTAAACGGTGACCATAAAGGCCCCATTTATGCAAGATGAAAGGTGTGAACTCTCCGTTCATGCCTTTAATCTTGCAGAAATGGGGCTTTTACAGCCACCATTTACGCAATGGGGAGATATGTAATTTCTGGAGCTGTCATTCTTTATAGCAATGGAGGCTCCAGATGAGGGTGGACAGCTGCCAGGCGCTCATCAAATGCATGTGCATGCAAAGTATCCAGCAAGCTAGGTCCAGGGGTGCGAACATGGTGGGTGGACATGGTGGGTGGAGTCCGTCAGTCTCCTGGACCAAGTTGGACACCCATGACATCCCTAGCTATATATTAATACCAAGCTCATTCTCTGAATGTGGATCCTTACATAACCAAAACACCTCTATGCATGGACGACAAGGAGGAATCAGTGGACTTGGGGAAAGCCCAAAGTTCACAGGTGTACAGAAAAATCTTTTGGGGGGTGGGAATACTCACTGCATAGTTCACATTGGGCTGTTTTGAGGTCAATGAGGAATGGGTATGCTCAGTGGACACAGGATATGGATTGTGGATTGTGGGGAGAAATGGAAAACTGGAAGGGGTGAAATGGAGTGTTTCTGAAAAGGGCATGGCTGGCCGGAATCAGCCAGTGGGCAGGCTGGAATCCTGAACATAAGCACTACTACACTCTGCAACATTTTGTTGCAAATCCTAGTTCTGTATATGAAAGCTGACTATATTTGTCTCCAGGGTGCAGAAAGTGAGGACCAAAATTACTTCAAGTAAACTGGGAAGCAATTTTCTTGAGTGTTTCCCTCCCCATTTCTGATTGTCATAATTCATATCCAACATTGGCCCTTGCTAGCCTAATTTATAGTTCTGCAGCCATCCCCCACCCGTTGCAGAACCTACCAGCTTTCCCAAAGAAATTCTGAAAATGAAAGATTTAAACCATTAAATTACATTTTTTTCCTTACACTTTCCAGGGTCAGAAAAGGTCAGAGCAACAATATTTCAAGCGGCAAAGAGTCTTTACAACCTTGTGGCACATTTATGAGAGTGAATGTCTAGTTTATGTTGAGGGAATTCTGGCAGAATTGGATGTAACTCAGGAAAGTACAGATGTGTATGTACTACAATAAAGTGAGAAATCTCTGGAGCTTAGCAACAAGGAACAAGAAGACCAAAAGCTAAGTGAAATCACTGGGAGTTTTCTATTGGTGCCCCCCCCTTTAACATCAGTGCAGGGAGCACCACTGGGGAAGGGCACTGCTGTCAATCATATGTCATGATTCCTCAGAAGCCCCCATATTTACAACTGTTGAATAGGCTAGGATTCAAACCATAAACCTCAGGGTCTGAGGATGGGGCCTCACCTCTTGAGCTACCCTGGATCCCTCAGAGCCTCCTTTAAGCTTAGAAGAAAAGAGGGTGTGAAACATCAGTCCCTGTGATTGTCAGGCAGTACAAACAGGGCTGGTCCTACCATTAAGCAGGTTGAAGCAGTCACCTCAGGTGGCAGATGCTGGGGTGGGTGGGGTGGCAGCAAGATGTTGGAGGGAGACACCTGTATGCCTCACAGCCTGCCCTCTATTCCCTCAGCTAGCCTGCTACTTCCAGGTTCAGTGGAGGATATTGTTCCATCACCAGTTTAATCAGTTTTTATACAGGAAATGGGAGAGAGTGCCATCTTGTTCTTCACCTCAGACAGCAAAATGTTTTGAGCAAAATGTCTGGAATACAACCCTTTAGGTTTCGTCAGGAGGTTTGCTATTTATGTATACTGTGATTCGGCATTCTGATTTTACCTGGTCATTGGAACAAAGCCTTCTGCTGCTGACCTTCGAGTTCCAGTTCTTTGGGGCCAAACTACACTTCATGGTATTCATGCTTTTCATGCTTAAGTTAAAATTAAGTGTTAAAATACTGAGTGAATAAAAAGGTCTTCAGCTGGCGACGAAAGCAATACAGTGTAGGCGCCAGGCAGACCTCTCTGGGGAGCTTGTTCCACAACCGGGGTGCCACAGCGGAGAAAGCCCTCCTCCTAGTAGCCACCTGCCTCACTTCCTTTGGCAGGGGCTCACGGACAAGGGCCCCTGTAGATGATCTTAATCTCAGGGCAGGTACATATGGGAGGAGGCGTTCCTTCAGATAACCTGGCCCCAAACCATTTAGGACTTTGAATGTCAATACCAGGGATACACATGCACGCCAAGGTACAAGCCGACGGCGACGGTGGCAGAGCCCATTAAGGGACCAAGGGGGAGGGGGGCCTTACCTGCGTCTGTCCGCGGTCCGTCGGCTTCTTCAATTGAGCCCGCGGTTCAACCAGGAAGTCTGGGCTGCAAGTCCGGGCTCAATTGAAGAAGCCGATGGACCGCGGATGGAGGCAGGTAAGGGAGAGGAGGGCGGGGGGGTTACCGGGCCCTGCCGCCGTCGCCGCATGGGCGACAGCGACAGCAGCAGGGCCCGGTAAACCCCACTTACCTTTCCGGCGGAGCTCCAGATCATGGCGAAGGATCCGCCTTCACCTTAATCCTCTTCGCCACGCTCCGCCGGCCCCCCAATCCTCTTTGCCTCCGCCTTAAGGTCATGCGAAGCCCCCCGCTCCGCTTCTAATTCGCCGGTCCGATTAGAAGCGGAGCACATCCCTATTGGTAATTAAGAAAAGACTGGTAACCTCTTATATCAAGGCAACAGTTCAAAAGATTGGGCTGAAACATGGAGTCTAGCAGAGCCATCCAGTTGTTGTTTAGATCACAACATTTGATTATTTTCATCAGGGATAGAGTAGACCTTCACCCTCCCCTTTTATATCATAGAATCATAGAATAGCAGAGTTGGATGGGGCCTACAAGGCCATGGAGTCCAACCCCCTGCTCAATGCAGGAATCCACCCTAAAGCATCCCCGACAGATGGTTGTCCAGCTGCCTCTTGAAGGCCGCTAGTGTGGGAGAGCCCACAACCTCCCTAGGTTCACACATTCTGCTGCTCCACACATTCTCCCCCAGTTTTTTCTTCTAATTTTTATGAACAACTTTATGCAGCATTATTCCACTTCTTATGTCATTTGTGAGTTTAAATGAGTTCCAAATCAAGAAGATAGATTTCAAGGAAGAAAACAAAAAGGTGCTACTGTAAACACATTGGGAAGATCAAAGAGGCAAAGACATAATGAGAGGACTATGTAAATACAAATGTAAAAGAATTGTAAATTACTTTATTATTTATTTATCAAAGATCCAGCAAGAAGAGCTGGGTGAAAGCGGGAATGATCTGACAATTGCTATCAGGAGCCTCGGGAACAAAAGAAAGTGTGGGAGAAGGCATAAGCTGCTTTTGAGGAAAGTATTCAAGAAAGTACAGATAAGGAGAGAAGGAACGGCAGTCAATAATAAAACCTGCCAAGAGCTCGTATTAACCCAACATTGCTAGAGGTTCAGAGATCCATCAATGTCAATAAAGCAGGGTGTGTTACTGTTTCAGCAAGAACTCGGGACAACACAAGTTTTCCATGGCTAGATGAGGGTGGTGGTGGAGGGTGACGATGTCGTGATTTTATGATCGTGAGATTGTCACCCTTATCTACACGTAGTGCGTGACATCGTGGCCGCCATTTTGAATTTAGTTTCCTTAAAGGAGAAGGAGCACATGAGCACTCCACCAAAATTGTAAGCTTTTTTTTAAAAAAAACCCTGTGTGTTCCCCCCCCCACCCTCATTGGGCACAGAGCTCCTGAGGAGCTCCGTGCCCCAATCCAGGTTCCCAGCTCCTTGTGTTACTCACAAGGAGGCAGAGAAAAAACACGATGGTGGGCCACACGTTGCGCAGTCTTGGGATCATCCCGAGACCATGGAATAATAGAAATTAATGGGTAGGGCAATATCCTGGGGAAAGGGAGGGATCATCCCTCCCTGCTCCCGGGATGCCCTGTGTGTCATGTGGGCACACAGGGATGATCCCTGGGATATCGCCCCATCTAGCTATGGCCCCTGACTGAAAAATTGCCACACAGGGTTTGAATGTGCTAGCAAATATGCCTCCACCGATTGGAATTTTGTTAAATAGTGGGTGAAATCACCCTCTATCCATGTGAAGAAGTGAGGGAAGAGTGCCCTGATGGTTGTCCACATCTATTAGCTTAGGTTTCATTTCATTTTGTTTCACTTCATTTAGATTGGATTGGACCAACTTTCCACAACCTGGTGCCCTCCAGATTTCTTGGACTTCATGAGAGCATAAGAAGAGCCCTGATGCTGGATCAGACCAAGGGTCCATCTAGTCCAGCATTCTGTTCACACAGTAGTCAACCAGCGGGTGGCCAGGAATCTACAAGTAGGTCATGAATGCAATAGCACCCTCCCACCCATGTTCCCCAGTAACTCTTGTCCATAAGCTTACTGCTTCTGCTACTGGAGGGAGTACATAGCCATCAGGTCTAGTAGCCATTGATAGCCTTCTCCTCCAGGAATGTATTCACACACCCCTTTAAAGCCATCCAAATTGGCAGCCATCACTATGTGGTCTCGAATTCCATAGTTTAACTATATGCTGTGTGAAGAAGTTCTTCCTTTTATCTGTCCTAAATCTTTCATTAATCACCTTCATGGGATGACTTCAACTCACATCAGCAACATATCCTTTAATATAGATGCCACCTTTCCATGAAGATTGTCTTCACCATATGCAAGGTAAACAAACAATAAGAGAAGTACATACGAATGATCAATAAACATTTCAATCATAAGAACGACGAACCGTTTCATTCAAAATAGCAACATTTCAATACTATTTTAATAGCAATTCACTAAAAATATATCAGACTGAACTCTGTAAAGATATTAAAATTCCAATAGGAGTTATTAAAAACCGAACAATCAGATTAATATTGCACATCATGACCCCTCCTCGCCCCAGGGACATTCTCAAAGTATTAATGAATTAAACCTTCTTTTCCAGGGCTAAATGAGATTGAACCTTCCCCATCTGCCTTAGCGCAGCTTGGTACCTTCCCTTCGGCTCATCTACACCAAGCAGGATATAGCACTATGAAAATGGTATGAAAGCGGTATATAAAAGGCATGAGCTACACTACTGCCTTATAGAGGTATTGAAGTGCACTGACAACTTTTGGGGCCCATTGACACCTCTACACCAAGTAGGACATTCCACTATGAAAGTGGTATGAAAGCAGTATCAATGTGTCAATGGTCCCCAACAGTTGTCAGTGCACTTCAATGCTGCCATAAAGCAGTAGTGTGGCTCCTGCCTTTTATACACCGGTTTCATACCGCTTTCATAGTGGAATATCCTGCTTGGTGTAGATGAGCCCCCTTGTCAGTCCTTGTAGAAGCCTTTTCCTTGGGTGGAACAAGGCAAGCGGAGTCCCCAGTTCCTTGATAGCAGCCATGCATGACTCTCTCCCTGCCTTCAGTTGCTTGATTGACTTGGAACATTCTTTTCAAATGCTTAAGAAAAAGCATTTTTTTTAAAAAAAAAAATGTTTAAAATGTTGGGCCTGATTTCCCCCACTGCCTGAAAACTCATCTCCCTGTCCCAAAGGCAGAAACACTCACCATGGGAATGAGATTGAGGTAGGAGGAGGAGGAAGGCTCCGTTGGTGATAGTGCGGCCACTTGCACATCACCAAATAGAGGAAATGAATCACTCCCTCCAAAACAGAGGACATAGATCTGCATAAAAGTTGCACATTGTAATTTACTTGTATAAATGCCAATTTAGACATAATTATTGTAGTTGAAATAGCAACACGATATCATAGTGGGGAAGACTGATCAGGGCCTTTGCTTTCCCTCCTTACAGTTCTTAAAGTGATCTTAGTTAGGGATGTTGTGGGAGTCCAACTGACTCCCCCACATCTGCTCCTCCCAGACCCAGCTCTCTGGGGCCATGGCATGTTTGTGGGCTAGTCTTCTGGAGTATCCATTGAGATGCCCAACAGAAGCTCCAGAAATTATGTATTTCCTACCTTGTGTAAATGGTGGCCGTAAAGGTAGGAAAAATGCAAGGTAGGAAACACTTAATTTCCAGAGCCTCCATTGTGCACAACAATGGAGGCTCCAGCCAGAATCTGGCTTCCTGTAACTTGAGCGCATTATTCCATGCAGGACACGGAATAATGGGCTCAACTTACAGGAAGCCAGATTCCAGCTGGACATCAGGAAAAACTTCCTGACTGTTAGAGCAGTACGACAATGGAACCAGTTACCTAGGGAGGTTGTGGGCTCTCCCACACTAGAGGCCTTAAAGAGGCAGCTGGACAACCATCTGTCAGGGATGCTTTAGGGTGGATTCCTGCACTGAGCGGGGGGGTTAGACTCGATGGCCTTATAGGCCCCTTCCAACTCTACTATTCTATGATTCTGTGGGGGCGGATGGGCTTACAACTTCATCCAGTGCTCACTGAGCTGCAAAGAACCTTGCATGGCACCAGCATCTTGGTGAGAATCTGATGGAGCAGGACACAGGTGAGTTCACCCCTCCCTAAACCTGGACAGGGCAGCTCTTAGAGGACACCTTCAAATAGAGGGCAGTCCTCTGGCAATCCTTCAAATAGAAGACTGTTCTCTGTAAAAGACTGATGATGGGAGAGGTCCACCAGGTGTCTCCACCCCAGAAGGAAGTGGGTGATATATCCAGCATCTTTTGCCACCCCTGATCATGGGGGTGGAACTACAACCATTCATCATTTACAGCCAATGAGAAACTATTCACTGTTCATTTTCTGCCAGGGAACCATGGGCATTGAAGTAACTAAAACCACTGGAACTGTCATGTCACTGGGTCTTTCACTCCCTTCTAACCCTGTACCTCGCTCAACTTTGACAAAGGCTTCCAATACTTGACACCTCATCTTCCTTCCCCAGGATGAGTTCTTCACCCCTTGGAGAGGGGAAAAGGGCATCAGGCAGTGGAGAGAATTGGCTGTTTACAGAAATCAGGCAGACAACTCGTCATCTGTTCTTAGCCAAGCGTTAGACGTTTACAAATGAATACAATAAGAGAATGGAATATTGTCCTCTTCTTATTTCTGTCTTGTTGCCTCCTTCCTGCATTAGTTAGATGTTCAACATAGCAATTAGCAGGCTGTTGATGCTAAATATATGTTAATTAGTTGTAGCTGTAATTAATGCACAGTGACCCATGGGTTACCTTGAAATCTCATTCAGTATGTGGGCGTAATGAAGGGCAAAGACAGGAAGGGGAACATCTTTCTCCGAATTTGGCCGGGGGGGGGGGGGGGGAAGAGAGACGAGGGAGGGGAGTCTGCATCCAGACTTCAGTGTGTCACTGTCTGCCCCTGAAACTTGCATATCGAATATATTGGAGTTTCAGCAGAATGTTTTGATGTACCAAAGGCCAGGGAATTTCACATTTGTAATTACATGAGCTCATGATCTTTGATCGTGTTTGCAGCTAATGTACAAGGCTGTTACAGCATAATCAGGGAAGGGGGGTGGGAGAGAAAAGGCTGCCTATGTCTAATTCGGAAATGAATTCCATTTAGTCTTGTCTAATTACTCGCTTAATTTCCAGACATGGCGTGCAGCTGGAAAGGAAATTGACATTGTGTCATTGGCGCCTTCCTAAACTGGACTCAAACTGCTTAGCCTCTAGGAAAAGTCATGTGGGCTTGAACTACTTCCAAAGGAAATTAGTGGTCTAGATTTGTTTGCGAAAATTATTATCCGCACCATGAAACCTTTCTGACAGTTGTTCAATTGAGCACTAAAATGGGCAATCTTTCTTCAAAGGAACTGGTCAGAGCGGCGAAGGGGAAAGTCATATATCTTGTGCTCTTGCACATAGACTCGCCCGAGGAAAATATATCTAGTTTAGCCTTCAGTTCAACACTGCAATAAAATTTCACTATTTTTTTTTTAATGGTGGGCTTGTTCAAAAGTCATCCCCTTATCAGCCTCGGTCAAATTATATGTGGTTTACAGATGGCGCACAATTTTAACCCATTACACTGTCAAGTGCAAATGGTCGGAATGAACGAAGAACACCTTAATGCTGCCACATCCACTTAGTACTGTTACAAACTCAATGGTATCCATTGCAAGGTCTTTAAATTGGTCTTCATGGTGGATCACAGTCTGATTAATCTGCCTGTTGTTTCCTAGAAATCTAGTTTTTTTGTTTTTGTTTTAACTTACGGATCTGTGTAAAAAGCAGATATTCTCTCCTTCAATATCTGAAAGCGGGATATGGTATATGTCAATGGGCCCCAACAGTTGTCAGTGCACTTCAATACCGCTACAAAGCAATAGTGTGGCTCCTGCGTTTTATATACCGCTTTCATACCACTTTCATAGTGCAATATCCTGCTTGGCGTAGATGTGTCATGGGCCCCAACAGTTGTCAGTTGTCAGAACCCTTCAGTACCACTATAAAGCTGTAGTGTAGATCCTGCAGTGCACTTCAATACTGCTATGAAGCAGTAGTGTGGCTCCTGCCTTTTATATACCGCTTTCATACCACTTTCATAGTGGAATATCCTGCTTGGTGTAGCTGAGCCCTAGGTCTAAGGCTAAATCTACACTACTCCTTTACAGCGGTATTGAAGTGGACAGAGAACTGTCAGGGGGCAATCCACATTCCGTATACTACTTCCATAGTGTTACCTCCTGCTTTTTATTTCACATTTGTAATGATTTGATGCAAGGAGCCTAAGCAGTGCTCAAAGACATTGGCTTATCCAACAGGTTTTCTGCAATCTGGATCCCCCCAAAGATTTCAGCAGTGAAGCTTTATGGAAAGCAACAGGAACGTTTCTCAACAGTTCCTCCCCTGAAGAGTTCCTCCTCTGTCCTTTCAGCTGTGCTCTAGCTCCCTGTATTCAGTGTGGGATTAGCTGGTGTCTTAAACCTTGGGGCAAAGAGGAAAAAAGCACCATGGACTGGAATCAAAAGGGAGACAAACTCCGGTGCTGGTGACAATGATGATGAGAAAGTAGACTCACTGAGGGATGTGCCCATTGAGGGTGTCCTGTCCAAGAGCCCTCCAGCTGTCACTACTAAAATGGATTTGTTTCATGACATCTGGCTTCCGTTGCGGGGCAGGGGATTACATCCCAATTTCCTTTTTGGCACAGACTCTTCCCCATGAGCTATGATGATGTAGCTATAGGCCCTCATTCAAAGAAACTTAGGCTTTAGCTAGATGGGGCTTTATCACGGGGCGAACCCTGGGATGGTCCCTGTGCATCCACATGACACACAGAGGATCCTGGGATCAGGGAGGGATCATCCCTCCATTGCCCCAGGTTAGAGCCCTACACTTTGGGCCTGGTTTTTCTGCAGAGACCGCGAAACGTGTGGCCCATTGCCACGGTTTGACCCGGCTCCACGCGATTCCTCGTGCGGAGCTGGGAGCTGTGCACGGGGCGCAGTGCTCCTCAGGAACACTGTGTCCATCGGGGGTAGGGTGGGGAGAGCGGGGAAATTAAATTATTTTTTAAAAAACAACCTACCTTTGCGCACGACCATTCATGCGCTCCTGTTCCTTTAAAAATAATTTTTAAAATGGCGGGCGCGACGCCTCTCTTCCTTAGGTCGTTTCGCCTCATGTGTAAATGGAGGAGGGATCTTGCATTAAACACAACGTAAGATCTTCCCTCCTCTGTTGTGGACAATAAGGTAGGTCTAGCTAAGGCCTTAGTTCCATTGAAATTAATTGAGCTCGAGGCTATAATCCTATGCATATTTACCTGGGAGGAAGTTCCATTAGACCTATAGGACTTATTTCTAAGTAGAACTGTATAGGATTGCATTGTCAGTCATCACTAAATTATATCGGTTTCTAGTGGGATTTCATTTGTGTGACTAACCACTTCATTCTGATAACTTATTTTCAAGAAGAAGCCTTACTTCATCTTTTCCTAGTAAATAAATCTTGAGCTGTTGTATCATGTTGGGAATGCACATCTCTTTCACTCACTCATCCTCTGACATGGAGCAGGTATGTCTTCTCAGAAGTTTGTTCCCATGTAAACGAGTTTGGACTCCAGATTCTACCATTAGGATCAGGGTTGTATCCATAGCTCTTCTATTCTGCTTTACTTCTGGAAGGAGCACTTGACAACATGACATAGGAAATTGCCATCCTCATTTAATTCTTCTTTTTCTTCTTCTTTTTTAAAAAGGAGAGAACATTACATGGCACATCTTAAAAAGCAATCTGTTCTTCACCTTTGTTCCTTTATTTAGAAAGATATTTGAATGAAAATGGGATCGAGGCAGCTTGAAAGAACTCTTGCTTAATCCCTCTGGGCAGTTCCTCAACGATATTGCCCAGATTTCATCTCCTCTTCATTAGATTCCTGCTAATCTTGCGAGCAGATGATGAGCAAATTAGTTGCCAGTTGTTTTGGGGCCACGTGGCATTTGCTCTTCTGAAAGTTCACTTTGGTATTTCAAACTTTTAAAAGATGAGTGTTCTTTTAAATGCTGTTCCTTTGGGGAGAGCTGAAGAAATGTCAGGAAGAAACTCACAAACACTTGCCACATTAGATTGTTTTGTAGCGCCAATGAACCGCAGGAATCATAGAGGTAGAAAGGATACAATGGAGTTCAAAGACCATACCCTTAGGGAAACCTCTCCACATAGCTCAGTTTCAAACTTGCTGTTTTCTGGGTAAGTTGTCCACCATGATTGATCTCTTCAATGTAGAATCCCCCTGAGACATTTTAGTAGTCCTATTGAAACTCCCCCTTCCATTCATTCCTGAGATGTTTGCTCTAAGCATGAACCTTCAAATTTGTCCACCAGTTTTCTGATGAAAATGAAAATCATTGGCAAATCAACTCCCAGATCTTATTAGCTTTGTCCACCATTCCACAGCTAGACCTAAGGTTTATCCTGGGATAATCCAGGGTTCACCCCTGCCTGAGCACTGGATCCCCTGTGTGTCACCTAGATGAACAGGTTTGACCCCTGGACGATCCAGGGATAAACCCTAGGTCTAGCTACGGCCCATGTAAAGAGTTCCATTGATATTCTGGGTTAACTGTTCTGTGGAGAAGGATTGTTTGGCTCTGTTATTAATATGTAGATATTGTACTGCGAAAGTACATTGGCTTCTTACCTAACAAAAACCTGGGGCTGCACAACAGAAATGTGGAAATTGGCAAAACTTGAGCTTGTTGAGGTTCCGTCTTTGAAGCTTGGGGCTCATCTACACCAAGCAAGATATTCCACTATGAAAGTAGTATGAAAGCGATATGTAAAAGGCAGGAGCCACACTACTGCTTTATAGCGGTATTGAAGTGCACTGCAGGATCTACACTACTGCTTTATAGTGGTACTGAACACTATGAAAGCGGTATAAAAGCAGCATATGGTATGTGTCAATGGGCCCCAACAGTTGTCAGTGCACTTCAGTACCACTATAAAGCAGTATTGAAGATCCTGCAGTGCATTTCAATACTGCTATAAAGCAGTAGTGTGGCTCCTGCCTTTTATATACTGCGTTCATACTACTTTCATAGTGGAATATCCTGCTGGGTGTAGATGAGCCCTTGGTCTGCCTCATGTCCATATCAGTTTGTGAGCATTTTCTCCTTCTTGAATCATATTTGGGTATACACTTGGAAATGCTCATTCAAAAGCACACAATCTTTCCCCATTGATTAAAGCATGTTTATGTACACTTTTTTAAATAGTCCTTTTTCTAATGTATGAATCTCACCCCTCCCCCTCTCTGCCCCCATGAACAGCATCACAAGTTTGGGCATATACAAGCTTTGACTACAGATAGTGCTCAAGTTTGGATTTGGGAGGTACAGACAAGGGAACTTCTGCTCATAAACAAACTGGAATAAAGTTCTCCTACTTCCACACTTACAAGAAGCTTTTCATTGACCTGAGGATGAAACCAACGATGGACATGACTTCAGTGTCTCTGTGTGTTCCAAATAGAAATGCTGTTGTGGAAGTCGTTCGTGTTTTTTTGAAATTGTGGATTGGGGAACGTTCACTAGATGCTGATGACTAGGGGAATTATCTGGTAACTGTGAACATCCATGGAGCATTCAATCTTCCAGAGCTGAGATTGTCCACTTCCAAACCCATCGGTTAATATCAGAGCACAGACATGCCCAATCGGAGCTTCTAAAGTCTCTGAAATTATTTATTTATTTATTTATTTATTTATTATTGCATTTATATCCTGCCTTTTTTTTCCTGCAAGGAACCCAAGGCGGCGTACATAATCCTACTCCTCTCCACTTTATCCTCACAACAACCCGGTGAGGTGAGTTGGGCTGAGAGTCTGTGACTGGCCCAAAGTCACCCAGTGGGTTCCCATGGCCGAATGGGGACTAGAAACCGGATCTCCCGATTCCCAGTCTGACACTAGCCACTACACCACACTGGGGCCACAGCTAGATCTAAGGTTTATCCTGGGATCATCCAGGGTTCGCCCCTGCCTGAGCACTGGATCCCCTGTGTGTCACCTAGATGAACAGGTTTGACCCCTGGACAATCCAGGGATAAACCTAAGGTCTTATGTCATAGAGTAAGGTCTATGTCCTTACTCTCAAACCACACTGGATGGGTGTGTGTGTGTGTGTGTGTGTATGTGTCTGTTTAAGGAGGATAGTGGTGACTGTTCCCCTTCTCCAGACCTGTCAGTGTCAAAGCATGTGCAAATTACCCACTTTCAGGTTGGGAAAAAGTGACCCTTCAGCATCTCAGGTGGAGGTCCTTCCCATCCTTGCTATCAGGATGGTACAAGATGGATAATTTTAGACAGGCTTTCCCTGGACTGTAACTTATTCTGGTTTTATTAATTTTTTAAATTTTTAAATCTTGACTTGTTATAGGTTATGGTTTTTAATTGTAAACTGCCCAGAGAGCCTCAGTTATTGGGCAATATAAAAATGTTATATATAAATAAATATATTTAATAGGGGTGTGCACGGACCCCCCACTCCGCTTCACTTTAAGATCCGCCATTTTCGGATCGGCCCGCTCTGCCCCGCCCCCACTCCGCCTGTGCCCACTCCGCTCCGCTCGGAGCTCCGGATCCGGATTGGAGCTCCGGTCCCCCCCCATAGGGGGGGTTACCGGGCCCTGCCGCCATCGCCGCCCATGCGGCGATGGCAGCAGAGCCCGGTAAGGGACCAAGGGGGAGGGGGGCCTTACCTGCCTCCGTCCGTGGTCCGTCGCCATCTTCAATTGAGCCCGTGGTTCCACCAGGAAGTCTGGGCCGCAAATGCGGCCCAGACTTCCTGCTGGAACCAAGGGCTCAATTGAAGATGCCGACGGACCGCGGACGGAGGCAGGTAAGGGAGAGGAGGGCGGGGGGGTTACAGGGCCCTGCCGCTGTCACCGCATGGGCGACAACGACAGCAGCAGGGCCCGGTAAACCCCACTTACCTTTCCGGCGGAGCTCCGGATCGAGGCGAAGGATCCGCCTTCACCTCGATCCTCTTCGCCACACTCCGCCGGCCCCCCAATCCTCTTCGCCTCCGCCTTAAGGGCAGGCGAAGCCCCCCCGCTCCGCTACTGCTTCTCCGGTCCGATTAGAAGCGGAGCACATCCCTAATATTTAACTGGAGATATTAAGGGCTGAACCTGGCATCTTCTGCACGTGAATTCCTTTCCACCATAAATAATGCATGCTACGGGTCCTCCATCTGGGTTTCCAGTTTTATTTATTTCATTTCATTTCATTTCATTTCTATACCTCCCAATAGCTGAAGCTCTCTGGGCTGTTCACACAGTTCGTATGATCTTTTAATGTTTCACAGGAGAGGAATTTGTGCGATATTTTACCATATTCCAGGAGAAGAATTGTACGTCTTGGTCTTCTTCATGGATCAAACATTGGTGTGGAACATCCTTGGAGTATGTAGAAATAAAGTGGAACCAGAGGGTTGCATGGACACAGCACTGGCATTTCTTTCTTTACAGGGATGTCAACATCTTCCCTGTTCCCTCTCATGGTAGCTGTAATCTTTACAATACCTGCGTGAGAAATTGATTCCCCCCCCCCCCCCCAACAATGACATATTTGTCCTTGTTGAAATGCAAAACTTTTTGGGCAACCTTGGCTGTGAATGGGGAAATCAAATCTGAGTACTTTTACAAGATGGAAACTGCTAGAACTTGTTTGTTAATATGGATCAACATAGGTACCTGGATTTTTTGGACTCTCCTAGGGGGTGGTGGTTGCATGGACATGGGGACCTGCCCTTCAGAACTGACTATTAGGCATATGTGATGCTATCTGCATGGTGATGGTGTGTGTGACTTTTTGTGTGTTTCTGTGTGTGTGTGAGAGAGAGAGAGAGAGGGGGGGCAGGCCCTTTCTGCACTTCCTGGCCTTCCAGGAGGGTGGAGGGGAGGATCTCGGGATTTCCTGGCACACCTGATCTTGAGAGTTTGGATCTGGGAGCATAGACCTGATGCTTCCGGTCTCCAGCATCTCCAGTATTCGAGGCAATAAGCCTGTGTGCACCAGTTGCTGGGGAACATGGGCGGGAGGGTGCTGTTGCGCCATGTCCTGCTTGTTCATCCCTGGATGGCTGGTTGGCCACTGTGTGAACAGAGTGCTGGACTAGGTGGACCCTTGGTCTGATGCAGCATGGCTCTTCTTATGTTCTTATGTTCCAGCCATTGCATCTAATTTCAGGGAAGTGGACCTCAATCAAGCATTTTTGCAAAACAGCCATAGTGTTTGAGCCTTCTTTTAAAAATATCAAACTCTGCAGCACCATGAATTATGAGAGAGAGAGAGAGAGAGAGAGAGAGAGAGAGAGAGAGAGAGAGAACGCACCGTCTCCATCAGTTAAACTTCTCACGGTTCTGAAAAGTAATACCAAATAACTTCCTTCTCCTCACTCATATCATATTTTTCCCCTCTCTCTCCAATCTTGAAATGTTTGAGCAATATTTTTCCCCACCAGCTGACAACAGCAATGCAGCAGCAGCATGTTGCTAGCTTGCAAAGGTGTAGGCAAACAGAAATGGCTGGCAGGTTGTCATAGATCAAATAAGAATCGGAGTGGGTTGTGGAGAAGGAGAGACAGAGAACTTCCACTAAAGCAGGAAAAAGAAAAATCTACAAAGCAAAATATCCCTCGGTACATTGACTTTGAACTGAAACCCCTGGGCTGATGCGTTAAGGAACTGACACATCCTATATTGATGGCAGCCAACAAATAAGTGCAGTTTATTTATGGAGATCTAAGAAAATTTTGGTGACATCATCTTGGGAGTTTTGGAAGTTTTCTCGTAGGGTTGCTATGAAGGTAGACTTTTTTTCTTTCTTTCTTTTTTTTAAAAAAAGAACAACAAAAATCGAAGGCTTGGAAATTCTACAAAAACTTCATGTGAAGTTTCTTTAGTGTGCATTTACACAGAAAATTGCTAATTTATCTGTTGATAGTGAGTCACAACAGTGATTGAAGGGCTTCAGAGGAAAAGCCTGTTTCCCCCACCCCACCCCCACGAAATGCCGAAAATGGAATTGTCAATTTTTTTTGGCACAGCACTAGTCTTAACCACTTCCTGTGAAAATTACAATTGTGACGATGATGTGAATGCCATTGATGTGTATAACACTTTACACGGTAACATAAGTAAGTAGGGATGTGCTCCGCTTCTAATCGGACCGGCGAATTAGAAGCGGAGCGGGGGGCTTCGCCTGCCCTTAAGGCAGAGGCGAAGAGGATTGGGGGGCCGGCGGAGCGTGGCGAAGAGGATCGAGGTGAAGGCGGATCCTTCGCCTCGATCCGGAGCTCCGCCAGAAAGGTAAGTGGGGTTTACCGGGCCCTGCTGCTGTCGTCGCCCATGCGGTGACAGCGGCAGGGCCCAGTAACCCCCCCGCCCTCCTCTCCCTTACCTGCCTCCGTCCGCGGTCCGTCGGCATCTTCAATTGAGCCCGCGGTTCAACCAGGAAGTCTGGGCCACTTGCGGCCCAGACTTCCTGGTTGAACCGCGGGCTCAATTGAAGATGCCGACGGACCGCAGACAGAGGCAGGTAAGGCCCCCCCTCCCCCTTGGTCCCTTACCGGGCTCTGCCGCCATCGCCGCATGGGTGGCGATGGCGGCAGGGCCCGGTAAACCTCCCGGCCTCCTCTCCCGGCCTTACCTGGCACCACTCCCCTCCACTGCGGAGCTCCAATTCGGATCCGGAGCTCCGCGGCGAAGAGGAGCGGAGTATGGGCAGAGCGGCGTGGAGCGGAGTGGGCCGACCCAAAATTTTCGGATCGGCCCGCGGGGCGGAGCAGGGGGTCCGTGCACACCCCTATAAGTAAGACAATAGCATGTGTCTCAGGGGACCATGACAGGAAATTAATAAGTTCATGTAGTTACATATGTATGCTCATTTAGGAATGAAGACTGCATTGAGCAGGGGGTTGGACTCAATGGCCTTATAGGCCCCTCCCAGCTCTACTATTCTATGATTCTATGACTGGGGATCATGACCAAGGCTTTGCCCAAAAGGTGAGCTTTTTTGAGGCATTTAAGATGCAATCCTTGCATGTTTAGTCAGGAAAAAAGTCCTACAACTCCCAGCATTTCCCAGAAAAACCCTAATCCTATTATTGTACCTTTGACAAAAGAGAGATAAATGACACTACGTAGGTATTCTGGAGAGAAATGATTGTCCTAGAACCGTGAGACATGAATCATTGCTTTCTTGCATCCCTTTCCTTCTTTTCTGGTTACTTCTTCCTATATTAAGACTGCATCATAATTATAGAACCTTATAGAGGTTAAGATCATCTACAGGGGCCCTTCTCCGTGAGCCCCTGCCAAAGGAAGTGAGGCAGGTGGCTACTAGGAGGAGGGCTTTCTCCGCTGTGGCACCCCGGCTGTGGAACGAGCTCCCCAGAGAGGTCCGCTTGGCGCCTACACTGTACTGCTTTCGTCGCCAGCTGAAGACCTTTTTATTCACTCAGTATTTAAACACTTAATTTTAACTTAAATTTAAATTTTACTGTTTTAACTCTGTATTTTAATCCTATATCAACTTTGCTGTGTGGTTTTATCCTGGTTGCGCTTTTTATACTGTATTTCGTAATTGTGTTTTAAACTGTTGGGTGTTTTACTGTGGTTTTAATTTTTGTGAACCGCCCAGAGAGCTTCGGCTATTGGGCGGTATAAAAATGTAATAAATAAATAAATAAATAGAATTTAGATGAATTAAATACTATCTCTTTCTGGGAGTCCTCAGAGGCTTACTCCCTTCAGAATGAACATATATACGTATGGTGGAAATTATTTATTTATTTAGAAGATTTAGATACTACCCTTCATAATATATATACCCCAAGGCAATTCATGGTAAAAATCCATAAACAGTACAGTACCATGAGAAACAGCATAACAATTGTCAAAGTACTTAAATCACTCTAAAAGGAGAGTGGAAGTACAAGATAAATCTAACGAGGATTTAAAAGATATTTAAAAAGTCGTTTAAAAGCCTGGGACAATAAATATGATTTGCCTAATGACACAAATGTAGGGATGTATGAGAAATTTGTTTCAGGTTGTTTTTTTATCCAGTTTTTTTTTTATCCAGTTCACACCTTCCAGACTGAACACAGACATGGACGCAATCTGCAGTTGAAGCCGGTAGCTTTCTGAGCTTGATATGCCATTTGTTTGACAGCTTGCATACATTTCAAAAATGAGTACATTTCAACAATGTGCACAATTGATGCATACATTTGGAAAAAAATATGCACAGGGAAATATGCACAGGTTTTCATGCCAAAAGAAGTGTGTGTGTGTGGGGGGGAAGCTTGCAATCTGATACGGACTTGAGTTAGGAGCAAGCTTTGAGATGGAATTTGGAAAACTTCAGTTGTTGTTATTATTATTATTATTATTATTATTATTATTATTATTATTATTATTTATATAGCACCATCAGTGTACATGGTGCTGTACAGAGTAAAACAATAAAATAGCAAAACCCTGCCGCATAGGCTTACATTCAGTGAGCTCAAGTTTTGCCAATTTGTACAACCCTACTAGTTCACAAGTTTTCTTTTATTTATGCCTATGATTAATGGTCAATGTTGCTGAAATATGAACACCCACACCTGCCAACACACACGTACACACACATGGATGGTTACAAAGTGTATGATAAGAACAACAACAGGTTGTCCAACAAACATCCTTCAGCTGTGGTGGGAAGCAAGTGGTCTCAAGGGTGTCTATGAAGGAATGGCTAACACAGTCCATGTTGTAAGTTGCCTGAATGGGTCCAATTTACAATGGCCGCCACTAATTGGACAAGCTAAAATTGCACAGCTGGTCCAGCTGGTGGCTGCAGAATTCATCACTCACTGGACTCATTTGGACACTTATTAGGAGGATGCTACAGCACACCCTTGTTGGTGCTTCAGCTAATCCAATTCAGTTTCCTACGTCCAAATCCATTCTAAGCATGAGCTGCAGTATTTAGTGTCATGGCAGAAAATGTATCCACATGTTAGCTAAACTTCAAGGAAACTCCAGCTGTCATGGCCATGACAGAGAATTAAACATGTGAAGGGATCTGTGCCAGACTATATCAGACTCTTCCTCCCATTAAGTCTTCTACAGGTACTGCATATAGGTGGTTACCTTCACTAGATGTCTTTCATATTCTAGCATATTCCTGCTCCTTGGGCCCTACAAGCCTTTCCGTAAGGGAGGGATAATAGTTCAGCACTGGAGGACATATTTTGCATGCTGAAGATCCAACTGGTGTCTTCAGTTAACTGATACCTTCAGTAAACGTATCCGGAGGTCCGGATCAATATTCGGACGCCATTTTGCCTCCTTCCCCACTTACCTGCCTCTGTGGTGGACAGTGGAGGCAGGTAAGTGGGGAAGGGGGGACAAAATGTCATCCGAATAAGCTCCCCTCCCCCCTTACCTTGCTCCGCCGCCGTCGCCGCATGGACCACAGCAGCAGCAGGTGGGGGAGCCAGGTAAGCCTCCCTCCTCACTAACCTGGCTCTGAAGCTTCAGAATGGTCCGAATCGATTCAGACCATTCCGAACCAGGTTTAGGAGGTCCATATTGGCCTGCTCCATTTCGGATTCGGGGATCCGAAGGAGCAGAGCACACCCCTAGTAGAAAAGACCTGATGTTGTCTCTATAAGCAGAAGCTAACCATCAGCATTAATATTCTACAAATACTGTAGTAAAAACTATTAACTACATCCTCCTATTGGTTATTCACAAAAACATTCTTACCATAAAATTATGCTGGAGCTTGCAAAGGGAAAAAAAAAGGTTAATTTATTTGCATTTTATTGGCAGAGAGCAAAGTAAAAGCTGTAAACCTCTTCTCCCCACTCCCATCCCGCCCTCAAACATCTTGGTTTATTCGCTGAGCAACAGAAAGAAAAAAAGAGGTGAATTTTAAAAAAGAGAGAGAAAGAAATCATGTGCAAACCTGATGAACATTTACTAATTAGTGTGTCTACATTAACAAAATACACTGGAAAGTCAGCAGGCTGCAAATTCATTAATTAAAATTTATGTGTTTAACCTTCTCTACTAGCGGGAAGGTTACATGCTACTGCACATATATAGATTGCTTTAGCAGTTATCTTTAGCAGAGGGCAATTCCTTACATGCATACGGTCCAGAGAAAACCTGTTCAGAAAAGTAAAGTTCTTTGTCGAATGTTATCTGAGATCTTAGGGAGACAGCTAATTCCATTAGAAAGGTGAACAGCTTTTAGATCCATATTATTTGAAATATGGATCTATAAAATTGATATTGTTTCTACTCTGTGTGAACTTGAAGATCACAGACGGGAGATTTGGGAGTCACAAAAGGAAGGATTCCTTTGCACAGCACGTCGCTAAACTTAGTGCTGTGCCACAAACCTTACCTGTCATTTTTCTGCTCTTTCGTTGAGATGTTGTGAATTTTGGAGAAATTTCTCAGACTGCAGGGTAGGGATGTTGCGAGCATCTGAGTGGGTCCAGCTGACACCCCTGCATCCAGAACTCCCATTCCCGCTCATCCAGCTGTGTCGTGCTCAGAGGCGGGCTCACTGAGCAAAAATGTTGGCTTGGGAATATCCAGGAAGGTCATGTTGCTTAAATGGCTGCTTTATGGCCTCCTGGATATTCCCAAGCCACCATTTTGTGTGAAATGGTTGCTCGCGAGGGAGCCGTGGGTGGGCACGCAGCCTGATCAGGTGCTTAATGAGGCCAAGAGAAGCTTGTGTGGCACCACGGGCAGGAGTGGGCGGCAGCTTGGCAGCAAAGCAAGAAGCTGTCAAAAATGGGTGGAGGTGAATCCGTCCATCCCTAGTGCAGGGCTTCAGCTCTTACCTTACTCTAGGTGACCAAGGTGTGGGTGTGCTCTTCCTTTTACCATTTCACCTCCCATTCTGTCCGTGCAGCCTCTCCAGCTGCTTGAGCTTCTCGGAAAGCTCACTCAGGGGGATTCTACACGTCGTACTGAGGGCTCTTCCATGCGCCCCCAGTGCACCCCCAAAGCGATCGTGTAGCTTGCCTGGCGAAGAGACGAGGAAGAGGCGTCCTTGCCGCCGCCGCCACCCACCTTCCTCCTCGCCGGCCGGGTCGGAGAGCTCGGCGGAAGAAGGCGGGGTGGAGAGCGGCAGGTAAGGGAGAGGACGCCTCTTCCTCGTCTCTTCGCCAGGCAAGCTACACGATCGCTTTGGGGGTGCACTGGGGGCGCATGGAAGAGCCCTCAGTACTACGTGTGGAATCCCCCTAAGTGATTTAAAGCTCCATCCAACAAGCGTTTTACTGCACCCTCACTACTAGGCATTCACGTATTGCTCACATGATGTCGTCTGCCTCTCGCACATCGTCCGCCCCTTCTGTCCTTTGTTGCGCCACAACACCCCCTTCAGAAAAAGTCCGGTTGCTGCTCTCTCCCACTGGACTGAATTGACCTAACTACTTCCTGTTTTCTGGAAGTGACGTCAGAGTGAGGACAGAGAAGCGACGGGAGCAGTGCATTTCGACCTGGATGTGATGGGGCTTTTCATAGAATCATAGAATAGCAGAGTTGGAAGGGGCCTACAAGGCCATCGAGTCCAACCCCCTGCTCAATGCAGGAATCCACCCTAAAGCATCCCTGACAGATGGTTGTCCAGCTGCCTCTTGAAGGCCTCTAGTGTGGGAGAGGCCACAACCTCACCAGGCAACTGATTCCATTGTCGTACTGCTCTAACAGTCAGGAAGTTTTTCCTGATGCCCAGCTGGAATCTGGCTTCCTTTAACTTGAGCCCATTATTCTGTGTCCTGCACTCTGGGAGGATCGAGAAGAGGTCCTGGCCCTCCTCTGTGTGACAACCTTTCAAGTATTTGAAGAGTCCTATCATGTCTCCCCTCAATCTTCTCTTCTCCAGGCTAAACATGCCCAGTTCTTTAAGTCTCTCTTCATAGGGCTTTGTTTCCAGACCCCTGATCATCCTGGTTGCCCTCCTCTGAACACGCATAGCCCGGACTTCTTCCCTTGTGGCTTTCCAGTCCTGTTGCCTGCTGAGAGCTGAGAGAGAGAGGTATTTTTGGTTTTGCTCTGTTGTAATTGAAAACAACAACTCCTCACTCAGGCCTAATACACACCAAAGGTAAGGTCTCTTTTCCCTCCCTATAAATCTCACTTCCTTTAGTATGTCAGTCTAGCAGCGTTCTGCAGACAACTTAACAAACTCTGTAAGTAAACTCTGATGTTTGCATTTGTAACGTAGATATTTACTCCTGGTTGGTATATTTTTGCATATATACTTTAATTAACTGAATGATGATGTATTACACCTTTTGATTACAATTTGTATGTCTGGATATACATAAGTTTTTAAAAGTATTTTTAAGGTATATAAACTTGTAAAACGCCTCTAATTGTAAATATTATGATTCAAAGGACTTTTTAATATATATTTTAGATAACAGCCCTGAGGAAGAGCGCAGTTTGCGTTCGAAACGCGTAGGTGGCACCTTGGCACTGTAAATAAACTTTTGTAAATATTCCGTTTTGAAGATTGCCTGGTTCTACCTTTGCCTTTGGCTTCTTTTTACTCCCCCATGGGGTTTTCCTTGCTTTTGCACTAATACACACCAAGCAGGATATTGCACTATGAAAGCGGTGTGGAAGTGGAATATAAAAGGCAGGAGCCACACTATTGCTTTATAGCAGTATTGAAGTGCACTGACAACTGTTGGGGCCCATTGACACATGCCATATACCGCTTGCATACCACTTTCCTAGTGCAATATCCTGCTTGGGGCATGTCTACATGGGGCGATATCACAGGGATCATCCTGGGATCATCCCTGTGCATCCACATGACACTCAGGGGATCCCAGGAGCAGGGAGGGATGATCCCTCCCTTCCCCCAAGATATCACCTTACCCTTTAATCACATTTTTTTCCTGCGGTCTCAGGATGATCTGAGGTGTGGTCTGCCATCCTGGTTATTTCGTGAGTAACCGCGAGGAGCTGGGAGCCGGGCACAGAGCTCTTCAGGATCTTCGTGCCCATTGTGGTTGGGGTGGAGGGAGAAGGAATAATATATTTATTTATTTTTTAAAAAGTTACTTTTTCGTTTGAGCGGTCATCTTTATTAAAAACAAACAAAAAAGAAAATGGCGTGTGCGGCATCATTTAGCCTGAGGGTGAGGATCTCACAAGCATAATACCGTGAGATCCTCCCCCCTCCCTCCCGCTACCCCGTGCGGTGTATTCATGCCCTTGGTGGGGCTCCTGCCTTTTATATCCTGCTTTCATACCACTTTCATAGTGTATATCCTGCTTGGTGTGGATGAGGCCTCAGTCTCCAGTCACCCTGACTGACACCCTCCAGGGTCCCCTGCCCCTCTGGGATTAGACAGGTAGATAGATAGATTGATTTGAAACAAACTGACACCTGCACATATTTTTCTCTTACCTTGAGCTCTGTCCTCCAGTTGCCCTGCCTTTCTGGTTTTCTTCGCTTCAAGATTTTTTCGGTGGAAAGGAAGAGGGCAAGACAGCTACAGGCAGGAGTTGTGCTGCTGCTCAGTGAGCCCAAAGAGAAAGAGGAAAAGAAAGCAAAAAGGAAGCACAAATCCATGCTTAGGCTGTGTTTGTGACAGTGTGGAGGAGAAGTGATCTTGGTTGGATGGGTTTAGAAATGTCTGTAGGGGAAGAGAAAAGAGGTTTTTTTGAAAAGACTGGGGCCATGCAGTGGGCATTGATCTTCAGCCAGTCACAATACGAGTCTGAGCCAAAACCTGAGTGACAGTGAGAAAGCAGGAACAAATGTGGTGCGTGCAGAAAAATTGGCTCCAAAAAGAAGCTGTAAGGAAGCACAGGAGGGTTAAGAGAAGTAGACGACAATGTCTGGACCCTCCTCCCTAGTGAATGGTGAGCTTCCTGGGAGCTTCCCTCATGCACTCGCTGAGCGCTGTCTTCCGGCTGAGTCGGCCTGGCAAATGCTTGGTGTTGCACATGTCCGAGACCTCCGGAAAGTGTGTGATTCCCATGGCATGCCATTAGCATGCTGGGGGAATTGCACACATTCCAGAGGCATCGGACATGCATTTTTCCTCCCTCCCTCCAGTGCCCATCTGGGTCTGAAAGGGCTTCTTAACTCTTGCATTAAGAGGCCCATTCAGCCCCATGGGGAAGGGAGGGGGGAGAGGCGTTGGAAAGCACACTTTCTGGGCCTCCGGAAAGTGTGCAGATTCCCTGGGCCCTTATGTTTCATGCCCCAATGGGCGCGTGGGAGGAGAAGAAGAGTTTCCCCCTTCTACTCTAATGGCAGCCACCATTAAATTAGATCTGAAAACCCCTTCCACTCTAATGGCGGCTGCCATTAGAGTAGAAGGGGAAAAACCTTCTCCTCCTCCCCCCGCGCAAGTGTTAAGAGGCCCTTTCAGGGTATAAGGAGGGGAAATTGTGCATTTCCCCCTGCATCCAACAGGACCAGTGCCCCCATTGCCCTTAAAGGAACCATGGAGCGTAAATTAGGCATGTACTCCGCTCCGATTAGAAGCGTAGAAGCAGGAGCAAATTGGCCTGCTCCGCCTTGCCCAGAGGCAGAGTAGAAGCGGACTGGGGACCCGTAGAAGCACGGCGAAGAGAAGCGGCCATACGCAGAGCGCTTCTCTTTTCGTGGACCAAACCGATTGCCATTTTGAAACATTTCGCCCATAGGATTGCATTGTGGAAAAGAAAGGGGGATAACTGTGTTGTTTTTGAAGCTATCTTTCTGAAAATTCTTGTGCTTAGAGAGTTGTGGATGGGGGTCATTTTGAGCCTACTCTCAGCTCTTTGCGTGGTGCGGTTCGCGTGCTAGAATTTTTTTAAAAACCGGCAGGAAAAATACCTTTTCTGAAGGGCTGAGGGGCAGAGTCAACTCCCGGTCATGATCACCATGTGGACGTGCCCTCACTCTCTCCTGTACTTGGAGGGCCATCAGAGCCCTCCAAAAAGAGTAATCCGGTGGAGCAATGCCTTTCATGAGTTGAAGTGAGAGCGTTACTTCTTAAGACTGGGTCTCAGAGCCTTCCAAAGAGAGTAGCGTGGTGAAGCAATGCCTTTCATGAGTTGAACTGAAAGTGTTGCTTCTTAAAAGACTGGTCACTAGGACCAGTCAAATTGGCAGATGCTTCCCCCTCCCCTGGGCACGTCCCCCTCTTACTGGTAAAAGACAGATATAGCCTTTTTAAAAAAGTTCTTTAAATCAGAGCCCTCCAAAGAGAGTAAAGCAATGCCTATCATGAGTTGAAGTGAGAGCTTTACTCCTTAGTAGAGCTCTCGTGGTGGAGCAATGGCTTTCATGAGTTGAACTGACAGCGTTGCTTCTTAAAAGACTGGTTCTTAGACAGGACCAGTTAAATTGGCCGATGATTCCCCCTCCCCTGGGCACGTCCCCCTATTGCTGGTAAAAGACAGATATAGCCTTTTTTTAAAAGTTCTTCTTGTTGTTTATTCAGCAACACTGCTGCTTTTAAGTCCACCCCTCCTTCGTTTATTTATTTATTTATTTATTTATTCCATTTTATATGCATTACTGGCTTATCCTTGGCTCACTTCCTTATGCCCCCAGAAATGTCTGCTGCCTGCCTGCCTTCCCTCCCTCCTCTCCTGCCCCCCTCGCAGGGATGTTGTGTGTATCTGGCTTTGACTCAGGGGAGAAGTCCTTCCTGCGCTCAAGTTAGACTTTTGGAAGTTCCAAATCCATTTTTCAAGTGTGGAAGAAGATTCATAGGTTTATCTCTACTCCCCAGTTCATGGCATGTTGGGATTTCCTTTGAAATGGCCCCATTGAGATGTCTGCAGGTTTAAGCCCCGCCAAAAATCAGGGGATGATGGGATTGCCTTGTACCTTGGCATGATTGTGGGTCTAGATGGCAACTGTGAGTGTGCTCACTTCCCTTTTTTTATCTGTCCAAATGTCAGAGAACAGTCCACGTCTGCAAATGGGGTGCCCGATTTTCATAAATTCCCCAAAAATCAGGGGATGATGGGACTGCCTTGAGTCTGGGCGTGCGTGTGTATCCCTGGATAAGCTATCATGGCGGTGAGTTTGAGGTTTTTAACGTGCACATTGACGGAGCTATCGAAAGGGGTGTGAATGGGGTGTTGGATTTTCATAAATTCCCCAAAAATCAGGGGATGATGGGACTGCCTTGAGTCTGGGTGTGCATGTGTATCCCTGGATAAGCTATCGTGGTGGTTAGTTTGAGGTTTTTAACATGCACATTGCCAGAGCTATCGAAAGGGGTGTGAATGGGGTGTTGGATTTTCATAAATTCTCCCAAAATCAGGGGATGATGGGACTGCCTTGAGTCTGGGCATGCTTGTGTATCCCTGGATAAGCTATTGTGGTGGCTAGTTTGAGGTTTTTAACGTGCACATTGACGGAGCTATCGAAAGGGGTGTGAATGGGGTGTTGGATTTTCATAAATTCCTCAAAAATCAGGGGATGATGGGACTGCCTTGAGTCTGGGCGTGCATGTGTATCCCTGGATAAGCTATCATGGTGGCAAGTTTGAGGTTTTTAACGAGCACATTGACGGAGCTATCGAACTTTCACAGAAAAAAAGTTGTATCCTTTTTTAGCTTAATGCAAGCCTATGGGGGGGGGGGGGGGAAACGGAGCTCCGATCTGGATCCGGAGCTCCGCAGCGGAGCGGAGCGGACATGGGCGGAGCGGGGGGTGGAGTGAAGCAGCCCGATCTGCAAATCGTGGATCTGGAAGAGAAGCGGAGCGGGGGGTCCGTGCACACCCCTAGCTTAAATCCTCCCTGCGCATTCGCTAGGTCTTGAGGGGGGCGAGCACGGGGTGTCTGGCGAGCTCTCAGGCACTGGGATATTTTTGACCCATCCCTAATCCTCTCCTTGCAAAATCCAGGGTAGGATGATGGAGAACTGGCATAATGCTGTCAGTGTCATGGAATTCTGTGGATGAGGCAGGTTGACAGCACAATAAGAGCGCTCTTTGGAAGCACACTTAGCCTCAGCAAGGAAGCTCCCGTTGGCTCCAATCATAACTTCATATGTGTGTGTGTGTGTGTGTGTGCGCGCGCGCATGTGTGCCTGTGCATTTGTCAGGGAAAGGTTAAATGCAGTGGAGGCTGGTGGCTCTCATTTTGGTGGGGCTATGAATCCACTCAGAACAAGGCAGTCCTTTAAAGGACCTATCCAATGTACTGAAGTTATTTTGTGGATGTGGCTCAGCTCCTTGCATAGCTAATTTAGTGTTCCGGATAATAATAATAATAATTAATAATAATAATAATAATATCTTACCCGAGGCGGGGAACAACAGTAATTATGAAATACTGATTAAAAACATTGGTATACATTGATAAAACATCCTAAAAGCATCCTAAAAGCATCCTAAAATTCCACTGGATAGGCCTGCCGGAAGCGATCAGTTTTTATAGCTTTCTTCTGACTACAACTCAGAATGGACTTTCTTCTGACTACAACTCAGCCCCTTCGAAACTGGAGCCACCGGGTCCCATTTGTGAAATCTCCCCTCCATGCACACTGCAGTCCTGATAAAAAGTCAGGGTGTGGAGAAACTAGAATCTTACAAATTCAGCAGTGCGGCTGCTAGTCACACAATTAAGCCGATGTGTAGTTTCACCCTAAAAGATGATATCCGTCAGAAAGGGAATTCATCTCCTTGCTTATCATTGCTTCGCTTGGCAAGATGGTTGTCTCGTTTCTGAATCTGAGAAAAACACATCAAATGCACACGTGTGCACACACACAGTTAGCATTCTCTTTTATAAGTATATCAACACACACCCTTAAGTATAGTTTCACATTTAATTTTATGGTGGGAAAGGTTGCCAGGGTCCCAGGTCATTGCTTAATGGTGATATACAATATAGCGTCAGTGGTACAGAAAGAACTGCATTCTTGTAAGACTTCCCAAGCATTCAGGTAGGGAAGTTACCCCATGGGTAACTGTCATTATTAAGAAAAAGATTGCTCTGGCAACACACTTACCAGTAACCTATGCAGTACATAAAAGCACAGTCTTAGATTGCTTTCCTACACAATGAAATCGCTCAGTTCCTCCTCCTCCTCCTCCTCCTCCTCCTCCACTTCCTCCGACTCCTCCTTCTTTATGCAATTTCTAAAAAAAAAAAAGGAATATACCCCCCTCCCCGTTTAATAGAGTCTTCTCAATAACACATCACAGCATGTCATATCTGTGGTGTTGCTTACTTTGACACAACAGTCAGCACTTGTTATCATCAAAGAGATATGTCTATTCAAGAAACACTGTTCAGTGTTGCTGTCTGGAGACCAAACTAAGCATCAAAAAGGAACGTGTGACATCAGGATATCTACCAGATCACCATTGTAACAAAGCACATGGAACCAATGTCCTCCAAGGGGAATTAGAAGATGCACGGCTTTGAAATGGGGCAGACTTCCACCTTGCATGTATACTCAGGTATGGTACAGATGAGGTTTTATGACCCCATGGCTCCAATCCAACTGTGAACACTGCCCACTACCTTGTTTGTCCTCCTTCACAAAATAAATATGCTTGGGGAAAATGTAACAAGGCTTGGATGAATCTATCAATTTTGGCTCCTTGCAGTTTCTCATTTTTCCAATCTTCAGTTCAGTTTGTCCCAAGCTTTTGAGAATTTGTTTTGAAAGTTTGCAGGAAAAGTAATATGCATTTTTGTGCACATTTCTCCAGATGCATGCATTTTTGCCAAATAGTTTTTTGGGGTTTTTTTTTGCAAGCAATTTCCTAATACAGGGCTGTTGCACCATGGCTAGCAAAAAGAAATGGACAGGACCCATGGCTAGCCAAATGGGGAATTATTGCTCCATAAAACAAGACAGTAAATAAATGGAAACACTTGTTTTTGGATTGGGACAGGTCACTGGATTTCCCTTTTGCAAGCGTCATTGACCCGTCCCTTTATGGAAATGAGTATTTCCATTCGTTTCTGGTTCCTTTGGTCCCTCTGCCCAGAGTGCATATCTGAATGTTGTTTTCTCTAATATATAACTTTTGGTACACATATTTGATTGGAGAACTCCATGGAAAAATTCATAGATGTGCGCATTCGAGTGATAACTGTATTCCAGTTCACATCATGGTTCAGAAGTGTGAACTGAAGAAATTAAGATGTGATCTGAAGACATTACTCTCTCATCCCTAGGTGGAGTTGGCAGGGAGGACAAGCTGGTCGCAAATTCAATATGATTCTGCCCAGAACTTCAGAGGGAAGTAGAACATAAATATCAGGGGAGAAGGGCATTTCCTGATTGTGGGAGTTCAGTTTCCGACCTCTCCCAAATTTAGGTCCATCCTCCTGTATTAATGTTGGGGAGTTGACCCTGGTGCTCCTAACAATCTGAACTTCTTTCCAGGTCAGGAGAGGGCACTTGGTGCAATCCAGATGTTTTGGACTCCAACTCTCATCAGCCACAGCCAGCATGGCCAAAGGTCAGGGATTATGACAGTTGTAGTCTAAAACTTCTGAAGAACATAGGTTGCTTACCAATACTCTAGACTTTCCTTGAGGAGACTAGAATCGCCCATCCGCCTGCCCCAAAATATATGCAATGGTGCCCTTTCATTTGACAGGCAGAATATGTTGTGCGGCTATGTTGTGTGGCTATGGGGACTATGCAATTGCTGTCTGCTTCCAATAATGCTTCAGTAATTTAGAAATGGGGTAACCAGCAGGGAGAGGGAATTTTTTTGTTGGATGAACTATGCACCCATCTGGCCTCGGATGCTGATGTGATTACACCATTCCTACTTTCCCACAGCACAGGAAGGAGATACAGGGGAATAGCAACCACTCTGCTCACGCGCGCGCACACACACACACACACATACACACGTGAGACTAGGCATTGGTGGTTTTTTTTGTTACAATTGATTTCATGTATTATTTTATGTGATTATGTGATAGATGGATGTTTCAGCATTGATGTATCCATTGCTCATATTAGATTTTGGGTGGATGGGTTCCTGTAGTATGAATGATGATGGGTTCAGTAAGGCCATGAGCTATGGAGTATTGAGGTCTCAGAAATCATGCCATAAGCACTTCTGAAAATGGGTGAAGAGACTCGTACAGCCTGAGGTCAGCAACTGCCCTGTCAGCAGTTACAGCATCCTGTAGAACTACCGTACAAAATAGCCATTGTAACTTCCAGTAGAATAACAAGTAGGTATGTGGTCAGCTCACCCCGGAGCATCGCGCCCTCAGCAATAACCCCGTCCCTTGACTTCTGAATCGAAGGCTAAATGTCTGTGAGGTAATGCAGTGGATTAACTATGGATTAACGGATGTGGCTCAATGGCAAAACCGCCAGTCAGGTAATGCCATGACTGTGGACTTCAGGATATAAATTGGATCTGGGAATAGCCTGAGTTGGAGTCCTCAAAACATCTGGAAAGCATGCACCTGGAGACCCCATACTCTCTGGAGCAAAGTCTCACTGAGTGGTGCTTGCCTTCCATTGTAGTGAGTGGTGGGTACGACTGGATAGGGACAAATTCCATTTCTATGTGTTACTTGTGATTTGAAGTGCAAATTCTATACATGATATTGGTATAATCAATAAAGCAATGCTCTTGTGCACAGTCTCATTACGCTTTTTAGAGATGGGAGTAGGAGGCACTGTGTTACACTGGTTCCACTCCTACTTGCAGGGCTGATTCCAGAGAGTGGTATTGGGGGATTCCTGTCCCACCCCATAGCTATTAAGATGTAGGGTGCCATAGGGCTCTATTCTATCCCCCATGTAGGTCAACATCTATATGAAGCTGCTGGGTGAGGTCATTAGGGGTTTTGGGGTTGGGTGTTATCAGTATGCTGATGATACTCAGCTCTACTTCTCCTTGTCGTTGGAGTCAGCTGGGGTGGTGAAGGTGCTGGACCAGTGCCTGGAGGCTGTAAAGGGCTGGATGACGGACAATAAACTGAAGCTGAATTCTGATAGGTTGGAAGCTCTCTGGATTGGTGGCTCCCAAGTCCGGGATTTGGGTAAGCAACCTGCTCTGGATGGGGTTGCACTCTTTCTGAAGGAACAGGTACATATCTTGGGAGTACTGCTAGATCTAACTGTCACTGGAGGCCCAGGTGGACTCCATGGCCCGGAGTACTTGGGGCCAGCTGATCTGTCAGCTGTGGCTTTTCTTGGACAGGGACAACCTAGCCACAGTAGTGTATGAACTGGAAACTTCTCGATTAGACTACTGCAATGCACTCTACGTGGGGCTGCCCTTGAAGACAACTCAGAAGTTGCAACTGGTGCAAAATGCAGCAGCTACATAATCTCACAGAGACCACATAACACCGGGCTCAATGGAATTGCACTGGCTGCCTATATGCTTCTGGTCGGAATTTAAGGCATTGGTAATGACGTTTAAAACCCTAAGTGGCTTGGGACCTAGATACTTGAGGGAGCGCCTCTCCGTATATATGTCTGCCCGAGATTTGAGATCTGTTGTAGGAGCCCTTCTCCGCATCCCACCAACACGAGACATATGCTATGATGGGACGTTGGAAAGGGCTTTCTCTGTTGTGGCACCCTGGCTGTGGAATGCCCTCCCCTTGGAGGCCTGACTGGTGCCAACGCTGACTTTATTCCGGTGTCAAGTAAAAACATCACTTTTTTAAAAAGCCTTTAATGGCTAAATTCATCAAGCTCGCACATTGATTTAACTAGTTTTACTGCTTTTAAATTCAATACTGGTTTTAAGTTGATTAATGGTTTAATTTGTTTTTAGCTGTGTATATTTATTGTTTTATATTGTATAATTTTATCTGTATGCCGCCATGAGATCCTAGTGATATAGGGAGGTATACGAATGTTTGAATAAATAATAAATAAGTTTTAATAAATCCCAGCTCTGACTGGGACTGATTGCAACTGATTATCCTAGATTTAGTTACACACACACACGTCCCTTACAATTCTCATTTCCCATGCTAGAGTTACAATCTGAACACTCCCTTTGAAATAAACTACATGTTCGATCCCTGCCAGATAAACTCTTTCTCTAAT
The DNA here is from genome assembly GCF_023053635.1 of Elgaria multicarinata webbii. Taxonomy (NCBI): domain Eukaryota; kingdom Metazoa; phylum Chordata; class Lepidosauria; order Squamata; family Anguidae; genus Elgaria; species Elgaria multicarinata. The sequence goes on along the minus strand of NC_086175.1, from coordinate 120,495,257 downwards.
CTTATTGTATTTGCAGCTACCCTTATCTTGGTTTTCCCCCCTCTTTTCTTTATTAAAGGATTAAGTCTTCCGCTTCAGCCAGAATATGTCTTAACCCTTGTAATATGTGAATACATTTGTCAATTGCACTGGAGATTAAATAAATAGATATGTTTTGCTTTCAGAAGAACTATGCTCAGTTTATTAATACTCCATATTTCACTATTGAATACCCCATTTCTTTAAAAGGACATATAATAATATCCAGACAATATGGCTTCTGGTTGGAGGAATAATGATTTCTCGGTGATTTCCAACCATGATCTTTAATTAAATTACCATCAAATTACAATGATTGTAGTATTTAAGACCTTTTCAATCTCTGGAGAGATTTTCTCCATAGCTGCTCTGATTTGCTTCAATAATTTCAAAGTTCAGGATTTTAATGGGAGTTCAACTGTGTATTTCTAGGCAAAGAGAAGGAAGAAAGAAGCACTTGGGTTTCGATCCAGTCTTACGTCACACTTAGTCCTTAGCTAGACCTAGCAGTCTAGCAGGATGGAGGGGTGAAGATCTCCCATTTTTTAAATTGCAAGATTGCCCCCTCTGTTCACACGTGGTGCGCGATGACCTCAGAGGGAGAGGCATCACGCCCACCATTTTTTTAAAAAGAGACCAGAGCGAACGAGCACTCATGTGCAAAATGTAAGTACTTAAAAAAAAAAAAAATCCCCGCTCCCCCCACCCATATGCAGGAGCCGGGACAAACTGTGGCACTTGGCCACATGTTCCGCAGTCTTGGGCACAGCCCGAAACTGTGGAAAAACCAGGCCTAAAGTGGAGGGCAAAATCCAGGGGCAAGGGAGGGTTCATCCCTCCCTGATCACAGGACCCCTCTAGCTAAGGCCTTGGAGTAGACCCATTGAAATAAAAAGAACTTAAGTCACAGTGCAATTCTATACATGTTTACTCCTCCCATATGTACCTCCTCCCATATGTACCTACCCGGACCTTAAGATCATCTACAGGGGGCCTTCTCCATGAGCCCCTGCCAAAGGAAGTGAGGCAGGTGGCTACTAGGAGGAGGGCTTTCTCCGCTGTGGCACCCCGGTTGTGGAACGAGCTCCCCAGAGAGGTCCGCTTGGCGCCTACACTGTACTGCTTTTGTCGCCAGCTGAAGACCTTTTTATTCACTCAGTATTTTAACACTTAATTTTAACTTAAATTTAAATTTTACTGTTTTAACTCTGTATTTTAATCCTATATCAACTTTGCTGTGTGGTTTTATCCTGGTTGCGCTTTTTATACTGTATTTCGTAATTGTGTTTTAAACTGTTGGGTGTTTTACTGTGGTTTTAATTTTTGTGAACCGCCCAGAGAGCTTCGGCTATTGGGCGGTATAAAAATGTAATAAATAAATAAAATAAATAAATAAATACTCAGAAGTAAGCCCCATTGAGTTAAATGGGAATTACCCCCGGGAATGTATTAAAAAGCTTGGTTTCATTGGCCAGATCTACACCTTGTGTCAAATCATTATGAATGTGGAATAAAAAGAGGATATAACACTATGAAAGCAGTATATGGAATGTGGATTGTGCCTCAACATTTATCATTGCACTTCAATACTGCTATTAAGCAGTATTATAGATCTAGCTTTAGTATACTTGGGGCACAATCCTATGTATATTGAGACAGAAAAAATGTCCTATAAATCCCAGCATACAACTCCTATGCTTGCTGGGTAATGCTGGGGGTCATATCAACCACAGTTTTGTTGGCATAATTTGATTTTAAATATTTGAAATGTTTTTTTATTCTTTTTTCTATCTTTTTATTCTTCACCTCTAGGAAATCTTGCTAGATATAGGGTTAGGGTTAAACCATGTAGCAGTAACAATAACAACAACATTAATAAAGATAATACACAGATAAATGCAGAAGTAGGAAAATATATGCACATTAATGCTGAAATAATATAAAATGAATTTATGGGTGAATACATATAGGGCCCATTCAGAAGAAAGCTTAAACCATGGCTTTCACCATGGTGGTTAATCTAGAAAGCCAGACCATGTTCAGAAGACACTTTAAGAAGCAGAATGTATAACTAAGAAATAAGAAGAATGTTGCGTTATGTATGTATATGATTTATTATGTGTTGTTGTAAAATAAATAAAAAAACAATGTGGAAAATCACTGAAAGTGGTAGGGAGGGATTGCGGAAGGCAAAAAAGTTTACAAAAAGAGTCTCCCTGTTTCAGGTCAGCACTAATATGTCCCTGTATGGTTTGTATATACAAATAAAAATTATTTACTTAAGTTAAAAAAATAAAAATAAAAAATAAACCATGGCTTTAACCACAGTGAACCATTGCTTTATTCACCATGGTTAAAGCCATGGTTTAAGGTGTCTGCTGAACACAGCCCAGCTTTCTGGCTTAACCACCATGAGCCATAGTTTAAACTGTCTTCTGAATGGGGCCATGAAAGTGCCATAGACGAGAAATTAGACATGAGAGAATGAATGAGATGCTTGAACTTGCTGAAATTCTCTGAACTTTACTTGATAGTTTGGTTTGAATCTCTCCCATTCTTGTTGGAGACCTATTTTTTCAGGATGTTCAAATGGGGAAAGTGTGCCTTTTTCAAAAAATACATTTACTTACGTGTGAAAACACTTTTTTTTTAAAAAAAGTGCAATGTTAAAAACGCATGACATTAACTATACCCAAATTTAAAAATGTAGTTTAAAGTGAGCATTAAAAACTGCAACCTTTTAATAATTAAAAACACACCCTTTTAATAAGCGAGCATTAAAAATGCACCCTTTAAGGGGGGATACTTCTTCCCCATTAAAGAGTGAAAATATGAATACTTAAGTGTGCATTTTTAAAAGTTTGCATTTTTAATTTTTTTTCACATTTAGCAAACACAAATGCAACCACCTTTGGAGAGCATGCGTTCCTGACTGCACGCTTGCATCTGTCCATGCTTGTTCATGTTTGTATCCCGTATTCAAGCTTCGAACAACGAATCGCTAAAATCTCCCTACCCCGTTCCCGCTACTTTCACAGCCTTCAAATGGGGCCATGGAATTGGGAGGGCTCTCTTCACCCAGCCCTCAGCTCAACACACCTGGACGCTACTGTCCATGCTTGTATTCAGGTTTCAACCAGGAGTCCGAATATGGGTTGAAGCCTAAATATGGATGCAGGCATGGACAGCATTGTCCAGTTGTGCAAAGGTGACGTCTCAAAAGACTAGAACCCAAAGGGGCCATCCCATAAAGCTGATTGGTGGGAGATTCAGGACAAATAAAAGAAAATACTTCTTCACACAGCATTAAATTATGAAATTCACTATGATGGCCACCAATTTGGATAGCTTTAAAAGAGGGTAGGATAAATTCCTGGAAGAGAAGGCTGTCAAGTCAATGGCTACTAGCCCTGATGGTTATGCGCTACATCCAGTATTTGAGGCAGTAAGCCTCTGTGCACCAGTTGCTTGGGAACATGGGTGGGAGGGTGCTGTTGCACCATGTCTTGCTTTATTGGTCCTTGGTTGACAGCTGGTTGGCCACTGTGTGAGTGCTGGACTAGATGGACCCTTGGTCTGATCCAGCACAGCACTTCTTATGTTCTTATGGTGAAGAAAGCCCTCCCAGTTTCATAGCCTCATCTGAAGGCTGTGGAAGTAGGGGAACCAATTGGATGATTCCCTGGAGGGGGAGGACTCTAGCTGACTTTTGGTGGTGGCGTAGGGGCTTATTTAAACTTATGTTTTGACAGCATTGTGATCAGTGGTGGTGACCTTGTAACGCTGGAATGATGCTACATCATGGTGTCTCCTGGTTCCAGCAGCATTGTTCAGGATAGTGACCCACTGATAGTCTCACCAACTATCTTTCTGAGAAAAGTTCAGTCCTTTGGAACTCTAGACAGAGATCTCTAGTTAGCCAGCATAGCCAAAGTTCAGAGTTGATGGGAGTTGAAGTCCAAAATATCTGGGTTGCCTACCCCCTCTCTTAGGTTTTTTTGCTCTCTTTCATGGCAGGGGCAGGCATGGGGGCCATGCTTAACAATAAAAAAATTCCCAGTAAATAAATGTTCTTTTTAAATTCAATTGCTGTGGGAGCTGCCAATTGCCCAGAAAGTCTGCACAACCACATGGATGAGACCACGGAAATGAAACCCATGGTTTTGAGTGCAGTTAGAATGTCCCCTGTTTATTGACAGAAGTGATGCAGTTGTAGGGTGACCATATGAAAAGGAGGACAGGGCTCCTGTAACTTTAACCGTTGCACAGAAAATTTCAGCAGGTGTCATTTGTATACATGCAGCACCTGGTGAAATTCCCTCTTCATTGCAACAGTTAAAGCTGCAGGAGCCCTGCCCTCTTTTGTATCTGGTCACTCTAGTATAGCTACTGCAACTTTAACTGTTGTGATGAAGAGGGAATTTCGCCAGGTACTTTACGCATACAAATGACACCTGCTGAAATTCCCTTTTCTATGCAACAGATAAAGATACAGGAGCCCTGTCCTCCTTTTCATATGGTCACCCTATGCAGTTGGGCCTAATCTACACTGAGCAGGATATGGCACTATGAAAGTGGTATATGGTACATGTCAATGGGCCCCAACAGTTGTCAGTGCACTTCAATGCTGCTATAAAGCAGTCGTGTGGCTCTTGCCTTTTATATACCGCTTTCATAGTGCAATATCCTGCTTGGTGTAGATTAGGCCCAGTTCTCAGTGAAGGCTGGCAGGAGAATGCATTCTGTCCTGCAAGCCATGACATCGCAACATTTACTCTTCCTGCAGGAGTGAGACATTGCTTGGCAATTTCCTTTTCGTAGTCAAGGCTGCTCTTCATTCTAGACCGAATTTAGAGAGACGTGGAAGGGAAGAGAGAGGGGGGAATGAGAAGGGCAACGTTTCTAGTCTTTTTCAATTGACCCCATGGCCTGAAGGTATCAAGTCTGCTTAAACCTGTTCATTCCTGTCTGTTTTAATTAGAAAGGGCAGAAGAGCATGTTCCAAAAGCAGTGGTGTGTGTTTTTTGGATGCGCAGATCCACCTCGAACAGTGGCCTGCAGACCTGCTTTAATTAAGAGAGGCACTTGCCCTCTCGTACACTACATGAAATGGAACTACTGCTGAGCGTTGTCCCTCGGCCTCCCAAGCACGTGAACCGCCAGGTGATCGCGGGAAGCAGATGTGACAGGTCCTGATGGCAAACATCCCTTTTACAGCCTGCCGATGCCACTCCTGGGCCAAGGGGGGGGGGAGATGTCTCCTTCTCCCCAGGTAGATCAAGCTGGATTTTCCTACCCTGGAGAGCCCTGTTCCTCCCAAAGAACTTGGAGTAATATATCATTAGAATGCTTTTCTGATTTTTCCTTTTCCCAAGAAATTGTTTAGGGCAAAATGACACGTTACACTAAATATACAGCTTGCAAGTGATTCACACCACGTTGTTTATTTATTTTTATTTATGATTTTATTTATTTACACTATTTATACACCACTCCCCATTCAAGAATTTCAGAACGGTGGACAAATCAAATAAAAGAATAAAAACAGAATAAAAAACACATTAAAAGTACATTTTTCAAAAGAAACAAAGTACAATGAAACCACGGCTGGTCATCAAGGGAAGGCTTCCTGGAATGACAATGTTTTCAAGAGGCACCGGAAGGAATACAAAGTTGGCACCTGCCTGACCTCCAGAGGCAGGGAATTCCATAGGAGGGGGGGGCACCACACTGAAGGCTCTTCCCCTGGTGGACTCCAATCAGACACTAGGTCTATGTGGAACCACGAGCATGCTCTAAGATGACCTCAGTGACTGGTTACCTTAGTGTAAGTGCATGGGAGCCCAATCCATATCAGAACCACCATGGCCTTAGCTAGACCTAAGGTTTATCCTGGGATCATCCCAGGGTCGTCCCTGTCTGCTCCTGGGATCCCCTGTGTGTCATTTACATGAACAGGGATGACCCCAGGATGATCCCGGGATAAACCTTAGGCCCATGTGTAGGTAGGGGAGGTTTAAGCCTTCTCACCCAGCCACTCTTCCTGCGCCCCTCAATTCTCCTCCCACACACCATAGGGACTTCCAAACCCACCCTCCATTGGTGCTAGTGGAGGTTTAATCTTTGTTTCAATCCTGGTGGTGGTGGGGATTGTTTAAAAAGAGAAAGAAAATTAAAAGGTTCAGTTTCTCCTACCCATTCATAACTGTCATGATCCAGTTAGGGCCCCCATGTGCTTACATCAAAGTAAACAATATGGAAAAAATCAACTGCACACTACATATTAAATGTACGGTGACCATATGAAAAGGAGGACAGGGCTCCTGTATCTTTAACAGTTGCATAGAAAAGGGAATTTCAGCAGGTGTCATCTGTATATATGGGGAACCTGGGGCAAGTCCCTCTTCATCACAACATTAAAGTGCAGGAGCTATACTAAAGTGACCAGATTTAAAAGCGGGCAGGGCACCTGCAGCTTTAACTGTTGTGATGAAGAGGGAATTTCACCAGGTTCTCCACATATACAAATGACACCTGCTGGAAATTTCCTTTTCAATACAACTGTTAAAGGTACAGGAGCCCTGTCCTCCTTTTCATATGGTCACCCTAATTAAATGTAGTGTGTAATTTTAGCCCTCAGAAGAGCAATTATGTTCAGTACAAAAAAGACTTGGGATATCTAACATGTCAAAAAAAGCAAGAAGCACACAGGACTGGAAATTATGCCAAGCTTCAGCTATGAGGCAGTATAGAAAATTATTATTATTATTATTATTATTATTATTATTATTATTATTAGGCACAGTGGAAGGGCTGTTCCCTCTCCCCCTGATGCCTTCAGCAGCAAAAGGTGATAGCAGAAGAGAGTAAGGGGTTCTCAGATGGGACTGTATGCAGACATTTGGGGGTGCTTGCCTGCTTCTTCCTCTCCTTCTGATGGTTTTAGAAGTAGGATGGTGAACCTCCCCATGTCTGATCACACAACCCCCCTGGCCAAAATGTGCATTTTCCCCATAGCCTAAAGCGTAATAAATGTGCATTTGGGGAAAATTTGTGCATTTTCGCATGTGTTAATTTGGGCAAATTTGGAAATAATAATAATAATAATAATAATAATAATAATAATAATAATAATAATCCAATTCTGTTGATGAGCAGATGATAGAATGAAAGGTGCCCAACAAACCTAAAAACATACACAGATCAGATTGTACACAATCTGTACATCCCTACTCAAGTCATTAACAGCCACATAGCATCCCCTTCCTGAAATGCTGGAATCCAATTAGTGGCTGTATGGTTCTAATTTCCCCACTTCCCCCACTGTTCCTCCTTCCCGCATTGCCCTCTCTGCAGTGGGGGTGGGGGTGGTTCTCCACTCCTCCCTGTTACAGAAACTATACCTAATACTCATATTTATTTTTGCCTGTTTACTGTGGATTAGGAGAGTTTATAAGAGTATAATGAGGGGAGTGGGGATTAGAACAAACCCAATACATGCACCATTTCAAATCAGATCCTTGCAGGGCTGATGTTATCGTTAGGCATGGCAGGGCATCTCCTGAGGGCCCACACCTCAACAAAGGGAGATGTTAGGCCCTCTGAAGAGTTGTTGGGGATGGACTCAGAGGAGGAGGAAGCAGAACCTTTACAGGCAGAGGCTAGTGTCACGGCTGCTGAACTGGTGACAGCTGGGAGTGGGGCCAACTCAGAGAATGAAGTGGAAGCAGAGCCAAGTACCAGCGTGCCGGTGATTAAACCAGCAGGGAGCTTGGCCAATTCAGAAGACACAGAGGGAGAAGCAACAAACTTACCTGCACAGTTGTTTAGACAGCATAGGGCGGAAAAGGAAGCCCGGCGCAGGTCTCTGCGTATTTATACTAGACGCCAACTCAATAGGGAACACCTGTAGCTGCCAGGGAGGGGTATTTAGAGAGCTGGGAAGCAACAGGGACTTTGCCAGAGATTAACTGAGCATCCTGGCGAAAGCTCTTGATTCCTGCTTCGGATCGTGGTGACCTTGTATCCTGGTTGAACTTTGGACTGGCTTGGAATTCGTGACCTGCTCCTCTCCCTGGACTTCTGGACTGTGTCTTGGACTCTCTCTACCTCTCGTAAGCCCTTGACTTTTGGAACGTAACTGGACTTTGCTTATGTTTAAAACGTCTTGTACTCTGACATTAAAGAGTTAACTGTATTATTTCATAGCACAGATAAAGACAAACGCCACCATTTGTTTGCTGAGTTTGTGGCCGAATTCTTGGGTTTTGTTTGGGCATGCTGCCCACGTCTGTATCTCCGTCTAATTAGCTGGTCTACTGGCAGCTTTCCCGGACAGGAGACTCAAAAAAGAGCCCCCTGGACTTTCTCCTCCTCGTTCCCATTGCTGCTGGTCCACCTGCCCCTCACTCTGGCCCAGACAATGGTGGTGGCGGTGGTGAGAAGGAGGACCAGTAGACACCACTGCTTATTGCTCACTGGCTCTCCGCCTGTCAAGCAAGGATGTAGTAGCAGTGGGCATGTCTACACCATGCCTATATCCTAGGGTCGTCCCTGAATTGTCCCTGTGCATCCAAATGATCCACAGGGGATCCCGGGGGCAACCTGAGATGACCAGAGACTTTCCCTGGGATATTGGGAACTGCAGAAAACCTGATTTTTCTGTGGTCCCGGGACCATCTCGAGGAGCGCAGGCCATGTGGCTGCTGCTCCCAGGTCATCACTTCCTCCCTGAGACTAGCAGGGCTCTTAAAGTGGGCACAGAGCTGCGTGGGGGCAGTCCGTGCCCGAGCAGGGTCGTGTGGTTTTTTTTTTTTTTTTACTCACTGTTGTGGAGGAGCGCAATTGCGCTCCCTTCTCTTCTTCTCGAAAGAAATGGCGGCCACAATGTCCCTCTTCCCTTCCGGGATGTCACATGGCCATCAAGATGCTGGGGGAGGATTGAAGAAGCAGGTAAGTCCGTGATCCTCCCCCTCCCTCCCTCTACACCCATAAGGTATAGACATGCCCAGTGTTGAGAAAGAGGAGGAGGAAGAGGAAAAGCAGCTGGTGGCAAAGGTGGTGAGAAGATAGACTCACTGAGGGTGGCCGAGCCCATTGCAATTTATCCAGTTTCGGAATGAGGGATGCGTGCAAGGATTGCAATGGGTGCGTGCACATAATGCATCGTTGTACTGACCTGTGAAAGGGCAGGGCTAGATGCCTTATATATGGCAGTCACACCTGCTCGCAGTCACGCTTGCTATTTGGTCAGCACCCAATCTCCCCTCCCAGGGTTAACTGCGGTACAAGTTTTAGTTGTAGCTGTTGGGTTGAGTAGGGTTCCACCCCCTTTCACACTCCTGCCTCCAGATTGGCCCAGAGCACTTGGGTTTTTGGCTTAATCCATACTGGAGCTCCAGGAATGCAACCCTCAATGGGAACTTAGTGGGGATGCAGTTGAATAAGTTAGGAATGGTTACAATAAGGTGGGCAGTAGTGTACATAGTGAAGGAGCATTGGTGAGTATCCAAGCATGCCTATAAGGTGGAAGAGGGATCCTGGTAAAGTGAACCCAAGACATTTTGCTGCCTGAAGTGAAGAAGAAGATGCCCCCCTCTTCCCACTCCAGGTGTAAAAGCTGACTAGACTGGCAGGTGAATCTGCCTTCAATCTTGATGGTGGGTCAGCATCCTCCACTGCATTTGAAGGGAGCAGGATAAATTAGGGAGGCACACAGGTATCTCCTCCAACAGCTTGCTGCTTCCTCCCATCATCCATCACTAAGGTGACTGCTTCAGTCTGCCTCATGGTAGGGCTGGCCCCAGCTCTTGGGACTTCTGACCTAGGGCTTTGGTCCTACAGGGGGGGAAATCCATTGGGGCCTGGATACATCACACACTTAGAGTTGTGGGGGCTGGGACTCAGGAGGGTACCCCTCAACACTTAAAGGTGTGGCCAGAGGGTGGGGCTATACAGGGTGCTGCTCTGCTCTCATGGCCAGGTGACACTCATCCTACCAGACAAGGATAACTTGTCCTGCGTCACTTACACTGTTGCAGCTCTCTTCTGTGTTAAATCAATAACGTCGTGACCCTAGTCAAACCTATTACTTAGTGCTTGCTCATTATTTCTGGGTGCGGATGCAATAAGCAATGTCCAGAGCTTTCCCAATTATTGTGGTTCTTCCGGCAGCCTGTAAATTACATACAGCTTGTTCACCAGTATGAAAAATTTCCCTGCTTGATTCAAAAGCGTTTCCCTTACATAATGAATCACTCTACATAATTAAGCACCGCAGGAGGTATTGCCTAACAGGTTTTAAAAAACCCTTTTCTTAATTCAACTTGAAACGGCTGATATACAAGTCAATTGTGTAATCTTAATTCCCCTTCATAACATTAAGTCAATCATTATTGCTTTCACTGGGATCACTTTATATGAACTTACTGACTGGGTTTAAAAGCCAGTGGTTTTGCGCCCATGTTTATGCCTTGCCTATGGATCTGCTGTAGAACACTTGGGCCTAATCGACACCAAGCAGGATATTGCACCATGAAAGTGGTATGAAAGCTGTATATAAGAGGCAGGAGCCACACCAAGCAGGATATAGCACTACGAAAGCGGTATATAGTCTGTGGCCTTAGCTAGACCTAAGGTTTATCCCAAGATCATCCCGGGGTCATCCCTGCCTGCTCCCGGGATCCCCTGTGTATCATTTAGATGCACAGGGATGACCCTGGGATGATCCCGGGATAAACCTTAGGTCTAGCTAAGGCCTGTGTCAATGGGCCCCAACAGTTGTTAGTGCACTTCAATACTGCTATAAAGCAGTAGTGTGACTCCTGCCTTTTATATACCACTTTGGCCATTGCTAGACGAGGCGTTAGCGCGGTGTGAGGCCCAGTTTCCCTCCTGTGCATCCAGATGATGCACAAGGGAATCTGGGGTCAGGCCGCGCTAAAACCTCCCTTAAACCGGCATAAGCAAATTCGCTTATGTCCCATCTAGCAGGGTCTGTGGCTTTTTGCGGCTGCTCGCTTACTCGCGAGTAGCCGGGAGAAGCCACGGACTGGGCACAGTGCTCATACGAGCGCTGTGCCCATTGGGCCGGGGAGGGGGATCCCGGGGGGGGAGGAGATAGGGGCTGCGGGGGAAGGCCGGACCCGGCAGGAGGGGGGGGGAGAAGAGCAGGCATCGGGATGGCAAGGGGGCGGGAGAAGAAGAGCGGGGGACAGGGTATCGGGCATGGGGGGAGGATGGCCGAGCGAGTGGGCAGGGGGGGCATCAGGAATTGTTTGGGGGGATCAGGGGCAGGGGGGGGCTTAATTTTTTTAAAAAAAACACCAATTACCTTCTCCGTTGGCTCTCCAGCGCACATGGCCCCTTTAACTAAAAAAAAAAAAATGGCCGATGCCACGGGGCTTCCCATTGCCCCTTTGCATCTTACGTGTAGAAGCCGGCGACGGCGCACACTAGCTCTAGCGCGCCGTCGCCCCTCCTCCCTGCCGGCTTATCCAGCAGGTCTAGCAAGGCCCTTTCACACCACTTTCATAGTGCAATATCCTGCTTGGTGTAGATTAGGCCATAGTTTCACCGAATAGGACTTTTATGCAAGTAGCTGTGTACTTACAGTACACAGTACTTACAGTAGCTGTGCTTTTCAATCACTGAACAACCCTGGGCTGTTCCAGCAGCTATAGTATTTTTGATCCAGAGACATTCAGTTTTAAATCCACACTCAGCCATAAGTTCACCAGTTGACCATGGGTTGATCACTTTTAGCCTAGCCTAACTTACTTCAAAGAGTTATTTTGAGGATAACATGGGGTAAGCATAGGAAGAGTGCTCCTGGACCATACCACAAAGGTACATTTCGTTCAGCATCCCGCTTCACACAGCAGTCAACTAAAGGCCTCCAGGAAGCCCAAAGCCATGCCCAAAGGCAAGACATGCACACACTGAGTTCTTTGGAGTAAAGATGGGATACAGATACAATCAATATAATTGACCTGGAAGGAAATTCTGTGAAGCATTCCCCAATTGCATGGAAGCCTCCAGCTGTCTGGAGTGGCTATTGTTTTTTACACATGCTACAGGCATTCATACAGAGTCCTTCCACAGCAATGAAGTCTATGCTTAAAACTTGATTTTGTTCTGACTTTATACTGCTAGTTTTACCCTACCCTGTGCCTGTTTGGTGCATTCTCTTCCCCTCCTTATTGTTTTATTATGATTTTATTAGAATGTAAGCCTATGCGGCAGGGTCTTGCTATTTACTGTTTTACTCTGTACAGCACCATGTACATTGATGGTGCTATATAAATAATAATAATAATAATAATAATAATAATAATAATAATAATAATACTCAGTTTCCATACAGAAGCTGGCTTCTACAAGCAATGGAGTCAAATAAGGAAGTACCTGGAACTTCCTTACTCCTCTCTACCAACTGAAGCTGCCAGCTGCTGCCAAGGAGGGTGAATGAGTGGTTTGTGGCAGTAATGGCCAGGGCCAGGCAAGGCTGGTAATAGGCCCAGGCCAGATAGGAAATGTAGGCCCCATTTCAAACTGCTCCTTAAGTATTTTTTAATCAGTTCTAAATACATATGAACTAGAATGATTTATAAAAAAGGTAATGGCAAGCACTTTTATTCAAGGTGTATAAAAGACATCACTTCTTCACATTCAGAAATGCTTTACGTGCTTTTCTTTGGGCAAATTCATCATCAACAACGGAAAAATCAAGCAACTTTTCCCAGGGGGACTCGGAGTAGGCCCGCTCAAAATCATAGGCCCATGCCAACTGGCCCCACTGGCCACCCCCTGCCCAGCCCTGGTAATGGCACTAGCACTGCTCCAAGGACTAGAGGTGGCTGTAGTAGCTCTCAGAAATGACAGCTATTACAGGCAGCTGGAGGTTTCTGTACATGCCAAGGCTGGCACGTAGGTTCCCGTGTAAACCAGCCTTAAGTCTGCTTAGCACTATAGCCTTAAAGTTGCACCCTTCTCCTTCTCTATCAGTTGCCTTTGCAACTGCTTTATGTATTTTGTCAAAGAGATCCAGCCTTTCCATCTCTCCCTTGCTCCAAGGAACTGCTTCAGCCATTTTCTCTCCTGTTTTCTTCATTGTCAATGTCAATCTTTCCCCCTCTCACTCTCTCTCTCACCAAAAAAAATCCCCCAAGAGGAGCAGACAAAATGGCATGATGAATATTCATACGTTGCGAGGATCTAAAATAGAACTGCCTATTGTGCAACACTTGGTTTTTAATTTTAAACTCTTCGCCACAGTTTCAAGCTGTATCTAGGGCACTCAGTTAGTCTTTCAAATGATTTTCATTTAATGTCTCAGAAATCAATTGCAGTGGACTGCCCTAAGGAATTATAATTCAATTCTTTCTATTTTGTTAGATTATTTCCTCTTTCAAACACATGTTATTCTAGGGAATGATATTTCATATATTTATTAATCCACCCGGCAGCCTAAATCAATAAAATTTAAACTTCATATGCCAAACTGTAAAAGCAATAAGAGTTATTACTAAAGGCAGGCCAACTTCTTTGCAAAGTTTATTTCTTGGATTAAAATTTAGAAATCCAAACACATCAAGAGTGCTTTAAAAATTCAGTAGAATATATGAGTACAGGAAATGGATATATTTAGTGCTTCTTAAACGTTGGCTTGGGGAACACTAGTACGGATGTCGGAGACATTAGTTCGGTTCACATTTTAATGCAAATTTCCTTAATTTCACAAGTTAGAACTACTCTGAGAATTAAAACTGAGTTATCTTTCAAAAGTCTATCCTCTCCAAACTTTGCAATGAAGTTCTCCCATGAAAAGATGTACAAAAACCATATATTAGGGAAGATACCATTCAAAAAGGAAGGGAGAGGTGGGTAATAAATAAATAAATAAATACATTATTATTATTATTATTATTATTATTATTATTATTATTATTATTAAAATACATTATATGAGGAAAATGTCATGCAAAAATATTTACGTTAGGCTATATATAATAAAAGTATATCTACCTGCACCAACAGGCCTAAAATGCACGCCCATTTCCATGCAAACTTGTAAAAACAAAATTCTCAGAGCTTGGGATGAACCACACTTAAAATTGGAGAAATTCTCAAAGTTCAAGATAAACCGAACCTAAGACTGGAAAAAGAAGATATCAAGAGAAACTAAAACTGAGAGATTCACCCATCTCTAACCAATGGTCCCTGGTCTACACTTTTGAGAGGTCCTTGCAACCAGCATGAAAAATGCTTAAATCTTTTAGATATCTTTTGAGTTTCACCAACATATGGAGGTGGCAAGTCATGCTCCTCTCTCAGATTTAAAATGTAAACTGAAAAGCAGCTTGTGTCTTCAGCAATTGAAGTGACTGAAGTGTATACATAGTTCTTTCCCATGTATGCATATGGCTTCATCAAAGTATAGACATTGTCATAGGACCAGCTATAGGGCATGACTAGATGAGGGGGGTGGGTTGAGGGGGATAATCTCACGATTTTATGATTATCCCCCTCGTCTACACACGTCGTGTGACGTCGCAACCGCCATTTTGGATTTTTTTAAAGGAAAAGGAGCGCACGAGCGCTCAAATGACACTGTAAAAAAAAACCCACCCCACACCTGATGGGCACAGAGCTCTTGAGGAGTTCCGTGCCTGGTTCCAAGCATCTCGCATTTACTCGCAAGGAGCTGGGACAAAACAGCAATGGCAGGCCACACATCCCACAGTGTCAGGATCATCCCGAGACTGTGGAAAAATCAGATTTGAGAGGCAGGGCGATTTCCCAGGCCAAGGGAGGGATCGTCCCTCCCTGCTCCCGGGATGCCCTTTGCGTCGTGTGGGCTCACAGGGACAACCCCGGGACAACCCTGAAAAAAGCCCTGGTCTAGACATGCCCATAGTCTGATGCACATGTGGAAGAGAGACCAAATAGAGTGCCCTAGGGATGGGCAAACTCACCCAGGTCCGATTTGTTGGATGCTTGCCCCTCCGCCTCTGCTCGCCCCCATTCGCTGAGTCACATGAGTGTCTTTTGCAGCTCAGCAAGCATCTGATAACATCTTTTTGTGAACCACCCAGAGAGCTTCGGCTATTGGGTGGTATAAAAATGTAATAAATAAATAAATAAATAAATAAATAAATAACATCACGGGCCCATCTGCCCTTGCCCAGAGCCTCCATGGTGTGCTACAAACGAGGCTCTGGAAATGGCTCACTTCCCCCCATCAGAGTATTTCTGGAGCTTCCAAGTTTTTCTGGAAACATTTTGTAGTAAATGAAACCGTCATTTAATGAAAAATGTGACCACCGGAAGAAAGGGGATTGAGACATTTGAAGGAAGATAAAAGTATGAGAGCTTAGGGAAGGGGGGGGGGGAAGACATTTAATATAGTTGAAAAACAGAGCAAGCAGTGTTATCTTTTTTATATGTATACATTGATTTGCAGCACTTAAGTAAATAATATGTAGCAGTCATTTTGTCAAAGCAAGTAATGAAGATTTACTAGGAAAATATGTCTGTTGTAGCACGATCACTGATAAAAATGAATAACCCATAAGCCTTCTGGGCAGACTACAGACTAAAGTTAGTGGAAGACCATTTGACTTTAGTGCTTATAAATGATTATTTGAGGTGAACATTATTTATGGGAACAATTAAGTTATAACACTTCTTTCCTGGGTAAAGATCTGTCTTCTTTTCTCTTTTTTGCCTGGTCCACTGCTTGGTGTTCTTAATAGGGGTGTGCAGAGTGGGTCTGCTCCTCCCCAAAATTCGGGCGGAGCTCTGATGAGGTGATACCCCACCCCATTTTTCAGGGTGGCTTTGTCTCCCCACACTGCTGGATTACTGGTTGGAAAAACTCTGTCCACCACACCTGAAGACAGTAGGCTAGCATAGGGGATGCAGGGCAGTCCTTGTCACACACAGCTTTCTCCACCATCACCTTGCTTCTGGCTCCTCCTGGCATTTGCTGCCTGAGATAACTGCCTCACTATGCCCAGAGGTAGGGCCGGTCCTACCATTAGGCATCCTCTTATGAAGTCTATTTGCAAGGCAGGAAAATGACACACTTCACATGTAGGAAAAGAGTAAAAACTCCCACACTTAACAGGCCTGGAAACAAAAGATAGACCATGGATGTGAGTGTATGGATGTATGCAATAAGAAGCACAGCTACCTGGATATAAGCTATACTCATTAAAAATAATGATGATGACTGTTGGACATTTGTGGCACTTTCTCTTCCTGGTGTTTTGGTTACTGCATGACAAAGAGGCACAACCCTGGAGGTTGGTTTTGTGCGTGTGTGTGTTTAAATGCACAAAAAGGCAATGAGCTTAAGAGTGATGTTCAGATGAAGATAAGACAAGTAGAGAATTGCAGGACCTCTCACTTCCTTACTTTGGGTAGAGTGAGGCAGGTGTGCTGCTCATGCTGTCATTTCTAATGTAACCTAATCATCTCAACTGCACCCAAGCAGTTAGATTGTCAAGACATACTGGAATTACTGGTTTGGGGAAAACCTTCAGAATAGTGTGGGAACTGGCGAAGAGGCCTTCATGGGAGATGGGGGATGCTGACAGTCACCTCCCTCCCTGTTCCATTAATGGAAGATCCTGCTGGTTGGACTGGGGTACCATTGGATACAATCCAAAATGACTTTGAACAACTAGGCATCTGGTGTGTGTGTGTTGAGGGAGATAAACACATTTCAGGGTTCTCAGGGTGAAATCCACAAACATTTCAAAATGTCACTGTCAGACCAACACTGATCAAATCATGGGCATCAGTGGAACTGATGCGATGTTTGGAAAAATCTAGATTTGTATTTAGTTTTTAATTTTATCTTTGTTTGCAGGGGCTGTCAAAATTAAATGCATATATACTTTGCATTTAGAAGGATCTATAGTGACCCCCTATCAGCAATATGCGTAAAATAACTATATACACATGTTATGCATAGATGTTCTGGTTCTCTTTCTTAGGGTACTATCGAGCCAAAAATTAAGCACTTTTAGGTTTCCTTGAGTTTGGCAGGAGAGTTAGGCAAACGCTTTAGGTCTCTTTCATTTCAGAAGGAAAGTTAAGCATGTGCGGTCACAATACAGTCTTATCTCTCCTTTGGGAAATTAATGGGACATAAAGTTCTTAGCTTTGGTTTTCGTTTTCAATTTTAGTCTAAGCAGCAATGCATACTCTCTCACCCAAATGAACTTAACATTAGTTTGAATTTAGCATTTCATTTTCGCGAAGCCAACATTTTAAGTCTGAAGTTTAACAGAGTTGGATTGCATCCTATGTAATGAGTGTGCCTACATTTCATCATGATGGGGGCCATATAATAATGCACACATAATTTATTTACACTAAGAACAGTTTCCTGAGATTCCTGACACCCAGTGAAAAAACAGGTAAAATATTGCCAAAGCTCAAAATGAGTAAAGCTACTTCGTTAAATCACATCCCCCTTATACTGGAGAAAATGAATTCATACTAGTGAATCAGGTTTCAGAGAAGTCCTCCATATATTACTCACATGATCTTCTAGATAGGTGCAAGGGTCTTGCAGAAATTATTTTCAGCAAATAGAAGGCTGTTGTGTTTCTCTCACCTCTTCATGATGAGGTGCAGATGACAAATTTTTTCTCTTCTGCAGAACATTGAAAATTGACCTCCTGTCCTCCTTACATCTACTCACTCAAGAGACAGAAGGAAAATAGTATGTGTTGTGCATTTATGTATTAATTTCTATCTATCATTTATGTATAAAAAAATGGAGCCCAAGGCAACTCACCATCATTAAAAACCTAGCCCACTGTACTCCAACGTTTCTCTCTCAAGACTAAGGTCCTTCAGAGTGAAACCATGGAGTACAGTGGGCTTGAGCAGCAAAAGATTCTGCAGGGCCTTCATGCTATGTGGTTTTCTCTCCAGAATCTGTGAAACTGCAAAGTAAGGCAGCCTACAGTGGTACTGTCTCCTCTCAGGTAGAGGAAGGTCTCTCTGACCATGGGGGCGGGCAGGTTTAACCTGTAAAAAAGTGAGAGGGGAGGGAGTTGGGGGAAAGTCTCTGTGAGTATGTGTGTGAAAGAGAGGGGGGGCACTGCATTTTGGGAAATCCTGCGCTTTCACTGCGGCGGGTTGGCAGTGGCTAATCCAGATGCAGAGGGAGGGTGTGAGCTTTCTGGCAGCCATTTGGCTCACTGCCCACCTGCCTTCTGCGTAGACAGATGATGGCCAATCAGGGGATGCCATCTGCCCAGGGACATCTCCGCCACGACACGAGGTTAGACAGATGCACCCTACTCACCTTGCTCCAGCGAAAAAGTTGGGCTTATTTCCTGACTTCTTTAAATCACAGCTTTGCGGGAAAGTCCTGTGATGGCTGCGAGGTGGCTGCTACACTGTATAACTGACAGAGTGCCACCACACAGTGATCATGGAGCTTTCAAAGCATCTTGGTAGCCCCATAGAGAGAGACAGTTATAATCAGTAGTCAGTCTGGAGGGTGCATCTCTCTCTCTCTCTCTGGCCTAATCTACATGAAGCAGGATATTGCACTATGAAAGCGGTATGAAAGTGGTATATAAAAAGCAGGAGCCACACTACTGCTTTATAGCAGTATTGAAGTGCACTGCAGGATCTTCACTACTGTGTTATAGTGGTACTGAAGTGCACTGACAACTGTTGGGGCCCATTGACACATGCCATATACCGTTTTCATACAGCTATATCCTGCTTGGTGTGGCTCCTGCCTTTTATATACTGCTTTCATACCGCTTTCATAGTGCAATATCCTGCTTTGTGTAGATTAAGCCACACTCTCTCTCCCTCTCCCCACCCCTCTCCCTCTCTCTGTGAGACAGAACAAATGAACAGAGGGAAAGTTGTGTGTGAGGGAGAAGAGTACATTCTCAGGCTACAATTCTATGCTCACTTACTTGGGAGTAAGCCCCATTGAACTCAGTGAAGTTTACTTTTGAGTAGACAGTAAGGGTTGTACAGTCAGAACATCAATCAATCATTTTGGTTTAAAACAAACAAATATGCTTTTTGCTTATTCATTTATTTAAATGAAATGTTTCTTAATTACCCCCTTTGCTCAATGAGCAATGCTTATTATTCCTTTGCTTAATATCTTTTGGTACAACCCTTCAAGGAGAAACTCTTCTCAAGGTGGTTTAGAAAGCAAAACTACAACTGAAATGTAAATACCATTAACTAAACAGCATAAACTGTTTATTTCAATAGAAAATAAAGTAAAATAGAAAGTATCAGCTGCAGTTAAACTACAGAGCAACTTATCAGAACAAGTATTGCCCTTTGGGAAATAGAGATCTGACATTTCTTGTTGGCCTAGAGTGATTTGTTAAATCTACCTTGGGGGATATGTCCAACAGCGGCAATATATCTATAATAAGGGGAAAGAAACCATAAGGGAAAAGAAACCACAAGCCGCTTGCTTGCTACTACTATGTTATCTGTACTGGAAAGCTCATATATTGAAGCCTGAGTGCCTAAGCAGATATATAGCTGTAAAGTTTTATTTAATCATCTGCCTGCGATGTATGCAAATAGATAAGCTGGCTCAACAAATGTGTGTGTGTGGCGGAGTGAATGTCAGAATTATTTTGTTTAAATTACCATTTAGGTTTTAAACTTTAAAAATGGAACTTGTCCAGTTTTTCTTTTTTAATCAAAATTTTATATATCCAACTCTCTCTTTCTTTCTTTCTTTCTTTCTTTCTTTCTTTCTTTCTTTCTTTCTTTCTTTCTTTCATGCTTCAACAATCACTTTGCCTTGGGCCATTTCAACACCAGCCCGAAAATCTGGGCTGGTCACAGCCGAGTCCCTGTGTGTTCAAATGACACACAGGGACTCCTTGGAGGAAGGAGAGATGAGAATGGGTTTTCTTAGGAATCAATAATTTCTGGGGAAACCCGATTCTTCCCATGGTCTCGGGATTGTCCAGAGACCACGGGAGGTGTGGCCGCCCATTCTGGCTTCTGCCCTCTTCCTCGTTAGTAGTGGGGATCATTAGAGGGAAGGAACAGGGCCAGGAGGAATCAGGTGTGGGGGAGTGGGGTCAGGCCTTTTTAAAAACAACAATACCAACAACAACTTACATTTAGTTGGAGTGCACGTGCGCTCATCTCCTTAAAAAAAAAAGGCGGGCGTGACACCCTCCCTCCTACCGGGATATCATGCCCACATGTGGACTAGGGGAAGATCTTGCGATCAGGATATCGCAAGATTCTCCCCTCCCTCCCTCCCTCTACACCAGTATAGTATAGAAAGGGCCTTAGTAATGCTTGAAATCATCTGCAGAAGTGCCATGGATGCTATCTGGGAATGTCACTCCATTATAAAAAAACCAAATGCCCCTCCCCCCCTCCCCCAAATCAACATAGGGTGACTTTACATTAACGGGAAATCATGTTGCTTACCTGGGGCATTTTTGCTTTCTGCTTTTTGGTGTGACTGTTATGGATTAAGTTACACAGATGAAGAATTGAATACTTCCCCTCTAAGCACGCTCTGCATGCTTCCATTGAGACTGTGCCATCTAGTGGTGGAGGATCCTGCTTTTTCCTGGATATTACCAATTTAAAAGAGGTTCTTTTCATGAAGGAATTTCCAGTGGATGCCGTGGGAGACATCCTGGTCATTCATGATGTTTAAAAGACCCACAAACTTTCATGAGAGGCCAGTCACAAGCATGCAATAAATCACTTGTTTAAAGGCACCCTTAGTCAATATATTGTATGAGTTTTAATTAAATTAAGCTGTTAAGTCACTGATATAAAAGGTATAAAGTAATTCAGCAGAGGATGGACAGGAAACATTGGCCTCCATCTGAAATTGGCTTCATGGTACCATGTGGCCAGTGATATCAGGCTACATAATGCCATCTTCAATCAAATCAGAATTGTTTCCTAATGCCTTGATGGTAGAAAGGATGGGGGAATAATTGATGCTTATGAGTAGCAGGAAGGATGGTGGCTACTAGGACACCAAACGTACAGGGGTGAAAAAGTAGAAAATATGATCAAAGAAGAGTTTTCAGATATTTTGTTAGCCTCCCTCCCCATTTCAAATGGAAAAAAGTTTGATGGGGAGCTTTCAGTTCAGATTTAATGCACCATAAGGAGAAATGCAGTTGCATGAATCCAACCCCTGCATTGTGATTCAACTGATGTGCTGAATACAGTGATATCTGCAAAGGATTAAGGGACCTGCTGTAATCCTGCTGAAAGACCTGCCCGTCATTTGAATAAAACATTAAATCAAGGCCTTGCCTACTTTGCAGGCATGATAGACAACATGACATGTCTAAAAGGAGAGCAGTAATGATTTGATATACCCCAAAGACCCTAGAATCGCTGCCTATCAGTCATACGAACTCGATTACAAAGACGGCTCATAACGGCCTCTCACATGCATCCAGATTTGCTTAAGTGCACTGCTCCCAATACAAATCTTGCACCGGCACATTCTGATGTAAAGAAATAATTACTGGACAAAGGCATTGTAAAACTATCTGTGTTGTAGACAAATTGTTAGTGGTGTTTTTTTAAAAAAGTATCTTGCTGTTAATACTCAAGGACTCATTCAGGGGTATCACTAAGATCAATCTTATGGCTTAGTTTGGTACTGCCAGTTATTCTTTGACCAGGAGGGGATCTACACTAGTATATGAAACGATGTTTTCACAGGCATTGAACGTTTTATTCTTGAACGATTTAAAACATAACTGGTTTTAAAACGTTTACTTACATTTTCTCTTTCCATGGGAATGCATTCCTTTTGGCCACACTAAGAAAATACATCTGTTTCTTCTACTTCCCCATCTGCAAATTTCCCCTCCCACTTCCTCTTCTCTCTGCTTCAATTGCCCCTCCTCCGTATTATGTTAGGCACCTGCACCTGCATTTAGAATTCAAACAGTTTGAATGGGATTGTATTACTTTCACTTTAGACCAGCCTTCCCCAACCTGGTTTCTTCCTGATCTTTTGGACCACAACTCCCAGCATTCCTCACCATTGGCTCTGCTAGGTAGTGCTGATGGGAGTTGAAGTCCAAGGCTTCAGAGAAAAAAAAGGCTCCAACTTTGGGCTCGGAAATTAAATAAACACGCCCCCCCCGGAATGTGATTGGCTAATTAAGAAGTAAAGGAAAGCTAATTAATATGGCAAAATGGGGCACATCATAACAAATACAACGAGCTATTTCAGATAAGTTCAAAATAAAAACCAGAGAAAAGACCTCAATAAAGCGTCAAAACCTGAACGTCATGTGGCGTAATACTACAAAACGCACACTTAAAACCGGTAAGACATGTTCTAAGTAGACTAATGTAGATCCCCTCCAGATCTATTCCTTTCCTGATTTTTCATTGTTCCTCAATGGGTGAATGCCAACTGTAGCCCTTTGCAGTGTAGCCCACAGGTCCTGTTCAGACAACACGTTAGGCCATGGTTAGGCAGCTAAGCCCTTTGCAGCAAAGGGTTAGTCAGCATGTTTATATTTATTTATTTTTAATCACATTTGTATACCGCCCCATAGCCGAAGATCTCTGAGCGGTTCACATAAGATAAAAATACTTAAAAACAATATACAAAAATTAAAAAAACCACAAAAACATGCAAATTGCACGTACACTATAACAATTTTACAATCAATGAGCAAAAAAACTGTGGTTATGTAGCCACCATGGTTAGGAATGGTTCACAAGACACGCTAAGCCATAATGTTTAGCTCAAGTTGTTTAACCAGTTGTGGATTAGCGTGTCATGTGAACAGGGTCACTGTTACAATGCCGGCATCTCAACCCTTTCCATCCCCTGATGAGCCAGTGTAGGAAGAGGGGGGTGGGGAGAAAGGGGGCCAAAGGGAGATATTTTGTGAGGAAAGATTCTAAGGAGGCTGGAAAAGGAAAAGGAGCCAGAGATGGAAAAGGAATGTGATCCATCAAAAGTTGAACATTCCAGAGCTTACTACTGAGAGCTCATACTATTAGAGCACATGTCCTCCATAAACGTGAAGCTAGGTGACACCAACTTGGTCCAGGGTGGGATCTATACTAATGGTTTAAAACATTAAGAAGGGTTGTGATAACTTATTGGGTCACATGACACTATGGTTCTTACGTTTGATCACCGTAGTATTTTCCTTCCTTCTTTCGTTGTATTTCTTCCGTCGTGACATTAAAATAGTGTTGCGAGTGTTCGTATGTGCCCCCTTACATCGTAATAGTTGTATCTCACTGACATTTGAATTGTCAATTGTCAGCCAATTGCTTTCCTGGGATCATGGATACTTCCTTTCGGCACCAAAAACTAGTGCACTGTTAGAGTGACCATATGAAAAGGAGGACAGGGCTCCTGTATATTTAACAGTTGCATTGAAAAGGGAATTTCAGCAGGTGTCATTTGTATATATGGAGAACCTGGTGAAATTTCCTCTTCATCACAACAGTTAAAGCTGCAGGTGCCCTGCCCTTTTTTTAAATCTGGTCACTCTAGTATAGCTCCTGCACCTTTAACTGTTGTGATGAAGAGGGAATTTCACCAGGTTCTACATATATACAAATAACACCTGCTGAAATTCCCCTTTCTATGCAACTGTTAAAGATACAGAAGCCCTGTCCTCCTTTTCATATGGTCACCCTATGCACTGTAAGTTCCAAAGGGCTTGAGGGAGGAATTTTTTAAAATCATAACAAATCAATGGATGACCCAATCTGATTAAACTTTGGTATGCTGAAAGCCCTCATTAAGACCTGCCACTGTGCTGATTCTGAACTCTTTGATCTTAGCTAGACCCACCTCTTAGTCTGCGATGGAGGGGTGAAGATCTCACAATGGTTTTATTGCGAGATTCCCCCCTCTGATTAGACATGGCGCGCAACGACCTGAGACCGAGAGGAGTCGCGCCCACCATTTTTTTTACAGTTAAAGGGCCAGCAGCGCACAAATGCTTGTGCACAAAAGGTAAGGTTTTTTTTAAAAAATAATTACTTCCCCGCTCCCCCCACCCCACCCCCGATGGGCGCAGTGCTCCTGAGGCGCGCTGCACCCCGTGTGCGGGTCCTGGCTCCTCGTGAGGAATCGTGAGGAGCCGGGACAAACCATGGTGCCTGGCCACATGTTCCGCGGCACCAGGCCTAAAGGGGAGGGTGAGATCCTGGGGCAAAGGAGGGATCATTCCTCCCTGATCCCGGCATCCCCTGTGCATCATCTGAAAGCACTGGGATAATCCTGGGGATCATTCTGGGATTTTGCCCCATCTAGCTATGGCCTATATCTTTAAAACTGGCATGGATGTAAGCATTTGTTTAATTTCCATTAAAAAAAAACATAAAAAATCAACCGGGGGGGGGGGGGTGAGGCAAAGCCAGGAGATCAGGAAGTGGGAGGAGCAAAGAGACCAGAGAGGAAGAGGAAGCACAAGCTACAGCGATAAAACAAACAGTGTGTCCTGCTCTAATCAATGAATACCAGGAAACCAAAACGTTAGTAACGCGACATTACTGGAGTGTGCCCCATGACATTTAAAAATGACACAAATTAAAATGTTTCCAGTGGTAGGAAAAAATGTAATAAGCACTAGTGTAGATCCGCCCCAGTTGTTCCATCCCCCAGACTAGTGTCTTGAGAAAGAATGATTCCCAAGAATGGAGAACACGGCTATATATACATCCTCCTTCTCACCCAGAGGAAGATGCCTGTAGTGGTGAAGCAGAAAAATGTGTAGGGATCTATGGCCATGCATCATACTAACCACTTCAGTGACCTCCATGATATCCTGGTCTATTAAACCAATTGCTACAAAATATACACCCTCTAGTAATTTTCATCCTCATTTGCATTGAAACCATTTACTTTGTAGTCACAATGATTTAAAATCTCACCAAAATCTCACTTTTTGTGTGTGGTATAATTACCCCAAATACTCTGATATTAAATTGCTGTAAACAGAACACAACGCAGCAGCTAATATATATCTCAGCATCCCTGTTTTCTCTTACATATTTTGTTTTGTTTCGGGACTTATATGCAAGATCTAGTAAATGATGTGCGTTCTCCACATATAAATGTGTTGCAGGGGGGAAAAATTGCAGCCATTAAAAGAATTCTTGGCACAAATGTCCTCCTCTCTCCTGAGGTCTGTAAATTAGACTATAAACAAAAGCTACTGGAGTCAGCAAGCGGCAAAGGAAGGCCTGTACACTGGTCGATGGCTGTTATACATAAAATGATTAGATGGAAAATGAAAGGAGGGAAAAGAAAAAGGAGATTTTTGCTTTGATGGAGTGTGACGTCCATCTAACCATTTTATGTGGCATAGTTTTGACTAAGGGTGTGCTCCACTCTGTTACGGATCCCCGGATCTGAAACGGAGCGAGCTGATCTGGACCTCCTAAGCCTGGTTTGGGAGCGGATTGGGGGAGGTCCAGATTGACCTGAAGCGGTTCGGAATGGTCCGAAGCAATTTGGACCATTCCAAAGCTTTGGAGCCAGGTAAGTGGGGAGGGAAGCTTACCTGGCTCCCCCATCTGCCGCCGCTGTGGTCCGTGCGGTGACGGTGGCAGACCAAGATAAGTAGGGAAGGGGGAGGGGGGCTTCCATGGTGTGGTACCCACCCCACCACACATACACCCCCAGTTGAAACATTTGAGAAGTTTTGAGGAAAGTCAGAAGAGTTTTGGTAAAAAAAACTTTCCAAACCGTTTGGAAAGAGATTCTGCATATCTCTAGTTTTATGGGAAGACTACTGTGGGAGTTGATTTTAAGGACACAGGTAGCATCATCAGGCAAGTATTTTATTGCATGCTAGTTACTGGCCACTCATGGTTTTTCGCGGGTCCTTTTCCTGATGCAGTCCACCTCCTGCACGTCTCCTGCTCCTTCTGCTCGTTTTTCCGTCACAAAAAAATGAAACACAGAAAATCCATTTTGGGGGGCTGTAACAAAACTTGCTGCCATTTCCTGCTGTGTGCAGGAGAAGCAGTGTGATAAAAAAAAAAAGCCCACTGAATGGGCCATGTGGTCATTGCTTGCTTCCTCTTTCTTCGCTGTGTGAAGAAAGAGGAAGCTGTTTGACCCTATTGTG
This sequence comes from Elgaria multicarinata webbii, assembly GCF_023053635.1. Taxonomy (NCBI): domain Eukaryota; kingdom Metazoa; phylum Chordata; class Lepidosauria; order Squamata; family Anguidae; genus Elgaria; species Elgaria multicarinata. The sequence continues at coordinate 120,469,104 of NC_086175.1, read as the reverse complement.
GGACAGAAGCAGGAGGCAAAATGACGGTAGGGAAACACGATTCCCCCTCTCCCCATCTGATGATGCTCAGGGTCTGATTTATTATGGGTTATCTACATACTGCATTCATACAAGGGATGTGTGTCAGATTATATGAAACCCGAAGCCCAAGTTGAATCAGCCCACTTTGGTTCAGGTTTATTGCTTCCTGAGGTAAAGTAGGCTTCCTTCTGAACGCAAGAAAACTGAAGTGAGAACCAAATGAGGCATTGTTGCCTAGGGTAACCATATGAAAAGCAGGACAGAGCTCCTGTATCTTTAACAGTTGTATTGAAAAAGGAATTTCAGCAAGTGTTGTTTGTATGCATGCAGCTCCTGGTGAAATTCCCTCTTCATCACAATAGTTAAAGCTGCAGGAGCCCCACCCTCTTTTGTACCTGCTCACTCTAATATAGCTCCTGCATCACCTCCTATGATGGTTTTAATTTTTGTGAACCGCCCAGAGAGCTTCGGCTATTGGGCGGTATAAAAATGTAATAAATAAATAAATAAATAAAATAAATTAACTGTTGTTCTGATATTTGTTGTGATATTTAGCAGGCTTGCTCCCCTCTTAAGAGGCATTGATGCCTGCATATTTCATTCAATGCAGCAGTTCTTCTTTTTTAAAAGAATAATAATCAAAAATATAAAGGCATGTAGCAGAAAAACCTCTGCACCTATTTTCCTGACATTTGGAAGTCTTACTATGACTTGGGCCTTTGCTAGACCTAAACGAAAATCCGGGCAAGAGGAGGGGAGATCCCGTAATGCAACTATCGCGGGATCTCACCGTAGGCTAGATGTCGTGCCCACCATTTTTTTTGTTTTTCAAGGGCCGGATGCGCACGAACACTCGTGCGCGCAGGTAGTTTTTTTTTTAAAAAAAAAAAGGTTTCCCTGATCCCCCCACCCTGCCCCCGATCTCCCCACCCTGCCCCCGATGGGCACAGCGTGGCTCCCGGCTCCTTGCGAGTAATCACGCACGGAGCCAGGGAAAACCGCTTACATGGGCTACACGCTCGCGATCTCGCTGTGGGAAATACTTGGCCAAAAGTGGTGCCCATTATCCCGGGGCAAGGGAGGGTTGATCCCTGCCTGAGCCCGGGATCCCCTGTGTGTCATGTGGATGCACAGGGGCGATTCCGGGTATCACCCCAGGATAACCCCTCGTCTAGCTAAGGCCCTGGTAATCAAAGCAAACAGACTTCAAATTAGTCCAAGCCAAGTTAGGTCATTTTCTGAAGTATGTAATCAGGGTTCCAGTTGAAGCCTGGGATCACTTCACAGAAGAAAACATAGTTGAATGCCCCTTCCTGACCTTCATCTACCCAACCATTGCCTCCCGCATGCTATGTTTATTTACTCTAAAAAAAGTCTGTCTTCCAGTGATTTAAAATCTCAAAGAGTGTTCATGGTTGGGTGGGACACCAGACGACATTCAAGACAGGCAATGGGATATTTGATGAAACTAATGACATTTTCTGCACATCCTTAGAAAAACTCTCTAAATCAGGATTACCAATGCTGAGTCCTTCAGCGACTCAAATGCCAGCACCCACAAAGCAAATAAGCCAGGGTATTCATATTTAATCAAAGTTAGTCTGGTGGGGCTTCAACCCAAGTCCACCACCTTTATTAATTTGTGCGTTAAGATACTCATTATCTTGATATTAATTCAGACTGAAACTTCTCTGTGTATGGGATGCCCCTCTCTCCTTATATTACAATTAGTATTAGTAAAATTTACTTGACACTGCTTTCTCCCCCACCATTGTCATACTATATATATTTAAAGGTATGTTAGCAGAAGTCTCTCCATTTTTAACAGGAAACTGTAAAGTAGCCATCATATTGCAGGCAAAATGTCATAATGTCATGTATGCGAAATATCTCCTTGTGTGCATCTTTGCATCTGTCTTATTTAACATAAACAAGAGCTCCGGCTCCAGTATTCCTGTGTCAAAGTTAACTTTCTGTAACTTACTGTAAGGCCAAAGGTATTGTTTACAGAACAGAGAGAATTGTTTAGCATAATTAGCTATGCCCCAGTGTTATGTTCTGATTGGTTAATGCTGCTACTGGGCCCTGCCCCTTGCAGGCTCAAATGCTGTGCTGAATTCCCAATGTCTTTGTCTGATTGCTCCCTTTGAAGAGACCAGGCCTTGATTACTAATCAATAAAGTGCTTTTGAACCCTCTGTCGCTGGAATGGTGGAGTCGTGCTTAAGGGCTGTTTGGATTTCGTCCTTGGGTGAAAAGAACATTGATCTAACAGGTACATCAGATATTGGTCTATTTATGTCCGTATTGTCTAAACCTATTGATAGTAGCTCTCCAGAGTTTCTGATGTGGGTTTTCCCAGCTAAACCTAGAGATGTCAGGGACTGAAACTGAGACCTATTACATACAAAGCACATACACTGTCACTTAGCTATAGCCCTTCTCTAGACATTGTTGTCTCCATAAACTTGAATTGCGGGAAATAAAGAGAACAATCCTAAACATGGCTGCTGTAGGGAAGAACTGCACACCTACTAAGATCCTAGGGGCCACAGAGACCTTGCTGGGAGTGGGTCTCCTCCTCCAGCAATTTTTAGAGGTCCCGTCTTTATTTCTCCCCTTTGGGAAATCCATGGAGACAGCACTGCCTCCCAAGACTTGAATTTGGGCTTTGACACTGTCCCTACAAAGCTCCAAAGTGATTTGAAGCTTCAGGACCAGACCAGCCCACTTTGCCTTAGACAACATCGGGGGGAAACCTCATTGTTTTTGGGGGAAGTCTGTATATACTTCCAAAGCAACCTGCTCCAGTTTGGTACTTGTCCAAAGTATTACTCATCTCAGCCATCAGTGTGACCATCTATTGATAGAACTGGGTCAAAACTACGAGGGCTGTGCACCACTTTGGTTCTGGATCCAAATCCTGAATCGAAGCAGGCGATTCGGACGAATTCAAGATTGGGTCTGAAGCAATCTCGAGCAGGTCAGACCCAGTCGAAATTACTTTGGACTGCTTTGAAGCAATCTGGATGATGGCAAGGTGCTCTTAATGGCTGCCATTGTGCACAATATTAGATCTATGTAATACAGAACCCTTCATACAATGGTGGCTTGTGAGGATGCTTGTCAGGGGGTGAGCAGGGTGAGTGGGGGTGAGTCTGAGAAACCATAACATCTGACCTGGTATAGATGTCTGGAATCTCACGTTCCAGATCCAAAGTGGGTCAGACCAAGTCCGAAGCGGGCTGAGGCATATCACAGCCAATTCAGAAGCTCCGAATCAGCCTCCAAAGTAGGATGGGGTTCCTTGCACAGCCCTAAAAAACTACCATATTTTCTCTTACTTTAGACCCATTTTTTTTAGTAATTAGCCATACAATTACTGATAGACATTATTGCATTACATTTTGTTGACCACTGGAGGATCATGTTGGGATGACGTAAAACGTTTAAGGATAATTTTTGAAAACTATGCCAGCCAACAGCTAGACCTGGTTACGACAGAAACTGCAGTCCATGACACTCAAGCACAGGGGTGGGGGGAACTGAATGATGTTGAGCTCCAGTTCCCAGCAACCACTACCAGAATGGCCAGTGCTCATGGATGATGGGAGTTGTAGTCCAACCACATATGAATGGCTCCAGGTTCCCCACCCTTGCTCTTGTGTGACAAAGGAACAGATTCCAAGATGAGGCTATGCAAATGAAGAGGAGGGGCTATGCAGATGGGAGCAACAATCCTTCTCCTTGGCTGTGGTCAACAGGGACAGATATGCTAATGAATGGCTGCTCTTCACTCATTAGGGAAAAATCATTAGGCCTGTGCAAGCCTCGGTCCTTAGATTGGAAATCCAAATCACGGAGGCCATTTTATGGTGAATCTGTGATTCAGATTTCCGAATCTGAGGCCTGCACAGGCCTAAAATAATACATGCACTTGGCAATACTGTTGCACCAATGGCAAAGCCTGCCTTCTACCCATGATACACTGCGGCTCAGCTTTCAGTGATAGGGATTCCATGGATCATGAAGTGTATCTGTGGTCTTAATCTGCAGGAATCTTTGCAACAGTTACTTTCCTTATATACACCAATACCAGCACCAGCCATCGTAATGAAAGGCATTTTGCTAGAAGACATTTTTTAAAAAAAGAGAAGACCTTTCCTTAAGAAAGTTCCCTTTCTTGCACAGGAAGGGAAAGTTGCATTCCTTGGACTTGGAGGCAGATCACAGAAAGGCTGATATTACAAAAGACATTAACTGACCTGACCTTCCCTTTGAAGAGTTTATTGGCAAAATGATGTATACTTTTGGATGTTAATCCTTAAAGATCAGCCAGTTTATGATGCGGCCCAAGTTAATGAACCTTGACGCTTCCCCGCATGGTAGCAGAACTGGACTGGATATCATTCTCAAATTAGAATGGTAATATACATTGGACTTTAAAAAGCGGGAATATTAAATGTGGATAATTTGTGTAAGATTGCTAGCAACGTGCAGTTCTGCATTAGTATGCAGGCCTTTTGAACTTGCAAGGAGCAAAAAAAAAAAAAAAAGGAAGGAAAAAAAAAGAACCCTCCCCCCAAAATACTCACCCTTATCAAAGGCGTAAATTATAGGCTGTAATTCTCCAGAGGGACCCAACTCATATTATAAACCACAAGGACAAAGCCTCAGTGGTTTATGTATTCATCTAGGACTCGAGATGGAATTATAGCTCAATAATTCAGGTGACTGTTTTTTATTTGATGTAATATATAGCTTCTTTTTTTAACTCATTTTTTTTTGTCCCTTGCCCCATCTTATTCTGTGCTGTCCCCTTTGCCTTCTCTGTGTTAACCACACATATTCCCTTTGGTTCCGAATATCAATTCTTGCAATGTTTACCTTTAGGCCTGAAAGGTGTGCCATGGGGAAACATATCTTTCCCCTTAACCCAACCTTTCTGACCAGTCACCTTTTCTATGCCTGAATGATATCTCTGCTTCAATGTCATTCCTCTTCTCACTCATTCAGGTATTTTCCCTCATTAGCTATGTGATCCCAGACAATCAGGGATCATGTAATGAATGTGGCAATGCCATGATGCTACACAACCAATCATATTTGTCTGAAGAACAAGGCCACTGAATGCAAACAAAACCAAATGAGAGTGAAGGCAGTTCTTCCTGGATTTCCATCAGGAAGCCATGTTAACCTGTCACAGTAAAACCATAGGTCACCAATTTGCCCATATTCTAAAGCACCTGCACAGGTGATCTCTTCGCAGCACTTTTTGCTGATGCCCCCTCCCAAACTTACTGAATGAAGGGAATTTTGGCAACTGCGAAACATATTTTTGAAATGTTCCCCCTGAAGCTCAGGGCCTTCCTAGACGAGGCCTTAGCGCGCCTTGAGACCCGGTTTCCCTGCTGTGCATCCAGATGACGCACAGGGGAATCCGGGCCCAGGCCGCACTGAGGCCTCCTCCAACGCGCCATAAGCAAAGTCGCTTATGGCGCGCTTTTTTCGCAGCCCCGGCCTCAGGCCGGAGCTGTGAAACGTCTGGGAAGGTCCGTGGGAAGGTACGAGCGCTGTGCTCATCGGCCCGGGGGGGGGGAAGAGAGGGGCAGGGGGAAGAATGGCAAGGTGGGATGGCAAGAGGGGAGGGCGGGTGAGAGAGCACCGCACGCCGCCGCCCGAGCAAGCAGGCGAGCGGTGCTTGCCCGGGCAATGCCGCCCCATGCCAGGCCTTGCCCGGGCAAGCGCCGCTCGCCTGCTTGCTCGGGCGGCGGCGCGCGGCGCTCTCTCACCCACCCTCCCCCCTTGCCATCCCCCCTTGCCATCCTTCCCCCCCCATTTAAAAAAAACCCCTTACCTTACCGAAGTCTTCTGGCCGCACGCGGCCCCTTTAAATTTTTTTTAAAAAATGCCAGACGCTGCAGGGCTTGCGTCGTCCCTGCGCGTCCGGCGTGTGGAACCCTGGGCGAGGCGCGCTAACATTAGCGCGCCTTGGCCCTGCCTCCCTGCCGGGATAAGCCGGCAGGTCTAGCAAAGCCCTCAGTCTAGGCTCTGGTGGGACTTTCCATAGGGGACAATTCTATGTATCATTAGCTGGGCAAATACTGGAAGTCATAGAGTCATAGAACAGAGTTGGAAGGGGCCTATAAGGCCATTGAGTCTAACCCACCACTCAATGCAGGAATCAACCTTAAAACATGCCTGACAGATGGCCTCTTGAAAGCCTCCAGTGTGGGAGAGCCCACAACCTTCCTAAGTAACTGATTCCATTGTCGTACTGCTCTATCAGTCAGGAAGTTTTTCCTGGGGGGAATCTACACACAGTCTTCGGGGCGCCTGGAGTGCGCCTGCAGTGCACCCCGAAATCGATGCTGTAGACAGTACCTTAAGCGTTCCAAGAAGAGGCAGAGGAGGAGGAGGAGGAGGCGGCCCCGCATCGTCCCTCGTGGGGACGGGGTGAAGAGTTGCCGGGTGCGGCGGCTTCGCCGGGGAATCAGCTGCGTCCTTGGCACCACCCACCTGCCTGCTGGCCTCCTGTTGTCAGCGAAAGAGCCACCTGGGCCCACCCGGGTCGGAGAGCTTGGCGGAAGAAGCCGCCGCCGGCTTCTTCCGCCGAGCTCTATGACCCGGGTGGCTCTTTCGCCGGCAACAGGAGGCTGGCGGGCAGGTGGGCGGTACCAAGGACGCAGCTGATTCCCCGGCGAAGCTGCCGGGCCCGGCAACTCTTCACCCCGTCCCTGCGAGGGGCGATGCGGGGCCTCCTCCTCCTCCTCCTCCTCCTCCTCCTCCTCCTCCTCCTCCTCCTCCTCCTCCTCTTCTTGGAACACTTAAGGTACTGTCTACAGCATCGATTTCGGGGTGCACTGCAGGCGCACTCCAGGCGCCCCGAAGACTGTGTGTAGATTTGCCCCTGATGTCCAGACAGAATCTGGCTTCCTGTAACTTGAGCCCGTTATTCCATGTCCTGCACTCTGGGAGGATCAAGAAGAGATCCTGTCCCTCGTCTATGTGACAACCTTTTAAGTATTTGAAGAGTGCTATCATGTCTTCCTTCAATCTTCTCTTCTCCATACTAAACATGCCCAGTTCTTTCAGTCTCTCTTCATAGGGCTTTGATCATCCTCGTTGCCCTCCTTTGAACCCCCTCCAGCTTGTTTGCATCCTCCTTGAAGTGTGGCACCCAGAACTGGGCAGAATGCTCAAGATGAGGCCTAACCAGTGCTGAATAGAGGAAAACCAGTATCTCACGTGATTTAGAAGCTATATTTCTATTACTGCAGCCTAAAACAGCATTTGCTTTTTTTGCAGCTACATCACACTGTTGGCTCATATTCAGCTTGTGATCTACAACAATTCCAAGATCCTTCTCGTTTGTAGTATTGCTGAGCCAGGTATCCCTCATCTTGTAACTGTGCATTTGTTTTCTTTTTCCTAGGTGTAGAACTTGGCATTTATTCCTATTAAATTTCATCCTGTTGTTTTCAGCCCAGGCTATCGAGATTACTTTGAAGTTTTTCTTCTGTCTTCCAGGGTATTAGATAAGGAGGTGCAGGGAATGATTATCAAATTTGCAATGACACAAAATTTGGTGGGATAGCTAAGTTATTAATTAAAATGTTGAAGTTGTAGGGCTTTTTCCTATTTAAACATCCATAGGATTTTGTCCTTAATAATGTATGCACCCATGTAGGTAGAACAATCCAGGTTCAACCATGGCAAATCAGAGTAATTTGTCTCCACTAGTGTTGCTATCTTTGGACAGATAACTTACAGTCCATTTATTAAAATGAATGTTAAATTCTACTTCCACAATGTTGGCATCAGGTATCAGCTCTTTTTAGCAAATAACATTAAACAGCCTCCCCAACCTGGTACCCTCCAGATGTTTTAAATTACAACTAGGGATGTCAGAGGAATCTGGTTGTGGGGTGGGTGGGTTTGGAGCTCAACAGGTTTTCGTCATCTCAATCCATGGAGTCCAGCCTGATCACCCATAAGTTGGCCTGATCCATCATGCATTTTTTGGGAGGTGGGGTTGCTTTTTTTGTGCCAATTGCAATTTATACAAATAGTTGGCCGTAAAGAGTGCAATTTGCACAAAATGGCTGCCATAAATGGTTTATTCTCTGCAAAGTAGACCATTTATGCTTGCCATTTTGTGCCGCTTCCTGGTATAGTGCCCAGGTTTTGGGGACTGTCATGCGGCTCAGGTCATGAATACAAGCCAAGCTGGGTCTGTTGTGGGGATTCATCTAGCCCCCAAAGGGCCAGATTTCCCCATGATGGGCAATCCCAACTATAACCCTCATCAGCTCCATCCACCAGTGGTCAGAGATGTTTGGAGCTGAAGTCCAACATATATTGAGGGCATCAGGTTGGAGAAGGCTGGCCTTGAGTATGGATTGGAGCCATCATTTTTCTCCCCAGGTCTGTGCAGCAGGGGTTATAAACACTAAAACAGTGCTTCCAATACTAAACATGATATCCATGTGGGAATGGCCTACTAATTTTTCAGCATCTTTAGAGTGCTGAGGAGCCAGCCTCCTTCCAGCTTCTCAGTCCCTTGGCGGAGAAGGTACTTAGCCCTTTGCAAGTGCAGGCCCTATAAGCGCTAAGGATTATGGTGATTATCCTTCTCACTTGCAGGACTTAACGGCTTAAAAGCCTTCGTTAGTTTGACACACAGATCTGCTTGCTGCCATTCATCTGCTTTCAGCTCCATCCACTGCACTGAATCAGCAACTCTAAAAGAGCTCTCCAGAGACTGTGATTCCAGAGGTGTTGACTGAACACGGGAGGAGGCTTAGACTGATGACTCAGCAGAGGTAGGCCAGATTAAGGCAAGCATCCAGTTCTTCCATCAGTGCTGCAGTCATGAGCACAAAGCAGCCAGACATGTCATTGGTGCTGCAAGGGATGAAGAAGAAGAGATGAATCAAGTTTACCATCTAAATAAAGGCTGGCCATATGGGAATCGTTCCGGAAGTTTCAGACAAGAAAGAAAAGATTGTTAAACATTAAGGCACAGATGTGGTAGCGGGGAGAGAAATGTCACCTATCATGTACAGAAGTTTGGACTCCAAAGAACCAATGAATAAAATATTTATACATTGTTGTTACCAAAACGTTGGCTGTGGAAAATTGCATTTTAAGTGGAAGTTGAAGAGACGTACACCTATTAGGCAGGTAAATTTACCCATTGTTCTCGAAATGTTTCTGAATGCATTTAGAAATTAGGCTTTCCCGAGAGGGGAAGAAACAGCACACCTGAAATTCCTGGAGGGCATACAGTGAAGAATGTAAACATTTCCAGAGAAGTTCCTGCTCAGTTTTTAAGCAAATTTGGCGCTGGAAAATGTTGTTAATGTTCCTGTTTGAAAAACACTATGGGGAGATACTAGTAAGCTGCAAACCAATTAATTTCATTTTTTATTATTATTGTAGTTGAAATCCTGGGAAATATTTTTAATGTACACCTGGGAGGAAATAGAACATACATTAGTACATGCTGATTTGGGACGGCTGTTTTCATTTTGGTGTTTCCAATAGAGATTATTTTTTGAAGGAAAGAAAGCCAAGAGAGGAATGATGTGGACACAATCTTGTACCACACAGATATTGTTGAACAAGTGTTGGCTAGGGTGACCATATGAAACGGAGGACAGGGCAACTGTGCCTTTAACAGTGGCATAGAAAAGGGAATTTCAGCAGGTGTCATTTGTGTATATGGAGAACCTGTTGAAATTCCCACTTCATCACAGCAGTTAAAGCTGCAGGAGCTATACTAGAGTGATGAGATTTAAAAGAGGGCAGGGCACCTGCAGCTTTAACTGTTGTGATGAAGAGGAAATTTCATCAGGTTCTCCATACATTCAAATAACACCTGCTGAAATTCCCTTTTCAATACAACTGTTAAAGATACAGGAGCCCTGCCCTCCTTTTCATATGGTTACCCTAGGGTTGGCACAACTTTGATCAATAATTCCAGGCAATACAAAACTCCTTTTATATCTGATTTCTTCCCTCCAAAATGTGACAAACATCTGTTTGCTAGGACAGACTTTTACATGAATCAAAGTAAGTACTTCTTCATACAGCACATAATTAAATTATGGAATTCACTGCCACAAGATGTAGTGATGGCCACCAATTTGGATGACTTTAAAAGAGGGGTTGGATAAATTCCTGCAGGAGAAGGCCTTCAGTGGCTACTTGCCCTGATGGCTATGTGCTACCTCCAGTATCAGAGGCAGTAAGCCTGTATACACTAGTTGCTGGGGAACATGGGTGGGAGGGTACTGTTGCAGCATGTCCTGCTTGTGGTTCCCTGGTTGACAGCTGGTTAGCCACTGAGTGGACAGAATGCTGGACTAGATGGAATCTTGGTCTGATCCAGCATGGCACTTCTTATATTCTTATGTTCATTCTGGATTGGGACCAACATATGTTGCCCAATACCTCTCGGTGAGACAAGCTTAGCATCATGGAAAGGAGAATAAGCTGTCAACCACTAAGCCCCTGGTTCACACTTCTGGTCTGCCAGGAACTTACAAGGTGGCCTTAGACAAGGCATGCTGCTGTCTCTCAGACCCCCCCTCCCATTTGTAATATGGGGATAATAACCATGGCTTGTCTTGCAGGTGCTATTGTGAGATAATGGCTGTGAAGCAGTTTGAGTGCTTAGGAAAAAGGTTTCATAAATACCAAGCATTATATTATTATAACACAAGAATATGGATGTGCACTTAGAAAACTCCTATTTATTTTAATAGTATTGGAACATCTGCCTCTAATACTAGGTTCTGGAGCAACAGCAGAGAATGGCCATGATTTTCTTGTCCTACTTCTGAGTTTCCTGTGGTATCTGGTGGTTGGGTTTTGGAAGCAGAACCTTAGGCCTTAGCTAGACCTAAGGTTTATCCCGGGATTGTCCCAGGGTCGTCCCTGCCTGCTCCCGGGATCCCCTGTGTGTCATTTACATGAACAGGGATGACCCCGGGATGGTCCCAGGATAAACCTTAGGTCTAGCTAAGGCCTCCGACTACATAGACCAGGGCCAGATCTACACCAAGCAGTATATAACACTTTGAAAACATTTTGAAAGCTGTATCTGGAGTGTGTCCTGGGCCCCAACAGTTGTCACTACTCTTACAAACCATTTTAAAGCAGTAGTGTAGATCCTGCCTTGGTCTCTCACCTAATCCCGTCCCCATTTGATCCCACCAATTCGTTATGTGATTTTAGCCTATCATGGATCATGTAATGAATATGGTGATGCTGTGGCATTATACAACTCACCAGTCCTGTTTTGTGACATGATAATGTCACTTAATGCAAATGAAGCCAATCGGGAATAAGGGAAATCATTCTTGGATTTTTGTGGCTCACCAATTTGCCCTGTCTCTAAATGGCTGCACAACACAAGGGAACACGCCACTGAACCTGTTGCTGAACCTCCTAAAACACTCACTGAAAGAAGAGGCTAGAAGGACATGTCTCATCCAGCAAAGTAATTCTTATCTTTTATAAATATGAATACATATTAAAATGTAATTATATCCCAGCATTTTTGCTCTTGCAAGGAACCCAAGGCAACTCACAAGACCCTTGTTCTCTCCACCTGATCTTTGCAACAACCCTGTAAGGTAGGGTAGGCTGAGAGTCAATGACTGGCCCAAAATGAAGTCGGGACTAGAATATGGATCTCCCAAGTCTAGGTCCAACACTCTCACCACACTGAACATAATTCCTTTGTGCTTGTCCTTGATAGAGAGCATTGATCATTAATGTGTTGCATTTTATTTTATCCTATCTAATTCATATATCTCCTCTAAATATGGAGACTTCAAATAGATATTAGGGGTGTACTCTCCACTCTGGAATTATCTGGTAACCGCAAACATCCGCGGAGCATTCGATCTTCCAGAGCAGAGATTGGCCGCTTCCAAACCATCACATAATATCAGACCATAGACATGCCCAATTGGAGCTCCTAATGTCTCCAAAATTATCCTACCAGTTTTTGTGTGTGGTGTGTCTAACTGAAAACCTCCCAATAAGGAAAATGACAGTTTTGTGTGTGTGGTGTGTCTAAATGAAAACCTCCCAATAAGGAACATGGGGTGATGGGGCAGGGTAGTTTTGATACTTGATATTGACATCTGTGGCTAACCAGTTAGGAATTGCCACAGCACTCTCACTGCCTGTTCTGTTCTCCTCCAATCACAGTGTTTGGGGGAGGGAAGGAATGTGAATTAGTGAGATTAGGGGGCGTTTTTTTTTTGTTTTTTTTGTTTTTTGTTTGCAAAGTGAGATTAGAGAAGGTGTGTGTGTGTGTGTGTGTGAGTGAGAGAGAGAGAGAGAGAGATCTACAAGATCTGGTTGTGTGTTTCTACTTGGACTCATAGAAGTCAGCCACAGTGTAAAAGTGCTGCTGGGCTGAGTAGGTAAGCTTCTACACCAGAGTCAGGCAGGCTGTTTACAGTTATCATATTACTCCTACTGTCCAGCTGGGCTTCCAGTGCAGAAGGTGGGGTCCTCGGCCTCCTGTCCTCTCTGAGGATGGGCAAGCTGTGTGCTGCTGTTGTGACATTTTATTGATACACATTTAGTTAATTATTATTGCACTAACCACTTCCTGCTTCTTTGTTTCCTCTCCCTTGCCATACATACCAAGGCACGAGAGGTGCCTGAGAGGACATTTGCATTCGGAATTTAAAAATTTCTGATAAATCACTGCATGTAGGGATCAGCTCCACCCTTTGCATGCCTAAAGCTGTCACGGTGCCAATTTTCATGTGTTTATCTTTAAAACTGAGGGAGCTGTGAGCAGTTAATTTCCATTGACGAGAATGTACCGGTTATCCGAAAACGGAGCAGGTTTTCATTGAACTATCCAGCAGAGCAGAGAAAGGGACCCACTCCAGAAATCAAGGCAGAGAATCACCTCTACAGAGCTCTGGCTCCAATTTTGAGGTGGAGAAGACACACTTTGCTCACCCCTAATAGATATCACATCTGATAGCTGTTGCTAGACTTCTGTGAATGTCTATAAAAGCTATCCCTTATGGCTGGAGTGATGATGGCCACCCATTTGGATTTTAAAGTGGTAATTAGACAAATTTATAGAGGATAAGGCTATCAATTGCTGATAATTATATATTACCCCCATTATCAGAGGCTGCATTCTCTGAGGCCTTAGCTAGACCTACTGTTCTAGCGGGATGGAGGGGTGAAGATCCTGCGATATTTTTATCATGAGATCTCCCCCTGTGTTCACATGCAGCAAGCGACGACCTCAGAAGGAGAGGCATTGTGCCTGCCATTTTGTTTTTTTTCTTAAAGAAGAAGATACACAGGAGCGCTCATGTGCAAAAGTAAGTTTTTTTTTTTAAAAAAAATTTCCCTGCTCCCCTTACCCCACTCCAATGGGCGCAGTGCTCCTGAGGAGCTCTGCACCCTGCGTGTGGGTCCTAGCTCCTCGCAAGGAACCGCAAGGAACTGGGACAAACTGCGACACCCGAGACCACGGAAAAAGCGGGCCTAAAGTGTAGGGTGAGATCCTGGGGCAAGGGAGTGATCCCGAGATCCCCTGTGCGTCATGTGAAGGATCGCCTTCTCCTGTACAATCCACCCCGCACACTCAGGTCCTCTGGGAAGAATCTACTTCAGTCAGCCAAAACTAGGTTGACAACAGTTACCCAGAGGACCTTCTCTTCTGCTGCTCCCAGACTGTGGAATGGCTTGCCACAGGAGACTCGTCAACTTAAACGTCTTTTAGCATATAAGAAAGCTATTAAGATTGATCTCTTCCAGCAGGCCTACCCAGTGGAATTTTAGGATGTTTTTAGGATGTTTTAATAATGTGTACTATGTTTTAAATCAATTTTATGTATTTATACTTATTGTTATTCCCTGCCTCGATCCAAACGGAGAGGTGTGTAAGAAATATTATTATTATTATTATTATTATTATTATTATTATTATTATTTTATTCCGTGATTTCGCCCCATCTAGCTAAGGCCTGAATGCCAGTTACTAGGACATGAACAGAGGATGTGTTGCATTCTTGTCCTGTTGGGGGCATCTGGTTGACCGAAATGGGAACAATATGCTTGACTAGATAGATCTTCAGTATGACTTAGCAGGGTTCCTCTTATGTTCTTACGAAGGTGAGCTTACGGTTCAGTATCTAGATAATTTTCAGCCATAAAGTATCTTCTACCATTTATTTTATTTTCTAAAATTAGTAGCAAATGAAGGGGGTTAGATAACAACCCTGGTGAACTTTTAACGTCCTCATTTTCTGAGGTCTATTTTTTTAAAAATGAAAGAGTTGGTATAAATTGCTTTGCAAGTTAAAAATTATCTACTTACTGAACCATAAGCTCAGCTGCATGATTATGAAATGTGGATGGTCATGGCATATAAGATAGATTTAACTTCTTATACAGTAAAAAGTACTTTACATTCCTTCCCTGAATTTCCTTTACAATACATAACACCTAATTTCCAGTTCGGTTTGCACACATTTCCTAATTTGCACACATGTCCCCAATATACTGAATCAGCTCCTCTTTAGTCTATGGAGCAAATTGGCACATGTTTTCATTTGTGCAACAATCGCAAACATCTGTGAGATGATGTTCGGAGAATCCTAGTGATTGCAAATTTCACTTGTTTGCCCATTCCCGAGTTGTGCATGATTTGAACATGGCAGGGGTATAAATGAAAAGAATGAATTAGTTTAACTAGGGTGACCATATGACCGGATTTGCCCGGATCTGTCTGGTTTCTGTTGGCAAATCCGGGAGGGGGAGGGGAAATCCGGATTTTCTTTCAAAGAGCAGCTCTAATGGGAATTAACAAAAATGCTTATAACTCCGTCATTTTTTAAGATAAAGACATGAAACTTGGCACAATGGTAGCTCTTAGGACGGGCTTTAGTCATGCCAAATTTGAAACAGATCTGTTCATCCATTGATTTTTTAGGAATTTTTTTAAAATTAAGGTTTTAAAATTATTATTTTTAAATCGTCATTTTTAAAGTTAAAGAGATGAAACTTTGTACCATGATAGGATTTAGGTAGAGCTTTAGCCACACCAAATTTGAAACAGATCTGTTCATCCATTGATTTTTTAGGATTTTTTTTAAAAAATGAGGTTTTAAAATTATTATTTTTTAAACTGTCATTTTTAAAGATAAAGAGCTGAAAGTTGGTACCATGATAGCTTTTAGGTAGAGCTTTAGCCATACCAAATTTGAAACATCTGGGGCCAGTAGCAAACCCTGTTAACAACAACAGCAGCTTGCAATGAGTGAAGATACAGTCAGAAAAGATATTTGAGGGAAGGGGAGAATGTAACACACAGAGTATAGCAAAAGCTTCAAAGTACAGCAAAACCTACAAAAGTAGGAGTGAGTGAAGTTAATTTCAGATACACTGAATCTCTCATTTGTTCTTTATTTCAGTGATTTTAACATTAAGATGTTATGTAGAACAGATTTGTCTTAAATGTGTGCTGTAAAATCAGACATGTGACCAAGGCTATGTTTGGGTGGGCATGCCCCCTTGGTGCTGGACACACCCCCTTGGGGGCGACCATGTTGTCCTCCTTTTTGGTTTCCAAAATATGGTCACCCTATTTGATGGAGCCCATCAAACTCTGTTTTGGACTTGTGAAACAACCAGAGATTTGGAACAAAAGTTACAAAATCTCTGTCCTCATAAGAACATAAGAAGAACCATGCTAGATCAGGCCAAGGGTCCATCTAGTCTGGCACTTTGTTTGCACAGTGGCCAACCAGTTGTCAACCAGGAACCCACAAGCAGGACACAGGTGCAACAGCACCTTCCTGCCCATGTTCCCCAGCAACTAGCAAATATAGACTTAGGCCACAGCTAGACCTAAGGTTTATCCTGGGATCATCCAGGGTTTGCCCCTGCCTGAACACTGGATCCCCTGTGAGTCACCTAGATGAACAGGTTTGACCCCTGGACGATCCAGGGATAAACCTTAGGTCTAGCTATGGCCTTACTGTCTCTGATACTGGAAGTAGCACATACTGTAGCATCAGGACTAGTAGCTATTGATAGCCTTCTCCTCCAGGAATTCTTCCAACCCCCCTTTAAAAGAACTAAAGAAAGTAGTGGGGGGCAGAAACCTCTGCTATCTGCCATAACAGAAGTCCTCCAGCCCTGAAAATGCCTGTCCATCTCCTCAGCCTGCAAATGAAGCTGTGAATGTACAGAGGCAAATTTGGACCAGCACAAACTAGGATGTTCCACATGCATGTCTGTAGAGATGAAGACCAGTGAAGGGATGGCTAGAATGGCCCATGCCCACTTACCTGCGTACCTGCTTCACAGCCCCATTCTCGGCTGGGCCAGCACTAGGCTTTGGAGGGCCTTTGGGCAACAAGACACTCTCCGTGCCCCTCTTCCCCCAATGAGTCTGCTGTCTCACTGCCAGTGTCACCAGCTGCTATGGCTCCTCCTCCTCTTTCTCATCATTGCTACCACTTGCTTGCTTCTCAGAGAGACAGTGAGCAAATAGACAGCGGCCTCTCCTCCTCCTCCTCCTCCTCCTCCTTCTCACCACTACCATTGTCTGGGACAGAGGGAGAAGCAGGTGAACAAACACATTGCAATGATGGAGCAACTCGAGTGGGCTCATGTCAGTGGTCCACTACTGGGATGTAGGCCCTTGGCAGTTGCCTACCTTTGTTTGTGGCCCTGATTCTCAGGCTATTAAAGTGGGGTTGCAATTTCAGGGGTGGAGGATTTAGTTCTGGCAGATAGCAGAGGCTTCCCTCTCCAATAGAGGTCGTTGTGGAACTTAACTGTTTACATTCCTTTATCGCGAGGACTGGCCATTTATTCCTATTCTCCCCTTTGTATTCTTTAAGGATCCATAAGGGATCCTCTTATCTCATGACTGCTAAGTTTGCTAAGGAGTCTTTGGTGAGTTGGAAGGAGGTCTTGGAGATCATCTAGTCCCATCCTGGCTCAATGCAGGACTTGCAATGCAGGATACAGCTAAAGCATCTGTAAAGAGATAGGTGTCCAAAACCTGTTTATTAAATTTCTCCAGCAAAGGAACACCCACCATCTCCATCTCAAAAGTCTTCTACCCCTGAACATGTCTGCCACTTCCTTAGCCTGAGAGCGGAACTGTGAATGTTCCACTGTCACACAGCTCTTCCTGACAGGGAGTTTCTCCTAAAGTTTAGTCAAGATCTACATACTTCCAAGAAGAGAAGATTGAGAAGAAGAAGATTGAGGGTAGATATGATAGCACTCTTTAAATACTTCGAAGGTTGTCACACAGAGGATGGCCAGGATCTCTTCTTGATCGTCCCAGAGTGCAGGACATGGAATAACAGGCTCAAGTTACAGGAAGCCAGATTCCGGCTGGACATCAGAAAAAAATTCCTGACTGTACGACAATGGAACCAGTTACCTAGGGAGGTTGTGGGCTCTCCCACACTAGAGGCATTCAAGAGGCAGCTAGAAAACCATCTGTCAGGTATGCTTTAGGGTGGATTCCTGCATTGAGCAGGGCGTTGGGCTCGATGGCCTTATAGGCCGCTTCCAACTCCACTATTCTATGATTCTATGATCTACATACTTCCAAGATCTACATACTTTCCAACTGTTGTTCCTAGTCCTTTAATGCATGCATATTATAACTGCACTGTTGGTCACCTGTCATGCAAATAGAATCCCCTGCTGATTAAAGCCTATTTCACATATCGAAAAATGGGAATGCACAACCATCAAAGACAGTTGCTGAAAAATTACTCCATTTCCACTTCCCCAAGCCTTGATTTCAGAGTTGTTAAAGGCTCTATTAAAAATGAGAGCGCAAGAGCGAGAGCAGTACTTAAGGTCATTTTCATTTATTGGTAATTTATGTATGCCACCTGTTAGAAATAAAACTTTCTGATAGTGGCTATAAAAAGTTGAATTAGTAAGAGACTGCAGTACACTAATGCCTCCAATTTAATATGTCTCCTTAATTGGATTCTACTACACTGGTGAATTTACAAATATATATTTCCAATTATGCTGGCAAAGTTTCCAAAATTCCGCTATATGTACACTCCTCAAGCTTTTAAATTTGTGGAATGGATAAAGTTAAAATTTAAACAGTATCTATGCTTAGGGTTTATTTTCAGGAGAACAGTGCATTTTATAGTGATGTTATAATATAGCAATTAATCTGCTTTGCTTTTTGATGCATATGTAGAGGAGTTTTATGAGTTCACTATTACATTTGGACTTGATTGCAAGCCTCTGAGCATGTGCAGTCTGTTTCACAACAATGCACTGCATTGGATGGATAAACCCTTTTCTTTACTAATCCATAGCTGCTTTCCTTTTTCTTGCCATCCCAACTGCCACAATAGAAACATTGTTTCCATAATGTAGACATATTTTGATTGGAAAACTCCATTCGAACATTCGGAGAAATGCAAATTTGGAAGGATAACTGCATTTCAGATCACATAGTTATTTGAAAGTGAAATATTAGGTGATTTTGCATTAAACGTGAACTGAACAATATTAGGCAAAACTGTGCAAAAAGGCAACTTTTTGAAGAATGTACATAGAAATGGACATACATTTTCAGGTGGACATAAAAATATTCTCAAGTTTTGGGATGAATGGGTTTAAGACTGGAGAAATGAGAAACTGCTAGAAAGTGAAATTGACAGATTCATCCATTGCTATTCAGTCCACAGGATATAATGTGCTGTCTGATAGTATCAAATTTATGCAATGTGCTAATGCTCAACATTTTCTCTCTGTAAGGAAATTATTGCTATGTGTGTGCGAATGAGTGCATATATACCAGTTAATGGTAATGTTAAAATAACAATTGTGGAATTGCCATCTTTAGAAAATACAAAGAGTATATCTATATCTCCAGATAAAGCAATATCAGCTACAATAAAACCAATACAACCTGTGAAAATTTCTCACAAACTCAATCTCTATGTATTTTATGAGGAGTTGCCACATGGTTTATTATGTCTAGCTTTATCGGCTGCGTGAGATTAATTCTCAGACAACAAAACTTTGCTCTCAGAGAACTAAGCTTTGCAATGTCTTCAGGCGGTGAATGAACACCTTAGGGAGAAATGTCTGGGGGTGGGGACAAAGGATTGTTCAGTTTACTGGCTTCGAGGTTGGAGACAGGGCTCTGATCTTGGAGCCAGTTAAACAGTCTCCCTGCTCCTGCTCCCTCCCCCTCATAGCTGGCTACCTCTCCGTGCTTGGAAACGTGAGAATGGAGATAGGGAAAAGGGGGTGGTCCCAAGGGTGGGGATGGGAGGAGACTGGTGAAGCTGCCTTATGCAGCTTCCTATATTCATCCCAGCCTCCTTCCCTCCCACTCTGAACCACTGCTGCTAGATGGGCAAAATATCCCATCTAGCAAAAATGCAGGGTGACCACCCTGCATTAGGATACTTGGCAGTCTCTGAGTTCGTAGGGTGTTGACTAGGGATGGCACAGACACCCAACTGGTGGGTCTGGGAGCCTGATGGACTCCCAGGCATCCAGCCTTCTGGACTGCACTCACTGAGATCCCGCTACTTACCAGACCGAGTCCAAAGGCAGCTGCATGGTCCGTGAGCGTCCAGTGGCTTCCTACACCCTCTCCGAGTTCCTATGTTATATAAAAATGGTGGCTCAGGTATTTCTGCAGCTTCCCTCTCTTCCTCCTCCTGCCCTGCTGGTGCTGCCACTGCTGCAGTAGCTGGGATGGGAAAGAGGAGTAGGGGACACCGGCAGCCAGTGCAGATGAGTGAGCATTTCGTTTCAGTTCGATTTTGATAAGAACATATCAAAATTTGCAAAAATAAATTCATATTTGGGATGGAAGGAATTTGTTTTTAAAAAATTGAAATGGAGAAGAAATCAAAGCTTGCCAATTTGTCTATTATTATGCCAAAGCTATGGGGAGAAACTTTCAGAAACTTACATAGGGGACAGGTTTTTTTTCTTCCAAGTATGAACTGAAGCTTTAAAGGTAAGTATGGTATAGTGCTCATTAACATTCTTCTGGGATCATAAGCTAACATCTATCACATAATTAGGAAACCTAGTCCGAATAAACATTGCTGGTAATTAATAAGCAATTAAGCTGAGTAATTAAGTGATGTTCTATGGATGCTGTGACAGTTGGATTCATCATGAGTTTCAATGCATTTTGTCATAAAAAACGTTCTAATAAAGGGCAGTATCCAATGGTGTCATTTTACAAACTCAAATACCACTCGTAGGGCTCCCCCATATCTTTCCAACGTGCAACTGGTTGTGCATTACACCTGTGCAACCGCTTGAACAGCAGGTTCCGTAAGCATAATACACAGCAGGTGGCACAATGGGTTGCGCAAGCATAATGCACAGCCACTTGCACAGACACACTTATGCAAATGTAAATGTGGTCGGATTCTCCTGTTGCACATATTTCATAACCTAGTTTCCACTAGCAGCACCTGGCAAAATTCCTTCTTCATCACAACAGTTAAAGCTGCAGGAGTCCTGCCCCTTTGGTATCTGATCACTCTAGTATAGCTCCTGCAGCTTTAACTATTGTGATGAAGAGGGAATTTCACCTGGTGCTCCATGCATACAAATGACACCTGCTGAAATTCCTTTTTCTATACAACTCTTAAAGATACAGGAGCCCTGTCCTCCTTTCCATATGGTCACCCTACTGAACCTCACCTCGCTGCTCATCCCATGCCCAGTTCTCTTGTAAGCACTTGTGATTGCTGCTTATTTGGCATGAGCAGGAAACTTGTGTAAATTGAGCAGTGATCGAATGGGAGATCTGCACAGATTCCATCATCTGTGCAGATTTCCTCCATAGATTTAAATACAGCTGATTCTGTCTACTGAGGACATCTGCGCAAATTAGTTAATTTGCACAAATCAGACTGGGAATTGGGATTGAGACAAACATGAGCAGCTTGCACATATTTTTGGAGGATGTGCGCTTGTGTTCATATTCAGAGCTTCAAGTGGGATATGCACCTACATATTTTGCAAGCAAAAAATGAAATTCTCGTTCATCCCTAGGGGAGAAGGAGATGGTGGGATCATTGGATCACAGAGTTGGAAGGCACCTTCTAGACCATCTAGCCCAACTCCTAACCTTCAAGATAATCTAGTCTAAGGGTAGAGCATCCTCAAGACAGCCCCCAGACCTCCAGTGAGGGAAAGCCCATTCCCCACCCCTAGGTAATTGGTTCCGTTGCCTAACTGTTTTTGTTATTAAGACGTTCCTCTTAATGTTCAATTGAAATAGACCCTCCTGTAACTTAATTCGACCTAATCATGCCCTTTAAGAACATGAGAAGAGCCATGCTTGATCAGATCAAAGGTCCATCCAGTCCAGCACTCTGTTAACACAGTGGCCAACCAGCTGTCAACCAGGAACCCACAAGCAGGACATGGGTGCAACAGTACTCTCCTGCCCATATTCCCTGGCAACTGGTGTATATAGGCTTACTGCATCTGATACTGCCTCTGATCTTCTCTGTCTTTGGGCTCATTGCATGCATATATTGTTGGTCTGTCTATCACAACTGAGTCGCACTTCTAAATTATTATCATTTTGCTATTTTCTTCATAGCCTGATAGAGCAGAAAGTTCACATTTATATGCTTATGTAAAGCAAACCTACGTGACTTGAACCAGATGGTGGCTTGGCTGTAATATATGGCAACCCACTGCAAAGTCAATAAACTACTTTGTGTTGCAGTTCTTCTGGGACTACTAAAAACAGGTGTGGGGGTCATTCAGCCCCTGCTAGGTCACAATACATGGGTGATTGTCTGCATCAGTCTTGGTGAGTTGCAGGTTGCATATGTCTGCTATAAGGTATGGCTTCAAAAATAGTTGTAGTTTCTTCCAGGAGGGCGGGGGGAATGAAAGAAACCAAATTGGATAAACTGAGAGTTATTACAGGTTAGATTTTGTGGACAGGTTGACCACTTCTTGAGGAAATTGGACAATATCGTTATACACTTCTGTCAGTTGCTATACATGTTTCTGAGAAGGCCTCCTGCTGTTACTTTTTCATGGGTGGTGATGGTTTGGATTGCATACCTGTGGTTTGCTTGGGGCATGTGTGTGTGTGTGTGTGTGTGTGTGTGTGTGTGTGTGTGTGTTGGGAATATCGAAACAGCCTAAGAGTGCAGCTTGTAGCTTGCAAACCTGATTACTGTGGCAAGATAAATACAATAGGGGGGCATCTTTTTCCAAAACGACTTAAAATATTTCGGAAGAATTTATATTCCATGCAAGTAATACCCTGCATAGCCTCGAGGGTGTGGAAAACCTTTTGATTTAATTCACCCTCTCTTTTTCATCTGCCTTTCAGCTCTTCTCAAGCTTCAGTTAGATAGACTTCTGTTCCGAGAGATCAACCTTTCTGCAACCCTGTTTGGGGCAAATACATTGGACCGGATCCGGACTAAGCCACCATGCTCTGAGTAGCCCCACTGACATTGCTTAAGTGTTTATGCCCACTCAAAGCATGACTAAGTTTGGACCCAACCCATTGGGTTGGATCCAGGCTTAATCAGGAGTAGAATAGGCCTATTAAATTCAATTAGACAAGTTACTTGTGACTAAATTAAGTCCAATTGATTTCAGTGCGTGTACTCTAAATATGATGAAGTCTAGATCCAATGTTAAGATTATTGCAACATGTTATTGCAATATGTTTAAAAATGGTATGGGAACTTTAGTTTGTCCAAAATAGGGTGACTAGATTGCTAACTTGGACTGCCCTGTGTGATAATAGTATGCCAGCAGTTCCCCATCTGTACTGGCTGCCAGTCCAATTCCAGGTCCAATTCAAAGTACCTTTACAGCCCTAAATGGCTTTGGGCCAGGTTACCTGAGAGGAAATCTCCCATATTTACTTGCCCGGACATTAAGGCCTTAACTAGACCTAAGGTTTATCCTGGGATCGTCCCGGGGTCATCCCTGTTCATGTAAATGACACACAGGGGATCCTGGGAGCAGGCAGGGAAGACCCCCAGATGATCCTGGGATAAACCTTAGATCTAGCTAAGGCCTAAGAATATAATCTTTGGCCCTCTTCCAGATAGTCCTGCCAAATGAGGCAAGGTGGGTGGCTACAATACAGAGCCTTTTCAGAAGTGGCACCCCATTTATTTAACGTTCTCCACAGAGGCTCACCTTGCACCTACGTCATGTTCTTTTCAGTGACAGGTGAAGTCCCTTTTATTCTCCCAGGCATTTTAAGAACTGCTTTTAGTCCCTTTAGTACTCTGTTCTTTGGCTGGTTTTAATCTGATTTTTATAACGTTGGAATGGGTTTATTCTTTACTGCCGGTTTTATCTTGATATTATTCTGTGCTTCTTTTTAATTTTGTTTGTTTAATATTTCTGCCACATTTTTTTTAAACATGTTGTATATACCACCTGGAGAACTTGCGTTATTGAGTGGCTTAGAAGTACAGAAAATGAATGAATGAACCAACACACTGATACACGCACAGGCACTCCAACATAATCAAACATAGGACTCTCCTCTGAAAGCTGTATAAAATAACCAAGAGTCTGGTGGCATCTTAAAGACTTACACAATTATTATATCATATGATTTTTATTGTCAACTGCATGAAGCGGTCTCCTAAAAGGGGGGGGGGAGGAGGAGAATTTTGGCAATGAGGGGCCAGTAATGAAAGAGATAACAGTAGTATATGAGAGTGAGACATAATCAGATATATGTAGGGATGTCAACACAGAGGAAGGGGAAGACTTGTTCTCTATTGCCTCATTATGAGAGAGTATTATCTCATAATTCAGGATAAGAGATTCAGGATAGACAAAAAGAAGTACTTCTTCATATACCTCACCTAGTTAAATTATGGAATTCACTACCACAAGATGTAGTGATGGCCACTCATTTGGATGGCTTTAAAAGGGATTGGATACATTCTTGTAGGAGAAGACTATCAATGGCTGTGATTCCTGATGGCTATGTGCTACCTCCAGTATCCGAGGCAGTAAGCCTATGTACACCAGTTGTGGGGAACATGGGCAGGAGGGTGCTGTTGCACCATGCCCTGCTTGTGGGTTCCTGGTCAACAGCTGGTTGGCCACTGTGTGAACAGAGAGCTGGACTAGATGGACCCTTGATCTGATCCAGCAAGGCTCTTCTTGTGTTCTTATTAAATATATTAGGAATGATTTTTAAGGCTCACTGGAGCCCCTGATTATACATGCATTCTTAACTGTAATAAACTCCCAACTTCAGCAGAAATAATTACAAATGATGTGTATGTATCATATTGTAGCCTTTACAATCACTAAAGTTGGAACCAATGGGAAGAGCAGAAATCTGTGTTGCTTTTTTGTGTTATGGGTACTTGCAGTTAACTTTAGTTGGACCCTTGGTCTGACCCAACATCTAGCTATCTATGTACTCATTTTCTTATGTTAACCTTCCTTTATGTTAAGGATTCTTCCATTTTTTTCTTCATCCCTGGTTCTTCATAGTTTTTTGGCCTTCTGAATTACCTGTTCTTTTTTCTGAACCAGAATCAACCAATGCATTAGGAATTCTCCATTGTTCCATTTTTGTTTGTTTTTTAAAGTTCTCTATGTTATATCAAGTACTGTGCATTATGCAAAGTACTTTCCATGCTTATACCATGATACCACTGTTAGTCTTTAAGATACTACAAGATCCATTGTACTTTCTGATGCAAACTGGGCATGCCACACAACCTGGAATTAATTTTAGAAATTATCCTATTAATCTGGAATTTAGAAGGAGTGGAATGCAAAGCAGAGCAGAGTGAACTAGGAGAAGAACAGAATGGAAGAAATGGAATAACCTGAATGATAAAAGTGATTTTTAAAGCCAATATGGAGTCTTTCTCAGTTAAGGAATTTCTTAGATAGCCAAAAGAGTTCAGGGTCAGTTTACATACCTCTAGCCTATTCAAGCTTTGACTGCTTTTCCTTTGTGACCCATTGCAACTTCCAAATTAAGGATCAGCATATTTTAGGGATGGGTGAGAAATTTGTTCCATTGAGGTTCCATAAGAAATCCCCACATTACCACCCCCTAAGCCAATAAGCAAGCCGTGACACAGTTGCTTGCTGAAATGTGCACATTTCCAAGCTTTAGGATGGAGTTCATCATGAAAAATGTAGATAGTGCACAATTAAATCTCATACATTAGAGAAAAGTATGCACAAGTCTGTTTTATATCAGTGGAAAAGTACTTGGGCGAAGGCATATATCTGAGAAATGAGAAAAAAATCCATATGAATAGAATGCACGTAAATAAACTTCTGAATTCTTGTGCAATTTTTTTTAAAAAAACAACAACCTTGCAAACATGTGTGTTAACATGTCAGAACATTTAAACCTGAAGCCAGTGTGGTGTAGTGGCTAAAGTGTCGGACTTGGAGTCAGGAGATCCGGGTTCTAGTCCCCACTCGGCCATGGAAACCCACTGGGTGACTTTGGGCCAGTCACAGACTCTCAGCCCAACCCACCTCACGGGGTTGTTTTTGTGAGGATAAAATGTAGAGGAGGAGGATTATGTATGCAGCCTTGGTTTCTTGGAAGGAAAAAGGTGGGATATAAATGCAATAATAAATTAAAAAATAAATAAAATCTGATACTCAGTGAAAATGTAAATAACAGACTTGCCCACCCATAGTCTGTTTCCAGCCTGGCTCAATTTCACATGTGTTCATTCATACATCAATTTCATCATGTTTCTATGTTAATGTGAATTTTTAAAAGGAGTATTGAAATATATAATCTTGAATGTATTTCCCCCCCCCCCCCAAAAAATAGGCATTTCCAAATGACCTTTGTCTCAAAGTACATGCTTCTATGTTGCTGTTGTTATTGTTGTTTTAGCCCAGGAAGTAATTGCAAAATTTGGATGGAGGAATAACACATCCAAAGGAGTTCTGATCCGCACATTAGTTCAGAGGTTATGGATCAAGGCAGTTGGTACTGGAGTTTGCCTGAAGCCTCCAAGCATGCCACATGAGGTTACTTCCTCAGTGCTGGGTATTATCCTCTCTTTCACCCACCCACCCATTGCGACTGCTCAAATGAAAGAAGTTAGCAGAGCTTTTCAAAGTTAACTTCCGTCTGTAAGTGAAGGGTTGCCTTGTAACTCATTAACAACTACAAAAACCACTTTGGAAGGCAGTCTAAACCGTCTGGACAGACATTTGGGACTCTCTCAGATCCATTTCTATTTAATGTGATGCATTTTCCAAACAGAGCTTCGATCTATTTAACAAGGACAGTCCAGTGGTCGCAGAGCCCATTAAAGGAAGTCTCAGAAGTGCAGGCTCCGACCACGGAAACGTTAAGTGCCCTTTCCAAGAGCATTAAGGAAATCCCTGCAACGCCCGCTCAGTTCGTTGAGAAACCCAGGAGCCTCACTTGACAAATAAGGCCCCCAAATTGAAGAAACTTTGTGACAAGTCAGTGAGACATTTGACTGGTTGATGTTAGGCGTGGGCGGACCTGTCAAGTTTGATTCCATTTAGTTTCTTATTTTCTAAACATTAAGTTTGTTCCATTCCATTTCTGCACCAATTTGCTCCCCCTCCCACTTAAAAGTCCACGCCAAAATAACAATAATGCATACATATTTTAGTTGGCAGTTCTTCTAATACATGAACTTATATGCACTTCCCCCCCCAAAATATAATGTTCATATGCACACTCTTTCCCCTAATATGTGCACTTTTGTGTGTGCTGTTCTCTAATAGCTGCATTTTGTGTGCACCGTCCTCTATTACATGCATATTTTTGGTGCTCATTCTTCAATTTATGAACTGCGCCACTAAATTCATAAAAAGGGCAAATGTTAACGAAGAACTGTGTTCGCCATGTGTAGGTTTGCGAAGTGCAAATTTGGCAAGTTCACATTCAATTGCAAACTAGATTGCAAAGTAGGGGTGGGTCGAAAATCCACCGGGGCCTGTGAGCTCACCGGACACCCCACACTCGGCCCTCTTGGCCCTGGTTAATGCGTCTGTTGGATTTTTGCCCTATGGTTCGTTTGTGAACAATGGGAGCACTGGTCCTGTCAGGCGTAGGAAAAAATATGCAATTTCTCCAGCCTTGGGGAAATTGCGGTAGTCCTCCCCACTCTGCTGATTTGGGACTTGAAGGCCTGAAGGCTTTCCTGCTTCTTGCACCCATCATGGCCTGAAATTGCCTCTTAATGCAAGTGTTAAGAGGCCCCATCAGGCCCCAGTGTGTGTGTGAGGGTGCAGATTCCCTCAGCCATGCCATTATCATGGCTGGAGGAATCTGTGCACTTTCTGGTGGCCTGGAAAGCACACTTTTCCACACCTCTTCCTCCCTTCCTCACCCACTGGAGCTGAAAGGGCCTCTTAATGCAAGCGTTGAGGTCCTTTCTGGTCCTCTTAACCAGAAAGGCGCGGGGAGAAAGCACATGTCTGAGACCTCCAGAAAATGCCTAATTCCCCCAGCATGCTAATGGCATGCCATGGGAAGTGTGCATTTTCTGGAAGCCTTGTACATACGCAACACCGAGTGCTCACTGGGCTGGCTCTGTCAGAAGAAGGCCAGCCGGGCAGGGAGCTTGCCATTCACCATTGCAAAGTGGTCCTTTATTCGGGTTCTTCAGGTAATATACCTAGGAAGGTTGTATGAATCTGTCGGCTTCACTTTCTCCCACATCAAATACTTTAATCAGAAGTTCTTCCCATCCCCAATATGAAGAAGTACACCTACACTACATTCTTTCAGACGCCAGGTGAAGACCTTTTTATTCTCTCACCATTTTAACCATCTATAAATTTAATTTTAACTTGGCTGTTTTAAATTTGTATTTTAAATCCGTATTTCTGCACCACTGCTGATTTTTATCCTGGTTGGGCGTTTATATTGTATTTTATATCATGTTTTTATACTGTTTGTTTTATACTTTGGATCGTTTTAATTTTTTGTGAACCGCCCAGGGAGCTTTGGCTATTGGGAGGTATAGAAATGCAATAAATAAATAAATAAATAAAGTCTGTAAATTCTCACCCATCTGCACTGCCAGCATGGAGAGGGCCATGATGTACCGGCCTGCATTGTAGCTGCTAAAAATGAGGAGCCTGAGACAAAAACAGGAGGCGTTCCAAATTCATCACTAGCATGGTTGAATACACGGGAATTCAAAGCCAGGCTTTGAAGAGCTAAGAACACCAAGCCCTCTGCCTCAATGGATCATTTACTCAGTTTCATTTTCTCCCACATTCATAATAAATTAAAATAAAACCTTAGGTCTTTCCATCCCTAATATGGATACATTTGTAAATTTGGGCAAACACTTACCCGCTCACTACGTTCAACATCTAAGGTCCTCCTCCGGGTGCCTACTCCAAGGGAGGCTGGGAGTGTGGCAATGAGGGACAGGGCCTTTTCAGTGGTGGCCCCCAGACTATGGAATGATCTCCCTGACAAGGCTCACCTGGCACCAACGCTGCTATATTTCCAGTGACAGGTTTACTTTATTACATTTATATACCGCCACACAGCCGAAGCTCTCTGGGCGGTTTACAACAATTAAAAATAGTAAACATTAAAAGTATACAAAAATTTAAAAAACATAAAAACAGTATAAAAACAGTATCCATTTAAAAACAACAATTCTGGGGTCCATTAAAAACAAACTTAACGTTGTTAAATGCTGTTAAAATGCCTGGGAGAAAGGTCTTGACCTGGCGCCAAAAAGATAACAATGTTGGCGCCAGGCGAGCCTCATCGGGAAGATCATTCCACAGTTGGGGGGCAACCACTGAGAAGGCCCTCTCCCTTGTTGCCATCCTCCGAGCTTCCCTTGGAGTAGGCACTCGGAGGAGGACCTTAGATGCTGAGCACAGGTTAAGGCTTTCCTCTTTGCCCAGGCATATGGCGGCACATCTTAATCACCCACATGTTTAGTTTTTTAATGGTTTTTAATGCTTTATGTATGTTCTGCGTTTTAGAATTTTAAATTTTGTATACTCATTTTTATTTCAATTTTAGAATTTCTGTAAACCGCCCAAAGAGCTCTGGCTATGGGGGCGGTATATAAGTGACATAAATAAATAAATAAATAAATAAACAAACAAATGATGAACTAAAATGAAATTCTCACCCATTCCTAATTATACCACTAACCTTACTCTTGTCCAACAAGCTCACTAATTGCAGCCCATAGAACTTAATGGGAACTATCATGAAGTGAGTCCACTGGTGTCTACAGAGCCACACTCCTACCCAGGTTCCATTTGTTGATCATCTCAGAACTTAGAAACTGGAGTTCATATATTGTTGGAATTTTTAAAAAGCCTATTTCCTCTGGAAAAAAAAGGGAATGCAAAAGGAGACATGGGAATTTGTATATAACAAGCAGGACCCGCAAATGTTGCCATCTATTCAAATCTTCTAACTGGAGTTCTCCTCTTCAGAGTTCTAGCCAGCCATTCCATTATGGAAGGTGAACATTTATCCTTCCAACTTTGTAATATCAGTCTTTTGGCTGTCATAAGGGCTCAGAAAATCCATTTGTGCTGACCATGTGTTAATTTCCAAGAAACCAGTAAATAGTTTAGGAGGACATGCACATTATTCAGTATTAAAGACTATTCCAGTACAAAGTTTATCCATATTATGATCTCATCTCAAAAGGAGGTGACTATTGGGCATTGCTAAAACATATGAATAAAAGAAGCATTACGTGTGTTACACTTCGACAATTATGCAAATTAGACAAGCCCTTATTAAAAAAGCATTGTCGACTCCAATAAATCAGAAACAGTATTTCTTTTTGCTGAGTACTAAAAGAGGTTTTTCAGCAGCAGCAGCAGCCATTTTCCCTTCAAGCTGACACTCAACATAGGCCACAGCTAGACCTAAGCTTTATCCTGGGATCATCCAGGGTTCACCCCTGCCTGAGCACTGGATCCCCTGTGTGTGACCTAGATGAACAGGTTTGACCCCTGGATGATCCAGGGATAAACCTTAGGTCTAGCTATGGCCACAGTATGGCTACTGAGCTTGCTTGGTCAATTCTCATTCAACTGGTGGGTGTGGTGGATTTAGTTTACAAACAAATGTTGGATTTTTTTTAATTTTTTACTTTTGTATTTCCGCAACCCTCAAGGTTCCCCTGAGCATGGAGATACCACCTTCTTTTTTACTGGTGGGGCCATTTTGGCTTCCATTTACACTCACTCTTTGAATTTGCTATTTAGAGGGAGCGAGTCTGAAAATATCTGGCAACTATAAATAACACGGCAAACTCTTCTGTGCATTAAAACTATCATTGTCTAAAGCAAGCGGCATGCATTAAATGAACTAAATTCTGCACTGGTTCTGAGAGGCTGCCTCAACAAATGCATCAAAAAAAGCACTCTCTAAATGTGAGGCATTAAAGATACTAGGACAATAGCCTACGAAAGGAGCAAAATAAGTAACAGCCTTTTCAGCTCATTTGAATGATGGAAGCAAAGTCATGAAAAGGTACAATTTCAATCTTGATTTAGAAACTGATAGAGTCACAGCATAGCACTTACTGTGAAGGGAAAGAATGCCATAAATGAAGACTAGACCAGGTAATAGCTTTTCTCTTCACACATAATACCACCTTGTGGGATTGTAAAGTTAGTTAGCCACATTTCAGTAGAAATACCAAGTGCGTGCAGCAGCCAGGCAACTGCTGAATTATATTTAATTGTAGTTTCCAGTTGGCTGAGTATTTTTAGAATTTCTTGCAGTATAATCATAAATATAATTTGCCTCTGCCCTGATAGCTTTCACCATTCCTCTTCTAAACCTCTTTTCCAGAGGGGCAAAAATACTCTATACTGCTCCAGGCTTGTGGGCCTTGAGGAGTTTATATAGTATTGCTGTATCCACAAGAAGAATCCTTCATAGCAAATGTTAAATATTAAGGAGTATCAGGTGTGGGCAGTGGAGGCTGGTGGCTCCATTTTTGGTGGGGCTGTGAATTTATTTATTTATTTATTGCATTTTTATAATGCCCAATAGCCGAAGCTCTCTGGGCAGTTTACAAAAACTAAAACTATTAAAACCATTCAAAATATAAAACAGACAGTATAAAAGCATAATATAGAATACAATATAGAAACACAACCAGGATAAAATCAAGCAGCAATGCAGAAATAAGTACAGATTTAAAATACAAATTTAAAACAGCAAAGTTAAAATTAATTCACTAGATTGTTAAAATGCTGAGAAAATATTTATTTATTTATTTATTACATTTATATATGACTCCATAGCTGAAGCTCTCTGGGCGGTTTACCTGGTGTCTAAAATAGTATAGTGCAGGTGCCAGGCAAACCTCCTTAGGGAGCTCATTCCACAGCCAGGGTGCCACAGCAGAGAAGGTCCTCCTCCTAATAGCCACCTGCCTCACTTCCTTTGGCAGGGGCTCATGGAGAAGGACCCCTGAGGATGACCTTAGGGTCTGGGCAGGTACATATGGGAGGAGGTGTTCCTTCAGATAGCCTGGCCCCAAGCTGAATCTACTCTGGATTTCAGTAAGAACCAGCCAGACCTCTTAAGGAGTGCAGATGTGTGGGAATCTCTTGGACTCCCAGATTCAGTCAGGCAGTCACAACATCCCTAATTATTGGAGTAGTTGCCTTGACAGATCAGAGATAGTACTGAAGAGATGGCTTTGCCTGCCAGTAGGGTGGAAGAAAGGTTTGACTTGCACATTTTCATGATGAGTAAATTTACTGGTGCCATGCTGAAAATTTCTCCCGTGAAAATTTTGACCATTCAAAATTTGCTTTCGGAAACAAATTCAAAGGAGAAGAAATTTCAGAGAAATCCTCATGGGTTTTGCTCAGGGTTCTTGTGCTTACTGTATTTCTGAAATGGCTAAGGAGTATGTATGAATGTCCTTTCTTTCATTGTACAATCATCTCTCTGACAGCTTGTAGTCTCCTTGGCTTACTGCATTTCCCAACCAGGGAAAGACAACATGAATTTATTCCTCCCAGAGGAATAAATTTTTAGATCAGCAAGTGGAGACAACCTGGGAAAATACAGAGCAATGGTGAGATGTGTAAAAGAAAGAAAAATACAAACAGTCCTCTCAGTCACCTCATAGTGATGAGGTGAAAAACACCACCAACACACATTCAAAATAAATTATAAAATGTGCTGAAAATGAGGCAGAAAAATGGAACCCTCTTTCATGGGGAAAGAGAACTTTCTGGAAATTTGAGGACAGATTTTGGCACAGCTTTCACTCCACCCTTTCCCTGGAGCTGGAGGCTTTCAGGGAAGGAGTGGTGTTGCAGCACCTGCTTTACAAATAAGATGTATCCACAATCATGCCTCAGAAATGGAACATCTGGAAAACTCCAGGGAAGGTGCTGAACCCTGAAGAATGACAATGAGAGCGGAACCGACATTCCTCAGAATACATGTTTCACAGAAAAGTCCTGAGATTTTTTTTCTTTTCTCACCCCCCAGAAATAAAAGATCACTTTGCAGGATTTTCTTCAAATTTTCTTCTCCATTATTTTTTGGTGGAGGCTGCATTCCCTTGCCCAACCCTTGCCATGCCCTAGATATAGGGGGTCTTGTGGAGGCTGCAAAATGGGGGCCAGGCTGACAACACATTTGATGCTGTTGCCATTTGCACTACCAGGGCAACTCCCCCCCTCCAAAACAAAACAAAACAAAACAACCTTAGGCAAAATTGAAAGAAGCTGATCTACAACCCTTGCCAATGATGATGCCTACCTGTAATGATTTTTTGGAGAACTTCTCCTCATGGAGGAATTTGGTGAAATTGTCCCCCCCCCCCCAAATTCTCTGCTCACAAAATAGGGTGGAGAATTTCATGAGGCCACTTGTGCACAGCTATAGAATTTACCTCTCTTTAATTGATGGTGCAGGTTCTCAGTCACTTTGAGGAGATTATACATAAACAGCAGTTCTAAAGCCTCTCTCTCTCTCTCTCTCTCTCTCTGTCAGTCCTTTTCAACATTTTCTATGCTTTCTGGTACAAACTGGTGCTCAGGAGACTGATACTTACTGACAGTTCTCATCCAGTTTCAAGTGAGGTCCTTTAATATATTTTCTTCAATGGTCTCCTGACTTTGTTAATTTCACTTTATAGCTTTAGATCCCCCCTTTTTTTACACAATCCTTCTTTTGTTGAAGTTACTGCTCCCTCTTACGTTCTCTGTCTCCCTCAGGCTCTTCTGATGTCTTATTAGCCCAGGCCTTCATTTTCCCTCCTCCACCACCTTTTATACCTCTTAAGATTAAAGCATGTTTTCAACTTCTTTGATACATTCTGAAAAGAAGAAGAAGTAAGGCATCAAAAATGACACAGGGCATGAACATTCCTTTGTAACCTGAGCTGTTTCCTGAAGGGGGCCCGACGTGATCCCTTCCGCTGCTGCTTGGCTATGAGACAGGAACGCAGAGGAGACAATCGCTAGCACTGAGCTAAGCAGTTTGTGGAGACATCAGAATGATCTCTGAGTATTTATGATGCCTTGTTCCCGCAGTGATGCTTATGGCATTTTCAGAGTTTGAGGGCTTAGCCATTGTCTCAAGTAAGGCCGTAGCTAGACCTAAGGTTTATCCCAGGATCATCCCGGGCTCGTCCCTGCCTGAGCGCTGGATGCCCTGTGTGGCACTTAGTTGAACAGGTTTGACCCCAGAACAATCCTGGGATAAACCTTAGGTCTAGCTGTAGCCTAAGTCAGGAGCTGGAATCCAAGGCCATGGCTAGACCAGGCCTATATCCCGGGATTGTCTCGGGATCATCCCTGTGCATCCAAATGACATACAGGGGATCCCGGGAGCAGGCAGGGATGAGCCCTCCATTTGTTTGGGATACTAGGTCTAGCTAAGGTACAAGAGTCATTGGACCAGCCAGTAGTTAGAACCCAAGTGTAGGAGTTAGTAGCCAGGAGCCAGGAGGAGCAAGTCAGGAGAGGAAGTCAGAACAAGGGGACAAACCAGAAGGCAGGAACATTGGGGGCTGGGGGCTCCAGTTTTGGTGGGGCTGTGAATTCATGCTGGGTTTGTTTGTTTGTTTGTTTGTTTATTTATTTATTTATTACATTTCTATACCACCCAATAGCCAGAGCTCTCTGGGCGGTTCACAAAAATTTCAGTCAGAACCAGCCAGAACTTTAAAGGGGCTATACAAGATTCTGAACCTATTTGGGGGATAGCTTCTTTAGAGTTCTACCCTGTTCTGGTTCTGGCTGTTTCTGATTGAAACCCAAGCTAAGGATGTGTGAGACCCTTCTCCCCAATTATAATGCGCATTTTATCAAAATTCTTTTGTTTTTCATTTACATTCTTCAGAATTCCACCTAATGTGAATACTAATTTTTGATTTGACTTTAGCTGTAGGAGTCCTTTTGCTGGCAATTCTATGTGATAATAACCAAGGACAGTAAGCATAATATCAGTGACATTCTTTTCCTGATTTTCCTGGCACTAAATACATTGTATTTCCCCCATTACATTTTACTGCTCCACATTTCACTGCTTCTGGATGCTGAAGATATAAATAGCAGAAACATAAAGCTCTGAAGGGGAGACGCCATACACAACGGGAAAAAAGTTACATTGTGTGAACAGCACCAAAACCTTCAAATGGTGCGACATATTACTAAAAACAGCTGTCCTGAAAAGAAAGAAAGAAAGAAAGAAAGAAAGAAAGAAAGAAGAGGAAATGAAGATATGGAAGAGAAAATGGCTCCTTTTGTAGATGGTACGTCTTGTTTGGCCCTCAAAATGTGGAAACACTAAAAAAAAAAAAGAAGAAGAATATGAGATATGGATTTCATGTGCACTCTGGTATTAGCTCACCCATTTCGTGCATTAGCAATGGGATCTGTACACCTTAAACTATGGCTTTAACGATGATGGTTAAGCCAGAAAGCCAGGCCGTGTTCAGACGATGCCTTAAACCATGACTTTAACCACAGTGAATAAGGCTTTCTAGCTTAACCACCATGGTTAAAGCAGTGGTTTAACGTGTCTTCTGAATGGGGCCACTAAGTGGTATTTAGAAGGACCTCTTTATTTGATAGATGTCACATCCTTGCCCTCCCTTTTATGTTTCTCTGTGTCTTGTGTTTCCCCCTTTTAGTCCATCATCAGTCTGCTTGCCAGAATGCTTGAACCAAATTTCTGCTGTTTTATGAAAGGAGCTATTTCAGGAGTAGGGGGTAGGGAAAGCACCATCAGAGGGCACATTTACACCAAGCAGGATATTCCACTATGAAAGCAGTATATAAAAGGAAGGAGCCACACTACTGCTTTATATCGGTATTGAAGTGCACTGACAACTGTTGGGGCCCATTAACACATAACATATACCACTTTCATACTGCTATATCCTGCTTGGTGTGGCTCTTGCCTTTTATATACAACTTTTATAGTGCAATATCCTGCTTGGAGTAGATGAGCCCAGAGTTAAAACACCACCAAAATATACAGCAGCTAGTTATCTCAGAACAATAAGACAATCAACAACATTAATGGATGACATGAGGAAATGGTGCTAGTATGAAGGTCCTCATAACCTTGACAGAACTGGCCCTCATAATATGCCCAACATGTTCTCATGCTATTCTAATCAGGATTTACCCAAATTAGGAAATAGGTTATTAAAACTTCTTTTGGAATATGTTCAATTAATTGCTGTTGCAGAGGGGAGCAAGAATGTCTCAGGAGGTAGTGACCATACCTTCCCAAGGAAAGGACATAAATATATAGTATTAGGCCAGTAATAAATTCTATTTGCACAACCTTCTAAAGAAACCATGAGAGTCAACAATATATCCATATGATGGACACACAAGGTCATCTGGAAAGCTACCCAGCTATGTCAGCTCAGAACTTTGTACGTTATCTTGATAACATAGGGTTGGCTCCAGAATTATTCATTCTTAGAGAAGACTTCTTGAAAGCAATGGGACTACTCTAAGTATGACTAAATCTGGACTCAACTCTTAGCTTCTCATTTAAATTACTTTCCCTGCATTTTTTTAAAAATAATTCAGCTCTATTAGTGTAATTAACTGTGTCACTACGTCCAGTGATTAATTGCAGTTCTATTTTCCAGAAAAAAAGTGTGTGTGGGGGGGCATTTGTGTGAAGCCTCCTCACTTTCCCCTGCCAATTTTGGTTGGCATCATTCAGGTGTTTCATGTAGGAAGGAAGATCAATGCTTTCTCCACAGCCATTTCACTAGCAGTATTTTTAGTCACTGCTTGTCGGATGATCTTGATGGATGATAGTTCAGTTGGGAATAGGGATGGATGAATCTGTCGATTTCAGTTTTTCTCTGTATCTAGTTTTTCCTGTCTTAAATTCAATTCCTCCTGGATTGTGAGACTTTTTCTAATCATAATTATGGTTTATCCCAAACATTAAGATTTTTCTTATTTAACTCCACTTGAAAATGTGTTTATACTTTTCTCCTAATATATGCATTGTTTATCAATATGCACATTTTTTAAAGCAATTTTTCCAAATACAATGCATTTTAGCATGATTTCCCCTAATATACACCCCTTCTGTACACTTTTTCCTTTTGGAGAACTGCTTTGCTAAATTCATAGAAGTTTCAATGATGTGAGATTTTCAAAGGATAACGAAGGCTCATCTACACCAAGCAGAATATTCCACTATGAAAGCGGTATGAAAGTGGAATATAAAAGGCAGGAGCCACACTACTGCATTATAGTTATATTGAAGTGCACTGCAGGATCTACACTACTGCTTTATAGTGGTAGTGAAGTGCACTGACAACTGGTGGGGCCTATGACACAACTACACCAAGCAAGATATAACACTATGAAAGTGGTATGAAAGCAATGGGCCCCAACAGTTGTCAGTGCACTCCAATATCACCATAAAGCAGTAGTGTGGCACCTGCCTTTATATACTGCTTTCAGACCACTTTCATAGTGGAATATCTGCTTAGTGTAGATGAGCCCTAAGTTTCAGTTCAAAATGCAAAAATTAGGCAAGTTTCCATTTTAATGGGAACTGAATGGATTCCTCCCATTTCCATACCTGGGGATAATTAGATCTTGAATCAACCCAAATTCAGAGGTCTACAAAAGGTAAGTCATAAAACCTTTGAGTTGACTTGCTATTTAATTACATGTTGAATGGGTTGCTGGGGAACATGGGAGGGAGGATGCTGTTGCACTGCACCCTGCTTGTGGGTACATGGTGTGAACATAGTGCTGGATAGATGGACATTTGGTCTGATCCAGCATGGCCCTTCTTATGTTCTTCTGATTTACGAGGACATATGTGCCTCTTTGTCACAAGATGCCTAAAACTATCTCATTGTGGCTGGAATTGTAGTCAGATCCTTCTTTCCCATTGGCTACTGCTGAACCGCCATAAACACAAATCATATTTAGAGCATCATTACATGGGGGGAAATCACATTTCCTTACCGTCGCTTCCCTGCCCCCGTTTTCGTCCCTCATCACTTCCTCATTCTTCCCAGAGGGGAAAAAGGAAGTAAACAAAGACCATGTGGCCCATTCAGGGGCTGTTTTTTATCATGCTGCTTTTCCTGCACACAGCAGGAGATTGTGGCACATTCTATTTTCAAAAAAATGTTGGCTCAAAAGGGGTCTATTTTGCTATGGAAAAATGAGCAGAAAGAGTGGAAGGCAGACGTCGTCGTCTAAAGGACATTCACACATCTGTAAGCGGGCAGTAGTGAGCATGCGATAAAATGCTCATCTGATGAAACTCTTAACATTCATGTACAACGCATTAGAAGAGAACACAAAATGTTTGACATTTTTCTCCCTCTCCCCAAATACTAGAACCTGGGGTCATCCCAAGAAGCTGATTAGTGGGAGATTCAAGACAGATAAAAGCAAGTACTTCTTCTCACAGTCAGTAGTTAAAGATGTAGTGATGGGCACCAATTTGGGTGGCTTTAAAAGGGTGTTAGAGAAATTCCTAGAGGAAAAGGCTATCAATGGCTACCAGTCCCGATAGCTATGTGCTACCTCAAGTAGCAGAGGTGGCAAGCCTATGCACACCAGTTGCTGGGGAACATGGGTGGGAGGATGCTATTGTACTCATGTCCTGCTTGTGGGTTTCCTGTGGACAACTGGTTGGCCACTGTGTGAACAGAATGCTGGACTAGCGGGACCCCCGTCAGACCCAGCATGGCTCTTCTAATGTTCTTATCTTTGGCATACATTACCACAGTAATTCTATAAGGTAGAATTATTCCCATATATCAAGTAGGAAGTTAGGATGACACCGAGAAATGGAGCTTGGCTAAGGCCACCTAGTAAGTTCATGACAGAGGTGAGGTTTTAATTGGGCACTTCATGATTTGCTTTGTCTGCTTCTTTATGGTAACCAAAGATTACATCCAGGCTCCATTCCATGCGTGGGGAGTCTGAATTCCAGGCATCATAGACTAATTAACCAGAGCTGTCTCTCTCTGGCTGCAGTAGAAAAACACTATTATTTTCCATTAAATGCTAAAAGTGCTTGGTGCTGTTTGTGTGGAGCAATATGGAGTGACTCCACAAACTATAATTAAACCCTGGTGGCAATTTTGGCAGACTTTCCCTCCATATGACATATTTATGGATCTCTTGTTAGGAAGTAGGAGAGGGGATTCATTGTATTACAGCAGCCTTCCTCAACCTGGGGCGCTCCAGACGTGTTGGACTACAACTCCCAGAATGCCCCAGCCAGCTGGCTGGGGCATTCTGGGAGTTGCAGTCCAACACATCTGGAGCGCCCCAGGTTGAGGAAGGCTGTCTTACAGGATCATTAGCCTGTTCATGTTCTTCTCTAGCTTTGTTATTATGAGGGGCTGCGTCCAGTCTTTTCACCTATTTCCACCTTCACATGGAAGGGATAAATCTGGACATGAAAGAGCTTGTCAATGTTGGTTTCTCTCAATTTCTCATTTTTCCAATCTTAACTTTTGTTCATCCTGAACACTGAGTTTTTTTTTTAAAAAAGAGTCCGCATGAAAATTAATACACATTTTTGTTTGCGTTTCTTCTTATATATGCATTTTATATGAATTTTTCTTGATATAACTTTTCCGTGATGATGATAATGATATTATGTTATTATGATTTTAATTTAATGCCATCCCATTGCTGGGGTGGTTTGCAAAAATTGATAAAAATGCGAGATGCAGCGTAATAGAAATAGTCTAAAATTTTAAATTTTAAAGCAATGTAAACAGATAAAAACAAATAAGCAATGTTTCCCTGATAGACCTGTTCTAAAACAGCAGACATAGGGCTCGTCTACACCAAGCAGAATATTCTACTATGAAAGCGGTATATAAAAGGCAGGAGCCACACTACTGTTTTAGAGCAGTATTGAAGTGCACTGCAGGATCTATGCTACTGCTTTGTAGTGGTACTGAAGTGCGCT
This sequence comes from Elgaria multicarinata webbii, assembly GCF_023053635.1. Classification (NCBI taxonomy): domain Eukaryota; kingdom Metazoa; phylum Chordata; class Lepidosauria; order Squamata; family Anguidae; genus Elgaria; species Elgaria multicarinata. The sequence goes on along the minus strand of NC_086175.1, from coordinate 120,429,573 downwards.
GACAACTGTTGGGGCCCATTGACACCACGCCGGATATAACTCTATGAAAGTGGTATGAAAGTGGCATATGGTCTGTGTCATAGGCCCCAATAGTTGTCAGTGCACATCAATACCGCTACAACGCAGTAGTGTGGCTCCTGCCTTTTATATACCGCTTTCATAATGGAATATCCTGCTTTGTGTAGATGAGCCCACAGATACTTGGGACTAGAGGGTTGTCGTTACCTGGTGCTGAAACCTAGTGAAAAGTGCAAACGTTCAAGGATGACCTCTCATGTTGTTATAGATGAAGTGATGACCACCAATTTGGAAGGCTTTATAAGTTGGGGGGGGGTGGATAAATTCCTGAAGGGGAAGGTTATCAATGGCTACTAGCCCGGATGGTTATGTGCTGCCTCCAGGATCTGAGGCAATAAGCCTGTGTGACCAGTTGCTGGGGAACATAGATGGGAGGGTGCTGTTGCACCTGTGTGTCATGCATTGGTTATTTCTCGGTTGGACTACTGCAACCTTCTTCTCACTGGCCTTCCTTCTTCTCACATCAGTCCGTTGGTTTCTGTTCACCACTCTGCTGCTAAGATCATCTTCTTGGCTCGCCGCTCTGACCATGTTACTCCACTTCTGAAATCTCTTCATTGGCTTCCAATTCACTTCAGAATCCAATATAAACTTCTCCTGCTGACCTACAAAGCTTTTCACTGTCTAGCTCCTTCCTATCTTTCCTCTCTCATCTCACACTATTGCCCCGCTCGTGCTCTTCGCTCCTCTGATGCCATGTTTCTCACCTGCCAAAGGGTCTCTACTTCCCTTGTTCGGCTTCGCCCATTTTCTTCGGCTGCTCCTTACGCCTGGAACGCTCTTCCAGAACATTTGAGAACTATAAGTTCAATTGCAGCTTTTAAAGCTCAGCTAAAAACTTTTCTTTTTCCTAAAGCTTTTAAAACTTGATTTTGTTCTGACTTTATACTGCTAGTTTTACCCTACCCTGTGCCTGTTTGGTGCATTCTCTTCCCCTCCTTATTGTTTTATTATGATTTTATTAGAATGTAAGCCTATGCGGCAGGGTCTTGCTATTTACTGTTTTACTCTGTACAGCACCATGTACATTGATGGTGCTATATAAATTAATAATAATAATAATAATAATAATAATAATAATAATAATAAGTTCATGTTGGCCATTTGGTGAATGGAGTGTTGGAACAGATGGACCCTTAGTCTGATCAGAATTGGCCAAGCACCTTGTCCACATCCTCAGGCCTCAATAATTAAAACTCATCCAATAAAACTGGACCAGACGGTGCTCTGAACACCTCTTCTAGTGGAGCTGCATTAAGCATGGTGTCCAATTCATGATGAATTTGAGCAACTTTATCTTCAAAGTGCTGTGCAAATTTGTCACAGCATGCTACCAAGGGTTCTACCATCTCTTGCCCTGGCCCAGAGTGTAACAGGCTATGAACAAACTGGATTACTGCAATGCATTATACGTGGGACTGTCTTTGAAAATGATCCAGAAACTTCAGCTGGTACAAAACAAGGCAGCACGTTTACTAACAGAGACTGGCCAACAAGACCACATCACACCAGTCTTTTTCCAGCTTCATTGGCTTCCAGTCCAGATCCAGGCCCGATTCAATGTGCTGGTATTAACATTTAAAGCACTAAACAGCTTGGGGCCAGGCTGTCTGAAGGAATTCCTCTTCCCATATGTACCTACCTGGAAAATACAGTCATCCTCAGGCGTCCTTCTCCGTGAGCCCCTGCCAAAGGAAGTGAGACAGGTGGAGGGCCTTCTCTGCTGTGGCACCCCGGCTGTGGAATGAGCTCCCTAAGGAGGTTTGCCTGGCACCTACACTATATTATTTCAGATGCCAGGAGAATATCTTTTTATTCCCTCAGCATTTTAACTGTCTATAAACTTAATTTTAACTTTGCTGTTTTAAATTTGTATTTTAAATTTTATTTCTGCACTGCTGCTGATTTTATTCTGGTTGTGCTTTTATATTTTATTTTATATCATGCTTTTATACTGTTTGTTTTATACTTTGAATGGTTTTAATTTTTGTGAACCGCCCAGAGAGCTTCGGCTATTGGACGGTATAAAAATGCAATAAATAAATAAATAAATAGTTCATCTGAACACACTTACAGAGTACTTTGCAGAGCCCAACACATGAAGGTCTAACCAATAGACAGGTACACAAAAACATCAAAGGTGGGACTTATGTATTCATCCCCCTCCCCAGTTTTGTCCAACGCTAGAGCAGGCAAATACCTGCAAAGGGCTTAGTTGTCCATCAAACCCAGTATCATCTCCTCTGACAGGAAGCAGCTCCCTGGGGACTTAAGCAAAGGTTTGTCCCTTCACCTGCTACATGACCTTCTTAAAGTGCATGCCCACACTGTAAGTTTGGAAAGAGAGGCCCTTCTCATTTGCCCACCCATGAGAGCAGTTAGGCGGGTGATCACACTTGAGATGGCCTTTTCTATGGTGGCCCCACACTTTTGGAACGAGTTGTCATTGAGGGTCATTTCAGGCTTTTAGGAAGGCCTTGAAAACATATTTTATCTCAGCCTTCTGTTGTTGCTGTTATTGCCTGTTGTTGCTGTTGTTTTATTGTTGGCTTGCATTTTTGTTTTTATTGCAGTTTTACTGGGTTTTTTTATTGCTTTTTATATTTTAACTGTTTTATGTATATTATTGCTTTAAGCTGCCTTGGAAGAGGTTCTCCCCTGAAAGGCGGCCAAGAAATATATTGAACAAATAACAGATAAATAATAGTGACATCAGAGATCCAACCTTGAACCTTCTGAATGCCTACCACTGAGCCCTCCCCATCATTAATATACTGTCCAAGGACACTAGCATGGTACTCCTGGTGTCTAACATTAAATAGAGCCCTGCTCCATCAGGAGAAAACTCGATCTAGTCCAACATTCTATTTCCCACAGTGACCAATCAGATGCTTAGAAGGATGGACATGAGTGTAACACCTCCCTCTCGCTTGTGTTCCCCAGCAACTGGCATGCTGAGGCATACTGCCTTTGATACTGGACTGAATATCATGACTGGTAGCCATTGATAGCATTCTCCTTCATGAGATTGTCTAATCACCTTTTAAAGCCACCAAAGTTGAACCTCCTTAACATCTTAGGATCCAAGTCCAATTTGGGGGAGATATCACCCTCCCTGGCAGCCCCTGTGCCCTATCCTACACCAAGAACATAAGAACATAACAAGAGCCATGCTGGATCAGACCAAAGGTCCATCTAGTCCAGCACTCTGTTCAAACACTGGCCAACCAGCTGTCGACAAGGGACCAACCAAGCAGGACATGGTGCAACAGCACCTTCCCACCCATGTTCCCCAGCATCTAGTGGATATAGGCTTACTGCCTCTGATACTGGTGGTAGCACTTCACCATCAGGACTAGTAGCTTTGATAGCCTTCTCCTCCAGGAATTGATCCAACCCAAAGCCATCCAAATTGGTGGCCATCACCACATCTTGTAGTGAAAACTCTGTAGTTTAACTAATTGCTGTGTGAAGAAGTAATTCCTTTCTCTGTCCAGAATCTTCCAGCTTTAGATGATGGGTCTTTAAAACAATGTGGCTTTTTTAATGTATGAATTACACTTTCTCATTGTGGAAGGAGTAATCTCATCGTCAGTTGTATTTTCCACGCAATGTCAAGGATTCTGGTTGACTTCTCCTATTAATTTTCAAGGGATTTTATGCAGCCTGTGTACATGGTGTCAGCTTTTGTACTCACACAGGCATCCATGTACTTCAGTTGGTTTCTCGTTGCTGGGTTATTCAACGCTCGATGGCTCTCAACTAATGTGTAGTGTCTCCACTGAACAGTTTTGTGTTTCAGTTGATATCGCATTTTCTGACAGTTCTATCTGTGGTAATCAATCTGTGACAATTCATTCACACATGCAATGCATCCATGGATGCAATGAATATGTGTGAGTGTACCAGCTCTGAGTATTTCTAAGGTGCCATTATTTCTATTTCACGCTTCATTGACATTATTTCTATTTCCCATTTAAGCAGGTCCTGTTCATTTTCGTGGAGTACAGTACCTAGTAATAGACACACATAAAATGGGGAGATCTTATGCTGCTTGATCCTTTAACTATGTCTTTTGAAACCCTTTATCTGGGGTCCTAGGGGATTACTGTCATGTAACTGTGTACACAACTGCAACTTTAATTCATTTATGGAAACCTTTATTGGGCCTGTTCAGACAACATGCCATGATGGTTAAGCATTTTGAGCTAACCATGATGGCTTAGTACATCATGTATAGGGTGTTTCCCCTAACCTTAGTGACTACACAATCACACCACAGGCTGCAAAAGGCTTAGAAAATCCCATCTTTTCTTCTCTGTCTCCATAGCAGTTAAAATATGATAAATCATAAATTAAATATCTTACAATTTCCTTTCCTTTCACACAGCCTGAGACAGCCATCTCACTCTGCCTAATGACAGGGCCTGCCCTGTATATATTTCCACAGGGGTGGCTGAGTCCATTTTGTATCCATCCCTTATTTGATATTTCATTTTCACGTGTGGTTCATTTTTAAGGGATAAGTAAACGTGTAAACTTGAGCGCTTGGTGGTTCTGGGAATGGTTTTGGAAAGGCATTGTGTTCTTCGTGTGTTCATCCATTTGTATAATTAGCATATTTAACTTGTGGTTGTGAGTGTGTCACATGTCTTCTGAGTGATGCTGTCTCTGTGTGTGCCTGTGTGCTGTCTACACCCATGGCTTCATGTCGATGTAATATGGTAAACAACACACATAATAACAACCAATCAGAGAATGATGTGTCATGAGGCATGATGACATGATGCATGGTGTCAGGAAACAATGCCATATTATACATACATTCCCTGATGATGGTCATACACAAACACTCTCATAACAGAGAATGTTTCTCTGAGTTTATAACATTGGGTGTGTAACTCAATGAGCAAATCACACATTAAGACAGGATCACTTTGGCCATTACTAATTATGTTAGGTCTGCAGAACACCATTATCTTCTATACTTCAATCTTTCATTTGCTGCCCAGTAGAAATGTGCATGCTGGTTGTCTCCACATGTGCTTTTGGGATATTGGGTTCTTTGCTAACCTTGGGAGACCACTGAAATCTCACAACCTTCTGGAGCTAACCCTCAAGTGCAAGAACATGAATATGGGATTAGATGCTCTTTTAATTAGTGCTCATACTAATTAACATTTTCATCCCCATGCCCCATTGTGATTTCAAGTCCTACCTGAAAGTAACTCCCCCCCCCCCCAAATACAACAGGGATCACTTTTGGGTGTTTCTGAACCACAGTTTAAAGCCACTACAAGTATTTGAATAAAATGGAAGAAGGTGTGTTTCTGTAAAGGAGATATTGTCTGCATTTGTGAGCTGACACGTGCATTTTATTTGTAAAAATAGCCAACTAAAACATACCTTCCTTGGATACAGGCTATTTCTTCTGTGTTCATTACACATCAGTTATTAATGGGGTTCTTGTACTGTTGAGCCCATTGAAAAGACACAGTGTCTGAAAAGTAGATGATACCAAGGGAGAGTAATGAAAAATGTGGGTCTTGTTGGAAGATTAATTGAGAAAGTAAATTATTTGATTGAAGGAGTTCACTCGTAAGTACCACCATTGCTCCTGGGATTCATGCAATAAGACACCACTCATTAAAGATTTAATAAGTGTAAGGAGTGTGTGTGTGGGTGTGGGTGAGTGGGTGGGTGGTGGGGCAGGGGGTATGCACATTGGGAACTAGTTGTAGCCTAATGAGTGAATCAAATCATCCCCCCTCTAAAATAATCTACCTTTTCATCTCTATTGTGTCCAACTGCATATGCACATCCTCTTTGCTACCACTTACTTGTTTGAGAGTCAGATAACCAGTGATGAGGTAGTCAGTCCCATCTGATAGAGCAGGTTCGTAGCCTGGGAGTACTCCTAGATCCATCCTTGTCACTGGAAGCCCAGGTGGACTCCATGGCCTGGAGTACTAATCCACAGTAGTGCATGCATTGGTAACTTCCCAATTAGACTACTGCAATGCACTCTACTTGGGGCTGCCATTGAAGACAACTTGGAAGTTGCAGCTAGCACAAAATGCAGCAGCTAGACTGTCAACCAGTACATCCTATGAAGACCATATAACATATAATTCCTTAAAGACCAGTCTAAAAGGAATTGCACTGGCTGCCTATATATTTCTGCTCAGAATTCAAGGTGTTGGTATTGACATTTAAAGCCTTAAATGGCTTGGGACCTCAATAATTGAGGGAGCGCCTCTCCCTAAATATGCCTGCCTGAGACTTGAGATCTGTTGGAGGAGCCCTCCTCCACATCCCACCAATGCGAGACATACACTATGGTGGGATATGGGAGAGGGCTTTCTCTGTTGTGGCACCCTGGCTGTGGAATGCCCTGCCCTTGGAGGCTGGACTGGTGCCAGCACTGGCTTCATTTCAGCACCAAGTTAAGACCTGGCTTTCTAACAAAGCTTTCGATGGCTGACTTCACCAAGTTTGCACATTATTATTATTATTATTTTTATTATTATTATTATTATTTCCCACCTTTCCTCCAGTACTGTGACTCAAGGCGGTTTACGAGATTAAAACATGTACAATCTATATAAATAAAAATGAAAAAGACTGTTCGTTACTGTCGTTATATCTCCGAAAGTTCTTCACCGATTGCTTTGAAATTTTGACACAGCGTTGCGTTCGAATACGCGAGCGTTGTTATGTAACTATGTTCTCTATGGGGTCAAAGGTTTGTCTTAAAATCGAAGAAATAGGCCTCCTCAAAACCAGTCCTGCTGATCATTGTGACATCACCAACCAGTAGGCCAATCCGCTGCCTCTGCCTCCTCTCCTATTTGCATGTACTCTCGCAATTGGCTGAGTGAATATAGATGTCACACCTGTGACAGTTACACGTTCTGAAGAAAGGTAACTGCCAGGAGTTTCCAGTAACCTCCTCACCGTAAAAACATGCTTTTGTATCTCCGAAAGTTCTTCACCGATTGCTTTGAAATTTTGACACAGCATTGCGTTCGAATACGCGAGCGTTGTTATGTAACTATGTTCTCTATGGGGTCAAACGTTTGTCTTAAAATCGAAGAAATAGGCCTCCTCAAAACCAGTCCTGCTGATCATTGTGACATCACCAACCAGTAGGCCAATCCACTGCCTCTGCCTCCTCTCCTATTTGCATGTTCTCTCCTATTTGCTCTTATAGGTCATTGTGACATCGCCAACCAGTAGACCAATCCACTGCCTCTGCCTTCTCTCCTATTTGCATGTTCTCTCCTATTTGCTCTTATAAGTCATTGTGACATCGCCAACCAGTAGGCCAATCCACTGTCTCTGCCTTCTCTCCTATTTGCATGTTCTCTCCTATTTGCTCTTATAAGTCATTGTGATATCGCCAACCAGTAGGCCAATCCACTGCCTCTGCCTCCTCTCCTATTTGCATATTCTCTCACAATTGGCTGAGTGAATATAGATGTCACACCTGTGACAGTTACACGTTCTGAAGAAAGGTAACTGCCAGGAGTTTCCACTAACCTCCTCACCATAAAAACATCCTTTTTAAAAAACCAAACAATCTGCTTTACTTCATCCAAACAATCTGCTTTACTTCATCCAAATAATGCCTCACAGAAGATCACACTTAGAGCGGAAGCACTGCGACAAGAAATTGCAAATCAGACTGATGAAGAACGGGCATCATCAAACGAGAAAAAAAAGAAAAAGAATGCCTCAAATACGTGCCAAGGAACCAGCCAAGCAACGTTCAGCCAGACTTGAGGATGCACGGTTGCGAGCACAGCAATCGCATTCTACAGCTTCAGATCTGCTTTGTTCTCAGCAGAATGAACGCGACAGGCTGAGAGTGGCTGAAAGACGTCAACGAGAAACAGCACATCAGCGTTAAACACGACTCCGTGGTAAACAATCACACGATTACAATCGCCTTGCATTCCGGTACAACCCAGCTGATGATTATAGTGTGAGGTGGCATGTTCTCATCGGCACTATGACTGAAGTGTGTCCTTTTTGCAAGGCTCTTAAATTTAATGGAGAAACAAAAGGAATGTGTTGCGCTGCTGGAAAAATTAAACTGCCTCAACTTGGAGAACCACCAGAGCCATTACAAACTTTGCTTGCCGGATATACCGCAGAATCAAAGCATTTCCTATCTAACATCAGGAAATACAACTCATGCTTCTAAATGACGTCGTTCGGCGCAGAAATCATCACAGCTCCATTTATGCCAACTTTCAAAGTCAAAGGACAAATTTATCATAAAGCCGGCTCCTTCCTTCCGTTTCAAGATAGTCAACATAAATTCCTACAAATGTATTTCATTGGTGATGGCAATGATGAATTGAATGCACGCTGCGGAATTTATACCGGCATAAAAAGGTCCATCGTTTCAAAACTGCAACAGCTACTTCACGAAAAAAACAATTTAGTACATTTGTTCAAAACAGCAATTGACATGATGCCATCTGATACACACAAGATTGTTATTCATGCTGACAAAACGCCTGCTGGAGAACATGTGAGAAGATTCAATGCTCCAACTATAGACGAAGTGGCAATTGTTATAGTCGGAGATCAATCTTGACAGGACCTTTCAAAGGTGAAGATGTCCTCATTCCTCGCATTCCTATGATTCCAACAGATATGCCATTTCAATTTAAGAGATTGCAATTCCCCATTCGATTGGCGTTTGCAATCACCATCAACAAAGCTCAGGGCCAATCTTTAGAATTGTGCGGTTTAGATCTAGACACAGATTGCTTCTCACATGGACAATTATATGTTGCGTGTTCTAGAGTCGGCAAACCAGACAATCTCTATATCTACACAGACAATGGAACAACTAAAAATATTGTATATCCACAAGCATTGTGAAATTAAACATATTAGAAACATTCGCTTTGTCTTTTTTTTCTTTTCAATTTAAATAATCTCACCACCACCACCACCACCACCACCATAGTCTTGGCCAGAGTGAGAGGCAATGGTGAAGAGGAGAAGTATCTCTAGTGGTCTCTTGTCAGTGGGCCTCTTCTGGGGCGCAGGCCCTGTGCAGGTGCCTGAATGTGCCTCCCCTTGATGCCGACCCATGACACGACCTGGCAAGGTCACAAGCGATCTCCTTAGCTTGCTGGGAAGACTCTGAAATTGGGTCTGGTAGCTAATGAGCATCCTTTTTAAAGTTAACTCACGTCCTTTTAGAACTTCCAACAATACTACCTGCACAGTCGTCATATAACAGCATCTAATTAGCTCAAACATGCCACATAAAAAAGTGTGGCCGCCTAAAACAAGTCTGAGGGCAGAACGTTCAGAGGTATAATTAAACATGCCAGTAGCTTCTTTACCAACGTGATATTGTTTAAGTAGAGCACACTGCATTATTCAGAAGACTATTGCTTATAGCAAACACAAGCCTATGGTTTCTGTGGAAACAGGGTCAGAAAGCTATAGGTAGTCAGTGCAAAGCCATCAGTTGTGGGGGAGAGTGTTCGCTTGCGGATTTCATCGTTGGCTGGCCTGCTGGGAGACCCTCCCAGACATCTTTCAAAATCAACACTGCAATATTTCATGAGGTGGGAAATGTCTTCTAATTAAGGGAAAACAAAGCTCTCTTTAATGAATAACTTTCCTTATATAAAGTTCTACAAAGTTCACTTCACATACATTCACTGGTTCTCTCACCACAATTCCTTTCATTCGATCGCCGTTTTGGAGGCCGCGAGGCAAAGCATTTCAAACTCTGCCTCAGGAATAGAGACAGGGTAGAAATTCATTTCATTCATATTCTAATGGGAATTTACGTAATTTTGCAAATTTGAACCATCATGCAAACCAAAATTCAGTTTTCCTTCAAAATCCACACTTTCCTAAATTATGTCCTGGCATTCTCCAATAATAACATGCTTACAGTTTTTAATTAAATTCTTTATTTTTACTATCATTTTAAAGTAGTGTTCTCCCTTTGTTACCTGCCACACTGTATCACCCTCTTTTTGATGGAAAAAAGTGTAATGGCAGAAAAAGTTCCCTGAAAGTCAACATGTCCTCCAAAACCAAATGTATCCTACAGTCTGTAGACATACAGGAGAGTGTGGGATCCATTCTGGGTCTCAGCCTCAGTTTATGCTGGGCAATGGGGAGGCCCACAAGCCTGGCCAGTGTCCTCCATTAAGCAAGTATTGATCCTAGGTAATATATATAACATAACATATTTGTGCCATTTTTACTGAAGACATTGGGAAAACATTGATTAAAAAGTGCATCCCTAATTGGTGTGTTTGTGTGTGTGTACTTATAAAAATTGCAGATGACAAGTACTGTCTTAGAAGAGATATTTTCCCCTTGTGTCATTCCTTACCTCTCTCTGCGTGCTTCAAGAGAAAGGTTGGAGAAATCCTATGGTCCTAGGGACACCCTCTAGGGACCATAGACTAACTCCCCTAGTCACATGTTGATTGACAGTACAATCCTCTACATATCTACTGAGAAGTAAGCCCCATGGAGTGGTAGGTGAGTATAGGATTATACCCTTAATCAGTTAACTAATCTATTAATTAGCTAAAGCCCACATAATTAACTGAGATTAATTAAGATTTCTTAATCAGATGGAAGTTGTATTAGTATTATGATTGTTATTATTACTATTATTATTCAGCAGAACTGCAGAAAGCCAGTACTTCTGCAAGAGCAAGTCACTAATAAAATATACACATGTACAGAACATTGGTGATCCATACTGACAAAACATTCTGTTTAAATCCCCTCTTAATAAAGCAAGCACAGAATCAATTGGGGTGTGCGTGCGTGTGCGTGTGTGTGTCTATGAGTGTTTAAAGAGCTCCATCTGCTCTGAGACAGCCAGACCTCCTCTTTAAGGGATTTTGCATTCAAGGTGGATAATTGCAACACAACGCAGCTTTACTCACATTTTCATCCTAACTGCGGCACTTCTTTTGCCTGGATGTGCAGCATCTGCTTGTCTTTGCTCAGCATATGTTGGGAGCGCTCATCAAGTCTGCTCTCTAACATAACCTCTCAGTACTGTCTGTCTTCCCTGGGACTGAGTCTCCTGGTGTTTTTCTTCTTCTTCTGGGGTGTACAGAATTATGGCCTTTTTAGGGCATCTCTAGTAGGGCTGTGCACCCCCTCCCCGAACTGTTTCAGATCCTGATCTGGACCTTCTGGATTGGGCCCAAACCGGTTCGGGTCGATCCGAACCTCCCCCGATCCGATCCGGAATCCGATCCGGAGTAAGATCCGGAGGTCTGGATCGATATTCGGCCCCCGTTTTGCCCCCCTTCCCCACTTACTTGCCTCCACAGCGGATGGCAGAGGCAGGTAAGTGAGGAAGGGGGGACAAAATGGGGGCCGAATAAGCCCCCCTCCCCCTTACCTGGCTCTTCCATCCGCCACCGCACAAACCGCAGCGGCAGTGGATGGTGGAGCCAGGTAAGCCCCCCTCCCTCACTTACCTGGCTCTGTCGTCTGTCGTAGTCTGTGCGGCGGCTTCAACTGCCACACAGGCCTAAGTCCAGAAATAGGCTGCATCCTTAGGCCTGCATGGCAGTTGAAGCCATGGCTCCACTTCGGATCCGGGGATCCGTAACGGAGTGGAGCACACTCCTAGTCTCTAGTGCCATGCTGGAAATTTCTCCTACATTTCCCGCTCACCATTCTCATTCAGTTTGGTAGAAAAAAAAATCATGTTTGAAAAGGAATTCATAGGAGAAGTAAATTTTGGAGAAAATCTCATGGGTTGGGTCCAGATTCCTTGTGCTCCCCTTACTTATGAGCTGGCCAAAGAGAGTATGTAAATACCCTGTCTTTCATTATACAATCACAACTTGATGGCCTGTAGTCTTTTTGTACTTCAGTTTAAGTCCACGTGAAGACATCATGAGGTAATTCCTCCCACAGGAGTTTTATTTTTCTTTTAGATCAGGAAGTGCAGGCAGAGCAATGCAGAGATGCCTAATAGGAAAACCACACACACAGCACACTTGACCACTTCTCAGTGATCAGGTATGCTCCAAAACACCACCAAAATAAGTTCAAAATAAAGTATAAAATGCCCTGAGAATGAATGAGGCAGAAAAAAAATGGAAGGCTCTTTCATGGGGGAAGAACACTTCCAGAAAAATGGAGGACAGACCTCTGCATAGTAGTAGCAACTGTTCCCAGGACTTAGATACAACATCTCATCCCTCACACCTGTGTTGTAGTGGATGCAAGATGGGGACCTGCCTGCCCATGCAGTTGATGCTGTTGCTACTTAAAGGGGCAGTGCATCCTCCACAAACTAGGAAAAATGTTGATGCTGTGCACCCCCCCCCCCCAACCTCCCCCCAACAGCAATGGTGAGCCCTAACTCTAAGAAGCTGTTTGCAAATTTCTCTTCCTCCTGGAGAAATTTGGTGAATTCTAAAGGAGCTATCCAAGGTGCTGAACCCATTTTGGAGATTCGGGTATAGCACCTTGGATAATTCCTTTAGCATTCTAAATGGTTCTCATTAAAACCCAGAATGGATTCATAGCCCCATGAAAATCCAAGCCACCAACCTTCACTGTTCAGAACAAAACACAAACACTTTGCAAGTTAAGTATCAAGATTATTTGAATATCCAGCCTCCATTCCCACCCACCCCACCCATGGTGGAGGCAATTTCACATTTTCCCCAGTACTTGACCTCCTGGAGTAAGTGTCTGGCTTTGTGAGGTTGTTTTAGTTAAGCCAGACTTCTTTAGAAAACTATTTTTAAACAAAGTTTCTAGTGGAGATGCCCCCCCTTCAACACAGAGTCTTCTAATAATATACAGGTTTCCTCAGTTAGGTATTTTTAGTTGAATATGTATATTCTTTTTACAAATCTTGAGATAGATTCTCCGTCCCTCCCCTCTCTTCTCAAAATGTGGGCCAATGTTTTGAAAGTGTGTGTGTGTGTGGGGGGGGGATCAGGATCCTGAAATAAGAGAGAGTGTTGCAATATTTAATCTGCTCAACAGCATTCTAAATAAAGTGCTTCTTAACAGTCTGAATAATTGAATGGATTGTAGGCCTATTAAGGACTGATATGCTTTGATGGGATCTTCTAATGCCCTTCCTTGCAGAAGGGAAAAGGAGAAAGGCTAACCATACTGATGGCATGATACCTCCAGGCAATTGGTAGATAGCCAGTAAGTCTACTTTTCTAAGTGATAAAGACCAGTGGGATGCAATTAGGGATTTGTATGCTAACTCTGCCAGGTGGGATTGATTCCAACTTAGTATATCCAAGTCAGTGGGGAAGAATGTGATTTCTGCATTGCCTTAAGGGCCCTGGTCTACTCTTGACTACTGGAGTTATTTCATCGGAAATTATTTTGATGGTATATTATGTGGATCACCATTATTTATTGATAGCAAAATGCCCATTTGTTATGGCTGGTAGGTTATGTGTGAATGACTTATATCATCCTTCCCCATCCTGCTGCTGCCATATAGGTGTGTTGGACTACAACCTCCATCATCCCCAGCCAATATGGGAAAGGCTTGCATGTTAGAAATCAGAACTTGAATGGGATTCAGCACTAGCAAGACACAATGGGATGCTCTTGGCTACTCATTTTCAGTGCATGAAATGCCAGGCACGTAGAAGAGCAGACATTTCCTGCATACGGTGGGGGTGTCAACAATAGCTCAGACTGTAGTTCATATGAACAGATCAGATCTGGGCCACATTTTATTTCATTTGACAGAGCCCATCTTAGCAAAAGTAATGGAAGTTATTCATTTAGAATGTGTTGATTGCTGCTAAAATAGTTTGAACAGCATATGGAAGGGTGGCTGGGACCTCAGACCTTTAATCTTTGTAAACCACCAGAGAGTTTTGGCTATTGGGTGATATAGAAATTGGGTGGTATAGAAATGTAATAAATGAAATGCAATTCATCCCCACAATAAGAGAATAAGTTTCTGGAATTTGCGGAGATGGACAAGGTAAATAAGGAACTTCGCATGAAGGATGGAGTCCTTAATACATCAGACATTTCTTGGGAGCACCCCAACATTTGCAGAAGTATAGGAAATCTTTAGAAATAACTCCCCCAAGGAGGACTAATCCTTAGGACTGTGCACAGACCCCACCCACCCACTTTGGATGCCGATTTACAGCTTCCATCTGGCAATTCAAGAGGGTTGCCATTTTCTTTTAAAAATAGCCAATTTATGCCTGTCATGTTCCCTAAATGGCTACTTTACAGCTGCCATTTGTGCAGAATTTGTTTTACAGAAATAGACACTATTTTTTTAAAAAGAGAAAAGGGCAGCTCCCTTGAAGAGGTGGACTGATGCATGTGCTGACAACAGCTCCGGGTAAGGAGCAAGGGGCTCACATGGATCATCTCGATCAGTCTAAAGTGATTCAGATCGATCCAAGCTGCTTCAGACTGATCCTGACCCATCAACCTGACCCAAAATCATCTCACTTCGGCTCAGGATTCGGATCCGAATCTGAAATGGTTCACAGCCCTACTGATTATGCCCAGTGTCCATGGGATGCTGACTGATCATTGGAGGAAGGGATTGGAATCCAAGGGGGAAGGGAAATGGAATGGAGTATCCTGAAAGAGGCCAAGTGTTACAAACAGCCATCTATGAACAGGAGTACTCCACACTCCACAATCCACCTTTTGGGCACAGGATTTATTTGTATGTTTCATTTCTTCTGTTCATATGCACAGGATATGTAAAACACAAGAAAAACACATTAAAAAAACATAAATAAAATTGCCTGATACAAGGGATGTATCAGAAATTGGTTTCAATTTGGTTTTGAGCAGGATTTCACCCACTTCACAACATCTGGACCCAAAATCGGCTTTTACACAATCTGCAATCAAAGTCTGATCATTTCTGATCATTTCTGATCATTTCTGATCATTTCTGATCTTGCAATGCACTTTGTGGACCTCCCAAAAATGTGTTTGACAGCATGTGTGCAATTCAAAAATGTGCACAAATATGCTTCAATCATGGGAGAAGAATTCATACATTTTAAAAGATGCATTCACTTCCAAATGAGTGTATTTCCAAAATTTGTACAATTGATGCGTACATTGTGGGGGGAAGAAGTACGCATGGAAATTAGGATTGTACGAGCTTGGCTGATGTCAGCCTCACGAGCGCAAGCACTCTCAAGGCTTGCAAGCCCCCATGAGCCCCTGGCAACTCTCTGCCCTCCTACCCTGTGACAATGCTGGCAACTGTCTGCCATTAGCATAGGGGGGAGACGTACAATTTCCAGACCCTCTGGAAATCACACCTTTCCCTCCCCCCGCACCAATGAGAACCTTAAAGGCCCCTATTAACACAGGGCTGCCTTGCATTAAGAGGGCCTTTAAGGCCCCAGTTCAAGCAGGAGGGGTAATTGCATTGCCCAGAGCCTCCAGAAAATGGGCAGTTCCTCTGGCCACACTAATGATGGCTGTCATTAGCATGGCTGGGGGAATTGGATGCTTTCCGGAGGCTCTGGAAAGCACACTTGCCTGTCCTCCACTGCTCCAATTGGGCCCTTAAAGGCCCTCTTAATGTAAGGATGCCTTGCGTTAAGAGGGTCTTTAAGGCCCCAACTGGAGCAGGTGGGGGAAATGCACTTTCTGGAGGGACATGGATGTGAGCAGTTCCCCAGCCATGCTAATAGCGTGCATTCCCAGGGAAGACCTGAGTCCAAGCCATTGTGAGTGCTTACGAGCATTCGGGTGCAGGTCTGCCCTCGCACTGGATGCGTCCAGCTGGGTCCATGAGGCCTGGAAGCAGGGCATCCCTAATAGAAATATGCATGCATTTTTATGCAAAAATAAAATAAAACAATCCTGGGAGAAGAATGTATACATTTTAAAAATGCATACACTTAAAAATGAGTGCATTCAAAAACATGCACAATTGATGCGCACCTTTGGAAAAGTATGCATGGAACTGCACATGGCCTGTTGCAGTATGATACAGACTTAAATGAGAACTAGCTTTGAGATGGAATCCAGAGGACTTAGTTGAGTTTGCTGATTCACACATCCCTAGTCTATATCGGGAGACCATAACCTTTATCATGAACATCAGAGATAAAACTTCTTTCCTTTGGATGTGACTAGAACTGCTCAGTAAATCTCCATACTATATGCTGCAGCCTGGTCCTGCATATCAATTTCTGGGATTTTAAACTCACTGTTGATCTTTTTTTCTTCTTCTTCTTCCTCTGTTTCTCTCCTGCCTCCCCCCCCCCCCCGGCATTTTCTTAACTTGACTTTACTTGTTTACAATATTTGGCCACTGTGTGATTCATTTGCACATTTCATATCAAATTGCAGAGCCTATACTGGGACAGATTAAGCCAGTGTACAAATACAGCAATGAATAAATAACACAAAGAAATATTAAGTGGTTTGGAGAGCCTCGCTGCACCGAGGTTTACCTTGCACTAAAGAAATTAAGTACAAAGATCTTGACGTTAATTTAAAATGGTTAGTTGTTGTGACTCGAATTGTAATACCCGGACTGTGAGCTTTGAAGGATTTGTTTGGTTTAGTAAGCATGCATAATAATTTAGATTGTTGGCACTATACAAATTAATTGGACCCCTCTATATATTTTGTATGACTATGATGGAAAGGCATGGTGTCAATTTTTTGTATTTTTTTTTTACTATGTTTAAACTATGTCTGAACACTGTAAACTATGTCCTAATTGTAACACCTAGTAGAGACCAAGCAGTTTAATTCTGTAACTCTTCCTCCACTCCACTTGACTTTAGCAAAGCTTTTGACAAAGTGCCCCATGATAATCTGATTAACAAACTAGTTAAAAGTGGGCTAGATGGACTCGAAGAGTGCTTATCAATGGAAATTTTATTTATTTTACTTACTGCATTTTTATACCGCCCAATAGCCGAAGCTCCCTGGGCAGTTCACAAAAACTAAAACCATTCAAAGAAACTTCTCAAACTGGGGGGAGGTAACGAGTGGGGTACTGCAGGGCAAGTCACAAAGAGTCAGAAGTGACTGAACGAATAAACAACAACAATAGAAGTATTGCTTCCAAATCATGTGAGGTATTGGTTCCTCTCTATTCAACCCTGGTTAGGCCTCATTTAGAGTATTGCATTCTGGGCTCCACAATTCAAGAAGGACACAGACAAGCTGGAGCATGTTCAGAGGAGGGCAACCAGGATGATCAGGGGTCTGGAAACAAAGCCCTATGAAGAGAGACTGAAAGAACTGGGTATGTTTAGCCTGGTGAAGAGAAGATTGAGGGGAGACATGATAGCAATCTTCAAATATTTAAAAGTCACACAGAGGAGGGCCAGGATCTCTTCTCGATCCTCCCAGAGTGCAGGACACGGAATAACGGTCTCAGGTTACAGGAAGTCAGATTCCAGCTGGACATCAGAAAAAAACGTCCTGACTGTTAGAGCAGTACGACAATGGAACCAGTTACTGAGGGAGGTTGTGGGCCCTCCCACACTAGAGACATCCAAGAGGCAGCTGGACAACCATCTGTCAGGGATGCTTTAAGGTAGATTCCTGCAATGAACAGGGGGTTAGACTCTATAGCCTTATAGGCCCCTTTCAATTCTATTATTCTATGATTCTATGGTTCCATCTAGCCAGGCAGACTTCATGACTTCAACACCAATTCAATCCCCCCTCCACTCCCTTCCAAACACACACACACACACACACACACACACACACACACACACACACACACTTTGCCCAATGAAGGGAACTGTATCCTTGCATCAATGGGGACTTTAAGGCCACCATTGGCATGTGGGGGGTGGGGGGCGGAGTGAGCAATTTACAGAGGCACTGGAAATTGTGCCATTTCCCCCATTGCATCAATGGCAGCTGCCCCTGACACAAGAAGGGGAAGTACACGATTTCAGTGCGCATGCGTGAGGTTGCCGAGCACTCGTAAGTGCATGGGTGTGGGGGGGCGCACGCACTTGTGTTGGAAGCACCCAACTGGGTCCAGTGGGCAGACATGGGGGGTGATCTGTGGGACTCCTGGACCCAGTCAGGTTCTTGCAGCATCCCTACCAATAACTCTTAAATGGCTCTATCAATATTTTTATTTATTTATTTATTTTTATTTATTACATTTTTATACCGCCCAATAGCTGAAGCTCTCTGGGCGGTTCACAAAAATATGTATTCTTAAACCAGTATTGGGCAAAAGGCGGGATACAAATAAATAAATAAATAAATAATAAACCGCAATACTCCAAAATAACTCTGAAACCATCCCTGCACAATCACCACTGGCCCCAGTCTTTCTCACAGTCTTAAAATCCTAACTCTGATCTAAACCCAGTCACAACAAATCCCTGTCTCTGACTCTATCTCTGTTCTAAACTGTCTCATATCATATCCCTGTGTGCGTCTCACCGGCACAATACCCAATTTATAGAGCACACACACACTTCACCCCATTCTTCTCATTCTCTCAGCCAATCAGTTCACACATGCAAATCCACCATTCTCACCCGAGAGATACCTACCAAATCACAGATCTATAACAAGAATACACAGTTATCAATATAGACTCAGTATGTACAGATGTGTAATGTCACATTATAGTGGAACCATTTTATGTAGATTCCGCTTGTTTGACCTTTGGTGTACAACAGCTATCCTCCCCAACCATTATCCTTTCTACCTAAGGCTGATGGGAGTTGGAGTTGCCCAAAACTTCCCTAAAGCCGTACCCCTCAGGAACTTCCCAGCACAAAGATCCTGGGGAATTGTAGTTTGCCAGAATTTCAGGCCTGTTACTGGAGTTTAAACTTATTGCTTCTCTTCCTGTTCTCAGAAGATTGGGTAACATCTGCTTCTGTCATTTTTATATATATTTGTATTCTGTTATCATGGCCTCCTCTAATCGCCCAATCTAATCTCTTCCCTCTAGGCTGAACACCAGCTGTATAAGCTTTCCCTCATGTGTTTGCCTTCAGGTTAGTTCGGTTGCTCCTGCTTAATGTATGACATGTTTCCTTAAGTGTCTGCCATGTCAGTGGTCTAGAGATAGGGGACATTATCAAACACCACCCTTGCAGGATTTACCAAAACGTGATAGTCCCAGTGACTGCCCTTTTGGAAAGCGTGAAGCTCCTCAACATAAATCAATCTCACTGCAGGTAATATGTTCATCCTCGTAATCCTTGTTCAGGTTGAATGGAATTCTTCATAGAATTCATCTTGGCAGTAATTGTACAAGCATCAGGCTGGCAGAGGTGCGGAAGATTCCTCAGCAAAATTGCATTACTTGGTGTCATTTAAGGAAGAAAAGCCCAATGCATGTAGTTACGGTTCATAATGAATATTTATAGGTTTGGATCCTGTATTGGAGTCATTGGAAAAGCATGTCACAGCCGAACACAGCAACTGGTTGAACTGGTTTAGCACAATGGAAGAGGCTGCAATCGTATGTGTACTTCTCTGGGGTTGTGCCATTGAAACCTATGGGATTCCTGAGCCAAAATGCAGAGGGTTATGCTGTAAGGCAGTGGTCCCCAAGCTTTTTGGCACCAGGGACCGGTTTCGTGGAAGACAATTTTTCCTTGGACCGGGGGAGGGGGAGTTGAGGGGATGGATTTGGGAAGCCCCCGCCCCCCCCCCACTCCAGCGTCCGGGCTTCGCTTCGGCTGGGTGGGCGCCCAGCCAAAGCAAAGCCAGGATGCTGGGGTGGGCGGGCGGCTTTAGAATGGCATGCCTGGCAGTCGCTCTCCCAGAGCGGCTTCCGGCCAGGCACGTGCCATTCTGAAGCCACCCCACCCACCCCAGCGTCCTGGCTTCGCTTCGGCTGGGCAGGCAAAATGGCGCCCCGCGCCCAAGTACGCTGGGGGTGGGTGGGGGTGAGGTGGGGGTGAAAGCAGCTCATCTGCACGGTCCAGTTCCTAACAGACCACGGACTGGTACCAGTCCGTGTCTCGGGGGTTGGGGATCCCTGCTGTAAGGGACTGAAATGGAAATCACCTTTGCAATGAATTGAATAACTGCCTTTTTGGGGATGAGGGAGAAATTAATATGGTATGTACTTAACAGGAACTTACTGAATTTTGCACTTCCAAACCAACACATGAACCAAAAGTCAAATTATCCTTTCCATTAAAAAAAAAAGTACAAAAATGTGTATATTAGGTTGAGATGGACGGACTCACCTCTGTCCGTGGTGCTGGGCACTCACCAAGCACACGCTAGGCACCACCCCTGCTTGCCACACCACACAAGCACAGCCACTTGCCTCTTCAGCGAGCTGCCATTTTGCATAAAAATGGTGGCTCATTGTTCTGCAGGAAAGGTTGTTTACTAAAATGGCAGCCATGAAGCTGCCACTAACGCAAGACTAGAGGCGTGAATGGTGACTCACTCGTGGCATCCCTAATATTAGGGGAAAATAAGCACATTATGGGCATATACGTGTATTAACGAAATAATGTTAAAGGCATACTATTGGCCTGTCACAGGTGCCTGGTTTGGGTTCATCAGCTCTCGCTAGTCTGTGGCTCCATGGTAGGCAGGATCGGGTGGGCGGAGGGGGCCTGGGAAGCAGTGTGCAAGCTAGCCTGTGCTAAGTTTGCCCTTTCCTATTGTACTAGGGAAAAAAGCTTGGACATTTTGTATATTAGGCAAAAATATGTAGACAAATGTGTACACTGGGAGAAATATGCATGTGGTCACAACTGTGCATACTGATTGTCATGCAAACTTCTTTCTTTCTTTCTTTCTTTCTTTCTTTCTTTCTTTCTTTCTTTCTTTTTTCCAGAAAAGACGTTTTTATTTCTCTGCATCTTTCTCCATCCCCTACATTTGTAATATGTAGTTGACTGACATATCTTACAGCGTTGCAGTAAGGCCTATAAGGATAATGGATGTCAGATTATATGGCAGAAAGTGTTCTATGAGATTCTGATATTTCTTGGAAGCTTATCATGGGTTCCTGACTGAGAAGACCAGTAATGGCTAATGAGCTTCTCTGAAAGGCAGATTGACTATCGCTCCTCTGTCTTCTGCTGCAGAATTGCCCTGGATGTAATCTGGAATTCATTCTAAGTTTATGTAGAAGAACAAGATGAACAAGAAGCTCCCTTGTATTGAGTGATCTAGTTCAGTTTTGGTTCATCGGTAGTGTCTCTCCTAATTTGAAGCAGATTAAAATAGCTCCAATTACAGCAGTTATAAAAACAACCTAATTGAAATCAGGGAGGACCAGCAAGTTAAGGAAGCTATAATTACAGAGATTATAAAAACGATCCAGTTAAAAACAGGGGAACAAGAATCATGTATCTGAGACACAAAATGTCATAAACATAATAGTAATAGTACCCCTACGAAGACTTTCCTCCTATCCTTGTTTCATCATCATTTTTTTCTGCAGATGATAGCAGATGTACAGAATTGTCCTACACTGTATGTAACCTGGGGGGTTCTGGTCTGATCATTAATATTCTAAATAAAATGCTTCGGATCTTTTTGGTGTTTTTTTTTTTTTAAGAATTGGGGTAATGAAATCTTTGCGGATGTCATGGTAAAAAATGACAATAGAATAGTACATGGGCTTCAGTTTCCACATGTCCCATGTCACATGGAGGCAGTGGTGGCAGGGCAGGAACTTTCTGATTTTAATTTTTCATAAACACAAATTTCCACAAATCCTGGCCAGAATCTGTGCAGATTAGAACTGTAATTTGTGGAAACTGGTGTTTATGGGGATGGGGTGGAATGAATAAGTTCCCGTATTTCAAGAACAAACCCCCAGCTTGGCTCGGTGAGGGAAGCCAACTCAGGGGTGCTGCAAGATACCATCGGGCCCCAAAACAGGTGGACTTACCTGCTGTTGGACATCTGTGCTTTAAGATGGGCCGAGGAGGCCCTCCTCATCAGCCCACCAATGGTCATAGGCTGAGGTTTGGTGTCTCAAGACAAGGCATTCTCATTGGTGACACCCCACTTGTGGAATTTCCCAAGCTTTGGAGATATAATCTGTCCATGGAACCTCATGGTTTGAGGCTGTGTGCACTGGATTAGATATATGGTTGGAGGTTTTAATTACTTGTATACTGGCCCACAGTATATATTTCATTGTGTTACTGTACTACCGTGAGCTTCCTTGGGAGGAAAGGTGGAACCATCATCGTCATCCAATGTGGAAATGGTTCCTTGAAAGCAGAGATATTTTATAATGGCTATTTCCCAAAAAATGACCAATAAATGAGGAAGTTGCTGGTGGCCTGCTTTCTTTATTGTTCAGGATTTAGTTTGTTTATTGCAACTATGCAGCAAAGAGGCGCCCATTTAATGGAATATAAATGGAAGATTTGAGAACATCTAAAGTACCAGCTAAATACTACCCTTATGGAAAGACATTAATTTGCCAGGGGGACCATTACAGTATATAAGCAATCATTCACTGAATAAGAAAGCGTTAGGGCATGAGAGCAAAGTGATTCACAGATGTGCTTATTACACAGTATCTAAATGGATGGAGAAAAATATTAAACTGATGAGAGGCTAATTAAAATGAGCTAATTTACATCTCAAAATACATGCGGTAAGGGCAGATATGCATGCTAAGTTTCTGCAGATGTTGAGTTGGCATATGCAGGCGTGTGTAATAGCTGCAGTCCAGATAAAATTAAATGAACTTAAAACGCCATTGAGATCAATGGGACTTAAACGCTTAACTACCTTCTCATCAACTCATTGGCTTTCAGCAGCAGGGAAAAAAGAGGCAAATTTAATTTTATGAAGTATTAGAAAGTTATTGACAATAAAACAGCAAGCATCATAATGCCTTTATATTAGGGCTGTGCTCCGCTCTGATTCGGATCGTTGGGATCTGCGGATCGAGGTGAAGCGGTTTGCCTCCATCAGGAGCTCTGAACGCAGGTAAGGGGTGGGAGGGGGGCTCACCTGGCAGCGGCGTAGTCTATGCAGTGACAGCGGTGGAGCCAGGTAAAGGGGCAGGGTGGAAGGGGGCTTACCTGTGTCCGTCACGGTCTGGCGCAGGCTTCAACTGAGGCTTTGAGGCCTGGGCCTCAGTTGAAGCCTGCACCGGACCGGGGCAGAGGCAAGTAAGTGGGAGGAGGGTGCTTACCTGGCTCCACCGCCGTAGTCCTTGCGGTGATGGTGGCAGAGCCAGGTAAGGGGGCAGGGGGAGGAGGCCTTATTCAGCCCCCATTTTGCCCCCCTTCCCCACTTACCTGCCTCTGCTGTCTGCCAAAGAGGCAAGTAAGTAGGGAAGAGGGGCAAAATCTCCATCTGCCCCTCTGGATCTCAGTCTGTGGAGTGGAGTGGGGGAGGGTCGGATCAACCCGAAACGGATTGGCCCAATCTGAAAGTTCCGGATCGGGCCACGAAGTGGTTCGGGGGGGGCGTGCACAGCCCTTCTTTATATCCATTGGAGGGGTGCAGATTCAACATGGATCCCAGCTGGCCATTCAGAAAACAGCCTAATTCTCCTCGGATAAATTTGGAGGCCCCCTGCTTTGGCTGGTGTACTGACCCCAAATCAAGATTTGGAAACCTGAGGATTCATGTGAACCACCCAAAGAGCTTCGGCTATTGGGTGGCATAAAAATGCAATAAATAAATAAATAAATAAATGAAATACTGACTATGATGGGAAGTAAAAAAAAGAAATGAAAAACTATAACATTTTCTCCCCTCTTCATCAGAATTGGATGATGATTGCAGGCATAGTTGTGCCTTAGGAGTCAATTATGCCTGACAAATGCCAGAAAAAAATGTGTGCAGGTTTTTGGGGCTATACATATTTCGGTGGGCTTTTTTTAAGGGGACTTTTTTATTATTTCTTGATAAAATTGGATGGAATGTGCAGAGGTATTTGCTCTTTTCGAGGGGGCTGAACCTACCAAGGGAGATGACTAGGCAGAGGTTTGTTGGTTTGTTTTTTATGCAGGAGCAAACATTACATGTGAGACCATCCCATCAAATCTCCTTTTGTTTATCTGCTGTTTCATGCAATTGAAAAATGTGCATGAAAAATCATTTGAAAACACACACCGGAATGCACTTTAATCAATTGGAGAAAAATTGCAAACATTTCCAAAGAAAGAAAAGAAAAAAGAAAAGCTTGCAATCTGATACAGACAGGAGTCAAAGGCCTTAGCTAGACCAGCGGTTATCCCAGGCTGATACCCGGGATCGCCCTTGTCCGTCCAGATGACACACAGTGGTTCCTGGGATCGGGAAGGGATCATCCCTCCCTGGCCCAGGGTTAAAGCCCTACACGTTGGGACCAGTTTTTCCCGTGGTCTCGGTCTTTTCTGCAGCTTTTCCCGGCTCCGTGCAATTACTCGTGCGAAGCCGGGAGCCATGCATGGGGCGCAGAGCTCCTCAGGAGCACTGCGCCCATTGGGGCTAGGGTGGGGGGGGGAGGAGGAAAATACGTTTTTTAAAAAAATAATAATCCTTACCTTTCGTCGCTCCAGCGCTCATGCGCAACCGGCCCTTTAAAAAAAATTAAAAATGGCGGGCTCAACGCCTCTCCTCTTGAGGCCGTCACGCCTTACATGTAAACGAGGGTGAGATCTCATGTAATTCACAATGCGAGGTCTCCCCTCCTCTCCCCAGAATTTTCAGGTAGGTCTAGCAAAGGCCAAAGTGAACGTCAATGTAGGATTCAAAATACCTTGTTGAGCTCAGGTTTTGCTGATTCACACAATTCCAATTTTCTCCTTATATTAATCCAAAAAGTGCAATTGGGCCTGGTTTACTTAAAAGTGCAGAACAATATTTTCTCCCATCCATAACTTTTCCATCTTATGTGAATAAGTAAGCAACACGTCTTACTCAGTAACAAACCTTTGGAAGTTGTAAAAAAGCATTTGGGCATTTTTTGGTTTAAAAAATCAATATAATTGCCCATGATAGCAGTGTTGTGGAGAAAGTTGATATGGAGAAGTCTTTCGCCTTTTCTCATGATACTGGAAGCTATGTTTAAACAAGGAAATAAACAGTGGTGGAGGCCTGCAGCCTTCATACTGAGCGTGTTCAGAGGAGGGCAACCAGGATGATCAGGGGTCTGGAAACAAAGCCCTATGAAGAGAGACTGAAACAACTGGGCATGTTTAGCCTGGAGAAGAGGAGATTGAGGGGATACATGAGAGCACTCTTCAAATACTTAAAAGGTTGTCACACAGAGGAGGGCCAGGATCTCTTCTCGATCATCCCAGAGTGCAGGACATGGAGTGCAGGTTCTGTCTGGACATCAGGAAAAACTTCCTGACTGTTAGAGTAGTACGACAATGGAATCAGTTACCTAGGGAGGTCATGGGCTCTCCTATACTAGAGGCATTCAAGTGGCAGCTAGACAACCATCTGTCGGGGATGCTTTAGGGTGGATTCCTGCATTGAGCAGGGGGTTGGACTCGATGGTCTTAGAGGCCACTTCCAACTCTACTATTCTATGATTCTATGATTCTACTTTATTCATGGGTTTCCTGGAGACAATTGGTTGGCCACTGTAAAACACTAGATACTGTACTAGAAGAAATGTTTGATCTGATCTAATCTGGCAAGGCTCTTCCCGTGTTCTCATGAAATCTAGAATACATTGCATTGGTCTTTCATAGTCAGGACTACTTCTTACCAACTCAAAGATGATTTCTCTATGGGAGCTGGAATGACTCCAGTCACTTCAGAATGGTGATGTGCAAAATGACCCTCAATATGGCACAAGAGATCACACTGAAGTGCATTTCTGTGCTTCGACAGTTTTGTCAACCAACAGCTTATTAACTCATATAACTGCATCATTAAGTACGGAAGACACCTATTTTGCCTGTGACCCCAATTATCACAGCATCACAGTCTTTCTTATACTTGCTCCTTACAATGTACTGCATGTAGGGAAGTGCTGTAATTAACCTTGCTTTTCATATTAGAAGAAAGAAATGAAAGCCCATGACAAACCTTGCAGAAGAGAGAACCTGCTGTTGCTGGCAAAGCCTCACTTTTCGCATAATACCTTCACCCTATAGTTACCAGCCCATGCTTCCTTTGCCTTCAAATTATCTCATGTGATTCAAATTATCAAATTATCTCATGTGATTCACTTTTGAATTTAAAACTCACCAGAGGGGTGGTCAACTCTGGGCATTCTGTGTGCCACCAAATTCCAGCAGCAGTAGCATCAAAACAATTGACTGTTTGCCAAAATAAGGCTATAAGAAAAAGAGGCTACTAGCTCTGGTGCTAAGAAATGTCAAAATAAATTTCTTTACTTTTATCCGAAATATAAAAATTTAAAAATGTTCAAAACAACTTTCACTCAAACTTGTACAACACTCAACATTTTGGATCCGGAGATCCTTCGTCAGGAGCTGTACAACGAAATAAATTACTTTTTGAATTATAAATTTAAAACCTTCTAGATATTTTTTACAAAACTGCCGTGGTGTTCATTCTGTCTCCATCAGCAGTCATCTGGAGTTTGCCTCACCTGTAAGAGCAAATGAACAAGCCGGTTTTGGGGAAATTAAGTGAACAAATGGTTTGTTAACAATTACACCAATTGGGTTTTTTTCCTGCCTTCAGAGGCATGCCATGACGGGGAAATGGTCTACATTCTCGGTGAAGCTGAGCTTCAGGCCTAGTGATGCTGGAGAAATTTGAGACAAGCTAAAATGAGTTTAGATTTCTACGAATCTGACCTGTGGAATCTGCTGCACACCAGCCTCCCCAAGCTGGACAGAGTCCACAGGCTTTCATGTTATTGTTTTTAACATTCCTGAAATGTATGCGAATTTATTCACATGAAAATACTGGGGCTGTACCAGCTTCGGCTTCAGAATTCTGAAACAGTGGCGGCCATTTTCTGTCAAATCCACCATTTTGTGCACAGCCCTAGTGCGAAATGGGGAAAGATCCTACAGCTCCCAGGATGTATTGCTAGGGAGGGATGGACTTACAGGGGTCCAGGAGCAGTGGGCACTGATGGCTTCAATCCTGCTTGCCACCGCTACTCACTTGATTGCCCACCCGTGTGCACGATCTGGGCAGTGCAAGTCCATGGATGGCTCACTGCATGTTCTGTGAGTGCCACACTTCCCCTAAGAGCTGCTGGCTTCTTGTAAATGCTGGGCTCCCAAAAGTGTGCAGAAATGAGCTTGCGCACAATGGCTTCCGGAAAAAGCCCATTTCCACAAGATCAGAAGTGTAAAATCTCCTTTTACCAGATATCGCTCTTGCCATGCAGCACATTCATATTTTGCTCAATGTTTACCCCCAACTTTTCCTTTCAGGCATGGACTTTAGGAAGTCCATTAGAAACTGAATTGCTTGATGTAGTCTTACACTATTGCTCTCAACCACATTCCTGTGCCTTTCTCCCACCTTTGCTGAAGCTGGGAATGAAGTTGCCTGACATATTAACTTTGGCCTTAGCTAGACCTAAGGTTTATCCTGGGGTTGTCCCTGCCTGTTCCTGGGATCCCCTGTGTGTCATTTACATGAACAGGGATGAACAGGGATGACCCCGGGACAATCCTGGGATAAACCTTAGGTCCTGGGATAAACCTAAGGCCTATATCTCAAAACAGAGTCAGTACTGTTCATTCAGAAGAGAACTACTTTGTGATACCCCCATTTCTGACTTCACCAGGTTGGGAATGGGAGACTTTCTTCACTGGACATCCAGTCATGGCAACTATACTTTCTAATTAGACCTAGGGATGGGCGGACTTACCTGTGGCCACATTTGCCATGTGCTCAGTAGGGATGTCATGGGCTTCTGGTTGGGTCTAGGAATCTGTCAGACAGCCCCCTGTCTGAATGCCTGGACCTGGCTTGCTGAGCCATGGGGTATTCATGTCTGTGCTTGGCTAGTGCCACACAGTCCATGAGCACCCCACAGATGCCTCCTTTGCCTGTGATCTGCCCACTTCTCCTTTCTGCCCATAAATGCTGGGCTCTCAAAAGTGCACAGATCTGCACAGATCTTGTACACAACGGCTGCCGTAAATAGCCACTTGTGCAAGGTCAGAGGCATAAAGGGCCCCTTGTAGGCCTCTAATCTTGCAGAAATGGCTCCGTCCTTGAGCAAAATAGCTGGTGTACAGGGCCATTTCTGTAACATTAGAGGTGTAATATTGCAGAGATGGCCCTGCACAACTGCCTTTTTGCACAACATTACATATACACAAGTTCAGGGTCGCCATCTTCCATAAAAGTGCTGGCTCAGAGAGAGGAACGGGTGGCTGCAGGGCACTCTCAGAACGGGTGATGTTGGACAACTGTAAACATAAGCACTCTGCAGCTTGGCAAGCAGGGTTTAGGTGGCTGGGCCTAGGGGAGCCCCACAACCTCCCAGACCCAGTCAGGCACTGTTAAAAATCATCCTAAAAGTATCCTAAAATTCTACTGGATAGGCTTACTGGAAGAGATCATTCTTGATAGCTTTCTTGAATGTTATCAACAAATTATACTGACTTGGCATATTAGTAGAGATAGGCCTTAGCTAGACCTAAGGTTTATCCCGGGATCATCCCAGGGGCATCCCTGCCTGCTTCCGGGATATCCTGTGTGTCATTTACATAAACAGGGATGACCACGAGATGATCCCGGGATAAACCTTAGGTCTAGCTAAGGCCATAGACAACAGTCTCTAGTCTCACTCATGGCTTTTTAACAAAGACTTTAATAGTTAAATTCACTAATTGTTTTTACTGCTTTTAAATTATATATTGTTTTAACTTGGTTCATGGTTTAATTTGTTTTTTGCTGTGTATATTTATTGTTTTATACTGTAACCTTTTATCTGTACGCCGCCCTGAGTTCCTAATGATATAGGGCGGGATACAAATGTTTTAAATAAATAAATAATTCATGTCAATGATTCCCCAGACCAGTTTTGGATACATGAATTGCATGTAGACCACCTCTGAATCTGTTAAATCCTCTGAAACACTCTTACTGCCAAATAGTGAAATGGCTGCACTATACTCCCTGGTGGAGATCAATACAAATTTCCATGAAGCATCAGCGTTATAAATACAGGCCTGATCAAGATGTAGCCTGCATGCAGGATAAACAAAAAAAAAGTCTATGGGGAAGGCTTCCTAATGGGAAGTGTCAACTTGGCAGGAAAGAAAGCCATCTAAAATTGTTGCTGTTGTTGGTAGCATCTGCTAAGAGGCTAAAAATGCTTTGTGCTCGCTGTTAACTTCACGTTGGTGCCAGTCTGAAGCATCTGTAAATGGCTAACTAGATTACTCTGGCCATAGCTAGACGGGGCTTTATCCTAGGCCAAACCCTGGGATCGTCCCTGTGCATCCACATGACACACAGGGGATCCCGGGATTAGGGAGGGATCATCCCTTCCTTGCCCCAGGATCTCGCCCTCCACTTTGGCCCCGGTTCTTTTGTGGTCCTGGGCTGAGCCCGAGAACATGGAATGTGTGGTCTGTTACTGCAGGTTGACCCGGCTCTGCGCGATTCCTCACGCAGAGCCGGGAGCTATGCATGGGGCACAGAGCAACCCAGGAGCTGTACACCCATCAGGGTGGGGTTGTTAGACAAATAGCCTTGTTCTTTCTTCCTAAGGGCGGACCCCGTAGAAAGGCACAGACCACCAGAGGGTATAACAGATTTATTCAGGTTCGAATAGCATAAAGGCAGTTCAGACCCTGTTTACAGAAAACATAACATTCTTATACACTTCTCTAGCTAGAAACCCCCTTCCTTCTGTTTCAAACAATACCGACTCCTCCCCTTCGATTCATCCCATGCTGGCATAGTCTAGTGTAGTAGGTAAGAGGCAGGCTGGGTGCACTTTACTAATTGGATTGATTAACTGCTATGAAATGGTCCCTGATAATACAACACTGGAATGCCTGCTTGTTAGCAGCTCCAGATAACGTACTAGGCTACATCCTGCTCCACTTGTCCAACTGTTTCAAAGTACAGCTTAAGAGAAAAACAGCAGAAGGTCACAAGCAGGGCATACCCATCATGCATAGCAATGATTTTCTAAAATGGAGTCACTTTTGCTAACAGGGTGAGCGGGGAAAGTACTTTATTATTATTTTTTAAAAACACTTACCTTTAGTGCACAACCATTCGTGCGCTGCTGCCCCTTTAATTTTAAAAAATGGTGGCCGTGACGCCTCTCCTTCTGAGGTCGTTGTGCGTCGCATGTAAACAGAGGAGGGATCTTGCGATAAACACATCATGCGATCTTCCCTCCTCTGTTGGGGGCTAAATGGTAGGTCTAGCTAAGGCCTCTGTCTACACTGGGTTATCTTGGAATACAAATATCTTGCCTTAGGGATCAGGAATGGCAGGTTTTGGGACATGACTATAAGGACAGTATAGTCACTCTGCACTTGAAATGGGATAGGATATGTAGGGATGTATGGAAAAAGAAATGTTTCAGTTCATTTTTTTTTTAAAATCAGGGTTTGACCCAGTTCTCACCTTCCAGGCTCAATACATCCTTGAACGCAATCTTCAGTCGAAGCCCATACATTTCCGAGTTTACAACCAAATTCATGGATCAGAACAAATGTGTTCAACGGCACGTGTCAATTTCAAAAACGTATACATTCAAAACCAGTATATTTCAAATGTGCACAAAGGTACATTAATCAGGGGAGAAGAATGTGTATATTTTAAAAATGTGTATATTTCATAAATGTGCAGAACTGATGCATGCATTTGGAAAAATACAGATATTCATTTGAATATATCTATCTATCTATCTATCTATATAGATATATAATCTCACAATCTGATTTGGACTTGTCAGAACAAGCTTTGAGATCGAATTCAGAGTACTTTGGTGAACTTCAGGTTTGCTGATTTGCACATCCCTAAGGTTATGATTTTCTATTGCAAGATTGTTGCTGTGTACAAAGCAGCCCTGAACCTTCTACATATGGCATACTCATTACCACTCTAGTTAATACTGCTAAGATGCCATGTTTTATATTTGGGCTCCACAGTAAAAGCAGGATGTTGACATGTTGAAAGAAATGTGCAGACAAGTTCAAAGGATGATCCCATTTCTGAAAGACAAACTAGAGAATAAGAGGCTGAAAGAATTGAACATCTTTAAACTAAACAAAAGGAGATGGAGGGAGGAACAATCTTGTGGGCACTAGACACTGTCTAGAGGGCCATAGGACTTTTGGTTTCTGGGAACCAAGGTCAGAACCAGGACTTTGAACTTGGAGCACAGAAAATACTCCCCCTGCTCCCTCTTCCACTCCATGTAGCTGGCACGGTTCTCGCCATGCTGGCTACATCTCTGTGCTACATGAGAACATAAGAAGACCTATGCCGGATCAAACCAAGGGTCCATCTAGTTTAGCACTCTGTTCACACAGCGGCCAACCAGATGTCAACCAGGAACCCACAAGCAGGACATGGGTGCAACAGCACCCTCCCACCCATGTTCTCCAGCAACTGATGCACACAAGCTTACTGCCTTGGATACTGGCACAGTAGCCGTTGATAGCCATAGTTTAACTATGTGCTGTGCGAAGAAGTCATTTCTTTTTCTGTCCTGAAGCTCACACCAATCAGTTTCTACTCTTATGAGAGAGATGGAGAAAAATGTCTCCCCACCCGCATTCTCCACACCATGCATAATTCTGTAATTCTGTACACCTCTATCAGGTCTCCCCTTAACCTTCTTTTTCCCAAGCTAAAAAGTCCCAGTTATTTTTGAAAGTCCCACAGCATTCCCACAGTCCACAAAGGAGGTTATCCAATCAAAAAATGAGATCAGATGCATCCGGCAGGATTTGTTCTTGACAAATCCATGCTGGCTTCTAGTAATCATTGCATTGTTTTCAAGGTTCTTACAGACTGACTTCTTTATAATCTGCTCCAATTTTTCCCCCAGGGATTCATGTCAGACTAACTGGTCTGTAGTTCCCAGGTTCCTCCTTTTCGCCCATTTGAAGATAGGGACAACGTTAGCTGTCCTCCAGTTGTTCAGCACTTCACCCATCTTCCATGATTCCTGATTCCTGATTCCATGATTCCTGACAGTGGTTCACACTCCTGATGAAGCTCTTCATACTGTGGCCAAACACATTCTTCCTAGTCCCTGCGAGTGTGTGTGTGTTTGAGTGTGTGGTTCACACTGTCACTTGCCAGCAGTCCATCTTCCAAGCAGTGTAGCCCACGGTCCCAGAATCCAAATCTCTCACATCGGCACCACCTTCATAGCCAGTCATTCACTTGGAGTATTTTTCTTTCCCTTTCTATCCCTCTTCCAAGAACTGGGAGGATGTTTTCAAAGATGTTTTTCTTACACACACAAATCATTCTCAGAGGAGTCTGAAATATGTTCGTTTTTGTTTTTCCTCTTGTTTTTAACCAGTCAGATTTTTATTTCCTTTGCTGTTTCAAAGGAGTCTTGCAAAAGGAAGATAAAGCATTCACAAAGTTGACAAGCTTCTAATAAGGTGCCGTTTTTGGCTAATGCAACTAAAGAAAACAACAACAACGATATAAACAAAATCCTAAACATTAGAGAGCAAATTTTGCAGGGTTCTGCATATAGTCCTGTTTTGTTCTGGTGTTTGCTTGCTTAGTTTTTTTTTGTTTTTGTTTTAAGTCAAACAATTAATAACAACACACACGGTTGTCTTGTGATTCATCCCAAAATGGTTGGCATTTTTATCTGTGCTGAAATGTCTGGATGGATATTTCAACGGTATTTCAATTGGAGAAAGGAATGAAAAGATGCCACAAGGCAAGAAAAAGGAGAAATTGTTGAAAGATTTGGTGTGAAACTGAAAGCAGCAGCCAAAGAAGAAGGGAAGTAGATTATATAGCATTCAAATGTTCAGAGGTTTTGGGCAAAGCCACACTGTTTGTTAACTCTGGCTATGCCAGTGTGTGTGTGTGTGTGTGTCTGTATGTTAGCTTTGCCTATGCTATTGCATGCGCATGCGTGTGTATTAACTTTGGCTTTGCCATTGCATTTGCACATGTGTGTGTGCTAAATTTGGCTATGCCTCTCTCTGTGTGTTTTATTTATTTCAGATAATTTCTATACCTCTTTTCATTAATTAATTAATAATAATAATAATAATATCCCAACATGGTGGCTTTAAAGGCAGGGGTTGGATAAATGCTGGAGAACAAGGCTATCAGTGTCCTGATGGCTATGTGCTACCTCCAGTATCAGAGGCAGTAAGCCTATGTACACCAGTTGCTGGGGAACATGGGTGGTAGGGTGCTGTTGCACCATGTCCTGCTTGTGAGTTCCTGGTTGGCCACTGTGGCCATAGCTAGACCTAAGGTTTATCCCTGGATCGTCCAGGGGTCAAACCTGTTCATCTAAGTGACACACAGGGGATCTAGTGCTCAGGCAGGGGCGAACCCTGGATGATCCCAGGATAAACCTTAGGTCTAGCTGTGGGCTGTGTGAACAGAATGCTGGTCTAGATGGATCCTTGGTCTGACCCAGCATGACTCTTCTTATGTTCTTATGTGGTACAGAGATGTAGCTAGCATGGTAAGAACCGTGCCGGCTATGAGGGGATGGAGGAGGGAGCAGAGAGAATGGTTTCTGTGTCCCAAGGTTGGAGTCCTGGTTCCTAATGTTGTGGCGGGGGAATTGCATACTTTCCAGAGGGCTCAGGAGAGGAGTTTGTCTCTCCTACCATGCCAATCAGGGCCTTAAAACCTTAATTCATGTTTTTAAGAGGGCCTTTAATGCCATGACTGGCACAGCAGGGGATGGGGGGGGGGGAGAAGGGGGTTGGGAAAACATGTATTTCCCCCCTCCACTCTAATAGCAGTCTTGGGGTAATCACGTTTCTGCCTCTCACCACTGATGGATGCCTTTAAGGCCCTGTTAATAGGGCCTTTAAGGTCCCCATCAGTTCAGGAAGTGGGGGGGGGGGGGAGAAAAACACAATTTCCTCAAGGTTGAGGAAATTGCATTTCCCCCTTTCTGCATTAATGGCCATCATCATCATCATCGTCGTCATCGTCATCTATTCAATTTATACCCTACCTATATACAGAATACCCTAGGTGGCATACAAAGTTAAAACAATGCAAACAAGATAAAACAACCTGTAAAATACCATAGGTAGCATAAATAAATGTTAAAAATCATTGTAAATCAATTTTAAAAGATTTTAAAAGAAACTAATACAGCATAACAACAATATATAATGGTCAGCAACGAGATCCTCAAAAGGGAAGGCGGGCTGGAATACTAGAGTTGTTAATGCCTGCTTAAAGGCATTCGAGGGGCCGGGCCAGTATGCATGTCACCCAGCCCCTCCATGAGACAGAATTCCCTGTTCAGGCAGTATGCTTGAACAGGGCTAATCAGAAACCATTTGGGGTGGACCTTAAATTCACCGTTCCTTCCCATCACATCTAAGTAAGTCTTTGGCCTTAACTAGACCTAGTGGTCTAGCGGGATGGAGGGGTGAAGATCTCATGATTTTTTAAAACGTGAGATCCCCCTCTCAGTTCACACATGGTGCGCAACAACCTCGGATGGAGAGGTGTCACGCCCACCATTTTGGTTTTTTTTAAAAAAGAGACAGCAGCACATGAGCGCTCATGAGCAAAAGGTAAGTTTTTTTTTTAAAAAAAAATACTTTCCCTGCGCCCCCCCACCCCGATGGGTGCATAGCTCCTGAGGGTGCATAGCTCCCTCCCTGATCCCAGGATCCCCTGTACGTCATGTGGATGTACAGGGATGATCCCGGGGATCACCCTGGGATCTCGCCCCATCTAGCTAAGGCCTTTGTTTGAGCTCTGTTTTGACATCCTTCAGTTTTACAGTGCAAACAGAGTCCATCAGCTGCTAACTCACAGCTCCCTGGAAGTAAATACCCTGGAGTTAGATTTGTGTGTAGAGTGGTGTTTCCCTTCTCTTTGCAGTGATGTAGTGGAAGATTGTGAACTTAATCGTGGATGAGCAGAGACCTGTTGAACGGATCAGAGTTAAGCCGTGCACTTCCAAACATGGGCAATCAACGAGAAGGGCATTCCTTCTTTATTTCTGGTGCATGCAGCCCAAACGGCACCTTTTACTACAACTTTAAATTTTTAAAATGGCTTTTGTCTTGATTTTGTAGAAAAGGCAATATGAAATATTGTAAAACAAATGTCACATTATTT
Organism: Elgaria multicarinata webbii; assembly: GCF_023053635.1. Classification (NCBI taxonomy): domain Eukaryota; kingdom Metazoa; phylum Chordata; class Lepidosauria; order Squamata; family Anguidae; genus Elgaria; species Elgaria multicarinata. Next base: position 120,394,308 of record NC_086175.1, on the reverse strand, counting down.
TTTAAAACTGCAATAGATTTTATTGTCTTGTCGGGGAGGGAGTTGGGAGGGAGGGAGATGGGGTGGGAAAGGCTGAGTTTCATTTCCCGAGCTGCTGCACCATACTTTTGATCTGACACTTCCAGTTGTCCCAGTAATATTGTGTTCGGCAATGTCAATGGAGTAATGAAACATGACGGAAGCAGTCAGACATGGCAGTGAAATAGTAGGCCACCAAATGAAACAAGACAGGCTTCTCCAAACTGGGAAGGAAAAATATAGGCTTTTCGTCATTGTAGCAGTTGGATATTTATTGTTGATATGTTCCATGTGACATCAGTTAGAGTGGGCAGGAGAGTCTCTCTCAGGTGTGGGGTTTTGCAAACTTGCTCCCAACTGGATATATACCTTGATGTGCAGCTTTAACTCAATCCCTGATTTGGCAGTTTGGAAAATGGCCCAATTCTGCTTGGTCCAATTCAGAGGCCATCTGCTGGACTCGGGTATAAAACCAGAGCTGTGATTCAGGAATCTGAGGCTTTGTGCTTCCTGTTGACTATCATGGCTGCCATTAACATGGTGGAGGGAAATGTGTACTTCCCAGAGCCTCAAACGAGAAGAACCTTGGAATTGTTGTAGATCACAAGCTGAATATGAGCCAACAGTGTGATGTGGCTGCAAAAAAAGCAAATGCTATTTTGGGCTGCATTAATAGAAGTATAGCTTCCAAATCATGTGAGGGACTGGCTCCTCTCTAATTGGACCTGGTTAGGCCTCACCTTGAGTATTGCGTCCAGTTCTGGGCACCACACTTCAAGAAGGATGCAGACAAGCTGGAGTGTGTTCAGAAGAGGGCAACCAGGTCTAGAAACAAAGCCCTAAGAAGAGAGACTGAAAGAACTGGGCATGTTTAGCCTGGAGAAGAGAAGATTGTGGGGAGACATGATAGCACTCTTCAAATACTTGAAAGGTTGTCACACAGAGGAGGGCCAGGATCTCTTCTTGATCATCCCAGAGTCCAGGAGATGGAATAATGGGCTCAAGTTACAGGAAGCCCGAGTCCGGCTGGACACCAGGAAAAACTTCCTGACTGTTAGAGCAGTACGACAATGGAACCAGTAACCTAGGGAAGTTGTGGGCTCTCCCACACTAGAGGCCTTCAAGAGGCAGCTGGTCAACCATCTGTCAGGTATGCTTTAGGTAGGGTGACCATATGAAAAGGAGGACAGGGCTCCTGTATCTTTAACAGTTGCATAGAAAAGGGAATTTCAGCAGGTATCATTTGTATATATAGAGAACCTGGTGAAATTCCCTCTTCAACACCACAGTTAAAGCTGCAGGAGCTTTACTAGAGTGACCAGATTTAAAAGAGGGCAGGGCACCTGCAGCTTTAACTGTGGTGATGAAGAGGGGATTTCACCAGGTTCTCCATATATATAAATGACACGAGCTGAAATTCCCCTTTCTATGCAACTGTTACAGGAGCCCTGTCCTCCTTTTCATATGGTCACCCTAGACTAGATGAACTCTTGGTCTGACCCAGCAGGGCTCTTCTTATGTTCTTATGCCATTAATGCAATGGAGGGAAAGGGGTGATACTGGAAGCCAGGGCATAACCACACCCTAGTGCTTGCGGGGGCTTGTGAGCAGTCAGCCATGGGTCCGCACTCACACCCAAGCATGTCCAACTGGATCCAGGTTGGGCAGATGCAGCGTTCTGCTGCCCTCATAGACCCAGCCAGGTGCTCATGCCATCCCTCGTCAGAATTGGATGATATTTGCAGGCATAGTAGCCCCTTAGGAGTGTGTTTATATATACCTCTTACCATTTTTAAATGGATCTCTGTGGTATGCTTGCCAAATATCAGAAAAGATCAGGGTTTTGTGTGTGCGCATGCTATGCACCTTTATAATGCCTATATACATCTTTTTTATTTCTTTACAGAATTGTATATATTTGCTCAACTTGAAATATAAAAATACCTTCATTTCACCTTGATAGGATTACAACACAAACACACACACACACAGCTCTCAGCCTTAGCAACTTCTGATGAGCTCTTAGCAAATCCAGGGGAGAGGTGGTATTCTTGCACTGGAGTGCTCCTGTTATCTACCATATGTATTAAAGGGAAACAGCACAGTGCTAGATTAGTATGTTTTGCTATGAGGATATACTGATCTAGGATGTATGGATTGGTCAACATTGGTTTCACTGAGATATTAAATGATGATGATGATGATGATGATGATGATGATGATGATGATCATGATGATGATCATGCTCATTCTGTCCCATTGTCACACAAGCTTGCTTAAAAACAAAACAAAAAATCCACATTGAAATCTATAACTTTGTGGACGTATTTCCTAACATATGCATTAATGTATACATTTTGGGTGTGTATTTTTAACATTTGTGTTTCCCCATGCATTTTCATTGCTGAAATGCTGTTTTGTGCACTGTGTTCTCAAAAATATGCATTTTGAATGGACTTTTCTCTAATATGCACTTCCACCTGCGATAACCTAAATTGAAAGGTCACAATTAGATTGTAAGCCTATGCGGCAGGGTCTTGCTATTTACTGTGTTATCTGTACAGCACCATGTACATTGATGGTGCTATATAAATAAATAAATAATAATAATAATAATAATAATAATAATAATAATAATAATAATAATAAAAACTTGGATATCAGAATACAACTCTGTCCTGGCAATTGATAGTCTCTGCAGGTGCCCACTAGTTAGAGCCAGAGTCTCGTAGTGGCTAGAGTTTTGGTCTGGGAGTTGGGAGATCCGGGTTCTAGTCTCCAAACCCACTGGGTGACTTTGGGCCAGTCACAAACTCCCAGCCCAACCTACATCACAAGGTTGTTGTTGTGAGGATAACATAGAGAGTTGTTGTTGTAAGGCCTAACATGGAGAGGTTGTCACACAGAGGAGGGCCAGGATCCGTTCTCGATCCTCCCAGAGTGCAGGACACAGAATAACGGGCTCAAGTTACAGGAAGCCAGATTCCAGAGATCACAAGGTTGTCGTTGTGAGGATAAACATGGAGAAGATGAGGAGGATTAGGTATGTTGTCTTAGGTTTCTTGGAGGGAAAAAAAGCAGGATATAAATGCAATAAAATAAATAAATAAATAAATAAATAAGATAAATAAGATAAATGTGTAAAACACACACACACAAATTGATGGGACACATTTCTCACCCGTCCCTAATTATGAGTCGTCCCACCTGGAGACTTTAAAAGCAACGCTGGAGCTAATGGTTGGGAGGCACTGTTTCCGGGGGGGGGGGGGGGGAATGCTGTTCTAACGAAGCTTTTTTTTCCCTTTTTTTAATCTTATCTGGTTTGTTTTGCTGTACACTTGTATTTAGTATATTTCTGAATCTTATTGTGATATTGTTGATTAGTATATTGTTAAATATTGTTGTAGTTTTAATTTTTGTAATCCTCCCAGAGAGCTTCGGCTATTGGGCGGTAGAAAAAATGCAATAAATGAAATGAATGAATGAAATGACATTTTGAGGAAAGTAACTTAAAGTACTTAACGTAACTTAAAGTACTTAAAATGGTGCAGTTAATTCATTTCCAAGAGGTGTCCGATAGGAACTCCTATAGATTCCGTGCAGATGTTTCTTGTTTGCTGACTGTTCTGGATGCAAAGACTGCAGATCCATTGCAGCTTATTCATCTCTAGGTTTTTGCCGGCTTTATGAGTTTCCGTAGATATGTTAATTTTGCAGAGCTTAACGGCACTTTCATTGTGTGACACTCCAGCAACTAAGCATCAAGAAAACTCACCATTTTTGCTTGGTAACAATAAAAATCTAATCCCATCTCCTGGGTATAGTTGAAAACAAATTAATGCCTCTGTGATAAAGAAGGCATTTCCAAAAGAAGTGGGTTTTTTTTTAATGGAATGCTTTCATGCCTTTCTGCTTGATGTCTTCTTATAAGTTTGGGGGGATTTCCCTGCCCTGCAGATTCACTGGAACAAACAAACAAATATGTACAGTCTATTCCTTGCCTTTTGAGAGTCTTAGATGCATGACGGAATTGTTCCTTGAGACTCTAGCATCAGTAAAATGCACCTTTAACTTTCTGATGGAGATAGCCGTGTATTAAGTCAGCTGTTGTTTGGCCATGATGTGAATTCGAATTGTCTTGCATTTTCTTCAATTGCTGAAATAAAACAGATATCAAACAAAGAGTTTTTTCAGCAATTTATATATTTTGACACCTGTATTTAAATATCTCATCCCCTATCCTCAAAATGGGTTTATTATCAAGTCAGAAATTAGACTCTCTAACCTAGGGATCGGTGAATCAGCAAACCATGGGTTCACCAAAATTCTCCAAGTTCCATCTTGAGGCTCATTCGGACTCAAATCTAGATCAGATTGTGAGCTTTGTTTCTTTCTCTTTCCATGAAAATCTGCCCGTATTGTGTGTATTTTCCCAGATGTCTGCATCAATTGTGTGCATCTTTGAAATGTACACATTATTTCCCCATTGATTAAGTTGAATTAGACCACACATGCATGCAATGTTGCATAAATGGCTTTATTTATGGCTTCCATTTTGCGGGAAATCGTGATTTATGTAAAAAGCTTACCTGCAATTTTTCACAAAATTGTGGCTCGTGGGGCAGTGGGATAAAAGTGTTACTTGGCAGGTGCCCTCAGACCATCTGCCAGTTATTATTATTATTATTATTATTATTATTATTATTATTATTTATTTATTTATATAGCACCATTAATGTACATGGTGCTGTACAGAGTAAAACAATAAATAGCAAGACCCTGCCGCATAGGCTTACATGCAAGGCGGTGGTAGGTAAGTTTGACCATCTCTAATAGGAGTGCAGTTTGAGGTTGACAGAGAGATGGTCAGGGAATATCTAAGCACCAGGTCCAGATGAATTACATTTTGGGGTGTTGAAGGAGCTGGTGGATGAATTCTCAGAATTGTTTTATCTTTAGAAACCCTGAAGAATAGGTGAAATACCAGAGGATTGGAGGAGGGCAAATGTTGGCACCATCTTCAAAAAGGAAACAGATAAGAAGAACTATAGACCAGTCACTGTGACATCAATATCTGGGAAGCTTCTAGAGAAGATTATAAAGTGCTTAGTCTTTAGACCTTGACACTAATGCGGTGATCTCTGGAAGCAGCAGGAATTTGTCAAGAAGTCCTGTCAGACTAACCTTATTTCATTTTTCAATCAGGTAACTTTCTTAGTAAATTTTGGAAATGCTGTGGACATAATATATTTTGACATCAGCAAGGCATTTTACAAAGTGCCTGATGCTATTTTAATTAGCATGCTAGTTAACTGTGGGGTGGGTGGGACTACTGCTTGATGGATACAATGGTTCTGCATCAAACTGGAGGGAGGTATTAAATGGGGTGCTAACCTCCCTTTCTGATTCTTAATCTGAGTAGAGGTGTCCCTGTTTTAGTCATGCAGCTTCATTCTAGGAATGGGGAAAAATCCATTTAATGAAATTGGAATTTGTTGTTCCTCATCCTCCTGATCAATATTTAACCTGAATTCTATTGAAACTTCTGCACTGAATTCCAAAATCTGGTCAGTTCAAACGGTGTTCGTAAGGTTAGTAATAGATTCTGGAATGCTTACAAAATCTTGCTTCACTTTAATGTAAGCAGGGAGGGGCCCCTCCATGCATCTCAGCAGAACATTGTGAAGTTGGCATTGGCAATGTGACCAACCCTGTAACGTATCAACGGCCCTTGCATGTGAGGCCTAAGATGGCCTGGGAACCTTAATGTAAGCAGCCATATCTGTCAATAGATCCTGATAAGTGATAGATTCTTATTTCTAGAAATCTTAAGATGTTTTGGTGCTCCCTATGGTGGTAAAGTTAGAATAATAAACACAGTAATCAATGGTTTGCTGTTCTTTAATACTATCCCAAACTTGTAACCTGGGATGGGAGGCTTCATTCTCTGTATTGGTAAAACAGACTCTGGTTCCTGTCTGGAAGTGGTTATGTAACTTCAGTAGGAAGAACAGAATCAAGCACAAATTGCAGTTGGGACAGAATTTAGGAGCCTCCCTAGTTCAGCTGAACCAATTACTATAACCATTCTGTTCATCATGGACCTGTTCAGACAACATGCTAAGCCATGGTTAGGCCGCTAACCCTTTTGCAGCAAATGCTAAGTGAGCGTGTTTAAACCATGGTTATGTAGCCACCATGGTTAGGAATGGTTCACGTGACATGCTAAGCCATAATGTTTAGCTGGAAATGCTTAACAACAGTCTCTTAGCGTGTTGTCTGAACAAAGTCATTATGTTATGGAAAAAAATACTTGGCGGTTGACTCTCCTTGCTGTTTAGCAGAAAGTGACCTGGCTCTTGAAAATGTTCTGAGTTTAAAATTCTGTGTCATTGTTTCATTCTACCTGATTCCGATGTATAATGATGTTTAAAAGAGACAAAGGGGAAACTTAATGAGTCACTTAACAAGCTTAAGCAACAAGACGATTATGTTGTCCAACTCCTTGTTATTATGAAAGGTCATTCAGAGCATACAAAATCATGAACTGTGGAAACTTTTACATTATCTCCTTGCTGTAACGGTTTTGGCAAGTGTTCGGTTATTATTGGAGTTAATTTGGTTTAATTATGCTCTAATTAGTTGCAGTAGCCCAAACCAATTAAAAATACTTGGGCCAACTGTAATATTATGTAGTATATAAACCTGTGAAGACTAGTTCTGAAAATATTACCAACTGTAATATTTGGAGGTACTTACAAGGCCGTGCTGGATCAGACCAAGGGTCCGTCTAGTCCAGCACTCTGTTCACACAGTGGCCAACTAGCTGTCAACCAGGGATCAACAAGCAGGAAAATAGGAAGCAGCACCCCTCCCACCCATGTTCCCCAACAACTAGTGTATATAGGCTTACTGCCTCTGATACTGGAGGTTGCACACAGCCATCAGGACTAATAGCCATTTATAGCCTTCTCCACCAGGAATTTATCCAACCCTTTTTTAAAGCCATCCAAATTGGGGGCCATCACCACATCTTGCAGTAGTGAATTCCATAACTTCAGGATGTGCTGTGTAAAGAAGCACTTCCTTTCTTTCTGTCCTGAATCCCCCACCAATCAACTTCATGGGATAACCTCAGGTTCTAGTATTATGGGGGAGAGAGAGAAATGTCTCTCTCTCTTCACATTCTCCACACAGTGCATAATTATGTACACCTCTGTCAGGTCTCCCCTCAGCCTCCTTTTTTCCAAGCTGAATAATCCCAGGTGTTGTAACCTTTTCTCATATGGGAAATGCTCCAGTCCCTTAATCATTTTAGTTGCCTTTTTCTGCATACTGATTTTTTCTTTCTTTCCTGGTAATCCACATAATAATCCACACAGAGCAAGCATGGAATGGAGTTGGAGGTGAGAAAATGAGGATGCCCACAGAAGTGGATTTGACAGATCTACCCATCCCTAATCTAACTTGGCTTTCTCATGTTTGATGGACACATAGGGCATGTCTAGACCAGGGGGCTGGAGGGGGAGGATCTCGTGATATGGTGATTACGAGATCCTCCCCCTCAGTCTACATGCAGTGCATCCTGGGAGGAAGAGGACGTCGCAGCCACCATTTTTTTAAATCGAAAATGAGCGCAGGAGTGCTCCAATGATAAAGGTAATTCTTAAAAACAAAACCCTCCCCCTCCCGCTCCCCCATCCCCTGAGGAGCTCCATGCCCAGTTCCCGGCTCTTCGCGGTTACTTATGAGGAGCTGGGACAAACTGGGACTGCCGCCCACACACATCCTGCGGTCTCAGGATCATCCCGGGACTGTGGGAAAAACCGGGACAAAAGTGTAGGGCAATATCCCAGGGAAATCCAGGGATCTTCCCTGCCTGCTCCTGGGATCCCCTGTGCCTCATGTGGACGTAAGGGGCGATTCCCATGATATCGCCCCATCTACACATGCCCATGGTATACCAAATGGAGAGTCACATGCTTTCTTTTCTCCATTTTTTTGCAGACCAGAACTAGAAATCATATTAGGCATTTGGGTGGGTTCTTTCAAAAACAGCCCTCCTATGTTTCCACCTCCCTTGTCCCTGCCGACATACCCTAATTTATATGCATTTTAATTAGGGATGCTTGAGAAATTTGCTCCTTACGAATTTCCATATGAACTGATCAGATCTTCACCTCCCACACTAATATTCTGATCAGAATGCAGTTCTCCTCTGAATTTCACACTTCTATAAAACATGCAGTGCAATTCTTGGCTCGAAAAAAATGTACGAGGATACACATATTTTGTGAGAAAATAAGTTTTTTTTTTTAAAAAAAATACTATTTAAATACATTTTTAAATATGATTTTTCTGCAGACTTTTTTTTTAATTGCAGATAAATATGGAAGTGAGACTTATGAATGAACCCATGTGAATCTGACACAGAGCATGAACCGATCTGTTCATTCCTATGAGTTTTGCGAACTGTGTCATATGAGGTCATCACATCCCACAGTTTCCACTCGCTGGCTCCATTTACATCACACATTTTCTGTTACAAGATGTTGCCAAGGAGATGGGGAACATACAATAGAATGGGTCTGCAACGTCTAGTTGCAGTGCAAGTAAATCTTATGCCTGTTTTTAATATACCTCACAACTACATTCTGAAGGCAAAAGAGGTGATATCTCCAGAAACATACAAGGCAGTGATTGAGGTGAGTAGTTGTTGCAAATGAACGTATTTTAGTTTTTTAGTGTGTGTACGTTTTTAAGGGACTTACAAAGGCATTGAAATATTGCAAACACATTGGCTGTACTCCAATACGCCCTGTAATTGAACTTGGATCCTTTACTGGAAGTAATTAGGCCTGATTTGCATAAGTAAGGTCATTTTACAACTTTCTTTGGGAAAATAAATCTAATTAAGATTAATAGGTCTTATAAGAGTGCTACTCTTCCACATTGCATGCCTACACAATAACTGTTCAAAACCAGTGGAATGATATTGGAAGAGTAGGAATGGATGACTCTCCTCACCCCCCCAAAAAAAGTATTCTCATCTTCTATCTCTTATGCAATTCCCAAGAGTTGTATTATACCAAGAAGTATATGCTTTGGAATTGCTGAGGGTGTCATCCAGGCCCCATAGGGAGCTAGCTAAGAACCATAGCAAGCAGTGTAAAAGATGGAGGGACACCAGCAAGATGAAATTAATGCCACTAGGAGTTCTCCTGCATGTCAGTGGAAAGCTGTACTGGTATACATTTCCACCTGTGATGTTCCAGTGGTGGAACAAAGGAAAAGAGGAGGTGGTGGAGGACATTATGGCCTGGTTCAGTCAACACGCTAAACCATGCTGCTCAACCACAAAATGGTTAACGGAATGCATAATGCATTCCGTTAACCATTTTGTAGTTAAGCAGCATGGTTTACCATGTTGTTTGAACGGGGCTTCAATAACAAATAATATTTAGGGATGTCACGAGTGATTGACTGAGCCTGGGAATCTGATGGACTCAGTTGGCATCTGCAGCAACAATGTGGACCCACGCTCAAGCTCTTGAGAGGCCCTGATGAGTGCTTGGCAGCCGTCTGCCCTTCCTGCTGAAATTTCGCACTCCCCCCCCCCAACTACATTCTGAAAGTTTGTGCCTTTAACCTTGCGTGAATGGGGCCTTTACGGCCACCGTTAATGCAATGGTGGGGGGAAGTGTGCAGTTTCTGGAGGCTCCATTGTGCACACATTAACTTCGCTGCGTTAATGGCAGCCATAAAGGCCCCATTGATGCAGTGGGGAAAGTGCACAATTTCGGCAGTGAAGGGCAGACAGCTGCCCAGCACTCGTCTGGCTGAGCTGAGCCTCAGAAGAAGCTTGCACGGCCCAATGGGCAGGGACAGATAGCAGCGGTGATGGGGATGAGCGTTTGACAAGGTGGTTGTGGGTGAATTTGCACACCTCTAAATTTTAAAAGTTTATTATAAATCAATAAGGAACTGACCTATTTAAAAACATACAGATCGTGAACTGACTAGAGAGTTTTGGCTGCTGAATGATATAAAAATGTAATAAATAAACCCAATGAGTAAAAATAATTACTAAATGCAGTACTATACATTTCAAACCTCTATTAAAAGTTCCATTATCTGAATTTCAAGTTTTATTTTATAAGTAACTATTAACCATAAACCAAATATGAAATAGAGAAAGATATAATTAAAAATGTTGAAACAATCATGTATCTTCAATACAGTTCTTTACATTTGCCTTCTAAAGTTTGTTACATGCTTTGACCAAGATATTCTCTTTGCAATATCTTAAAGCAAAGAGAATATCTTTATATATTATATAATAATAATAATAATAATCATAATAATAATACAACTTTTGACCAACTAATCAAGTAGTGCACAATTCCCAGTTGAATAAAGGTATCAAAGTACATTTAGAAATGCATATTTTGAGAGATAATGCATTTAAATGTATTTATTAATACTTTTGAGTTTTTTAAATATACATAAATAAATTTGCATGTACCCACAAGCAATGAAAACATATGAAAATGCATACAAATTTCTAGCAATTATACATATATCACAACAAAAGCAGACCAGATATCCAAATAAACATCCATTTGAAGGTGGCCTGTTGAAATGTTGAAACAGTTATAAAGTCCTTAATCCATTGCATTAGAGACAGTGAGCATTTATCCTTCCAATGTTGGAATATCAGTCCTTTAACCATCAATAGGGTGAAAAAACCATTTATGCCATCCATCCATTAGTTTCCATGAAGCAGGTAAATAATTTAAAAGAGCTTGTGAATTAGTCAATATTAAAGACTATTCCAGTACAAACTTTATCCGTTTAATAACCTTCTCCTAAAAAGAGAATGCTACTGGACATTACCAAAACATAAGTTTAAAAGAAGCATTAGCTGGCACTGCACCACCAGCAATTAGCTGAACTAGGCAACCCCTTATTTAAGAGACATTGCAGTGTTCAATAGCCACAAAACAAAAGTTTTGGGTACAGCCTGATCTGTAGATGTGACAGGTCTAGATGCCAAAGTGGTCATCCACTGATAAGGCAAAATGGGGCAATTGAATTCCTGCTTAAAACCCTGTATCTCATATTTATTCATCAATAGCAAATCTTTATATACATGGATCATGGGTTGCTTTGCCTGACCAGCCTCAGTAAGTTCTTCCAATAATGACAGAGAGTGTGATGCTGTAAAACCATCCAGGCCAAACTGAGATCTGGTCCTAGTTCAGCCCTCTGTTTCTGTTCCAACACTAGAGGTTGACCATATGGAAAGGAGGGCAGGGCTCCTGTATCTTTAACAGTTGTAGAGAAAAGGGAATTTCAGCAGGTGTCATTTGTATGCATGCAGCCCCTGGGGAATTTCCCTCTTCATCACAACAGTTAAAGCTGCAGGAGCCTTGCCCTCTTTTGTACCTTGTCAAGAGGGCAGGGCTCCTGTAGCTTTAATTGTTGTGATGATGAGGGAATGTCACCAGGTACTGCATGCATACAAATGACACCTGCTGAAATTTCATTTTCAATACAGCTATAAAAGATAGATGAGCCCTGTCCTCCTTTTCATATGCTTACTATACCCAACACTTCCTTTCCACCTATATTTTCAATAATAATAATGATGATGATGATAATAATAATAATAATAATAATAATAATAATAAGAGTTAATTTTATGAATCTCCTCCGGCTGACCATTCCACAATCTGGGGAAAATGCATCTGGATATCTGTGCAGCCTTTTTTAAAAAAAGTATCTCAATCTGGTAGAGATATGGGAGAAGCAAGTGTAGATCTGAAAAATAAGAAACAGAGCAAAACTGAAGAAATGAAGATTGAGGGGAGACATGATAGCACTCTTCAAATACTTAAAAGGTTGTCACACAGAGGAGGGCCAGGATCTCTTCTCGATCATCCCAGAGTGCAGGACACGGAACAATGGGCTCAAGTTACAGGAAGCCAGATTCCAGCTGGACATCAGGAAAAACGTCCTGACTGTTAGAGCAGTACAGCAATGGAAACAGTTACCTAGAGAGGTTGTGGGTTCTCCCACATTAGAGGCCTTCAAGAGGTAGCTGGACAAGCCATCTTGTCAGGTATGCTTTAGGGTGGATTCCTGCATTGAGCAGGGGGTTGGACTCAATGGCCTTGTAGGCCCCTTCCAACTCTGCTATTCTATGATTCTATGAACTTGAGTAATCCATCTGTTTCCTTAGTCCAGGAACGTTGAACAGCAATGGCAATGGGCAGCCTACTTCTGGGATTCCACCTGCCCCTCTTAAGAGTGACTGTAGCATCCTCTTTCATGTCGGCCTCAAGTAGATGCTTCTCAAATCCATTGTTTCTTGGCTCCCTACTGAAGTGTGCCTCTCTGGAGACCCAAGGCGCCTCCGCTGTCTTTCCCCCCACACACATACGCTTCGAAACCTCACACTCTGCTGGTGAGATCTCCATTAAAATAATAATGTTTTATTGATCCCATGATTGCTTTATTTACCTTGCCATTTCCTGTTTTTTAATTACAACGATTGAGAAACTGTCTGAAGTGTTTCATTTGTCAGACTAAATAGCGCCAGCTGCTCGGAGGGGGAGACATTCAAAAGATGCATGGTTGCCACTTCATTTGCATGAGGAGCGCGGTCCAGCGTTTTCCTCCTGAACACGTCGGGTATGCGCTGCTTCCCGATTAGTGAGCGCAGTTTAATTAAACTCAAAATGTAATAACGGAGATATAAATCAGGCATAATTTGAGAGGTATCCTTTAACTACGGATGTGCAAAACCTGCTGTTATTTATTTACGCTGATGCTTCCTTCCCGCATGGTGGCATCACGTGCTCAGGATACGGATGTGCAAGAGCAGGCCTGTGGCTTCAATAGTTCCGCTCAGAACCATTGGTAAACTATGTGGCTTGTGGGCAAAAGATCCCAGGTTGAATCTGTGGCAGAGGGCTGGGAATGACTGCTGGGATAGAGGGAGAAGCAAGGAAATAACAAGACGGACACCAGAGCTTGGGTATAACTAGGGCCTCTTTTATTTAAATGAGGTAAGTCAACCCTCCCTGGATCTGCATGTGAGAGTGCGGGAATCCAAGCATCCTGTCTCCCGGCAACTAGCCTGCATAAAGGGCGAGCCACTCAGCCAAGCCAGGAGTCGGATTAAAACCCGGCTCCTTTCTTAAGAGACACATGTGTGCTTGGGGGGAGACCTCCTCGTGTCACTCCCACCTGGAGCCACATAACCCCAAGTAAATGAAACAGTGAGGTTCCCAAAGGCAAGCCATATCCTGGGTCGAGAGCCACGCAGCCCCTGATGACCAGGCCTCCAAACCTGCCAATCACCACAAGGTGCCCATAGAGTGCTCACCAACCTCATCTGATATCCAAAGATTCCCGCACAACCCTGCCAACAAATCCACCTATTTACCCACCCTTGACTAATATTAAATTCCAGTATGGAGTAGGCAAAAAACCTGTACACTGCACCCAATATGTGGCAGGTAAAATTCCTACTAAGCCCCCCCCCTCCAACAGGGGTGACTAGCTAATCTCATACTAGATAAGGGTGAGAGTGTGGGGGCCAGAAGAGTGAAAGAGGCTGGGGGCATGTGCGGGGCTTGCCTTTATAGGTGAGCGCCACCCACAGATGACATGGTTTAATGTGAAATGCACGTGATGTGCTGTTTCCTCTCTCCCCCGCCCACAACAACTTGCTCCCACCCTAGCCTTACTAGCAGGGAGGGAAAAGGTCTTGTCTGAAACCATGGAGAGCTGTTTCCAGCTGATGGAGGCAATACTGAACTAGATGGACCAAAGGTCTGACTTGATATAAGGCCCCTTCCTATTTCACAGGGCATTGCTTTGAATTGCCTTTGTACAGTGGAGGCTGGTGGCTCTGATTTCCACGAGGCTGTGAATTTATTCCGGGTTTTATTAAGAACTACCCAGAAGTCTAAAATAGGCTGAACCTATTTTGGAGATAGAGAGGAGCACCTTGTATAGCTCCTTTAGCAACCAGTATAGCTGGTTGTAACTAAAACCCAGAATGGATTCACAGCCCCACCAAAAATGGAGCCACCAGCCTCCATTGCCTGTGTGTCATCCACAATTCAGTTGATTAGTTAGCCAACTAGTGATTGAAATTATATCCCTCCAATAAAACCCTCAAGGTAGTTTAGGAATTTCATAAATATGAATAAAAACAGCATAATAAAGCCACATTCAAATTTAAAATTGTTGTTAATACACACACACACACACACACACACACAAATAATAATAATAATAATAATAATAATAATAATAATAATAATAATAATAGTGAAGAAACATATTAAAAGACAACAGAAGTAAAAAGCAAACAGTCTCTACAAACCCCTCCCAGGATAAGACTGTTTTATTCATTTTATGGCAAGGGAGTTGCCACTAAAAAGGCTCTGCTTCATTTGTAACAGCATCTTAGCTACAACATCTTAGATGTTGTATTTTTTTAAATAAATAAATAAAATAAAAGCAAAATCTTGCTCATTCCCATATGAACCGATCTGTCGCATCAGGTCATCATTGGAGGTTCCACTGCCATCAGAAATGAGGGAGGTTCCTGGCCCTCCTCTCCTGACAACTTTCAAGTACTTGAAGAGTGCTATCTAGACATTACCAGAAAGAGGCAAGAAAGAGAAAAAGGGCATGTCTAGATGATGACTTATCCCTGGGATCGTCCTGAGATCATCCCTGTGCATCCACATGACGCAAAGGGGATCCCGGGGACAGGGAGGGATGATATCTCCATATCCCCAGGATTACTGGGACAGCTTTTAGGCCCGTTTTTTCCCATGGTCTTGGGATTGCAAATAAAAGCGAGGAGCTGTTTACTTGCAATGATCAGCATACCATGAGATCCTCACCCTCCCCTCCCCTCCCCTCCCCTGGTGTAGTCATGACCAAAGAATGAATGTACCTCAATAGTCTCTGATGAATGTACCTCTCTGCACATCCCTACATCACCTCTAGGGATGTACAGATTTTGAAAAAAATCCATGCTGTCAGTGTTGTACTGATTGTCAGGTGCCTTTCATTCCAATGGCTGCTCATTGACAGAATTGGATTTTTTTCCACTTTACCAAATTTGCACAAATTTGTACTTGTGAAAATGCACAAATCCCACCCCAAATGTGCATTTACACACTTTAGCCTATGGAGAAAATGTGTGTGTTCAGCCAGTGTTGGACTCATAGACATCCAAAATCATTTGATTCCATTGTGGATTTCTCTGACATCCTTATTTACCCCAAAATATTCGTGAATATGTGAATGGCAGAGTAGAGCTACGTTCACTTCCCTACCATCAATATTGTCATCTCTGACTCCACCTGCAATCACATGGCAAAACTTACACATCTTCTTCTATACATGCCTAGGCTCCCTTTCAAACTCTCCATCAATGTTAGTCTAACTTAAGTCTCATTCATTTCAATGCGTAAACTCTAAGGCCATAGCTAGACCTAAGGTTTATCCCTGGATCGTCCAGGGGTCAAACCTGTTCATCTAGGTGACACACAGGGGATCCAGTGCTCAGGCAGGGGTGAACCCTGGATGATCCCAGGATAAACCTTAGGTCTAGCTGTGGCCTAAGTAGGACTAACAATGGATATAACGGCATTAGAAGTGGTGCTGGTCTAAAAAGCCTCACTCTGCGGCCAGATCTACACTACTGCTTTAAAGCGCTTTATAACAGTTATAAAGCGCTATAAAACTGTTATAAAGCGCTTTAAAGCAATAGTGTAGATCCGGCTGCATCTCCATGCATTCAGAAATGTATTTTTATTTATTTTAATTATTACATTTTTATATTGCCCAATAGTGGAGGTTCTCCAGGCAGTGCACAATTAAAATCATAAAATACAATAAGTATACAATAAATTGAAAATGTTAAAAGTTTAAGAGTGCAATATAAAATCAGATAAATTACAGTCCGGGGAAAGCCTGGCCAGATCTACACCAAGGAGGATACAATTCTTTGAAAACGGTTTGAAAACTGTATATGGAGTGTATCCTGGGCCCCAACAGTTGCGAATACTGTTATAAACCATTTTAAAGCAGTAGTGAAAGTCCTGCCCCTGTGTGAAAAGACACATTTTTAGGAGGCGTTGAAAAGATGTTATATTTTCCACACCCTGAACCACATGAGGGAGGGTTTTCCAGAGGGTGGGTGCCACTACGGAGAAGGCCCACCATCAAGGTTCTTCATGGGTTGTAAAACTATGTCCACACTAGTAGTCTGAGTCCACACATCTTTAGTATGACTATGCTTCACCCCACCCTCTTTCCTTCTTCTTCCTCTTAATGAAAAGTAAACTCCCCAAACTCAACCCATTAAAGAAAATTATGCCACGATTGCCTCCATCCCTTTCAATCAGCAAAGGATGTTCGCAGCAATGTTGAAATAGGAAATTAGTTTTATAGGAGAAGGCTAATGATATGATAATTGTCTCTTATGAGTGTGTGACCTTGAGAAGCTATAATAATAGAATTGGCAAACAGCTCTGTTATCTATATATGTGATATTCCTTTTTATTTTTCTATATATTCTTTTTCCCCCCGAAACACAAAAAACCCTAAAACCATTATGCATAGATTATGCTGTACCCTGAAGGGGAAAAAAATCTCTTCTCTGCATGAAGCTTTAATTGCACATTCCTATTGGTTTTTCAGTCATTTACAGTATAGGCAGGCTTATAGACAAAATAATATTGTTAGCTTTTCATAATAACTCTCCACTTTAAAAAAGCAGCAGTAATATCTTAATGTTCCATTATGTGAACTAATTTTCAAAACATGCTAATGGGCTGATCCTGTGAGTTGTTTGGCTCAGCGTCTTGGTGGCCTAAATTGTCGCCAGGCACTGTTGATATGGCTAAGGATGTGCAAATCCTCACTGAGGGACTGAATTTTTACAAGACTTGACAACTAATGTCTTCTGGGGCAAACAGAGACATTCCTGCATGGGAGAAACTTCCTGAGAAATGTCAATTTTAAAAGAATTTTGGTAAGATTAAAACCATTTCTTTAGACTGGGGCTAGATCTACACCAAGCAGGAGGTGTTTTTTTTTTTAGAACCGACAAATTCTTGGTGTACAAGCCAAGAGTTTCTTTTATAATTAAATCTTATCATTTTTTAAATTATTGCTTGGGCTATTTGACCTTGTTTCATGTTTCTCTCCTCTATTTCCTTCTTCAGCTCCTGACAAAGGATACTGTCCGAAACACATAGTGTGAGTACATTGAAGAACTGATTTGAAAATGAAAATAAAGATTCAAAGCACCAGAGCTTTGCTCTCCCCGTTTTTTCTCTGTTGGGAGCAGGTCACCTTCTCCCATATGAGCCTGCCTGGGTCATAAGATCTTCAGGACAGGGTGTTCTTTTGAGATGGCCACCTTCAGAGGCATGTTTGGTGATGGTATGAAAGAGGGCCTTCTCGTCGGCCACTCCCTGGCTCTGGATCTCCCTGAGAGGGAGGCTAGGTTTGCCTCCTCTCTGCTGTCCTTCCACTAGCAGGCAAAGGCCTTATTATTCAAGCAGGCCTTTGACATGTTAAGTGGGTCTAAGGGATTGCAAGTTGTTTTGATTCTGTGTTTTTCAGCTGTGTTTGAGCACATTTTCTTTCTTATTGTTTTAATCAGCTTTAATTTACAATTGTAAATTAAGCCAGCTCGAGTGCCATTGTACGAATGGTGGTGTAAGAATAATGAAATTAATAAATACTCATAGCCATGCACAGATTGTTTCATTAGGGTGTGCACCTTAAAAGGCCCTGATTGTAGCAGAGGAGGGGAAAGCACGCTTTCTCCCCACCCCACTTCTCCAATTGGGGCCTTAAGGTCCCTGATTGGAGCGGGGGGGGGGGGGGAGAGAAAGCAGGCTTTCCAGGGCCTCCCGAAAGTGCATAATTCTCCCCACCATGGTAATGGTGGCCGCATTAGCATGGCAGAGGGAAACCCCTGAAAGTGCGTTTTCCCCTCCTTTGCTTCAATCAGGGCCTTTAAGTGATGGGCAGGAAGTGCACTTTCTGGGGCCTCAAAAGCCCCAATTTGTGTGGGACGCATGGGGGAAAGCAGAGGCAGCTCCAGGAACATTAGGCCTAGGCACACCCAGCACACCCCATGTGCACACCTCTGTAAATACTGTTTGTGTTGTATCAAAACTAGGGCGGTGCAGAAATCCTAGGCCTTGGCAGTCATTTTATGATGGATCCACCATTTTAAAGCAGAGGCCCAGGACTCTGTAATGGAAGAATTGTGCTGGTGGCAGCAAATAATGCCTGGTCCTCAGTAACTGCAGCCCTCCCAGGCAGTGCATGCTAGGAGTTGTAGGCTGTTCTTCCATTACAGACTCCCACACCTGTGCTTTAAAATGGTGGTTCTATCATAAAATGGCTGTCGAGGCTTCAGATTTCTGAATCTGAGGCTGAGGCTTGCACTGCCCTAATCAAAACATGAAGAAAAAAATCTAATGATCTGTTAAAAGCAAAACAAAAGATTCTCACATTTCTTCATAATCAGGACAGAAAGGATTTGAGGTTTTATTTTTTTAAAAAAATCAACTGCGGGGGGAAAAGTGAAACTGACAGTACTTTCAGTCCCTAACCCAGAAAACCCTGTGTACAGCAATACTGAGAGCTGGAAGACTGACCACGGGCATTTTTTTTCCCCTGCTGCATTTCAGGCAGCTCTTGAAACCAGTAACTAGGCAACTTCATAATGAAGGAGGTCTCACACCTTCAAACAGCTTTACAACGCTGTGGCGGGGACGTGCTAGATTATGTACATGACAGAAATTAGTTTTCATTCATTTGGGTCAGCTCTCTCCAATGCACTTGTGTTCCAGCTGAATGAAACTCAGCTCGCTGTCAATTTCATCTCTAATTGTGGGTGATCCTGGAACGAAGACAGGATGGGAAGGTTCAAAGGCGGCTTCTTTAAAGGTAGAGAGAAAAGAATCATTGTTCCTGACGAACTACGTCATAATGTTCCTCCGTACACAAGTCAACATGTTTTGTGTGTTGCAATACTGAAAGCGTTAATTGCCTGGATCTTTTAAAATGTTCCAAACTGTAACATTGACAAGGGAAGCTCTTGGAATAATAAAGCTTTTAAAGAAACAGACAATGCCTTTATTCAGTTTGGAATGTTAGGCATGAACAGTTTGCAGTGCACCGTTTAATGGCTGGTTCATATAAGAAAAGCCCCACTGGGTCAAGTCAAAGGAATATTTGGCCCAGGATCCAGGTTCTGGGCAGCCTGATGGTTCTGGGAAACATTCCCACGCATCTCCCATATTCAGAGGCAATCATTTTCTATCATCCTCCATGAAGCCAGTATGTGCTTCCACATTATTATTATCTTTCATTTCTTGCACGTGGCGTTTTTTTCTAGATGGATAGGATGGGCTTTGCCAAGTCATGCTGTCTTTTGCTGATTCAGGAATTTCTTGACAATTGAGCATGCTTTAATTAGGACTGCTTTCTGGATGTTGGTGTGGATGTATTTTGGTAGGCCCCGTTTCGGAAAGTTTTCTGTAACAAATGTTGATGTGATGCTGGTAAATGATGTGACTAATGGAATAAGTGTGACTTTTTCCTGTTGCCATTATTGTTGTTGCTATTATTATTATTATTATTATTATTATTATTATCCATTCTCATGCTACTTGATGGGAAAGAAACTGTGTTATGGTAGTTGTCAGGGTTCAAAAGAGTAGAAAAAACTGCTGAGATTCTCAGAGGTGGTGTGGGGGGTTCTTGTGTTAAGAAGAGGCTGAGGGATGAGTGAAGGTCCTGTCTTTCATCACACTGGCAGCCTGAAGCCTCCCTGGCTTCCCATGCTTAAATTAAAGCCCAAGGTAATATAAGGTGACTATATGAAAAGGAGGACAGGGCTCCTGTATCTTTAACAGTTGCATAGAAAGGGGAATTTCAGCAGGTGTCATTTGTATATATGGAGAACCTGGTGAAATTTCCTCTTCATCACCACAGTTAAAGCTGCAGGAGCTATACTAGAGTGACCAGATTTAAAAGAGGGCAGGGCACCTGCAGCTTTAACTGTGGTGATGAAGAGGAAATTTCCATAGATTCCCAATATATAGAAATAACACTTGCTGAAATTTCCTTTTCAATACTACTATTAAAGATACAGGAGCCCTGTCCTCCTTTTCATATGGTCACCCTAGATAATATCTGTCATGCAGCAACTCCTCCCATGGACCTTTTTCAAGATCAGGAAGTGTGGGCAGCTGGGGAGGCTGCGGAATGACAGAGAGGTGTAATAGGAAGAAAAAGAATACACAGCACCCTTGGCTACCTTGCAACAATCAGATAAGCTCAAAAACTCCACTATCTGGGGGGAAAACCACACCCTGCCAATGAGGCAATACAAAGCAAACCGGAGATTTCTTTTGTGAGGAAAATTGGAGGACAGATTTTGTTACAGTGCTAGTTATGACGACAGGATAGTTGGGACTTCTGTTGTCATTCATCATTATAAAGATAACTTTGTTTAGAAACTTTCCCCTTTCTGTTTCAGAGAATATCAGAAGGAGTGAATTTATTGTCCTTTATATTTCTATCCTTATTGAGACTGTTCTCATCTTTAAATCCCTCCATGTCCTTGCACCTCCATCTCTCTGCTCACATCTCCCACAATATCTGTTCTCTCCTTCTGACTCAGCCTCACCTCTGCTGCCCACACATCTTCTGATCCATCCATTTGCATTAATGACCATTTCTAAACTCCCTCCCTGAAATCCTCTCTGGCAATGGGAGATCCAAAGCTGTCCTCCTGCATCATCAGGTCCATCCTCACAAGGATGTAGAAAAGTATCGATTAGATCGGTTTATTGAGGCTTCCCAGTTACTTCACTGGCCAATATATGTTCATTATAGCAGATCTTTCATGTTATGGAACACCACCTCCCTTGCCTACATGGACTCTGCTTCAGAGAGCATCAGGAGGAGTATTTCCTTTTGCCACTTCAAATCCTGTTGCTCAGACCATGTAATGCCCCATTTCCCTTCTACCAATTCAGACAATTGGGGCATCTAGTTCAGCATTGTCTGCACTGACTGGTAGAGGTTCCCTGGGTTTGAGACAGAGCGATGCACAAATGGCCTATCAAAAATTTCCACCCTATTTGTGGGCAGAGAAATTGGAGGAACCATGTCATGGAATTTCTCCAGCGGGAAGAGGAATTCCCCAGTGGGTTCTCTGGGTAGAGGGGCATCATTTATCAATGGATCTCATCATTAGCAGAGGCAGATGCTAGGATCAGGCCAAGAAATGCTGCCACCATAGGCAAGCAAATGGTGTGCGCCCATCAAGATGCTGTCCCCAAGGCCCTAGCTTGGCACAGCTGCACCCTGTCCCTCCCCGCCCCACTGTCACTGGCACTAGCATAGATCACTTCCACCCTCTCCCTGCTCAACAAGCAGATTACATGGTCAGGTGGCAGAAGTGGTGGGCTGGTCCTTTCAAACCAACAGGCTAAAATTTCAGTTAAGGTTTACTGGGTCTTGGTGCCACCAGTATTGCAAGGCAAGCAAGCGGACAGGAGGTTAAACAGTTGGTTAACAACAAGATAAGGAGCTAGGAACAAGGCTTTTGTTTACACCAAGGGTCTGGAGTTTACAAGAAGTTCCAGTTCTGCAGTATATGTTGCAATTTTTGAAGACAGAAGAAAGGGGACTAAGGCCATAGCTAGACCTAAGGTTTATCCCTGGATCGTCCAGGGGTCAAACCTGTTCATCAAGGTGACACACAGGGGATCCAGTGCTCAGGCAGGGGCGAACCCTGGATGATCCCAGGATAAACCTTAGGTCTAGCTGTGGCCTCAGTTTAGGGTCACGATGAGCCCTCCTGATTGGTTAGAGTTGCAAGAACACAGGCTAGGTTTAACATATACAAATATGAGACTTCACAGAATTTATTTTAGGGAGGAATGGAAAGAGAGGAAGAGGGAGGCGGAGGAGGTGGAGAAGAAGCAGAGGAAGAGGAGGAGGAAGAAGGAGGAGGAGGAGGAGGTCAGCTGAAAGGAGCAACGAGCAAGAGAGAAAGCTGCTTGAGAAAGCTGAGGATTTTGATAGTAAGATAGTGCTAAGAAGGGACAGGCTAGTTAAGAATAACATGCATGCATTTAACCCTGGTAATTTTGCTCTTATAGTTTTGTTTTGTAGCCTTTCAGATGGTAGAACCTTTTTCATTAATAATAATAATAATAATAATAATAATAATAATAATAATTTTTCAATAAACTTTTAAATTTTATTTAAATGTTTGGTGAATGCAGCTAAGGGAAAAGGCCCACCAAATTTCCACCTGGTGGCTATTGGAAAGGAAGGACAAACAGGAGTGGGTAGTCTATTTGGACTAGTCTCCCTTAGATGTTGCTGGACCAACAATGGTGGGGAATATTTAGAGAAAACTCTGCAAAGCAACTTTCTTGTTCTATGGGTGTGAGGGGAAAAAACACTCTCCGAAATATGTCTCCTGAGACATTTTGCCTCAGCTCTAGCTTCAAGCAGCCTTTCCAGCGCTACCGGAGGATGCTGGGGATTGAACCTGGGATCTTTGGCATGGAAATCAGGGGCTTTGCTACTGAGCTCCAGCCTTCCCATTAATGCCTGGAGAGAAGTCAGTGGCTCAGCCCCTCTTCCGGCATGAGCTCCTTCTTCAATTCCATGGTCAATGGAGATTCTCCTCAGCAAACTGTTCATTCAAAGGCTGAGCCCGTTTTATTAAAAGTAATACCAAGAATGGGTTAAGCCATTTTTTCCTTCCTTCAGAACATGATAATTTGGGCAGCAGGGGGTGGGGGGAAGGTACTGATATAGCATTTTATCCAGACAATGGTTTCATATTCTGATGAAATTCGTGCTTTAAAAGTTTATGAGCTTTAGAAAACTCCCTCCTTGATTCATAATCTTTTCCTCCCTCTCTCCATAGCATCTGAGGAGGCTCCAAAGACTCCAACAGGAAGCACAATTTGCTCACTCAGCAGAAGGAATCATCATCTCTTCTTTGTTCTTAACACATCAAGCTTGAAGGAAGAACTTCATCCCTTGTGTAACGTCAGCCAAGTGTGAGTATTTCCCCACTTGAAAGCAGTCCCTTTTTAAAGGTTTTATCGTCTTCGGAAAGATCCTATAAGTCTCAGAAATAAATCATAATGGGATTTACAAAACTAAATGGTAACCATTTGAGCCACCATGTATGAAATCGAAAATCCACTTCATCAATTCATTATGGACTGGTTCAGACATGTGTGTTTATCAGAGAATGATTTCTCCTTGCTTGGCTACTCAGTGACACTCAACACGTGTGGGAATGGACTTTTCTAAAATGCACTTTTTGCATTAAGGATGGAGTAAAATACTGCTTCCACTAGAATCTGTACAATCAGGGTGGGAACCATTTCCTTTGAAAACATTGCTCATGGTGTCCTTCTGGACTGGCTCTGCGAATGGGATTTGGGAGGTACAGTGATATGGTGGTTCCACTCCTACCTCCAAGATCGATTCCAGAAGGCAGCATTATGGGATATCTGATTGACTCCTTGGCACTTGTGCTATGGGGTCCCAAAAGGAGCATCTTATCACCCATTTAGAAGACATTGAGGGATTCAGAGTTAAGTGCTTGTCAGTATGCTGATGACATTCAGCTCTATTTCTCTTTGTTATCTGAGACCACTGAGGAGATGCAGGTGTTGAATTGGTGCCTGGATTTGGTAATGGATAGGATAAGGGTTTTGTGAACCGCCCAGAGAGCTTCGGCTGTTGGGCGGTATAGAAATGTAATAAATAAAATAAAAAATAAATAAAATAAAATAAACTGATGTTGAAACTGATGCTTGAGGTGCTCCTAGATCCAGCTTTGTTACTTGAGGCCCAAGTCACCTCTATGGACTGGAGTGCCTCTTACCAGCTGTGGCTGGTTCACCAAGTGCAGCTACGTCTGGAGACAGATCTCTGGCCATGTTGATCTATGACCTGGTAACCTCCCAATAGGATTACTAAATTGCTACCAACTGTCTCTGCAGAGGCCACCAGTGAGGGAGGAAGCAGCAGCCAGGCACCTCTCCACCGTGCCTGGGTCCAGCTCCAGCTGAGAGCCCCCTCCCTCCTGCTACCAACTGTCTCTGCAGAGGCCACCAGTGAGGGAGGAAGCAGCAGCCAGGCACCCCTCCACCGTGCCTGGGTCCAGCTCCAGCTGAGAGCCCCCTCCCTCCTGCTACCAACTGTCTCTGCAGAGGCCACCAGTGAGGGAGGAAGCAGCAGCCAGGCACCTCTCCACCGTGCCTGGGTCCAGCTCCAGCTGAGAGCCCCCTCCCTCCTGCTACCAACTGTCTCTGCAGAGGCCACCAGTGAGGGAGGAAGCAGCAGCCAGGCACCCCTCCACCGTGCCTGGGTCCAGCTCCAGCTGAGAGCCCCCTCCCTCCTGCTACCAACTGTCTCTGCAGAGGCCACCAGTGAGGGAGGAAGCAGCAGCCAGGCACCTCTCCACCGTGCCTGGGTCCAGCTCCAGCTGAGAGCCCCCTCCCTCCTGCTGTCACCTGTAACTGCTGAACTTTCCAACTAAGATTGTAGTGCCTGAATTTGCTTTCCTTTCCCCCCCTCCTCCTCCCTCCCAATCCCCTTTCCTTTTGTGTCATGTCTTTTAGATTGTAAGCCTGTGGGCAGGGACTGTCAAGAAATACTTTTGTAAGCCGCTGTGAGAGCCTTTTTTGGCTGAATGGCGGCATAAAAATCCTTAAATAAATAAATAAATAAATAAAATTTCTGCAATGCATTATATGTGTTGCTGACCCAGATGACAATTTGGAAGTTGCAATTTGTACAGAACACAGTGTCCAGACTTTCAACTGGTGTTCATCCATATCACTCCGAATTTGTTCACTTCCAGGCCCAATGTACAGTGCTTGTGCTTACTTTTAAAGCCCTAAACAGCTTGAGAGGACTTCTCCCCATAGGAGCTTCTATTGCTATATTGACCAACCCGTTATGTAAGATCATCTGCCAATGCACATCTCCAAATACCTCTTTGACCAGAGTGATGAAGGCCCTTTCTACACATAAGGGCCTTTGGGGAAGGAGTGGGGCATGATCCCGGACTTACCTGCTTCCAGGATTGTCCCTGGGTGTCTATATGGAAGTGCAGCATCCCAGAAGGGAAGAGGGATGTCACGCCCATCACGCCCACCATTTTTTTTTTAAAAAAAACAGTGCCAGAGTACACTTGCGCTTGAGCAAAGAAGTGTGTAAAAAAGAAGCCCCAGCCCCACTCCCCACCCACCCTGACGTCCCTGGATTCCCCCCGGCCTGGCCCCTTCCCTCTGCTGCCCCTGCTACTCATGGGGAGGAGGGAAGAAGCTGGGACAGGCACCCACACCTCCTGTGGTCCTCAGGATCATCCCGGGATCATGGGAAAAACTGAGGTCTCAGTTATCCCGGGGAATTGGAAAGATTGCCCCTATCTGCTCCTGGGATCCCCTGTGCATCATTTGGATGCACAGGAATGATCCAGGGGTGATCCCTGGGAAAATGGCCAGTGTGGAAAGGGCTGAAGACAGAGTGGTGAAGAGAGAGGGCTTTCTTGGCAGTGGTGCCCCAGTTATGGTGTGCCCACCCAAAAAAAAATTCACCTAGGATGGTGAGATAGGGAATGGCCAATGTGATCATATTCTGCAAACACTTTTCCATCTGCCCTGGGCCCGATCTACACCAAGCAGGATATAACGCTTTAAAAACGTTATGAAAACAGTATATGTAATGTGTCCTGGGCCTGAACAGTTGTCATTGTTGGGAGAAACAAGTATTGTTGTACAAATTCCTCCGCAGCTCGCAAATAAACGCAAGCGTGAATTTTGAATCTTCAACGCAGTTTATTTAGAGAAGTTCTTCAAAAACAAAACAACCAGGCTTGTAGCAGCAAATTATAACAAAGCAATTGTCTCACCATAAATCAAAGTAAGCATAACAGCTTTACGGTTCTCCTTGACAAAAGTTGGCTTTGCATCAAAACAGCATACTCCTTTCTCTGGCAGCGGCAGCAGCTTACGCCATACCCTCAAACCTCCACTGGCTGACTGCATATTGCTGTGAAAGAGTGAGCCTTTTACTCCCTTCACTCAAACACCAACAGGTATGCTGAGCTTGCAAGTCTTTGCCAATAATCTGCCTTAATTACTGTTAAGACGAAAACCTGACAGTCATAACCAGTATAAACCATTATAAGCAGTAGTGTAGATCCTGCCCTGGTTGCCAGTCCATTTCCAGGCCCAATTCAAAGTGCTGGTATTAACATTCAAAGCTCTACATGGCTTGGAGTCAAGTTACTTGAAGCATCATCTGCTCCCATATATGTCTGTCTGAAACGAAGTCCAAAACTCCACACACACCACTAGCCTGGCACTGCTGCTCCCTAACCCCTCCCACTGGCATCATGGATCACTTCCACTCTCTCCTTGCTCACAGACATATGACCTGGTCAGGTGGCAGAAGTGGCAGGCTGGTCCTGTCAAACTAAAAGGCCAAAATTTCAGTTATGGTTTACAGGGTCTTGGTGCCACCAGATTTGCAAGGCAAGCAAGAGGGCAAGAGGTTAAACAGATGGAAAACAAGATAAGGAGCTAGCAGCAGGGCTTTCGTTTGCACTGTGGCACCAAAGGGCCTGTAGTTTACAAGAAGTTCCAGTCTTAGACATCCCAGGCTTGAGTTTGTGTAGCATTCAAGGCCATGCAAGGAGGCTACAGCATATAGATTGTGGCCAAAAAAGCTTGTATTTTTAATCTGCATATGCAGCCCTTGGAGGCAGATAGCTAGAGCTGATTAAATGCATAATATGAAGAATGCTAATAACGTCGCTGCCTTGTCAGGTAACCAGATTTCACAGGAAAACAGAACAGAGTTTGCCAGGAAGGTAGAAATTACAGTCAAAATCAATAAAAGGTCAGCTGGAAAGGAGATGTTAATGGGGAAATAATTTGTAGTTTTAAAACCCAAGATACCAATTATCGTTATAACACCTTCACTTCGCTAGACATGGCATCTTTCAAGGTCTCAGCTCCTCCTCCTCCTCCTTGCTTGCCTACAACAGGGGTTCATATTAATGCTTTGACTTCACTCCTCCTTCCCTCCCATTTGCAAATGGTTTTAGCTTACAGACACCTTTGTAAAAGTTAGAGACTCCATCAAGCCCGCCAAGCTTCACATGTTAAATTGGAGGTCAAGTTTGTTTTTAGAGGATAGTTAAATTTCTTTTCATGAGTGAGCTGAAATTACCTCCTTAACAGAATTTCCATGGTAAAGTTTGGTACAAAAGTTAAAACTGGGACCAGATGTTCTGAGCTTATACAACTTTCTGGCCTGCTTGCACTGGCTATATACATTTCTAATAGGGCTGTGCTCCACTTCGTTTCAGGTCATAGAAGCAGCATCGGAGCGGCCTGATTCGCCTCCGTTAAAGGCGGATGCAAAGCGAGTCAGGGGGTAGCGAAGCATCACAAAGCGGACTGCCCCTTTGCGGAGCGATCCGCTTACTCGCGAGGCTCCGCTCGCCATTTTGGAACTTTTTCCCCATAGGATTGCATTGGGCGAAAAAAGTGCATATAACTTTTTTGTTTTTAAAGCTACATCCCTGAAACTTACTGTGCTTAGAGAATGATGATTGATGGTCATTTGTGTTGATTTTCATCATTTTTCATCATGTGGTTTGCTTGCTATTAATTTTTCTAGAATGGGTAAAACGGGAGGGGGAAGCTCTTTTTTTCACCATTGATTGACAGATTCAACTCCCAATCATGATAAGTGATCACCTGATGTGAAGCATCCTCCAATCCCAATGTTGGGGGGGGGGGGAGAATAAGCAAAACAGGATACTTAGTAACTTTACTTTCTTGTCTTTGGATTGGCCTTTTTTCAGGGTTTTGAAGCAGTAGCCCCAGTAAACTCACACACACAACCTTAAATCATAATCATAATCATCATAATAAATTTATTTCTTACCCATCTCTCCCTTTGGATTGAGGCGGGGAACAACATTAGCACAGGAATCAACACATTTTTTAAAATTCTTGATTTTACATTAATCTGGGTAGGCCTACCGGAAAAAGCTAGTCTTCAAAGCTGCCTTAAAATCACAGAGAGAGTTAATATTACGAATCTCCTTTGGCAGGCTGTTCCATAATCCAGGGGCAACAGAAGAAAAGGTCCTCTGGGAAACTGATGTCAGCCTTGTGTTACTAGGCAACACACCACTGCAAGATAGCCACCATAACCTTGGTGGACAACTGAATAGATGTGGTACAAGGGGATTATTTTATTATTTATTTATTTATATAGCACCATCAATGTACATGGTGCTGTACAGAGTAAAACAGTAAATAGCAAGACCCTGCCGCATAGGCTTACATTCTAATAAAATCATAATAAAACAATAAGGAGGGGAAGAGAATGCACCAAACAGGCACTGTTTGTCTCATCCATTGTCTCCTCTCCATTTGATTTGCCAATAGAACCACTTGCATGCAGGATGACACCCAGCAAAGGGATTAAGCGGAGACAGTGGCCCACGGGACGACAGCGTTTAAGTCCATACGGCATGTGGACGTGCCCAGTGCACACTGCCCTGCCTTGGGGGTCATCAGAACCCTCCAAAGGATAGCCAGTGGAAAAGCCAATGAGTTGCACGAGTTGAGGTGTAACGTGGCTTCTCAAATGCAGGTACCTAGACAGGACCAGCCAAATGAGTGGGGCACAGTCCCCTGTCCTGGTGGGCACGTCCACTTTCCCCTTACTGGTAATAAAGTCAGACACAGCCTTTTTTTAAAATTCTTGTTGTTGTGATTATTAGCAACACTGCTGCTTTTAATTCCACCACTCCTGTGTTTGTTTATTTATTTATTAAATTTATACTGCCCCATAGCCAAAGCTCTCCTGGCTTTCCCTCTTCAGTGAAGTGAGGCAGGCTTTTCCTTGTGGTTCAACTTCTTGTTGTTGTTTTGATGATGATTATTATTATTATTAGTAGTAGTAGTACTGCTATTATTAACATCATTATTATTGTTGTTTAATAATGGCTGTGATCACAGTGCAGTCAATCAACTCTGAGGGAAGGAACACAAAGCTTTACTCTTATCCTCCTAGCCCCCTATTGTGGGATGCAAAAGGCATCTCTCTCTGCTGTTCCCGCCTCACAGGGCTGATTTGCATTACTGGCTTTGAATGGCCTGGAAACAATCCTTGGCTCACTTACTTGTGCCTGCAGAAATGTCTGCTGCATGCCCGCCTTCCCGCCTCCACCTGGGTGCTGTCATTGTGGTGTATTGGGATCTGCTGGGACTTACTTCCCCATAGATCTATGGCTTAGTTGTCATACATCGTGTAGCACCTCTCTGCCCTCCTGGTGCCTGGGAGATGTAGATGGGCTGTGTGGGTCAACAACACCACAAGCCGATGTCATGCTTGCTCCCTGTGCTACAGGGGCATAGCCGCCTGCTTCCTCTCCTCCTCTGTGCCCACCTCACAGGGCCGGTTTGTCAGGGCATTAGTCCTTTGTCTTGCTGAAAAAGGCAGCTGCATTGCTGCTGCGCTCACCCTCTTTAAGATTTCACGAAGTTCTGTGTGTTCATTTTTGAAGTGTTTAACCTGAGATGAAGATTCTTATTTAGATATATCTTTAAAAATTCTCTAAAAATCAGGGCATGCTCAGATTTGCTTCAAAATGGGCATGTATCTGGATACATTTAGAAGCTGTCATGGTGGCCATTTTGATGTTTCTAACTTTAAAAGTGATGGAGATCTATGCACTTTTGTTAATTGGGGTTAGGGTTGAGGGTTAAAACTTTCAAAATCCCCCCAAAATCAGGGCATGCTCGGATTGCCTCCAAAATGGGCATGAATAAGGACATAGGTGGAAGCGGTGATGTTGGCCAGTTGCAGGTCTGTATCTGGAAAAATGACAGAGATCACTGCCTTTCTGAAAATGAGGAGGATTTTTCAAATATTCCCCCAAAATCAGGGCATGCTCGGATTTGCTTCAAAATGGGCATGTACCTGGATACATTTCTAAGGTCTCATGGTGCCCATTTTGATGTTTCTAACTTGAAAACTAAAAAAGTTATAGGCATTTGACATTTTCAATGCAAGTCTATGTTGGGGAAACACGGAGCTCCGATCCGGATCCGGAGCCCCACAGCGGAGCAGACCATAGGCGGATCGATGCGGGGTGGAGTGGACCCAATCCAGAAGTTGCGGAACAGGATCCAGAGTGGATTGGAGGGTCCGTGCACAGCCCTAATTTCTAAGCCCAACTGAAAGTGCTGGTTTTAACCAATAAAGCCTTTTTAGTTCTTGTGTGAACCTACCCATAACATTTAATCAATGTCTGAGGTCCTCCTCTGAAAGCCTCCCCTGAAGAAGGTTCAGAAGATGGCAATAAGATAAAGGGACTCCTCCCCAGCTATGCCTACCTGACAGCAACATTATCAACTTTCTTCTCATCCCAGGCATCTGATGGGCTGTTTAATGCATCAGTCAAATTTATGGTGGTCACTGACGTTTTAGTTGTTTAATGATGTGGCTATATTTAAATGAATAGTTACTTATAGTCACATTATTATTATTATTTTGTAAACTACCATGATTTTTTAAAAGGAAATCTGCTTAGAAATTTAAATATCATGATCATCATGATCATCATACTTGAAAGGTTGTCACACAGAGGAGGGCCAGGATCTCTTCTCGATCATCTCTGAGTCCAGGACACGGAATAATGGGCTCAAGTTACAGGAAGCCAGATTCCAGCTGGACATCAGGAAAAACTTCCTGACTGTTAGAGCAGTACGACAATGGAACCAATTACCTAGGGAGGTCGGGGGCTCTCCCACACTATAGAGGCCTTCAAGATGCAGCTGGACAACCATCCATCAGGGATGCTTTAAGGTAGGTTCCTGTATTGAGCAGGGGGTTGGACTCGATGGACTTCTAGGCCCCTTCCAACTCTACTATTCTATGATTTGATGATGATGATGATGATGATGATCATCATCATCTGTGTAGGATGCTGAACCCTAGCCCCCAAATAGGTTCAGTATCTTGGATAACTCCTGTATAATTCTGGCTAGTTCTGTCTGAAATCCAGGATGGAATCACAGCCCAACTGAAACTGGAGCCACTGGCCTCCACTCAATCCTAGGGATTTCTGCCAAGTTATTTTTCTTCCAAATATGTAGAACTTTGTAAATTCTTTTTAGAAATGAACTTCTCACCCATCTGCTCCAGCTAAATTCATTGCTACAACTATTCCTGGCATGGCAAGGACCACAGTGTACCTGCCCTGCCTGCCATAAAGCTGTTAAGGATCCTGATAAAAAGGTAAAGCAAAGCACAAAAGAGTTGGTAACGAAGGATGTTGGAAAAATGTGAGGTGGACTAAAATGAGTTCGGATTTCTAAAAAGCCAACTGCACAATACACTGCAGACCAGCCTCCCCAGGGCCACACAGAGGGCACATCTACACCAAGCAGGATATTCCACTATGAAAGTGGTATATAAATGGCAGGAGACACGCTACTGCTTTATAGCGGTATTGAAGTGCCCTGACAACTGTGGGGGCCCATTGACACATGCCATATACCACTTTCATACCGCTATATCCTGCTTGATGTGGCTCCTGCCTTTTATATACCACTTTCATAGTGCAATATCCTGCTTGGTGCGGATGAGCCCAGACTCTGTGGACTACTGGGTCTTTTTTTTTTTACTTCCACCCCACAAAATAATAATAATAATAATAATAATAATAATAATAATAATAATAATACTCAAATTCATTTTTGCAAATATGTACATTTCGGCTGAGAGATATGACATTTTGGAATATATATGTGGGGAAAATTTGAATGTAATGCGGAACAATATGCTGCATGTTATGTAGTAACATAAATTACATAAATGGCTGTGAATCCTCTTTCGGAAATATTTGGGCATTTTTCCGCATAACAAGGGAAGAAAAAAATCAAATCTGTCTGAGAACTGATGCCGGAATGAACAACACCACACAGGCGGAACATGTTTCAAAAACCCCGTAGTGGCAATCCTAATTTAGCACTAATTTAAAGCTTCTGCTATTGGGCGGTATAAAAATTGCAATAAATAAATAAATAAATAAATTAAAATGGTTGAATACACAGGGACCAAAAAGCCAGACTTTTAAGAGCTAATCACTCAAAGCCCTGGACCTGGGTGAACATATCTATCCATTTATCCCACATTAAATTTACAAATAAACTTCAAAATTAAAAACCTCAAATTTGTTTTGGAGAACTTTTGCAAACATTGGTAAATTTATATCAAGTTTGAACTGAAACAAAATTCTCCCTATCCCTACTCCATCCCTGGGTGGGCAGGTTCTTTTAGAGTCCTTCTTGTGCCTTGCAGGAATACGGGCAATCAGATATGGCAGGGACCCTAATTGCACAGAATCTTGTAATTAAAGGCGGGTCAGATGAGAATTTCATTTAGTTACATTTTTTTTCTTTTGCCCCCATAAGAGTTTACCAAGATTTGCAGTGTTCATCTGCACAACTCACATGAATGGTTAATAAACTGCTGCTATTCCATGATTAAAGCACATACACTGGGATGGATCCAGACAGGACTGGCCCAGGGCAGATCGCCTCCCTCCTGACTTCCCAATCTGCCTGCCCGCCCCCTCACACGTCTTGGTGCGCATCTGTATCTGTGCCACAACAGCCCATCTGCTCACCCGCCAGCAGGTTTACTATTCTCTGCATGTGCATACATGCTTGCCTCCCCAGCCTGTAAAGTGTTTCTGCCTTCAGAAGCCATGCTGCATCTGCGCATCAGGCAAAGTATCGCGAGAAATCCCAGAACTTCTTCCCATACTTTGCCCAACCTTTTGTGGTGCCACGCAGCTCCTAAAGGTGGAAACACCATGTGGTCAGCAGGCTGGAGAGGTGGGCGCGTACACTGGCAGCCAGGTGGGAGGGGCCAGAGAGTGGAGGGGGAGGAGTGGTGCAGTGCAGTGCAGTGCATTGTGGTGCGCAAGAGAGTGAATAGCTGCTTCTTGGTCCTGCGGCTGCCTGCAGGGCTGGATGGCTGGTGCGCCATGCACTTGGCTGGCAGGACCAAGAAGTGGCAGACCCTTTGAAGGCGGAGAGTGTTGCGCTTCCCATACTCCGCTGCCTGCTGTGCTTGCTTCCTCTTGCTTTGTGGTAGGGCCTGCCCTGATCCAGACTTTGCCATATTTAAACGAGGCTCGTTTAAATCAATGGGGCTTAAGTTGGCTATGACTAATGTATGCTTTATTGATTCCAATGGGTCTATTCTAAGTATGAATAAGTCCGGATCTAGGGAGAAAGAGGATAAATTTGAAAGGGATGCTTCATTTCCTCAGTTAAAGTAGATTTTTGTGTTTATAGCTAACATGAAAATGCTTTGCCTGCCACTTGCCATCAGCAATTGTTGTGTCTCTTGAC
This sequence comes from Elgaria multicarinata webbii, assembly GCF_023053635.1. NCBI lineage: Eukaryota > Metazoa > Chordata > Lepidosauria > Squamata > Anguidae > Elgaria > Elgaria multicarinata. The sequence continues at coordinate 120,360,715 of NC_086175.1, read as the reverse complement.
TGCTTTCTTTATCTTAAACTCTCAAACAGACTCAGCTTCGCATGGGTTGGAATTGCCTTTAGGTTGATACAGAGGCGCCTTCAGGCAAACTTGCACAGCTTTCACAGTTAGACACATTGTGCCCATCCTGCCTGAATGAAAGCATGCCTGCTGGCACCCCTACACACAGCCTCTGCCATAGTCCACCCCTATAGCCCCCTGAGGGAGGGGTCTGTCCACTCCACCCCCCTTAGAGCCTAATAATCTTCCCTGGCTTCAAACTGCCCTCATTCTCTCTCTCTCTCTCTCTCTCTCTCTCTCTCTCTCTCTCTCTCTCTCACACACACACACACACACACACACACACACACACACACACTTCAGCATGTTTTATTTTGTTTTGCTTCCCATTCTTCATCCAAAGAAGTCTTCTTTGGATGGAGAAAGGGAGAGGGGATCCTACTGAAAAGACTTCTTCTTCTTCTTCTTCTTCTTCTTCTTCTTCTTCTTCTTCTTCTTCTTCTTCTTCTTCTTCTTCTTCTTCTTCTATGATTTCTAGCCTTACACCCTTCCTTTTCCTGATTGATCTTATTCCAGCTTGATCTTCTCCTTGGCTTGATGCCATTCCTGGAAAGCAGGAAGTCAGAGATATGGAAGTCATCAAAGCTCGAGCTTGCTGAAATTCTCCAAATTCCATTTTGAAGCTCATTCCAACTCCATATCAGATTGTGAGCTTCCCCACACCTTTTTGTGTGAAAATCCATGTATATTTTCATGTACATTTTCCTAAATCTTCGTAGCAATTGTGTGCATCTTTGAAATGTACACATGTTTCTCATGCACATTTTCCAACTGAATTGTTGAACACGTGGGGTTTTGTTTTTGGTCCACAAATCACATTGCAAGCGTGGAAACGCATGGACGTCAACGGCAGATTGCATCTGAGTCCATCTTCAATTTAGAAAGTGTGAATGGAGTAAGTCCAAATAAAAAGACTTGAACTTCTCATACATCCGTACAGCAGATAGAACCACCGAATCATAGAATAGTAGAGTTGGAAGGGGCCTCTAAGGCCATCAAGTCCAACCCTCTGCTCAGTGCAGGAATCCACCCTAAAGCATACCTGACAAGATGGCTTGTCCAGCTGCCTCTTGAATACCTCTTGTGTGGGAGAGCCCATGACCTCCCTAGGTAACTGGTTCCATTGTCGTACTGCTACTAGTACATTGAAGTAATGGTACATCCATCATGGGTGGGGCAGATTTACAATATTTGGTGTACTCTGTCAAATCTCTCTCTCTTTCCAAATTTAAAAGCACAGTAACCCACAGTCGGTGCCCCCCAGTGTCCCCAGCCTCCTTGGCTGATGGCAGAAGCCAGAAGTCCTGGAACAGGCAACTCACGGCAAGTCCACCACCCAGCTGGGGCAGGACAAATGTGCCTTCGAAGTGGCAAAGCCCATCCTCTGCATTGCTCCAGAGCTTCATTTTAAGGAATGGTGGCGGTGATCAAGCGTAAAGAAAAGAAAGCACACGCAGCAGGAAGACATGACTCGAGTTGGTTGTCGCCAAGCCGGGCCTGCCTGCTGAGCTGTTGAGAAAATTATTGACAATTTTCCCCACTTTCATGCACAATCTGTTTAGAATATAGTCCACTTGCTTCTGTAAACATCCCAGGAAAGGGTGGCCTGACAGGTTATTCACGGCTTCAATATCTTCTGCTAATTGAACCAGGAGGAGAAAAGGAGGGGACTAATCAGAACTGATTTTGAATTCTGCTCACTTGAGGGAGTGCAAATGGTATCCGCTCCCGAGAGCAAAGATTGAAACTGCATTAAACAGACAAGACCTGTAATATCCCATGTCTCACAGGAGAGACAGGATTTTAATAAACCGCAAAGCATTTCCCCATTGTGTTAAGAGTACCAGGAGAAAGAACACAATTTAATGAAATGACTCAATGCAAAGTGTGCGAGATAATGGCTACCTTTCCATCATCATCCTGGTGTTTACCTCTTCCCCAGTTATCAGGAGGGAACTTGGGCAGTCGCCTGCAGACTCCTTCTCATCGGGGACCAGATCACTTTACTCAGTCACTTTTAAAGCCGGATGCTTTTATCTAGAATCCTCTCCTGCTTTTCAATGAGGGATGGATGGACTCACCCATGTCCGGATCCATTGGGTGCCCACCAAGCCAGCATGAGCTTATACAATATATACGAATGACACCTGCTGAAATTCCCTTTCTGTGCAACTGTTAAAGACACAGGAGCCCTGTCCTCCTTTTCATATGGTCAGCCTACCTAACTGCAAATCACCCAGATATCTATCTGTAGATCCCAGTCTCTCTTCTGCGAGCCTTAAAGGCTGGTAGTCTTAAAGGACTGTAGTCTTAAAGGACTACAGTGAGTTTCAGAAGCTTTTGCATGCTGCATTTTAGTCTCTAGATTTGAGCTCCATTTCCATCGCAAGACTTCAGGCCTAAATTTGCACATGGCCTGCCTTGCCCAGCCTTGTTTTGATCTGGAAATTGAAAATAAAATGGAGATTCACCCCAACCAGGTTGTCCATGGCAGAGTGAAGCGGTCCCATTCATACCTAGCCACACTGCATGCTGGTTTTCCGCAGCCGCACTGCCCTTATTCAAATCTATGGTGTGACCACACTTAGAATACTGTGTACAGTTCTGGTCACCACACCTAAAAAAGGATAGTATAGCTCTGGAAAAAGTGCAGAAAAGGGCAACCAAAATTATTAAGGGCATCTCCCCTACGAGGGAAGGTTACATCAGCTGGGATTGTTTAGCTTGGAGAAGAGGAGGCTGAGGGGAGACATGATAGAGCTGTACAAAATGATGCTTGGTATGGAGAATGTGGATAGGGAGACATTTCCCCCACACACACTCTCAAAACACTAGAACCCGGGGTCATCCCATGAAGCTGATTGTTGGGAGCTTCAGGACAGATAAAAGGATGGGAGGATGATGTTGTACCATATCCTGCTTGTTGGTCCCTGGCTGATGGCTGGTTGGCCACTGTGTGAACACTAGTGCTGGTCTGATCCAGCAGGGCTCTTCTTATGTTCTTATGTTCTTAAGAAAGCCTACACAGAGTGTAGTCACCCTAGCTGAGGCGCTGTTTGGATGATCCACTTCATGGCTCAGCCAGGTTGGTTTTACCATGTGGATCACCCAAACGGCACCCCACTAGGAAGATCTGGGGCAGGTGAAGCTGAGTAGGCTCAGTCCCCTTCACTCCTAAACTTTGCTCAACCAGGGCTTTCCTTCCAGGTGCTGCAATAAGAACTGTACACAGTACTGCAAGTATCTGTTCCATCTGCGTTTTGTGGATTGTCAGATCCCTTTCATTCCATTGCCTGCACATTGACGGAAACAGGTTTTTTTTTTCCAATTTCCCAGATTTGGGCAAATTTGGGGAAACTTGCACTTGTGAAAATGCACAATCCTCTCCTCCAAATGTGCACATCTTCCCAACATGTGCATTTTCATGCTCTGTCCTATAGGGGAAATGCACATTTTCAGCCAGTGTTTTCTTTCTTTTTGTTTTTGTTTTTTAATTCATATTTTTCTATGGCTAGATTTGCATAAAACTCCAGAACGTTTTTTTTTTCCTTTTTAAATTTTATTGTGAATATCAACAAACAGAACAGAAAATACATTGTGAAAATGGGGAAACCCCACCCCCCATAGATTATGTATATAGAATTATCATCATTTCCATCATATAAACTGAAAAAAGGGAGAGTTTTTTGTTTCAGGCTTATTGGACTCCCACAATGCCTTTTCAAAAAGGGTTTGTCTAACTTGCATAATGGCTGGAGACATAATGCATCTAATGCTTCTTTAAGTCATATGTTTTGGCAGTGCCCAGTAGTTGGGAGGAGGTTATAATAAGGATAAACTTTGTACTGAAACAATCTATAACATGGAAGAACCGCGGATGGATCTTCAGAGCCCTTATGACAGCCAAAAGATTTATATTATCACATTGGAAGGACAAATTCACACCTCCTATAATGCAATGGATCGAGGACCTAATAACATTATCAACTTTTGAATGAGTGTTATATAGACACAACTTGCAAGGGGATAAATATACGGATATTTGGTCTGCTTTTCTTAAAATTCCAGAAAGGTTTTTTTTTTTAAAAAAAAAACTGGTCTGCAAGTCCATGGAATCCATTTGACTAGGGGAAAACCAGTCTGTTGGGTTGGATGGGTTGGATTTATTGAAATGGGTTGGATTTACTGACATTTGAACTCTTTTAATTCCATTGTGGATTTCTTCAACATCGCTAATTACAAGTGTGGTTGCACCACAATTTTGTATAAGAACATTATGATTCTGGCAGTTTTATTTTCAATTCTTTTCCTAATGATGTCCAACCTGAGATTTGCCCTTCTTCAGAGCGGTGGATCTAGAAAATTCAGTATAGTAAATAAATTACAAAGAAGTGCAGCCCAAATGGTGCTAACTTGGAAGAATAACTTGAAGAATGGCAGAGTATTGCCTTTTATATTAGTTGCATGATTGGCACAAAAGTGATTTTCTCAGAGATCCTTCCACGGCCTTAGAGGTATAACGAAAGCAGCAGAGAAGAAAGATAACTGAGAGCAGCTAATGAATGTGTCAGTTGCAGAGCAAGGAGAGATCTTCATTTATGGAACACTGGGATGGCTTGTACAATGAAGTGGCTCTTTTGGAAGAAACCAATTCCACTTAAGAATGCTGAGTGACAATTGCCTTGTAATAAAAGTAGAACACTGTGTTAAGAAGGGGGAGATGAATTGCTTTCATTTTAGTCAAACAACAAAGCCTGTGCTTTCAGTATCAAAAGCCAGGAGATGGTGGCCTTTCCCCCACCCCCACGCAACACACAACAGCACACTGACAGGAACATAATCCTGTAGACAGAGAGCCTATACATAGCTGTGAAAACCAAGATACATTCCCCATGAGCTGTCATGCATAATAGCCATAGTTAGCAGGAGGAAATAATGAAGGATAGGTGGGATCCCCTCCCCCCAAGAATAGATATATAACTAATAATCTCCTATAAAAATTTATGGGGGATGAAAATATCTATGTGGGGACAGATGGATATTCTATTTGTTAGAAATGCCAGATTTACCCAAGACTGGTTGGTGCTTTCTTTCCCATATAGGGCCTGTTCGGACAACACACTATGCCATGGTTAGGCTACTAACTAAGGTGCCCATATGAAAAGAAGGACAGGGCTCCTGTATCTTTAACAGTTGCATAGACAAGGGAATTTCAGCAGGTGTCATTTGTATATATGGAGAACCTGGTGAAATCCCCTCTTCATCACAACAGTTAAAGCTGCAGGAGCTATACTAGAGTGGCCAGATACAAAAGAGGGCAGGGCATCTGCAGCTTTAACTGGTGTGATAAAGTCAGAATTTCACGAGGTTCTCCATATATACAAATGACACCTGCTGAAATTCCCTTTTCTACACAACTGTTAAAGATACAAGAGCCCTCCTTTTCATATGGTCACATGACACGTGAAGCCATAATATTTAGCTCAAAATGCTTAACCACCATGTTTTAGTGTGTTGTCTGAACAGGGCCAATAGGTGTCTGACCACTCCCCACCCCACCCCACCAGATTACTGCTTCTATTTCCTGGATTAGTCACAAGGGTAAAATCAGCCAATCAGGGATTAAGGCACTAAATAATATCGTGAATGGTGTCACTAAAGTATGGATGCTTCCAAAACACTACTTGCCCAAAGACCTCCCCAGATTTTCCTGTTTCACATTATCTCTTCCTGTTATTGAAGTGGAGCATTTATTTTACAGAGTGCTGCACCTGCACAGTTTGCAGCACCTTTCATTTCTTCCGGTTCATTCACATCTCCTAATGCTCATTGACAGAATACTTCAATGAAGCAATCTTGATCCGATCCTATTCATGATTGCATCAAGGTTCTTTTGGTGCATTTTTTTTTTACCAGTGTCCCTTGATCTGTGACCCTGTGCCTGGAGCAACTTAAACAATTGGGAATTTGCAAAAGTGATGGGAAGATGCTAACACTGGGGCTGTGCTCCGCTTTTCCTCGGACCAGAGAAGCAGAAGCGGATTGGGGTGCTTCGCCTCCCCTTAAGGCGGAGGTGAAGAGGATCTGGGGACAGCGGAGTGTCACGGAGTGGACTGAGATGAAGGCGGATCCTTCGCCTCGATCTGAAGCTCCACAAAAAAGGTAAGGGGGGTTTACTTGGCCCTGCCGCCGCCCATGCGGCAACAGCGGCAGAGCCAGGTAAGGGGACAAGGGGGAGGGGGCTCTTACCTGCATCCGTCTGCGCCCCCCCCGGCTGCTCCAACTGAGCCCGAGGACTCAAACAGGAAGACCAGGCTGCAACAGGAAGTTGCGAATCTGGAAGAGAAGCAGATCTGGGGGTCCATGTACACCCCTATTTTTGACCTTACCTAATCACTGTGAGGTGGATGAAGGTACTGTCTATATTTTTCTCTCTATTACAGATCTCACCATTGCTCTACAGTCTCCCAGGCCACCTGCATTTCCTAATCTGAAAAGGTCCTATGAGAAGAATAAATTTATGATGTCTTCTAATGGGCAGGTACTGCAGGAACAGAAATTCATGCAGGGCAGGAAGCCATGGAGGCTACAGGCTGTCAGAGAGCTGATAGTACAATGAAAGAAAGGACATCCACACACACTGCTCCACCATCTCATAAGTAAGGTAAGCACAATAACACTAAACCAAACCCATGAGAATTTCCCCCAAAATTTCTTCCCCTTTGAATTTCTGTTTCGAACACAATTTCTTTGCTATCAAATTGACTGAGAGTGGTTGAAATTCTCATGGAAGAAATTTTCAGCACAGCACTAATATGGATCCCAAATGGATTCTGGGATGGATTGGATCCCTGCTTGGAAATTTCCAAACTGAGAAGGAAAAAAAAGGACTCATTCTAGGAAGCTTCCTAGAGGCTGCTGGGAGAATGCATAGCAGTGTCAAGGTCTGCTTGGAGCCATGGGAAATATACTTCCTGTGGGTCCTGATGGCCATAAGTTCTACAAGATGGGGAAACAGAAGGTGGCCATACAGGGAGCAAAGAAGTGTCAGCCAAGTCTTTAAAGGAGTCCAGATCCAAAGATTCATACAACCCAATACCCAAACCTTGCCCTTTTCTTGTTCTGTCCCATAACTACTGTATACTGTGCAAGCACCAGAGCCTAGAGACATTTGGAGTGGCATATCATAACAAGGAACCTAAATGAAAGAATTCTACCTCTGTGTGCGTGTGTGTGTTTGTGTGCGTGCATGTGTGTCCCCACATTCTGCTGAAAGTGCCACCTGAATAGAATCCAAGTTTCCATCTCCCACAAACCGCTGAGCAATGCAAAGAAAAACAATTCAGTGGATTTTTCTCAAGGCCACAATTGCTTCACATGGGGCATGAGTCACGCTGTTGGGTCTCACTGTCACAGGAACACAGAGAGTGCCCTTATATCAAGTCAGACCATTGGTCCATCTAGCCCAGTGTTGACTCCCTACATGGACCGACCGACAGGAGCTCTCCAGGTTTTCAGCCAGGGGCCTTTCCTAGCTCTACCTGGAAATGTTGGAGATTGAACAAGGAACATTTTACACTGAAAGTACTCTAATAGTGAGCTACAGCCTGACCCCACTGTGGAGATCCTTCCCCAACATGCATCTCTTCCCCAACATGTCCCTCACTGTGGGAACTCTTGTATCCTACAACACACACAGGCCTTTACAGGAGCTCCTTCCCCTGTTTTATAGAATCCTAGAAGAGTAGAGTTGGAAGGGGCCTATAAGGCCATCGAGTCCAACCCCCTGCTCAATGCAGGAATCCACACTAAAGCATACCTGACAGATGGCTATCTAGATGCATCTTCAATGCCTCTAGTGTGGGAGCGCCCACAACTTCCCTAAGTAACTGGTTCCATTGTCGTACTGCTCTAACAGTCAGGAAGTTTTTCCTGATGTCCAGCCGGAATCTGGCTTCCTGTAACCTGTAACTTGTAGGTCTGCATGAAGCTGTGAATCACAGGAGGTGGCCAGTAGTGGAAGCAAATTGTCCTTCAGGGGCAGCTATCTGCCATTTCTGACCTTCTCATTGAAAATCCCTTGTTAAGTTTCTGAGGATCTACAGAGTTCCTCAGAACTTAATTTGAAAACGTCTCTCATAATGCATGAATATTATGCAAGTGCTGCAGTGACATTATACCAGTTTTATAGGTAGATGTGCTTGAGCAAATGTTTGCATTTCCTTAATGCCAATACTTGCCAGTATAAAAATAGAATGTGATTCAGTTTATTTTCTTTCTTTCTTCTGCCCTGTCCTTCCACTGAGAAAGAGCTCAGCAAGGTATAACCTTAACTTTATTTTCACAACAACCCTCTGATGTAGTTGTGGAGAAAGTGAACCATCCAAAGTCATCTTAGGAGCTTAATGGCTGGATACATAAGAACATCAGAAGTAGGGATGTGCTCCGCTTCTAATCGGACCGGCGAATTAGAAGCGAAGCGGGGGGCTTTGCCTGCCCTTAAGGTGGAGGCAAAGAGGATTGGGGGGCCGGCGGAGCGTAGCGAAGAGGATCGAGGTGAAGGCGGATCCTTCGCCTCCATCCGGAGCTCCGCCGGAAAGGTAAGTGGGGTTTACTGGGCCCTGCCGCTGTCGCTGTCGCCCATGCGGCGACAGCGGCAGGGCCCGGTAAAAAAGCCCTCCTCTCCCTTACCTGCGTCCATCTGCGGTCCGTTGGCTTCTTCAATTGAGCCCGCGGTTCAACCAGGAAGTCTAGGCCGCACTTGCGGCCCAGACTTCCTGGTTGAACCGTGGGCTCAATTGAAGAAGCCGACGGACCGCGGACGGAGGCAGGTAAGGCCCCCCTCCCCCTTGGTCCCTTACCGGGCTCTGCCGCTGTCGCCGCACGGGTCCGGTAACCCCCCCGCCCTCCTCTCCCGGCCTTACCTGGCGCCACTCCCCTCCACTGCGGAGCTCCGATTCGGAGCCGGAGCTCCGTGGCAAAGAGGAGTGGAGTATGGGCGGAGCGGTGCGGAGCGGGCCGATCCGAAATTTTCGTATCAGCCCGCGGGGTGGAGCGGGGGGTCCGTGCAAACCCCTAATCAGAAGTGCCATGCTGGATCAGACCAAGGCTCCATCTAGTCCAGCACTCTGTTCACACAGTGGCCAACCAGCCATCGGCCAGGGACCAACAATGCAGGACACGGTGTAACAGCACCCTCCTGCCGATGTTCCCCAGCAACTGGTGCACACAGGCTTACTTCCTCGGATACTGAAGGTTGCACCCAGCCCTCAGGACTAAGTAGCCATTGATTGCCTTCTCCGAGAATTTTTTGGACCCCCTTTTAAAGCCATCCAAATTGGTGTCCATCGCTACATCTTGTGGCAGTGAATTCCATAATTTAACTATGTGCTGTGTGAAGAAGTACTTCTTTTTAGCTGTCCTGCTTCTCCCACCAATCAGCTTCATAGGATGTCCCCAGCTTCTAGTATTATGAGAGAGGGAGAAAAATGTTTCCTTATCCACATTCTCCACACCATGCTTAATTTTGTACACCTCTATCATGTCCCCTTATTTTCCTTTCTTCCATGCTAAACAATCCCAGCTTTTGTAACCTTCCCTGATAGGGGAGATGTGCCACCTCCTTAATCATTTTTGAACCTGCATCATATCCTACACAGAGATGGGTAAAACTGTTCATCTCACTTTTGCATGCTTCTATGCACAATTTATTTATTTATTTATTCATTTATTTATTTATTTTATTGCATTTTATACCACCCAATAGCCAAAGCTCCCCATTCCATTTACACTTTAATTGGCACATTAAAATATTTTTATTTCCCTCTTTATTTTTATTAGGGTTGTGCTCCCCACCCCGGAATTATCTGGTAATGGCGAACATCTGCAGAACATTCGATCTTCCAGAGTGGAGACTGGCTGCTTCTAAACCCATCAAATAATTTCAGAGTGGAGATGTGCCCAGTTGGAGCTTCTGTTGTCTCCGGAATTATCCTACCATTTTGCGTGCCTAATTGAAAACCTCCAAAAAAGGAACATGGGGTGATGGGGTGGGGTAGTTTTGATAATTGATACTGACCGCTGTGGCTAACCAATTAGGAATTGCCACAGTGCTCTCCCTCCCTGTTCTGTTCTGTTCTCCTCCAATCGCAGTGTTTGGGGGAGGGGCTGTCAATTTGTCCTTGGCTTCCATGCTCATTATGTTTCTCGGTTTCAGTCAGAGAGATCTATGAGATCTTCTACACCTGAGTCACACAGGTTCTTTATTTGTTCAGTTAAACTATTACTCTTATTGGCTGGCAGGGCAGGGGTCCTCCTCATCCTGCAAGCCTTCTGTCCTCTCTGAGGTTGGGCAAGCTGTACTCTGCTGTTGTGGTATTTAGTAATATATTTACTTATTTATTATTGTGCTAAGCACTTTCCTGTGGTTTTGTTTTCCTTTCCCCCACGAGAGGTGCCTGAGAGAGGACATTTGAGTTCAGACTTTTAAAAAAATCCCTATAAATCACTGCATGCAGGGGACTGCTCCCAAACTGGCATGCCTAAAGCCCTGTTTAAAAGCTGTCACGATGGCAATCTCCATGGGTTTATCTTTAAAACTGAGGGAACTGTGAGCATTTCTGTTAATTCCTATCGACGAGAATGTACCGGTTACCCAAAAATGGAGCGGATTTTCATCGAACTATCCAACTGAGTGGAGAAAGGGACCTGTTCCGGAAATCAAGGCAGAGAAATGCCTCTACAGAGCTCTGGCTTGAATTTTGAGGTGGAACAGACCTGCTTTGCACACCCCTATTTATTAATACTTGTATACTGCTTGATACAGTAAAAAAAAAAACCTCTAAGCAGTTCACTTGCTAAAGTGTTCCTCAAATATCCTAGTCCAACACTCACTACTCTTCCACACCGGAGTTCTAGTTTATTGGGAGTGGTTTCCAACCCAGACATTCCTTTAAATGTGTGTCTAGCAAGTAAGTCTGTTTTCTTTATCCCCCTCCCCCTCTAGAGTAGGTACAGGGATTCCAATCCAGATCAGGGGCCCTGTACCTACTCTAGAGTAAAAATAATAATTAAAATGACATTGGAGCTAGATACGTTTCATGTAATTTCTGTTTTGGCCCTGGATTACACTAATGAGGAATTAAAGTTAGATTAGATAATCAATTTAACTTCCTAGGCTGTTCCTTAGAAACAATTCAAAGCAGTCCTTCTCTAACTTAAAGTCATTGTCTACCCTATGAAATTGTAACTTCCTTTTTATCCTGTTGAAATTCTAATGAAAAATACGTGGAGACATTATTTTTAGTCTGAAGAACAAACACATGAAAAACAATACTCGATGGACCATATATTGTTTTATTTCTGCACTTTCAATAGCTTCCCAATCAAATAACTGGGCAAAGAATAATTCATTTGCTGACAGCAAGTAGGTAGCAGTTGATCTCTCCAACCTTCAGTTTGAATCGGTTGTTCTGGAATCGTTCAGAACGGACACTTAACTGCAGGAAATCACACAGTGACTTGATATGTCCTTATTCCAGTTGTCAATTTTGATGCACAAATTTAGTTTACTGTAACAAAATTCATAGCTATACCTTCAGTGCTCAGTATTAAATGACAGGGAAATGGAGTAGAATAACTGAGTGTGGAAGTGAGGGAAATGGGAAAGCATGAAGATGGGCTATGGTCTTTCCAAATTCAATTCAATCCTCCTTTTTGTTTCTAGGGATGTTTCCAAAACTTGTCTTGGAGACTTGTAATGCTGATCTCAGATATGAAGCAAACATTAGGGACTCCAAATCCTTCTCAAGCTTGGATTTTAGGGCGCTGGAGGGTAAAGAGATTTTCCTCCCAGTTACCACTATCACCAGAGTAGCACCCAGGTGAGTAGGTGTGAAGGAAGAGGAACGGAGCTTAGAGAATCATTGGTGGTTAGGGAGGCTATTAGGTTTACATGAGGTTGGGGGTCGTAATGGAAATCACCAGAAGGCAATTGCACATTAGTTGATGTACAGCAATTGCTCCTTCAATGCCTGTACTCCCTTTTGGTTCCTCTCCCATTAAATGGTCTGCAAGACTTCTTTCCTTATTATCCTCAAGGTTAGTTATCTGTCCAAGATGAAAAGTTGCAAGGTCAACCAACTGCTTAGGGTGTAGGGGTGCTGGAGAAGCCCTCAATTAAGGATTTCACTGGTGACTGATTTGGTCCAGGAGTCTGACAGACTCTCCTGCATCTGCCCACCCCCAGACCCAGTTGGGTGCCCATGGTGTGTTCATGGGTCTGTGCTTTAAGAGCCCACATGGCCCAAGAAGTGCCCAGCAGCCATCCGCCCTCATCTGGAGCCTCCATTGTGAACAGCAGTGGAGGAGCTGGAAATTTTGCATTTTCAATAGTTGCATAATTGGTGACTATTTACATAATGGGGAAAATGCGTAATTTCTGGAGCCTCCAGGGTGGATGGGCTTGTGATATCATTGGATGCTCACCAAGCCTCAAAACAAGCTTGCGCAGTGCCAGGGGTTGACAGTGGCAGGGAAAGAGTCCACGGAATCCCTACTCTCGATGGATTTAAATGAGGTTGGATTCCTAAGAATCTGACCTCCGAAATCCATAGTGTGCTGGCACTCAGGATAAAGGCAAAATTGCAAGTAAAGCACACACATGGAAGTACAGCTGAGGTTCAAAGTTAGATGGGAATTGAATGATTATGTCCCCTGATCTTCAGAGTCACGACCAGACCCTGCTGCAAACAATTTACCTAGTCCTCTGGGTTTCCTGCTCCTGAGAAGTCCCCTACTCTTGAAGAGACATCTTACTTCTGAGGAGTTATCATATTACTCTTGACAAGTCTCATTTATTTGGGCCATCAAGAATGCCTGTTGGGGATGGGAGGCCACCCTATGTCTGCATCTTTTGGTTCTGTTGCTCTGTAGGGCTGAGTGGTCACTTGGCCTCCTGCTCTGACTCCACAGACAAGGCTGGTTTGTCAGGGGGGGCCATCTGTGTTGGCTTCAAGGCCCACTGTTGCCATAGGGCCTTGTGGGGCTTTTGGGGTGGTGGTGGTGAGGGGTGCCGATTAGGATGCCGGAGTTGGAGGGTCTCCTTGGGTCTTTGGCCATGGAATGTTCACCAGAGAAAGGGACCTCCTGGCCTGGGTCTGGGTCTGGCTCAGGTGTGGCAGGGCTAAATATTCACAGGTGTTTGAAATTCATTGAAACTCATTAACTTTTGTGAACCGCCCAGAGAGCTTTGGCTGTGGGGCGGTATATAAATGTAATAAATAAAATATAAATAAATTGGACTTTCCAGTTTCACTACACAAAATTTGGATTGTTTTAAATTCAAAATCTCATTTTTAATGTGAAATGTTTATCTCAGGATGGTTTGTTTTTGTATGCTTAATATGTAATAAATAGGCTGCCAGTCTGTTTTATCTTCTAGCCGTGAGATTTTATTTATGATTAATTCATCCATGAGTTGTTTTATTTATTCTTTTTCATTGTTGTATTTAATTGGATATCTGTTTTGCATACCATGGATGTTATATGATGATGTGTTTGCTATGTGATGTGATTTATTATTATTTTTTTTGGAAAACATGTTTAAGCAGAATATTTTGTTTTAGAGATCAAATTTGTTTTTGATGTCATCGTATCTCTTGGTTGTTTGTGGAGGCATCACATATGAGATCTAATAAGTCATAGGTTGCATCCAGGTGAGGTTAGTTGTATTTAGAGTTCCCATCCTGATCAATTAACTAACTTTGTCATGGTTAACTTTTCACATTGATTTCAATGGGTCCTAAGTACAAAAAATAGGCAGAGCAATCCTACCTTAGATCTACAGCAGACAGGGGTCATCTGATGGAACCACTGCCATGTCCTGTGCTCTGCTATTTTGCTGTGGAAGGTGGGTGTCAATTCCCCCCCCACCCCCAGACTGCAATGTGAGGGAATGTAGACAAACCCCAGGGCTGGGATAGAGTAGTACTGGTTCTTGGGGTATGTGATGGAAACAGGGGCTTAGGGTGTGATATCTCTATGCCCACCCACAGCCTGATCTTGACATACTCCTGGCGCATCCTGTTTCTTCCATTCTGCAAGCATAACTTTTTTGATGGAACACCTGCACCAGTAGACCATTCTTTGGGCAGGCCAGTGTCATCCCAGTGATGTATCTCGAGAGTGCTGCTTCATGTGGCATCTCAGCCAAGTTAGCATCGAAGGTCTGGATCCAACCCTATTATGATGTGATTAAATGTGAAAAAATTCTTAGAGCAAACGTAGTTCTCAACAGAAACACCAAAAAAGACTACGATTTTCTAATCACTATAGTCATTCTTCCTTTTGAATCACAACAACGTGTACCCTAATCCAGTTCCTGAAGAAGGATTGTATATTCGAAACACTGAGCTTTTTAAGCTTCTTCATAAAAGATACACACTCTTTATAGCACCAGAGTACGTCTCTCCCTTTTTCTCATGTGATTAAATGTCATGCCATTTATTCAATAGTGTCTTAATGCTTGTATCTCTACTGTTTCTCTGTTGTATACTAAAGTGACCACATACAAAAGAGGGCAGGGCTCCTGCAGCTTTAACTGTTGTGATGAAGAGGGAATTTTACCAGGTGCTGCATGCATACAAATAACACCGGCTGAAATTCCCTTCTCTATACAACTGTTAAAGATACAGTAGTCCTGTCCTCCTTCCCATATGGTCACCCTAGGGAAATGATCCCTTAGAAGGGACCCGTTCCTCAGATCTGAGCTGACGGTAACTGAACAAGGAGACCTTGGGGTTGTGGTGGACAAATAGATGAAAATGTTTGGCCAGTGTGTGGCCACTGTAAAGAAGCCAAACTCCATGTTGGCATTATAAGAAAAGGAATTGAGAATAAAACTGGCAGTATCATACTGCCTTTGGGAAAATGCATATGGAAATAGGCACGGATTCTCATGCAGAAAATCCCCCAAAACAATCTATAGTGTTTGGGGAGAAAGCTGCAAGCATACTGAAATCTAAGAAAGTAAAGAATATATAAGTGTGTGTGGAGAGAGAGAGAGAGAGAGAGAGATTCATGTAATCTTAATGGGCTTATTAAGTTAACAAAGAATTAAGTAGAGATGAAATGAATCATTTGAAAAGCTGTTTGAAGACCTTGAATGGATGGAGATGGCTCACTTTAGCCAATCAGTGCATTATTTGGACGTGAGTCCTATAACTCCTTGCAGGTATAGGAGCTCTGATGTCCACCTCATGTTAGTTAGCAAGGAATTTCCCTTTTCCTTTAATGGAAGGGGGCAGGAGTGCATATATATATACCAACTCCCTTTCATTAAAATGCACAAAGAAGTGCATTCAAGTGCTCTCTACGTACATCAGAGAGCACATGATGCTCTGGATTCAGGAGACTCCTTCTGGGGGCAGGGGCGGAGAAAACCTGATGAGTGTTGTGAATCAGTCTAACAACAAATTAACCCAGGGCAATGTGGTTCAGTGGCCAAGACTCTTCCAGAAAACATGTCCTATTTTGTTGATTACAGTCAGGTAACACAGCTCCCAATTCGATTTCATTCTGGATAATTGCAGCCTATTTTCACTGCATTTAATCAATGCAATTTGTAATGCTGAGGCTACAAATAAGGCAGAGCATTTTTCTCCCCTTTCTATCATGGAGTGCTATGTCGTGTTCTGTGCGCTATTAGACAGCTGTGTGCTCTGTCCTTACGATGTGAGAAATTGCTCTTTTCCCTTCCCCAATGGCCATTCATCTCTTTAGAAGATGCTCATCTGAGAAAAGCACTCTGCATTAGTCATTCCGTGCAAGGAGTCATGGAAGCAGATCACCATATCTGTTTGATGCAATGCTCAAAGAAGAATTAATTCTTCTGGCAAGCCTCATTGGACCAAAATCATAACCCTTTATACTGGCCCATTTCCCCCAAATAAGAGGGGTAAAACCCCACTCCAAACATTGAGAATTTGGTTGAGTTATCAAATTTGCAGATGACACAAAATTGGGTGGGATAGCTAATACCCTGGAAGACAGAAACAAACTTCAAAGTGATCTTGATAGGCTGGAGCGCTGGGCTGAAAACAACAGAATGAAATTGAATAGGGATAAATGCCAAGTTCTACATCTAGGAAATAGAAACCAAATGCACAGTTACAAGATGAGGGATACTTGGCTCAGCAATACTACAAACGAGAAGGATCTTGGAATTGTTGTAGATCACAAGCTGCATATGAGCCAACAGTGTGTTGCGGCTGCAAAAAAAGCAAATGCTATTTTGCACTGCATTAATAGAAGTATAGCTTCCAAATCACGTGAGGTACTGGTTCCTCTCTATTCGGCCCTGGTTAGGCCTCATCTAGAGTATTGCGTCCAGTTCTGGGCTCCACAATTCAAGAAGGACGCAGACAAGCTGGAGCGTGTTCAGAAGAGGGCAACCAGGATGATTAGGGATCTGGAAAAAAAGCCCTATGAAGAGAGATTGAAAGAACTGGGCATGTTTAGCCTGGAGAAGAGAAGATTGAGGGGAGACATGATAGCACTCTTCAAATACTTAAAAGGTTGTCACACAGAAGAGGGCCAGGGTCTCTTCTCGATCATCCCAGAGTGCAGGACACGGAATAACGGGTTCATAGAATCATAGAATAGCAGAGTTGGAAGGGGCCTACAAGGCCATCGGGTCCAACCCCCTGCTCAATGCAGGAATCCACCCTGAAGCATCCCTGACAGATGGTTGTCCAGCTGCCTCTTGAATGCCTCTAGTGTGAGAGAGACCACAACCTCCCATGGTAACTGATTCCATTGTTGTACTGCTCTAACAGTCAGGAAGTTTTTGCTGATGTCCAGCTGGAATCTGGCTTCCTTTAACTTGAGCCTGTTATTCCGTGTCCTGCACTCTGGGAGGATCGAGAAGAGATCCTGGGCCTCCTCTGTGTGGCAACCTTTTAAGGATTTGAAGAGTGCTATCATGTCTCCCCTCAATCTTCTCTTCTCCAGGCTAAACATGCCCAGTTCTTTCAGTCTCTCTTCATAGGGTTTTGTTTCCAGACCCCTGATCATCCTGGTTGCCCTCCTCTGAACACGCTCCAGCTTGTCTGCGTCCTTCTTGAATTGTGGAGCCCAGAACTGGACGCAATACTCTAGATGAGGCCTAAGCAGGGCCGAATAGAGAGTATTGTGTATAGAGAGTATTCCTGTACTTGAACCAGGTTCAAGTACAGGAAGCCAGATTCCAGTTGTACATGAGGAAAAACTTCCTGACTGTTAGAGCAGTACGACAATGGAACCAGTTACCTTGGGAGTTTGTTGGCTCTCCTACACTAGAGGCCTTCAAGAGGCAGCTGGACTATCTGTCAGGGATGCTTTAGGGTGGATACCTGCATTGAGTGGGGGGTTGGACTTGATGGCCTTATATGCCCCCTCCAACTCTACTATTTTGATTCAATGCCAGAGGAATACACAATAGATTGAAATGAGATTGGATACCTGTGTCTTTGACATGCAACTTTTAATTGTATTAATGATTGCTTTTGTTGTTGTTTATTCATTCAGTCATTTCTGACTCTTCGTGACTTCATGGACCAGCCCACGCCAGAGCTTTCTGTCGGCCATTGCCACCCCCAGCTCCCCCAAGGTCAAGTCTGTCACCTCCAGAATATCATCCATCCATCTTGCCTTTGGTCAGCCCTCTCCCTTATATTGTTTTTTTTTTAAATCTGCCTGGAGTTGGCAGCATATGCTTAGAAAAGCACATCTTAACATCTGTTATAAAACTAACTGATGAATCTGTATTTACCTGGAAGCAAGTCCCAGTGAACTCAATGGGACCTACTTCTGATTAGATATTCATACAGTTGCACAGTTAGAGGAAGAAGGAGCCTCATACCAGCCACTCATAGGGATGAATGGACCTACGTCTGGCCATTTGTGCCAGGTAACCTTACAAGTTGTCACTGCCACTTCTCCCTAACTGCTGGGCTGCGTGAACCCCTGGAAGGCTCAGTGTGTGGTCTGGGAGTGCCCTGCTGCCATCTGCTCCTCTCTGTGAGCTAGCATTTTTACAGAAGATCAGGGTTCTGACATTTTTTTTTTGTATATTTATATTGTGCAAAATGGCAGCTGTAAAAGGGCAATTTCCATTATATTAGAAGCACAGTGGAGTTTAATGAGGATGGCAAATTGATAACAGATGACAAAGAAAAGGCTGAAGTGCTCAATTCCTACTTTGCCTCGGTCTTCTCCCAAAAGCGGGTCTATGACCCCCCTGGAAAAAGTGAAGCAGAAGTTAAGGGGGCAGGATTGCAGTTTGAGATTGATAAACAAATGGTCAAAGAACACCTAATTTCCTTGAATGAGTTTAAATCTCCAGGGCCCGATGAACTGCATCCTAGAGTATTGAAGGAGCTAGCAGAAGAACTCTCAGAACCTTTGTCTATTATCTTTGCAAAATCATGAAAGATGGGTGAGGTGCTGGACGACTGGAGGAGGGCTAACGTTGTCCCTATCTTCAAAAAGGGCAAAAAGGAGGAACCTGGGAACTACAGACCAGTCAGTCTGACATCCATCCCTGGGAAAATTCTGGAGCAGATTATAAAGAAGTCAATCTGTAAACACCTTGAAATCAATGCAGTGAACTGTCATAGCTCGGCGATCACGGTCTGAGGTTCCAGGTGTAGGTGAGTCCCCTGGACTCCCATACCCAGTCAGGTGCCCTGCTATCCCTAACACTCAGGGTTGATCTAATAGGGCCCTTCTTACATGCTTTCACATTTATTTATTTATTTATTTATTACATTTATATACCACCCCATAGCCGAAGCTCTCTGGGCGGTTTACAAAGGTTAAAAACAGGGAACATTAAAAACAGATTTAAAAATTTAAAACCAACAAAAGCATAAAGCAATATATTTTTATTTATTTAACATATTAGAAAAGTACCCACCGCTACCAGAAGCAGAAGATCTAAATTATGGTTTTATATTGTGGTTTAAATTTTATACCTAAGTTGTATTTTATGGTTTTGATTTTTGTGTACTGCCCAGAGAGCTTCAGCTATTGGACAGTCTAGAAATGCAGTAAATAAATAAATAAACAAATCTCATCTTTATTTATGCACCCTGCCACACATGCCCTATTTGTTAGGCCCCATCTATTCAGTCCCTAAGCAGTCCCTAAAGACTTCTATTGTTTGTCAGGCCTTTAAGTTATTGGTGCCTTTTATTTGTTCTGTTTTACTGCTATTTTGGGCAGGGGTTCTTGGAGGGGGGGGGAAGAGTTTATTACCTGGTTTTATTTTATTGTGACATTGTTTATTGCACACTGCCTTGTGGGGAGTTGTCCTGCAACATGGCTCAAAAAAGTAATTTGAATCATGTAAATAAATAAATAAACCTGTGTTTTAGATTCTGCCAATTCGCTCCAGAGTCTTGGCAGAGAAGAGGGAGATTGTTCTGCTCTTGGCCAAACAATCTTGGAGCAATAGCAGCCAATTCTGCATATTCCTCAGTTTATTCAGAACTCAGTTCTAAGCATTTGTATATTTTCAGCTTTGCTATTTTAGATGGCATCTTTCTTCCCTGTCTTTAATAATCCATGCAAGAAATTGCTTTGACTGATGCTTGCTCATTTTCAAGAAGGGATAGGAGCTAATTTTGCTCAGTTTTCACTTTGATGAGAAATATAAATTCCTGGAGGAGAAGGCTATCAACGGCTACTAGTCCTGATGGCTGTGTGCTACAGCCAAGATCAGAGGCAGTAAGCCTGTATACACCAGTTGCTGGGGAACAGGGGTGGGAGGATGCTGTTGCACCCGTGTCATCCTTGTGGGTCCCTGGTCAACAGCTGGTTGGTCACTGTGTGAACAGAGTGCTGGACTAGATGGACCATTGGTCTGATCAAGAATGGCCCTTCTTATGTTCATATGTTTAACTGGAACACAACTATCCTTCAATAGCCACACTTGTAATCTCCCCCGCAAAAAGTGCTTACAAAAATATTTATTTATTTATTGCATTTAGATACCACCCCATAGACCAAGCTCTCTGGGCAGTTTATTAAAAACTAGGCATGTGCTCCGCTCCTATTAGAAGCGCAGAAGCAGGAGCGAATTGGCCTGCTCCGCCTTGCCCAGAGGCGGAGTAGAAGCGGACCGCAGACCCCTAGAAGCAAGGTGAAGAGAAGCGACCATTTTCGGAGCGCTTCTCTTTCCGCGGAGCGCTCCGATCGCCATATTGAAACATTTCGCCCATAGATAAATGGGTTGTTTTTGAAGCTATCGTTCTAAAAATTCTTGTGCTTAGACAGTCGTGGATGGGGGTCATTTTGAGACTACTCTCACCTCTCTGTGTCGTGCGGGTCGCGTGCTATATTTTTTAAAAAATCAGGTCAACAAACAGGGTCAGCGCGGGTCAAACGGCGGTTTTCGCCCATAGGATTGCATTGCGGAAAAGAAACAGGGTTAACTGGGTTGTTTTTTAAGCTATCATTCTGAAAATTCTTGTGCTTAGACAGTCGTGGATGGGGGTCATTTTGAGACTACTCTCACCTCTCTGCGTGGTGCGGGTCGTGCGCTAGAATTTTTTAAAAAGTAGGGTAAAGGCGGGAAAAATATTACCTTTTTGATTGCTGAGGGGCAGAGTCAACTCCCGGTCATGATCACATGATCCCAAAGTTGGAGGAGGGGATAGGCAAAACGGGTAACTTGGGATTCTGGGAACTTCTCTTTCTTAGTCTGAACGGACTTTTCCCAGTGTTTTTTAACACAGTAGCCCCACCAAATGCACAAACACAACCTGTGAAATCATATACTAAGCCAATAATAAGAGATAGAAACACAGCACTGCTACCCACCCTAACTTTGGGGAACAACTGAAAAGATGTGGTGCAAGGGGATGAGCTCCCCTAGGGCATCTCATTGTGGACGTGCCCCCACTCTCTCCTGCACTGGAAGGCCATTAGAGCCTTCCAAAGAGAGTAACCCGGTGGAGCAATGCCTATCATGAGTTGAAGTGAGCGTTTACTTCTTAGTGGTGGAGCGATGCCTATCATGAGTTGAAGTGACAGTTCCACTTTTCTGTTGTGGTGGAGCAATGGCTTTCATGAGTTGAACTGACAGCCTTGCTTCTTAAAAGACTGGTTGACCAGTCAAATTGGCAGCTGCTGCTTCCCCCTCCACTGGGCACATCCCCCTATTGCTGGTAAAAGACAGATATAGCCTTTTTTAAAAAGTTCTTCTTGTTGTTTATTCAGCAACACTGCTGCTTTTAATTCCACCCCTCCTTCGTTTATTTATTTATTTATTCCATTTTCATAGAATCATAGAATCATAGAATAGCAGAGTTGGAAGGGGCCTACAAGGCCATCGAGTCCAACCCCCTGCTCAATGCAGGAATCCACCCTAAAGCATCCCTGACAGAGGGTTGTCCAGCTGCCTCTTGAAGGCCTCTAGTGTGGGAGAGCCCACAACCTCCCTAGGTAGCTGATTCCACTGTCGCACTGCTCTAACAGTCAGGAAGTTTTTCCTGATGTCCAGCCGGAATCTGGCTTCCTTTAACTTGAGCCCGTTATTCCGTGTCCTGCACTCTGGGAGAATCGAGAAGAGATCCTGGCCCTCCTCTGTGTGACAACCTTTTAAGTATTTGAAGAGTGCTATCATGTCTCCCCTCAATCTTCTCTTCTCCAGGCTAAACATGCCCAGTTCTTTCAGTCTCTTTTATATGCATTACTGGCTTATCCTTGGCTCACTTCCTTATGCCTCCAGAAATGTCTGCTGCCTGCCTGCCTGCCTTCCCTCTCTCCTCCCCTGCCCGCCTTGCAGAGATGTTGTGTGTGTCTGGCTTTGACTCAGGGGAGAAGTCCTTCCTGCGCTCACTTGGAGTTTTGGAAGTTGAAAATCCATTTTTCAACTGTGGAAGAAGATTCATATATGTTGATGTCTACTCCCCAATTCATGGCATGTTGGGATTTCCTTTGAAATGGCCCCATTGAGAGGTCTGCAGGTTTAAGCCCCACCAAAAAACAGGGGATGATGGGACTGCCTTGAGTCTCAGTGTGCAACGTATGTATCCCTGGATAAGCTGTCATGGTGGTGAGCTTGAGGGGGTTTTTTAACGTGCAAATTGACGGAGCTATTGGAAAGGGGTGTGAATGGGTATTGGATTTTCATAAATTCCCCAAAAATCAGGGGATGATGGGACTGCCTTGAGTCTCGGCATGTGTATGTATCCCTGGATAAGCTTTCATGGTGGCGAGTTTGAGGTTTCTAACGTGCAAACTGACGGAGCTATCGAAAGGGGTGTGAATGGGGTGCCCGATTTTCAAAAATTCCCCAAAAATCAGGGGATGATGGGATTGCCTTGAAACTTGGCGTCCATGTGGACACGTGGATAAGCTATCATGGTGCCAAGTTTGAGGTTTCTAACGTGCAAATTGACGGAGCTATCGAAAGGGGTGTGACTTAGGGTTATGGGTGGTGCGTTAGAGGTTAGAGCCCCGCCAAAAATCAGGGGATGATGGGACTGCCTTGAGTCCGGGTGTCCATGTGGACACATGGATAAGATGTCATGGTGGCGAGTTTGAGGTTTCTAACGTGCAAATTGATGGAGCTATCCAAAGGGGTCTGAATGGGGTGCCCGATTTTCATAAATTCCCCAAAAATCAGGGGATGATGGGATTGCCTTGAAACTTGGCGTGCGTTTGTATACGTCCATGAGGTGTCATGGTGCCAAACGTGAGGTTTCTAACTTGAACAGAAAAAAGTTGTTTCATTTTTTAGCTTTCAATGCAACCCTATGGGGGGAAAAAATGGAGCTCCGATCCGGATCCAGAGCTCCGAGCGGAGCAGAGCGGAAATGGGCGGAGTGGGGGCGGGGCGGAGCGGCCCGATCCGAAAATCGTGGATCTGGAAGTGAAGCGGTGCGGGGGGTCCATGCACACCCCTATTAAAAACACATTCATTAGGGGAAAGTGTGCCCAGAAATGGTTATGTTGCAAAAAGAAAAGAAAAGAAAAAGCATATGTTGATAGACATGTGGACAAAAATGCATATATATATATATATATATATATATATATATATATATATGCAGATTTAAAGAAAAATAGCATTGCAGTAGATGTGGAAATGGGATGGAATAGGTTTAAGATTAGAAAAATTTAAAATTTAAGGAAACCAATACCGGCATACCTACTTATTTGAACTACTTATATACTACTTGATCTCATAAGATCTCTAAGTGATTTCTATACAAAATCCATAAAAGCCAATATAAAGTAATATATACATTAAAATAATAAATACATTTACCTATCCCTACTTTCGAGACACTTGCAAAATCTTCCCTGAACTATTAAGAACCTGATTTCCTAATCGACAATGGCTCTCCGCTCCCCTACCATGCCCCATTATGATATCACTACCAGCTTCGAGGAAGAATATTGAGTTTCCAGCTTTGCATCACAGAAATCTGATTTAATCAAAGGTCTTTGCTATTGCTAATCAGCCCGGCTAAAAGCATGGGCTCCAGTTTTTTGTAGCTGCAGACCCCTTTATGATTAAAATGAAATGTCACAAGCTAATGTCTTCCAATTTTGTAACCCAGCACCTCTTTAATTACAGTCATTGTACCCCAGTAAAGCTCATTTAAAGCAGCAAGACTCTTCCACGTGACCTGCGTTGACTGCCTAAAACTGGAAATAATATATTGTCGTCTGAACTTTCATACAGAATGAATAATGCATTAAAAACTAATTTTGCAAGAATCAATTCAATCAAAGTCAACTTTAATATTTAATTCATAGGAATCAATTCTCCCCAGTCAAATTCCTCTGATGTGGTGGGTTCAGATACAAAAACATTATACTCTGGTTTTCATTAAACATAACCCACACTAGAAATACTTTTTAACACCTAGAGGTTTTCTCCTAAAAGAAAGGTCAGTGAAAGCAACATTCATTTTTTGCCACTAGAGAGTTGGGCTTCTTATATATACCTTACCCACAGTAGGAAGCTCCCTTGCACCAAATCAGAGGATCCACCTCACCCAGCATTGCCATGATGGACACCATGTGCAGCCGTACTATCCAGCTATAAGTTCCCATTTGGAGCCATCACACTCTGAGTGTGAATGTCAGAGATAGAGCTGGGAGGGCACATAATTTTATCAGTTAGATCCACATTTACACTGGATCAACTGTGCTGGTGGAGGTGGACTTTGCTGACCCTTTCTTCCCATGACAGAATACACATACAGAGACATAGCATTTTCAGGGGGGTTGAGACCCTGTTGAATAGGGTAATAAGGAGGGATGTCAGAGAACTCCACAACAGAATCAAATTAAGAACATAAGAACATACGAAGTGTCATGCTGGATTAGAGCGAGGGTCCATCTAGTCCAGCACTCTGTTCACACAGTGGCCAACCAGCTGTCAACCAGGGACCAACAAAGCAGGACATGGTGCAACAACACCCTCCCACCCATGTTCCCCAGCAACTGGTGCACAAAGGCTTACTGCCTCGAATACTGGAGGCAGCATATAACCATCAGGGCTAGTAGCCATTGATGGTCTTCTCCTCCAGAAATTTATCCAACCCCCTTTTAAAGCCATCCAAATTGGTGGCCATCACTACACCTTGGATATCAGGAAAAACTTCCTGACTGTTAGCGCAGTACGACAATGGAACCAATTACCTAGGGTGGTTGTGGGTTCTCCCACACTAGAGGCCTTCAAGAGGCAGCTGGACCACCATCTGTCAGGGATGCTTTAGGGTGGATTCCTGCATTGAGCAGGGGGTTGGACTTGATGGCCTTGTAGGCCCCTTCCAACTCTACTATTCTATGATTCTATGAATTCCAAAATTTTACTATGCACTGTGTGAAGAAGCACTTCCTTTTATTTGTCCTGAATCTCCCACCAATTGGCTTTGTGGGTCAGATTTTTATGAATCCCACCTATGAATTCTGCAGTCGACTGGCTTTTCCTCCCTTGGGCAGAGCCTGCAGACAATTTTCCTAATCTTCCGGAACTTTGCCCAAAAAAGGAAAAAAAGGAAAAAAGAAGAAGTTACAGAAAAACATTCAAAAATGTAAAAAAATCCAGCCAAAAATGTCTATTTCCTCAACAGGCTAAAGCATGAAAATGCACATTTGGAGGGTAGGATTTGGGCATTTGTGAACTTCTGCAAATTTGGAAACTGAAAAACAAAATAAAAATCTGTCCCATCGACGAGTGGACAATGGACAATCCATGAAACACAGGCAGAATAGATTTTACGCAATCTGCACATCCCTGGTATGTGGTGTGTGTGTGTGTGTGTGTGTGTGTGTGTGTGTGTGTGTGTAAGAGCTAAGGGAATCCCCCCAAAATGGTGTGACAGGACCTTACAGGAGCAGAAACCTTCCTTTCCCAGAAGGCAGATTCTGGATCCAAACCTGGATGGTTATTTACTGCACTGCAGTAATGGGCCACTGACTAGGGTGACTATATGAAAAGGAGGACCGGGCTCCTATATCTTTAACAGTTGTATTGAAAGGGGAATTTCAGCAGGTGTCAGTTGTATGCATGCAGCCCCTGGTGAAATTCCCTCTTCATCACAACAGTTAAAGCTGCAGAAGCCCTGCCCTCTTTTGTATCTGGACACTCTAGCTATACTCCTACAGCTTTAACTGTTGTGATGAAGAGGGGATTTCACCAGGTGCTGCATGCATACAAATGACACCTGCTGAAATTCGCTTTTATCTACAACTGTTAAAGATACAGGAGCCCTGCCCTCCTTTTCATAGGGTCACCCTACCACTGACACAATCAGGCTGAAATAACGCCGTGACACTCCTGAAACATAGAACTAGAATGCTGCTATGTTTTGTGTCTGCAGCAATTAATAAACTGACGAAGAAATTGATTTAGATAGACAATTTGTGTTGCTTTCTTTCTTGTGGATTTCTTCTTGACACTTAAAAAAAGAAAGAAAGAAGAATCCTTGCTAACAGATTAATCTATCTACATGACTAAGTGCTCAGGCATGTAAATACCTGTAACGTGCACTGAATTCATCTGCTGCGATTTCACATTAGAGCTCGGCATCTGTGACTAATAAAGACTGATGGCAGAGTCAAAAGTTTTTGATTCACCTTAATGAGCTTATTGGTGCATTTCAAGCAATTTGCCTGGCAAATCTTTGTTAACACATGTATTGGAATCTTTTGGCTAGCAAATACACTGAGTGTTGAAGTTTACATTTGCAATTAAGCCTACTTTAAATATCTGGAGGTTTTTTTTAATTGTTTTTTACATATTATTTCTTTTGTGGTGCATGGTTTGTTTGCTATTGGCCTAGAAGTGTTTGCCTATTTTTCAGGAAGGAAAGAGGAAGTATATGATTAAAGACAAAATAAACAATGGAGGGATCTTACAAATAATAATAATAATAATAATAATAATAATAATAATAATAATACCCTCACAAATATAGGGCTAATTTATGCATGCAACACGCCATCACCATTGCCTTGGGCTGGGTATCAGTAGGGCGACCACGTAAAAAGGGCTCCTGTACCTTTAACAGCTGTGTTGAAAAGGGAATTTCAACAGGTGTCATTTGTATGCCTGCAGCACCTGGTGAAATTCCCTCTTCTTCACAATAGTTAAAACTGCAGGAGCCAAGCCCTCTTTTGTATTTGGTCACTCTAGTATAGCTAGTGCAACTTTAACTGTTGTGACGAAGAGGGAATTTCACTAGGTGCTGCATGCATACAAATGACACCTGCTGAAATTCCCTTTTCTACACAGCTACTGAAGATACAGATGCCCTTTCCTCCTTTTCATATGGTCACCCTAGGTGTCAGGAACTCTATGAGTTGTTCATTTATTTATTATATTTTCATTTGTTATTACTTTTGTATCCTGTTTCTTTTTTCCTCTTTCACAGAACCCGATGCAGCTTATGTGCTCCTCCGTATCTCCGTGTTATCATCACAACATTCCTGTGTGGTAGGGTAGGCTGAAAGCCAGTGACTGGGCCAAAGTCACCTAGGGAGCTTAATGGCTGAATGGGCACTAGAACCCAGATCTCCAAAATCTCTGTCCAGTACACTGTGTTTCTGGCTTGTTCAGGGAACCCTGATAGAGAGCACAGTTTTCAGGCAGAAGGTCCCAGATTCAATCACTGACATACCCAGGAAGGGCTGGACAATACCACCCAAAGGGCAAACCTCTCTGAACATTTGTACTGCCACCACCTCCAAGTAGGTAGTGAATCCATTATCACCTTAGTTCTTGTAATGGAAGTGATGCATGTCTATGTGATCTCAGCCAAGCTACAATCCCAAAGATCTGGAGTTCTTATACATATAATCACTGCAACAAGATATACCATTTATTCTGACAAAATTGCATCTGATTTTACTGGTTGCCAATGCAAACTGAGCCATGCTATCGGTGTTACCTTGATTTGGTCTTCCAGAGAAACCTGTTTCTTTTCTTTATTTCCTCCTTCTACTTGTAAGATACTTCCATAGCCAAGTTCTCCAAGTAGCCCTATTGGAAGAATGAAACTTTTCAGAGTTGACTATAGAAATGACCATCTATATCCACCCCAAAGATCACAAAATAAAATCAATCAATAAAGAGATAAAACCATAAGGTTTGTGATGTAGATGAGATCATTTGGGCTCTTGGAGACTAAAATCTATACAGGTAATTAAGTCAACAAAATAATCAAAGATCCCAATGTGTTTTGTAGTACATGACTTCTCTTTAGAGGATTTGTTCTACTAAGGGCTCATCTACACCAAGCAGGATATTGCACTATGAAAGTGGTATATAAAAGGCAGGAGCCACACTGCTGCTTCTGTAGTGGGATAGAAGTGCACTGACAACTGTTGGGGCCCATTGACACAGACCATATACTGCTTTCATACCACTATATCCTGCTTGGTGTGGCTCCTGCCTTTTATATACCACTTTCATAGTGGAATATCCTGCTTGGTGTAGATTAGGCCTAAGATTCATGGACATTTTTTCCAATAGATGCTGCTGCCTTCAGTGTTGCAAAGTCCACTTCAACTCATAAAGGTCAAATCCAAGTATTTGTCAAATGGCCAAAAAAAAAAAAAAAAAAAAAAAAAAAAAGCAGATTTGTGCACTCAAGAAGAACGACACATTTTAGTTCAAGTAAAAAATGAAACAAAAATAAAATGAAGTGGAATAGTAAAGTATCTTAGCCCTATTCAGGCATTTTGTACCTGAGATGGGCAAATATGCTATCTTCTACTTGCGGTGGGTCACTGTCTGAAGAGGAGAGCCTCCTCTATCCATAGGGGCTCTCTACGCTAGCTGGAAAATCACAGATACAGGTGTGGACCTATTTTTGACCATTTCTAAACTAAGGCCTTTGCTAGACCTACCTTAAAATCCGGGGGAGAGGAGGGGAGAGCCCGCGATGCAAGTATCGTGGGCTGTCACCCTAGTCAGGTGCAACGAGCTAAAGGAAAGACCTGTCACGTCTGCCATTTTTTTTTAGATTTAAAGGGCCGGCTACGCAGGAGCGCACGAACAATGAAATGTGAGTGTTTTTAAAAGACAAATTGTAATTGTGCAGAACCGGGAAAAGCTGCGGAATGGGCCACACCACACACTCGTGGTGTTGGGCTCAGCCCGAGACTGTGCGAAAAACCGGGGCCAAAGGGTAGGCTAATATCCTGGGGCCAGACAGGGTTGATCCCTGCCTGAGCCCAGAATCCCCTGTGCATCATGGGGACGCACAGGGACGATCCCAGGTATCACACCTGGATATAGCCTGGTCTAGCAAAGGCCTAAGTTACTGCTTACTTGAATTAATATTTTCTGGCAATGGATTAAATGACCTAAATGTCATGACGTCATTTATTTTGTAGCTTTCTTAGGCAGAGAATATTGGTTAAATGGTTGAGGGTCCAAAATAACTGCATTTACACTGCATTTACACTGCATTTATTGCAGCTATTTCTTCTTCTTTGTGACAGTGTAAATGAAGGCAGAACATGCAGTGGTATTCCAGATATAGACTAAAAATTCAGCACTTTCTTAAATAAGGCTGTGTATATAAATTTGCTTTTATGCATATGCCACTGGCAAAGGAAGACCAATTGAAATCAATGGGATGTAGGTTTGTCATTAACTTAGGAGCCATTCATTTTAATAGGAGTACTCTAAGTAGGAATATACCTGGAAACAAATCAATATCTTCTAAAATACATATGAAATTTGTACAGCAATCCACTTGTTCTTTGCCCACCAATAAGCTTATAAATTAGGGGTGTGCACGGACCCCTTGCTCCGCCCCGAGGGCCGATCCGAAAATTTTGGATCGGCCCGCTCCGCTCCGCTCCGCCCATACTCCGCTCCTCTTTGCCGCGGAGCTCCAGCTCCGAATCGGAGCTCCGCAATGGAGGGGAGTGGTGCCAGGTAAGGCCGGGAGAGGAGGGCGGGAGGGTTTACCAGGCCCTGCCACCGTCGCCGCCCGTGCGGCGACAGCGGCAGAGCCCGGTAAGGGACCAAGGGGGAGGGGGGCCTTACCTGCCTCCGTCCACGGCCCGTCGGCTTCTTCAATTGAGCTCACGGTTCAGCCAGGAAGTCTGGGCTGCAAGTGCGGCCTAGACTTCCTGGTTGAACCGCGGGCTCAATTGAAGAAGCCGACGGACCGCGGACGGAGGCAGGTAAGGGAAAGGAGGGGGGGCAGGGCCCGGTAAACCCCACTTACCTTTCCGGCGGAGCTCTGGATCGAGGCGAAGGATCCGCCTTCACCTCGATCCTCTTCGCCATGCTCTGCTGGCCCCCCAATCCTCTTTGCCTCCGCCTTAAGGGGAGGCGAAGCATCACGCTCTGCTTCTAATTCGCCGGTCCGATTAGAAGCGGAGCACATCCCTACTATAAATGACACACATCACTGTTCTACTCTTGACCCAAAGCAGGTTTGGTCCCATAAACCACTGGAGTGCAGATCAACTGGAAACAAAAGCTAGCCACTCCAAGAGACTTGGAAGATGAGATACCAGTGAAAAGAAGAAGAAAATTAAACTGTGGGTTTAATTTCTTAGACTGATATTTGCAGCATAATGATATTATTCTGACACAAAGCCATGCAGTGTTTCAATTAGGACTGTGTAGGTTAATCAATTAATTGGTTAAATTAGTCAATTAAAATAATTGATTGTAATGGCACCCCTGATTATTAGGACAGCAATTAAAAAAACAAAAACAAACCCTAAACAAAACACTGAACTACATCGATGTTGAGTAATTTGAGTTAGTCAGAATCATAGTCACATGTTCCAACACATAGTCCCTGATCATTGCAGGCTGATCAATGCCACTTTGCAGTGACAACATCCCTGAGTGATGGTCATCAAGCTCTCTGCTTAAATAGCCCCAGGGTGACATGATCAGGCCTGTTCCCCTTAGCGTTGGGGAAAGAGTTTCAGGCTATTAATTGAAATCAGATTCCGAATCAGAAGAAACAGAACTATAAATGTACCAGCTTACACTGGAAGCAAGGGAAGGGACTCTTCTCCCAGGCTCTTCACCAGCCAGGGATGAATCTTCACCAGACCTTATCAGTGAAAACATTAACAACTCAGAGTCTGTGGGAATTCAGCAATCCTCAGAGAGGGAAGGGACTTCACAGTTGACCAATCCCAGAGTCTACCGCAGATTCAAATGGGCAGAGCTAAAAGAAGGCAAGAGGCAATCAGCTTGGCTAACTTCTCACCAAAGGCTTCTTTAGAGGAATCCTCCCTGAAGTTAAAGGGACTCAGGGAAAAGACTTCCCTTTTGCTGATTGTCTCACTTAGGCTGTAGCTAGACCTAAGGTTTATCCCAGGATTGTCCTGGGGTCAAACCTGTTCATCTAAGTGCCACACAGGGCATCCAGCGCTTAGGCAGGGATGAACCCGGGGTGATCCTGGGATAAACCTTAGGTCTAGCTACGGCCCAAGTTAGCCAAGTTTTAGCCTAGAGGAAAGGTTCCTAGTGTTTAAACACTCTTCAGGTGTGAAAAAATGTTTATTTGCTGAATAAAGTTTTGTGGATTACTTGGCAGACCTCTTTATTGTCCCACCCTACAGCAGGAGAGCTTAGAAACATGACGCAGGGAACGAGAAGCCACCATCTCCCAAAGCAGTTCCATTGTCAAAGCTCTCACTGTTAGAAAGGTTCTCCTAAATAGGGTCCATCATGCAAAATTACAGGTATAAATTGGTCTAACTGGACCATTTACACATGTACGTTTGGGTAAATGGCCCCATTTATGGCCACCATTTCTGCAAAATGGGGATTTATGGACAAGCCCCCATTATACACAAAATGCCTGCTGCTGGAGTCCCTCTTACAGGCTGCCAAGCCCTCCCGCTCTCCTTGCAAGGAGACAAGTGCTTGACTGGCAGAGTGGGACTCCTGCCGCCACCCTTCAAGCCCTCCTGCTCTCCTTGCAAGGAAGACCACAAGCGGTGTGACAAGTCAGGCAAGCCCAGGGTCTTGCAGACTGGTGTCTGGGGGGGGGGGGGGGGCTGAGCCGGCAATTCTTGCCAGGTTTTGAGCCCCAAACAGACTTATCACCCTGTCCCTAAATTTAACATAAAAAGAGAAAATAATCTCAGGATGCTGTAAACGACTTTACTGAAGAAAAACCCACCAATAAAGTCATTTAGAACATCCTGGGATTATCCTCTTTTTTATTATTTTATTATTTTATTATTTATTGCATTTGTATACTGCCCCATAGCCAAAGCTCTCTGGGTGGTTTACATAAGATAAAAACACTTCAAAACAATGTACAAAAATTAAAAACCATAAAAACATACAATGTAGACATACATTTAAAACCACTGTAACAATTTAAAAAAAAAACTATGAGCCTAAAAAACTGACTCAGGCTCATTACATATTGCTAAATGCCTGGGAGAAGAGAACAGACTTGACCTGGTGCTGAAAAGATAAGGATGTCAGCACCAGGTGGGCCTCGTCAGGGAGATAGTTCCACAGTTGGGGGGCCACCACAGATAAAGTCCTCTTTCTTGTTGGCATCCTCCAAGCTTCCCTTGTAGTAGGCACCCAGAGGAGGACCTTAGATGTTGAACAGTGTTCAGGTAGGTTCAAGTGTTCTTGTGTTCAACTTGGATGCTTACCTGTAGTTTCCACATGCTAGCTCTAGCCTTCCTTCTGAATCATCAAAGAACATCCAGCTGAGAGCTCCCTTCTTTCCTGCTACCAACCGTCACTGCTGAGGCCACCAGAAGGAAAGGACGCAGTAGGCAGACATCCCTCCGTCGTGCCTGGATCTGTATGTGTCTATTAGAGGGAGATTGAGAGGAGGCAGCAGCCCTTCCACTGTGTCCATGATGTACTGAACACTGCAACTGAGAATCTAGTGCCTAAATTTGCTTCTCCCCCCCCCCCTTCCTCCCTTCCCATCCGCTTTCTTTTTGTGTCAGGTTTTTTTAATGCCATATGTTGAAATCTGCAGCCTCCTATTAGGAAGGTACTGGGGTGTGTGGGAGATGTTATTTAGAAAATATATTAAAACCTGGTCCCGTCTGACTTTTCTAGGGAGTTGTTGGAAATCATAAAGACGTCATAGTTTTCAGCTAGAAAGTGATACAGGGAATATTCACCTATCCAGCTGGCAAGCATATCCTTCATTAACAGCAAAAATTAATTTGTAATGTTGCAAATGGCTATGAAGAACATGGAAAGCAACTAAAATAACATTGCCAACCACATGCTCCTCGGCAGATTTGATGGTAAATATTCTCTGCACATTCTCTTTGGGGTGAATATTCTTAGAATGCAGGCAATAGTTGGTATTCAATGACAAAAATTATGCAGTAGCAGTGACAGAATCTGGCAGAAGACCCACCATTAGGGATGAGAGAGAAATTTGCACTTTCTGAACCAATAAACAAATGGAAATGCCGTTATACTTCAAAGTGGCCAATCAAAATATATATGCAAAAATTCATCTATTCAGGGCAAGGACACACACAAAATATGTATTAGTGAAAATAATGTAGACACACATCTGGAAAATTGCATACAAAAATGCATGCATTATAGAGGGGAGTGTATATTCATAAAAATTAGCACAACTTGTAAACAAATGTCCATGCAGGCTTTTTTTATTTAATGCAAACTGATGCAGAAACAGGCTGAAATGAACTTAAGCTTTGGGGGGGGGGGGGGAAGAGAGAGACAGAAACTGAATGAATCTGAAATTGACAGAATTGTCCATCCCTACCAATGATCAGTATCATTTAATAAGACCAAAGTTACGGCTATCTCACGTTGGTCCAAACTCCAACAAGCCAGGGAATGGGAAGCTAAGATTGATGCCTTAACTGATGTACCCTGTGATGATGGCCGGACATATCTAGCTGGACATCAAGAAAAATTTCCTGACTGTTAGAGCACTACAACAATGGAACCATGACCTAGGAAGGATCATGGACACATTAGAGGCATTCAAGAGGCAACTGGACAGCCATCTGTCAGATATTTAAGGTGGGTCCCTGCATTGAGCAGAAGGTTGGACTCAACAGCCTTATAGAACCCTTCCCACTCTACTATTCTATGATTCTATGATGTTGTGCCATGTCACAAAGTGTGCTTGCTTACAACTTACCCTCCATGCACCCACATTTTTCCTGGGTCTTTCAAGCCCAAATCCAGATAGGGAGGATAGAGTACATGGGACCTTCAAATATGGCAATTGGGCTGACCATGAAAGGGAAGAGGCTGAGCAGATTGCCACTTCAGCACCACCACGAGTGGTGCTGCTCTAACATCAGGACTGTCTGGGAGCGGCGTGACCAGGGAATGAAGGAGGCCTTGCAGGAGGCCTCCTCCCTTCTCTGGTCATCTCCTCCCAGACAGTGTGGTGATCTGCTCAAGGTGAGCAGAGAAGAGAGGAGGCCTTGTCCAAACATCAGCTACTTTGCACTTACAGTGAGTCCTGAGAGTGCAACAGAACCAGCAGAGCCACAGCAACAGTATTAGGTTCTACCCATGGTCACAAAAAATACTAATCTCATATATATACTGCCCAATAGCCGAAGCTCTCTGGGTGGGTCACAAAACTTAAAACCATAATAAAATAACCAACAGGTTAAAAACACAAACACAAAATACAGTATAAAAAGCACAACCAGGATAAAACCACGCAGCAAAATTGATGTAAGATTAAAATACAGGGTTAGAACTGTAAAATTTAAATTTGTTAGAATTAAGTGTTAAAATACTGAGAAAATAAAAAGGTCTTCAGCTGGCGATGAAAAGAGTACAGTGTAGGCGCCAGGCGGACCTCTCTGGGGAGCTCATTCCACAGCCGGGGTGCCACAGTGGATATCCATTTCGAGAATGAAACTAACTATATTCAAGTCAAGATTTCTTTTTAAAGTTCTCTCTCTCAAGCACACAAGCACCCTGGTTGAATGAATTCCTATCAAACATCTGTCATCCAGAATTGAAAGCTACAGAAAAGGGTGAATTGAAGGTGCCTTGAGATCTGAATATGTAATTTTTAATTACAATTTCCCATTCTTCTGTATACCAAAAGCCTAATTTAATGTTCATTAAATGTAGAGAGTGGAGGAATAAATATGGTAGATGTAGACTGAACACAGTCATGTGCGACATCATTACAATAAAAAGGATGTTCATAGAAGCAATCAGTCAGGAAGCAGCGAGTAATAGTAATCACTTTAGGCACTCTCTTTAATTCCTGTCCGATATGGTCAGCATATTGATTCTCAGGACCTTCGCTTTTCTCCATGGTCAGTAAATATAATAGGACTTCCATTAGAATAATTCCAGTTACTTTAACTGAATAGTTGGTAGTACAGCACATATGTCAGATGCTATAAGTTCCACATTCAATCCCTCCCTGCATCTCCAGGTAGTAATGCAGATGGGCAAATTTTTTTTGCCTGAAACCCTGGGGAGCCACTGCCAATCAGTATGGACAATATTGAGCAAGATGAACCAATAGTATGACTCAATATTAAGGCAGCCTCCTATAGTCTTAAGAAAAGGATCTCGCTTCAGCACCATGGAGAGCAACTGCAAATTCTAGTGTGTGCAGCAGTCACATAATTTCTCTTCCTGTTCTACCAGACACATCTAATACTTACAGCAAAATACCTCTTCATTTGTTTGCAGGGATCATGGATTATGATCCTGTATCCTGAATTATGAGCCTTACTTATAAGCTTTCTGGGCAGTCAGTTTATTTCAAAACAATAGATTTAGGGAGCCACCCTAGATAGCATTTTAAGGGCAATAGGATTACTTGGATTCCCAGAGTTGGGAATCTGAGCTCTGACCCCTCCAACTTGAAGTGGCATGGAAAGAACCATGCCAGCTGCTCTCCAAGGATGGGAACTAGACCTCGGAGCAGGAGAGAAGGGGTGTTCCATTGGGCAGGGAGGAAAGGAGACTGAAGAGGCCAGGGTACAAGTTATGCTAAGTCCTCTCCAGGCTCCTTCCTTCCCCCTCCAAAGCATTCCAGCTTGGTGGGCAAAAAGCCAGTCTAGCACAAAATGCAGTCTAGTGCAAAATTGCTCCTTTCACGCTGCATAGGATGATTGAAAAGCTGAGTTAGGATCAACACAATAAGATTACTGAAGCCAGGTTATCCCTGTTCATATAGGGTATAGCTGGGCAACATATCTGACCATTGGCCATGCTTGCTGGGGGCGATGGAAGCTGAAGTCTGAAACATCTGGACAGCAGCAGCTCAGGCAAGAATGTGCTAGTTGAAGGCTAATGCAGTAAGTATATCCAGCTGCCGAAAACAGTTTTCTGTTAACAATTTATACCAAGTCAGTATCACTTTCATTCTTCCATCCAATAATGGCTGAGCATATACCTCGGATTAATTTTCTCTTCTCTTTTTATACAAGCTGATTAAGGGGGAACTCAGTTCTTTTGGTGGGGTGGGTGGGAAACTAGTCACTCAGTGTCTTTTTCCATACAAGCTTTGCAACCCTGCAAATCATTATCTTCCACCTTTCAGAGCACAGTAAGCAGCTGATAAAGCCATCCACTGACTTTCCCAACCCTCTGTCTGTCCATCTGTCTTAATGTCATGGCTTTTTGGAGTAACACCTGTCTTGGAGAATTAAAGAATAACTCCGGGCTGAAAGAATGCACAAACTACTGGGAAATTCACGTTGCCTCCATGGGATCCTAAAGGTGATCCGTCATTGAAGAGCATTTCAAACAATACTTTTATTGAATGCATCTGCACAATAACTATGAGCTGTAGAACTGTTAGCTCATGTCTTATTGTTTTGTGCCTGTTAAGAAGCTGGTATGTCCCAAAGGAGAAGAAAAGCATTTCCTCTCTAGTTCAGTTTAGTGCTGTATGAAAAGATTATAAAGCTGAATAAAACCATCATAATTAAGAGACAAAGTCTAGCCCAAATGTACTGTCTAGAAAGGATATAATTTAGTTCCTCAGTGGATAAACTTCAAAAGTGAATGCCAGGTATTTTCTCTATAGGGGAAAAAAAAACCCTACACAGTTGCAAAGCAATAGGACTATACTTAAAAAGAGTATATCTCTGATAGGAGGCTCTTTATCATTAGAGAGTGAGTGTGACATTTGGTTTTATGTCTGTTTTGGAACATTATGTTTGATCAGTGTGTGTGTGTGTGTGTGTGTGTGTGAGAGAGAGAGAGAGAGAGAGAGAGAGACAGAGACAGAGATGGTTGTGAAAAAATCTTCTGATAGTTTTATTTCACTTTTAAGCATTAAGTCACGAGTCTAAAATGACTGAAAGGCAACATTGCATAGTATAGACATCCATAGGAATGCTGCAGCAGTCCAAGAGAGGGATGGAGTCCAGTGAATTCCTCCCTCCTCACTCTCCCGGACCTTGTTTGCTGAGCCACTGCACACTTACTGGATGCATTGACAGACCATTGCTCAGTCCACAAACGCCTGGGCCACGCAATCCCTCAGCAGGCTGCCGTTTTGCATAAAAATGGTGGCTCGGGGTGTTCCGGAAATGTAATGTTACCTTAAAGGGGACATTTCTGCAACATTACAGGCGTAAATGGCCCCTTTACAAATGCTATCCATGCATCATTACATTTCCGGGAAACCCTAAGCCACCATTTTTAATGCAAAATGGTGGTTTACTAAGGGAACAGGCCATCCAATGAGTGGGGGCAGGCGGCAGCAGCTCAGCGAGTCCTTGCATCCCTAGACATCCCTAGACAAAAATTACAGAGCTTCCATATTGCATAAAATGGCAGCTCAGGTGGCTGTGGGGTGCTCCTTGACCACTTGCAGCGCCCTCCAGGGGTTTGTGCAGCCAGTGAGCAGGGGTGGACAGCAGGGGTGACTCCAGAAGCACCTACCAATTGCAGTTGTGGTCAAGTCTGTCCATCCCTGCATAATACATACTATTCAAATACTGCCATCATCTTAGGGAAGACAGCAAAGCACCTTGCCTAGTTGGCAGCAATTCTAAGTTCCCCAGGTTCCTGGTGAGACAAACTCTGGTTAATCGAGCATGAAATGGAGCACCTAGAGAAAAATCACATGAAAGAAGGCTGCGACGACAACAAAAACCCAGATGGCACAGCACAGGATCAGCCATCAGCATAAAATGCAATCGAAACAAAATAAATCCCAAAGGCGGATACTAATAAATGTTCACAGTAGGGAGGATGCATTTCTGGGAAAAAACATCAGTTGAAAAACAGCTGAACAAGGCATGAGTTTTATGCTTGTCAATAGTTGTCCTAACCAATTTTCAGCAGGGGTTCATTTTAAAGATATTCCCTATATCTCTGCTCGGAGTTTTGCAGGCAAAAGCATGGCGTTAAGCCTGATCCAAGTCGCATGGAGTTCAGTCTGATTGGGAGCCGTCTTCTGAGCTTATGTCAGTCAGGATGCTTAGAAGATAAGAACATAAGAAGATGTTCAGCGGATGGGCATAAGGGATAAAACATAAGCAGACTTACGTCTTCATGTCATGTTTGGAAACTTCCTGGATTCACCTGGCTCATCATTATGGGAGAAGCAAAGAGTGAAAGCACTAGGTGCAACAAAAAGGCAAGCAAAGGAAAGACAGGCAAAGAAGAGACAGGTAGGGAATAGGCCGGATAAGCACTCGGCAAAGCACACTTTCCAGGGCCTCTGGAAAGTGTGCAATTCCCCCAGCCAGCATGCCATTAGCATGGGCAGAGTTAATTGTGCACTTTCTGGAGGTCCTGAAAAGTGCGCTTTGCCTTTCCCCCACGCCAATTGGGGACTCAAAGGCCCTCTTAGCCTTGAATTAAGAGGGCCTTTAAGGCTCCGATGGGCATGTGTGGGGGAAGGCAGAGCTTCCCCGAGGCTGGAGGAAATTGTGTATTTTCCCCCTCCAATCCAACGGCAGTCACCCATCCTTGGGGAAATCATATGGTACTGCTACCCATGTACATAGGCATACTGTCTCTGATACTGGAGGTAGCATATAGCCTTCCCCCACAAAGCCAGCACAGAGAGAATTGCACTGGCTGCCTGAGTGGGAAGGTTCTATTGTACTCACGTCCTACTTGTGGGTTTTCCACAGGCAGCTAGTTGGCCACGATGTGAACAGAATGCTGGACTACTTGAGCCTGTGGTCTTATCCAGCCTGGCTCTTCTGACGTTCTTCTGTATCAGTTGGCAAATGTGGATAGCTCTCTTAAATATAAACAAAGCACAAAGTTAGTCCACTCAAACATTCTGCAACTATCAGGTAAACATCTGCTAAGGTTAGAAAGTTTTTAGAGACTGTAAGGGATTAGGGACGAAATAGCCAAAATCCAGTGGGAACTCAAATTGCTGAATATATGACATTAGCTAGCATTCGGGAAGGCTTGCGGAGTCAAAGAAAGGTCCCTTCTGACTGGAAACTCATCAGGGAGCTGCCATTATCTACAGGAAAGAGCCCCAGGAACACAGCAGGAAATAACCTGCCACTTAATAGAGCTTTACTTTCATGGAAAGTGCCAAAACTGTTTTCAGAGATCAAGGAGGTTGGAGGACCTTTGACCCAATGAAGTGCAAGTTTACAAAAGCCAAACAAAACAGCAAAACTTCAGCAAGTCACCAGGCTGTTTCGGTTAAAGAACTGCTTCAGCCTTCCAGTTTTATACATGATCTAATCCAATGTTTTGGTAGTGGGGGAAAGGCCCTGTGACTCAAGAGGCATTTCCCCCACTTTCTAACAGTACACAACCCCACAGTCTCAGGAGGAGCCGGTTATCTGCGCAATGAAGGAATAGTGTCCCTGAGACGCCTTTAGCTTTACTACTTTAGACTTGGCCCCAGATGGAAATGTCCATCAGTATAGGCATGCACAGCACAGTTCATTATGGGGTGCACCCAGGATTATTATTTTTAAAGGCAAGCATTTATTGGATACTCAATCATAAAGGGCCTTATTTTTATTCATTTATTTATTAATCACTGTAGACACCGATGCCCTACTACATGTTTGGGTTGCCTGTCCAAGGGCAACCCAAACATGGAGGTGGGGTTTTTGTCTTTCTTTATTATTATTTATTTATTACATTTCTATACCGCCCAATAGCCGGAGCTCTCTGGGCGGTTCACAAAAATTAAAAACATTCAAAGTATAACACAACAGTATAAAACCATAATATAAAATACAATATAAAAGCTCAACCAGATAAAAACAGCAGCAATGCAAAATTACATAATTAAAACACCAAGTTAAAATTTATTTATAGATTGTTAAAATGCTGGGAGAATAAAAAGGTCTTCACCTGGCGTCTAAAGGCATATAATGTAGGTCCCAAGCGAAGCTCCTTAGGGAGCTCATTCCACAGCCGGGGTGCCACAGCAGAGAAGGCCCTCCTCCTGGTAGCCACCTGCCTCACTTCCTTTGGCAGGGGCTCATGGAGAAGGACCCCTGAGGATGACCTTAGGGTCCGGGCAGGTACATACAGGAGGAGGCGTTCCTTCAGATAGCCTGGCCCCAAGCCATTTAGGGCTTTAAATGTTAATACCAGCACTTTGAATCCGGCCCGGACCTGGACTGGCAGCCAATGAAGCTGGGAAAGGACTGGCATGATGTTGAGGAGATGCTCCTCAAGCCCTAGCATTGGTGGGGCTTTGTGGTGACACTGTTGGGATCCTGGAATGGATCCTGGTTATGTTTCCATGGATTTACTAATTGCTGAGGAGCTGGAGGAATCAGAAGTGGGGGAACTAACATCTACCCCCTTGTCATGGTCGGATCACTTCCTACTGAGGTTTAGACTCTCGGCGGCCTTTCCCCTCTGCAAGGGTGGGGGGCCTATTAAAATGGTCCGCCCCCGGAGGCTAATGGACTCCGATGGATTCCAGAGGGCTCTGGGGGATTTTCCTGCTGATATGGCCGGTGCTCCTGTCGAAGCCCAGGTCGCTCTGTGGAATGCAGAGATGACTCGGGCGGTTGACACGATCGCGCCCAAGCGTCCTCTCCCTCTGAGCAGAGCCCGGTCAGCTCCTTGGTATACATCTGAGCTGAGGGCGATGAAGCAAGAGGGGAGACGGCTAGAACGCAGGTGGAGGAAAACTCGTGCTGGGTCTGATCGAACACGGGCTAGAGCTCACTATCGAGCCTACTCTGTGGCGGTGAGGGTGGCAAAGAGGCAGTTCTTTTCCACCAGCATTGCGTCTTCTCGGTGTCGTCTGGCGGAGCTTTTCCGAGTGGTTCGTGGCCTGTTACACTCTGGGCCAGGGCGTGAGATAGTTGAACCCTCGGTAGCACGCTGTGACGAGTTTGCACGGCACTTTGAAGATAAAGTCGCTCAGATTCGTCATGAATTGGACACCACACTTAATGCAGCACCACTAGTAGAGGCGTTCAGAGCGCCGTCCGGCTCAGTTTTATTGGATGAGTTTCAGTTATTGAGGCCCGAGGATGTGGACAAGGTGCTTGGCCAAGTCCGGTCGACCACCTGTGTGCTTGACCCTTGCCCCTCATGGCTCATTACATCAAATAAGGAGGGGATCGCCGGCTGGGTCCAGGAGGTTGTAAATGCCTCCTTGAGAGAGGGAGTGGTGCCGGCCTCTTTAAAAGAGGCGGTAATTAGACCACTCCTGAAGAAGCCTAATCTGGACCCGGAAGATGTTAACAACTACAGGCCGGTGGCTAATATCCCTTTCCTGGGCAAGGTGCTTGAGCGGGTGGTTGCAGGACAACTCCAGGCACTCTTGAATGAAACGGATTATCTAGATCCATTTCAATCGGGTTTCAGGCCTGGTTTTGGAACGGAAACTGCCTTGGTCGCCCTGTGGGATGACCTCTGGCGGGAGAGAGACAGGGGGAGTGCGACCCTGTTGGTTCTCCTGGACCTCTCAGCGGCCTTCGATACCATCGACCATGGTATCCTTCTGGATAGGTTGTCTGAACTGGGAGTTGGAGGTACTGCGTTGCAGTGGTTCCGCTCCTACTTGGATGGCCGATTCCAGAAGGTGGTGCTGGGGGATTATTGCTCTGTGCCGTGGCTTCTAAGCCATGGGGTTCCGCAGGGCTCTATTTTATCCCCTATGCTGTTTAACATATACATGAAGCCGCTGGGGGAGGTTATCCGGAGATGTGGACTGAGGTGTCATCAATATGCGGATGACACCCAGCTCTACCTTTCCTTTTCATCAAACCCAGGTGAGGCAGTGACTGTTCTGAACCAGTGCCTGGGCACGGTAATGGACTGGATGAGGGCTAACAAACTGAGACTCAATCCAGACAAGACGGAGGTACTGTTAGCGGGTGGTTCATTTGTCCGGCGAGGTGATGTTTGCCCTGTCCTGGACGGGGTTGCACTCTCCCTAAA
Organism: Elgaria multicarinata webbii; assembly: GCF_023053635.1. Lineage (NCBI taxonomy): Eukaryota > Metazoa > Chordata > Lepidosauria > Squamata > Anguidae > Elgaria > Elgaria multicarinata. Next base: position 120,318,789 of record NC_086175.1, on the reverse strand, counting down.
GGATCGGGTCCGTAGTTTGGGGGTGCTCTTCGATCCAGAACTGTCACTTGAGGCACAGGTGAACTCAGTGGCAAAGAGCACCTTTTATCAGCTTAGGCTGATATACCAACTGCGCCCTTATCTGGACAGTGATAGCCTAGCTACAGTTATCCATGCTCTGATAACCTCTCGTTTGGATTACTGCAATGCGTTATACGTGGGGCTGCCTTTGAAAACGGTCCGGAAGCTTCAGCTGATACAAAACAGGGCAGCCCGTTTACTAACAGGGACTGGCTGGCGAGATCACATTAGGCCAGTCCTTTTACAACTTCATTGGCTGCCAGTCCAGGTCCGGGCCCGATTCAAAGTGCTGGTATTGACATTTAAAGCCCTAAACGGTTTGGGGCCAGGTTATTTGAAGGAACGCCTCCTCCCATATGTACCTACCCGGACCTTAAGATCATCTACAGGGGCCCTTCTCCGTGAGCCCCTGCCAAAGGAAGTGAGGCAGGTGGCTTCTAGGAGGAGGGCTTTCTCCACTGTGGCACCCCGGTTGTGGAATGAGCTCCCCAGAGAGGTCCGCCTGGCACCTACACTGTACTCCTTTCGTCGCCAGCTGAAGACCTTTTTATTCACTCAGTATTTTAACACTTAATTTTAACTTAAATTTAAATTATACTGTTTTAACTCTGTATTTTAACCTTATATCAATTTTGCTGCGTGGTTTTATCCTGGTTGTGCTTTTTATATTGTATTTTGTATTTGTATTTTTAACTTGTTGGTTGTTTTATGATGATTTTAATTTTTGTGAACCGCCCAGAGAGCTTCAGCTATTGGGCGGTATAAAAATGTAATAAATAAATAAATAAATAAAAATAAATAGAAGACTCAGCAGAAAACTTAAAGGTCAACGCTGCACTTGGACATTGATGTCATGATTGAATAATTGGTAACTTGATTGTTTCAATTAAGGGATTGCAAGCAGTTGCATCACTGTTCAGTTAGCCTATAAAAAGGAATGTATTCCCATGTACATGTATCAGAAATGATCACTCAGTAATGATCACTCTATCAGAGCTGTATTGACTGACCGTATGTAAGTATTTGTATTTGTGATTGCCATAACTAAATTATATTTTTATATGCCAGTAAAGGTTTGTTTAAACCTACTGAAAGTCTCAGTCTTAATCTGTGTCTGTGCTGACTTTGCTGGAAACCGCTGCAAAAACTCTGCTATATGGTTATTGGCCAGAAGCCCAGTCTGGCAATAACTAAATAAGGTTGTAAATATAAACCAACATATCCCAATAGACACTGGCTGGAGGAGGGGCTTACGAGGCGATATTAGCCTTCCAGGCCCCTCCTCCTGGCCTCATTGAATCATGGCTGCTGGCAGAGAGGCTCCCAGCAGAGTGATTCCATTTCGCTCCTGCTGCCGGGGACAATGGTGCTCTCCCAGAGGCAGCAGTTCTTCAGTATGGCATCGGAGCAGCCAGAGGGTGATTCCTGCTGTGTTTGGAGCCCCCTCTAGATCCCTACTCAATGACCCGCCTCAATTCGGCACTTATTGCTTGAGACCTTAGGGTGTGCCTGAGCACACTCGGCACACCGCTTGCGCATGCCTATGTCCATCAGCAGATACATCCATCGAGTCCAATCTGATCCAGATCACAAATTGCAACGTAGGGTTGCAATTCCGGTAATAAAATCAAATTGGCCGGGGAGTGGTTCACAGGGTTTTCATCTCTGTTATCTCAGATCAGAGATAACAGCAGGGGTGAGGGTCATGGGGGATTTGACGGGTGCTGGGAGGAAAGACTGCTCTTCCCAGGGTCAGCTGAATCTTCCTAAACTCCAAATCTGCTGCAGATTTACTGCACGTTTGGGGACATGCCAGGAGAATGGGAAGGCATTGGATCCGGTGGTTCTAAGCCTTCCACAGATCTCCCTGCCCTATTTCTTTTATTTATTGCAGAGAAACAACAAAAATAAAGATTTTCAACAATCTTGGGAGAAAATTTGGATGAAAATTTTAGAAAGGTGTCTGATGTTCCTTGGATCCTTTGAGGAGTCCATACCTGGCATGCCAGCTGGTCACCATTGGGGCTGGATGAATCTGTTAATTTTGGTTTCTCTTACTTTTTCAGTTTCCCATCTTAAGTTTATTTCATCTCAGTTTGTGAGGTGTTCCATCTTTCTTTTTCCTTTTTCTGGAAACTCATCATTTACACACAGTTTTCTCCTAATTTTTGTATGTAGACCTATGCATTTCTTTGGAAGCAATCCCCCCCCCCCATAACACACATTTCCATTATTCCCACCAATGTACACATCTTTCTGTGCACTTTCTGCTAATGTTTGCATTTTGTACATCTTTCTATATCAGAGAGCTCATTGCAAAATTTGCAGATTTGCCAACTGCCATGACACAGGCTCTGAACACCAGACCTCCCGTCTGCCACCACTTCTTATGGGGCGACACAGGCTCTGAACACCAGACCCGGCCGAGGCTACTCCCTGATCAAGCTAAGCACGACCGCTTGATATGCCTGAGGCAAGGGATAAAACCCACCTTCCTCCAAACTATGTGGAGAAAGGGGTTTAAAATGGAGAAGGATTTTAATATATATAATAATGCGCTGTGAGTTATATCTGCTTAGGTGAATGATTGTCAGAGTGGGTGTTATATGTGTAAACTTAAGATGATAAATGCCAAACAGACATGTGGGACTTTTGTGGTAGTTTAAAAACAAAACAATCACAATTTATTTTTAAAAGTTCATAAGCTTTGTTTCAAATAACAACATTTAAAAACCTTTTTGAAACCTTTCATACAATCCGGTCACTCATTCACATTCACGCTTTCCTTTTTCTCACACAATCACTCTTGAACTTTCTTTATTATCAGTATTGATTAATATACTTCCACTACGTGCACACCACACTCTAAAGACACCACTCACTACACTGACTCTCAAATTTCCCAGAACTTAAGTATCATAAACACAGAGAGCACTACAGACTCTAAGGGCGTTGCTAGACCTACCGGGTGTTCCGTCGTTGAGGAGCGGTGAAAGCGGCTTTTCCCGTTCAGCCGTGACGCCTCATGCTCCACACCTGCCTTCAATTTGTGGCGGAAGTTTGCGCCGGTTGTGCTGCTGCCGCCGCGAGAACGGTTGCGCAGCCACACCGGCCTGATTGCCGCGGCTTTTTTTTTCGCTCGCTGCACGGTTTGCGCACGTCCGAAAGACCGCAAACTTGCGCAGCCGTCAGCGATGCCGCCGCCGGCCCTGGCGGCGGCAGCGGCGGCAGTGCCAGTGCCAGCTGAAGTGCTGCTGGTGCTGTTGAGGGTCAACATTGATGCGCTCACTTCCTGATGGGGGTCGTGGCGGGTGTCATATGACCCGAGGTCAATCGTCTGCATGGCCACTCTGTGCCTACATCTCCCATCATGCCTCTGAGGTGTCGGCGGCGATGACCGCCTCTGTGCCCTGTGCCCCATCCCAAGGAGCCAACCCACATCTGGCCGTAGCCATGGCAGCAGCCCACAAACAGCTCTGCCCTCTGCCAGCCTGGTACCCACACTAACAGGCAGCGTACAGCACCGCCATTATGCGGCCACGGTAGCTGCCCACCGCAAGGAGTCACCAGCCACTTTTCCGGTCCTCCGGTCCTGCGCAAACTGTCACTGGGGAAATAAAAAAAAAAAGCCGCTCCGCCGCGCTGCCCCAGCTGGCGGACTGCGCGCAAATGGCGGAGGCGGCTTGACCGAAGCCGCTGACCACTCCCCCTTAGCACGCCTTTTCCTGACCAGTGCCGACCGCAGTGACCTCACATCCTCCCACACGTACTCCGAATTACCGCGGGACAGCAGGAAAAGGCGCCCTAAAACTCACTTTTTTAAAGTCGGGAGAAAGAGGCTTCACCGCGGGATAACGGCGGATCCTCGTGAACGTCATCTGGAAGCCTCGACGTGACTGCGGAAGGTAACGCGCGCTAGAGCCTCGTCTAGTAACGCCCTAAGAGTACCTAACAAGTCTCCCTGAAAAGCTTTTCCCTGAAAAGAACAAGAACTCTCAATCCCCTCAATCATTCCCTTATATATCACTCCTCCTCCCTCCCAAGACATTCTAATTCCGCCCACTTAGGCCAACATTCTAAAAACCACAGACTTACAAACTGCAGACATACATTTGGAATTGACTTGTGGGGTGTAACGCCACACCAACTCCAAAGGATAGCTGAATTTGGCTTTGTGTATTGTTTTGCAAAGTGTGAAAGTAGGTTGGTCTGCATTACAATGGGAACCAAATTAATTTCCCCCCCATCTCCAGTCACTAGATAAGATGAATTAGATGGGGGTCTACTTGCTCCAACTGTACTAGCTCAATGCTAGAGTAGATCAACCCTAAATCCCACCAATGAATACAGATTTCCATGTAGAGTTAGTAACAACCCAGTGGCTGAGTCAATTTATTTGTATGCACTGCCACGAGTTTATGGTGACTACTTTGACAGACATCCTTGGTGTGGTTATTTCGATGTCAAGTACAATGTGAGCTGAACTCCATAATGGTGTCAGATAAATTTTGTGTCTCTGGCATGCTACATGTGTGCTGAATGCTTATTTGCTTTAGTGTTTTCACATAGTTTCCTACATTATATAATTATTCATAATTACTATCTGAATGCAAAATGAGGAATTGTAATTATGTCCTTCCAACAATAAGTGTTTGAAATTAGGTGCTGACCTGCCAGATTCATCTGTCAACAGAAACATTTCTTGGCCTCCTAATTAGCATTTTTCCATATTGGCACAAGACTGTTCTTGAACCATGCATTTTCACCTCTAAAATCTGGCCTGTGGTGTTGATTTTTCAGGTTGAAAATGGCAATTTTGGAAGGGACTGAAGTTGATTTTGTTTGTTCGGCATTTGTAACATACCAACCTAATTTGCACTTCCCAGATGAATACAAAAATAAAAACACAATCCTGCTTGGGAGGGCACGCCTTTCTGGATTTTGTGATGCAGTTCTAGCCTTGAGAATTGCATGCAAAAATGTATATATTTTTGATGGGAGATCCAGGACAAATAAAAGGAAGTACTTCTTCACACAGTACATAGTTAAATTATGGAACTCACTACCACAAGATGTAGTGATTGCCACCAATTTGGATGGCTTTAAAAGGGGGGTTGGATAAATTCCTGAACCCCTTCTTGTCATTGTTTTCAAAGTGCATCATAGGCTGTATCAAATAGAAGGTTCAGTAGGATAAAATGAGGAAATTCTTCCTGGGATTTCATGAACTCCTTATCCTAAAAGTATCAGTTTTTCATAATGTTCTGTTGAGTACACAGAGCCTAAGGCGACTGATTAAGAGTGTGCAAAGTGGGTCTTCTCTGCCTCGAGATTCGAATCTGGAGCTCCATAGAGGTGATTCTCTGCTTCAGTTTCAGGGCCCCTCCCTTCTCTCTGCCTCCTTGAATTACCCTTGAAGAACTGTTCAGTATTTGGGTAACTGGTATTAACAGAAATACTTACTAGGCATGTGCTCTGCTCCAATTAGGAGCGGAGAAGCAGTAGCGGATTGGCCTGCTCCGCCTTACCCAGAGGCGGAGTAGAAGCGGACCGCAGACCCCTAGAAGCAAGGCGAAGAGAAGCGGCCATTTTTCGGAGCTCCTAGTTCAGGTGGAGCGCTCCAATCGCCATCTTGAAACATTTCGCCCATAGGATTGCATTGCGGAAAACAATCGGGGATAACTGGGTTGATTTTTAAGCTATTGTTCTGAAAATTCTTGTGCACAGAGAGTCGTGGATGGGGGTCATTTTGAGACTACTCTCACCTCTCTGTGTCATGTGGTTCGCGTGCTATATTTTTTTAAAAATCGGGTAAACAAACATTACAAACAGGGACAGCGCGGGTCAAACGGAGGTTTTCGCCCATAGGATTGCATTGCGGAAAACAATCGGGGATAACTGGGTTGATTTTTAAGCTATCGTTCTGAAAATTCTTGTGCACAGAGAGTCGTGGATGGGGGTCATTTTGAGACTACTCTCACCTCTCTGCGTGGTGCGGGTCGCGCGCTAGGGCTGAGGGGCAGAGTCAGCTCCCGGTCATGATGATCCCAAAGTTGGAGGAGGGCATAGGCAAAACGGGTAACTTGGGATTCTGGGAAACTTCTCTTTCTTAATCTGAACGGACTTTTCCCAGTGTTTTTTAACACAGTAGCCCCACCAAATGCACAAACACAACCTGAAATCATATACTAAGCCAATAATAAGAGAGCACTGCTCCCCACCCTAACTTTGGGGAACAACTGAAAAGATGTGGTGCAAGGGGATGAGCTCCCCTAGGGCATCTCATCGTGGACGTGCCCCCACTCTCTCCTGCACTGGAAGGCCATCAGAGCCTTCCAAAGAGAGTAAAACGGTGGAGCAATGCCTATCATGAGTCGAAGTGAGCGTTTACTTCTTAGTGGTGGAGCGATGCCTGTTATGAGTTGAAGTGAGCTTTTACTTCTCAGAGCTGTTGGTGAAGCAATGGCTTTCTTGAGCTGAACTGGCAGCTGCTTCCCTCTCCCCCGGGCACGTCCCCCTATTGCTGGTAAAAGACAGATAGATATAGCCTTTTTTAAAAAGTTCTTCTTGTTGTTTATTCAGCAACACTGCTGCTTTTAATTCCACCCCTCCTTTGTTTATTTATTGATTTATTCCATTTTATATGCATTACTGGCTTATCCTTGGCTCACTTCCTTATGCCCCCAGAAATGCCAGCTGCATGCCTGCCTGCCTTCCCTCCCTCCTCCCCTGCACACCTCGCAGGGATGTTGTGTGTGTGTGGCTTTGACTCAGGGGAGAAGTCCTTCCTGCGCTCACTTGGAGTTTTGGAAGTTCCAAATTTTGCAGGTTTAAGCCCCGCCAAAAAACAGGGGATGATGGGACTGCCTTGAGTCTCGGCGTGCGTATGTATCCCTGGATAAGCTTTCATGGTGGTGAGTTTGAGGGGTTTTTTTAATGTGCAAAATTGACGGAGCTATGGAAAGGGGTGTTGGATTTTCAAAAATTCCCCAAAAATCAGGGGATGATGGGATTTGCTTGAAACTTGGCGTGCGTGTGGACACATGGATAAGCTGTCCTGGTGGTGAGTTTGAGGTTTCTAACGTGCAAATTGACGGAGCTATGGAAAGGGGTGTGAATGGGGTGCCCGATTTTCAAAAATTCCCCAAAAATCAGGGGATGATGGGATTGCTTTGAAACTTGGCGTGCGTGTGTATACGTCCATGAGGTGACATGGTGCCAAACGTGAGGTTTCTAACTTGAACAGAAAAAAAGTTGTATAATTTTTTAGCTTTCAATGCAACCCTATGGGGGGGGAAAAACGGAGCTCCGATCCGGATCTGGAGCTCCGAGCAGAGCGGAGTGGAAGTGGGCGGAGCGGGGGCGGGGCGAAGCGGCCCACTCCAAAAATCGCGGATCTGCAAGTGAAGCGGAGCGGGGGGTCTGTGCACACCCCTAATACTTACAGCTCCCTTATTTTTAAAGATAAAGAGATAAAACTTGGCACAATGATAACACTTAAGGAGGGATTTCGCCCTGCCAAGGTTGAATCAAATTGGTTCATGCTTTGATTATTTTAGGATTTTTTTAAAAAAAAAATCCCCACTTGAGCCTTCTCCAACCTGATGCCTTCCAGATCTATTGGATTGCGAAGCCCTCTCCCCTGCACCCAGCCACTGAAATAAAGAGCATGCCTGTGTCTTACTCAGGTGTAGTGGCTTTCTCACTCTTGATGCCAGCCATCCCAGCAGCACTTTCACACTGTGGAAATGTGGATGACTGACTTCTATGAGTCCAAGCAGAAGTGTGCTCCCTCTCAGCAGCCAACAGTTAATGTTTCCCACTTTCCTGAACACTGTGATTGGAGAATACCACTGTGGCTATTCTTATTGGTTAGCCACAGATGTCAATCAAAACTACCCCTCACCTCACTCAGCGTCTTCCAAATATGGAGATACACACACAAACACAGAGCAGGTTAATTCCGGAGACTTAAGAAGCTCCGATTGGGCACATCTCCACTCTGAGAGTATTCAATGGGTTTGGAAGTGGCCAGTCTCTGCTCTGGAACATTGAATGCTCCATGGATTTTTATGGTTACCAGATAATTCCGGCCGTAGTGCACACCCCTATTACTAATATTAAAATCATGCCCCAGATCCTTGCACGTGTCTCCAGGTCAGCTGTCCACCTTGAAAGTGGGTGATTTTCATCTATCTTCAGTGTAGCGAAATTATAAAGAGCTTTTGTGGGCATATGGATGTGTGTGCGTGTGTGTATGTAATTTACCTTGATTAAAAATAAAATATGAGGTGCCAAGAACTTCCTTCCTTTCTTTCTTAACTTTAAGAAGGAAAAAATATATTGGTACCTCACATTTTATTTTCAATTAAGTTAAGAAACAACTCCCAACCATGGGCATTCTTGAGAATTTAACACACACACACACACACACACACACACACACGATGTGTGAAGCTGGGATTTCTGTCCAATTTAAGCCTGATGGGGTTTCACAGTGTTTCTGTTCCAATTAGCAGTGCTGGACTTCAGGAATCCTCCCCAGGTTCCAGAAATGTTCACTATTATTTTTATGCACATGAAATAAATAGATACTTTTTTTAGGTTATGTGCAAAATGTTTGCACAAATGGGATTGTGTTATGATTGTGATTAGAATCATAGAATAGTAGAGTTGAAAGGGGCCTATAAGGCCATCGAGTCCAACCCCCTGCTCAATGCAGGAATCCACCTTAAAGCATACCTGACAGATAGTTGTCCAGCTGCCTCTTGAATGCCTCTAGTGTGGGAGAGCCCACAACCTCCCTAGGTAACTGGTTCCATTGTCGTACTGCTCTAACAGTCAGAAAGTTTTTCCTGATGTCCAGCCAGAATCTGGCTTCCTGTAACTTGAGCCCATTATTCCGTGTCCTGCACTCTGGGATGATCGAGAAGAGATCCTGGCCCTCCTCTGTGTGACAACCTTTCACCATATTGTGGAAGACCCCTGTGCCTGCCTGTTCCACATGCTGTCCAGGTGCTTGCTGTTATTGGGGAACAGTTCTTATCTTTGGAAAGGACCAGTATTCAAATAAAGGAAGCCAGATTCTGGCTGGACATCAGGAAAAATGTCCTGACTGTTAGAGCACTACAACAATGGAACCAGTTACCTAGGGAGGTTGTGGACTCTCCCACAATAGAGGCCTTAGATTGTAAGCCTATGCGGCAGGGTCTTGCTTTTTACTGTGTTATCTGTACAGCATCATGTACATTGATGGTGCTATATAAATAAATAATAATAATAATAAAAGCAGCTGGACAACCATCTGTCACAGATGCTTTAAGGTGGATTCCTGCATTGAGCAGACAAAAATGAGTCTTTTCCATCATAGGACCCATGGAATTCTGAGAAGTACTGTGGGCCAAGCCAAAAAATGGATCTCTTTTCACTGAAGTTCTCATTGCCTTCAAAATAGTTTTAGTTGTTTTTAACATGGACTGCAAGTAGGGACAAACATGTCCTTCTCTGCGATTTCCCATTTAATGAGGGCTGGAAGAAATGACCTTGCTTTGAATTGACCTTGGGATGTCAATGTGTAGTCAAATCTTGACTCCTTGGCATGAAGAGATGGCAATGACCATCCCCATTGGTTACAGACAGCACAGTCTCATGCTAAGAGATTGTGAGAAATCCAGGTCCCCAACTGGGCCAGAACTCATCATCTTAATACTGAGTGCTGATGTGTAGGCCTTAAAGGTGCCACTTGTTTGTCAGTCCAGGCAAGTGGACCAGTGTTTCCGTCTTCACTCACAACTAGGGATGACCCAGAAAAAGGAGAAGGTAAAGCTTTCAATAGCAATGGTTGTTGTGAGCACCCAACTGAGTCCTCAAGGGCAGCTGCTGCTGCTGCTGAAATCATGTATTTCTCCCCTTTGCATTAATGATGGCTTCCATTAACCGAAAAGGGGGAATTCACAATTTCTGGAGCCTTGCTTAAAGGCCCTATTGATGCAAGGGTAAAGGTCTACCCTAGTGTCAAGGGGGGCTGTAAGACCTCATTGGCATGGGAGTGGGGGAACACACAATTTCCCAAGGCTCCAGAAATTGCGAAAGGGGGAAATGACGATTTCTGAAACCTTTATGAATTGCGCACTTCACACTTGGTGAACGACATTAATGCAGGGGGAGGAAAGGAAACCAGAGAGGGCTATATTAGTGATGGCTAAACTCACCCTCCAGCTGCTTGCCGGGTGCTTGCTGGACCCCCCCCACCACCACCTCTGCTTGCCATCTCACATGAACAATTGGATGGTCCACTGAGTGCCCAGTGAGTGGCACAAAACCACCCATCCTCTCAATGAGCCACCATTTTGCATCTTTGCATGCACAAATGGTGGCGTAAATAGGACCATTTACACAACAATGCATGCAAAATGGTGACATGTGTGAGTCCCCGTTTCTGCCCGCCAACCCCTCATTCTCTCCTTGCAAAGACACAATGGGGGGGGGGGTTTAGTAGCCAGTGTGGCATTCCTAGTGCTGGCACCTGTCAACCCTGTGTGGTTTCAACCCTTTCAAGGAGAGTGTAATGGGTCTGGCAGGCAGTGGAAAACCATGAGCTTGCGTGACGTCGCATGATAAGTCAGGCAAGTGCAGGGATTTGTTGCAGGGCCTCAAGGCCCTAAATGGATACCCACTCCATCCCTTGCCTATATGCTACCTCCAGGATCAGAGGCAGTATGGCAATGTACACCACTTGTTGTGGAACATGCTCAGGAGGCTATCCTCCTTGTGGGTTTCCAATGGGGAGCTCGCTGGCCGCAGTGTGAACAGAATGTTAGACTTTAGACTAGATGGAGCCTTGGTCTGATTCAGCATGGCTCTTCAGATGTTCTTATGTTCTTGAGATGACCAGAGTCCATGCTCCCCCACTAAGAAAGGTGGATATTAGTCCCAGACACCAGATTAGAAAGGCCTTAAAATCAAAGTCATGCAAAACCTGGAACATTTTACGCAACCATTGTTGCAGTATGTTGATCATTCATCCTGGACCCAATTCCCTCCAGAAATAATTTCAGGTTGAAGGTTTTGCTTTTCTATATTAGGGGTGTGCAATTATCTGGTAACCACGAACATCCACGGAGCATGTGATCTTACAGAGCGGAGATTGGCCGCTTCTAAACCCATCGATTAATATCAGAGCAGAGATGTGCCCTATCAGAGCTTCTAAAGTCTCTAAAATTATCTGTTTTTCATTCATCAATGGTGTCTGTGTGTCCCAATTTAATATCTCCATATTTGGAAGATGCTGAGTGGGATGAGGGGTAGCTTTGATATTGATATCTGTGGCTAAACAATTATAATTGCCACAGCACAGTCCCTGACCATGTTCTCCTCCAATCACAGTGTTTGGGGGAGTGGGAACACTAACTGGCTTTTGATTCTGGCTGTGGAGGTGTGGGGGAGAGGGAGCGCGTTTCTGCTCAGACTCATAGAAGTCAATCATCCACATTTCCACTAGGGGTGTGCACGGACCCCCCGCTCCGCTTCAGTTCCAGATCCGCGATTTGCAGATCGGGCCGCTTCGCTCTGCCCCTGCTACGCCCATGTCCGCTCGGAGCTCCGGATCCGGATTGGAGCTCCGTTTCCCCCCCATAGGCTTGCATTAAGCTAAAAAAGTATACAACTTTTTTTCTGTGAAAGTTAGAAACCTCAAGTTTGGCACCATGACACCTCATGGAGGTATACACAAGCACGCCAAGACTCAAGGCAGTCCCATCATCCCCTGATTTTTGGGGAATTTATGAAAATCGGGCACCCCATTCACACCCCTTTCCATAGCTCCGTCAATTTGCACGTTAGAAACCTCAAACTCGCCACCATGACAGCTTATCCAGGGATACACATGCCCGCCAAGACTCAAGGCAGTCCCATCATCCCCTGATTTTTGGGGAATTTATGAAAATCCAACACCCCATTCACACCCCTTTCCATAGCTCCGTCAATTTGCATGTTAGAAACCTCAAACTCACCACCATGACAGCTTATCCAGGGATACACATGCATGCCAAGACTCAAGGCAGTCCCATCATCCCCTGATTTTTGGGGAATTTATGAAAATTGGGCACCCCATTCACACCCCTTTCCATAGCTCCGTCAATTTGCATGTTAGAAACCTCAAACTCACCACTATGACAGCTTATCCAGGGATACATATGCATGCCGAGACTCAAGGCAGTCCCATCATCCCCTGATTTTTGGGGAATTTATGAAAATCCAACACCCATTTACACCCCTTTCCAATAGCTCCGTCAATTTGCACGTTAAAAAAACACCTCAAACTCACCACCATGACAGCTTATCCAGGGATACATACGCCGCACACCCAGACTCAAGGCAGTCCCATCATCCCCTGTTTTTTGGCGGGGCTTAAACCTGCAGACATCTCAATGGGGCCATTTCAAAGGAAATCCCAACATGCCATGAATTGGGGAGTAGAGATCAACCTATATGAATCTTCTTCCACACTTGAAAAATGGATTTGGAACTTCCAAAACTCCAAGTGAGCACAGGGGAATTTAAAAAAAATCCTAAAATATCAAGGCGTAAAATTAAGGCTAAAGCCTTCCTTAGGTGCTATCACCTTGCTGAGTTTCATCTCTTTTCTATAAAAAGTACCCAGTTGTAAGCATCTTTGTTAATTGCCATTGTTTTAAAATCCTAAAAGTCAAAGCATGAACTGATCTGATTCAAACTTGGCAGGGCTAAAGCCCTCTGTAACTGCTATTACTGCGCCAAGTTTTATCTCTTTTATCTTTAAAAATAAGGGTGCTGTAAGTATTTGATTAATTTCCATTGATTAGAATGGTTATCTGAAAAGGAGCAGTTTTCTGACGGGTAATCCAACGGTGCGGAGTAAGAGGAGCTGCTCCAAAATTGGGGCAGAGAATTGCCTTAACAGAGCTCTAGCTCAAATTATGAGACAGCGAAGACCCACTTTGCACATCTCTGTTTTATATGCTATGCATCCTAAATGAACTGGGTTGTGTTTGATAGATTTTTTTTGTTTAACTTTTCAGCCCATGTACATTGTACTGGGTGGTGGTGGAATAACAACAACAACAACAACAACAGAAACAATTTTCTTCCTTCCTTCTATAAAAAAGGAAACCAACAGCAGCAACAACAAAACACATCCTCAAATACCTGTATTTTCGAAGGGCTTTCTTTATATTTCAGTGAACTGCATGTTTCAAATCCACCCCATGCATTGTGTTTTTATTTATTTATTTATTTATTTGTGTTCCGAGACATTACATCTGAAGATCAAGAAAGGGAGTTGTGACTACGGGGGCCATGTGTTAATTGGCTGCGGATAACTTTTGCACCTGCTTGCTTCTTATCTCGACTGCCAGTGAAAGAAAAAGGTGTGCCCTCCATGGTTCATACTCAACAACATCGTTTTTGTTCTTGAAGCATGGTTTAAGCGTTAGAAGAGAACATCTTGTTAATGGGCTTTGCCATTTACTGCTTTGAGGATTTCTTAAGCTTTAGTGGGAGAGCAGCAGATGTGCAGCTATTTCTTAGAACTCCAAAAGCACCTAAAGGTGCATGCTGTCGTTTGCCCTCAACTCCACCTCCCACTTCATTTAACTCTGCCATAACAACAAATTGGCAGTGCATTAATTTAAGTGCCCAATATATATATATATATATATATATATATATATATATATATTAACGGAACTTGCAAATGAATGCCTCTGGATTGGTAAAAGCCAATATAACATCAGCTTAAAAGCCTCATGGAAATTGAAATGCTTTCAACCTTAATGCAAGTCATTTTGGTGGTACCCAGCTCTTCCCAAACCTTTTGATTACGATAATAACCATTTACACCCTAACCCTGCAGTTCCTAAACTGGTAAATGATTTTGGAATGGAGGCTTTCATGCACTGCAAATAGAAATCTCTTGTGCTGTTCAGTTTGGAATCAAGGACTCTGAAATCAGAAAACTCCCTAATCTTATTCCCCCACTTTGAGGAGGTACAAGTGTACACAGGGGCTGCTCGAACAGCATCCTCTGCAAGTCTATGGGACTAAACTATGCAGCTTCCCTTAAGTACTTCTTCATTGCTCTTAAGGCTTGACTAGGGATGTCCATCACCTTTTTGAGCCTGGCAGTTCCCCATAGTGCACTTGACTCAGTGCACATTTGTGAGCCAAGTGGAAGGTCAGTTCCTGAAACTTGCCAGCTTGTTGTTGTTATTTATTTGGAAGTCATGATTTGCACAAAACCACAAATTAGACCATATACACCCAGAACAAAATTCTGCCCATGATTTTGTTCAAACACTCACCAGTAAATTTAAAAGAATTGATCAGCTATCATGAGTGGTCTAGTGAAAATAGCCAGATTCAGAAATTTGGCCACTTGCTCATTAATTGGCATGTTGGTGTCCTGGAATAAGAGAATCCTAAGGGACTCAGGAGAGTGACCAAGGAAAGACTACGTAATAGGGAATATTAGATCTTTCCTGGCCTCTTGGTAATAATTTCAGTAGAATCAAACATACAAAATGGACTCCACCTCAGTGTTGTTACATGGGCAGAATCTGTTATTCATTGGGATTTTGTTAAATTTGCCCTCTGATAATTTGGAGGGGAGAGTTGGGAGTTCTCAGTCTCTGGGTTTCCTGCATCAATTAGGGGATCAGAATAGATGTTGCATAAGATCTTTCTAGACCTTTAGATGGAAGAGCCAAATCACACTCATACAGAGCAATCCTGTTTGGCCATGGCAAAATCCACCCCCCCTTCTCAGAGCAGGGGTGAAGGAACACGTTTAGTCTGAAGGATGAATTCCATTTTGGAGGAGCTTTCAGGGGCCGCATTACAGTAGTGGGTGGAGTTAAAGGCAAATGGGGAGGAACCAAAAATACAAAAAAAAATACTAGTATATTTTATCTGAAAGCTCTTATTGCCAGTAACAAGGCCTTAGGACAGCGGTTCTCAACCTGTGGGTCGGGACCCCTTTGGGGGTCGAATGACCCTTTCACAGGGGTTGCCTAAGACCATTGGAAAACACATATTTCCGATGGTCTTAGGAAACTGTATTGACTGAACGATGTCATGTATCATCTTTTGTATTAAAGCTATTGTTATGTATTATTTTCATTAGCAAACCATCCCATGACAATGGATCGTGTAGAGAAGAACGAAAATAATGTTATGGTTGGGGGTCACCACAACATGAGGAACTGTATTAAAGGGTTGCGGCATTAGGAAGGTTGGGAACCACTGCCTTAGGAGAAGCATTTAATCTTTCAGACTGGGGGTGGAGATGTACAAAGGCTGGGAAGCCACCAAATGATCTGTGGTTGGGGGAAGAGTGTGGCCAGGAAAAGGAGAGTGCCCTCTGGGGAATCCTAGAGGGCTGGATTGGACACCCAGGAGGGCTGGATTTGGCACCTCTGTTGTAGAGGTCAAGCTGGAGAGTATATCCCTCATTACCTAAAACTAGGAGTGGGCGAATCCACCTGCATCCAACTCATGGGATGCTCGCTCCATCGCCCTTGCCCTCTATCCCTGCTCAGCAGGCTGCACAAGCTTCTTTTGAGGTTCGGTTCAGCCTGACAAGCACTCAGCACCTGTCCGCCCTCACTGCCAAAATTGCACATTGGTGCAATGGGGGAAGTGTGCAATTTCAACAGTGGGGGCAAATGCCTTCTGAACACTTGTAGGGGCATTGCGAGCACTTGAGCGTGGTTCCACTCTCAAGCCACGTGCAACTGACTGGGTCTTGGGGTGGGGTGGGGTGCGGATAGCGGAGAGTCTGTCTGACTCCTGGATTCAATTGGGCACTTGCAACAGGCCTATTTCAAACAGCTTCTCAGATTGTATTTAGGATGTAAGGGTTTGGTTAAATCTGCCCTTGTTTTGTAGATCGTCAGGTTCTTTCATTCTGCCATCTGGTCATTGATAGAAACAGATGTGCCTTTAGGGATGTAGGAGAATTTTATTTCACTTGTGCAAATGGGCATTTGTGCTAATGGGCATGGACGCAGGCGCGAATCTGTGCAAAAGCCACAACAACTAAAACAAACTGTCCACCAGTCCACAGAATCCACACGACTTGGAAAAATTTAGACCACTAATAACAACAACAACGACAACAAAATATTTCTTACCCACCTCTCCATTTTGATAGAGGCGGGGAATAGCAGTAAGTATAAAATACATAAAATACTGATTTAAAAACATAGTATACATTGTTAAACCATCCTAAAAAAAATTCCTAAAATCCATAGAATCATAGAATAGCAGAGTTGGAAAGGGCCTACAAGGCCACCGAGTCCAATCCCCTGCTCAATGCAGGAATCCACCCTAAAGCATCCCTGACAGATGGTTGTCCAGCTGCCTCTTGAAGGCCTCTAGTGTGGGAGAGCCCACAACCTCCCTAGGTAACTGATTCCACTGTTGTACTGCTCTAACAGTCAGGAAGTTTTTCCTGATGTCCAGCTGGAATCTGGCTTCCTTTAACTTGAGCCCGATATTCCGTGTCCTGCACTCTGGGAGGATCGAGAAGAGATTCATAGAAATTCATAAGTGGAGTCCTGCATTGAGCAAGGGATTGGACTCGATGGGCTTATAGGTCCCTTCCAACTCTACTATTCTATGACTCTATGAAATCTGAACTCATTTGAAGCCACTGCAGGTTTCTTTGACATCCCTACTTGTAATATACAAGTCCTTAAGAATAATAATAGTATTTATACCAGTCACAACTAGGAGGGAAAAGGCCCCCGGATATCTTCTGTGCAAAATCTATGCCATTCCATCAAGTACCATTTGAGATGGCATTGATTATTTAGGTAAGAAAACACACCATGTAACATACACCTAAGCAATTATTGCACACCTTGGGTGGTTTTGTCAAGCATGCTGCCTAGGGTAGAGACGTTCAAATCGCCCCTGGAAGACCAAGCCAGAACACTGTTGAAATGAGATGGAAATAATAAGGGAAAGAGGGCTGTCTGTGCATTCCTTGGATGACTGTGATTGACGCGGGCTTGACATGACTGAGTGACGACCCCAGCGGAAAGCCTCATTTGTGTCAAGTTCTAAAGCTTCCCACATAATTGAAAAGACATCCTGCTGTGTTAAACACTAATTTCACCTCCAGCCCAGGCGCTCTTTCCAAACCAGAAATATCTGCCCATGCTTGTTTGTTTTGCTTTTGTTTTAACATTTGGAATATTTGTAGTGGGTCTAAATATATTTTCATTAGAACGAAGAACGTAGCCAAGAGGCAAAGGCAAAAGAGTCATGGATGGGCTGTTAATGTTAATGTTTCTTGTGAAGGGCAAGAAAGTTCAGGCAAATTCTGGACAAACACAGGGAAGATAGGAGGGCAGCGATTCTCACACTGTGGGCCAGGAGAGAGGTGCAAGTGTTGTGTTAGAGAGAGAATTAAACAAAGGGGATCTGCAACAAAAGGTTCCAGTGTGGAATGTTCTGGTTCAAGGACACTTTTTTCTCCCGCTCTCATAATCATAGAACCTAATGGGGTCACCCCATGAAGCTGATTGATGGGAGATTGAGGACAGATAAAAGAAAGGACTTCTTCACACAACGCATAGTTAAACTATGGGATTTGCTCCACAGGATGCGGTGTTGGCCACCAGTTTGGATGGCTTCAAATTCCTGTAGGAGAAGGCTATCAATGAGTACTGGTCCCAATGGCTACGTGCCACCTCCAGTAGCAGAAGCAGTATGCCTATATACACCAGTTGCTGGGGAACATGGGTGGGAGGGTGCTGTTGCACCTGTGTCCTGCTTGTGGGTTCCTGGTCACCACTGTGTGAATGGAGTGCTTAGGGTGACCATATGAAAAGGAGGACAGGGCTCCTGTATCTTTAACAGCTGTATTGAAAAGGATATTTCAGCAGGTGTCATTTGTATGTATGGGGAACCTAGTGAAATTTCCTCTTCATCACAACAGTTAAAGCTGCAGGTGCCCTGCCCTCTTCTAAATCTGGTCACGCTAGTATAGCTCCTGCAGCTTTAACTGCTGTGATGAAGAGGGAATTTCACCAGGTTCTGCATATATACAAATGACACCTGCTGAAATTCCCATTTCTATGCAACTGTTAAAGATACAGGAGCCTTGTCCTCCTTTTCATATGGTCACCCTAGGAGTGCCGGACTAGATGGCCCCTTGGTCTGATTCAGCATGACTCTTCTTATGGGTGGGGATGGCAGAAGTGCTGGTGACCAGCCAACAGTGAAGGAGAAGCGCTCCCCAGTTCACTTCCATCATCGATTAGTACCTGCCCAGAACAATGGAGGCCCTTATCTTGCGATGTGCTGTTTCCACATTGTTCTTCTCCCCAAAGCCCCTCGGCCCTGCCCCATGATGTGCATGAGGGATGATGATGGCAGCAGCAACAGCAACAACACCAAGGTATTTTTTGTTATTATTTTTAAAGTGAACATCAGTTGTAGCACCCCTCTCATAAGACCCTGGGATTTGCCCAGCTATACCAGATTCTAGTGCCAGGCCTGAAAAGTTCCTCGAAACATTCCCTCGCAGAAGCATTGAATTTCATCAGCCAGCCAGGTCAATGTAGAAGGAGCTCTCTGAAAGTCATCAATCTCCAGGCAGACGATGCACATTCCACTTACAGGCTAATACTAGAGTTGAGGGTCGCATGTGGTATATAGTTGGAATCCCCTCGACCAGGGATAGGGACTTCCTGACTGTTAGAGCAGTACGACAATGGAATCAGTTACCTAGGGAGGTCGTGGGCTCTCCCACACTAGAGGCCTTCAAGAGGCAGCTGGACAACCATCTCTCGGGGATGCTTTAGGGTGGATTCCTGCATTGAGCAGGGGGTTGGACTCGATGGCCTTGTAGGCCCCTTCCAACTCTGCTATTCTATGTTTCTATGAATGCATGGCCTGCCAGATGTTGGTGGACTTCAACTCCCACCATCCTTCACATTGGCTAAGTTGGCGAGGGCTGATGGATGTTGCAGTCCAACAACATCTGGGGGCCCCACACTGTCCTCATCCCTGTCCTAAGATAGTGTAAGATACCAAGTTCCCCCATATGGAACACATGATCATCCTACTGGTTTTTGCATTTTCCTCTTCTGTTCATGGCCCTGACTGCATTTTGATGCTTCCTGGGAAAGCTGCAAAGTAATGGCGTGATGAACAACCATCAGCGGAATATTATGCATACCATTGATGCATTTCACATTTCTACTTCAAGAGATTAGTGTTTGCATTACACATTGGAACACATAATTTTATATGCTTTATAAAATTTAATCCCAGCTAGGTTAAGACTCAAAATATTCTTGTTATGCACACAAACAGCAGATCTTTAGTTTGCTGTAGCTTTCATTTCCTAATGTAATAAAAACGCCATCTGAATACTATAAAGATTCAATTTATATTGGTTTTAGCAATTCCCCCCCTAAAAAAAAAAAAAGGCAATCAAATGACTTCCTATTTCTCTGTGTTTTGACTAGAGGTGTGCCATATTTTCACTTTTTTCAAGTTGTGGAACAAGAGTAATCCTTGGGGGTTGGCATAAATAATCCCCCTCAAAAAACACCTATAGTGCAATCCTGTAGTAGAGGAGAGCTCCTTAGTGGAGGCACTGCCACATCTGCACACAGCAGCTAAGATGGAAAGTGATTGTGAGATCACGATTTGGAAACAAGGCAAGTAAGCTATGGCTCAGGGCTTCACATTCTGAGCGGCCTCTAAATACGTCGGAGATAAGAATGATGGAAGATAACTAAGATGAAATCACTTTGCCTTAAACATGTCGGAGAGTCTGGAGTAATTTACAGCAGAGTTGCCTTTCATAGAGAAAGTGTGGCAATGCAGCATTTAGTATTGGAGGAAATAAGGAAGGACAGAACAGAGCCAGTTCAAAAAAAGTTCAAATTGACTTACTTTGTTAGTGCTTTTATCTAACACTGTTTAGCTACAAGTGTCCCCTAATGCTGGGTGATACCCTAGGGATGGGTGAACTCGCCCATGTCCAATTTGTCAGATGCTTGTGCCGCTGCTGTCACTGCCCCGCTCATCAGGCTGCGCAAGCTTCTTTTAAGGCTTGGGGGTGGGGGTGGGCTGACGAGCACTAGGTAGTCATCAGCACTCATTCTGGCAATTAAGATTTCCCCCATTACATAAATGACAGTCGTAAGGGCACATGATGGAGACTCCAGGTGAGGGCAGATAGCTCCTGAGTGTGTACAGATATACACACACACACACACACGTGTGTGTGTGTGTATATATATATATATATATATATATATATATATATATATATACCATATTTTCCAGCGTATAAGACGACTGGGCGTATAAGACGACCCCTAACTTTTGAGAAGATTTTCCTGGGTTAAAAAGTCATCTTATACTGGGAGTATAAGACGACCCCCAACTTTTGAGAAGATTTTCCTGGGTTAAAAAGTAGTCTTATATGCCAGAAAATACAATATATATATATATATATATATATATATATATATATATATATATATAATATTTGAACACAGAAGTAAGAATTACTGAAGAAAATATCATTGTTGTATTGACAATAACATGCTATCAATATTTCTTCAGTAATACCTTTTTTTAATCAAGTACATCTTTAAAAGAGCTTGCAAATTTTTTGCAGGGAAACATACTCAACAATCTTTTCATATACATTTCATTGCATGTGTGCAATGCAGTCCTTTGGAATTGGGGCCCAGGCTTTCTATTGCAATGTTCCATATGGAACTTGAAACCCTTTCCAGACCTTTCACTGTGTAATTGGATCAATATTTTTTACAGGCAAATGACAAGGCACTTAAAATGAGACAAAGACTTCCGACGAAGATTTCCCAAAGAAAATAATGAAGTTATTCAGCACCTTGCTGCAAGTTAAAAAGTTAATGTTCTTAATTTGGAAGGAAAGATGAATTTTATAACTCTTCCCTCAATTTGAAGACTGATCTATTACTCATCTGACGCAATGGAAATACCAAGACGTGACGTTTTAAAGATGATTAAATTGCATGAGGAGTTGACCCACACCTGGCCCATCACATCATGTGGGTTCCTTTGCAATTATGATGGCAAAGAGCGAGAGTGAGAAGAACAGTGACTTCCAAACTGACCTCTAAAGATGTGTTCCACAGTTTCACTGTTAAATCATCTGAAGTCAAATTAATATCTGGCTCTTGGGGAGCTTTGCAAAGAATAAAATACCTAGGACACTGCCAAATGTCCCCTTTCTACAGGTGGGCAAATTCACCTGCACTCGCCTCGGCAGGTGCGTGCCCCACCACTGCTCTCTGGGCTGCGCGAGCCTCTTCTGAGATTTGCCTTGGCCCGGCGAGCGCTCGGCACCTGTTCACCCATGAACTGAAATCATGCGCCTCCCCTTCCTGCATCAATGGCAGCCACCATTGAGGCAACAGGAGGGGTTGCATAATTTTTGGGAACCTCCATAAACTGTGTGCTCCCCCCTCCCTGCATCAATGGCAGCCTTAAAGGCCCCACTGACGCAAGGGTAAAGGTGCGTATCGAGCATTTGTGCCATTACCATTGTGTCAATGAGGCTTTTAAGGCCGCTATTGGTGCAGGGGGTAGGAGGTGAACAATTTACAACATATGTTCTTTGTTCTGAGCTACCAGGAGCCAGTGCGTTTAGCTAGGCTGACCATATGAAAAGGAGGACAGGGCTCCTGTATCTTTAACAGTTGCATAGAAAAGGGAATTTCAGCAGGTCTCACTTGTATATATGGAGAACCTGGTGAAATTCCCTCTTCATCACAACAGTTAAAGTGCAGGAGCTATACTAGAGTGACCAGATTTAAATGAGGGCAGGGCACCTGCAGCTTTAACTGTTGTGATGAAGAGAGAATTTCACCAGGTTCTCCATATATACAAATGACACCTGCTGAAATTCCCTTTTCAATACAGCTGTTAAAGATACAGGAGCCCTGTCCTCCTTTTCATATGGTCACCCTAGTTTAACAGACTTTTTTTCTGTTAAAATACCTTCACACAAACAAATGAAACCAGTCACCCCAAACAGCCAAGTGCTCCCAAAATATAATTTTGAATTGTTGTTTACAGACACACCTCAAAACTACATGGGTCCTTTCTAAACCTCCCGGCGTTCCAGGAGGGAGTGGGGAGGCTCTCCTGATATCCTGATTGCAAAAGCCTTCCCAGCGTGCACACAGTGTTCCAGGAGGAAGCAGGGATGGCGTGGGTGCCTTTTTCGTCTTCTTCTTTTTAAAAAGCAGTGGGGCTAGTCGTGCATGCACGAGGCCCAGCTCCACCCAAACTGTAAGTTTTTTAAAAAACAAAAAACCCTGAAATGACCCTCAAGCCTCTTCCTGCCATCCTAGGGGGGTGCAAAATTGCTGCCACCACTTCCCCTGATGGGCACAGAGCCACACCATGTTGCTCCGTGCCCATTTCTGATGCCATACTTGCGAGTAAGCACGGCACCAGGTGGTACACGCACCCACACCTTTGAAATGATGATCCCGAGACTGCAGGAAGAATCCGTTTTCCTCAGGGTTTCTTTATCTCTGGGAAAACCTGTCTCCCCTGCCCCCGGGAATCCCATTTGGACGCCCTGGGACTCAGCTGTGACCAGCTCAAAACTATCGGGCTGGTGCAGAAACGGCCTCTCATTACATACCCCGTTACCCTACATCTTCCTACCAGAAATTGGTTTTGTGGCCTATCACTTGCAAATCCATGTCTGCATCAAAGGCTAACTCCTGGGCTTTTAGGCACAAAGCAGGCGTTGGATTTACTTTCCTCTGAAGAAGGGAGAGAGGTTGGGGTAATATCCGGAGGCCTAATGGGAGTTTAGCTCTAGTACAGGTTATCTCTCAGCTGACGCAATAAAACAAAAATCTTCAGGCAAGTGAGGCATCTAACAGAATTACAAAAGAGAATGCTAATATGAAAGCAGGCTCATTTGCCTTGCTTTACTCCAGGGGCCAGAACCCCAGGGTCTGTGTTTCTCTCTCTCTCTTTTTTTTGTTTGTTTCAGGAAATTCTTAGTTCTGTCTGCATTCTCTCCCTATGGCAAGCATAGCTGTTGACTCCAGTGAAAGCAGAGCAAAACTGTCACTATGCCCTTCAACAGTGGTGTGTGTGTGTGTGTGTGTGTGTGTGTGTGTGTGTGTGTCTGGCAGGGGGGCATAAGGAAGTCCAGCTCTGGAACTCCCCACCCCCCAAGCAGGAGCAACACTCACAGTTAAGAATGGATGGATCAGTCAATTTCCATTTGTCATAGCTTCTCATGTTTCCAGTAGAGCTGTGTGCAAGTGGCCTCTTGAAATTCTTCACCCTATTTGTGAGTAGAGAAACTGGGGGGACAATTTCACCAATTTCTCCAGGGGGAGGAGAAATTTGCCAATAATTCCTCACAGGGAGGCATCCCCATTGGAAAGGGTTGTAGAACAGCTTCTTTCTTTTTCCCCCTAAGGGTTTTTTTTAGGGGTGTGCACGGACCCCCCACTCCGCTTCACTTTAAGATCCGCCATTTTCGGATCGGCCCGCTCCGGCCCGCCCCCACTCCGCCTGTGCCCACTCCACTCCGCTCGGAGCTCCGGATCCGGATCGGAGCTCCGGTCCCCCCCCCATGGGGGGGTTACCGGGCCCTGCCGCCATCGCCGCCCATGCGGCGACGGCGGCAGAGCCCGGTAAGGAGGAGGGGGGCCTTACCTGCCTCCGTCCGTGGTCCGTCGCCGTCTTCAATTGAGCCCGTGGTTCCACCAGGAAGTCTGGGCTTCAAGTGCGGCCCAGACTTCCTGCTGGAACCACGGGCTCAATTGGAGACGCTGATGGACCGCGGACGGAGGCAGGTAAGGGAGAGGAGGGCGGGGGGGTTACCGCGCCCTACTGCCATCACCGCCCATGCGGCGATGGCGGCAGAGCCCAGTAAGGGACCAAGGGGGAGGGGGGCCTTACCTGCCTCCGTCCGCGGTCCGTCAGCGTCTTCAATTGAGCCCGTGGTTCCACCAGGAAGTCTGGGCCGTGCGGCCCAGACTTCCTGGTGGAACCACGGGCTCAATTGGAGACGCTGACGGACCGCGGACGGAGGCAGGTAAGGGAGAGGAGGGCGGGGGGCGTTACCGGGCCCTGCTGCTGTCGCCGCATGGGCAACAGCGACAGCGGCAGGGCCCGGTAAACCCCACTTACCTTTCCGGCGGAGCTCCGGATCGAGGCGAAGGATCCGCCTTCACCTCGATCCTCTTCGCCACGCTCCACCGGCCCCCCAATCCTCTTCGCCTCCGCCTTAAGGGCAGGCGAAGCCCCCCGCTCCGCTACTGCTTCTCCGGTCTGATTAGAAGCGGAGCACATCCCTAGTTTTTTTGGGTTTTTTTGCACTGCCACGGCAAGTGGCAACAGCATCAACTGTGTTGGCAGCCTGGCCCCCATTTTGCATCCTCCACAATGACCCATATTCCTAGCATCATTCCAAGGCATTGAGGAGAGGGAATGCAGCCACACACAAAATAATAATAATAATAATAATAATAATAATAATAATGAAGAAAATGTGGAGGAAATTCTGAAAAGTGTCCTTTTATATCTTTCCTTGGGGATAAGAAAATAAAAATCTCAGAATTTTTCTGAGAAAAATATCTTCTGAGGAATTTTAGCTCAGCTCGAGTTGTCATTCTTCTAGGAACCTTCTCTAGGGTCTTCCAAATGTTACATTTATGAGGGGTGATTGCGGATATATCTTGCGTCTAATGGAGGTGCTTCCAACACCGCTCCTTCCCTGAAGCCCTGTAGCAAGCGTGAGGTGGGGTAGGGTACAGCGTGTATTTTTGTTTCTATTACAGATCTCAGTTTCTAATCTGAAAAGACCCCATGGGAGGAATAAAATTCATGAAGTCTCTCCCTGGGCAGAAAGTATGGGAAGCCAAGTGTAGAGGAGATTGAGGAAAATGAGCAAGCAGAAGTTAGATTAAGGAAGTTGTGGGCACCTGACTGAGTCCAAGGCACTGACGGACTCCCCTGTGTCTGCCTCCCTCACGGTGCATTTGTGGACCCATGCTCCGAGCTCCCACGAGGCCCGATGAGTGCTCAGTAATCATCCGCCCTCATCTGGACCCCCACTGTGCACCAAAATGGAGGCTCCAGAAATTATGTATTTCCCCCCTTGGACAAATGGTGGCTGTAAAGGCGCAAATGCTCCAAATGCTCTGATGAATCGGATCTACTCAGGAGTGTGATGGGTGGGGTCTTTTTCCAAGAGTCCCCAAAATCTGGAACCCGCCCTGTTTTCTTGTATGGTGAGTTTCTACGTAAGTAGAAATATAGTTTTCCTGTTCCAGTAAATATGCTATAGAAGGTAATGTCAAAAACAAAATCACAACAAACATGGTGGGTAGAAGGGCAAGTCAATGTTAATGTATTTATCAGACAAAATACCTTTCATGAAACCTTCACACTTTGCAGCAATGTTATCAATTAGCAGAGAGCACTGATTAACTAAATCAATACAATTTGTGTTTAACTAATCAGATTCGTGTTCTGATAAAGGGACGCTTCTGATCTTGACTTTCTCAGAAGGCTATCCATTTTCTTAGATGAAGCTGGGTGGAAGGTTGCTTTCACATACAAAATTGGGCTGAAGTAATAATAATAATAATAATAATAATAATAATAATAATAATAATAAAATAACCTTAATGTTAGGTTGTAGGATAAAAATTATTTCAATCAATAGATTAATCACCTGAAGATGTAGGTGATTCAGTGGCAGACCACATTTTTAACTGGTCTAAATTAACATATAGGGGTGTTTCAATTCTGGTGGTTTAGGGAACAAAACAAATCTATTAGATGGATTTCTTTAACAATTGGATTAATTAGCACCTGATCTAATACAATATCAATGAAAGGCACATACGCTAAGAATTTGGGAACATGGAAAGATATTTTTTTAAAAAAACACAACAATAATTAAAATGAATAAACAAGTTAAAAGAAGATGATTTATCAACTTAAGAATCATTCATAGATTTTGCTGCCCTAATTAATAATACCATTGATAAATTATACTTTTCTTTACTGGTAACACCAAGGCCCATCTAGGCTAGAACAGAACAGTCACTGAAAGCTCTTAGTGGTATTTTATAGGGGTGTGCACAGACCCCCCGCTCCGCTTCACTTCCAGATCCACGATTCGCGGATCGGGCCGCTCCGCCCCGCCCCCGCTCCGCCTATGTCCACTCCGCTCCTCTCGGAGCTCCGGATCCAGATCAGAGCTCCGTTTTTCCCCCCCCCCCCATAGGCTTGCATTAAGCTAAAAAAGTATACAACTTTTTTTCTGTGAAAGTTAGAAACCTCAAGTTTGGCACCATGACACCTCATGGGAGTATACACACGCATGCCAAGTTTCAAGCCAATCCCATCATCCCCTGATTTTTGGGGAATTTATGAAAACCAGGCACCCCATTCACACCCCTTTCCGTACCTCTGTCAATTTGCACGTTAAAAATCTCAAACTCACCACCATGAAAGCTTATCCAGGGGTGCACACGCATGCCGAGACTCAAGGCAGTCCCATAATCCCCTGATTTTTAGGGAATTTATGAAAACCGGGCACCCCATTCACACCCCTTTCCATAGCTCCGTCAATTTGCACGTTAAAAATCTCAAACTCGCCACCATGATAGCTTGTCCAGAGATACATACGCACGCCAAGACTCAAGGCAGTCCCAGCAGCAGAGCCCGGTAAAGGACCAAGGGAGAGGGGGACCTTACCTGCCTCCGTCCGTGGTCCGTCGCCAGTCGGCGTCTTCAATTGAGCCCGCGGTTCCACCAGGAAGTCTGGGCTGCAAGCGGCCCAGGCTTCCTGGTGGAACCGCGGGCTCAATTGAAGACGCCGACGGACCGCGGACGGAGGCAGGTAAGGGAGAGGAGGGCGGGGAGGGGGGTTACCGGGCCCTGCCGCCGTCGCTGCATGGGCGACAGCGGCAGGGCCCGGTAAACCCCACTTACCTTTCTGGCGGAGCTCCGGATCGAGGCGAAGGATCCGCCTTCACCTCGATCCTCTTCGCCACGCTCCGCCGGCCCCCCAATCCTCTTCGCCTCTGCCTTAAGGGCAGGCGAAGCCCCCCGCTCCGCTCCTGCTTCTCCAGTCCGATTAGAAGCGGAGCACATCCCTAGTATTTTGCATGGGTTGATCGAGTAGGATTGCACAAATTGGCCTTCTGTATATATCATGCATCTTTTACAACAAATGAAGAGACAGAACAAATGGGACAATGCATTTCTTTTGTCCTTCTGCATAGGAACCCATGTGTCCCACCTGAGGAGCTAGTCATTTATCAGTCTTTGTCATTATAGAAGCATAGAATAGTAGAGTTGGAAGGGGCCTATATAAGGCCATCAAGTCCAACCTTCTGCTCAATTACTGGCCATGTGTTTTAGCTGACATGGATGGAAAGAGCTGAGATGTTCCTAGTGGCTCCAACATGCCAAGTATTGGCCCTGTCCTCACGCTGTCCACAGAGTTCTGACTCATAGGGCTATCCTATGTATGCTCAGCAGATTTCCCCATGGCAGAGAATCCCCTGCTGCAGAGAATTCCCCATAGCATGAGGGCGGGGCTTCAACCTTGCCATTCTGCTGTCTCCCTCTCCATCTGATATGAGGAGTCTGGAGAGAAGAACATCTAAGTATGGAGGGATTCACCAATGCCCTGTTACGCTGGACACTTGATGAACTGCCCCCGCCATCTGCCCTCTCTCAAGGCACTGTGCGAGCTTCTAGTTTATTTATTTATTTATTTATTTATTACATTTTTATACCGCCCAATAGCCGAAGCTCTCTGGGCGGTTCACAAAAATTAAAACCACAGTAAAACACCCAACAGTTTAAAACACAATTACGAAATACAGTATAAAAAGCGCAACCAGGATAAAACCACACAGCAAAGTTGATATAAGATTAAAATACAGAGTTAAAACAGTAAAATTTAAATTTAAGTTAAAATTAAGTGTTAAAATACTGAGTGAATAAAAAGGTCTTCAGCTGGCGACGAAAGCAGTACAGTGTAGGCGCCAAGCGGACCTCTCTGGGGAGCTCGTTCCACAACCGGGGTGTCACAGCGGAGAAAGCCCTCCTCCTAGTAGCCACCTGCCTCACTTCCTTTGGCAGGGGCTCACAGAGAAGGGCCCCTGTAGATGATCTTAAGGTCTGGGTAGGTACATATGGGAGGAGGCGTTCCTTCAAATAACCTGGCCCCAAACCGTTTAGGGCTTTAAATGTCAATACCAGCACTTTGAATCGGGCCCGGACCTGGACTGGCAGCCAATGAAGTTGTAAAAGGACTGGCGTAATGTGATCTCGCCGGCCAGTCCCTGTTAATAACCTTGCTGCCCTGTTTTGTACCAGTTGAAGTTTCCGGACCGTTTTCAAAGGCAGCCCCACGTATAACGCATTGCAGTAATCCAAACGAGAGGTTATCAGAGCATGGATAACTGTAGCTAAGCTATCTCTGTCCAGATAAGGGCGCAGCTGGTATATCAGCCTGATATACCTGATATATTGGCTTTATGTGGTATTGTGGTAGGTGAATTGTATGTTGGGATTTGTAGTAGAGGTACGGAGGGGAGCTGGGAGGAAGAGGAAGTGAAGGGTGGAGTCAGGAAGATTGGAGTTAGTGTTTGTTGGAGTTTCAGTTTCAGTTTCAGTGTAGGCTGAGAATAAAGTAGTGTTTAAGAAGATGTCTCTGCTATCTTAAGATTCTTGCAATACAACACCTGACGAGTGCTTATGGGGCCACCCACTCTCTTCCCAACCACCATGTAGCATAAAAATGGCACCGCAGGCTTTTCTGGGAAGGTAATGTCTTTGCAGCTGCAAAGAAGCCATTTAAGCAACGTTACAGGCATGAATGGAGAATTTATGTAACACTACCTTCCGGCAAAAAGCCCGAGCTGCCATTTTTATGCAAAATAGAGGTTCAGGCACTTGTCTGTGAGTGCTCTGCAGCTTAGTGAGTGGGGTCTAGCAGGCCAAGTGTGTGGGGGGAAATCACCGCTATGTAACACCCAAACACTTTCATTTCCTTAATGTTTGGTAGAGGTAGAGGTTAAAGGGGGCTGGGGGGTGGGGGAAGGAAGCAGGGGAAACTGGCCATTCTGTGCTCCAATCTTCAACTCACTCACATTCCAGGAAAAAAAAGGTGTCCAATAAACTAATAGGTCTTCTTTCCACACAGAAAATTCCAATCACTGGCTACTGGAGGGGAGACGAGGACATGGCAGCAGATGTGTTCCCTGCAAATTGAATGGCAAATGGATGAAAAACATTGCTCTCACAAACAGCAGAAGTGAGCAGAAACCACATAATCTAGAGCCAGTCTGGTGTAGTGGTTAGAGTGTTGGACCGGAACTCAGGTTCTGGTCCCCAGGTTCTAGTCCCCACTTTGCCATGAAGTTTACTTGGTGAATTCGGGCCAGTCACTGACCCTCAGCCTACCCTACCTCACAGGGTTGTTTTGAGGATGAAATGGAGAGGAGGAGAATAATGTAAGCCACCTTGGGTTCCTTGCAAGAGGGAAAAGAAGACATAAAATGAAATAACTTATACATAACTGCTTCATATTTATGATATATATTATATATCTACATTCTGACAATTTTTTCAGACAAAGTAGGAAAATATAAGTCTCTAGATTTGGAGTTCATCTACAACCTGAATTGACATGTAAGAGACTATAGAGGGGATGTAAACCGCCCAGAGAGCCCTGGCTATGGGAGCGGTATATAAGTGTAATAAATAAATACATAAATAAATATGTACATGAATTTTGTTTCTCTGTATAAAACACGCAATGCTGCCCTGTTCACAACCACAAATATGAGTGTGAGCATGGAAACATATCTGCCAAAAATGTTCACAAGTTACCAAATATGTGCTTGTGTATTATTTTCTACTTCAGCCCCGCATTTGTCTATGGGGGAGATTTGCCCAACTTTGCAAATTTGCGCACTTTTGGCAATTTTTGCTCAGCTTTCATGTTCGATTCTGGCTCATTTTGCACCAACGAGCAGAACGTTGCAAATGCAAACTGAACATGAGGCAAGCTTCGAGCTGATGTTCAGAGAATCCTGGCAAGCTTCAACATGGCTCATTTGCCCATCCCTTGGCTACGGTTGTGGTGTATCTGTGAGAGAGCCCAACTGGGAACAAAAGGATATAGGCTCATATGCTACCCAGCTACTAATCCCACCAGATAACCCTGGGGCAACCAGAATCCCACAATCTAATTTGCAATGCAGTGTAATTATCAGGTTTGTTTTTTTTAAAAGTTCTTTGGAGGAAGGGCATAATCAAATGCAAGGGATAAATTACTCTGGCCATAGCTAGATGGGACTTTATCCTGGGGTGATCCCCGGGATCATACCTGTGCATTCACATGACACACAAGGGATCCTGGGAACAGGGAGGGATGATTCCTCCTTTGCCCCGGGATATGGCCCTACACTTTAGGCCTGCTTTTTCCGTAGACTTGGGATGATCCTGAGACCATGAAAAGTGTGGCCCACCGTCATGGTTTGTCCCGGCTCCTCGCAGTTACTCACAAGGAGCTGGGACTCGAGCATCGGGGGTGGGATGGGGGGGAGCAGGATTTTTTTTTTAAAAAAACTTACCTTTTGCACACAAGTGCTCATGCGCTCCTTCTACTTTAAAACAAAATGGTGGGAGCGACGGCCTCTCCCTCCGAGGCCGTCGCGTGCCACGTGTAAACAGAGGGGGAGATCTCATGATAAAAATATCATGAGATCTTCACCCCTCTGTTGCGCTAGACCGGTAGGTCTAGCTGAGGCCTCTCTCTAATAGCAAACTGGTATTGCATGCAAACACATTTAAGGAAGGTTTTTTTTTTTAAAAAATTATTTATTATTTATTTATTTATTACATTTCTATACCGCCCAATAGCCGGAGCTCTCTGGGCAGTTCACAAAAAATGTACTTTGTTTTTTAAAGGGGGGCACACCCCAACCCCCCCCAAGGCCTAATCTACACAAAGCAGGATATTGCACTGTGAAAGTGGTATATGGTGTGGGTCAATGGGCCCCAGCAGTTGCCAGTGCACTTCAATACTGCTATAAAGCAGCAGTGTGGCTCCTGCCTTTTATATTAGGGATGTGCTCCGCTTCTAATCGGACCGGCAAATTAGAAGCGGAGCGGGGGGCTTCACCTGCCCTTAAGGCAGAGGCGAAGAGGATTGGGGGGCCGGCAGAGCGTGGCGAAGAGGATTGAGGTGAAGGTGGATCCTTCGCCTTGATCCGGAGCTCCACTGGAAAGGTAAGTGGGGTTTACCAGGCCCTGCCGCTGTCGCTGTGGCCCATGCGGCGAAAGCGGCAGGGCCCGGTAACCCCCCCGCCCTCCTCTCCCTTACCTGCCTCCGTCCGCAGTCCGTCGGCGTCTTCAATTAAGCCCGCGGTTCAACCAGGAAGTCTGGGCCGCTGGCCCAGACTTCCTGGTTGAACCGCGGGCTCAATTGAAGACGCCGACGGACCGCGTACGGAGGCAGGTAAGGCCCCCCTCCCCCTTGGTCCCTTACCGGGCTCTGCCGCCATCGCCGCACGGGCGGCGATGGCGGCAGGGTCCGGTAAACCTCCCACCCTCCTCTCCCGGCCTTACCTGGTGCCACTCCCCTCCACTGCGGAGCTCCGATTCGGAGCCGGAGCTCCGCGGCGAAGAGGAGTGGAGTATGGGCAGAGCGGCTCGGAGCGGAGCGGGCTGACACGAAATTTTCGGATCGGCCCGTGGGGCGGAGCGGGGGGTCCGTGCACACCCCTCTTTTATATACTGCTTTCATACCACTCTCATTGTGGAATACCCTGCTTGTTGTAGTTTAGGCCACAGTGATGAAAATTGAGCATGCTCGGTAGTCACAGAATGTGAAACGTAAGTTGAAGGTTTGCCCAGAGAATTCGGGGGAGGAGTGGAATGGAATATCCTGGAGGATGGCATTTCTTGTTGGCTGTCTAGAACCCAGGACAGAAGCATTCCTTTCACAAGGAGAGGGTGCACTGCAACATTTTTGCAAACCCCACTTCTATTTTCTGTTGAACAAAACACAGACAGGACAGATCTATTCAGTGCCCTGTGAATGTGGTATGCTAGCAGATATACTTATTAAATATCAGATAGCTCTGGGCGCAATGTTATTTTATAATGCCGGTAAGTCTTTATTAGAGAGAGGAGGGGGAGAGAGAGAGGTCTGGCACACAGGGACAGTCAATGCACACATGGCTAACAATTAAATGAGAGAAGAGCAACTTCTTTTCATGACACCCAGTTGCTTGTTCATAATGTGCAATTGTCCTTACAACAAAATAAAACTGTGTCCTCTACTGGCAAATTGGAAAACTCTGACCACAATTGAGAAAATTCATGACCTGCTGTGTGTTATGCTATAGCAGCAGATAAAACAAGGACAAAATTCTCCAAAGTCATGACAGCTAATTCTGTGAAGTCTGTAGTCTGATGTTAATGAACTGGTCATATTTCTTTACGTTGCTTTTCAGTATTCTGCAGTTAGGTATTCCGATTCTGTATAATTTGCCTATTTTGATTGGTATAAAGTAAGAGGACCTAACAATTAAGTTGCAATTGCCTTTGGCTAAACAACTATATAAACTGATTGTAGGAACGCCTGAAAAAATCAAATAAGTCTAGAATAACGTCAGATCCCTAAGAATCCGGCATACGAAATCTGCTACAAACTGGCCACCTCAGGCCATGCAAAGCTTGTGGACTTTCAGGTTT
Source organism: Elgaria multicarinata webbii (assembly GCF_023053635.1). Taxonomy (NCBI): domain Eukaryota; kingdom Metazoa; phylum Chordata; class Lepidosauria; order Squamata; family Anguidae; genus Elgaria; species Elgaria multicarinata. Next base: position 120,285,897 of record NC_086175.1, on the reverse strand, counting down.
TTGGGGTTTTTTTTTTGTTTTTTTTTACTTTGCCGAAATTTACACAAATTTATTCATAGGACAATATGCACATTTCTGCTGAGACATATGCTATCCTGGAAAAAATATGTGAGGAAAGATTATATGGAATGTGAGGGGTGTGTGCAATATGCTAAATACTAATATTAATTATGTAAATTGTTGTGAACCCCCTTATGGAATTCTTTACGTATTTTTCTGCATAAACCTGGTGTCCGCCCAGTCCAAAGGCTTGGGCAGGAAGCCAGCTGTTGCGAGGGGGAGGAGCAGAGTAGAGGCACCCCTCGTGGCACGAAACGTAGGCCACGTGAGGTGGGGCGGGCTGTGCCTATAAAAGGGAGCCCGCCCGAGGCATCGGCCTCTTTCAATTTTTGCTCCCACCCTCCTTCTAGTATGGGATTAGCCAGTCACTCCCTTTGAAGGGGGGGCTGAGTAGGAATTTTTCCATCCTTGATGGTTGTGCCTATTTCATACTGGAAGTCTTATGTGAGAGGGTAAGTAATTAGGTTGATTCGTGGCAGAGATGTGCGGGACTTGGCTATGTTAGATAGGGATGGTGAGCACTCTGGCACCTTTTGGTGATTGGCATAGCCAGAGGGCCTGATCCTCGAGGGCTATGTGGCTCCCGTGCCAGGATATGGTATGCCTTTGGAGACCTTCCTATCTTCACCTACTCGCTGTTGTTATGGCAGTGGGCAGGGGTGTCGTAGGGCGGTCGCCCCACACTTACAAAGTGTCACATAAGGAAGGAGCCGGCTTTCCCGACTCCTTATTTTGGAGAGTGGCTCGCCCATAATGCCAGGCAAGTGGCCTGAGATAAGGACTTAATTCCCCCACTTTCACATGCAGATCCAGGGAGGAATGAATCTATCTAATCATTAATAAGGAGGCCCTAGTTTAATCCAAGCTCTTGTATCCGTGTCTTTATTCTATGCTTCTGCTTCCTCTCGCAACAGGGAAAAAGTGTGAATCCATCTGTGAACGGATGCCAGAAGGAATGACACTGCACAATCCACAAAAGACCCATGGGGCAGATTTCACAAAATCCAGGCATCCCTATCTGATTGTAAATATCTCACAGTATTTGATTATTGACACTGTGGCATTTCGTATTCAACAGCATTGACAGCTCATACATAATGGTAAATTGCTGAGGTTTTCACACCATTCACCTTCAGGGAACACCTCCATATTGATTCATCTTTGATGGGAACTTTGGTGTTATCTGCTACGAACTGAGAATTTATACACTCCAGAACATTCTGGGGTGGGGTGTTCTTTAGACAGCACATTTGGTGCCTGAAGAGAACTGCTGGGCCTTACCATTGCTCACTGTAAATTGAGAAGGAGACCTACAACATCGTCACTCCAAACTTCCCCTGAGGCTGCTCATTGTAGTGATGATGAGGACATCTTTTGGGGAAACTTGAAGGTGCTCCAGTTATTCTTATTGAAGAATGGCTTACTGGCACCAAAGAATCCACAATTCCCTGGAAAACAGTTTGAAGACAAATCATCATCATTATCATCATCATCATCCATACTAAAAGTGATCTCAGTTCTATGAGTGCTGATCCTTATGTAGCCCAAATGGTACCATCCAAACCCAACAGGGAATTATCAATAGGCCCAGGCCAACCCCAAGATTTCTAGAATTACAAATAGGGATGGATGGACTCAGCTTCATCAGGCACTCACCAGGCTGCCATGGCCACCTTCCCTTGCTCATAGCACTGCATGAGGTTCTGGGTGGCCTGGTGAGCACCTTATGAATTTGCAGGGATATCCATCCTCTAAGTGATCCGCCATTTTCTGCAACAATGGTGGCTTATGCTTCTCCGTAAATTTAATGTTACGTAAATAGTGGCTGTAAAGGAACTATTCATGCAACATTACAGGCATGAATGCTCCATTCACACCTGCAATGTTGAGTAAATGGCCCCTTTACAGCTGCCATTTATGTAACATTGCCTTCCTGGAAACACACAAACAGCTATTGTGGCAGAAAACGGTGGCTCCCTAAAGTGAACTGTGAGGTACTTGACAAGTGTAGAGGTGTAAAAAATGATGCATGGCATAGAGAATGTGGATAGGGAGTAATTTTTCTCCCTCTCTCAAAATACTAGAACCCGGGGTCATCCCATGAAACTGATTGGGGAGAGATCCAGGACAAATAAAAGGAAGTACTTATTCACATAGCGCATAGTTAAATTATGGAAATCACTACCACAGGATGTAATGATGGTCACCAATTTGGATGGCTTTAAAAGGAGGTTGGATAAATTCCTGGCAGTGAAGGCTATCAACAGCTACTAGCCCTGATGGTTGTGTGCTACCTCCAGTATCTGAGGCAGTAAGTCTATATACACCAGTTGTTGGGGAAGCTGGGAGGGAGGGTGCTGTTGCACCATGTCCTGTTTGTCCATCACAGGCCAATGGCTGGTTGGCCACTGTGTGAACAGAGTGCTGGACTAGATGGACCCTTGGTCTGATCCAGCATGGCTCCTCTTATGTTCTTAAGTGCCCTGCAGCTCGGTGAAAGCAGTTCAGGAGGGTGAGTGCAGGGGAGTCTGTCAGACTCCACAACTCCTGCAGACTCTCATGATATCCCTAACTACAGACATTTTATTTTTGTTGCCATCAATTTGGATGGCTTTCAAAGGGGATTGAACAAATTCCTGGAGGAGAAGTCTATGAATGGCTACTTGTCCTGATGGCTATATGCCATCTCCATTATCAGAGGCAGTATGCCTATGTACACCAGTCACTGGGGAACGTGAGTGGGAGGGTGCTGCTGCACCATGTCGTGCTTGTGGGTTGGCCACCGTGTGAACAGAATGCTGGACTAGATGGACCCTTGGTCTGATCCATCATGGCTTTTCTTATGTTAAGAGGGCATGACAACCTAGCTGGCTGGTTAGAAACCTGAACAAGAAAACTCCACAATGCAAAGTTTTGTGCAAGTCCCGCTTGTCATATAGTATATATCATTTGGCAATATTAGATAGGTGACATGTAATAGTATTTTTTAATCTGTCAGCATTTGATAGAAAACATGCAGTTGTATTTAGTACATAACCACAGTTGATAAGTAGCAAGTATAAAGGCACTTGACAAATAACAAGATTTGCGTTTGACAGCTGGCTGCCTATGAGATTCCATATCTGAAGCCTGTCAAATTCAAAACAATCAAATACTGCCAAAAGCCACCCCCACAACTATCTAAAACTTTTCACTTTTTTAAGTTAAATATTTCAGAAACTGATCGGAATTATTGTTTAAGCAAATAGGTCATTACCAAGATATTTAACGTATAAAAGACTACACAGTAAATTTGAATAAACACCATAACAGCCACTGCGAAATAGGAAAGCATAATAAAATTCCCAGGATTTTTTTTTTTTTTAAAAAGAACTAAATATGTTCAACAAGAAGATATGGGCATCAAAGTCATAAGAAATGAACTCATTTACAGTCCATTACATTTGTTTGCAATAACCGCCCCCCCCCCCTCATTTCACATGCTGTCTCTCTGCTGCAAATTTGACAACCTAGGAGATAACCTAATTCGCCAACTCACACAGAAGAAATGTCATCTTTAATTGGTCATCTTAATTTGGGATATGAGTCAGACATCCAGGTAGGCACCTATTTCTTATTTCATCGCATATTTAGTGTGCTGAGTTTTTCATACACTGTACACCACATACACTAAAATAAAGGGCTAGAGAAATCCTTGCCATCTTGGAGCCAAGAAGGCTCTATGGGGAAAATATCGTGAATCTAGCAAACAGCGTGTGTGTGTGTGTGTGTGTGTGTGTGTGTGTGTGTGTGTGTGTGTGTGAGAGAGAGAGAGAGAGAGAGAGAGAGAGAGAGAGAGAGAGAGAGAGAGTTCATTAGTTACTACTGTGGTTATCATAACTTCCTTCTTGAAAGCATTGATTTCCTCCCCCCACAAAAAAGAAAAAGAAAAAAGAAGAAATCCTGGACAAGTGTTATGCAGTAGGGCTGTGCAGGGACAAGCCTCCCCCCCCCCCCCCACAGATTTGCCTCGGAGTCTGGTTTGGAGCACCTTGGTGTGCTTCGGGGTTGCCCGCCTCTCCTTGGTGCTGAAGCCAAGGTGAGATTCAGGCCCTCCGAGGTGACTCATCCTTTTCTAGGTGCCGGCTGTGCAGCCGGTACCCGGAAAAGCCTCCCTTCCCCCACTATCCCTGCTTACCTGCTGCCGCTGCCATTGCTGCCACTGACTCCTCCTCCTCCTCGCTCTTGCCAGCTTCAAGCGTGCTTCCAGTGTGCCGACACATGTGAGAAGAACCAGGCCGCATGGGATTTTAAGATATCGTGGTGGCTCTGAATGATTAGTACCTCTATGGCCACTGTAGTTTGTGGCCATAGAGGTACCAAACAGGTTGTATAGCCTCAGCCGTCCTGCCCCCGGCTGGTGGCACAACCCAATTGCTTCAGTGGTGATCAGGCCTGTCTCTTCCTTCCTCCTTCATCTGCAATAGCTTCCCTGTTGCCAGCTGAGCCGGATGCAGGGGAAGGGCATGTGTCTTACAAGAGAAGCCTTTTAGGAAGTGTTCTAGCCCAGTATTTGGCCTAATATGTATGGTCCTGAGAACTCTTGGATTCATTGTGTAGGGTTTGTAGATGAAGGCTTTTGACTGTGTGAACTGCCTCCGTGGCTTCATGTTTTATGGATCACTTTGCAGAATGATGGTGTGGTTTAAAATTACATTTTCCAAGTTTAGGATTGTGAACAAAGACAAGAATGTGCCTGGATGTTAGACCTTGAATCTAATGTAATACGTGTGAAATTTCAGTGTACATATATTTAAAGTACAGTCAAGGAAAAAACGTAGCCTTGCATTGTTGAATAAAAGGGTGATATGGGGGAGGGAATTAACAGGTCCCAATTATACTAAGAATTAATGACCTAAAAGCATCCAGCAAATTAGCTTTCCAAATTTATCCTGTCTTCCCTTAGGTAAAAATCACACAAAGTCAAGCTAACACAGGGTGAGGAAATGAGCAAATCTTTAATAAGAGAAATCTTTTAGGAAATGTTCAAGCTCAGTCTTTTGGCCTAATGCACATGGCCATATGGGGGAATGAAGGACATCACAGTGCAAGTTGTTGCATTGCTCTTAGGGCTATGCTCCGCTGTGTTCCGGATTCCCAAATCCAGAGTGGATCGGGCCGATTGGGACCCCCTAAAATTTGGATTCGAATCAGGTTGGGGAGGTCTGGATCAGTTCAAATTGGTTCGGGCTGATGCAGAGCTCTGGACACCATTTTGGGTCAAACCGTGTGTGTTTTTCTATTGACTTGCATTGGAAAAGAAAAATGCCTATAACTTTTTTATTTTTCAAGATACACATGTGTAACTTGGCACCATTATAGCATCTAAATAGATCCTTATTTATGCCAATTTTGAAGTAAATTGAACCATCTCCTGACTTTTAGGGAATTTTTAAGGCTTCCACCCCGTTTACAAAACTGCATTTATCTCCGTCATTTTTCAATATACACACATGTAACTGGGCACCATTATAGCTTCCACATAGGATCTTAGGCATAGCTACTTTGAACAAAATCGGATCATGCCCTGATTTTTAGCGATTTTTTAACAATTTAACCCTCAACCATTTCCCCGATTTACAAAACTGCATTCATCTCCATCATTTTTCAAGCTACACACATGTAACTGGGTACCATGATAGCTTCTAAATAGAGCTTTAGTCATGCCAATTTTTAAGCAAATCAGATTATCCCCTGATTTTTAGGAAATTTTTAAAGTTAAACTTCAACCACAATATCCTTCAGAATAAAGTGTATTGGAAGGAGATAGTGAAAGTGCATTTCCGGACAACAGCATTTCAAAGGGAACACAGTGTTCCCTTTGCACTGTGTTCCCTTTGAAGTGCTAATATTGTCCTGAGATGCACTTTCACTATCTCCTTTCCAATACACTTTACTTCTGAAGGATATTGAGGTTGAGGTTTAACTTTAAATATCAGGGGATGATTTGATTTACTTCATGAATAAGTATCTATTTAGAAGCTATCATGGTGCCCAGTTACATGTGTGTATCTTGAAAAACAAAAATGGTATAGGCATTTTTCTTTCCCTATGTAAGTCTATGGAAGGAAATCCGGACCTCCAGATCTGGATTAGTTTGGAAGAGGTCCGAATTGATCCATAGCGGTTTGGATCCAATCCAGAAGGTTCATATTGGGATCCAGAGCAGATCGGGAGGTCCCTGCACAGCCCTAGTTCTTAGCCCAAGGACCTTGAACTTTTCCAAAACCAGGACCCATACTGAAGACAGCTGGAAACTTAGGAAGGTAATAAAAGAATAGAAGATCTCTGTCTAGACCAGCACAGCACTTCTAACACTGGCTAACCAGATGGGTTTTATGGATGCATAGACATTCAAAGTCTAAAACAGTATAAAACCATAATATAAAATACAATATAAAAGCTCAACCAGATAAAAACAGCAGCAATGCAAAATTACAAATTTAAAACACCAAGTTAAAATTTATTTATAGACTGTTAAAATGTTGGGAGAATAAAAAGGTCTTCACCTGGCGTCTAAAAGCAGGAGAAGGCGATCCTGCAGGTAGGCAAGCAATTTTAAGCCACACAGACCCGCACCCGCACGCACACATAAATGAATTGCTTTCTCTTTATTTACACATGTGGAATATCTGCCATTAATCACCTCACTGGGTCCTGATCTCAAGCTGAAAGAATAATAATAATAAATAAATTTCTTTGTGAATTTGTATATTCACGGGAAATTGATTTATTACCAAGGAGAACATTCCAAACCATTTTGCATTGCTTGCCCATCTGTGAAGAACAAATATTGCATGTTCTAATTTTATGTTGTTATCTGTCATTAGTAGAATTTTCAATTAAGCGGAGGCACGATAAAATAGAGGGCTCTTGAAAAGATTTCATTGGGAAAATGAAGAACATAAGTTTACAGTGCAATCCTATGCATGGCTAGACAGAAAAAAATATCCTACCATTCCCAGCATGTCCCAGTTAGCCATGCCATTCATATAGCAAAATGGATCTTTACCCAGTGTCCTTCTAGTGACATAGTAGGATTATTATGCATAGTAGTTTCTTAATATGTTTCCTCCACTGAGTGATAGGCTCTGTAATACTTGAATTAGGCACCCTACCTATCAGGACACTGGCCCCTGCTATTGCTGTCTGGAAGTAGGGTTGTTATAGAAATCTGAAATGGATTCTAATTACTTCAGATTTCTGTGAATTTGACCCATGGGTTCTCCAGCGGACCAGGACCTTCTGAGTCATGCAAATTCTGTGGACTTTAATCTTATACTAAGGACTCAGATGGAAAGATGCTATGTGTTTTCAATATTATTTTATGGAGTGGGGGCTTGGATACTTTTTTTAAAAATCAGCCAAATTGAATCTTTTGAAATGTGGATATACCAACATATGTTGAAGATACCATGGACTGACCGAATAACAAAAGGGGATGTACTACATAGGGTAAAAAATACACCAAAACCCCTGACAGAATTAATAAATACCATCAAAAGAAGAAAATTGCAATATCTTGGTCATATTATTTGGGGAGAAAAATACACCATACTCCAACTTATTATACAAGGGGGAATTGAACGAAAAAGATAATTGGGAAAAAGATGAACATCATGGTTAAAGAACTTGAGGGAATGTTATAGCTGTGCTTCTATACAATTATTTATAACAGTGGCGTCAGAAACAAAAATAGCTGTAATGATAGCTAACCCCCGAAAGGAGAAGGCATCCGAAGAGGAAGAAGCGGATCATTTTTTAAAAAAATACTTTCCAGAACAGTACAGAAATGTAGTCATATGAAAGTCAGTGGAAAACACAGTAGTATATACATAATTTAAAACAAAATGAAACCATCAACAGTCTATATATCTTTGATCTTGCTTCAACCAACACAATGTAGCACTAAAAAAACATTTCAGAAAATATTGTGTGCCTGTGAAAGTTACGTAAATTGTGCCAGACATCTTTGCGTACTTTTCCAAAGGGAGGGGGAAATATCCAATTCCATCAATGAGTGGATGACAGAATGAAAGAGACCTGGCAATCCGTGAAACACACATGGGGTGGATTAAACAATAAATCTGTACATCCCTAGCCGGAACTGTTAGGACATTCAAATAATAGCATAACATCCTTTAAGCCAAAGGTAAGCAACCTGGTGTCCTCTGAAAGTTCTGGACTAGAGCTACCATAATCCCTGATTATGCTGGCTGGAGTTTATGGGAATTGTAGTCCAAAATCTCTGGAGGGCACCATTCTTACAATAAGCTTATCCAAGGTAATCCAGAATTGGCCTCTTGAAATGCACTTCAGGATCACACTGTGCCCTTCTGGTCTGAACTGTGGGGACCTGTTTTCTGTGATTGCACTTTTTTTTTTTACTGGCTTCACCTACCAACATGACCGGCGCTTGCTCTGACATCTGGATAGGGTGGTTTGGGAGATGAAAAGAAAGAATGATCATAGCATGATTTGTGTGTTGCAGGTGCTCAATGAATGTTGATGGTGAATAATATCCATGTTAATCAGATCCAGGAGCCAGACTAAAAGGGCCAAGAATCCAAGGGTAGGTTTTTAATTTCCAGTGTCACTCCGTCAGAAATGACATTTTCAGAGTATAACAAGCAAGAGTCGTGCAATGCTTTGACCCCCCAACTTCTCAATTAGGCAATAAAAGAGCACTTAAGACAAATAATCTTAGCTAGATAAATGCATCTCAGAAGGCTAATGAAGCTCGTGTTATTTCAATTGACAACATCCCTCATTCAATTAAACAAAACGAACATATGGGAATGGGATGTTGTTTCACCGCTGTCAATTTTTGTTTGCTTCTTTGGAAGGTTTCTGCAATGCTGCGTATAACTAATGATGATAAGGGAGCAAAATATTCATACTTCTTCCCAATTCCTTGGATCTGCTGATAATTGCCAGGGCTTCATTGGACTGTGTGAGAAATGAATACTCTGATATTTTAATGGCACACAGCAGGCAGTTACAGTGAAGGAAGGGGCGGACTAACCATCACGCTAAGTATGCTAAAATACAATGTGGTATAGCTGAACTGGAGTCATAGGATCATAGAATCATAGAATAGCAGAGTTGGAAGGGGCCTACAAGGCCATCTAGTCCAACCCCTTGCTCAATGCAGGAATCCACCCTAAAGCATCCCTGACAGATAGTTGTCCAGCTGCCTCTTGAAGGCCTCTAGTGTGGGAGAGCCCACAACCTCCTTAGGTAACTGATTCCACTGTCGCACTGCTCTAACAGTCAGGAAGTTTTTCCTGATGTCCAGCCGGAATCTGGCTTCCTTTAACTTGAGCCCATTATTCCATGTCCTGCACTCTGGGAGGATCGAGAAGAGATCCTGGCCCTCCTCTGTGTGACAACCTTTTAAGTATTTGAAGAGTGCTATCATGTCTCCCCTCAATCTTCTCTTCTCCAGGCTAAACATGCCCAGTTCTTTCAGTCTCTCTTCATAGGGCTTTGTTTCCAGACCCCTGATCATCCTGGTTGCCCTCCTCTGAACACACTCCAGCTTGTCTGCATCCTTCTTGAATTGTGGAGCCCAGAACTGGACACAATATTCTAGATGAGGCCTAACCAGGGCCGAATAGAGAGGAACCAGTATCTCACGTGATTTGGGAGCTATACTTCTATTAATGCAGCTCAAAATAGCATTTGCCTTTCTTGCAGCCATATCGCACTGTTGGTTCATATTCAGCTACAACAATTCCAAGATCTTTCTCGTTTGTAGTATTGCTGAGCCAAGTGTCCCCCATCTTGTAACTGTGCATTTGGTTTCTATTTCCTAAATGTAGAATTTGACATTTATCCCTATTAAATTTCATTCTGTTGTTTTCAGCCCAGCACTCCAGCCTATCAAGATCACTTTGAAGTTTGTTTCTGTCTTCCAGGGTATTAGCTATCCCACCCAATTTGCAAATTTGATCATGAACAACATCTGGTACAAAGGATAGGAATGCACAGTGCAATCCTATTCATGCCGATTCAGAAATAGGCACCCTTGTTTTCAAGTTTCAGCAAAACTTGAGCTTGCACACGTTCTTGGATTTCTGTCTTGAAGCTTGTTCTGACTCAAATCCATCTCAGATTGCAACTTTCCTTATCTGTGCATGTTCTTCTCAATGTATTCCTCAGTTGTGTGCATCTTTGTAATGTAGGCATTGCTTCTCCTATTGATTTAAGTACATTTGTGCTCATTTTTGACATGCAGTCAATTGGACATGTACTCAGTTTTGAAATGCATGCATTTTTGAAAAGTATGCATTCTTCTGCATGCGTTTTTGTGTGGGGTGGGGTGTGCGGGAAGCATGTACACAAAGCATGTACACAAAGCACACTGCAAGCTCAGAAATATATGGGCTTTGACTGAAGATTGTGTCCAAGTCCATGTTGTTGTTGTTGTTGTTGTTGTTGTTGTTGTTGTTGTCATCATTATTATTGCATTTATATCCTGCTTTTTTTCCTCCAAGGAACCAAAGGCGGCATACATAACCCTCCTCTCTATTTTATCCTCACAACAACAACCCTGTGAGATAGGTTGGGCTGAGAGTGTGTGTCTGGCACAAAGTCACCCAGTGGGTTTCCATGGCTGAGCGGGGGACTAGAACCCAAATCTCCCAACACCCAGTGTAATATCTTAGCCACTACACCACACTTGCTCTGTATGAGAGGTCCAAAAAACTTGATGTTGTGCAGACTTTATACTGTTAGTTTTACCCTACCCTGTTCCTGCTTACCCTACCCTGTACCTGTTTGCATTCTCTTCCCCTCCTTATTGTTTTACTAGGATTTTATTAGATTGTAAGCCTATGCGGCAGAGTCTTGCTATTTACTGTTTTACTCTGTACAGCACCATGTACATTGATGGTGCTATATAAATAAATAAATAAATAATAATAATAATAAATAAATAAATAAATAAATAAATAATGAACTAAAACAAATTTCTCATACATCCCTATTTTCAAGTTGAGTTTGTTTAGGATTGCAGGTTTTGTTTATTTTCTTTTTGCAGGGGCAGTATAATTTAGGGAGGGCCTATATCTTTAACAGTTGTATTGAAAGGGAAATTTCAGCAGGTGTCATTTGTAGGCATGTAGCACCTGGTGAAATTCCCTCTTCATCACAACAGTTAAAGCTGCAGGAGCCCTGCCCTCTTTTGTATCTGGTCACTCTAGTATAGCTCCTGCAGCTTTTGCTGTTGTGATGAAGGGGGAATTTCACCAGGTGCTGCATGCATACAAATGACACCTGCTGAAATTCGCTTTTCCATACAACTGTTAAAGATACAGGAGCCCTGTCCTCCTTTTCAAATGGTCACCCTATTTGGTAGGCCAGCTGAATGACCACATCTGTGGTAACTTTCAGTGTCTTCCCTTAGCTGCAGGGTACTTGTGTTTTTTTTCTGTATGCCAGAGATGGTTCTTACCATGCTGCACTTCACATATATTTTGCCCGTATGCACTAAAAATAGTGGTGTTTTTTGGTTTGTTTTTGTAAAGCTCATCTACGTAGTCTGACTTGGCTCCTTGGCCTTTGATATACTCTGACTCTCATTATCTCTAGGCCTTGTTCTCTTGCTGGGGAACTGAACATTTCAAAGAAAGCATTTGTCTAAGGTGAAGGTAGGCAGCAAAAGGGTAACGCAACAGCCTGTCTCATTCATGGTGCCAAATGTACAGAGGGGAGAAGGGGCAGAGGGTTTTCATTTTCACTGTCTTTGGCCTGTCATTTCTGTGCTACATATTCTCCACGCACTGGGCTCCAGACAGTACATCTGCCTCTTCTGACCTCATATTCATGGAGCGCCTGCCTGTGAATGTTCTATCTGAGTGGGAGGAGGACATCTTGGAGCCTGAGATGTGGGAGTGGAAGGGCATGTCTAGACCTAGGGAGTGGAGGGGGAGGATCTCATGATATGGTGATCGCGAGATCCTCCCCCTCAGTCTACATGCAGCACGCGACGTCCTGGGAGGAAGAGGACCATTTTTTGTTTTTATCGAAAATGAGTGCAATGCAGGAGCACTCCATTGAAAAAGGTATTTTTTTAAAAAACACACACACACCCCAACAACCCTTCCACTCCCCCACCCCAACCCTGATGGGAATGGAGTACTTAAAGAGCCTGGTTCCCGGCTCCTCGCATTTACTCACGAGGAGCTGGGACAAACCGGGACAGCCACCCACACATCCCGTGGTCTCAGGATCATCCCGGGATTGTGGGAAAAACTGGGACAAAAGTGTAGGGAAATATCCCGGGGAAATGCAGGGATCTTCTCTGCCTGCTCCTGGGATCCCCTGTGTGTCACGTGGATGCCCAGGGATGATCCTTCCAACTGACTGGAAGGAGAAAGGATGAAGGACAGAAAAAGCAAGATGGATGTTGTTGTTTTTTTGGAAGAAAATAACTTTTTATAATATCCTTTGCGGAGTACAGCAGCTATTGTGGAAAACAATAACTTTTGAGAAATACAATACATTTAGTGGATTGATCATTGAAGGATTTCTCTTTTCCTCAGGTATACTTCTAAACTGTTCCTTTTCTTTAAGTGTTCTTATATTTATTCATTATAACATTATTCCAAAGTTCATACTGCCTGTATCAGTTTAAACTGCAATGTAAATGAAATCTGGCCCATTATTGATGTGAAGCAATGAACAGTGTTAGGGAATGCAATAGGGATCACATTCATAACAACTCTGCGAGGTGGGTTGGACTGCCAAGTTTTGAACCTAGTTTCTGTTACTGTGCCTCTAATAGCAGTTTGATCTGTGAGAATCAGCAGGTAAATATTTGGCATGGAACTAAATTGATGCTGTTAAAGGCACAGAAGCAGTCCCACTGCCATTCTGTTAATGCTCTTAACTAGCACTGTGCCAAAAAATTCTCTCACGAAAATTTTAACCATTCCTATTCAGTCTGTTAGAAAAGAAATTGCTTCCGGAAAGAAATTCAAAGGAGAAGAAATTTCAGAGAAATTCTTATGGGTTTGGTTCAGGGTTCTTGTGTTTCCCTTAGTTATGAGTTCACTGAGGAGTGTCTGCGAGTGTCTTGCCTTTCATTGTACGGTCATCTCTCTGACAGCCTGTAGTTTGCTTGGCTTCCTGCACTTCCCGCCCAGGGGAAGACATCATGAATTTATTCCTCCCATAGGGCCATTTCAGATCAGGAAGTGCAAGCAGCCTGGCTGGTTGTACAGCAATTGTGAGATGTATAATAGAAAGAAAAATACAGACAGTCCCCTCAGCCACCTCACAGTGATTAGATATGTTAAAAACACCATCCACACACATTCAAAATAAATTATAAAACACTTTGAAAAGAGGCAGAGAAGTGGAAGCCTTTTACAAAAATGCATTTTATTAAGAAAATGGCTTGGAATAAGTTGTATAATAGGCAACATTTTTTTACAAAATGCATGCATTAATAGAAACACAAACAAAATAATAATAATAATAATAATAATAATAACATTTATAGCCCACTTTTTTTCCAGCAAGGAACCCAAGGCGGCATACATAATCCTCCTCTTCCTCCTCTTTACTTTATCCTCACAACAGCAACCCTGTGAGGTGGGTTGGGCTGAGAGACTATGGCCTTAGCTAGACCTAGCGGGATGGAGGGGTGAAGATCCCGCGATATTTTCATCGTGAGATCTCCCCCTGAATTCACACGTGGCGCGCAATGACCTCAGACGGAGAAGCATCGCTCCCGCCATTTTTTAAGTTAAAGGGCCAGCAGTGCACGAACGCTCGTGCGCAAAAGTGAGTTATTTTTTAAAAAACATAATTACTTTCCCCACTCCCCCCACCCCACCCCCGATGGGCGCAGCTCCTGGTTCATTGCGAGGAGTCACGAGGAGCCTGGACAAACCGTGGCGCCCGGCCACACGTTCTGCAGTCTTGGGCTCAGCCCGAGACTGTGGAAAAACCGGGCCTAAAGGGGAGGGTGAGATCTCGGGGCAAGGGAGGGATCATCCCTCCCTGATCCTGGGATCCCCTGTGCATCATGTGGATGCACAGGCATGATCCCAGGGATCACCCCAGGATTTCACCCCATCTAGCTGTGGCCTGTGACTTCCCAAAGTCACCCAGTGGGTTTCCATGGCCGAGTGGGGACTAGAACCGGAACTCCCGACTCCCAGGCCAATACTCTAGCCACTCCACTCCACTCCACTCCATGAATTTTCATTCAAACTTAAAAAATAATAATTTCTAGATGAACTGAATTCAAGATTTCAAATGAAAAATACTGAAAGTTCGGGATGAACTGAATTTAAGATGAGAAACAGAAATGGACTGATTTGTCCATCCCTGATTTTAAACAAGGGGTTTCACCAGAATTTCTGGTGACTAATCTTAGAGCTTTCCCCTCCTTAAAAATTAAAAAAGGTACATGTGCCTTCTCTCTCTCTCTCTCTCTCTCTCTCTCTCTCTCTCTCTCTCTCTCTCTCTCATACAGAGGAGCCTTTGGATTGTAAACATTGCAAGCAATAGCTGTTGATGCTAGACTTTGAAACCGAAGTTTAAGTTGGGAAAAGGGAAATTTCATAGAATCATAGAATAGTAGAGTTGGACGGGGCCTACAAGGCCATCGAGTCCATCCCCCTGCTCAATGCAGGAATCCACCTTAAAGCATCCCTGACAGTTGGCTGTCCAGCTGCCTCTTGAAGGCCTCTAGTGTGGGAGAGCCCACAACCTCCCTAAGTAACTGGTTCCATTGTCATACTGCTCTAACAGTCAGGAAGTTTTTCCTGATGTCCAGCTGGAATCTGGCTTCCTATAACTTGAGCCTGTTATTCCGTGTCCTGCACTCTGGGAGGATCGAGAAGAGATCCTGGCCTTCCTCTGTGTGACAACCTTTTAAGTATTTGAAGAGTGCTATCACGTCTCCTCTCAATCTTCTCTTCTCCAGGCTAAACATGCCCAGTTCTTTCAGTCTCTCTTCATAGGGCTTTGTTTCCAGACCCCTTTCAAAGGATTTGATACTATATTGCTGAAAAAACAATGAAGAATCTTTTGGCACCTTCAAGAATAACCAATTTATTATGGTGAAACAATGGGCCTTGCTAGACCTACCGAGTGTTCCGTGGTTGAGGAGGGGTGAAACCGGATGTTCCTGTTTAGGTGTGACACCTCATGGTCCACACGTTGTGTGGATTATCCCGGTGTTGGAGGGGGGGGGGTTGCAGAAGTTTGCTCCGGTTGTGCTGCTGACGGGTCGAGCACGGGTTGTGCAGCCACACCAGCCTGATTTCCGGGGTTTCCCCCCCCCGCCTGCCACACGATTTGCGCAAGTGCGAAAGAGCGCAATCAGCGTAGATCGGCGGCAGCTGAAGTGGCGCTGCTGCTGTTGTTCCATGCCACCACCACCACCCCTCAGGCTGGGCACAGGGGAGCCAGTTGGGATTGGGGGATGACCCACAGGGGGCGTGGCCAGCGGTGGCAGGAGGATGGGAACGAGTGGCATTGTTGAGCGGCAACATTGACAAGGCAGGGATGCTGTCCTTTGCTTTCGGGGGTGATGACAGGCGTACTGTGATCCGAGGACAGCCGTCTGCATGGGCACTCTGCGCCTATACATCCCATCACGCCTCTGCGTTTTGCTGGTGATGATCGGCCCTGTGCCCTTCCCCCCCACATCCCAATGTCCTTTGCACCACATGTATTCAATAAAATGCATTCAAACTGCATGATGTCTAGTCTTCCTGAGTCTACCCCGAAGGGCAAACCCTGCTCATTGGCATCGTTAGCAGAAAGAAGGGGGGCTCATCAGTTTCTGTACCAGCGGAGGTGCAAAACCGGCATCAGCAGCCTGCCGCCGTCACTCCCCCC
The DNA here is from genome assembly GCF_023053635.1 of Elgaria multicarinata webbii. Classification (NCBI taxonomy): domain Eukaryota; kingdom Metazoa; phylum Chordata; class Lepidosauria; order Squamata; family Anguidae; genus Elgaria; species Elgaria multicarinata. The sequence goes on along the minus strand of NC_086175.1, from coordinate 120,269,934 downwards.
CCCAGCAAATGCAGTCAGAAGGATAGGGGAGTGTATTGACACAGTGCAAAGGGGCCCCAGGGCACGTGCCCACCCCTGGGCTGATGCTTCCCTGACCTTCTGCCTCCTGCCGCATGGCTGCTGGAAAATGGCCACCCACCCTCGCTTGTTGCCCCCTTACAGCCAGCTGCCGTGTACCCACACCAATAGGCACACAGCCCTGCGTGCCTCTACCATGCCCATCATTCCCCGCTCGCCTTTACATCATCCGCGCAGCCTAAACTACTGGCATGAGGACGGTACCTGTGGCTGCCCCCTGTGATATGTCACCAACTTCCCATTACAGTTCGATGCCCGCCTTCCTGAAAAGTTACCCACACAGAGGTACCAAGCTGCACATAACCCACACATCCACCACACACCCCCAACCACTCAACAGACACTTTTTCTGACCTCCGTTCGTGCGGAAAGTGGACCCGTTTAGTTTTTTAAAAAAGCCACCGCGCCACTGCCTCAGCTGCGCACGGGGCGTAAACGGCAGAGGAGGTTTGGCTGAAACCACTGGCCACTCCCCTTAGCATGCCTTTTCCTGACCAGTGCTGACCTCGCCGGAAACTGCGCTGACCACATTTCGTCCCACACCTCTGCCTCCCGTATCCAAATTAGCGCGCGCCGACAGAAAAAGCCGCGCTTAAAGCCGTTTCATAAAACACGGGAAAACAGAGGCTTCACCACAGGATGAACACGGATCCTGGTGAAAGTCACGTGGATCTGTAAAGACGACGACGGTATGTAACGCAGCGCGCTACAGTCCCGTCTAGCAATGGCCAATGTTTGTGGACTACGTTCCACTTCATCAGATGTATGGACTGTCATCCTAAGTTACTGGTATATGAAATGAAATGCAAGAAGTTAAGCAGAGTGTAGTCCATGAAAGCTTCTGCTGTAATAAACTGGCTAAGGCACCCCAAGCATCTTCATTAATTTCATTCTGTTCTGCTGTCGGAGGAGGACGTCTTTTTATTACCCAGCCAAAGCCTTTGAGATTGGGTGGACTATAAATCTAAATATACAGGAATATACGCATGCAAGCAGGCAATATTTCCAGTGCAAGCTAAAGGCTTATTTCTGTGGGCATTGGACGCGTTCATCTCCAGCGTGTGGAGGACATTTTTATTGATTCCTTTATTTGATCCAGTTACTGTAAAGGGTCATGGCGGAAGGGAACTCTACTACATCAATAAATAATAGCAGTAATCCAAAGCTTCTCTCTAACAATTGGGAAGAGGCAGATATTTTTTGCCAAGAGGGTCTCCTTTGTCATTGATTGTAGCAGTTCACACAAAGAAAACAGAGAATAGAGGGGCTGCTGTGATCTTTCCTCATGGCAACCAGAAAATGGAGGTTTAGGAGTGCTGTTCTTTGTTTTTCATGCAAAAAGGAAGAGAACCAGACCATACATCTTCATTTTACTTAAAGAGACATCTCAAGACAGATGCAGAGACATGGGGGTGGTGGGTGGTAAAGAGCTGAGGAATTGATAAAGTTAATATAATTTCAGGAGGGGATGTGTGTATATCTCTAGAGAGGTTCACCTGGTACCTACATTGTATACTTTCTGGCACCAGGTGAAGACCTTTTTTATTTCCCCAGTATTTTAGCAATTTATTATCCTAGTCTTTTAACTTTGCCATTTTAAATCTGTAAAAATCTATGCATTGCTGCTCGGTTTTATTCTGGTTGTGCTCTTATATTGTACTCTTATATTGTGTTTTTATACTGTTGTTTGTTTCATACCTTGAATGGTGCTCTATGGATTTTTGTGAACTGCCCAGAAAGCTTCGGCTATTGGGTGGTATAGAAAAGCAATCAAGCAATCTGGAAATAAATGAATAGTGTTTTAACTCTATTGTTTTGCATCTGCACTTTAAGTCTTATTTTAAACCTCTGCATTGCTGTTCAGTTTTATTGTGGTTGTACTTTTAAACTGTGGTTTTATATTGTGGTTTTAAGCTTTTATTTGGCAGTGTATGGTTTATTTAGGGTTTTGACATTTGTCAACTGCCCAAAGACCTTCAGCTATCGAGCGGTATAAAAATGAAATAATAAATAAATACCTCTGGTATCCACAGGGAAAATGTCTGGAAACGTTTAATTTAGCTGTAACCAAGGAAAGCCCAACTCTCTAACCCTTCAACATCTCTCCTTCATCAGAAAGATGTCAGCCACCATGTTGGCTAGCATAGTGCTCTACCATAAATTTATTCCATAGTAGGGTGACCATATGAAAAGGAGGACAGGGCTCCTGTATCTTTAACAGTTGCATAGAAAAGGGAATTTCAGCAGGTGTCATTTGTATATATGGAGAACCTGGTGAAATTCCCTCTTCATCACCACAGTTAAAGCTGCAGGAGCTATACTAGAGTGACCAGATTTAAAAGAGGGCAGGGCACCTGCAGCTCTAACTGTGGTGATGAAGAGGGAATTTCACCAGGTTGCCCATATATACAAATGTCCTCATTTCATATGGTCACCCAGTTCCGCAGTGTTTCAACCATTCTTAATCCATTTGATAGAAAATAATTTGCTTTCAGGGAAAACAAAATGAAAGCCAGAAATTTAATTGAAATTCTGATGGCTGGGGTAGGCAGACTGTAGGCTTGGGGAATTTACTTTGGAGTTTTGTTTTGTTTGTTTATTGTGTTGTATTTTGTGTTTTACTAGAACCCTGAGATTCACTACTCAGAGTCAGGGCCAAGTGAGTGGGTGGGCAGTGGAGTTAATCACATACTACACCCCAAGGAAGATACACTGTTTGTAACAATACATACCTAGCTGTAAGTTACTATAGATCAGGGATGAACCAAATTTAAGATGGAAAATATTCTCAAAGTTTGGAATGAAGTGAACTTACAATGGGAAAAATGAGATACTGCTAACTGAAATTGACAGATTTGTGCATCCCTTCACAAGTCAAGCTCTCTTGCTCTCTCGCTCTCTCTCTCCTTTCAATTTGATTTGTGGTTGTTAAACTATTGGGAGTAGGGATGGCCACTGTGGGGAAATCCAGCCCTTTGGGGGCTTGCTGGATTTCCCTGGAGCCCTAGATTGGCTTGCATTTGTGAACCAAGCTGCAGCCTTTTTCCTTATATCTGGGAACTTTCTGGAGTTTATTCTTCTGACACCCTTAGAAACCCTGGCCCCATCTTGACAGTGGTGTAGCACCATCATGAGGCCTTGGGCTCCTGCACTGGCACTTCTTCCCAGCATATGCATATGCATTCTGTCGCCAATGCAGAGTTGCCGGCCATGGCAGGCTGAGCACCGGGGAGGGGGGAGGAACGGGGCAGCCAGCTCTCCTTCCTCTGACCTACCTCTGCCGTTGACCCATTCCTCTCCTCCCCCTGGCACTGCCTCATTCCTATATCCCCATTTGCATCTACAGATTGAAAAATGGAAAACACACACCGGGGGGGTGTGTAGAATTGGGGCAGCCAGTGGGAGGTCAGAGGGAAGAGAACCGGTTCAGGTGCCGCACATCCCTCTCTTCCTCCCCCTCTGGTTGCCCTATTGCTTCCCCTCATTTTTTATATATATATTTTAATCTGTAGATGTGAACTTTCACATCTACAGATTGAAAAATAATTTAAAATGGGGGGGGGAGAGGAATGGGGCAGCCAGAGGGAGGTCAGAGGGAGGAGAACTGGTTCGGGCACCACGTGTCCCTCTCTTCCTTCCCCTCAGTTGCCCAATTCCTTCCCCCGTTGTCGTTTTTAATCTGAAGGTTCGCATCTACAGATTAAAAAAAATAAAATATAAAAAGGGGGGGGGAGGAAGCAATGGGGCAGCCGGAAGAGGAGGAAGAGAGGGACACACAGTGCCTGAACTGGCCCTCCTCCAGCCGATGGCGACCAATCAGGGGTCCCCATTGGATGTGGCACGCCTCGACTAAAAAAAAGTCAGGGTAAGCAGAGTTTAGGGCTTTTCCCCCTGGATGACTTTGTGATGGTGGCTGCATTATATAGATGACCTGCTGCCACCCCGAATTCACTTCGGGGCAAACCCCTCATCAAGACAGGGCCCCTAACTGATCTACTAGTACAATCCAATCTACCTTCTGCCTGCCTTTAATCTAGACCAACTGTTTAATAATGTTTGTGAATTATTTTAAGTTCTCAGGAGAAGCACTGTATAAATTGTTATCATTACTATCATATATATATATATCTATATCTATATATATCTATATCTCACACACACACACACACACACACACACATATATATATATATATATATATATATATATATATATTCCCTGCAAGAGGTTTGCGCAGTGAATGGACCCAGCTTTTTTGAACACTAAGCTGTTCTCTTACCCTCTGCTTTCTCTGTCTAGGAGTTTAATTGCTTGTGAACACCAGAGATGGACGAGTGGTACAGTCTGTGACCACCCATTTCTCTTCCAGGAAGGAACATGCCCCTTCTAATGATCCAAATTTTTCTTCAAGCCCTTGATGACCCTAGCTGTGCTAAGGAAGCTCATCTGAAATATATGACTTATCACAAGTTAATCAGCAGACCGCTCCCGTTCATTTATCCCCCTCGTGAGGGAGAGTGGATTCTAATAGGATGGTTGCAAGAATGTCAATAATTTATAGAGAGAGTATTCTACAAAGCTTCCATTTCCTCTGACATTCTAAGCTTGAGAGGCTGAGGCTATTCGTTAATTTTTTATGGTACAGGAAAACCTTAATAACTAGATTTTACAAACCTCAATTAATTTAAAAGATGGGGGATGTCGATATCCCTGTTGTATTCAAATACCATTTCTTCTTCTTTTTGACAAGGGTATTCACCAGTCTTGCATTAAATACAATAAGCTCATCTCTGTCATGCTTAGAGTTGAGCTGTTGACTTGTCTTTAATAAAAAGCTATGCCTATCTTTGTCATGATCGGCTCCATCACGTCCATAACTAAATAGCAGAGCACATGCTTTGCATGAAAAAGTTCTCAAGTTCAATCCCTGCCATTCACAGACACCTGGCTGAAAACTTGGAGAGCTGCTGCCAGTCTGTGTAGGTGATGATGAGCTAGATGGTCTATGTCAGCTTCTTAAGTGACCTTCCCAGGACCATCTGAGTGGCCACAGTTAGAGCCATGGAGCAGAAACAAAGCAAAGTAGTCCCATGGTGCAATTCCATGGTGTAGCTTTTGATCAGCTATATGTGTAAGCCTTTTTTGTATGTTCTATTTTTTTTAGGAATATTAAATAACGATGAGAGAATTAGCTTTGAAGCAATTTCTACACAAAAAGGGATAAATATGTGCTGATTTTAGAATGCAAGAGAGCTTCTTATTAGCTCACCAGGCCTGTGCACTTGTCAGCTAAATATCGATTCGGTATTGAATGGGGAACGTGGTACGTAGAATAATACCTCTCTTTTTAAAGCTATTAGGACCAAAAGCTTAAGAACAAGAAATGGTTAGGAAATTCTATTTCCTGTAAGACTATCAAAAAAGGTGATGTTAAAAGTATATTTCTAATTCTAAAAAATCGATCAAGGGGAATGAAAGGAGTTTGATAAAATGAGAACACTTTCTCAAGCAGATGTCAGGCTACTGCTCCCGATGGCTAAGTGCAACCTCTAGTATCAGAGACAGTAAGGGCCTTGCTAGACCATACCGGATAAGCCGGCATGGAGGCGGGGCGATGGCACGCTAACTTTAGCGCGCGCCGTCCTGCCTCCTAGACGGCCGACGCGCAGGGACTATGGAAGCCCTGCAGCGTCGGCCATTTTTTTTGGTTGTTGTTAAAGGGGCCACGTGCGGCCCGAAGACTCCGGACAAGGTAAGGGTTTTTTTTACTTAAGCCCCCACCCTTTTTAAAATTAAGTCCCCTTCCCCCTGCCCACTCTTTCCCCGCCCTCCCTCTCCATCTCCGTCTCCCGTGTTGCCCTCCGCCATCCCCTCTCCCGTGTCGCCCTCCGCCATCCCCCTCCGTCTCCCGTGTCACCCTCCGCTATCCCCCTTCTTCTCCCATGTCACCCTCCACCATCCCCCTCCGTCTCCTGTGTCGCCCTCCGCCATCCCCCTCCGTCTCCCGTGTCACCCTCCGCCATCCCCCTCCGTCTCACGTGACGCCTTCCCCCATCCCCCTCCGTCTCCTGTGTCACCCTCCGCCATCCCTCCCCCTCTCCCGTGTCGCCCTCCGCCATCCCCCTCTCCTGCCGGTCCGGCCTTCCCCCCCCATGTCCCCCCCCAGGATCCCCCCCCCCTGGCCCGATGGGCACAGCGCTCGTATGAGCGCTGTGCCCAGTCCGTGGCTTTTCCCGGCTACTCACAAGTAAGCGAGTAGCCGCGAAAAGCCATGGACCTTGCTAGACTGGACGCACAGCAGGGAAACCAGACTTCAAAGCGTGCTAAGGCCTCGTCTAGCAAGGCCCTAAGTCTATATATACCAGTTGTTGGGGAACATAGGTCAGAGGGTGCTGTTGCACCAAGTCCTGCTTCTGGTTCCCTGGTTGGCCCCTGTGTGAACAGAGTGCTGGACTAGATGGACCCTTGGTCTGATCCAGCATGGCTCTTCTTATACTCTGGCAAAATTCGTGAGATTTCTTTATTGTGGGCTATGGAGGAAGTCCACAGAAGTGGACCTGGCAGTTTGACCATATCACTATCTGGGAGAAAGTCACATTGAACTTTGGCCTAATCTACACCAAGCAGGATATAACACTAAGAAAGCGGCATGAAAGGAATATATGGCATGTGTCAATAGGCCCCAACAGTTGTCAGTGCACTTCAATACTGCTATAAATTAGGAATGTGTCTCCTGCCTATTATTATTATTATTATTATTATTATTATTATTATTATTATTATTATTAATATCCCGCCTTTCCCCCAGTACTTTTATATGCCACTTTCATACCACTTTCATGGTGCAATATCCTGCTTTGTGTAGATTAGGCTTAAATTTCTTCTTAGATATGCAGTACAAGACTGTACTGTAAATCAGGTAAAGCTTCTGAATTTTTGTTTCCTTGGAAAACCCCATACAGGCTTTCATTTTGAGCTCATTTGCTATTCAGCATACTAACACTAATTATCATGAATTCCTCTGGTATTCATTGTAATAGCACTAATTATAATGAAATTGTTTGGTATTCGCTATAATAGCACCGATCATAAAGAATTCATTTGACATTTATGAGGACATCACGTGTGTATCTTCGGCTTACTGCTGTAATTTAGCATCTGTAAAGCATTACTTAATAGAAACATGGAATCAAACATTGCTCACATTTTTAACAAAAATAAAAAGACAAATTATATATCTATCTACCATCAGAGCTGAGATGTAGAATTCCAGCAAATTGTTTGGGAGTTAATTACCTGGTCATTTCATATGTATTAGTGACACTGGAGCGAGGAAAAATCGTTTTGTAATTAAAAACTAACAGCAAATGCTGTTGTTTTTTTTAAAGAATGTCAATGTATGTGTTCAAAAGAGACTGTTATGAGGTTGCCATTCTCAGTAGATTTAGTTTTTGAGACATTTTTAGTTTTGAAAAATAAATGTTTTTACAATAGCAAGACCAATAACCCTTGGTTACAGTTCAGGACCACAATATGGAAAAAAGAAAGACTATTGATTAGTAGATAGTAATAATGACAATGAAATGTGATTGTTGAAGGTAAGGTCAGAAATCTAACAGTTTTTCTATAGATTACTTACAGAATAGCTGGAACACTTTGATTTCAATTACACAGATTCATAGTATGATAAATGTGGCATATGTATATATATATTAAAAAAAAAACTAATCAAAGTAGAACTCACTCTTGAAATGTAACAGACCTTTACACTAGGCCCATTGCATAAACCCTTCTCAGGCCAAGCACCACTACTTGAAAACCTGAGGGAGGGTTATTTAAGACCTTTCCTCTATCTATGAGGGAAACAGGTTTAATTCAGGATCTGCTCTAAATATACTGTGGGTATAATCTGGTGTGGGTGTTTAATAACTGTAAGGCAGGTAAATAATGCCAAGCTGACACATGGTATTTGGTAGCTAACAAAATAGTAATAAGTTTATTCTTATTTAAACTTTTAATAAAAATATAATACTTTCAATCCTGCCTAATCTAAACTCTCCACACGCCAACCACCTCACTCTCTTTACACCAATCCTAAATCCCCACAATCCAAACTCTTCTTACTCTACAAATAAACAACTCTCCCACACACACTCATACTACTTCACAAACTCTCAACACTCTCCTTATATACTCCTTTCCCCTCACCTATTACATCATAAACCACACCCACTCTGTTCTAACATTCCATACTTACCAGACATACTAATGCAGACATATACAATATAATCAATCGTGGGGTAATGCCACAACTCTCCCCGATCTTATGGCTTTATTATAGTGGTTAGTAGGGCTGTGATCCGCTTCTCCTCAGATCGGAGAAGCAACAGCGAACTGGGGTGATCCGCCTCCGCTACAGGCGCAGGAAAAGCAGATCAGAGGGCTAGCGGAGCATGGCGAAGAGAAGCGACCACATTGAAAATTGCATGTGTGTGTGTGTGTATGTGTGCATGCGTGCAATTTTCAATACATATGTCCACAAAATAAAACTTTCTGAAGAAACAGAGGAAAACATGCACATAGTGAAGATCTGACATTATTGCATTGGCTACTGTAAAAAGAAAAGAAAAGCCACAGGCTAAAGGGAAGCAAAAAGCAGAAACTTTCCTGAGTCTGCTCAAAAAGATGCTCTTGAACTGGAGAAACAGTTCATTCATTTTGAAGCAAAGTTTACAATTCCACCTCCCAATTCTTCCCCAAGGACAAGGTCAGTAGCTGGCGAAGTTATTAAATTTGTAAATGACAATGGTAAGAGCAAAAGCTTCCCCATATGTTTGCATTTTTTGGCAGCTTATTCAGTTGCTTCCATTTCCCAATAACTCATTTGTCATTATTCACACATATCCATGCTGGACAAGTTGAACTAATGTCTCCTTTTTTTTCTTTTTCCTAAGAGGCACAAGTTAACAAAAACGAGTTGTGCGGTAATTCAACAAGCGCACACGTCTGGAAAACATTCAAGAAGTATCATTATTGATGAAATGTAACACAACCAGATTTCGCTCATCCCATTTGACTTCCTAGAGGTATTTATTCTGTGTATCATTCATATGCAGCATATTTAAACACCTTTAACTCGTTCACCCTCACAATAATCCTGTGTGTTAGACCCACTTCATTCCCAATGTAGACAGGAAGGTTTAGGATCAGGGAGCAAGGATGTTACAAGTAGGGATTTTGAGAAATCCACCATGGATTCAAATGAGTTTACATTTTTATGTATCTGACTTGAGGATTCTGCAACAAACTGCGTTTTCTGAGTTGCATGGATTTGTAGACTTTTAAAAAACTTTCAGGGGAGATTTGCACAATTTTGGTTGCTTGCAAATGCACATTAGTACAAATGCAAACTACTGCAAGTGTGCATTAACTAATGCACACTTGTGCTAACACACATTTTCAAATGAAGTAAGTTCTCATGCAAAAATAAATAAATCCAGATCTTTCAATGAGCAGATGCCTGGTCAAAAGAAACTGACAATTCCATACAGAATGGATTGAACAAGATCCATCCATCCCTTGTTACAAGCATTCAAATACAGCTGCTTGTAAAACTGGGAACCCCACTTTGAACGCCCGTGGGCAAGATCACGGTGAAGAGGGCACGGTGAAGAGGGCACTACTTGCTGCCTGCTGTGGGTGGGGCAAACCTGGCCCTGCTCACCATTCAAATACCTTCCCACCACCTAATCCTTCCCTTGCCCCAAGGATCCAGTTACTTACCTCAGGGAGGAGCAGGTGATAAGTAGCGATGTAGGAGAATTTTGGCATTGCACAGGAAATGGATAAAAAGTCCCATCTCACAATCAAAACATGAATGTGATAGCAGTTTGTAATTGTGTTTTCAAAGTGCTTCCTTTGGGGTATGCATTTTAAAATGCACTTCAAAATGGGGTGGGGACATTTTTACATTTTATTATTTATTATTATTGCATGTATATCCACCTTTTTCCTCCAAAGAACCGAAGGTGGTGTACATAATCCTCCTCCACTCCATTTTATCCTCACAACAGCCCTGTGAGGTGGGTTGGGCTGAGAGTCTGTGACTGGCCCAAAGTCACCCAGTGGGCTTCCTTGGCCAAGCGGGGACTAGAACCCAGGATCTCCCGACTCCCAGTCCAACACTTTAGCCACTACACTTCACTGGCTCTCATTGTAATCAATGGGAGCAAAGTGTGTGTTTGGGGGATTCCTTAATGCTTGGATGGCCATAGGATCTTTTGGTTTTTTCATCCCCTCTCTCAGTGTGGAGAGACAGAGGTCCGCCCTTGGAGTGGAAGACCTGGGCAGGATCTACACTACCGATTTATAATAGTATTGACAACTGTTGGGGCCCAGGACACACTCTATATACTGTTTTCAAACCATTTTCAAAGTGTTATACCTTGCTTGGTGTAGTTTTGGCCCTGATCTCTCAAACCTCCACCATGGGTCTGAGGAAAAACCTGCACCTGGTGCTTCTCCAAGGCTGGAACTCCCATGTTGGAGATGACACAAAAGTGGCTTTCTGGGAACATTCTGGGAGAGGCTGTGGATCTGTTGGAACCAAAGCTCTTCTATGCTCCCAACACACTACAATAGGGTGACCATATTTGGGAAACCAAAAAAGAGGACACCTAGTGTGTGTGGGGGGAAGCAGCTTTCTGAGTCTTGCAGAAAGTACGTTATTCCCCAGCCACCTTAAAGAACCCGACTGGAGTGGAGGAGGGGAAATGATTTCATTCTGCACCACCACCATCCACTCCAATTGGGGCCTTTTCTATAATGTCCATGAATGACCCACTTTCCCCTTTAAGACCTCAATTGGAGCTCGGGGTGGGGGAATGATGTGCCTCAAGAAAGCATGTCATTCCCTCCTACGTGCTAATGGCAGCCTTAAAGAGGAAGGTGTATCATTCCAGGACATTATTGAAAATTATAGAAAATCCCCCCTGACACAATGGAAAGAACAAAAACCAGGACAAATCCGGGGAAATCCTGACAGTTGGTCACCCTACACTACAACCATGAAGCTTCCATTGTTTATTCCCCATAATAAATAGGAAGGAAACAGTTGAAGAAGCAGGGGGAAAAGAGAGGGAAAATTGAGAAGAAAACACACATACTGACTTTCTGGATAAGTCAGTACCTTCACCAAGTGATCTCTCACTGCTTGCCTGTAGGATTGCTCTTCCCATGTTTTAAATGGATAAGAAATAAGGATAGATAATAACATGAAAATAACGTGTTTTCCTTCCACCTAGCAGGCAGGTAAGCTGCCCCATGGCAAAACTAGCTCACATACTCGTAGTTGGACCACACAGAGTTAGATAGCCAGGATGATTAGAAATGTTTGGATTAGAAGCATCTGAAACCCCCCCCCCACACCTCCCACCAGCAGAATCCAATTAAAAATTGCAGGCACATAGATGAAGTACACCCTCTGCATACACAACAGAGGCAAGGGAGCGAGCAGCCTCCTTCTACAGTACCTGACATTTCAAAGTGATTTTTTTCTGCTGTAAAGTACATTGTTAAATCCACCAAAATCTCCACTCCTGAACATTTGTTATCAGCCAACTATCGCTCATTACAAGCAAAATCCAGCTGTGGCATTAGCTCTGGGCAATATTTAAATAGCCTTATTCTCACAGCATTTGATGGGACTGACTTTAATTTTTTTTAAAAAAAACACTTCTCCCCATTGGCTCTAACCTTGACAACGGTTCCTTCCTTCCTTCCTTGGATATTGTCTTGGCTTTGGGCAATTATTTCTCAGATAGTATTATATTTTTAATATGGTGAGTGTGTCCTGCAAGTAGGGTTTGTAGAGGCCTGCTTTCACTCTGCCTCTTTGAAGCCTGATAAAGCCAAGGAGAGACGTTAGCTTGAAGATGGGTGGTGGTTTAAGAAGGAAGCTTGGAGGGTGGCAACAAGTGAGAGGGCCTTTTCAGTGGTGGCCTCCCAATTATGGAATGATCTCTCTGATGAAGCTCGCCTCGTGTTACCTTTTCGGCGTCAGGTCAAGACCTTTCTCTTCTCCCAGGCATTTAACAACATATGCTAAGTCTTTTTTTAATGGATCCCAGAACTGTTGTTGTTTAAATGGATACTGTTGTTTTATACTGTTGATTTTATATTTTTGATGGTTTTGAATTTTGTATACTTTTTAATGTTCACTGTTTTTAACTTTTGCAAACCACCCAGAGAGCTTTGGCTATGGGGTGGTATATAAATTAAATAAATAAATAAATAAATAAATACATCCTTCATGTGGAAATAGCTGCAGGTATCCATCACTTCCCCTTCACCTTTGACCTGGTCCTATTTTCCCTTTATTGACCCATTCAGATCCCATCTGTCTCTGGATTTCTCAAATTACTCTGCTCATTCACTGTCTCCTTATGCTTGCTTCCAACTCTCCTCCAGAAAACCTAGATGATGCCGCTTCTCCTCTCCTCTCTTACTTCCAGTCTCTCCACCTAGCCCCTTATTCCTCATCCCCAATTGAAATGAAGCATATTAACTACACCTGTACGCCCTATTTGTGAGCAGAGAAATGTTAGGACGGCGACATTTCACTGGGTTTCTCCAGGAGAAGTAGAAATTCTCCAACAGTTTCTCATGGGCAGGGCTTACCATTAGCAGTGGCAATAGCACAATGCCTTTCTTTCTGCAAAGAGGCTTTCTTTTTCTAGGGCTGTGGGAGGAAAAGAAAGACATCTCAGAAATGTTGTCCTGTAAGAAATGTTGGCTCAGCTCTAGAACTCTCTCCCAGGGCCTTGGTAGACCTGCTGGATAATCCGGCCGTGAGTCGGGGCGACGGCGCACTACAGCTAGCGTGCACCGTCGCCCTTTTCCACACGTAAGACGCGACGGGGCAAGGGAAAGCCCCGTCGCGTCTGCCATTTTGTTTACCAGTTAAAGGGCCATGTGCACAGGAGCGCACCGCCAGAGAAGGTAAGTGACTTTTTTTTTAAAAAAAAATAAAGCCCCCCCCACTCCCCCTGGCCCTGATCCCCCCCACAATTCCTGATGTCCGCCCCGCCCACTCGCCTGTCCTCCCCCATGCCTGATGCCTTGTCCCCTGTCCTTTCCCCCCATCCGCCATCCCCGATGCCTTGTTCCCTGTCCTTCTTCCCCCCATCCGCCATCCCCAATGCCCTGTCCCCATCCTTCTTTTCCCCCATCCGCCATCCCCGATGCCCTGTCCCCTGTCCTTCTTTCCCCCCATCCCCGATGCCTTGTCCTCCGCCCTTTTTCCCCTGCCCGCTTGCCATGCCCGTGCCCGATGCCCGCTCTTCTCCCCCTGCCCCGTCTGCCATGCCTGCTCTTCTCCCCTCGCCCCCCGTCTGCCATGCCCGCTCTCCTATGAGCGCTGTGCCCAGTCCGTGGCTTCTCCCGGCTACTCATGAGTAAGCGAGCAGCCGGAAAAAGCCACGAACCCTGCTAGACGTTCCGCAGCCCCGGCCTGAGGCCGGGGCTGCGGAAAAAACGGGCCATAAGCAAATCCGCTTATGCCGGGTTAAAGGAGGCTTTAGCCCGGCCTGACCCCGGAATCCCCTGTGCGTCATCTGGATGCTCAGGAGGGAGACTGGGCCTCACACCGGGCTAACGCCTGGTCTAGCAATGGCCCCAGATTGCTGGCAATTCAAGGTCCACAGATTTGGGAGGGCACCCTTCAACATCTACAGGTGTGATCAGAGGGCAGGATCAGATGCCACACTGTCCCTGCTCTCATGCCAAGGTGGCACATGCCCTAACACGTAAGGTGAACACAGCATGCACAACTTACATTGTTGCAGTTCTCTTCTGCATTGAGATAACAAAGTTGTGGTCCTAGTTCAACCCTTAATTTTACGTCCGCCTCTTTATTTGCAGTCACAAACCATCATCATAATCAGCTCTCCCCAAGCATAGGGGTGTGCAAGTGGTGTGCTGGGTGTGCCAGGCACACCCTAATGTCTCAAACAATAAATAGCAAATTGAGGGGGGCATTGAGTAGAGATCCAGAGGGGGATACAGATGCAGCAGGAAAGGCTCTCGAGGTGCCCTCCAGCTGCTCTGCTGCCATGCCAAAGAACACAATTGCTCCCAGCAACAGAAGCAAAAAGGAATCACTCTGCTGGGAACCTCTCTTCCGGGAGCTGTACCCCCTTGGCCACTAGGCCTCTGCATGAGCAGCTGCAATGCCACCCCCCAACATTCAGGCAAACTGAACACAGAGTAGGGCATCAGTGTCTACAGTGTATAATGAATAAAATAATGTCCTTTATGATTGAGTATTCAATAAATAGTCGACTTAAAAAAAAATCCCCTGGGAGATAATTTTATTTGGCAGCAGGATCACTGAAGAGTTCTACTGAGCAGGGCTGGCCCTATGGGTGGGCGAGCTGGACAGTCGCCCAGGGGGACACACCTACTATATGTCCCCAACAACCATCCTTTTCCACACATGCCCTTTGTGTTGCATTTTCCTCCTGGTACAAGTTGCACAGACGCTACTTACAAAGTAGATTTAGGGAATGAAAATAACCCAGCCTAGTAGAAATTTAAATTTGATATGTCGGAGATATTGCAAATGTGATTAAAGGCTTCCACTGATCATTGCATTGGAAGCAACACTTGTGAGTCCTCCTTGACATCTCATCAGCATTAGAATAGAATAATGAAACAACACTGTATTCATCTCCATTGGAGAAGTAATATAAATATGGTGCGGTGGGGAAAGGAAGGGAGGTGGCAATATCCTTTTCTATTTGAAGCTATATAGATTTATACACAGGAAAGAGGACCTATGGTAGCACTGTGCCATTTCCCCCTCCCCAATTCATTCATTTTCAATTATTTGTTGTGGGGAGAAAAGAAGCTGCACCCAAAAATTGTGGGAAAGGGTGAACATTTCTGAGAAATTTCTCAATGTTCAGGCCTTCAGTGCTTATCTTACTGTAAAGGGGTGGGAATGTTTGCACTCTTTATTTTACCATTTTTATTCCATTCTGTCCTCACAGTCTCTCTGGCTGCTGGAAGTTTTTAAAAAGCCCCTTAGAGGACTTAACCAGGACTTCCTTCTTTGGGGTTTTCCAGCCGTGCTGCCTGCTGAGTTCCTGAAAGCTGGGTAAGGAGTTGTTGTCCTTGTTAAAAGTTCTCTGAAGAAGAACATGCACGACCCCCTGAGCAACTTGCTTATAGTCGGTAAGATTATTTGGTGATGCCTCCTGTTAAAAAAGCAGTTAGCAGAGAAAGAAAAAAAACCCAGAAGGTAATGAGCATTTACCAGTCCCACATCCACACAAGACTCACTTAGTAAAATAAAAAATGAGACCACACACTTCTTTAGTGAAGAAAAGTAAAATGGTTTACTCACAGTTTCTATAGGCTATAGAGACCCAAAGGCTAGCTATGTCCCCAAACCCCATGCATTAATTGGCTAACTGCAACACTGCCCCCTACCTGTAACTTGCAGGTGAGGTTGCAATATTTCCAACATCAGAAAAGTAAGCCCTGAACTCTGAGAAATGTCTCTGAAATTCTCAACAGCCCTGCAAAAGAGGCAGGGAAACAGCTGCCTCTTTTGCAGGGAAATGGAGAGGCCGTGAAAGGCTGGTGGGGTTTTAAGCATAGCAGGGAGAGAATTTTATTTGGTAGCAGGATCACTGAAGAGTTCTACCGATCAGGGCTGGCCCTATGGGTGGGCGAGCTGGACAGTCATCCAGGGCGCCAACCTGAGCTAAGGGGGTATCAACATCACACCTGCACCAGGCCCCATAAACCTTCAGGGTAGTCCTGCAAAGGTGACCACGTTGGGGGGGGGCACCAAAAGCACTGCTCAACTGGGGCACTATTTACCCTAAGGCTGGCCCTGCTACAGAGCCATATATATTGGCAGGGGAGAACCAACCAGATGTTTTGAAACTCCAGGGGCCACTTAAGATGCTCATTTGCCCAACTGTGAGAGCAGTTAGGTGGGCAACGATCCAAGAATGGACTTTTCTAATAGTGGCCCCACACCTCTGGGATAAACCACCATCAACAGTCCACCAGGCCTCACCATTGCAGGCTTTTATGGAGGCCCTGGAAACACACTGATTTGCTTTGACCTTCCCCTGATGTGCTTGCTGTTGATTCAGTTTTCACTGTTATTTTTTTATTGCTGCTTTTGGTCTGATTTTGCTCTTCTTACTGTGTTTTTCATAGAATCATAGAATAGCAGAGTTGGAAGAGGCCTACAAGGCCATCGAGTCCAACCCCCTGCTTAATGCAGGAATCTACCTTATAGCTTTTTAAAGACCGTATTGGTTTTATTATTGTACACCAACTTGAGAGGGCTTCTGCCCTGAAAAGTGGCCAAGAATTTTTAAAATAAATAAATAAAAATATATAAATGTTGCTATGCTCCTAGCCTCCAGCAGGGCAAGAGGGTGATGAGTAGCACCAGACAGCTGAAGCAGCCTGGTCCTCACATGCCGTACTCCTAGCCTCTGGCATTGCTAGTGGGCAGTGGGAGATGATCCTTGTTCCAAGGCTTGCCACACACACCTTAACCTTACTGTGCATGCTCAGAGTGAACAACTCTGAAATTTATTCCAACTTCTACGCTTCAGAGTTTTGACAGAGAAGAATGGATTCATTCTCTTCTCTGCCAAAACTTTTCAGAGTGGAACAAAGCAATGCTTGTCCATCCCTCAATTCAGCCAGTGTCCTGCATGGCATCCAGTTCTGGACGGAGAAGAACCCTACAGGGAGTCCAATTATACCAGTGAGAAAGCCTCTTAATAACCATAGGCCAGAGTTGGATGGCATGACCGCTAGATAAACTTTAAGATGGTCAAGTGAAAAAAAAGGGGGGGGAGAGGAAATGAGGACATGGCCTCTGCAATAAGGCTGAGCATGGACCCCTCGATCAACTCTGGATCCTGATCTGGACCTTCCGGATCACGTCCACTCCACTTCGGATCGATCTGGATCCGCTCTGCTCCGCTGCAGATCCAGATCCAGAGCTCCGTTTCTTCCCCCATAGACTTCCATTGCAAATGTAAAATGCCTAAAACTTTTTTATTTTTCAAGTTAGAAACACGAAGATCTCCCCACAATTTACAGAAATGCAGTTATCTCCATCATTTTTCAAGATACACACATGTAACTGGGCACCATGATAGCTTCCACATAGGAACTTAGGCATGCCCACTTTGAAGGAAATCAGATCATGCTCTGATTTTGGGGGAATTATCTCCAACTATCTACGCCAAACACAGCTCCAGAAAAATCCACTTCTCTCTGACCAAAGTCCTACCCCACAAAGACAGAGAAAGAAATGTTTCTCTGTATGCCTCTGGCTTGATCACTTATCAGCACGATTGGTATGAAGCTGTCTATCAACACCGAAAAAAGCTTATTTTCCCCTCCCACTTTTACCTGTTAAATAAAAATTCATTGCAGCTCAACTGCTGAACAGATATTTCTGGAAATCTACACAAATAACCCCCAATGAGCAGTCTCTAACCTCAGTAAAATTCAGGGCTCTATCTTTAAAAATAAAGAAGTTATAGGTGTTTTTTTTGCCCAATACAATACAAAAAAAAAGTTCAAAATGGCATCCGGAGCTCCAGATCGAGGCGAAGCGATCCAAAGTGAAGTGAACCACTTTGCTTCAATATGGAGCTCCCTAGACCTGATCCAGATCTGAATTTAGCGGGTCCATATCGGGTCACTCTGCTCCGGATTCGGGGATCCGACATGGAGCGGAGCACAGCCCTATTCTGCAACTTTAATTGATGATGAGAAGAGAGAATTCCGTAGCTTAGTTTATCATGCAAGGAGGGTGTCCTGATGTCCTGTTTTACAGAGGACAGTCCTCTATATGAAGAACTGTCCAGTAGGGACATTACAGAAATCTGTTGGGGGGATGGAGCATGATGAGCTCCCTTTGGCTCACCCCCACTCCAGACTTTGGTCTGTTTTCCGCATACTGGCCTGACTCATTCTGCATCGAGTTGGGAGAGTTTGAAGATTTTCTGTATCATTTTTAATTTGCACGAATAGAGATTTGTACAATTTGCGCAAATTTCAACCACAATTTCCACAAATTATGAAAATTTTGGCTGCCATTTGTGCAGATCTGTAATAGGGCAAATTAAAAAAAAGATTTGGAAATCTACCCCTCTCAGATTTTGGGGGATAAAACACAGCTCGGGCCACAAATGTAAGCAGAGTTGGTCAGGCAGTGTAAGTCCAAAAAGGGCCGGATTTCAAAGTGATGGAGAACCCTGCTGTCCAGGCCAAGTCTGGTTGAAATGTGAAGAGTAAGACGGTAGAGCACCTGGGAAATGAGTACCTGGGTAGCAGCCTGAACAGGTCATTTGATCAGTCTTCCCTGTTACATTGAGATGTACGGACTTTTTATTTAAATTATAGTTATTTGTCTAAATTTGCATCTATGCATAAAAATGTGAACATGCACATCTCATGAAAATTGGTGTCATCTACATGGAAGCTACATCTGCTTGTTCATCCCTGGCCAATGGCTGGTTGGCCACTGTGTGAACAGAGTGCTGGACTAGATGGACCCTTGGTCTGATCCAGCATGGCTCTGCTGATGTTCTTATCTGCTGATATCCTCTCTTCTAAACAGCTATTAATAGTATAGGAGCTCTATCCTCTTTTGCAATCAGGGTCCTGTAAAATCTCCTGGGACAGGCTTACTTATTGGAGAGTTTAGAGCTCTGTTGATAGACAGGCTTTGCCTCTGTCAACCTGACAAGAGCTGGGTCTAACAAGCCTCTTCAGAGCTCTTATCTAACTAGGGCACAACTCAGGCAGCGAAGAAGAAGTAGACGCTTGTGTAACATGCTGCATATACACTTGCACACATTGCTATGCTGATGCAGCCCTTTCTTTGTGTGTGGATGAGTTTGGGCCTTCTTATCAAAAACCTAACAGCTAGGGAAAACAGGTACTCCTAAAAATAACCTCGAGCCCATTTGTGTTTTTATCTAGCTGACAAAGTACGCCGAGATGACTAATATTGTTTTGAAATGGTCTCTAGACTTCAGCCTCCCCTTCTAACAAAGGCCATTTGAGAAAGATAAATAACCTGTCTACACAGAAAGGTTCCCAATTCTGCACCACACCTGCTCAAAACAAAACAAAATTACCTCAGGAAATATTGGAGAATATGAGAGTCTTTCCTCACAAATTGCTGCATTCGGGATTAGGTGGGTTTTTTTGTGTTGTTGTTTATAGGTGGGTCTAACCTATAGCAAGATTATATGGCTGTTTATCATTTTGCTTATTGTTTTTCCCCCCTTTAAAGTGTATGCAATGAGTTCAGCATGCATAATAAAAGTAACTGTAACCATGCATTCACCTTGCTGCTTATGGTAATATTGCTCAGTGCCTGAATATGTTGACCCTGATATTGTTTCTTATACAGCGATTCCCTTAAAAAGAAGAAAAGCTGACAGAATATGGAGTAGATTTCTATAACCTTGACTTGTAGCCAGGTTGTGTTTTGCAACAGGAAGTAGACTCTCAGAAATGAGAAACATTATGGTTCCAGCAGGCCTTCACTTTGCTTCTGCAAAACACTGTTGGGGGGTGGGGAATAGTTGTGATTCCGCCATTTTCCCCCATTGATGTGTCATGGTTCAGGTGCGTGTCCTTCACCTCTGCTCCACATGTTTGGCTGCTGCTAGAGGGAGGCGGAGGAACCCTATCACGTGATCAGTTTATTTGACATGTAGCTTATAGGAAGCATTTACCTGGGAATCTGGACTGTTCCATGTGCATGCTTGTTTTCTGTGAATAGGGAGGCAGATTTCTGTCCTTTGTGTTTTAAGCATGCATGTGCTCAATGCATGCACCAGAGTTTGAAGCTTATCTGCATAATTGTGCTACTTGCATAATCTGGCACTTGGGTGGCACCTTGACTTCCATAGGTCTATGAGCTTGCTGAACAACAGCTGTGCGTTAATGCTGAATAGAACCATATGATCTGTGCCTCGGCATCGTTCAGTTTGGGGCCGCATATGTGCTAATGGGCATTTGAACCAAGAAATCCAGATGGCATTATTTATTTATTTATTTACTACGTTTATATACCACCCCATAGTTGAAGCTCTCTGGGCGGTTTACAAAAGTTAAAAAACAGTGAGCATTAAAAACAAATATACAAAAATTTTAAACCAACAAAAGCGTAAAAACAACAATATCCATTTAAAACAACTATTCTGGGGTCAGTTAAAAGCTCAGCATATGTTGTTAACTTCCTGGGAGAAGAGAAAAGTCTTGACCTGGCGCATAAAAGATAACAATGTTAGAGGCAGGTGAGCCTCATCGGAGAGAACATTCCATAATTGGGGGGCCACCACTGAAAAGGCCCTCTCCCTTCTTGCCATCCTCCAAACTTCCCTTGGAGTAGGCACTCGGAGGAGGACCATATATGTTGAACGTAGTGTATGGGTAGGTTCATGTCGGGAGAGACGTTCCATCAGGTATTGTGGTCCCAAGCCGTGTAAAGCTTTATAGGTTAAAACCAAACTTTGAATTGGGCTTGAAAACACATAGGCAGCCAATGCAAGCAGGCTGGAGTTAGTCTTATATGTTTGAACCTTCTGGCATTAACAGAATGCTATGATCATACCAGCAGTGTGTGCAAAAGAGCAGTGTTGCCAGTGGGTACTCTTGAAACACACATTTTACATTGTCAGAGGTACGACATTTGCTCCTTGTGTCCTTATCTACCATGTATAATAACTGTTCCCTTTATATATGACTAATATTGCTTTGAAATGATCTCCTAAATACCTTCTCCCCCGATCAGTCGTCAGGGAGCGAACAGCTTCAGTCTTTGACATCGTGATTCTTCCTGGTGAGAAGAAATGCAGAATCAATAGAAATAAATGCAAACCTATATTTGATTTTCTGCAAGGAGATGATGTGGCTAAAGAGATGCTTTAAATAAACAAATAACTATAAGTGGACACCTATTCCTTTTTTCTCCAGAGTATGCATGCTAATCCCTCTTCTTTTTATATTGTAGTTAGGGATGTATGGAAATTGTATTTGAGTTTGCAGATCAGCCAAAATTGCCCCTTTGTAACCCTGAATGTGAATAAGAGCGAATTTTTAAATACGCATAACTCAAACTTGCACTCCCATTTGAAAAATGCATATATATTTTTAATGCACACTTTGAAATAAACTCCCCACCCCCAGAAATGTTTTAGCCAATGGAGGGAAAGTGTACCTGTTTGGGGGGGGGGGAATGTGCATAGAACAAACTGAAAAAGAAGTCACAAACAAAAGAATTTCGTCAAGATTGAACACTTCTGGTTTCCCCATCCCTAGCTGGAGTGACAGCAGAGACTTGCTGTTACCTTCAGCAATGTCTTGGGGGCATTGCTATGTTCAAAAGTCTGGTGATGGTTCATTCCAATGTTCACAACAGGAGGTGGATGCAAATGCTCTCAAAAAAAGAGAAATATTTGTCCTAATTATTATTGCCCGAAGTTGATTTAGGGCAGAGAATTTAGCAACTGTGGGAATCTCTGGCTGTGCTGTGCTCTGTTTGGGTTGGTTCCTGCTTAGCAAATTAACTGGGTGACTAAAGGAAAGGTCACAGTGAAGGCCAGATGTCTCTCGCATAATGGAGCTCCATGAAAGATTGTTACTGATATGCAACCTTGTGCCCTGTTATCACCAATTTATCTCAACTACCACCAGCTTAATAGTCTCAATATGATGCAGCAGAAGTTGCTGATTCTGGGATCATCTTTCCAAGACAGATACTTGTTCAGCTCATTTGCACAGCAGCAGCAGCAAATTAGCAGTGCTCCAGTAGAGTGGTTTACCATTGTTACGTCTTAATATACTAGTTCCTCTAGAGCAGTGTAGTTGAACTGTTTCGCGTAACGTTCAGGCAATATCTTTTCCCTATGCCAGTATCAATCACTTGTCCACACATTGTGCTGTCCATTTTCGGCGTGATTTATAAAAGCTCCAAAAGCGGTCTACTTAAAAAATGTGCTGAAACAACCTTTTCTCTCCCTCTCTCTTTCACGTTTCTAATGATGAGAAATGATGTACAATGGGCGAAAACGATAAAGCGAATTACACATTTGCAGCAGCTAAAAATAAAGAGAATCTGGTTTCATTTCCTGTTGTCTTGGCTAGGAATTAAGGAGTTTGGTTTATTATCCAGAGGTTGTTCCTTCACAGAGTTCAAGCAAATGGGAAAACTCTGTGCCTTTGCTGTTTTGTTTGATCTTTTCCATCATTCAGGGCATCTGGTATGGCTCACTTTGCTTAACCTTTCACAGCCACCTGCCACCTCCTAGCCTTCTTCCATAATTCTGTTCCCTTCTTTGCCTTGCATATTCAAATTAGGATGATCTATTATTATTATAATTATATTTATTTATATCCCACCTTTTGTGCATTTGGGCCTCAAGGTGGCATTGCAAAATTTAAAACATATACATTTAAAACCTATATTAAATATATTAAAATATATTATTTATTGATTGATTGATTTATTACATTTCTATACTGCCCAATAGCCGGAGCTCTCTGGGCGGTTCACAAAAATTAAAAACATTCAAAGAATAAAACAACAATATAAAACCATAATATAAAATACAATATAAAAGCTCAACCAGATAAAAACAGCAGCAATGCAAAATTAAGAATATAAAACACTAATATATTATATTCCAATATAAATATACCAATATAAATATACCAATATAAATATACTAGCTGTACCCTGCCACGCGTTGCTGTGGCTCAGTCTGGTTAAATTGAAAAGAAAGAAAAGACAAAGCAGATGTTTCTAATATGTTTAATTTCACAATGCTTGTGGCTATACAATATTTTTAGTTGTTCCATTATCTGTGTAGATATTAGGGGTGTGCATGGACCCCCCACTCCACTTCACTTTAAGATCCGCCATTTTCAGATCGGCCCACTCCTCCCCGCCCCCACTCCGGCTGTGCCCACTCTGCTCCGCTCGGAGCTCCGGATCCGGATCGGAGCTCCGGTCCCCCCCATGCGGCGACGGCGGCAGAGCCCGGTAAGGGACCAAGGGGGAGGGGGCCTTCCCTGCCTCCGTCTGCGGTCTGTCGCCGTCTTCAATTGAGCCCGCGGTTCCACCAGGAAGTCTGGGCCGCAAGTGTGGCCCAGACTTCCTGCTGGAACCACGGGCTCAATTGGAGACGCTGACGGACCGCGGACGGAGGCAGGTAAGGGAGAGGAGGGCGGGGGGGTTACCGGGCCCTGCCGCCATCACCGCCCATGCGGCGACGGCGGCAGAGCCCGGTAAGGGACCAAGGGGGAGAGGGCCTTCCCTGCCTCCGTCCGCGGTTCGTTGCCGTCTTCAATTGAGCCCGTGGTTCCACCAGGAAGTCTGGGCCGCAAGTGTGGCCCAGACTTCCTGCTGGAACCACGGGCTCAATTGGAGACGCTGACGGACCGCGGATGGAGGCAGGTAAGGGAGAGGAGGGCGGGGGGCGTTACTGGGCCCTGCTGCTGTCGCCGCATGGGCGACAGCGGCAGGGCCCGGTAAACCCCACTTACCTTTCCGGCGGAGCTCCGGATTGAGGTGAAGGATCCGCCTTCACCTCGATCCTCTTCGCCATGCTCCGCCGGCCCCCCAATCGTCTTCGCCTCCGCCTTAAGGGCAGGCGAAGCCCCCCGCTCCGCTACTGCTTCTCCGGTCCGATTAGAAGCGGAGCACATCCCTAGTAGATATAGAGATTGTCTGGTTTGCTGATTCTAGAACACGCAACATATAATTGTCCATGTGAGAAGCAATCTGTGTCTAGATCTAAACCGCACAATTCTAAAGATTGGCCCTGAGCTTTGTTGATGGTGATTGCAAACGCCAATCAAATTGGGAATTGCAATCTCTTAAATTGAAATGGCATATCTGTTGGAATCATAGGAATGCGAGGAATGAGGACATCTTCACCTTTGAAAGGTCCTGTCAAGATTGTTGCTTCTATGACCTATGAGAGCAAATAGGAGAGAACATGCAAATAGGAGAGGAGGCAGAGGCAGTGGATTGGCCTACTGTTTGGTTTTTAAAAAAGGATGTTTTTACGGTGAGGAGGTTAGTGGAAACTCCTGGCAGTTACCTTTCTTCAGAACATGTAACTGTCACAGGTGTGACATCTATATTCACTCAGCCAATTGTGAGAGAACATGCAAATAGGAGAGGAGGCAGAGGCAGTGGATTGGCCTACTGGTTGGCGATGTCACAATGACCTGTAAGAGCAAATAGGAGAGAACATGCAAATAGGAGAAAAGGCAGAGGCAGTGGATTGGCCTACTGGTTGGCGATGTCACAATGATCAGCAGGACTGGTTTTGAGGAGGCCTATTTCTTTGATTTTAAGACAAACTTTTGACCCCATATAGAACATAGTTACATAACAACGCTCGCGTATTCGAATGCAACATTGTATCAAAATTTCAAAGCAATTGGTGACGAACTTTCGGAGATATAACGTCTGTTTCGAACGAACATTTACATTTTTATTTATATAGATTCCAATATTAAAACATTTAAATGTTTTAAATGACAGTTTTAAAAGTCCTTGGCACAGACAGAGGTCTCAGTTGTTTGCCAAAGGCCTGCTGGAACAAAAAAGTCTTTGCCTGCCTCTGAAAGCACATCAAGGAAAGAGCCAGTCTAGCTTCCCTGGGAAGAGAGTTCCAGAGCACTGCAGCATCCACCAAGAAGGCCCTCTCCAGACCAGGAGTGTCTGTGATGGTGGTGGGACTGAAATAATTTACTGGATAGAGAGAGGAATTTGTATTTCGAAACTACCGTGTGAACCCAAGTGAGTCATCCTTCAAAATTCACACTTCTCTAAATTTTTCAATACTGTTCAAATAGGGATGTAACGAGGGCCCGACTGAGCCCAGGAGTCTGATGGACTCACCTGCATCCTCCCTCTTGGATCCAGTTGGGAGCCTCCTTGAGGGCTCAGCAGTCATCCGCCCTACCTGCCTGAATTGCTCACTTCCCCCCGCCCTCCATTGGTGCAGCAGGGGAAATGTGCAATTTCAGCAGCAAGGGTGGATGTCTGCTGAGCACTCAGCAGGCCAAGAGCAGAACCCTCAGACTAGAAAAATGAGAAAAATAGAAACTAAGGCTTTAGTTAGACCTAAGGTTTATCCCGTGATCGTCTCGGGGTCATCCCTGCCTGCTCCCGGGATCCCCTGCGTGTCATTTACATGAACAAGGATGACCCCAGGACGATCTGGGGTATAGCTAAGGCCTTAGACTGGCAGATTCATCCATCCCTAGTAAAGACTATCACTTAGCATGCTTAGTTCTATATGACGATGACATTTGATTAGATCCAGGATCCTACTACTACTGAGATGCTTTACTCATGGAAGGGGTCTCTGCCTGATTTTTAGGGATTGTGCATGGATTACACAAATTGTGGTTGCAATTTGCACAACTTTCTATTTATGATTTCTTAAAAAGGAAAATCCATGAGCTCACCGTGTAGAGCTGATCCTAGAGTCCGTTGTGGACTCAAACAGGAGAAGCTAAAAGAAGGCGCGAGGCTAGCTTCTTACCAAAGGCTAGCTTCTCGCCAAAGGCTTCTTCATAACAAGCCTCCTTGAAGTTAAAGGGGCTCACAGAAAAGGCTTTCCCTTTTGTTGAAAGGACAATGGTCTTGCTTAGTTTAGACAAGTGTTAGACTAGAGGAAAGTTCCTAGGATTTAAACTTTCTTGAGGTGCAAAGAGATGTTTATTTGCTGAATAAAGCTTTGTGGATTACTTGGCAGACCTCTTTATTGTCTCGCACTGCAGCAGGAGGGCTTGGAAATATGACAGAAGGGGGATTTTACTTGTATTTGCTTGAGAGTTAGTGGAAGCCTTTGTGTGACTGGGAACTGCACTTTATCAAGGTACCAGAACAGATGGAATCTTCTATTCACTTTCAAGTTAGGGATGTGGGAAAAATCCATTCAGTCAGTTTGCCTGATTTTGCACTTTTGAACCAAGGTATGAACCGAAACTCAGTTATCCTTTGAAATTCATGCTTCTCTGAATTTTGCAATGATATTGTCCATTTTTAAAAAAGTGTATTTTAGGCAAAATAACATTCAAAAAGGAAAATGGCTTGCAAAAATGTGTATATTAGGCAAAAATGCAGGCAGAAAAGCTTATGGATTTTCATAATTTTTTTAAAAAAATTCTCAGTGTTTGGATGAAGTGAATTTAAGGCTAAAGAAACTCTCAATAGTCTGAGGCCTTAGCTAGACCTAAGATTATCCCAGGATCATCCTGGGGTCGACCCTGCCTGCTCCTGGGATATCCTGTGTGTCATTTACATAAACAGGGATGACCCCGGGATGATCACGGGATAAAGCTTAGTTCTAGCTAAGGCCTGAGATGAACCAAACTTAAGACTGGAAAAATGAGAAACTGAGGCTATGGCTAGACCAGGCCTATATCCCAGGATCATCCCTGTGCATCCAAAAGACACACAGGGGATCCCAAGAGCAGGCAGGGACGACCCCTCCATTTGCCTGGGATAATCCTTAGGTCTAGCTAAGGCCTAAGAGAAACCAAAATTTGTAGATACTGAGAGAAACCACAGTTCATAAATCTATCCATCCCTAAATCAAGTGAATGTGAGTATATGACCCCTGGTGAAGGTCAGGGACTGAAAAGATTTGAGCAGCCTCAATAGAGCTAGAGTTTTATGGCTCTATTGAAAGAAATAGTAATTGTATTCATTCATTTTGCATATATAGCAGGGATTCATTCATTTGCATGTCAACAGAATGTGTGAATCTGTTTCTTTTAAATTAAACATGATTGCATTTCTACTTGCTAGTTCAAATCATTCTGCCTGTGAATGTAGGCTTGT
Organism: Elgaria multicarinata webbii; assembly: GCF_023053635.1. Classification (NCBI taxonomy): domain Eukaryota; kingdom Metazoa; phylum Chordata; class Lepidosauria; order Squamata; family Anguidae; genus Elgaria; species Elgaria multicarinata. The sequence goes on along the minus strand of NC_086175.1, from coordinate 120,242,921 downwards.
TTTTAACAAATTGTCAGTATGGAGGTGCTCAGTTTTGATGAGGACTGTAGCTTGGTTGACAAGAGAGGTTTTAACTCCTCACTATGTCCTCACTCTGGTCCTTATCTAGATCAGCAGTCCCTGTTCCTGCAATTTAGATGTTTTACTGAAACATGTAAAATGATGCGGCTTTCCCTATTCAGCACTTCATGTGTCAGTCTTGTACTACACACCATAAAACACACAGAAATGCCATGTTTCATAAGCACACACATTTTTTTCATACGTAGAGATCATTGCCATGTATGGGAAGAAAATGTGTGTGCAACATCCTGTATGTTGAAGCTATAAGGGTTATAATTTTAATATGGGACACACACACTCACACAGAGGCATAACATGGGTAGGCATGGGAGAAAAAGTGATATTCAAGCTTGCTGAGGTTGTCTGTTTTCAACATTGAGGCTTCTCTTGCTTCATTCTTGCTCGCAAACATGAGTGTCTTTTTTAAAAAAGGAGAAGAAATCCGATCATGAGAAATGCACACTTTTCTAAGCACACTGTCAGGGTTCTGCCTATGGCCTGGACCCCCTGAGCAACTCCTTAAGGATCTTTTGCCTCCTTAAGAGTCCCACATTGCTTCCTTTACCTTCCCCTTCCCAATAACATTGGGTTTAGGCTGTAGACATGGAGTGAGTGACGTTCCAGATACTTTAACTTTAACACAACAATTTACTAGAATATTAATACACCCAAATAACAAGTAAAGATATTTAGTCAATAGAGCTGGGTGATACAACGGTATTAAAAGAAAAGAAAATTTGTAAAAATGCACACTCTTTACCCTAGCTGCATTTAGGCTTTTCTAGTGGCTGCTTCCTTATGCACTCCCATGCACTCTCTCTAGCTGGCTTTCTCTTCTCTTTTTATACCCTCTTTCCCCAAAACAAAAAGTACTGTCTCAACCTTGAAGAAATGGAACTTTATTGGAGAAAAGAAACTAAACCGTGGAAATCAATCAGAGAAATGGAACTGCTCCTCTCAGGGATACCCCCTCTTAACAGGGCGGGGGGAGGAACCCTGCAGACACCTAAGGGCTCATTTACACCAAGCAGGATATTCCACTATGAAAGTGGTATGAAAGCGGTGTATAAAAGGCAGGAGCCACACTACTGTTTTAAAGCTGTATTGAAGTGCACTGACAACTGTTGGGGCCATATACAGCTATCACACCACTTTCATAGTGCAATACCCAGCTTGGTGTAGATGTGTCATGGGCCCCAACAGTTGTCAGTGCACTTCAGTACCACTCTAAAGCAGTAGTGACGATCCTGCAGTGCCCTTTAATACCGCTATAAAACAGTCGTGTGGCTCCTATCTTTTATATACTGCTTTCATACCACTTTCATAATGGAATATCCTTCTTGGTGTAGATGAGCCCTAAGACCTGATTTTATTACCTTGCCTCTGTAGGCCTCAAACCCTCTCTCTCTCTCTCTCTCTCTCACACACACACCACAAATGCACCCTCAAAGTCTAAAGCATGCAAATTTGACTTGGTGGTGGTGGGGATACACAGTTTTGAAAGAGTGGACTTGGGCAAGTATGCACTTTCAAATGCAAGCTCAGGAAATCATGGGGATTACCTGAGAATTAAGCTCCTGCTTGCATTCACGTTTATTTATTTATTTATTGCATTTTTATACTGCCCAATAGCCAAAGCTCCCTGGGCAGTTCACAAAAATGTGGGGTTATGAATGAGACATGTTTACATAATTGGCAAACAGGAAGAAAATTCTTGTACATCCTTAAACGTGAGTATATAGCAGTGGTTCTCAACCTTCCTAATGCCGCGACCCTTTAATACAGTTCCTCATGTTGTGGTGACCCCCAACCATAAAATTATTTTCGTTCTTCTCTACACGATCCATTGTCATGGGATGGTTTGCTAATGAAAATAATACATAACAATAGCTTTAATAATACAAAAGAAATACATGACATAGTTCAGTCAATACAGTTTCCTGACCATCGGAAATATGTGTTTTCCGATGGTCTTAGGCGACCCCTGTGAAAGGGTCGTTCGACCCCTAAAGGGGTCCCGACCCACAGGTTGAGAACCGCTGGTATATAGGCATACAAAACCCTTCATTCTCTTTCCTTACAACTCTCAAGTAGGATTTGCCTGGTGTCAGTGTGCTTTTATAATTTAGTTCTTGCCCCAGATCACCACACCTGGGAATGAACATCTGAAATGAAAGGTGGGCTTCTTGTCAGGCTTAGCAATAAAGCTATTGATTATATACCCGCAGATATATATATATCTTCATATATCCTCTACAATTTTGGGTGGTTGTGCTGGAATAGAACCTAGTGAGTTGGCAATCTAAATAGCACATGAGTTCTGTACATCTTTGGTCAGTGATTGAATGGTAATTATACACCTTTTAAAACCAATCTATAGCTCTGCTATATTCTTTTAGCATTCTTTGCGGAATCACTTCCTCTGACAAATGTAGCTTAAATCTCTGGAATAAAGTGTACTGGAGAACAGCTCAGTTCTTTAAGACTTTTCTTTCTTTCATTCTTTCAAATTCTCTAAGCACAAAGGCAGGGGAAAATTCAATATTTGTCTTCGTAACTAATTCTTGATTTAGAAGTACAATTAAGCTGTAAACCACATTAAACTGCTGATGTTGCTGCTTTCCTAGCATCTGATATGTTGACTTTATTATGTGAGGGAGCTGTTGAGTTTTATTCTTCACTAAAAACTTGACAAAACCCCTATAAGGGAAGAAACAATTGCAAAAAAAAAAAAAATAATCATCGTTGCACTTTCAGGAGGACTTACCTCTCTATAAAAATGCCTGCAATGACTTGTCTATTTTCTTTTGTCTATTGTCTGTTGTGTCATTTGAGTTCTGCACTACAACCCATTGGAAGTAGGGTGGACATAGCCCTGGGGCATTAGAGGGAATGCTTGGGGCAGATGTAGTTCAGGAAAGAAAAGTGCATGGGGGAAACAAAAACTTATTGGATCGGTGGGTGCAAGAAAAAATCATGATGTTTCACTTTCATTTTCAAAGTTCCATTTGTTTGGTTTTCCATTTGGTTGGATTTCATTCATATCAGTTTCCACTAGCTTGAATTTGAAATTTGAATTTGAACCACTCAGTTTATTTTGGTTTTTCCAGCCAATCTTCTTTTGCATCTAAAATCTGTGTCATCCATCCAAATAGCATGGTATATTCAAGCATTGAGTGACCCACCCACCTACCCTAGGCATAATAGCTGCTAAATTTGAAACAGATTAAATGAAGCATCCTGCTTTTATAGACCCATTTATATCCAATAATCTCATCTCTCTCTCTCTCTCTCTCTCTCTCTCTCTCTCTCTCTCTCTCTCTCACACACACACACACACACACAAATTTTATATAGCCCAAGCTCTCTCCTTTCTGTAACCTTTCTGTGACTAGTACAGATGACTGTATCAGATTGTTTCAATTTTTCAACCCAACAGAAACAAATGAAAAAAAAACACAGATCAAACAAACATAAAATGGGGGGAAACAGTTTGAATCTTCATTTATTTTCAGAACCAGAGACATGAAGGATTGGGGGTGGGGGAAAACCTAATTCAGAGAAAAAAAATTTTGTGTGGGGAGAGGGGTTGGGTGGGGTGGGGGTGAACCACCCATCCACACACTTCCCCCCCCCATGGATTTTAAAACAACAACAACTTGGGATAAAATGGTTGTTTTCTGAATTTTCCATGTTTTTTTCATAGTCCCCCCCACCCAAGACTTCACATCTCTATTGATAACTAAAATGAATGAAAGGAATGGGGATCGTTCATTTCATTTTATGTTCATTCTAAAAATAAAAGCACACACTGAGAAGTTACTGCTTAATATGACGAAAAACAAACCAGGCATAGTCATGATTTCCTAGGCTGGCAAGGACTCATGGTGGGCTGCTTCTAGGACATGTATCTAGAGACGGCAGGGGAATCTGAAATTGAGAGATTTGGGGGGCTATCCTATGCATGTTTAGACAGACCTCCAACTCCCCAGCTAGCCATGCAGGTAAGAGTGTAATCTGCATAGGATTATGCTCATAAGTTTTGGGACTCATTGCTGCAAGATGTGATTTAGGGCCTTGCTAGACCAGGGGTTAGCGTGGTGCGAAGCCTGTGCTTGTCCCTGTGCGTCCAGATGCACCAGGCCTTGAGCCACCCTGGCACCGTGCTAATGGGAACCGCTTGTAACGCAGTTCTTCCCGCAGTCCTGGCCTCAAGTTGGGCTGAGGCTGGGACCGCGGGCATGTAGCCAGGTCTGCCGCTTTTCCCAGCAACCGGATTTACTCTCGAGTAGCTGGGAAAAGCGGCGGATGGGCCGCAGTGCTCCACAGGAGCGCTGCAGCCATCAGGGCTATGGTGGGGACATGGGGGGGGGGGGGCGGGAAACAGAGGCTGGGGAGATGGAGGGGAAATCACGGCCCAGGAGACATCAGGTGTGGGGGACATAGGGCGGGGATCGGACATCGCGGGCGGGGGGTGGGCAGGGGAAGGAGAATGGGGCCGGGCGGGGGAGATGGTGGATGGGGGGGGAAACTAGAATTACAAAACAACAACAACACCTACTTACCTTTCCTGGTTCCTGTGCTGCTGCCGCTGCTTTAAAGACATATAGAAAATTGCAGCTGTGACTGCTTTCCTTCAGAGCTCGTCGCGTCTGGCGTCTGAATAAGGGCGAGATCTCGCATTATTCATAACATGAGGTCTCCCCTCCTCTCCCCCCGGATTCTCACTTAGGTCTAGCAAGGACCTTAGTAAGAGGCAGCTTCTTATTCAGTTGTAATCGATGCACATGTCGGAGCCTCCTGGGACCTACCCGCTTTACTGTAAGTCTGTGCTGGTTCCAGGCTTCTGAAGGCCCTTGGGCAAGACATCCTCAATGGCCCACTCCCTCCATGAGTCGACCTTCTCTCCACCAGTGCCATCTGTGATTGCTCCTCATCTTTCTCATCATTGCTACCACTCGCTTGCCTGACAGGTAGAAAGCTAGTGAGCAAGTAGAATGTGGCATCTACTTCCGCTCCTCACAGCCACCGTTGCCTGGGCCAGAGCAAGAGACAAGTGAACATGTAGTAAGACTGTATACAATAGTTGCTGGGGAACATAGGTGGGAGGGTGCTGTGGCACCCATGTCCTGCTCATTGCTTCCTGGTCAGCAGCTGGTGGGCCACTGTGTGAATAGAATACTGGACTAGATGGACCCTTGGCCTGATCCAGCATGGCTCTACTTACATACTTACATTCTTAGGTTGCAATGGTGAAAAGGTGAAGCATCTCCAGGAGGCTCTTGTTAGTCCCCTGCTGTGGTGTAGGCCCTTGGAAGGTGTCCAATCATACCTACCCTTGACGCTGACCCTGCTCTCTGCTTTTCTGTCTGTAAGTAGAGGAGGGGTTCTCATCATTGGCTTCAGGTGACAGGACAAGAGTGGTGCTGGTTCCCCTGCCTTTGACATAGCTGAGAACACAAAGGGAATGAGCAATCAAGGCCCTCAGATTGTGAATGCACAATAGGTTCTGAGCGAGAAACGTGATGCCCAAATAAGGTAATTCATGTGAAAGAACACCGTGTTCCTTTTATTGAAATGACACGGGGATAGATTAATCAAAGGAATAAAAGATGATGAGATCAAGGTTTTGTTTAAATTATACTGGCGCTGCGATATTATACAACAAATGAAGATAGGGTCTGGAATTTCAAAAGAGGGAGATAATCAAGCCAGAGAAAAGGCAATTAATGTAATACTAATTATGGGACCATCTTTTGATAACCCGGTTGTCATAAGCAATCATTTTACTCTTGGGTGCTTCTTAAGATAAAGTCATGCTGCAGGACAGTGCTTCATTTTTGAGGGAGAGGAAGATTCCAGCGATAACATGCGTCTAGAAAGCTTGCCCGCCAACCTCAGAATTCATGACTAGGATGGGATGTGCTTGGAGGTGATCTTATCAAGGAATAAGGCAGGAATTTCTCCTTTACTTCATTCCATCATGCTGGAAGACTTCGTAAAACCAAACAGAAATCTGCAATAATGCTGAGCATTTATATAGCATTCCACGTGCTTTACATTGAATTACTGAATCACTCTGGAGATCATCTCATCCAGCCTTCTGCTCAGTGCATGATCTGCAATGCAGGATGAGCTAGAGCATCCCTGACACATGGTTGTCCAGCCTCTGCTTTAATACCATCAGCGAAAGAGAGTCCACCCTGCCCTGGGACAATCCTTTCCAATGTTGAACAGCTCTTACTGTTAGGAGGCTCTAATCTTTAGCCAACATTTACTTCCATGAAATTTCTACTAGGGTTTTATGAGCTTGGCCGGTATCCACCCCATGAGCGCTCGTGCGGTTTTCCATTAGCATGCCCGGAAGAATTGTACACTTTCTGGAGGCTCTGGAAAGTGCACTTTCTCAGGGTGGACCCATGCCTGAGCACTAGTGGGTGCTTGTGAGCACTCGGTCATAGATCTGCCCTTGGGTCTGGCGCATGCATTTGGTCCATGAGGGCCACACATGGATGGAGAGGTCCGCTGCCCTTGTGGACCCAACTAGATGCTCATAGAATCCTTAGTTTCTACCCATTGGTTCTAGTCCTGCACTCTGGATCAGCAGAGAATATCTAGGCTAAATACGCCCAGCTCTTTTAAGCTTTCCTCCTAGGACTTGGTTTCCAGGCCCTACACCCTCCTGGTCACCCTCCTCAAGTCATGCTCCAGTTTTCCAATGTCCTTCTTAAAATATGCTTCCCAGAACTGGACATGGGGCAGCATCCAATTGTGTCATTCCATTAGTGCATATGATGTTGCATTAGTGGGAACTAAGTTCTGAACTTTGCACAAGAGAAGAATCCAGCTAAAGTTACATATGCACAAGTATGTTTGTGCAAATGGTTTTGCATAACTCTTGTGCAATGTGTTGTGCAACCCATCCTGGAACCCATTGTGCAGCCTGTTGTGAAACCCATTGTGCAAGGTGTTGTGCAACCAGTAGCAAATTGCAACAGTTGTGCAAGTATAATGGGCAACTGCTTTTGCAATCGGAAGATTCAATGGTGCTCCACTATTTGAGCTTGCTTACTGTTGGATACTGCCCAATAAACCTTTTGAGAATTAGAATTTGCCCGTAACTCCAACCAATTCTATCAAGCTACAAGAATTAACAATATCCAATAGAAAACTATTAGTAGTGCTGAGCATTTATGTAACACTCTTATATAGCACTCAAAGTGCTTTATACACATTATCTCAGCGATCCTGACAAACAGCTCTGTGAAGCGGGTGGCATATTATATCCACATTGACAACGTGGCACTGGTGTTGGAGGCAGAGTGATATCAGTTTACCTAGCTGCTAACTTGCTGAGTCCATTGCTGAGGTGAGATTGGAACTATTGGTGATTTCTTTGCTTATAGGTAGGGATGCCCGACAGGGTCTCGGAGTCAGATGGGCTTCCCTGTGAATGCACACACGCACACACACTTGCCGGATCCAGCCTGCCAGGCCATGGCACGTTTCCAGGACCACACTTTGAGTGCCTGCATGGCCTGATGAGCACCCAGCAGCCATCCACCCTCATCTGGAGCCACCATCGCTGCGCACAACGGAGGCTCCGGAAATTGCATATTTCCTTCCTTGCATAAATCTATTGCATTTATTTCTTTAAAATATTTATATACTGCTCCCCATTCAAAATTTCGGAGCAGTGTACAAGATAAAATAAAATAAAAACAGAATGAAACACTTTAAAATAGATTTTAAAAGAAGCAAAATATACCGTGAACTGTGGCTCATCATTAAGGAAAGGCTTCCTGGAACAATGACGTTTTCAGGAGGCGCCGAAAGGAATATAAAGTTGGTGCCTGTCTGACCTCCAGAGGCAGGGAATTCCATAGGAGGGGGGGGGCACCACGTTGAAGGCTCTTCCCCTGGTGGACTCCAATTGGAGGGTAGATCTATGTGGAACCACCAGGAGCATGCTCTCAGGTGCCCTCAGTGACCAGGCAGGTTGATAAGGGAGAAGGCGCTCTCTCAGGTATCCTGGTCCCAAGTTGTTTAGGGCTTTGTACCCTAGTACAAGAACCTTAAACCTGGCCTGGTAGTGAATCATATTTACCCTACTCTTTTGCTAACAAAGCTCCCAAAGATTATTACAAAGATCAAGAGTATGACAGTTACTGCTTAAAGTCTAAAAGACACAGCACACAAGGAGAAAGGGATGGGGGCAGCTCTGGACAACAGCCAAGCTTCAGCATTCTGTACTAGCTGCAGCTTTAAGGGCAGCTCCACACAGAGTGCATTGCAGTAATCCAGTCTTGAGGTTACCAATGCCTGTTCTATAATGGCGGACATAAAGGGAAATACACAATTCCCAGAACCTCCATTGAGCACAAAAATGGAGGGTCTGGACGGGTGTAGACAGGTCAGCAACCTCGCCGGGTGCTCACAGAGCCACGAGGAAGATCACACTGCACTATGAGTGGGGCCGGATGAGCGTCTGCCGAAGACGGATGCAGGTGAGTCTGTCCACTCCTACTTATGGGTCATACTCTTTGGGTTGCTCCACACATGCTTGTATATCACTCAGTTTCACAAGAGTTAGCAACATTTGGCTGAATGTGGGAATCCTTCCTTTGGAATAGCATTTGGTTTTACTTGGCATCAGGTGAGATGCACCATCTCTCTGTGGCCACAGCTAGACATAAGGTTTATCCTGGGATCATCCAGGGTTCGCCCATGCCTGAGCACTGGATCCCCTGTGTGTCACCTAGGCCATAGCTAGACCTAAGGTTTATCCCACGATCGTACCAGGTTCATCCCTGCCTGAGCACTGGATGCTCTGTGTGGCACTTAGATGAACAGGTTTGACCCCAGGACAATCCTGGGATAAATCTTAGGTCTAGCTATGGCCTGTGTTGATTTTTGTTGCTGCTCATTCACATATGCAAGTCATCCTTTGATGCTACAAGAAATTTGTGATTGACATGTACATATGAACTGCCCCTTGGCCAATACAATGCAACATGCTAATACTTTCTGTGCCCAAAGAGCTGGAGCTTTTCCTTTTCCATTTTTCCTCTTCATGGAGGGGGAGCAATTAAGACTTCTTACTAGTTGATATTTTGTCTTTAGGAAATTTTAGATAAATCAAGATATACATCAGGATTTAAAGCCCAGTGAGAGCCTAAAGCCTTCAAGAGCATTCATTATGTCAGTTTAAATGCAAACCACTCGGTCTCTTCAGGCAGTCTTTTTGAAGTTGCTGGGTTGGAAGAGAACCCAGCCCTTTCAATTAAAAAATTCTTTAAAAAAAAACTGGGAGAAAAAATCAACTAAAGCCGAAGTGAAAGTCTTATAAACAAACTCTTCTACATACCTAGTCTAGATCTGCACTACTGCTTTATGGCGGGATTGAAGTGCACTGATTACTGTTGGGGCACAATCCACTTTCATAGTGTTATATCCTGCTTTTCATTCCACATTCGTAATGATTTGACACAAGGTGTAGATCTAGCCATAGTATTATCTAGCAGTAATAGGGCCAAATTCTCTGTGGCCATAACTGGGAGTCAGGGCATGTATAGCCTGGAGAGGAAAAGATTTCACGCTTCAAATACTTGAAAGGTTGTCACACAGAGGAGGGCCAGGATCTCTTCTTGATCATTCCAAAGTGCAGGACACGGAATAATGGGCTCAAGTTACAGGAAGCCAGATTCTGGCTGGACATCAGGAAAAACTTGCTGACTGTTAGAGCAGTACAACAATGGAACGAATTACCATGGACTCTCCCACACTTGGGGCATTCAAGTGGCAGCTGGACAACCATCTGCCAGGTATGCTTTAAGTTGGATTCCTGCATTGAGCAAAGGGTTGGACTCAATGGTCTTATAGGCCCCTTCCAACTGTACTGTTCTATGATTCTATGAGGATCAGCACTTAGGTTGGCAAGGGTGGACATCTGCCAAGGGGCCAGATCCCAGCAAGACCCCACGGATAAGATGCCAAGGACTTTCTCACCCTGCTCACTATTGCAACCTGCTTCTTCACCTGTCCATTGCTCTGGCCCAGACAATGGTGGCGGTGAGACAGAGGAGAAGTAGATGCTGCTGCCTACTTGCTCATCGGCTTTCTGACTGTCAAGCAAGAAAGTGGACACCGATGATGAGAAAGAGGATGAGGAGCCAGAGCAGCTGGTGACAATGGTGGTGAGAAGGTAGACCCACTCAGGAAGGGGGCTCATTGAGGGTGTCTGGAGTTGGCACTGGTGGAAGTAACTTTTGTGAAGTCTGCTGAGATCTCAGAAATGTTTCCCACCAAACCCTTTCCATTAGAGAGTTTCCACAAGCATCCATTTACTCTTATTTAATTTTCAGCTTAGATCCAACCCTGAAAGTGAATAACCTTAGGGTGTGTTATGAAAGCCTGCATGCATTTAAAATACGCTTTCCCTTGCCCTCTCTGTTTTGTCCCTGTAATGAAATAAAATTATATTTTGTGCGAGACATTTTTACCAGAAAATAGGAAGTAAGGCTGATCTTTCTTATTAAACCGGTGGTATACCATCCATTCAAACATTTCCCTTCTGAAAGCCAAGGATGCTCTTTTAATGCCTTTATTTTTAGAATATACATTTCTGCTAGAGCAATGCGTCTCTTGAAATTCTCTACCCTATTTGTGGGCAGAGAAATTGAGTGGGTTGGGGGGTGGGGAGACATTTCACTGAATTTCCTCAGCAGGAGGAGAAATCCTTCAGCATCTCCTCAGAGGTGGACCTCTGAGGTTGTAACACAGCTTCATTTCTTTTCCTTTTTCTATGTCTGTTTTTCTTTTTCTTTTTTCTGTACTGCAAGTGGTAACAGCAGCAAATATATTGGCAATCTGGCCACAATTTTGCCTCCTTCTCATAGCCTCATGCCTGGTATTGTTCCAGGGTATTTTGTGTGTGTGTGTGTGTGTGTGTGTGTGGCATGAGGACAGGGACGGGGTACCACTAGTAAGAGTGGAGAAGAATTTGAATAAAATTCTGCAGGGTGTCCTATTTCTGAGGGGAGAGGTTAAAAAAGAAGAAGAAGAAGGAAAATGTCAAATCTATTGTCAGGAAAAAAGAAAAGAAAACATATCTTCTGAGAAATTTTGGCTCAGCTCTGCTTGTTATTCAAGCATTAGATATCTGAGAGGTGATTTTGTCTCTATTGTAAGAGCTTATAATACTGCTCCTTCACTGAAAGCACTGTAGCCGGTGTGAACGGGGGCAGGATTGTATCCACTTTAGGGTAGAGGTGGAGCTAGTGCTGTCCGTAAATCTGGCATCCAATTTCCCCCACCCTTTAAAGTGTGTTCTCCTTTTCTGCATCTTAGAATCATAGAGTAGTAGAGTTGGAAGGTGCCAATAGGGCCATCGAGTCCAACCCCCTGCTTAGTGAAGGAATCCACCTTAAAGCATCCCTAACAGATGGCTTTTCAGCTGCCTCTTGAAGGCCTCTAGTGTGGGAGAGCCCACGACCTCCCTAGGTAAATGGTTCCATTGTCATACTGCTCTAACAGTCAGGAAGTTTTTCCTGTTGTCCAGCCAGAAGCTGGCTTCCTGTAACTTGAGCGCATTATTCCGTGTCCTGCACTCTGGGATGACTGAGAAGAGATCCTGGCCCTCCTCTGTGTGACAACCTTTCAAATATTTGAAGAGTGCTATTATGTCTCCCCTCAATCTTCTCTTCTCCAGGCTAAACATGTCCTGACTCCCACTCATGGTGACAAAGAATTTGACTCCCCTCAGTCTTCTCTTCTCAAAGATAAACATGCCCAGTTCATTCAGCCTTTGCTCATAGGGCTTCTTCAGGGTGCTTTGAGATGAACTTATTTTGGTCGGGGGAGGGGGAGTTGAGGATGATGGGTGTGTTTCTTCATTCTTTCTGTTATACAACTTTCCACTGCATTGTAGTTTCCCAGGCTGCCTACTCTTTCTGATTTTTTAAAAAAAGAATCAGGGAGGAGGCTACTGCATCAGGTCTTCCCCAGGGCTTTAATAGAAGTGTTGAAGCCAAGGAGTCTACCATAGGCTGACAGAGATATGATTGTACAATAAAAGACAGGACAGTCACACCTCATAAGTAAGGGAAGCACAAGAACCTTGGACTCCATCCTTAAGAATTTCTCCAAGCTTCTCTTCTCCTTTAGATTTCATTACAAAACCATTTTTCTATCAAATTGAATGAGAATGATACATTTTTAGCATAACCCTAATTCCTGCACAAGCAACCCTGCTCCAAATACATTGCTGAAGGCTATTCTTCACCTATTGCACACTGTACAGCAGACTGTCCTGCACTGAGTAGTCTCAGGTAGGAATTGGTAAGAAATGCATTCATTTTGCATTTCATGGTGAACTTAGAAATGTGAACTTAGCACGATACTAAACATGAACTGAAACTTCATTTCAGGCATTTGCAACACAGTTTGCAAATAAAATAAAGTTTTTTTTTTAAAAAAAAAAAGCACACAAAAATCCTTATATTTGAAAAAAAAGTGCACCAAAAAACCCTTGAAAAATGCATGTATTTGGGGAAAATTACCTATAAATTCATGCATTTGGGGAAATGCATACAGAAATGTGCACATTATAAAAAGTAGGGGTGTGATCCGCTCCGATTAGGAGCGTAGAAGCAGTAGCGGATTGGCCTGCTCCGCCTTACCCAGAGGCGGAGTAGGAGCGGACCGCGGACCCCCTAGAAGCAAGGCGAAGAGAAGCGGCCATTTTTCGGAGCTCTTAGTTCAGGCGGAGCGCTCCGGTCGCCATCTTGAAAACATTTCACCATAGGATTGCATTGCGGCAAATAATCGCGCATAACTACGTTCTTTTTGAAGCTATCGTTCTAGAAATTCTTGTGCTCAGAGAGTCGTGGATGGGGGTCATTTTGAGACCACTCTCACCTCTCTGCGTTGTCTGGGTCGCGTGCTATATTTTTGTGAAAATCGGGTCAACCGCGTGGCTCAAACGGTGTTTTCGGCTTTTCGCCCATAGGATTGCATTGAGGGAAAGACTCGGGCATAACTGGGTTGGTTTTTAAGCTATCGTTCTGAAAATTCTTGTGCACAGAGAGTCATGGATGCGGGTCATTTTGAGACTACTCTCAACTTTCTGCGTTGTCCGGGTCGCGCGCTAGAAGTTTTTTAAAAATCGGCGGGAAAAATACCTTTTTCAAAGGGCTGAGGGGCAGAGTCAGCTCCCGGTCATGATCACATGATCCCAAAGTTAGAGGAGGGGATAGGCAAAACGGGTAACTTGGGATTCTGGGAAACTTCTCTTTCTTCATCTGAACAGGCTTTTCCCAGTGTTTTTTAAAACAGTAGCCCTACCAAATGCACAAACACAACCTGAAATCATATACTAAGCCAAGAATAAGAGATAGAAACACAGCGCTGCTCCCCACCCTAACCTTGGTGAACAACTGAATAGATGTGGTGCAAGGGGATGAGCTCCCCTAGGGCATCTCATCGTGGACGTGCCCCCACTCTCTCCTGCACTGGAAGGCCATTAGAGCCTTCCAAAGAGAGTAAAACGGTGGAGCAATGCCTATCATGAGTCGAAGTGAGCGTTTACTTCTCAGTGGTGGAGCGATGCCTATTATGAGTTGAAGTGAGCGTTTACTTCTCAGTGGTGGAGCAATGCCTGTTATGAGTTGAAGTGAGCGTTTTACTTCTTCTCAGAGCTGTTGGTGGCTGTCTTGAACTGGCAGCTACTTCCCCCTCCCCCGGGCACGTCCCCCTATTGCTGGTAAAAGACAGATATAGCCTTTTTAAAAAAATTCTTCTTGCTGTTTATTGAGCAACACTGCTTCTTTTAATTCCACCCCTCCTTTGTTTATTGATTGATTTATTCCATTTTATATGCATTACTGGCTTATCCTTGGCTCACTTCCTTATGCCCCCAGAAATGCCAGCTGCATGCCTGCCTGCCTTCCCTCCCTCCTCCCCTGCCCACCTCGCAGGGATGTTGTGTGTGGGGTGCCCGATTTTCAAAAATTCGCCAAAAATCAGGGGATGATGGGATTGCTTTGAAACTTGGCATGCGTGTGTATATCCCCATGAGGTGTCATGGTGCCAAACATGAGGTTTCTAACTTGAACAGAAAAAAAGTTGTATAATTTTTTAGCTTTCAATGCAAGCCTATGGGGGGGGGGGAAACGGAGCTCCGGATCCGGATCCGGAGCTCCGGGCGGAGCGGAGCGGAAGTGGGCGGAGCGTGGGCGGGGCGGAGCGGCCCGATCCGGAAAATGGCGGATCTGCAAGTGAAGCGGAGCAGGGGGTCCGTGCACACCCCTAATAAAAAGTGCATGAAAAGATGTATAGATGTTTATGCAAAATGTCATTTGCAATCCAAAATTGGAACAGAACAACCTGAGCATTGGAAAAATGAGAACCTGACTGAAATTGAGCTTGATAGATTTCTCCATCCTTAGTGTCCAAGAGCTTCTGGGACCTGTGCACACCTGTCCCATGTGGCGAACCACTGAAGTGCAGGTGACAGTATCTCAGTCAAGTACCTTCAGTACCCTGACTGATTCCGCCCAGCTAAGCTGGTCAATAGATCCACCTGAAAAGGAAAGAGTAGGAGAGGGCTTCCTCTTGCAGTTGAACCTTGCTTCGGCAGCAAGGTCTTCCTGAGCTCTGGCATGTCCTTCTATCCTTGATTGTTATTCAGTTCCAATCACTGGCTTTTCCCATGGTCCCTTATTCCTGGATCACTTCAGACTTCTGTCCATGGTCCAGCCCAGTCCTGACAATTAGTCAGGAGGGTTTTGTTCTTCTAGTTAAATATAAACTAGAATATATGCCTTTAATGATTTCTCAGCAGTTCAGTATCTATTTGCATGTGCCTAGTGTGTCCTGGCTAAGCACCTATGAGGTGCTTGCCACTCCCAATGCTTTAGAAGTCCCAGCCAGTCAGCAAAACCAGGACAGGATCTACACTACTGCTTATAACAGTTTATAATGGTTATAACAACTGTTCAGGCCCAGGACACATTACATATACAGTTTTCATACCGTTTTAAAGTGTTATAACCTGCTTGGTGTAGATCGGCCCCAGGAGTTTTATTAAGCTGCTGGTAGGCAACCTTATGTAGCCAGGACCATCCCTACCATTAGGCAGAGTGAGGCAGTTCCTTTAGGCAGCAGATGATGGGTGGTGAAGAGGGAACAGCAGTGACAGCCCACAGCTCTTTGCTTAAGTTGGAGGACTGATATGAGCATTCCACCTGGCCTGGCCTGGCCTGAGCCCACTAACTTAGCCTACTGACCTCAGAGGAGATGGAAGTAGAAATGGGGCTAGTGGTGGTGGTGCAGGCAGTGCCATCCTGTCCTTCACGTCAGTCAGCAAAATTCTTTGGGCTGGCTCAGTGTCTAGCTGGTGAACTCATTTGGTTTGGTGAATCACATGTTGTGTAGAGTTGAGGTAAGTTCTACTAGATGTGTGCTTGATGCAAGTAAGTTCTACTAGAAGTTGGGGAGCAGGAACTCTTCACAGAGTTTCTCTTTTGGTTTCCAGTCATATGATTCTTCCAATAGCTAGTGCAACCTTCTTCTGAAAGAAAAGATAACATAAACAAACATTCTATCCCTGCCACATGGCACCTTCAGGCCTGCTCTGTTCACAAGACCACATTGATCCTTGGCTAATGAAGCCCAGTCCAAACAGAAGAATTATATTACAGAGATCAAAATCCACAGTCCTCAAGCCACTTAGTTTTTAGGAATCTTTCCAGAATGAGCAGCCTGAAGACTGCAACCAAGCAAAGAAAGCCTACATTGGCTGATGCATTTATCTTCCAGCGTTAAGACTCTTAAAATGCTGTCAAGTAAGCGGGCTGGCTATATAACTATGTCATCAGTGTCCTATCAGAAGTGAAGAATAATAGGGTGCCACCACAAAAGCCTTCTGTATTCGAAGCAATCAGATCATGTGAGAGGGAAAGTCAGGATAGATAAACACAATGTTCTGTCACATTAAAAGTCACCCCAAACCAATATCAGTTTAAAACAAAACAAACAAAAACTTTGAGAGATACAGTAACATATAATAAAACACACCATCATACAGACTTAACAGACAGACAATTCCTAGCTTCTCTACTTCCTCCTCTTTGGCTGCCATTTTGTCTGGTTAGACTGCCTTGCCTACTATCAACACTGTTGCTAGGGCCAGCCCTATATACAATCCAATAACAGTTTTACCTATACCTTTACCAACCTAGAAGCCATTACTCATATGATTTCTCCCATGCTGGTTGAGGTTCATTGAAGTATTCCATCCAGGTGGTTCATCCTAATACCAAATGACTGGTCAAGCTATACATTTCTGGCTGCTGTAGTTTAGAAGAGTGGATCTGTGGCAGCCCAGAATGACTCTGATGGGGGATGGGCAGCTCACCGGTGAGAGTGGAGGCTTTAGGAAAGGCCCACAGTGGTGGTGGTGGGACGGGACAGCAGCTCGCCAAGTTTGGGGGGGGAGGGGGAGGGGAGGGGAGTCCTATGGACTCCTGGTCAGTATTATGCCTACCTTTCCCAGGAGCCCAGGAAACCACAACAGCCAATCTGCTTCAGATTTGGAACCAAATCCAAAGTGGGCTGGTGTGGTTCTGACGCACTCCAAGTCGAATTGGAACTGATTTGGCCTCTGAGGCAAATCAGGGGGGCTGTGCAATGCCTTATATTTAATTTTATTAATTTTATTTATTATTGTATTTATATCATTTTTTTCCTCCAAGGAACCCAAGGCAGCAAACATAACCCTCCTTCTCTCCATTTTATCCTCACAAAAACAACCCCGTAGGTTGGGCTGAGAATCTGTGACTTGCCCAAAGTCACCCAATGGGTTTCTGTGGCCAAGTGGGGATTAGAACCCAGATATCCTGACACTCTGACCAACACTTTAGCTACTACACCACACTGGCTCTCAATATTTACACATTTTTATTTTATTTTATTTATTTACAGTATTTATATACCGCTCCCCATTCAAAATTTTGGAGAGGTGTACAAGATAAAATAAAATAAAAACAGAATGAAAACACATTAAATATATATTTTAAAAAGAAGCAAAATGCAAAGTGAACCGTGTCTGGTTAGCAAGGGAAGGCTTCCTGGAACAACAATGTTTTGAGGAGGTGCTGAAAGGAATACAATGTTGCCCCTGCCTGACCTCCAGAGGCAGGGAATTCCATAGGAGGGGGGGGCACCACGCTGAAGGCTTTGCCAACAAAGCTCCCAGAGATTCTTACAAAGATCAAGAGTATGCCAGTTACTGCTTACTGTCTAAAAAAACACAGCACACAAGGAGAAAGAGATGGGGACGAATGTTATTATTATTATTATTATTATTTATTTATATAGCACCATCAATGTACATGGTGCTGTACAGATAACACAGTAAATAACAAGACCCTGCCGCATAGGCTTACAATCTAATAAGTTGTAGTAAACAATAAAGAGGGAAGGAGAATGCAAACAGGCACAGGGAAGTGTAAACAGGCACAGGGTAGGGCAAAACCAACAGTGTAAAGTCAGAACAAACTCAATATTTGAAGGCTATAGGGAAAAGAAAAGTTTTGAGCTGAGTCTTAAAAGCAGTGATTGAGTTTGTAGTTCTCAAGTGTTCTGGAAGAGCGTTCCAGGCGTAAGGGGCAGCAGAAGAAAAAGGACGAAGCCGAGTAAGGGAAGTGGAGGTCCTTGGGCAGGCGAGAAGCATGGCATCAGAGGAGCGGAGAGCCCGAGCGGGGCGATAGTGTGAGATGAGAGAGGAGAGATAGGCAGGAGCTAGGCAGTGAAGAGCTTTGAAGGTCAGTAGGAGAAGTTTATATTGGATTCTGAAGTGAATTGGAAGCCAATGAAGAGACTTCAGAAGTGGAGTGACATGGTCAGAGCGGCGGGCCAAGAAGATGATCTTAGCGGCAGAGTGGTGGACAGAGACCAGCGGACTGATGTGAGACGAAGGAAGGCCAGAGAGAAGAAGGTTGCAGTAGTCCAACCGAGAGATAACCAGTGCGTGAACGAGAGTCTTGGCAGAAGAGACAGACAAAAATGGTCGAATCCTGGCAATATTATACAGGAAGAAACGACAGGATTTAGCTACTGCCTCGATGTGAGGAGTAAAGGAGAGCGAGGAGTCAAATATAAAGCCAAGACTACGAGCTTCCTTGACTGGAGTAAGCGTGACATCGTTGACAGTAAGGGAGAATGAGAGGTGAGGAGAAGGTTTAGGAGGAAAAACTAGCAGTTCAGTCTTTGCCATGTTAAGTTTCAAACGACGATGAAGCAGCCAGGCTGAGATATCTGAAAGACATGCCGAGATACGATCGTGAACATCTGGAGAAAGTTCCGGAGATGAAAGATATAATTGTGTATCATCGGCATACAGGTGATATTGGAGGCCGTGAGATTGAATGAGCTTGCCCAAGGGCAGCATGTATAGAGAGAACAACAACGGGCCAAGCACCGAGCCTTGCGGAACCCCAACTGAAAGGGGAAAAGAGGAGGACGAGCTGCCGTTAGCCGACACGCTGAAAGAGCGACCCTCTAGATAGGAGGCGAACCAGTTATAGACAGAGCCACAGAGTCCAAGGTCGTGGAGGGAATCTAAGAGAAGATCGTGATCAACCGTGTCAAAGGCTGCGGTTAGATCAAGGAGAATAAGAACAGAATAATGGCCTTTAGACTTGGCAGTAAGAAGATCATTGGTGATCTTGGTAAGGGCTGTTTCAGTGGAATGCAAAGGACGGAAGCCAGATTGAAAGGGATCCAGAGCAGAGTTATTAGAGAGAAAGTCAAGACAACGAGAGTAGACCAGACGTTCCAGGATCTTTGAGACAAAGGGCAAGAGGGAGACAGGTCGGTAGTTAGACAGGGATAGTCGATCAAGAGTGGAAAAGAGGAAAAAACACACAAGCTCCACTCAAGGTTACCAAATTCTTATTAATGACCAGTGGAGACAGAAACCAGTCAGGTAGCCTTGTGAAACACTATCACTAGGTGACAGTTGTAGAGAGCCAAATGCCACTGGTGTCACATCAGAGACAATGGAATAGCCCTGCTTCTCTTCCTTCCCTATGTTGTGCTGCCTAATGAAGTGGCTGCCATTCCAGCTTCCAGGAACTAAATGCAACTGGAGACGCTTATCCCTGCTACTACAGCTTTTACATTTTGTGTGTGACTCTACCTGCAAACATATGACAAAGGCATCCCAACAATAACTAAAGAACCACCGTGACTATCACTGGGATTAATAAACACTACAAGTTATACGATGTCTTACAATAGGGTTATTTCTCGATGCAATTCCCCATCTTGTCTTTTACATATAGAATTGAGAGATAAAAATCAAAATTCAATAGGAATACAGTAAAGAAGATATATTGAACATCTATTCAGTTACTATTCATATGGTTTCCTATTCACTTTCTCTTCCAAGTTTAATCTTCTTTACATTATTGGACTTTCAATCATCTCTGACTCTGGACCTGAATACAGTATGTATATATTATTCTTCCGTTTATGTTTCTTTCAACTCTTCCTCCTTTTTTTTCCCACAAGTAAAACTGAAAGGAAAGACAGGAATACCTGCCCCCTTTTCCATAAACATTAGAATAATGATGAATGGTTCTGTGTAGTCGTGAATCTTTGACAGGCAGTTTCACAAAACCTGAAGACCAGTATGCTCTGTAACTTCTTAAATTGACGGTGATGATTTATTTAAAATATTTCTCGGCCGACTTGCAAGGGAGAAACCCTCCCAAGATGACACTAATAAAACACACAATTATAGTGTGTTTGCTGTGTCATGTAGTGGTGGTGGTGGTGGTACATTCAGCAAGTATAGTTATGTTTTCTCTGTCTTAGAATGCAATCCTAAGCACACTTATTTGGATGTAAGTACCAGTAAACTGAGTGGGACTTATTTCTGAGTAAACATGCATAGTAAAGCACTGTTAGTAGTTCTTGTGATTAGATCTCTAATGTGGTAATCCTCCTCCTCTCTATTTCTAGTATTTGGGGTAAGTGAAATACTATGTAGCCAAATTGGCAACAACCATATGTAAAAAGGGTGGCATCAGCAGTTGTGTGGGAACTCCAAGGACTGCAAAAGTACTACTACTAAAACAACAAATTGGCCATCAATTTGGATGGCTTTACAAGGAGCTTGGATAAATTCCTGGAGGCAAAGGCTATCAATGGCTACTAGCCCTGATGGTTATGTGCTACCTCCAGTATCCTAGGGCTCCATCACATCTACATGTTTGACCTCAAATTATCCACATTCATTTCCATAACATGTAAAAGTCTGATCACTTACACCTTTGCGCTTTTACATTTCATTCATCTTTACACCTCTCCTCTCCTGCACACCAGCGTATCACTGTTGCTCCATTGAGATACACTCTTAGATCCTCCTCCGACATTTTTGTGAACCGCCCAGAGAGTTTCGGCTCTTGTAATAAATAAATAGATAAATAAATAAATTCATTGGTTGGTGGTAGTTGGCTATCTCGCCCTGGAGAGTGTGGCAGGGTTGTGTAAATCTCATTGATTTCAACTGCATTTACATCCAATTCATACTAAAATCCCATCCATGCTTACCTTTGAGTAAACTCCATTGAACAGAGACAGGCTTACTAAAATAAAGTTTACTCAAAGTTAAGCATGCATAGGATATTAGTATGAATTGCATGTAAATGCAGTTGAAAGCAGTGGGATTTACTCTTGAGTAAGGGAATCAGCAGATCTGTAGTTTATGAACTTGAAGATGCATGGCTTCAAAGGAATGGAAGATTGATCCTTCACACTTGAGAACTACCAGGAAAATGGGTTAAGGGGGGAAATTTAAAAAATCATAACAAATCAAGGGATGACCCAATCTGATTTATTTATTTATTTATTTATTACACTTATATACCGCTCCCATAGCCAGGGCTCTCTGGGCGGTTTTCAAACTTGGAGTGGCTAAAGCCCTTTTTAAGAGCTATCTGTGCCAATTTTGATCCCTTTATCTTTAAAAACGAGGGCCCTGCAGGCAAGGAGGGGCATCCACATTTATTTTAAGGTGAAAATATACCCCTGGTCATGCCTACTTAGGAATAAGAACATAGAGTTAAATGGGACCTCTCTCCCTCCCACTTCACGGTTGTGTGGAGAATTGCAATACTCTCCTCTTTTGTTAGTGAGACCTCCCTTAGACACACACGCCCCCAACAAATAATGGGATGGTCAGATAGAACACAACCACAGAAATCCATGGGAGGGAGGAGAGCATTTATTTTGCAGGGAGGGAACATAATCCAGACTTTCTGCACTCCAAAAAGAAATGAAACATGGAGGATAATAGCTGAAATGAGTGTAGGACATGGACAATGTCATGTGGGTACCAGGCTGCAAAACTGCATACCAGGCAGGGGGAGTGTGTGATACATTGCTGGTGTGATGGAGACCCGAGGCAGTAAGCCTATATGCACCAGTTGCTGGGGAACATGGATGGGAGGGTGCTGTTGCACCATGTCCTGCTTTGTTGGTCCCTGGTTGACAGCTGGTTGGCCACTGTGTGAACAGAGTGCTGGACTAGATGGACCCTCGTTCTGATACAGCAGGGCTCTTCTTATGTTCTTCAGAAGAATTTTCTGTGGCCAAATATTTCTTAGAGAAACAGAGCAACCCAAACGTGTTTCAAAAACATCTACCAGCAAAGTAGCCTTTGCAGATACCAATCAACTTCTGGCTGCTGCAAAGACTTTTGCCTGCAGCACAGTTAGCGGTGCAACAACATTTTTAGTTCTCACTCAGATCAATTGCTTGTAGAGACTTTCAGTGACTCATAAGAGCTTAGGATTTCCACCCCCTGCATTTGAAAAAGAAAGGACAACTCACATTACTTCTGATAAATTTGGTAAAAAAGCTGGGGTACAGGACCTCAGACCCGGGGATCATATTTGACCATCCTGGGGCCTAATCTGGCCTTCTGGGGTTCTTCAGCTGCCCACACCCCTTCCCCCCAACCACTGATCATTTAGTATTTACCAGCTTTTGTGCAGACCCCACCTCCACCCCCTATTCTGAAAGGTTGAAATATCAGTCTATGAGTCCGAGCAGAAACACACTCCCTCTCCCGCTTCAGCTCCATGGCCAGTATCAGCAGCCAGTTAGTGTTTTCCACTCCCCCAAGCACTGTGATTGGAGGAGAACATTGTCAGGGACAGTGCTGTGGCAATTCCTAATTGGTTAGCCACAGATGTCAATATCAAAGCAACCCCTCAGCCCCCTCAGCATCTTCCAAATATGGAGATACACACACACACACACACACACACACACACACACACACACACACCATTGATGCCTAAAAAATAGTAAGATCATTACAGAGACTTTAGAAGCACACATCGGGCATGTCTCCGCTCTGAGATTATTCGATGGGTTTGGAAGTGGCTAATCTCTGCTCTGGAAGGTCGAATGCTCCGCTGATGTTCATGGTTAACAGATAATTCCGGAGTGGAGTGCACACCCCTAATCTCTGCTGTTCTATGATTTTATGGTTATGTGATAGCTGTTATAAAGTATCAAACATCGCTGGGCATAAAGGGTTGAGCAATAATCAGCTGCTCCATATAAATATTAGCTCCCCACCCCCAAATTTAGTGGACCTTTCATTATTACAGAATACATATAAATAAGTAGTAACTTCATAAAGCATCACTCTTACTTGCAAGCCGAGAAGCAGGAAGAAAAAAATTGATGGACAACACCCTTGCATCTAGAAATATGCTATTCTGATCATTCACAGAATAATGGTTTGCTTTAATAAGAAGAAAAACAACCGCAATACACCCACCTTGTGGATGTGGACAAGGCTTTTGATCCGTCACAGTGGACAATATTAACTACACTGGAGAGAAGGCTTACATTTATGAAATGATAAAAGCACTTCAGTGCTAGCAGAAGGAATGAAAGGCTGTCATTTGGATGGCCACCGAGCAAGAACCACCAGGCTCCAAAATATTAAATTGTCACCTAAAAGAAACCATCAAAGAGATGGGAACATTTGTGAATGGGGGTGAATTAATGCATCTGACTCAATAAAATCGAGCAAGGTGGTAGGTGGGGGACCCAAAAAACCCAGGAGGAAAGATGACAGAAGTTAGGTAAATAATGGCTATTCTGTCATGCCCTGCCTTGCCTGGGCGTGGGGAAGCGTTTGTGGGTGGGGTGGTGGAACGAGACGTGCCCTCCTGCCATTGGTAGGGCACCTCTGGGCCTCAAGGTGGGCAGGGGAGGACGAGGCTTTAAAAGAAGGCTGACCCCCTTCTCACCTCCTCTTTCGCTGTGCGGCTCCCTCCCTCCCTCCCTGTAGACAGTGTGGGCTTGCTGGTTGCCTTTTATGGGGCTGAGTAGGAATTTTTTACTCATATACTGAATTGTACATGAGTTTTTTCACCTAATCCACGCTGTAAAACAGTTTGGGAGTATTAATTAGGATAGTCTGCTTTAATCGGGTCACATTGTGGCGCTAGGTACGGGCATCCAGAGGGATTGCGAATTGGTGAGCATTCTCGGGCGCTGTTCAAGGTGACTGGTAAGTCCGAGGCTCTCAGCTTTGAGCTCAGCAGCCTAGCTAGGGAGATAAGACTTAGCTTTGGTGCCAACCCTACACACCCACTCTGAACCAGGCGGTCTGAGTTGGGGGTGACAAAGGAAGGCTCGCCTACCCCACAAGGGGAGGCCTGTGGGAAGACGATTGCTGCAGTGCCTGCTCACAGGCCATGAATGTCTCACCCGACCTGAGGGGACTCTAAACAGGCCAGACTGGATGCCCGATTTAGCGATCATTGCAGATCGCTAAATAAATACGTGGCCCTGTTTAAACCCAGCTATTGTTGTCTGTCTTGTTATTTATCCACCTACACTCCACAAACTACAGTTGACAAATCCTAACTTAGGCCCAGCACAAGACAAGGTCTCTGCCTTGACAGCGTCCTGTTGCTGCCACTTTCCTGATGAACCTCAGGCTTTCGCTGCTGAGGGACGGCAGTGGGTAATCCAGATGGCTGGATGCAGTGCAAGCTTTCCAGTGGCCTGCCCCCTGCCCTCTACGTGGCTTCTGGAGACCAATCAGGGATCACCATCCATCCTGGAATGCCCCTGTCTTCAGGTCAGACCGTGGAAGGGCCATGATGACTTCACTTCAGCTGTAAAAGTTGGGGTAGGTGACCGGCTTTTTAAATATGCAGCTTTGTGGGAAAGCCCCGTGGTGGAGGCGATTCGGTGGCTGCTTCGTATAAGTGATGCAGCGCTGATTCACAGCCACTGTGGGGTTGAGATGTATAGACTGACCCTAGGTGAATGGGGTGGTGAAGTTTTTACACTATTCTTGGTGGGAAGGATCATATTATATCATGTCCCTGAGTTTGGGTGGTTTATTTTCCCATCCCACTTTTGTTTCTGATCAGCACACTCCTCTGGTGGTCAGGGAACTGCCCTCAAACATCCATTTCCCCCCTTCTGTCAGGGCTGCTTCTAGTTCCTCAAAGAGAAAGGATGCTTTGCATATGCTCAGAGGCACACTGATATTTACTGTGAAGTGGCATGTCCCTGAGGCCAGTGCTGACTCCAAAGATTCTGACGGCTTTTGGGCAAGACACACTCAATAGACTTTGCAGCCTCCCTCAGTAAATCTACCTTCTCACCATTCTTGTCACCAGCTGCTATTGCTGCTCCTTGGAGATGAGCAAATCATCAAAATTTGAGCTCATTGATGTTTCTCTGAATTCCATCTCAAAGCTCGTTCTGACTCAATTCTGTAGCAGACTGGGAGCTTCCCCTCCCCTTCTTTACCTGAAAATTCATGCACATTTTCCTGCCTATTTTGGGTATCTTTCAAGTGTACAAATTCATCTTCCATTGATTAAAGCATCTTTGTGCACAGTTTTCAAATGTACACATGCAGTTGAATGCTTTTTTGGTGGTGGTGGTGGTGGTGGTGGAGGGGGAGGAGGAGTCTGCAAATCACATTGTAATCTTGGAAAATAATAATAATAATAATAATAATAATAATAATAATAATAATAATAATAAGCTGCCCCATAGCCAAATCTCACTAGGCAATTTACAAAGATTGAAAACATCCAAAATAGAATATGCAAAATTTAAAAATATAACCCCACCACACACATAAACAGAAAGTACACACAGAAACAACATACTGTATATCTAAAATCAATTTTGAACAACCACTCAAACCATAAGACAAATCCAGAATCAATTAAAACTCACCATATGATGCCAAATGCCTGGGGAAAGAGAGAAGTCTTGACCTGGAGCCAAAAAGATAACCATGTTGACACAGGCAGGCCTTGTTGGGGATATCATTCCATAATTGGGAGGCCATCACTGTTAAGGCCTCTCTGTTGTTTCTGTCCTCTGAGCCTCCCTCAAAGTAGGCACCAAGAAGAGGACCTTAGAGGTTGAGTGTATGGGTAGATTCTTCTCAGGAGAGGCTCCCACCCTTTCATGTTCTCCTGCAGTCTTCTTCCCCACAACTGCCCATCACCTCTCTCCAGTTTCACCCACTGAATTGACCGGGGAGTGGGGTGTCTTAAGACCCTGAAAGAAATCCTGGAAGAGACATCCAACTTCACCTCACTGAGTTGGCATGGGTGTGTGTATCCTGCCTAGTGCACCAAAATACCTGTCCTAACTGAGGAAGATAATGAAGCTCATTATTATTATTGTTATCATCATCATCATCATCATCATCACCACCACCACCAACACTGTGGGTGATGCTTTACTTCATAGAGAAGAAAGTCAGTGGATGCTGGAGGCTCTAAAGGAGCTATCCAAAGTGCTGAACCCTTATCCTCAAATGGATTTAGCACTTTGGATAGCTTCTTGGAGGGTCTGACTGAAATCTAGACTGGATTCTTTGCCCCACTGATATAGGAGGCACCAGCCCCTACTGGAGAACTTGTTTCTGACAGGGGAGGTCTAAGAGAAAACAGGCTCCCCAAGTTCTTCACACTAGGGAGAGCAGTATTTCATTGAAGGTTCTATATGTGGTGCGCCGGTGCGCGTGTGTGGTTTTGCAAGAGTTCAAAAGAGAACACTCTCAGAAAAAACATATTGTGATAAATGTAGGCCTGTCAACTGACTAAAGATGTTTTAATAAATTATCATCCAGTTGTAAGAATGATTAATCACTTATGCAAGTAAATTTGCATAGATCTGTATTTTACCAAATCATAGCTAGGTGGAAAGAAGCTTTGTGTTCATTTGTACGTTTGCGCAATAAGCCTCCTGTAGCCAAGATGGCATGTGTGTTGCCATGAGATTAGAACCCATGGCACTGTGCACAGTGCCAAAATTATAAAGCAGCTATCCAAGGTCCTGAACCTATTTGGGGGATAGGGTTTGGATAGCTCTTTTAGCAGTCTGGCTGGTTCTGACTAAAACCCAGAGTGGATTTACTGTCCTACCAAAAGCAGAGCCACCAACCTCCACTGACCTGGATGTACA
This sequence comes from Elgaria multicarinata webbii, assembly GCF_023053635.1. Taxonomy (NCBI): domain Eukaryota; kingdom Metazoa; phylum Chordata; class Lepidosauria; order Squamata; family Anguidae; genus Elgaria; species Elgaria multicarinata. The sequence goes on along the minus strand of NC_086175.1, from coordinate 120,216,317 downwards.
TCCTTTGACGCTAAAAGTATACTGGATACGAGAGTGATAATAATCATCCACTCCTTCCAGCATCACACATAATCTCAAACAGGGCAGATTCAGCCTGTGATGGAAAGAACAGTCCCTCCTTCCAGTTGGTTGAGTCTCCTATCCCCCCTGTTATCTTCAAAGTATGTTTGCATTGGGAAGGGCAATGGTGCATAGGGGAATCCCATCTGTGATCTTTGATCACAGATCAGTGGCATCAGTGGGGGTTCCTCCAGGGTGGGGGCATGGAGCCCAAGTCCCACCTTCTGGAGGAATCGAAGGAAGCCATGCAAATCAGATGGGGGAACCACTGCGGACCAGCTTAGGTCCACAGATGAGAGGGATCCCATCTCTGTTAGATAGATAGATGGATAGACGGACGGACGGATGGATGGATGGTATGTCAGAAGAATCCAGCTCTATCCTCCATTTGTTTATTTATTTATTACATTTTTATACCACCCAATAGCTGAACCACTCTGGGAGGTTCACAAAAATTAAAACCATGGAAAGCACACAAAACAACCAACAGTCTAAAAACAGAAATACAATATACAATATAAAAAGCAGAACCATGATAAAAACCAGCCAGCAGAAATTGATATAGATTAAAATATGGAATTAAAACAGCAAAATGTAAATTTAAGTTAAATTAGGTGTTAAAATACTGAGAGAATAAAAGGTCTTCAGCTGGTGACAGAAGGAGTTCAGTGTAGGCGCCAGGCGAACTTCTCTGGGGAGCTCGTTCCATAGCCGGGGTGCCACAGCAGAGAAGGCCCTCCTCCTAGTAGCCACCTGCCTCAATTCCTTTGGCAGGGGCTCATGGAGAAGCTAACCTTACTCTGCACGTGATGAGTCAGGCCAACTTGTGGTTCCCCCCCCCCCGCTTTTTGCACTATGTAGCAAAATCCGCACATAATTCCATAAGAGGGTTCACAACAATTTATGTAATTTACATTAATGGGTCACATATATTGTACTGTCACCCATTCAACTTCCCCCTGCATATATTTTCCAGTCTCAGCAGATGCTTGTCCATTTTGCTATGAATAATTTTGCATAAATTTCAGGAAATTTTTAAAAAAGAAAGAAAAGAAAAAAGAAAAAAAATGATCCAAAAATCCACAGACTCCACACAACCTGAGGAGGCCAGTCCACAGTGGATTCTGCATGTTGGATTCATTTTAACCAATATCATATTTCTCCAGCTTGTCAACAAAAAAGGGTGAGAAAGTATTAAGGATGTATGAGAATTTTGGTTTTCCTTCCAAAAGATGCAAGCATGCCCTGTTCAAAGCCCCAAACCTGATTGTGAAGGTGAGCCCATGTCACCTGAAAATGTCTGTAAGATTGCTGGACATGCTCGTGTTTGATTTGCACAACTTTTCTAGTTTGATTTTGCTCAAATTTCCAAATCTGTGCAACTTTTCTAGTTTGATTTTGCTCAAATTTCCAAATTTGTGCAACTTTTCTAGTTTGATTTTGCTCAAATTTCCAAATTTGTGCAACTTTCCCCATAGACTGAATCAACCCTGCTTTAGGCAATGGAGGAAAGTTGTACAAATTAGGAAATGTGCACAGATTTGGGGAAATTTGCACAAATTCCATGTGGGTCCTCATTTCACCTTAGCTCCTGTATCCCATGTGGCCACTCTGCCTTTACTGGTTGTGTTGCACTCATGGACCCCACCAGAGCTTTTGTGCTTCCAAAGAAGGGGCAGAAAAGCTCATTTCTGGTTCAGGACAAGTGAGCAGAGTTCCCTTTGGTAAGCTCATTTCACCTGATCCATTGTGCAAATGAACATTTTCTGCTTGTGTTGGATTTTTTTTACAACTACCACCACCACCACCACCACTGCATAAGTGATGGGTTCTGCAAGTGCATGGGCCAATAGGATATTACTCTTGCTATTCATTTTGTCTGAACACAGGATCCTTTATATTTTGCAGGGCTCTTAAGCTCAATAAGCTTTTTGTTGAATATGCATGGGGTGCTAAGTTTACTATTTGTATTTCCTTCAAACATTAAATAAACATGAATGAAACTCAGAATATATCTTTACTGGATGGCATGGCTAATAGGATTAAAATGCACACATGTGCTTTGGAAACATGTGTTGAACAATCCTCCCTTCCCAGAACTGTGCCGAATGGGGGAGGGCGTCGAGGGGGGTCTTCATCTTTTGCCAACCTTCAAATTCCACTGGCCACAGGTGTTCATTCATTTTAATGAGCCCTGTCCTCCCAGGATTCCCTCCAGAACGGGAAGCTCAGCACTCGTGTATAATTGTCCCTGCTGTGCAGGAGATGGGTTTGCAGTGTATGCTGTAGGGGACAGCTTAGAAATTTAACGACGGCATGCATAAACATTGGCCTTCGACGCTGCTCTCCCTGCCAGTGTGCTGAGTGTAAAGGTCGGCGAAAGCACTATCGCTGTCCAGTAGATAAGCTGACGCCATCTGGGTATCGTGGCCGCATGAGAAATATCACAGAGAAACGGCTGACGGTCCTCAGGGCATGAGGACCATGACGGCTCCCATATTCACACATCCTTTTTTCTCCATATGCTGTACCATTTCATAGGATCACAGAATTATAGAAGAGGAAGAAGAGAGAGCAAAGGTGCAGGAACAGGCAAAGGACACTTCAGGGCCTGCTCCAGGTGGACTTTCCCCCATCCCCCCCCCCAGGGCTAACTGACATCTTGACCCTGTGGGGAAGATGCTCCTGGTGGTTCCACCTAGACCTATCCTGCAATTGGAGTCCCCCAGGGGAGAGCCTTCAGTGTGGTGGCCCCCCCTCCTATGGAATTCCCTGCCTCTGGAGGTCAGGCAGGTGCCAACTTTTTATTCCTTTTGGCGCCTCCTGAAAACGTCATTGTTCCAGGAAGCCTTTCCTTAATGACCAGCCATGGTTCACTTTTCATTTTGCTTCTTTTAAAATCTATTTAAAGTGTTTCATTCTGTTTTTATTTTATCTTGTACACCGCTCTGATATTTTGAACAGGGAGCGGTATATAAATATTGTAAATAGAAAAATAAATAAAAATAAAAGACAGAGCAAGGGGGACAGGAGCGGGCAGAGGAAACATCAGGGCCTGTTCCAGTTCAACTCCCCTCCTTCAGGAGCTGGGCAATCCCATCAGCTCTATTGCCAGTCTACTTAATCTCTCTCTCTCTCTCTCTCTCTCTCTCTCTCTCTCTCTCTCTCTCTCTCTCTCTCTCTCTCTTTTCCCCCTCTTCCCTTCCCAAATCTCTTTCCTTGTGTGTCTTTTCTTTTTTTTTAGATTGTAAGCCTGAGGGCAGGTACTGTGTCTTCTTTCCTAATTAATTGTAAGCCACTCTGAGAGCCTTTTTTTGGCTGAGGAGTGGGGTAAAAATATGATAAATAAATAAGTATAATAGAGTGGAAGGGGCCTATAAGGCCATCAAGTCCAGCCCCCTGCTCAAGCAGAAATCCATGTTAAAGCATTTCCCCTATGTTTCTTCGAGTTGTGATGAGCTATTGCCTTTTATTTTATTTGCACATGGGACCTGTGATAAAATGTGGTAGCAGGTGGACTGACCCTCCTCCAGGATATTATAGCTGTATGGGGTTATAGAACTACATTCTGGTCTCCACCCCACGCCCAAACTTCCGAATCTTTCTGATGCTCAATATTCTCTGGCCATTGAGAATGTTTGTTGCTTTTCAACAGTTGGGGGTAAAGGTTTTGTGTGTGTGTGTGTGTGTGTGTGTGTGAGTTGCTTCCATAGGAATCCAACCTTATTTGAATCTATTGAGGATTTCTTCAGCATCTGTAGTCACTACCTCTGCCTTTTGCTTTCTTTCTCATTAGCCCTAATGGGGTCCATTTCTGTCACCACTAAAGATGTCGGAGGAATCCATTTTAAGGGTGGAACTTGGTGAGGTTTTGCCAGCTCCCCCCTCCTCCCGGATGCCATCTCACTGATCTCTAAGCTGTCTCAACTCAGTGTATGCTGAGTTGGGAAAGCTCAGAGTTTCCTGGTCTTCTTTGTGTGTGCAAATCCTGTTTTGCACAAATTTGCGGCTGAGAAAAAAAATATATGGAAATCACTACTTGCACAAAATTGTGGAAATGAATAGTGCAATTTGAGCAAAAATGCAGGCGTAAATGGGCCTTTGTGCCTGCATTTTATGCAAATTGTGCAATATAAGGCCGCAATTTCACACAAATAGTGATTCCCATAAATATTCCGAGCCACAAATTTGCACAAATCACAGCTTGTGGAAACAAAAAAGGAAAGAAAGATGTGAGCTCTCTCCAGGTGACCGTAGACCATCTGGAGACTTGCCCGCATGTATGCTGGGCTTGGGCAACCAGTGGCAGTCCAACGATCAGAGCTTGGGGGAGTTTGCCTACCCCTACTCGGCACTCACAATCTGAGTTCACTCACAGAGGGGGTGTTCTGGGCAGTTTTTACAGGTAGACTTGATGTAGATGAGAATAGATGTAACTTTCCCAAGGAGAAGACTGAGGGCCGAACTACACATTACTTTAAAGATATAGATAGCAGATACATAGGGTCTCCCCTTTTTCTAACCTCTAAAATAATTGCAGTGAACCCAGTATAGATCAGGACCCTAGTGGGGAGTGTACAGGGGCTTAAATCACTTTGCCCCCTACTGTGTCCTAATTTAGATTGGGCATTCCACACCTGTAAACTGTCCAAAAGCAATACATTTGTTTCAATCTCCCCAACCCCCAGTTGAAAATTTCTGTGAAATTCCCCACCTCTCCCCACTTTCCATGCACAACCCCCCATGAATTGCACACCCCAAAATTCAGCCAAAATTATTGGAATAGCTCTATTTTCAATCAATATACACGCACTGTATTCCGAAGCTCTTGACCCAAACCACTTCCACTACTTCGCCTGTCTGTCTTCACACTGACCTGGTTCACACAACATGACAAGGCAAAGTACAGGTTGAATATGGGTTGAGTGTGGGCTTTTCTTGAACTGAGGTTGTCATTTAATGAAGGCTTGTTGTGTTATGTGAATCCAGCCACTCTGACATACCATAGTTTGTTAAGTAAACCACAGTTCACAACCAAACAACAAGCCATGGATTCTCTTTGTGAGTTGTTATGTTTAACAAACCATGGTTCCTTAGTGCATCTGGGTTCACACAACACAATAACCCATGGTTCAACAACAACCCACACTCAGCCAGTCTGCTTGTCATGTTGTGTGAACCCATTCATTCAATCTGTCTCTCTTATACCTCTCAGGATTCTCAAAGGGGAAGAGATTCTACTCCCTACTGAACTTCACAGTTGTTACTGATATAGTGGGGGGTGGCAGAGAAGTATAAGTTTCAAAAAGCCCTCCCCAGCAACTCCACTCATTTTGGATTCTAAATACAGCACACTACTTTGAGCAAATGTTTTGTTGTAGTTCTGTTTATTACACATAATCCTTAATACAAAAAATATTATTTTTCATAAACATCACAGTAAATTGGAGATGGTCAAATACCACTTCTTTTTGAAGCAAAATTATGACTTGTTTCATTGGGGGTCTATTTGAACTCAATATAAAATTAGAAAAGTTATTTTTATAAGCACAGCAGGATTTAAACACCCCTTCTCTCAGCCCTCGTAAAAGATAAAGCTTTCCATTTAGATACAAAATACTTTACGATGCCAGTTGCCCTAGAATTGTTGGATCATGCTTTTCAAATCTGAAGTTGCAAAATATTTTATGGCCTTGATGAGAAATAAATTCTACATATTGAAATGCAAGTCATTTCACTTTATCGATCGCATGATATATAATGTATTCTCTCAGCTTTTTTAATGGGTAGGGATAAAATGAAAACAGATTAAGCCTAATCCATTGCTTGCAAAGTTTCTGTAGATGCACTCACTTGCAAGACAATCTGTGAGTCTTGATTTTATAGCTTTAATAAACAAAGAGAGCCACATTTTTCATTTCCCCTTTGGTTTAAAAGAAGGTCTGGGGTCTCTTCCAGTTGTTAATATTAGAACTCTGTGGAACTTGCTTCCTAACATCCCCCTAGTCAAACTTTGAAGTTCTTAGAACCAAACTAGATCACAGAATCATAGAATCATTGAATAGCAGAGTTGGAAGGGGTCTACAAGGCCATCGAGTCCAACCCCTTAATGTGACATTAAGAACATTATTGCAGACTGGGACTGTGGCATGAGGGTGGGGTGGGGTGGGGGCTTTTAATCCTTTGCCACTTCCATAGTTCTGATTAGTCAAGCTCTTGTCTTCAGAGGATTCATAGAATCATAGAATCATAGAATAGCAGAGTTGGAAAGGGCCTACAAGGCCATCGAGTCCAACCCCCTGCTCAATGCAGGAATCCACCCTAAAGCATCCCTGACAGATGGTTGTCCAGCTGCCTCTTGAATGCCTCTAGTGTGGGAGAGCCCACAACCTCCCTAGGTAGCTGATTCCATTGTCGCACTGCTCTAACAGTCAGGAAGTTTTTCCTGATGTCCAGCCGGAATCTGGCTTCCTTTAACTTGAGCCCGTTATTCCGTGTCCTGCACTCTGGGAGGATCAAGAAGAGATCCTGGCCCTCCTCTGTGTGACAACCTTTTAAGTATTTGAAGAGTGCTATCATGTCTCCCCTCAATCTTCTTTTCTCCAGGCTAAACATGCCCAGTTCTTTCAGTCTCTCTTCATAGGGCTTTGTTTCCAGACCCCTGATCATCCTGGTTGCCCTCTTCTGAACATGCTCCAGCTTGTCTGCATCCTTTTTGAATTGTGGAGCCCAGAACTGGACGCAATACCAACCCCTTGTGCCCAGAAGAGGAAGCTCTAGTATTATTGGTGGTGGGAGAGGCATCATAGAAAGACATCATGAGGCTTCCACCTCCCTCCAGAAAGATCACAGAGGTTGGCTTCCCTGCATAATGAGGAAGTTGCATTCCTATCCTAGGACATTGAGGACTCCGAGGACTCCAGCCATCAGGACATAAGTATGACACAGTCATTCCCACATTATTGCAGCTTGCTTCTGCTAAAACAGGCCAAGGCCCTTTAAAAGACAAGGCATCAGTCAGTGTAGAGGCAGGACTAATCAGAGTAGAGGAAGCCAAATTCCTATTTAAGGCGTAGTGTTGATCTGCTCCTTGTTGGAGCAATGTACAAATAAGCGTGTCTGGCTTTCAGTCCCATCACCACCCATCTGTGGTGCTGAATTCTTCCTGACTTGCTTTCTTGTGAAACCTGACCTACCCACCCCCTTCTAAAGACCTGATCCATAGCACAGCTTTGCAACCCGAGCTCAGTGATGTGGAGCCCTCACCCCAACTGAGGCAGTGCAGGGGTTTGACAGGACTCATGGCCTGAAATGGTACACAGTCTAGATTGTCCTTCCACATACCTGGATGTGATTGTAAGTCAAAATTCTTCTCTCTCTCTCTCTCTCTCTCTCTCTGTGTGTGTGTGTGTGTGTGTGTGTGTGTGGAGGGGTGGGGTTTATCAGCGCATGGGAGCACTCATGCACATCAAAGAAATTCCACTGGAGAGTACACAAGCCAAGAGTGAGATTGTGAACTCATTGCCATCATAATAAACCACCATTTCATGTGACATCTGGATGCAGCCATTGTGAGTTCAATAATGTGTACAGCAATGACAATGTTTCCTCTTCAAAGATGTCAATGGCTTTTATTTTGTTTTTATTCTTTCTTCTTGCTGAATAGCAATATTGCAGGGGTCTGAGAGAGGGGTAGACTCCAGACCCCATTTTCTAAGCTGTTGCACTTACCAGACTCTGCTTGCCCAGTAGCCTGTAATGTTGTGTGAATGGCCTCTTTACAGCCACCATTTATGCAATATTACATTTGCAGAAAAGCCACCACTTTTTCACAACATGGCAGTTCATAGAGGGGGTGGGCATCCACTGGGCACCTGCCAGGGGCCCACCGACTGCTCAGCGGCTTATTCAAAGAGCCAAACAGGGGTGGCTGGCCAGTGACAGCTCAGCGAGTGCTCAGGAGCACCGATGGAGGTGAGTCCATCCTTCTGTATTGCTGAAGTTTAAAAGACTGCTGTAAAATATCATACAATGTGACCCTATTTTTTATGAAGTCATCAGGAAAGGGAGGAGGAGGGCATTTTGGGAGAAATCATAATATACATTGGAATTTGCAATCAAATGTATGCATTCTTTTGTGGGGGTAAGGCCACCTTGAGGCCCAGTATTGGGCAGAAGGCGGTATACAAATAAATATAATAATAATAATAATAATAATAATAATAATAATAATAATAATAATAAGAAGAAGAAGAAGAAGAAGAAGAAGAAGAAGAAGAAGAAGAAGAAGGCCCACTGGGAGCCAGGGTGGTGTATTGGTTAGAGTATTGGATTGGGACTTAGGAGACCTGGGTTCTAGTCATGACGACGATGACGACAACGATGATGATGATGATGATGATACAATGGGCTTACCTCTGTTTAAAGTTGCATATAGGAGTGGTTGCAATCCAGTAAACTACTTTTCCCTTGCAGGTAGACCCAGTGGAAGCTGGTGGGGCTCTAAATCCATTCTGGGTTCTAATCAGAACGAGCCAGAACTCTAGGGGGTCTATCCAAGGTGCTGAACACTAACTCCCAAAATAGAGTTCACCGTGGTTCTGACTATAATCCACAATGGATTCATTGCATTACTAAAATAGTAGCCACCACCCTCCACCGAAGAAAGATCTTAGATTACACCAACCTTCCAAGGCCTGGTGCCCTCTAGCTGGGATGGACTACAACTCCCATTACCCACAGCTAGCTTGGACATTGGTCATGATGTCTTGGGGCAATGGAGTTGCAGTCCAAATGATCTGCAGGGTACCAAGTTGGGAACGGCTCAACTATATGACTCACTATAGCCCTTCCCAAATTGCAAACCTGGCCATTACAGAGTTAAATATTGGAAGATAAGTTCATCTGTCTCCATTGGGGAGCTCAGAGCACCCTGAACATGCCCTGGAATGAAGTGGTAGGTCAGCAGTTAAGAAAATCAGGTACACGCTTTACATTTTTTGGAGCTGAACTTTTGCCTCCTCTGAGAAGAGTCATGTGTGTATATAACTCACCAGCACTGCCTGCTGAGATATGCCCTAGCCAATTTCAATCATGTCAGAGAGATAAATGGGTGGCTAGTGGATATTAAACTAAGTGAAAGAGCAGATTATCCTTTGGTCTGTCTTGTGAGCACATGCACTAGTTTCTGTCTACAGGGGAAGGGGGAGCACAGAAGAAATCAGCTTGCAGAAAGAGATTCTTCTGGTTGGGTTGCCTGTTCAGGATGTTAATTAAAAGAGTTATAGTGGTGGAGATAGCGAGAGGCCCAGTCATTCATAATATCTATCTATCTATCTATATCTATCTATCCCACCTTTTATGGAACAAATGGAAGTGGCTATTGATAAAAAAAATTAGCAACTTAAAAAAGATCAGAAATAGAAAGAGAATGGAGAGAAGACTAAATGGGGAAAACAGGCAACAGATGGAGAGAATTGGGGAGATATTGCCAATACAGCAACAGAAAAAGCTGCCCTAAATGGGAAGTCAGCCATGACCCAACTCCCCTCCCCTGCACAAAAGAGTTGCATCTTGTTTAGATGGGGAAATAAGTAAACAAAACACACTTAATGGTGGGCAGGATCAGCCCAAAGCATTTGAGCAAAAGAGGAGATTGTGTCCCTCCATTCCATACACAGAAGCCAACCGGTGGAGGCAGGGGGCTCCGATTTCAGTGGTGCTGTGAATCCATGCCAGGTTTCAGTCAGAACCAGCCAGAATTCCAAAGGGGCTATCCAAGGTGCTGAACCAAAAAAAAAATCTCCCAATAGGTTCAGTACCTTGGATAGCTCCTTGACATCCCCTTTGGCCCTAATCTCTTTTTGTGGGCGGGGGGGAGGAGATGCTTAAGAGTCCACCTTAGGGAATGGTAGGACCATTTCTCAAGAGACCCCCCCACACACACTGACTGAAACTCATAGTGACTGCACATCCCCACCAAAATCTGAGCCATTAGCCTCCACTGAAGCCAACTGGGAGGAGGTGATTCATAATAAATCGAACACTAATGCCACCATCCTTCACAATACCTGAGGGCAGCAGGTGTATGTATGGGCAAATCACCTGTCCTCCAACACCTCACTCTTGTTTGCTCACAGCTTGCTCATACAGATGCTGCAATGCAGCAGTGGTTGCAACAATGTATATCACGTGAGCAGAGCAACATATGGGCACGTACAATGCCGGCTGTTGTATGCAGCCTGTGCTTGGCAACCTCTCCCCCAGCTCGCTTGGCCAGGAGGCTTTCTCAACCACATGGTTTGTGATGCACTAGGAGAAGGGAATCAAGTCAGACGGCCTGAGCTTGCAAGAAGGAAGCATCCATGCCAACAGGGCAATGGCTCAGGAGGAGGGCAGGAGGAGTGGGGAGAGGTCTCTGGAGGAACAGCCCCACCCTTCCCTAAGGTGGCCACCAGTGAGGGAGGAAGCAGCAGCCAGGCACCTCTCCACTGTGCCTGGGTCCAGCTCCAGCTGAGAGCCCCCTCCCTCCTGCTACCAACTGTCTCTGCAGAGGCCACCAGTGAGGGAGGAAGCAGCAGCCAGGCACCTCTCCACCGTGCCTGGGTCCAGCTCCAGCTGAGAGCCCCCTCCCTCCTGCTGTCAACTGTAACTGCTGAACTTTCCAACTAAGATTGTAGTGCCTGAATTTGCTTTCCTTTTCCCCCTCCTCCTCCTCCCTCCCAATCCCCTTTCCTTTTGTGTCATGTCTTTTAGATTATAAGCCTGTGGGCAGGGACTGTCAAGAAATACTTTTGTAAGCCGCCATGAGAGCCTTTTTTGGCTGAATGGCGGCATAAAAATCCTTAAATAAATAAATAAATAAATAAGGTGGCCACTTACGCATCTCCAAGCGAGAGAGAGAGAGAGAGAGTGCCAAAGAGAACACCAATTTGCATAGTATTTGCATATGGAAATGTACATGTATAGGTAAAAATTTAGAAAGAATTTTTCATAGAACCATAGAATATTTGAGCTGGAAGGGGTCTAGAAGGCCATTCAGTCCAATGCCCTCCTCAATGCAGGAACCCACCTTAAAGCATACCTGAAAGATGGCTCTCTAGCTGCATCTTCAATTCCTCTAGGGTGGGAGATCCCATGTCCTCCCTAGGTAATTGGTTCCATTGCCATACTGTTCTAACAGTCAGGAAGTTTTTCCTGATATCCAGCCAGAATCTGACTTCCTGTAACTTAAGCCCATCCTCCCAATCCTCTGGGAGGATCGGGAAGAGGTATAAACAGAAATATGAGACATCTCACCATAGTCGAAAAGACTATGACCTGGTTTGCATGATCACCAGGGGTTAAATGAGCCATGATGGGCTGCAGCACATGCCAGCATATGCTGCGGAGCTTTTGAATATTCAGTCTGTGACTGCAGCTTGACATGTCATCCAGACCTGGTGGGAGCGGGTTGTGAGACAGTTGCATAACCTTCACATAACCTGCAAACAGGCCATGGGTTGTGCAAGGGTTGTTTAGTATGGGGCCAAAACTGCACAATACTTTTTGTGAACTGCCCAGAGAGCTGGGAACACTGGGAAAACACCATAACATAAGTAGTTGGGCAAGGGGTGGGGCTAAAATGGGTGTAGTCTTCTGGGGAAACCCAGAAGGCTGAATTGGGAACCCCTTTGGTGGCTTTTGCCTTTGGGGCTGAGCTTTTGCTCTCCTGGATTGGACAGATTCACGGAGAATAAGCCTAAGCATGGCTATTGGCCATGAAGGCAATGTGGGACTTCCAAATTCAGAATTAGTATACCAGGTCCTGGTGGGGGCAAAAGATGGGGAAAGGGCCTAAAGGTTCTGCTTGTGTTCTTCGTAGAGACACCAGGTTATCCACTGCTGGAAGAACATAAGAAGGGCCATGCTAGATCAGACCAAGGGTCCATCTAGTCCAGAGCTCTTCACCCAGTGGACAATCAGCTGGTCCCTCCAACTGGTCTATATAGACTTACTGCCCATTGCCAAAATAGAGGAAATGCATCACCAAAAGAGAGGACAAACAGAGGACACCAATTTAATTTATAAAACAAGAGCTATGCTGGATCAGACCAAGGGTCCATCTAGTCCAGAACTCTGTTCACACCAGGAATCCATTGGCAGGATTTAGATGCAAAAGCACCCCAGCACCCTCGTTCCTCAGCTACTGGTGTATATAGGTTTACTGCCTCAGATACTGGAGATAACACATAGCCACCAGGGCTAGTAGCCATAGATAGCCTTGTCCTCCAGGAATTTATCCAACCCCTTTTTAAAGCCATCCAAATTGGTGGCCATCACGTCATCTTGTGGTAGTGAATTCTAGAGTTCAACTATGCGCTGTGTGAAGAAGTCCTTCCTTTTATTGGTCCTGGGTCTCCCACCAATCAGCTACATGAGATGACCCCCATTGTGTTCTAGCATTATTGCAGAGGGAGAAAAATGCCTCCCTACCCTCATTCTCCACACCATGCATAATCTGATCCAGCAGGGCTCTTCCCATATTCCTATGTTAAAGGGGAAAAAAAGTTCCTAAACCAATTCATTTTGTTTGTTATTAGCTGGCATGAAGCCAAACCAAAGAATAAAGGACGGCAACACGCCTCTCTTTGTCGCCCAACAGCAGCATCCCTTGGATTGGTGCAATCGAAAGCAAACAACTGCAGTGACCCCAAACTGCCACAAGGTGGCAAGAGATAGAATGGGATTACAAGCTAGGCACTTGGTGTGAACATCTAGGGGGGAAAATGAGTTTGCAAAAAAACAAAAAAATGTTTCTGTGCTCCCTTGGGATTTTTTTTCTTTTTCTTTCTTTTGGTCTGAAGGAGAAGATGCTGGCTCAGTCAACAACAGCTCTTTGATGGTTATTGATTTGAATGGATGGTTTTGTCTTTGGGCCAGCCCCTGTGAAATAAAATACATAGCACTGCTTGAAGAAATATGCTGGTAGGCAGGCTTAGCTAAAGGAATTATGGTCAAGGAGGGACCCTACTAGGAAAAATATCTCTCTCTCTCTCTCTCTCTCTCTCTCTCTCTTTCTCTCTCTCTCTCTTTACAGATATTCAAGCACAATGCAAAAGCTTTTGACTTTATATCTTTATTGTGTGCATTTCCCTTCTGTTCTGAACACAAGGAACTCGCCTCGGGCCTTTGGATTAGAATAGAAACCCCCGAAGGTAAGACAAGCAGCATCACTGGGAGGGGGACGCTGAGCTCTTTCTGTAAAGCAGAGACAATAAGATGCCACTTTGAAAATATCACAGCTGGTCTTATAGTGAGATGATTTCCCCCTCCCCCCACCGCAAACACTAGGAGGCTGGTCCCTGGGGGCAGATTTGGGGATAACTAGCTTCAAAACCTCTCGCTGTACCTCTAATATGATAAACCACCCATCTATAATATTTGATTATACTGTGATTTATTTTATGCTGTAAGCTTTGAGCGTAGTTTGAGCACAAAAAAGCAGCATACAAATGATGATGATGATGATGATGACATTCAACTTTTTTTCCATATTTGAGATAGAACTTGAGAATTAAAAAGAACAACAACAACAACATGAATGTGGGAGAAGCCTAAACTGACGGATCCATCTATTTAGGCCCAGGATTTTGGAATACTTCATTCATAAAAGTCTGGGCTTGAATCCCTTCCTCTCTCTCTGTCTCTCTCTCTCTCACACACACACAGAGAGAGAGAGAGAGAGAGCAAAAAATGACCACATGTAGCTGGAGTCAGTCTATCAGTGCCCTGCTCTCCCAGGCCAGATGGAAATAAGCCACAGAAACAGGGACAGGGTCTAGGAGGACTCACAGCAAGGTGGTCTCTAGGTACCTTCAGCAGCAGCATTTATGAAAAAGGAATTCAAATGAAATTCTCATCCATCTCTACTTGTGACCCTTGGAAGCTTTCTCATGACTTAAGAAATCTCATAGGTGAGGCCTGCTAAAAACAGGACCATCAGGACAGGTTACGATGCCAAGACTGCAGCTGCTTGTAACTCAGACTATGGCCTCATCTACGCCAAGCAGGATATTGCACTACAAAAGTCGTATGAAAGCAGTATATAAAAGGCAGGAGCCACACTACTGATTTATAGTGGTATTGAAGTGCACTGACAACTGTTGGGGCCCATTGACACATGCCGTATACCTCTTTCATACCGCTATATCCTGCTTGGTGTGGCTCCTGCCTTTTATATACTGCTTTCATAGTGCTTTCATAGTGCAACATCCTGCTTGGTGTAGATGAAGTCATAGGCTTTTCTATGCCTCATAATAACCAGAGAGGGAGCCACCAGTAAAGTGTCAGGCTAGCAGGGAACGTGTGCTGCAGATGTAACCATCGAAAGATGGCAGTAGAGGCAGTTGATACCTCAGTCAGTCCTACGTAAGCACACTGATGCTAATTGGATAGTCTTCTCTGTTTGTATCAATGGTCCATGCCAGAGATGGCTAGCCATCCAGCAACCACACGCTTGCATGGGGCTAAGTGAGGCATCCCCTGAAAGTTATAAATAAAGCTGGGAATTCCTCTTCTTCCGCACCATGCAGTGGAGACTGGTGGCTCCTTCCAGATGCTCTCCTTCCTTCTCTAGTTTTAAAAAAAGTATGCTTCAGCCTGGCTTTTTAAAAATATTATTATTATACACCAACTTTTACTTTTATGTGATATTACCGTGGTAACCGCCAAGTTCCCCCAGTCTTGTGCAATTAATATTTTAGCTGCTGATATTAAATGAACTACCACCTCCCCATCTTGTTTATTTCTCACCTCTTTCAAATAAAATATGATTATCTCACTATCATATGGCACCCTAACACCCAGCCTACACTCTTTAAAAAAAGTGTCAAAAATACTGGATTGGATCCAGACGTAGGGTACAATCCTATGAATGTTTAGACAGAAAAAAAGTCCTACAACTTCCATGTTGACTAGGGATTGCTGGCAATGGTAGGACGTTTTCTGTCTAAACATGCATAGGATTGCACTCTTAGGCCATAGCTAGACCTAAGGTTTATCCCTGGATCGTCCAGGGGTCAAACCTGTTCATCTAGGTGACACACAGGGGATCCAGTGCTCAGGCAGGGGCGAACCCTGGATGATCCCAGGATAAACCGTAGGTCTAGCTGTGGCCCTTGTCAAACTTAGAGTAGACCCACTGAAATAAATGGAACTTAAGCTAGTTGTGCCTAACTTACATCACATTGATTCCAATGGTTCTACTCTAAGGATGGCTAAGTCTAGATCCAACTCATAATATATATATATATATATATATATATATATATATATATATATATCAAGTCTGTTTGTTTGTTTTATCATTACATTGTCAACAGAAGGCGATACCCAGGAAAATCATAGAATCACAGATTACCAGCTTGACTCATGCAGACCATCTGTACACTTGTACTTTATTACTCAGAATCATATTTTCCCGGCTTTTCCTCAGGTTCCTGGGAAAGCTGGACACAAGGCTGAGCAGAAGACCACTAGACTCCCCCTCCAAGCCACATCTACATTCCCTGCTAGCCACTCCACCCAGCTCCCAGCTGTATTTAGATATAGTGTTGCATAGCAACACAAAGATCTTCTCATAGCTTGGAACCTCCAGTGTACAAAGTTCTTCTCATAGCTTGGAATGTGTCATGCATTGCCTTATTGTGATAGAGATAGATAGATAGATAGATAGATAGATAGATAGATAGATAGATAGATAGATAGAGATAGGGCTTGGAATGGCCCTCAGAAGTCATGAAGTATAGCCATATTTGTGGAAATTGCAGAACCTGTCGGGGAAAATGTGTAAAAAAAAATCCACAAACTGGTCTGACTCTGCATACTGAATCCAGTAACGCAGCAGGAACTGGAATGAAGTCTAGAGGATGATCCTAGGAAAACCCATCAAACTCCTCCCCGCCAAAGATTCCCCCAACATCTCTGTCTATTTTAGGGTTTTTTTTAGTAAACATAATATATTTCCACCTCTGTATATTTATATTCTCAGCCCTAGCTTTATGATATGTGTGTGTGTTCGTCTATGGTTACCTACCTGTCTTGGTCCTTTGGAATGGCCCTTGGCTGTGCGTATACATTCAAATAAATCAGGGGTAGTCAACCTGTGGTCCTCTTAATACTGTCAGACTCCAGGTCCCATCAGTCCCAGCCAGCATGACCAATGATCATGGATGATGGGATTTTAGTCCAACGTCTGTAGGGCCACAGTTTCATCATCATCATCATCATCATCATCATCATCAATTCAATTTATACCCCACCTATCTACAAAATATCCTAGGCAGCAACGCACAAATGGACACATACATATGCATACATACATACATATTTTACTATTTGATTCTTTAAATATAGAGTTTGAAATCAAATGCCATCTTTCCCTTCATTTTCAATCAGTACCTGAGCATGAATTGTCTAGGGCAAATTGCTGTATTTTGTCGACTCGCCTCAGACGATGCGGGAGTTGTCAAGGATTTTCTTGTTTTTGTTTTGTTTCATCTGCTGGAAATACAAGAAGGTCTTGTCACCTTTTAACTGACTCCGTGTCAAATGAATTTCATTTGCACCCAGTAAGACCACTTTTGTACAGTTCAAAGCATTGCTAATTGGGTTGTCTTTGATAGTTAGCGTAGTGGCGCCTGATTCTAATTGACAATCCATGAAATGCTCTTTGAATTGTTCCTTCTGTCTGATCTCCTGCAATCTGACACTGTGGCCCTAGCTGTGAGAATGTGAATGCTGGCTCTTGAACACTGTAGTAAGAAACCTGAGGAACAGGGCTCCAAGGGGAAGGAATCATACAAAGGTACTTCGCACAGAGGGGGAAACCAACACGGAAGCCTGGTCTATAAAGGTAGTTCCTCTCTCATTTTCTGAAGCACTGCTTTACTTCTGTTGCTACAAACCAATCTGCCACTTTGAATCTATTCTATATACCGAAAAGCAAAGTTTAAAGAATAATAAGTAAATACATCTTGGTTTATTTTTGAAGATTTCTACCTCATCATTCAATTGAATGGTTCTTAAAACAGCTTACTATTAATTAATTAATTAATTAATTAACTATACTGTAGGGTGACTGTATGAAAAGTAGGACAGGGCTCCTACAGTTGCATAGAAAAGGGAATTTCAGCAGGTGTCATTTGTATGCATAGAATCATAGAATCATAGAATAGCTGAGTTGGAAGGGGCATAAAAGGCCATCAAGTCCAACCCCCTGCTCAACGCAGGAATCCATCCGAAAGCATCCCTGACAGATGGTTGTCCAGCTGCCTCTTGAATGCCTCTAGTGTGGGAGAGCCCACAACCTCCCTAGGAAACTGTTTCCATTGTCGTGGGATGCTTTAGGGTGGATTCCTGCATTGAGCAGGGGATTGGACTCGATGGCCTTGTAGGCCCCTTCCAACTCTGCTATTCTATGATTCTATGATACTGCTCTAACAGTCAGGAAGTTTCTCCTGATGTCCAGCTGAAATCTGGCTTCCTTTAACTTGAGCCTGTTATTCCGTGTCCTGCACTTTGGGAGGATCGAGAAGAGATCCTGGCCCTCCTCTGTGTGACAACCTTTTAAGTATTTGAAGAGTGCTATCATGTCTCCCCTCAATCTTCTCTTCTCCAGGCTAAACATGCCCAGTTCTTTCAGTCTCTCTTCATAGGGCATACAGAACCTGGTGAAATTCCCTCTTCATCACAACAGTTAAAGCTGCAGGAGCCCTGCCCTCTTTTGTGTCTGGTCAGGAGTCCAGGGAATTTCACCAGTGCTGCATGCATACAAATGACCCCTGTTGAAATTCCCTTTTCTATGCAACTGTTAAAGATATAGGATATAGGAGTCCTGTCCTCCTTTCCCTAGTATCCTGCCCAGTTGACAAATGCCCTTGGGAAAGTTTACAATCATAAAGCCAAACAACAAAAATAAATAACTAATAACTAATAACTAAACAACAATAGTATCAAAATAATGCAACATTTAACAGTAAAATCCATGGCCTGGTTCAGACAACATGCTAAACCATGCTGCTTAACCACAAAATGGTTAATGGAATGCATTCCCTTAACCATTCCCTTAATACATTCCCTTAACAATTTGTAGTTAAGCAGCATGGTTTGGTGTGTTGTCTGAACCAGGCCATTAAGAGTGCAATCCTATGCATGTTTAGACAGAAAAAGTCCCACAAGGCCCAGCATTTCCCAGCCAGCCATGGGGAATACTGGGAGTGGTAGGACTTTTTTTCTGTCTGAAAGTGCATAGGATTGTGACCTAAAATATTTAAAGGAACCAGCAGTAGAATGAATAAAGCAACAGGTTAAGGGGCTCATCAGACAAGCATTTTATAGCACGCTTGTTACTAGGGATGTGCTCCGCTCCGATTAGGAGCGTAGAAGCAGTAGCGGATTGGCCTGCTCCGCCTTACCCAGAGGCGGAGTAGGAGCGGACCGCGGACCCCCTAGAAGCAAGGCGAAGAGAAGCGACCATTTTTCGGAGCTCCGAGTTCAGTCGGAGCGCTCCGGTCGCCATCTTGAAAACATTTCGCCATAGGATTGCATTGCGGCAAATAATCGCGCATAACTACGTTGTTTTTGAAGCTATCGTTCTGGAAATTCTTGTGCACAGAGAGTCGTGGATGGGGGGTCATTTTGAGACCACTCTCACCTCTCTGCGTGCTGTGGTTCACGTGCAATATTTTTTTAAAAATCGGGTCAACCGCGCGGCTCAAACTGCGTTTCGGCTTTTCGCCCATAGGATTGCATTAAGGGAAAGAATCGGGGATAACTGGGGGGGGGGTTTAAGCTATCGTTCTGAAAATTCTTGTGCACAGAGAGTCGTGGATGGGGGTCATTTTGAGACCACTCTCAACTTTCTGCGTGCTGTGGTTCACGTGCAATATTTTTTTAAAAATCGGGTCAACCGCGGGGCTCAAACTGTGTTTCGGCTTTTCGCCCATAGGATTGCCTTGAGGGAAAGAATCGGGGATAACTGGGGGGGGGGTTTAAGCTATCGTTCTGAAAATTCTTGTGCACAGAGAGTCGTGGATGGGGGTCATTTTGAGACCACTCTCAACTTTCTGCGTGCTGTGGTTCACGTGCAATATTTTTTAAAAAATCGGGGTTTGGGTTTTTTTTATTTATTTTTTTATTTTTTTGGAAGCGATGACAGGCACATTCAACTCCCAATCCTGATGAGAATTGATCTCCTCAGAAAGCATCCTCCTCCAATCCCAGCGTTGGAGGGGGGACTAAGGCAGACCCACCCTGAGAACTTTCTGTTTTGTGTCTCTTTGTGGGTTGGCGTTCGTGGAGGGAACACTTAGTTAGTTAGTGCTCCTGCTTTGGACTTTGGAGATAGATTAGGATAGGTTTAGTTTGGCGCGTGTGTGTGTTTGTTTGCTTCTTTCTGACTTGTAGCTTAGTTTGCCCTGTGTTTTCCCCTTACTTTGATTTAATATAAACTTTATTTTTGAATTTTGGAGTGTGTGGTTGGGTTGGTTGCCCCCCCCTTCCCTGTATTAAAGCCTGACTGTTCTGCTTTTGTGAAAGCTTTCTTTTGAAAGCATACACACACTTTTTGTCCCATTTCCCTACATTTATATTCTTAAACATATTTTATTATATTCTTTCACATAGTCCATTAGTATATATTCTCATACATATTATATTAGTATTCATATTTTGTTCTTCTTATAGTAGTGGTTGGTTCTTTTTCCCCCTCCCCTCTCTTAAATCCTGATTGTGTTTCCTTCTATCTTCTATATACCAAATATACCAAAAAAATTGGATTCTCTTTTTCTTCTCTGTGTAACTTCGACGGAGTGGGCTGCTTTTGTCAAGTTCAACAGGCAGCCACAGATTGAGCATTTTGGGGAAAGCATACGCACACCATTTCCCTATTCTTAAACATATTATTATTATATTCTTTGACATAGTCTTAGTAGTCTATTAGTATACATTCTCATACATATTAGTAGTAGTATTCATATTTTGTTCTTCTTATAGTAGTGGTTGTCCCATTTCTTGTCCCATTTCCCTACATTTATTAGTAATATTCTAAAACATATTATTATATTCTTGTAGATATTCTTAGTAGTATATATATATATATATATATATATATATATATTAGTATATTCTCATACATATTAGTAGTAGTATATTTTATTGTTCTTGTCCCATTTCCCTACATTTAAACATATTATATTCTTCTTATACATATTCTTAGTAGTACCTTATACATAGTATTAGTAGTATTAATATTTTGTTAGTCATCATGAAAAGAGGAAGCAGGCGTGCTGAAAGCAGCAAGGCTCAGGCTGCCAGCAGTAAGCAGGCTTCCTCTCCTCCTGTGAAACTCAAACGGGCAACTCCTTGGCTGACTGCTCCAAAACAGAAGCAGGACAAGCAGCAGGCAGAGCCACTCTCTTCTGTAACTTGTGCCCGGCGTTCTCTTTTTGAGGGTGGGAATGGGAAAAGTGCCCGTTTGCAAGAGGCACGTGGCAGCAGTGCCATTAGAGGAGGAGGAGTATCCCCAACTCCTTCATTCTCCTTTCAGCCCACGAGCCCGCTGATGGACCTAGACGAGGTCCTCAGCACAGTGGAGGGGGGGGAGGAGGAGGAGGCGGTGGGCCTCCAGGATGTGGGGGCTGAGGAGGAGCAGCAGCAGGCCGAGGCTCTCTCCCCAGTCTCATCCCACACCCCTGTTTCTGTGGCAACACCAGAGAGCTCAGGCGGGCAATTGGTGGTGTCACCACGGAAACGAAAGACAAGCATCGTGTGGGACCACTTTGAGTTGGGAGCGGATCCCCGCTTTGCTGTCTGTCGCCACTGCAAACTCAGCCTAAGCAGGGGTTCATCGACAGGGCATTATGGAACCAGCAGCATGAAGATGCATCTTCATAGGCAGCACCAGGCGATCTTGCTGGGGAAAGAGGCGGGCAAGGCGACTGGTTCCAGGGGAAAGCCGAAGGCTGCTGCTGGCACTGCCACTCTAAGCTCTCCATCTCCCATCCCCACAAGGGTTAGGCAGGCAACCCTGCAGGACATGGGGTGGGGGAAGTATTGACCCACAAGATGGCGTTTTCCAATGCCCACCCAGGGTGCTACTGTGTTGGGGCATCTGCCGGGACTGACTCCTCCCCAATACTAGATCTATGACATGTCACTCTGCCTGCCCCTCTGCTAGCCTGTCCTCCTCGGTGACCGACTCGCTGGGATGGTTTGCGTTTGCAATGCGTGACTAACTGCAATGCTGGCTTAGAAACCAGCCATCACTTCCTTGTGCCCCCAGAAATGCCCGCAGCCTGCCTGCCTGCCTGCCTGCCTGCCCGCCTCCCCCGGGGTGCTGCTGTGGTGGGGCATCTGCCAGGACTGACTCCTCGCCTACTCTGCCTGCCTCTCTGCCCGCCTGGTGCCTGGTTTGCTCCCAATCGTCCTCCTCTGTGCCCCTCAAGGCGTAACTGCTGGCTTAGAAAGAAACAACCAGCCATCTTTGCCTCACTTTGCGCCCACTTATGGGTTGGTTTGCTATGCGTTAGTGCTCAAGCCATCCTTGCGGCACTACAATGCATGCTGCCTGCCTGCTTTCCCTCCCTTCTCCCCTTCCCGCCTTGCAGCGATGGTGTATGTGTCTTGCTTTGACTAAGGGGAGAAGTCCTTCCTGCGCTCACTTAGACTTTATCAAATTCAATAATCCCTTTTTCAAATGTGCCAGAAGATTTAGGGTTATCTCGTGGCATGTTGGGATTGCCTTGGAACTGGCCCCATTGAGCTGTCTGCAATTGCAACTTTAAATCCCTGACATACTGGAGTGTTCAAATTTCAAAAGTTCCCCTAACATCAGGGGATGATGGGATTGCCTTGAAACTTGGTGTCCATGGGGACACATGGGTAAGCTGTCATGGGACCAAAGGATAGGTTTCTAACGTGCAAATTGACGTAGTTGTAGAATGGGACTTGATTTGGGGTGAGTTAAAAAGTTTAAGCCGCGCCAAAAATCAGGGGATGATGGGATTTGCTTGCAACTTGGCGTGCATGTGGACACATGGATAAGCTCTCATGGTGCCGAGTTTGAGGTTTCTAACATGCAAATTGACGGAGCTATCCCAAGGGGTGTGAATGGGGTGCCCGATTTTCATAAATTCCCCAAAAGTCAGGGGATGATGGGATTGCCTTGCAACTTGGCGTCCATGTGGACACGTGGATAAGCTATCATGGTGCCGACTTTGGGGTTTCAAACATGCAAATTGACGTAGTTGTAGAATGGGACAATTTGGGGTGAGTTAAGCCATGCCAAAAATCAGGGGATGATGGGATTTGCTTGCAACTTGGCGTGCATGTGGACACATGGATAAGCTCTCATGGTGCCGAGTTTGAGGTTTCTAACATGCAAATTGACGGAGCTATCCCAAGGGGTGTGAATGGGGTGCCCGATTTTCATAAATTCCCCAAAAATCAGGGGATGATGGGATTGCCTTGAAACTTGGCGTGCATGTGGACACGTGGATAAGCTATCATGGTGCTGAGTTTGAGGTTTCTAACGTGCAAATTGACGGAGCTATCTAAAGGGGTGTGAATTAGGGTTATGGGAGGTGCGTTAGAGGGTAGAGCCGCGCCAAAAATCAGGGGATGATGGGATTTGCTTGCAACTTGGCGTGCATGTGGACACATGGATAAGCTGCCCTGGTGCCGAGTTTGAGGTTTCTAACATGCAAATTGACGGAGCTATCCCAAGGGGTGTGAATGGGGTGCCCGATTTTCAAAAATTCGCCAAAAATCAGGGGATGATGGGATTGCCTTGAAACTTGGCGTGTGTGTGTATACGCCCATGAGGTGTCATGGTGCCAAACGTGAGGTTTCTAACTTCAACGGAAAAAAAGTTGTTTACTTTTTTAGCTTTCAATGCAACCCTATGGGGGGGCAAAAACGGAGCTCCGGATCCGGATCCGGAGCTCCGAGCGGAGCGGAGCGGAAGTGGGCGGAGCGGGGGCGGGGCGGAGCGACCCGCTCCGAAAAATGGCGGATCTGCAAGTGAAGCGGAGCGGGGGGTCCGTGCACACCCCTACTTGTTACTAGCCACTCACGTTTTTCGCAAATCCTTTTCATGATGCACCTACTGTGCATCTTCCAGTCCTTCTGCTGATTTTTCTGCCACAAAGCAAGCAAGCAAGCAAAAAACCACTTGGAAAATGCTGCCATTTCCTGGTATGTGCAGGAGAAGCAGAATGAAAGCGCCCACTGCTGGGGCACATGGTTGTTGCTTGCTTCCTCTTTCTTCCCCATATGAAGAAAGAGGAAGCTGTTCATCCCTATTGTGGGACAGCAGCAGGAGTCAAAGTGACAGTAGGAAAACACCATTCTCCCCCATCTAATGATGCTCTAAAAGTTAAGAAGTACTTGCTTAAAGAGGAAGGTTGGTTTCTAAAAGCCAGGCAGATCTTCTTGGGAAGGGTATTCCAGAGCAGGGAGCCACTATGGAGAAGGCTGTTTCCCTGTTAGGCCCAGTCACACCAGTGTGGGTGGTGGCACCCATAGAACAGTCTCAAAAGATTATCTTAGTCATTCTTAGAAGGAACATATGTGAGAAACTAGTAAGGATAGAAAAGCCCACCAAAATGCACACATGGACATACATATGCACACACACGCATAGCCCAGAGTCCTCTGGCTCATGAAAGGGCTAGCTAGAATTCAGCACTCCAGAACCCATGCTGCAACGAATTGTTCTGATGTGATTCCTTGGAAGTGAGGCACCAGTAGTCCTTGGCAGGAGCTACACTACTGCTTATAACGGTTTATAATGGTACTCCTCTATCATGTCTCCCCTTAGCCTCCTTTTTCCCAAGCTAAACAATCCCAGTTGATGTAACCTTCCCTAGTAGGGGAGATGCTCCAGCCCCTTAATAATTTCAGTTGCCCTTTTCTGCACTTTTTCCAGTTTTATAATATCCTTTTTTAGGTGTGGTGACCAGAACTGTACACAGTATTCTCAGTGTGGTCGCACCATAGATTTGTATAAGGGCAGTACGATACTGGCAGTTTTATTCTCAACTCCTTTTCTTATAATGCCTAACATGGAGTTTGCCTTCCTTACTGTGGCCACACACTGGGTGGACATTTTCATCAAGCTGTCCACCACAATCCCAAGATCTCTTTCTTTTTTGGTCACCGCCAGCTCAGATCCCATTAGGTTATACTTGAAGTTCGGGGTTTTTGCCCCAACGTGCATCACCTCACACTTGCTTACATTGAACCGCATCTGCTATTTGGATGCCCACTCTCCCAGCTTGGAGAGATCCCTTTGGAGCTCTTCACAAACCCTTTGTGTTTTAACAACCTTAAACAATTTGGTGTCGTCAGCAAACTTGGCCACTTCACTGCTCACATGAACAATAATAAATGATTAAGCCCCAAGTCCTTGGGCAAATTGCAACCTCTCAAACAAATCCTACCTCTTTGGAGGAATAGCGTGATGGGGTGGGGGTGGGGGTGGAATTGACAAATAAATAGATGAGCTGTACATAACTTTCACTTCAATCTTCTTCAAATTTAAGTGCAGCATGACATGCCTAATAAATACTAAAGTGCAGCATGACATGCCTCATACTAATAAAATATGATTTATAAATTCTCTTAATGCTGCCTATTTGAAAGAGCTCATCCTCGGGATGGAACGACAGGCACAAGAGTGTCAGTGAGTCCCCATAAATGGAGACCTCTTACACTTCGCTAGCTGTGTCATCTGGTCACAGACATGACTTTCTGCGGCATTCCAGTTTAAAGGCAGTGGAGGCTGGTGGCTGAGATCTGGGTGGGGCTGTGAATCCGTTCTGGCTTTCAGTCAGAAACAGGCAGAACTCTGAAGGAGCTATCCGAAGTGTAGAACCCTATCCCAAATATAGGTTCAGCACCTTGGACAGACCCTTTAGAGTTCTGGCTGGTTCTGACTGACACCCAGAATGGATTCACAGCACATCCCTGTGGAGGAAATGAGTAGGTGGTCTGTTTTACCTGTGCCCAGCCTGTTTTGCTGCAAGCCCCTTCCATTATAAATTAAATCTACGGTAGCAATTTGTTCCAAGCTGTAACTGAAAATATACTAAGTAACACTTGCTCAACCAACAAGAAGTGTTGACACATTAGTCAGAGTGTGAGCCTCCCGGTGAGGACAGGAAGGGTGTGACCACAAGGAACAGATGGTCAGGATTGCGATACCCATCAACATCTTGTTTTTCCTATCCTTGGAACTCTGCACATGCATATCAATCCTTGCCTATCATTGGTTGAAAACCTTATCTATTACTGTATTACAATTGGTGAATTATATGAGGAAGTTCTGCCATTGCTTCTGAGAATGTTACCCTATAAGTACATTAGCTTTGCCTGAAACTAGTGGGCAGTCCTTCAGATCCTCTAGGGCTTGCCACCTTGCAGTGTTGCAGCAGTGCTCGTAATCAACTTTTTCTAAAATGAGAGAAACCGTGTCTTAGAGGTTTTGGCTGCCACTCAACAAATCCCAATTAGAGGGAACCTGCCTTTTCAGGGTTCCTCCAAACCCCAGAAAAAACTGAGCCACCAGCCTCCACTAACTAAAGGGGGGGAAAATGGAATGAAAAGGAAGGCTGTTGTTTTTCCTCTCCACCTCTCCTTCACACACACACACACACACACACACACACACACACAAATATGAATTTCTTTGATTCACCGGTGTGATGCAGGAGGCACCTTCCCAAAATCAGTAGCCATTATCCAGCCAGAGTTAAACACCAATCGGTCCCATTGATTTCAGTTGAAGACTTAAGCACATGCTTAACTATCTGCTGTTGAAATCAATGTGATTTAACAAAGCTTAACTTTGGCAGGAAAATGTCAAGAATTTTAAAAGAATAGCTTGATTTGAATTGCTAGGAAGGCTAATGAGAAATTGATAACTCACCCCTTTTTTAAAAAAAATATAAACTGCCAAGCAAAGAAATCTTGATTAAGAATTAATTAACAAATTGTAAATGTAAAGAAGTAGGAAGTAGTGATAAGATACACAAAGACAAAAGCGGGTTCATAATGAATTTTGGATAACTTATACAAACTAATTGGCAAGGTGACCTGGATGGTCTCCAAACAAATAGTTTTCAATTGGAAAGCCTTATCACATGGGTCCAAAAATATTTGAATAATCAAGATGTGTGATACTGCATTATTAAAGGTCCAAAAAGTATATTTATCCATTAATGAGCAAGGAATATTGTTCATGGTCTACACATCGAAAATCTTGGCATATAGATGTCTAGAAGAATGTAGGCATTTAGGTTTAATGAGCAAGTTTTGACTGAGACGTTGCTTTCTCAAAGGTATCATTCACAATTAGTTATACCTAACCTAAAAGGTGAATGTTTAAGCCCCTTGTGTAAGTTTTTATGTCTTAGGAATGTTTAGTAGCAATGGATTGCATCCAGTGGTGTACTTCCACCAGATATTTGTAAAAACAAAACAAAATAAAATGTGAGTTTTTATTTCAAATAAATAAATAAACTGAATCATATTCTCAGTCATCTGCACTAGCCAAATTCAATAGGAGAAGGCCATGTTGTATCAGCCTGCCATACAGCTATTACAGATGAGGAACATGACAAAAATAAAGAGGTGACAACCTAATCCATCCCTACAAACAGTGTGGTTAGTGATTTAGAGTGTTGGACTGGGAGTCAGGAGATCCGGGTCCTAGTCCCCACTCAGCCATGGAAACCCACTGGGTGACTTTGGGCCAGCCACAGACTCTCAGCCCAGCCTACCTCATGGTCATCCTGACTGGGTGGGTCCAGTCCAGAGCAGAGCTTGAGAATACTTCATTGTCCAGGGAGATACTCTAAATCTCAGTTCTATAGCTCACCATACCAGGAAGCTGCATGTAAAGCCAAGAGCTCCTCTTCATGCCCTGATGATTCCTGACATCCCGTTGGCCTGGCAACCATGTTTTGAGGAAGCCGAGCTCACAATGATCCTGATCAGACAATATGCTAAGCTACGTTGGCTAAGCATTTTGAGCTAAACATTCTGGCTTAGTGTGTTGTGTCAACCATGACTTAGCATGTCGTGTGAACCATTCCCAACTACAGTGGCTACATAACCATGGTTTAAACACACCCACTAACTATTTGCTACAAAGGGATTAGCGGCCTAACCATGGCTTAGCATGTTGTAGCCTTCACACCAATTAAGGTTAATTCAAAAGCATTAACAATACCTGCCTAATCACATTTGTTTCAGTGAGGTAAGGAGCTGCTGGGAGGGACCATGTGACCCTGTTCCCCCTCTATTTGTTGCAGTCCATTGAGGCCTATGTATGGGATCACACGGCTTTCCGATAAATCATGATTTCTGTGACAATTCAGAGGAATGTGGAGGCAGCCAAAGAGATGGAATGAATTTTTGATAGGTCTTCACCATGACGAGTGCTGGGGAAATCTCTTTTCTGAAGAATGTTTTCTTTTCTTCTCATGCATAGACTTTGCAGAGACCAAAGTTCCCCCAAGAGGAAGTTGCTGAGCAACTCAAGAGACTCGCCGGCAGTAAATCACCAAGACTGGTGAAATTCTTCAGAGAGTTCTGAAGGAAATAAAGTGTGAAACTGTAAAGAAATTGGCACTTATGCTGTACAACAAGCTTAAAAATAGAAATGCTTCCTAGAGGTTGAGAAGCTGCTGGCAAGAGGTTTGTTTTCATGCAAAGATGTCGAGGCAATCGAAAATAGAGAGCATAGAAGAGGCACAAGGAGGAGGATGGTGAGGAAGCTGCCCGAATGGCCAGCTCTGAAAAACAAAGAGAATCACCTCTTTCAAAAATGCCCTTTAATCAATCAGCAGAAGACTTATCTGAGTGTCATCTTAATTCATGTTGATTTCAAAAATCGCAGTAAAAGCCTAGCTACACATTCAGCGAAACTATATGGTAGAGTCCTTTGGAGAATTTACCATCTCGGCATTGCAGGTGAGGACATCGCATTTTTCAGTATCCTCCCCTGCTATATAAAAAAAAATCCCCATGTGTGTAGAAGACATTGGGGGAGTCTACACCAGCCATTTATTGCAGGATTGTATCACCATCATCACTAATGGAGCACATGATGTTCACCGGCTCCTGTGGTGATCCAGGCTCCCCCTCTCAGTTTTCCTGGAATATCACTGACTGCTCTTGTCACAGTTTTTCTGGCTCCCTCGCGTCCATTTGGAAGAATGTTTGCGGTGTGCCCCCCTCCCTTTGCAAGGTCGTTGCTGTTCACCATGACTTCCGGGCTCAGTGAACAGCCAATCAACGGTGACGGGCATGTGCATGGTTATTTGAGGTGTTTCCCCACCAAGGCTTTTTTTTTTTACATTTAACAATTTTATTGTTTTCTACAAAGGAATAGAAAAAAAGCCAAGCAAAGAAAGAAAACAGAACAGAACATCACACGCTTAAGGCTGATGCTAGGGAAAGTGGAAGGCAAAAGGAAGAGGGGCCAACCAAGGGCAAGATGGATGGATGATATTCTGGAGGGGACAGACTTGACCTTGGGGGAGCTAGGGGTGGCAACGGCTGACAGAAAGCTCTGGCGTGGGCTGGGCCATGAAGTCACGAAGAGTCGGAAGCGACTGAACGAATAAACAACAACAAAACATCTAATAAAAGCACATATGCAAAACATATAAGGCCATATTCCATTTAAGGCAATCTTCATGTCAGATATATAGGCTATTATTTACTTCACTTTAGCCAGCCCAGTATTATTTATTTATTTGTTTATTTAGAATATTTATATACCGCTCCCCATTGAAAAATTTTGGAGCGGTGTACAAGGTAAAATGAAAATAAAAACAGAATAAAAACAGTTAAAACAAAATTTAAAAGAAGCAATAACAGTAATCCAAGGCTGCATGTTAAAGAAAGGCTTCTTGGAATAAAGATGTTTTCAGGAGGTGCCGAAAGGAGTACAAGGTTGGAGCCTGCCTGAACTCCAGAGGCAGGGAATTCCACAGGAGGGGCGCCACCACGCTGAAGGCTCTTCCCCTGGTGGATTCCAATCGGAGGGTAAAAACCACAAACAAATACATAATTCTTTTGCAACTCTTGTATATTCTCTATCAGAGGTTTCCAATCCAATACAAATGAGGTTGTTGATTTTTCTCTTACTAGTGCCGTAAGTTTGGCCATCTCCAAAATCTTAAGCAGCCATTCCTCCGTTGATGGTACTTGTGTATTTTTTCCAATATTGCGCTTAAAGTAGTTAGGCAGCTGTTGTCATGTACAGAAACAATGTTCCTCCTTTTTCTTTAAGTTGATCATCCATAAGTCCCAACAAGCAGGGCCGGTGCTACCATAGAGGCCACTCAGGTGTCCGCCTAGAGCGCCAAGCTAAGAGGGGCGCTGGGCGCTGCAGCATTCACGCACATTGTTGGCTGTGAGCCGGGCTGGCCCTGCCCGAGGATTCAGCTGGGCCTGGTTGGGCGAGATGGTGCCCCGCACCCGCCCAGCTGAAGTGAAGCCAGGGACACTGGATGGGGGGGGCCCTCCACGTTCGGACTTCTGCCCAGAAGCCGCCCTCCCAGAGCTGCTCTAGCCACCTGGAAGCCGCCCTCCCAGAGCTGGGAGGCCACCACCAGAAGAAGAAGAAAAAGCATGTGGTGAGCTCGACCCTGGCCCAAGCCAGCCTCTGCCTTACTCCCAAGGAAAGGGCACTGGGTCACCTCACCTCTCTCCTCAAACAGGCCGTGATGTCCAGGCAGGTGGGCAAGCGGGACTCCCTCTCCCTTCCCCCAGGAAAGCTAAGGACTTGTGGACTCCTCACAAGGCAAACTCTCCTGCTTCCCGATCCGGTGCATGTGGATCAAGGGGACTTGCATCCGAGAAAGCATTGCACCGGGAGGCACCAGTGCGCCTATGCCTCCTTATTCAGAAACCTTATTCCCCCGAGTAAACGTGCGAAGGGGATCAGGACACCAGGCTGCATAGCGGGTTGTGTTCACACGGAAGTAAGTCCTGGTGAATTTCAGACGGCTCGGTTCCAAATCGAAGTGAGCCAGTCCCAGCTCTCCTCTCGGCACACACGTTCAGACGTCCGTGCAATTTGGGGGTGTGCGTGTGCAAGTAGCTCACCTTGCCTAGGGCGCAAAATAGTCTGGCACCAGCAGCCCTGCCAACAAGAATGTTTATGGTTTCATTTGTAGATTTGTCTTTAATATTTTTTGCATTGACAAATGGATCTGAGTCCAAAAAGATTTTGCTTTTTTACAAGACCACCACATATGGTAAAAAGTTCCTTCTTCTCCTTCACATTTCCAACAGTCTCCCAAACAAACCCTCTACATTTTTGCTAACTTTGAGGGAGACATATACCATCTATACATCATTTTGTAAAATTCTCCTTAAGTCTAGCACTTAACATATATTTTAAACCTTTTACCCACATATTTTGCCATAATTCAATTGGTATATTATACCCAAAATTTTGATCCAATTTTTTATTTTTTATTTTTTATTACAACCATAACTCTGGGCAGGAGCACATATTCGACAGAGTTCCTATCCTCCCGATGTGTTGCTGCGTGTCTGCACACCTGTGCATCTCTCATGAATCATTAAACAAACCACATCTATCCTGTAGCCATCTGTCTAGCCCCATCAACTTCTACTGATACACAGGCGGGAGAACCGTAACAGGGCACATGTGCTCTCTCAATGGCATTCCTTTAATTGTGGTAAAGATCAGACGCATGAGTGCCGATCACAGAAGTGGGAACATTCGGAAGCATCCCTCTTCTGTAGTGAAAGGGCTACAGGGGTAGATTAGCGCTAGCACACCAAGGAGAATGCTGGGCTAGTTTTCTCTATACATTGAATTAGGGCTTTTAATCTGGTCGATCATGGGAAAATATAATTGCTGACGTGAACAATGGAAATATCAGGAAGAGTTGGCCATTGGTTACAGTGACTCTCTTGTTGCCACAGTGTCACTGGCTACTAGTCTGTCTTCAGGCAGAATTCAAAGAGCTGGTTATGACCTACAAAGCCCTATATGGCTTGGGTCCAGGCTTACTGAAAGACCACCTTCTTCCATTAGGAATGTTGGAGGAATCCAATGGAACTGGATCCAGTGGAGACGGCTCATAGCAACGCAGGCCAGCTGGTGGATTTCCCCCCTTTTTTTTAATTTGCAGAAATAGACAGTTGCACAATTTGCGGCTGCGATTTGTGTCTTTTGTGCAAATCGCAGTTGCAATTTCTGCAAATTACACAAATCACAGCCAAAATTTGTGCAAATTGTGCAGATCGCAGTTGCAATTTGCCTAAAATTATATTTCCACATTTTTTTAACAACAAATATTTTTTAAAAAGCTCAGGAATTCAGGTGACATGTGTGGCTCAGCTTGCAATTGCAAGCTAAGTCAACACACTGTAGAAATCAAGCCCCAGAAGGGCTGAATTTTCTGGCAATGGACATCCCTATCTCCCATACAAGCCTGCCCAGTTCCTAAAGTCTTCTGGAGAGACCCTTCTTTTGAAACTGCACTCATAACAGGCACATTTTGTGGCTACCTGGGAGAGGGGCTTTTCCGTAGCCACCCCCAGGCTGTGGGCCTCCTTCCCAAGGGTGGCTAGTCTCCCTCTCTGGCTCCCTGCTATGCTTCCTCCAGCAGGCAAAGACCACTTTATTTAATTAGGGGTTAAGCCGGAAGTGGGTCTGGTGAGTTGGGTGCTGTTTTTAATAGTACCTTTTTTTCAATAATTGTTATGTTTTTGTTGCATTTTATTTATTTATTTATTTATTTATTTATTTATTTATTTATTGCATATTTATACTGCCCAATAGCCAAAGCTCTCTGGGCGGTTCACAAAAAAATTAAGGTATTGTTTTAATTGATTTAAAGTGGTTGTGTAAACAGACTTGAATTCATATTTTGGGAAGAAAGGCAGGTTACAAATACAATAAATAAATAAATAAATAAATAAATGCACTTTTGGTGGTGATATAGATTAGATGGGAAGGCAATAGGAGCTGAGGAAAGGCTGAGTCAGGATGAATCATCCCCAGGGAATCTGGGTGAATCTGAAGGAGAACTGGGTGTTTATTTATTCTGTTGTTGTTGTTGTTGTTGTTGTTGTTGTTCATTGTTCATAGAATCCTAGTCATAGAATCATAGAATAGTAGAATTGGAAGGGGCCTATAAGGCCATTGAGTTCAACCCTACCTGATAGATGTCTGTCCAGCTGCATCTTGAATGCCTCTAGGGTGGGAGAGCCCATGACCTTCCTAGGGCATTGGTTTCATTGTTGTACAGCTCTAACAGTCAGGGAATTTTTCCTCCTGTCCAGCTGGAATCTGGCTTCCTGTATCTTGAGCCCATGATTCCCTGTCCTGCACTCTTGAGATGATGGAGAAGAAATCCTGGCCCTCCTCTGTGTGACAACCTTTCAAGTATTTGAAGAGTGCCATCATATCTCCCCTCAATCTTCTCTTCTCCAGGCTAAACATGCCCATTTCTTTCAGTTTCTCCTCATAAGGCTTTGTTCCCAGACTCCTGATCATCCTTGTTGCCCTCCTCTGAACCCCCTGCAGCTTGTCTGCATCCTTCTTGAAGTGCAGTGCCCAGAACTGGACACAGTACTCAAGATGAGGCCTAACCAGTGCTGAACAGAGGGGAACCAATACCTCAAACAATTTGGAAGCTGTACTTCTATTAATGCAGCCAAAAATAGCATTTGCTGTTTTTGGAACCACATCATATACTCAGCTTGTGATCTACAACAATTCCAAGATCCATCTCGTTTGTAGAATTGCTGAGCCAAGTATTCCTCACCTTTACCTCTGCCTTTTGTTTCTATTCCTTAGGTGTAAGACTTGTCATTTATCCCTATTAAATTTCATTCTGTTGTTTTCAGCGCAGCGCTCCAGCCTATCACCTTGGATGTTGTTTCTGTGTTCCAGAGTATGTTTTTATGTTTAAAATCATTTCTATACTGTGCTTCATCAAATCAAATTTCTGGGAGGTGTATAAGAAAATCAGCCATTCCCATCTAGAGATGTTATAGATTTGATAGATGATAACTTCCATCGTCCATAGTCAGTATGGCCACTGGCCATGCTATCTGAAGATGGCGGGAGTTATATTTGAAGAAGTCTGAAACAGGTAATGAATTGCCTATTCAGACAATAAAACACAACAATTCATGCAGTGAAACACTAACATTAACAACCACAATAAAAGGCAGCAGATAAAATGTTTGGGACTGTTATGCTTAAACGGAATGATGAGCATGGTTGAGGAGGTGTATAAAATCATGCATGGTGAGAAGGAAGTGGATAATAGTACTAGAACCTGGGGTCATCCAATGAAGTCAGGACAAATAAAAGGAAGTATTTCATCACACAATTCACAGTAAAACAATGGAATTTGCTGCCACAATATGTAGTGATAGCCACCAGCATGGAGAGGTTTAAAAGGGGATCATTCGAATTAATAAGAACATGAGAAGAGCTTTGCTGGATCAAACCATGGGTCCATCTAGTCCAGCACTCTGTTCACACAGTGGCCAACCATCTATCACCTAGGAAACACAAGCAGGACATGGTGCAACAGCACCCTCCCATGCTCCCCAGCAAGCAGTGTATACAGGCATACTGCCTCTGATACTGGAGGTTGCATGTAGCCATCAGGGCTAGTAGCCATTGATAACCTTCTCCTCCATGAATTTATCTTTTTTTTAATTTTTTTTTATTAAACTCTATTTAACAAAGCAGTTTAAAAAAGTTAAAAATATATATAAAAACATACAAGTCAGACAGCGTTTCTAATAAATACACAAACGCGATTTCTGTAGATGTCGAACCGAGCTTGTTTCCTTCAATTTACTGTGGTCAGAGGAAGATTTGTTAAACCAGAGTTTAACAAATCTAACCTCCTTCTAAAGCCATCCAAATTGGTGGCCATTACTATATTTCGTGGTAATGAATTCCTTAATTATGCATGGTATGAAGAAGTTTTCAGGCACATATTCATTTTCATGCACATTTTTCCGAATTTTTGTATCCCTTGTGTAAGTGTTTGAACTGTACATCTTTTTTTCTCCTATTGAGTAAAGCAAACACACAGTTTTCAGAAGTTTGCATTTTTTATATTATGTCGTCAAACTCATTTTTGGGGTCTGCGCGTCTCATTGCAAGCATACAATATGAACTTCAACCACATGGTGAATTCAGGTCTGAATTTGGGTCTGGGAGGAGTGAATTGTGTAAATGCTGGTCAAAACCAAACTGAAACCAATTTCTCATGCATCTCCCTCGCTTCCCACATCCCTTGCATCTATGGTGTTAATGTGCTACTATCTCCCCACAAATCTGGTATTGAGATACCACTACATAAACTCACAGGGCTCCAGAGGCCTGCTGATCTCAGGCTTTCGCTAGACCTAAGGTGTATCCCTGGATCACCCTGGGGTCGTCCCTGCCTGCTCCCGGGATTCCCTGTGTGTCAATGACCCTGGGACAATCCCAGGATAAACCTTAGGTCTAGCTAAGGCCTCAATTTCTGGAGAAGCCAAACTGCTGTGGGAGCAAGAGCTTAACATATTGGAAAACAGCCTGGCATCTTGTGCAACAGCACCTGGTCCATTGTGTTGGCAGGAAACAATGTCAACAACTGATATCAAGCTGGCCTGCATATGATGGGGGGATGGGACAATAACAAGCAATAGCAAAGTATTTTGTTTTATTTTGTTCTGTACAGCACTATGAAAATTGATGGTGCTATATAAATAAATTATTATTATTATTATTATTATTATTATTATTATTATTATTATTATTAATAGCCAGGAGCACTTTAATATGGAGCCCACTGGGGTTTTCTGACCAAAGGCTCATAGAGTTTTGAACCGCCCAGAGAGCTCCGGCTATTGGGCGGTATAGAAATGTAATAAATAAATAAATAAATAATACCATGCTAAACAAGGAATATTTTAATAAAAACAAACCCAGAAGGCTGAAGGAAGGAAGTATTGTTGTGTGTATCCTTCCCTGTTCCTTCATTTATTCCTGCTTTGAGCATGACTCAAGGTGCTGGTTTTAATGTATAAAGCCTTTCACGGCTTGGGACTGCAATAACGGAACATACCCAGATGCTATGATCTACATCTGCATGGCCTCCCTTAGTGCCTCCTCCGTGGCAGGCTCAGAAGGTGGTGAAAAGAGAGAAGGCCTTCTCAGTGGTGGCCCCCCGATTATGGAATGAACTCCCCACTCCGGCCTGCTTGATGCCAACACTGTCATCTCTTTTTCAGTGCCAGGTTAAAACTGCCCTCTACTCCCAGGCATTTAATGGCATTTGGTGGCATACGATGGGACATTTGTGCCCGTCATCCTAAGATGTCTAGTATTTTAGCGAAACTGTTTGCAGCAGTCTAATTTGTTTTAAATTTTGTATATGAACATGTTTATGCTGTATTTTATGCTGTATTTTTATATTGCATTTTATTATGTTATGAATGGTTCTAAATCGCCCAGAGAGCTTCAGCTATTGGGCAGTATAGAAATGAAATAAATAATAATAAATAATAATAATTCCAAAGAAATGGGCATACTCACACACACCTATACAACTTCTCAATGCCCCCTTTCCAGCTGTTCTGGTTAGGAGGGCCTTGTTTTGATCCGCTCATTTTTAGAATGGTGCCACGTTTGCATGCAGAGATTATTGATTTTGTGTCTTTTAATTCATCTGTCCTCCTCCATTTCCCAGAGCTCGCATATTACCATATATAGGCTGGGGTGCTGAATAAAATCAATGGAATTAACATGCAGATGAAGCGGCACAGTTACATTTGATTACCATGATTCCTTTAGTGAATTTGTGGACACTTCAAAGCTAGTTACTCTTTTAAGTGGCTGTGATCAAGGTCTATTTCCAGCAATATCCTTCTTGTGCTGCACCATGGTAAAGGCTGCAATGACACTGAAAGAAGGGACATGAGAACATACGGACGTGCTTCCTGCATCGAATCAAGGGCCCATTGAGTTTCCAATAGTGGCCAGACAGATGCCATCAGAAGGGGGAGTGTTTAGTTCGCATTTTACTGTGAACACACTTAATTATGCACTTTTGAAGGAATAGGCTGAATTGGATTTTAGAGATGTTTTTGAGGGATTCATTTATTTTATTTATTTTATTTATTATTGCATTCATATTCCTCCTCTTTTCTTGCAAGGAACCCAAGGCGGCATACATAATCCTCCTCCTCTTCACTTTATCCTCACAACAACCACCCTGGCCACAGCTAGACCTAAGGTTTATCCTGGGATCATCCAGGGTTCACCCCTGCCTGAGCACTGTGTGTCACCTAGATGAACAGGTTTGACCCCTCGATGATCCAGGGATAAACCTTAGGTCTAGCTATGGCCCCTGTGAGGTGGGTTTGACTGAGAGTCTGTGACTGGCCCAAAGTCACCCAGTAGGTTTCCATGGCTGAGTGGGGACCAGAACCCAGATCTCCTGGCTACCAGTCTGACACTCTAGCCACTACACCACACTGGATTCATTCCAGCAATGAGTGGGGCTGAAGGAAAGGCACCTAGCCAAAGGTGAAAGAAATGGCTTAGGGATGTTCCAGGTGCTTCACTGGGTCTAGAAGTCCATTGGACTCCCCTGTGTCCAAAACCCACGCCTGGACCCAGCTCTCCCGGCCGTGGCACGTTTGCAGGCCCATACTTTGAGCACCTGCATGTCCCGATGAGTGCCTGGCAGCTATCTGGCCTTATCTGGAGCCTCCGTTACTCCACACAATGAATGCTCCAGAAACGCTCCATGAATGCTTTAATCTTATGCTAGATTAAAATTCATGCCCAAATTTGGTTTTTCTGGGAAGGGAGAAAGCTATCCAAACTGGATAGAGAGACATTTTTTCTCCCTCTCTCATAATACTAGAACCCAAAGGGGTCATCCCATGAAGTTGATTGGTGGGAGATTCAGGACAGACAAAAGGAAGGACTACTTCACACAGCACATAGTCAAACAATGGAATTCGATACCTCAAGACATAGGGAGAGCCTGCACCAGCCGTTCATTGCAGGATTGTATCACAGTCATCACTAAGGGGGCACATGACATTCACCTGCTCCAACGGTGATCTCAGCTCCACCTCTTAGTTTTCCCAGCATATCCCTGACTGCTTTTGTCAGGGGTTTTCTGGCTCTTTTGCATCCATTCCGAAGAACGTTTGCACTGTGCCCCTTCCCTTTGTGAGGTCATTGCTGTTTGCCATGAGTTCCAGGCTCAGCAAACAGCCAATCAGCTATGAGGGGCATGTGCATGGTTATCGGAGGTGTGGGGGAATGGACTTATCCATCATTGTAAAATGTTTTGGATGGTTATCGACTTGTTTTACCACTGAGTGTGTGTGTGTGTATATATATATATATATATATATATATATATATACACGCAGGAGTGCATATTCAACAGAGTTCATATTCCCCCCATATGTTGGTGCATGATGGCTCTTGTGCGCATCCCTCACGAGTCATTAAAAAAACACCTCTGTCCTGTACCCATCTCCCTATCCCCACCCACTTCTACCAATACACATGCACAAGCGACATGCTCCTGCAATGGCACTCCTGTAACTGCGGTAAACATCAGTCGTGTGTGCCCCGTGAGCACCGATCGCGGAAGCAGGGGAAATCCAGAAGCAGCTCTCTTCCCTCGCGAAAGGGCTCCATGTGTAGATTAGGCTATAGTGATGACCACCTTTTTGGATGGCTTTAAAAGGGATTTGGATAAATTCCTGGAGGAGAAGGCCATCAATGGCTACTAGTCCTGATGTCTATGTGGAGGTAGTATCAGAGCCAGTATGCCTATGTATGCCAGCTGCTGTGAAACATGGGTGGGAGGGTGCTGTTGCAGTCCTATCCTGTTTGTAATTTTGGGTCCAGGTTACCTGTGGGATCACATTTTCCTGTACATTCCACTCCACACACTCAGGTCCTCTGGGAAAAAAATTCTCCAGTTAGCCAAAACAAGGATGACAACCATTGCCCAGAGGACCTTTTCTTCTGCTGCCCCCAGGCTGTGGCATAGCCTGCCGGAGGAGATTTGTCAGATTAATACTCTCTCTGCATTTAAGGCCATTGCTAGACAAGGAGTTAGCGTGGTGTGAGGCCCGGTCTCCCTGCTGTGCATCCAGATGACACACAGGGGATCCCTAAGTCCTCCCTTGACCCGGGATAAGTGGATCCGCTTATGGCCCAGCTTTTCTGTAGCCCTGGGCTAAGGCTGGGGCTGCGGAAGGTCTAGCATGGTCAGTGGCTTTTCCTGGCTGTTCGCTTACTCGTGAGTAGCCGGGAGAAGCCACGCACTGGGCACAGCATTCCACAGGAGCGCTGTGCCCATCGAGCCGGGGGGGAATAACTGGGGGGGCAGATGGGGGCCGGGGGAAAGAGCGGACCCAGCAGGAGAGGCGGGGAGAAGAACGGGGACGGGTATGGTGGACGGGAACAGGGCATGGCGGACGGGGGGGAGAAGAATGGGGACAGGCATGGCAGATGGGGACAGGACATGGCGGACAGGGGGAGAAGAACGGGGACAGGGCATGGCGGATGGGGACAGGGCATGGCGAGCGGGGATGGGGGATGGGCATGGTGAGCAGGGACGGGGGATGGGCATGGCGAGCGGGGACGGGGGACGGGCATGGCGAGCAGGGACGGGGGACGGGCATGGCGGGATGGGCATGGCGAGCGGGGACAGGGGATGGGCAAGCGAGCGGGCAGGGTGGTCTCAGGCATTGTGGGGGGAATCAGGGGCAGGGGGAGTGGGGAACCCATTATTTTTTTAAAAATAAAACTTACTGTTACGCTGGTGCACTCCTGCGCACATGGTCCTTTAAGGAAAAAAATGGAGGATGCAATGGGGCTTCCCTCAGCCCAGTCGCGTCTTACGCGTGGACGGGGCCTACAGGCTGCGCTACTTCTAGTGCGGCCTGGCCCCTCCACCCACAAGGATTATCTGGTAGGTCTAGCAAGGCCCTAAGACAGCCATAAAGACTTGTATCTTCCGGCAGGTCTACCCAGATGAATTCTAAACCTAAGAATGTTAAGACATTGTGATGGTTATTTTAATATGGTATCAGTTTTAACCAGTTTAATGTATTATATTGTATGTAATGTTGTTCCCCACCTTGATCCAGAGTGAGAAGTGGGTAAGAAATCATCATCATCATCATCATCATCATCATCATCATCATCATCCTGGGGACAGCTGGTTGGCCAATGTGTGAACAGAATGCTGGACTACATGGACCCTTGCTCTGATCCGGCAGGGCTCTTCTGATGTTCTCACGCTCTTATGGAAATGCAGCACATTCATTCTCCCAGTTCACATGGTTGGTCGTAACTGGGCGGGCCATAACTCCTGAAGAGGGCCATTTTGGTATCAGGAAATATCACTTCCAATCTGTTAAAATGTTTCAGCTGTGATTAAAGGTCCTGTTGGAATGCTAAATTCTGACTGAAAAAGCAACAAAGGAAATACTCTATCTCTATCTCACTCACATTCTCGGTTTCTTTTTCTTTTGGTCTCTGGCACGGAATTCATCATTCTACAAGTGTCACTGCTGATATCACTCTGTGGCAAGAGGAGCTGCCTCCAGCAGGAGGCTCTTAAATGCCAAGTGCAATTAAATCTTTTATTTTTAAACACTTCTCAGAGTTTGTACATGGCAAGCTGCATCACCGTGTAAACTCACAGAACCCTCTCTGGAGCCAAACAGACTCCGCGGAAGGGCATGTTCTCACATCCCACTGGCAAGGCGACTTTTTGAGAGAGCCCCTACTGTGCATCCCAGCCAAGACTTTCTTTATCTGTTTGTCAGCCTGAGAGAAGAGAGAACCCTGGGGAGAGAAAGCAGCCAGCGGAATAAATAAGACTTTTGGAAACCGCTTTCTGCCTGGATGAGGAAAAGATTAAGGTGAAGGAGAATGTGTGTGTTTTTGTTTTGGTTTTGGTTAAATATATTTTATCCTCGCTGACTACCAACAGGCAAGTGAATGAACTACAAGCCAGAGGGACTAGAAACTTGCCAAGGAGAGCAGTGATGTTGTTTACCTGTACGATTTTTTAACCAAAAATAACCGACTAGCTTAGAAAGTGAAGGAAGGGTATAATTCAACTCCTCCTTTTTCCTCTTGGAAACCAGTAATTTCTTGGTGTGCTGTATAAAGATGCTTGTTGATTTATTTGATTGATGGCTTTGACTTATATCTTGGTCTTCTAGTAGAAAACTCAGAGTGGCAGACACAGGGGTGTGGATCCAGACCTGCCCAAACCTGGAATCTTGGATCTTCTTGGAGGAGAGGCAGGGCCTCCACCCCTAGCAGACCTTTGCAATGCCAGGTACCCTGAGAGGATTTAATGCCTGGGATTGGAGTTCTCTACACCATTTGCCTATATTACTGAGAGGTTCTCAGACTCCCCTTCAGCAGGAGAGGGAAGCATGTTAATTAAGTGCCCAGATCAGGGCCTGGCTGAGAGCCACGAAGAAGTGGAGCTTCCAGCTCCTATACAAGTTCTCAGTCTGAGGCCATTGCTAGATGAGGAGTTAGCCTGGTGTGAGGCCCGGTCTCCCTCCTGTGCATCCAAATGATGCACAGGGGATTCCGGGGTCAGGCCGGTCTAAGTCCTCCCTTTAACCGGGATAAGCGGATCCGCTTATGGCCTGGCTTTTCCACAGCCCCAGCCTGAGGCCTGGGCTGCGGAAGGTCTAGCAGGGTCCGTGGCTTTTCCCGGCTGCTTGCTTACTCCCGAGCAGCCAGGAGAAGCCACGGACTGGGCACAGCATTCCATAGGAGCGCTGTGCCCATCAAGCCGGGGGGGGGAATCATGGGGGGGAGATGGGGGCCGGGGGAAATAATGGACCTGGCAGGAGAGATGGGGTGGGGGAAGAAGAACGGTGACAGGCATGGCGGACAGGGACATGGGAAGAAGAACGGGGACGGGAGATAGGCATAGTGAACGGGGATGGGGAAGAAGAATGGGGATGGGGGACGGGGGTGGGGGAAGAAGAACAGGGATGGGGGACAGCCATGGCGGACAGGGGGGAAGAAGAACGGGGACGGGGGACAGGCATGGCGGATGGGGACAGGGGAAGAAGAATGGGGACGGGGACAGGCATGGTGGACGGGGGTGGGGAAAGAAGAACAGGGATTGGGGACAGCCATGGCGGACGGGAGGGAAGAAGAATGGGAATGGGGGACAGCCATGGTGGATGGGGGTGGGGGAAGAAGAACGGGGATGGGGGACAGGCATGGCGGACAGGGGGAGGACGGGCGAGCGGGGACAGGGCATGATGGATGGGGACGGGCATGGCGGACGGGGGGAGGACGGGCGAGAGAGCGGGCAGGGGGGGCGTCAGACATCGTGGGGGGGAAATCAGGGGGAGCGGGGAACCCTTTATTTTTTTAATAAACACTTACCTTTTTCATGGGTGCGATCCTGCGCACATGGCCCTTTAAGAGAGGAAAAACTGGAGCACGCGACGGGGCTTTCCCTTGCCCCGTCGCGTGTTTACGTCTAGCTAGGTGTGACTGTGCACGCTAGCTGCAGCGCAGCCTCGCCCCGACTCCCGACTGGATTATCTGGTAGGTCTAGCAAGGCCCTGAGATGAATCAATGCAGAAGCAGCAGTTCCCTTAGAGCTCCAAAACCCAGTGCAAAACCTTCCTGAACCATGGGAAAAGGCCACGACATTCACTTGCCATCACCTTTGATTGTCCTCACTTGCCCTAAGTGATGGCATCAGACAATCCAATCAGAAAACTTGCATTTTTTTCTGATTATTATCATTGATTTATTTTGTTTCTATATCGCCCAATAGTCGAGGCTCTCAGGGTGGTTCACAATAATTCATAAAAAAATACAGAGAAACGCAACATTATACAAACATTATAACAACATTATAATAAAACATGGTCCATTTTCTTTTAAGATACAACATTTCAAACAATTAAATTGCTAAAAAAAACACCTATTATTATAGTCATGATGTCATTCTATTCACTGATGCATTGTCGTGACTTCATTCTATTCACCACCGCTGATTGGTGTGTTCATCTACGTAACACCATCAGGAAGAGGAAGGAGACACTGCAAGCGGAAAATGACAGCACTGATTAGGATTATTTAAAAGTGCGAAAATACACAATCAGTTCATGCCATCGTCACACAAATGGGAATGCCTTGAGTGCGAGCCACGTCAAAAGGAATGGAATTCACACAAAATTGCTAGTTCTAAAGCAAAACTGCATTAAAAAAAAATCAACTCTACCTGTTTATATATCCATATGGTGTTTCTGAAGAGTCCACAATGGGAACGTGACTCACAAAGTGTTTCAGATGGTATGACCAGACTCCCAGCCCAACCTACTTCACAGGTTGTTGTGAGGGTAAAATAGAGAGGAGGATTAGGGTTAGATAGAATCATAGAATAGCAGAGTTGGAAGGGGCTAAAAGGCCATTGAGTCGAACCCCCTGTTCAGTGCAGGAATTCACCTTAAAGCATCCCTGACAGATGGTTGTCCAGCTGCCTCTTGAAGGCCTCTAGTGTGGGAGAGCCCACAACCTCCCTAGGTAACTGATTCCATTGTCGTACTGCTCTAACAGTCAGAAATTTTTTTCCTGATGTCCAGCTGGAATTTGGCTTCCTTTAACTTGACCCCATTGTTCCGTGTCCTGCACTCTGGGAGGATCGAGAAGAGATCCTGGCCCTCCTCTGTGTGACAACCTTTCCAATATTTGAAGAGTGCTATCATGTCTCCCCTCAATCTTCTCTTCTCCAGGCTAAACATGCCCAGTTCTTTCAGTCTCTCTTCATAGGGCTTTGTTTCCAGATTCGCCAGCTTGGCTTCCTTAGAGGGGGGGAAAAGGTGGGATATAAATGCAATAAATAGATAAAATAAAAATACGGTGAGTTCTGTCTTGGGAACATTGAAAACATCTGGTTTCCAGAGCGCCTAGGTATATACGTGCAGCTACCACTAGGGATGTCTGCCATGTGGTTATCCAGCACATTTAGAGCCTGTCAAATTCCCATATTGCCCCCCTTGCTCGGCCCCATGTTACCCATCCTGGCCAACAGCAAAACTCTACCATACAAGCATTTTATTTATTTATTTATTTATTACATTTCTATACCGCCCAACAGCTGAAGCTCTCTGGGCGGTTCACAAAAATTAAAACCATAATAAAACAACCAACAGGTTAAAAACACAAATACAAAATACAGTATAAAAAGCACTACCAGGATAAAACCACGCAGCAAAATTGATATAAGATTAAAATACAGAGTTAAAACAGTAAAATTTAGATTTAAGTTAAAATTAAGTGTTAAAATACTGAGAGAATAAAAAGGTCTTCAGTTGGCAACAAAAAGAGAACAGTGTAGGCACCAGGCCGACCTCTCTGGGGAGTTCATTCCACAGCTGGGGTGCCGCAGCAGAGAAAGCCCTCCTCCTAGTAGCCACCTGCCTCACTTCCTTTGGCAGGGGCTCACAGAGAAGGGCCCCTGTAGATGATCTTAAGGTCCGGGCAGGTACATATGGGAGGAGGCGTTCCTTCAAATAACCTGGCCCCAAACCATTTAGGGCTTTGAATGTCAATACCAGCACTTTGAATCGGGCCTGGACCTGGACAGGCAGCCAATGAAGTTGTAAAAGGACTGGCGTCATTAAGTTTGATATTTCTCAGACTCCAGTGTGTGTGTGTGTGTCCATGCATGCCCATCCATAGACAAGCGCAAGCACAAGACATTGAAATGCTACATGCTTACTAGCTGCAATTCATATGCGTCTCTACAGGTCACCACCAATGGATTCCGCTCCATCACATGGCCAGACTCTAAGCTTCAGAATGTAATCTCAGGCATGCAACCATGACTGTGAAGCCATTCCCGTATGTATTAAATGGGCCATTTGTGAGTTCTACGCCCATCTGGCATGTCCACCATAGGTCACAATACAGTGGCATTTTGTGGCCCCAATCAGCTGTCAAGCAGGAGCACCATTCAGCTCCCTCCAGATTGCTTTGTATTCCAGCTGCTCTGCTAAGGCACGCAGCTGAGCCAGAATGAATAACTTCACAAAGTGACAAAGACCCTGACTTGCCTTAACTACTCAGTGC
Source organism: Elgaria multicarinata webbii (assembly GCF_023053635.1). Lineage (NCBI taxonomy): Eukaryota > Metazoa > Chordata > Lepidosauria > Squamata > Anguidae > Elgaria > Elgaria multicarinata. Next base: position 120,172,033 of record NC_086175.1, on the reverse strand, counting down.
ATGAAGAAAGACCAAAGCGCAAGATTCTCCATATCCTTGGAGCATGAATAGAGATTCAGAAGGCCCTGATTTATTATAATGCTTTACAAAAATGACACAGGACTCCATGTCCCACCTCAAATAATGTTGCTGAGGGTTTTTGTATTTGTTGTTGTCATTTTTTTTTAATGCTACATTTCATTTTAAATTCACTTGGCACTTCAAATGCATTTCTTTTTCTTTTTTGGTAAGCTTTATTTTGGCGGCTAAGGATCCAGCCAAAAAACAAAAACGGATGCTTTTCGCCTTTTAAAAACACACGATGTGCTAGCGAGCTCGTGACGGCTAACAGACAACAAATACATTAAAAATAGAATTCGCATACTGAACATACCATCAAGAAGTGTCTTTGTCTTTTTTGGGAAGATGGGGTTGATGGACACAATCCACATAGCCTTCCCCCCCCTTTGTAAGATCTGTCAAGATGAAGAGCTGGAGGTGCGCCATTGATTCTGTTCCTCAAGCCCACCACTTGCACAAGGGGCTTTAGTACTTCCTTTAGGAAGCTCCGAAAGAAGTTCAAAGGAATCTACTTGGATACTGTTGAACGTGTCCTTATCCACCACCACATATATATTCCAGGCATGTAAATATTACACCTGTGTTAAAAGAACTACACTGGCCATGTTCAAGGTTCTGATCCATGTTCATGGTGCTGTTGTTAACATACAAAGCCCTAAATGACTTTGGACCAGCATATCCAGGCAACCGCCTCAGGGGAGGCCCTGCAAGCCATTCTGTGACAAACAGGGTGTCACCACTTAACACCTCAGAAGTGGGCCTTCTCAGGAAAAGTGACATTCTCTGGAACACTCTCCCCTGTGCGATTCCAGGCACAGAGAAAGTGTTGGATTCTAAATGCTTCCTGAAAAGGTACTAGTTTACACACACTTTCCTTGCTTGTAATGGATCGACATAACAACTGGCTCAGTTCAGACAACATCTTTCTCAACAGTGGTTTTTGAACTCTATGGTGCAGTTTTTACACCACCATTGAGAAATGTGTTGTCTGGCAGGGAAACTCCACCCCATGGTGGGTTTTTTTTATACACTCCACACAGAATATTCACGCTGTGCAGAGGAGAGTTCCTGCACAACCATTGTGTTGTGTGTTCTCTGGTGGACTCTGTGGAGTTTTCTGTTGCGTTGAGTTGACTTTTCCCACTAGCTACAGAGTTCCCTGGCAAGAGTGGCAAAAGGAGTGAGTGCTGCTCTAGGAGAGTCACTAGGATTGCTTTTTTGCAGCAATGTCTGATGGGTACCATCAGGAGGACTGGGAAAGGAGAGAGGGCAGAGGAACTGTCAATCAAACATCACAATGGATTTTACTCAACTCCACGGTAGCCCACAGTCACACAACGGTAGAGCTAGAACATGTTGTGTGGGGAATACCTCCTAAAAACTCAACCATTGAGTGGAGTTTTCACACTGTGTTGACTAACGTGTTGTCTGAACTGAGCCTCTTTCTTTCTTTCTTTCTTTCTTTCTTTCTTTCTTTCTTTCTTTCTTGTTATTCATCTTTGTTATTGCAGTTGTAATTGTTCATTGGCAGAGTACACACACACACACACACACACACACACACACATATATTACAGTATATTATATAAATGTAATAATAAATAAATAAATACGAATAAGGAGAGCGTAATGCATCAGACCAAAGGCCGATCTAGTCCAGTATCCTGATTTTCACTATGGCCAAACAGATGGTCCTGCAAAGTCCTAAAACAGGGTATCAAGGCAAGAACCCTCTCCTGCTGTTGTTTCCCAGTGACTGGTATTCAGAGGGATGCCTCTAATCCTGGATGATAGACTGTGTAATCCACCTCTTCTATGTTATGTGTAGTGTGAAAATGCATAATGAGCTACGTACTCATTCAATATGATTGAGAGAGGGGAGAGAGGAGCCTTCTGTGTTTTAAAATGGCTGCCTGCCTATGTGGCCTGAAGTCATAGACTCGATCTTCCCTACTGCTTTATAGTGGTATTGAAGTGCACTGATAACTGTTGGGGCATAATCCACATTCCAGATACCACTTTCAGTGTTATATCCTGCTTTTTATTCCACATTTGTAATGGTTTGACGCAAGGTGTAGATCTGAGGTCACATGAGCTGAGCCTGTAACTGGGAAGGGCTGTAGCTCAGGGGTAGATCAGCTGGTTTGCATGTAGAAGGTCCCAGGTTCGATCCTCAGCATCTGCAGGTCAGGCTGGAAAAACTCCTGCCTGAAACCTGGAGAGCCGCTGCCAGTCAGTGTTGACAATACTGGGCTAGATGGACCAATGGCTTCCTGTGGTCAGTGCCTGGAAAGGACACTGCCTGAGAACCTGGTGCACAACATCCTGAGTTACATCATGGGTGGGTGGGGAGATGGGAAACAAACATAAAAATTAATTAACAAGAATTAAATAAGTGATAGTGCTGTCCAATTATTTCTGACTTAAAAGAAGACATTAATGTGGACACACCAAGTAAATGTTTCTTAGATCATTAACTTCAGTGTTTAATAGAGATTTCATGACTGACATGACAGAAGTTTGACTCAAGAAGACATTGAGCAAAATTTATAAAGCCTAACGATGAATATATATGGATGGATTACCTGAATAAGGCCAAGGATGAGAAGGCTGTCCAGCCAAAGGCTTCCAGGAAGTCCAAAAGCAAAGGGGCTATCACAGGGATGTGTGAATCAGCAAACCACAAGGTCACCAAAGTTCTCCAAATTCAGTCTCGAAGCTTGTTTTAACTTGAGACCATGGCCTTAGCTAGACCTAAGGTTTATCCCGGGATCATCCCGGGGTCATCCCTGTTCATGTAAATGGCATGCAGGGGATCCTGGGAGCAGGCAGGGATGACCCTGGGACGACCCCAGGATAAACCTTAGGTCTAGCTAAAGCCCATTTCTGTTCTTTTCACATGAAAACCTGTGTGTCAATCAGAACCAGCCATAACTCTAAAGCTGCTATTCATGGTGAGTGTTCAATTCAGCGTTTTGGATAGCGCCTTTAGAATTCAGTCTGGTTCTGACTGAAACGCACATTGGATTCAAAGCCCACCAAAATAAGATCCACCAACCTTCACTGCTTTAGCCTTTGATGGATCCATAATATGGCCCCTGTAAAAAGGCAGTTGAAAGATGAGTATTATTCTAGTACATATGTGTGCATATGTTTCTCAGCTGCGCACACAAATGGCATTTCAGGGAATTTTAATGGATGTGCAATGAAAATCAGCTATCCTCCTTTTTTGCTCCTTTTTCCTTTTCTTTTGCAGACTTTTAGGTTTAATTTAACATCCCCTCCTAATACTTTTCTCCTCTCATTTTTTTTAACCAACCAGAACTGTTTGCTTTAGACTCTCAAGGGATATCATATTTCCCTGTCCCCCTCAGTCACTGATTTAAATTACTTGATTATATGTAAATGTTAATATCCCAAGCTGTTGAACCACCTCTAGCAAAATGTCTTTATATCATTGTTATGGGTACTGTTGAACTTTCTTAATAACTTCTGTGATTAGCCCTTTGAATTCCTTGCCAAAGGGGTTAGTACGTTCTTCAGCCAACAATGTCTTCAGCTTGTATGGAGGCTCTTTCGGTTTGCCAGCACGCAATTCACACAGCATTCAGTGTACTTGGAAGGATGGCTTGACTGAGGGTTGGATCCAAGATCTGCCTTCCATGGATTTCCATCTGTGGATGAAAGGTGCTCATGGAAGGTGCCTCCACCAGATTTTGGTAGATCTCTCCCCTCTGTACAACAACTTACTCCATTTAGCAGGGTCTCATGAACCACAAGAGCCTCGTGTGGCGCAGAGTGGTAAAGCAGCAGTTTCTGCAGCTTGAAACTCTCCCCACTGCCTAAGTTTGATCCCAGCAAAAGCTGGTTTCAGGCAGCCGGCTCAGGTTGACTGAGTCTTCCATCCTCCCGAGGTCAGTAAAATGAGTACCCAGTTAGCTGGAGGAAAGGTAATAATGGCCGGGGAAGGCAACGGCAAACCACCCAGCTATATGGCCTGCCAAGAAAATGTCAGCGAAAGCTGGCATCCCTCCAAGAGTCAGTAATGACTCAGTGCTTGCACGAGAGGTTCCTTTCCTTTCCTTTCCATGAACCACTATGTAGCATTTCCAGAGGGGTGGAGGGGCTGCTATGAGAAGGAGAAGGTGAGGAACTCCACTTCCACCAGCCCAGTTGCACACACCAACATCTTTATCCAACCCAGAATCTTTAATCATATGATGAAGTGATTCATCTAACCAGTCCTGCATTTCTATCCTATTTTTTGAACTGGAAGAGCCTTCTCCAATCTGATACATTACAGATGTTTTGAATAGCAACTCCCAGCATTCTGACCATTGACATTGTTGGCTGGAACATTGCTAGATGGGAGTTGACATCCAAAACATCTGGAGGGCTCAAGCTTGGAGAAGGCTGTTCTGGAGGGTTTACAACCTGGATGGGCAACTTGTAGCCCTCCACATGTTGACTGATGGCACCCCCATCTGTCCTAGATAACACACCCAATGGGGAGGTGTGAGAGGAGTTGCAGTCCAACAGAATCTGCAGAGTTTCAAGTTGCCTACTCCTGGTCTACAAAGTGGCTAATAATCTATGATGCAATTTAATCAACTGTCAAAACAAATGCAGCACAATAAAATAATTGAACAGCACACAGAGAGAAAATAGGATCCTGAACATCAGAAAATACAACAAAAGCCAAACTCCATAGACAGTGAAAATCATCTTCTACATCACCGTCTTCATGATGATGATGATGATGATGATGATGATGATCATCATCATCATCATTATCATCATCATCATCATCAGACCACCCTCTGAAACAGAACTGCTTTCACCCATCATCTCAATGCAAAATGAAAAGAATTAGATCATACCTCCCTTGGAAGGATGTGAGAAATAAATAGTAACTGATGAACCAGAGTAAGGTTGAATATATTATACAGTACATTGATCAAAGGGTCCGTAGATCAGTGGTAGAATACACTATTTCTGTCCAGAATATTCACCAACTTCAATTAAAAGCATCTCAGGTAAAAAAGCTGGCAGAGATCTTTACTTTGATTTGTTGAACAGCAACAGCCAGTCAGGGTGGATAATACTGAACTGATGGTCTGACTTGATATAAGGCGGGGAGTGGGCAGGCTTCACACTTGTAGGATCTACTTCATTTTAGAACCCCAAGTTCCACCAACTGGAGCTAGGTACAAAATGCATACACTAAGAATTGAAGAATTCAGAGCCCGGGAATTTCTTCTTAGCACCATAACTGAATGGAACTCAGAACCCTTCCACTCCTGATTACCCCAAACTTTCTTCATTTAAGAACACTAGAAGAGCCATGGTGGATTAGAGCAAGGTTCCATCTGGTCCAGCATTCTGTTCACTCAGTGGCCAACCAGCTGTTGACCAGGAACCCATTAGAAAGAGACGAGTACAACAGCACCCTCCCACCCATGTTCCCCTGCAAACTGGTGTACATAGGCTTATTGATTCTGCTATTGAAGGTAGCACATAGCCTTCTCCTCCAGGAATTTATCTAACCCCTTTTTTAACGCCATCCAAATTGGCCATCACTACATCTTGTGGTAGTGAGATTCCAGCACTTTGATTAAGTGTGGAAGGGCAGGACGTCATTTTGTTGTTGCTGTTGTTAAACAATTCAGAGTCAGAAACCCTCCTGAATTTACTGCAAATTACCCAGATATCTCCTGGTTAGGTGCAGATCTATTTTCTGCCTAACCATCATTTAAGGTTTGAATGCAGAAGGATTGATGTAAATAGGGATGGACATATCAATCTATTTCTGGTCGGTATCAGTTTTGCATGTGTTGATTCATAAATCTTCCATTCTATTTCTGCCTCAATCTGCAAATTGGATTTTTTCTGGAGATTTTAAAGCAGAGAAATCTTGTTGTTGTTGTTTTATCTTTGGCTTCGGCTATTGGACGGTATAGAAATGCTATAAATAAATAAATAAATAAATAAATAAACTTATTTTTTTTTATCACGAAGTATAAAATGTTCCACAGACTTAAAACATGTGATTTGCACACATTTAAACAAACAAACAAACAAAGCATTTTATGCACATCGTGCTATGGGTTTTGAGCCAAGAAATGTTTTGTATTGTTTGGAAAAGTGCAAAAAACAAATGACAACTCCATTCTGCCCTTGAATTAGTTTGGGAACTATGCATCAGGTCAGATTGTTTAAAAATGCAGAGCGAACAATTTCCTTGGGCATCCCTAGAGGCAAATGTACCTCAATACTAAGGTTATTTATTATTCCAGTTTGAATATAGTGTAAAAAGTATGATCCTAGTATACGTGTTTTTCTCCCACCTTTATGTTCTGTTCAATTCTCCATCTTCTATCCTCATTTTTTCCCTTTTTACTTAGAACAACCTCATTTTCATTTTCTGCATTGGATATCTTTTTAGCCAAATCCTTGTAGTATTGACTGGCCCACTTGCTGGGGGAAAGGTAATAACGGCCGGGGAAGGCAACGGCAAACCACCCCGCTATAAGGCCTGCCAAGAAAACGTCAGCAAAAGCTGGTGTCCCTCCCAAGAGTCAGTAATGACTCAGTGCTTGCACGAGAGGTTCCTTTCCTTTTCTATCCGAAGACGTCTCTAATAAATTGGTTTCTATGTTTTCCAGGTTCCGTTTCCTTGCCAGGGCCATCCCTTTAACAGGTGTGCAACAGACAAATATTCATCAAGCAAAACTTTCCATCACGGCACCTCCATGCAGGAATAAACGTCTCCCATTGGATTTACGGCGTACAGCTGTTCCACCTGCACAAGATCTACTTCTGTTAGACAGATCAGGAAGGCTTCCTATTATAGTTCAGGGGAAACAAGAAAATATTTGCATGTTCCACAGACTACAATTAAATAAAAATCAGAACATTAAATTAGAACTTTAATTAAGGCTGTAAGCCTAAACATATATACTTGACTGTAAAACTTATTGAAAATGCTGTAACTTGTGTCTAACTAAATATGTTTAGGATTACTGTGTTTCTGGGAAATATAAAGGTGTATCTGCTTTTGAAGCATTAGTATGCATGGTAGAGCTTGCTGTATACTTCCCCCTCCCTTTCTGATGAATCCCAACTGGTTTTCCGTTTTGTTTTTAATCCTGCCTCTATGCAGATAGGAAATGTTTCTCCATGTGTTGTAGTTATTCTACGTTAAGTGCAACTGGACCCACTGAAAGATTAACTATTCTATTAAACATCCTTAAGTTTTTATTTAAAATAGAAAACGTTCACCATCATAACCTATTTCAGTAGGCAGCTAGAGATAGGCCACTGTAGGGTTAATAAAGGTAAGCTATAGCGCCCAGAGAAGAACCTTCAACAGTGTAGACACTTGCGTACTGGTCGTTAGGCTTGGTCGAAATGTATCAAGAAACCATGGTTTGCTGCTACATGAATGAACTGCTTGCACACTCTCTCCACCCCACCAACCCTTCTCTTCTGTATGCCATAGGAGGAAATCAGAAGCGTTTACTTCTGGTTTTTTATTAGGTGGAGTTTCCTGTGACATTCAAACTTTGTTTAAACTAGGCTTGATAAGAACAAGTCAGGATCTCAAATCATGGTTTAAACCTGGCTTCTTTTCACTGATCATAGTTTAAACCAGGGGATAGACATAGTTTAAACTAGGGGTAGGCAGTTCAGTCCCTTCCATGCTGAAAAAGAAGGAAAACCCCATGAGGGAGTGAAAAATAAGCCAAAGGTGGGGGCGGAACCAAGGATATCTTCTGCAAAATATTGTTTGTAAAAAAGTTTAATTAAAGTGCCAAGTGCCTACCTACGTCTTTCGAACCCAATGCATCCTTCCTCAGGGCTTATTTTTAACAAGGTTTTTGCAGTACTTCATGGAGCAGACAACTGCAAAAACCTTGTTAAAAATAAGCCCTGAGGAAGGATGAATTGTGTCCGAAATGCATAAGCACTTGGCACTTTAATTAATTTTTTTACAAATAATATTTTACAGAAGATATCCTTGGTTCCGCCCCTGCCTTTGGCTTGTTTTTCACACCTTCCATGCTAGCCAAGGCTTATGACAGTTTTATTTATTTATTTATTTATTTATTTATTTATTTATTACATTTTTATACCACCCAATAGCCAAAGCTCTCTGGGCGGTTCACAAAAATTAAAACCATAATAAAACAACAAGTTGTAATCCAAAACATCTGGAGAGCACAAGATTGCCTATCCCTGGTTTAAATGAACCACTGTTCTACAAGTTCGGTCACCACAGGGAACCGTGGTTAGTTTCAAACAGAAGTAGATGCTTCCGAACTCCTTTTTTCATGTGCAAAAGAAGAGAAAAGGTGAGAGAGGGGGAGAGTGAAGACTGAGGCTTCCTGTAGGGTCTTCACAAATGGGAAATGATGGCTTCCTACAAGGTCTAAAATAGGCCTTAGGGTGAGACTAAAGGTATTACAATGCCACAATCCAGGTGTTATCTTCCATGCAATATTATTCATGTGGAGTAATGGAAAAAATCCAGTTGGTACCATCTTTCCTTTCATGTTTCTTTAGGTTGCAATGGTTAAAGCTACAGGAGCCCTGCCCTCTTGACCAGATACAGGAGCCCTGCCCTCTTGACCAGATACAAAAGATACAATAGTCACCTTAGGTTCGACTATTGAACTGGGCCGTTGCCAAATGGGTGAGCATTTCATTTCAATTTGTTTTTGATGAGAATTTACCAAAATCCACAAAGTTCTTCATGATTTAAAGAATTTGAACATGGGAGAAAATGAAGCTGACTGATTTCCACCTTCCCTAGCATTGAATTTGCTTTGAACAGAAGAGCCCATAATTGTGTTGGTTGAAATAATACTAATTATTTAGTATCCACACAGTGGGTGTCACGGTGTAAATTGAGGATTCTGAAGTGAGTTCAGAAGAGGGGAGAGTATGGGTGAACCTGTATATATGTGGCCTAGCAATATGAGAAGGAGAGAATGGATATTTTGGTGGGATTCCTTCAAAGGCTTTGGCCTGTCCCAAAGCCTTCATGAAATGTGGTTCTCAGGAATTAACATAAGACTCCAGAAGTACTCTGCTGAGTTAAGTGGTACTATTTCTTCCCTGGCGTTGGAAACAATATGTGTCTAATGACTAAGTGGGTATGAATAATATTAATATCCATAATTAGCATACACTGAAGAATAAATGCCATGATAACAAGCAAAGGAATATTCTCGGTGCTGTAAAATTCTGGCTCTTTCTAAATTAATTGTAATCTCCAAAGTGAAAATACGTGATGGATTGTACATTCTATAGAATTCATATGTAGCTTCACAATATTGTAAATGAACACATGACAAGGTTGGACTCTGGGCCTTTTGTTTGGAAAAGGCAAGTCAGCTAAGTGGGTCATTTCGGGAGAGGGTAATTCAAAAGCTTCTCATTGACATTTGTTTAATTAGCTGAGACAGTGAAATAGCATTCCCATGAATTAGGCAGCAGTCCTATCCACGCTTACTTGGGAGTGCGTCCCATTGACCTCAATGGGACTTGATGTCAATATATTGCTTTCTCCGCTGTGGCACCCCGGTTGTGGAATGAGCTCCCCAGAGAGGTCCGCTTGGCGCCTACACTGTACTGCTTTCGTCGCCAGCTGAAGACCTTTTTATTCACTCAGTATTTTAACACTTAATTTTAACTTAAATTTAAATTTTACTGTTTTAACTCTGTATTTTAATCCTATATCAACTTTGCTGTGTGGTTTTATCCTGGTTGCGCTTTTTATACTGTATTTCGTAATTGTGTTTTAAACTGTTGGGTGTTTTACTGTGGTTTTAATTTTTGTGAACCGCCCAGAGAGCTTCGGCTATTGGGCGGTATAAAAATGTAATAAATAAATAAATAAATAAATAAATAAAATATTTCTGAGCAGATACACATAGGATCACACTGCTAGCAGCCTTTGGCCTGGGTTAGGGTGACCAACTGTCAGGATTTCCCCGGATTTGTCCTGGTTTTTGTTCTTTCCATAGTGTCAGGGGGGATTTTCTATAATTTTCAATAATGTCCTGGAATGACACACCTTCCCCTTTAAGGCTGCCATTAGCATGGCAGGAGGGAATGACATGCTTTCTTGAGGCACCTCATTCCCCCACCCCGAGCTCCAATTGAGGTCTTAAAGGGGAAAGTGGGTCATTCGTGGACATTATAGAAAAGGCCCCAATTGGAGTGGGTGCTGGTGGTGCAGAATGAAATCCTTTCCCCTCCTCCACTCCAATCGGGTTCTTTAAGGTGGCAGGGGAATAACGTACTTTCTGCAGGACTCAGAAAGCTGCTTCCCCACACACACACTAGGTGTCCTCTTTTTTGGTTTCCCAAATATGGTCACCCTAGCCTGGGTACAACTAAATGTATATACTGACATACCTTGGGCCTGCTTATTTCTTATTTGCAGGGAGAGTACTCAAACTTTGTTTGACGGGGCGATAAGATCTTATCTTGGAAATGGCTTCTGGTGCCCCTGTCTTCATCAGGAAGACTTGAAAGGAAAGAGCTAACATTTCAGCGGTAGAGGCAGGCTGTGTCATGTTCAGAAGACACCTTAAACCATGTCTTTAACTATGGTGAATAAGGCTTTTTGCCTTATTCGCCATAGTTCAAGGTGTCTTCTGAACAGGGCCACTCAGTGCTTCAATAGTACCAGTAATCAGATTCTAAATATGTTTATTCAGAAGTAAGATCCACCTAGGTCATGGAGATATATTCAGTGTATGCACTTTTAGGATAGGATCATTTTTAGGATAGGATAGGAGCCACAGGAGCACTTTTAGGATAGGATAGGAGCCACAGCCACAAGATAAATCAGGAGGAGGGACAAGCAACTTTTAAGAGGTGTGGCGATACTTGGAGCAGAGATATGGCCATCTGGAGTAAGCAACCCATGTGCTTAACTCATTCCCTGTTGAGTTAATAAAGGGGAGGCCGTTACCTCTAAATACTGTCTCACATCTTCGTTCAGGTGGGCAGGGTAATATCCCTTTCCTAATAGAGTCAACAGGTTAACTCCAGCATACTCTTATACTGGCACTAATACTCATCAATATTTCTCTCCTAGAGATGTATGAGAAATTCATTTATGTTTGTTTTTAATCAGGGTTTATGCAGTTTGCACTTTCCAGACTGAATATGGACTTGGACTCAATCTGTAGTCAAAGTCCTTACGTTTACAAGCTTACAATGTGATTCCCCCCACCCCGCAAATGCATCCAACAGGATACACACATTTGCACATGAAAATGTGCATGAAAAATATGTACCTCTGCAAATGCACACAAATCTGTGTTAATCGATGGGAGAAGATAGTGTACATTTCATAGATGCTCCGATGTGTATATTTGGTAAAAATATATACATGAAAATACACATGGACTTTCACATGAAAACAACAACAATAAAGCTCACAATCTGATATGGACTTAAGTTGGAATGATCTTCAAGATGGACTTTGGGGAACTTTGGTGAGATTGGGTTTTGCTGATTCAAACATCTGCAATCTCTCCTCTGTGAACCTTAATCCCCTTTAAATATACGCCATTGACAGACATCATGTCCCCTGTTGCCAGCAAATTCCTTCAGTTAATGTTGCATTGTGTGAAGAAGACATTTGTTGGCTGGGCAGGAGCAGTAAATGGTGTCACCGACTCACTCAAGTCAAGGTGTCCAATACCCAAAGTCAGTCACATTAGTTTGGCACATGCGGCAATAATAATAATAATAATAATAATAATAATAATAATAATAATAATATCCAAATCCTATCCCTGGCAGTAAAAACAAAAATAATAAGTAACAATTTGCTGGCATTTCAGGAGACCCAAAGTCTGTTGCCTGAGATGGCAGCCTCACTTTGCTTAATGGTAGGGCCAGCCCTGAGAAGACATCTCTCTGTGTGTGTTTGTACATAAGAATACAAGAAGAGCCATACTGGATCATACCAAGGGTCCATCTAGTCCAGCACTCTGTTCACACAGTGGCCAACCAGCCATTGACCAGGGACCAACAAAGCAGGACATGGTGCAACAGCACCTTCCGACCTATGTTCCCCAACAACTAGTGTACACTGGCTTACTGCCCCCGATACTGGAGTTTGCACTTAGCCAACAGGACTAGTAGCCATTGATAGCCTTCTCCTCCAGGTATTTATCCAGCCCTCTTTTAAAGCCATCCAAATTGGTGGCCCATCGCCACATCTTTTGGTAGTGAATTCCATTTGCACCAGGTGAAGAAGTCCTTCCTTTTATCTGTCCTGAATCCCCCACCAATCAGCTTCATGGGATGACTCTGGGTTCTAGTATTATGGGAGAGCGAGAAAAATGTCTCCCTCTCCACATTCTCCATACCATGCACAAGTTAGTACATACCTGAATCGACTGCAAAACAATTGCATTTGGCTGACCCTGAGTTGTCATGTTATGAGAGAGGGAGATAATTTTTTATAAATCCCCTTTCTTCACACCATGCATCAAGAGAAATGTCAAATGGTAGAGATCACTCCACAGAGAGGAAAGATACACTGGCATTCATATAGGAGCATATATGTTACACACACACGCGCACACACACGCATACACACATGTACACACACAATGAAGTGGAACTGGGACAAAATAGGACTCTGTGCATCTTATGAGCTAATACATGTAGGAACAGCTCACCTTAGCAACAACAGGTGTTCCCTGGAATACATATCAAGAAGCTGATCTTAGATACTTCAGCATTAATTAATCCCTGGAGGATAGGATGTATAGGTTTTAACGCTCTTTCCCCCCCTCAACTTAAAAGTGAACATATTTGAAGGGAAATGAGGTGACTCATTATCATGCTGTGAGTGTCTGCTGTTCGTGTTTGTGATTTATTTAGAGCAATGTTCTGGATCATTTTGACTCCCAGCCACCAATTTTTTTATTCTTTGGTATTCAGATCCTTGTTGTAACAGTAACCTTGAGCATGCTTTTTCGTCTTCTTCTTCCTTTAAATGAAACAGAAATGTGCCTGGACACATTAGGCGATGGTGGTCAGGTGGATAGGTCACTTGGCTCCATCCTTGAAAGGCAATGGCATAAGGTTGTCAAATTGATGGGCCACTTGACTGCCTCCTTGGAAGATGTACGGTTGTCAGTCCATCTGCCTTTCAGGCATTGCACTGGGGAAGTCCAGAGGATTCACCTCTAGTACTGGTTATCAACTTGAGCCAAAATCTACTAAACTCTGTATTTATTTCACCTATTTTAAAATTGACATCCTGCATTCTCAGCCCAGTGGGTTCTCAAAGTGACTACAGAACATGGAACCATAGTACCATAAAAACATACACAAGGAAATCAGTGATTTATTTATTTATTTATTGCACTTTTATACCACCCAATAGCCAAATCTCCCTGGGCGGTTCAGTTAAATGAATGCTAAGCAGAAGGGGGAAAAAACAGAGACTCAGGCCTTAGCTATACCAGCGGTTATCCCGGGCTGATGCGTTATCCCAGATGACGCACAGGGGATCCCGGGATCAGGGAGGGATCATACCTCCCTGGCCCTGGGATGCAGCCCTACACTTTAGGCCCGTTTTTTCCCATGGTCTCGGGCTGAGCCTGAGACTGCAAGTGTGTGGCCCGTTTCCATGGCTTTTCCCGGCTCCACGTATGGGGCGCAGTGCTCCTCAGGAGCGCTGTGCCAATCGGGGCTACGGTGGGGGAGCGGGAAAATCATTTTTTTTAAAAACAAACAAACAGAACCTACCTTTACTCACTCCAGCAGTCGTGCACAGCTGGCCCTTTAAAAAAAATTAAAATGGCAGGCACGAAGCCTCTCTTCTTAAGGCCGTCAAGCCTTATCATAGAATCATAGAATCATAGAATAGCAGAGTTGGAAGGGGCCTACAAGGTCATCGAGTCCAACCCCCTGCTCAATGCAGGAATCCACCCTAAAGCATCCCCGACAGATGCTTGTCCAGCTGCCTCTTGAAGGCCTCTAGTGTGGGAGAGCCCACAACCTCCCTAGGTAACTGATTATGTGTAAACAAGGGTGAGATCTCATGTTATTCACAATGTGAGGTCTCCCTCTTCTCCCCCGGATTTACAGTTAGGTCTAGCAAAGGCCCATGTGACTTAAATGGGAGGAGAGAATCCAGAATCTCTCTGGAGAGAGTTTCAGGGCAAAATAGATGTGCATTTATCAGTACACCACTGGGTAGCAAGGACTGAGGAGTAAAGGTGGCTCTGTTTCAGGGTTGATGACAGTGCAAAGAAGCCAGGGACAGTTCTGGATCTAGACATCAAGACAAGCCATGGTTTAAGCAAGCCAGGCATCCTAAGCCAACAACAAACAATGGCTTATATTTATGGCTAACAAACTATTGTTTGTTTGTGGGGATGCAGTTGGACACAACAACAAGCCAAACCAAACCGCGGCTTGACATTATGTGCGAACCAAGCTGATGTTTAACCGATGCCAAATAAGGGGTGGTCAGTTGACTGGTCAATTGACAATATTTGACTGATCCACTGACCAATGCCTCAATCTCACCATGCTGATTTTAGCAGGCTTGGGTGACAATCATGAAAGTGTGCGAGATGGCAGTAACGGCACATGCATAATTGTTCAAGGCTGTTCCAGCTTCTGTCCTGGTTTACAAAGTATATTGCTCTCCTTGTTCTCAAAGGGCTCATCTACACCAAGCAGAATATTCCACTATGAAAGCAGTATGAAAGCAGTATATAAAAGGCAGGAGCCACACTACTGCTTTATAGTGGTACTGAAGTGCACTGACAACTGTTGGGGCCCATGATACATCTACAGCAAGCTGAATATTGCACTATGAAAATGGTATGAAAGCAGTATATGGTATTTGTCCCAACAGTTGTCAGTGCACTTCAGTACCACTATAAAGCAGTAGTGTAGCTCCTGCAGTGCACTTCAATACTGCTATAAAGCAGTAGTGTGGCTCCTGCCTTTTATATACCGCTTTCATACCACTTTCATAGTGGAATATCTGCTTGGTGTAGATGAGTGCAAAATCTAGCCATACCTCCCCCCTCCTACATTCACAAACACACAGGCCCTTTCTACACCTAAGGATTATCCCAGGAAAATGGAGGGATCATCCCGGCCTCCTCCCAGGATCCCCTGTGTGTCATTTACATGCACAGGGATGATCCTGGGGGGAAAGAGAGATGTAGAAACGGCCACAGAGAGAAAGTCTTCCTACAGAAGCCTTTTCACTAAAGCTCTGAGCCCACTCAAGACATGAATAGTTTTCTCTCCATGCAATATTACAGCACTTATCAAAAAAGCCAACATAATTGTTGTGACTAATAAGGAATGAGGGTAGAAAATAATTCTACAAAATATTCTGATGCAATTATAGAAAGTCCATGTGTGTATTACTCATCCAAAGAATAAAAAACCAACAAACTGTAGCAGTTTGGTAAGACTAGGATTGGAAACAACCAGGAAGAAACCTAGCCCAGATGTTTGTGAGTTATATATTTTTTCACCTGTGGACTTGTTTCCTGGTATGGAAAACTCAGAAATTTGGCCTGGTAAAGTTAGAGTATTTTGAATAAATTCAGCAGTGTTTCAAGGCTCTTAACCATTTAAAAAATAACAACCTTGTATCATTAAGAACTAGGCATGTGCTCTGCTCCGATTAGAAGTGCAGAAGCAGGAGCGGATTGGCCTGCTCCGCCTTGCCCAGAGGTGGAGTAGAAGCGGACCGCGGACCCCTAGAAGCAAGGCGAAGAGAAGCGCCCATTTTTGGAGCGCTTCTCTTTCCGCGGAGCGCTCCGATCGCCATCTTGAAAACATTTCGCCCATAGGATTGCATTGCGGAAAATAATCGCGGATAACTGGGTTGTTTTTTAAGCTATCGTTCTGGAAATTCTTGTGCACAGAGAGTCGTGGATGGGGGTCATTTTGAGACTACTCTCACCTCTCTGCGTCGTGCGGGTCGCGTGCTATATTTTTTTTAAAAAATCGGGTACATTTACAATAGAAACGGTAGGGTAAACCGGCTGTGGCGGCGGGGTTTATTTGAAGCAATGACAGGCACATTCAACTCCCAATCCTGATGAGAATTGATCACCTCATGAAGCATCATCCTCCAATCCCAGCGTTTGAGGCGGGGACTAAGCCAGAATCACCCTCACAGTCAGAGAGCTCTCAGTCCCAGCCTCTTGTGGGTTTAGCGTTCGTTGGGAGAGGGTCTACTTAGTGAGCTGCTGCTGTGTACTTTGGAGATAGATTAGGATTTTAGCTTGGCGTGTGTGTTTGTTTGCTTCTTTCTGACTTTTAGCTTAGTTTGCTCTGTGTTTTTCCCTTACTTTGATTTAATATAAACTTTATTTTTAAATTTTGGAGTGTGTGTTTGTTTGTTTGGTTGGTTGTCCCGCCCTCCCCTCTCTTAAAGCCTGATTGTGTTTGATCTTCCTTCTGCTTTTGTGAAAGCTTTTTTTTGAAAGCATACACACACTTCTTGTCCCATTACCCTACATTTATTAGTAATATTCTTAAACATATTATTATATTCTTATACATATTCTTAGTAGTATATTAGTATATTCTTATACATATTATTAGTAGTATTAATATTTTATTCTTCTTATACATATTAGTAGTAGTGTTTGGTTGGTTCATTTCCACCCTCCCCTCTCTTAAAGCCTGATTGTGTTTCCTTCTATCTATATATAAAAAAATACCAAAAAATACCAAAAAAATATTATTCTCTTTTTCTTCTCTGTGTAACTTGGACTGTGAGTGTGCTGTGTGTGCACTGCTTTTGTGAAGTGCAACAGCCACAGATTGAGCATTTTGGGGAAAGCATACACACACTTCTTGTCCCATTTCCCTACATTTATTAGTAATATTCTTAAACATATTCTTATATTCTTATACATATTCTTAGTAGTATATTAGTATATTCTTATACATATTATTATTATTATTAATATTTTATTAGTCATCATGAGAAGAGGGAGCAGGCGTGCTGAAAGCAGCAAGGCTCAGGCTGGCACCAGCAGTAAGCAGCAGGCTGCCTCTCCTGCTGTGAAAATCAAACGGGCAACTCCTTGGCTGGCTGCTCCGCAACAGAAGCAGGACAAGCAGCAGGCAGAGCCACTCTCTTCTGCAACTTGTGCCCGGCGTTCTCTTTTTGAGGGTGGGAATGGGAAAAGTGCCCCTTTACAAGAGGCAGGTGGCATTAGAGGAGGAGGAGTATCCCCAATTCCTTCATTATCCTTTAAGCCCACGAGCCCGCTGATGGACCTAGACGAGGTCCTCAGCACAGTGGAGGGGGAGGAGGAGGAGGCGGTGGTCCTCCAGGATGTGGGGGCTGAGGAGGAGCAGCAGCAGGCCGAGGCTCTCTCCCCAGTCTCATCCCACCCCTCTTCAGCTGCCACCCCTGTTTCTGTGGCAACACCAGAGAGCTCAGGCGGGCAATTGGTGGTGTCACCATGGAAGCAAAAGACAAGCATAGTGTGGGACCACTTTGAGTTGGGAGCGGATCCCCGCTTTGCTGTCTGTCGCCACTGCAAACTCACCCTAAGCAGGGGTTCATCTACAGGGCATTATGGAACCAGCAGCATGAAGATGCATCTTCAGAGGCAGCACCAGGCGATCTTGCTGGGGAAAGAGGCGGGCAAGGCGATTGGTTCCAGGGGAAAGCCCAAGGCTGCTGCTGCTGCTGCTGCTGGCACTGCCACTCTAAGCTCTCCATCTCCCATCCCCACAAGGGTTAGGCAGGCAACCCTGCAGGACAAGGGGTGGGGGAAGTATGGACCCACAAGATGGTGTTTTCCAACACCCACCCAGGGTGCTACTGTGGTGGGACATCTGCCGGGACTGACTCCTCCCCAATACTAGATCTATGACATGTCACTCTGCCTGCCCCTCTGCTAGCCTGTCCTCCTCGGTGACCGACTCGCTGGGATGGTTTGCGTTTGCAATGCGTGACTAACTGCAGTGCTGGCTTAGAAACCAGCCATCCTTGCCTCACTTCCTTGTGCCCCCAGAAATGCCCGCAGCCTGCCTGCCTGCCTGCCTGCCTGCTGCCTGCCTCCCCCGGGGTGCTGCTGTGGTGGGGCATCTGCCAGGACTGACTCCTCGCCTGCTCTGCCTGCCTCTCTGCCCGCCTGGTGCCTGGGAAATGGGCTTTGCGGTTCGTGCCCAGCACCCTCCGGCACGCTTGCTCCCAGTCATCCTCCTCTGTGCCCCTCAATGCGTAACTGCTGGCTTAGAAAGAAACAACCAGCCATCTTTGCCTCACTTGCTCCTTGCGCCCGCTTATGGGTTGGTTTGCTATGCGTTAGTGCTGCCTGCCTGCCTGCCTGCCTGCCTTCCCTCCCTTCTCGCCTTCCCTCCCTTCTCCCTCACCATCGCAGGGATGGTGTATGTGTCTTGCTTTGACTCAGGGGAGAAGTCCTTCCTGTGCTCACTTAGACTTTATCAAGTTCAATAATCCATTTTTCAAATGTGCAAGAAGATTTAGGGTTATCTCGTGGCATGTTGGGATTTCCTTTGAACTGGCCCCATTGAGCTGTCTGCATTGCAACTTTAAATCCCTGACATACTGGAGTGCCCGATTTTCAAAACTTCCCCTAACATCAGGGGATGATGGGATTGCCTTGAAACTTGGCGTCCATGTGGACACATGGGTAAGCTGTCATGGGACCAAAGGATAGGTTTCTGACGTGCAAATTGACATAGTTGTAGAATGGGACAATTTAGGGTGAGTTAAGCCGCGCCAAAAATCAGGGGATGATGGGACTGCCTTGAGTCCGGGCATCCATGTGGACACATGGATAAGCTGTCATGGTGGTGAGTTTGAGGTTTCTAACGTGCAAATTGACGTAGTTGTAGAATGGGACAATTTGGGGTGAGTTAAGCCGCGCTAAAAATCAGGGGATGATGGGACTGCCTTGAGTCTGGGCGTCCATGTGGACACATGGATAAGCTGTCATGGTGGTGAGTTTGAGGTTTCTAACGTGCAAATTGACAGAGCTATCGAAAGGGGTGTGAATTAGGGTTATGGATGGTGCGTTAGAGGTTAGAGCCGCACCAAAAATCAGGGGATGATGGAACTGCCTTGAGTCTGGGCGTCCATGTGGACACATGGATAAGCTGTCATGGTGGTGAGTTTGAGGTTTCTAATGTGCAAATTGATGGAGCTATCCCAAGGGTCTTAATGGGGTGCCCGATTTTCAAAAATTCCCCAATAATCAGGGGATGATGGGATTGCCTTGAAACTTGGCGTCCATGTGTATACGTCCATGAGGTGTCATGGTGCCAAACATGAGGTTTCTAACTTGAACAGAAAAAAAGTTGTATACTTTTTTAGCTTTCAATGCAACCCTATGGGGGGGAAACGGAGCTCCGATCTGGATCCAGAGCTCCGAGCGGAGTGGAGCAGAAATGGGTGGAGCGGGGGTGGGGCGAAGCAGTCCGATCCGAAAATCGCGGATCTGGAAGTGAAGCGGAGCGGGGGGTCCGTGCACACCCCTATTAAGAACCAAATAAATCCCAAAGTTTTATTCAGACTGCGTGTGAACCAATGGGCTCATCTACACCAAGCAGGATATTGCACTATGAAAGCGGTATATAAAAGGCAGGAGCCACACGACTGCTTTATAGAGGTATTGCACTGAGAACTGTTGAGGCCCATTGACACATACCATATACCGCTTTCATAATACTATACCCTGCTTGGTGTGGCTCCTGGCTTTTATATACCACTTTCATATGGCTTTCATGTTGCAATATCCTGCTTCGTGTAGATTAGGCCAATATCTTACTACTATGATGGAATATAAGGGCCTTTCTTCATATTACATGGAAGCAGCTCCTGATTTACTACTCAGTTTACACTTGATGGAGTCCACCATGATAGTGGGCCTTGCTAGACCTACCTGAAAATCTGGGTGTGTGGAGGGGCCAGCCCACTCTACAAGTAGCATGGGCTGTTGCTCCTATCCACACATCAGACACGACGGGCTACAGGAAAGCCCCATTGTGTCCGCCATTTTGTTTTAGACCTAAAGGGCTGGGTGCGCACCACTGGCAAAGGTAAGTATTATTATTATTATTTTTTTAAAAAGGGTTCCCCGCTCCCCCGTCCCTGATTTCCCCACCCAGGCCATGATCCCCCCATGATCCCCACTTTCCCCTCATGATCCCCGCTTCCCCCATGATCTCCAGTTTCCCCCTGCGATCCCTGCTTCCCCCCCACAATCCCCGCTTCCCCCCACAATCTCCGCTTCCCCCCATGATCTCCACTTCCCTGTGGAGATCCCTGCTTTCCCCTGTGATCTCCCCACCCCTGATCTCTCCCCCTGCCCCGATGGGCCCAGAGCTTCTGCAGAGCACTGCGCCCCATCTGCTGCTTTCCCTGGCTACTCACAAGTAATTGCTGTAGCCAGGAAAAGCAGTGGTCCGGTCTACACACCCGCGGTCTCAGGCTCAGTTCGAGACTGCGGGGAATACCGGGCCACAAGCGGTGCCAGTTATTCCGGGCCAAGGGAGAGTTACCCCTGCCTGAACCTGGGATCCCCTGTGCGACATCTGGACGCATATGGGTGAGCCCGGGGCTCGCACCGGGCTAGACCCTCGTCTAGCAAGGCCCAGTGTCTAATACACATGTTTTATCAAATGGCCTGTTCAGACACCACACTAAGCCATGGTTAGGCCGCTAAGCCTTTTGAAGAAATGGTTAGAGAGCGTGTTTAAACCATGGTTAGTAATGGTCATGACATGCTATGTCATGGCTCACACAACATGCTCAAAATGTTTAGCTTGAAATGCTTAACCATTGTGGCTTAGCATATTGTCTGAAAAGGGTCAACTTGTTGGTTTCATTCACACTTAATCTGTGAATCAGACTTAAGGATTTCATGTAGTGTTATCAGCATATAGATGGGCAGAATTCAGGTTTGCAGGATCCAATTTATTATTTCAAACCCAGCAATCAGAGCCTAATGCCATCATGTGTGACTGCCGGAGGAAATGGGAAACATGACGAGTGAGCTACAGTTTACATAGTGGTTCAGAACTGCAAAATTAGGTAAGTTCACAATTAGATTTAGAAGTGAATTGAATAAATTTCTCCCCCATATCCAATAGACACAAAGGGCTTTGCTAGATGGAGGTTTCAGCCTGGGCTGACCCTGGACTCACCTCTGTGCATCCAGATGACACACAGGGGATCCCGGGATCAGCCAGGGCTGAACCCTCCTTCGGTCCGGGCTAACTGGAACCTCTTTTGGCACGGTATTACCCATGGCCTCGGGCTGAGCCCGAGACTGCAGGCGTCTAGCTGTTCTGCTGCTTTTGCTGGCTACCGCGCTTACTCGCGAATAGCTGGGACAAGCGGCGGAGCCCGAGGGAGGTGAGGGGACAAGATCGGAGCCTAGGGGAGGTGTGGGGGGAAGATCGGAGCCCGGGGAAGGTGGGGGGAAGATCAGAGCCCGGGGGAGGTGGGGAGAAGATCGGAGCCCGGGGGAGGTGGGGGGGAAGATCGGAGCCTGGGGGAGGTGGGGGGAAGATCAGAGGCAGGGGGAAGGGGGCTGGTGGGTGGGCGACGGAGCTGGTGGGGATGGCGGGGAAACGAAGCCAGCGGGAGAGGGGGGGACTCATGGCCAGGGATGGGGGAGCAGGAAGAAGGTTTTTCTTTTTTCTTTAAAGGGTCTTACCTAAGTGCAGGAGCCTTCCTGCGTCTAGCCTCTTTAAAAAATTTTAAAAATGGCGGACGTGACGGGGCTTTGCTTTCCCCCATCGCGTCCATGTCTAGCAAGGCGCGACAGCCCATGCTACTTGTAGCATGGGCTCGCCGCTCCTCCCGCCCAGATTAGGCGGTAGGTCTAGCGAAGCCCCAAGAGACAAATTAATAAAGGAAAATTCTATTTACCGCCATCTAAAGTAATGTCTGTCACCACCGAAATTGTGGCAGTGAATTTCATAAGTTTCCTTTATGCTACATTAAGAAGCCTTTCTATTTGTCTGTCCTGAGGATCTCCTGTGAAGGAACTTCACTGGATGTCTGTGAGATCTGGCGTTATGAGTGAGGAAGAAAGATACAGAGTTGTTTGCCATCAGTTTAATCCCCCACGGCCTGAGATTTTTATATTTACTCTCAAAACAAAATGTATTTGGATCATCCGTCAACAGTAAAGACAGAACTAAATGTTTCATTGCGAACAAAGATCTTCATTGCTTCTGTTAAATACAATTGAATGAGAACGTGGAGGAAAGTCCATCACTCAAAGCCTTGTGGATTTCCCCCCTCTCCCCTTTTAATCCTGCAACACTGACCAAAAAAGAAAAAGCCGCAGCACATAGATGGGAAAGGGGGAAACACAATAAGAAAAATACGGGAAGAAAGAAGAAGAAATCATGTGCCTGATACTGATGGAGAGTTTATTTCTGCCCAGTAAATTGGAGAATTGTTCAGGAGCAGTTCATCTATGAGAAAATATGACCTTCTGCAATACTGCCACATTCAAAAAGACCTTTGGTGAACTGCTCAGCAAATAATCACCATTTGGGTTAAAACTGCTTGGGGTCACTTTTAACAGAAAGAGCCAATTTTTATGGGATTTCATAATAGGTTAGGGTAAAGAAGCAAGCGAGGTAGGTAGGTAGGTAGGTAGATAATAATAATAATAATAATAATAATAATAATAATAATAATAATAATAATTTTATTTCTTACCCGCCTTTCCATTTCGATCGAGGTGGGGAACATCAATAAACGATAAAATACATAAAACTAAATTAAAACATAATATACATTGTTAAAAACATCCTAAAAACATCCCAATGAACATTACTTATTGCAGACTATCTATCTGGATCGTTCTCCCACTGATTTCCATTCATCTTTCTTTCTTCCTTTTTTCTTCTTTCATTGTCTAGGGCCTTAGCTAGACCTACCTGAAAGTCGAGGACAGAGGAGGGGAGATCTCGCGTTGCAATTAATGTGAGATCTCTCCTCCGTTTACCCGTAAGGTGTGACGACCTCAGGAAGAGAAGTGTCGTGCTCGCCATTTTATATTTTTTAAAGGAGACAGAGAGCACGAACACTCATGTGCAAAGGTACTTTTTAAAAAAATTAACTACTTTTCCCGCTCCCCCCCCACTACTCCTGATGGGCACAGCGCTCCTGAGGAGTGCTGCACCCCATGCGTGGCTCCCGGCTCTACGCGAGTAATTGTGCAGAGCTGGGTAAACCCGCGCAAATGGGCCATACGCTCCATGGTCTCAGGCTCAGTCCAAGACTGCAGAAAATCTGGGACCAAAGGGGAGGGCTCCATCCCAGGACAAGGGAGGGCTCATCCCTCCCTGATCCCGGGATCCCCTGTGCGTCATCTGGATGCACAGGGACGATCTTGGGGTTCACCCCAGGATAAAGCCTAGTCTAGCTAAGGCCTAGGTTGCCAGATTACGACCTGGAGACTACAGGCATGCCATTAAATGCCCTAAGGAAATGTAAAAGGAGAGGAGCTACAGCTCAGTGATACACCCTTTACTTCCTCCCTCCCATGCCAAACATGGTTCAATGTATAGATTTCAAAACCAAACTTTTAATGTTAAGCACTCAAACCCTGGGCCTGGCTAGATGAATGCGTCAGTTTCTCTTTCTCCCAAATTCTAAACCTCAAGTTCTTTTCATCCTATAAAGAAATAAGTTCACATATCTTTCTACCGCATTTCATTTATTTATTTATGAAAAAAAACTCATGTTCTTTCCATCCCATTTATGAAGAAATGTGTGAAATATGATCACTTATTATCAAAAAAGGTACAGGAACCAAACAAAATGTGTACCTATCCCTAATCCAGAGTGTGCTTCCCTTCAGCTCGGCAGTGCTGTTCTGTCTGCATTTTGCGGATTTTGAACCTTTGTCTGTTCATTGGCAGAATCAGATTTTAATTTCCATTTCCCAAACCTTCATGCATGTGCACAAATTGATACTTGTGCAAATTTGCACTTGTGAAAATGCACAAATCCCCCTAAATTGTGCAATACTCCCCAATTGTGCATTTCCACACATTACCCAGTGTAAATCGCCCCTTGCAGTAATTTGCACAAATAGCAGCCAAAATGCACATTTTGATCCAGTGTTGTTATTGTTTTTTAATGTATTTTTCTACAACTAAATCTGCTTAACATTCCAGAAAGATTAAAAAAAAACTGTAGAAGGTTAGGGTTAGTGTATTACAAGGATCTCAGGGCAGCTATACATATAAAATCGTACATATAAAATAGTTATACTGCTTTTAAATTATATATTGTTTTAACTTGGTTTATGGTTTAATTTGTTTTTAGCTGTGTATATTTACTGTTTTTATACTGTATGCTTTTATCTGTATGCCGCCCTGAGATCTTATTGATATAGGGCGGGATATAAACGTTTTAAATAAATAAATAAATAATATACCATGCTTGAACAAATTAAACCATTAATATGTTAAAAGCTGAAATGAAATTTTAGAACAGGAACATCCAATTTAAACAAGACAGAACTTCCCCTGTTGACCTACAAAGCTTTTCACTGTCTAGCTCCTTCCTATCTTTCCTCTTTCATCTCACACTATTGCCCCGCTCATGCTCTTCGCTCCTCTGATGCCATGTTTCTCACCTGCCCAAGGGTCTCTACTTCCCTTGCTCAGCTTCGTCCATTTTCTTCTGCTGCCCCTTATGCCTGGAACGCTCTTCCAGAACATTTGAGAACTACAAGTTCAATCGCAGCTTTTAAAGCTCAGCTAAAAACTTTTCTTTTTTCTAAAGCTTTTAAAACTTGATTTTGTTCTGACTTTTATACTGTTAGTTTTACTCTACCCTGTGCCTGTTTGGTGCATTCTCTTCCCCTTCTTATTGTTTTATTATGATTTTATTAGAATGTAAGCCTATGCGGCAGGGTCTTGCTATTTACTGTTTTACTCTGTACAGCACCATGTACATTGATGGTGCTATATAAATAATAATAATAATAATAATAATAATAAGTCTTAAGCTGACGCTGAATTGAAACCAGTGCTGGCACCAGTTAGGCCTCCAGGGGGAGGGAATTCCACAGCCAGGGTGCCACAATAAATGAATGAATGAATGAATGACAAATAAATAAATAAATGATTTTCTCCTGTTGGACCATAACATATGTTTAGTGGTTTTAAGTGACAGAAGTATGACAAGACCTATGTGGATGCTAAACAATTAATATTTGCAAAGCACCCAGAGAGCTTTGGCTATTGGGCAATATATAAATGTGAACAACCACAATAACAACTCAAGTATTTGGACTCGCAAATGAAGGGATAGAGAAACTCGACAAAAATATCATAAGCACCCTTTCTTACCCATGTGCATGTACCGTGGGTGATTTCTGGCAGCAGTCAGGTTGTTTTCAATTACTTGAGCGATCAGACATGTTTCCTGTGGGTGTTTGGTAACAGCAAGCATTGCCGTGATCACACACAAGTCTCTGTGTGTGCAATCGTACTTCAGGCTTGATGTTAAGCCACGTCTTCTCTGCATCTCTTCTCAACCCAAGGCTCCAACCCAAAGGGCAAATGCAGAAACCAAGGGCAGCTCTACACCTCATGTCATATCGCTACAATCCCATCATGATGACCCTTTATATTCTTCTTGCGAATTTATATATTGTAGCACACACAA
The DNA here is from genome assembly GCF_023053635.1 of Elgaria multicarinata webbii. Classification (NCBI taxonomy): domain Eukaryota; kingdom Metazoa; phylum Chordata; class Lepidosauria; order Squamata; family Anguidae; genus Elgaria; species Elgaria multicarinata. The sequence goes on along the minus strand of NC_086175.1, from coordinate 120,146,256 downwards.
TGACATCTGTTGCAATATTTTGGAAGTGAGAGAGCCGGAAAAAACTTGATAAAAGCAGTCAAGGATATTCTGGGGAAACTGAGAGGTGGAGCTGAGATCACTGCGGGAGCAGGTGAACATCATGTGCCCCGTTGGTGATGACTGCAATACAGTCCTGCAATAAATGGATGGTGTAGACTCCTACAACTCAGAGCATTGGTTCAGTTACCTTTGTACTGTCTGCAATAATAATAAAAAAACCTCCACAAATTAGTAGGGGTGTGTTCCACTCCGTTACGGATCCCCGAATCTGAAGCGGAGCGGAGCAATCTGGACTTCCTAAGCTCGGTTCCGGAGCAGATCGGGGGAGGTCCGGATTAGGGATGCGCTCCGCTTCTCTTCGGTTCAGAGAAGCAGGAGAGAGGCGGCCTAATTTGCCTCCGGAAAAGGCGGAGGCGAAGAAAGTCAGAGGGGCTGCGGATCGAGGCGAAGAGGATCTCCTCAATCCGGAGCTTCGCCTGCAGGTAAGTGGGGGGGGAGGGGGACTCATCTGGCGCTGCCAGCGCCGCCATGCATGCAGCGGTGGCGCCGCTGCCACCAGGTAAGGGAGCAGGGAGGAGGGACGCTTACCTGCGTCCGTCACGGGCTTCAATTGAGGCCCCGGTTGAAGGCGGAAGTAAAGGCCGAAGCCTCTTCCGGCTTCAACCAGGGCCTCAATTGAAGCCCATGATGGATGCAGGTAAGGGGACGGGGGCGGGGGGCTGGCCTACCTGGCGCCGCCATCCATGCAGCAGTGGCGGTGCCAGGTAACGGAGGAGGGACGCTTACCTGCCTCCATCGTGGGCTTCAGTTGAGGCCCCGGTTGAAGGTTGGCTTATTTAGCGCAGCTGCCACTGCTGCCGTCCATGTAGGAATGGCAGCGAAGCCAGATCTCACTCCGCGGAGCGGAGTGGCGTGAAGAGATTTGGGCCCGATCCGTATTTTCTGGATTGGGCCATGAAGCGGATTGGGGTGTCCATGCACACCCCTAGTCTGGATCAACCTGAAGCGGTTCAGAACAGTCTGAAGCGGTTTGGACCAGAGCCAGGAAAGTGGGGAGGGGAGATTACCTGGCTCCCCCATCCGCCGCCGTCCATGTGGCAATGGCGGCAGACCCAGGTTAGTGGGGAGGGGGGCTTATCTGGCTCTGCCACGGTCCGTGCGGTGACGGCAACGGAGCCAGGGAAGGGAGGAAGGGGGATGGGGATGGGAGCTTACCTGGCTCCGTTGTCTGCGGCCACCGCAGTCCATGTGGCAGCGGATGGTGGAGCCAGGTAAAGGGGGAGGGGGCTTATTCAGCCCCATTTTGTCCCTCTGTCCCCACTTACCTGCCTCTGCCGTCTGCCGCGGAGGCAGGTAAGTGGAGAAGGGGGCAAAATGATGTCTGAATATCGATCCAGATCTCTGGATCTTGCTCCGGATCTGGTTCCGGAGCGGATCGGGGGAGGACTGGATCAACCCGAACTGGTTCGGGCCCAATCCGGAAGGTCCAGATTGGGATCTGAAGCATTTAGGGGAGGACGTGCACAGCCGTACAAATTATGTGGAGGGAGGAGGAGGAGGAGAAGGAGAAGAAACAGAAAGTTTGGGGGCCCTAATCAGCAATCTCTAACTATGACAGCTAGGGTAGCCATGTGTCCTTATTTACACAAAGCAGTAAGCAGAAGAACTGTACAGTGCAAATCTGGTTTTAAAATAGAGTCCTAAGAAGGGAGAGTAGGAGGGGCTTGGAACTGCCCACCAATAGTTGGTGTGTGCCTGGTTAGGAGCCTCAGCAGGCCTCACATGGCTCACCTGGTCACATTCTCCCCCATTAGAGTGAGATGAATTGTGTATTCCTGCTGTAATTATAGTCATTCTTTCTAAATTTGCATCAATACCTAGAAATTATACTGTGCAAACGTTATGCAAATCGGCGTCCTCTTTTTGTTCTTCTTTTCGGCGAGGCATGACTGGCCATCCTCCTCACCACCTTGAAAAGCCTGTTGTATTTGCCGCTGTTGTCACTGCCGCCACCATTAAACTAACAAAATAATTTTCTTTTCTCTCTTTGAAATAATGGAAGTGTTGATTTACCGGGATATGTTTTTACACGGCTTTTCTGGGGGCTTCAAAAGCCAAGCCTCGGAACAATTCCAGCATATTTTCGATGGCGATGGAGCTCCGGGTTTCGAAAGGTTTAAAATAGGAAATAATTTCAGCCGGCGTCATCACTAGAACTCAAACGCAGGTGCAGTTCTGGCTCCCCCAAAGAACTATGATGACGGAAATGGTTCTTTAACCTGGTAGTCAGCAAGACGGCAGGATTTATGCTACTCTGCGTCATCCATTCAAAGGAGAGCGAGCAAAGCATGGGATTAGCTGCTGTGCATGCCATTGCCAAGTAGAAATTCAGAGGAAGGCCCTGTCAAAAGAAGACACGGACTTCATGTAGTTCTGCATCGATGCTGTACGGCAAAGGAAAAGGGGCAACTTCGCTGCTTGGAAAGCCTGGGACATGGGAAGGACACATTACGTTTGGTGGTCTTCTTTGTGTGCCTTGCTGATGTTATTGTTGTTTTCCTTTTTTTGAAAAAACCCGCAAGATTATTTTAATTTATTTGTTCATACGAATTCTTGGCTGCCTTCCAGGACAGAAGCCCTGCCATTATGTACTCCCATGCGTCAGAAGCATAGGCGTGTGCAGCACATTTCATTAGGGTGTGCACCCAGGGGATTTATTTTTTAAAAGGTGAAGATTTATTGACTACTCAGTCATGAGTATCATAAGCTCCAGCAGAGGCCCAATGGCTGAGGGGGTGCAGCTCCCTGCAGAGAGATACCTTTTCACTCCTGCTGCTGGCAGCAACGGTGCTCTCTAAGGGCAGCAGTTCTTCAGTGGAGTGGCAGAGCAGCCAGAGAGCAGCCCTTGCTTGCTTGACAGACAGAGAGCCAAAGAACAAGGAGGCTGTTGTCTGAGCCAGAGCAAGAGGCTGGTGAATAAGCACATTGCAACAGTGAAGAGGAGGAGCAACTGCAGGGGCTTAATGGTGATGGGCCCTGCTGGGGTGGGGGTCCCCGTAGTGTTGTTGTGAAAATCCACCTGGGCCAACGAGGGCAGTGGATGCCCTTGCATCCGGCCCTCATGGGCCCATGTGGACGTGCCCAGCAGAAAAGACAAAGGAGGTGCAGGTCTGGGCGGAACTCAGTCAGCCCTGGTTATGTCCTCTGCGGGGTGTGTGTGTGTGTCAGAGGCTGCAAAGACAGAATGGAGGGGAAATGGTAAAATAAAGATTGCCCACACCCCTCAGCCACCTCCTTGCATCATATAATGTAAATTTACTTAAACTTACCAGAATGGCACTTTTTGATCCTGAAAGGAACCTGAATACAGAGAACCATCCCCACTGCGACTGGATCCCCCTCTGGATTCCTACCAAATGCCCTCCTTAATTCAGCACTTATTGCTCAAGACATTAGGGTGTGCCTGAGCACTCCAGGCACACCCCTTGTGCACACCTAGGGTCAGAAGTAGCAATGTGTGGCTCCACAAAAGTCTAGCCCATTGGGGTTCTCCAGTTTCCACCTTGAAGCTCATTCCTACTTGAGTACATTTCCGATCGCAAGCTTTCATCCCTTCCTTTCTCAGGGAAGTGCATATGTATTTCCATGTCTTTTCCCCCTAAATGTACACATTTTTATTTTTCACTATATTTATATCCCACCTTTTTCCTCTTTAAGGAATTCAAGGTGGTGTACATAATCCATCTCTTCTCCATTTTCTCTTCACAACAACCACCTTGCGAGGTAGGTTGGAACGAGAGAGTGTGACTGGACCAAAGTCACAAAGTGAGCTTCCATGGCTGGGTGGGGGACTTAGGACATTGATCTCCCAGCTCCCAGTCCAACACTCTAACAACTCTAGGTGTGGGGGGGGGGAATGCATTTTTCTCCCATTAATAAAAAGTGTGTTTCTATGCACTTTTCAAATGTGCATATATATATTTTCATGCACTCTTTTTGAATGTGCATATCTTTCAAATACATTTTGGGTTTGTGTGCACACGCAAATCAGATTGCAAGTGAGTATTTCTGATCACAAATTGTATTCAGGTTCTTTTCAGGATCAAAAAGTGCCATTCTGGTAAGTTTAAATAAATTTACATTATATGATGCAAGGAGGTGGCTGAGGGCTGTGGGCAATCTTTATTTTACCATTTCCTCTCCATTCTGTCCTTGCAGCCTCTCCAGCTGCTGGAGCTTTCTGACACCCCCCGCCCCTGCAGAGGACATAACCAGGGCTGACTGAGTTCCGCCCAGACCTGCACCCCCTTTGTCTTTTCTGCTGGGCATGTCCACTTGGGCCCATGAGGGCCGAATGTAAGGACATCCACTGCCCTCGTGGGCCCAGGTGGATTTTCACAACAACACTACGGGGACCCCCACCCCAGCAGGGCCCATCACCATTAAGCCCCTGCAGTTGCTCCTCCTCTTCACTGTTGCAACGTGCTTATTTGCCAGCCTCTTGCTCTGGCTCAGACAACAGCCTCCTTGTTCTTTGGCTCTCTGTCTGTCAAGCAAGCAAGGGGTAGCGATGGTGAAAAAGAGGGCAGGGAGCAATAGCAGCTGGTGACTATGGTGGTGAGAAGGTAGGTTCATTGAAGTTGGTGGCACATTGAAGGTGCATTGCTCATGGGACCTCCAAACCTGGAGCTGGGTCTGATTATGCCCTTAATTGCTAGCTGCTAAGAACAAGAGCAGGTGAGAGCTATCGCCTTCATGTTCTGCCTGTGGGCTTCCCAGACGTAACTGGTTGGCTGCTAAGGGAAGGCAGATAGGGCACTAGATGGGAGTTCGATCTGACCCAGCAAAGCTCTTTTCTTCTTAAGCTTCATAGAGCTGTGTATAGCACCATACAGTTTTTCCCCTCTGGAAAATGCTTTCTAGTCTCATGACCACAATTGGCTGGATTTGTTTAGAGAGAAGGAAATGCAAAGCTTTCAGCATTTGATAAAGCCTTGCAATTTTTTGTTTCAAGGGTGGCGCTTCTCCTTTCAGAGCTGGCAGACCCTTCGCTTAATTATCAACCATGGCTATAGAGCAGGGATAGGGAAGCTATGGGACTCTGGGTGTTGATGGACTCCAACTCCCATCATCCCCAACCAGCCCGTTCAGTGGCTTGTTGGATAATAGGAACAACTCTGCATACTTCGAGACATGATAGAGAAGGTCTTGTAGGTTGATCAGTTCCTATTACCTGCTCTCTCCCCTTCCTCTTCTTTCTTCCTCCTCCTCTGTTTGCCTCTGCATCAAGCATCATGTGGTCTTCCTGAAGGAAGCAAGTAACTATATCCCATGCCTTCGCTTACTCACATGCACAAGTTTAGGTGGTGCTTGTAGTTAAACAGTATCCTTCTCTGATGATGTGCACAAACACACTAATGAAGTCAGCTGATTTGAACTTCTTTATTGAGTTCATTGCCTCTTATACTAAACATTGTTTTGCACTTGCCACACTGTCTCTGTATAAAGCAACTCTGCTGTAAGTCACATCAGACTTACCAATGTGGTCAAGAATGATGGGAAACGTAATCCCATCAACGTCAGGAGAGCCACAGCTTCCTCGCACCAATATACAGCATAATCGAGAGGAATCATACGCTGTGCTAGGGTCATCCATCTCCCATTCCGATGTCATTTGCTACAGTTCAGTATGAAGTTGCTGCAGCAAACCTCGTGGACCTGGAGAGAGAGGGAGAGAGAGATTGCAAGAGAACGGTGCTGTCAGAAACGCTGCAAGATGAATGTTGAGACAAACTGGAATATTTGTTTTTCTAACCCTTCATCCCCCATTTCTATCCCATTATGGCAAGGGAAGAATTTGAAGATTTCTGAAAGCCTCAGATAAACCCTTCTTTCCCCTAATCTCTCATCTCGATTCTGTGCCTTCCTAGCACTCCCCCTCCCCTGCCCCCCCCCCCCGCTTCTTCAACCTTCCTTGCAACTATGAAATGACAGATCAGGCAGGGGAAGGGTTCTGATTGGCTGTCCACAGGCAGCTAAAACTTAAAATTGAGTTGTCTGACAACGAAACGTGATTGTCCCATTTTTTCAGGCTCCGGTCTCATTCTCTCAAATAAATTAAAATGAAATATTGCTGCTGTCGTGATTGTCTAGAGGCATTTCTCTCTGTATTCAGTGCATTCAGTTTTGGACTCTTGGGCAAAGATTCCTTATACTTTCTCACTTCCCTTCCCCCTCTTCTGTTTATAGGAAGTCCTTAGTTTCACTTGCTTATCTGTATTATTCATTAATGTTTGTCCTCACATTAATATACATGAAATGCCACTGAGAACACTGTCTTGGGGGGGATCACGTTCCAAACTCAGACTGTGCCACTCTACAACTTCATAATTATAGATATTTACTACTAAATGATATTTACAAGTAAAACTCTCTTTTGAAAGTAACTCTTCCTTGTAAAGAAGGCAATCTCAGAAGGAAGATGGAAATGAAGAAAAAAACACACGTGTTTTGCAATATCAGGCCTCAGAACTGATCATTACCATCTTGTCTTCTGTGTAGTAAGCTTAGGGCTCATCTACACCAAGCAGGATATTCCACTTTGAAAGCGGTATATAAAAGGCAGGAGCCACACTACTGCTTTATAGCAGTATTGAAGTGCACTGCAGGATCTACACTACTGCTTTATAGTGGTACTGAAGTGCACTGACAACTGTTGGGGCCCGTGACCCATCTACACCAAGCAGGATATAACACTATGAAAGTGGTATGAAAGCAGTATATGGTATGTGTCAGTGGGCTCCAACAGTTGTCAGCACACTTCAATACTGCTATGAAGCAGTAGTGTGACTCTGCCTTTTTTATATCGCGTTCATACCACTTTCATAATGGACTATCCTGCTTTGTGTAGATGAGCCCTTAGTAGGATTTGTTGAATTTCTCTCCCCCTATTTCAAGGGGAGAAATTTCATGGAGAAAAATATTTTTTAAGGAGGGCAAAGGGTCTCTGCTTCACCCTTTAGAACTCAAAATTAATTTGGTTAATTTTGCACCCTTAATTAACTCAAAATAAAACTGAATGATTGAACAAGCATAAATAATGGTATGATCCTCCTAGAGCGGTGGAGAAAATGATTTGACCAAAAATTCATGAAATTGACTCAGTAATTCCAGGAGAAACCATTATTTTAAATGATCCCTCTTTCACCTTTGTTTCTCTGAGTCAATTTGCCGTTCAATTTGCTGTTGTTGTTTTCCAGCACATGTACTTGGAAGTAAGTCCCATTGAATTTCAGTGGGCCTTGTTTCTGATTAGCCATACAGAGGATAGTCGTGTTCATCCCCACCGCCGAAATAAATCATGGGCATCTCTTAAAACTTTGGGTTCACTTTTAAATAATGCATTTTTGTGGTCTGGCGGTTGCAAGATTATTATTTTTTTGAAAAATAAATCGAAATGGGGGAGAAAACAGGTTTCCTGGTGCTTCAGGTTTAAAAAAATAGGATTGCATTGAGTGGCACACTTTGGCCTAATCTACACTAAACAGGATATTGCACTATGAAAGTGGTATATAAGAGGCAGGAGCCACACTACTGCTTTATAGTAGTATTGAAGTGCACTGACAACTGTTGGGGCCCATTGACACATGCCAGCTACTGCTTTCATACCACTATATCCTGCTTGGTGTGGCTCCTGCATTTTATATACCACTTTCATAGTGAAATATACTGCTTGGTGTAGATTAGGCCTGAGCCACTGCCACTGCCAATGCCACTGCCACTGCCACCGCCACTGCCACTGCCACTGCCACCGCCACCGCCTTCTCCTTCACCTTCACCTTCACCTTCTCCTTCTCCTTCTCCTTCTCCTCATTCTCAGCTTAAATGCCATTCAGGAAGCAATTTTCAAGGGGAGGTTTTAAGCTGGGGAAATCCCTCCCTACATGCTACAATGCTCCTCCTTCCATGACAATTAAGCTTAGAAAAAAAATATTTTTATTGGTGGCAGTGGAAGTTTTTTTCTTTCTTTCTCTAAAATTAGCTGCCATGTGGTGGCGGACCCCAGGGATCACAGTTGGTGTTAACCCTTCCTCCCTGCCCACTGTGAACCTCCTGCCTAAATCCCTCCTCTCTATAGGAGAAGACTTCCCATTGAGGCCAATAGAAAGATTGGGCCACAAATCTTTTACACCTGTGTGTTTGGCTCTACTTATTTTTTCAATAAAGCAGGTATTATTAAAAAACAGAACAAAACCCAAAAGTATAACTCTGTGGTGCACTCTCATCCAATGAAAACCAAACCTAGGTAGTGCTGTCCCAGAATATTTCACTGTTTGGGGAATTCGGGGTTATGCAACAATAGGCAGAAACTAGGGTGACCTTATGAAAAGGAGGTCAGGGCCCCTGTATCTTTAACAGTTATATTGAAAAGGGAATTTCAGCAGGTGTCATTTGTATATATGGGGAACCTGGTGAAATTCCCTCTTCATCACAGCAGTTAAAGCTGCAGGTGCCCTGCTGTCTTTTGAATCTTGTCACTCTAGTATAGCTCCTGCACTTTACTGTTGTGATGAAGAGGAAATTTCACCAGATTCCTCATATATACAAATGACGCCTTCTGAAATTCCCTTTTCAATACAACTCCAGCGGCTCGTGTGGCCTGTTGAGTAGGGGCAGATGGTAGCGGTGACTCCATGGTCATCTACCAAACATGGGCACGGTTGAGTCCATCCATCCCTAGAAGGGAGCCATGGTCTACTAGGTGACATCTAACAAAACTAAAGATGAGTCCTTACAAATAAAATCAGCGTTGGTGAGGAATCTGGGTGCCCCCAAAGAGATGGGGCATATATTAACTGAGTGGCAGCTTCCTTGACAGAGCAGCTATGCAATCTGAAAGTTCTCCTGTACTCCTAAGCAGCTGCACTGGCTATCTGTGTATTTCCCAGCCCAGTTCAGTGGACAAGGCTCAAGAAGGCTAGCTGATATTCCACTTGATTTATGAATGGTGCTTATAGAGATGACCTTAGAATCCTATGCAATGCTTGGGGATACTATGCAGACACACAGGGACTCCTTGGGAGATAAATCAACAGAAGTGGTGTGAAAAACATTGCCTTAAGGCTAAACTACACACTATGGGCATGGCTAGACAAGGGGGGTGGAGGGGGAGGATCTCTGATGGTCATAAGATCGTCCCCGTCAGTCTGCACGCAGCACGCTTTGTCCCAGGAGGAAGAAGACGTCGCGCCCACCATTTCCCCCCAGAAATGAGCACAGGAGTGCTCGTGTGCAAAAGGTGTTTTTTTAAACACACACACACACACACACACACACACACACACACACACACACACACACAAAACCCACGTCCTGTTCCCCCCACCCCACCCCTGACAGGCACAGAGCTCCTGAGGCCTGTGCCCAGTTCCTGGCTCCTCACAGTTACTCAAGAGGAGCTGGGACAAAACCAGGACAGACGGCCACACATCCCGCAGTCTCGGGATCATCCTGAGACCACAGGAAAAGTCAGGATAGAAGGGTAGGGCAATATCCTAGGGACAGGGAGGGATAATCCCTCCCTGTTCCTAGGATCCGCTCTGCATCATGTGGAAGCAGAGGGATGATCCTGGAGCGATCCCTGGGATATCGCCCCATGTAGCCATGCCCTAGGTTAGGTACATACTGTGTCGGTAATCCTACTTATTTAGTTAGTTTTTACTTTTGTCTAGTAGTGCAGGGGCCCAATCTGGATCAGGACCACTATGCATGGGTAAGTGTTTAAACATCCCCTCCCCATATTCACTACCCTAAAGTGGGGGGGGGGAAATAAAGAAGAACTCTTTGGAGGTTTCCTTTCTTCCTTAGTGCCATGCAGGCTAAATTTGTGCAGTGATGGTGGGGAGGCTGGTTGGGAAGGTGCCGTGTGTGGTAGTCCCAATCCAGATCAGCGACCTGCCCATTTACACTACAGGGGAAACGGTTAGGATCGGCTACACATGTATTTAATTTAGCCTTTAATGAAGTCATGTTTGGAATATATTTATGGAATTATTATTGCCAGACCCAGATCTGGAGAGGGCTCCTGCACCTTGATGAGTTTCATAGAAATGAAAATTCCTGCTGCTGCAGCACTGTGATGGGGGCAAGGACAGGCATGGTAAAAACTCTCCTTTGAATGTGACTCTGTGCATTGCCATCTTCTCTGCTGTAAACCAAGCTGTGCTGGATGAGTTACATTTCTGTTGCTGTCTCAAGGGATGAAATTTAACACGGAAAAGTTTATTTTAAAGAGGGGAAAAGGTCTCTCTCACAGAGCTAAAAAGAAAACATATGTGCTGTGTCCCTAAGGAACTATCACCCTGAATTTAAATATCCTTTCTGCAATAAAACAGAATGATTTAGAGAACATGTAAAAGAGTGCCTCAGCAAATGGAGGAGGTGGGGCGGAAAGACAATGTGTTCTGGCAGTCTGTGCTCTGAAGGTCTCCTGAAATTGCTACATGTCAAGGCCAGCTCTGTCATAAGGCAGAATGAGATGGCTCCCTCAGGTGGCAGGAACTGAGGGTGGGGGGCAAAGTTAAACTATGGAGTTCACTACACAAGACATAGTGATGGCCACCAATTTCGATGGCTTTAATAAGGGGTTGGACAAATTCCTGGAGAAGGCCATGAATGGCTACAAGTCCTGATGGCTGGCTATGTGCTACCTCCAGTATCAGAAACAGTATGCCTATGTGCACCAACTGCTAATGGTCATGGGTGGGAGGCTTTTGTTGTACTCATATCCTGCTTGTGGGTTTCCTGTGGGCAGCTGGTTGGCCACTGTATGAATAGAATGCTGGGCTAGATGGACTCTTGGTCTGATCTTACATGGTTCTTCTTATGTTCTTCGGTTCTTAAATTAACATCCAGCTGCTAGTCAAATCAGCTTCTGAACATGAACCTGGGAGGCATCATTTTGCTCTTTGCCTCAGATGGCCAAATGTCTTGGGCCAGCCCTGCTTTATGCTCATTGTTTGTTGCTGAGCATGTTTAGCCTTGAGAAGAGAAGACTTGATGGGTCGACATGTCAGCACTCTTCAAGGACTTGAAAGGTTGCTACACGGAGGAGGGCCAGGATCTCGTCTCGATCATCCCAGAGTGCAGGACATGGAATAATGGGCTTAAGTTACAGGAAGCCAGGTTCTGGCTGGACATCAGGAAAAACTTCCATACTGATAGAACAGTATAACAATGGAACCAATTATCAAGGGAGGTTGTGGGCTCTCCCACCCTAGAGGCATTCAAGAGGTGGCTGGGCAGCCATCTGTCAGGGATGCTTTAAGGTGGATTCCTGCATTGAGCAGGGGGTTGGACTCGATGGCCTTGTAGGCCCCTTCCAACTCTACTATTCTATGATTCTATAATTCTAAGATGCAGAAAAGAAGAACACTCTTTAAAGGGTGGGGAAAATTGGATGACAGACTTTCAAAAGTAACAAAGTGTCATCGGTTGAAATTAAAAACATAAAGGGCTGAGGTAGAATTGACACTCGGAATAGAATTGAGGTGGATCAATTTCAACTGATGACTCTTTGGTATTTTTGGCTCTCATCATCCATATTGGTGGCCAACTCATCCTAATCAAAGCCCCTAAATGAGTAGAAATGCTCATTTCTGGAGTGGGGCAGATTGCCAAAGTTCCCTTATGCAAGATCAGCTGACCTCCTACCCCAGTCCAGAAAAAAGCATTTTCACTCTTCCTGTTGATCCTGGAAGTGCTAAATCTCTCTTCCGCAAGCAGTGGGTTCTCCTTGCAGAATGGAAGTGACAGAGCCCAACAGAATTTGAAGGGGTCTAAGTGCCCCATTGGATACTGCCCAAGCTTCCTGCATTCAGCCACATATATGCAATTGTGTGGGTTTAGCAACACACTGCAGCCCAGCCCCATTTGAAGGCCACCTTAACTTTGAAAATCCAGGAATCATCCAGGCAAGACTTTCTAATATTATTAAAACCCTTGTTTTTAGAAGTGCTTCATCTTGGAATTTTGCATGGAGACAAAGCAGGCAGCTACAGAGCAAAGTGTTGTTGTTCAATTTTATATAGCAAATTCCCCTATGTGAATAGCAGGCCAGATTCACTGGTGACATGCACAGGTGCAGCTCAATGTGAAATAAAGAGCATTGCACACCTGCTTCCGAGGCAGCAAAATAGGCCAAGTTTGTTAACTCTTTCAGATCAGTTGTGGTGTAAACTGCACCTTATGAACTGGGGTGGGCAGAGAAAAACTGAATCTCAGAGGCTCTGTTCAGGCTAGGATTCCAGTTGTAGGGAGAGACAGAGTTCCTGTATCTTTCATAATTGTATCAAGGTGCCAATTCTGGCAGGTTGGAATTATTATGCATAGTTGAAAAGTAAAAGTAAAACAACACTATCTGCTTAAATGCTTGTGTTGACACCTAGGGTGGACAGATACAAAAGAGGGCAGGGTTCCTGTACCTTTAATAGTAGGGTAGAAGAGGGAATAACTTCTGGAGATTCACTCTCTTGAACAGCTATTAAAGGTACAGGGTGCCTCCTGTTCTCTTTTGCATCTGGCCATCCCATTATTAAAGGCAGACTGGATCAGTTCTTCTTTCATTCTGGGGGGAATCCGCACATCGTACCGAGACCGCTTCTAAGCGACCCCAGTGCGACGTGAAAGCGATCGTGTAAGTTGCCTTTGGAAGAGCCGCCGCCACCCACAGACCTCCTTGCCGACCGGCGAGGAGAGCTCAGCTGAAGAAGGCGGGGTGGAGAGCGGAAGAAGCTCTCCACCCCACCTTCTTCCCCCGAGCTCTCCGTCCCAGCTGGCGAGGAGGTCTGTGGGTGGCGGCGGGCAGCGGCAAAGACGTCTTTTCCTCAGCTCTTCCAAAGGCAAGTTACACGACCGCTTTCACGTCGCACTGGGGTTGCTTAGAAGCGGTCTCGGTATGACGTGCGGATACCCCCTGCTCATACTATTTCGTGCTTCCAAATTATTTGCAAAATTGTTACATGCAGAACTGTTCCATCAGCATTATTTAGCTCCAACCTGGGGTGGCAGGAGGAAATGGACAATGAAATGTTGGTCTAAATAAAACACTCCTCTGTTCTGACAAAACTCTTCTTATGTTCTTAAGGGCCTCTGGGTAATATTCAAATCCACCCTAACTCAGCAGGCTCATCACTCCAGGATAAATGATTATGTAATGAAGTATCAATAAGAACTTATTTGCTGGCTACAGCACAAATAGTATACCACATAAGATACACTCTAGGAATTCAAACCTGAGGCCTCCAACCTGAGAAATTTTGCTAGACCATGGTCACAATTCTATGGATGTTTAGACAGAAAAATAGCCTATGGTTCCCAGCATTCCCTAGTCAGCCATGCAGGTTAGGGAATGCTGGGAGTGGTAGAACTTTTTTTTCTGTCTAAACATGCATAGGATTGTGCCCTTACTGAATCATTTTTTCTTCTTTCAGAATTTGTCAGATGTTTGACATGAGCAGAAACTTCCAAACTAGCACTGTGCACCTGCCTTGGTCCGAATCCCCGAATCTGAGGCAAGGCAAGGCAGGCAGACTCATTGGACTCACCTCCCACTCCCTTCACGCTCTCCTTGGTCACCTCCTACTTCCTGCTGCCGCCAAGACTTACCTGTAAGTCACATCTTCCTCCCAGAGAGCCGAGCCACAAGTTAAAGTTAAAGTTCCTCTTAATGGCCACTGTAGTTTTCAGCCATAGGTATAGTAAAAGCAGAGAGCCACTATGTTGTTAACTTTAAATTGTGGTTCAGCTCTCTAGGAGGAGGATGCGATTTACAAATAAGTCCCAGTGCTGGTGGTTCTGGGTTGGGGAGAGGGGGGAAGGGTGAGGAGCCTGGGATGGGGACAAGAGGCTGGGAAGGGGGTGAGAGGGTTGGGAGTGGGGAATGGGGAGTCAGGAGTCCCATAGACTCCCACTTGGCCTTGCGCCTGGCTTTCCTGGGTACTGGCCATGCATCTGGCACCTAGGAACCTGCATAGCTGAGTTGCTCCAGGGGGGCAAATCTTACTTTGGCTTCAGTACTGAGGCGAGGTGGGCGCCCCTCCCCAGAAGCACCCTGAATCAAATTGGGGGCATTTCGGAGGCTCTGGAATGGCCTCCAAGGCGAGTTGGGAGGGCTGTGCACAGCCCTACTCCAAACTTCCCTAATTTCAGTTACACTGAAATTGTAACTCAAATGGCAATTCTAATTTCTTAACTTAACTCACCTAATGCAGAACCATCTTTGCAGTTTTCAATGATATTTGCTCACTTGCAATCCTGTACCTTATTGTCTTCTATTCCCTGGTTTTTCAAGCATTGCATTTCAAAGAGAAAAGGGAAACCTAATCCATCCATAACAGACTGGGTTTGTGTTATTGGAATATCCCATCCGGGAGGGGGTAAGAGAAAATTGCACTCCCTCTTCCATGACTGAGATGACATGCAGTTTATTATTTCTCAGGGGCACCTGGGTTTCTGACAAAATCACTGTTTATACATATTGACAGATGATTCTTTTAAAAACTATATATATATATATATATATATATATATATATATATTTCATCTCTGTACAAGGTGCACATGTCAAAGCCATAAATCTCTTCACTTAAAAAAAAATGGTGACAATTTTGACCTTTGATGATATTACATGATCATAGTTTTTTTTTTAATGTGGTATAAAATGTAATACCAAATGATATACTTGTTTCTACCTCCCCCTTTAGTCTTGAATACATATCTTAATAAACCTTTAAACTTTCCTGACATTTTTATGCTATCACTCACAGAATTTTTCCCCTTACCCAACTAATGATCAGGGAGAAATTCCTGTGGTTCAACAAGTTATGTAGTTTCTCACTTCCAAACCAATAAGCAAACTGAAATGCAGCCATCAAAATTCCCACAGCTCTAAATTTTCAACGGAGGTCTCTGTTAAAAAAAAAAAAGTGTACACAAATGCATATTATAGGCGAATATACACAAAAAATGCATGCATTAGTGCAAATAACACAGAAAGTTCTTCTCTTAGGAAAATTGCTTGCAGAAAAAGGTGTATTAGGAGAAACGGGCTAAAATATGTTTATGAATTTTCATGCATAAAAAAAGTTCTCAAAGTTCATGACGAACCACACTTAATATTGGAAAGAAAAGAAAGAGAAGTAACCGAAATGAGCAGATTCATGCATTTCTGTGTAAGACGTTTCTTTCAGCTGATTTCTAAAGCATGTTTTTGTGTCCTATAATTCTGTCTCCTTGTCTTAATTTAGGATCCCCCCCCACAAACTACATAACTATTATTCTTTTATCTGTTTTTATTTTGTAAAATAATAACAACTTGCTAAAACAACAACAACAACAACAGGAATGCAACATTGGAATTGTCTTGTCTGCTATATTGATAAATAACATTACAACTTGCACATGAACGTACAAACTCAAATGAAACATCTGTTTGAGAAAAGTTGATGGCTAAGTATATGGAAAAGGAAAAGTGGAATCACCACCTAGGCCCACACCTGCTTTAGGCTAAAACTATATATAAAAAAGCAATTCATTTCCATTCAACATCTTTCAGCCACAAAGCATCTGAAAATGTTTCATAGCAGGAGATGAAAAGACACGATAACTCATTAAGGAAGAGATTGTTGAAATGCAGGCAGCAGAAGGTACAGGTGTGGGTCTGGACTAGGAGAGTGATAGCATTTATTTCAAAGGCAGATGCACCTAGATTTTCTGCAGAGCTCAAATGGGAAAGAAATAAGAATTGCCCAAGAATTACACCTGAACCAGAATGTTGAGTCAACATGAGATTTGTACTGGGGTCACACACCTGTGAAAGTTCCACAGGGAGCAGAAACAATCTTGAAAAGGCTAGTGAAATTCCTCAGGAAGAAGAAGACATTAATGGGCAAACAAAGCAGTTTGCCTTATTTGCTATAATTCAAAATATGGCAGCCAGGTTGGTCACCGGTACACCTAGGGGTGACCATATTACACCAGCTTTAAAGTCACTCCACTGGCTGCCAATTAGTTTCCGGGCAAAGTATAGCGTTTTGGTTATTACTTTTAAAGCCCTACATGGTTTGGGTCTAGGGTAGGATCTACACTACTGCTTTAAAGCACTTTATAACAGTTTTGATGACTGTTGGGTCCCAGGACACATTTCATATACAGTTTTCAAAACGTTTTGAAAGTGCTTTAAAGTGCTTTAAAGTAGGGTGACCATATGAAAAGGAGGACAGGGCTCCTGTATCTTTAACAGTTGCATAGAAAAGAGAATTTCAGCAGGTGTCATTTGTATATATGGAGAACCTGGTGAAATTTCCTCTTCATAAGCCTATGCGGCAGAGTCTTGCTATTTACTGTTTTACTCTGTACAGCACCATGTACATTGATGGTGCTATATAAATAAATAATAATAATAATAATAACAGTTAAAGCTGCAGGAGCTGTACTAGAATGACCAGATAATAAAGAGGGCAGGGCACCTGCAGCTTTAACTGTTGTGATGAAGAGGAATTTCACCAGGTTCTCCATATATACAAATGACACCTGCTGAACTTCCTTTTTCAATACAACTGTTAAAGATACAGGAGCCCTGTCCTCCTTTTCATATGGTCACCCTATTTAAAGCAGTAGTGCAGTGAGATTCCCCCCCCCCCCCAGTGACCTGAAGGATCTCTTTCTCCCATACAATCTAGCCTGCTCACTCAGGTCCTCTGGGAAGAATTTACTCTAGTCAGCGAAATCTAGGCTGACAACCATTACCCAGAGGACATTCTCTTCTGCTGCTCCCAGACTGTGAAATGGCCTGCCGGGAGAGATTCACCATCCTAACAGTCTTGTAGAATTTAAGAAAGCCATAAAGACTGATCTCTTCCAGCAGGCCTACCCAGTCGAATTTTAAGATGCCTATTAATAATGTGCCGCCATTTAATAATGTATTAGTTTTGTAAACCGCCCAGAGAGCTTTGACTATGGGGCTGTATATAAATGCAATAATAAATAAATAAATAAATATGTTTTGTATCAAGTATATGTATTTTATAGTGTTTTCTATTTGTGTTGTACCCTGCCTCAATCCAGAGGGAGAGATGGGTAAGAATTATTATTATTATTATTATTATTATTATTATTATTATTTTAAAAAAGAAATGGTATGTTAGTGATCTTAACTTGCCCAAATCCTAACAAAATAATGGACTAGCAAAGTAATAGTGGGCTGGACACATAACTGACTTGGGATCAATTTACCTGAAGGATAACCTCCTCCCAGTTGTACTCACCTGGACCCAGTGATCATAAGAACTTCAGAAGAGTCATTCTGAATTAAAGCAAGGGTCCATCTAACCCAGCACTCTGTTCACACAGTGTCCAACCAGGTGTTGACCAGAAACCCTCAAGCTGGAGATGGGTGCAACAGCTCCCTCTCACCTACGTTCCCCAGCAACTGTTCTAGATAGTCTTACTGCCTCTGCTTCTGGAGAAAGCACATAGCCATCAGGTCTAGCAGCTTTGGATAGCCTTATCCTCCATGAATTTGTCTAAGCCCCATTTAAAGCCACCCAAATTGGTGGCCATTTGTCTATGCACTGTGTGAAGAGAAGTTATTCTTTTTATCTGTCCTGAATCTCCCACCCATCAACTTCATGGGATGACCCCAGGTTCCAACATTATGAAAGAGGAAGAAAAATGTTCCCCTATCCAATTTGGATGACTTTTCTCCATTCTCAAGAAAAGAAGATTTTAATCCCACACAAGATTAAAACATTCACAACTTTTAATGTTGCATAAATTGGGCTAAATTGGTGGCCATCATTCAGTACCATAGTGCCACAGCCATGAAATCTGGACACTGGAAACTCAGCATGCATACTAAGGATATTTTAAGGGTGTGCAGCTTGGGGTTATTTGGCTTTTGAAACACAATAATTAAAACTAGAGCTGTGGAAAAGTGGCCTCTCAAGATTATCCGCGTTATTTGTGAGTAGAGAAACTGAGGGGACAATTTCACTGAATTTCTCCAAGGGGAGGAGAAATTTTCCAATAATTCCTCACAGTTTGGCATCCCCATTGGCAAGGGTTGTAGAATAGCTTCTTTCTTTTTTTCCTAAGGGCTTTTGGCTTTATGCACTGCCACTACAAGTGCAACAGCATCAACTATGTTGGCAGCTTGGCCCCCATTTTGCATCCTCCACACTCCTGGACGTTGAGGGAAGGGAATGCAGCCATCTAAAAAAAAAAAATGTGAGAAAATTCTGAAAAGTGTCCCTTTATATCTATCCTAGGGAATAAGAAAAGAAAAATCTTAGAAATTTTCTGAGAAAAGTATCTACTGAGGAATTTTAGCTCACTTCTACTTGTTGTTCTGGAAAACTCCTCCCAAATGTCACGTTTCTGAGGGGTGATTATGGATACATCTTGTCTTTAATGTGGGTGCTGGCAACAGCACTGCTTCCTTGAAGCCCCATAGCAAGTGTGAGGTGGGCGAGGGTACTGTATTTTTCTTTCCATTACACATCTCACCATTGCTCCACACTCTCCCAGGCTGCCTGCACTTTCTGATCTGAAAAAGCCCTATGGGAGGAATAAATGTCTTCTCTTGGGCAGGGTAGTGTGGGGCACCAAGGAGGCTACAGGGTGTCTGAGGAAAGATTGTACAATGAAAGACAGGACAACAATGCACACTCTTCACCCATCTCATAAGTAAGGTAACAAGAACCCTGAACCAAAACCATGAGAATTCCTCTGAAATTTTTCCTCCTTTGAATTTCTTTTCAAAAGCATTTTCTTTACTATTGAATTAAATGGGAACGGTCAACATTTTCGTGTGAGAAACTTTCGGCATAGTATTAATTAAAATTCAATGTTTCCATGTCTGCAGTACCTTCTCTAGTCACTAGGTGGCAGACCATCCTAAACAGCTGATAGCTTTGAAGTTGATACAGTCTGAAAGCCAAAGGTGAGTAGTTGAGGGATCAAATTATATGGCTTCCCCTCCACCTTGCTGTGCAGAAGACCCCCTCAGTGGAATGGAGTGGACTAGACTCTCCAATACAGAGGCATTGCAGCACATCAGAGCAGGGGCCATGCTTAGGGACAAGCTGGCATGGCTTCAGTCAGATGGGGTAGGCGAAATGTGCACAACTCTGACAACTGCCTAGATTTGTTTGAAGGCTTTGCTGTATCCAACCAAGAGCTATTCCAACCCGTAGGAAACTGGGCCTGTTCATTATTAAAATAATAACATAAACCATATACTTTGTTATACTGAGATACACAGTTAAATCTGAATGTGTTTAGAACAATTTGTTTAGAGTGGCTTGACTACCTCCCCCTGTTTATTTCCCAAGCTGATCAAGACCTTCTTGTTTTTAGAAAAGCTTATGGGACCTGTTTTACTGTAGCTTTTTTATGCTTCCTCATGACCTGCTTCAGTGGAGTTAAGCTTTGGGCTATTGTTTTATTTTATTTATTTTATTACACCCCTATTTAGCCATTTTTATTCATTCATTTATTACATTTCTATGCAGCCCAATAGGCGAAGCTCCTTCCTTTTGACATGGATTTCAATATGGCATATATCTCCTCTGAATGAATGCTTGGAGGTGGTAATGGGCTGGATGAGGAAAAATATACTGAAGCTGAATGAAGACAAGATTTGCTTACTGTTAAAGGCCCCAACCTGGGTTTTGAGGTGTGTCAGCTAGTTCTGGATGGGGTTACATTCCCTCAAAGGACTGTGTTCACAGCTTGGGGGTGCTCCTGGATCCATCACTACAGCTCAGATAGATCACAGCATCATAGCATCATAGAACAGCAGAGTTGGAAGGGGCCTACAAGGCCATCGAGTCCAACCCCCTGCTCATTGCAGGAATCCACCTTAAAGCATCCCTGACAGATGGCTGTCCAGCCGTCTCTTGAATGCCTCTAGGGTGGGAGAGGCCACAATTTCCCTAGGTAGTTGGTTCCATTGTTGTACTGCTCTAACAGTCAGGAAGATGTGACGGACAGGAGTGCCTACTATCAACATTGGCTGATACGCCAGCGGTGCCCCTTCCTAGAGTTAGAAGACCTAAAGACAGTAGTGCACACACTAGAAACTTCAAGCTCAACTTCTGCAATGTGCTGCACATAGGACTACCTTTGTACCTAGCACTTCTAGTTCAAAATATGGCAACCAGGTTGGTCACTGGTACACCTAGGGGTGACCATATTACACCAATTCTGGCTGCCAATTAGTTTCCGGGTGAAGTATTTGTTGTTGGTTATTACCTTTAAAGCCCTACATGGTTCAGGTCCAGGTTACCTGCGGGATCGCCTTCTACTGTACAATCTGCCCCACACAATCAGGTCCTCTGGGAAGAATTTACTTCAGTCAGCTAAAATTAGATTGACAACTGTTACCCAGAGGACCCTCTTTTCTGCTGCTCCCAGACTGGAATGGCCTGCCAGGAGAGATTTGCCAACTCATTAGTCTTTCTGAATATAAAAAAGCTATAAAGATTGATCTTTTCTAGCAGGCCTACCCAGTTGAATTTTAAGATGTCTGGCTGTTATTTTAATAAGGTAATAGTTTTATATGTTTTAATCAGTTTTATGTGTGTGTGAGTGTGTGTGTGTGTGTGTGTGTGTGTATATATATATATATATATATATATATATATATATATATTGTATTCTACGTTGTTCCCCACCTCGATCTAGAGGGAGAGATGGGTAAGAAATAAATTATTATTATTATTATTATTATTATTATTATTATTATTTGGAATTGGCAGCTGCCCTCCTACCCAGGCAGTGACCCAGCCAGATCTCCTGAGCAAGCAGCCATGTGGCTGCATCACATGCCCTGAGACCACACATTTAGTATATTGGGGATGCGATCCTATATTCCTGAGGGTCAAAGTTGGAGCAGTGGTGGGCAGGGCTGAAGGCAAAAAGGAGTTGGGCCCCAATGCCAAAACCGCCAGCATATCTTAGCTCAAACCTCCTCCTGCTAGAAACAAAGCCTAGGAAGAGACATTTCAACTAGGGGTGTGCACAGACCCCCCACTCCGCTTCACTTTCAGATCCGCCATTTTTGGATCGGGCCGCTCTGCCCCGCCCCCACTCCGCCTGTGCCCACTCTGCTCCGCTCGGAGCTCCGGATCCGCAAGCGGCCCAGACTTCCTGGTGGAACCGCGGGCTCAATTGAAGACGCTGACGGACCGCGGACGGAGGCAGGTAAGGGAGAGGAGGGCGGGGGGGTTACCGGGCCCTGCCGCTGTTGCCGCATGGGCGACAGCGACAGCGGCAGGGCCCGATAAACCCCACTTACCTTTCCGGCGGAGATAAACCCCACTTACCTTTCCGGCGGAGCTCCGGATCGAGGCGAAGGATCCGCCTTCACCTCGATCCTCTCTGCTACGCTCCGCCGGCCCCCCAATCCTCTTCGCCCCCACCTTAAGGGCAGGCGAAGCCCCCCGCTCCGCTCCTGCTTCTCCGGTCCGATTAGAAGCGGAGCACATCCCTAATTTCAACTTTTAGAATGGGAAGGGGAACTGTGAAAGAGGCAGCGAAACACCAAACGGTGAATCACTGGGACAAAGGGGATTAGCCCATGCAACGGGGATGGTGAAATATGGGAAATTATTATTTTTATTATTATTTTATAGATGGTTGGATTGGGATCCCAGGAGGAACAGATTTGGCCCATAAGGCCTTAGGTTCAACACTTACCTGCAAGTAAGCTCATTGACTTCAAGGGAACTTATTTCTGAGTTGACACATATATAATTGCACTGTCAGTTCTATTATTATTATTATTATTATTATTATTATTATTATTATGAAGAGGAAAGGTCTCTGGAGATGGTTATTTTGATAGCAGAGAGGAGACTATATTTAGGTTTGTAAACAGCTGACCTAGAAACATTTGCCTATCCGGAGCACTTGGAACCCCAGAAGTTTAAGATGTTGAAGTTCTAATCAACAAAATAACATACACTATCAATTTCGACAACTATAAAACAGTTGGGGGGAGGGAAGGCATATTAAAATCTCCACCACTAAAATTAATAGAACTACCATTACTGCAGGTAGATCAAAATTAAAATGCAAGACTCAACAGCTGTTTTTGCTATTGTCACCATTTCCTCTTCGCTTTTGGAGTTAGCTTGTACTTATTATAAAAGTCAAAGTCTTTGTTTAATTTGCAATCCAAGAAGAAGAAGGAGGAGGAGAAGAAGGAAGAGGAGGAGCGTGTTCAGAGGAGGGCAACCAGGATGATCAGGGGTCTGGAAACAAAGCCCTATGAAGAGAGACTGAAACAACTGGGCATGGTTTATTTATTTTTATTGTATTTATTTAAGCATTTTTTATGCCACCATTCAGCCAAAAAAGGCTCTCACGGCGGCTTACAAAAGTATTTCCTGACAGTCTGGTTAGCCTGGAGAAGAGAAGATTGAGGGGAGACATGATAGCACTCTTCAAATACTTAAAAGGTTGTCACACAGAGGAGGGCCAGGATCTCTTCTCGATCCTACCAGAGTGCAGGATACGAAACAACGGGCTGAAGTTACAGGAAGCCAGATTCCGGCTGGACACCAGGAAAAACTTCCTGACTGTTAGAGCAGTATGACAATGGAACCAATTACCTAGGGAAGTTGTGGGCTCTCCCACACTAGAGGCCTTCAAGAGGCAGCTGGACAGCCATCAGTGAGGTATGTTTTAGGGTGGATTCCTGCATTAAGCAAGGGGTTGGACTCGATGGCGTTATAGGCCCCTTCCAATTATACTATTCTATGATTCCATGATTAGAAGATGAAGATGAAGACGAAGAGGAAAACAATCTATCAAGGGTGGGGCTGAAGTCTTTAAGCATGCAAAATATTTTAAATCAGCCACTCTACATGCCAGTACTACACTTCCCAGCATGCCTTTGGCAGCCCACAAATGCCCATGTTCTCTGAGAGGTACTTCCCTGCTCTCATTGCTGATGCTGCTCTTCGATAGAGCATTGAGGAGTAGCATCGCCAAGGAAGGGAGGTAACTGACTGTCAGTGGATGTGCCCAGCTTTATCCAAGTCCTGCTGGGACTGTCTCAGCCCGCACTTCTTGCCCACCAAGTGCTCCATCAGGAGCCTGTACTGAAAGTCCAGGGCTGGGCCAGGCACTTCCCTCCCCCCTTTGTCAGGCCTGTTTCTGAAAGCATGCTAAGAGTTCCACCCAAATTATGCTGGTAGCTGTAGGTGTAAACCTAGCTAATCCAGCAGGCACAGAATCACCTGTTCAAAGTATCACCCACTATGGTGAGATGCATTGCATTTCTATTTTAATTACAGTAATTATGCATCTTCTTTTGATGACATGCAAGTGGCCTCCCTAGCTGTCACCTAGGTTGCATTGCTTGGAAGAGGAAACAAAGTTCTCCTTCGTTTGTGTGAGTATATGGGCCAGAGGGATCCATCTAGATTATTTATCAATGTATAAAGGAGTGAGACATTGTCTTTTTATATATATTCTTGTGATGCTGTCAATTTGATCTATATTCCTTCCATGTTTGTATCCCTATGCCTCGATCCTCAGAATACCTTAATTTAGAGATTCAATCATGTTCTGATGACTGTGCAATCTCAGGAACTTCCTAAGCCTTTGGCCCATGGGAAGGGGGGGGGAGAGATAGAGACTTGAGAAAGAGAGTTATGGGGAAAGGATGAACTGAATAAATGTCTTCAGCCAGCACTGGCTGGGGTAGGTTGTTGCTTCCTTTCAGGAACTGGGCGGCAGTGTGCAGAAGGGAGTGCATGTAAATGGTTGGAAGGAGGATCTAGGGGAGCACATGATGCTTGTAAACCTGTTGGAAGCACATCTCCGCTCAGTCTGATCCTGAGAACTGGAAGAAACTTTCTTTGGAGCAAAGGAAGGCACATGCACCAGCAGCCATAGGCATGCCCAGCTCTATTAAAGTATCTCTCCCAAGCTGAGGCTGGGACTACAATTCCCAGAAACCCTGAAAGGAAATGGACATTGCAGGAACAAAGCTAGGCAGAGAAGATGCTCAGTTAGGACCAGGGAACACTCACAGCTCCTGCTTATTTATTTATTTATTTAGAATATTTTTATCCCGCACCTCAGCCAAAAAGGCTCTCGGAGCGGCTTACAATTGATCAGTAAAGAAGACAGTCCCTGCCCTCAGGCTTACATTTTTAAAAAGACATGACACACAAGGAAAAGGGGATGGGGAGGGAAGAGGGAGAAAATAAAAAGAAATTAAGGAGACTATTCAGGCTGGAGGGAAGGCCCTGCTCCATCCTCTCATCTCCCAATGGAGGGGCAGATCAACAGCTCCTTCTTCTTCCCCACAGGGTGAAGATGACAGTTAGCCCGGGGGGCTCGGATGGTCTCTGCCTGCTCCAGTCTCCCTCACTTCTTGCCATGCCACTGAATTTGAGGATGCAATGATGGAGGCAGCATTATTTTAAAATGGCACACATACAGGGTCCACTGCACCACATGAGCTGCTGTGTGGTCTGCAGATGCCCAGTAAGCAGTGTGTGGTTGCCTGATCCGTTACACCGACACACCGTTTTGTGAAAAATGGTGGATCTGTGTTTTTCATAGATATAACGTTGCATAAATGGCGGCTGTAAAAGAGCCATTCGTGCAATGTTACAAGCGTGAATGGACCATTCATGCCTGTAATCTTATGCAAATAGCTGCCATTTAAGTAAAAGGCATTTTAGATGAAACAATGAGCCATGATTTTTATGCAAAATGGTGGCTTACCAGGGGAGTCAGGCAGCTGAGGACTGCACAGCGGCTCATCCAGGGAGCTGAACATGGGTGAACAATTGGCATCATCCTTGGACTGGAATCTGGGAGGCCAAGTGGAGGGGTAACCTGCCAGACTCTACCTCCTCTCAGAACTCTGCAACGTTCCTAGTTGACTCTTATCTTTTGTACAACTCAGCCTTCAGACTCGCCCTTCCCTCTCTTTTGGGGGTCTATGAGAAAGCCTGATGCACGCCTGGACCAGGAGCCCTGCTAAGAATCTGTATATAACAGTGTTAATAAAGTTGTTACATGTGTAAGGCTTGGGAGTAACCATCAAGGTTGAACAGATAGCACATGATGAAGCTTTGAACTATGGATTATTATAGGATGACCCTATGAAAAGGAGGACCGGGCTCTTGTAACTTTAACAGTTGTACAGCAGTTGTTGTTGTTTTTATTCATGCAGCACCTGGTGAAATTCCCTCTTCAACACAACAGTTAAAGCTGCAGCAGCTATACTGGAGTGACCAGATACAACAGAGGGCAGGGATCCTGCAGCTTTAACTGTTATGATGAAGAGAGGATGTCACCAGATGCAGCATGCGTACAAATGACACCTGCTGAAATTCCCTTTTCTATACAACTGTTAAAGATACAGGAGCCCTGTCCTCCTTTCTGTATGGTCCCCCTAGACTATTAACGGTATGATCCTATACATGTCTACTCAGAAGTAATCCCCATTGAGTTCAATAGAACTTCATCTCAGGTAAATGGGTATATGATTGTAGCAGGTGTACCTACCAAGACATCCAGGAATCTGGTTACTGGGGGGGGGGGGGCATTCTGGAGTGGCTGGGGGTTGGGTTGTCTGTTCATCCTGCCATTTATCCAAAATGTATATTAATGCTCAGTCTGAATAGCAGTTTGTCATAGTACATGTCTATCAAAGCATAAGATAATATTCTGATTTATCTTATAATAATGTTTAAAACTTAAAACCAGCCAGTGTTTAACATGGCTGCATGGTTAAACATAACCCAATGTTAAAATGCTGCTGCTAATTTATGACTACTTATTTCCTTCTGTAGGGAGAAAGTCTAAGAAAAGAAAAATCACTTGAGGTCTAAAATGTGTCTCATGAAGAATTACCTGAATTAATAAAATTTGAAATTAAATAATTATTCTTACAATTATAACTTGACAAAAAGTGCCGTAAGGAAAGATTCTTATTACTAGCGCTACATAATTATGTAATTGAGTAATTAGTAATAAATTACCTGCTGGTAATGATAATATCTTCGCTTTAGAGGGGGGAAAAAGGCTTAAAATATATTGCTTTTTCTGACCTGGGTTATCCTGTCACCTGTTTTAACGTCAAAGATTTATTATCACAATTTGAAAAATAGGGGACACAATCCTCCAAGCACAATATCTGCACAGCCTCCTGTTTTAAATGAAGGGGGTGTATAAGAAAGGTTTTTGGTGTTTTGTGTTTTAATTTTTGCTAATTTTCTCATCTGCACAACATCAGAAAAGTAATCAAGAGAAAAAAGAAAAGAAAAGGCAAACAGTAAGTTTTTCATCCTGATTATTTTAGAGTAAACACAGTACAAAAACTATCTGATACATATTAGTTGTATCATCAAATTGTTCCTTGGTATTTCAAACATAGGGTTATGCAGGTCAGTATATCTATTGTCACTAATCTTAACTAGCTTTTTAATTCCGATTCTTGATGAGGGTCCAAAACTAATCCCAGGATCTGCCCCTTAGGATCAAAACAGACATTACTTTAAGTCTATGTTTAGATTTGGATTTGTACCCTAGCTTGGTGAATGGGTTGGCGGGCAGGAGGGGGCCTTTCAGAACCAGATCAGGCCATCCTGTGGGCTAATGAACAAAAGAATGACCAAAAGTTATAGCTGCTAAACACAGATTTAAAACAATGTCTGTTTTGGCCTTCGTTCCAAAACCCTTGTTACTGGAGGTAGCACAGAGACATCAGGAGTAGAAGCCCATTGATAGTAGCCTGTATTCACTAGTTGCTGGGGAACATGGGTGGGGGTGCCGCTGTTGCACATGTGCCATGCTTGTGGATTCCTAGTTGACAGTTCGTTGGCCACTGTGTGAACAGAGTACTTGCCTAGGTTGACCCTTAGTCTGACCCAGCATGGCTCTTCTTATGTTCTTACATTCTTATGCAAAGCAGTGAACCACAAAAGTAGAGACCTAACCAAGTTATTTTTAAATCACAACATCATTACCTTGTGAAGGTATAAGACACTGCAAAAACTGTAGAGTTCATCAGGGATTTGAACCAGGAGCCTAGAGGGTCTGTCGAAGGGACCTACACTGATGGATCTCTATGGATGGTGCATGTTTTCAGTTCTCTACACAGAAAAAAATGGGGTGGGTTGAACTTCTAGGGTGACCATATGAAAAGTAGGACAGGGCTTCTGTATCTTTAACAGTTGTACTGAAAAGGAAATTTCAGCAGGTGTCATTTGTATATATGGAGAACCTGGTGAAATGTCCTCTTCGTCACAGCAGTTAAAGCTGCAGGTGCCCTGCCCTCTTTTAAATCTGGTCACTCTAGTATAGCTCCTGAAGCTTTAACTGCTGTGATGAAGAGGGAATTTCACCAGGTTCTCCATATATACAAATGATACCTGCTGAAATTCCCTTTTATATGCAACTATTAAAGATATAGGAGCCCTGTCCTACTTTTCATATGGTCACCCTAGTTCAACAATCAGCTCTTGCAACTGGTAGGCAATATGGCAGCCTTGCCCACCAGATACTTTGGACTTCAACTCCCATCAGTCCAGCCATCATGCCCTATGGTCAGGAATGATGGAAATTGTGGTCCAAAACATCTGGAAGGTCCCAAGTTTGAGAAGGCTGTCACATAGAGTAAAATTCAACTTAAGTCCTAGAGTAGACCTATTACAGTGAATAGTATTTAAGTTAGTCATAACTAACTTATTTCCCATTTATTCTAAAGAGTATACTCTAAGTAGGACTACTGTTGAATTTTACCCATAAAGTTTCCAGATTGGCTAGGTTTTAGACACACACACACACTGACAAGGTTTTGCCTTCGCACTGTGTTCTGCTTGGTGTGCTTTAAGTTACAGCTCTCATCACTGACCTCATGGTTTCATGGGGTAAGGGCAACCTCAGCCTCCAATGTTGGTGTTCTGCATTTCTTATTTATGATCTGTTTTCTCGCTCGCTCCATTCATTTGAACAGAAAAGGGGGCATTTCAAAGTGTGTGTGTTTCCCCCCTGTTAACTAAAACATACAACTTTAAAAATGCACAAGTTTGAATGGTGCATTTTGTTCTGCATTTTTAAAGTTGTCCATTTTAAAAATGCTCATTTTGCAAATGTGAATGCAAATTCAAGAACTTGCAAAAAGTTTTGGAGAACATGCTCTCCCATTTGTGTTTGGGATTGCAAACAGCGCATTTTTGATTGATTTATGAACTGAACTGAAATTCTTATTCACCCAAGGCTGCTGGGTGCTCATGCCAGTTCCATATTATGGGCTGAATTTGGATGTGGATTCCTTGTTTCAATGCGGCCTAGGGTACTTCAATGTTTTTGTGGCACTCAGCAATCACCACCCAGTTCTAATAAGACCACATTCCAATTTACCTACACATGCTGTGAGGGCATCACTATTAAGCCTCAGATGTCACCAATTCTGATTGTGTATATTTAGAAAAATGTCTCGTGGATGCCAGGTAGTAAGCTCTTATTAAAGAACATTGGAGCTATGTCGGAGTTGTCCAAGGTCCATCTAGTCCAGCATTCTGTTCACACATTGGCCAACCAGCTGCCTGTGAGAAACCAATAAATTGTCATGAGTGCAATAGCATCATCCCACCCAAGTTTTCCAGAAACTGGTGTTCATAGGCATACTGCCTCTGATACTAGAGGTAACATATGGAGCCATCAGAATTAGTAGCCATGGATAGCCTTCTCCTCCATGAATCTGGCTAATCCCCTTTTAAAGACATCCAAATTAGTGTCCATGATTACATCTTGCGGGAGCAAATGCTATAATTTAATTGTGTGCTGTGTGAAGAAGTACTTCCTTTTATCTGTCCTGAACGTCCCACCAATCAACTTTATGGGATGACTCCAGGTTCGAGTAGTATTAATGAGGGGGGAGGGGAAATGTCTCCCTATCCACGTTCTCCACACCATGCAAAAATGTCATAAATCTCTTATCACATGCCCTTACTCACTCTCTGCACACCTCCCCCCAACCTAAGTCCCAGACGCCATTGAATCAGTTCAGGTTAGGCTTGTTTAGCCTTGTTTTAACAAAACAAAACAAACAATTTGAGATTCATCTAATTACTTATGTTTCAACAGACGCTTGTGTCTAAATGGGAGCTGCTCAGTGGAATGGCTCAATGCTGTTTTACCCTTAGGGACCCAGAAGGCAATTATCCATTGTGTGCCTGGCGATAGCGACTCTGGCCTTCTCCACTGACAAATGTTGGTATGTCATAGAAGCTGTGGGCTTTCAGGCAATTAATGTGTCAGTTGTCATGATTTATTCATGTTATTAGCTACTGTAAAAAAGACATTAAAACTCCATAGAGGGTTCAAGCTGGAAAAATGGCACCTTGTTACTGCATATATTTATTGTGTGCCCTGGTCGCTTCCTAAGTGAATACACACATACACACGTGGGGGTGGGGGTGGGGGTATGTGGGTGTGTAAATAAAATGGTATTGAGACAACAATAGTTGTGAATCTGTCAGTTCAGCATAAATATTCAAATGAACTCCTGCTGGAAGTTCTGTGGTAGAAAAGTTAAGCTGAGGAAAATGCACAGGGCGTTTAGGGGAGCCCTGTGTTTAGGGTGACCCTATGAAAAGGAGGACAGGGCTCCTGTATCTTTAACAGTTGCATAGAAAAGGGAATTTCAGCAGGTGTCATTTGTATATATGGAGAATCTGGGGAAATTCCCTCTTCATCACAACAGGAGCTATAGGAGAGTGACCAGATTTAAAAGAGGGCAGGGCACTTGCAGCTTTAACGGTTGTGATGAAGAGGAAATTTCACCAGGTTCTCCATATATACAAATGACACTTGCTGAAATTCCCTTTTCAATACAACTGTTCAAGATACAGGAGCCCTGTCCTCCTTTTCATGGGGTCACCCTACCTGTGTTGACTTCTGCATTTTCTGAGCCTCCTGCTTGTCCATGCCAAACCCTGCCCATGTAGGGGAGGTGTGTGGAGGACACAAATAGCAACCAGGGTTCAAGATATTGGCTGGGACCTAGGTCGCTATCATGCTTCTCTAAGGGCTTTGCTAGACCTGCCAGGATAAGCCGGCAGGGAGGCGGGGCGATGGCGCGCTAACTTTAAAGCGCGCTGCCCAGCCTCCTAGACAGACGACGCGTAGGGATGACGCAAGCCCTGCAGCGTCGGCCATGTTTTTTTCTTTTTTTAAAGGGGCTATGTGGGGCCCGATGCCGCCAGAGAAGGTAAGGATTTTTTTTATTTAAGCCCCCCCATCCGCCCTCCCTTGCCGCCTCCCGTTCGTCGCCCTTCACCCCCCCTCACCGTCTCCCAGTCGTCGCCCTCTGCCATCCCCTCACCGTCTCCCGGTCGTCGCCCTCTGCCATCCCCTCGCCGTCTCCCGGTCGTCGCCCTCTGCCATCCCCTCGCCATCTCCCGGTCGTCGCCCTCTGCCCCCCCTCACCATCTCCCAGTCGTCGCCCTCTGCCCCCCCTCACCATCTCCCGGTTGTCACCCTCTGCCATCCCCTCGCCGTCTCCCGTTCATTGCCCTCCGCCATCCCCTCTCCTGCCGGTCCGGCCTTCCCTCCCCCATCTCCCCCCCGGATCACCACCCCCGGCACGATGGGCACAGCGCTCGTATGAGCGCTGTGCCAGGTCCGTGGCTTTTCGCGGCTACTCGCAAGCGAGTAGCCGCAAAAAGCCACGGACCTTCCTAGACGTTCGCTTATGACTTCGCTTATGGCGCATTAGAGAAGGCCTCAGTGCGGCCTGGCGCCGGATTCCCCTGTGCGTCATCTGGACGCACAGCAGGGAAACCAGCTCACAAAGTGCGCTAAGGCCTCATCTAGGAAAGCCCTAACTCTCCTGTCAGTGCCTGCTTAGAAGACTTCTGTGTTCTTGGTTGTGTGAATCTAAAGTGGCAGAGGACCCACCACCCTAGCAGCACTATCATTTCCAGAGTGGGTCAATATAAGTTAATTCTCAATTTTTATTGGCTCTCCCGGGTAAGGAGGTCCACCGAGTGTGATGTGTCAAAGGGACTTCAAAAATTTGCAGCCACCACTAGCTGTGAAAGCTCTTCCTATCTTCTTTACGGCCATTTCTACAACTGCCTTTCCCCCCAGGATCATTCCTGTTCATCCAAATAACACACAGGGGATCCTGGGAGCAGGCAGGGATGAACCCTCCATTTTCCTGGGATAACCCTTAGGTGTAGAAAGGGCCTTTGTCAGTGTCATGTTGGAGGTCTATCAGAAGAGGACTTCCTTTCCCCCTTGTCCTGTCTTTTCCAGTAAAGGAGACACAAGTGCTGGAGGCAAGCTGAACTTTTTCTACTCTGTTTCACTTCAGATATTTCTCTAACAAATCCTTTAAAAGGGAATTATCCATTATGGAATGCACTGATGATCCATGCCATCATTCCTCGAAACAAACAAGTGAGAATAGCCATTATTTATTAGAGTACCTTTTTTACAGGAGGGAAACTGAGGCCAATCATGACTGTGATGGGATTCATGATCTCTTCTTCCTATTTTCCCCTTAAGCTCAAGGGTCAGATCAGGTTAATTTCAATCTGTATTTCGTTTTATTGCCACAACCACAGTGCACAATAGATTAGACTGAAAGATGGTTCCATTGCCAAGGTCATCTGCTCAACTTCAGCTAAGCAAATGTTTGAGTTTGATGTGTCTCCAATGTCCAAATTGAACTTGGCTGGGGAAATACGTTTAGCCACAGGCCACATTTCTTTCTGCCAGTGGTGGCTGGTGGCTCTGGTGTCAGTGGGGCAGTGGATCACCTCTGGGTTTCAGTCAGAACTCTCTCCAAGGCTTTGGTAGCTCCTTTAGGTTCTGACTAGTTCTGAATGAAACCCAGAGTGTATTCACTGTACCACCCCACTGACATCAGAGCCACCAGTCTCCACTGGTTTTTGCATCACCTTCTAGGGACCACATTCCAGCAGTGGCAGGACCAAAATTGGCTTCGTCAAATCAACTTTCTCTTTCTACTTTCTCCTTTTCCTTTTTTCTATCTTCTCTGCTCTCCCCCCTCTCTTTGTCTTTCTCTTCTTCTTTCTCTCTCACACTGTGGTTTTCTTTCTTTGTACTGAGAAAACTCAGCCCCTTCATGAATGCACAGAGATGAATCCAGGTGAGCTGTCAATCTCTTCCTGCATCACAAGCTCACTGTGAAAGGGGGACATGAGGGAGCATAGCCAAGAGGGGTGTGTGGTTGGGCAGGAGAGGTGGCAGGAAGGATGGTGAGGTCTAATGAGCGGGGCGACCCGCAACCCTGCTGCCCTAGTTTGTGCTCTGCGTAAAGTTGCTGTCAGTAAATTTGGCTAAAGCAGAATTGCATTAGGGAGGTCACAACCCAATCTTTATTATCCAGGATGGCATAATAGAGAATAATGGGTTTAACTTACAGAAAGGCAGATTTTGGTTGTACAGCAGGGGGTGGGGGATGTCCTAAGCACCAGAACAGTGAGGCAATGGGACCAACTGCCTATGGAGGCATTGAGGGGGCATAACACAGTGTGATAGAGCACATACTTTGCATGCAGAATGTCCTACAGGTTCATTTCCCTGCTTCTCCAAGTAGGGCAAGGAAAGGAACCCTTCCTGACACCCTGGAGAGCTGTTGCTCTCAGACTTACCTGCTTCCAGGATCATCCCTGGGTGTCTATATGAAAGCATGACATCATAGAATCATAGAATCATAGAATAGCAGAGTTGGAAGGGGCCTATAGGGCCATCGAGTCCAACCCCTTGCTCAATGCAGGAATCTACTCTAAAGCATCCCTGACAGATGGTTGTCCAGCTGCCTCTTGAAGGCCTCTAGTGTGGGAGAGACCACGACCTCCCTAAGTAACTGATTCCATTGTCATACTGCTCTAACAGTCAGGAAGTTTTTCCTGATGTCCAGATGGAATCTGGCTTCCTTTAACTTGAGCCCGTTATTCCGTGTCCTGCACTCTGGGAGGATCGAGAAGAGATCCTGGCCCTCCTCTGTGTGACAATCTTTTAAGTATTTGAAAAGTGCTTATTTATACATCCCAGAAGGGAAGAGGAATGTCACACCCATCATGTCCACCATTTTTTTTTAAAAAAAGACAGTGCTGGGTCACAAAAGTACATTAAAAAAAGAGTCCCCACTCTCACCCTCTGAAGTCCCTGGACTCCTTCCATCCCAGCTCCTTCCCTCTGCTCACCCCTGCTACTTGTGGGGAGGAGGGTAAAAACTGGGATGGGTGTCCACATTGCCCACGGTCCTTGGGATCATCCTGGAATCACAGGAAAATCTGGGAAAAAGTGGTCCCAGTTATCCCAGGGAAATGGAGGGATCATCCCTCCCTGCTCTCGGGATCCCCTGTGTGTCATGTGGATGCACAGGGATGATGCCTGGAACATCCCGGGATATAGGGCTGCCCAATGTCAACAATACTGGGAAGATGGATCATTATAATTGGACACAAGGTGTAGGTCTGGCCCCATTTGCACTGGCCATTCCCAGCATGGACATGAAAATGTCATACCTGCCTGCCTTACAGTTGTTAAAGATGAGGAAGCTGAATAAATACTAGGCATGTGCTCCGCTCCGATTAGGAGCGGAGAAGCAGTAGCGAATTGGCCTGCTCCGCCTTACCCAGAGGCGGAGTAGAAGTGGACCATGGACCCCTAGAAGCAAGGCAAAGAGAAGCGGCCATTTTTCGGAGCTCCTCTTTCAGGCGGACCACTCCGATCGCCATCTTGAAAACATTTTGCCCATAGGATTGCATTGTGGAAAATAATCGCGGATAACTGGGTTGTTTTTGAAGCTATCATTCTGAAAATTCTTGTGCTCAGAGAGTCGTGGATGGGGGTCATTTTGAGACTACTCTCACCTCTCTGTGTCATGCGGGTCGCGTGCTAGAATTTTTTAAAAATCGGGTAAACAAACGGACAGCGCGGGTCAAACAGCGGTTTTCGCCCATAGGATTGCATTGAGGAAAAGAATTGGGGATAACTGGGTTGTTTTTGAAGCTATCGTTCTGAAAATTCTTGTGCACAGAGAGTCGTGGATGGGGGTCATTTTGAGACTACTCTCACCTCTCTGCGTGGTGCGGGTCGCGCGCTAGAAGTTTTTAAAAAATCGGCGGGAAAAATACCTTTTTCAAAGGGCTGAGGGGCAGAGTCAGCTCCCGGTCATGATGATCCCAAAGTTGGAGGAGGGCATAGGCAAAACGGGTAACTTGGGATTCTGGGAAACTTCTCTTTCTTAATCTGAACGGACTTTTCCCAGTGTTTTTTAACACAGTAGCCCCACCAAATGCACAAACACAACCTGAAATCATATAGTAAGCCAATAATAAGAGATAGAAACACAGCACTGCTACCCACCCTAACTTTGGGGAACAACTGAAAAGATGTGGTGCAAGGGGATGAGCTCCCCTAGGGCATCTCATTGTGGACGTGCCCCCACTCTCTCCTGTACTGGAAGGCCATCAGAGCCTTCCAAAGAGAGTAACCCAGTGGAGCAATGCCTATCATGAGTCGAAGTGAGCATTCTACTTCTCTTAGTGGTGGAGCAATGCCTATTATGAGTTGAAGTGAGCGTTTACTTCTCAGAGCTGTTGGTGAAGCAATGGCTTTCTTGAGCTGAACTGGCAGCTGCTTCCCTCTCCCCCGGGCACATCCCCCTATTACTGGTAAAAGGCAGATATAGCCTTTTTTAAAAAAGTTCTTCTTGTTGTTTATTCAGCAACACTGCTGCTTTTAATTCCACTCCTCCTTTGTTTATTTATTTATTTATTCCATTTTATATGCATTACTGGCTTATCCTTGGCTCACTTCCTTATGCCCCCAGAAATGCCAGCTGCATTATTATTTATTATTATTTATTATTTATTTATATAGCACCATCAATGTACATGGTGCTGTACAGAGTAAAACAGTAAATAGCAAGACTCTACCGCATAGGCTTACAATCTAATAAAATCATAGTAAAACAATAAGGAGGGGAAGAGAATGCAAACAGGCACAGGGTAGGGTAAGCAGGCAAAGGGCAGGGTATGCCTGCCTGCCTTCCCTCCTTCCTCCCCTGCCCACCTCGCAGGGATGTTGTGTGTGTCTGGCTTTGACTCAGGGGAGAAGTCCTTCCTGCGCTCACTTGGAGTTTTGGAAGTTCCAAATTTTGCAGGTTTAAGCCCCGCCAAAAAACAGGGGATGATGGGACTGCCTTGAGTCTCGGCGTGCGGTGTATGTATCCCTGGATAAGCTGTCATGGTGGTGAGTTTGAGGTTTTTTTTTAACGTGCAAATTGACGGAGCTATTGGAAAGGGGTGTGAATGGGTGTTGGATTTTCATAAATTCCCCAAAAATCAGGGGATGATGGGACTGCCTTGAGTCTCGGCGTGCGTATGTATCCCTGGATAAGCTTTCATGGTGGTGAGTTTGAGGTTTCTAACGTGCAAATTGACGGAGCTATGGAAAGGGGTGTGAATGGGGTGCCCGGTTTTCATAAATTCCCCAAAAATCAGGGGATGATGGGACTGCCTTGAGTCTGGGCGTGCATGTGTATCCCTGGATAAGCTATCATGGTGGCGAGTTTGAGGTTTCTAACGTGCAAATTGACGGAGCTATGGAAAGGGGTGTGAATGGGGTGCCCGATTTTCAAAAATTCCCCAAAAATCAGGGGATGATAGGATTGCCTTGAAACTTGGCATCCATGTGGACACATGGATAAGCTATCATGGTGCCGAGTTTGAGGTTTCTAACATGTAAATTGACGGAGCTATCGAAAGGGGGGTTATGGGTGGTGCGTTAGCGGTTAGAGCCGCGCCAAAAATCAGGGGATGATGGGATTGCCTTGAGTCTGGGCGTCCATGTGGACACATGGATAAGCTTTCATGGTGCTGAGTTTGAGGTTTCTAACATGCAAATTGACGGAGCTATCCCAAGGGGTGTGAATGGGGTGCCCGATTTTCAAAAATTCCCCAAAAATCAGGGGATGATGGGATTGCCTTGAAACTTGGCGTGCTTGTGTATACATCCATCAGGTGTCATGGTGCCAAACGTGAGGTTTCTAACTTGAACAGAAAAAAAGTTGTATAATTTTTTAGCTTTCAATGCAACCCTATGGGGGGAAAAAACGGAGCCCCGATCCAGATCCGGAGCTCCGAGCGGAGCGGAGCGGAAGTGGGCAGAGCGGGGGCGGGGTGAAGCGGCCTGCTCCGAAAATCATGGATCTACAAGTGAAGCGGAGCGGGGGGTCCGTGCACACCCCTAATAAATACACAGGGATCCAAATACAGATTTCTTAGAGCTAAGAACTCAAAGCATGGATGGATCATTCTGTCAGTTTTGGTTTCTCCCACAATCATTAAAAAAACAAAAAAACAAATTCTTGCTGATCTGAATACAAATAAATGTGTGAATTTTGGTAAATTCTTATAAAAACCAAATGGAAATGAGACCCTCACCCATCCCTACATGCAACCTCTTGTTTTTAAATAAGCACCCAGTTCGACAGCCCACAAAATCAAGGGAGCTATTGAACCCATGATGGTCACCCATAGGTGCTGAGCTGCTTTCAGCTTATTGGATCACATGTTGTGCAGACCTGTGATGAAGAGATAGACAGATCCATAGGTTACCAATGGATTTCTCTTCAATTGAAATTCCCAGGTGAATACAGGCGTGAATTTGGGCTAAACCTCTGTGTGGCATTTCAGCTGAAGAAAAGGAGTTTTGATAAGACTAGCATAATTTCTCTAGGGTTCTGCAAATCACTCACTGATTCCCTTGTTTGATCACTGGTATAATTGGTGATGAGGGAAGAATGCCAGAAGGTGACAGGTTGAGAAGATGCAGCTGAACAGAAGTGTAGCAAAAAATAGCTTATAATACTGGAAGCGATAGTGATTTAAATCAGTCTATGTATGTGTGTGTGGTTTAGCTCAGCAAAATGACATTTAAAGTAACACCGGGTACAGTAAAAACATAATTATGCAGTTTAGGTCATGCATATTAAAGAAAGATTTGTGTATCAGTGTTTTGAATCCTTTTATGATTACAATAGACCCAAATGCTTTGGAAAAGCTATTTTCTGAGTTTATTGTGCTTTTAGGATACAAGCTCTTACTAAGAAAATAAAAGCTTTGGAGAAAGAGGAAAATATAACATCCTTTTACCAGACTTATGGAGCAGGCACCCTTCAACCTGAATATTACTGCTGCCTACACTTTCAATTCTTTTATCCACACTGAAGCAAATGATTGAACAGTCTTGTGGGTACTGATCACAAGTTCAATTTCATTGGACCTGTAGCCCTGGTATAAATTTCTTCCCTGAACAAAGCGTTACTGCACTAAACTTTTACTCTGCCATTATACTGCATAAAAATTGGAGGGATATTTTACTGTCAAAGCACTTATCCTTGTTCCAATGCAAACATTATACAACAAATTTCAGCCCATTCTATTTTATTTTTAGATCCTACCCCCCCTCCCTAATGGCTAGATGCTGTATAAAATTCATCTTTGGCATTTATATAGTCCCATTATCATAGTTTTTGGGGGTTTCACACACTTTAGTACATTGATTCTATATGTATTTGTGTCGAAAGAGCATTGATTGTGTTACAGGGATACTTTTGATCTATGGAGGGTGATAAACAAAGAGAGGTAATTATGGAAGGGGATTGTTTTATAGTTGAAGAATCCAGGCTCCGGAGAAGACAAATGGCTTCTAAATGGGGGTCACAGGGAACATATCTAGTAGTGCTTCATGATCTCAAACCCCAAAGGAAACTATTGTAGAAGGTCGACGTCTTTGAGTCCGTCTACATATTATGCAGAGACATGTAGTAGACTGGGTTGAACTGTACCACTTCAGCCTGCAAGTGAGGAGTCAAATTTTGGGATGTTCCCTTCATTTTGGAATGTTCAAATTTTGGAATGTTCCCAGCTTTTCTGTTGGAAACCTGCAGGCTCAACAAGTTATGCTACTAAACTTTCCCCATCAGATGTGCTAATGCACAACATGGGGGAGGGAGTGGTTTTATATGGGGGTTGTCATGCCTCCCCCAGACTCCAGCAGATCCTGGGGAAGGGCCTAGACCTTCAGGGGCAGGTAAGACCTGGCAGAAGCCCCTCTAACAGGGTCTGACAGGGATGAAGGAGATCATGATGCTCCTCCAACCCCAGCTGAGCAGGCTCATGAGAGTGAGGGATGAGCATTGCTAGGCTGACAAAACTTGGAAGTTGCTGGGCTTGGGCTAATTGCCAGCACCTGGTGTCAGGTTGGTAAGGGTTAAAAGGTTCTGAGCAGCCCAGGGATGGTGCTGGGGGTGGGGGAATGAAGTTCCCAGTGTTCAGCCCATCCAGTTCTCCATGTGTTTGGACTCGCTGTTGAACCTGTACCCCTTGGACTGCGACCCCAACTCTGCCTGAATCTAGAAGCCCTACCCTGTGACCCCAGGACTAATCCAACTTGCCAGTGTCCCAGCCAAGAGAAGAGTCTCAGCTGCAGTTTCTCTGGCTTGGCTTCCACATTTGAAAAGGACGGCCGTAAATCTCCACTCTTAGCTGGCAAATGCTGACAGGGTTGAATTTAAAAAATCTGACTCCTTCTGTAGTCTGAAATGGTACAGGAAAGCATTTCCAAGCCCTCCCTGGAGACCAATGCCAGGGATAGAACCAGGGACCATTTAAGTACACCCTTCACTCCCGTTATCTTCTGCTCTGCCGCTATTTAAGCAGTTACAAGTTCACCTTTCTTCAGCATACATAATAGACAGGGCGAAACATCAAAGAGAAAAGTCAAATGCTGAATGTAATCCCCATGGGCAGGCAGGTAAGCCGGGGAATGTTGATTTGTGTTATTTTAATTGCTTATAGTACATCCAATTCAGTTCAGGCATTCTGAATTCAATTCCGTTCTCTGCCAATGCATAACAGATCACTGAGCGGCTCAGCGCGTCAGAGACCAGTTTCCCTGGAAAACTCAAAGACAAGAGTCAGGATTTGTATCAAGGTCATGGTGGAGAGTTGTTACCTGTCTGTTCTTCCATGTACATTTCCTTGAATGGAAGCTGCACAAGAGTTAGGTGGCTTGAACAAAAACCAGCTATCCACCCAGCCCAATGGCTTGGGCAGGAAACTGGCCGTCGCAAGGGGGAATGAATCACCCTTTATGGCATAACACATGTGCCATGTGAGGCAGGGCGGGGTTGCGCCTATAAAAGCGACCCGCACAAGGCATCGGCCTCTTTCAGTCTTCAACTCCCACTGTGCCTCCTTTCTTCTAGTGTGAGATTAGCCAGTCGCTTCCTTTGGGGGGTGGGGGTGGGGGTGGGGGGCTGAGTAGGATTTTTTCCATCCACAAATAGTGGATGGTTTTTCCTATTTCATACTGGAAGTCTTATGTGGAAGGGTGAATAAATAGGTTGTTTCATTGTAGAGATGTGCAGGAATTGGCTGTATCACATAAGGGTGGTGAGCACTCTGGCACCTTCTGGTGACTGGCCTAACCAGAGAACCTGCTCCTAGGAGGTTATGGGCCTCCCATGTCAGGATATGGTATGCCTTTGGAGACCATCCTGCTACACTTACTTGCTGTCTTATGGCAGTGGGCGGGAGTGGCATAGGGAGTCTCCCCACACTTACAAAGGCCATAGCTAGATCTAAGGTTTATCCCTGGATCGTCCAGGGGTCAAACCTGTTCATCTAGGTGACACACAGGGGATCCAGTGCTCAGGCAGGGTCGAACCCTGGATAATCCCAGGATAAACCTTAGGTCTAGCTGTGGCCAAAGTGTCACATATGTAAGGAGCCGGCTTTCCCGACTCCTTGCTTTGGAGAGTGGCTCGCCCATAATGCCAGGCAAGTGGCCTGAGATAAGGACATAAATACCTGCACTTTCACATACAGATCCAGGGAGGGATGAATCTACCTAATGGTTAAATAAAGAGGCCCTAGTTTAATCCAAGCTCTGGTGTCTGTGCCTTTATTCTATGCTTCTGAGTCCACTCGCAACACACTTTCTGCACACAGCTGATTTGCATACCTCTAAGACCATTTTCAGAAGAACACGTATACCACTTTTATTTATTTTATGCATCTGCACAAAGGTATCTCACTGACCAACAGTACATCTGTTGAGTGTGTGTGTGTGTGTGCGCGTGCGTGTGCGCGTGCGTGTGCGCGTGTGTGCTTTCAGAAACATATATCAGGGTTCATGATGGTGAGCACTGCAAACCTGAGGTTTATACTGGCAATGACACAGAGGATGAATCAGAACCTATTCCTGGACCTTCACAAGCAGGTCCTAGAGTTGGGGTGAAAACCCGCTTTGGCCTGCAAGGGCAGCGGAAGCCCCTGTCTCTGGCCTTCATGGGTCCAGGCAGATGCACCTAATGCCAGGACAGGCCTGCAACCAAGCTTTAGAGAGCAGTTGGGTGTGGTTCTGTCCTGACCTGCATCCCCTTTGTCCTTTCCCCCCATTGCATTAATGGCAGTTGCCATCTACGCTAACGCCAGAGTGGAGGGAGAAAATACCCAATTTCCCCAGCCTTGGAGAAATTGCATTTTTTCTTACCATCCCCCCGTGATGATGGGGGCCTTAAAAGCCCTATCAACAGGGCCTTTAAGTATACATCATTGTGTGCGGGGGGGGGGGGCAGGCATGATTTCCCCAAGGCTGGGGAAATCATGCATTTTATCCCTCCACTCTAATGGAGGCAGCTGACATTAGAGTGGAGGGGGTGGGGGGGAATACATGATTTCCCCAGCCTTGGGAAAATTGTGTTTCCCCACCAACACGAATTTGGGCCTTAAAGGCCCTCTTAAAACCTTGCATTAAGAGGGCCTTTAATGCCCTGATTGGCATGTAGGAGTGGGGGGAAAGCACACTTTCTGGGGCCTCTGGAATGTGCACAATTTCCCTGGCCATGCTAATAGCATGCTGGGGAAATTGCACAGTTTCCGGAGGTCATGGAAAGTGTGCTTTGCTGAGGGCTCAGGAGGCATGCACAGCCTTCTGAGCATTAGGCAAGCCAGGTTACACAGAGCGGGGATGGATGAGTAGGGCTTGGCAAACTCACAGGGTGAGTGTCCCGGGAGTTCTTGATTCCCTTTTAGGACCTCCACCTTGGAAACTGCACCCTTCCCCGTCTGATTATGAGGAGGGGATCTTGGATTCCCTCAGTAAGTGGGAGGCCCTTGGGAGCATTCTCCAACCAGATCCTCACTCCCCAGAAGTACCCAATGGGGCTGTTCACACAACATGCTAACCCACGCTCAGTGGTTGAGTGTGGATTGCTGTTGAACCAAAGGTTGCTTGTTGAACCAGGGATTAGCATTTGTCTGAACCCAGGACATTTTCCTCTGGATGGCTTGTTAACTACCCTGAACAACTCAACAACAAACCATGGGTTCTCAAGGTGGCTTGTTTGAGAAAAATACGTCACACTGCATAGTTACAAGCCAGTCTGAAGAAAATGTCTTGGGTTGGGTCAACACACTGAGTGTGGGTTAGCATGTGGTGTGGACCCAGTCAGTGACTGACGGGAAGGACACTGAGCCTTTAAAAAACCAGAGGCAGCAACTGAGGAGGTAGAGCCCCCAGAAGGGCTCCCCCCACCTGGCTATCAAACCCTATCCATTGTTCTAAGCCAGGATTGCTCTCCATGGTCCTGGATTTGAGACCACTGTCCCACAGCATTTCCAGTTCTGTCTGGGATTACGAACCTGCTCTACTCTAACTGCTGCCTCACCTTATATCTCCTTGCTTGAGCAGTCAATCAACTGGGGCCTTAGTTAGACAGGGTGAAATCCCGGGGTGATCCTCGGGATCGTCCTGTGTGTCCACATGATGCACAGGGGATCCCTGGATCAGGGAGAGATGTTCCCTCCCTTGCCCCGGGATCTTGCCCTACACTTTAGGCCTGCTTTTTCCAAAGTCTCGGGCTGAGCCAGAGACGCAGAATGTGTGGCTGGGCATTGCGGTTTCTCCTGGTTCCTGACAGTTACCCCTGAGGAGCTGGGACCTGCGCATGGGGTGCAGAGCTCCTCAGGAGCTCTGCCCCCAGCAGGGGGTGGGGTGGGGGGAGTGGGGATTTTTTTTACCTTTTGCGCACAAGCGCTCATGCGCATCTTCTGTTTCTTTAAAAAAAACAAAATGGTGGGTGTGATGTCCTCTCCTTCTGAGGGCGTCATGTGCCGCATGTAAACAGAGGGGGGGATCTTGCAATAAAAATATTGTGAGATCTTCACCCCTCCGTCGTGCAATAATAGGTAGGTCTAGCTAAGGCCTGGGATGGTGAATCCACAACAGAACATGATAATATCATATACAGAACACTGTATGCTGGAGAGGGCAACCTAAGGCCTGTGATCCAAATATGGACACCCAGGCCTCCCAATCAGGACCTTAGAACTCTCTATAGCCATACTGTCTCACCAATGACACTCTAGGCTATTGAGTTACTCTATCCTTCTCTGTCCCCCAACAACAAAGCTGATGGAGAGAACCTTACACAAGTTAGGTAAGGGGAATAACATGAAGCAAATGCGTTTTTGTTGTTTCGTTGTTGCATGCTGAAGAAAAGCAGGAGCCACACCTGTAATTCAACCCAGTGGTCTTGCTCACTTCTAGAATGTGGGCCCCTATAGTTTTTTTTTATGATGTAATGGTGGCCTCAACAGAAAAAAGGTTCCCACCCTTGCATTATGCCATAACCCCAGGGATTAAAACCAGATCCCTTTTCACAGCTATGTTTTTCCCAGGTCAGCAAGTCAGTTACATGAATGGCAATCCACATAAATGCAATTACCTGCAGACATGGGGACGACACCTTCATTTGACAAAGTATGACATCTAAAATGGCCTTCATATGTAGGCCAATACTCTTAGGAGACATGAGCATTCGGTAGTATGAAGTTGCTTGCCTCCGGTGCTTAGCTCTACCCTCTTCCTCCGCCCTGACTACCCTTGATAAGTATTGAAGAAAATTAAACCTATAACTGGATAGCTGCTCTGAAGGCCCCAACATGTCAAAACTAATGCACAGCTTAGTTGGCCTGTCAAAACGCCTCCTGACTCCATTATTTTGCTAGTATAACTTTTCAAGGGTACTTCCAAGAACAAGCCTCATATAGTAACTGGTGTGAGTTCAATTCCCATCAGGAAAAGCTGCTGTTCATAAAGGGCCAGGGGAATCACATCCTTATCTGCATGATTTGCTGTTACATTAACAAAAGTTTGACAGCAAATGTCTTTCCCTCACAGTTCCCCCCAACTCTTTGGTGTGGTTGTCAATATCCCTGTTCTTACTGTGTTTTACCATTCCAAATCTCCATTCAAAACTTCCATCCTGTTCCCAAGGACATTCACTTGGAAGTAACAGCTTCTCTCTCTCTCTCTCTCTCTCTCTCTCTCTCTCTCTCTCTCTCTCTCTCTCTCTCTCTCTCACACACACACACACACACACACACACACACACACACACACACACACACACCTTCGTTGTGTGATACCAGAGGTCTTAGAGCAGATGAGGCAAGGTCTAGCATGGCCTGGGGATATCCTTGGCCAATACTAGATCTCACCTTCTCTGATATGAGGTCCTCAACATGACAACAGGTCATGGCAACTTTATG
Organism: Elgaria multicarinata webbii; assembly: GCF_023053635.1. Classification (NCBI taxonomy): domain Eukaryota; kingdom Metazoa; phylum Chordata; class Lepidosauria; order Squamata; family Anguidae; genus Elgaria; species Elgaria multicarinata. Next base: position 120,102,532 of record NC_086175.1, on the reverse strand, counting down.
GCAACTTCTCTCTGTGGAGGCCTCTAGGCATGCAAAGTCAGTATAGAATGGTCCGGTGACATCCATAAAGGAGCTAGAATGGGTTGGCTTGTGACAGGTCCTGGGTTTGCTCCAGAAATGTCTCTGTTACCTGGGCAAATATCTTTAACCCCCCTGATACAGCGAGAGACAGGGCAGCTACAGCATCTTTCAACTTTTAATTGTCCTCTCCCTGCCCCAACCATTGTTTCACCTGTTGTGTGGCACGCTGCAGCAAGAGGAGCAGTCTCTAGGACCAGTGGTGAGCAGGAAAGTGCAGCTGTGGTTGCCTTGTTTCCTGCCACTACAGGAGATCTAAAGGTGTCCAGTTACAAGGTTCCAGCCACATGAAGTAAAGCAGCCCGCAAGGATGCTTCACACTCCACTGCAGTAAGAAAGGTATGGAGTGGCCACCTAGGAGTGAAAAAGCATTCTGTCGTGACTAGGATGATGTTTTACAGAGTTGTTGTTGTTGCACTGATACCCCACCTGTTTTCCTCTTGCAAGGAACCCAAGACAGCTTAGCATGGTCCTCCTCTTCCTCTCTATTTTATCCTCACAACAACCCTGTGAGGTAAGTTAGGCTGAGGGTCAGGCCTTAGCTAGACTTACCTGATAGTCTGCGACAGAGGAGGGAAGATCTCGCATTGCAATTAACTCGAGATCCTTCCTCCGTTTACACATGAGGCGTGACGACCTCAGGAAGAGGGGCGTCGTGCCCGCCATTTTTTATTTTTAAAGGAAGAGGAGTGCACAAACGCTCGTGCGCTAAAGGTAGGTGCTTTTTTTTTAAAAAAAAAAAAATCATTTCCCTGCTCCCCACACCCTACCCCCGATGGGTGCAGCTCCTGGCTCCGCGCGAGTAATCGCAGCAACGGGCCACACGTTCCAAGGTCTCAGGCTCAGCCAGGGAGTGCTCTATCCCGGGGCAAGTGAGGGATGATCCCTCCCTGATCCCGAGATCCCCTGTGCATCATGTGGACACACAGGGATGATCCTGGGGTTCGCCCCAGGATTAAGCCTGGTCTAGCGAAGGCCTCTGTGACTGGGCCAAGGTCTCTGGGCTTCTTGGCTTAGTGGGAACCAGAACCCAGATCTCCCAAGTCCCAGTCCAACACTCTAGCCACTACACCATACAGCTCACAGTGTCTTCTTCTTCTTCTTCTTCTTCTTCTTCATCATCATCATCATCATCATCATCATCATCATCATCATCATCATCTTCCAAGTAACCCAATGCAGCTTACATGGCCCTCCTCCTCTCCATTTTATCCTTACAATAACCTTGTGAGGTAGGTTAGCCTGAGAGCTGGTCCAAAAGTAAGTTTAATGGATGAGTGGGGACTAGAACTTGGATCTCCTGAGTCCTGCTCCAACACCCTAACCATGACACAGCTCACTCATGGGATATCTATGAAACACGCATTACCATGGAAATTAGGTCACTACAGTAATGTAAGAACTACTATAGCACTTCAGACTGCACATGACGAATCACATGTTTGAATGTTCTTCTCCCCCACCGGGGTGGCAGGGAGAGTATCATTGCACATAGAAAGCTAGCAAGCCTTTTCCCTGCCTGGCTAGTTTTCTCTATATGGGAATTGCTCTCCATCCCCTCCTCCAGAGCAGTTTTCAAAGATGGCATTGCCCTACCTATAGTGGTACAGTCCAGGAAGAGCTGCGTCATGTGGTTTTGCTGCCTGTGTTGTTTAGCTGCTTTTCCCAACACTAACTTGTTAGCAAAGGTTTATTCATGCAATCATGCCAGGAGCACCCCAGCTGCAGCTTCTCTCTTATATTTAACCCTTCCCACTCCAGTTTCTATCAATGACAATATCATTTTATCTGGTCCTACTATGGCCTTAGCCAGACCTACCTGTTATTTTTATTTATTTATTTTTATTTATTTATTACATTTTTTGTGAACCACCCAGAGAGCTCCGGCTATTGGGCGGTATAGAAATGTAATAAATAAATAAATAAATAAATAAATAAATAAATAAATAAATTTATATACCGCCCCACAGCTGAAGCTCTCTGGGCGGTTTCCAACAGTTAAAAATGGTAAACATTAAATGGTAATGGTAAACATTAGTCTGCGACAGAGGGGTGAAGATCTTGTGATGTTTTTATCATGAGATCCCCTCTGTTTACCTGCGGTGTGCGATGACCTCAGACAGAGAGGTGTCACGCCTGCTATTTTTTATTTTCTTAAAGGAGCAGCAGCGCACGAATGCTTGTGAGCAAAAGGTAAGTTTTTTAAACAAGATATTTACTTTCCCTGCTCCCCCCACCACACCCCCAAGGAGCACTGCACCCTGTGTGCAGCTCCTCATGAGGAATCGTGAGGAGCCGGGACAAACCACGGCGCCCAGCCACACGTTCCGCATGTGGATGCACAGGGACAATCCTGGGGATTTCACCTGGTCTAGCTTCGACCTATGATATAACTGAGTGGATTGTCTTCCTACCCTCATAGAATCATAGAATCATAGAATAGCAGAGTTGGAAGGGGCCTACAAGGCCATCGAGTCCAACCCCCTGCTCAATGCAGGAATCCACCCTAAAGCATCCCTGACAGATGGTTGGCCAGCTGCCTCTTGAATGCCTCTAGTGTGGGAGAGCCCACAACCTCCCTAGGTAACTGATTCCATTGTCGTGCTGCTCTAACAGATGTCCCTCTTCCACTGTTCCCTATTTATGGGGTAACTGAGACAGATCAAGGATGCCTTTCCTTTCCATGACATGCATCTTTTTGAATTACTTTTGTTACAGATTCGATGCAAAGCAATTATACAGCAACATCATCACATTACTACAGAATTATCACAGGGCTAGAAATGAACTTTAGCTCCATAGCTACTGCCCACCCAGCATTTTGCACATTTTCTGAGTATCCATCAGCTCTACAAAAATGAACGGGCAAATAAAGCACTCAAAACAACAACAACAACAACACCCTAGGTGTTTGTTTATTTATGTATTTCCTTTGGTGTTTTAAAGTTAAAGAGATCAGGGAGCTGACATTCAGGGTGCTTTCAGACATCACAAATTACTGCCTACCAGGAGCTCAATAAACTAAGAGAATATGTGGCATCCTAAAATAGCAGTTCTGCAATTAGACTTGCCAGATGTCATAGTGCGACCCAGAGTTTAAGCCATTTATCAAAGTCTATGGGGCAGAAACTACAGTCATAGTTCAGTGTGTGTGTGTATCCACGTGTGTGCATTCTGTTTACAGCAGGCTGAAATCTGCCACGTAGCAACATTTGCAGAGCTAGAAATCAATTGCATTTGATCAAACCACTTGTGATTTGGTCCCACTTCCCAAAGCAATTTGATTTATGGGGGGACAAAAAAACAGATATCTCTGTGCAGGAATTGTATTTCTTATACTCCTATGGGAAATTCCAGGTGCCCCTTTTTCCTTTCTGATTCTCTATGCTAGCCCTTGCTTCCAGGATATTGGAAGCTAGAGTCTTTTCATGACTCAGGACAGCTTGGAGCTCTTGCCTTGCATTTTGCCTTGCAGGAGGAGCCTCGATCTTCTGGCCAGTTCACCTTGGCTGCAGATATGAACTACTGACTTGTGTTGGAGCACATCATTTGGAATTTGAGATGGTGCATCTGACATAGGTTTGGAGGCCTGCCTGTTTCTAGGTCTTTTGTCACCACTTCTGGTGCTGCCGGCCATGCTCCCTCCACTCATGTGATGTCTTTTCTTGTTATTTCAGGGCTTCATTGAGCAAGACAAGGCAGAGTGTTGTTACTGAATGTTCTTCTCTAAACACGTGTGAAAACCTCTGCATGTTTTCAGGACACACATTTATACACACACATACACACAGTTCTTCCACACACACATAAACTCATTTCCTCAGGCAATAGTAGGAAAGTTATTACGCTAACAAGGATTTCAAATATACACATGTTAAGAATGGACATTCTCTTGGTAGACCATTCTTCATCAGCAATCTTCTTGAATGAAACTCTTTATCTGGAATCATTTCAATCTGGCCTCGAGCCTGGTTGTGAAATGTAAACTGCCTTGTTCACCTTGTGTGATGATGACCTTGGCCAAGAGAAGGACAGGGGTAGTATGACCTGGTTGATTCTCTTAGACCTCTCAGCAGCTTTCATTACCATTGAACATGGTATCCTTCTGGACTGGGAGTAAGGATGGATGGACTCACCTACATCTGGTTCTGTCGGGTGCCCACCAAGCTACTGCCACCACCTGCCACCACTCACAGCACTGTATGAGCTTCTTCACAGCCCAGCAACCACCTGATGAACCATGGGACTGCCCTCCCTCATCCAGTCCTGCCATTGCATGCAACAATTATGGCTTCTGGGTGACTTTGGGCCAGTCACAGGCTCTCAGCCCAACCCACCTCACAGGGTAGTTGTTGTGAGGATAAAAATGTAGAAGAGGAGGATTATGTACGTCGCCTTGGGTTCCTTCGAGGAAAAAAGGCGGGATATAAATGCAATAATAATAATAAAATAAATAAATTTATGCAGCATTAAAGGCATGGATGTTGCATAAATGGGGCCTTTACAGCTACCATTTCTGCAACTTTGGAAATATGCCATTTTCAGAGCTGCCATTGTTGCGCACAATGGCAGGTCTAGATGAGGGCGGGTCGCTGCAAAGTAGCTGTCAAGCTGTGGGGCAGTTGAGGAGTGGGCCGCTGAATACACCATGGCTCAGTTGGACAACCATGATGTCCCTAGTTGGGAATTGGAGGTAGAGCATTGCAGGCTAAGCCTGAAGCACAGTCACACTAGAGGGGATTGGTGCAGGAGGTTACCTAGCACTCAAAATACAGTCACACTAATTTCTAATGCTTCATGAGAATCGTCTTGTTTCCTCTTTCAGGTTTGAATATATTTGCATATCAGCTGACATTGCATGTCAAGACAACTTCTCCAGGAGAATTTGTTTTGGTAGCAGAGGACTGAAGAGGAAATAAGCAGGAGTAGCTCAAAGAAAATAGGGGCTCATCTACACCAAGCAGGATATTCCACTATGAAAGCAGTATGAAAGCGGTATATAAAAAGCTGGAGCCACGCTACTGCTTTATAGCAGTATTGAAGTGCACTGACAACTGTTGGGGCCCATTGACACATGCCATATACCACTTTCATACCACTTTCATAGTGTTATATCCTGCTTGGTGTAGATGTGTCATGGGCCCACACAGTTGTCAGTGCACTTCAGTACCAGTATAAAGCAGTAGTGAAGATCCTGCAATACGCTTCAATATCACTATAAAGCAGTAGTGTGGCTCCTGCCTTTTATATACCACTTTCATACCACTTTTATAGTGGAAGATCCTGCTTGGTGTAGATGAGCCCAGAGAGTTGTGGCTAGGATTATTCCCACTAGTTAACCAAGGAAAGCTGCATAAGCATCTGGCAATCCAACCAACTACTGTTCAAATTTAGTCCAAATCTGAGCATGCACACCGCAGAAAGAGAGTATAAGAGGCCAAAATTTGCAGATAACCCCCCTGAAAATAGAACAGATTTTCAAAGATACCTTTGATACATGCTTCTCCAGAATGTGCTGTATACAACCAGAAGTGTGTACAGTATTCCAAGTGTGGTTTGTATAAATGTGTATAAAGTATTAGATTTCTTATAAAAGGGTATGGGCACAGAACAGGATGGGCTGTCTATTATATAGCCAGAATTATTGTTAGCATAAAATGGGAATTCTCACATGTGTTACCCTGAGCTGCTTGCAGTAAGGCAGTGATGTAATAATGAAATAATAATAGTAATAATAATAATAATAATTCAACCTCATCAAACAACCTACACTATTTTATACATACTCACTGAAACAAGCTTGGAAATAGACAAAAAAGCAAAACATACTTACCTCATCAACATAACAATATCTAGTGACAAAAATGTTATAGACAAGGAAGAGGAAGAGAGAGAAAATATACACCACTGGCTATGAAAGAACTATGACAACAGGAAAAAGTCACAGTTATTCCATTAGTCGCATCAGTCACCGGCAACACATCAAAAAAATATACAGAAAACCTTGAGAAATGGGGCCTACCAAAATCCTTCCACACCAACATCCAGAAGACAGTCATACTCAAAACATGCTCAATTGGCAGGAAATTTCTGAATCAGTAAAAGACAGCATGACTCAACAAAACCCATCATGTCTGTCTAGAAAAAAGCACCATGAGTGAGAAAAGAGATAATAATAATAATAATAATAATAATAATAATAATAATAATAATATCTTTATTATTATAAAAGTGTAATCATTTATTACCATAAATGAATTCACAGCTATAGCTTTCTTAAAAGCCACCTAGAACCAGACTGATGTTTGACTTTCCTGAAAATGAGAAAGACGTATTTAAAAAGAAGTGTGTGTGCATGTGCGTGTGTGTGCGTTGGAGAGACAAGAACAGCACGAAACCTTGGCAGGACAAGTATAATACAAGCTCAGCAGCAGCATAAATGCTACAGATGTGCTGCATCTGTCTGCATGCCCACTGGGGACGCTGTGATAAAGAGATTTTTCCTTTTTCACAAAGCTGGTTAGACAACGGAATCAGATAAGCAAATTGATAGCTAAACAAAGGACAGGTCTTTCATAACAGGAGTACAAAGACGCTGACCCAGTTCATTTAAACTGTTTGTTGTCGCTGATAAACTAACACTAAGCATTGTGATTATGAAGTACACACGAGTCTGGGAGGAAGAAGTAGAGCAATTAATAATGGAATTATCAACAGCGATAAGTTCAGAAATGCTGGTTATCAAGTCCATCGCATAGTCAGACAGGGAAAGAGCTGACTGCTGCTCTGTCACTTCACAAGAGAATTGTCATCATTACTTCAGCCCTGAGTGATGTCAAAAACAGCACGGAGGGACAGGATAGAAGAATCCTAACAGAATATAATTCTGTATTACAGCAGAGGCTTCAACTTGGCTCCTTCTCATTTCATAACATTGGTCTTGTGATTGGCACAACCAATGCAAACCCTGCAAAATAAATAAATAAATGTTTATCATAGAATCGTGATCGCTTCTGGAAGGCCTACCCAGTCAAATTTTAAGATGTTTGGCTGTTGTTTTAATAATGTATTCATTTTATATGTTTTTAATCAGTTTTATGTATTTTGTATTCAGTGTTGTTCCCCACCTTGATCCAAAGGGAGAGGTGGGTTATTATTATTATTATTATTATTATTATTATTATTATTATTATTATTGAATCATAGAATTGTGGAGCTGGAAGGGACCACATGGATAATCTAGTCCAACCCTCTGCAATGAGCAGGAAAACAAGTTAAACCATCCATAATTGCAACATATGAATCCTGACTATCGGTCATGAGTTTCCTTTCTGTGACTCTGTAGCATCAGTAGTGGCTACCAGTAACACATCCTCACAGCTCTGTCCCATACTGCTCCAGTTACATTTCATTCTTGGCGCTCTTGTGGCAACATGATTACTGGCCATTCCAATTTTGTCTTGCACTGTAGTTGAAGACTGGTGTGATAAGTAGCCATGTTGTCTGCCTTTACCATATGAACTTTCCCAATCAACTGTTATTGGTGCATCCTGGGAAGTGGTCATGAGGGCAGCAAACTGGTCCTGTAATCTAAGGCCCTAGCTAGACCGACCTTTTAATCCAGGATGGAGGAGGGAAGATCTCGCATTGTGATTAACGCGAGATCCCTCCTCCATTTACACGTGAGGCACAATGACCTCAGGAAGAGAGGTGTTGCGCCCACCATTTTTTGATTTTTAAAGAGGACGGAGTGCATGAAGGCTCGTGCGCTAAAGGTAAGTTTTTTTAAATTTTAAGTACTTTTCCTGCTCCCCCACCACCACCCTAACCCCCGATGAGTGCAGTGTTCCTGAGGAGCACTGTGCCCCGTGTGCAGCTCCCAATGAGGAATCGTGTGGAGCCAGGTCAAACCGTGGCAATGGGCCACTTGTTCCACAGTCTTGGGCTCAGCCCGGGACTGTGGAAAAAGCAGGCCCAAAGGGGAGGGCGAGATCCCAGGGCAAGGGAGGGATCATCCCTCCCTGATCCCAGGATCCCCTGTGCATCATGTGGACGCACAGGGATGATCCCGAGGTTCACCCCGGGATAAAGCCCCGTCTAACTATGGCCTAAGAACCAAGAAGGGGGGGGAAATGAACAGCAGAAGTGTGCCATGGCTAAACAATGCAATCCTCATCCATTTATTTAAATGGGAACTTTGCCACTTGCATCAAAGGAATTGCTGACGGAAATTCTGATTATGTTGATACAATTGGCAGAAATCTACTGCCTTGAGTGGATCCAAGACCTCCATTTGCATGTTAACAACGTATCACTTATATATTTTTTTTAAAAAAAGAAAAGTAACTACAAAGTGTTAGAAGTCAAATCCTCACCATTAATTTTCCACTGTTGTCATAAATAATAGCACTCATGGGGTTGTGTGTGCACGCGTGTATGTGTGTGTGCCTGTGTGTGTCTGTGCGTGTGTGTTTAATCCCATTTATTAGCAAAAGTCTTTCTGGCTTTAACACTGACAGTAGAAATATTGAGAAATGAAGGCTCATGAGTTATTCATAAGATTAGAATTAATTCAGCCACTATTTCTAGCTGCTGATTAAATGCTGGTGTGTAACCTAGTAACACTGGAAATAATGACCAGATGATAACACTGTGTGAATGGAGTCAATGAAGAGAGGCTTTGATATGTCGCATTGCAATATCATTTGCCCCTAAGTAATGCATCTTGAATAGCTTTAGACCACATTAATGGGAAGCAATGAAGCTGTGATCCCATCATTACTCACTGAGGAGCTGCTAGTTCAATTCAAAGGAGTGGGACTTAATCCTGAGTAAATGGGATTTGGTTTAGGATGTTAAAAATGGTTGTTGGAGTTTTGTTTTGTTGTTTTAGTAACCCAACATTTCCCATACTTTTAAATGGCAATGGATGAACCCATCAGTTCATTTCAATTTTGATAAGAATTCACCAAAAAATTCACAAAGTTCTTCATATACAGAACTAAAAGAATGTGAGATATTAAAAACAGAAAAAGGAATGTAGGAAATCGGCAGAAGACACACTAAGCCATGGTGGTTAAGCATTTTGAGCAAAACATTAGGGCTTAGCATCATGTCTTGTCAACCATAACTTAGCATGCTGTGTGAAGCATTCCTAACTATGGTGGCTACATAACCATGGTTTAAACACACTCACTAACCATTTGCTAGAAAAGGGTTAGCAGCTTAACCATGGCTTAGGCCACAGCTAGACCTAAGGTTTATCCTGGGATCATCCAGGGTTCGCCCCTGCCTGAGCACTGGATCCCCTGTGTGTCACCTAGATGAACAGGTTTGACCCCTGGATGATCCAGGGATAAACCTTAGGTCTAGCTATGGCTTAAGTGTGTTGTATGAACAGGCGTTGTGTGGATTTGAGTCCCGGTGGATTCAACCACATTAGTGCTTAATTAGGATTTCCACTTCTTTCTTTCTTTTTTCCTGACAGCCTCCTCATCAGATCTATGGCAGGCAGGTACATCATAGTCCTCTTCATGCTGCAAATAGATGTGCATGCTGAAATTTGCTGGTACAGATGGATGAAAATTTCATTTCAGTTCATTTTTTAATTACTATTTTTTAAAATAGAATAATTCACATCTCCTATTTGGGAGAAGAAGTTGAGGCTTATTTATTTTTTTAATGAATGTGGGGGAAGTTAGAAACTGATCCATTCAGCCCTTCCTACCTCCTATGAGCTCATATTTCAATCATGCAATGTATGCTCACAACAACCCTCTGAGGTAGGTTGCGCTGAGAGATTGTGACTGACCCAAGGTCATCTGGTAAGTTCAGAAGACGGCAGCAAGGGAGAGGGCCTTCTCAGTGATGTCCCCCCCCCCCCCCGCAATTATGGAATGATCTCCCTGATCATTTCAGCACCAGGTCAAGTGTTTTATCTCTTCCCAGGCTTTTAGCAGCATGTAATGTGTTTTTAATCTATCCCAAATTTATTTTTATGGTTTGGCTGATTGCTCAAAGTTGTTTTACATGTATGTTGTCTCTATGTCTACTGTCTGTTGCTTTTTTAAATGCATATTGTTGAGTGACCAGATACAAAAGAGAGCAGGGCTCCTGCAGCTTTAACTGTTGTGATTAAGAGGGAATTTCACCAGGTGCTGCAAGCATACAAATGACACCTGCCTGGGTGTTTAGCTTGGAAAAACAGAGGCTAAGGGGAGACATGATAGAGGTGTACAAAATATTGCATGGTGTGGAGAATGTGGATAGGAAGACATATTTCTCCCTCTCTCAAAACACTAGAACCCAGGGTCATCCCATGAAGCTGATTGGTGGGAGATTCAGGACAAATAAAAGGAAATATTTCTTCACCCCGTGCATAGTTAAATTATGGAATTCATTACCACAAGATGTAGTGATAACTACCAATTTGGATGGCTTTAAAAGCAGTTTGGATAAATTCCTGGAGGAGAAGGCTATCAATGGCTACTAGCCCTTATGGTTATGTGTTCCCTCTAGTATCCGAGGCAGTAAGCCTGTGTATACCAGTTGCTGGGGAACATGGGTGGGAGGGTGCTATTGCACCATATCCTGTTTTGCTGGTCCGTGGTCAACAGCTGGTTGGCCACTGTGTAAACATAGTGCTGAACTAGATGGACCCTTGGTCTGATCCAGCATGGCATTTCTTATGTTCTTATGCTGAAATTCCCTTTTCAATTCAACTGGTAAAGAAACAGAAGCCCTGTCCTCATTTTCATATGATCAGTATAGTTGTTTGTTTGCCTATGCTCCCCTCCAGTTTTCTCAGCCTGCCTTTAGAGAAGTTTCAGAATTCTCAGAAATCAAGAGCCAGGCTGTATGCCGTATAATACCAGAGAACTCATTCTCCAAGTGTGGATTTTATGTAGCCAGAACAAGAGCTAGGCATTATTATGCTTGAGGGAACCTCCAGGTTTGCAGAAATACAAAATATCTTTAAGGGGGAAGAAACTCTGAAGGGGAAATGAACAAGCAAACACCCCAATACGGACTGAGCATGCTCAGTGGATGTGGAATGCTGACTGACCAGTGAAGAACAGAGCAGAACATTGTGGGGACAAGAATGGAATAAAGTATCCTGGAACAGAGTATGAAAGCATTCTGGGAACACTGATAAGGAAGGGTCTCAGATCTACTTCCATTCATGTGAAACATGAATCCCTGGTCAGACCTTGCCACTCAATACAGCTTAGTTGGAACTAAGGCCACAGCTAGACCTAAGGTTTATCCTGGGATCATCCAGGGTTCGCCCGTGCCTGAGCACTGGATCCCCTGTGTGTCACCTAGGTGAACAGGTTTGACCCCTGGATGATCCAGGGATAAACCTTAGGTCTAGCTATGGCCTAAGAGGGCAGCACCAGTGGGACAAAGGGAGAGGAGTCAGCATGTATGGCCTCAGCCCCTTCACCAGGGGTTGTTGTATCTTAGGTCTGTGGGCCAAATCCAGACAGCCTGGGCTCCCAATCCAGCCATCTTGGATTTCCCCAGATGGCCAAACAACTAGGGGTGTGCACGGACCCCCCGCTCCGCTTCACTTGCAGATCCGCCATTTTTCGGATCGGGCCGCTCCGCCCCGCCCCCGCTCCGCCCACTTCCGCTCCGCTCCGCCCGGAGCTCCGGATCCGGATCCGGAGCTCCGTTTCCCCCCCCCCCATAGGCTTGCATTGAAAGCTAAAAAATTATACAACTTTTTTTCTGTTCAAGTTAGAAACCTCATGTTTGGCACCATGACACCTCATGGGGATATACACATGCACGCCAAGTTTCAAAGCAATCCCATCATCCCCTGATTTTTGGCGAATTTTTGAAAATCGGGCACCCCACACACAACATCCCTGCGAGGTGTGTTAAAAAACACGGGGAAAAGCCCGTTCAGATGAAGAAAGAGAAGTTTCCCAGAATCCCAAGTTACCTGTTTTGCCTATGCCCTCCTCCAACTTTGGGATCATCATGACCGGGAGCTGACTCTGCCCCTCAGCCCTTTGAAAAAGGTATTTTTCCCGCCGATTTTTTAAAAACTTCTAGCCCGCGACCCGTACGATGCAGAAAGTTGAGAGTGGTCTCAAAATGACCCCCATCCACGACTCTCTGTGCACAAGAATTTTCAGAATGATAGCTTAAACCCCCCCCCAGTTATCCCTGATTCTTTCCCTCAATGCAATCCTATGGGCGAAAAGCCGAAAACGCAGTTTGAGCCGCGCGGTTGACCCGATTTTCACAAAAATATAGCCCGTGACCCGTACGATGCAGAGAGGTGAGAGTGGTCTCAAAATGACCCCCATCCACGACTCTCTGTGCACAAGAATTTTCAGAATGATAGCTTCAAAAACAACGTAGTTATGCGCGATTATTTGCCACAATGCAATCCTATGGCGAAATGTTTTCAAGATGGCGACTGGAGCGCTCCGCCTGAACTCGGAGCTCCGAAAAACAGCCGCTTCTCTTCGCCTTGCTTCTAGGGGGTCCGCGGTCCGCTCCTACTCCGCCTCTGGGTAAGGCGGAGCAGGCCAATCCGCTACTGCTTCTACGCTCCTAATCGGAGCGGAGCACATCCCTACAAACAACCAGTTCCAAGTTTCCCAGTTTTGCACATTGCTTCCCCATTCAAAAAGGCTGAAATGAAGGCATCTTTACTGGCAGTAAGAGGTCCAAGATAAAATATGCTGGCTTTATTTATTTATTTATTTATTTACTATTTTGGCCACATCCCTGTTGCCTCCATAATATAAAGTGGGGTTGATTTTTCCTACAGGGGAAATGGGTGCAATTTGGGACATTTTCTTACATTGTGAACCGCCCAGAGAGGTTCAGCTATTGGGTGGTATAAAAATGTAATAAATAAATAAATAAATAAATAAATAAAAAATTTAGGAAGTCTGCACAAATCAAACATGGGCTGATGTTCGACAAATTATAAACATTTTCAATAAACATGTGCTCATGCTCAGGGTTAGAGCTTTGATCTGGGCATGTTTCCATGTTTTGCAAGCAAAGATGAATACACCCTTACCACTGGAGCACAGTCCCTGCGAACGTCTTCAAAAAATGATCTTGGCCCTGGGCTTACAGTGGTTGAACTCCCCTACCCTACACACTTCGGGAGTTCACCTACGGGGAGCTTCAGTGGCAGGTCACACTTGTACATGGCTTTCTTTCTTTCTTTCTTTCTTTCTTTCTTTCTTTCTTTCTTTCTTTCTTTCTTTCTTTCTTCCTTCCTTCCTTCCTTCCTTCCTTCCTTCCTTCCTTCCTTCCTTCCTTCCTTCCTTTCCTGTAATGAGTGTAAGATGTAACCAAACTCTGGATCTGTTGTCCCATCTGACATGATTTCATCACAAATCAACCCACCAATCCACTCTTGGATTCCACATCCAAATATGGTAAAATCCATCAATAAATGGATACAGGGTAAAAACGTGGCTGTTTATTTGAAAAGAGGTGTGGCAATGACAAAATGTTGGCTCCTGCAATCGACAGAAAGGAAACTTTCCTTTTTACTGCACAAAAACGTTTGTGGGAAAGAAGGGGAAGCAGTGAGAGTGATTATTTTGGTTCATGAGTCTCTAGCTTCAAAGAGCATATGAACCACTGAAGTGGAGTCATTGAAGCAGAGTGAAAGCTCAAAGACAAGCAACCAGACAACAATCATTCAGTTAATACATCAAGGCCTGCAATCCAACCAGCGCTTAGTTCAGTGATGTCTGAAAGGGTTGCCATTCATGGCTGTGACAGGCGTCCGGTACCATCCTGAATGAGGCGGCGTGCCCAGACAACACTAATAGCATTTTGTATCCCCTCTTTTGCTACCTGCGCGTATGTAACAGATCCTTTGTTTTTAAACCTAGGGAATCATCTTAGGCATGTTTAGACTCAAAAGGTCCTACAACTCCCAGGTTCCTCAGCCACCCACAACACACTCTCAAAATTCGAAATGTGTCCACCAACTGAAAAAGGTGAAAAAGTGACCGTGGTTGCTGTAGTCACTTTTGTTGCAGCAGTAACATAAAAGAACATAAATTTTAGAAGCTATGCTCTTGCCACTGTTAGTGATGGGCTCTACCCCTTAGAAACAATTGGAGAATTTCTCCTCCACTGCCTCCCCCAATGTCCTGGCTCACAAATAGGATGGAGGGATTCAAGAGGCCATTTACACACAGTTCTATTTTGTGAAATCCTCAAAGAGCAGTGGGGATTTTATGGGAGAAGGAAAGGATTTATTATAACTGCAATGGAGATAACCACCTTGTACCATCCTTCTCCAACCTGGTGCCTACCAGATGTTGGTACTTGAACTTCCATCTGCCACAGTTAGCATGGCCATTGATCAGGAATGTGGGCAGTTGATGTCCAAAACATCTGGAGGACAATAGGTTTACCTTTGTGTAAGTGTGCATGGCCCTGATTCAGATTGGGAGCATGGTTCAATGTTCCCTCAAAATCAGGGCTGTGTGCACTTACATAAATAAAATTATCATGCATAACAATACTATCCCTGATTAGCCAGATGTTCAGTTTGGTCCTGTGTTACCCCAAATGCATGTCACAGAGCCCTGCTGCTTTAGTTTGAAAAGAAAATGTGCTCCAGAAGGGTTTATTCTAAATTGGAAAAGTGGTGTTGCAGTGGAGGTTCCTAACCACTCTAAAATTTGCCCTCTAAACTGTTTTACCCTGTGTCTCTGATGTACATTTGCAAAGGCAGGGGCAAGGGATTTGAAGCAGGAAAGGGATGGGTGGTAATAATAATAATAATAATAATAATAATAATAATAATAATAATAATAATAATAATAATATTTTCTAGCCTCTCCCTCTGGATCAAGGCAGGGAACAACATTAAATACAGTATAATACATAAACTAGTTAAAAGAGCATATAAAACCAATACAATATTAAAGTAACAATCACAACATCTTAAAATTCATATGGGTAGGCCTGCCAGAAGAGACTAGTCTTTATGGCTGTCTTAAACTCAGAGAGAAAATCAAGCTGATGAATCTCCTCCAGCAGGCCATTGCTCAGTCTGGGGGTGGCAGAAGAAAAGGTCCTCTGTGTAACACTTGTCAGCCTAGTTGTGGCTTACTCAAGTAAACCCTTCCCAGGGTGGATTGTACGGGAGAAGGCAATCCCACAGGTAACCTGGACCCAAACCATGTAGGGCTTTAGGTAATAACCAACACCGGAAATGAATTGGCAGCCAGTGAAGTGATTTTAAAATTGGTATAATATGGTCACCCCTAGGTGTACTGGTGACCAACCTGGCTGCCATATTTTGAACTAGTTGAAGTTTCCAGACTAGGTACAAAGGTAACCCTATGTATAGAGCATTGTAGAAGTCAAGCCTCAAAGTTACCAGTGCGTGCACTACCGTTTTTAGGTCTTCTAACTCTAGGAAAGGGCGCAGCTGGCATATCAGCAAAGCTGATAGTAGGCACTCCTGGCCATCGCATCTGTCTGGGCTGTCATTTGGAGTGACGGATCCAGGATCACCCCTAAGCTGCGAACACAGTCTTTCAGGGGGAGTGGTAAAGGGTTAAGCTCCTCTCCCAGCCACTTCTCCATTCCTAAAGCTTTATCTTTCCTCTTTTTTTAAATGCCATTGTAGCCCTGTTAAATATGATTGCCTGTCAAGTGCAATTTGCCCACAAGTCCCCTTTTCACTATCTGGGGCAGGATCTACACTACTGATTTAAAATGGTTTATAACTTTAGTGACAACCATCGGGGCCCAAGACACATTCCATATACAGTTTTCAAACCATTTTCAAAATATCATATCCTGCTTGGTATAGATCTGGCCCAAGTTCCTTGAACAGCTCTTTGAAATGGCCAGAAGATCTTTTTCCTTTAACAACCCAAATGTTGGCCAATAAATCAATAAAACAAATACATAACTTTGGCATGAATGCACATGTATGCACACACACACACACACACACACACACACACACACACACGTTACAACTGTGCAAGGTCAATCAAGACTTGTGCATAGCAAGAGCACAATCCATTCTCTTCTAGGCATAAAGGAGGGTGTCATCTCCCTGTAGGAATCTACAGAGCTTTTTTCCTTCCTTCCTTTCTTCCTTCCTTCCTTCCTTCCTTCCTTCCTTCCTTCCTTCCTTCCTTCCTTCTCTCCCCCTTTCCAGATGTTCATAATGCCATTTTCCTGGCCATTACCCTCATGAGCCTTCCATATGTACATGGTCCTCTTTTGCAGGGCCATATGAAAGTCAGCCAATGACTAAGGAGGGTTCGTTCAATCAGCTGAACCCAGTGCTCTTACATCACTTAGAGAAGTTGGACCTCTTTCAGCCTGGGGGCCAAGTTCAATTTTAGAGAACCTCTTTGGTGAGGCCAAAGGCAAAAGTTGTGAAGTCAAAAACACCAGCCTATTTTAGCTTAGCTCTTACTACCAGTAACCCTAAGCCGGGTATGGCAGAATGGTGCTTCTAATGGTCCACTTAACAGTGTAATGTGGAGGTGTAATATATGAACAGCCTTAAAGCCTACATGAATTAACTTATCCAGAATGAATATGGGGCGGGACAGGACATATCCAATGATTCTATTCCCTCTCTCCACATGCTGAATATCCTTTGGTCTCAGAGTACTTTAATGCTTTATTTTGACAGGCTCCCATTATTATTTTTTCCTAGATTGAGCCCGATTGATTCAAACAGGTAGAACGTCTCTCCTAGGAATTGTGTTCCTGTTCGCAAAACATGTGGGCATTTCCCGTTCACAACCCTGAATACAAACATGAGCAGGAATATAATTCTGGGGAATATTCTAGTAATTTCCTGAGCTTGTGTTCACATTCGAAAATTCACACTTGCACATCAGTGTACTTCTGAAAAAGTGCCTTTCCTCCCCAAACTGCCTTTTCACTCTTTAGTCTATAGGGGAAAGTGCACATTTGGGGTGCATGCTTGGAAAAGTGCACAGTTTTTGTGTTCAAAAAAAGTGTGCTTTTCCTGTCCAGGGTGGCCGGAAGGGGAGAGACTCGTGTTCCCTTCCAAAAACAAGGCAAGATGATCGCTCAGCTAAAAACTTTTCTTTTTCCTAAAGCTTTTAAAACTTGATGTTGTGCGGACTTTATACTGTTAGTTTTACCCTACCCTGTGCCTGCTTACCCTACCCTGTGCCTGTTTGCATTCTCTTCCCCTCCTTATTGTTTTACTATGATTTTATTAGAATGTAAGCCTATGCGGCAGGGTCTTGCTATTTATGTTTTACTCTGTACAGCACCATGTACATTGATGGTGCTATATAAATAAATAAATAAATAAATAAATAAAATAATAATAATAATAATAATAATAATAATAATAATTAATTGAGTTGGATAAAGGAGCTCAAATGAGTTTGAATGTCACTCATTCTCCCATCCCTCATCTTTCCCTCAGTAGGACAATTGTACCATCTCAGGCTGAAGGCCAAAAGCGGGGGAAAGTGAAGGAAGTACAGAACTATTAAACATTTTAAAAAAAAGTTGTCCTTACTATGGGGGGAAGATGACGGATTTTAAATCAGCCTATTTCCATGGCGTAGCTATTAGATGCCTATATATTGAAAATTATACGTGCGCACACAGAGAGAGGGGAGGGAGAAAGGGAGAGAAAGAGAAAAAGATGAGTAAGAAGGAGCTGCAGAATATAGGGGAAGTACTAATTTTAATTAAGAGGAAAGCTTCAAGATAAAGCATATAGCTTGATGTTATAGGCTAGGCCAGTTGCATGTGACTCACTGTATGCCAAATAAACCCAGGCAAACCCAGCTGAAATAGGAATCCAAAGCATTTACAAGTATCTCTCATATATACATACATATATATATATATATATATATATATATATATATGGAGTTTCAAGGCTTGAGTGAGAATCCTACCCTTTTCCAATACAACAAATGCCAAACCTTATGGAAGATTATGTTTCAGTTAAAAATAGAACAGGTGGAAAGAGAAAGGGAGGGAGGGAGAAAAACTCATTTGCTGGGAAGGTGGTAGCATTTATTTTAACTCTAATTCAATTAAAATCAGATGAAGCCAAGGGTTTAGGGAAAGCATCAGGGGGAAAGAAGGTAAAGAGGGAGGGGAGCGAGATCGAAAGGGTTGCCACAGAACAATGGCACTCAAATTCTTATCCAGACAGATTTACAGCCTGCATTATTATATTCCCCCCCCTCCAATTACAGCCATTGTGATATAAACAAAATCGGGAGCAGACTGGTAGTTTCTCATACTAAATGGGATGCTCTCCCCACCTGCTCACCCCCTCCTGCCTGGCTTGCTGTTTTGGCTCCTGCAGAGAGAACCCTTTTGGTAAAAGGAGGAATGGATGAAACCGTATACCTGGGGTGCTTGTATCAGTAGGAACCAAGAAAAAGAGAGAGGGAAGAAGCAATGTTAAAAAACAGTAAGTCTCTCTCGTGCTTTAGGGTGGGGAGAAGAGCACTAGGAAAAAACCCAATTAGCACTGATCTGGCTGGGATTTTGGCTGTTGCTGATGTCTCTGCTGCCTTTTAAAAACAGCAGCAACCTGCAATGAGTAGCAAAAATAAGGGGGGGGGGAATGTACACAGAGCATCAATTGGCAGATCCCATCCAGACTGTTGGATCATCCAGAGTTAAACATGAGTATTTTGGCCAGGTCAGATAGTCACCCAGTGTACAAATGGTGTGTGTGTTTGTGTGTGTTAGGGAAAAGATCCAACCTCCGCGTCTTCAAGGCAATGATGCAGTTCAGTAATTTTAGACTCTGAAATTAATTATCTTTATAAACAAACAAACAAACAAACAAACAACACCACACACATACACACAGAGGGTGCCTGTGATCCTCTACAGGCAATCTAAAATATGGTTCATTGTATCACCTCGGCATGGTTTGCAATAGGGATGTGCTCCGCTCCGATTAGGAGCGTAGAAGCAGTAGCGGATTGGCCTGCTCCGCCTTACCCAGAGGCGGAGTAGGAGCGGACCGTGGACCCCCTAGAAGCAAGGCGAAGAGAAGCGACCATTTTTCGGAGCTCCGAGTTCAGGCGGAGCGCTCCGGTCGCCATCTTGAAAACATTTCGCCATAGGATTGCATTGCGGCAAATAATCGCGCATAACTACGTTGTTTTTGAAGCTATCGCTCTGGAAATTCTTGTGCTCAGAGAGTCGTGGATGGGGGTCATTTTGAGACCACTCTCACCTCTCTGCGTTGTCCGTGTCGCGTGCTATATTTTTTTGAAAATCGGGTCAACCGCGCGGCTCAAACTGCGTTTCGGCTTTTCGCCCATAGGATTGCATTGAGGGAAAGAATCGGGGATAACTGGGGGGGGGGTTTAAGCTATCGTTCTGAAAATTCTTGTGCACAGAGAGTCGTGGATGGGGGTCATTTTGAGACTACTCTCAACTTTCTGCGTGCTGTGGTTCACGTGCAATGTTTTTGTGAAAATCGGGTCAACCGCGCGGCTCAAACTGCGTTTTCGGCTTTTCGCCCATAGGATTGCATTGAGGGAAAGAATCGGGGATAACTGGGGGGGGGTTTAAGCTATCGTTCTGAAAATTCTTGTGCACAGAGAGTCGTGGATGGGGGTCATTTTGAGACCACTCTCAACTTTCTGCATCGTACGGGTCGCGGGCTAGAAGTTTTTAAAAAATCGGCGGGAAAAATACCTTTTTCAAAGGGCTGAGGGGCAGAGTCAGCTCCCGGTCATGATGATCCCAAAGTTGGAGGAGGGCATAGGCAAAACAGGTAACTTGGGATTCTGGGAAACTTCTCTTTCTTCATCTGAACGGGCTTTTCCCCGTGTTTTTTAACACAGTAGCCCCACCAAATGCACAAACACAACCTGAAATCATATACTAAGCCAAGAATAAGAGATAGAAACACAGCACTGCTCCCCACCCTAACCTTGGTGAACAACTGAATCGATGTGGTGCAAGGGGATGAGCTCCCCTAGGGCATCTCATCGTGGACGTGCCCCCACTCTCTCCTGCACTGGAAGGCCATAGAGCCTTCCAAAGAGAGTAAAACGGTGGAGCAATGCCTATCATGAGTTGAAGTGAATGGTCACTTTTCAGTGGTGGAGCAATGCCTGTTCTGAGTCGAAGTGAGCGTTTTACTTCTTCTCGGAGCTGTGGCTGTCAGTGTCTTGAACTGGCAGCTACTTCCCCCTCCCCCGGGCACGTCCCCCTATTGCTGGTAAAAGACAGATATAGCCTTTTAAAAAAAGTTCTTCTTGTTGTTTATTGAGCAACACTGCTGCTTTTAATTCCACCCCTCCTTTGTTTATTGATTGATTTATTCCATTTTATATGCATTACTGGCTTATCCTTGGCTCACTTCCTTATGCCCCCAGAAATGCCAGCTGCATGCCTGCCTGCCTTCCCTCCCTCCTCCCCTGCCCACCTCGCAGGGATGTTGTGTGTGGGGTGCCCGATTTTCAAAAATTCGCCAAAAATCAGTGGATGATGGGATTGCTTTGAAACTTGGCGTGCGTGTGTATATCCCCATGAGGTGTCATGGTGCCAAACATGAGGTTTCTAAC
This sequence comes from Elgaria multicarinata webbii, assembly GCF_023053635.1. Classification (NCBI taxonomy): domain Eukaryota; kingdom Metazoa; phylum Chordata; class Lepidosauria; order Squamata; family Anguidae; genus Elgaria; species Elgaria multicarinata. The sequence goes on along the minus strand of NC_086175.1, from coordinate 120,081,881 downwards.
TTGAACAGAAAAAAAGTTGTATAATTTTTTAGCTTTCAATGCAAGCCTATGGGGGGGGGGGAAACGGAGCTCCGGATCCGGATCCGGAGCTCCGGGCGGAGTGGAGCGGAAGTGGGCGGAGCGGGGGCGGGGCGGAGCGGCCCGATCCGGAAAATGGCGGATCTATTATTATTATTATTATTATTATTATTTATTTATATAGCACCATCAATGTACATGGTACATTGTGCAGATGGTGTACATGGTACAATGTACACCATCTGCAAGTGAAGCGGAGCGGGGGGTCCGAGCACACCCCTAGTTTGCAATTTCTTCTGCAATACTGCATGTGTGAACCAGTCTTTGGAGCCAAGAGGATGGTTGTCCAGTATGGAGAGGAAAGAGGGCCACATCTGCTAGCCCTAACCCTGACCTCCACATGAAACTTTGAGCCAGTGGTTCCAATGGACCAGGACTTCGGGGCACAGACCAAGGCCCCACTCAACAGAATGAACAGAAGAGCCCCCTATACGCAGCATGGCTAGCTTACCATATTTGGAAGTGACAAGCATTACACACTTCACCCTCTAAAGAATGAAGCTGTTTTTGTTTTAAAAATCCACCCTGCATGTAGACTACTTATACGAAGCAAAGGAACTGAAAATAAAACTGCCAATATCAAATCTATGGTGCATCCACACTTAGAATCCTGTGTGTAGTTTTGGTCACCGCACCTAAAAATGCAACAACATATTGTAGGGTTGGAAAAGGTGTAGAAAAGGACCACCAAAGTGGTCAAGGGGCTGGAGCAACTCCCCTACGAAGAAGGGTTGCAAAATCTGCAATTACTTAGCTAAGACAAAAGCTGAGTAAGTGGAGACATTATAGAGCTATATAAAATTATGTGTGATGTGGAGAAAGTGGATAGAGAGCTATTTCCCCCTCTCTCGGAATACTAGAACCTGGGTCATTCCATGAAACTGATTGGTGGGAGATTCAGAAGAGAAAATGAAATTCTTCTTCACACATCACAAAGTTAAGCTATAGACCATTTCCACAAGATGTAGTGATGGCCACCACTTTGGATGGTTTTAAAAGGGAATTAGACAAATTCCTGGAGGAGAAGGCTATCAATGGTTACTAGTTCTGATGGCTGCATGCTACCTCTATTATCAGAGGCACTGTGTCTATCTACACCAGTTGCGGGGAACATAGGCAGGAGGGTACTGTTGCACTCATGTCCTGCTTGTGGGTTTCACATGGACACCTGTTCAACCACTGTGTGAACAGAATGCATGAGTAGATGGGCCCTTAGTCTGACCCAGCAAGTCTTTTCTTATGTTCTTATGAGATGTGCAAGAATTAGATAATGGTCTTCCCTCCCCATGTTCTGTCAATGGGTATTACTTCACTTATTTCAAAATGTGGTCAACCAGCCCTTCTACATTTGAGTCCCACCACCACCAGTTCTCATTGGGAAGAATGGACCTCTGCAAAGTCCTGTCCTGATGGTACTTCTCATCATTTATTCCATATCATTCCTTTTCAGATCAGTGAAACTTTCCTAAAGCACGTGGCTAGCATAGATCATAGCCAGCGGATGCCTCAATTCAGGGGTAAAGAAATCAAGAGATGGGGTGATATTTAAAGCTGAGCTTCTTCTTTTTTAAGCATAAGATAGAAGCCTGTTGGAAAGTTGCATCTTCTGCCTTAGAAAACCTTCCCTCCTTCCTTATCTCAGGTGTGTGTGTGGGTGGGTGTGATTTAGAGTTGAGACAAAGCCACTATGTATGTAATCAAAGTCATATTTTTATTCAATGCCCTATCCAATGCATGCATACTTAATCCCATTGATATCGGTCAGTTCAAGTGCAACTAACAAACCCATTCAAGCAAAAAATAGTGGGCTTACCTCTCCCCTTCACTCTGCATAAGATTGTCTTATGTTTCTCTGGGTACATGGCTAGCTTGCATTTACTGAGAGTTACAGCCCCTTGAAATCAATGAGACTTTTTCTTCCCTGTAGATATTTTTAATGCCGGGCTGTCAAATGTTACTTCCTTCAATTCGGGAGCAGAGCACAAACAGGTTCTGGTTCTGTTGTTCCAATAATAATACATGAGGAAAACAAGGAAAGAATAACCAAAGAAATGGCAACACAAAGTTTATTCAGAGTGGAAAAAGAAACATAACAAACAAACAAAACAAAAATATGTGCAAATGCAACAAGAGAGCTAGATACAGAGAGGGGTGTGTGTGCTTCCAGATGAGTCTATGATCAAGTCATCACCTTGCGTCATTCATGGAATTTTATGGCAGTCCACTTGTAACCCTCCCATGGTTTCCCTCTGCTTCTTCTGCCTTCCTTCACCACGACCTCGAAATCCATTGAGGGAAAGGAGGAGGAGGAGGAGGAGGAGGAATTGTGGACAATGCCTTCTGAATGTTAGTACTGGGGTTCCTCCATCTGGAAGCCTCCAGAGACAGAGATAGAAAGCACCAGGGAGGTAGGGTGTGTGTTCAAAATAAAATGTGCAATATACAACTAGCTGGTGACTCCTATGTCAGTGAGGCACTGAATCCAGTTTGGGCTTCAGTCAGAACTCCAAAGGAGCTGTCCAAAGTACTGAACCGTTCAGCACCTTGGACAGCTCTTTTAGAGCTTCACTGCCTGGCTAACACAGGAGCCCCCAGCCTCCACTGTATCCAACACAAATCAGACTGAAGTTGCTGCCCTCTTACTTAGGGAGTAAGCCCTGCCGAATGCAGTGGGAATGACTTCCAAGCCAACATGCAGAAGATTGCACGGGAAGGCTGAACAACCCTGATGCACAGTTACTTACTTGAGAGTGAAACTGATTGAATTCGATGGGGATTACTTCTGAGGAACTTTGTATACGATGGGCTGTGCTAGTGTTAAATCCAACAACAGCGACAAAAGTGTGTGTGTGTGTGTGTGTGTGTGTGTGAGAGAGAGAGAGAGAGAGAGAGAGAGAGAGAGAGAGAGAGAGAATTTAGAATTGGAAATTCCCTTGTGATTGCAAAGGGTGCTTTAAGCCCGGGGACATACTAAACGAACCTTTTCACCAAGATGCAGCGAGGCGCTCGCTCTGTGAATGAGAGAGAGGCTCGCGCGCGCGCACACGCGCGCACACACACACACACGGCCAGAGAGAGAGCGAGAGAACGAGAGCGAGCAAGAGAGCGCTTCAAGAGGGACCCAGCCACTCAGAGGCGGCGAGCGAGAGGAAAGCGAGAAGACATTGGCGGAGAAATCGCAGTAGCGAAAGCATCACCAACCAGCGGAGGTCTTTTCAGCTCTTTCCCAATACCATCCAAATCTGAAAAAGAGGAGAAAGAGCATTTTTAAAAAGAGAGAGATTCTGCCAGAGAGAGAGAGAGAGAGAGAGAGAGAGAGAGAGAGAGGGAGAGAGAGAGAGATGCTGCCAGACTAGATCGCCAACCTCAAACGTGCCTGCCTGGGCAATCTCTGGGCTTTTTCAGAAGGATGCTATTTTTTACCTGGATCTTCTCTTCGCAGCTGTGAAATTCTCCAGATCGGCTTTCCTGTTTGGAAGGAAAGAAGGATCCGAGCTCTGGGAAAGAAACTCTAGAGACAGAGGGAGAGACAGAGGTAAGTGGCTACCTTTCCCTCCTCTTCCTCCCTCTAGAAAGGGGGCACTGATCCCCCCCCCCGGTTGTAGTTTGCGAGTGGCATCTCGGATGATTTTGGACCGGATTGTTCTGAAGCCAGCAGGCGCCGTGGCTGAACGACATTCCTCTCCGTGGTCTAATCCGAAGCCAATGTGTGTCGGGTATGCCTGTCTCGGGCTCTTGGCTGGGAAAGGCACCGCTTCTTTTGCTCAAAGTTGAAGCTGAAAGGAAGGAGCTGGTTATCTGGCTGGCATTGCAGCTGAAAGCTTCCCAGGACTGAGTTGTGAAAAGAGGCAGCGAGGCAAAGACAGGGGTGGGGGTGGTGGAGAAAGAAAGAAACACACACACACACACACACACACACACACACACACACACACACACACACACACACACACACTATGCTGTCTGCAGTTTGTTCCTTTTAAAACAAAGAGGGGGGAGAATGGCATTGATAAAGTTCTCATTTTCTGGCACTGCGATTGGAAAAAGAGGAGATAAATGCCAAATGCAGATCCTTTTCAGATCAGCTGGGTTGCTTCGGAAAAGTATTGGCCGAGATCAGGGCATTCCTGGAAGTTGAGTTGCGTAGAAGTTCAGGATGGGGTTTGGCATGACGTTGAGCAACAGCCTTTTGAATCAGCAAATTATAGGATTAAAATGTGATGAAACAATGACTAATGTTTTTGTGTGTTTGTTTTGGGTGGTGGTGGCCATTAAGCTGGAATGATCTATCTATCTCTATCTGTCTATGTGCACAGAGTCCTTTCTCTGTTGATAGAGCCAGTGGATAAGAAGACGAATGTGGGATGTTGGCAGTTGGCTGACAGATGAGCTGAGCTGGGTGTTTATTAGGGTGCCCTCAGTGCGTCTAGGCTGCCTCATACTTATCTGTGGAAGAATCAGCATGTGTTTGGCTTGGCCAGTTCTGTGTGCTCCGATTTATCATGTGGTTCTGCCTTCCTTTCAGCATAAAAAACAAACAAACCGTGTGTAGTTTCCTGTATCACCTATATTATTTTATAATGGCGCAAAAATTTGTGAACACTGCTTAAAAGTTTTCCCACTTTGGTAAACTTTCAGAAATCTACTGTGGGATAATGGATAGTAAGCAACGAATTTTCTTCCTTCCTTCCTTTCCTTCCTTCCTTCCTTCCTTCCTTCCTTTCCTTCCCCCTTTCTTCTTCCCCACACATATTATCTATTAATATTCCCCTGTTCATTCATCCGTCTCACACTTGCAGTATTACCTACTAATATTAATATTTCCCTCTCTCTTTCTCTCTCTCTCTCTCTTTCTAACTCTCATACACAGTATATTTTTTAGTCTGTTGGTTGTTTTGTTATATTTTTCATGGTTTTAATTTTTGTGAACCGCCCAGAGAGCTTTGGCTATTGGGCAAGATAAAAATGTAATAAATAAAATAAAATAAATAAATATTATCTACTAAAGAGAACTTAAAAACCTATGAAAGCCTTTAGATGATCTTCCCAATGTAAACTAATGAAATCACACGTCTGCTCTGCATTCTCTGAGGTTTCGACACTGAGTTAAAAAACCTCATGATAAATAAGTGGATGATCTTTGGGTAGCAGTATTGGAGCAATTTATGATTTGGGTAGAAGGTGCGCATTATTTTAGTCAGTGTCTATCATTACCAGATATAGTTGGCGAAAACAAGACACACCTGGAACCTTGTGAGGGCAAGAACAGCTACAGGATGACTTCGAGGGAAGAAATGGCCAGTGGGGAATGGAGTTGGGAAAGGGACTATCCCTCTTTTGCTCAACGCTGCAGCCTCCTGAAAGGGACTTCTCATATATATCAAGCTTCATTACATGCATTTGCATGTAATGTGTAGTTTGCCACTGATGTTACTGTGAATAACAAAAAAATCAGAAACAATGAACCCCCTTCACACATGTTTTAGAAGACTGAGCGCTGAAAGTTTTTTAAGACTTGAGTTGTGCCCGTTGCTATCCCTTAAGAGTTTTTCTCTAGGGCTATCATTCAGCTGCGAGGAGAATGACCAAACTTCTGATCATGTACCGAAGTGGAAATTAAATGTTCTAAAATACCAGAAGTTCAAAATGGGAAGGAAACATGATTGATAAGTGAGCAGAGCGTGTTCCAAAATTGGGAGTGGGGAGAGAGAATCAAATTCTCGAACACTGTGATCCCATCTGCAATTTCAATTTAACTATATGATTGAATAAGCATGATCATAAAAGTTATGATAATCAAGAGCACCGTGGATTGGAGGTCTGCTAGTATTTAAAAAATGAAACCACAGAAATATGTATTAATTGACTATACAAGGGATAGAATACAAGTAGGACAGACCAATAAGATGGAGAACCATTATATTATTATTATAATTATTATTATTATTAGAATGCATGAATGAAATGAATTGCAGTGGATCACTTTGCTTATTGCTATAGCTCCATCAATGAACATGGAGAGTCCCCATCCTAAGCAACTTGCCAACTGTGGCAAAAACAATAAGGGGAAGGGAATTCATGGAATGGAGAGAAAGAGAGGCAAAGGCAACATGGGATGAACACAAGCCAATGTTGCCAGATGTACTTGGACCATTTCAGTTCGGGGTGTATCCTTTGGATGCAAAAAGAGTGTGTTTTCGTAATTGGATTGGATTAGAAGACTTCCTTATACCTTCATGCAATAATTCCCAGATAGATAGATAGATAGATAGATAGATAGATAGATAGATAGATTCTCAGATCTGGGTAGCCAATATCTTGAAAGATAGTTCTAATTTTTAAGTATCAACTAAAGACAACAGCAGAAGTGTAACAGATATTGTGTAGAACTTGAGAAACTCAAGAGAGACTGGTAACACCCAATGTAGTCCAGGCAGATAATGGATCTAGAGAAATGGAGCTTACTTTAAACTCCTCATTGTTGTCCTTAAGTAGGCATTTATCTCACACATCCAGTTCTCTGTTTATGGAATCAGGCAGTCAGTACAGTGCAGTAGATATGGTGTTTGAGATACAAGCTCAGGTCCCGCTTCGCCATGAGTGATGAAGTAGTTCTTCACACAATGCAATTTATGTAATTTGCTGCTGCCTGACGTGGTATTAGCCGCTAGCTGAGATGGCTTTAACTGGGTTAGACAAATTTATGGAGGAAAAAGGCTGTCAGTGGCTTCTTCTAAGCAGTGATGATTATTTGGGATCTCCAAGATAAGACTCAACATGTATCTGAATGCCAGTTGCTGGGGTGAACAGGAGGATGCTGTTAGGCTCATGTCCTGCTTGTGGACTTCCTAGACGCATCTCGTTGGCCACTGTCGGAAGTTAGATGCCGAACTATATGGACCTGCAAGGTTTTTCTTAAGTTCTGGTTATAGTCAAGATTAATGTGGCAGCTTTCAAACGTTAAGAACTCTCTATACCGAAATCACTTCTGTGGATGATTTTTAAAATAATAATAATAATAATAATAATAATAATAATAATAATAATAATAATAAGTAGAACCTAAGTATGGCAACCATGTGTCTGTTTCACTGCATTCCCTGGAATGGGAAGGAGTAATTGACCATGCCTTCACCATAGGATGTGCTTAATCATCAGTCATGCGATTTCCACTTTTTAGACATTTTATTTAGGAATGTCTATTGAGGAAATGCTTAAACATTTTATAGCAGCAGCCCTTTCTTACTTTACATGTTTCATTGCTTGGTTTTTTGTTTGCTTGTTTGTTTGTTTTTTCTTGCCCTGGGCAGAAAATAAACCTGCAGGACAGATAATAAAAGTCTGCTTCTATGTTACTCTTCAAGTGAATGGCATAACAATAGTCGACTGCTCTGTTAAAAAAAAAAAATGCAATGGAAATGCATTTTTTTTTAAAAAAAAATGCCTAGGATTGGAAAGGAAGATAAGAAGGTTTTCTCTGGCAAAGATAGCCTAACCTTTAAGAAAAGATCAAGGGAACCTCTGAGGATAGCTCAGATAAACATGATGCAGCTGTCAGGGTAATTGTAGCACTCATATAAAGTAAAAGGAGTGAGGTGTGTGGGATTCCATCAGCATCCAAAAATGAAGGGCAGAGCTCATGCATTTCTTGGAGTCCACTGAAGTCCATTGAATTAGGTGCTGACATATGTAAGAGCCTATTGGGGAATCAGCAGATTGGAATTACACCCTTTCCACACATGCACACTTTCAAAATCACCCCGTTTGGTGCTCCAAGAAAACTATTGATTCTGGAAAGGAAAGGTGGATTGCATTGAATAGACTCAGAAAAAGAGCCATGGACCAGTGGGGGTCAGCAAAGGGTAAAGAGTTATGTGTGGAGATAAAGACGAAACACATCTTTCTATGCACAACGATCTGAAGTGCTTTTTTTTTAAAAAAAACAAAAACTTTTGTTTCCTTGAATTAAAAGCCTGTTTTATCAAGGGGCTACTTTTAAAGAAAAGGAAAAAGGGGGTAGAGTGGAATTACATCAATTGGGAGATTATCCAGTTAAGCCCTACATTTTTAGGTTTGCCTTTAAGATATCTGAGCACTACGCTTAAAACAAAAATGTGTAAAGTATGTCAGTGACAGGCATTCTCTCAAACATGTCATAGAGGTAGTGAAAGAGCTGTGATTGGAAACTTGATCCCTATGTGGTTTGCTGCCACATAGAGTGTGAAATTACCTAAATTTGTTTAAGTAAAGGCTCCAGTTATATGTACAATTTTAAGGAGAGTAAAGCCCATGGAACTCAATGAGACTTTTAAGTAAATATACATGGGATTGGGTTGTAAGGCTCTAATCATTTGGTTCAGTGGGAAATACTTCCAAATAACCATGCACACAATGGAGCTGCAAGGCTGCCATCCTAAAATGATTTATTTGGTCACATCTGTGAGTAAATTTAGTGGGACATACTTCTAGGTAAATATGGTTAGATTGGCATCCTACACACATGGAACTGGGAATAACTCCAATTGAACTCAGTGAGACTTACTCCTGAATAAATATGCATATTCAGCCTACAAGTTAGTCATCATGTGAGCAATGAATATAAGATAATATGGCCATAATCCAGATAGTTAAGCAAATGATGAGCTAATCACGAGAGGTAGGTGAGCTGTGTGTTTGAAACTCACCTTGGATTAGCTCAGAATTTATTATTTTTGGAGCGGTTTGTGTGTGTGTGTGTGTGTGTGTGTGTGTGTGTGCCTGCATGCATGTGTGCAAAAATAGCATTGAATATAGTTGCCCACTTGGTTCCAACCTCTGAGAGATATTTTTTTTATTCCTCCAAACTCATCGTATAATTTCCCACTGTTCCTTTGCGCCCTCCATATGTTCAGGCAAACAGCTTGCATGTTACGTTTCTTGTCAGTTTCTGAAAAAGCCCAGATAACTCATGCCACTTCTTATACTTTAAAATACAAACAACTCCTTGAAAGCTGCCAGGGCTGGTGAAGAGATAGGATTTTTAATTCCAGCACTCCTTCCAGTGTCCAATTGCTTGCTGCTGGGTTTATACTATTGTGGGGAGTTTTTTTTCTAAACATATGGTTGCCTTCCTTCTGTAAATAGTTTCTCAACCACTTTATTCAGGCTGCAGTTCCCCAAAAAACAAGAACAACCATACTAGCAATGTCTCTTTATAACAGGAAAGAGGATGTTTGCTAGCAATGGGGTCCCTGTAGAATGTTATTCTCTAAGCATTTGGGATCGATAAGTACACTGAAGTACATTGGAGGCTGTTACTTGTTCAAATTAAATTCTTAACACTCCAAGACATGCATTTGAATTTTATTTAATATTGGCTTTGGTGTGGGAATACTTGAGCCCAAGTACTTTCATTTCACGTCCTCTTACTCCTCCGTCAGAAATATTGCTCATGATCTGTGTTCACAGGTACAGCCAGTTTCGCATTGTTCGTCCGTTTAGAAAAAAGACAATGACTTTGTCTTGGCTCAGAAAAAATCTTGTCCAGTTGTAAATTGCAAATCTTGCTAAACCAGGGAGGATGTGACCACCCCACCACCACAAAACAGGAAAACGCACACATAAGCAATGGGTAAAATAAAAGATAATGGTCATTCATTTGAAGGTACTGATGAGTTTATTTCCAAGTTAAATGTGTTTAAGATTGAGCATTTCATAGATGTTTATTTCCAAGTTAAGATCGTTTAAGATTGGGTATTTCTTACTGAAGTAAATGATGGGTGCAAATAATCTGAGATTAAAATCTAAGAGCTGGTTCAAGCATTCGGCGGGGCGAGAGGGATAATGTGGTTCAGCCCTTCGTCCTGGTAGGGAAAACTATGCCACCTCTGAATTCAAGAGAGCACCTGAATATTTGAAGAGAGCCCTGTGTCAAAACAGATAAATGACTGCATACATATCGGAACAGGATAATGATTTAAATTAAGAGAGCTTAACAGTTAATTTCCTGCTGAGCTTGTCCGGGAAACTCTGCGTAAGTGAAGATGATACATTGTCAGTCTTCTTTGCAAAGTTGGGATAAATTTATTATTATTATTAATGCCCACCCATGGTAACCATTTTATGGTTGTGCCCGTGACTCCTTCTCAAATTTCCAGATGTGGCCATGGGCCAAAGAGGTAGTTGAGGCTTGCTTTTCCTTGTACTCCAGTGTAAGCACACAAGACCATCCACTCTGGGAGTAGTGACTTAAACCTCTGTATGCCATATTCAGGGCTCTGCTCTAATGGCCGTATTCAGAGTTCTACTCTATAACATTCTTTATCGAAACGGTTAATCCAGACCTGCCTTTTACCCTGTGTTCCAGGTACAAATCACAATGCAAAATCAGCACCTTCATCTTCATGACTGTCACACAGACCACTCTCCCATCCATAAGGTGCTTGAGTTAGACGATGCCATCTCTGAATTCAAGTGAGCACCTGAATATTTGAAGAGAGCCCTGTGTCAAAGCTCCCTCCATTTGAAAAGCTAGCAAGTCAGGAAGCTGAATTTTAGCTTAGCTTCTTCCCTGACACACAATTTTTTGTGGGTCTGTGTAGAGAGTGTAAACAAGAGACGGCATTCACAACTGTGACCCGTCACGTACACTGTGAAGTGATACATAGCAATGAAGCTTGTCCCCTCTAACTTGTTCCAACTGCCTCTAAGACAAAGGCTGATGTCCTATGTGAACCTACCTGGGAGTAAGCTCCTTTGCACACGAGTGAGACATACTCCTGAATACGTATGTGAGGAAGATGGATCAGACTGTCTAATATTAGCTACTTGGATTTAGTAGTTATGCTTGATGCTGGTTTTTAGGGTTAGGGCTGAGTATGTTAGAGAAACATTATAAACTCCTTCTACCAAGTAGATAAATGACTGCATACATATCGGAACAGGGTAATGATTAAAATTAAGAGAGCTTAACAGTTAAATTCCCGCTGAGCTTGTTCGGGAAACTCTGCCTAAGTGAAGATGATACATTGTCAGTCTTCTTTGCAAAGTTGGGATAAATATATGACTGATCTATTTCTATGGGGAGGACACATTTCTTAGTGAATCCAAAGCCCTATTGATGGTTGTTTTAAAAGAGGAACATGATTTACATTTGGTTTCATTTAAAGATTCTCATGTAATCTCTGGTTTAAAGAATTTCAAGTTGTGGTGATGGGAGAGATTTTGAAGTGGCAGATACTTGTCGTGATACTCCTTGTCTTGGAGTAGATGAGCGAAATTGCATATTGTTCTAATTAGAGACGTACGGCTTTTGTAAAATCTGTTCTGTCTGCATTTTGCAGATTGTCAGGTGTCCTTTGTTCCATCATCCACTCATTGATGGAATCGGCATTTTTCCAATCTCCCAAATTCATGCAAATTTTCACTAGCAACAATGTGCAACTCCTCCCAAACTAAGAATTTTCATGCTTTAACCTATGTGGGGGGGGGGGGAGATGCACATTTTTGGCCAATGATTTTTAAAAATATATTTTACGTATTTTTCTATGACTAAATTTGCATAAAACTTCTAAAAGTTTTTTTTTTATAAAAAAAATATATCCATGCATTTGGGAATAGCTGGGCTGCTGTGGAATCCATGGGTCAGGTTTATAGAAATCTGAATTTATCTGATTTTTGTTGTGGATTTCTCCAACATCTGTAGTGCTTACTGTGTAGTGTAGTAGGCAGTGTGGTGCCTGCAGGCACCAATGTGATTCTGGACACATTTCTTTCTTGCCCATTGAGGCACCCCCTTCCAATTATTATTTGAGATTTATCTACTAGCAGCTGGGATTGCTGCCATCTTAATTTCCAATAAATGCCTCTGGGGACATAGTTTAGGATGTTTTTAGAATGTCTTTAGGATGTTTTAGCAATGTTCTTAATTCAGTTTTACGTATTTTATATTTACTGTTGTTCCCTGCCTCGATCAAAATGGAGAGGCGGGTAAGAAATAAATTTATTATTATTATTAATGCCCACCCATGGTAGCCATTTTATGGTTGTGCCTGGGACTCCTTCTCAAATTTCCAGATGTGGCCATGGGCCAAAGAGGTAGCTGAGGCTTGCTTTTCCTTGTACTCCAGTGTAAGCACACAGGGCCATCCACTCTGGGAGTAGTGGCTTAAACCTCTGTATGCCATATTCAGGGCTCTGCTCTAACGGCCGTATTCAGAGTTCTACTCTATAACATTCTTTATTGAAATGGTTAATCCAGACCTGCCTTTTACCCTGTGTTCCAGGTACAAATCACAATGCAAAATCAGCACCGTTCATCTTCATAACTGTCACACAGACCACTCTCCCACCCATAAGGCGCTTGAGTTAGCTGACTACAATAGCAAATTGGCAAATGGCAACAAAATATTCATTGAGACCCCATTTCACCCTTCTGGGGGTGTGGTGGAGACATTTTTTCCCCAAAGGCAAACATTCCATTAAAAAACCTGACCGTAATCTTATGGATCGCCAGAATTCACCCACAGCCTTCCTGACATCCACAAAAAATGAGAATACAGTGCTCAACCTTTTTTCTAAAATAGCATCTGGATCCAATGGCAATACTGAGTCCATCAGGGCCCAATAAAGAATACCTTTTTTGGCCTTTAATATGTTCTTATGGGAAGACAGAGCTGTTATTTTCAATCTTACATTTTTGTTTGGCTTTTCATTCTCCAAGCAGGTTCCAGCAGGAAATGGATCTGAACACTGCTAGGACAGAGACATAAAAATCAAACCTGAAATGAACCAAATATGTTATTTAAGTTCCAAAGGTTACTGGTAGACTTCACTATTCCTATAGCCTCTATCACACAGAGGAGGGGGGAGGGGGAAATCACAGTTCATGTAAAATGCAAGGTTGCCTTTCAGTGTTACAAATAACCGGGATGGATTAGCCAGGGCCAGGAACGATGTTGTGCGTCAGAGCAGACCAAGCGAAAAGCAGTACGCTCCTTGCTCTATTCTCCAAGCATATGTGTGGAAAATCTAAAGCCTTCTACTTGGTTTCATTTGAGAAGGGCCCATGGCACAGCAGTGGAATGTGGGCTTTGTATACAGAAGACCCCCAGGGTCCTTCTGTCCTGGCTGGGATTGGGCCCCAGGGGAAGCAGTCAGTCAAACAGCAGCATAAGGAGACTCTGATAGCAGAAAGCTACAAGTGGCAAGGAAACAACTACTATCACTTTGGACAGCACTCTGCATTTGCTGCAAGGCTGTGGGTAGCTCCTCGTGAAAGGAGCTGTTGTTCCAGCAAAGGACTTGCAGCGACCAAGGGCTTAAATAGGATGTGTAGCTCAGGTCTGTCAAAAGCTCCACCTCTCATGGACTAGTGACTGCAACTGTAAAGGACCCTTGCTAATTTCTCTAGCCTTAAGGGTCTATGCGGCTGAGAGACCTGAGAGTCTTTAGGAGAGCCATTCTTGGAGGCTGATGTTGATGGGAGGACCATGTCCTTGGGTCCAGGCATATGTCAAGGGTTCCCAAGGGCCCTCCCTGGAGTGAGGTGACCGATGTCTAAGAGACCTTTGTGGAAGATGCTGAGCCTACAAACCTAGGGCCATGACACCTTCCAACCTCTTAGCACTGCCAATAAATCACTCCAATGCCCTGTAAAGCTTTTGTTTCCTCTTCTAGCTAGTTGAAGGAAATATCTATGCCAGCAGAGTCCGGTATCAAACCTCAGCAGAAATCCTAGACGTTCTTGCATCACAAGGTCAATCACCAAATTACTGTAAATTTGCCCAGTTATGCATTCATCGGTTACCAGAGTACAGGATTTGCAGCTGAAGCTATCCATTCCCCTTTCTTTCTTTCTTTCTTTCTTTCTTTCTTTCTTTCTTTCTTTCTTTCTTCCTTCCTTCCTTCCTTCCTTCCTTCCTTCCTTCCTTTCTTTCTTTCTTTCTTTCTTTCTTTCTTTCTGTCTTTCTTTCTTTTTCTCTTTCTTTCTCAGTCATGGATTTCTTTGAAAAATCTGACTGATGCCTGCTTATGCTGTGTTCATAAATGGAAACTTCCCAGCAAAGAAATGGATGGTGAGTTCAAATCAACATATGAAATCCAACCTGGGAATATAGGTCCATTGGCTCCCTGGATCCTAGGTACAATGGCAGAGATTTGCAGAGAAGAGTTGTCTACTTGTATGGCTGTCAGAAGACACTCTCTAGTTGAAGGTGCTGTCATGGGTATTATTAATTAATTAATTAATTAATATAGCACCAACAATGTACTTGGTGCTGTACAAAATATACAAATAAAACAGCGATACCCTGCCTAGAGGCTTACAACCTAAAATCACATGCCTGTTCCCTCTGGCATTCACACATGCTGGCAAATTGACATGAGATACTAACATCAGTGAGACTTCTTTTTATTGAGTCAATATCATGGTAACAGGTTTAATGGTTACATACTGTTCTGAAACACACTTGAAGCTGAATGCTGGTCAGAACACTTTCAGCATCATGCTTCAGGCAATCACAAAGGCTGTTGGGGGGTGGGGATCTGAAAGGCTGAGCAAAACACCCCAAGGGAGCTTCTCCAGGTAACTCATGGGGATGTGACTAAAGCCAAAACAAGATCATGAATAGGGTAAAGCACCCAGGCACAGGAGTCCCACACTTTCTGCTTAGCACTGGCAACTCCCTGCCACATGAGTCGGGCAGAGAGAAAGATCACGCACCAGTCAATCCCAGCCTGCCAAACACTGAGCTTACCCTGTTAGGCCTGATCTCAGGGAAGGGAATATCTCAGGCACAGGAACTCCCCTGCAGGAATGCCCAGAGAGCTTCGGCTATTGGGCGGTATAAAAATGTAATAAAATAAATAAATTAATAATTAATGTTATCTCCAGGGAAGCTCCCTTGCCACCTAAGTCAGGCCACACACATACAATCCACAGCAAATGCAAGTCCAAGTCTATGAAAAGCCTCACAGTACTTTTTATGGCACAGCCCTTAGAAAGCCAAAGTCCAAATAGCAAAGTGTCCATGTGCAGAGTGCTTTCAAAGTCCCAAGCGGAGGTGGAATCTGTAGCAGGAGGGATTTCAGGCCTTTCATGGATAGATGAAACCTAGCAAAGCTTTTTCATCTGTGCACCAGCATTGAAAGACTATTCAAAGTCACTTGAGAGACCGGCCCTCTGACCTGTAAGCCTTAGCCCATGTGACAACAGGGCTGGACTGGACAAGCCACTAAGGTGACACTTCCATAGCCCCCACCTTTCCAAAACATTCCCAAGTCCCCAGAGAACCAGCAGCTTCAAGGCTTGCTACACAGGGAGTAAGCAAATTAGTCTCGTGGGAACTTCTGACAGACATAAGCTTGCAGAGACATTTGACATTCTATAACTATTTCCTATTAAAGCTACCTACATTCAACAAGGCCTCTGGCCTTGTACCTATACCTGACAGGTACTCTCTCTTTGAAGGTCCAAGTCCAGTCCAAGAGGAAGAATGGCTTTTATACTGTATTTCGTAATTGTGTTTTAACCTGTTGGGTGTTTTACTGGGGTTTTAATTTTTGTGAACCGCCCAGAGAGCTTCGGCTATTGGGCGGTATAAAAATGTAATAAATAAATAAATAAATAAATAAATAAATAAGAACCATAAGAAGGGAGAGGAAGGCCTCACCTTCATGTTGCCCATCAGAAGTTAGTCTCTGAGCAGCAGACATACAGGTCTCACCAATATGGGGGGATGGATTGTACGATTTCTAATTAAACAATCATAATTATTTATGCATTTGCATCTATCCATATGCATTGGCATATGCAGTTTTTCAAATGGGTGTCCTCTTTTCTCCTTCATGTCTGCTTTTTGGGGATGATGCGTAAGTAGACATCCTAGACTCTAGCTCACCAAACCTCCATGGCACATACCACTTCTTTCTGTCCATAGCATGCAGTCCCTTCTATCCTGAGGCCCCTTGTGAGGTTTAGCCCCATCCCATCCTAGTCACCTTGGTTCCTCTTCTCCCCATGCCCATGCCTCTACCACCCAGAGATGCTTGCTTTTCAGTTCACCACGCCAGAACCATTGGAAATCCTGTCTCTTTGGCTTAATCCAAAAAGGGAGAGAAGTTTCAAGATGCTGTAGCAAAGTTTATTATAGAAAAGCCTAGTCGCCATCACAAGACAAATTGCTGTTAATAATCTCTGCAGACATTATAACAAACCCCCGATGAAGGCCTAACAAACAAGAGGCTTTTGTATAATAAACTTTGCTACAGCACCCTGAGATTCCTTCCCATTTTTGTATACATCTTGGATGCTCACCCGTCTTGCACCCTCTTTGGCTTCATGCCCCTGCCTCCTTCTCCCTCCAAACGGTGGGGGTCATTTCCCAATTGGATACGTGAACCAAAACACCATTATTCTTTGGTATTTGCACTCTTATGCACACATAGATGCAGGCATTTGAGAAAATAACATTCAAAAAGCCATTATATCAGGGGACGTTGCTTGAGATGTATATATATGGGTACATTAGGAGAAATGTGCATAGACATGTGTACTTTGTGTGCGTGTGTGTACTTTTATTTAAAAACAAGCAAACAAACTGTTATTATTATTATTATTATTATTATTATTATTATTATTATTATTTATTTATATAGCACCATCAATGTACATGGTGCTGTACAGAGTAAAACAGTAAATAGCAAGGCCCTGCCGCATAGGCTTACATTCTAATAAAACCATGATAAAACAATAAGGAGGGGAAGAGAAAGCAAACAGGCACAGGGCAGGGTGAACAGGTGCAGAAATGGTGCAGAAACTGGTGCAGAAATGGCACAGAATGGACTTAAGATTGGAGGACTGAGATACTGAAAGGTAGGGCTGTGCACCAACTCGAGCTGAGGCCCCGAATCCAAGATGAGGCAGGCTGATTCAGCCTGCCTTGCCTCAGTTCCGAGGCAGTTCTGGCTCAGCCCAAGATGCCCCGAAGCTGAAGCTGTTTGGCTCTGAAGCTTCGGGGTGCCTCAGGCCGCTTTGGAGCGGCACAGCCCTAGGCCTTACCTGCTTCTTTCGCTGCTGCTGCCACCACCACCACTGATCCCTCTGCCTCCGACGCATGTAAACAGAACCAGGTTGCACGCAATGTTAAGATATTGCAGGGGCTCTGAGTGTTTAGTACCTTTATGGCCACAAACTACGGTGGCCATAGAGGTACCAATCACTCAGAGCCTCTGCAATATCTCAAAATCACCTGTGGCCTGGTTGTTCTTACATGCGACAGCGTCAGTGGAGGCAGAGGCGGCGGCAGCAGGTAAGCAAGGACAGTGGGGAAAGGGAGGCTTTTCTGGGTGCCATCTGCACAGCCAGCACCTAGAAAAGGCCGAGTTACCTCAGAGGGCCCGAATCTCACCTCGGCTTTAGCACAGAGGTGAGGCGAGCAACCCCCGAAGCACCCCAAGGTGAATTGGGGCTGCTTCAGGGACTCCGAACTGGCTTCCAAGGCGAAACGGGGGGTCCCTGCACAGCCCTACTGAAAGAACCAAAATGGACAGGTTTGTTCTTTCAGAGACCAGCCTTGCCTCACTCCCCTATCTACTTTACATACCTTGCACCTGCTTATTAATTTCTCAGTACATAATCTATTCTGCAATAGGAGTGAGCTAAACTAGTCACCCCATTTTCACCACCTCACACATAGGTGTCTAATTAGGGCAGTCATTCTAGTTCCGTTAAAGGGTTGAAATTGAACCCATGAATTTGTTTCCAGGGAGAAATCAGGAGAATTACAATTTTGTGTGCGTAAGAGTGGTATCTTTTCTTCTCTCCCCCCACCCCGTTTTTAAAATGTGTTATTAAAGCCAACAGCTTTTCTGGCAGCTTCGGGAGTGAAGTAGCAACGGCAGAGTTTTGACTGCCGCCACTGCCATTTTCCCTTGGCATTTTTCTTTCTAGCAAAACCAGAAGTGTTAAAACAGGTTTAAAAATGACTAAAAGAGGTGAATAGAAGAAGAAAGAAAAGGTATGAAGTTCTCTTCTTGAATTCTAAGCTTCCTCCTCTGAAACAGTTTCCTTATTTCCTTAGGAAATTCACCTCAAAATGCTCCCCCCAAATTTGAGTGAACCCCAGAATAAAATGAAAGCGAAAATCCTACTCTATACCTTTCCTTCAGTCACCTTAGATCCCTGTCTCTAACTTTCTGACCTCCTGGGGCCTCTTCCCAGTCCTCCACCTGCCCCACAAAGCTCATACTATCTGTAGTCTGTGGCCTTAGCTAGACCAGGCTATATTCCAGGGTGATACCTGGGATCGACCCTGTGCATCCACATGACACACAGGGGATCCCGGGATCAGGGAGGGATCATCCCTTCCTTGCCCTGGGATACAGCCCTACCCTTTGGCCCCGCTTTTTTCATGGCCTCGGGCTGAGCCCGAGAGCGTGGAGCGTGTGGTCCGTTTCCGCGGGTTTACCCGGCTCCGTGCGATTACTTGCGCGGAGCCAGGAGCCGCACATGGGGTGCAGCGCTCCTCAGAAGCGCTGCGCCCATTGGGGGTAGGGTGGGGGGAGTGGGGGAAATCATTTTTTTTAAAAAAAAAAAACCCAAACACCTCAACGTCAGTCACTCGAGTGCTCCTGTGCTCCTGTCTCTTTTTTAAAAATGGCGGGCACGCCTCCTCTCTTCCTGAGGTCGTTGTGCCTTACGTGTTAACGGGAGCGAGATCTCGCGTTATTCACAATACGAGGTCTCCCCTCCTCTCCCCGGGACTTTCAGGTAGGTCTAGCTAAGGCCTGAGTTAGGTTTTAGGTTTTAATCTCAGCCAAACTGACAACTTTCCTTTCCCTCAAAAAAGTGGCACTGCAAACATTCCATTGTCAGCTACATTCCTTCAGCAGCTGCCACTTATGAAGATTCTGTGCCATTACACCAGCTCAGGCAATTGGTGTCATACAATTCCCCTCCACAAGTGAAACACATATTTTTGTGGCAACTGTAAATATTCAGTTTAAGATAAGCCAAGGATTCTCCAAAGATATTTGTCAAGTAGGCTGTCTTCAGGTGTTTCTTCCTTGCTTTCTTCTATTCCTCCATCTTTTTGGAGATGGAAATTGACCACAGAATGATGGATTGGGCATCAAGCTGTTTTTTTTCCTTTGTATTTCTTTGTTCTCACACAGTCAGCTCCATTTTCTTTCAGCAGTCCATGGCACTCTGCAATAGGGTTGTCTCAAGCACCCGACTGGGTCTGGCTGTCCAGTGGACCCCCATCCCCGCATCCAGCCACCTAGACCCAATCAGGTGTTCCTGGTGCAAGCACGGACCCCACTCAAGTGCCCATGAGGCCCGTAGAATGCCCCTTCATGCTGAAATTGTGCACTTACTCCCTGCACCAATGGAGGGCCATTTACACAAAGCTGTCAACCAGGAACCCACAAGAGGGGTTCCCCTCTTGTCCATGTTCCCCAGCAACTAGTTCATATAGGCTTACTGTCTCTGCTACTGGAAGTAGCACATAGCCATCAGGACTAGTAGCCATTGATAGCCTTCTCCTCCAGGAATTTATCCAACCCCCTTAATTATTTACTTGTTAACTTAATTAGTCTTATTTAACCAATTACATAGACAAACCACATGAACAGAGCCAAACTAGTAAAGAACTAACCTTCTTGCACTTCATTCTTTCAGTTGTGGTTCTTTTGTTCCTGGATGAAATTTCAAATTAGAAAAAAAAAAAAATCCAAAAAGAGAACCTTTATTTGCTAAAGGACAATGAAAACAATGCCCAGCCTCCCACTCCAAATAACATGATAGAAACCATGGTAGGCCAAAACTGATTGTTCAAGGTACAGAGCAAAGCAAATCACTCTCTTCCCATGTACCATTCTCTCCTTCCCCTCTCATCAAAATCCTTAATATTGTACCATTCATAAAGAAGAGCAGTAGCATTGAATGTAGAGTAGAACTTCAGTTATTCAACATTTGTTAGGTACTCAAGACAGTACAGTGAGTTTCCTATTCTCATTACTATTTGTGAGGCTTTGGATTTTGTTTATTTTTTAAAAAAGAAGGCTCATAGAAAACGATTCATTTTTCCCCTTCTTACCAAACTTCCAGGGCTGAGTTTGACAGTAGTAGAATTGATGGTATCCTCCAGTATCCAGGGTGGCCTTGAACTGGAATGCATGACACTCATGAATAATGTGGTATGCAAGCTTGTGGATAAAATTCTCCTCGCCTCTGCTGTTATATCCACCCTCCATTATTAGTGGGATTAACAGAGAAGAAACCACCCATTTGTTTCTCTTCTTCGTATTATTTTTTTATTTATTTATTTCTTATAACATTTTACCACATAGGCTTCTATTCTCTTTTACCACGTAGGCTTCTCTGCTCTGACCCCCAAATAACTCCGAGCAGGAAGTTGGGAGCTGGTGGATGCAGAAAATGCTCTGTGGAAATCAATGTCAAATACTCCAAGGTTTATGACCTGGTGTACTACCTAACCTTGTAACGGCCAAATAAAATAAGCACACATAGAACCTAAGAAGAGCCATGTTGGATCAGACCAAGAGTCCATCTAGTCCAACACTCTGTTCACTCCGCGACCAAGCGAAAACGCACAAGCAGGACAAGGATACAACAGCACCCTCCTGCCCATGTTCCCCAGCAACTGGTGTATATATAGGCTTACTGCCTCTGATACTGAAGGTAGAACATAGCCATCAGGACTAGTAGCTATTGATAGGCTTCTCCTTCAGGAATTTATCCAACTGCCTTCTGAAGCCATCCAAATTGGTGGACATCATTATATCTAGTGGTAGTGAATTCCACTTGTGAATCCCTGTAGCAGACCAGATTTTCCAAAATCACACAGATTCTGCAGAAATGGACCAGTTTTCACCTTTTGTTGGGATTAGTGCTAATTCACATTAACTAATTTGGATTAGCATATTTCTGCAATTGCACCTTAGCAGTAATATGAATTAGTGCTATTGTAAATTAGCGCAAGTAGAATGAAATTCTTGGGTTTTTTTTTAAAAAAGACCCTTGATTCTGTCAATAAAGGGATGAGGGAACAAAATACTCCTGACAATCTTCAGATGGATTTAACAACCAGAGGTATTTCACAAACTCTGTTGCTGCGCAACACAAATTTTATGGTGCTACATCCTGCTTGTGGGCTTCCCAAGAGGCAGCTGGTTGCCCATTGAGGGAACAGAACACTGGACTAGTTGCATAAGAATATAAGAGGAGCCATGCTGGATCAGACCAAAGGTCCACTTAGTCCAGCACTCTGTTCACACAGTGGCCAACCAGCTGTTGACCAGGGACCAACAAAGCAGGACATGGTGCAACAGCACCCTCCCACCCATGTTCCCCAACAACTGGTGCACACAGGATTACGGTCTTGAACACTGGAGATAGCACACAACCATCAGGGCTAGTAGCCATGGATAGCATCACAGGCTCTGATCCAGCATGGCTCTTCTGATACAGGCTCCTCTCTGTTGTCTGGGGGTCTCACATCTACCTTCTACCTCTGCTCATCTTCAGCTAGTGCTATGCTAACCATTTTGATTCTTCCATTTTTGGCATTTGGGGGTGAGGTTAAAATGAAAACACTGGTGAAAGAGGCTAGGAAAGGTGAGAATTTTGGAGAATTTTCAGGAGAGGAGGACAGGCAGTTGTTGAAGGGCCTTTTAATTTTTTTTACTTAATTATTTTTAAAAACACACACACACCCTCAGCCCTTTCAGGAGCCCAGGAGTTCTTCCTGAATGCTTATTGGCGTGGGTGAGATCATATGGACTCCAAAAGGCATTTGGGAAGACCTGTTGTGGTCCTCCAAGCAGTGGGTTTTTTTAAAAAAAAAAAACACAGAGAAAGAAGACCCAACTGGCAACACTTAAAAAGGTATGTGGAAACCCTGGGCATGTCTGCACTGGGGAGGGAAGGGGGGAGGATCTCGTGATATGCTGATTGCAAGATCCTCCCCTTTGTCCGCAATGTCTGCAATGTCCAGGGAGGAAGGATGACGTCGCGCCCGCCATTTTCATGTCCCCCCCTGAAGATTAGTGCACGAGCGCGCCAACAAAAAGGTCAGTTTAAAAAAGAAACCTGCTCCCGTTCCCCTCCCGCAATTGGCACGGAGTGCCTGAAGAGCTCCATGCCCCGTGCCTGATTCCTGGCTCCTTGTGTTTACTCGTGAGGAGCTGGGATGAAACCAGGACCGGTGCCCACAGACCTCCCATGGTCTTGGGACGATCCCGAGACCATGGGGAAAATCGGGCTAAAAGTTGTCCTACTTATCCCGGAAAAATGGTGGGATCTTCCCTCCCTGCCCCCAGGATCCCTGTGTGTCATGTGGATGCCCAGGGATGATCCTGGGGTGATCCCCAGGATAAGGCATGGGCTAGACATGCTCCCTGTCCCCCTTCCCAAAGAGAAAATTCTCTGAAATTCTCCTCCTCCTTGCAAAAGAAGACAATTTATTTTTTTGGCCTCTTTCGCAGGGAGAGAAAAAGTTCCTGAAAATAGGGAGCAGGATTCAGCACAGCGCTAGTTTCAGCAGCACTGGGCAGGAAGGTAGCAGCCCTTCCAAAATGGTCCCAGACATGCACATTGCTGGCAGGTTGCTCTGGAACATCATAGCCTCATGCAAGTTGCTCCCAGGCCTCCCTAAATCAGTTATTTTGCATGGAGAAAATAAAACCAGCACCCTTGGAAATGTGTCTGCGGGTTTGTCATTCCTCCTTGTAGTTAGTGTGAAACCAATCACATTTTTTTCCAAACAAACAAACAAACCCTTAAATATCCAGCTTTCTGAGGCATCTAGGTCAGACGTGGTGATTCTGATAAAAGACAGACCTCGTTTCCATCAGACTCTCACTCAAACTTGTCATCCATCAAAAACCTCAGCTTGAAAAAGCGAGGGGCTTTGCTCTTTCTCCTGCTGTTGCTGTTATCCAGCCAGGTGGGAGTTTATGACATTTGCAGATTTGGCACATCTGAGGTGCTACAAGCCATTGATTCACCAGCCTTATGCTTTACAAGGTGGTTGGAAAATTCTGAACTGAACATCTGTAGAGTTTGTCTCAAATTCAGCACTCTTGAAAATGGGAAAACAAACTCCTGCAATGTCACAGAATCGTACGGCTGGAAGGGTACCTCCAAGGTCATCTAGTCCAACCCCAGCCAATGCAGGAAATAACACTTTGATTTTGTAACTCTTCACATTTGTGAACTTACAAGTGCATTGACAACTGTGATGCTGTATAAAGAACTGTTAAGGGGGTGTATCTAATTCTTTCCCTGTTGCTGATAATCAATAAAAATTAGGAGGACAGTCATATGCAGTTTGTGATATGAAATGGGAGTTGTTATTCAAAGTTGCTGATAATCAGGGATGACCATTACTTAGAAATCTTTTGAGGCACAATGGTCTTCTGCTGCCTCCCCAATTAGGCTTCCATTTGCGGGTCGAGACGTGGGATTTCCTTGAACGCCAGGGACTTTTCCATATTTTGTTATTGTTGTTGTGCTGCAATTTGTGCAAATAGAGATGTGTGCAAATTGTGGCTGAAATTTGCACAAACCCATGTAATTTGCACGAATCGTGGCCATACTTCATGCAAAATATGCAGATTTGTGCAAATTGTGGCTGTAATTTGCACAAAATAAAACACAACAACACGGAAGATGTGTTAACAGACCCAGTTCGCTGCAGACAAGCTCCACCACCCCCAAATGGATTCCTCTGACATCCTGAACTATAAATTGATGCCAAGAAGTATCCTTTCGTTGTTGCCTTATTTATATTTTATCTACACATTCAAAAATGAAGTGAAAAAAGTTTGATCATGACGTACTATTGAGGGTGTGTTATTAACTGGTCACCTAAAAGAAAAGGAAAAGATAAAACAAGGAAGAGAACAGTAAGTTGATGCACATTACAGGGGCAAAATTTCAGATTTTAGAAAGGGATTACAGTGAAGGGTGGGGTTCTGATGGATGGGAAAGTTCCCACCAGAAAATCCAACTTTTATTATATTTTATTTGCCAGATTAAGGACAATACTTCCTGATCACTCACATTGGCAATTGCAGACTATGAGGAATCATGTTGCAAAAAATATATTATAATAACAAAGCCATTCCCGAGTGTCAACAATACTGTCTGAAAAGTACGCAATGCCAACCTTTTTCTGAAGCATTCATCCAAATGTTGCAGTGTGTGTGTTTGTGTGTGGTACTTGATGACGTTGCTTCCTGTATCTGGAGCCCATTATTCCGTGTTCTGCCTTCTGGGATGATCGAGAAGAGATCCTGGCCCTTCTCGATCATCCCAGATCGAGGAAGCCAGATTCCGGCTGGACATCAGGAAAAACTTCCTGACTGTTAGAGCAGTATGACAATGGAACCAGTTACCTAGGGAGGTTGTGGGCTCTCCCACACTAGAGGCATTCAAGAGGCAGCTGGACAGCCATCTGTCAGGGATGCTTTGATGGGGATTCCTGCATTGAGCAGGGGGTTGGACTCGATGGCCTTAAAGGCCCCTTCCAACTTTACTATTCTATGATTCTATGTTCATGAAAAAATATCTTGCCCATCACGATTTCAGCTCAGTCCTAATTTGAATCCCTGTCATAGTTTTGAACAATATGGCATTCAGCTACAATTGTTTCTTTCTGTTGTTCATTACTTATTATAACTGATTGATTACCTAGCCCAAAGATTGTCTTGCTTTACTAGTCACTTACTCTTTAGGCCATTAATTGATGCCATGGTCCACTGTTTGTGACTTCACAATTCATCACCATACAGGAAATTGGGTTGTCACTGACAATGGATTAAGATATTGTTCAATGAATCCAGGGGAGAGAGGGATGTTATTTACTCAAACTACTTGGTACTCTGTGCACAAGTACGTCAGGAAACACATAGACAAATTAGTTTAAAAGTTGTATTGTGATCACATATATCTTTCTGAGCTTATAAAGCATATACAAAACATGTTTCGCAGACATTACTCACATAAAGAATAAAATCTCTCTCTTTCCGTCTCGGAAAACTGCAGAGCCAGAACATACTTTGTAAAATAATAATAATAATAATAATAATAATAATAATAATAATAATAATAATAATAATAATAGGACACCTATTCTGGAATAGACACTTGTCCATCACTGCTGTCCCACCATGGAGTAGTGGTTGAGATCATCCTCTGTCATCCTGCCCACCACTGTCAACGTACATCCCAACCACTCAGCAACCATGATGTGTTGAGTTCACCCTGCCATATAGCAGTATTGGAGCACATTTGCAACAACTTGATGCTGCAGAAGGAAAGCAAGGCAAGTGCGAAGGGAAGATGGGGAAGCCCCATAGACATGAGCGGACTTTCATCCATTGTGGCTAGGGTTCCACATATGCATGCATAGTAAGCAGGTTATCCCTTGCTCCTTTCTTCCACTCTCACAGTCTCCTAGGCAAATAGTCCCTTTCTACGTATCTGGGCATCAGAATATATCCATCTGCATAGAGCGTAGTGAAAGGAAAGAACCCTTCCAATGTCTAGGGTGACTGATATTATAGAGAACACAGGGTTGGAACAAGATGCTTTTCTGCCTGAGACAAAGAATAAGATGGCACCTCTCCCATTTGTTGGACAGCAACCAACTAGACTGGAAGTTGAATCTTTCTTCAACACTGGTGATGGGACTGTGTCCTCAACTGCATCTGAAGGCATCAAGCTACTTAGGGAGCACAAGGCATAACTCCTTCCTCCAACACATTGCAGCCATCTCCCAGCATCTGTCTCCTGAGGCAACCATCTCACTCGGCCTAAAGGTAGTGCCAGATATGATAAAACATGGCATTCTAAGTCATTTAAAACAATGGTGTTCAACTCCTCTACCTTCTCTCCATCTATTAGTCAACTGAAGAATCACTGAGCATCTGTCATGGATGTCCTGACACAGGAAAGGATTCTGGAACATATTATCTGGAGTTTCCTCAGTTCAAGTGGGAGAGCTAGACAGGCGTTGGGGGCTTTTTTTCTCATCCCACATGAACCTGGAGTCCGCCCCCCAGAATAAAACCAACAATCCCTTGCATTTGTGCAGATTTGCAGGTGAAGATCAGTAATAATGGAAAAGTAGACTTTTAAGGAAGCTGGCCCATCATTCTTGACTTTCTCATTGAGGAAACCGATACATTTCTGATGACCCCAATGGTTTCCAGTAAACTAGCCTGAAAAACCTTGATTGAAGATCATCTGTAATGGAAGTTTCTTCACCCCAAAACCCACTGGACAAATGGGGTGAGGAGCAGCATGGTGCTCAGCCTAGTTGAGGCAGATCATGCCTATGGACTGGCCAATGCACTAGGTGGAGCTTGGTGCTATCAAAGAGTACCTGTCCAATGTTGGCCCACTTTCTACTTTGCTTGGTGACCACTCAGTCCTATAGGACTCAGTGTAGGAGTTACTGGTCACTTCTTGGCAGAGTAAGAACTTTCTTATCTGTGGACCTGATTGGCCCTGAAATGTGGTTTTCCCCTGCCCTCACCTATTCTAAACTGAGTTATGGTCACAACTAGGGTTGTCCACTGCAAGGAAATCCAGCCCTTTTGGGGCTGGACAGATACCAGTGTCGCACCTTTGTAGGAAGATGGTTCTCTCAAAAGGCAGTCATCCCCAAAGGATCAGAAGATAATCTAGCTAGGTGGTGTGAATGCATCTGTCTAAATATGCCTTTTTCTTATGCATCATAAATTTCTCAGAAATGCTGGCTCGTTTATAGATGCACAGTAATGTAGGGGTGATATACATCAGAGTGAAAAATGAGCAGATGGGCAATTTATGAATGTTTGACAGGAGCCACCTGCAACTTAAAAATGAACAAAACAAAAACAAAGGGCTGATTCACCCTTACTGGCAGCAATGCGAGTGCATCTGTCTCATGGGTTTCTTCCCACACCTCCACAGTCACATGGGTGTGAAGGGACGGTGTGGGCAGGCTCCATGGCAGAGTTTCTTCTTCACACTTGAGCATTGAATAGCCAGGAAGAGGCCTTAGGGCAAAACTACAATTGCTTTAAACACTCTTTTCAAAGCAAAAGAAAGATGCTTAACCATGCCAATTTATTCCAAAGCAAAAACATCTAGTGGGCCCCCAATCCAGATTCATGTTTTTTCCCCCAGTTTGGATCAGAGCCCCATGGCGCTATCCTGCTGAACCCCACTAATGGCTCTTTCTTCCTCAATGCTGTTTGCAAAATAAAAGTGTGTTGTCAACAGCACTTATGAGGGCAAGCAGCAGCTGGCGGGCAAGGGTTATAATATTCACTGGAAAGTCAGTACAGAGCCATCATATGAACTTCCTTGGGCATCAGTTCCTTGGTGGAAACATGAAGGTAAAAAGCAAACAAATAAATAAATAAAATGTAACATTTCCTTCAAAAGGAAAAGTGCCTTAAAACAACAACAATGGGCAGTATCCAACTGTGTCATTCCATTAGTGGAAATGGTTGCACACAAACAAGTGTGGTTGCACAAGTGATTGTGCACTCTGCTTGCTCAACCCCTGCCAAAGGAAGTGAGGCAGGTGGCTAACAGGAGGAGGGCCTTCTCTGCTGTGGCACCCCGGCTGTGGAATGAGCTCCCTAAGGAGGTTTGCTTGGCACCTACATTATATGCCTTTAGACGCCAGGTGAAGACCGTTTTATTCTCCCAGCATTTTAACAGGCTATAAATAAGTTTTAACTTGGTGTTTTAAATTTGTAATTTTGCATTGCTGCTGTTTTTATCTGGTTGAGCTTTTATATTGTATTTTAGATTATGGTTTTATACTGTTGTTTTATACTTTGAATGTTTTTAATTTTTGTGAACCACCCGGAGAGCTCTGGCTACTGGGCGGTACAGAAATGTAATAAATAAATAAATAAACCCACTGTACAACCACTTGCACAGAACTCTCGTGCAATCCATTGTGGAATCTGTTGTACATAACTCTTGTGCAACCTGGTGTGTGAGTGGTTTTGCGTTCTGCTTGTGCAACTGGTTGCACAACTGTTTTCAGAACTGGTTGTGCAAGCATAAGTTCAGCAGAGCTCCACCTTGAGTTTGGGGAATGACACCATTGCATACTTCCCCCAAACTTTAACTTAGTGTGTACTTTTGCCATGGTTCCCGTTAAAGGGTGGCCATTGATATATCACCCAAAAGAGAAAATGTGTTGTGTCCCCCCCAAAAAAGAAGACATAATGGGAACAGTGTTTTGCATAAAATTGGGTAAGTAATGTATAGGTGCAGATGCAAATTCAGAAATAATTACTATAATTTCAATACACATGTAATACATATCATCACAGTGAGGAAGGGAAATGGGCCACTTGAATATCCATCTTAAAATGATTCTTTATCTTTAAGCAGGATTTGAACTGGATGGT
Source organism: Elgaria multicarinata webbii (assembly GCF_023053635.1). NCBI lineage: Eukaryota > Metazoa > Chordata > Lepidosauria > Squamata > Anguidae > Elgaria > Elgaria multicarinata. The sequence goes on along the minus strand of NC_086175.1, from coordinate 120,053,375 downwards.
TGTTCAAACAGTGGATGCCTTTAAATAGAGAATGGTTCTCTGTAAAAATAGAACACATGGCCACCCAAAGCACGTGACTTTTTCCTTCCTCATTCTTTCTCCTTCATCCTTTTCTCCATCTTGTGAAACATAGTCATCTGTCTAAGATAGCAACAGCAACAGAAACAGCGCATCTCAAGGGACTAGCTGGCATATACAGCCAAAGGAATAATTTGCAGGTATTGAATATTATACCCCTTAATCTTCTATCCTCTAAGCTATGTATGGCCAGGTACTTCAGCTATACTGTACATGGTACATAGTTTACCTACCATCTTTTGCAGTATTATTCTGAATCTCTTGCAGCTATTCGTCCTGCTTGAACTGTGGTGCCCTGAACTGAGCTCAAAACTCCATGTGAAGTCTTATCAGATGTGTATGCCTCCACTGAGTTTAAAAGAAGAAAGAGAAGTCAGAAGTTGGAATAAAAGAAAGCATCCAGGTAGTTCCAGGATGGAATATCACAACAGTCAAAAATATTTGAAACACATTGCAAATCACTACAACAAACTGCAAATCACTACAACAAATAATTATCCCATGATCTTGCCCATCACATTTTCCAACTTGATCTCAAATCTGTTGTTTATTCATTATTTTACTTACACAAAATATTTAGACACCACATCTTTCTACTTCTCTTAAGGGCTAAACGGCCCTCTCAAAGAAGCTTACATCTTGAAATCATGTAAAAATGAATAGAAAATCAGAATAACTGATCATAGCATCAAAAACAAACAATTAAGTAATACTGTAGCAACCATAAACATATCATTGAAAAGCCTGGGCCAACTTCAAATTAAACAGATAAAAACAGATAAAAGTATATGTCAACACCCAGTTTAACACCCATTTAAAAAGAACATTTGAAGAAGCTAAATAAATGTCCTGTGGGAGGGAGATCCATAATGATGTACCACCATCTTGAGCTCACCAGCCTGGTGGTCCTTACTTGCAAGCCTGAGAACTTCGGAGGCTGATCTTAGAGGCTGGGCAGGCTAATATGGGTGCAGGTCGTCCTTCAAAAAATTATTATTATTATTATTATTATTATTATTATTATTATTATTATTATTATTATTATATACTGCCCCATAGCCGAAGCTCTCTGGGCAGTTTACAAAATCATTTGGTCCTAGTTGTTTAGGGATTTCAAGGTAAAGACCAACACTATGAATTGGGCCCAGAAATGCACTGGCAACCAATGTAGTTGGTACAAAATTGGTCTAGCCCTTAAATCTCTCTGTCTGTCTGTCTGTCTGTCTGTCTGTCTGTCTGTCTGTCTGTCTGTCTTTCTCTCTCTGCTAAATAGGGATTGAGGTACTGGTGACTATTGTGAGCATAGAGAATAGTGTGGTGGGTGGTAATAAGGAAGGAAAAAACCATGGAATCAGTGGGCCTGATGTGGAAAGATGAACAATGCTTACAGAATTGTATTAATAAAACTATGAGCATTTCTAAACAATGGAAAAATCTCACAATTTAACTGTGGCTTTCTACTTCCATTTTCATTGCATGATTGCAACATCCTCCCTTCACATGTGCTTCCCTTCATCCCTTGTGTTTCATGTATTCAGCCACAAGATGGTGCTGTGGGTCACCTCATCTTATAGTGGGATTTCCTTTTTTCATGCTGAAACAGAAAACGGGTCTTTTTGTTACTAGTTTATTTCTGTTTCGAATTCAACCATGGAAATCCCTGGAAAGTATGCGGAGAGGTGGTGGAGATTGACAGTGTCATGGAAAGTTGTCACGAGTGTCCAATCATGAGTGTGCAATAAATCATTCATGTAGATACGCTTCATATTATATGAGTCAAAGCAAAACTTGGTCTGTAATATTGTGCCTAATAAAGCATGATCAACATTTGTCTGTGTGCTTTGGTAGCAAATGGGATACAGACATTGTTACTGTACATTCTTTTCTTCACCTTCTTTCATCCTTAAGTTGCATCCAGTTAGGCATTTCTTTTGCTTTTCCCACCCCACACCTGAGATTTCTCATATGTCAACTGACACAAGTCTATTTTTGGTTATAACTCGTGAGTTCTCAGTGTCCCTGTTCTAATTTGGACTTCATTGTTCAAAAGTTCAGTACAGAAAAGGAGGATGTTAAGGGGTGGGGGAACCCTGTGTGCCAATGAAATAATCCACACCACCCTCATCGGGGTACTAAATTGTCTCTTCTTTTGGAAGACTGAATACATAGGCATGATCCTTCTATCTGGTGACAGGTTGGGTATTTGGACATGAAGGGGATTAAATGGGCACCTTTGTCTAGCACTAGGAGAGATGCCAAGATTGCTTGTTTGCTTGCATCCTTAATCTGTGCCATTCTAAAGACTCGTAGTGAGTAGTCATTTATGTTGCCACTATGTTCCACTGAATATAGAATTCGTCTTTTAAAATATGCATTTTGTTACCCAGGTATAATCTCAACACAGCTTGTTTCAGGACTGCTCCTCCCCTCCATCTGCATGTGATTCAGAATTACTTTTTTTCAAAATGAAAATCAGTTGTTGTTTTAAAAATTGTGAATATCCAACAAAACAGAACAGAAAATACATTGTGAAAATGAAAAACACACACCATACATTACATAAATTATCATCATTTTCTGTCATATGTACCATTCATTAAAAATAAAAAAGGGGGGGGGAGAGTTTCAAGAAAAACAGACCAGATAGTTGTGTATTTATCCACTTGCAAGTTGCGTCTATATAATACTTGTTCAAAAGTTGATAATATTATTAGGTCTTTGATCCATTGTATTATGGGAGGTGTGAATTTGACCTTCCAATGTGATAGTATCAGTCTTTTGGCTGTAAGAAGGGCTCTGAAGATGCATCTGCACTGACCATGTGATAATTTCCAAGAAGCTAGTAGGTAATTTAGGAAGACGTGCACGTTATTCCATATTATAGATTGTTTCAGTACAAAATTCATCCTTATCATTACCAAATCTACAAAAGGGGCAATTACAGGGCATTGCCAAAACTTATGAGTTAAAGAAGCATTACAGTAGATGCATTATATCTCCAACAATTGTGCAAATTAGAGCAAATCAATTTTTAAAGCCCACTTTAGATTTGGACCTCACCAAAGTTCTAATGACACAATCATCAAAGTAAGGTCTGACCACCTCCCCTATAAAATCCTGATATATTCCCCCTATAATATTCTCCTGTAATATGTTATCATACTGTATTATAAGAGGAATACATTACATTGCATTATATTGTATGATATTCCCCTATAATATGCTAATATCACCCATATAATATGTTGATGTAATGATCAGCAAAATAGGGTCTGACCACATCTTCTTATATTTGACCCCAGAGTAAGCCACTAAAATGGGAGTACTCAACACTGTGGGCCATTTGTGGGCCCTGCCATCCACCCTGTCACCACCTTGTCACCAAATTTGGCAGGGGGGGCAAAAAATGGTGGTTTGCTTTTGTTTTCAAAGCAGCTGTGTTAATGTTACAGACCACCAAACAGGTCAAATTTAGCTTGTTTTGAAGTTATGGAGCACCAAAAGGGCCCAAGTTAACTTCAAAACAAGCTAGATTTGATCTGTTTAACACTCTGTAGTGCTAATGTGGGCATTAAAAAAAAGCAAGCAAACCAGAGAGGTTTGGAGTACAAAAAAGCCCCCTGAACCATAACACTTCCCCACCCCTGCTCTTCCATCCTTCCCTTCTACTAAATTTACCTGCTACTGGGAACACTTATTGGAGTCATGCAATTATAATCATCCAACAATCCATATTTATAAATATTTATTATCAGTGAATAAATATGATACACAGGGTCTTAGGAATGGAACAGGTTAGTCTTATTTTGCCCAATCAGTGGATCATTGCTTTAGTGCCTGTATCTGAGTCTGGATCCATGGATCTGAGGTTATGCCTTATTCAGCAAATAAAAAAAGAAGAAGCTATATTTCGTGTCTTTTGGACATAAGGAAGTTCCTTTTAACCATATCTTTTGGCAATGTCCAATACTTGCCTCTTTCCAGGAGGAGGTTATTATATGGATAAATTTGTATTGGATAAACTCTGTGATATTTACTGATGTACCTGTCCTTTGAAATTATCTACCTGATTCCTAGAAGCTAATGGATTCTCCATGCCCTTTTGACAGCTAAAAGACTGATATTACAACATTGGAAGGATTAATGCTCACCCCTTATACCACAGTGGCTTGAAGACTTTATAACACTTTCAACATTTGAATGGGTGATGTATAGATGGCACCTGCAAATGGATACTTCTTTGGTACTTGCTCTGCTTTTGTTGAAGTTTACAGTATGTATAATTTTTAGAAAGCCACATTTTCACACACACACACACACACACACACACACACTTCATATGCATGTATTGAAATTGACATATTTCAATTTATGTAGCTACAATTTCCTCCTTTTTATTTTTGGTTTTAGTTTTATATTGTTGGAAAGTTTCAATAACAACAATTACAAATATTTGTTGTTCCGCCTGTGATACAGTTGGGGATTTGCAGTTATGATACTCAGAATGAGGGAAGGAGAGAGGGAGAGAGGGTAGAAAAATATACCTGTCAGTGCCAGTAGGTCTTGATGCATGGCTCTGTGTCACACCTTCCACACTCTACCCAACCTACCTCTCTCCTTCCCTCACTCTGAGTATTATAACTACAAATCTCCAACTTCATCTCAGGCAGAAGGATCCCTGGGACACTAGTGTCCTGTAGAACTACATTTCCCAAGCTCCCTGGTGCCTAAAAGGCAGTCAAATCTCTTTTCTACCTTCCAAGGAACAGAAGTGGGAAGCACACTTGTTTGGCTTACAATCCTAGATGGCAAAACTGTGTAGGATGGAGATCACCTCATAATCAAGATGGATATTACATGCTGGATGAATATGTATTCCAAACTGGGTAATTGCACACTTTTTTTCCAACATTGCTAATGAAATCTTGTCCCTAACCAGCTGGAATCCAGTTTTTTTGTTTTTTTTTTCAAATTCACTACATATTCTTGAATGTTAGGAGAATGAGCAGTTAGATGACATGTACTCATTTCAGTAGCTGATAATTATGCTGGTCTACTTTAAAGAGTTGTTGTACATACTTTACTGAGGGAATGTATGTGGAACATTTTGGAGACTTCTGAAAACATCCGTGTGGACATCTGTCATCATCATCATCATCATCATCATCATCATCTGGCCAATTAAAAAAATTGAAAATAAGTAAGGATTGTGAATCCAGAACTGCTGCTATATGGCTTTGAGATTGAAGGTCATGAAAACAGACTTGCCAGTATGCTAAACAAGAGAGACTATAATAGAGTATAACAAAGGAGGAGAAGAATAGGATTCACTCTATTCTTCAGCCTGAAAACTTATCTATGTGAAGCATGCTATTTATTTAATTATTTTGCTTAACATACATTTATGATTGAATATAAAAGCTTGTTGAAAGCCCAGGACTTCAGGTTGGGAGGGGGTATAGTAAAGTTAAGAGCCTGTCCCTCCATCTCTCTCTCTCTCTCCCCTTTATTATTCTTTATTATTACATTTATATCCCACCTTCTTTTCTCTTGCAAAGGTGCCCAAGGTGGCATAACTTATTCTCCTCATAACAGGTAGGGAAGGCTGAGTGTCATTGACAGGCCTAAAGTCGCCCAGTGAGTTTCATGGTCAAATGGGGACTAGAACCCAGATCTCCTGAGTCCTTTTTTTAAAAAAAACTCTCTAAGCACTACACCACACCACTTGTAATTTCAGATGTTGATAAATATGCTGCTGGGAACATGTGCATGTAGGGCTGTTCAGAACGCCACATCCCACATTTGCTGAATTCCTGTAGGGATAGATGAATTAATCGTCTTCGGTTTCATTTTTCCAACCTTAAAGTTGAGTTCATCTCAAGTGTCCAGAATTTCTCCAGTTTAAAACTCAGTTCTTACGTGTGCTGCATGTAATCCTCATGCAATTTTTGGACTTCCATTTTAACCGGATTGCAAATTGAGCTACTGGGAGTTATAATAACTGTAGTTGCGAGACTGTCTTGGTTACTGATACAGGTAACCCAGGATGATTTCCAGAGGTCTCCTTAGATGCAAACACCCACTCTACTTCCTTCTGTAAAAGAAGCTTGCTCCATTCAGATTACCAAAGCAGCCGTTTTTGACAGTTGGCAGCTGCTCTTCTCTGATTTCCTTCCCTCTCCCTTTCTTCCAGCTGCTTTATTTTCCACAAAGTTTCCATTTCTAACAGCTAAGGTGATCATCCCTTCTCATACGATAGCTGTGTTATAATTAGAACAAAGCTACAGTGCGATTGATGGGCTATTACTAGGGCAAGGAGGAGGAGGGGGAAATCCAAACACAGAACCAGCTACACCGCTCACATATTGCAAGAGCGACTCTAGTGAAATCGATGGAGTTATTCCTGCTTAGGTTACTGGCAAACCCGGCTTGAAGCCAACTATTGCTTTCAGCCAGGGGCTTCTCTCTTAGTGGCACTCCCAGGCTCCAATTCACAAATCTTTTAAGCCAAAGCATCAAATTGATAAGCCAGCCCAGTCTTAGGCCATAGCTAGATGGGGTTTTATCCCAGGGTGATCCCTGGGACCGTCCCTGTGCATCCACATGACGCACAGGGGATCCCGGGATAAAGGAGAGATGATCCCTCCCTTGCCCCGTGATTTCGCCCTCCACTTTGGCCCCAATTTTTCCGCAGTCCCGGGATGAGCCAGAGTCCGCGGAATATGTGGCCGGGCGCTGAGGGTTGACCTGGCTCCGTGTGATTCCTCGTGTGGAGGAATCCACATGAGGAATCACAGGAGCGCTGCACCCATCGGGGGTAGGGTGGGAGGAGCAGGGAAAGTAATTTAAATTTAATAAATATTTAGCGTTTGCGCACAAGTGTTCATGTGCTGCTGCCCCTTTAAGTTTTTTTTTAAAAAATGGTGGGCGCAACGCCTCTCCTTCTGAGGTCATCATGCGTCGTGTGTAAACAGAGGAGGGATCTTGTGCTAAACACAATGCGAGATCTTCCCTCCTCCGTCACGGGCTAACTGGTAGGTCTAGCTAAGGCCTTAGTGAAAAAGGCCTGTTCTCCCCCCACTTCCACAATCTCTTATTTATTTATTTATAAAATCACACACACACACACACCAAAAATGGAGGAAGATTTGCTTGCTCCTTGTGTGACCCTGGCAATCCAACATTTCCTTCACTTCAGGGTTGAACTTGAACATCTGAAGTGGCTCCTGTTAAAGTTGCTATCCAAGGAGATGAACCCTATCCCCCCAATGGATCCAGCACTTTTACCTCCTTTAGAGTTCTGGCTGGTTCTGACTGACACCCAAAATGATTCACATCCCCAGCAAAATCAGAATCACCAGCCTCCACTGTGTTAAGTTAAAAAGGGGGGCTCAGGGAAACTGCAATAATGTGCTTCTGAGGGTTGAAGTACATGGTACATTAAATTCGTAGTGTGCAGCTGATCTAATGTGTGGACTGGGAGGACCGTGCAAGCGTAAGGGAGGTTAGACTTCCTCTCCCCACACCTAAGTTTGCCTGCCTCGTTCAGAGAGGATAGAAAAAGAAAACATCCACTAGCACCAATGGAGGTTCCCCCCTCCTTTGGAAACCCCTGCCAATAGAAGGGATTTAGTGGGGAAAGTCACCAGAGGTAATCCTGTTTCTGACACCCTGAGTTTTAATTTGTTTGATTTGAATTTATTTAAGCCAGTGGGGATTTCGAGGCAGGAATCAGGCTGCTGTAGCATAGGGTGACCATATGAAAAGGAGGACAGGGCTCCTGTATCTTTAACAGTTGTCTAGAAAAGGGAATTTCAGCAGGTGTCATTTGTATGCATGCAGCACCTGGTGAAATCCCCTCTTCATCACAACAGTGAAAGCTGCAGGAACTCTGTCCTCTTGACCAGATACAAAAGAGGGAAAGACTCCTGTGGCTTTAACTGTTGTGATGAAGAGGGAATTTCACCAGGTTCTGCATATATACAAATGACACCTGCTGAAATTCTCTTTTCTCTGCAACTGTTAAAGATACAGGAGCCCTGTCCTCCTTTTCATATGGTCACCCGAACATAGCAGGTGCTTATAGCCCAGCAATGTGTTGGAGTTGGTCCTGAATATCACAAGGTTCTGAGGTGAGACTAGGGATGGACGGACCCACCTCCGTCGGGTTTCTCCAGGCACTTGGCAAGCCAACACTCTTGCTCCCCCTCCCCCCAGACCTGTTCATGAGCCCTTAAAAGACCTGCCCACAAGCACTTGGCCTTTGTCTTTTCCCTTCAGCGAGTCACCAGTTTGTTTAAAAATGGCGACTCCTGTTTTTCCACGAATCAAATCTTACTCTGGTATCTGTAAAGCAGCCATTTACACAACATTATGCCTGGCGACATTTTTTTGCTGGAAGAAATTCTGCAGACGCTTCCTTCTATTATAGCCCCCTGAAGAAGGCCTTAAAATAAAGGACGGGCCAAGACATGTTGGGCTTCTTGTCAATAAATTTAATTTGCAGGCTCTTTGTGGCCTGCCCCGGATGCTCATCTCCCTTTGGTTCTTCGGTAATATATAACCATCATGACTCATAGCCATTGACAGAGTTCTGATGGCCCTTTAAATATAGGACTGCCCTCTGGAAAGTAAGACCCATGACCACTCTACCACCCTATACATTGCCCGCCCTTAGAGATCAGCCACCCATCCCTCCATGGAGTTAATTGCCTTCACGACCGTAACCTGGGCAGGGACTGCTTACTCTCAGCAACACCTTGGCTGGGAAATGCATCTCCCCAGTGTCTAAATGAGTCATTAGAAAAATGAGGTCTTCAATTTGGTCCCATGTAGCTTCTGGTTCTGTTAGCAAGCAGCTGAGCTGCACTAAATTATCCCCTTTTTTAGCTTCATAAGTGTCCATCTGCAGCAACAATCACTTTTCTCTCTTAGTCTTTTGTTCTTTCGCAAATGTGCAAAAACGTGGTTTATTTCTCCCTCCCCCTGCTGGTTCTGCTGACAGAGAACTTTCCCCGTACAGCTTTATAATTAGGTACCAGACTCCTGTGGAAAGTTATAAGAGCAGCAGGGTACATTTAGGGATTCTGCAAGTGCTCATGGTGGAGGATGAGCACTGTGTCATATCCAAGCTCCCTTTTATTCCCCCAAATGCACCTCTTTACATGCTGCAGCTTGTACTTTTCCCATTAAACCTCATGACGAGTTTCATTGCAAGAGCTGCAAGATTTTGGCCTGATCCTCAACACTGAAAATAGGGTGCTCCTTAGGGGTGGACGAACTCAGCAGTGCTTGCCTTGGTGGGTCCTTGCCCAGCTGCCACCACTGCCTGCCCATGTTCACTGGGCCATGTGAGCTATTAATGTGGGGAGGGGAGTGCACATTTTTGGAGACTCCCAAATTGTGCACTTCCTCCCCGTTACGGCCACCATCGATGCAGGAAGAGGAAATGCACGATTTCGGGGCAGTAAGCCTATATACACCAGTAGCTGGGGGACATGGGCGGGAGGGTGCTGTTGCACCATGTCCTGCTTTGTTGGTCCCTGGTCCACAGCTGGTTGGCCAATGTGTGAGCAGAGTGCTGGACTAGATGGACCCTCGGTCTTATCAGTATGGTGCTTCTTATGTTCTTACACTCCCTCCCCCACTCCCTGCAAAGTCAAGGTGCATAATACGAAAGACCAGTGAAGTTATTTTGGCAGGTCACACAGAAAATTCTACAAAGAGAGAGATACAACATGTCCCCAACATGTTGGTCACCGGTACATCTAGGGGTGTGCATATTAACCCAACATTAAAATCATTCCACTGGCTGCCGATTAGTTTCCGGGCAAAGTACAAAGCCCTAAATGGTTTGGGTCCAGGTTACCTACGGGATCTCTGTCTCCCATACAGTCTGCCCCACACACTCAGGTCCTCTGGGGAGAACTTACTTCAGTCAGCCAAGTCCAGGCTGACATCAGTTTCCCAGAGGACCTTTTTTTCTATTGCCCCTGGATTATGGAGCAGCCTGCCGGAGGAGATTCGTAATATTAACTCCCTCTGTGATTTTAAGGCAGCTTTGAAGACTAGCCTTTTCCGGCAGGCCTACCCAAATTAATGTAAAATCAAGAATTTTTTAAAAATGTGTTGATTCCTCCACTAATGTTTTCCCCTGCCTCGATCCAAAGGGAGAGGCGGGTAAGTTGTTGTTGTTGTTGTTGTTGTTGTTGTTGTTATTATTATTATTATTAAACAACAGTGTAAGGCCACCACTCAAGATTTTTCAGGATTCCATTCCCTCACCCCCACCCCCACCCCAGAACCAGGGAGAAATATTTTTATCTCAACAGCAACAACCTAGTTCTAGCAGTTTTCATCTCCATCAGGAGCAGGTTTGTTGTAAAGGTATGGGTCTTAATTGCCCATTCAAGACCAAACTGTCCCAGAATACTTTGCATTACATCAAGGATAGCTGAGAAGACTATATTGTTGCTGGGGGAAATCCATTTCCCAAAACCTACTGTGAAGATTTCAGCTAAACTCAGAGGGGAGGGTGGAGTCTGGAGGTGCTGTCTCCATTACACCACTAGTAAGTATTGGACTGACTGTGGGATCATTGGGGTCAGATGATGATTTAAACCAGGGGCAGGCAACCTGGTGCCCTCCAGGTGGTTTGGACTACAAGTCCCATTATCTGACTATTGGTGACCAGGTTGGGGAAGTCTAGCTTTGGGTCATCGTCTTGGATGCCTTGTGATAGCCCTTTTTCTAGGGTCTAAAGATTATGGATTTAGAGTTCATCCACCTACCCGCAAGTTCTCCTGATATTTCTTTATAGAATTTGGCACTATTGGAAGTGAATTTCAGGTTCTGGCTCCAATGTAAATTTTGCAAAATTTCAAGGGAAGCTCAACTATCTTGATAAGACTAGTGAAATTAACTCTTGGTAGGGTGTGTTTCATGCATCCCTATATCTTCGTTGGTCACAGTTCCGTGAAGCTTGCCACTAAAAATATGCTATATAATGTCATGATGTTGCAATCTGCATCCATTTGTTTAATTTGTGCCTGCTAAAATTATTTCTTTTTTAAAAAAGCGCTTAAAAGTTCTTCCTCTCATCATAAAGATCAAAGGAGGAAAAAAGAGGTCATCCCATTCTCTGAGGCTCTTCCCAGCAAACAAATAACATTTCCGGTATTAAGTTCATTTTTGGATATTTAATGAATAATGCAGATCCTCAAGTCTGCCTGCTTTGACTACAATAATTAGTGCAGAGTAAACAAACACTTTATGCTTTGCTTTATGAATGGTCTGGTGCCACTTTAAATATTAATATGTTTTGATTGAATTGACCAATCAATTTCTACCAGGGCCTGGGTAACTTCTGTATAACGAAGTCAAGCTGATTAGCGAAAGGTACAACTATTTTAACTCTGCCCTGCCTAGAATGGTTACAGAGAACCCAACGGAAGCTGAAGAAGGGATGCATAAAAAGGCATCGTAGAGTAAAATCAGTCAGGAGAGGGAGCTGATAACAAAGCAGTTTCCTGTGTGATGTAAATAAATATCCTATCTGGACCAACTCGAGGTAAATATCTCCAGCAAAATGCTTAATTATCTGGAGCCTTTACAGCATGTCATTCCTTTCTCTGCACATTTTTACACGCTGGTCATTAAGATTATACTACTCAACATGTTTTTTTCTCGCACAATGGCAGACTCCTAATTAGATTTGCTACATATGAATCAGTGCTCAGGAATGGTGTGAGGGAGGGGGGGAGACTAATCCCAAAAGGATTCAATTTGATTAAATACAAGACTTTTTGATGTTACATCCCAAAGCTACACGTTCATATTTTCAACAAGTGTTTACCCGAATTCCAAGATGTAATCCAGCTCACTGCTAGGCAGCATGAATGCAGCTTGTTCCAGAAAGTCACATAACTTGGAGTGCAGAAGCATGCGCTTGTGTCATGTAGAGGGCACCTGAGCTAATAACTTCTCTGAAATCATGTCCAAGGTAGGTATGTGGGAGATTCACTCAACCTCACAGCATATCGAAAGAAGGTGCTGATGGGACCATGGCACCATGAAGGCTAGCCCCACTCCCTCCACCAATATGTCCTGTGACCACCCCACCCCACCCCACACACAGAGTACAAATGCTTGACAGTCTTTCTACTCTCATATGGCATGGGATAAAGCTCCAGTCACACATACAGATTAGGGATCTTGTGAGCTGCCGACGGGGTCTGGGAAGCTGATAGACCCCCTCTGTGCTTGACCCCCTGGACCCAGTTGGGTACACTCAGTTGCTGCCTGCCCTTGTGCCGAAATCACACACTTCCCCTTCCTGCGTCAATGGGGCTGCATTTGTGCCTTTACTTTTATGTCAATGGGGCCTTTAAGGCTACCATTGGCATACAGGGTGGGGGGGGGGAGTGCACAATTTACGGAGTCTTCTAAAATTGTGCCATTCCCGCATTTCATCCATGGTGGCTGCCACTGATGGAGGGGGTTGTGCATGACTTTGGCACATGGGCAGGCGGTGGATGAGTGCTCACCAGGCCAAGCCAAGTCTAAGAAGAGGCTCATGTTTCCTGGTGAACATTGCTAAGTGGCAGGAGGGGTGGGGCGAGCGCTAACCGTGGTGAGTGCAGGGAAGTTCACCCACCCCTAATGATGTCCATGTGTAGAGTTCTTAAGATTGATTGGAAGCCTAGTGAAGGGAGGATTCAGATGGCAGTGGGGCAGTGAATCCGCTCTGGGTTTCACCCAGAACCAGTCAGAACTCTAAAGGAGATATCTGACTTGTGGAGAAAGAAGCATGGCTCATTGAAAGACTTTTCCACAATGAGGTTTCCTGGATTGTCCTATTTGCACATGGTTTTGGATCCCAGTGTCAGTGTTTACAGCTCTAGTTTTAAGAGCAAATAAACCTGTCTTAATTTTGCATTGTTTCCCTTGAAAAAGCACCTCATTCACAATTTGGAAATTGGTGATATCCTTTTTTACTATATCTTTCAGAAGTGGGCATCTTTCGCCTTGTTGAAAATAATCCTACCCAAATTCTGCTATCTTTAGCTATGTTTGTGGACAGAGTTAAGCAGTAGTACGAATAAAGTATTCCCATGAGCTATAATTGGTGCCATCACCTCTACCACAAGATGGGGTGATGGCCACCAATTTGCAAAGCTTTAAAGTGGATTGGATAAAGTTATCAATGGCTACTAGTCCTGATGGCTATGTATTACCTCCAGTATCAGAGGCAGTAACCCTGTACACACCAGTTGCTGGGGAACATGGGTGGGAGGGTGCTGTTGCACCATGTCCTGCTTTGTTGGTCCCTGGTCGACAGCTGGTTGGCCACTGTGTGAACAGAGTGCTGGACTAGATGGACCCTTGGTCTGATCCAGCATGGTGCTTCTTATGTTGTGGAATGAGCTCCCCAGAGAGGTCCGCCTGGCGCCTACACTGTACTCCTTTCATCGCCAGCTGAAGACCTTTTTATTCTCTCAGTATTTTAACACTTAATTTTAACTTAAATTTAAATTTTACTGTTTTAACTCTGTATTTTAATTTTATATCAATTTTGCTGTGTAGTTTTTATTCTGGTTGTGCTTTTTATATTGTATTGTGTATTTGTGCTTTTAACCTGTTGGTTGTCTTACTATGGTTTTAATTTTTGTGAACCACCCAGAAAGCTTAGGCTATTGGGCTGTATAGAAATGTAATAAATAAATAAATAAATAAATAAAAATGTTCTTATCAAGACATCTCCTCAAGAATGGTTTATTTCCCCTTTTCCACTGGACCAAAATGGCTGTATATAAGTTACAAATTGGTAGAACTGGAGGGATACACTGGTTGGAGATGAAGACTTGATGGTTTTTGAAAGACCAGGAGACCATATAGTGCCTTCCCCTGGATTTCTTTTTTTCTGCAGAAAGCATATGTGTCCATTTTATACTAGTGTATTTTCCTTGTCGCTTTTAGAGATGGCAAATATTCTTTGCTGTCTCATATAAAACAAATTAGCTCTGCAATGAAATTTTACTAGAACTCTGTGAAAACTGAATATTCATGATCAGCAGATCTGTTCCTATTGAAGTTGAATTTAGCTAAATAATAATAATAACAACAACAACTTAATAATATCAATATGATTAACAACATCAACAACAACTTTAAAATGACAGCACAGTTTAAGGAGGATAAAAACCTTTCTGTTATTGGTTCTAATCAGTATTTGATAAAGAATCAGAAGTAGGGTGGCCATGTGCCACATCCATCAATAAGGGGATCTACCCTACCTCTTTATAGTAGTGTTGAAATGAACTGATAACTGTTGGGGCACAATACACATTCCATCTACCACTTTCATAGTGTTATTTCCTGCTTTTTATTCCATATTATCCAGAATACTGCAGCAAATATCATTGTGTGACCTACAAGATATAAATGTGCAAGAGGGATATAGCATTGCCATGATGGGATCGTAATGATTTGACACGAGGTGTAGATCCGGCCAACGCCATTTCGCAAGCCAAAATATCTGCTGAATCTTTCAGTTCCCCAAGCGGGTGCCCATTATGCTTGCACAACCAGGCTGTACAACAGGTCGCACAAGCAGAATGCACAACAGGTTGCACAATGGGTTGGGCAATGTTACATTAGTTACATGGGATTTATGAGCAATCACTTGTGCAGATGCCCTAGCGTAAATGTAACTTTAGACAGATTATGCTCTTGCACTTGGTTCAGAACTTTATTTCCACTAGTGCAATGCCATTTGCAAATAACAGAATGTCAGAGTCGGATACTTTACAGAGGACAGTCCTATATCTGAAGCCATCCTCTGTTTGAAGGGCTGACAGTCCAAGTGGGGTTTAAATATAAAGAACCCCAAAAGGGAGAGCAGGTGCTTTGAAGTTGACCATCAGCAGCACCTGGACAGTAATCTGAGCAGGCAGGCACATGGATAACCTGTCCCTGTCTTCCCCACTATGGTGAGCTATAGTGTATTTCTATTTAAAGTACAGTCATTATTTCTCAAACTCCATCTATACATATACATTAGCACATTGAAAGTTTGTGCGAATCTGTGTCCTCTTTTTTCGGCAACATGTTACGGATGTAAAGAAATAGAAGATAAGAATAAAATATCTTCCCAATGGAAAGAAGTCTGTGGGGGATTTAGAACCAGTGCTATTAACCAATTGATAAATAATTAGGAGTTAAAGGCGAGCAGTAACGTAGCCATGGTTGTGAAAGATACCAAATTATTTAGGATGGTGAAAAGCAATACAATCTGCAAGGGACTCCAAATGAATCTCTCTAATCCATGTGAATGGAACTGGGAAACAAAACTGAAAATGAGGTTCAACATAGATGAGAATAAAATAATGTATACCCGGAGGAGGGGGTGTCCCACTTCACCTACACATTAATGAGGTGTGAACTGGTGGTGACTAATCAGGAAAGAGACCTAGAGCTGGTGGTAGATAGCTCAATGTAAATGTCATTTCAATGTGTGGTAGCAGTGAAAAGGGCAGATTCCACGTTAGGGATTATTAGGAAAAGGACTGAAAATAAAGGCCAGTATCATAATTAGCAATGCCACTGAAGTTTGGGTGTGTGCAGAGTTTTGTAAGATGAATTTCTCCCCTGCATCCCAAATAAAGGCTGCATTACAAAAAGGGTATCATTACTGCAGAAAGTTCTTTGACACAGAATGTAAGCCGGATGTCTGATCCTGTGCAAATCAGTGCATGTAGCTTTCCAGGCTGTTAATCTGCTCATTAAGGCTGTCAGGTATCCTGGAAATTACATGTCCACTGCTATGTTGTGCCTAGATTGATGTCATGACCCATGAGCAAGGAGCCCTGGGACATATAGTTTCCACCTAAGTTGATGTGCCATCTCAGTATTCAGGTGTCCTAGAAAACTCTGTGTACTCAGGCCCTTGGCACCTTGGATTGGCTTCTTCTTTGGTCCAGGTTACTAGAGTTCAGGGGGAGAACATAAGCTTCATTTGCCCTGGCCAGCTATGTTTTTTACAGCATGCCATTCACAGGAAGATGGAACCACTTGCGCTAGCGATTTTGTTTAATCCATTCGATCTGTGTGTCACGAATTGCCAGGTGTCTCACGTTCCATCATCTAGTCATTGACAGAAACAGATTTTGCCCACCCACCTCCTTAAGAGAAGAATACAAAAAACCAAAAACAAACAAAAAACATGGCGTTTTACGTAACTTTCACTGGCACATAATGTTTTGCATATTTTTCATAACTCAGAGTGCAATCAATGAGAACAGAACATGCAAAAAGAGAGTGCTACACCATGGACCCCGAAGATGAGAGAGGTATAAAATGGTGTACGTATGCATGTATTAATATATAAAGGTATACATATTAGGGTTTCTCTCCCCACCAGTAACTTTGATACTTTTGCACCACTAAATTTGCGTACAATTCCAGGAAGGAAAAAAAAGTGTGCATGCCCATAGAATCCATGCAACATGGCAGATGCTAGTCATTTGAATCCATTTTGGATTTCTCTGACATCCCTAATTTGGGGATGGATGGAGTCACCTGTGCCCAGCTTTCAAGCACTAGGCAAGATGCTGCCACTGCCCGTCCCCATTCATGGTGCCTCTGGACAGCTCAGCGAGTGACCAACAAAGCTGCAGAGTCATCCATTCTCTTGGCGAGCTGCCAGGTTGCACAACAATATCAACTCGGGCTTTTCTGGAAAGGTCATGTTATGTAACTGGTGCTTGTAAAGGGAACATGTATGCAACGTAACAGGTGTGAATGCTCCATCCATGCCTTAATATTGCATGAATATGGCTGCCATTTACATCACATTACTTTCCCGGAAACCTCTGAGCCATCATTGTTGTGCAAATGGCCACTCGCTAAGAGGGAGGGCGGCTTCCAGTTGCTCGCTAAGCTGCGGGGCATGAGCAGGCCAGCAAGTGTCCCATGGATCAGTGAGCAAAGTCTGGGATGGTGAACTTGGGGAGTCATAGAATCATAGACTAGTAGAGTTGGAAGGCACCTATAAGGCCATTGAGTTCAACCCCCTGCTCAGTGCAGGAATCCACCTTAAAGCATCCCTGTCAAATGGTTGTCCAGCTGCCTCTTGAAGGCCTCTAGTGTGGGAGAGTCCACAACCACCCTCGGTAATTGGTTCCATTGTCGTACTGCTCTAACAGCCAGGAAGTTTTTCCTGATGTCCAGCCGGAATCTGGCTTCCTGTAACTTGAGCCTGTTATTCCATGTCTTGCACTCTGGGATGATCAAGAAGAGATCGTGGCCCTCCTCTGTGTGACAACCTTTCAAAATTCGAAGAGGAGGTTATAGTAAGGTGAACTTTGTACTGAAACAATCTATAATATGGAATAATGTGCTTCTCCTCCTAAATTACCTACCTGCTCCTTGTAAGTTAACACATGGTCAACGCAGATGGATCTTCAGAGGCCTTATGACAGCCAAAAGACTTATACTATCACATTGGAAGGATGAATTCACATCTTCCATAATGCAATGGATTGAGGACCTAATAACATTATCAACTTTTGAATAAGTGTTATATAGACACAAGTTGCAAGTGGATAACATATGGATATCTGATCTCCGTTTCTTGAAACCTTTGTATACTGTAACTCTCTCCCCCCGCTTTTTTTTTGGGGGGGGGAATGGTACATACGATGGAAAATTTAATGATAATTTTATATACACAGTCCTATGGGTCTCCCCCCCCCATTTTCATGATGCATTTTCTGTTCTGTTTGTTGATATTCACAATAAAAAAGAGGAAAAAAGGGGGAAGTATTTGAAGAGTGTTATCATGTCTTCCCTCAGTCTTCTCTTCTCCAGGCTAAACATGCCCAGTTTTTTCAGTCTCTCTTCATAGGGTTTTGTTTCTAGATCCCCTCCCACACAGGTTTCTTGTGACATTCCTACCCTAATTTGAGCCAATCTACCTAGTGATGAGACATGCAAAATGGAGACAGAACTCTCTAGAAATTCCAGTTAGTATGAATTGCACAGCAATAGGAGGATATTTATCAATAGTTCTACCAGTTAGGCAGTGCAAGTGCACATCCATTTCGGTATCCACTCATACAGCATTTGCAGTAATTGGATTGTTTGTTTCAACATATCTGCTAATCGGCATGGAGTCAGAAAAGGGCTACTCTTTCATCCTTTGCTTAAAGCATCCTACAGATGGACACGGGGCGTAGTCATCTTGATGTGAATCATAATACACTAGCCACTCACTCTGCATTGTTCTGGATGAAGACTGCATGATAACAGGCACATTATATTGTCACGCAGCGCTAATGAAAATGTACACGCTGCATGCAAAAGCCGTTTTGTCCATCCCGCAAATATCTGAGACCTCTGGAGTCAGCTGCAGGAGGAAAGCAGCATGTCGAAACAGCCACATAAAAGGCCGTACCCGCCTCCCTGAAATAGCCAGATGTTGGCTCACAGTCAGTCTCTAAACAAAAGAGCCATGGAGGTGAACTTATCCTGCATAAAGTTTACAAGAGGCATGCAAGTGTGTAATGGGGAAAAGAGGGTGGGGAGAGCATAGAACAACTTCTATTGGTTCTAGTTAGAGACTGAGCTGGTACTTCTCATTGCAAATGAAAATTAACAGGGAGAGTGCAGAGGAGAAAGACTCTATGCTGAAACTAACAGAAGACCTTATTTGGTTGTCTTAAGAATGAACCATGTTAATAGTGTGCCCTGCAAGACTCTATCACACATTCTAGATTGGAGCCTAGAACAAAAGCAGCTGACAGGTAGAAACGAACACATAAGTGGGGGTGGCCAGAATTATAGCTGCTGTCCCATCCCTGACTTCCATGAGTTGGTTGAAACATGTGACCAGAGGCTTCTTGGGTACACAGCAATGGCCACTGCAAAAATGGAGAGAGGAAATTGTATTTTCAGTCATTGTCACACACTTTGAGATGTCAAGTTCCAATCAACTGGAGGCAGTCTGCATGGAGGGAGGGGTGAACAGCCATTTTTTACATTATTTATTTATTTATGTATTTATTTTTATTATTGCTTTTATATCCTGCCTTTTTTCCTCCAAGAAACCCAAGGTGGCATACATAATCATCATAGAGTCATAGAGTCATAGAATCATAGAATAGGAGAGTTGGAAGGGGCCTACAAGGCCTTCGAGTCCAACCCCCTGCTCAATGCAGGAATCCATCCTAAAGCATTCCTGATAGATGGTTGTCCAGCTGCCTCTTGAAGGCCTCTAGTGTGGGAGAGCCCACAACCTCCCTAGGTAACTGATTCCATTGTCATACTGCTGTAACAGTTAGGAAGTTTTTCCTGATGTCCAGCTGGAATCTGGCTTCCTTTAACTTGAGCCCGTTATTCCGTGTCCTGCAGTCTGGGAGGATCGAGAACAGATCCTGGCCCTCCTCTGTGTGACAACCTCTCCATGTTATCCTCACAACAACACTGGCCCAAAGTCACTCAGTAGGTTTCCCTGGCCGAGTGGGGACTAGAACCTGGATCTCCTGACTCCCAGACCAAAAATCTCACCACTACATCACGCTGCCTGAATTGGTTTGGGTGCTGTTTATTTCTTTTGGTGATGTGTTTTTCCCCCTTTGTTCTATGCAAGGTGCTGGACCCAATGTCCAAAATCGCTTCAGCACCTTGGATAGCTCCCTTGGAGTTCTGGCGGGTTCTAACTGAAGCCCAGAATGGATTCAGTCCGGAGAGCTCCAGCTATTGGGCGGTATAGAAATGAAATGAAATAAATAAATAAATAAATAAATAAATAAATAAATAAATATATTCACAACCCCATTGGAACCAAAGCCACCAGCCTCCACTGCCCATTCCCCATCCAGGACACAGCCCTACCTTTAGCACAGTGGCAGAGGGAGGGTACTTGAGAACATAATATGTGTGGCACAGTCATCTGGTTTGGAAGCCATATAGCGTTTCTGGGGAGGGTTGTGTGGTGTGCAATTCTGCTTCAAACCAAGGCATGCGCTCCCCACGTGCCTTATTTAAATTTTGTATATTGTTTTTAATTGTTTTAATTTTGTGTAAACTTCCCAGACAGCTTCGGCAGTGGGGCAGTATAAAAATGTAAATAATAATAATAATAATAATAATAATAATAATAATAATAATAATATGAAAAAAGTAACACTTTTTGTTGTTGTTGTTTCTGCCATGGAAAATTTAGTAAGAGCAGCAGTTGTGGCGAAAGAAGGGCAGGGGATGCATATAGCCAGCAGGCTCTGTCTTGCCCACTCCTGCTGTATACGTAGGCAGCCTTCCCTGGAGAAATCTGCTAGTCATATCAAAACTCTCTGTTTCCCTTGGAATTCCTCAGATGTTTTTCTTCCCTTCTCCCCACCCCCAAACAGTCACAGTTTACCTGATATTTTGTTTTACACTCAATTTTGTCATGGTACAGCCACATTCCCACCCACCCCTTGTGGAAGCCCCCGCTAAATCACTACTGCCTTAAAAGGTTGGCTTCAGATCCCGGCAAACGGATTTTTTTTTGTTATGTGTGTATTGATGAATTATTCCAGCATCTGTTTACTATCTGAAAGGCTGCTGCTATCATCCAACAGCCAGACATACTGACTCCACTCACCCGGAGCATCACCAAAGCGCTTTGTCTTTGCAATCAATGTTACATTATAGCACAAAAAATGCATTGTGAATCTAATAAGTTTTAATTAAGTTCTGTAGATCAAAATGGAATGGGGTGGGTGGGAAAGCAGGTGTTCCAGTATTAATTAAACAATGTGCTTTATCTGCAAAGCATTTTGCAACAAAACAATGAAGAGTACAATTTTTGGGTGATGGCAGTGAGGTTAGAGCCATTCAGGATTGGGGCTGTGAAAGTATTTGTTGCAAAGTCATTTCTAGCATGTACAAATCCATTGGGGGGGATCTTACAGCATTCTTAGTTCAGCCAGGAAAAAGCAAATGCCTACAGAATTCTAAAGTAACTGCAAGTACAAGGAATAGGGTTTCTGTTCTGGGGAAATCCAGCCCTTTTTGGGCTTGACGGATCTGTGTGATGGACACAGTTTGGCTTTCATAAGCGAGCTGAGCCACACAATAGTGCCTGAAACCCAGGAACTCCCCAATATCACCAGTGATAATGATACAGAATTTTCCAGGAAACTTAAAAGATAAGTTTAGGAAAAGTTTAATAGAGAGGAAAGTAATGAAATTAAAAGACTGGCTAGAAAAGATGAGAACTTGAGAAGAATTAATGGAGAGATTAAAAGAGAGAAACTTAACATGGTTAAATTATTTCCAATTAGAACAATGGACGAAGAAATGGATAAAGGATAATGGAGAGTGTAGAGCGACTACGAAATTTGAGGAGCTGATTTTAAAAAAAGAAATTGAGAAAGGGGAAAATAAATTAATAAAAGGGTTGACGAGTGAAATATATAGAATATTAGTTGAAAAGGGGGAGACAGAAAGTACTGGTAAGATGGTTTGGGAAAGTGACTTGAAGGAACAAATAGTGCAACAGAGCTGGGAAGGAATATGGAAACAAAGAGTGTTGAGAAGTATGTCTGTGAGGATAAAATAAAATTATTATAAGATTATATGGAGGTGGTATCTAACCCCGGTGAGATTAAATAAAATAAATTGCTGGACAGGTTGTCAAAAAAAAAGGAACGTATTTACATATGTGGTGGGAATGCGAATTTGTACAAAAATTATGGAAAATGGTGTTTAATGAGATAAAAGAAATTTTAGGAATGGAGATTGAAGAGACACCTATAGTGGCATTGTTATCATTATATGGAGAATTAAATTGTAGTAAAGAGACAAAAGAATTGATAACGAATTTGTTAACAGCAGCAAGGTTAATGATATCTAGGAATTATCATATAGAAGATTGGTATAAAGAAATATGGGATATTGCTATTAATGACAAATTAACATGTAATATAAAAGTTAGAAGAGGAATGATAAAAACGAATGATTTTAAGGGAATATGGAAAAAAGTTCCTAGAATTTGTATTATCTAAGGGGAGTGGGAAAGCACCTCCAGAAGAAGCAATGAGATTTTGGAAACAGGAATAAGATCCCGTGGTGGGTGGGTGTGCACTTTTATGTTAAGTATGATTATGTTAATAGAATAAGTTAGAATATATGTTATCAAATGTTATCTAACAATTTATGTATTATTTAGTATTGTTGTTATTGTATTGATGTATGTTAAAGTATTAAATATTTTTTTTTTAAAAAAAATGAAACCTAGGAACTTTACTGGAGAGATTCACATGAAATTGCAGGCTGATTTGTGCAAAATAGTGGCCATGAATACTGTGATTTGTGCAAAATTGTGGCTGTAAATGGTCTAATTTGCATAAATTCAACCATTTATGGCTGTGATTTGGCACAAATCGTGCTATTAATGGCCATCATTTTGTGCAGATCATGATTTGTACATGCACACACACAAATCCATGAGTTGGCCCAACTTGACAGGTGTCGAGTTTTGCCAATTCATGCATGATCAAGCTGGAGTCCCATAAGGGGCTGAACTGGTGAAAACCGACAGAGCTCCACTCTGCAAATGGATTCTTACACCAACCCTAGCAAATAGCAGGGATCAAGCTTCAAGTAGAGATGTCTGATTCACTCCTCCCACACCAGTGCTCAGACTGAAATATAGATATGCAGGTTAGTCTACTGTTCCATGAACCTATCCATTAATCACTCCAACTACGTTCAGTTTTGAAAGGTAGTCCAACTAAGAATGGGTGAGAATTTTTTTCAGTTCATTTTTGGTAAGAATTTATAAGACGATATAAGAAAAATCTTTGCTTGGGACCCTGGAGGGCCATTTCCACTCAGAATACAGTATTGGCTGGATGGGCAAATACTCTCTCCCGGTATAAGGCAGCTTGCTATGAATGAGTCCTACAATCCTACTGCAATATCCACGTTTGGTTCCTAACCTGCTAATCAGCATCTCTGTTAGGCAAACACTGCAGAGATTAACTGACCATTCCCTTGATCTTTATATCTTCCTCTATTTTAGTAAATGAAGATGTAAGAGCTACATACATAACTGGAGTGCTGTGCGCTAAGCTCAGACAGCGCTGTATGGTAGGTTAAGCCAATGGTGAAATGTTCGGCATTGGCCAGAAAGACAGCGATGATAGGAATAACTCAAGGCAAGAGAGGCATCTTGACCCTGAAGTATTCTATTGAACATGGTACTGTCACAACTCAGTTGAGAAAATCTGGCATCACACTGAGCTTTGCATTGCCCCTGAGGAATGGCTACTAGTCCAGATGGCTGTATGCTGCCTCCAGTAGCAGAGCAAGTAGGCCTATGTACACCAGTTACTGGGGAACATGGGTGAGAGGGTACTATTGCACCACGTCCTGCTTGTGAGTTCCAGGTGGACTATATGTACAGAATGCTGAACTAGATAGACCCTTGGTCTGTTCCAGCATGGCTGCTCCTCTTATGTTCAGAGAGAGAGAGAGAGAGAGAGAGAGAGAGAGAGAGAGAGAGAGAGCATAGAGGTTGTTCAGGAGGATCATTCACACATGTGGTTAGCCTAACCTTTAATGGCAAATCCAAGTTGTCAAAGAGAATTCTTCAGTAAAAAAAACACACACAACAAAACACATCTGTCTCCAAACTGATGTTTGATGCCTTCTGTGAAATGTGTGTATTTGTGTGTTATAAATATTAACAGAGGTGATCCAAAAAAGGGGTAGAGGCATGTCTTCTTCTGTTTTAATGGAGCAATTAAACTTTTTTTTTTTAAAAAAAAATGCAAATTCATCGTTGTTTTCACTGATGGCAACCTATGAATTTATTATCCCTGTTTAAGTATGAAGCCTAAAGAGAGAAACCAAAACAACAAGAATGCAAAACTCTGGCCCTATTCACTCTTTCAATGACATCTCTCCAATTCCAAAATACATATCAAGAGCACAACTACAAGCAACTTGCAAAACACGGCCATATTTCAAATTTCCGATTTTTTTTTTTTTTTAGGCGTGCGAGAATACGTTTTTCTTTCTTCCATTCTTTCCCCTGTGTAGCAATTCATTGTGAATAACTAACAATATTTCCTGCTCGCCATGACAGGCTCATGAATGAGACAGAACGAACTGGCATATCTATAATTCAGAAACACAATAAACTCAGGCATCCTTACTAAAGGGTGTTTTTTTTTAAAAAAAAGAATAAATCTTGTCCGTACTTTTCATTTTGCCCAGAGGGTTTTGCAGTCACTGCACAACCCCGACCATAAACCCTAGTAAATCAAAATGTTGATATTAGTTTATAGATAAAATTGAAGGTGACCCCCAACTATTATCAAGCTTCATTCTCCATGCATCACTTCCGTTGGAGTTCAAAATGGATGTGAGCTGGGCAGAATTCACTTCATGGTCAGGCCTAAGGGACTGATCTCTGAAACTGGTGCTAAATTAATAATTTAGCCAGTGACCTCAATTGCTTTCTCCACTCTGCTTATTCTAAGCAATATCTCCTAGATGCAAACTGGATAGAAATCAAACTGATTTTTATATAATCCCATACGCTGTAGCCAAAACGCTGCCATCCAGACACATGAGGGAGGTGTCAGTAGACCCCATGTTTTGCTCATGTCCCCCCAAAAACAATCCCTCAAAAAACCCTTTAATGGAAGAAGGTGTGTGTGTGTGTGTGTGTGTGTGTGTGTGTGACCCAAGACAGTCAGATGAAAACATAAGAACATAAGAAGAACCTAGCTGGATCAGACCAAGGGCCTTGCTAGATGTGACGGGATAAGCCGGCCGGGAGGCAGGGCGACGGCGTGCTAACTTTAGAGCGCGCTGCCCTGCCTCCTAGACGGCCGACGCGCAGGGACGACGGAAGCCCTGCAGCGTCGGCCATTTTTTTTGTTTTTTGTTTTGGTTAAAGGGGCCACGTGCAAGGTAAGTGCCTTTTTTTAAGAATTAAGCCCCCTCCGCTCCTGATCCCCGATGCCTCACTGGCCACTCTTTCCCCGCTTGCCCTCTCTCTCCCTGATGCCCGCGTGGCCCATCCTCCCTCTCCCCGATGCCCGCGTGGCCCATCCTCCCTCTCCCCGATGCCCGCGTCGCCCATCCTCCCTCTCCCCGATGCCCACGTGGCCCATCCTCCCTCTCCCTGATGCCCGCGTGGCCCATCCTCCCTCTCCCCGATGCCCGCGTCGCCCATCCTCCCTCTCCCCGATGCCCGCGTCGCCCATCCTCCCTCTCCCCGATGCCCGCGTCGCCCATCCTCCCTCTCCCCGATGCCCGCGTCGCCCATCCTCCCTCTCCCCGATGCCCGCGTCGCCCATCCTCCCTCTCCCCGATGCCCGCGTCGCCCATCCTCCCTCTCCCCGATGCCCGCGTCGCCCATCCTCCCTCTCCCTGATGCCCGCATCGCCCATCCTCCCTCTCCCTGATGCCATCCCGGTGCTCGGCCTTCTCCCCCCCCTCTCCTGCCGGGTCCGGCTTCCCCCCCCCCCGCCGCCGGGATCCCCTCCCCTGGCCCGATGGGCACAGCACGAGTAAGTGAGTAGCTGCGGAAAAGGTGCGCCATAAGCGAATTCGCTTATGGCGCGTTAGGGGAGGCTTTAGTGCGGCCTGGGGCCAGATTCCCCTGTGCGTCATCTGGACGCACAGCAGGGAAACCGGCCCTCAAAGCGCGCTAAGGCCTCGTCTAGCAAGGCCCCAAGACTCTGTCTAGTACTGTATTCTGTTCACACAGTGGCCAACCAGCTGTTGACTCACAAGCAGGACATAAGTGCAGCAGCACACACACCCTGCCTATGTTCCCCATGTTCACTAGGGTGGGGAGAGTAAACCCAGGGATGCATGAGAATTTTGTTTTTGCTCCCAATACATGTGAGCATGCCCCATCTGAAGCTCTGAACCCAAGCACAAGGGTGACTGCATATCCACTAAAAGTATTCACAAGCTGTTGGACACATGCTCATGCTCGTCTCCTTCCCGATCTGATTTGTGCAAATTTCCTCAGTAGACTGAATCGGCAGCACTCTATTCTATGTAGGAAATCTGCACTAATTAGGATATTTACACAAGCTTTGCGCAAATCTTCCGATCGATTGCTTCTCGATTTGCAGAAGAGTCCTAATGACCTCAAACATCACTCTTCACCCATCCCTAAGTAAATCATGGGGAAATGGAATGGAGTATCCTGAAAGAAGACATAACTGGCTGGAACCCCAAACATTTACTGCACACTGTATCATTTTGTTGCAAGTTCCACGTGTTCCACTTGTGTTCTATAGTTGCTGGTTGTTCTAAGTCAGGGTGCAAAGCCTCAGATGTGGAAGGCAAATCTTGACTGCCTGAAGTCTTAATCTGGACCTCCAATTTGCCCCAGATGGCCGTGCCCCCTTCTGCCAATCATTAGGTGGTTTCCTTGCTTTTGTGGACTCCATGCCCCCACCCCACAATTCTTAAAGGCTGAAATGCCTCTCCTGAGCCTTAGTTACTGGCAGTAAGAGCTTGAAGCTAGAACATTATGGCATTTTGGGTCGTTCTGCCCTGCCCACTTTGCCTTGGCCCCTGCCCACCACTGGAACGTGGCCCCTGAGAGCAACTCCAAAATGTCCTTCAGTCCTATGGCCCTGTTCGAAGTAATCATCTTCAAGTTAAAATCAAGATGCACCAAAGGGAAATTGAGCTATGAAACAGTGACGCAGCATTTCTTGTAGATCCAACAATGGGAAATGGAGCTCTGAAATGGTGACACGGCACCTCTTGTAGATGCAAGGGGAAATGGAGCTCTGAACTGATGACACAGCATTATTTGTAGATGCAGCAAGAGGAAATGGAGCGCTGAAATGGTGACACAGCATTTCTTGTAGCTGTAATGAGGATAAGGTTGCTGTGATGCAGGGTTTGTCTGCTTGTTGTGAAGCACTTAAAGAGTTGTATTCTAGGGATGGGACTACAGGAATGTTTGAACTCAACCAAATTCTCCAAACCTCATTTTGAAACTCCGCTTGAGTCATTTCTGTTTGTGATTTCATTTTTTTTATTATTATTGTTACGTTTGTTTGAACAGCCAAAGTGTGCATTTCTAACAGAAAAGGGTGTACATTTCTGTGCACATTTTTCAAAAGTGCACACTTTTCACACCCTTGACTAAACTGTGAAAATGCTTGTTTGAATGTGATTGCAAGTCTGGGAACGTACAGACATTTTTTTATTTGTTTTTAGGGGGGAAAGTGCTACCGTTTGTGTTCAGGTTGTGAATGGACCCCGTTCGGATGATTTGCAAACTGAAACTAGATTCTCTTATAGTTATTTATTTATGTGCCTTCAAGTCAGCTTCAACTTATGACAACCCTATGAATCAGCGACCTCCAATTGCATCTGTTGTAAACCACCCTGTTCAGATCTTGTAACTTCATGTCCATATCTTCCTTTATGGACTCAATCCATCTCTTGTTTGGGCTTCCTCTTTTCCTTCTACCTTCTGCTTTCCCTAACATCATTGTTTTTTCTAATGAATCATTTCTTCTCATTATATGTTGAAAGTAGGATAATCTCAGTTTTTAGCATTTTTGTTTCTAGTGAGAGTTTAGGCTTAATTTGTTCTAGAACCCACTTTTTCATGGTCCGTGGTATCCACAAAACTCTCCTCCAACACCACATTTCAGATGTTCTTCCTCCTATTTCCTTTATTCATTATCCAACTTTCACCTCCATACCTGGAGATCAGAAATGCCATGGTTTGAATAATCCTGACTTTGGTTTCCAATGTGATATCTTTACTTTTAAGGATTTCCCCCAGATCTGGGGGAAATCCTTAAAAGTTCTGGGCTCCACAATTCAAGAAGGACGCAGACAAGCTGGAGCGTGTTCAGAGGAGGGCAACCAGGATGATCAGGGGTCTGGAAACAAAGCCCTATGAAGAGAGACTGAAAGAACTGGGCATGTTTAGCCTGGAGAAGAAAAGATTGAGGGGAGACATGATAGCGCTCTTCAAATACTTAAAAGGTTGTCACACAGAGGAGGGCCAGGATCTCTTCTCGATCCTCCCAGAGTGCAGGACACGGAATAATGGACTCAAGTTAAAGGAAGCCAGATTCCAGCTGGACATCAGGAAAAACTTCCTGACTGTTAGAGCAGTGCGACAATGGAATCAGTTACCTAGGGAGGTTGTGGGCTCTCCCACACTAGAGGCCTTCAAGAGGCAGCTGGACAAGCATCTGTCGGGGATGCTTTAGGGTGGATTCCTGCATTGAGCAGGGGGTTGGACTCGATGGCCTTGTAGGCCCCTTCCAACTCTGCTATTCTATGATTCTATGATTCTATGATCTCTTATAGCCACCCTTCCCAAACCTAACTGATTCTCTTACATCCCTACTTTAATCTCAGCACAGTGATGGACAAAGCACAGTCTGTTTATCTGCAACTAACTAATAGAAGCTCTTCGGTGTCTATATTTGGTAGAGGCCTTTCCCAGCCCTGTTTCCTGAGATTCGTGAGGATGCCTTGGATTGAACCCCAGACTTTCAGCATGCTATGCACATATTCTCTTTCAGAGCTATGGCCCTTATTCTTAAACATCCAGGCTCACAAGTTCAGGCTCTTTTCCACTACGCTATGCCAGCTCCTATGCAGAAAGCCTGGCTGTTTTGCCGTCCCTGTTTCCCTATTCTCTTGCTTCATCCTGGGCACTCAGTGTAAGTGCCCCTGATTTTGCTTAAATGCAGAGCCTAGACATGCGTTTCCTCTCTTCCCAGCTGTGCATTCATTACCACGGGCTGTTAAATGGACGCGGCGCAGCGAGAGGCCCTCACTTTCTCTCTTCCCTCGTCAATTTCAGGCTTAGAGTCTTCATGCAGGAACTGGCCCTTTTAAGATCTGTCTGTTCCAGCTCATTGTTAGGGCCAGAGCGATTCCTGCCCTGGAGCTCTCTCTTTTCAAATTCGCCAGCAGGGTTGGAATATTCTTTGCCCTCGGGTTATATTCCTTCAAACTGATCATCCAGTCTTGAATGGATGCTGCCTCTGGGTTGTCTCCTTTCAGTTTCACTACCTGCTTCCCCTCAGATGCTCACCATTCAGATTCGATACTGGAGTTTAAAACACAGACAGCTTTTAAGCGCTTTCCATTCTCAGGCTTTCTTGGTTCTGTACATCAAATCAGAAGCAGGCTGTTTGCAGTTTTGTGGAGAACTTCCTGCTTTTGCTGCATTTCTGAATATTCGCCTCGTCGGCTCCACGCTTAACGTTCTGGTTTTTGCATTCCCAATGTGGGAAATCAAAAATTGCAATGAGGATTGGGGCACTAGCAATAGGTTTGATATGAAAACTGAGATCCCGACTCAATATTTGTTGGGAAATCTCAGGATCTACGCAGTTTTGACACATGCACACAACCACAATGCTGTTTAGGCTGCAGTGAAAGTAAATGGAACCTCTCCGTTATACAATATCCTGAATCCTGGGCCTTATTCAGGGTAGGGTCGATGGGGCTGTGCACCACCCAAGAGAATGTACATAAGTTATTCTGGAATCAGCTGCCTGAGGAGGCTGCCTCAGTATACCCAACAGCAGAGCCAGTCCTATGTAGCCTTCACACATATCTTAAAGGTGGAATCTAACTACTACAATCAACAGAACATAGGAAACACCCTCAAGCCATCAGACCACTGGCCCATGGAGCTCAGTATTGTGTACACCTGGAGTGAGCAGAAAGTAGTACTCCAGATGTTTTGAACTTCAACGCACAACATTCCTGACCTGGACTGCACTGATGGGCAGAAACTCTCCAGGGTTTCAGCCAGGGCATTATCCCTCCCAGCCCTACCTGGAGACGCCTGGGATCAAACCCGGGACCTTCTGAATGTAAAGCCTGTGCTCTGCCACTGAGCTACAGCCCCCTCCCCTCATATGTTTTAAAGGGAATAATACATTGGAGAACAATACCAGGTCTTAACATGGCAAGCAACAGCAGCACGAACGTTGTTTCTGGTTTATATTCAGCTCTTCAGGGCAACAGAGGCATTTGTATTCTGCTAGCTGAACAGGATATGTCAGAAGAAAACTTACAATACGGAATTGTGTGACTGGAGTGGTGTCGCACGCACACGCAAAATTCAAAACACACCAGGCCCAGAACAAACAATATCTGTTTTGAGTAGCTATCCACTTAGGTATGGGAGGACATTTAGAATTAGCTTCTCTGATACTTCAGCGGTATGAATTATTCATCTCCTGAGCAACGTCTCCACCATCACATCAATAAAGATTTGTTTTCAGTTTTCCTTCAACAATTTTGGGAATCCTTTTTTTCCTCAGGATCCTAACAGACTCCAGCCTAGGGCATTAAATTACAAGGCTTGAAAGGGGTATGCATGTGGTATGCATATGTTGTGTTCACTTTTATTCACCCTCCCGTCCTCCAACAACCCTATGAGGTAGGCCTCCTCGCTTGAAGCCCGGCATGCTCACCATTGCAGTGTAACAATTACACCACACAGGCATTGTGTGTAGTATTGCTTGCTTGTAAAAATGCATGTTGACAAAGAAAAGGGACATTAATGATCTTGCTGACAAAATCCTGTGTCGTGTAACTACTAAAACTCTTGGGATTTGAATTTCAGCTGCTTGATCAGCGCCCTTTGGAATGCTTAATAGTTCTAATGGAAAAGAAAATGTGGTTCTGATTCTGAGTCAGCATTAAAAGTGCAGAAGATAAACACTGTTAATAAAGTTAAGGGAGAAGTACAAATGAAGCCGACAACACTTACATGCACAGTTGGTTTGAACGGGGCCTCTCTCCTTTTGTTTAAGCAACAATCTTTGATTAGAGAAGTCTGGGTGATCATAGAAATAGCTTTGAATGGCATCGACAGGGAAATTGGGAACCCAAGGCCGGGGGGAGGAAATACAGATCTGTATAGTCTCAGTTTAGGAAGTCAGATTTGGCTAGCCATGTGTCCTCTTTTAAAAGGGCATTCCTGTCTTTGAAGGAATCCTCTATTTAAAGGGCTGCCCTGTCTAATTCCAGTTTAAAGATGAATTACAATACCATCAACAGTTGGCCACTATTAAATTCTTCTCCCAAATAGCTGCTGCTGGAGTTTTCAGATTCGTCAAGCATTTGACTTCTCCCCAGTATTCAGCTTCTGTCAAGAAGGGATGGATGGAGTCACCTGCATCTGGCTCCATCGAAAGCCTGCCAAGCCATCACCACCTGCCCCTGCTTGTGGCACCATGCAAGATTCTTCGAAGCCTGGCAAGTGCTGGATGAAGCCACGAGGCCAGCCGGCCTCGACTGTGCGCAATAATGGTGGCTCTGGAAATTGTGCATTTCCCAAGTGGCATTTATTTATTTATTTATTTATTTATTTATCATTTATATACCGCCCCACAGCCGAAGCTCTCTGGGTGGTTTACAACAGTTAAAAATGGTGAACATTAAAAAGTATACAAAATTCAAAATTTAAAAACCATCAAAAACATAAAAACAGTATAAAAACAACCTTGCATAAATGGTGGCTGTAAAGGGCCATTTATGCAAGGATTAAAGGAATTAGCTGAAATGAGTTTACCCGAGTTATTTCCATACCCTTTTGCTCTTATGGGCTTTGACTGTATGTGTGTATACAGAAAACACCTAAAAAAAGAGGTCCTGTTATATCCTATATGGTGATTGACTGGTCACATCTGAAAGTATCCCTTGCAGGAAAGGAGGGGGTAGAAAGGTGTCCTACTTTACAGAGGACAGTCCTCTATTTAATGGCATCCTCTATTGGATGAACTGTTGTGACCAAATCTAGTTAGCTCCTCACCAGTTAGCACATGGACAGAAGACTGAGCAGGACACTCATCACCTGGTCAGTCTTCTCAACTATGGTTGGATGCCTTGGGCACCTTGGCGGAAAGGGGGGATATTAATGGGTCAGATCCAACAGCGCCAGTGGAACTGGTCCCGGTATGTGTGGAGGGACTGTGCCCCTTTTGGAAACTAGCATTTCCAGTAATGTGGGGCTTGCCGCTGGAGGTAGGCATTGCACGTGCACCAGGGACCAGCAGTGCTGGCCACCAGTGGTAAGGCACATTTAGAAGGATCTAACCCAATGCAACAATGGAATAAATAAAACACAACTGGGAGGCAGCCACCCAAGGCTTCAGTTCAGCATTCCTTTGGTAGTGGGGGCTATGAGAGGTCAGATATTATTATTATTTATTATTATTATTTATTTATATAGCACCATCTATGTACATGGTGCTGTACAGAGTAAAACAGTAAATAGCAAGACCCTGCCGCATAGGCTTACATTCTATTAAAATCATAGTAAAGCGATAAGGAGGGGAAGAGAATGCAAACAGGCACTGGGTAGGGTAAACAAGCACAGGGTAGGGTAAAACTAACAGTATAAAGTCCAAACAGCATCAGGTTTTAAAAGCTTTAGGAAAAAGAAAAGTTTTTAGCTGAGCTTTAAAAGCTGCGATTGAACTTGTGGATCTCAGATGTTCTGGAAGAGCGTTCCAGGCGTAAGGGGCAGCAGAAGTAAATGGACGAAGCCGAGCAAGGGAAGTAGAGGCCCTTGGGCAGGCGAGAAGCATGGCATCAGAGGAGCGAAGAGCACGAGCGGGGCAATAGTGTGAGATGAGAGAGGAGAGATAGGCAGGAGCTAGACCGTGAAAAGCTTTGAAGGTCAACAGGAGAAGTTTATATTGGATTCTGAAGTGAATTGGAAGCCAATGAAGAGATTTCAGAAGTGGAGTAACATGGTCAGAGCGGCGAGCCAAGAAGATGATCTTAGCGGCAGAGTGGTGGACAGATATGGCACTATTAAGGTATACCACTTAATAGTGTCACTGTGTCTAGCTCAGTATCATCAACACTAACCTACAACCCCTTTCCAGGGGCTTCAGACAGGGATAGGGCTGTCTTGAGCGCACAACTGAGTCCAGGATTGACAGGAAGTTAATGGGTCAGATCCAACTGTGCCCTACCACTGGCAGCCAGCACCACCATTCCCAACACTTGTGTGCACAACGGAGGCTTTGGAAATTGCACACGTCCCTCCACTGCGTTAATGGTGGCCATAAAGGTCCCATTGATGCAGCAGGGGGGAAGTGCACGATTTTGGCAATGGGGCGGACAGTTGTCGAGCGCTTGTCAGGTCAAGTCCAGCCTTGGTAGAAGCTTGTGTTCCCTGACCAGCAGAGGTGGATGGCAGCTGCGGCAGGGCAAGTGTCCGACGGGGTGGATGCGAGTGAGTCCACCCACCCCTTGACAGGGATCTTTCCCAGGGATTGAATCTGGACCTTCTGCATCCAGTGCAGGCACTCTACCACTCTGATTGTGTTATTTTGGGTTTAATATTTTTGATCTTGCAGTCAAGGCAAAAGCATCCACACATGTGCAAAAAAAGAAAAGAAAAGAAAAAAGAAAATGCAGCACTCTTGAAATCAGAAATTTTAAATGAAAGGAAACCACATCTTAGCTTTGGGCCATTTAATTTCTAATATTCACTGAAGATCCAATCCCTAGCATTTATCAAGTCGTGTTCCCCAAATGTGAATACATTTTGCCTTCCCTGCTAACCCCCCCCCCCCTGAGCCTGAGATACCTTTGGACACCTGCTCCTTTGAATTATCAGCTAATGACAAGGTATAACTTCAGAACAGGAGAGAGCTAAAATTGAATACGGCTGGAGAACTTGATTGTAACCTCGTGCTGTATTCATTCCAGACGTAATCTCCTAATTATACACCAGCGAGAACAAAAACCAAAACCTTAAATCTACAAACGTAAACAATGAACACTGTATTTTGCATCTAGAGAAGGAGTATACAAGCTGTGGATTTTTATCCCCCTGGGAGTTCGGGGTGTTTCTTTTGTTACATTCAGAGGTTTATTTTTACCTGGGAGAACCTTTCATTTCTTTTTCTGTTGGGTTTTTTTCTTTTTTTTTTGGAGTTCTTATTTGCCATTTGTGTATTTTGAAGGCACACAATTTCTCTGCTCCCAGGAGATTGCCCATTTTATTTTATTTTTCCAATCTTCCACTGATCCAATAATGCTCATTTAAAAGAAAAAGGAAAGTGTAGCGATGTTGTGGGAGGGGAGCGAGCACTGCCTGGAGACACTTGAAGAGATGTCTGTAATTTACTCGGCTTTCGCACTCAGGAGACCTGAGGAAGAGCGCCAGTTGCCGCTGCTGGGTTGTTGGTTTTTTTATCAAGTGAAACCACAAGCCTTTATTATATTAGCTTCACCCAGTCATCTGTCACATGCCTCGGGGTAAAAATTAATTTCTCTCAGAGGCTGAAGGACGCTGGCTTGTTAGGATCAGGCTTGTTCCCTTGTCCCGGTGTGTGTGTCCGGCTGTAATGTACAAATTGGAACAAATATACCATAGCACCCTCCACCCACCCACCCATCCACCCAGGGCAAGAGGCAAGTCTTGCAGCGAAACTTTCTAGGCTGCTAACATATGACTAGAGCTTGCAGTCAATGTGTTGGATGGTACATTCCAAGGCAGACAAACATCCCCCTATACCGCCCCCAAAAATCTAGTGCTATGCCTCCTTCCAGTGGAGCCTGGTGTCTCCAGTTTCGGAGGGGCTGTGAATCCATTTTGGTTTCAGTCAAAACCAGCCAGAACTCAAAAGGAGCTATCCCAGGTGCTGAAACCAATGCCCCAACTAGGTTCAGCACCTTGGATAGCTCCCGTAATATCCAGAGAATAGAGAGGCAAAAGTCACGTTCCTCCTGCTCTGCTGGAGGGCTATTGGATTCTCAAAAGCCACCAAGATCAGACGCATCCACCCAACAAGGGCATAACCCATAGGATGGCACTCTTAATGTCTCTCCAAAGATGGTTTTCTTAGCATATCCCAGTTCTACCCAGTGTCTTGATTCTGAGCCCTGCCACTGCAATGTGAGACAATGAAGAGGTCTGCCAAGTAATCCACAAAGCTTTAATCAGTGTATGAACATCTCTTCACACCTGAAGGGAGTGTAAACACTAGGATTTTTCCTCGAAGCTAAAACGTGGCTGACTAAACTAGGCAGTTGTCCTTTCAACAAAAGGGAAAGTTTCTCCTGAGCCACTTTTGCTTCAGGGAGGATTCTTCCAAAGGAGTCTTTGGGGAGAAGCTAGCTGAGCTGATCACTTCTCTCCGGCTTTCTGCTCCACCCGTTTGATCCTGTGGTGGACTCTGGAATTGTTCAACTCTGAAGTTCCTTCCCCCTCTGAATAAAGCTGAGTTCCCATGGAACTCTCTGATAAAGTCCAGTTAAGATTCATCCCTGGCTCCTTCACTTCCTTTGTTGGCTGGTAAATTTCTAGAGCTGTTTCTTCTGGTTCAGAATAGCCTGAAACCCCTTCCCCAACTCTAGGGA
Source organism: Elgaria multicarinata webbii (assembly GCF_023053635.1). NCBI lineage: Eukaryota > Metazoa > Chordata > Lepidosauria > Squamata > Anguidae > Elgaria > Elgaria multicarinata. Next base: position 120,017,888 of record NC_086175.1, on the reverse strand, counting down.
GAACAGGCCTGATCCTGACACCCAGGGTCCAGATGCAGAGTCCTTTAAAAACAGATCTGAACCAAATATTTCACCATTTCCATTTGTAGGTAGCCATGCACAGGGGAAAACTTTGCAAAGGTCCCAATGGAGCTCGCTCGCTCGCTCGCTCACTCCTTCCTTCCTTCCTTCCTTCCTTCCTTCCTTCCTTCCTTCTTCAGTGTGCAAAGTGCAACTGATGAGCCCAAGGCATTTCACCCAATTCTGGGTGGTTCAGTCTCTAAGGCAGGGGTACAGAAGCTCAGGCCCAGAGGCCAAATCCTGCCCTCCAGTCACCATAGATGGCCATGGCCATGCCCCTTCCCCTGGCCCATCCTTTCCCCTGGCCACTGTTTCCTGGTTTTTGTGCTCTTTTCCCATCCATTCTAAAAGGCCAATGTGCCGCTCCTAAGGCTGAGATACTGGCAGTAAGAGCTTTAAGCTATAATAGGCTGGTCTTTCTGGTCTTTCCCCTTTTGCCTTTGGCCTCACCCCTTTGCCTTTAGCTCCACCCACCAAATGGAACACAGCCCCTCAGAGCTTCTCTGAAATCCAGCCCTCAGGCTGAAAGAGGTCCTATTGTGCATCTTCATGTCCCTGGACTGTGTTATAGTCTCCGATTATCATTTTTGTTTAGCACCAGTGTTTTCCTTTGCTGCTGCTGTTTTGGGTGCAGTCCTATCCCCACCCCCCAGCTCAGTGACTGCTTCTTTCTTCTACTTGGGCTAATTGCTTGTGTGATCGCATCCAATGAAGGATTTCACAGAGAACAGGATATAATCAGGCAGGTCTGGTATGAATACAAGGAGCTTGGACATTTGCCCATGCTTAGTCAACGGAGCAGTACTTCCTGCCAATTGCTTCATATTCCAGCATCCAGTCCTAGAAGTGACTTCATAGAAGCACAGAAGCATAGAATAGTAGAGTTGGAAGGGGCCTATAAGGCCATCGAGTCCAACCCCCTTCAGATAGGCTGGTTGAATAACATCCACCCGAGGCAGACCTGCTTCCAGGTACAGCCAGCCCAGACCTGAAATCAGCTTTGACACCATTGTATGACACCATTGTTCGGAACAGGGCAGGCTCCAGATTTGAGGTCCCCTTCAGCAAACTGCTCTCTGGAAGGCTCCCTCCATCAGTGCCTTGTGTGATGGGCTTACCTCGCAGCAGGGGGTTGTATCTTTAAAAGAGGGTTGGATAAATTCCTGGAGGAGAAGGCTATCAATGGCTTCTAGTCCTGATGGCTAAGTACAACCAATGTCAGAGGCAGTAACTAGGGGAACATGGGTGAGAGGGTGATGGGGAACATAGGTGGGAGGGTGCTGTTGCACAGTGTCCTGCTTGTGGTTCCCTGGTCAACATCTGATTGGCCACCATGTGAACAGAGTGCTGGATTAGATGGACCCTTGGTCTGATCCATCAGGGTTCTTCTTATGTTCTTATGTTCTTAAAAAACCACCTTTTTAACTTCCCACCAAGCCCATGATGTAGCATTGCTCCTGGGCATTCTGGGAAATTAGCATGGAAGCTCACAGAACCTCACTGAGGATGAGCATTTTAACTCCCCACAGTGTTCTGGAATACTGCTACATCAGGTGAATTGTGGGGAACCCAGCTACAACTATTCTGCGATGATTGGGGTGCAAGAAAGAAGAAGAAAAATGAGGGAGTGCCAAAGGGAACAGTCAGTATTGGCTCTGCCAAGTAGGAATGTACAAGAATTTCATTTCAATTCACAAAACGTCTGAACTTGCCCCATTTGCAAATGCGAATGCAAACCGGATGCACATTTTTTCAGAAAACATTAGCACGTTCCCAAATTTGTATTTGAAAAAAAAGTGTATTTTCTTTTGGGGGGGGGGGAATGCATACTTTGAAATGCACATTAAAAAAAGCATTGCAACACTTCAGTTAATGTGGGAAAGTGTACATTTTTGGAAAATGTGCACAGAAAACATACTTTTCCAAACTGAACAAACTGAATGCAACCTGATTTTCAGTTTATTTATTTGGGGAAAGTGTGCTTTTTATGCACATTTTTTCCAAAGTGCACAAAAATGGGAGTAAGCCGAAATGAACTTTGAAGTACAGTTCAGAGAATTTTGGTGAGCCCAAATATCCACTTTTTAAAAAAATTAATAAGGCATGTTTTTCATTCCCCACATATCTTAGAGATAGGAAGGAAGGTTAAATCCCCTGGGTTTTTTTCTGATGCATCCTCAAATTGACAGATGCCGATAAGATTTACAAGAGCCCAAGCTTGTTGGAATAATTATTACTAGTTTAAATTATTGGGCTTAATTTGAGGGAATCAACCACTTCTGTTTTTGTTTCTGATTTGCAGGTCCAAATGGAATTACTGAGTTAATTAAAATCTTTTGTATTTGAGGCTAGAACGCTGTAAAAAAAAAATCCCACTGATGAAGACCATGTGGGTCAAAAGGCGTTTGGGATAGTTGTATGTTTTATGTTTGTGGACTATTTAGTTTGTATTTTAATTGTAGATATTTGTTAAAGGATTAAATATTTACATTACCAAGTGTTTATTAATACACCTTATGGATAAATTATTTTATTTCAGTATATATAGCTCCATTTGAACTTTGAACATTATTTCATACTTATTTTCTTATACATGAGACACAAACATTGAACTGACAACTTCTGGTCAAGTCTCTTCTTTTTAAAATAGCACAATTGAATGCAAACGTCAAACAAATGTGAATGAGAAAATCTAACGGATCTTTCCCTGTTCTATTTTCAGTGTCCATTTGAAAAAATGGCTGCAACTTGTCCACACTTGGGCACCAGCCCTTTCTTAGGTCTCGAGATGCTTACAGCAGTCAAATGTGTTTGCTTCTCAGTGACAGCAAAGAAAAGCTGTAATTATTATTGCATTTATAGCTGCCTGGATCTGTTAGAGGCTTTTAGATAGCCATATTGTGCTTTAACGGCTTTTACCCTTTGTAAGGGTAATGCTTAATTCTGCTAAACTTGCAGCCATTTCTCGCAGCCCCTTTTAATGGGCCAATTTAATACCTCTCATGGAGCACGACAACAGACCTTCCTCAAATTGTGTTTCATTTACGGAAACCACTTTATTGATATTCACGGGGAAATGCCATTATTTTTTAACTGTATGCCAATCTTTCCCTTTATGAATATGGGTTTTTAACAGTAAATAAGCACTAGAAAAGGAACTAGAGCTACATGGGGGAAAAAGATTTAATCTCCATTTACAGTTTATTTAAGCTATGAAGTACATGATGCTAAATTAGTTACATTTCCATTCTCCTAAAGATTAAAATTGGTTTCTAGTATAGTGGTACATAAAGCCAAAGAGCAGGAAGCAGGGATTAGTTGGAGTAATGCATCCACTATTTTTCACATTTACAAAAATCTCTATAGCAGAGAAAGGGATGTATAAAAGTTTCATTTCACATTACTCAAAAATGCCCCATTGACAACCACAAACATGAATAAGAGTATATTGTCTGAAAATGCTTGGAAATTCCTTTGCATTTTAAATAAAAGCAATTATATATAAAAACTGCACACTGTTAAAATTGTTGTTGTTGTTGTTGTTGTTATATACTTTGAATGGTTTTAATTTTTGTGAACCGCCCAGAGAGCTCCGGCTATTGGGCGGTATAGAAATGTAATAAATAAATAAATTATTATTATTATTATTATTATTATTATTATTATTATTTCTATACCACCCCATAGCCAAAGCTTTCTGGGCAGTTTCCAAAATATTAAAATGCTAAAAAGGATATACAAAATTTTAAACCATAAAAACATTCATCAGACAGTATACACAAAGACAACACAATCTAAAAACAACTTTGAATAACTTCAAAGTGTGCATTTTAAAAAGTCTGTATTTCTTAAAGAGTGCATTTCTTATGGTGTGCATGTTTTAAAGCACATCTTTTAAAAGACACACTTCTAAAAATCCACATTTTCATGTTTTAGTCAAGGGAGGAAATGTGTGGACTTTTGAAAAATGCATCCATAAATATGCATTTTTCCTCTCTTCAAAAATACACATTTTTTCCCGGTCTGGGGAAGAAGAAAAAAGCAGGTGGCGAGGAGCTTCTCCTTGAAGTACCACCTGACTCCCAGTTGTGCACAGATGTGTGCTGGCACGCAGCCCCTAACATCTTTACCTGGAGCGAATTTGGCACTCAGCCTAAAGCATGTTCCCATCCCTGCTCTGACATTTTAAGGGATGGGCAAACTCATCCGCATCTGATTCATTAGACGCTCACCGTGCCACGGCTCGTCAGCTGTGTGTTTGCCACCGTTGCATAAATGGTGGCCATTTACGCAAGAGTACAGCCATGAATGGGGGCTCTGGATGAGGGCACCTGACTAGTTCCAGGGGGTGGACACAGTGGAGTCCTTCAGAATCCTGGACTCAGTCGGGCACCTGCAACATCCTTTTCAGATGATAACTACAGGATTACTGAACTAATTTGGGGGATGAGATCATCATGGCTAGACCCACCCTTGAACCAGTATATGCATTTGGGCTGCACGTTCATACATCCTTGGCACGCATTGCCTCTGTACGTGCATATGATCTGACTGTCTATTGAAGTGTCCCATCCGCATCCTGATTTCTGCCAATTTTGCCATATGACAGGGACCTATATCAAACTGACTGTGGTGTCATTCAGGCTGAATTCTTGGGCCTCTTTGTTCGTCAAGCTACAGACGAGTGGAAAGCACTGAGGGACAAAATCGATGTGACGTTAATTGCAGGAATGCAATCAACGTCGCATCTAGTTTGGCCCTTAGTGTTCGCCACTTGTCAGAAATTGCACAAATGCAATTAACGTGTAAGTTTTTAAAGATTAGAAAGCAGCCATGGGTGGTGGCGGAGGGTGGGGGGATACAGATTGGTACTGTAGTGCCTGGGCATGGGTGGTTAACACTTTCTCTTTATGCCACATCTCCAATAATAATCCCACTAAAAGAGTCCTACATGTATAGGCAAGTAGCTGTATACAGCTGAGATCTATGCACGCATTAGATTGTATCCATTGTCCAATGTGTTTGGGAAAGGGGATGGTATCCAGTTTTCCACTCCCACCTCCACAAATTCCCAGAAATCTTGGACACTCTTTTACCTGCTGGGGAACTAGGATGGGAAAAGACACCTTGTCCATCTGCAAATCAGCTATTGCAGCCTCTGCCACTTCCCCCAAGATATGGTTATGCTTTTACTTCTCCATTAGAAAAGAGGTGGGGGGCACTCAAAGAGCTGCAGGTGACTCTACTCACAAGTATTGGAACAGGAGTGCTCGAACAGTCAAACACACCTGTTCTGAATTCTCACTCCATCCCTGTTCACTGCTGGCACATTGAGCAGGGGGTTGGACTCGATGACCTTTTAGGCCCCTTCCAACTCTACTATTCTATGATTCTCCTCCTTCCCCCTGTGCTCAACAGGGCCTGAAAGGGCCTCTTAACACAAGCATGAAGACACCCTTTCAGACCCTGATAGGTGCAGGGGATGGGTGTGAAAACACACTTTCTAGGAATTTGCACACTTTCCATAGCCCCAGAAAGTGTGCTTTCCCAAGCCTCTCCCCCTCCCTCACCCCATTGGGGTGGAAAGAGCCTCTTGATGCAAGCGTTGAGGCCCTTTCAGGCCCCAATCGGCACAGGGGTGGAGGGATGGAAAATGCATGTCTGGTGCCTCCGGAAAGTGTACAATCCCCGCCCGGGCATGCTAATTGTGTGCCGTGCCGTGGGAATTGCACACTTTCCGGAGGCCATGAACACAGGCAGTGCCGAGCACTCAGCCAGGCCAGCTCAGCCAGAAGAGGGCCATCTGGGCAGCACTCCTCAATCTCACAGGGTGGACCCCCAAGGAGCTCAACATTCACTAGCTGGTGGAGGTTCTCCTGCAAGCCAGATTGGGAACCTCCAGGGCCGGCGGTTCCCCACCACTGATGTACACCCTGTTGCAAAACTTTTGCTATGAAGATGGAGGACAGGAACCTATCCAGGGCCTTAACCAGTGCCCATTTCTGTACTTTGAGATGGCAGAGTCTTCATGCATGTCAACTATCAGCTGAAACTAGTTCAGAGGAAAAAAGTTATTATTTAGTACCCAATTCTCATCTACTCACCCTCAATTCCCAATTTTATACAAAGGGCTCATTAATGTCTGCTGCTGTTTTCTGGACCGTGCGGAGATTTGTACATGGATTGGTTGATAGCTAGGTTCCATTAATTAGAACTTCAATAGCCCACAGGGACTTGCCTGAATTTTTGAGCTATTTTTACCATGTAGTTCTCCCCCACCCCCACGGATTCTTCCAAGTACTAATTGGAAGACTCTCGACCGAATTTCACTCTAGTTGTTGTTCATTTGAATTTTTTCCTGTCTTCCCCCAACCAACAAGTCTCTCAGAAGACATAGGGAGGTGAGTTGGTTGGCTGGAAATGGCCATTTCTCTAGTGTGGGTGAGGGATAAGAGATCACTCTCTCTCTCCAGCATTTGAAAGGGAGGATCTTAAGTACTGCTTCCATTTGCTTCAGATAACTAAAAGAAGCCAAAGTTATATTTAGAGATGGTGGTGCAGGCACTCATCTGAGAATCCGGTGGACTCTTCCTCCCACAAACACCCAGATCTTGCTAGCCTCTAATATTGCAGAAATTGTTCTTTTTACAGCCACCATTTTGTGCAATATAAATATATGAAAATGGAAGCCCTGATCTTCCATAAAAATGCTGTCTCGCTGGGAGGAGTGAGAGGCAGCGGGGTAATCCTAGACTTGCTCGTCGAGCCTTCCAAGGACTCATGAAGCTCAGCAGGCAGGGATGAGTGGCAGGGATGGCTTGTTGGGTTCCTGGTGAAACCGGACGGAGGTAGGTCTGTGTTTCCCTACTTATATTATCAGTGGAAAGTCTGAATATGCCATGCTTTTTCCGCAACTATGGTTTTCAAGCTCCTTTTGGGGGGGGGTGAGTAAGCTGGCCACTTACGCATTGCCAAAAAAAAGAAAAAAGGACAAGGATTTCCATAAATGGTATATATGCTCAGTTATAGCCTGCCTAATCTGTTGTCCATGTGCTAACTGCTGATGACCAACTTCAAAGGCTCTCCACTTCTCATGCTTCTTATCTTTAAACTCGTTGTTAGAGGTGTGCACTCTGCACTGAAAATTGGGGGGTTCAATGGACCTCTGATGGACCTCCAAACTCACAGTGCAGTTAGGGGCAGGTCAAAAACCAAAGGAAAACCATGGTGTGGTTAGATCATTTGGACCCACGAAGAGATCCATATCTGAAGGTTTTTCAGGCAATGTGAAGGCTCGTTACATGATGTTGATGGATAACTGTGGTGATACCCACCTTTCTGTCCCTTAGGTATGTCTGGTTCTGTATGTCTAGTGATTGCGGAATGTTTGACTGAGTGGGTGTGGCTGATGATGCTGTGAGAGAGGGGAGGGAGGAGTATAAATAGGTTGGCTGAGGAGATTGTGAGGTAGTTTAGTTTGTAGTTTTGAGGTTTGGTTTTAGTCTGGGAGTTTTAGTCTGCTTGTGCTTCATGAGAGTGTTTGGTGTGAGGAGTGAGAAGAGATAGAATTTTAGGGGACTTGGGATTGTTTTTTTAAATATAAAAATATGAAGGATTGATCTGAATTGAAATACTAAAGATTTGTTAAATTTCAATAAACTTTACTTTGTGTTCTGTTACCACAAATCACGTGTCAGCTCGGATTTATTACCTGCTATATTACACTGTGTAAAAAGATCTAACTATACACCTGCAGTTCAGTACCTCAGTAATAAAACCTATTTTCCAAAACCCTTAACCTTGTTCCCTCACATATAGGGGAGAGGTTGTGTTGTTTTTACCCTTTCCTCTGGCTTTTCAAGAAGTGGCGCTTGGCTTGAGAAGGGTGTGCTAGGCAAGGCCTTCTGTGTGAGGTCGGTGCCATTGCATTAACTAACTGAACACTTCCATATTAGGAAGACTCTGAGAGGTGAGGGAGGATTAGTTTTGAGATGGACATCTGTGGCTAACCAATAGCCACAGTCTCCTCCCTGTCCCCCTTCCAATCATGTTGCTTAGGGGGAGGGATTACAAATGAAATAGAAAGAGCCCATAGCACTGCTCTTTCGCAATGTGTCTGAGGCTGAATGTCCTGGAAATGGGAATGTTCCATCAGCTATCCCTAGCACTTGCCTATCTGGGGGCATTTCGAAGACCCTTCTGCCCTTCTGTGCTATACTTTATGAGAGAGAGAGAGAGAGAGAGAGAGAGAGAGAGAGAGAGAATCATTCTGTTCATGATCCAGGTTTCTCCACCGTGATCCCCAATGTCTTTCTTTGCATAAGCACAAAAGGCAAGTTCCCATATTGTACATTGTCTGGAAAGCCAATACCTCCAGGAATTCGACAGCCATCTGCCACAGAGTATGCATACGATGACCTTCTCAAGAGAGGAAACCTCTGACAGACGAACTTCATAAAGGCCACTGAAAATCCATAAAAGATTCTCCGTCACCACCACCACCAGGGCAAAGTCAAAATGCTAAAATGTACTTTTTCCTGAGAAAGAAAACAGAAGTCCCCCGAGGGAATGCAGCTTTCTGTCCCCTCAGCTATGCTGCTTGCTCTACCACTGACCTTTCCTAAGAAACTCAAATTCCCAAGGCTAGCATAAATGGCTGGCACCTTGCATTGTGCTCCGTGACTTTGGTGAGTTAACGGTTTCCAATATCTCCTGATCCGGGAGACTTTGAAATGCCTTCGGGTTGCAAAAGACAAATAATAATAATAATAATAATAATAATAATAATAATAATAATAATAATAAGGCTTGAAGACTGTGTTGCCATTAACAACAACAACCACAACAACCACAAACAAGTAATAATTGTTTTATTATTAATTAATATAATTATTATTAATTAATATATAATTATATATTAATTAATAATAATAATAATAATCTGGACTCTTCCCCCCCCCCCACAGGGCAAACTGCCATCTTGGCCCTGTGGGGAAGAAGAAGGACCGAGGGGACAGGAGCAGGCAGAAGTAACATCGGGGCCTGCTCCTCTTGGACTCTTCCCCCACCCCCACAGGGCAAACTGCCATCTTGGCCCTGTGGGGAAGAAGAAGGACCGAGGGGACAGGAGCAGGCAGAAGTAACATCGGGGCCTGCTCCTCTTGGACTCTTCCCCCACCCCCACAGGGCAAACTGCCATCTTGGCCCTGTGGGGAAGAAGAAGGACCGAGGGGACAGGAGCAGGCAGAAGTAACATTGGGGCCTGCTCCTGCTGGACTCTTCCCCCCCCCCCACAGGGCAAACTGCCATCTTGGCCCTGTGGGGAAGAAGAAGGACCGAGGGGACAGGAGCAGGCAGAAGTAACATCGGGGCCTGCTCCTGCTGGACTCTCTCTCTCTCTCTCTCTCTCTCTTTCTTTCTCACTCCTCCCTCCCTCCCTCCTTGACTCCTTTTCCTTGTGTGTCATGTCTTTATTAGATTGTAAGCCTGAGGGCAGGGACTGTCTTTTTTGCTAAGTGTAAGCCGCTCTGAGAGCCTTTTTTGGCTGAGGAGCGGGGTATAAGTATGATAAATAAATAAATAAATAAATAATAGCAGCAGCAATAGTAGCAACCATCTCCCCCTCCTCCACTGCGTCCATTGGATTCCAGTAACTGGAATCTTAACTCAATACTGAATGGTCCTTTAAGAGTATTTTTGAAAACAAGTTTCTTGTTTTCCCATAGGGTGGTCATTCAGTATTTACAGAGGACAGCTCTCTCTTAGAAGGGCCATTAGCAAAGAGTCCATCTGAATTAAGTATATATGAAAAATACATTCCATTACCTTTTATTTATTTTTTAAACCAGAATTTACCAATTTGGTTCCTCCTGGAATTGAATGCGGACCCAGACACAATCTGTGGCTGACATCTGTATATTTCTGAGCTTGTGATGTGATTTGCAGAACACACACACACACTGGAAAAATGTGCAGATTTGAAAAAAATCTGCATGGATAAATGTATATGTTTGAATCATGTGTACCAACACGCTTTAATCAATGTGAGAAAAGGGTATACATTTTTAAAAAAAGGGGCACCCAATTGATGAGGGAAACGTGCATAAAATGGATTTTCATGTGACAAGAAAAATCACCGCCACCATCGAAGCTTGCAGTTTATTTATTTATTCATTCATTCATTCAGATATGCATTGGGGTGATGCGGAAAACCTCAACGACTTCACGTTTTGCTGATTCGCACATCCTGAATCTGAATGCCTGTTACTGAGAAAAGACCATGGAAGAGAGCCATTTCACTCATGTGCTGTTTGGTTGCCCACTGTGGGAAACAGAATGTAGGAACAGATAAGCCTTTGATCTGATTCAGCAGGTCTCTTCTGATGTTCTTAAACATGGAGCTCCAATGTAATGTGGACTTACCTTTCAACAGTGCAGGGAGACAGCTGAACAAAAGGAGCCAGCCAGAGGCAGAGACAGAAAGAATAGGCAAAGAGAATGAACATGGTTGTGGTTTTTTTTTTTAAACTATAATAAGATTTCTCTCTCTCTCTCATGCTAGACAAGGAATATTAATAGGGCAGAAGTCATGAAAATCCGAACTGCTTGTAGAGGGGTCTCCCTTATAAAAACAAATAATTAAGTGGCATCAAGTACGGCATATACTGTACATATAAAGTTGTATGCAGAAGACACCAGTTTTGATTTAGCCCCCTTGTCATGACATCCCTTTTGGGTCTCCTTTATTTCTCTCAATAATAAAAGGATCTCAACTATAAGATAAGTCATCAGTGCTGCTCACCAATTCTGTGACTCACTGACTCGTTTGGGCCTCACAGCAACCAGCCCAGTACTCTCTATTCACCCCTTTCCTTCACCACTGCCACCATATAGCACTGTACCTTACCTCAGGTACTTTAAGAATCTAATCCAGTTTATGAAACAAAATAACTTTTATTTAACGATAAGTAAACTGGTTTCATTTGTCATATTACTTGTTTGTTTCAATACAGTATACTATGTAAGCCTGCCTACTCTACCCGCTAGTCTACACTATCTCCTACCATTCACTCCCTCCCCAAAATAATAAACATGTTGATCTGACTGTGTTCTAAACCCTTCCACAGACAAACTCAGACACTCTCTCATACAACTCTCCACACACAACTCCTAACTGCTTCTCCAACTGCTGTCATTCAAAGCATTTGAATCCAACAGACAATCAGCACTCACTCCAACATTCTATTCATTTGCTCCCCCTCCCAACAGAATTAACCACTTACCAACCTTTTATCTGAAGTCCAAACAGCACTTACATCCTAAATAGCAATAATCAGTAAAACACTTACTTCATATATAATTAGCAGTAAACAGTAAAGCATCACACCCCTTCCCCCATTCTACTTTCTTTCCAGCTGCCTGTTCTTTTGACCTCCAGTATGGCAAACTCCTGCTGTTCATTTTTCTCTGCTTTTGAGTTTTGTTCTTAAGTTCCAGGAAAGGGGCTCAGCCTCAGTGAAGCTCCCTCTCTGCTATCCCCATGGTTGATAGTAGTCAGCCTAATCCAGGTCTCTGGAGGTTGTCGTGCCCTCTCTGCCTTCCCAGGAATAACACCACTACTTTCATTCTTGTGTGGTATTAAAAGAAATGTTTCAGCTCATTCTGAATGGAACAAAATGCAACTATTAAGGAAGCCATAAGAATCAGGCAATGGATAGGTTTGGGATATGATGAAAATGTAGGAAGAAATGTATCAATGGCTACTAGTCCTGATGGCTATATGTGTGTGCCTATGTACACCAGTTGCTGGGGAACATGGGTAGGATGGTTTTATTGTACCCATGTCCTGCTTGTGGGTTTCCCACGGGCAGCTGGTCACTACTGTGTGAATAAAATACTAGACTAGATGGACCCTTGGTCTGATCCAGCATGGCTCTTCTTATGTTTGTATGAAGTCAGTTTATGTGGAGTAGACATATGACCCCACGGGGAGGGGGAGAAGCCACTTAGGTTCTGGAATGGGGTTGGGGAGATCTATTACAAACATCATCTACAGATGTTGACAAAGATCCTCCAAGCTTAGGGTGGCCATGTGCCCTTTATTTGATGGGCAGCCCTCTGTTCAAAAGTCTGTCCAGTTTAAGTCCAGTTTATTTATTTATTTATTTATTTATTTAATTACATTTATATACCGCCCCACAGCCGAAGCTCTCTGGGCGGTTTACAACAGTTGAAAGATATAGAACCCTAATAAAGGTCAACTGAGTGAAGGAACTTGAAGTTGCCCGGTCATAGTTAGCACTTGGACACCACACTAGACAGGTACTCTTCCTCACTATGCTGAATTGTATTTCTATTTGAATTGCAATAATTACTTCTAAGTTGACCTGGACTCCCTGAGCAACTTCTTAGGGATCTTTTGCCTCCTTGAAAGTTCCACCTTCCTTCTTTTACCTTCCCCTTCCCAAATAATGTTGGGTTTAGGCTGTAGATGTGGAGTGAATGGTACTCCAGACACTTGGCTTAACATAACAGTTTCCTAGTAAATTAAAACAAGCAAATTACAATGAAAAGTATCTTCTCAAAAGAGCTGAGTGATACAAAAGACATTAAAAGAAAATAAAAGTTGCAAAAACGCAAGTTCCTTTACCCTAGATGCACTTAAACTTTTCCAGGCTGCTCTTCCTGTTTCATCTGCATGTTTTGGTCTTCTCCCCATCCTCTGTTTTGCTTTCTCACTCTTTTATACCCTTTCCCCTCAAAAAGGAAGTAAAACAGGCCTATAGGCCCAGCCTTATTTCCTTGGCTCTGTTAGACCTCCACATTTGCATTCATATAAATTCTCTCTTTGGCCACTCTAAGCATGCATGTGAATGTTCATATTCAACATCTGAATTTGCTTTTTGCATATTATCAGAATTCAATCTGAGCATTTTAGGTTTATTCTCACAACTTTTGGGGGGGGCAGGCATCAAATATGAACTCTTATAAATTGTCTCTTGTGAAATGTATGTTGTCAGTTACTAACTACCATTGCATGCTACCTCTTGCATGAAAGGTAAACAAAATGCTACATGAAAATATGTAGCTCAGCGGCTCTGTTTAAACTGGGAAAAACAACTTTGGAGAATTGAGAAGAGAGAGGCAAACCCCTCTCCCCATTTCGTTATTCCAACCCTCCCTCCAAAAGTTTCTCCATACATCCAGGTTCAAATATTTCTCTTCATCCACCACTTCTCTACTCTGCCTTCTCTGAAAGATGTTTTACAGTTTAAGAAGGGACATCAGCTAACTATTATGCATGTGAGTGTAAAACATGTGTTCTCTAACTCACAAACACTAAATGCTACTATGGCATGCTGGCCATCAAATACAGCGAAACGTACAATAACATTGCATATCAGCTACCAAATACTAATCACCATGCATATCGATTATCAGATGTTGCCATGTGCTAATACTATTGCATACTGAAATCCTATATACCATTGCATGGTAACTCTTTCCATATATAAACTGTCAATTATCAAACACTAATATCAAATATTGTGGAAATGTCAATATTTTGATATGTGAATATCCTCAAATTGTAGCACAAAAGCCAAAACCTAAAGTTCATCCTGCTTGGACAATAATATCCCATGAAGATGTTCCCAACACTGTGTGGAGCATCAGGTTAAAATGAACTTCTTCCCCGAAATTCTCTTCAAATTTATTCTCTTAGGATCAATCAACACGTTACGTCAATTATGTATGTCGTACCTGAGCTCTCTCTTTGTTTGTTTGTTTTCTAGTGTAAAAATTATTTGGGATCAGGACCACAATCCTACCCTTGAGGAGGTAGGATTAAACCTCTCCCTACCTTTTATTCCCTACACCTTTATAGTAGTTAAAAATGGAGAGAGAAAATCTTCATTGATGCCAATGGACCCACCTTTCTTTCTTTCTTTCTTTCTTTCTTTCTTTCTTTCTTTCTTTCCTTTCTTCCTTTCTCCCTCCTCCTCCTTCTTCCTCTTCCTGCCCTCTGAGGCTGGGGTAGAGGAGTGGAATTTTGGTAAAGACACAGAGAGGTGGGGTCAACTACATAATACAACAATTAACACAACATGCAGTTTGACCCTGCGGAGGCTGGTGGCTCTGAATCCATTCTGAGTTTCACTCAGAACCATCCAGAACTCTAAAGGAGCAACCAAGCTACTTAACCCTATCCCCAAAATTGATTCTTCACCTTGGATAGCTTCTTTACAATTCTGACTTGAACCCAGAGTGAATTCACAGCCTCACCAAAATCGGAGCCACCAGCCTCCACTGGTTTGACCCTAAGAATGCTGATGTCAGGTTTTATCTAGTTATTCTCAGAATGCATGAATACTTCAGGAATATACACAGAATATTTGACGTTCATTGCTTTCCATTTCCAATGCATTTCAAGAAAGTTGTGTCCAGGCGATCCACTGCAGCCTATAAGGTTTTCCGCCCCCACCCATTCTATCCTCACACCAGCCCTGTGAGGTAGGTTACGCCAGAAAAGTGCTAGTAAAGTGCAGTTTCCCCTCATCAAAATCCAAAATAATAGCCACTATATCATGCTGGACTTCAACTAAACCCGTTCTCTCCTGTTAGACACCCCCCACCCCCCGTACCAACAGAAAACCCTTCCTTCTGAGAAGGGGAAAGAGAGAACACTTGCACAGGGGCTCTCCAGAGATAGAAGAAAGCCTACCTGCCTTTCCTTAACTGGAAATATCATACTATGAAACATGGGGTTTGTAGTTCCTTCTGCCTTTCAAACTGAATCAACATCTTCCAAACTTTCCCAATTCCCCATAGAATTTGCATAGAAATTAGTCCAGAAGGCAATAACAAACTGTGAGGATGGTGGTGGATGTTCCGTTATGGCAACCTTCCTCAACCTGGGGCGCTCCAGATGTGTTGGACTGCATCTCCCAGAATGGCATTCTGGGAGTTGTAGTCCAACACATCTGGAGCGCCCCAGGTTGAGGAAGGCTGCCTTATGGGATCATTTTACACCTGGTCTCCAAGGGATGAACTTGCTACCAGTTTGTTTCTGGGCACAATTCCAAAGTGTTGGTGATGACCTTGAACATCTTAAATGTCTTAGCTCCAGAATCCCTCAGGGACTGCCTTCTCCCATGCCTGTCTGCCCCCAAAGATCTGGTGGAAAGGTTTTCCTCTCTATCCCAAATAAGGTGTCAGCTCAGCCTTCTCTGTGGCTGCACCTAAATTGTGGAATTATTTGCCCAGGAGGCTTAATTGCCTGCTTCTTAGTCTTCTGGTATTTTACTGTATGGCAAAAATATTCCTGTTTATTCAGTAATTTGTTTTATCAGTTGGTTAAGTTGTTTACCCAGATGCTGCACCAATCTTCCCTGGTGGTAGTGATGGTGGTGTATCTGGACACTGCAATCAATATCTGGAGTGTGTGTGCTCTTAGTGCCTCCTCTGAGGGATGATCAGAGGGTGGTGACAAGAGAGAAGGCCTTCTCAGTGGTGGCCCTCCTGACTGTGGAACAAGCTCTGCACTCAGACTTTCTTGGTGCCAGGTTAAGACTGCCCTCTACTCCCAGACATTTAGTGGCATATAATGGGGCATATTATCATCTAGGAATAAACAGGTCTAGTGTTTTGTTGAAACTGTTTTCTAGCTATCTAAATTGTTTTAAATTCTTATTTAAAGAATAAGAATTTTTATGTTGTATTTTATTATTTTATGAATTGTTGTAAACTGCCCACAGAGCTTCGGCTATTGGGTGGTAATGAACTTAATATTAATTATAATGATTATTATATCACATTTCAGGGGGGATATTATTGTATTTTGGGGTTGGTTTTTTTTGCTGTTATCCATCCTGAGTGGTGCAGAAACACTAGGAGGACAGGGTATTTTCTAATAAATAGATACAGGTAGATAGATAGATGATTCTGGAGACATCAAGAGAAACAAAAAGTGAACACAAATACTTCCCAAGTTATCTGCCCGTGGCAGGATAGAACCTATGGGAAATTATATTAGCCTAGTATAATGTCTTTGCATTTTATGTGTCTTTCTTTTCAGGGCACATTCCTTGCTCAGGTTGCACGAATCACCCCCCTCAACCTTCTCTCTTTCCCAAGAGTACAGTCAGCAGCCAGTAATCACTGTCTCTTTGGGAAGGAAAGACTCAGACAAGAGGCAGTAATGAAGGTATCCGCCTTGCTAACCTCATCCACTCTCCTCTTGGCTGTCCCTGCTTTCGCAGTCCAGATATCCATCTGTCTAGACGGATGCTATCTCCCTGGGATCTAAATGTGGAAACTGAGCATCATTATTTCAGAGTTCTATTTAGGCACTGTGCAGTGATAAAGCGGCTTTTGTCCAAATTGAGCAGTCACAGATCACTCTCCCTCTGAACAGATGGGCTTGCAACGCGGTATAAATTTTTCGCCTCGGCCCAGCTGTGGGTGTTACTAATAACAGAGTCAGAAACGGCGGAGCTTAAAGAAAAAATGCTTATGAAAAAATAATAATAGTAATAATGGAGAAACGGAAGGCACGTAGCTTCATAAATGGAGTATGAACCTAAGAGTATTTGAGGAAAGAGTGCCACTTGATTGAAGTGGGGATATTTCTGTAGATTTGAACATTAGGCTGCTTGATTTTCAAATCAGCTGTGAGCAGGACTGCCACCTGAAGAGCTCCAAAGGAAGGGAGCACATTGTGAGAACATGAGAGAATGCCATATTACATGGGTCAGAACATTAACAGAACTTCCATAGGGAATAATAATTTTAAAAAGTCCTTGGAATATATTCCATTCAATCAGCTGTTTGCAGTTATGGTTTACCTCACAAATTATTTCCTCTCCATCACCCCTACAAGATGCAGGGGCATGTGAGGCTGGCATGCCATTGGGCAAAGAAAGGGGAGTGCACTACAAAGGTTGGTGTGCCACGACACAGGCTCTTTACAACAGGCCTGTCCACGGACACTCCCTGCTCAAGCTAAGCGCCACCACTTTATGAGCCTGAGGTGAGGGACAAACACCACCTTTCTACAAACTATGTGGAGAAAGGAGTTGAACAGGAATAATTTCAGGAATAAAATAATGCGCTGTGAATTATATGTGCTGATGGTGAATTAATGTCAGAATGGGTGTTATATGTATATAACTGCAGATGATAAATGCCAAGGAGACACGTGGGATTTTTGCGGTAGTAAAACAAACTGAACAAAAAATTATTTCAATGTTCACAAACTTTGTTTCATAATAAAACTTTTCAGACCTTTGTTAAAACCTCTCCTCCAGTCCTTTCTCTCTTCTCATACACGCTTTCCTTTCTCTCACACCTTCACTCTTGAACTTTCTTTATTATCAGGATTGTTTAATATACACCAACTGACTATCTACACTCAAAAGACAACCCTCTTTACCCTGATCCTCTAATTCTGCCTCGAACCAAAGTACTTTAAAAACACACCCACCCTATCACCTCAGTCATTCCCTTATATATATCCTCCTCCCCCTCCTAAGATATTCAATCTCCACGCACTCAGGTCAACATCCTAAATACAATAGGCTTACAAATTCTAGACATACATCAGAGAACTGACTTGTGGGGTGTAACGCCACAGTTGGCTTCACCCCCTGGCCTCTTCAAATTCTCCTCTTGATGCAGCACTTATTCTCCCACCCAACAAGTGGCAGTATAGGTAAGACGGGTCCCTGTGGGACAAGTAGGAATCATAGAATCATAGAATAGTACAGTTGGAAAAGGCCTATAAGGCCATCGAGTCCAACCCCCTGCTCAGTTAAATGTTTTAACTGTGGACCTGATTGGCATGGGGAGGCAGGTTTTCCTCCTCACCTAACCTATAAAGCCTGAGCAAATTGGGATATTGGCATGTGGGGGGGTGCTATTTAAATAGGTTGGTCACCTTTGGCAGGGTAGTGTGGGAAATTAGTGAGGCACCTTTAGAAGGTTAATTAAACTGGCAACTCAGGGTTGTGGGACCAGTAGGATTTGGGAAAGATTGACTTTGGGGATTATTAAGTCACACATCTCAAGTTGTGGGGCTTGGGGTGAGTTGGGGGGGGGGTCTTCAACACCTAAAGGTGTGTCCACCTGGGCAGAAACAAGTAAAATTTGGCCCTAGTCTGAGGCTTGGGTGGACTTGACTATCAGTGGTCCTTCTCCAGGAGCCGCCCCCCAAAGGAAGTGACGTTAGCAACTACTAGGAAGAGGACCTTTTCCGTTGTGGAACCCCAATTGTGGAATTAGCATCCTAGGCCAGAAAGGCTCTCCTGGTACCTATGTTGTGCTCTTTGACACCATATGAAGATTTTCTTATTTTCTCAGGCATTTTACCGTATTTCTTCGATTCTAAGATGTACTTTTCCCCCCAAATAAACATCTCTAAAAATAGAGTGCGTCTTAGAATTGATGGTGTCTTAGAATCGAAGCAATATGGTAGATGCAAAGACTCTATCCTATTAAAAATGTGTCTGAAACATCCATTCCAACTTTCTCTCTCTGGCTTTATTGCTTTTAGAAAGCTGAGCAAGCAGGGTTTTTTGAGATCGCTTTGCAAGTGATTGGGGTTTTTTTTGAGATTGCTTTGCACCCTGATTGGGGCCTACAGCGCGCCCCACGCAGTGCCGGTGGCCCTTGTCAGCCATGCCCGGAAGACACGCGGCTCCAAGAGTCAGAAGGCTCACCCCCCTCAAAGCACCAGGTGCCCCCCCAGCCACTGCCCTGGGAAGCTGCCCAACTGGGTTGTACCCACCTGGCTCTGGCGGCCGGGAAGCGCGTGTCCCGAGTGGAGCCTGGAAGTAGTCCCCGCCTCCTGGTTTGCTGGAGGGCAGGACAAACTGCTAATACTCCTCACGCCCGCGGATGCTGGGCCAAAGTGGCCCAAAAAACCTGTGGCCAGAGGCCAAAGAAGTACTGCTCCGCCGAAGCTGCTCTCACCGGCAGCTCCAGTCATCTCTCTCCTCCTCGTACAGGTAGGCCTCCAAAAGAGGAAGCTCCTACAGCAGCCGAGAGCCATGCGAGCGAAGAGGAGGTGGGAGGGTAAGCGCCTGGTTTTTTGCTTACCCCTAAGCCCCTCCCAGCCCAGTGGCACCAAAACCCAGCTCTTTCTAAGAAATTTCTAAGAAATTCTACTCATAAAAGATATTCTAAGAAATTTATTTTTTCTTAGAATCAAAGCTTTTTTTTTCTGTTGGTGGTACTGAAATTAGTGTGCGCCTTAGAATCGATGGCGTCTTACAATCAAAGAAATACGGTAGTCTTCCAGTTCCTGTTGTTTTAAATTGATTGCTATATTTTAAATCTCTGCACCGCTGCTACGTTTTATTTTCATTTTTTTAATTATTATTTTTTGTACTTTAGTTTCAGACTTTTACATTGTATTGTAACATGTTGTATTTCATTGTTTAAATAGCTGTGAACGGCCCGGGGAGACTTTGGTTGCTGCGCAGTATAGAAATGTAATAAATAAATGAACACGGCAATCAGAGGAACAGGTTGTTAGTTACCTCCCGCTCCAGTAAATCCTACACCGTAGGCTGATTCAGATGATCTCTGATCAGGTTAAATAAAATACGGTGTGAATTCATCCCAATTTATTTCAGGTATAGGCATGATAAAAATTGCAGTTAAGGATCTGCTCCTTAAAGTAATAAGTAGGCAGCAAATCTACCCATAAGTCCCTTGATGCCTGTTATTGGCATGCAATCATCCCCTAATGGAAATTAAAAAATAGACGCCCATTTTCACAAAGTCATTCTGTATTTTATGAAATCTCTGTTGGCTTTTGAGCAATTGACAGTGTTTTACTGGTCCGTCGCCTGGCAGCATCTGTCAGGTATGCTTTAGGGTATCATAGAATCATAGAAAAGCAGAGTTGGAAGGGGCCTACAAGGCCATCGAGTCCAACCCCCTGCTCAATGCAGGAATCCACCCTAAAGCATCCCTGACAGATGGTTGCCCAGCTGCCTCTTGAATCTACCCAATGCAGGGTAGATTCCTGCATTGAGTGGGGGGTTGGACTTGATGGCCGTATAGGCCCCCTTCCAACTCTAGTATTCTATGATCCCAGCACTAACCAAGGCCCTTTCTATACCTAAGGATTATCCCAGGAAAATGGAGGGATCATCCCTGCCTGCTCCCGGGATCCCCTGTGTGTCATTTGCATGCACAGGGATGATCCCGAGAAGATCCTGGGGATAAAGGCAGGTGTAGGAAAGGCCAAAACATCAGTAAAAATGGAAAGAAAGAAAAAGAATGTATTTCCCCCTACTTTTTCCATCAGGAAAAAAATGGACAGACTCCTCTCGCATGTTGTTAAAATAAATGATGTTTTTGTGGCTTCTTTGTTGTTTAACAGAACATTTTGAAAGGCAGTTCTTGGGGGAAAAGAAAAAGGTTACCTAAACATGTTGTATCTAACTTTCTGATAGTACTGCCTGGTCTACTGAAAAATCTCAATCTGATCAAAGGCTTCTCCCATCAAAAAAAAAAAAAAAGGTATGTTTCACATCTGGTAATTTGGGTGAATTCAGCATCAAACCCTCTGTGTTTTATTCTCTGTGCACCATGGAAATAGAAAATATTTCACTGATTCTGATATATATAAGTTTCAGACTTTTCACCTTGATCTTGTGGAGCTGGAGAAGAAAGCACAACAGTTAGCTTAGAGGTTGTTAGCACAAGTTCAATAGTGTGGATTTCCTAATTAAAGTGCCATGCGAAAATGATCCCAAGAGACATAGAACCCTATGGGTTGAACCAGCCACTGTTGATTTTTATTTAAAAAAAAAGATGGTAGTTGCTTTTCCTTAACCAATGCAGATGTATTGCTGAAATAGCAGGTTGGGTTCTTTGGTGATTTTTTTTTTTTTTGCAAGTCTTGTGGTCTCTGCTTTGCAAAACAAGCAGCTTACAAGAAGAGAGGGTATAATTGCTTAATGAACTCTCTCAAGAAGATTCTGCCCAGCTAATTCACTTTGTCACAATATTTCAAAGCACCCAGCATCTTCAATTACTGGTGGTTTGCAGTGCCGGCGATGACAGAGATTGAATTAGAAGGACCTAAGGTTTCTCTGCTAGACAAGAAAGTTAAAACAACTGCAACAATGCCCCTCTAGAACGTTGGAAGCCCTTTCTCTGTTTTACAAAAGAAAACAGCCCAAAATATTCAGCCTTGATGACTCTTTACAGCAAGAGTGCATGAAGTTCAGCCCAAGGGTTGAACTGCATTTCAGAGAAGATCTCAGGGACCGCACGCCAGGGGTGGGGGTGGCCAAAGGGGCAGAGCCCAATCTACCAAAGATACCAGCATATCCTATCTTAAAGCTCTTGCTGCTAGTAACTTAGCCCTAGGAAAGACATTTCAATCTTTTAGGAGGGGGGACTGTGCAAAAGCTTGGAAGCCACCAAAGGATTGTTGGTTGGGGTGAAGGGGCGGGGCCAAGGGAAAGGGGCAGGGCCATCTAAGGTTTTACTCCCTTGCTATATAGACACAAGTGACTTGGCCCCACTGGATTTAACTTCAGATGGGGGGTGCGGAATGAATGAAACAGGGAGTTGGCACAGGCCTACAGAACATGTGACACCCCCACAGAGAGAGAGAGAGAGAGAGATGTGAAAGCCCAGAAAAAGGGGAGGATTTAAGAAAAAGAAATCTCAAGAATGAAAGTATTTGGCGGGGTGGGGGGTTTAATAAGTTTTCACCCTGTTCGCATCCACCCACCACCATTTTTTCTGGCCTTTCACACACCCACACAAACCAATTACTTTATAGCAGCTGAGTACTGTGCCTCATACGTTACAATATATATATATATATATATATATATATATATATATATATATATATATATATTCCTTTTTTGTAAAGGCCAGCAAGGTTTTGTTAGTTTTGGGGTAGATGGCACTGTGCATGGCTGATGGATTTTGGCTTTGTGGGCTACAACTTGTACAGGAAGTACAACTTGTACAGGAAGGTGCTCTGGTGGTGCTAAAGCTAAGCAGATCTGGCCCTGAACACTGTCTGCATGGGAGGGAGATCATTTGAAGACCACAAGGTAACTAAACCTTTGGAGTCTAAAGCTTTGGGCTGATCTACACCAAGCAGGATATAACACTTTAAAAACATTATGAAAACAGTATATGTAATGTGTCCTGGGCCTGAACAGTTGTCATAACCATAATAAACCATTATAAGCAGTAGTGTAGATCCTGCCTGTGTATGCGTGCAGCACCTGTAGACCAGATACAAATGGGGGCAGGGCTCCTGCAACTTTATCTGTTGTGATGAAGAGGGACTTCCACTTGCTGAAATTCCCTTTTCTACACAACTGTTAAATATACAGGAGACCGCTCCTCCTTTTCATATGGTCACCCTACTGAGTCAGCCCTCCAGCAGAAGAAGCAAAGCACATAAGGCCTGGCCTGTAGCCTGGGTCTTAATGATGGAGGCTTGACCCAAATTTTACAAGTATCTGCAGAGCCCCCAGATAAGGAACTAACTAGGATCTCATTGACTGGAGCTATTATTCACAATATTGTAGGGAGAAGGGAGGGAATGCTTTTTATATAGGTATAAATGAATCCCTGTGCTGATGTCTATAGGCCTACGTTTATCTTTTATTTGCAAAATTGTTAAACTAGTGTGATAGATGGTTTGGTTTATTGTGTAACAAGTGGATGGCAGTGGTGGGGCTTCTTGAAGAAGCAACTTCACATAAGGGAGAACGCCTGTGAGCTGGGATTTAATGATGGAGGCATGTCCCTAATTTTACAGACGATAGGCCCAAAATGTAGTACCAGGAAAAGGAACTGTTTTCAGCAACCCAGAGGGACATATATTGTGCGGAGGCCTTTCATGGCATTTTTGTAATTTTAAAACTTCATTTTGCTCTGACTTTATACTGTTAGTCTTACCCTACCCTGTGCCTGTTTGGTGCATTCTCTTCCCCTCCTTATTGTTTTATTATGATTTTATTAGAATGTAAGCCTATGCGGTAGGGTCTTGCTATTTACTGTTTTACTCTGTACAGCACCATGTACATTGATGGTGCTATATAGAATAATAATAATAATAATAATAATAATAATAATAATAATAATAATTCTTGTGGCTTTCTGTCAGTGTTTCTACTGTGCCCTCTTGGAGAGGTACCAACTAATTTGGAAATTTACAGGTTGATGGATTCAAGTTGCAAGTTAGTTCTTTCCACAATTTGTGATAAAATGTACCTCATGTTTGAATATTTGGTCCATCTGATTTTATGTCATTTTTTGAAGCAACGTTAAGATTTTAAAGCCAGAAAGTGTAAAGACTTGGAACTTCATAATTTGTGACATGTGTAAGGGTTTCATATGGAAGGGGACATCAGCAGTGCAATCTAATGTATGCCTCCTCAGAAGTAAATCCAACTGATTTCAACCGGACTTACTCTCACAGTGTCTATGGGATTGCAGCCTACATCAAGTGAGGAAATTTAGTTAATTTCATTTGGATTTGAAAGTGAAAGATTTTTCAGGGAGTGTTTCAGTGCATTGGGGGAGGGGGGGACAGGATTGTGTTCCCTGTCTCCCTCCTGACCTTCATTTGAAGGGTGGGACAAATCCTACATGTGTACAAATGCACATGTGTAGTGTCAGGATAAGGCCCGTGCTCCATGGTTGGGTTCTCAGGTTCTGAATTGGATCCTGAAGTAGAAGAAGGCCAGCCAAGGCAGGGAGCAGGGGAGGAAATTATCTAGGAATCTCCAGGAGTCAGGGAGGAATCTTCCCAGGAACATATTGAGTAGGAAGCCCAGGCTCAGAGATCATCTCCACCCACCCACCCCCATGGGAACACAGTCTTTGTTGGAAGGAGAGGGAGCTTTGGAATTGACAGATCCCAGAGTCTGCCTATGGAGGGTCTGAGTTGAGAGGATATGGGATGTCCAGTTGACGACATCTTCCGTTTGTAGCCCTCCTGTGTTTTCCCACTGCAACTTCCAGGAAAAAAGACAGAGAAGCTGAAGAAAGCCTTTTGAGTGTTAGCACTAGGAGCCCTCCATCTGGAAGCATCCGAAATACCATCCTTGCCATAGAACTGCTGAAGGCAGAAGCACTGGGAACCTCCCATGTTAGGGATATTGTGGGAGTCTGAGAAGGGGTGGAGTCTGGCGGACTACCCCCTGCTTGGCCTCCTGGAACCCACAAGCTGAGCCACAGCCAATTGACACAAGGGTTAAGGTGCAAATGCTCTGTCCGCGCCTTTACTCTTGCATAAATGGGGCCTTTATGGACGCCTGCTGGTGGTTGTAACACCCCCACTGAAGCAGTGAGGGAAAGTGTGCAATTTCAGCAGTTGGGGTCAGACGGCTGCTGAGTGCTTGTCAGGTTGAGCTGAGCCTCGGAAGAAGCAGGGGCAGACGGTGGCCACGATGGGGCAAGTGTCCAACAGGCCGAGTTCGCCCACCCTGACAGCAAGTTTGTGAGATGTCACACGGACAACTGGATCAAGGTGTAAATATTTGTGTTAGTTCCAAAGTTTGTTAGAGGGAAGCAGAATGGAATCATGTCTAATTATGAACAGCAAGCACAACATTTTGGTTATTCACTGTGTTGGGAAGCTACTGTGAAGCTGGGTGAATCAGATTTTATGATATAAGCATTTAATTAAGGAAGACATAATCTGTCCAGAAAACCTTTACCGAGAGAGAGAGAGAGAGAGAGAGAGAGAGAGAGAGAGAGGCATCATCGAGCTAACTTTCAGAGTATATGATGATGAAAGGATGGAATATTTCTCTCTCTCCCTCTCTCTCTTTTTCCCTTTTTCTTTTTGATGTGGGTGACCTTTCTTCAGGGAAAGGTTAATTTTGGGAAGGAAATACATTCTCTGAGCTACATATAAATTAAACAAGGCGACGTGAATTGTAGCATCTTTTCTTTAACCATCAAGCCTTACAGGTGGCTGAATGATACTTTCTCACCCTCTTCTTGGTTTTTCTTTGGTCGAAGGCAGCCTTCTCCAACCTGGACTCCTCCAGATGTGTTTCACTACAATTGCAGCTGGCTGGAAATGATGGATAGTGTTGACCAATACATCGGGAGTGAATCTGTTTGGGGAAGGCTGCGCTAAGGGATATAAATATATACAAAATTAAATTTAAAAACTTCAGTCAACGTTCTGACTATTCTGTCATAGAGAAGAGTCTGAAATCCCAAGGCCAGGTTCCTGGTCAAATACACTGAAGGAAGACTGATAAATCTGAGGAATGGATGCTATGTTAGGTCATGATTGAGTTTACAATTCAGTGACATTTCCCTGTCAGAGAAAATAGTCAGCCTTGGGTAATTTAAGGATATGCCCTAAGGTAGTGATGTATGGACTCTGTAAAATTGTTTCTGCCTGCATTTCGGGGATTGTCAGCTGCCTTTCAGATTATCACCATTATGGAATTGATTCCAACGCCCCACCCACCCCAAATTTTCCAAATTTATGCAAATTCAAATTTGCATAAATTTGCCCTTGCAAAAATGTATAAATTCCCCCCAAATTCATGTTTTTATGCTTTTGTCTTCAGAGGAAATTCACATTTTTGGCTGGTGTTTTTAAATTTAAAGTATTATTCTATGACTAAATTGGCAAAACATTCTGGAAAGTAGAAACAAGCAAGCAAACATACTCCATGGAATCCACGTGTCATGGGAAAAGCCAGTCCATTGCAGAATCCACCAGATGGATACATAGAAATCTGAACTCATTTGATTCAATTACGGATTTTTTGAACGTCCTTACCCTATGGTCACATGGGATTCTTAGAGCAGCGTAACGTTTGAGATAGTAAGAAATGTGGAAACAATTGCCCTCCTTCCTAAAGTGATGGTCCCAGAAAACATTACAATTTTGACTTCCTAATGATTAAAGTTGTTCAACACTGGGAGAGGGTCACAGAGATAGTTAAGCATGCCCATGTAGCAGGGACACTGTAGTTGGATGTAGTTACAGATCCTGCACCGAGCAAGGGGTTGGAGTAGATGACCTCCAAAGTCTCTTTTTACTCTATAATTCTATGATTCCATGACTTCACCAGTCAGAAATGGCAGAGGCCTGTTTTGCCCTAAATTAAACATCACATTGTGTTAGGGATGTATGTGGATTTTGTTTCAGTTGGAATGCAAACCAGAGTGCTTTTTCTCAAGAACTGTTTGCAAATTCCCAAATTTGCCTTCATGTTTGGAAAATGTAAACATGAAAAATGCACATTTCCCCCTAAAATTCAAGTATTTAAAATCTATTTTTCTATTCCATCTTTTTAAAGTGCAAGTTCTCTTTCCTTTTTCTTCTCTCTCTCTCTCTCTCTCTCTCTCTCTCTCTCTCTCTCTCTTTACTAATTTACTCATTCAGCCCAATTTGCCAGCGAGACATTCTTGATGGGAAAGTGTGTGTGTGTGTGTGTATGTATGTATGTATATGTGCATGTGCATATACATATGTGTCTGTACCTATGAGAGAATAGACAATATAATGGGCAATTCAGAGATTCAAACAATAAGGGGCAATTCAAAAATTCTGCCCCTTTGGTACCTTCTAATATGGGAATCCACGACCTCAAAAATGCAGATGGGGTAATCACTACTTTGAGATACCTCCATTTCAAATCTTCCCTGAGGGAGTTTGCCCACTGCCAAAAAGGCTTCTAGCATTAACTTTCTTCCAGCTCTTCCACTGCTCCATATGCAGGGAGATTTTAACAACCCTTATTACTTATCATTATTGATTTGATTTATATCCTGCCTTTTCACCAAAACATGGTTGTCATGGAGGCTACCAATAGTAAAACCAAAACGAAAACAGAAACTTTATTCAAATAATCATTAAAAACAAATACATTAAAAGCACAAATAAAAACAGAACAGCAAAAGAAATAAACAGCACCCAACCCAATTCATCCAGCGTGGTGTAGTGGTTAGAGTGCTGGACTGGGGCTCAAGAGGTCTGGGTTCTAGTCCCCACTCGGCCGTGGCAGCTCACTGGGTGACTCTGGGCCAGTCACAGACTCTCAGCCCAACAGGGGTGTTGTTCTGAGGATAAAATGGAGAGGGAGAGGATTATGTATGGTGACCATATGAAAAGGAGGACAGGGCTCCTGTATTTTTAATAGTTGTATCAAAAAGGGAATTTCAGCAGGTGTCTTTTGTATATATGGAGAACCTGGTGAAATTTCCTCATCACAACAGTTAAAGCTGCAGATGCCCTGCCCTTTTTAAAATCTGGTCACTCTAGAATAGCTCATGCACTTTAACTGTTGTGATGAAGAGGGAATCTCACTATGTTCTCCATATATACAAATGACACCTGCTGAAATTCCCTTTTCTATGCAACTGTTAAAGATACAGGAGCCCTGTCCTCCGTTTCATAGGGTCACCACCACCTTGTGTTCCTTAAGGAGGAAAAAGGCAGTATATAAATGTAATAAATAAATAAAATTCAGCAAGAGCACAGCATGGATGCCAGTGGCCTGCATGAATAATATATATATATTTGCCTATGGGCAGAAGGAAACCAGAAAAAAAAGCAACCTACCCTCCCTCAGAAAGGCATTTCAGAGCTTTGGAGCAAGCACTGAATAAGCCCTCTCTGTGTCCCATCCAAACATGCTGAGGTGGTGACAGCATAGAGAGAAGGACCACCTCCCTGTAAGATCTTAAAACCTGGGCAGATTCATATGGGAAATGTGGTCTATCAGGTATCCTGCTCCCAAGTCATATAGGGCTTTAGAGGTAATAAACAGCACTTTGAACTGAGCCCAGAAACAGACTGGTTCCCAGTGAAGTTGCTGTAACAAGTGAGTGATGTGCTCCCTGCAAGCAACCCCAATTAATACTGTCCACAGCACCCCACTCAGACAGTCCTCCACTGCTCCTGGCTACTCATAAGCCAGGAAGGGCAAGGCGTCAGGATACATGTGGTAGCCCTTCCATGTACATTCTGAGGCCGTTGCTAGATGAGGATTTAGCTCGGTGTGAGGCCCGGGCTCCCTGCTGTGTGTGCAGATGACGCACAGGGGATCCCAGGGTCAGGCCGTGCTGAATCCTCTCTTGACCCAGGATAACCAGATCCACTTGTGGCCCGGTTTTTCTGCAGCCCCGGGCTGAGCCTGGGGCTGCGGAAGGTCTAGCTACTTCCGTGGCTTTTCCCGGCTGCTCACTTACTTGCGAGTAGCCAGGAGAAGCCGCGCACTGGGCACAGCACTCCATAGGAGTGCTGTGCCCATCAGGCCAGGGGGGGGAATCACGGGGGGAGATGGGGGCTGGGGGGAAAGTGCGGACCCGGCAGGAGAGATGGGGGGGGAAGAGCAGAGCCAGGGTGGGGAGATCACGGATGGGGGGTGCAGAGGGGGCATCAGACATGGCGGACGAGGGGGGGAAGAAGAACGGGGCCAGGGCAAGGAGATCGGGGATGGGCGAGTGAGCAGGGGCCAGGGCAAGGAGATCGGGGACGGGCGAGTGAGCGGGGGCCAGGGCAAGGAGATTGGGGACGGGCGAGTGAGCGGGGGCCAGGGCAAGGAGATCAGGGATGGGTGAGCGAGCGGGGGGTGGACATGCGAGTGGGGGGAGGATGGGTGAGCGAGCGGGCAGGGGGGCATCAGACATTGTGGGGGGAATCTGGGGCAGGGGGAGCGGGGAACCCTTTATTTTTTTTAAAAAAAAAGACTTACTTTTCCATTGGTGCGCTCCTGTGCACATGGCCCCTTTAATTTTAAAAAAATGGCTGACGCGACGGGGCTTTCCCTTACCCCGTCGTGTGTTACATCTACCTAGGGGTGACGGCCCGCGCTAGCTGCAGCTCAGCCTCGCCGCGACTCCCCACCGGATTATCAGGTAGGTCTAGCAAGGCCCTGAGATGTTACAGCTGCATCATGCTATGTGCCTCCCTGATCAGCTCACATATGCTAATGCATGCAACTAAAGGTAATAAAACATGGATGATGTCATTTTGTTGAGCCACAGGATTTATTGCAGGTACAGCCCTCCAAATATATTCTTTTCATCAGATCTATTCCTTTTATAATTTTCTTCTTTTACAAACCTGAATAAATGCAGTAGGGATCGATAAGGACTGTATTATATTTGGCAACCTTCATCATTAAAAACACTCCATCAGGTAGACAGCCCACGATAATGAGTGTGCTTTCCAGATACATTTTCCAAGCAATTTCACTGCCTTTCTCCCCATTTGGATGCCTGGTATCGATTAGTGTGTGTTTAAACTAAGCAAAGAAATGCAACACATGCAACAGAATTCCAGGTAACAAATGTGTTATCTATGTTATTTGGTTTGGGTACAGTTTTATAACCATATTGTGTTTATGTTATTAAAGGACTAGTCGGTGCTGCATTTGCATGCTTGGTACCCCACAATCTCTCCATGCCACCCCAAATGCGCTCTGGCAGCAATGGTGCATAAAAGTAGGGATGTGCTCCACTTCTAATTGGACCGTAGAAGCAGGAGCGAACCGGGGGGCTTCGCCTGCCCTTAAGGTGGAGGTGAAGAGGATTGGGGGGCCGGTGGAGCGTGGCGAAGAGGATCGAGGTGAAGGCGGATCCTTCGCCTCGATCCGGAGCTCCGCCGGAAAGGTAAGTGGGGTTTACCGGGCCCTGCTGCTGTCCCCCCCGCCCTCCTCTCCCTTACCTGCCTCCGTCCGCGGTCCGTCAGCATCTTCAATTGAGCCTGGTGGAATCGCGGGCTCAATTGAAGACGGCGACGGACCGCGGACGGAGGCAGGTAAGGTCCCCCTCTCCCTTGGTCCCTTACCGGGCTCTGCCGCCGTTGCCGCATGGGCGGCGATGGCGGCATGGCCCGGTAACCCCCCCTATGGGGGGAACGGAGCTCTGATCCGGAGCCGGAGCTCCGAGTGGAGCGGAGTGGGCACAGGCGGAGTGGGGGCGGGGCGGAGCGGCTCGATCCGAAAATGGCGGATCTGAAAGTGAAGCGGAGTGGGGGGTCCGTGCACACTCCTACATAAAAGGCTTACACCCTTCCAGCTGAAGTGGCGCTGTATTGCTTCTGCCCAGTGCCTACTATGCTCTGGGCATTGTGTAGAAATGCCTGTATCTAACTATTGGGTGTTGTGTAATGTTTACTTTGTGTGGTCTCCATGTAACTGAGTACATTTTTCTTTCTTTCTGAACCTGCATAGGATTGTGCCCTTAAGTAGGGATGTACAAACAAAAAAAACTTCTACCCCGGCAAAAAAAACCCACATTTTTTTTAAAAAATAATCGCTTTATTTTAGGTTTTTCTCCCCCACCCACCCGGCCCGCCGAGATGCCACCAGCCATTTTTTTGGAACCAGGTCAGGCGAATTTCATTTCTATTATACGTATATCTCTACAGATCCTCAAAAATGAAACCTGCTGCTTCTGTAATGTTGTGAACTGTGACCGATTCATTTCACTACGGTGCAGAGTAGATGTAAAATATATTCTTCCCCATTTGCCAAATGTGTCTCTCATGCCTTCCGCCGCTGCTCTTTTGTAAGCGCTCAGCAGAATTCCATGGTCAGTCTTTATCGCAGAGAAGGAAATAATGTAATAATCTCTAATAATATTAACACCAGCCACCATGCTACTTTCAAAGAGCTTTACAAATTTAATCTGGGACCAGGCCTTGGCTCACAGTGACCCTGGATCCCCATTGTCTTGATCGCAGAATTTTTAATAGGATTAACTTTAAAAGTCTAACAAGCCAATCTTTGGCCAAACATACCAGCTTATGTAGCAGCTCAATCAACTTCCTATTCAAGCTTTCTCCCTGGGACTGCAGAACAAGGAGATTGTTAAACACCTGACAGGTGACAATACCTCAAGGACCATCTCCTTCCATATGAATTTAGCCACTCACTTGCACCATCTTCTATGTATGTGTCTCCACATCAGACATGTTAGATGGGTGCACAAGACAGGGTCTTGTCATTGGTAACAACTAAACCGTGGAATCCTTTGTGGAGAAACCTGTCTGTCTCCATCATCACTGGGGTTCAGGTGACAAGTTAAGGATGTGCTATTTCATTTGGGAACAGTGGATAACCTGTTGTCCCTGTGCACTGCCTGGTTTTTTTGTGTTTTTTTACTGCTGTTCTTTATTTATTTCATTCCATTTCTGTGCCACCCACTAGCTGAAGCTCTCTGGCTGATTCAGAAAAGAACAAAACCATTAAATTTAAAATATGGATCCTTAAAATCACACTATATGAAAGTACAACCAGAATAAAACCAAGGAGCAATGCAGAGATTTAAAATGCAGATTTAAAACAAGCAGAGCTAAAAGACTAGGATGGTAAAATGCTAAAATCCTGGGAAAATAAAAAGGTTTTCACCTGGAACTGAAAGGAGTGCAATGTAGGTGCCAGGCGGACCTCTCTAGGGAGCTCATTCCACAGCTGGGGTGCCATAGCAGAGAAGGCCCTCCTCCTGGTAGTCTTTCTGTGGCATGGGCTCATGGAGAAAGACACCTGAAGATGATCTTAGGGTCCAGGTGTGTACACATGGGAGGAGACAATCCTTCAGATAACCTGAAAGATCACCTCCTCCCATTTTTTAAAAGATGTTTCTTTTGTGTTTGTTTTGTAGCAAGTGCTAAGTTGCTAGTAATTCCATCTGTGAAAAATATCATCTTCTAACAATGGTTAAGGCATGAATGAACTGGGGGAAAGGGCTGTAGTCCAGCCCTTGAAATCTGGAGACCCTTGTTCAAATTAGTGTTGTGCCATAGGCTCAGTAGGTGAGTTTGAGCAAGCTTCACTTACCCTTCTGTAAAATGGAAATGTGGGCCATTAGCCTCATTGCAAAGTTCTGTGGTTGAACCACACTTCAATCTATTAGTCCCCAAGTATACCCAACAAAGAAGTGGTCAGCTGTGAAAGTACCAATCAGCTCTTGAAAGTGTGGTCTTGAATTTAGTCACAATACCCCACACCTCAAACAGTTTATTGGTATCACAAATCTTCCTGCATTGGCCATTGCAGATGTGTATATGGTATTTCCCATATTTGGGTGGGGCATTAAGAGGGTGATTGGTTGTAAATTATTACAATAGATTCTGTGGGTTATGAGTATTTTTGTTGGTGGTCATCAATACACAGCTCAGACTTGTGGCTGTTTGGCATCAGATCTTCCTGGGCTACTGACATGATCTCTGAGGGGTTGAAATGGATAAACCCATCAACTTCATTTTTCTTATTTTCCCAGCCTCCAGTTCATTCCCTCCTGCTTCTACATCTGTTTGTGCTTTTTTCTTTGTAAAACGCACCCTGGAAAATCCTCTCTCTATATATATTGTATGCATTTTTTTTGTTTACGAATATATTCATTTTGTGTGTGTTTGTGTGTGTACATTTGCCTAACACACACACACTTTTTGCAAGTGTTTTCCCCTTATATAATGCTTTCCCCCTTATATGCATTCATTTTCGCACACTTTCTCCTAATCTTTGCATTTTTCTGTGCGTTCTGTGTTCAAACAACTACATCACAAAGTCCAGAAAAGTGCAGATACGAAAGGACAACTGTGTTCAGGTTTACATCCAGATTCAGGAAATGTGGAGATGGTAAGTTTGATTCACTGTACAAACTGAACAAAATTCTCCCTTGTCTCTGCTGTGGGTTGCAGCTGTGTGATGGCAATTTTTATTTTTATTTTTGCTTGAAATGCCATGGATGTTTGATTCAGATCAGAACAACTAAATTCACTTTAGGCCATTTTCAGTGGCAACCCTGCTCTGCATGAAATACTGGTGTCAGGAGACACCCCACCAACTGGCAGCTCCTTGGATGATTAAGGAATTAGAAATACATGCAAATCACCTTTACTCTGCTAGTCCTTCATTTGTTTCTTCCCACATGTTTATCTGGCTATTGTGTACCAACAGGGCACAGAACTAAGGAGAACCATAATAAGTATTGATGCAATAGTTAGTTTAAATAGAAGATACATGTGCAATGTTGGATGCAGGAACTAAAATCGATCCAGCAGTGGTCTTCAGGACAACTATGGGCATGTCTACACCAGGGGAGGGGAGGGGGAGGATCTCACGATATGCTGATTGTGAGATCCTCCCCCTCAGTCCACATGGGCCGCGTGATATCCCGGGCACCGCGCCCGTTGTAGTGGCCATGTTTTTTTCCTGACAGAAGAGCTGGAGCGCATGAGCATCCAGCAAAAATTACAAGGTAAAAATAATTTTAAAAAACCCATCCCTGCTCCCCTCCCCACCCTTGAGGAGCCGGGACAAAACTAAGATGGCCGCCCACACATCCCACAGTCTCAGGATGATCCCAAGACTGCAGGAAAAATCAGGCTAAAAGCAATCCCGGTACTCCCGGGGAAATGGAGGGATCATCCCTTCCTGTCCCCGGGATCCCCTGTGTGTCATGTGGATACACAGGGATGATCTTGGGATGATCCCCGGGATAAGGCATGAATATACTATCAACTGTGCATTTGTCCCAGTTATTCAGAATTAGCATGAGTGCTGGGTGACTACGTATAAGCATCTACTACATACTTGCTCCATTGCTATACTTCTCTTTATTTGGCTTGTTTTCTTCTCACACATAGATAATATTCAGCTTTTAACAACTCATCCTGCATCAATAAAATGTCCCCAGATCTGTTTGTATGGCTCATCTGCATTGTCATCACTGGCCAAATGGTTTTCCAGTTGCCAAAAAAAGTAGTCATCTGGCTCAAAACTTTGCTGATGCTTGCTAAGAATTAATGGGATGATGGGATCATTCTACAAATGTCTTTCTGTTTGCAGTGCAATGGAATAATGTCAACAGGGGAACATATGTATAAATAGATAACGCTAGGCTAGCTGTTTTCAGATGTATGGGTTGTTGTTTTCTTGGATTATTCTCATATTAAAGAAACATTGACAACTCCCCTCCTATTCCATCCATGGTTGTACCTTTTTTTTCTTATTGAATTTTTCAAAGAAATAATGAACAGTAACACATTTAAGTAACACCACGTGAGTCAATTTCTTTACTGCCTTTCTTATCACTCAAGATCTTGATTTGGTACAAGCAGGATTATCTGATGAAGTACCGTATTTTCCGGCGTATAAGACGACTGGGCGTATAAGACGACCCCCAACTTTTGAGAAGATCTTCCTGGGTTAAAAAGTCATCTTATACTGGGCGTATAAGACGACCCCCAACTTTTGAGAAGATTTTCCTGGGTTAAAAAATAGTCTTATACGCCAGAAAATACAGTAGTTAGGCATCATCCTAATAGATCATGCCATAGAGTTCCATGTGTCTTAGTGGGTTGTCATCATGTATTCTTCTCAGTATTAGTGAATTCAACAAATGGATACCATATTCCATCAAAAGTGTCAATTTCTACTTTGCCTCCTTGTTACTGAAGATATTTAGTGAGTTTCTCCATTAGTGGAAAGGCCAAACTTTTCTTTTCCCTTATGATAACAGAAAGTTCATTGGCTGATTTCCAGTTAGCAGCTACGGCAAACCTGGCTGCTATCCATAAAAAGAAAAAAAAAAGGAGGGGGGAGAAAGAAAGAAAATAAAAAAAGACAGGAACTCTTTATGTCTTATCTGTGTATTAGAGGCCAGAGCTAGATGGGGCGATGGCCTTTTAGGCCCCTTCCAACTCTACTATTCTATGATTCTATGAAATCCCGAGATAGCGTAATGTGTAGCCAGGCGCCACGGTTTGTCCCAGCTCCTGGTGAGGCCCCATGACCCATGCATGGGTCGCAGAGCTCCTCAAGAGCATTGCACCCATCAGGGGTGGGTTAGGGGGAGCAGGGAAAATAATTATTTAAAAAAAAACACCTACCTTATTGCTGTCAGGTGCGCCCATTGGGGTGGGGTGGGGGGAGCAGGGGAAGTAATTATTTTTTAAAAAAATACCTTACCTTTTGTGCACAAGCATTCGTGCACTGCTGGCCCTTTAACTGTAAAAAAATGGTGGACGCGATGCCTCTCCTTCTGAGGTCATCATGCACCACGCGTAAACAGGGGGATCTCACGATAAAACCATCGCGAGATCTTCACTCCTCCGTCGCAGACTAAGAAGTAGGTCTAGCTAAGGCCATTGTCTCTGGAAGCCAAGCTGTGTTATCATGAACCTTGTCATCGCCGCCATCTGCCCCCATCCACTGGGCTACATGAGCCTCTTCTGAGGCTCAGCTTGGCCCAGTGAGTGCTCAGCAGCTGCCTGCCCTTGCACCGAAAGTGAGCACTTATTTTATAAATAAAATATTTTATAAATAAAATATATAAATAACAAATTTATTATATAAATAAATAAAAATGTAATAAATAAATAAATCATTTTATTTATTTATTTATTTATTTATTTATTGCATTGCTATACTGCCCAATAGCCCAAGCTCCTGGGCAGTTCTTGTCCCGTAGGTGGGTTCTCCTGGGATCCAAGTCTGGTTTGGTATCTAGACTTCTCCCCCCACTCCTATGAATGGCAGCCATTGACACGGGGGGGGGGATTTAATGTGAGGGTGGACAACAGGAGCACCTGACTAGGTCCAGGGGCAGAAGCAGGGGTGTCAACCACAGTCCCAGCTGGGTGCTCCTGACATCCCTAGTAAACACACACACACACACAAAGAGATGGAGACTACTTCATGAAATTGTGAGTATCTATCAGCCTCAAAATCTTACATCCTTGGTGGGAATCATAAGTCTTGCAACCTTCATGGGGGAAAGGGATGGGGTATTTAAAAAGACGGAGACTACTTGGCCACCCTGTGGACTTGCAAGTACCCCCATCCCTAACCTATACACCTAACCTCCCAAACACTCCCTTCCTAACAATCCTATTCAAAGCCAAGCTCCATTCCTGCAGCCATGTTTGAGAAGGAGAGGGCAGCCTGCCATAAAGCCTTCCTACTTTATGATTGCTTAAGCACAATATAAGCTGTTCAACCTAAACGTTATGGAGAGATGGAAGAGTCCATCATTTGATGTCTCAATATATCCCATTAGCATGGCTAGATTGCAAATTTTCTCTCCCAAAAATGTGTTTTATTGAAAGAGATATTCTCTCTCTCTTTCTTCATTTCCTTCCTTCCTTCCTTCTTTCTGAAAATCAACCCCTTCTCCCTCCCCACCCCTCCATTCAAGTCACTAACTATTGCTTATTCATCCCACTTTTCGTTAAGGCAAATGCATGAACACTTTAATGACAGAAAACTGTTATTAGTGTCAGACAGAGAGTGCTGGGATGTCAGCCAGCCTGTCCTTTTTGCTGGCTATATGATAAATTTACTGCGACTGCATTGAGGAGAATGAGCAGCAAAATGTCACATTTACAAATTGATTTTGAACTTTAAGTAGCTCCAAACATATTTAAAATGGCATTGTACCATGAGTAAAATTATTATGGCCATGCATTACAGTCATTAGAGACCTCTGGAATAGACCTCTATTATGTCTTCCAGTCATTGGACTGGTATAATAACATTGACAAAAGATTCCAGAAGTCTAAAGCTGTCACAGGAACCCTTTAAAATAAACTCGACTGCATCAGACACAAGGCCCTCTGCAGCATCTATTCATTCTGGCTAGGTGGCCTAAAGGATAAAGCTTTCTAATGACAGAAAACATTGAACTTGGGGGATTATCTGGATAAACAAAATGGGAAAAGTTAATTCATATATTGAGAAGAGGGTGATCTGAATTGGTAAAGCAAAACAAAACGATCTTATTATCAGTTGAAGAATCTTCCCTTCCCCCATCCCTAGAACAATACTCCAGGCTACTTGTCTGAACTTTCATTTGTAAAAAAATAGATAATCTTTAGCACTATTGCTTATGGAGATACAAAAAATAATAATGTTTAGCTGTAACTCATATGTCTATGTTTCTTTAAGAATTAGGGACTAGAGGCCATTTCTGCACATGGTTGTAGGGATGGTTGGGTATATCTCTATCTGGTTGTTGTGGGTGCCCTCCGATCCATCCACTTGAGCCAAGAAAGCTGGGGGATGGCCCAACAAGCTCCCAGGAAGCCGTCCATCCCCTAACCAAGCTTCCAATATGCACATATTGGAAGCTCGGTTACTTCTGTAAAGCGGCAATGTACTCAATATTAAAGGTGTAATGCTTCTTTAATTCATATGTCTTGGCAATGCCCAATAGTTGCCCCCTTTTAGGAGCAGGTTATAAAAAGGATAAACTTTGTACTGAAACAATTGTTAATATGGAGTGATGTGCATATAGTCCTGAACTACCTCCTGGCTTCCTGGAAGTTAACACACGGTCAGCGCAAATGGATTTTTAGAGCCCTTATGACAGCTGAAAGACTTATACTATCACTTTGGAAGGACAAATGATCACCTCCCATAAAGCAATGGACTGCAAACTTAACGC
Organism: Elgaria multicarinata webbii; assembly: GCF_023053635.1. Classification (NCBI taxonomy): domain Eukaryota; kingdom Metazoa; phylum Chordata; class Lepidosauria; order Squamata; family Anguidae; genus Elgaria; species Elgaria multicarinata. The sequence goes on along the minus strand of NC_086175.1, from coordinate 119,980,403 downwards.
TATCAACATTTGAACACGTGTTATTTAGAAGCCTCTTGCAGATGGATAAGCACATGGATATTTGGTCTGCTTTTCTTGAAACTTATTCATAACACACACACCCTTTTATGAATAGTATATCTGATGGGGGGGAAATTACATTCCTTTGTATGTAATGTTTGTTTTGCTTTTTCATGATTTATTTTCTGTTCCGTTTTGTTAAATTCACAATAATAGATTACACCTTTAATGTTGAGGACATTGCTGCTTTAAGGTGGCCATTTACTCAACTTGGAAGTTATGGAAGTAACTGATATGTGCATATTGGCGGCTTGGTTAGGGGATGGTGCATCCACTGGGGAAAGCCCCCTCTTCCAGCCAAGATGGGAAGAGGAGAATAGGCATAGTCCAGGAAGTCGGGCACCCAGGAGTCCATTTGACTCCCGGACCCACCTACACTTCCGCTTTAAAACGGTTTATAACAGTAGTGACAACTGTAGGGGCCCAGGACACGCTCCATATAAAGTTGTGAACTGTTTTCAAAGTGTCATATCCTGCTTGGTGTAGATCTGGCCCCGGTTGAGTGTAGATCTGGTTGATGGTTGAGTACCATCCCTACATGTTTGATAGAGAATTGAAGTGTTGGGCGCCCAATGTAACAGTGAAAAAGAAAGTAGGTGCTACCCTCAGTGCAGTTGGAGTTAGTGGCTAAGGAGAAACTTGCTGGAACGTCCAGAATCCCTTGGAGCAAGTTGGTAATTAGAACCTTCTCAACTTCAACCACAAACTCCTAACAGTACTGAGGGTGGAGTTTGCTTTCCTTTTTTTACTCCTCACTTCCTGCCCATAATGGTGGGTGCCCCACACTTCAGGTCTCAGCTGGGCATATACTGAAATGTCCCCTAAGTCATAATGCTTAAAGAAATGTACATGTGGGTTACACAGGCAGAATTCTACTCAAGACATTCCTGACTTATCCATGAGACCTGCTGAATCATATTCAGCTCCAAGGATCGTCATTGCTTAAGGTTCCTGAAGCAGTACAGAGCTGATCTCGATATTTTTTCCTTCTTATTTCTTTTCTTTCTGGCTTAAAGAATGTGTTCTCATAGTTGGTCTATTTGAGGAAATTATGATTATATGTTAGATCCCGTTTTCTCTTGAACTAAAATAGAATGAAACTTGTGGTACACAAAGCAAAAGTTTGTGATGTGGAAAAAGAAAAGAAAAGAAAGAGGGCTTATGTACACCTATGAACCTTCCGGGACTTGGTGGGAGCGGGGAGGATCTCAGGCTTTACCACTTCTGGGTTCCTCCCCCTGGGTCCATATACCAGCTGTCATCCTGGAAAACAACAGAGATGTTCCAGCTTGGCTTTTTTTTTTTTTTTTAAGGAGAGCTGTTGCGATCCTGTGCAGCTGTAAGTAAAAAAAGAGGGTAAAATGGGAAACTCAGCACAGCCATCCAAGGGATGGCAAAAATCCTGCCCCCCCCCCCGATGGGCAAGGAGCCACCTTCCACAGCTCTGTGCCGATTTGAGGTCCTGGGAAGCCCACCCCACAGCACCTTGGGCTTATCCCAGGACTGCAGGAAAAAACTGGAAAACCACGGTTGCAGTTATCACAGGGAAAGTGAGTGGTTGTCCCTGCTTGACCCCAGGATCCCCTGTTTGTCATTTGGGTGCACAGGAACGATCTAGAGATAACCCTGAGATAAATGGATGGTGTAGATATGCTCAGGGAGAACATCCCTCCCCTCAAAAAGAACATTTCCATATTATATGGCCATTTCTACACAAGCCTGGTGTAGAAGGAGTGAAGGGAGAGGATCTCACAATATCCTGATCATGAGATCCTCCCCTTGGTCCACATGCAGGTGTGATATCCCGGGAGGAAGGAGGGTGTCACTCCTGCCATTTTTTAAATGTTCTTTTAAAGGAACTGAGCACATGTGTGCTCCAATAAAACATGAGTTGTTGTGTGTGTGTGTGCTTTTAAAAAAGCCCCGACCCCGCACCCCTCCACCCCCGATTTCTCCTGGCCTGGTTCCTTCCCTCTACTGCTCCCCACTACTTGTGGGGAGGAGGGAAGAAGCCAGGATGGGCGGCCACACCTCCCATGGTCTCGGGACGATCCCAAGACCACAGGAAGAACCGGATTTTCCCAGGGAGTACTTATCCCTAGGAAAACATGTGGTCATTTCTTCCTGTCCCTGGGAGTCCCTGTGCATCATTTGGACACACAGGGACTCGGCTGTGACCAGCCCGCATTTTCAGGCTGGTGTAGAAACGGCCTATGAAACCTACACCTTGAATTCTTATCAAGCAATTTCTGTTTTTGTTTTCTTTATATGATTGATTGAAAATACAAATAAGCCTTAAATGAATTGTATCCATTCTAGAGTAAGAGCTATACTAGACTTTGAACCACCAAGCTACCAAGAAGGTGACCTCACACCCCAACCACCAGTATAACTAAAGGTGTTTACAGCTCACTCCTATGCATGTTTAGGCAGGAAAAAGTCCTACAATTCCCAGCGTGCCCCAACTAGCCAGGCAGTTGGATTAGATGGCCTACAGGTCCCTTTCAACTTGGCTGGCTGGAGCATGCTGGGAGTTGTAGGTCTTTTTTCTGCGTAGGGTTGCACCCTTACAGAGAGTCAGGATCTTCTCTGCACACTATATAGTAAGCGTGCATGCAGCGAAGAGGTGGTATTATAACAGCAGGCTCTGTCGTATGTGTTTTCAAACTTTTCATTAACTCGCCCACAAGGATGTCTAGCAGATCTGCTAACAAATGTACTAATGATAGAGATCAAGCCTCCTGTCTGGCTCCCCAACCCCTGCCAATGCATGTTCTAAACAAGAACCAAAATGTCTGATAAGTCTATGGAATGCATAGTTGATGTAATGCATGCAAGTAGGACCTGTAACAAATCATTGTATCCAGGTTAGTCTGCCAGCCAGCCATGCCCTCCTTCAAGATGCTCCATTCTAGAGATGCAACGCTCAACATCACTGAGGTTCTCTGAATTCTTCCTCAAAGCTCATTTTGCCTCATTTCCGTCCTTGAATTCAAACACCTCCCCCCTTTTTTTACTTTTGAGCAAGAAAAATGCATTTTTTTCTATGTGCACATTTCCCCCCAACCAACAAACGTGCATATTCCCCATAGATGAAAGTATGATAATACAGGGTTTTTTTTGGGGGGGGGGGATGCAAATGCATATTTTTTGGAAGTCTGCATTTGCAAAAGTGTACACTTTCTAATGCTAATTCAAGCAATTGCGGAAATGTTCTGAGAATTGCATTCCTGAATGCATTTGCATGCAGGGTTGCAATCAGGACGTGTTTGCATGTTTGTGAATATGACTGAAATTCTCCTACATTCCTAGTTTTCCATTTCCCCCTCCTTCCCAACAGTCAGTTAGCAATCTGTGGCTATTGTGCACACTGGACTATTTTAGGCTCAGTTCTTTATCGTGTTATTCTCCCACACTATTTTTTTTCTGGTACTTCTGCAGATCTTGGGGCTCTGCTGAGCCTGCTGAAACCTCCTTCTTGTGCATGGGTCATGCTGTTTTGGCTACACATTCAACAGCACTGACACCAGAATGCCTTAGGTCCAAATCTGGACTGGGTTGTAGTGGAATGGACTGGACCCAAAATTCTTCTGGCTGCTTTGGCCTGATCTGAGCCAATGATGAGCTGCTGCCCATGACCGCCCTTGGGACTTACCAGACCTGTCTTGCAGCCGCCTGTCCTCAATGAGTGCCAGCACTGAGGAAGATGGGGGCTCTGTTGTTTACTAGATCTAATGTTCAAATTACGGCACCCGTAAAGGGCCATTTACAGGTTTTTTTGTGGGGGCAGCGGGAAGTCTGATCCATAACTGAGGTGGGTTGGACCAGGCCCAAAGTGGCCAGAGGTGGATCAGGGCGTATTTGGAAGCTCCGGATCAGCCTCTGAAGAGGATGGGGGGAGGGTTGTCCCTGCAGAAAAGCTGCTAAAGCAGATCTTAAACTGTGGGCTTTGGGATATCATGGCCCCAATATGTTTAGGGTCTTTAGTTATCAACCAGCACTTTGCTAGCTAGTGCAGTTGCTGCAGGACCAGTGCAATGTGGCCAAGAAGGCAGAGTGCCTGCAAGCAATCTTTAAGGGCAGTCCCACATATCACACATTGCAGCAAATATTTCCTAAATAGGAAATATTTAAGACATGGGTCAATGTGGCTAATTCTGCCCTCTTCAGGGAGAGGCACAACTGGTGCACCCATTGAAACTGGGCAAAGACACTCTTGGCCACACAGTAGCCCCCTGAACCTCTGGGTACAATGCCAGATTCAGGAGAGCCTTCATGATACAAAACTGATCCTTCAAGTGCCATGCAATCCAGAACATGTTTCACCCCCAATCTGAGATCTGCTGATACCTCAGGAATCTCTATCATGTCTGGGGGTGGAGGGAGGGGAAGCACTATGCTTTTTTATGTCATTAAGTTATGACATGAAGTATTTAGATGTTCCAGAAGAGATTTTGGAAATGGACATGCATTATTCACTGGTTTCAGGAGCAACTGGGCATTTTGGATTTTATCCGATGTAAGTCCTACATAGAGTCAACTCATTGAAAGGAATGACATTTGTTTGTCATGACTGACTATTCATACATGTAGGGGTTCCACATGGACCTATGGCCCAACTGGAGTCCACCCAGAGAAAAGCCTTCAGCGTGGTGGTCCCCTTTCTTTGGAACCCCCTGCCCCTGGAGGTCAGGCAGGCGCCAACACTGTGTGGCTTCCAATGCCTCCTGAAAAAAGCTCTATTCCAAAAAGCATTCCTTAATCTTAAATGACCAGCCATGTTTTTATCGGCATTCTGTTTGTTTAAAAAAGAAGTGTAATTTTAATATGGGGTTTTAATCTTTTGATCATTTTAGTGTTTTTCCTCGTAAGTTCACTGTTCCGTTTAAATGGATCTACTCCATGTAGGACTAACATTGGATACAACCCTTCATTTGCAATGTTTTATCTATTCTAACCTGAGCAATAATTTTAAAAGAATTGCACTGGCTGCCTATATGTTTCTAGTCAGAATTCAAGGTGTTGGTAATGATGTTTAAGCCCTAAGTGGCTTGGGACCTCCATACTTGAGGGAGCACCTCTCCCTATATCTGCCTTCCTGAGACTTGAGATCTGTTGGAGGAGCGTTCCTCCACATCCCAACAATGCTAGACATATGCTATGGTGGGACATGGGAGAGGGCTTTCTCTGTGGTGGCACCACGACTGTGGAATGCCCTCCCTTTGGTGGCCTAACTGGTACCAACGCTGACTTTATTCCAGCACCAAGTAAAGACATGGATGTTTAACAAAGCCTTTGATGGCTAAATTCACCAAGCACATTGGGCCTTTCTAGACGAGGCCTTAGCGCACCTTGAGACCCGGTTTCCCTGCTGTGCATCCAGATGACGCACAGGGGAATCCGGGCCCAGGCTGCAGTGAGGCCTCCTCCAACGCGCCATAAGCAAAGTCGCTTATGGCGGGCCTTTTTTGCAGCCCCGGCCTCAGGACGGAGCTGCGAAACGTGCGGGAAGGTCCACAGCTTTTTGCGGCTACTCGCTTACTCGCGAGTAGCTGCGAAAAGCCACGGACCTGGCACAGCGCTCATACGAGCGCTGTGCCCATCGTGCCAGGGGGTGGGTGATCTGGGGGGGGGAGATGGCGGAGGGCGATGAAGGAGATGGTGAGGGGGGTGGAGGGCGACGAAGGAGATGGCGAGGGGATGGCGGAGGGTGACGAAGGAGATGGCGAGGGGATGGCGGAGGGCGATGAAGGAGATGGCGAGGGGATGGCGGAGGGCGACGAAGGAGACAGCGAGGGGGGCGGATGGGGGGGATTAAATAAAAAAAACCTTACCTTCTCCGGGGGCTTCGGACCCCACATGGCCCCTTTAAAAAAAAAAAAAACATGGCCGACGCTGCAGGGCTTCCGTCGTCCCTGCGGGTCGGCCGTCTAGGAGGCTGGGCGGCGTGCGTTAAACTTAGCGCTCCGTAGCCCCGCCTCCCTGCCGGCTCAGCCGGCTTGGTCTAGCAAAGCCCATTGTTTGAACTGTTTAAATTGGTTTCACTGCTTTTAAATTCTATATTGGTTTTAGCTTGATTGATGGTTTAATTCATTTTTAGCTGTGTATATTTATTGTATTGTTTTGTTGTTTAATTTTTATCTGCCCTGAGATCCTAGTGACATAGGGTGGGATACAAATGTTTTAATAAATAAATAAAATAAATAATGAAAGGATACGGCAAGAAGTTTGAGTATCTCCTCCTGTAAAATAAGTAAACAAGGCTGTTGTTTGTTTTCCTTTGCTTGTGCCAGAGCATTCCAAAATGTCCCTTGACCTGTTTGCCATGGAGACCGGTGGTGATGACTTTGTCAGTTCCATTAGGCTTTCTAATCTTGGGCCATTTAGTTCTAATGCAGTTGTCAGGAGGAATCTGTTACAGGCTCTTAGTTTCTGCCCAAGTGCTTCTCCAGCTAAGCAAAGCACAATGCAGAGATGAGCACAAAGGGAACTGGGAGGGCCATTGAAGGAGGGACTGGTAGGGGACAGTGGCCATTAACAATACAGAAAGTAGTAAGTGATAGATGAAGGCTCTTTGCCTTTCGGACAAATTCATAGCACTAACGCTTGGCTTTATTACATGCAATCAAAGAACACAGGTGTTCTTTGCACTTAGGTTATGAGCAGACATTGCAGAGAGATCCCCTTTTCAAAATATTCAAAAAAAAAAAGAACAGGTAGATTGAATGCCAGATTAGGCGTACGGCTACCAATTTCGGAGAGTCTGTGATCAGACTAACAATGAGCTCCTCTCTTGGAAATGTCTTCTGCTTGAAAATCATGACCAGTTTTTGAATGCCATGTTGCCCATCTCTGCCAAGGTTGTTTCCTGCTGATTCTACCTAAACATGTCATTTTAACTCTTTCCTTTAAATACGGTATAACAAGCTATTATTTATTTCTTACATTTCCATGCTTCTACTTTGTCTAACAAAGCTCCAACAACAGCTTGTAGCAGTGGGTAGGATTAAACTTAAAATGATCCCATGTCAGACAAAGGTGTCAGGCAGGTTATTTATATGGGGCATGGATTAAAGTCTGGGCTGGCTCAAGGTTTGAGGTTGCCCTTGACAAACTGCTATTCCTATTTTTTTGGGTGTGTGTGTGTGTGTTACAGACATTAGTTTGCCTGGTGGCAGCAATGGAAGGCATTCATTTTCATTTCACAAAATCTCCTTGATGCTCAGAAGAACCAGGAACTGGTTCTGGTGCCTTTGCAGAGTAACTTTCATTGGAGACTTCAGTCACCAAGGACTCCCAGTCCTGGGTCATGACAGGGTTCGTGAAGGATAAGAGCATCAATGGGTACTATTAACTAGGGGTGTGCACGGACCCCCCGCTCCGCCCCGCGGGCCGATCTGAAAATTTCGGATCGGCCCGCTCCGCGCCGCTCCACCCATACTCCGCTCCTCTTCGCCGTGGAGCTCCGGCTCCGAATCGGAGTTCCGCAGTGGAGGGGAGTGGCGCCAGGTAAGGCCGGGAGAGGAGGGCGGGAGGTTTATCAGGCCCTGCCGCCATCGCCGCCCGTGCGGCGACGGCGGCAGAGCCCGGTAAGGGACCAAGGGAGAGGGGGGCCTTACCTGCCTCTGTCCGTGGTCCGTCGGCGTCTTCAATTGAGCCCGTGGTTCAAGCAGGAAGTCTGGGCCACAAGCGGCCCAGACTTCCTGGTTGAACCGCAGGCTCAATTGAAGACGCCGACGGATCGCAGACGGAGGCAGGTAAGGGAGAAGAGGGGGGGGTTTACCGGGCCCTGCCGCTGTCACCGCATGGGCGACAGCGACAGCGGCAGGGCCCGGTAAACAACACTTACCTTTCCGGCGGAGCTCCGGATCGAGGCGAAGGATCCGCCTTCACCTCGATCCTCTTTGCCACTCTCTGCCGGCCCCCCAATCCTCTTCGCCTCCGCCTTAAGGGCAGGCAAAGCCCCCCGCTCCACTTCTAATTCACCGGTCTGATTAGAAGCGGAGCACATCCCTACTATTAACGATGATTACTGTACATATTACTTCTAGTACCAAAGCCATATGCCAATTGCTGGGGAAACCAAATGTGAGGGTGCATTTGCACAGGTGTCATACTTGTGAGCTTCCTATAAGCATCTGGTTGACCACTGTGTGAAAAGAATGCTGGACTAGATAGGCCTTTGGTCTGACCCAGCACTGCACTTCTTATGTTCTTACATTCTCATGGATGCTCTGGCTTCCACGTATCTGTTTGTTCCCAAGTCCTCCCTAGCAACTGGGATCCTTTTTGTTTTGTGTTTGCATCCAGAGAAGTCTCAACTGGCTTGCTTAAAATTGTAGAGGTGAGGACAGCCTGGGGTAGCATGAGATGGAATGAATTCTCTTCTCTTTAGCCTGGAGAAGAGAAGATTGAGGGGAGACATGATAGCACTCTTCAAATACTTAAAAGGTTGTCACACAGAGGAGGGCCAGGATCTCTTCTCGATCCTCCCAGAGTGCAGGACACGGAATAACGGGCTGAAGTTACAGGAAGCCAGATTCCGGCTGGACATCAGGAAAAACTTCCTGACTGTTAGAGAAGTACGACAATGGAACCAGTTACCTAGGGAGGTTGTGGGCTCTCCCACACTAGAGGCCTTCAAGAGGCAGCTGGACAGCCATCTGTCAGGTATGCTTTAGGGTGGATTCCTGCATTGAGCAGGGGGTTGGATCGATGGCCTTGTAGGCCCCTTCCAACTCTGCTATTCTATGATTCTATGAAAGGCCTTGAGGACCCAAAATTTGACTTTGTGTGTTGCCAATTCCGCTTTATGCTCTGAGCTTTGCATTGGATCTGTAACAGGTTTAGTTGAATTTAATAATTCAATAATTATAATCAGTTGCCTTATTTACTCCTATTTTATTATTAGTTTTCATCATTGGCTGTATTGGTTTTGTTTTTATTGTATATGCCACCCTGAGATCTTGGATTATAGGCTGAATCATAAATTGAATTGTGTTATTGTTATTGATAGTTGTGAAGGGAGGAAGGGGGTTTCCCTAGCTCCCAGAGGTGTCGGCAGGGTGCAGAGTTTGCTCAGGCTGAATACCAGCCCAGCAAGGTAGGATGCCACCAACTCTTAGGTCCACTACAGTCTTGAGTCAAGGGACTCCTACACCTTACCGGACAGCCCTAAGGCTTATGAAGTACAAGTCAAACTAGCACTTGGAGCTTTAAACAGTAGCATTAATCAACAGGGATACTCTGGATTTACTACTGAGGCAAATTAGAAAGAAACACACGAACAACAAGCTATAAGAGTAAGTAAGCTTATTTATGAAGGGGAAAGGGAAATAAAAGACATAAGAACCAAATGTAAACAATACTTCAAGGGGAGGGGGGAATAACAAAGCTACCTGAACCTGTCTGTACATACCTAGAAATGGGTCTTCAGGGACCAGACAGAAATAATTGGAAACCAAAGTAGGGATGGACAGTCTCAAGGCCAGAGGAGTGTTTTACTGCACACTCATTACTGCCCACTTACGGATGTCTGTGCGTCCTTTTGAAGATGTTGTCTGCCTCCCACGTGACTCCCACTCCTTCTTGCCTTCTTTCCATCACAAAATAGACCCCAGTAAATCCGATTATTGTTTTTTTGAAACAAAATGTGCCACTATTTCCAGCTGTGTGCAGGAAAAGTGGCATGATAAAAATGGCCACTGAATGGTCCTTGTTTACTTCCTCTTTCTTCCCTTGTGTGAAGAAAGAGGAAGTGTCATGGGACAGAAGCAGGGGAAAGTAACAATAAAGAAACATGATTCCCCCCCACCTGTCTGATGATGCTCTCAGTCCAGTTAACTGGCTCCTGTTCTCTCCTTAGGGCTAGAGACATCCTGAGATAGCACACATATACATGTGGTTTACATGCAGCTTCAGCCTAGGAAAATGCAAAACTTACAAACTGCTAGGACCCAAAAAGCAAATAGAGTCCTTAACAATAATAATTCATTTTTAACCTGCTGCAACCATTCAACTGGTTATTTAACGGTTCAGATTACGCATTGGTGATTTAAGTGAAATTGACTATATCCAGATTTCAGTTTACACTTGCTTTTCTTGGTTCGGGTCTCTGCTGTTTTGATGAAATTATGGAGTTCGGTACATGGCTAGAAAAGAAAGATGTTTCTCTCTTTAGCACTTTTACGTTGAATGAAATGTCCGCTTTAGTATGCATATGCCCTGGCGTTCAATCAGGTTTTCATTTCTGAACCCCACCCACCTATTTCACTTGATGGTAAAAGCCGTTTGGCTATAGCAAAGAGATAATGGAGCAATTTGACTCCAAGGACATACACTGTTAGCATGGGACTACAGCTGGAGACACCCTACAGCATTTTTCCTCCATGTGCTATAATGAAGCAACAGCTGGGTCGCTGCTCCGGAATTGCTTACACAGATGTATCCTTAAGGCTACATTATTTTGGTAGCTCTACTTTAAATTCAGGTTCAGCGCAGAAGAGGGATTGCAGAGTGTAAGAGTGAGCCTTAACGCTTGAGATGCAGGAGAATGCTGTTTGGGGGTGAAATCTTGACTAGATTTTACTAGTTCAGTCCCGGCAGCTGTCATTCCATTTCCCCCTGCTGTCATCAACTCAATCTGTAGTGAGTGGATTATTATTATGATTATGATTATGATTATTATTGGCAGTGGCCGTGTGCACAAATGGGATCTCCCCCTCTTGGGTCTTTTAAGTTGTTTAAATGGGGGTAGGGATGTCTGTCATGGAGAAATCTGGCCCTTGTTGGGCCTGACAGAGTGTCAGGTATAGGTCTTGTACCTAGTGGTTAGATTTATTAGGAAATGGTTTGAGAATGTCAGATGTTCCCTGCAAGCTTATCTCTGTAAGCAGTTCCCATGGGAGTAGCTGGTTCACTCCTTTGCTTTGGCCTTGAAGTAGCTGGTTCTCTGGGAACTTCAGAGTGTTTTGGAAAAGGTGGGGGCCACTCTTCGAAGTGGCTTGTAACATCTTGCCCTCTTGGCACGTGGGCATGATTTACAGGTCAAAGGACCTGTCTGTCAAGTGACTTTGAATAGGCCTTAAAGGCTGGTGCAAAGCAGAAAGAGCTTTGCTAGGTTTCATCTCTCAACACAATGCCTGACCAATTTCTTCCTTTGGATTCCATCTCTGCTTGGGACTTTGAAAGCACTCTGCACATGGACGCTTTGCTATTTGGACTTTGGATATCTAAGAACTGTGCCATGAAAAGTAGTGAGGCTTTTCATAGACTTGGACTTGCATATGCTGTGGATTCTGTGTTCGTGCCCAGACTCAGATGGCAAGGAGTTCCCAGTCCTTAGCAGAAGGATGGGACTCCTGAGCTTGAGGCTTAACCTTTCCTGAAGCCATAGTAACGAGGTAGGCTGAGACTGACAAGTGCGTGATGGATCTCTCTGCCCGGCTCTGGTGGCTCAGAGCAACCTTTCCTGGGACTTTGTTTTAGGAGATTGCCCATGTCCCTTTGAGGAGCCAGCGTATGTGGCGTCTGGAGAAGCTAAAAGCTGGTGTACCCTGTTCCCCCCCCCCTCCGAGTGGATCATTTCAGAAAAAAGAGCCTAAAGCTTCCTAACCATCGTTCAGCTTTAAGTGTGTTTTGGAGACTCTGTAACCATTAAGCTTGTCTACTGTGTGATTTCCTCAACAAAAGAAGACTCACTGAGGTGAGTGTCTTGTGTAAGCTTGCCAGCATGTGTGAATGCCAGAGGGAACAGGCATGAACATGACACCGAGCTCCACAGCACCTCTGACTCAGCTTACATTTGTGAGCCAAGCAAGGAGTCAGTGCCTGAAACTAAAGAACTTTGCTGTTTTGTTTTGTTTTAAAAAAAATACATTATTATTATTATTTGCGAATTGCAATTTGCACAAAATAGCAGCAGCAAATACATATAGAAATCACTATTTGCGCAAAATCGCATCAATAAATAGGCCAATTTGCACAAAATTGCAGATGCGTAGTCTATATACACCACTTATGCAATAGTCTAATTAGACCATTTATGCCCACGGTTTCACACAAATTGTGCTATTCACGGCCGCAATTTTGCACAAATTGCTATTTCTGTAAGTATTTACAGCCACAATTTTGCATAAATTGTGGCTTGCACAAATAATAATAATAATAAACCTGAACAATGTGAACTTGCCTGACTGGGCTTGTGATGAGTTGGGCCAGCTCTTTGAACATGAAACAAAGGGAGAGAAGGCATAGAAGCCAAACTGGAAATGATTGTACTATCTGGAAGAGACTTATAGCACAAGCCTAGACGTGTCAACAGAAAACTCCCACTGAGTTCAGTGGGGCTTACTTCTAAGTAAGTGTGGTGTAGTGGCTAGAGTGTTGAACTAGGAGTCGGGAGATCCGGGTTCTAGTCCTCACTTGACCATATAAATGTAATAAATAATAATAATAAAGGCATGTAAGTATAAGATTGCAGCCTTAGATGTACTTATGACCGGATTCACGAATCTGGCTAAGTGTCATACTTAGGATGTGGAAGCTTATGTTCAAATCACTACTCACCCATGAAACTTAAATGGCGACCTTAGGAGGACACATTAGAATAATTCAATGTATGCCACACTGACTTCCTAGGAGGTCATATGGATGCAACACAACAAATTCAGAATAGCCTTTGAATTACAGTGGTCCCCAAACACTGCATTTATTGAAGAACCCAGGGGAAAAAATATTCGCAAGACAAAAGATTAGTTGTAAATATAAAATCAATTTTATTACAGAATTAAGGTACAAAATAAGAATAAGATACTAAACAAGATTTAAGGTACAGAATTAAGGTGTCTGGGGGAGCAGATAAACTAGTGTGAATATATATTCTCCCTGTTCAATAAGCTTTAAGATAAGGCTATAATTGATCTTTCATCAGTTAAGTGGGATAGCATTAGATAGCTGTATCAACACCTTCCATTTAGAGGGAGGCATGTTCTAAAGAAATGAGTTCTGAATTCTATGGTGTATTTGCATTTTAAAGGAAATTCACGTAAGCAAATCTTCAAGGTCAAGGTGCTTGAAGGCATAGGTCATTTCATACCTCTCTAGACCCAAATAACCAATTTTGGAGCCTGTCCCTGGAATGTGTAGGCAGCATATACAATATCTGGAGCACATCACTGAACTAACTTCAATATGACTGGCTGACCAAGATACATCAAAATGGAGGATGTTCCCAGAAGAACCAGGCGGCAAAAGGCATGTCTAAACCTAAGGACTTTCCGGGACTAGGGGGCAGGGATCTTGGCCTTTCTAGCATCCATACGCAAGTGCAATGTCCCAGAAGGAAAGAAGGACGTCCAGCATGGCATGTGTGGGCTTTGTTTTTTGGAAGGAGGAGCTGGTTGTGCAATTGCGTTGCCACAATCCTCTTTTCCTTTGTTACAACCCCCTTTTCTGCATTGTTCCTCCTATTTAAGATTCCAAAATGGAATCATTCACCAGCCACAGTTTTGCATTGCAAACCAATCAGAATATAGACATTGAGAAGATTCTGCCATGGGAGTGAAACAGTAGCCGAGATAGCTTTTCATTCTCAAATAAAATCTTGATGAGACATTACATTTTATACACAGCAGAGAGTCTCAGTTAAATGCTACCATATTTATATGTTAATTTTTATTTTTCTATTTTTTGCAGAAATCATTACACAGTGTAATTTATGCAAAAAGAGTGTGCAGGGGAAAAAAAGAATAATTTCTCAAGCAGAGCTTCCAAACCATTAATGTCAGTGTAAACAAAGCTCCCTGTTTAACACTATTAAACATAATGTCCTTATTTATTTGCTGTTTTTATTAGGTGAAAACGACCAAGCCATATCATATAAAATAGTTTGCTTTTAAAATTCTTATATGTTTCAGTGTTTGCACAGTGGCCATGTACAAACAGGAGAATGTACTGAATTCATTCAAAGCATGAAATAAAGATATAATAGCTGTTGCACCATGTCCTGCTTGTTCATCCCTGGCTGATGGCTGGTTGGCCACAGTGTGAACAGAGTGCTGGACTACATGGACCCTTGGTCTGATCCAGCAAGGCAGTTCTTATGTTCTTATGTTCAATTATTACGGACTGCTGTGGGGGACATTCACAACAGCCCCCTGGAGGCTCTCCTCCTCTTCTTCATTGCAACCTGCTTGTTCACCTGCCTCTTGCGTTGGTCCAGAAAACACTGGTGGTATGAAGGAGAAACAGCAGGTGCTGCTGACTACTTGCTCACTGGCTCTCTACCTGTCAAGTGGTAGCAATAGTACTGTTGTGAAATACTGCCTGGGCCCACGAGGGCAGTGGATGCCCCCGCATCTGGCCCTTGTGGGTCCAAGTGGACCCACTCGGCACTAGGACAGACCCGCACCTGATTGTTTGTGAGCCTTCAAAAGCAGTCGGGCCTAGGTCCACCCAGATTTCTAGGCTTCACCCTTTTCCCTCCCCGCCCCCACTATGTTAATGGAAGCTGTCATTAATGCAATGGGGGGAAATATACAATTCCCCCAACCTTGGTGAAATCGTGTGTTTCTCTATTCCCACCCCCTGCCAATTGTGGGCCTTAAAAGGCCCTATTAACAGGTCATTTAAGGCCCTCATCCATGTGAAGGGGAGAAAGAAACATGTGATTTCCCCAAGTCTGAGGAAATCGTGTATTCTCTCCCTCCACTCTACTGGCAGCCACCATTAAAGTGGAAAGAGAAAATATACACAATTTGCCCAGCCGTGAGGAAATCACATGTTTCTCCCTTACCTGAGCACCAAGTGAGGTTAATAATAATAATAATAATAATAATAATAATAATAATAATAATAATAAATTTATTTATTTGTTACCCGCCTCTCCCTCTGGATCAAGGTGGGGTACAACACAAATAAATACACCATAAAATACATAAAACTAATTCAAACATTTTAAACCAGTGCATCATTAAAAGTAGCACACCATTAAAAAAGGCATCTTAAAATTCAGCTGGGTCTTAAAGGCCTCTTATTCCGGCACCAAGTGAAAACATAGCTTTTTAACAAAGCGTTTAATGGCTGAATTCACTTGGCACATTGTTTTAACTGTTTTAAATGTTTTACTGCTTTAAAATTATATATCGTTTTAACTTGGTTTATGGTTTAATTTGTTTTTAGCTGTGTATATTTACTGCTTTTATACTGTATGCTTTTATCTGTACGCCGCCCTGAGATCTTATTGATATAGGGCGGGATATAAATGTTGTAAATAAATAATGCAAGGTAGCCTTGCATTAAGAGGGCCTTTAAGGCCCTGATTGGCATGTGGGGCTTGGGGCGGGGAAAAGTGTACTTTGACAAGGGCTCAGGCGGCTCGCAAGCCTCCTCAGGGTTCAGCAGCAGCTCATGCAGCCCAGCTTCTTGAAGTGCGGCTGTGCAAACAGGGCATGGCGAGGTTGCAGGGTGGGCCCCGGCTGAGCTCGCCAACCCTCAGTAGCAATGATGAGAAAGAGAATGAGAAGCAATACCTCCTGGTGACAAAGGCGGTAGCATTGTAGACACTGAGGAGGGGGGATTAAAGATGTCTTGCCTAGGGACATATGGATTTTGTACAATCTGTTCCAGTTGCATTAACCGATTGTCAGGTGACTGCCATACTGTTGTCTGCTCATTGGCAAAATCAGTCCGTCTCATAGAATCATAGAATAGCAGAGTTGGAAGGGGCCTACAAGGCCATCGAGTCCAACCCCCTGCTCAATGCAGAAATCCACCCTAAAGCATCCCTGACAGATGGTTGTCCAGCTGCCTCTTGAAGGCCTCTAGTGTGGGAGAGCCCACAATCTCCCTAGGTAACTGATTCCATTGTCGTACTGCTCTAACTGTCAGGAAGTTTTTCCTGATGTCCAGCTGGAATCTGGCTTCTCCCAGTTTCCAGAATTTGTGCAAATTTTCACTTGAGAAAATGCAAGAGAAGGACAAATACAAGAGAAGGACACAGGGCTTTCTCCGCTGTGGCACCCCGGTTGTGGAATGAGCTCCCTAGAGAGGTCCGCCTGGCGCCTACACTGTACTGCTTTTGTCGCCAGCTGAAGACCTTTTTATTCTCTCAGTATTTTAACACTTAATTTTAACTTAAATTTAAATTTTACTGTTCTAATTGTATTTCAATCTTATATCAATTTTGTTGCATGGTTTTATCCTGGTTGTGCTTTTTATACTGTATTTTGTAATTGTGCTTTTAACATGTTGGTTGTTTTATTATGGTTTTAATTTTTGTGAACCGCCCGGAGAGCTTCGGCTATTGGGCGGTATAGAAATGCAATAAATAAAATAAAATAAAATAAATTTTCGGGACTCATACTACTCCCCATGGATTCCTAGGCACATGGGAGATGTTGCTTCATCTCTGCTTTGTTCTCAGCTTTTTCTTCAGCTCCATCAACTTCACATGACTTTCCTCATCTCCCTGGTTTTCAGTCTACTTTAGGGGCAAGCCACCTTTTTACTCTGAGGGTCACATGCAGTAGCAGATGCTGGTTTGGGGGATCCATATGGTGTGCTGGGTGAAGCCTGAGCTTTCCCTGCCTCTTTTCACTCCAACTCACTGTCTCGCACACCCACACTAGGGCTCTTCAGCGCTTCGGGCCGAGGTCCCGAATCCGAGCTGATTCGGGTTAGGGTTAATCAGCAGAGCCCCAGCGATATATTAAAATCATGTGGCCTACTTCCGGTCATATGCATCGGCGGCAGCTGAAGCAGCCAGACACAAGGACGGAGGTGGCGGATGGAGGCAGCGGTAGCAGGTAAGTGGGGAAAGGGAGCCTTTTCTGGGTGCCAGCTGTGCAGCCAGCACCCAGAAAAGTCCGAGTTGCCTCGGAGGGCCCAAATCTCACTTCGGCATTGAGGTGGGTCGGGCAACCCCTGAGCTGAACTGGGGCTGTTTTGGGGGCTCCGAACCGGCCTCTGGGGCAGATCGCGGGGTGGGTGCACAGCCCTAATACACACCACTGGCAAACAGACCTACAAGCAACTACACACACACAGTGGGGAGGGGGGTAATGGGATCACAGAAATGATGATGTCTCCACTTGATTGGCGCCTAGGGATGTCGTAGGAATCTAGTTTGGAGGTGGAACTTGGAAAGCTTTTGCCAGAACTCCCCCCACAGATGCCGGCTCGTGGATCCCTAAGCTGGCTGAACTCATCATGCGCTGAATTGGGCAAGCTTGCAGTTTATTTTTGCAAATCCCAACTTGTGCAATCTAACAGCTGGAAATCGGGATTTGTGCAAGGTTGCAGCTGAAAATTGCGCAAATGAATGCAAATTGTGGCTCATGGACAAAAAGAAAAGGAAGTAAGAAAGCAAAACAAGGTGCAAGGTGCCCATGGTCTGTCTGGCAACTCACCCTGGATGCATGCCAGGGTCCAGCAACTGGCAAGAGTCCAGCGAACAGAGCATGAGCAGGACCTGGGTGAAGTTTTCCCATTCCTAATGAAGCCTGACTGAATTGAGCTGGGAGAGGTTGGGGAGGGGGACCCATTTATAGCCAGCCTGTCTCTTGACAAGGAGACCTAGAACTCCTCCTCTTCTCCTCCCCTCTTCACAGGGAGGGGAGGAGACTTGTTCCTCTTCTGAGATTTTGGCCTGGAAATCCCATCACCCATCACTGTTGGCGATACTGACTACAGCTGATTACTAGTACACTGGCTACTAGTTGTAGACCAAAACATCTGGAGAGCCACAAGTTCCAACCACTGCCATATAGCATATCGCCCCCCATGGGCTATATTCAAGCTATTTCTTGTCTCAGTTCCATGACAGTTTGGAATGATCATGACTTAGTGTGCTCATATCAGCTCAACCAATCTGCAAACAGTGACTGCTTGGTTTCTAGACCTGTTCACACCAACTCCAGGTTTTTGCTGCCACAAGCATAATTTTTTTATTATTATTATTTATTTAGTAAAATTCTAAACTTCTCAATAACTAATGTCCTCCGAACAGATTACAACCATTGGGAGGGAGAATCCCATATGTATATATGGGAGGGGGAATCCCAAACAACAAACAGCACAAGGATCAATATTAACTTAAATCTAGGTCTGTAAAATGTCTGTGAGAAAAGGAAGGTTTCACTCTGATGCTGAAAAGATAGCAATCTAGTAGTAATTTATTTATTAATGCTTAGGCCATAGGCCATTCACATACAGAATAGATACACTATGAAGAAACAACAATATAAAAGTACTACATATAATCACAAACAGTTCATACATAATAAAAGAATAAAATTCAATACAATTAAAAGCATAATTTGAATATAAAAATTGTAGTTAAATAAGAGAATATCCAGCACAGTCAACTGCAATCTCAGTAATAAATCTTGCCCGAATTTTCATTGCTGCCAGGGCAAAAGAGATACTTTGTGCGTTACCCTAGAGTCAGTGTCAGACAGGAGATAGAAAATCTTTTCTGAAGTGGTATTGAAGTGTAGTTGATACAGAATAGATTCCAAAAATTTGGTTCTTGGTTCAGAGTATAAAGAACAGAAGAGCAAATAATGAGGCAGATCCTCAATTTCTGGGGCCCCACAAATACACAGACGGAGGGCCAAAGGGGTGCGCTGATATCTGCCATCCGTCATAGCTGTAGGCATAGTTTGAAAACGGAGGGCTGTAAATGCTTGCCTAAGCTTTGGGGATGTAAGCTTTACCAGGTAAACAGCCCTTTGGTGGTCAAATTTATAAAGCCTATACCATTTTGAAAATTTGGAATTGTTAAATAGCTTGTCTGTCCAGCCGAGCACCATAGTTAAAAATGTATTCCCGAAGTTTCTCCCTTGAGTTCAAGACAGAAAAGTTGTCAAGAGCAGGATACAATTCAAGCAACTTGTAATATCTTGAGCTCCAGCTTTTGCAGTTTGATAGCTGTTCAAAACATAGCTTGGGGAAAATCCTAACTGAGGAATCCTGTACAATTCTCCAATAGTTAAATAAAATAAAATGAATGTGAGATCTAATAGAGGGGAGATCTACTTCTGTCCGGACCAATGCTGCAGGAGTGCAATCTAGGTGCCAGATGAACCTCTTTGGGGATTTTGTTCCACAAACGAGATAGATTGGAGTTTATTCCACAATACAGTTTATTCCGCAATACAAGTAGATTAGGAACCCTCATCTTTCACACCTGAAGACAGAACATCAACCTTTACCAAACAACCAAAGGAATTAGAGGACAATCAATTGATTTTAACAGTGGGTAATACAGTTTTATCATTTTCCACCATACAAATGCATAAAACATTTGACCATGAAAACATTTTCCAAAAGCTACTTCATCTCCATTGCAGGGAATCTCATGACAACCACCTCAATTAATTAATCCTTGAACCTTCAGTTGGCAGGGTTTTAAGTTAAATGGGTGAGAATATATAAAAGGGCTCTCTTGATGTTGCGGAAAGTGTTAGAAAACAGCCGTCATTCAACTTGGGTCTGAATGAAGTTCAAGGGAAAATAATAATAACAATAACTGCAGCTGCAAATCATGAGTTGTCTTTTATCACAGCATCCCTACTAGTGAAGTGGGCTCATTACATTATGACGGGAAAGGTTTTGAAGCATGAACTGGTTCAAAGATTTGACAAAATGGAGTGGAGAAATAAAATGAGAAGCTCAGGAGGAAGGTAGCCGGGTCCTCTATTTCCCCTGAAGCTTGATGACTTTCTCCCACGCCATTGCCTTGATCATTACTTGCTTTGCAAGAGAACATTTAGGAAAAACCAGACCTGCACCCAAGCCCCAAACCTGCATGCAAGTCAATCTGTGTAGGTGGGGCTTAGTCCAGCTTCTTTAGCCTAACAACCCAAGGAGTGGGTGGATCTGTCAATTTCACTTTCTCCCCATGAACTGAACTGAAATCCTCCCCTATCTGAGCTAGTCAAGTTCAGCAGGCACAGCTATTCCCAGCATGGACCGTGATGTACCTGCCTGCCATACAGCTGCTAAAGATTAGGAGCCTGTCAGAAAAAAAGAGATGCCAACCCTAATTTAGCAGCAACATGGGGCATGTCTACACCATGCCTTATCCCAGGGATCACCCTGGGAACATCCCTGTGCATCCACATGACATACAGGGGATCCCAGGGGTAGGGAGGGATGATCCTTTCCCCGGGATAACTGGGATGGCTTTTACCCCAGGTTTTCCCATGGTTTTAGGAGCATCCCAAGACCATGGGATTTGTGGGCGGCCATCCCGGTTTCGTCCAGGCTCCTCGCGAGTAAACATGAGGCGCCAGGCATGGGGCACAGAGCTCTTCAGGAGCTCCATGCCCATTCAGGGGGTAGTGGGGAGTGGGATCTTTTTAAAAAAGAAAAGTCAAACTTTTCAATGGAGCGCTCGTGTGCTCATCTTCAATTAAAAACAAACAAACCATGGCAACATCCTCCTTCCTCCCGGGACGTCGTGCACTGCATGTGGACTGAGTGGGAGGATCTCACGATCACCATATCACAAGACCCTCCCCCTCCCCTCTCCTGGTGTAGACATGTTCATGCTCCCCTGGTATAGACATGAAATCCACAGGGTTTCAACACTAGTTTTTGAAGTGCAAAGCCCTCAAAGGTGCAATCCCATGGGGATGGCCATAAGCCTCAGAATCCAGAGACGTAATGCCACCCAGTGCAGAGGGGGATGAGTGGCAGAGGTGATCTTTGCTTCCATGCTCCTCCCACTCAGCATTTCAGCTAGATGGACTTTTTAGGACCTCCTCCCCAAGGTCATTTTTTCACCCTCGAAGAAGCAGCTGGCATGGTACTCACCATGCTGGCTGTGAAGGGGAGTGGGAGTGGGCGAGAAGCTCAGGTTCCTGAGCCTGAGCTCAGAGAGCTGCCTCTGATCTCGGATCCAGGAATCCAAACTATCCTATGGCTCCCAGACTGTCCCTCCAGATGCTCTCACTGTCTGTTTTGCTCCAGCTAGTCCAGCACTCTGTTCACACAGTGGCCAACCAGTTGTTGACCAGGGACTAACAAATCAGGTCATGGTGCAACAGCACCCACCGACCCATGTTCCCCAGCAACTGGTGCACACAGGCTTACTGCCTCGAATACTGGAGATAGCACACAACCATCAAGGTTAGTAGCCATTGATAGACTTCGCAATTTATCCAACCCCCTTTTAAAGCCATCCAAATTGGTGGCCATCACTACATCTTGTGGTAGTGAGTTCCATAATTTAACTATGCAATTGTGAAGAAGTACTTCTTTTGATTTGTCCTGGATCTCACACCAATCAGCTTCATGGGATGACCTTAGGTTTTAGTATTTTGAGTGAGGGAGAAAATGTCTCCCTATCCACATTCTCCACACCATGCATAATTCTGTACACCTCTAGCATGTCTCCCCTTAGCCCCTTTTTTTCCAAGCTAAATAATACCAGCTTTTGTAACCTTCCCTCGTAGGGAAGATGCTCCAGCCACTTAATCATTTTAGTTGCCCTTTTCTGTATTTTCTCCAGCTCTATAATATCCTTTTTTAGGTGTAGTGACCAGAACTGTACACAGTATTCTAAGCGTGGTCGCACCATAGATTTGTATAAGGGCAGTATGATACTGACCATTTGATTCTCAATTCCTTTTCTTATAATGCCTAACATGGAGTTTGCCTTTTTATAGTGCAGCAGCACACTGGGTTGACATTTTCATTGAGCTGTGCTCCACAATCCCAAGATCTCTTTCTTGTTCGGTCACCACTGAATTCACTCCAGCTGATGGAGGTGACAGCATAGGTCCCAACTTTAGGTCCCACCATAGTGTGAAAGCAGATTGTCCAGCTGGCTATCTTGAGGTAAAAGACATGGTATACTTCTTAGCAGAATGCCTATTGTACACAGAACTGAAGAAGCAATATCTTGAGCCCTTAATGGATGGGTTCAGGGATATCTCTAAGCATAACTCTATCACTATTGGCTGGTACAGATCATATAGGACTTCCAACTTTATCAAATGGGCTCTGGAGAAACAGAAATCACTGGCTACCATAAAAGACTAAACTTGTCAATATAATATAATATAATATTTTAGCAACTATTTTCAGGATTATAAAATGTTTTAATTTGCTCAGCCTTCCATCCTCCCAAGGTCGGTAAAATGAGTACCCAGTTAGCTGGGGGAAAGGTAATAACGGCCGGGGAAGGCAACAGCAAACCACCCCGCTAGAAGGCCTGCCAAGAAAACGTCAGTGAAAGCTGGCGTCCCTCCAAGAGTCAGTAATGACTCAGTGCTTGCACGAGAGGTTCCTTTCCTTTTCTTAGCCTTTTTATTAGCTCTCTGTACTCTGGTATTTCTTCTGGCTGATAGGAGTATTTTATTATGTTTCTGTATGTGTATGGCCTGATTGGCTAATAAGCAATAAACTGTTGTTGTTGTTGTTGTTGTTGTTGTTGTTGTTGTTGTTTTTCAGTAAAATGCATACTTGCACAATGTGTATATTTTTTCAATAGGCTCATCATCTTCAGTCTCCTCAAGAGGTACTTTTCTGGTATGGAGAAGAACTGAGTTAGGATCTCACAACTCTCTCCTTTATACACCTCTCATCCCCCCTACAAAACACAAAACAAAAACAGAAAATCAATTTTTCCATTTCCTCTTTGTTTCCTCTCTTAGGAACTCAGACGCTATTATAAGTCTTATAACTTTTATTGTTGCATGCAACACACATCATTTTGCTGTCAGTTCATGGTAGTGCCTCTATCCCTCTTGAACTTTCAGGTGTCTTGTAGTGTTATTATCTAACAGTGCTATTGGAAATATCTTTCACTCGTGCAAGGGCATCAGCTATTTTAGACGATGCCAAGAGCAGAGCAGCTTTGTACAGGTTTAATCTTAAATCAAAGGTCCATAGTATTGTCTGTTGCAGGGACAGGGAAGCGGTGGCCTCCCAGATGTTCTTGAACTCCAACCCCCATCATCCCTAGCCAACATGGTCAATGATCAGACAGATGAGAGTTGTACTCCAAAAACATTTGGAGGGCTTCTGTTTCCCTAGGGGGATTCCACACGTCGTACTGAGGGCGCTTCCATGCGCCCCCAGTGCGCCCCCAAAGCGATCGTGTAGCTTGCCTGGAGAAGAGACGAGGAAGAGGCGTCCTTGCCGCCTAGTTTCTGGGTCTGTAATACTGGCTAATTTCTCAGGGGCACTTCAGATGTCCCCCTGCCCCAAAAAGAACAAGCCTGCCTTACCATGATGTGGAAGAATGGAAGAAAAGCCCTGTTGAAATTGGAAAGAGGATCTCGAGTGCAGGCTTTGCATGGAGAATGTCCCAGTTTCAATTTTCAGGTTTTTAAGGTATGGCTAGGGATAGGTGAACAAGCCCTGTTTGCATTAGCCCAGATTCTTTGGGCATCGACTTGAAGCTCTCCACATGTGCTTGTGATTGCTGTTCGATTTGGGCAATCAGGAAAATTGTACACACCGAGTGTGATCCAATGGGAAATTTGCACAAACATTTGAGTGTTTTTCAAAGTTATGCAACTGCCCCATTAGATGGACCAATGTTCTGACTATAGGCCAGTTTCATATATTCCTGCGTTCCCCCATAGTCTATAAAGTGTGAAATTGTACATTTCTTTTTAAAAATGTGCAATTTCAATCTGCTTTTCCTCTGAAATTTGCAGAATTTCCAAACTTGAGCCCACGTTTGAAAATCTGCAGACATCTTTGGAGAACACATTCTGCTTGTGGTCATGTTCAAGACTGGGAACAACATATGTGTGACTGGTAATAAGCCATGGATTCTGCTTATGCAATAGGTCAAATGGGAATGCAGAGGCAGTACTCTGCCCATAGTCTAAGCTCTTGATAAATCTCCCTTTGTGTCCCTGTTCAGAACTTCCATACATAAATGCTATACATATAGAGAAGGACCAGTGTTGCCCCCCCCCCCCCACAACATCACATGTGCTGCTGGTTCCACTCCCTGGATGTATGTATGAGTTCAATGTGATGTCTGCAAAGAGTTTTATACATGTATATGGCTGCACATGATAGGTGCTGCACAGTATTGGGATCCCTGAACCATCAGGGGTTCTGATCACATGGATCACCTACACACATACAGCTATACAGAGAACAGAATCCTCTGAGGATGAAGGTTCAGGGTCATGGTTCATAGTTCACAGTCCACAATGGGATGGGGTGCACAATCTCATTCACCTTTATTCATGTATTTAGTGTACACATGCAGACAGTCCAAAGAGGGCTTGAATGCCTGACTTATTGTCCCCAAAGTTCTAATAAAGCATCTCCAGTGCTTTCCTACCCACAGCAAACACTCCTGCTGTCTCTACTTGTTGGCCCAACTTCAAAGCCAATATGTTTGGCAGAAGTTATAGTGATAGGGCCTTCTCAGTGGTGGCCCCTACCCTATGGAATTCCCTCTCAAGAGATATGGGGCTGCTTTCATTAATCATGGCTTTTAAGAGGGCTTTAAAAACATATTAGTTTTCTCTGGCTTTTGATTGAAAGGGGTGTGTGAGTGTGGGTGTGGGTGTTTTCAAGTACATATGTTTCTTTTCTTTTTTTGGTTAGCTGGGCTTGTTTGTCAGTGGTATTGCTTGTTACTGTTTTTATCATTTGTAATTGTTTGCCTGTTTTATTATTGGAAGCCATCCTAGTAAGACTGCAGTTTAAAAGGCTCCCTTAGAAACATCTGGAATGAAAAGTTAAATAAAATCACATACACCCATGATGCTGCACATTACAGCCAGCCCTAGCCATTAACTGCCTCTGAATAAAATGTGACATAGCATCAGTGCATTCCATGGCTGGTGCAGCTTACAGAAAGTTAGCAATTTTGTCTATTATATGCAAATATCTATTTGTACGCTTAAATCAGGCTGCATTCAGCAAAATATTTAATCACAATCGTAAGTGTTTTACCATATTATGTCTTGCTGAGGCTATGGCACTTAAATCGTGCACCAAATGAGCAAAGGGTGTGTGGCAGTATTTTCTCAGAGGGCTGTTGGACTGCAGGAGTGGAGCGTTTGCCTTGGCACCATCCGAGGCATTCAATTAAATCTCTTAATAAGCAGGCTTCTTTATTACTTTTTCATAGTTAATAAGCTTAAGTACTTGAGGTGATTTTACTTCAATATTATTGAGTAATTAACATTTGAATTAAATCAAATTATATCCTTTTCCAATCAAATCTAGCACTTAGCGAGATGCCCTTTTAAAAATCTCAGTCACAACTGTTTCCTTCCACCCTCCCAAGGCAGTAAAAATGAATGCTGTGCCTAAAATTTCTTCTGCATTTTTTTTTTCACCCATTCTCATTCAGTTTGGCAGGAAATAAATTCTTATTGGTGGGACAATGGAGTTCATGTACTTACTTGAGTTATGAGTAGGGATGTGCACGGACCCCCCGATCCTCTTCACGTTCAATCCGCAAATTGCGGATCGGGCCCGCTCCAGCCCGCCTCAGTCCACCTAGGGGCTGCTCCACTCCGCTGTAGAGCTCTGGCTCTGAATCGGAGCTCCGCAGTGGTGGGGAGTGGCACCAGGTAAGGGCCCCCCTCCCTCCTCCCCCTTACCTGTGTCCGTCCCAGCCCATCCCAGCTTCACTAGAGCCCGCGGCTCAACCAGGAACTGTAGGCCCCGATTGCGGCCTACAATTCTTGGTTCAGCCGCGGGCTCTAGTGAAGGTGGTGACAGGCCGCAACGGATGCAGGTAAGACCCCCCTCCCCCTTACCTGGCTCTGCCACCGTCACCGCATGGGCGGCGGCAGCTGCAGGGCCAGGTAAACCCCCCTCCCTCCTCCCACTTACCTGCGTCCGTCTGCGGACCCGTGGCTGCTTCAACGGAGCCCGAGGCCTCAACCAGGAAGACCAGGCCGCAGCCTAGTCTTCCTGTTTGAGTCCTCGGGCTCCGTTGAAGCAGCTGCGGGACTGCAGACGGATGCAGGTAAGATCCCCCTCCCCCTTGCTCCATTACCTGGCTCTGCCGCCGTCACCACACAGGTGGCGGGGGCAGCAGGGCCAAGTAAACCCCCCTCCCTCCTCTCCCTTACCTGCATCCATCCACGGTCCCGCGGCTGCTTCATCTGAGCCCGAGGCCTCAACCAGGAAGACCAGGCCGCAGTTGCAGCCTAGTCTTCCTGTTTGAGTCCTTGGGCTCAGTTGAAGCAGCCACGGGACCGCAGACGGATGCAGGTAAGATCCCCCTCCCCCTTACCTGTCTCTGCCGCCATGGGCGGTAGCGACAGCGGAAGGGCCAAGTAAACCCCCTTACCTTTTTTGTGGAGCTCCGGATCAAGGCGAAGGATCCACCTTCACCTCGATCCACTCCGCAACACTCCGTGGCTCCCCCGGTCCGAGGAGAAGCAGAGCACATCCCTAGTTATGAGGTCCCCAAGGGGTGTGCATGTGTGTGAGAAAGAGTGTCCTATCTTTCATGGTGCAATCACCTCTTTGGCAGCCTGCAGCTTCCTGGTTTCCCGGGATTCAATTAAAACCATGGGTAAACTCTTCCCATTAGACTTTTTTTAAATGAAGAAGTGTGGGCAGCTGGAGGCTGCAGAGTGATGGAAATCAGTGAAGCAAAAAAGCACCCATGGTCACAATTAGTTAAACTAAAAAATAATAATAAAAAAAACTCACAAAAAAACAAAAACCAAGAAAAATTCCAAATCATTCTGAGAATGTGATCAAAAATAGAATTCTCTTCACAGGGGAATAATCCTTTCGGGAAATCAGAAGACAGATTTCAGGAAAACGGAACATTTGATTGGAACCTCACCATTCAATTTACACTGGCATGGAAATAGTTACACTGTCATCGACAGAGGAGCATTTATTCAAACATGGCCTTTATCCTTCACCTCCGGGCAGATTCCATTGGGGTTGCCCTTGACTGGTTAGGTATCTTGGTCCACTGGGAATTCAGTCTATTTCTTTTCCATGATAGTTTTGCATGCATTTAGTTATACTGTGAGTCCATTGCATTCCACCCATTTCTACATCAGTCTACATTTTTAAAAACAAACAAACAAACATGAAAATTTGACTTCTTTTTCATGTGTGATTTCCCCTAAAATATATTTTGTACATATATATTTCCCTAAAATAGACAGTTTTACACGCCTTTCCCCCGGTTTGTTTATTTATTTATTTATTGGATTTTATACCCAATTTTTTCAGCTGAGCACTGCACTGGAAAATTTAGAACTAGCATTTGTGAGCTGAGTGGATTTGCCGGCTTTTAAAATTTATTTGCGAGTCATGATTTGTGCAAAATCACGGCTGTAAATATCCTCTTGCATAATCTCACCTGACCTGAGCAACAGAAATAAATAGAGATGGGTGTCATCCCAATGTTGATGGGACGTCAAGGCCCGGGCCCGATTCAAAGTGCTGGTATTAACATTTAAAGCCCTAAACAGCTTGGGGCCAGGTTATCTGAAGGAACGCCTCCTCCCATATGTACCTGCCTGGACCCTAAGGTCATCCTCAGGGGTCCTTCTCCGTGAGCCCCTGCCAAAGGAAGTGAGGCAGGTGGCTACCAGGAGGAGGGCCTTCTCTGCTGTGGCACCCCGGCTGTGGAATGAGCTCCCTAAGGAGGTTCGCTTGGCACCTACATTATATGCTTTCAGACGCCAGGTGAAAACCTTTTTATTCTCCCAACATTTTAACAATCTATAAATACATTTTAACATGGTGTTTTAAATTTGTAATTTTGCATTGCTGCTGTTTTTATCTGGTTGAGCTTTAATATTGTATTTTATATTATGGTTTTATACTGTTGTTTTATACTTTGAATGGTTTTAATTTTTGTGAACTGCCCAGAGAGCTCCGGCTATTGGAGGTATAGAAATGTAATAAATAAATAAATAAATACCATCTCATGACTTCACTCAGTGACTTCGTATTGATGTTGAAAAGCACAGGACGGTGCATTTGAACCCTGTGGGACCTCAAAAGTCATGGAGTTAAATGGAAATACACACACACTTACACACACACACAATCTTCTGGAAGATTGGAGCAGAACCATCATATCATCTTCTAGAATGAAGACTAGTGTTTTTAGGCAAAGGGATTATTGAGCTAGCTGGTCCTCTGTTTTGTTACAGTTCAGCTTTTCTGAAGAGAAAGATTTTGCTTGATTTCTTGACACACTGAAAATATAAACAATATACTCTGTTCCCAGTGAGTAAAACGGTTGCTGGACATTTTCCATGCAATCTCTCCAGATTGTAGCATAATTTCCACAAGTGCGAAATTGCTGTTTCCACCGTGTATGATATTATTATTTTAATTGTTTGCTAATGAGCTGTTCAGTGAGCAGTTGAAATGACTACTTGGCACAGTAGTAATATAGAACAGCTTGGGGTTCCCATTACTTACCCCAATTACATACTGCAGGGTGTTTTCTCTATATGCTTGCATAAATTGATGTGCAGAAAAGAAAAACAAACAAACAGTATCTCGGTGGATGTAGATCTTCCATTAGAACTTCAATGCAAGAAGCTTATGATGCAATGCAGGGTTATCAGTGAAGAATGTCTGGGAATTATAGCTGGTCCAAAATGTATCCATGAAATTCTTCTCAGGAGCAAATTAGAGATCATACACAACGGCCACCTTGAAGGAGAGCCAGAATGTTTCCATCCACATTCAAAGATAACCTGAAACATCCTAAGTGACCTGTGACAAGGGTATCTGAAGGAGTATGATATCACATAAGTATCACCATATGTCTTAATGCCAAAAGAGGAGGTCCTATTGCACCAAGGTTTTTTTAAGGTCAGGTTGGCAACAGTGGCATCTAAGCCAGGGATGCACAACCAATGACCCACAGCCATTCCAGTTGATGCCACAAATCCAGCACCATCCCACCCACTTTCTCTGAAGCCCAGCTGATCTCCCCACCAGTTTTTTTCCCCAGGCTCTCCTGGCATGGAAAAGTGCTTGTCTCTGATCAGCAGCTGATTTGACATAAGAGCTGCTTTTCTCAGGGCTTAGCAGGGGAAAGTTATTATTGCCAATCAGCTGCTGATCAGAGAGAAAAGTTTGTTCCTGCTGGGCAGAGGGGATTGGGCCTATGGAGGAAGCTGCTGAGTAATTCAGTCCTGCTTACTTCTGAGGCTTGACCTACTTACTTCTTAATAGACTTGCTGTTCAGGTTTATTTCTAAGGAGCCACGCCAAGACTTGGTATTTGGAATGGTGTTTTCAAGTGCTGCTGAGTGTTTCAGTCCTGCTTACTCATGAGCAGAAAAAGGTGGTGGACAAATTACACACCCAGCTATTGACAGTGTCTGTGCATGCAAAGCTTTAGTCCCTGACCCCCCAGAAAACACTGGATGAACCCTTGATTTAGACCTTCAAAGTTGTGATACCAGGAGGATTGCAGAATTCCTTCTATATTTGCTTTGACAGCTTTCCAAGACTGAGATAGATGGATTGCTGATCTTACTTGCTATAATAACATTCTCCAACCTGATGTCCTCCAAATGTTTGGGACTATATGACCATGCTAGCTGGTCTGATAGGAGTTGTAGTCCAGAACATGCCCAACCTGATGTTCTCCAGATGTTTGGGGAGGGCTGCCCTATAGTAGGGATAAACGAATCAGCAAACCTGAGCTCATCAAAGTTCTCCAAATTCCATCTCAAAGCTAGTTCTGATTTGAGTCTGTATCAGATTGCAAGCTTTCTTTTCTTCTTCTCCTTCTTGCATGAAGATCCGTGGGTATTTTTGTGCATGTTTGCCCCAAATGTACGTATCAGTTGCACATAATTTCATAATGCACACATTCTTCTCCCACTGATTAAAATGTATTTGTGCCCATCTTTCAAAAGTATGCATTGTTTCATTGCCATTTTTCAAACCTACTCATGCTGTCAAACAGATGTGCAAGTCACATTGCAAGCTCAGAAATGTATGGACATGGACGGCAGATTGTGTCCTAGTCCATGTTCATGACATGACCTGGGTAAATCCTGATTAAAAATGAACTCAAATGAATTTCTCATAGATCCCTAGCTATAAGAACAGCTTACTATGCCCATTTTCTTTCAAGTAACTGAGGTTAGATCTACACAACTGCTTTATAGTGGTATTGATAACTGTCGGGGTGCAATCCGCATTCCATATACTACTTCCATAGTGTTGTATCCTGCTTTCTGTTCCACATTCATAATGATTTGACACAAGGTGTAGATCTGGCCAGATATCAATTATCCCAAGGCTGTTATTATAATCATGTTACTGAGACAGACAGACAGACAGACGATAGATAGATAGATAGATAGATAGATAGATAGATAGATAGATAGATTCCATTGGAAACCATCATACAATTCTGTCGGGTTTTGAAGTATAAAAAACTTGTTTAAAGTCAATAAATTCTGTCACAATAGAACACACACACACATGGAATCTCAAAAGCAAAACTAACAAAAGCTTTTTCCATCTCTCTGAAGAGGTGGAAATGCAAGAGGAAGGAGAGTTTTTTTGGGGTAGTATAGTTTCTTTTCTTTCTTTCTTTCTTTCTTTCTTTATGTTTTCTGTACCCATCAACCCATAAACACATTAGACAAGGCAAATATGATTAAAGGCAACTGGCAGCAACTTCACTGAATAAACATAAAAACATCAAATAGGCTCCAAAGCTCTTATCTCCTCTGCTTTTAAATCATGGCTTAAAAGCCTAGGAAAATATCCCAAGGCTCTACGGCCAAGCATCATTATGAAAAACAGAGAGGGGGGAAAGAAATGCATCCCACACAAGAGGTGGGCAGGGGGGCCTAAAGCTGAAGGGATGAGTACCCTTATTCCAACTGCTGCATTTGCTTGAAATTTGCATGGTCCATATATAGTGCCTCGGTTCCTCTTTCCAATGCAAAGGAAAATGCAGGGAAACCCTTGTAAGAAAGAAAATTTATGGTGTAATATTTTTATTTGTAAATGCTTGGTTGGATCCAGATTTAGAGTGCAAGCCCATGCACGTTTAGACATACTGGGAGTTGTAGGAGTACACCCCCCTCCCCCGGTCTGAACATGCATAGGATTGCACTCTTAGTCATGCATAGAGCAGACCCATTGAAATCAATGGAACAAGAAAGTCAAGGCAAGACTAACTTAAGTCTCATTGACTTTGATTGGTCTGCTCTAGGAATCTAAATCCATCCTGAAATTATTTATTTATTTACAATTTTTATATACCTCTCTGTCTCGAAAATACATTCTGGATTAATGAACATAGAAATTTTGAAAAAGTACAAAGTTAAAAATATTAAAACATCATATTAAAATTCTTCCATTTAAAACAGGATAACAATAAAAACTGGCATTTGAGGAATGCTTCCTGGAAAAGAGCTTATTTCAGGAAGTTCCAGAGGCAGCACAAAGTTGGCACCTGCCTGGCTTCCAGGGGCAGGGACTTCCAAAGAAAAGGGGCCACCACACTGAAGGCTCTTCTCCTGGTGGATTCCTTTAGAGATCTGACTGATTCTAGCTGAGACCTGGAGTAATCGCTGCCCAATGACATCAGAGCCACCTGCCCCTACTGAGTATAACACTGCATAAAGGCAGTAAAGTTTTAAAATAATATATCTCTTGGTGCATCATAATATATAAACAGATGGTACAATGCTAGGCATGTGGGAGAAATTTGTTCTGAAGGATTTGAAATAATCATAGAATAGCAGAGTTGGAAGGGGCCTACAAGGCCATCGAGTCCAACCCCCTGCTCAATGCAGGAATCCACCCTAAAGCATCCCTGACAGATGGTAGTCCAGCTGCCTCTTGAATGCCTCTAGTGTAAATAATAATAATAATAATAATAATAATAATAATAATAATAATAATTTTTACCTGCCTTTCCATTCTGATCGAGGCGGGGAACAACAGTAAATATAAAATACATAAAACTGAATTAAAACATAATATACATTGTTAAAACATCCTAAAATAATTTTAAAAACATCCTAAAATTATATGCTAGGGATGCAAGAGAAATTCATTGCTGCTTTGTTTCATATTTTTGGGGGAGGGTTCTTCTCCACCTCGAATATCTCTGAAATGGCTGCAAGACTCCAGTTAAAAAAGGTGGGTTTAGCTTTGTACCATCAGGCTTACCTATTGGCTTGTACTAAGTTCTGGTCATCTTCTGCTCCCTCAGAAATGCCACCATGGTCAGTTCTGGAAGCCTTATGGTTAGAACTTCTTCCCAAATGGATAGCACTTGGTTCTCATTATATCAGAATAAGTAACCCCCATCTTACTATTCTGGCTGCTAGGGAGACATGGCTTATAATCAGGGGTGTGTACGGACCCCCCGCTCTGCCCCACGGGCCGATCCAAAAATTTCGGATCGGCCTGCTCCGCTCCGCGCCTCTCCGCCCATACTCCGCTCCTCTTCGCCACGGAGCTCCGGCTCCGAATCGGAGCTCCGCAGTGGAGGGGAGTGGCACCAGGTAAGGCCGGGAGAGGAGGGCGGGAGGTTTACCAGGCCCTGCCGCCATCGCCGCCCGTGCGGTGACGGCAGCAGAGCCCGGTAAGGGACCAAGGGGGAGGGGGGCCCTTACCTGCCTCCGTCCGTGGTCCGTCGGTGTCTTCAATTGAGCCCGCGGTTCAACCAGGAAGTCTGGGCCACAAGTGCGGCCTAGACTTCCTGGTTGAACCGCGGGCTCAATTGAAGAAGCTGACGGACCACGGATGGAGGCAGGTAAGGGAGAGGAGGGGGGGTTTACCGGGCCCTGCCGCTGTCGCCGCATGGGCGACAGCGACAGCGGCAGGGCCCAGTAAACCCCACTTACATTTCCGGCGGAGCTCCGGATCGAGGCGAAGGATCCACCTTCACCTCTATCCTCTTCGCCATGCTCAGCCCGCCCCCCAATCCTCTTCGCCTCCGCCTTAAGGGGAGGCGAAGCACCCCGCTCCGCTTCTAATTTGCCGGTCCGATTAGAAGCGGAGCACATCCCTACTTATAATATCACATCAATTACAGTTTAATCCATTCTCTCATGCAAAATTAACTATATGGGGAAACCCAGATTTAAGAATCAAAAGGAAAGCATTTCTGTGGAGGACGTGGACGGATAAGATGATTTTTACTTTGGATCAATTAATAAGCTCAGATGATGAGTCCTTTTCAAACTTGTGTGTTAAGTATAATTTACCTGCTACGGCTCTATGGCAATACTTACAACTGCAACACTTGCTGGAATCTAGGTTTGGCCCATCTGCTTTTACTGCTTCAGAGCCTCCAGCATTGTTAGAAACACTTATAACAGCTGAACTGACACGTCGATCCACAATCCATATATATAAGTATTTAATAGCTGTAAGTAAATATGATACCCATAGTTTAAGATTAGATTGGAATAGAGAATTGGAGTGCCCTATCTTGCCTAACCAATGGATGGTTGCTCTAGCATCTGTATCTAAAGCTTCTATGGATCTCAGGTTACGTCTTATTCAGCAAAAAAAGTGTATTTCAGGTCTATTGGACTCCACAACGCCTTTTCAATAAAGGTTTGTCTAACTTGCACAATTGTTGGAGATGTAATGCATCTAGTGCTCCTTTAACTCATATATTTCAGCAATGCCATGTAGTTGTTCTTTTTTGGGAAGAGGTTATAATAAGGATGAACTTTGTACTGAAACAATCTATAATATGGAATAATGTACATCTCCCCCTAAATTAACTTGGAAGTTAACACATGGTCATCACAGATGGATCATCAGAGGCCTTATGACAGCCAAAAGACTTACACTATCACATTGGAAGGACAAATTCACACCTCCCATAATGCAATGGATCGAGGACCTAATAACATTATCGACTTTTGAAGGAGTGTTATATAGTCATAACTTTCAAGTGGATAAATATACGGATATTTGGTCTGCTTTTCTTAAAACCTTTGTGTAACTCTCCCCCCCCCCCCTTTTTAACATTACATATGGTGGGAACTGACGATAATTTTATATACACAATGTATGGTGTGTTTTTATTCCATTTTCATGATCTGATTTTTGTTCTGTTTGTTGATATTCACAATAATAATAATAATAATAATAATAGAAATTCATTGCAGACTTTCAAACCAATGCTCAAACCGAAATGCTGCTATCCTTTGGAATCCACACTTTTCCCTCCACCCCACCCCAGCGCAGTGGAGTTCTCCAATACAAAATTGCATGCAAACATGCATATATTAGAGAAACTTGTACACAGAATGCATATATTAGTGAAAATAACATTAAAATGCATTCAATGCAAGAAATCAAATTTAAGAAAGGACAAATGAGAAAATGAGGGAAACCAGATTTGTTCATTCCTATTCTGTGCACAGAAGAAACCAAACTATGGCCTTAGCTAGACCTAAGGTTTATCCTGGGATCGTCCCGGGGTCATCCCTGTTCATGTAAATGACATACAGGAGATGCCGGGAGCAGGCAGGGATGACCCCAGGACGATCCCAGGATAAACCTTAGGCCTATCCCTCCATTTTTTACTCTCTTTATTTTAAGCTCAGCCCTTAGCTAGACCTAAGGTTTATCCTGGTGGTGTCCCTGCCTGCTCCCGGGATATCTTGTGTGTCTTTACATGAACAGGGATGACCCTGGGACGATCCCAGGATAAACCTTAGGTCTAGCTAAGGCCTCAGTTAGAAGAGACAAAACTTTTCAACCGCCTCCCCTCTCTAGCTTAGACCCTTGGAACGAAGTGGTCTTCAGTCTACACAAATAGACAATGCACTGCTCAAACTGCCTTGAACCCTAATACTTCAGAAATCATACCTAGAGTAGACCCATTAATAACAATGTGACTTCAGGAAGCCCAGAATGGCTTGCATCCCTCATTCAGGAATATCAGCAGATGGAAAACTGCATTTTGAAATCCTTCATATCCACAGACTCTGCCCTTCCAAACTCCAGTAATCTTTTTGAGCCTCAGGCAAATGTCGCATCAGCAGTATTTTAAAGAAGCAAAATGCAGTGATGACTTCTCCATGCTATGACTTGCGTATTATTGCTGTAAGTGGATTTCACTTTATTATTATTTTTTAGACTTAGGATAGAAATTACACTTTCATTTTTAGAGGAAAGTAAAAACAAAACAAAAACCATACCAAACAAAACAAAACAAATGCAACTATAAACAAAGAAAGAAAGAAACACTTCTGCTTCTTTGTCAAGCCATGGGTTACATAGCCCTGGCTGATATGATATTTACATTAAGAAGACACCAAAGAATGCAGTTAAATTTAAGGCTGCAACGAAATTACAACTTTACCAAATTTCTCAACATTCAGGGGGCTTACTTGTGTGTGTGTGTGTGGGGGGGAGAACTGTTCCAATAATCAGATGGGATCTGGTATCCAAATCTTAGGGGATGATACTTGGGAGTAATATCTGTGAATTAATTGTGAGATGCCTGGTCCAAGGACTTCTTTATTTTTTCGCCTTTTTAATCCTCTCCCCATACAACGTATAGTAATAACACAATATCATCAGTGGCATTTGAGGCCCCATTTCCCAGAGACATTTGTGGTCTCATAGCCATAGCAGCACTTTTAAAGTAGATCATGCTTCCAAATCTCTTGTGCACTTTTTTGCCGTCTCCCCAAATTTCCCTGAGAGATACTTCCCATCAGCTCTACATGCTTTCTTTACAGCATAATAGTATGTGTGTCTATTCAGAAGTAAATCCCATTACATTCAATGAGATTTACGCCAAGGCACATACACAATTAAGAACATAAGAAGAACCATGCTGGATCAGACCAAGGGTCCATCTAGTCCAGCACTAGGTCACACAGTGGCCAACCAGCCGTCGGCCAGGGACCAACAAAGTAGGACATGGTGCAACAGCACCCTCCCACTCATGTTTCCCAGCAACTGGTGCAAACAGGCTTACTGCCTCAGATACTGGAGATAGCACATAACCATCACAGCTAGTAGCCATTGATAGCCTTCTCCTCCAGGAATTTATTCAACCCCCTTTTAAAGCCATCCAAATTGGTGGCCATCACTACATCTTGTGGTAGTGGGTTTCATAATTTAACTCTGCACTGTGTGAAGAAGTACTTCCTCTCATTTGTCCTGGATCTCCCACCAATCAGCTTCATGGAATGATCCCAGGTTCTAGTATTTTGAGAGAGGGAGAAAAATGTCTCCCTGTCCACATTTGCCATATCTTGCATAATTTTGTACATCTCTATCATGTCCCCCACCCCCTTCGCCTCCTTTTTTCCAAGCTAAACAATCCCAGTTGATGTAATCTTCCCTCATAGGGGAGATGCTCCAGCCCCTTAATCATTTTAGTTGCCCTTTTCTGCACTTTTTCCAGCTCTGTAATATCCTTTTTTAGGTGTGGTGACCAGAATTGTACACAGTATTCTAAGTGTGGTCGCACCATAGATGTGTATAAAGGCAGTATGATACTGGCAGTTTTATTCTTAATTCCTTTTCTTATAATGCCTAACATGGTGGTAGTGGTAGTGAATTCCATAGTTTAACTCTTGCACTGTGTGAAGAAGTCCTTCCTTTTATCTGTCCTGAATCTCCCACCAGTCAGCTTCATGGGATGATGCCATTGGGTTCTAGTATTATGAGAGAGGGAGAAAAATGTCTCTCTATCCACATTCTCCACACCATGCATATTTTTATACACCTCTATCAGATTCCATCCTCAAAGATTACATATAAACTGATGCTATTTTAAAAAATAAGTAAAAGTGTGTGTGTGTGTGTGTGTGTGTGTGTGTGCGCGTGCAGTTTTAATGAGGGGAATGGGGACATTTTTATGGGGTTGGATTTTTTAAAATATATCTGCAGTAGTGTCCTATCTGTGATTACATGTGTCTTCCATAATCACTGCACACTAATTGCAATTTCTGAACACTTCATGTTATTTCTCCTTTCCTCCCAGCTATAAATATGGAACTAGGAAGAAGATGAATTGGTTGTAATACAGAGAAGGTTAAGCACAGTTTCAGTGGAAACCAAAGCATTATCTTAACTGTGAGCGTAACTCCAATGATACCTGCATTGAGCAGGGGGTTGGACTCGATGGCCTTATAGGCCCCTTCCAACTCTACTATTCTATGATTCTATGATTCATTGCAATGGGATTAATTCAATTGGAAAGGGAATCATTAGGATTATTTGCAAAGTATCAAAAAGAAGATACATCTATTTGATTTTCAGCAGAAAGATGTGCAGTAATTTTCCTTAAGTTAGAGGGAGGCTTACATTTCAAGCATACATTTTTGGTACATTGGTGGTGGTGGTGATGGTGAGATATCTCCTGTTAAGGCAGTGGTCAAGAGCCATTTTTGATGATAGATTTAGGGAAACTACAAAGCCCCCAACTTATTTGTTTATTTACAATATTTATATACTGCTCCCCATTCAGAGTTTTGTAGCAGCAGACAAAATAACATAGAATAAAAACACATTAAAAGTAGATTTTTAAAAGAAACGAAGTGCAAAATAAACTGCAGCTGGCCATTAAGGGAAGGCTTCTTGGAACAATGGGATTTTCAGGACGTGCCGGAAGGAATACAAAGTTGGCACCTGCTTGACCTCCAGAGGCAGGGAATTCCACAGGCTGGGGGCCACCACACTGAAGGCACAGACACCTGAAAGCATTCTGGCTGCCACATTTTGCAGGCACTGCAGTTTCCAAACACTCTTCAAGAGTAGCCCCATGTAGAGTGCATTGCAGTAATCAAATCTGGAGGTGACTCCCAGAGCAATCCTAAACATGTTATTCAGAATTACCCCCATTGCATTCAGTGGAATTTACTCCCAGCTGAGTGTGCATAGCATTGCAGCTGCAGCCATGTAGCTTGTCGCCAAATCCACGTTAACTCAAACCAAGGGCTCATCTACACCAGGCAGGATATTCCACTATGAAAGTGGTATGAAAGCAGTATATAAAAGGCAGGAGCCACACGACAGCTTTATAGCGGTATTGAGGTGCACTGCAGGATCTTCGCTACTGCTTTATAGTGGTAATGAAGTGCACTGACAACTGTTGGGGCCCATGACACATCTACACCAAGCAGGATATTGCACTATGAAAGTGGTATGGAAGTGGTATATGGCCTGTGTGTATGGGCCCCAACAGTGTCAGTGCACTTCAATACCACTACAAAGCAGTAGTGTGGCTCCTGCCTTTTATATACCGCTTTCATACCACTTTCATAGTGGAATATCTACTTGGTGTAGATGAGCCCTGTGACTTGATCTGTAGAGGTATGCTTTTCTTCAACATAAAATTTACAATAGAGAATCATCTTTAGGAATGTACGAGGATTTTGTTCATGTTTGAAACAATGACAAAAATGTCCCGCGCACAGCGCTCATGCAATCATGTTTTTTGGAAAATGTTTGCACATTCTCAAGTTTGCAATCATTTGGAAAATTGCACACTTTATTTCATTTCATTTCATTTCATTTCTATACTGCCCAATAGCAGGAGTTCTCTTGGCGGTCATTTTCCTGTTCAAAATAAAGGGGGGATGAAAGCACCCACATTCATGACTGAGAACAAGGTGAAATGAGCATCAGAGCAGGAAAAGGAAAGCCCATCTAACTCAGAAATCACGCATTCACCCATTTCTAATTAGCTTTGCCAAAAATCCAGTTGTATATCCAGGCAATAGCACTGTGCTTGACTTTTC
The DNA here is from genome assembly GCF_023053635.1 of Elgaria multicarinata webbii. Classification (NCBI taxonomy): domain Eukaryota; kingdom Metazoa; phylum Chordata; class Lepidosauria; order Squamata; family Anguidae; genus Elgaria; species Elgaria multicarinata. Next base: position 119,941,639 of record NC_086175.1, on the reverse strand, counting down.
CCCACCCCTGAAAGTAAAAATAAAATGGAATCTTGGTATTTTTTGGAAAGCTGATTTGGCAAGCTGTGTGTTTTGCATAAAATAAAATATACATTAAAGCCCTCCTAGGAGAGCCAAATAGCTGTGTTGCCATCACTGCTAATAAACCTGTAGTGCTGTATGACAAATAGATAACTTGGGCTTTCGATTTCTTACTTTAGAGCTCTATACACAGAGCTGTTTCAGTATTGCCTTCAATGCCTTAAAACCATTCAGCATCACCATATAAAAAGAAATATTTACATAAAATGAGATAGTAAAGAAAAGTAATTGGATAGGAAAGCTGAGCTGTAAATAATACATGCCCTTTAGTTTCCCACAAAAGAAGAAATATGGAAGAGAGAGAGAGAGAGAGAGAGAGAGAGAGAATCCTCAAAGACAAAATCCCAGATTATCTCACTGCACAATGCAAAACTTTCTTTTGCAATTATTTTCTCCCATACTATTCAGAACCGTGAATATTACAAAATGTGAATTGTTTTGGGGGAATTCAATCTAAATAGATGGTCAGCTGTAGACTCTGCATTATTTCTTTATTTCTTTATTTAAAGGATGAACAAATTGCTAATGTCTAGAAAAGATAGATGCTGCTATGTTGACATTTGTTACAACACTTCAGCTAGGATGCTAAATGAATGTAAAGACAGACAAGCATTACAGCCAGACCAGGAATAATGAGACACGGCACATGCCATTTGGTTAACAAGTTTATTTACTTAAATAAAGCAGTATCTACCACAATCGTAGCACTGTGCGGGATAATACTAACGCAGGGATCAGCTTGCAACTACCCCTGTTTTGAATTATGATTAGATGTTCCCAGCTATGAGTTGGAGTAATAACTATCCCACCTTCACTGGCCAGAACTTTTCAGGTCTATTCTGAGTCATTGCTCTCCCCAATCCCCACTACTCTGGGTGGGTGAGACAGGGCACTGGTTTTGCAAGATCACAGAGGGAAATTGAACATGGTGACCTCCCCCTTCCCCTGCTTATCCATGTGGGTCATGTGCCAGGGGATTAGTATAATTACTCTTGTCATATCCTCCAATCCCCTCCAGGGTGGCTTGTTGCCTTCTGGAACAAGCCAACCAGAACTCTACAAAAGCCTATGAGATCTGGCTGGGTTCACATGACATGACATGCTGCCCTGCTGAGTGTAATTATGGTATTCTCCCACCCAATACGAAGCTGACAAATTGGGGTTGGAATAAGGCACTGTGGCTTATTTTCCCTTCATGGTTGTAAACCTAGTCAGGCTGTCCTTCAAGTGGTTCAGCACCCAACCCGCATCAGTCCCACAACTCTGAGAGGCAAGTCTTAAGAATCCATGATCATCTTGAACGTCCCTCGGGATGCTCACCAATGTTCTCACATGTTTATAATATCTTTTTCTGTGTGGCCCTACCAGTCCCCATGTAGGATGTTTCAAAGCTCATTCTGATATGAGTCCATTTTAGCTTACAAACATTATTATTATTATTATTATTATTATTATTATTATTATTATTATGTGTATCCTACTGGGCTCAAGGTGGCTTTACAAAATTAAAACACTTGCAGTTAAAGCCTATAATTAAAAATATACAAAAGTTAAAAATATAATTAAATGTGCTTCAGTACTAAAACATTTAAAATACAAAAAAACATTTAATAATAATAAAAAAGCTCAATGCATAAAGAGAGGTCAAGGCTATTTTAACCTTTACTTCACTGATGCACAGGCAAGGGATGAAGGGATCTGATTCAAATTTGGCATGACTAAAGCCCTACTTAAGGGCTATCATGCTGCCAAGTTTCATCTCTGTATCTTTAAAAATGAGAGAGATGTAAGAGCTGGACCATAAGGAAAGCTGAGCGAAGGAAGATAGACGCTTTTGAACTGTGGTGCTGGAGGAAAATTCTGAGAGTGCCTTGGACTGCAAGAAGATCAAACCAGTCCATACTCCAGGAAATAAAGCCAGACTGCTCACTTGAGGGAATGGTATTAAAGGCAAAACTGAAGTACTTTGGCCACATAATGAGAAGACAGGATACCCTGGAGAAGAGGCTGATGCTAGGGAAAGTGGAAGGCAAAAGGAAGAGGGGCCGACCAAGGGCAAGATGGATGGATGATATTCTGGAGGTGACAGACTTGACCTTGGGGGAGCTAGGGGTGGCGACAGCCGACAGAAAGCTCTGGCGTGGGCTGGTCCATGAAGTCACGAAGAGTCGGAAACGACTGAACGAATAAACAACAACAATGGACTGTCAAATTTTGACAGCTGAGCTGTCAAAGAAAATCCTAAAAAAAATCAAGGGATAAAGAGATCTGCTTCAAACTTGGTATACCTAAATCACTACTTAAGATCTGTCATCATACCATATCTTTATCTTTAAAAATGACCACATCCCCGGCTTCTGGCTCCTTGCCAGTAATTGCAATGAGCCGGGATAACTGCTTGCTAGAGGGGCCACATGCTCGCGGTCTCGGGCTCAGGGTTGATCCCTCCCTGAGCCCAGGATCCCCTGTGCATCATGTGGACGCGTAGGGACGATCCCACGGTTCACCCCGGGATAAAGCCCCATCTAGCTGAGGCCTGTCTTGAAGCTCATTCTGACTCAAGTCTGCATCAGATGGCATTATTTTGCTTTTCACATGAAAATCCATGCATTTTTTAAAATGTACACAGTAATTGTGCATATTTTAAAAATGTGTGTATTTTTTAATTGTATGCTTGCTATCAAACACTTCATTATTTTTATTTTTATTTGTTTTTTGGTCAATGAACCACATTGCAAGCTCAGAAATATATGGACATACTAAGGGCATGTCTACACCAGCCCTATATCCCAGGATCATCCCGGGATTGTTCCTGTGCATCCAAATGCCATACAGGGGATCCCGGGAGCAGGCAGGGATGATCCCTCAATTTTCCTGGAATAACCCTTAGGTGTAGAAAGGGCCTGTGTTCAGTGTGAAATGTATGAACTCAGTATGATCCTAATGAAAAATGAATTGAAATGAATTTCTCATACATCCCTACTACGACCTCTATAACTGCTGCAGACAAGTCAATAGGAGAGGAGAGGAGAGGTTATGGGGTTTGACAGAAATGGGAGATAATTGAGCAAGTGAGCTGGTGGTCCAAGTGATGGAGGCAGACTTCTACAGCTCAGCTTGTAATCCCAGCCAGAGAAGAAAGTTGGGTTCTTTGATGCTAAGGCTGGCCTCCAATTGGAAGTGAGTGTTATGACTCACCAATATGACATTCACATTCCATGCCAAGGAATTATGAACTTTGGCAGCACCACTAATAATAGATTCATGAATTACGTTGATGCTACTGGTGAAGTAGCACCCAGCTCACCAGATGTCCCACAGCAGATGCTCCAGTCTTCGCAGTTGGGTCCTGAAATATTTCTACAGTCAATGTTTTGTTATATTTAGAAATGTAATAGCTTGAAACAATGAAAAGAAAGCTGTAGTGCATTTCAGGAGAAGGGCAGCATATCACAAGCCAAGAAGCGCTCGAAGGCGTCTTGCAAATAATCATATTTTCTGGGGAAAGAAAGAAGCGAAGGGAAATGTGGTCCTACATGTTGGATCCAGAGTATGGGGCAAGCAGAGGAGCAGTGGTGACACTTAAAAAGGTCAGCAATGAAGGGTGTCCTGCTCACGGGCCCCTCAAATCTTGGACTCCACAAATGGTGGCAAAGACAAGGTTTGAACCCATGTCATCCTCCCAGCCCCTTCACTACAGCAGGTCACAATCTCACTCGAGAATGCAAACATGACATTTGTGCCATCAGACAAACCGAGCTGACTCAAGGGAACAAAGCCGCCAGAGTTTTGTTGACTGGAACCAGGCTTTTGACTGGACTTGGCAGGAAGGAATTGGCACATCGTCTCAGAGACATATGGAGTCACAGACTGACATGTACCATTAAATGGTGATTTATACAATATATCAATCAGTAATGGGATTGGACGTGACAAATTAACACAGTAGTTTAAAAACAGCAGCAGCAAGAATGAGGTAAGAGATGAAGCTAATCACCCACAAAGGAGCCGTTTACACAACATTACAAATATCAGAGATATCGAAGAAGTTCCCAGAATTTGGGGAAAGGTTGGGGTCGCTCTGGAACTGCAGCGAGCCCAAAAGGAGGCAGATTTCCCAGCAACTGACATTCCAAATTCACAGCAAAATATCCATTTCACGGAAGCCCACACACAGTTCCTCACTCTAAATAATCCTCTCTAGCCTCACTGAGATGCTGCACACCACCTCTAGACCTTTTTATTTTCCCCTACATGGCTGGGTGCACTTCAAAACAAAATCCTGTGCTGAAACCACCCGCTGTTTTATTTACTAAGAATGCCTCTGGACCCCTGTTCGGCAAATTCTTGGAATTAAATTCCAAATTCTTGCAATTAAACATGGCATTGGAGGCCAGTGCTTCACTTTGCAGTGTGACAGACTTCTAGTTAAAATGTTTTTTTTAAAAAAAAAATGACATAGTTATGGGGAGGGGGATTAGGAGGAACAGGGAGCCGTGCAGTTGCGAAGAGGAGCTCATTGATTCCCACGGGCACCATATTCAACCAGAATATCTATGGGACTGGATCCTGGCCCTCGATATGAGTCTGTTTAGGACCTGTTTAGGTCTGTTCAGAGGCTCTTCTTTGGGTCCCGCTGCTATATGAGACGAGGTGGATGGGTAACTAGGAAACAGTCTGGTTGGTCATGGAGCTCAGCAGGTACACTTGCCCTGTTACTGCCAGCTTTAGTCAGGGCCAGCACCAAGTGTGGAGGCATCATGGGGCACTTGCCGAAGGCCCTCACCTCATTGACAAGAACCCACTGGAGTTGTCCATCCTCTTCACAATTCCTCCTCTCACTCTGGTCCAGTGGTGAGAAGAAAGACCAGTAGATGCTACTGCCCGCTTGCTCCCTGTCTTTTTGACTGACAAGGAAACAACAGGTAGCAATCATGAGAAAAGAATAATGACTAATAGCAACTGTTTACAATGGTGGTTAGAAGGTGGACTCAGGGATAGGGGCTTTGAGTGTGTGTGTGTGTTGTTGTTGTTGTTGTTGTTGTTGTTGTTGTTGTTGTTGTTTTTGGCTAAGATATCCACAAATATCTGAAGCTGGTACTGCTTTGGGGCAATTTTATTAAAGTGAACTTCCTTTAGAGTCTCAGTTTTTATTGTGCATTCCACTCCTGTTGAAACTTGGTGTTTGTTTTAATTGATGGTGATTTTGCCTCCTTCTTTATTTTTGTTAGGCTGTATTTTTATTTTGCTTTGCATCATCCTGAATTTATGAAAGCAACGCTTTTCCTTTTCGTTTTACCAAAAAAAAAGTGTAAATGATTAAAAGTTCACAAATCTTCTTCTTCTTCTTCTTCTTCTTCTTCTTCTTCTTCTTCTTCTTCTTCTTCTTCTTCTTCTTGTGTGCATGTGTGTTATAATGTAGGTGTGTAAGTAGGGTTGCTGTTGAAATTCTCTTCGTCTGAATTTCTCCCTAGCATTTTGCACTTCCAAATGACCCAACGTTATCTCCAAAGCGGAGCCTCTGTCATTCCATGTTTTATTTACACATTTTGTAAACATCAGTATGTCTGTACACTGGAGTTTACTTCAACTTTTAGTTTCTTCCCTTCATCTGTGTCTTTCTTGCCTCTACATTGAAGATCTAACTTTATTGAACTGCTATGCTGGGTTATATTTCTAAGTGATGCTGGTTAGTTTTGTTTACTCATTTATTTTTGGAGTTATAAATAGGATGCAATCCTAAAGCTGGGCAGAGGCTGGCTGAGCAACCATTGGATGTGTGATAAAAGCTGCTCTATTGGTGGAGAGGGAAGCCCATTGACAGGAGGACACTTACTTCACCAGAGGCACCCTAGTAAACTCCTCAGCATGCCCATGAAAACTCTGTGGGTCCAGATGTACCACCAGATGTGTTCAAACATGGCATTTGGGGGGGCATTTCATGGGGAGCCAAGCTCTGTGGGTTCAATCCTGCCATACACCCCGCACACAGAAGGAGAGCTCAACTATGCCATCTCTGAACTTACCATAGCATTCCTTCATATTGTCCACAGTGGAGGGAGGGGACAAGAAGAAGACCAGTAAGAAAAAGCTCCACTCCCCAACCTCTTGTTCTGGCCACAGGAAGCTGGCAGTACTTATGAAGTTGTGGTAGTCCTTCCACAGAATCTTCCCCCTCAAATCATTGGCCAGAAACGGAGCAGCCACACACAGTTTCCTTACCTTCTACCTTCCAGAAATAATGCTCATCTCTAGCTGCCAGTTGCCTTCATACATTTGGGGCCCATCCATCAGCTAGGAAACTAAGAGCTTCATCCCACGTACCCGTTTCCCTCAAATTATCCCCATAGTGTAAAGCTGTCATTGTTGTTGTTGTTGTTGTTGTTGTTACCTAAATCACACCCTGGGTGGCGGCACTCCTAAGATCCTTTGCATACCAGGAAAAGGGTTTAAGGGGGGAAATGTAAAAAATCATTAAAAAATCAATGGATGACCCAATCTAATTCAAATTTGGTATGCTGAAAGCCCTCCTTAATATCTATTACTGTGCCAATTTTGATGTCTTTATCTTTAAAACGTACACAGATGTAAGCATTTGTTTAATTTGAAGTTTTAAAATCATCATTCTGTGCCCCCAGTGGCTGTTCGGAGAAGGACAAGGAAGTATGTTAAAATTAGCCTTGGGATTGTGGGGGAGTAAGAAGAGTCACTCGTTCCGCAATTCTATTTTCGGCACTTCTTTTAGGGAAGCAGCGCAATCACAGCAGGATGCATCTGAGTACTTCACAATAAAAGCAGATTATGAAGTAGAAAACATTGGAGTCCTTTGCATGTAATTCGCAGTGAATGCACAGTATAACGTGCTGGTGTGAAGAAGCTCTTTGTGTATCCTGTCTTGCTCAACCAAAATTTCCCAAGGGAACTGATCTGAACCAGTTGCCCTTGCTAGAAGGGTGAGGAATCATGTCCAACTAAGCAGGAAGGCATAGCAAGGTCAGACTAGGCAGGGGTTGTCAGGACCCTGGACAGATCACTGGCAGGTGTGGGCTGCAACCTACTCAGAACAGCTGTTGTCTCAGCAACATGCAGAGGCCTTCTGAAGCCTTACAAAGGCTGGCAGGTCTGACTCTGCCAATAACTCCACCACTTCTGAGGAGCTGTTGGTTCCTGTTGTGTAAAGGTGGTGAGGACTGCATTGGAAGGGTGTCTTCTGAGTTCAAGAAGTCTAGTAAAGCATTGTCCTCTGACCTAAAAAGTCATGGAACCAGATGATGGGTTAGTGGATAAAGCCTCCGCCGCCGCCTCCTCCTCCTCCTTTAAGTTAGAGAACTTCACAGTAAGCTCCTTGGTTGCCTGGGTTTGTGGTGTGTGTGTGTGTGTGTGTGTGTGTGTGTGTGTGTGTGTGTTATCATCTATTCCATACTGCTTTGAGGATGATGGATTATTTAATCAAAAGACAAGATAGAAATCTTGCAAAGCAATCATTCAATACATGTGGGGTTAACACTAGAGCTGTGCACGGACCCCCGATCTGCTTCTCTTCCAGATTTGCAACTTCCAGATCGGGTCTGCTCTGCTCCGCAGCAATCCACCTATGGTCTGCTTCGCTTCGCTGCGGAGCTCTGGATCCGAATCAGAGCTCCGTTTCCCCCCCCCCCATAGACTTGCATTGAAATCCAAAAGCCTATAATTTTTTTCTGTTAATGTTAGAAACCTCAAAATCAGCACCATTAGACCTTATCCATGTATACACATTCATGCCAAACCTCAAGCAAACCCAAGCATCCCCTGATTTTCAGGGAATTTTTGAAAATCCAACACCCCATTTTCAGAAATGGGATTTACTCTGACATTTTTACAGATAAAAATGTGAAAGTGAGCACCCTCACAGATGCCATCTAGATCCACATTCATGGCAAGCTTCAAGCAAATCCCATCATCCCCTGATTTTTGGCAATTTTTTTCCCTTTTAACTCACCCCAATTCAAATCTCATGCTAGAACTCCGTCACTGTAAATGTTAGAAACCTCAAATTAGGCACAATGATAGCTTATCCAAGTTATTATTATTATTATTATTTATTTATATAGCACCATCAATGTACATGGTGCTGTACAGAGTAAAACAGTAAATAGCAAGGCCCTGCCGCATAGGCTTACAATCTAATAAAATCATAGTAAAACAATAAGGAGGGGAAGAGAATGCCAACAGGCACAGGGTAGGGTAAAACTAACAGTATAAAGTCCGCACAACATCAAGTTTTAAAAGCTTTAGGAAAAAGAAAAGTTTTTAGTTGAGCTTTAAAAGCTGCGATTGAACTTGCAGTTCTCAAATGTTCTGGATGCATGCCAAGCCTCAAGCAAATCCAAGCATGCCCTGATTTTGGGGGGATTTTTGAAAATCCAACACCCCATTTTCAGAAATGGGATTTACTCTGAGATTTTTACAGATACAAACTTGGAAGTGGGCACCCTCAGAGATGATACCTAGATCCACATTCATGGCAAGCTTCAAGTAAATCCCATCATCCCCTGATTTTTGGTGATTTTTTTCCCCTTTTAACTCACCCCAATTCAAATTCCATGCTGGAACTCCATCAGTTTTCATGTTAGAAACCTCAAAATCGCCACCATGACAGCTTATCCATGTATCCACCTTCATGCCTAGTTGGGAGGAAATCCAAGCCTCCACTGATTTTGGGGGAATGTATGAAAAAATCCCCAACAAAGAACAGTATGTCCATAAGGAAACCATACCTGCCCATAGGGATCCATTGCAAACTGCTTGCCCATAGCAATCAATAGCACAGATGATTTGGGGGAATCAAGATTTTTTTTTCTAAATAAGGATCTTCATCTCAGGTGAAACACTTCCAAAAATACACACACACACCAAGAGCGTGCAATGCAGCTGCCTTTTATCACACGGAAGGATACCCTCCCTGAGTCAAAGCAAGACACGCACAAACCATCCCTGTGAGGCAGGCACAGAGGAGGACAGGCAGCACTGGGAGCAAGCATGCCAGAGGCTTGTGGAGTTGAACCACAAAGCCCATCATGTGGTACAGCTCCCAGGCACCAGGCAGGCAGAGAGGCAGGCAGAGATGTATGACTATGCCATAGATCTATGAGGAAGGAAGTCCCAGCAGATACCCCAAAACAACAGCACCCAGGCGGAGGCGGGAAGGCAGGCATGCAGCAGACATTTCTGGGGGCACAAGGAAGTGAGCCAAGGATTGTTTCAAAGCCAGTAATGCAAACCGTCCCTGTGAGGCGGGAGCAGCACAGAGAGATGCCTTTTGTTTTGCATCCCATAACTAGGGGACTAGGAGGATAAGAGTAAAGCTTTGTGATCCTTGCTTCAGAGTTGATTGACTGCACTGTGATCACAGCCATTAATAACGTTAATAATAGAAGTACTAATTAATACTAATAATAATAATAATAATAATAATAATAATAACCACAACAATAAGGAGTTGAACCACAATGAAAGCCTGCCTGACTTCACTGAAGAGGGAAAGTCAGTAGAGCTTGGGCTATGGGGTGTATAATAAATGTAATAAATAAATAAATAAACAAAGGAGGGGTGGAATTAAAAGCAGCAGTGTTGCTGAATCACAACAACAACAAGAATTATTATTATTATTATTATTATTATTATTATTATTATTATTATTATTAAAAAGGCTATGTCTGTCTTTTACCAGTAAGAGGAAAGTGGACGTGCCCAGGGGGAGGGGGAACTCTGCCTATTTGACTGGCCCTGTCTAGGGACCAGTCTTTAAGAAGCTAACTTACACTTCAACTCATGACAGGCATAGCTTCTCCACTGGTTAACCTTTGGAGGGTTCTGATTACCCTCCAAGGGCAGAAGTGTGCACTGAGCACGTCCGCATGCCCTAGGGGACCTCATCCTCTTGCACCACACCTATTCAGTTGTTCACCAAGGTTAGGGTGGGTAGCAGTGCTGTGTTTCTTATCTGTTATTTATTTGCTTAGTATATGATTTCAGGTTGTGTTTGTGCATTTGGTGGGGCTACTGTTTCAAAAAAACACTGGGAAATGTCAGTTCAGAGACTAAGACAGAAAAGTTTCCCAGTATCCCAAGTTACTAAGTATCCCATTTTGCTTATTCCCCCCTCCATCTTTGGGATTGGAGGATGCTTCATCAGGTGATCATGACTGGGAGTTGAATCTGCCTCTCAGCACTTCAAAAAGGTACCTCTCCCGCTTTTTTTACCCTATTTTTTTTAAAAAAACATAGCAAGCAAACCGCAGCACACAAAGTGCTGAAAATAGGCACAAAATGACCCCCATCCATGACTCTCTAAGCACAGCGAGTTTCAAGGAGGTAGCTTGAAAAACAAAAAAGTTATCTGCTAATCTTTTCTGCAATGCAATCCTATGGGTGAAAATATCCAAAATGTCAGGCGAAGCGCTCCACGAGAAAAGGAGCACTCCGCTTATGGTCGCTTCTCTTCGCCATGCTCCGCTAGCCCCCCGATTCGCTTCTCCTCCACCTGTAGAGGAGGCGGATCACCCCGGTTCGCTGTTGCGTCTCTGAACCGAAGAGAAGCGAATCACAGCCCTAGTTAACACAGCACAAAAGCAGTCTTGACACATCTGATCAAAATTACTTTTGTGCAGTAATTTGTCAACATGCAGGAGCACGTGTTCATGCTGACAAAACACCATACAAAAAAGAATCTTGATACAACTATGCAAATTATCACATCAAGATCGTTTTCTTTCCTTTCCTTTTTGCAGTATTTTAACAATGCATCATTAACAGCTATAATCAATGCAGGAAGAGGGAATGGTGCTAAAATAAAGACAGCAAAAGCGTTGGCAAATTGCATGTGTTTCAGTTGCAGCATTAACTTTACAAATATTCCTAGTTAAGTCAGAATTCAAAGGTGTGGAAGGTAAGGCCAAGTGAAATGGACAGTGGTGCATTCAGAGGTGCCTGTCTGGGGCCTCACTCATCAGAATGAACAGATGCCCCCCTCCCCAAATTGTAAGGCTGGCACACCATATGTTGGGAATGAAGCAATATACTTTACTATTTAAAGGGGGGCATTAAGTCCACAGTCTAAACTTACTTAACTGCACCTCTGGATCCAAAGGGGCAATAAAGGAACAGAATGAAGGGGATGGGGGATGTACTCTCCCGTTCCTACATCTAAGTACTATGTTAATGTTTGGACAAAAAAATGTAAGGAAGTAGTAGGAGAAAGGGGAAAATACTTGTACTTAACCAATCAGCTCTCTTCTTTCCCCATCCACCCAATGTCTCCAAAACTTCTGGGAGGAGGCGAACAGAATAAACCCACCAGGGTGGGAAGTGAGTCATGGGCCTACTCTACACCATATGGCACTATGAAAGTGATATGAAAGCGGTATATGGTATGTGCCATTGGGCCCCAACAGTTGTCAGTGCACTTCAGTACCTTTATAATGTAGTAGTGTGGCTCCTGCCTCTTATATGCCTCTTTCGTACCACTTTTGTAGTGCTGTAGACTGCTTGGTGCAGATCTGCCCATGAGGTCTTGGCAGAAAGGGGAAAATACTGCCCTATTCCATATGTTGCCAAATAGAAAAATACACAGGTGGTGACAATCCATATTCAATAAATGCTTTTAAAAGAACCAGAACTTGCTATTTCTTTCATAGAAAAAAAAATGAATTAAAAGAAGCACTTAATTTGAAGCCAATCACTGATATTTCCATCCCCTGCCCCCCCTCCCCAATGACTGCATACCATTCATTACTGTCCCCCCCATGGAATGAGAAATTACTATTGCATATATCAAGTGATATGCAAAATTAGCTATGTAAATGCATTTAAAAAAAATTGCACCATCATATACGATCGCTTAAATGTTTGCAGCTAGTTCAAAGAGGCCAGCCTAACAGCCCTATTGACATAGTGAACTAAGCATGATAATCATTTGAAAAGCTATGCATCAAGTTGTAAAGGGCCTACTGAAAAGCTGGTAACATTTACTGATGAAGTGTTCTGTCTTGCCATTGAATTTTTGGAAGCTAGTCCTTGAAAATTTATTCTGCCTGCCTATAATAGGCGCCATTTCTTGAAATGATCCTTCGGCGCACATCTATCAGGCTTCTTTGTGAAGTGTGTAAACACACCTTAAGTTCCATCAGAAGTGTGCTTTGATTGTACAATGGAAGCTAATGAATCAAATCCAAATCTTGGGCTGAAATTACATCCACTTCTGATAGACGATTTTGAACATGAGGAAGGGGGAGCAATGTTGTGATGAGTTATTCAGAGGTTTAGAATGATCCATCAAAGGCTTTGTTTTATTAACAGAAATTGAAAGATATTTTCCATACTCTTTGAAGCAACAGGAGAGCGGGTGGATTGCACACTCTTGTTGTAGTAGGTTCAGCATGCAGTAGGTCACAGATATGCCCTCTCTACCCCATGAGTACAGTGCATCTGATCTGGGGCACATGCAGTGGTGCAACTAGCTAATTTTAGAACCTGGACTTAATGGTCTCCCAGGGCCCCCTTTTGCAACTGTGACTTATTTCAGCTGCAAATCAGACAGCTAGCATTCCCTCTCCTCCCAGCCCCCTGCCTTCAATGCTTTACAACTGTGTCTTTGGCCTTAGCTAGACCGGGCGAAATCCTGGGGCGAACCCCGGGATTGTCCCTGTGCATCCACATGATGCACAGGGGATCCTGGGATCAGGGAGGGATGAACCTCCCTTGCCCGGGATACAGCCCTCCACTTTGGGCCTGTTTTTTCCACAGTCTCGGGCTGAGCTCATGGAATGTGTGGCCTGTTGCCACGGGTTGATTTCTCATGCAGAGCCAGGAGCTGTGCATGGGGTGCAGTGCTCCTCACGAGCACTGCGCCCATCGGGAGTATGGTGGGGGAGCGGGGAAATTAAAGTATTTTTAAAAAAGACTTACCTTTTGCTGCTTGAACGCTCGTGCACTCCTGTCGCTTTAAAGAAAATGAGGGGTGCGACGCTTCTCCTCCTGAGGTCATCACATCTCACGTGTAAACAGAGGAGGGATCTCGTGATAATGACATCACGGGATCTTCCCTCCTTCATTGTGGATTAAAAGGTAGGTCTAGCTAAGGCCTATGTTCCTGATATATCTGAGTCTCCTTCTCCTCCATAAAAAAGGCATTTTTGCCAATGTGATGCAAAAAAGAAATACTCTGAGTGTATGAATTATACTCCCTCAATCAAATGGAGAGATGGATAAATTATTATTATTATTATTATTATTATTATTATTATTATTATTACAGCATGACTACAGGAATTCCCTTCTTTTATCCTAATACTAAACACATTTATTTGGGGATAGGTACCATTGCGTTAAAGAAAAGGACAATAACTATTTTATAGTAAAAATAATAAAAGGAGGGTCGGTAACCATGCACTTGCCTAAAGACATCCATCCTTTAAAAATCCAGCCCTTTTTGGGCCCGATGGATCCCTGCCCCTAATCTGCTTGGCTTGTGTTCATGAGACGAGCTGTGGGCTTTTCTTATCAGACAACATGCTAAACCAGCATTTTGAGCTAAACATTATGCCTTAGTGCGTTGTGTGAACCATGACTTAGTATGTCATGTGAACCATTCCTAACCATGGTGGCTACATAATCATGGTTTAAACATGCTCACTAATCGCTTGCTGCAATAGGGTTAGTGGCCTAACCATGGCTTAGTGAGTTGTCTGAACAGACCCAATGTTTTTGTGCTCCCCTACCCCTTGTCAATATGAAGTTGTGCATGTTGTAGGTGCAATTTGCATAATTTGCTTAATGTTTGCAAATGCCAGCCATAATGTGTGCAAATGACACAAATTACACCTGCAATTTGCACAACTTTGTTTTGGGGGGGAAGACTGGAATATCCTTGAGCTGGCCCAACTCAATGGAAGTTGAATCAGTCCAGCTTGTGAGGAAGTCAGCTGAAGTCTGGCCGGCTGAGCTGCTGAAAGTTCAGTGACCTCCACCTCCCTACATCCCTGCCCTGGCAATGAAAAGTTCCAAAAACTGAGAAGGAAGAAAGGATGGTGTGGCGACGACCATCGGCCCCAGTGAGCAAGGCATGCCCATCCTGGCCCAGATGATGGTGCCAGCCCTGTTTGCTTCTACCCCCACCTGCTGCTCTTTTGGGGGGCCCCTGAGATGTGGGGGATCTGGCCTCTGGCCTCAAGGTCCAGCCCTACCTGCATGATTGAGCATAAGTGCATGCAGTTTTCTATCTAGGGTCTATAGGGATGGAGGAATGTCAGTTTCCCTTTCTCCTACAGATGTCAGTGGTATCTGTAATGGATTCAAATGAGTTTTGTTTTCTATGAATCTGACCTGCAGATTCTGCAGTGGACCGGCTTTTTCCGATGCAGATTCTGTGGACTTGCAACCTTTGAAAAAGAAAACTTTCAGTGGGTGGGTGGTAATATGAACAAGGCCACAGCTAGACCTAAGGTTTATCCCGGGATCATCCAGGGGTCACCCCTGCCTGAGCACTGGATCCCCTGTGTGTCACCTAGATGAACAGGTTTGACCCCTGGACGATCCAGGGATAAATCTTAGGTCTAGCTGTGGCCCAAATCTGCACAACCCTACTTTCTTCTACATTCAATTCTTTTAAAAAATAATAATCTCAAGTTCTTTCTCTCCAAAGTACAAAGAACTTTGCGAATGGAGGTAAATATTTATCAAAGTGCTCTGAAATGCAACTCCTATCCATCTGCATTGTCCAAATTCAGTAGGTACAGTTATTGCCAGCACAGAGAGGACCAAGATCGAGGACGGCTAATGTTGTCCCTATCTTCAAAAAGGGCAAAAGGGAGGAACCTGGGAACTACAAACCAGTTAGTCTGACATCCATACTTCGGAACATTTTGGAGCAGATTATAAAGAAGTGAATCCGTAAGCACCTTGAAAACAATGCAGTGATGACTAACAGCCAGCATGGATTTGTCAAGAACAAATCATGTCAGACTAATCTGACCTCATTTTTTTGATCAGGTAACCTCCCCTGTGGACTGTGGGAATGCTGTGGATGTCATATATCTTGACTTCAGCAAAGCTTTTGACAAAGTGCCCCATGATATTCTGATTAACAAACTAGCTAAAAGTGGGCTAGATAGAACAACTATTATGTGGATCCACAGTTGGCTACAGAATCGGACTCAAAGAGTGCTTATCAATGGTACCTTTTCAAACTGTAGGGAGGTAACGAGTGGGGTACCGCAGGGCTCAGTCCTGGGCCCAGTGCTCTTCAACATTTTTATTAATGACTTGGATGAGGAGGTGCAGGGAATGCTTATCACATGTGCACATGACACAAGATTGGGTGGGATAGCTAATACCTGGAAGACAGAAACAAACTTCAAAGTGAACTTGAAAGGCTGGAGCTCTGGGCTGAAAAAAACCAGAATGAAATTTGATAGAAGTGGCAAGTTTTACATCTAGGGAAAAGAAACCAAATGTACAGTTACAAGATGGGGGATACTTGGCTCAGCAATAGGATCTTGGAATTGTTGTAGATTACAAGCTGAATATGAGCCAACAGTGTGATGCAGCTGCAAAAAAAAAGCATATGCTATTTTGGGCTGCATTAATAGAATTATAGCTTCCAAATCACACAAGGTACTGGTTCTCGATTTGGCATTGGTTAGGTGTTTTTATTCTGGTTGTGCTTTTTATGTTGTATTTCGTATGTGTGTTTTAAACTTGTTGGTTGTTTTTATGCTCTTTATGGTTTTAATTTTTGTGAACTCCCCAGAGAGCTTCGGCTATTGGGCAGTATAAAAATGTAAAAAATAGGTAAATAAATTAAATAGAGTATTGTGTCTTGAGTATTTTGTATAATTCTGGACAGCACACTTTAATAAGGACGCAGACAAGCTGGGGGGGGGGTTCAGAGGAGGGCAATGAGGATGATTAGGGGTCTGGAAACAAATCCCTATGAGGAGAGATGGAAATAACTGGGCATGTTTAGCCTGGAGAAGAGAAGACTGAGGGGAGACATGTTACAGCACTTCAAATATTTGAAAGGTTGTCACACAGAGGAGGGACAGGATCTCTTCTAGATCATCCCAGAGTGCAGGACACAATAATGGTCTCAAGTTATAATGGTCCCAGATTCCGGCTGGACATCAGGAAAAACTTTCCGATTGTTAGAGTAGTACCAAGGGAGGTTGGGGGCTCTCCTACACTAGAGGCATTCAAGATGCAGCTAGAGAGCCATCTTTCAGGAATGCTTTAAGGTGGATTCCTGCATTGAGCAGGGGGTTGGACTCAATGGCTTTATAGGCCCCTTCCAACTCTACTATTCTATGATGATTCTATGATGCGCCTGCCTGCAAACAGGTTTCTACACATCCCTAGTTTACACCTTCAAATCCCATTGTCCATTCTTGCTGTGCAATGTGTGAACCAACTCTTGCTGTGGATATGAACTTGGGTCTGCCTTTCTACGCCTAAGGGTTATCCCAGGACAATGGAGGGATCATCCCTGCCTGCTCCTGCGATCCCCTGAGTGGCATTTGGATGCACAGGAATGATCCCGGGATGATCCCGGGATATAGGGCTGATGTAGACATGCCCCCCGTATTCCACAAACTGGGACAGAAACAGCAATCTTCCATTTAGGAATGAATGAAATGGGAAGCTACTTTTCTATGCCTAGTAGGGATGTGCTCCGCTTCTCTTCGGTTCAGAGAAGCAGGAGCGAGGCGGCCTAATTCGCCTCCGTAAAAGGCGGAGGATAAGATAGTCAGGGGGGCTGCGGATTGAGGCGAAGAGGATCGCCTCAATCCGGAGCTTCGCCTGAAGGTAAGGGGGGGGGAGGGGACTAATTTGGTGCTGCTGGTGCCACCATCCATGCGGTGGCGGCAGCGGCAGCACCAGGTAAGGGAGCAGGGAGGAGGGACGCTTACCTTCCTCCGTCGCGGGCTTCAATTGAGGCCCCGGTTGAAGCCGGAAGTGAAGGCCAAGGCCTCTTCCGGCTTCAACTGGGGCCTCAATTGAAGCCCTCAACGGAGGAAGGTAAGGGGGCGGGGTGGGTGGGTGGTTTCTCTTGTGCCGCCGCTGTCCATATAGTGACAGCAGCGAAGCCAGATCTCGCTCCGCGGAGTGGAGCGGGAGATGGGCGGAGCGGCGCAAAGAGGATCGGGCCCGATCCGGATTTTCCGGATCGGGCCACGAAGCGGATTGGGGGGTCCGTGCACACCCCTAATGCCTAGGTTTCAATGTTTGACCTTGCAGGCTATCTTGAACACACACACACACACACACACACACACACACACACACACATCATTTTCAGACATGTTAAGGCCTGCAGGTTCATGTACAAAATTCAATATAGCTGTGCCGTTGTATTGGATTCTTCAAATGCTGTGGCACTCTGGGATCAGCTCCTGAAATAACTTGTTAACCAGTGTCCTGGGGCAGCAGGTACATTGGTAATTCAAACATGGTCAATAGTCGACATCAATCACGGCCCGAGCTTTCTGAAAATTTGGGCATATCAATGCATGCTAATAAGCATTGGCTAGAATACAAGTGGAAAGTGCAAAGCCAAGGAAATGTGATGTGCTGAAGTAAGATTGTGATGGTAGCAATCCATGAATGCTACATTTCCAGGCACGTTTCGTTTTAAAATGGAGTTGCTTCTGAATAATATGGAAGTGGACTTTTGAGGAGTTGATGTCCTCGCTCGGGCCAAACGTCTGAGAACTTCGAAGGAAACGTAGAGCAGTTTTGATGAGACTTGTGAAATGCCTTATGTCAATTCCACATGACTTGAGCTTGCCATGAATTTTACCTCGAGCAAAAGTTGAGGTGAATTTTGAATTCCATGGAAGGAAGGAGAAAAAGGAGGGGGGAAATCCGAGGAGTTTCAGTTAATGCAAAATAACTCGTAACAAGTCTAGAAAAACTCCACTGGGGAATTCCAAACACCCCTAGTTTGCTATGTATTCCCTTACATTGAAATTTGAGCCCAGGGGGAAGATCTCTGCCTTGGCAAAATAACTGAAGAAGCTTGAAGCAAATATTATTGGCAATCCTTAGCAGGAGTTCACATATCCCTAAATGTAAAATAATAATAATACCATAATGTGGGGGGAAATGACCCAATCTAGAAAGGTTGATCTCTGCACAAAAATGGCCTTCTGTCTGTTGGCTGCTGTTCTGTGTCTATTCCCATATGCCTTTGGGGGTGAAAACAGAAAGCTCCACCATCCCATGGATGCAGATGAGGCAGACCGTTGGTGATACCTATGACCTTTTAAAGGGATGAGGAGTGATTCCATCCAACCTCTTTCCCTTTCACTCGAGATCAGACGGACCAATGCTAGTCAGCATTTGGCAAACCTTCCATTAGGGTTGTCAGGGAAATCTGTAATGGATTCAAATGAACTGGGATTTCTGTGAATCTGACCCTCGGATTCTGCAGGAGATCAGCTTTGCCTGAGTCGCACAGATTCTGTGAACTTGCAGACTTTTTGTTTCTTTGTTTTTTTACTTTCTGGAATTTTACGTATATTTATTAACGGGGAGTGGCCCACCACTGCCACAAATTGGCATGGGCCACCTTAAGGTGCTTTGGACCTGATCCTTGGAGTACCTTGAGCAGACCCAATATTGCCTTGTAGAGCTTTATCACACCAGCATTATACTGTGCAATCACTGCGAATTGCATGCAAAGGGCTCTGAAGTTTTCCAGTTTATAATCTGCTTTGACTGTGAAGTACTACCATGCATCCTGCTTTAATTGTGCTATAAAGGGAAAAGACCCACCCTATTTTGCTACTACTTTTCAAGGAAATCATTTGTTGTTTTCCGAGCGGCCACTGGTGCGCAGGAGCAGGATTTGATATGTTTAAAGAAAAATCAAACAAATGCTTACATCTGTGTAAGCTTTACAGATAAAGACTTCAAAATTGGCACAGTAATAGATATTAAGGAGAGCTTTAAGCATACCAAATTTGAATCGGATTGGGTCAGCCGTTGATTTTTTATGATTTTTTTTTTTTACATTTCCCCCCTTAAATGCTTTGCAAAGGATCTTAGGAGTGCTGCCGCCCAGGGTGTGATTTAGCAACAACGACAACAACGTCAAATTTGGGTGGTTCACAAAGCAACCATAAATACAATGACTCTGTGTGTGTGTGTATGTGTGTGTGCGCGCGCGCTTGTATGTAACATTTTAGAATGTTTTTAGGATGTTTTAAGGATGTTTTAATCATGTATACTTTGTTTTTAATCAGTTTTTATGTGTTTTATATTCACTGTTATTTCCCGCCTCGATCAAAATGGAGAGGTGGGTAAGAAATAAATTATTATTATTATTATTATTATTATTATTATTATTATTATTATGTTTATGTATAAACTCACTCTCTTTGTGTGCGTCTTGGGGGGGCTGTTTTCTCTATTCCTGCGCTGTTTTCTGTTTTCTTTTGTATTTTAATCTTTTAAATATTTGCACTCTATTTCATATTTTAACTGTTTGTATAGAATGTTACTGGTTTTAACTCTGTATAATCTCCCCAGAGAACGCTTATTAGTGAGCAGATTAAAAATATAATAAATAAACATGCAAAGATCCGGTGATGTAAAAAAAGAGAGAGAGAGAGAGAGAGAGAGAGAGTTGTAGAGCTAAAATGGGGTTAAATAGCAGCGAGTTGAAAGGAATTTCTGACTTGCAGTAATGAAAGCGCTTTCTGGGTTATGTCCCAGTCTTTCAAGGAAAGCTAATAGCCTGTGGCATGTTCAGTTGACAGACCGGTAGTGGCAAACATCCAGTTGTGTGCATCTGGCAGGAGGGCACTTTACTCTGTGCTTGCTTCATTTCACCCGAGTGGTTCTGGACCTGTCATTTCCAAATATTGGGATTGCTTTGTCTAAAGAAGCGGAGTTATTGCTCGTTTTATGAGTGACAATCTGCAAAATCTTGATCTCGGCCATTTATTCCTGGTTTTCAGTTGAGAGAGACAAGTGTTTGACATTTTGAAGGCACTTGGTAGGATTCGCTGGCTTTCCTTTGGTAGTTACTGGAGGAGGAGCTAATGTGTTCTAAGGATGTAGAAAAGGTTTTCCTTAATTTGTGCAGGTATTTTCAGTTCCCATCACTGCATATTCAGGAAGGACATTTATCCTCCAGAGTGCATGTTTCATCTGTGCAATGCACATCTGAATAGCTGTTGAACATTGCATGCATATTATTATTGGTAATTGGCTTAATAGTGTATCATGTTTTCTATCCCAAAACTCAAATTTGTGTGTGGGCTGGGATGGGGCTTGAAATAATGACGCCAGCATGTCGAATGCAATGTGATTTGTGAACACCAGAAAAATAAAAAGGAAGTACTTGGCAGTGTTTGACATTGGAAGCAGCATGTGTACATTCTAAAATTGGTTTCGGATTATATTCTGATTTTGTTCAGACACCAGTTCATTATTTTTGAGAACAGCCCAATGTGGCTCAGTTTGATTTTGAGGCCATCTGCTTTGACTTGGGTCGGAATCTGAATCTCAGTTTGGAAATTCAAATTTGCATGCCTCCCATTCACTATCATTGGAAATCAACAAATGGCTATAACATTTTTCTCTGCTTGTCTGAGCTGGCTTAAATTTGAAAGTATGGTAGCCCTGCCAAACAACTGACAAGTAGGGACGGCAGAAATATGATTAGGGTGGCCATATGGAAAGGAGGACAGGGCTCCTATATCTTTAAGGGTTGCATAGAAAAGGGAATTTCAGCAGGAGTCATTTCTAAGCATGCAGCACCTAGTGAAATTCCCTCTTCATCACAACAGTTAAAGCTGCAGGAGCCCTGCCCTCTTTTGTATCTGGTCAAGAGTGCAGGGTTCTTGCCACTTTAACTATTGTCATGAAGAGGGAATTCCACCGGGTGCTGCATGCATAGAAATGACTCCCGCTGAAATTACCTTTTCTATGCAACTCTTAAAGTTACAGAAACCCTGTCCTCCTTTCCATATGAGCACCCTAGGCTTGTGCGACTAAATGCCACGTAGTAGTAGTAGTAGTAGTAGTAGTAGTTCTTTTTTTGCCCATGGCAGTTTTTCTAGATGGACATCATGGGCTTTGCCAGGTCACGCTGTCTTTTACTGATTCAGGAATTTCCTGACAATTGAACATGTTTTAAGTTGAACATGTTTTTGGATGTTGGTGTGGTTGTATTTTGGTAGGTCCATTTTTTGAAGGTTTTCTGTATAGTTTTTTTTTTTTAATGTGATGCAAGTGACTGACTAATGGAATAATTGCAACCTTTTCTTGTTGCCATAGTTCTTTAACTTCCATGGCCAATGGTGTATATTTCTCTCTCTTTTCTTCTTCCTTTTCTACATTTTTGTCATTAGGTATTGCTATGCTAATGAGGTAGGCATGTTTTTCTTTTTTGTCTATAACTATTATGTCTGGTTGCCTTGCCCATAGGAATTGTTTTGTCCCAGTATATTTTATGATCTGCATTTTCCAAGATTGTTTTATGTGAGTGTGTATAGCATGGTGTAGGTTGTTTGATGAGGCTGAATTCAATGGCCAGTTTTTGGTGATTTTTTTTAGCTGTACTGTGTTTGTCCATATAGTCCACTCTTCTTCTTCTTCTTCTTCTTCTTCTTCTTCTTCTTCTTCATTTATTTATTTTATTTATTATTACATTTTTATACCGCCCAATAGCCGAAGCTCTCTGGGCGGTTCACAAAAATTAAAACCATCATAAAACAATCAACAAGTTAAAAATATAAATACAAAATACAATATAAAAAGCACAACCAGGATAAAACCACGCAGCAAAATTGATATAAGGTTAAAATACAGAGTTAAAACAGTATAATTTAAATTTGAGTTAAAATTAAGTGTTAAAATACTGAGTGAATAAAAAGATCTTCAGCTGGCAGCGAAAGGAGTACAGTGTAGGAGCCAGGCGGACCTCTCTGGGGAGCTCATTCCACAACCGGGGTGCCACAGCGGAGAAAGCCCTCCTCCTAGTAGCCACCTGCCTCACTTCCTTTGGCAGGGGCTCACGGAGAAGGGCCCCTATAGATGATCTTAAGGTCCGGGTAGGTACATATGGGAGGAGGCGTTCCTTCAAATAACCTGGCCCCAAACCGTTTAGGGCTTTAAATGTCAATACCAGCACTTTGAATCGGACCTGGACCTGGACTGGCAGCCAATGAAGTTGTAAAAGGAGTGGCGTAATGTGATCTCGCCAGCCAGTCCCTGTTAGTAAACGGGCTGCCCTGTTTTGTACCAGCTGAAGCTTCCGGACCGTTTTCAAAGGCAGCCCCACGTATAACACATTGCAGTAATCCAAACGAGAGGTTATCAGAGCATGGATAACTGTAGCTAGGCTATCACTGTCCAGATAAGGGCGCAGTTGGTATATCAGCCTAAGCTGATAAGCTCTTCTTCTTCTTCTTCTTCTTCTTCTTCTTCTTCTTCTTCTTCTTCTTCTTCTTCTTCTTCATTATTTCTTGGCAGAAGTGAATGAAATTTTCAGAGTTAGCTTTCTCTCCTAAGCAGATCATGCCTGCCAACTTTCATATGAATTGGTACAGGAAGCTGGGTGCATGCATGAGCAGCCTTTATAGTTTGGAGTCTCCCCATCAAAAGGATGCAATTATCACCCTCTGTTTTTCTGGGCATTTGTTATGAAAATGACATACAGCACAGAGATGATGGCTGCAATTTGTGTAACTTATGCAGATTTGTGCAATTTACAGCCAAGATTTACACAAATGTATTTTTTTTTTACACATTTACTCAACATCCCATGCCTTTGAGTTATTATGAGGCTGTTTTGTGTGTGTATATGAGTGTTGGTTTTGCTCCCTTAGGATCAAACCTCCCCCCCCCCACCTCTGCTACCTTGTTCATGGGTGATGCAGCTTTGGCTTCAGCTCCACAAGTGTGGTCAGACTTGAATTAGTATTAGAATATAAGATATCATTTTCAGCTTAAACATGCAGTACGCCACCAGTTTTACTCCAAGAACATTCATCATCATCATCATCATCATCATCATCATCATCTCTGTCTTGGGTATGCAAAATCAGGGAAATGTGATGTGAATTATTGTTGCGCATTGTTGCACGTTATGCTGATGTGAATCATTGTTGCCTATCACACATAAAATTCACCTACTTATGCAAAGCACATGTCACCACTTCCTTCATGTATCTGGCAATAATATTTTGTCTGTCTCTTCCTCTTCTGCACATTTATCTGTGTTTGCCCGAGGAGCAGATGATATTATTATTATTATTAGTAGTAGTAGTAGTAGTAGTAGTAGTATTTTATTATATTTATATCCTAACTTTCTTCCATCATGGAACTCAAGGTGGCTACATGGAATTCCTAGCTAGACTCCTCTCCAAGCATTGACTGGACCCAGACCCACTTAGCTTACCTCAACCGCCTTCACACCATACCACACCAATTTGTAGGGATGGATGGACTCACTTCCATCTGGGGTCATCAGTCACCATGGCTGCTGCCCTCCCCACTCTTCATACCACCTGGTGACAAACATCACCGGGTTGCTCGCTCTTTCCCTGAGATGCCATTTTGCAATCTACGTAACGTTACAGGCATGAATGGCCCACTCATGCCTATAATGTTGCACAGATCACCCTTTTTGGCCACAATCTACACAACGTTGTGGAATGACCTGAGCCTCTATTTCTACAAAGAATGGGGTCTTGGGGGAAGGACTGTCAGTTGCTTGAGGAATGTGTGGCATTCATAGATGAGTCTGTTGCTCCCCAAAGTGAAGGTACAGGGTGGGGCAAGTTCCTGCCACTACAGGTCAGACAGGTGCCAACACTGTGTTATTTCCAGTGCCTTCTGAAAACATGTTTATTTCAGTAAGCCTACCTTTACTTAAAAAAGAAAGAAAAGGCCAAACTACCTATAATTTCAACATGGAGCGATTATTTTTAACCTATCTCTTATTGTTCATCATTCCAGAATTTGTCTAGATGTAGAGCAGTATATAAAAGTTTGTACATAAATAAATAAATTCCAATAATTGTTGTGGATATATAACATTTTAAGAACATAAGAACATAAGAAGAGCCATGCTGGATCAGACCAAGGGTCCATCTAGTCCAGCACTCTGTTCACACAGGGGCCAACCAGCCATCGGCCAGGGATGAACAAGCAGGACATGGTGCAACAGCACCCTCCCACCCATGTTCCCCAGCAACTGGTGCACACAGGCTTACTGCCTCGAATGAGAGAGAGAGAGAGAGAGAGAGAGAGAGAGAGAGAGAGAGAGAGAGAGAGAGAAACACAAAATGCACCCACTTGGCATGGTTGTGTCTTTCTGATTGTTAAAAATAATAATAAAAAAACACAACCCACTCCTACTTTTTCCAGATTGTTTTGTTCTGTCGTGCAAGGCATCAGAATTCAGGTCTGAGCTTTATCACATGCTCCAGAGATCAAAAAACCCTGGGAGCGCTATTTAATCAGGCTTTGGTCTGCACAGTAGCTTATCCTGCTCTTTAGCAACTCCTCCGGCCCGTGTGCATGCCACAGCATTGATGTGAATGGCAGGATGCCTTGTCCGAGCTTCTGGGCAAGGCGAAGGGGTCACCCTCCTTGACCTTGGAAGTGACTAGAGAGGACCTGCAAGGAAGTCACGGTGAACCTTGAGACATTCTTCACTCACCCAAAAATAGATAAACATGGGGAAGTGAGAAACAAGAATAAGCTTGGCAAGGAAATTGTACTAGAAAAGTACCAGACAGTTTTCATATTTTGTATAGTGGAAATTCAGCAACATGGACAGCAGGTTGTAGGGCAGGCCCAGGGGCCAATTTTTAATCTCTTGCCCTGCCCTGGGGGCCACACTCCTTCCGCTGCCTCTGCCTCAGATGCCTTTACAGCATAATCATATGCATGTTTACATGGAAGTAAATCCCACTGTGTTCAATAGACTCTTAGGGAGGTGTGAATAGATCTGTAAGCTTACAGCTATCCTTAATTCTTCATTAATGGGGCTGTAGAAGGGTGATGCTAAACTGATTGGGGAGGTGGGGGCAAGAACCCACATGCTCTAACTTTGTAGAGTAATTATAGGGGCCATCCTCAAAGGGGTAAAATGTCAGAAACTGCACTGAACAGTCAGAGTAAGTAAATTAATACCCAGGGGGACAGACTCGCCAAAAGACTGAAGTAATCAGCCGCAGAGTAATAATTGTATCATAGGCGTCGAAATGCCTCACCAACTAGACAGAGAGAGTATCATGTTCCATTGGCAACAGCAAGCATCATCTTCTGTGAAGGATGGTTAATGTTGGCTTTTTGCTTCCTTGGATGCCAAGCGACGACAAGGTAGGGAAAGGGTGCTCACTGAAATTTGACTACTGCAGGCTACCTGTCGTTCTTTTCCAACCACACTGCGCTGGTTCCAGGGTTGGACTGAAGGGGTTTGAGGGAGGGGTGGGTGGATCTCTGAACAAGGCAAGGCATGAAACTGAAGAATTGTCTTGGGCTGCCGTCTTGAATATTCAGAGTAGAAGGAAAGGTCAACGCACCACTGGTGCTGTCTTTGTGGTTCTGTGATGCTGGCAATGTATCACCCCCTCCCTGTGACCACACCTCTCTGATAGCCTTTCTAATGAATGACTCCACATGAGTAAACAAACTCCTTTTAAACTGCATGCTGATGTTGCTTTGACTTACGTCGGCCTGGAGGCAGTGCGGTCGGTAATATTATAAACCCTGAGTGGGAATTGTGATAAAATGTGGCAGCGTTGAGTGCTCCAGTTCAGAATACTCCATTCTGTAGTCCCTTCTTCACAGTTTTTAATCCCCCCCTCTAACAGTCAGCATTTCATGCACTGAGCATGCACAGTCTCCACTGGGCTGTTTTAGGGGTTCCCTGGGTGTGTGTGTGGGTGTTGTTAAATATTTGTGTACTTCTGCAAACTTTGGGGTTCCCCTGAAGCTCTTGATGTCTCCTTCTGCATGGATGGAGCACTTTCAGCTACATAAGAACCGGCACTCAGAGAACTGAAATTGCTATTTATGTATGGTAGTTCCCTGGTCTCTCCCTCTCCCTCTCTCTTTCTCTTTCTTCTCTTTCTTCCTCTTTTTCTCTTTCTTCCTCCTTCAGAACCCACATCCCCATTGACCCAAATTACAGTTCACACAGTATCACTTTTTTATCCATTGACCTTATACAGGGGTCTTTAAATCCTTACTTTTATACAAAATCCCCCCTTTAAAAAAGAAAGAAAGACAGACAGACAGAAAAGCAGACCATGCACTGTTCCGTGATCCCAAATTGATGGAGATTATTAATTTGTTTTGGTTTTGAGTGGGCGCAGCAAGGTCCTTATTAATAACTATAATGATCTTTCCAAAGCGGTGAAGTGATCTTAATTAAATCTGAGAGATTGTGTATGGTTAATTAACTCAATCGTTGTTGTTGTTGTTTTAAAAATGTAGAAACAGTATGTTTCTTTGTGTGTGTGGATAGATAGACAGATAGTAGATAGATAGACAGACAGATGCATCCACCAACAAGCTTCTGGTTTCTGTGTTTTTAGCTGATGCCGTTTCCATAGAGAACTGAACTTTGCTGGGTGCCTAAAGAAAGATTCAGGGGAATAAGGCAATGCACAACCAAGGCTCTGCTCTCGGGAGAAGGTTTTCTTTGCATGATTTACCTCCTTCATTACTGAACACTGTAAGGTGAGGCTTGCTGCTGCGTGATGGACTAACACACGTTCTAGTCAAACTAAATTTATACTGGCCCTGCTGTACTGGTTTGAAATATCTCTATTTTCGGGCTTAATCTTTCATAATATGCTAAGTGCAGCACGATGAACGCGAACAATGTATCTGCTTACGCTGGAGCTAAATTAATACCAAAGGGATTAACCTTCGTGGAGTGTAATAATTATGATTGTAGTAATTATTATAGAAAAGCATTTTCCATGGTAACGTTTACTAATGGGTTGCCTCTCGGTGGAGAAAGATGCTCAAATCTGGGGCGAAGGAGGAATAGGTTAGACTCGGTTGTGGGGAGTCAACATATCCCCAATTAGTCATGTTACGCAAATGGGGTTAGGTAGAGGGCAGAGGTGGGTACCTGCTGATAAGAGGATCCCGAAGTGATGCTGGAAAACTGTGGCTTGGGGGCAGGCCTATCTCATGCACAGCTACAAGATTGTGGAGATGAATTATAGTAGGTGAAGGCACAACCTGCAGGCACAATGAGACGGGACTTGGCTGGTGAGGGAGGGCAGTTGCCCCACCACATAGATCTTGGGGAATTTGCTAACGCGAAATGTAATGATGGCCATCAATTTGGATAGCTTTAAAAAGGGGACTAGACAAATTCCTGGAGGAGAAGGTTATCAATGGCTAATAGTCGTGATGGCTATGTGCTACTACCTCCAGTAGCAGAGGCAGTAAGCCTATATGCACCACTTGTTGGGAAAACATGGGTGGGAGGTGGCTATTGCATTCATGTCCTTACATGATGCAAGCAGCCAGTTGGCCACTGTAATAACAGAATACTGGTTGAGATGGATCTTTGGTCTGGTTCAGCCTGGCTCTTCTTATGGAGCAAGATAACATGGTGAATGGGGGGGGGGCAGTGGCAGCAGCTCTACGACTGCCCAGTGAGCACCGACACCTGTCTATCTCTACATGGCTTTAAACAAAAAATCAAAATTTACATGAATAAATGTGTAAATGGCCCTGCAAATGAGAGGAAGAACATTACACTAGGGCTGTGCTCCGCTCCAATTTGGATCACGAATCCGGAGCAAAGCGACCCGAACCGCCTCCGCCAAAGGCAGATCCGAATCGGGTCGAGGGAGCTGCGGATCGAGGTGAAGCAGTTTGCCTCCATCTGGAGCGCCGAATGCAGGAAAGTGGGGAGGAGGGGGGCTCACCTGGTGCTTCCGCTGCAGTCTATGAGGTGACAGCAGCGGAGCCAGGGAAGGGGGGCTTACCTGCCTCCATCACGGTCTGGCACCTGCTTCAACTGAGGGCCAGGCCTCAAGCCAGAAGAGCAGGCCTCTGCCTGATCTTCCGGTTTGAGGCCTCACCCTCAGTTGAAGCCTGTACCGGACTGCACTGGAGGAGGTAAGTGGGGGTGAGGGGGGCTTACCTGGCTCCGCCGCCGCCACCTCAGTCCGTGCGGCAACGGCGGAGCCAAGTAAGGGGCAGGGGGGAGGGGTCTTATTCAGCCCCCATTTTGCCCCCTTCCCCACTTACCTGCCTCCGCCATCCGCCACGAAGGCGAGTAAGTAGAGGGGGGGGGCAAAATCTTGATCCGCCCCTCCGGATGTTGCAAAAGTTGCAGATCAGGCCACGAAGCAGTTCGGGGGGTCTGTGCACAGCCCTACATCACACAATTCATAAATGTTACGTGCACAGCTTTTAAGGCAGGTGGCTACCAGAAGGAGGGCCTTCTCTGCTGTGGCACCCCGGCTGTGGAATGAGCTCCCTAAGGAGGTTTGCTTGGCACCTACATTATATGCTTTTAGACGCCAGGTGAAGACCTTTTTATTCTCCCAACATTTTAACAGTCTATAAATACATTTTAACATGGTGTTTTAAATTTGTAATTTTGCATTGCTGCTTTTTTTTTCTGGTTGAGCTTTTTTATTGTATTTTATATTATGGTTTTATACTGTTGTTTTATATTATGAATGGTTTAAATTTTTGTGAACCGCCCAGAGAGCTCCGGCTATTGGGCGGTATAGAAATGTAATAAATAAATAAATAAATAAATAAATAAATAAATAAGGCTTTCCAAAACAACATTATATATACCGAAAATCATTACGTAAATTCTGTACTTACGTAAATTACTGAGAATTTATTTGCGTAATTTTCTGAGCAGAAAAAGAAAATCTGAATTCATAGGTTTGCGAATGATGAATCTCAATCCTCCACCTAATGCATGGAATTTATGTGGAATGGAGTAAATGCAATCTGTAGATCCCTAGACATCCGCTCTTCCCTCTTAGTCCTGTTGCTACTCTTTCGCCTGGAGAGGCTGTTAGGTCAACAAGTATTGGTATCTGGGGAGAGGAGGAACTGCCCCACCCCCGTCGCTCTTGCTGAGTTGTGGGCAGTGGAGGCTGGTGGCTCTGATTTTGGTGGGACTGTGAATCTATTCTGGGTTTCAGTAAGAATCAGATGGAATTCTAAAGGAGCTATCTATGAATATATTTTGAGGGTAGGGTTCATCACTTTGGATAGCTCCTTTAGAGTTCTGACTGGTTCTGACTGAAACCCAAACCAGATTCACAGCCCCATGGGAATCAAGGCCACGAGGACCCACTGGCCGTAGGGACTTGGCAAGTCCTGGCCCTAGGACCTAGTTCATTGTTGGCTGAAATGAGATTTGTCTGAGGGACAATTGTGTAAACCATGCTTTTCAACCTCACCTTTCCTTTCAGGAAAAGTCAAACTGGAGGAACTAATGGCATCTGAAAATATTTTCAGAGTTACACTGTGAATCCCTGGAGTGGGATAAATGCCACATAATAGTGCCTAAACATTTGTGAAAGACCTTGGATTACTTTTACGAGACCGTAAAAAATTCTGTAGAACACAAGTAAATTGCGAGGCGGCATTAATACAGCACCTTTGGGCAACATGAATCCATTGAATACGTACTCTCCTCCCCTCCTGCATTTATTCGACATAATCTTAGGCATTTACATATGATTAGCATATGTGCAGTTTGTTCCAGGGAAGCATTTTCAGCACTATTACTCTATATGTGCCGCTTCCTGCATACGTTCTGTGTAACTTAAGACTGTATCCCTTTTGGGGGTAAATTACATGATAATGCCGAGAGTCATAGAAACAGCATGGAAAACTGCACAGATGTGCAGATCCCTTAAGAAATAGCAATTCTCTTAGGAGTTATGATGCCTATTTAGACTCCCAAAGAATTACCAGTCTGGATCCAAGTCCTATTTGGTCCTTATTCTCTGTCTCCAGCAGTGCTGCTTAGCCGGTTGCCCCTGGGGAGCAGCACAGAAATGGAACAGGTCTGTGGTGGCCATCCCGTTGTTCACTCTGCATTTTTATTCAAATGCACCAAGGGAGCATAGATCAACTCTATTTAAACTGCAAACCTTCCATGAAACCATTTCGCACATGAGGAATGCTGAAGTAATGGGCAGCTCAGCGGGTGCTTGTTCTTTTTGAAACATGAAGTGTGTTCCACCATGTCAGGCAACTACCGCACTCAGGCTGACCAGAGGTGGCCATTAATCTTTATGCAATGAGGTTGGTGAGTCCCTATGTTCTTGGCTGTGTCTATTTTATTTGCTGTGCTCCCTCAATACACACACACACACACACACACACACACACACACACACACACACACACCATCCCTTGGTTAGATCAGACTGTACTTTCGTAAGAGCCAATTACTGTGTAAGGGCATTGCCTTTTTACAACTTTTTTTAAAAAATGGATGGCTCTTAATTGCTACAATAATCTGGTAGATGTTATGTGGACTGAAACGCTTGCAAGTTGGAAGATGATTTAATATATCGGAGCATGTAAAGAGGAGGGCAATGAGGATGATCAGGGGTCTGGAAAGAAAGCCTTATGAGGAGAGACTGAAAGAAATGGGCATGTTTAGCCTGGAGAAGAGAAGATGGCAGGGAGACATGATAGCACTCTTCAAATACTTGAAAGGTTGTCACACAGAGCAGGGCCAGGATGTCTTCTTATCATTCCAGAGTGCAGGACATGGAATAATGGGCTGAAGTTACAGGAAACCAAATTCCAGGTGGGCATCAGGAAAAACGTCCTGTCTGTTAGAGTAATATGGCAATGGAACCAGTTACCTAGGGACACTGTGGGCTCTCCCACCTTAGAGGGATTCAAAAGGCAGCTGGACAACCATCTGTCAGGGATGACTTAAGGTGGACTCCTGCACTGAGCAGGGGGTTGGACTCAATGGCCTTATAGTCCCCTTCCAACTCTACTATTCTATGATTCTGATTTTACTCCAAAAAAACAAAAACAAAAACCCACACACAGCAGCCATGCTGGTATCTCTTTTAAAGCCACATAAAAAAACTTTCTATTTCCTTTTCTTTATTGGCCATTTGCATTGCTCTGTCGGCGAGGAGCTCTGTAGTTTGAAGGCAAAGCAGAATACCCAAAATCAATAATTCATGGCCGCGAATGATAAAACTAATACTGCAAGTTACTGAAATGTCAGTGCACGTTGGTGAGGCAAGAGGCAAAGATTGCAGAGAAGTTAAATAATTGTTACTCAGAACACACAAGTACAAATCTAAACATTTAGAGGCAGTCAGGAAATCTAGAAGGCCTGCTCCCCTGGGACACCTTGAAGAAATTCATGTTTCTAAAGTAGGCGTTTTTGATTATTACTCTGAGTTGAGTAGGAGGTGGGTTATGTACCATGGTGTCAGCATAACTAAGGCAAATAAACTTCTCTAACATTAATGATTACTCTATTTCTGTCTTGTCCCTGAAAATGTAAGTGAGAGGGAGGGGGAGGTACACAGGTGAGAGAGATCCTCAAACTCTATCAAACATTCACAATCAGGATTCAGTTTTGGCATTGATGGATCCCTCATGTACTGAAGAGCATTGTTCGAGGACCATGGACCATGGTGCACATGGTTGAAGGGGACTATCAGTTGTCGTGGGGCAAGTTGTCTTTCTGGCAAACATACTATTTGATCCAAGTGGCAGCTTTTATTCGCCACACAATTCTATTTGATGTGAAAGAGTGCAGTTTGCACCCAGTGAGATTGTGCATGTAGCATTTCCACCAATATTTAAGAATACGGAAAAAGTCCTGTGCCTGAATGGAACTTTGAGTGTCTATCAAAATGCCCGCCAGTTCAATCATAGGCTTAGTGTAATGTGCATTAGAATTTATTTATTTATTTATTTATTTATTTATTTATTTATTGCATTTATATACCGCTCCCATAGCCAGGGCTCTCTGGGCGGTTTACAGAACCACTATTATTAGAACCACTATTCCTCTGTCTATCAAACAGGCAATGTTCAAACAATTAGACATTGTGCCTTGTGTAGTAAAAATGATGATAAATATGCCATCTTATGCAACTGTTACTCTAGAATACGTACCGGGTCTTCTCCCTTAGGGCAATTTGCAAAACAAGCTTGAACCTCATGTGGTTTTCATACAGGGTAAACTTCAAATTAAATAATTAAGCTGCTTACGGAACAAAATGGAGAAGTTTACAGGTAGAGCTCCATCTATCATATATTCCCAAGACAGCCTTTGAAACAATGTAGCTTATGATTTATGGGGGTTTGGTAATGCATTGCAGAGTACATCCCCTTGCCTTTTGCACACAGTTGTGATTCTTTCCCAAACCAAACAATTACTATTAGAGACTGACAATTTCTAAATACTCAGCGGGGGGAAGCATTTGAGCGATATTTAATTATACTTATTAATTGCACAACACCTGCATGGAAAGTGTACCTCTTTTGAGATATTCATCAAGGCCCCAAAGCATGGTGAGATGGGTTTAGTTTATTGGGACACGTTTGGTCCTACATCCGTCAGTCAACTTTGAAAAGCGTTGGATGTCGGCTTGATTACCTAAAATGCATGCCGTGTTAATTTCCATGCTATTTCCAGCCTCTCTGCTTCCCCAAAAATGTCTCGTTAGCACTAGCTAGGGAATTTAAATAGTATTAAATGTGTTAGTCGAATGAATCTCACGCATTGTCAGTTGCAATACATGGGCATTTATTTTGATTGAAAAGGGACTCATATTTGGAATATCTTACCCCAAGAAGCAATTTATCTTACGCCAAGACATAAGAGAATTATTCCTGAGGGAACAGGGTGGCAGAATCCAGGTAGATATTCTGTCCGACAGAGCTGTCTGTTATTTCTTTTTATTATGAATACATTGAGAAAAGTTGTTACTTCGTTTCTTTTATGAAAAGCGATTCATTGGTAATCTGATACCTATTAATGCCCCCTTTCCCCCACCCCTTAGTGGCCAGTCATATATATGACTTGCTTTTCCAATGCAGCCCTTTATCTCTTACATCCTTTTAGCCAGGGATGTATGAAAAATTCGTTTCAGTTCATTTTTCATCAGTTTGCACCTTCCAGGTTGAACACAGACTCAGAAGCAATCTGCAGTCAAAGTCTGTACATTTCTGAGCTTCCAATGCAATTTGTGGACACACACACACCCTCCAAACAGAAAAGAAAAGAATGCATTTGACAATATGTGTACATTTGAAAAAATGTGCATGAAAAATATACACTTTTGGGGGGGAAATGCAAACAAATACGCTTTAATCTACTGGAAAATAATGCATATGTTTCAGTGTGCATGATGTGCAACATTGATGCGTATATTTATTATTATTATTATTATTATTATTATTATTATTATTATTTATTTAGCACCAACAATGCACTTGGTGCTGTACAGAATATACAAATAAAACAGCAATACCCTGCCTTGAGGCTTACAGTCTAAAATCACATTAAAACATATGAAGGGGGAAGGGGTTACACAAAACAGAAATAAAGGAATAATCATAGCAATGAGAACAGTAAATCAGGCTATGGAAAACAGATGAGTTTTCAAACGCGTTTTAAAATCTAAGATGGAACTCGTAGTTCGTAGATTCTCTGGAAGAGCATTCCAAGCAAATGGGGCAGCCAAAGAGAAAATGCACATGGATTTTCATGTGAGAAGATTAAAAAACTCACAATCTGATATGGACTCGAGTTGGAAAGAGTATCAGCATGGAATATGGAGAAATTTTGCTGATTCGCACACCCCTACTTTTATCATATGGTATGCTCCCTGTGGTAATAATTTATCTCTTCTAAAAAATGGAGTTCAATATACTAGGTGGGCCAACCTCATCATATAATAGTTGCACACACACAGAAATAACTTTTTGGAAGTTTCAAGTGATGGAAATGTGGCAATCGATCTACCAACAGCATGGCTCACTTAGGCCATAGCTAGACCAGGCCTATATCCCGGGATCGTCCCGGGATCATCCCTGTGGATCCCAGGAGCAGGCAGGGATGACCCCTCGATTTGTCTGGGATAATCCTTAGGTCTAGCTAAGGCCCTAGAAGTATATTTCACCAATTCTCCAGAATACCAAGCAGATTATTCCACTATGAAAGCGGTATGAAAGCAGTATTTTATAGGCAGGAGCCACACTACTGCTTTATAGTGGTATTGAAGTTCACTGCAGGAGCTACACTACTGCTTTATACTGGTACTGAAATGCCCTGGCAACTGTTGGGACCCATGACACATCTACACCAAGTGGAATATAACACTATGAAAGTGGTATGAAAGCGGCATATGGTATGTGTCAATGGGCCCCAACAGTTGTCAGTACACTTTTATATACCACTTTCATAATGGAATATCCTGCTTGGTGTAGATGAGCCCTAGTTGTCTTCTCATAACTGTAAACTTGTCTTCTTTCAGAAGTGTTGTAAGATATATATGACTTCCTTTAAATACCAGGGCTAAACCTACAGTATGATGGGGGCTGACAGCTAACATTTAAAAAAATAAGAATAACTCATATATATAATCTCCTCGAATGAATTGCCTGCCCAAACCATTTGGGTAAAAAAAAAATCTTAAACATGTAGCAAATATATCTACTTCACATTCAGGATTGTTGAGAAGAGCACAGAATTCTACCGTTCATTAACAAAGGCAGGATGAAATCTTCAGTTGCCTTGGAGAATGGGATCATTGTGACCCTTCATTGGTAGCTTTCAGAGTTAATTAAGTAGCTGGGCTTCCTTGCATGCTCTTCCCCAAATTAATGACCTTTGAGTCCTACAGTGACATTTTGGCTTTCCAAATACTGCCCACACTTACCCTCTTGTCCTCTTCTTAAATCCTCTGTCAATGTCAGTTGAAATCTACAAAAAGGTTAATAAGATCTCCCATTAAAAAAAAAATCTAACTTGATTCTCCATATTCAGATTAAACAATTTTAAATAGCTGTAATTGAGAAACATACATGGTATTTTTCTCACTATATGGTATGCACAGATAATGTGAAATGGCTCGCTGCCTTTGCCTTAACCCCCATCTTCCTGATTTTGTTTGCCTAAAAGCTGTTTTAAGTAGATGGGCAGTACAATTCAATAATTGAGTTAAGAGATCAGCCACTACGGCAAGGGTACAGATGCATACCAAGTGAAATACTGAGTAAATCACTGCGGTTTTCCA
This sequence comes from Elgaria multicarinata webbii, assembly GCF_023053635.1. Classification (NCBI taxonomy): domain Eukaryota; kingdom Metazoa; phylum Chordata; class Lepidosauria; order Squamata; family Anguidae; genus Elgaria; species Elgaria multicarinata. The sequence goes on along the minus strand of NC_086175.1, from coordinate 119,906,261 downwards.
AGCAAAGCCATATCCCCCGTTTTTCCTGATTCCTGTTTGCCTTTCACAACTTGAGAAAAATCAACCAAAATCAATGGCCTGGTTCAGACAACACGCTAAACCATGCTGCTGAACCACAAAATGGTTAAGGGCATCCCTTAACCATTTTGTGGTTCAGCACATGGTTTAGCGTGTTGTCTGAACCAGGCCAAAGTTACTTAAATTCATGGACTTTTTTTTTTTTTTTTTACTGGTGAGAAGGGACAGACATATAAGCTCACTTCCATGCTGGGTTACCTGTGATTTCAAGTGTTGTAGCTTCATTGAGTTTAGTACAATCTCTCCCCTGCACCACAAACAGAGTCCAGAAAGTGAAGTTGCTTCTGCTAGTATATGAAAACGTTAAACATTGCAACTTGCTGAAATTACTAATCGGGCCGAGGCAGAAGTGTATAGGAACAGCATGTGGTATTTCAAGATAGGAAAATATTTCCTGGAAAATAAATAGATGATAGTATGAATTTAAAAACATGAGGCAGTTGGTTCTTCACACAAATAACGGGAAAGAAAATGTCAAATGGAGACTTCCCTTGTTTACCTAAAGTTGATCCTCTATTCAGAAGGTATGAGTTTTTGAATGTCAGATTAAAAGGGCTGGATATCGAGTTTGAATCTGGGTTGTTTCAAATTATTTCTTCTGGCGGACAATTGTTGCCCAAAGTGTGTGGTACAACTCCTTAGGGAGGTGCAAACTCACAGAGATGTTCCCTTCTTCTTTACCATGATGTGAGTGTATCTGCTCAGAGTTATATTTGCACCTTTTATTGAAAATAGAGGTGGTGCAATGAGCCTTTCAGATTCTTTCCTTTTATTTTTCCCCCCTTTCCTTTTTCTGCCTCTGATACAGTAGATTTTTTAGGCTGCCACTTGGGCACCCCCCCCCCCTTTACCTTTAACTATGAAGGGAGGATAGAGAAATTCCTGCACTGGAAATGATGAGCTGGTTCCATAGTCTGAGGAACAACCTAGTTTCATAGTTTGAAGATGAACGTAGGAAGCTACTTTATTATATGAGGTCGGTCAGATTATTATGTCTAGTATTTTGCTTTTTATATACAATTTTTACTGAATATTTATTGATTGTTTTGGGTTGGGTTTTTTAAAAGAATGGTATTGGATTTGCATTGTTTCCTTCTACTTTTATCATACAATGCTGCATTGAGGCCTAATGTACACCAAGCAGGATATTCCACTATGAAAGTGGTATGAAAGTGGTATATAAAACGCAGGAGCTACACTACTGCTTTATAGCAGTATTGAAGTGCACTGACAACTGTTGGGGCCCATTGACACAGACCATATACCGCTTCCGTACCGCTATATCCTGCTTGGTGTGGCTCTTGCCTTTTATATACTGCTTTCATACCACTTTCATAGTGCAATATCCTGCTTGTGTAGATTCTACCCTTTAAATGTGGCCTGAAAACTATTTCAAATAAATACATTAAATAAATACATATTATCCATCCTGCCTGGTACCAGGGTCTGAGGGGATCACCTGCTTCTGATCCTTTTTAAAGGGCAGCCTTTTATTTATTTATTTATTTATTTATTTATTTATTACTTTTCTATATCACCCAATAGCCGGAGCTCTCTGGGCGGTTCACAAAAATTAAAACCATTCAAAGTACAAAACAACAGTATAAAACCATAATATAAAATACAATATAAAAGCTCAACCAGATAAAAACAGCAGCAATGCAAAATTACAAATTTAAAACACCATGTTAAAATGTATTTATAGATTGTTAAAATGTTGGGAGAATAAACTATAACTTCTTGACATAAATAAATCCAAACAGAAAGTCGTTGTGGGGCAATTTGCACCAGCATTAGCGAGGGATGTGCGGGTCAGCAAAACATGCACTCACCAAAGTTCTCCAAATTCCAACGAGAAGATTGTACCAATTCAGGTCTGTATCAGATTGCAAGCGTTGTTGTTGTTGTTGTTTACTGCATGAAAATCTGTGCATATATTCACACATGTATGCATCAATTGTATGTGCATCTTTGCATATACACATTCCTCTCCCATAGATTAAAGTGTATTTGTGTGCATTTTTTTAAAATACACCTTTTTATATGCATATTTCAAATGTACGCATACTGTCAAATGCAAATTTTTTTGGTCTGCAAATCACACGACATGCTCAGAAATGTACAGACTTTGAACACAGATTGCATCTGAGTCCATATTCGCTAAGAAAGCTACAGACTGGGTAAAATCCTGATTAAAAAACCCAAATGAAAACAAATTTCTCATGCATAGGAAAAAAATGCATAGGGAGAAGTTTGAGACAGACTAAAATGAGTTTGGATTTCATAGCATCATAGAATAGTAGAGTTGGAAGGGGCCTATAAGGCCATCGAGTCCAACCCCCTGCTCAATGCAGGATGAATCCAACCTTCAGAATTCACTGTGACTGGCCTACCCAGATTGTATGGAGCTGGTTGACTTTTGGATCTCTTTCTTTTAAATTTTTTTGTTTTTTGAAATTTACATAGGAAAATACCCATGAGAATGCAGGGGGTAAGCTGAATGGAATTATTTATATACGTTTCCACAAATGCTAAGCCTCGTGTGGCGCAGAGCAGTAAAGCAGCAGTTTCTGCAGCTGAAACTCTCCCCATGGCCTGAGTTCGATCCCAGGGGAAGCTGGTTTCAGGCAGCTGGCTCAGGTCAACTCAGCCTTCCATCCTCCCGAGGTCGGTAAAATGAGTACCCTGGGGGAAAGGTAATAACGGCCGGGGAAGGCAACAACAAACCACCCCGCTATAAGGCCTGCCAAGAAAACGACAGCGAAATCTGGCATCCCTCCAAGAGACAGTAATGACTCAGTGCTTGCATGAGAGGTTCCTCTCTTTTCCTTCCACAAATGCTAGAATGAACAGCACCACACAATCCATGAAACACCCATAGGATGGATTTCACAAAATCCAGACATTTCTGCTCATACATCCCTAGCATCGACTGCTCACAACTGATTGAAGGCATCTGCTACTAGATCAAATGGCAAAAGACCAGCCCAGTAGATGCTAATGCATATGGACATCTCCTACATCCTTCTTATCTCTCTTTCTCTCCAGGAGAGTGTAGGGAAGGAAGTATATGACTCTGCCTTACGCTGTCAAATTGTCAGTCCATGTAGTATAACATTGTTTGCTCCCAGTGATTGATAGCATCTCCCAGATTCACAACCGAGCTCCGTCCTGTTGACTGCTGCCTTATCCTTCTCACAGGAGATGAAACCTCCATGCAAAACATGTGCTCTACCCTTGAGCGAGGGTCTCTTAATTGTGTTTGCTTTGGTAGGGGAAATCCAGAGCAAGGGTTTTCACCATGAATTCTGCTGAATTTTATCCCCAAATTCAATCTTTAGTCAAATATTCCGGCAGTCAGCACAAAATTCTGGCTTTTACATTATTAATAATAATAATAATAATAATAATAATAATAATAATAATAATAATAATAGTCTAAGAATTAGCCCGGAAACCCAAAAAATAATAGACTTTTTTTTTAACTGTTGGTTGGTACATAAGTTTAGGTTTAAACCCTTTGGTCCACAGTGGCCCTTGTCATCTTTTGGCAACTAAAACTCTTGTCACCAGCGTCTTTTTAAATTCAAGGCAAGTTTTTAAGAAGCACTTTCAGTCAGGTGTGTGGGATGGATGGTTCGACCTCCTGAAAACTGTATGTAAAAGAAAGAGAGGCCTAATCTACACCAAGCAGGATATCGCCCTATTAAAGCAGCATATAAAAGGCAGGAGCCACACTACTGCTTTATAGTTTGTTTATTTATTAATTTATTAGTGCATTTATATCCTGCCTTTTTTTCCTCCAAGGAACCCAAGGCGGCATACATAATCCTCCTCTCCATTTTATCCTCACAACAGCAACCCTGTGAGGTAGGTTTGGCTGAGAGTTTGTGACTGGCCCAAAGTCACCCAGTGGGTTTCCATGGCCTAGTGGGGACTAGAACCTAGATCTCCCGATTCCCAGTCCAACACCTTTACAACTACACCACACTGGCTCTCTATAGTGGCATTGAATTGCACTGGCAACTGTTGGGGCCCATTAACACATACCATATACCACTTTCATACTGCTTTCATAGTGCAATATCCTGCTTGGTGTAGATTAGGCCAGAGAGAGAGACACACACACACACACACAGAGAGAGAGAGAGAGAGAGAGAGAGAGATGGCTGCCCTCATGGGCACATGAGGACAACCAATGTTTTCCTATAGAACGTCCCTGGAAACCTGTCCCTATGTCATCATGTCTCATTGGCTCCAGGGACTCTAGCAGCTTTATTTCAAAGTGTGCAGCAACCACGCTGCTGCTGAGCACATAGCTGATGTGTGTTTTTTCAAGTTGCAAAAAGAAAAAAGGCCTCAGACTAATCGTAAACAACAGTTAGTATAACACCACTACTGACTCAAAAGACAGACAGTGTTAATCCATACATGTGCACACATACACACACACACACACACACACCACTTAGGCCATAGCTAGACCTAAGGTTTATCCTGGGATCATCCAGGGTTTGCCCCTACCTGAGCACTGGATCCCCTGTGTGTCACCTTGATGAACAGGTTTGACCACTGGGCAATCCAGGGATAAACCTTATTACTTAGGAAGGAAGTGAGGGGTGTGTGGAACTTTTCCAGCATGTCTCCGGTTCCAGGTTCAGGAATTGCTAGGCTGGTTGGAAGCTCAGCACCATAGATCCCCACCTTGCAAGGTAGCTTCAGGAGGCCAGGTGGGCAGCTGCTTACATGCTCCGCTCATAGTGATGGTAGTGGTGGTGCTCCTAGGCATGGATGGAGATGTGCATACAAGCAAAACTCAAGTCCGTTGAAGTTCTCCAAACTCCACCTCTAAGTAGGGATTGATGAGAAATCCATTTTTATTTGCAAAATTTGTGAACATGCTATGTTTGAGGCCCTTCGTATGATCATGAGCACAAGCATGTGCCTGCAGAAATTTTTCATAACTTGACGAACATGTGCTCACGCTAAATTTGCACAACTTTCCTAGGCCACAGCTAGACCTAAAGTTTATCCTGGGATCATCCAGGTTCGCCCCTGCCTGAGCACTGGATCCCCTGTGTGTCACCTAGATGAACAGGTTTGACCCCTGGACGATCCAAGGATAAACCTTAGGTCTAGCTATGGCCTTAGTTTAATCTTGCTCAAATTTCCTAATTAGTGCAAATTTCCCCTGCAGAATGAAAACCCCAGTTTAGTCTATAGAAGAAAGTTGTGGAAATCAGGAAAATTGAATAAATTTCATGTTCAATCGCTGCCCCACGTACACAAACTGTTTGCCAGTCCTGGAAGATAAAGTCTATTTTTGAAGCTTCTCTTAAGTTCCCAATTCGTAGCCCATAAAACTGAGTATTAGAGAGAATTGATTTGATAGCTGAACTGGAGCTCCATAAGAATAAAGTGTAGTATTTACAAGCAACTGTTTAAAATCAAGCAAGCTCCATTTTGGGGTTCATCAAACTGCCTCTCTGGGAGTAGGTAAAACAAACAAAAAAAGTGCAAGAGGAAGTGAAGAAAATTGAGCTGGTGGGGGAAATGCCATGGTGTGGCCTTAAATGAATTCTGCACTGACTGCTGTGAATGATCCAAATGAAGCAATTATGAAAGGCAAAACTGAGATGATGAAAATAGTAAGGCTTAGGATAAGGGAAATGTTAGGCCTTAGCTAGACCGGGCTATATCCTGGGGTGAACCCCGGGATCGTCCCTGTGCATCCTGGGATCCCGGGATCAGGGAGGGATTATCCCTCCCTTGCCCTGGGATAGAACCCTCCCCTTTGGGCCCGCTTTTTCTGCGTTCCCAGGCTGAGCCCGAGACCGCGGAACGTCTGGCCCCTTTCTGCGGGTGGGAAGCAGACGGACCTGTGAAAATCCATGAATGACCAGCAACAAACAAGCAATAAAACACTTGTCTGATGGAGCTCTAGATCTCCACTACTGCTTTATAGCGGTATTGAAGTACATTGATAACTGTTGGGGCACATTACATAATCCATATACTGCTTCCATAGCATTATTTCCTGCTTTTTATTCCACATTATCAAAAATACCAGAACAAATGTCGTCGTGTGTCCTATGAGGTATAAATGCACAAGATAGGTATGCATTACCAAGATGGGATCGTAAAGATTTGACACATGGGGCATGTCTACACCTCCCAGCGTTCCGGGAGGGAGGAGGCAGGATCTCGCAATTTTCTGATCATGAGATCCTCCCCTTTGTGCAGATGGCGCACACAACATCCCGGGAGGACAAAGGATGTCGCTCCTGCCATTTCTTTCTTTTTCTTTTTTTTACAGAAGGTTAGCGCTCGTGCACTCCATTGGAAATGTAAATAAAAAAAAACTGATCCAGCTTCTCCCACCCCACCCCCAATGGGCACAGAGTACCTAAAGAGCTCCATGCCCCATGCCCGGTTCCCACCTCCTCGCATTTACTCACGAGGAGCCGGGACGAAGCTGGGACGGCTGCCCACACTTCCTGCGGTCTCCAGACGATCCTGAGACAGTGGGGAAAATCAGGCTAAAAGCCATCCCAGTTATCCCGGGGAAATGGAGGGATCATCCCTCCCTGCCCCCGGGATCCCCTGTGCATCATGTGGATGCACAGGGATGATCCCAGGATGATCCCCGGGATAAGGCATGGTGTAGACATTCCCTTGGTGTAGATCTGGCCAGAGAGAATAGCAGTTGTGTGACTTCCAGAGAAAACCTCACCATGTATAATTGGAAGTGTGATACATCAACTCAGCCATGCCAAAAGACCCTGAGTAGTGGTAATGGATGGTTATAGATGGAGGAAAAGATTAAATATAGAACACACTGGGCCTGTGGCTATGTTAACTGAGGTTACTTTCATGGTTTGCAATACATTCCTTAATGAATATGTGCATCAACCTGCAAAAACAAAGAAATAAGCTTCTGGCATGGATTAACACATTGAAAATCATCCACTTAAGTGGCTGTGCACTATCAAAATGGACAAAAGAAAAAGATAATGCTTTTGAAATCTGATTATCTCCTGTTCTATTACCTTTTCAAAAGCACTTGGCTTCCTCTACATGCTCCCATGTACATAGGGTTGGTGAACATAGGAGGCTGGGAATAGATTTATTTATTTGTTTGTTTGTTTGTTTATTACATGTCTATACCGCCCAATAGCTGAAGTTTTCTGGTGTTTCACAACAAATAAAACCAGAAAATACTAGGTAAGATGCACTATAAAAGCTTAACACTTTAATATCACAGTATAAAATGGATGTCCACATGGTGTAGAATCATAGAATAGCAGAGTTGGAAGGGACCTACAAGGCCATCTAGTCCAACCCCCTGCTCAATGCAGGAATCCACCCTAAAGCATCCCTGACAGATGGTTGTCCAGCTGCCTCTTGAAGGCCTCTAGTGTGGGAGAGCCCACAACCTCCCTAGGTAACTGATTCCACCGTAATCAAGGGATGGTTGAGAAATTCACTCTGCCAAGTGGGGCCATCTGCCCCCCCTGGATTTATTCAATTTGTGTCTCTCGGAACTAAATGTATTTAATTAATTTATTTATTACATTTTTATACCGCCCAATAGCCGAAGCTCTCTGGGCGGTTCACAAATGTAGACTTGAATGCAATTTGCAGTTAGAAATCCATCCACTTCTGAGCTTGCAATGTGTTTCATGAAACAAAACAAAATGCTATGTCCATCAACAGACCATTTGAAAAGTGTGCCAAGAAAAGAGAACAGTTCTAAAATGTGCACAAAGCACACTGGCCAGTAGGTGTATGCGTACAAAAAATGTGCACAAAACGATAGACACATTTCTATATGGTCTAACCGGACCATTTATTCCTGCAATAAATGTGAACGGCCCCATTTACAGCTGCCATTTTCACAAAATAGGGAATTACGGACAATGAATCCCCATTTTGTGCAAAATGATGGCCGCCAGAGTCCACATTGCAGGGCACCAAGCCCTCACTCTCCCTTTGCAAGGAGAGAATGAGGGCTTGGCTGGCAGCGTGGGACTTCTGCCACCGCCGCTGCCAAGACCTCTCACTCCCCATCCTTGCAAAGGAAGAGCATGGGGCTTGGCCAGTGGAGAAAGCAAGTGTTCTCATCACCACTGGCCAACCCCTCTATCATGTTTCTCAAAACCTCCTGCCTTCTTGGGAGACAATTACGAGGCCTGCTAAGTAATCCACAAAGCTTTATTCAAGCACTAAACATCTCTTCCCACCTGAAGAGAGTCTAACCTCTAGGAACTTTCCCCTAGGCAAAACTATGCAAACTAAGCAAGACAATTGTCCTTTCAAGAAGAATGGAAAGCCTTTTCCCAAGACCTGTTAACTTCAGAGAGACCAGTTGTGGTACAGCTTCTGACAAGATGCAAGCCAGGCCGACTTCCTCTCACCTTCCTCTCACTCCACCTGTTTTAGTTGGTGGCGTACTCTAGGATCGGCTAATCTGTCCGTGCTCTCTCCTTCAGAAGAATGTTGTCTTCCTACTGACTGTGTATTTTTTGCCCTTGAGGAGATAAGCTCTGGAGAGGGTTCACTCCCAGCTGGTGAAGAGCCCATGAGAGCTTTCTCTCCCACTGGTACAGGCTGCCCTGTTTCTGGCGCTGACTCCTCTACTTCAGAGTCTGGTTCTGATTGATCACCTGAAACACCTTCCTCCAACCCAGGGCGAGTAGGGCTAGACACGGCACCCTCCTCCTCCCTCTGCAAGGGACTCCTGCCACTGCCTGTCACGCTCTCATGCTCTCCTTGTGAGGAAGGATAGTGTGAGGGGTCGCCGGCAGTGTAAAACTGCAAGTTTCCCAAGTCGTTGTGTGATGAGTTGGGCAATCCTGGGGATCCATGGACTGGCATTCGGTGGGCCAAGCCAGTGAGTTTCACTGTGCTTCGAACCACAAATGGACTCTCACACCATCCCTAATTACCATGATGAGATTGTTATGATTTGACATGAGGTGTAGATCTTCCCCTGTGTTCTGTTAATCCATCCCAAGATTCTATTCCTTCCTTAAGCAACAAACACATCACACTGCTAGTTCATGTTAAGCAGCCCTAAAGCTGCATTTTTCTGTCTATGGCCTTGGGTGGAAGCCCTATTAAACTCGGTCAGGACTTAATTTTGAATAAATATACATTTGCTTATGAGGCATAATGTGCTTTTGTTTTGCCCTGTCTTAGGTCAATGTAGATAATTAAACTGATTTTTTTTTAATGTCTCTTTCACAAGGGAACAAATGCTATGAAAAGAAGGATTTCTCTTTTATTACTTTTGTTTATAACTTTCCAGAGGGCCATGTGGCCACTTGCAATGACTGAAAGCAAGCAGATTGACTCAACTGAAAAGTGCAGTGTGTCCCATTTATAATGGGTATTATATTTCTGTGCTTGAAGTCTTCAGGGAACAGCAATATGGAACCAGTAGAGTGTAGAGAACATGTGCATTCTCTGTTGTATAAGAAGACAATTTCTACCCAAAGATAGAAGTACCTAAGGAATCTCTTAAGAGCTCTGGTGTTGTTGTTTTCAAGGTGAAGTACCCTTCAAGATAAACTGCTTAATGCAACTGTCTTTAGTTCTTTTCTCCTCTTCATTGCCTTGCACAATGTTATCCACATTTTCAGTGGAAATTCCAGAGAGAGAGAGAGAGAGAGAGAGAGAGAGAGAGTTTGGTGCATAGGTCTAACTATTGAATATTTCAGCTGCCCTCTGGCTATGTTACCTTATCTCAGTATGCTGTAGTGTTCAGTCATGTGTGTTTGGTTCATGGAGTGGATTATCTGTGAAACAAATATAATCAAAAGGAGGGAAGTTTATAGTGTAAGTGGAAAGGACATAAAACTAGGGATCTATGGACTTTGCTAAATCTTTTCTGTTTGTGTTTCATAGAATCTCCGGTCTTTTTTGCTCCATTGTCTGCTTACTGTCAGATTTGGATTCATTTATTTATTTTGTTTCCCTTTGGCCAAGTACACAAAACGGCCCACTGCAATTTATGGGATGTTTTCTGGCATGTAACATTTCACATATTTTACTTAGCTCAGCATACAGTCAATGAGAAGAGCACGCACATACAACAGCAATCTCAGTTTTGCATTTTTCCATTTTTAGAAATTCCAGATGCATAAACATTTTGAAGCACATAGACTTTTTCCTAATAGTTATTTTTTGCAAGCAGTTTTTCTAATATAATGGGTTTTAAATGTTATCTTCCATAATATACCAAAAAAAATATCAATTTTGTGATTGGAGAACACCATTGCAAAATTTGGAGACATGCAAAATTCAAAAGATTGAAAACTAAAGTTGTTCCTGGATTAATCTTTTTTTATTGTTTCCAAACACCAATAAATAAAAAATACTACAGCGCAAAATATAATACATATAAGCAGACGCACACAAAAATCAAACAAAGCAAAAACAAACCAAAAAATGCAAAAATAAAATGCTCTTCCAATATTCCCCCCAGCAAAAGTATGTAACAATTTTGTTGTCATATTTTCTTACTCTATCACTGTCAAATCCAAATCTCTAATTTCTCTCTTAACATTTTCTACTAGGGGTGTGCACGGACCCCCCGCTCCGCTTCTCTTCCAGATCCGCGATTTGCGGATTGGGCCACTTCGCTCCGCCCCCGCTCCGCCCATGTCCGCTCCGCTCCGCTGCGGAGCTCCAGATCCGGATCGGAGCTCCGTTTCCCCCCCATAGGCTTGCATTAAGCTAAAAAAAGTATACAACTTTTTTTCTGTGAAAGTTAGAAACCTCAAGTTTGGCACCATGACACCTCATGGAGGTATACACACGCACGCCAAGACTCAAGGCAATCCCATCATCCCCTGATTTTTGGGGAATTTATGAAAATCAGGCACCCCATTCACACCTCTTTCGATAGCTCCGTCAATTTGCACGTTAGAAACCTCAAACTCACCACCATGATAGCTTATCCAAGGATACACACGCACACCCAGACTCAAGGCAGTCCCATCATCCCCTGATTTTTGGGGAATTTATGAAAATCCAACACCCCATTCACACCCCTTTCGATAGCTCCGTCAATTTGCACGTTAGAAACCTCAAACTCGCACGATGATAGCTTATCCAGGGATACAGATGCATGCCCAGACTCAAGGCAGTCCCATCATCCCCTGATTTTGGGGAATTTATGAAAATCCAACACCCCATTTGCAGACGTGGACTGTTCTCTGACATTTGGACAGATAAAAAAAAGGGAAGTGAGCACACTCACAGATGCCATCTAGACCCACAAACATGCCAAGGTACAAGGCAATCCCATCATCCCCTGTTTTTTGGCGGGGCTTAAACCTGCAGACATCTCAATGGGGCCATTTCAAAGGAAATCCCAACATGCCATGAATTGGGGAGTAGAGATCAACCTATGAATCTTCTTCCACACTTGAAAAATGGATTTGGAACTTCCAAAAGTCTAATTGAGCGCAGGAAGGACTTCTCCCCTGAGTCAAAGCCAGACACACACAACATCCCTGCGAGGCGGGCAGGGGAGGAGGGAGGGAAGGCAGGCAGGCAGCAGACATTTCTGGGGGCATAAGGAAGTGAGCCAAGGATAAGCCAGTAATGCATATAAAATGAAATAAATAAATAAATAAATAAATATATGAAGGAGGGGTGGAATTAAAAGCAGCAGTGTTGCTGAATAAACAACAAGAAGAACTTTTTTAAAAAGGCTATATCTGTCTTTTACCAGTAATAGGGGGACATGCCCAGGGGAGGGGGAAGCAGCTGCCAATTTGACTGGTCCTAGTGACCAGTCTTTTAAGAAGCAACGCTGTCAGTTCAACTCATGAAAGCCGTTGCTCCACCACGAGAGCTCAACTAAGAAGTCAAGCTCTCACTTCAACTCATGATAGGCATTGCTTTACTCTCTTTGGAGGACTCTGATAGCCCTCCAAGTACAGGAGAGAGTGAGGGCACGTCCACATGGCATGCCCTATGGGAGCTCATCCCCTTGCACCACATCTTTTCAGTTGTTCCCCAAAGTTAGGGTGGGTAGCACTGCTGTGTGTTTCCTATCTGTTAGTATGATTTCAGGTTGTGTTTGTGCATTTGGTGGGGCTACTGTTTTAAAAAACAATGGGAAAAGTCCGTTCAGACTAAGAAAGAGAAGTTCCCAGAATCCCAAGTTACCTGTTTTGCCTATCCCCTCCTCCAACTTTGGGATCATGTGATCATGACCGGGAGTTGACTCTGCCACTCAGCCCTTCGGAAAAGGTATTTTTCCTGCCGTTTTTTAAAAAAATTCTAGCACACGAACCGCACCACGCAGAGAGCTGAGAGTAGGCTCAAAATGACCCCCATCCACGACTCTCTAAGCACAAAAATTTTCAGAAAGATAGCTTCAAAAACAACACAGTTATCCCCCTTTCTTTTCCGCAATGCAATCCTATGGGCGAAATGTTTCAAGATGGCGATCAGATCGGACTGCGGAAAGAGGATCGCTCCGAAAATGGGCGCTTCTCTTCGCCTTGCTTCTAGGGGTCCGTGGTCCGCTTCTACTCCGCCTCTGGGCAAGGCGGAGAAGGCCAATTCGCTCCTGCTTCTATGCTTCTAATAGGCACATGCCTATTTTCTACATTATTGGTTGAATCCACAGATGTACAAGACATCTTTTTCTCGTCCCTTCATAAAGTTTACAAAAGGTTCCCATTCAGTTATAAATCTTAAAGTTGATTTTTCTCTCATAATTGCCATGAGTTTCGTCATCTCTGCTAGCTCAAACAACTTCAGTAGCCATTCCTCTGTTGTGGGCACTATTTTGCCCTTCCATCTTTGTGCATATAGTAATCTTGCAGCTGTCATCATATATAAGAATGTAGTCCCATGATTCTTTTTCATCTGCTCATCCATAAATCCCCCAAAAAAGTATTCCGGTTTCAGTTGGATATTATTTTTTTAGGATTTTTTGGATTACAGAATGAATTTGTATCCAGTAAGTTTTTGATTTTTTTACAGGTCCACCATGCATGGTAGAATGTTCCTTCCTGCTCTTCACATTTCCAGCACAATCCTGATGCCCCTTTATACATGGAAGAAAGTCCTCATGGGGGATAAAGCTATCAGTGGCTACTGGTTATGATTCTTACATATTACCTCCAATATTGGAGGCAATATATACTAGTCACTAGGGAATATAACCACAAGGGTGCTATTGCACTCATGTCCTACTTGTGGGCTTCCCACAGGCAGCTGGTTGACCACTGGGTCAACAGAATGCTGGACTAGATAGACCTTTGGTCTGATTCAGCATGGCTCTTCTTATCAGAGCCATTGCAATGCATGTATCTCCTATAACATCTCTATGACTTTCAGGAAGAAGATGGAGCAGGCTTGTTCTTGGCTGGCCCAGCAGGTCAGACAAGAACCAATAGGCTGAAATTGCAGGAAAGCAGATTTCAGCCAAACATTAGGAGATACTACCTAGTGGTAACAGCTGTTCGTAGGTGAAAGAAACAGCCTCAGGAGGTAGTATGCTCTCCTCAGCTGGAGGAACTTAAGCAGGGTCTGGGCAGCAGTCTCTCATGGATGCTGTAGCTGCATCTCCTATTCATTCCAAACATATCATCCTACGATTGCAATCAATGGCCTTGGAGTCTGTTGGAGTCAAAACATTCCATTTGCTACTAATTTACGAAGCTCATCTTGTGGTACATTCTGCTATTAAATTAACCAGCATTTTTGAAAGTGCTAGAAAGGGCTAGATGACAATTACCTCAGTCCTTCCAGAAAATCCCGTGCGTGATAGACGGACAGTATTATCCCCAGCGTGCTCTGAGCAAAGCTTTGCTAATCCTTGGGCCTGTGGTAGTTTATAAGGCCTCTCCAAATTGCCAGGATCTTGCTTGCTAAGTCAAAAGCTCCGCATTAAAAGCTAATAAGATCACCCTTCACCTTCTCCCCACCCCCTCAAAGAAATGTGAACATGTATTTTCCTCCTTTATTGGCAGTTTCTGCAACTTGAGAGGATTTGTCCTTTTTAAAACATCCGTCAGCACCAAGGAAGTTGCTCGTCAAATTGAACCATGCAGCCTTCTTTTTTCTTTTTTTTTACGTTGTCAAACCGAAGCTGGCACTTTCTGGAAACAAGACATGCATTAACATGCAAATCTCTAGAGCATTCTGCAAGCGAACCGGGATCATCCTCTTGCAATGCCGCTGTAGGATCATTCTGAATAAGCAGGTGCAGTTGCGTACACTAAATATGTCACCCACTGTAACAATTGGCCCCTTCTCCAATGAAAATGAACCCAGGAGGCAGATGATGGGGTCAAATAGAGCACAATTTTCTCAACAGGATCTGCAGTGAGGAAACGTTCCTCCACAGCATAGCCTTGTCCAGTTTTCTTGGATGAGTTTCAGTTGGTTCAGCTAGAGGACATTGACAAGGTGCTTGGACAGGTTCGTGCAACCACCTCTGCATTGGATCCTTGCCCCTCTTGGCTAATAAAAGCTAGCAGGGATGGAACAACTGGCTGAGCCAGGGAAGTGATTAGTGCTTCTTTGTGAGAAGGAGTGGTCCTGGGCTGCCTGAAAGAGGTGGTAGTGAGACCACTCCTGAAGAAATCTTCCCTGGACCCTGAACATTTTAATAACTATAATCCAGTAGCAAATGTTCCATTCCTGGGCAAGGTTCTTGAGCGGGTGGTTGCAAGCCACCTTCAGGGATTTTTGGATGAGACTGATTATCTGGATCCATTTCAGTTGGGTTTCAGGACTGGTTTTGGCACGGAAACAGCCCTGATCGCCCTGTATGATGACCTATGTCAGGAGAAAGACAGGGAGAGTGTGACTCTGTTGATTCTCTTTGATCTCTCAGCAGCTTTTGATACCATCAACCATGGTATCCTTCTGGAACAACTGGCTGAGTTGGGAGTTGAAGATACTGTATTGCAGTGGTTCCGCTCCTACTTGGCTGGTCGGCTCCAGAAGGTGGTGTTTGGGGAACATTGCTCGGCCCTGTGGATTCTCCAGTATCGGGTTCCGCAGGGGTCAGTCTTGTCCCCCATGCTGTTTAATATTTACAAGGAACCATTGGGTGCGGTCATCCAGAGTTTTGGAGTGTGTTGTCATCAATACGCTGATGACACGCAGCTCTACTTCTCCTTCTCATCTTTATCAGGTGAGGCTGTGGATGTGCTGAACCAGTGCTTGTCTGTGCCAATGGACTGGATGAGAGCTAATAAACTGAAAGTCAATCCAGAGAAGACTGAGATGCTGTTAGTGGGTGGTTCTGCTGACTGTATGGAGGTGTTCAACCTGTTCTGGATGGAGTTGCACTCCCCCTAAAGGAGCAGGTCCATAGCTTGGGGGTTGTCTTAGAACCATCTCTGTCACTTGAGGCACAGGTAGCCTTGGTGGCACAGAGTGCCTTTTACCAGCTTCACTTAGTGGCACAGCTATGCCCCTATCTGGACAGCGATAACCTGGCTTCAGTTGTCTACGCTCTGGTAATCTCCAAATTAGATTGCTCCAATGCACTCTGTATGGAGCTGCCTTTGAAGATGGTTCGGAAGCTGCACCTTGTGCAAAATGCAGCAGCCAGATTGATAACTGGGACCAGAAGGTTTGAGCATACAAGACCCACTCTGGCCCATTGGCTGCCTGTATGTTTCTGCATTGGCTGCCTGTATGTTTCTGAGCCCAATTCAAGGTGTTGCGTTTAACCTATAAAGCCTTACATGGCTTGGGACCACAATACCTGATGGAACGCCTCTCCCGACATGAACCTACCCAAACACTACATTCAGCATCTAAGGTCCTCCTCCAGGTGCCTACTCCGAGGGAAGCTCGGAGGGTGGCAGCAAGAGAGAGGGCCTTTTCTGTGGCGGCCCCCAACTGTGGAACAATCTCCCTGACGAGGCCCGCCTGGCACTGACATTGTCATCTTTTTGGCGCCAGGTCAAGACTTTTCTCTTCTCATGCATTTAGCAATATGTAGTGAGCCTGGGTCTGTTTTTTGGCTCATCGTTTGTAAGTTGTTATAGTGATTTTAAATGTATGTGCATTTTGCATGTTTTTGTCGTTTTTAATTTTTGTATATTGTTTTAAGTGTCTTTATCTTATGTGAACTGCCCAGAGAGCTTCAGCTGTGGGGCGGTATACAAATGCAATAAATAAAAAATAAATAAATAAAACATGGCTAGTGCTGACTGTGGATGGGCAACTTCTAAGGCCTCATCTACACCAAGCAGGATATCACACTATGAAAGCGGTATGAAAGAGGTATATAAAAGGCAGGAGCCACACTACTGCTTTATAGCAGTATTGAAGTGCACTGACAGCTGTTGGGGCCCATGACACATACCATA
Source organism: Elgaria multicarinata webbii (assembly GCF_023053635.1). NCBI lineage: Eukaryota > Metazoa > Chordata > Lepidosauria > Squamata > Anguidae > Elgaria > Elgaria multicarinata. The sequence goes on along the minus strand of NC_086175.1, from coordinate 119,889,822 downwards.
TTCCGCTCTCATACCACTTTCATAGTGTTATATCCTGCTTGGTGTAGATGTGTCAATGGGCCCCAACAGTTGTCAGTGCACTTCAATACTGCTATAAAGCAGTAGTGTGGCTCCTGCCTTTTATATACCATTTTCATACCACTCTCATAGTGTAATATACTGCTTGGTGTAGATTAGGCTGTAGATTAGGCCTCAGGAAAACCCTTCAAATGCAGGAATGGTCCTCTGGCAGGCGTTCAAATAAGGGATTGCACTTTGTAATAGAGGGCACATGGCCACCGTCTGCGGCTAGTTCAGTGGCCTCCTGCAAAGATGCTTTATATTGTTTGAGGATTAATGCCCTCTTCATGGGGACCAAGAGGCTAGCTGGCATCAGGTTTTGTTCTCTCTAACCATAAGAGACAGTTCGAGGACTTACTCTCTCTTTTGAGCCTGGAAGTGAAGGGCTCCCTGGTGCTTTTAAATCCTGTCTACATTTTCCTACTAATTTCAAACTCTGTGAAATATTCTAGCAGACACTTCCCCACAATCCCAAATGCTTAGTGCTGGATCTTTGTTTGCTGCTCTACTGAAAATCTTGTTCTGGTCTGCCTGTGGGTTTGTGCTGGCTTTGTGTGTCAAATTTGGTTGAATGGAGCATTAGAATATAATGTAGGAGGCAAGTCACCGGGTTCAACTGAAGGTATCAGTACCTATTGATACTGCTGATCCCATATTTACCTACCTGAACACTAAGATCATCATCTGACCCCCACCCCCACCCCAAGGTATCCCTGCCAAATGAGGTGAGGCAAGTGGCTACAAGATAGGGCTTTTTCGGTGGTGGCATCCCATTTGTGGAATGCTCTCCCTGGAGAGACTGGCCTAGCACCTTTGCGATGTTACTTCCAGTGCCAGGTGAAAACCTTTTTATCCTCCCAGGCATTTTACGAACCACTTTTTAGAGCTTTCAGCATTCTTTTTTCTCAGGAAGAACTCTACTTCAAATGCCAGTTGCCTACGATGCCAGCCAGTGAAACACAGGTAGCTTTTGGCGTTGTTTTAATTTGTTAGAATCTGCCTCGGAGAGCACTGATTGAAAGGTGGGGTTCAAAGCTTTTCAATAAATAAAATAAAATAAAGCAAAACACCAGTTCTTTCCATCATTTTATATCAATGCTCCTGATGTCCTCAAATTCTACTACTGTGTTCTCAAATTCCAGCTGTATCATCTCTTTTGGCGTAGAGCTGGAAATATCCATCTTGTGCATTAGCGGCATGATGCTCGTGCCCTTTTCATTTGATGTTAATCGTGGGTGAAGGATCCACAAAGGGTCCTGGTTTATTTTTATTCTGTTAGATTACTTTAAAAGCTCACATTTGTTCGTGACTTTATGTTATGCCATCATTTTTAAAGTTCAGATTTATTTGGGTGTCAGTTCACCTCTCAGCTTCTTTGTTTTACTATTGAAATAATTCAATTTCAATAAAATGTGTTAGTCATGGGCCATTGCACAGTTCATCAGGCAGAATCTCCTAAATAAGAGCTGTAATAATGAAAAGATGTACAAGATTGGGGGGGGGAATCTACCTGAATACAAAACAGTCCATCCATCAAGGAGGGAGGGAATTAAAATTCAAGTACGAAAAATGAAAAATAAATCACTCTAGTCCAGTGTTGCAAACTTATCTTGATTCTATGGGCTGGTTCTTTTTCTAACCAGCCATCAACCTTCTCAGAAGTAGTTAACCCTTTCATGCTATTCTTCAAATGCCTATAGAATAAAAGGGTCCCCACCTGGTGCCAAAAAGACCATAGTGTAGGCTCCAGGTAAGCTGTTCTGGGGAGAGCATTCTATAAATGGGGTGCCACCACTAAAAAGGTAATAATCCCATTTAACATTAGTTTCTCTAATATAAGACTGATCTCTTCCAGCAGGCCTACCCAGATGTGTTTTTTTTAAAACATGTCCCATTGTTATTTTAATATTGTATCAGTTGTATATGATTTTAATCAGTTTTATGCATTTTATGGTGATTTTGTATTTAATGTTGTTCCCTGCCTTGATCCAGAGGGAGAGGCAGGTAAGAAATAACCTCTTCTATTCTATTCTATTCTATTCTATTCTATTCTATTCTATTCTATTCTGTTGTGTATTTCTCCAACTTTGCTCTGTATTATTGGCTGTTGCTGGTGAAGCTGGAGAAATTCACAACCTCAGTCATGATGTCGTAAAATAGATAAGTGATACTTCAGATTATGATGGGAGAAAAATGGTTCCATGGATGCCCTAAAATCACAGAGTTCGAAAGGACTTGAAAAGTGATCGAGCCCAATCCCCTACCAATGCAGGAAATCCATGACTACAGCGCCCTGACAAGTGGCCATCCAGCCTCGGCTTAAAACCTCACACAAACGGAAGTCCACCACCTTGTCTGTTGAACTACTTGTACCTTCATGAAGTTCTTCCCAATGTTTAGTTTAAATCCTTCCCCCCTTGTAATTTGAATTTATTGGTTTGAATCCTACCCACTGAAACAACAACATTTCCTCCATCGCCACTTTGAATACTAAGATGGCTATCATATATCACCTTTTATTTGTTTGTTCGTCAGGCAAACCTAACCAGTTCCTTCAACCTTTTATTATAGGATTTGTACTCCAAGGGCTGGGCAGGGGGGGGGCAGTGGCGCCAGTTGGCATGGGCCTATGATTTTGCGGGAGCTACTCCGAGTCCCCCTGGGCAAAGTTGCATTGATTTTTCTGTTGTTGATGATTAATTTGCCGAAAGAAAAGCATTTCTGAATGTAAAGAAGTGATGTCTTATATACATCTTGAATAAAAGTGCTTGCCATTACCTTTTTAATAAATCATTCTAGTTCATATGTATTTAGAACTGATTAAAAAATACTTAATGAGCAGTTTGAAATGGGGCCTACATTTCCTATCTGGCCTGGGCCTATTACCAGCCTTGCCCGGCCCTGTGTACTCTACGCCCTCACCTTCTTCTGACTTCCACTTCTGGACATGATCCATTTTGGTGGCATCTCCAGGTGTCCTGTAATCAGGGCCAGTGCCAGACTATTTTGCAGCCTAGTCTACTTGCACCCCCCAAAAGAAATTGCCCTTAAAGGTCCGCAGGATCCATCTCTAGAATCTGACATGGGGAGAAGAGGGGGAAAAGAAGCGGTTGAGAGGCAGAAGTTTGGAGGACGCCTTGGCAAGAGCGGCGCATATTAACCCGTGGGGGGGGCTTGGGGTGACACAAAGCCTCTCCTTGCTCACTTTGCCCTCCTGGCCAGGGAGACGGCCTGCCCCGGGGGCACTCAGGAGTGCCAGCGCAGTACCTTCTCTGCCTGTCCAGCCAGCCTGTGGCACACCACTCCCAGCTCCAGTGGAGGCTCCCCACCCGCCAAGCGGTTTTTGTGAACCACCCAGAATGCTCCGGCTGTTGGGAAGTATAGAAATGTAATAAATAAATAAATAATAAATAAGCGGACTTGCCAAGCAGGTCCCCATGGGCAGCTGGCTGAGGCTCCACCCAATCAGGCAGAGGCCCCTCCCCCTCCCCCCAAAGGAGCTGCACAGCAGCAGATGCTGGGTGGGCCAAAGGACCCTTAAAGATCATTACTGCGCCCCTCTGAGGTCTGCGCCCTAGGCGGCTGCCTAGTTGGCCTACGGGTAGTGCCAGCCCTGCCTGTAACGCATAGTTCTGCACTAAGGAACCCTGATAGGCTGCATTGGCTGGAATGTGCATCACAAAGAAAGGAGTCTTTTTAGATGAAGGAAGCTGCAGCTGGTACTCGCCGAATCATTGCTTCCGATGTATGTTTAGCAAGGAAGGATATGGATTTCCCCCCATTGTTATCATTGTTTTCGCCACTGGCAATGAGACAACCATATTGAAAGTTAATTTGGAACCTTGGCTCTATTATTTGGTACTCTAATTACTTGCCTCAGTGAGCAATGCGGCCAGAGGACAAAAGAATTAGAATAGACATTGCACGGGGAGACTTGGGTGAGAGCAGCTGCAGGCAAAAGGATCGGAAGCACGGAGATATGTGGGAAGGTCTTGCGTCCTCTGCTTCTTGCTGGAAGAGCTCATCTTCATTATTGCCACCAGCAAATTGCTCCCTTCATTTCACACTGTAATTTTCTTCAGTAGCTGGTTTGGAAACTTCCACCTTCGCTCACTCCAGATGGAGATGTGGATGGTATTGTTCTTCTTTACATCAGTGATATTGCTATGGACTCCTACAGCGGAGGCTGGTGGCTCCGATTTCCGTGGGACTGCGAATCCTTCTTGGGTTTCAGTCAGAATGAGCCAGAACTCTACAGAAGTGGCCAAAATTGTGGACACTTTTGGAAATTTCCATGTTTTGCAACTTTGCATGCTTGTAGGAAATGTTCTGTTTCACAAAATTCAAATGTTTATATATCAATTGAAAGACCTGATTCACATAATACAACAATCCTGCTTCTTTTCCTGGGTGTCCAATCAACTCTTTTCTTTGACGCTATTGCTCTATTTATGATGTACGTATGTACACTTTTAATTTGAGAAATACTTCAAATATTCACACAATCTCTGATTGTGCTTCAGTTACAGAACAAACAGCAAAACTGACTTTCCCCCAACTTGAAACATGACGTTTTGCAGCTACTGCCAAGTGATTGGTCCCCAGAACAAGGACTGTGATTGGCCAGTAGGGTTTGCCATTCCAATCCGCTTCTTCATTCAATCACACCTGTGTTTGTTTTTAGACTGAAGTAAGCGTAACTCTTTTTGTACTGCAGATATTTGCATTCTGTTTATTGTATTGAATTCAACATTAAATTCTCTTGCAATTGACATATAGATATTTGAATTTTGGGAAACAACTTTTTCTGTAAGCATGCAAAGTTGCAAAACATGAACATTTCAAAAAGTGTCTACAATTTTGGCCACCACTGTAATGGAACCATATCCCCAAAATTGGTTCAGCAACTCAGAGAGCTCCGGCTATTGGGCGGTATAGAAATGAAATAAATAAATAAATAAATATGTAATGTTCTGGCTTTTCTGACAGAAACTTAGAATGGATTCACAACACCATCAAAATCAGAGCCACCAGCCTCCACTGGAGTTGTGATAGAAGAAGAAACACCCAGCACTGAGCTGGTTTCTCTTCCCAGGAATATTGCAGGAAATGTTGCATAGCTGCATATTTCTCAAGCCTTTTAAATTACTGTGATTTGCACCTAGTTTTTAATTTATTCCCTGATTTCCAGCACACATTCCTATTCTTCTGGATTTTGATGCAATTGATTATAGGGATCATGTTATACACCTCCATTCTCATATGAGCACCCTTCAGCATTATACTGGAAATGAAATATGTTTAGCATTTTTTTAAACAAACAAACAAATAATCATGAAAATATCCCCTGAAGAAGGTTTTGATCCCTGAAGCTCAGACGCGGTCTACAATAACTATGTTCCAGTCTGGTTCCGGATTCAAGTGTGTGACATTTAGTTCTCTTTCTCTGTATTTAGATTGTTTTAAAAGCATGAACAGGGATGTATGAAAAATTCATTTCAGTTCATTACTATGCACAGATTTTCCTACAAGAAAAAAAAACTACTCATAATCTGATACAGAGCTCCATCAGACTAGTGTTTTATTGCACGCTCATTACTGGGCACTCATGGATTTTCACGGCTCCCTCTCACGATGTTGTCTGCCTCCCATGTGCCTCCTGCCCCTTCTAGCCTTCTTCGTACCACAACCGCCCCCAAAAACAAAAACACCCCAGTAAGTCTGTTATTTTTAAAGCAAGAGAAACAGCATGATGAAAACGGCCCACTGCATGGGCCACGTGCATGTTGTTTACTTCCGCTTTCAAAAGAGGAAGTAATGAGCGACAAACACATGGGTGGAGAAGCGATGGTAAGCAAATGTGATTTTCCCTAGCACTCACAGAGTCGAGTTGGAGCAGATTTCAAGATAGAATTTGGAAAACTCTGGCAAATTCAAGTTTGACTGTTTTGCACATTCCAAGCAAGTGAAGAAAAAAATACAAAATACAAATAAGATGTCCTTACCTACACTGCTGTGTGCCCATCTATTCATTTTCATCAGAATATGGAAATACTCAGCCTCAAGCTATAGATTTCTTTTCTATATGCCAGCCTTCTCCAACCTGGCACACTCTCATTGTTTTTGATGATACCTCCCAGCATTCCTGACCATTGTTCATGGTGGCTGGAGCTTGTGGAAGTTGAAATGCAAAACTTCTGGAGGGCCCCGGGTTGGGGAAGGCTGCTAGACACTTGCACATTTTCTCTGGGATCACAGAGCCCTAGCTGTCTTAATTTAAGACTTCATCCTGACCATGTTATTCATCCGCCAGCTAAAGAGCTTGCCCCTTTACACATTTCTTCTCTTACTTTGCCATACACAATCTCCTGGATGGAATTTAATTATGCTCCCTTTCCCCCCCCCCTTTATTTTTCTGCTTCAATAGCAGCAGGCTTGTCAGTTCAATTGATTCTTGGTCAAAGTAATATTGATCAGATAAAAGCAAATCCATTCCTCTCACAACAATTAAAACATTTAAATAGGCTCCTTCTCTTCTTTCATGAAACCACTGGCGGCTGCTCCTTATGGCTGATGTTGATCATTAGCAAATGAATTAGTGTCCATTTGCATTGGTGCCTGTCTTGTTTCAACATCTTGATATTTTCCGGCATTAAAGCTGTGGTGTCCAGTTGTCAAGAAGCAGACGTACAATAGAGCTCCATTTGAACTCCCAGGTCTTTGCTAGACCAGGGTTTAGCCCAGGCTGATACCTGGGCTTGCCCCTGTGTGTCCAGATGACACACAGGGGATCCTGGGCTCAGGCAGGGGTCAACCCTCCCTTGCCCCAGGTTAACGGACTCCTCTTTTGGCCCAGTATTTCCACAGTCCAGGGCTGAGCCCGGGACCGCAGGAGGTCTGGCCCATTCCATGGCTTTTCCCAGCTATGCGGCTTACTTGAATGTAGATGGGAGAAGCCGTGGACAGGGTAGGGGGAGAGATCGTGGCCAGGGGGGAGAACGGGGGCAGGGAGAACGGGGAAACCTTTTTATTTATTTTTTAAAAAAAACACCTTTGGCACCCAGCCCTTTGAAAATGAAAATAAATGGCAGATACGACGGGGCTTTCCTTTAGCCCGTCACGTCCGACGTGTGGATTACAGTGACAGCCTGCACTAGTTGCAGCGCGGGCTCGCCCCTCCACACACCCAGATTTTAAGGTAGGTCTAGCCAAGCCCTTAGTCTAAACAGAGTCTCCAGTAAAGAGGTGGGTGTCAGAGAGAGACAGCTTTGGATTCACATGGAAGTTAATGGCTGTTACATGGGTGGGTTCTTTGCTGGTAGCCATCAATAACTTTAGCCCATTTCAGGGGTTCTGTCCCTGAAAAGAGCCAATGCATGAGGTGAGGAAGCGCTCCAGCCCTGTCCCGGTCACGTTTGTCACCCTCAACTCATAGAGGATGACTGTCTGAGAAGGAGAATTTATGGAGGCTATCCACATTATTATTATTATTATTATTATTATTATTATTATTATTATTATTATTCTATATAATAGATTGCAGAGCAGTAAAGATAGGAAATGAAATAGTAAACAATATTAAAAGATTAAAACTACATATTGAAATTGTTCAATTTAAGATAGAATACCAATAAAATGGTGGCTGGTCAGTTCAGGAATGCTCCTTGGAAAAGAGCTGTTTTCAAGAGGTGCTGGAAGCAACCCAGTATTGGTGCCTGCTTAACATCCAGGGGCAGGGAGTTCTAAAGAGAAGCACCCACCACACTGAAGGCTCTTCTAGGGGTGCTCTCCATTCAGGCCATAGGTCCATGTGGAAAAACCAGGAGCACGCCCTCTCATGCCCTCAGTGACTGGGCAGATTGGTAAGGGAGAAGGCTCTCTCAGGTCTCCTAGTCCCAAGTTGTTTAAGGCTTTGTATACTAGAGTACCAAAACCTTAAAATTGGCCTGATAGCAAATAGGAAGCCAGTGCAGTTCCCTCAGCAAAGGAGCTCCACATGAACTAGATATTCCAACGTTCTCGGTCACATGGAGAGCCTTCACAGATTCAGGATAAAATAACGTATGTCTTCACACAGTGCATAGTTAAACTATGGAATTTGTTACCACTAATTTGAATAGCTTTAAAAGGGGGTTCGATAAATTCCTGAAAGAGAAGGCTATCAATGGCTACTAGTTCTGATGGCTATGTGCTACCTCCAGTATCAGAGGCAGTAAGCCTATATGCACCAGTTGCTGGGGAACATGGGTGGGATGGTGTTGTTGCACCGTGTCTTGCTTGTGGGTCCCTGGTCAACAGCTGGTTGGCCACTGTGTAAACAGAGTGCTGGACTAAATGATCTAGCAAGGCTGTTTTGTTCTTACATTCTTCTCTGGACAGCTGCCTTCATATTGTAACTCTTATTGTTTTGTCTAAAGTTTTTTCTTTGGAACAGATGTGTTAGGAAGCCATTACTCTTGGGTGTCATGAAGAGAGAGTCAAGGAAGTGAGGTCTCCTTCATCCGCCTGGAAGTGAAGTCTTCTTCATTACCGCTCTCAGAGTGTCTCCTGCAGATACCATTCCACTTTGGCCTAATCTACACCAAGCGGGATATCGTACTATGGAAGCAGTATGAAAGCAGTATATGAGAAGAAGGAGCCACACTACTGCTTTATAGTAGGGGTGTGCACGGACCCCCCGATCTGCTTCACTTGCAGATCCGCCATTTTCTGGATCGGGCCGCTCCGCCACGCCCCCGCTCCGCCCACTTCCGCTCCGCTCCGCCCGGAGCTCCGGATCCGGATCCGGAGCTCCGTTCCCCCCCCATAGGCTTGCATTGAAAGCTAAAAAATTATACAACTTTTTTTCTGTTCAAGTTAGAAACCTCATGTTTGGCACCATGACACCTCATGGGGATATACACACGCACGCCAAGTTTCAAAGCAATCCCATCATCCCCTGATTTTTGGCGAATTTTTGAAAATCGGGCACCCCACACACAACATCCCTGCGAGGTGGGCAGGGGAGGAGGGAGGGAAGGCAGGCAGGCATGCAGCTGGCATTTCTGGGGGCATAAGGAAGTGAGCCAAGGATAAGCCAGTAATGCATATAAAATGGAATAAATCAATAAATAAACAAAGGAGGGGTGGAATTAAAAGAAGCAGTGTTGCTGAATAAACAGCAAGAAGATTTTTTTTAAAAGGCTATATCTGTCTTTTACCAGCAATAGGGGGACGTGCCCGGGGGAGGGGGAAGTAGCTGCCAGTTCAAGACAGCCACCAACAGCTCTGAGAAGAAGTAAAACGCTCACTTCAACTCATAACAGGCATTGCTCCACCACTGAAAAGTGAGCATTCACTTCAACTCATGATAGGCATTGCTCCACCGTTTTACTCTCTTTGGAAGGCTCTAATGGCCTTCCAGTGCAGGAGAGAGTGGGGGCACGTCCACGATGAGATGCCCTAGGGGAGCTCATCCCCTTGCACCACATCTATTCAGTTGTTCACCAAGGTTAGGGTGGGGAGCAGTGCTGTGTTTCTATCTCTTATTCTTGGCTTAGTATATGATTTCAGGTTGTGTTTGTGCATTTGGTGGGGCTACTGTGTTAAAAAACATGGGGAAAAGCCCATTCAGATGAAGAAAGAGAAGTTTCCCAGAATCCCAAGTTACCCGTTTTGCCTATGCCCTCCTCCAACTTTGGGATCATCATGACCGGGAGCTGACTCTGCCCCTCAGCCCTTTGAAAAAGGTATTTTTCCCGCCGATTTTTTAAAAACTTCTAGCGCGCGACCCGTACGATGCAGAAAGTTGAGAGTAGTCTCAAAATGACCCCCATCCACGACTCTCTGTGCACAAGAATTTTCAGAATGATAGCTTAACCCCCCCCCAGTTATCCCCGATTCTTTCCCTCAATGCAATCCTATGAGCGAAAAGCCAAAAACGCCGTTTGAGCCGCGCGGTTGACCCGATTTTCACAAAAATATAGCATGCGACCCAGACAACGCAGAGAGGTGAGAGTGGTCTCAAAATGACCCCCATCCACGACTCTCTGAGCACAAGAATTTCTAGAACGATAGCTTCAAAAACAACCTAGTTATGCGCGATTATTTGCCACAATGCAATCCTATGGCGAAATGTTTTCAAGATGGCGACCGGAGCGCTCCGCCTGAACTAGGAGCTCCGAAAAATGGCCGCTTCTCTTCGCCTTGCTTCTAGGGGGTCCGCGGTCCGCTCCTACTCCGCCTCTGGGTAAGGCGGAGCAGGCCAATCCGCTACTGCTTCTACGCTCCTAATCGGAGCGGATCACACCCCTACTTTATAGCAGCATTGAAGTGCCCTGACAACTGTTGGGGCCCATTGACACATACCATATACTGCTTTCATAGTGCTTTTATAGTGCTATATCCTGCTTGGTGTGGATTAGGCATTTGTCATTATGGAAATACACTATTTAATGACATAAAAGAATTGGTACCTGAATGTCCACGTTTACCTCCCCACATACAGTTTGTACCATATATCTCAGAAAACCATAAACATTCTCAAGTGTTTTGGCTGAAAGGCGGTATATGTGCAGCCAATAAATAAATTAAAGAGGTTGTAAATTTGTCCCAAACTCCTGCCTTGTTGTAGCTATGAGCCTGGGACTCTAGAAGATGGATTGTTTCAACTCTCTGCTATATTTTCTCATTTCAATATCTAAAAGCTAAATCTGAAGGCACAATAAACATAACTTTTGGTACCCAGACATGAATTTTAAATGAGAGGCTGACTGTAAATTAATTTTCACATTGTTTGGATTTCAAATGCTTCATTCTTGGCTGGTATGCAAATCCTGGTAATGGTATGGAGACAAATGCCACTGTAAATTATGGTTATTGGATATAATGATAGATTTTATGCCTGTTGTTAGTATTGTAAGCTTAGAGAAGATGGGCATTTTAGCTAAGTGGGTTGGGTGGGTGATCTAATCATTTGTTTAGCTCCATTCTGGGCTCTGGGCTCAGTTGCTGTACCCACTTACCTGGAATAGGGATTACATCTGAGTAGATATGTATAGGATTTAATAATAATAATAATAATAATAATAATAATAATAATAATATCATACTTATACCCTGCTCCTCAGCCAAAAAAGGGTCTCGGAGCAGCTTACAATCACTTAGCAAAAAAGACAGTCCCTGCCCTCAGGCTTACAGTCTAATAAAGACATGACACACAAGGAAAAGGAGTTCAGGAGGGAAGAGGGAAAAGAGAGAAAGAGAGAAAGAGAGAGAGAGAGAGAGAAATTCAGTAGACCGGCAACAGGGCTGATGGGATTGTCCTGCTCCCAAAGGAGGGGAGTCCAACTGGAGAAGGCCCTGATGTTTCCTCCGCCTGCTTCTGTCCCCTTGCTCTTAATAATAATTCTGCACTCCCAATCTTCCTTCGGTTAGATAGTTCTGAATAGAATTGTAGAATCATAGACTTGCTTTAGGCCACTGAATCCAGCCTTCTGCTCAGTGCATGAATCCAGTTTAAAGCATCCCTGACAGAGGACTGTTCCGTCTCTGTTTGAATACCCCCAACAACAGTGAGTCCTCCATTTCCCTAGGCAGTTGGTTCTTTCATGTTTGGTGCTTTCTGTTTGTTTGTTTTGTGCTCCATGAATCACACTGCAAGTTTGGAAATACATTGGCCCTGTTCAGACAACACGCTAAACCATGCTGCTCAACCACAAAATGGTTAATGGATTCCATTAACCATTTTGTGGTTAAGCAGCATGGTTTAGCGTGTTGTCTGAACGGGGCCATTGTATTCATCCGCAGATTGAGTTTGAGTCCATGTGCAGTCTGGAAGGTGGGAACAGAGTTAACCCTATCAAAAACAAATGAAACAAATCTCAAATACTGCCGTAGGGATGGAATATAGTATCCTGGGAAAGCTTATGGCTGGAAGTCTGGGACCCAAAAGGTAGCACTCCAATAGTGCAACATTTTGTTGCAGGTCCCATTTCATACTAATGATTTATAGGAAGCAGCACAAATCATGTTGAATCTGCAAATATATGCAAATTTGATTTCCTTAATTTATTGTGATCCCAGGATATGGCATACTTAGTGGAGAATCATGTGAGTGTTTTTAAATCAAAGAGTAACGACAACATGACATTGTAGCCTTCCTCTTCCTCCTTTCCTCTCTATGTAGTAATTTTCTCATGGGAGCTGAGTTCTTATTTGTGATACATAGTGATGGGAGTGATCTCTTTCCGTTTTTTATCCCTGGGAGCATCTGTCCACCCATCTGCATGTGGTAACTCTTGATAGTACTCTCTGAAATTTAATTCACTTCTCACAGCATGGGATGCATTACAGAATGAGGCTGCATCTCCTCCGCTTTTGTTAGCATCAGATCGAAGCGAAGGACAAAAGGTTACAGGGTGATTTTACCTCCTTCCCATTTTTAAATCGTGTTAGCCTTTGCGCTGGGGCAAAATGAGCTAGCTCATTTCATTAATCTGACCTTTCCTTTAAAAGAGGAACTGCTGTTATTTTGTGTGAAATGTGGAAGACAAGTTTAGACAATTTGGGTTACAGAGAGTAAGGGCGTTACTAGAAGAGGCTCTAGCGCGTGTTAACTTCCGCAGTCACGTCGAGGCTTCCAGATGACGTTCACGAGGATCCACCGTTATCCTGCGGTGAAGCCTCTTTCTCCCGACTTTAAAAAAGTGAGTTCTAGTGCGCCTTTTCCTGCCGTCCCGCGGTAATTCGGAGTACGTGTGGGAGGATGTGAGGTCACTGCGGTCCACACTGGGCAGGAAAAGGCGTGCTAAGGGGGAGTGGTCAGCGGCTTCGGTCAAGCCGCCTCCGCCATTTGCGTGCAGTCCGCCAGCTGGGGCAGCGTGGCGGAGCGGCTTTTTTTTATTATTCCCCCAGTGACAGTTTGCGCAGGAACGGAGGAATGGAAAAGTGGCTGGTGACTCCTTGCGGTGGGCAGCTACCGTGGCCGCATAATGGCGGTGCTGTACGCTGCCTGTTAGTGTGGGTACCAGGCTGGCAGAGGGCAGAGCTGTTTGTGGGCTGCTGCTATGGCTACGGCCAGATGTGGGTTGGCTCCTTGGGATGGGGCACAGGGCACAGAGGCGGTCATCGCCACCGCCACCTCAGAGGCATGATGGGAGATGTAGGCACATAGTGCCCATGCAGACGATTGACCTCGGGTCATATTACACCCGCCACGACCCCCATCAGGAAGTGAGCGCATCATTGTTGACCCTCAACAGCACCAGCAGCACTTCAGCTGGCACTGCCACTGCCGCCGCTGCCGCTGGCGCCGCTGCCGGGACCGGCGGCAGCATCGCTGATCGCTGCGCAAATTTGCGGTCTTTCGGACTTGCGCAAACCGTGCAGCGAGCGAAAAAAAAGCCGCGGCAATCAGGCCGGTGTGGCTGCGCAGTAGGGCCTTTGCTAGACCTACCTTAAAAAGCGTGACAGAGGAGGGGAGAGCCTGCGATGCAACTATCACGGGCTGTCACGCTAGTCTATATCAGAACACACACGAGGGCAGCAGTTGATAACCGAATAACAGGAGTGCCAGGACTTGACTCTGTAAAAAACAGTATATTGCATCTGTATTAACTTGTGGATTTGGATTGTTACAGTAAATAGAAGTCAGTGTGTGATTCTGTATACTTATTCTGTTCTTACTGTATTGTTAAATTTACAGTGCAGTTGTGTGCCTCCTGGCACTCCTGTTATTTGAGCGCTAGTCTATATGTCAGGTGCAATGAGCTCACGCAGAGAGCCATTGGCCCACCATTTTTTAATTGTTTAAAGGGACGATGCACACGAATGCTCGTGCGCCCAGGTAAGTTTTTTTTAAAAATCAGTTTCCCCACTCCCCCACCCTGCCCCTGATGGGCGAAGTGCTATTTTTTTAATTAAAAAAATCACAAACTAATCTAGTAATGGGATGGCACCAACGTGAGTTTGGAAACAGTTGATAGGAAGTGAAATTGATAGATTTGTCCATCTCTGCCTCCAACTAGACTTGCATTCATTGTTGCAAGTGAACAATCTACAGATTTCTCTTCTTTCTATTCAAATGTTTCCACAGAGCAGAAGGGGAGAGATGGTCGTTGCCCTTTGCAGGACTCGTCATGATATGCTGCATATCGCACTTAAACTTTACTGATACCTTTTATGAAATCCATTACAGGCAGGACAATACTAGATGATAGACAAAGTGTTTGAGTTCATTGCACACTCTCTCTCTCTCTCTCTCTCTCTCTCTCTCTCTCTCTCTCTCTCTCTCTCTGAGAATTGTTTTTAAGATGGCAGCTAGATTGGGCCCTGATCAGGATTTATTTATTTAATTAATTACATTTTTATACTGCCTGATAGCTGAAGCTCTCTGGGCAGTGCACAATTACAACCATAAAAATACAATAATTACTCAAAAAATAAAACTTGAACAGGTAAAATGTGCAATGTAAAATCAGATAAATTACAGTCCAAGGAAAGCCTGTGTGAAGAGGTATGTTTTTAGGAAGTGTTTAAAAGCTACAACACTTTCCACCTCCAAAACCACACAAGGGAGGGTTTTCCAGAGTGTGGGTGCCACTACAAAGAAGGCCCACCACCAAAGTTGTTCATGGCGACATTCCATTAGAACCATGTCACGCAAGGAGGGGTAGTTTATTGCCAGGATAACTTGACAAAAGTAGCCCATGTTCTGACAACTTCCCAATGGGACTATTGGGAGATCCGGGTTTTAGTCCCCACTCAGTCATGGAAACCCACTGGGTGACTTTGGGCCAGTCACAGACTCTCAGCCCAACCTACCTCATAGAGTTGTTGTTGTGAGGATAAAATGGAGAGGAGGAGGATTACGTATGCTGCCTTGGGTTCCTTGGAGGAAAAATGGCGGGATATAAATGCTATAAATAAATAAATAAATAAATAAACCACCCAGAGAGCATTGGCAATGGGGTAAATACTGCCCATTGATTTCAATGAGACTAGATTACAACAAATCTCTGAATCCAACCTATTGTACTTTATAGAATCATAGAATAGTAGAGTTGGAAGGGGCCTATAAGGCCATCGAGTCCAACCCTTTGCCCAATGCAGGAATCTACCTTAAAACATACCTGACAGATGCTTTTCCAGCTGCCTCTTGAAGGCCTCTAGGGTGGGAATGAAACATTCCCACATTCCTTATAAGCCAATGCAGCTGTGGTCATATAAGCCCTTAAGTATAATATCTACTTTTATTGATCACTTAATAATTGAGTTAATTACTTTGTGTACTTCGCTGTTTACAAAGCTTGCAAATGAGGTTCAGTGCTGTCTGTATTTTCTCCAAGCATATCCCTTTAACAGAAAATAGAACTGAACTATTGAATTTCATGCATGTTACACTGTATCCCTAAAACTGGAATAAATGTAGCATGCTATCCATTTCCCCCCAGATTGTACTTCGAATATAATGTGAAAAGGTTAAACTGCTATGTTTCAATCATTCAGTTCAAGGCAGACTTGACAGCCAAGCTATCTAACAATGAATCCAATGAAACCAAGACTGCCAAATAAATAATTTGAAAAGAGTACTGTAGTATCTCATCCAGAAATAAACCTAATTCACAATAAATGTAATTTGCCCTTTGATTACCCAAACTGATTCATAGGCCTTTTTTCAAATGTGTACCTTTTTACTACTACATTTCCATTTCTCAAATCACATTACAAGCTTGGACATTACAGACAGATTGTCTCTGGGTGTTCAATTCCAGAAGGTGCAAACTGGGTAAATTCTAGTGAAAAATTAACTGAAAAATGTTTTCACATACAAATACAATACAAACATATCCTTACACACACAGACAAAGACACACACACTGCATATTCAAGTACAAATTTCTCATCCATCCATATTCACAAGTCAACCATTTTGACATGAAAAGGGATTTTTGTGGAAATGAAATTTCCCCTGAAAAACTTCAGTGTTAAAGTTAATTAAAACAATAAAACAGTAATAAAACAAGAAGATCTCATTAAAATAATGTATTGTAAATAAAACAAAATAAAATAAAATAAAATAAATAATAAATTAATGAGGGGTAGCACAGGGAAACACAGATTTAACTGTGTTTAACACAACACAGATTTAAGTTGCTGGTGGAAGCATTCCACACTATAGGTCTACCTGAAATCATCCACATGGTGGGTGACACAACTGAGAAGTCCCTTTACCGTGATCAAATGAGTCACTCAGTGGGCCTAGGTATAGTAAGCAAAACCTCCCCATCAGAATGTAGAGACCAGGATGGCCTATATGTGATAACCCAGACAACCTGGTCCTGAGCTGTTTAGGGTCTTATAAACCAGCAGTAACACCTTGAACATGACTTGGGAGCTAATTGACTATCTCCTTAATCAACAAAATACTTCTTGATCTCCTTATTGGGGAGTGGGGGTTACAAGGTAGCAGTGCAGCCACATCAGCTGGTACTTCAGAGCTGTCCACTGGTCTTTGGCTGACATCATGTCTCTTGCCTTCTGTGACAAACTGCTTGGCGCCTACACTCTTAAATAAAGTACTGGGAAGCCGTATGTCTCCCCTGCTGTCTCATGGTGCCCTCTGGTAAGGGCATAAAAAGCCCCTTCTTGCAGAGCAGTGCGGGTGGTGGAAGTTGTTATGCCACCAACTAACCACTGTTTTAAGTATGTCACCAAAACAGATGTTAGGAGTTCCCATTCTCCTGTATGATGTCCTTGGCCTTTGTTCATGTTCCACTCGGAAGATTATTTTCCCCCGTTTGAAAAGGCCCATTTTTCTTGTTCTGTGAAATATATTGATTTCTGCCTGTTTGTCTGTGCCTTTATCAGCACCCTCGGATAGCAGCAAAAGAAAGTGCAGATGGAGTGAAAGACCCCTTCCCCCCCTTCTGCAGTTATTGCAAGGCAGCAATAAATATATTGTTCAAAAACCTCTCCAGCAATCCCCCCTCCTTATGTTTTTCATGTTCTTCTCCCTTGCCTCTTTTTTATATATATACAGTAATTTAGGCCACAGTCCTAGACATACTTGTCTGTAAATACATTTGGAAGCTGTCTTGTACCAGGTTTAGAATGGGTCCAAAGTGCTTCGGTGTGGTTCGGCCTGATTCAGGTCAGTGGTGAGCTGCTGTCGCTGCCTGCCATGAGGCCAATAAGGACTACATTGGACTCTCCATGCATCCCTCCCTCTCCCTTCCACCCTGCTCACCCCCAGAGCTGCTGCCTCCACTCCTGCAAGACTTACCTTAGCCACATGTCCTCGATTAGAGCCACCATTTTAAAAGATGGTGGGTGCTCTGTAGTTTTTCTAGGGGCATGTCTATACCAGGGGTGGGAAGGATGAGGATCTCACGATATCCTGATCATGAGATCTTCCCCCTTGTCCACTCACAGTGTGCTACATCCAGGGAGGAAGGAGGACATCTTGTCCGCCATTATTATTATTATTACTGAAGACGAGTGCACGTGCGCTCCAACGAAAAGGTCAGTAAAAAAAAAACCCTGCTCCCGCTCCCCACCTTCATGCTTGATGGGCATGGAGTGCCTGAAGAGCTCCGTGCCCCGTGCCTGGTTCCCACATCCTTGCATTTACTCACGAGGAGGCGAGATGAAGCCGGGACAGCCACCCACACCTCCCACAGTCTTGGGATGATCCCAAAACCATGGGGAAAATGGGGATAATTTATCCTGGGGAAATGGAGGGATCTTCCCTCCCTGCCCCCGGGGTCCCCTGTGCGTCATGTGGATGCACAAGGATGATCCCAGGGAGATCCCTGGGATAAGGCATGGTCTAGACATGCTCTAAATCTACAGTAGTCAACTACAGCACCCATAAAGAGCCATTTGTGCCCATAGATCTAGGAAATACAGAGCCCCCTTCTACGGTAGCTGTGAAAAGCCATTTGCGATCATAGATCTAGGATGACACCTCTAATCAAGGATGTGCAGCTAAGGTAAGCTCCACAGGTAGTGGGAGCAGCAGTTATTGGTTCTGGGAAGGGGAAAGTCCAATGGACTCCCAGTCAGCCTTGTGCCCATCTTTCCTGGGAACCAAAACGAGTCACCCAGTCCTGAAGCTCCCTGAGTTGAATCTGCCTCTGAGGCGATAAGGGGGGTTGTGATCAGCCCTAGAAATAAATAGCCCAAATGTCTATGTTGGACCAGAGCCACACTGAAATAAAAATGCCAAAAGACAACCAGCTTAGGGGATGCTAAGTCATTAAGACAAAAACTGAAAGCAGAACTGTTGCTCTTCATGAAGGGTTTGGGACATTTTAGACAAAACTGCCATTTTAGTTCTGTTCATCCTTATCTTTTTAGAAATGAGAGCAACTTTGAAGGCAAAACTGCTTTGGGTAGAATTGAGATCTGATAAACGATGGATTGAAAGAGTTGAAATATGAAAGAAAGAGAGAGAGAGAGAGAGAGAGAGAGAGAGAGAGAGAGAGAGAGCTGTTGTGGCCATAAACCAATTTGTAAGAGAACAATGTCATGTTTTAGTGACATATTGCCTGAGGGGTGAGGGAACAGCCCATTGAGGTAGTATAGCAAAAACAAAAACGATACCTTGCTTCATAAATATGTACAAATAATGCAAGAACAAAAAAAGATAACAGAACAGAACGTTATTAGGAAAAGTCAGTATACCAATGTAGAAGAAGCAAACAAAACAACACAACTTACAGGTGGTAGGAAGCAGAAAGAAAAATAAAGAACTGCTTTTGATGGTTCTTCTAAACCTCTTGATATTTTAAAGCTGGGCTTTTATGTTAGAAAAAAAATACTCTATAACTATATCATACTGATTAAAAGGAGTGTTGCTTTTAATCTCTTGTCTTTTATAATTATCCTTGCCGCTCTCTGATAAACTTCAAAGCTAAGCTGCCATTGCTACCTCCATTAAGTACTTAGATTGAATTTGTCAGTGGTTTCCTGCTATTGAAAATCATTCCGACTGTGGCAGGCGCAAGCTGATGGCTGCAATGGGGGAATAAGCGAGCCTGAGGGCAAAGGTATAGAATGGAGTTCTGTGCAAATGGAAATGGGATCTTTTTTAAAAAAAGGGTTCCCCCCCCAGTCTCACCCCATTATAAGTTGTGGGCCCAGTCTAAGTGAGTAGGTGCACAGCACCCATCAACAATGGAGTACCACATGTCTTCTGTAAAACCAAGAGTTATATGAGAAATTTGTTTCAGTTTGTTTTTGACAAAATTTTAGCCAATGATCTGGGGTCTTGAAACAAAGCCTTATGAGGAGAGACTGAAAGAACTCGGCACGTTTAGCCTTGAGAAGAGAAGACTGAGGGGAGACCTGATAGCACTCTTCAAATACTTGAAAGGTTGTCACACAGAGGAGGGCCAGGATCTCTTCTCGATCATCCCAGAGTGCAGGATACGGAATAACGGGTTCAAGTTACAGGAAGCCAGATTCCAGGTGGACATCAGGAAAAACTTCCTGACTGTTAGAGCAGTATGACAATGGAACCAGTTACCTAGGGGTGTCATGGACACTCCCACGCTAGAGGCATTCAAGAGGCAGCTGGACAGCTATCTGTCAGGGATGCTCTGTGTGTGTGTGTGTGTGTGTGTGTGTGAGAGAGAGAGAGAGAGAGAGAGAGAGAGAGAGAGAGAAAGAGAGAGAGAGAGAGAGAGAGAGAGAGAGAGAGAGAGAGAGAGAGAGAGAGAAAGGTGATTTATGAGTGGCTAGGAGGACATTTGAAAGCTAGCAGGAATGGGAGGAAGCTTAGAATTCCACCGAACCTTAGAAGGTTTGATAGCCGTTTAAGTCAGAGAAGAATTCTGGGGCTACAAAAGCTCACTTCTCATTGGAGGTAAGCTTTTCAGGGCCAGGCCTAGTTTAGGAGAAGCTTTACCTAACACACCTAATTTCCATCCATCAGGATGTTGTTAAAGCCACAGAAGTAAAATCAATTTTTTGAAACCAAAAATTTAACACAATTTTTTGAATGACAGCACTCATATTCCTTCTCTATCCCAACTCTCTTTTTAAAAATAAATAAATAAAAATCCCCCAGTTCATAAATGGGAATGGATGCCAGGTTTGGTTTGTATGCACGAGTCTACCTTGAGAGTTCAGGGTTGACACAAACAGAGATTTGAACTCAGCTCTCCTAAACAGTTAGCACCTATACTTCAGTGGGTAAATGAGTTAATATAAACCAGTTTAGACTCCATCAAGAATGAAGAAAAATTATGATTAGGCTCCACTAATGAGAATTATTATAGCTTAAGTTATTATAGCTTCACAAACCTGGTGCCCCATCAGCATTCCTGACCATTAGTCACATCATCTGAGGCTGATGGGAATTGAAGTCCAAAACATCAGGAGACCAGGTTGGAGAAGGCTGATATAACCACTAACCAGTTAGCGGTTATTAATAACTCTATAGCATGCCCAAGGGGCAGAAAAGGAAAAACAAAGCAATTCATTGTGTGTGTGTTACAAGAACAACAGAGAAATCTGGCATTGCATCCTCAATTGCTTTTGCTCAACGCCCTTTCCCTGGCCTAAAGACTGGATTAACAGCTGCTTGGGCAGGTGACCTTGATAGATTCATTATATGCCTAGCAAAAATGTTGGTGCTTGAAGCCTCTGGCTCTCTTCCCTCTCCCTGTAAATGAAATGCCTGGATGTTCCCAAACACAGCCATGGAGTTTCCAAACCACCCTCCGTCATCAGCACCATGCCTTGTCATTTGTAGCACATTGGAATGTGATTCCTGGGCTAGCTTCCAGGATGCCTCGTTTTGAGCAGCCCAGGGAATAATGCTGCCTTATAAATAGGGGCACATTTTCTTCCATGTTAAAATATTCCTTATCTCTCTGCCAAGAATTTGCATGCTGTTCATTCCAATGCAAGAAAAGAGTCTCTTTTACAACAACCACAACAACCACTACAAAATAATAATAATAATAATAATAATAATAATAATAATAATAATAGTAATAATAAGGAGGAGGAGGAGGAGGAGGAGGAGGAGGAGGAGGAGGAGGAGGAGGAGGAGAAGAAGAAGAAGAAGAAGAAGAAGAAGAAGAAGAAGAAGAAGAAGAAGAAGAAGAAGAAGAAGAAGAAGAAGAAGAAGAAGAAGAAGTTTACCAATTAAATCTAGGATGACCATATCAAAAGGAGGACAGGGCTCCTATATCTTTAGCAGATGTATTGAAAAGGGAATTTCAGCAGTTGTCATTTGTATGCATGCATCACCTGGTGAAATTCCCTCTTCATAGAATCAAAGAATAGCAGAGTTGGAAGGGTCCTACAAGGCCATCGAGTCCAACCCCCTACTAAATGCAGGAATCCACCCTAAAGGAATCCATCACAACAGGTAAAGCTGCAGGAGCCCTGCCCTCTTGACCAAATACAAAAGAGGGTAGGGCTCCCACAGCCCTAACTGTTGTGATGAAGAGGGAATTTAACCAGGTGCTGCATGCGTACAGATGACACCTGCTGAAATTCCCTCCTCTATTCAACTGTTAAAGATACAGGGGCCCTGTCCTCCTTTCCATAGGGTCACTGTAAATCAATATTTTTGGGGTGCTGGAATGACTGGACATTGTAATCTCAAGCGCACATACCAAGGAATAAATCCGATTAATCTCAAGGGGACTTAATTCTAAGTAAGCATACTTAGGCATAGGTAGCACAGGTACCAGTTAGCAAAGATAATTTATAGCCCAGTCTGGTGCACGTTGACTTTATTCTCTTTGACTATAAAAACATAATTTTGATTTACAAAAAAGAAAAGAAAAGGTCAACTAAAAGACAGTGGCAGGATACTAAGGATATCCAAAGCTGGGAAATTCATTCCATTCAGACCTGACAGAACTCCACAGCATTTCCATTCTGGTGAGCAGGGATGTACTGCTTTAGATTCCCCGCCCCCCACCCGAGATTCCAGGAAAATGTGCATTTTTTTCCTGGGGTTTCACATTGTGTACACTGGGAGCTCTGGCATGGGCTCGTCCATGAAGTCACAAAGAGTCAGAAGCGACTGAATGAATAAAGAACAACAACACTGGGAGGAGAATAAACATAGACCCATGCTCCCCTCTCATCCTCCTGCCCTTTGCTGCTGTTCAATGGCGGAAAATTTGCCCCCAGGCAAAGTCAGGAAACCTGGTGGCTGCCCGCCTGGACTTGAACTCCACCCCCCAAAAGGATTCCTCCAACATCTGTAGCAGAAACCATACCATACATCTTTATTGCGATCCATAGATCCATGAAAAAACAAAAATCAAACATCAGACAGTTAGAGCTATTGTCAACTTTCATTTAATGCACAGAGAAACAAGCTTTGAAGCAATTTCATAGAATTTCTAGGCAAGCTCAAACATGGCTGGTTCTCCCATCCCTAGCAGGGCAAAGTGTAGTGTAGTCCAGATTAGGGTGACCATATTTGGGAAACCAAAAAAGAGGACACCTAGTGTGTGTGTGGGGGGGGGGAAGCAGCTTTCTGAGTCCTGCAGAAAGTATGTTATTCCCCCGCCACCTTAAAGAACCCGATTGGAGTGGAGGAGGGGAAAGGATTTCATTCTGCACCACCACCATCCACTCCAATTGGGGCCTTTTCTATAATGTCCACAAATGACCCACTTTCCCCTTTAAGACCTCAATTGGAGCTCGGGGTGGGGGAATGACGTGCCTCAAGAAAGCCTGTCATTCCCTCCTGCCATGCTAATGGCAGCCTTAAAGGGGAAGGTGTGTCATTCCAGGACATTATTGAAAATTATAGAAAATCCCCCCTGACACCAAGGAAAGAACAAAAACCAGGACAAATCCGGGGAAATCCTGACAGTTGGTCACCCTAGTCCAGATGTCTCCCTGTCCTGCTTGCAGGCTTCCTTGAAGCATCAGGCCAGACATTTTATAAATTCATTATTCTTTTTTTTTCCCCTGCTCAGGTATTACACTCAGATAGTTTGCTGACCTTTTACCCGAGGATGAAAAACTCCCCTAGAGAAGTTACCTGCTGAAAGGAAAATAACCCTGTATTGTTGATTCAGAACATAAACAGAAAGATTCTCATCTTTTACAGGCCAACAGGGCTAAACACATGGGGCCTGCTACAAAATGTTGCAGCATAACTTCTTCACCTCTTTGCTGCAGTGGTCCTGTTCAGGGTTCCTACCGGCCAGTCATGCCTGCCTCTGGAATACTATAAGCTGTAAGGACTTCAACCACGCAATCCACGTATTCAGTTTTTCTTTTCCCACTGATAGGCAGCAGTCCATAGCAACTGACCATGCTTCTTCTGCACTGGGCTTCTCCTTTTTTCATGAGTTGCTTGTGGTTTTCATGGAACCATCTGGCCAGATATTTTTAGAAAAAGGAGTGATAAGGTGGACCTTGGTTCTGACGCTGCAGGGTTCTCCTTATATTTTTAAGTGGCCCTTTCTACACCTAAGGGTTATCCCAGGAAAATGGAGGGATCATCCCTGCCTGCTCCCGGGATCCCCTGTGTGGTATTTATTTATTTATTTATTTATTTATTACATTTTTATACCGCCCAATAGCCGGAGCTCTCTGGGCAGTTCACAAGCTCTCTGGGCGGTTCACAGAGAGCTTGGATGCACAGGGATGATCCTGGGATGATCCCGGAATATAGGGCTGGTGTAGACATGCCCAATGATACAGTTCAAGGGGGTCCATCCCCCTTTACATCTGATCAGTAGAGGGAAGGAATGGAAGGAATTTCTCCAGTTACAGCTAGCCATTAATCAGTGATATGCAAATCAGAAAATCTTAAGCTCAGCAAGGCAGTCCAAATTCCATCTTGAATCTAGTTCGGATCTGTGTCTGTATCAGATCGTGTGCTTTGGTGATTTTGTTTTTCTTTTTCTTTTTTCATGTGCACTTTCTCAAATACACACATCTTGCGTGATGACCTTTTTGGAAGGCATGCATTTTTTCTCCCATTGATTAATGAAAGTTTGTGCACATTTTTCAAAAAATATTGTTTTCACACAGATTTTTGCAGTTGTATGCATGTTGTCGAACACATCCCCCGCCCCCAACCATGTCGTAAGCACAGAAATGGACAGATATCAATTGCAGATTGTGTTTGAGTTCATGCTCAGGTTCGGGATGTGCAAATTGGGTAAATTCTTATCAAAACCAAACTGAAATAAATGCCTCAAATCTCCCTACCACTGATGAGCCCATTTCAGTGGAAGGGAATAGTATGGTCACTACAGCAGGAACTTGTAAGTATATGCAGATGGCTGTGCAAAAAAAAAAATGAGAAAAGATATTTGTCTGAATTTACGTTCAGGAAGAACTTTGTTATACTAAGAGAATTTGTCTGTTTTCTGCTGTTTGGTAATCAAAATTATGTTACTTTGCATGTTTCTTTATTTGCTCTGGTGGGCAGGAAACTTTTGTTGCTCCACTCTGAGTATCCCTACTGTTTTTCTTATAACTTACAGCTAAACAATAATTTTTTTACTACAATGTTATCTTAAATGAGGGGTGTGCAGTGTCCGAAGGTCAGGGGCTGCACTGCCTGCATTGTTTCACAGAATCTTCTGGGGGCTGTACACACGCCCCCCTCCAAAAATGCCATCGGTGCTGAAGTTGTCGCAGCAGGTGACCCAAAAAAACCTACACCTGATTTTCCTTGAAAAGAAAGTGCACAGGGAGGATGAGCCTTGTTTACAAATACAGTTGTGCTCCTTTGAGGCTTCCAGGACTGTGATTCTTCTTGTAAACAGGCTCCCTGCGTGCCTTGTTTTCAAAGGAAATCTTGGGGTGGAGGATTGCCACTGCAACCACTCTCATGGCAAATTTGGTGGCAGCAGCAACAATTTGGGGCAAAAAAAAGATGGCACATGTGTTCCACAGTCCACTGTTGCCCACTCCTGCGTGAATTGAATGGAAGAAATCATACATGCATATGATAGGAGAACTAAAGTAGTTTGAGCTTCCTGAAATATTCTGAAATGTTTAGCTTGATCCCATGCTGGTTTCAACCTTGGTTTTTTGAAGTGTAGCCAGTTGCCAGAGGACCCTTCTGTCTATTTTTTAGTTTTTTAAAAAATCCACCCTCCCTCCACCACTTGGAGGAGTCCAGCAGTTCTTAGTGATGCCTGTTGAAGATCATGTGACCTCATCCTCTTCAATAAGCAATCAGGAAGAACCCCTGGGCTCCTGAAAATGCCAGGGGTGTTAGAAGAAGAAAAAGAAGGAGGAGGAGGAGGAGGAGGAGGAGGAGGAGGAGATCCCTCAACAACTGGCTACCCTTAAAAATGTATGTAGAAACCTTGCTCACCAAGAAGAAGATCTCCAAAATTCTCACCTCTCCCAGCCTCTTTTGCCCAAATTTTTACTTTCCCCCACCTCCCACAAGATGCCAGAAATGCAATGGTAGAAATTTTGGGCATAGCACTAGTTTATTCAGATATAAGTCCCCGTGAAGGTGCTGAAAATTACTTCCTGTTTAAGGATATTATCCGATGCAGGCCTTCAATGGGTGAACGAGAGTGGCCTCACTGGTGGCAGACCATATGCAGCCCTTCCCACTGGTGGCCATGACATAGTGCTTCCGGGCAATGGAAATGCTCATTTCTGGAGGGGGCACTGTTAACCCCTTTCTGGAAATGAGTGTTTGCGGTCATGGTGTCACTTCCCTCAAGAAGAACAACATTGTAGGAGCTTGTGGTAAGGGCCGCCTGTACACTGCTGCTCCATGCCCTGGGCCAGCCAGGAAAGGCCAACATTACATCCTATCCTATGTTCTCATGGAATAATAATAATAATAATAATAATAATAATAATAATAATAATAATAATAATAATAATAATTTATTTGTTACCCGCCTCTCCGTCTGGATCGAGGCGGGGTACAACACAATTAAAAACAACATAAAATACATAAAACTAATTCAAACAGACTTAAATTGCAGACCTAAAATGGCAATCCAATGTTTCCTCGATTCATAATGTTTAAACTAGCCCTGCTGGTACAAAAAAAAAGAAAGAAAGGAAGGAAGTAAAAACAATATTGGTAGTTTCTTTTTTTGACATTGAATGATGCTGAGCATAAGTACTTGGTCATAGGACCATTGTTGCTAAAAGAGATAGGACAACATGGCACAATTTCCATGGAAAATGATAGACTGTAGGACAGACTCCCATCCTGTAAACCAAATGCATTTCTCTCCCCACAGTCATCATGTACAGTTTAAACCTTGAGACTTTGGATGGATGAGGGCAGCTGGAATTCATAAAGTCATAATTCTTTTTCTGCTCAAGTATTACACTCAGATAGTTTGCTGTCCTTGTATCTGAGGAGGAATAATTCCCCCAGAGAAGTTACCTGCTGAAAGGAAGTTATCTTTTGGCTTTTACACTTCCCCAAATTTCCCCCGAACTTTCCCGAATGTTGCACTTTGAATATTTTTGAAAGTTCATGAAAGTGTGTATAAAGATGCATATTTTAGGATATCATAATGAATCCATTGAGAGAAAATACGCTTACAAATGTGCATTTTGTAAGATAAAAACTTTCAGAAATGCATCTTCTCCACATATTTTTGTGCAGAATTTTAAACATTCATAGATTGGTGAGGAAATGTAAAGGAATCAAGTTGTAAATGAACACATCTGAAACCAACATGGATCAGAAATAGACTGGGCTGCTTATCCATAGATTAGACTAGCAACTTTTTTCCTCCAGAGGAGTACTGCTCATCAGTATTCTTGTGCTGAACACAAAGTTGAAAACGAACTTGGTTCTTTATAGGTTTGTGACTATACAACTGAAACTACAGTTGGAGATACACGGTTGATAAATTGCAACTGACTTATACATAAGCATCATTAATTGCACAAACACTGGCTTTAAAAAAAATAGCAACGAAAGATTGGTCCCTACTGGGTTTCCTTTTTTAATTTTAGTAACAGTAGGCATTATTATACGTAGCAGCAGGAGGCATTTTTATCTCTGAGAGAAGTGTGATTTTCCCTAATTAATGGTGTCCCTTTGCAAGATACTTTTGCCTTTTTAACAGCTTGTTTACACAATCAAGATTCACTGGTTAATATCTCAGGGCTGCCGTTCGATGGCAGTTTAACTCAGAACAAGCAATGCCCACAGAAACAGAGGGCATGTTAATTTCAGTGGGCTTGCCATGTGTTTGTGACTCAGGGCATGTCTAGACCGGGGGGGGGGGGGATCTCATGATATGGTAATTGTGAGATCTTCCCTCTCAGTCTACACGCGCCCGCAATGTCCTGGGAGGAAGAGGACATCGTGCTTGCCATTTTGGGATTATTATTTTTTTATCGGACATGAGTGCAGGAGTGAGCCATCTCTAAGGTTAGGGTTGTTGTTGTTGTTTTAAAAATTGTGCTCCCCCCTCCTGAAGAGCTCCATGTCCTGTGCCCAGTTCCTGGCTCCTTGCATTTACTCATGAGGAGCCGAGACAAACCAGGACAGCCACCCACATGTCCTGCGGCCTCAGGATGATCCTGGGACTGTGGGAAAAGCCGGGATTAAAGCCGTCCTGGCTATCCCAGGGAAAAAGAGGGATCATCCCTCCCTGCCCCCACCCCCCGGGATCCCCTCTGTGTCATGTGGATGCACAGGAATGATCAAGGGGCTGAAGCAATTCCCCTATGAGGGGAGGTTACAACAACTGGGATTGTTTAGCTTGGGGAAGAAAGGAAGCTACGGGGAGACCTGAAAGAGGCGTACAAAATTATGCATGGTGTGAAGAACGTGGGTAGGGAGACATTTTTCTCCCTCTCCCATAATACTAGAACCCATCCATTCATTTCATGGATGGTGCAGTGCCGTTCGTTTCAGCATCTGTTTCGAGACGGATTCGATTTCTTTTCTTGCTGTGTTGAAAAATACTCAACTAATTCTGTAAGAAAGTTTGCAAAAAAATTAAAATGATTTATGTTAGTACATAACATTTAGCGCATTGACACCCCCCCCATTCCATTTAACTTTTCCCCACATATATTTTCCAGTGTATGTCTTGCTTATTTTCCTGCGACTGAATTTGCATACATTTTGGGAAAGTAAAAAACAACAACCCACTAATCTTTGAAATCTATGCGTTCCTCCTATTGATTAAAGTATATTTGTGTGTATTTCTTCAAAAGTACATATTTTTTTATGTGCATTTTTCAAATATGCATATATATTGTCAAAGGTGTTCACATTAAGAGCTTGGTAAATGTACAGACTTCTGAGTCTGTGTGCGAACTGGAAGTTGCGAGCTGGGTAAATCCTTATCAAAAAGAGCTGAAATGTTTTTTTCATAGAGCCCTATCTCCATGTGTTCCTGTTCTTCCTTTGGTAAATGAATGACATTTAATGCTCCTTTTCTTGCCCTAATGAATGCAGTGATGTAGTCAAGATCACCCTGCAAATGTCTGGCAGCACTGAAACTAAATCTCTGACTTCCCAAATCCTTGGATTATATTTACCCAGCTAAACTGGCTATAGATGCCAAGTTTTACCACTTTGGCTGCCATCCCTGCTCTTTGATGTTTTCCTCTAGAGTATTGCTTTCAAGCATGATTACCTGAATGGTTAAATCAAACAGACTGTAGTCTATATTCTTGGTATGTTCTTATCAAAATCACTAGCCGTGTGTGTGTGTGTGTAAGAGAGAGAGAGAGAGAGAGAGAGAGAGAGAGAGAGAGAGTCAAACGATTATTCATAATTAGACAGCTTGATGACAGTAAGTAATTGTTGGGTATTCATCAGCACTTTGTAAGATTATATTATCATTAAAGCATATTTACATTGTATTTGAATATGCTTAGTGAACATTCACAGAGCTCCATTTTCCGTGATTGTTAGAAACCAAACATTTGATGAAATTCTGAGTTCGGGTGATGCTATGGGCTAATTGCAAATTGCTTGGTAGTTTCTTAAAATAGGGATTGACACACAGGAACAAAGGAAGCTGCCTAATAGTGAGTCAGACCATTGGTCCATCTGGCCCAGTAATGACAACACTGATTGACATTTAGGGATGTTGCAAACGCCCGACTTGGTCTGATAGTCTGGCAGACTCTCCCACACCCGGCTTCCTTGCCCCTAATTGTTGAGCCATGGGACAACCATGAACCTGCTCAACCAATGAGCCGGTCCAGTAGCCGCCTGTCCCTCATAGTTTTGGGTCGTCATTGTTCATAAGAAAAGTCCTTCCTTTTATTTTGTTTCATAAGTCAATGTGCACATGACTTACTGCTGGTGGTGGGTGTAGTGTTTCTGTAAGACACCATGGGAAATCCAACAATCAGGAAGGAGGTACATAACATGGTGTCACAGGATGTCATGATGCACAATGCATTTCCAAACCACAGTTCCCAAGAGGCACTTTGATATTCCTTACATGCAAAAGGTTGTTTGTGGGGAACAAGTGTTTGTTTTAAGGAAAAGAGTTTGCATAGCTGACTTTCTTATTATCTGAGGAAATGACAAATTCACCTGGGATAAATTTGCCCATCACTAACAAAACATGCATCTCTAAACATATTTTCTCCCCGTGAAAATACACAGTTTAAAATGCATTTTAATTTGCATTTCCAGCCAAGAACTGTCAGAAAAACCCTATGCGGCAGGGTCTTGCTATTTACTGTTTTACTCTGTACAGCACCATGTACATTGATGGTGCTATATAAATAAATAAATAATAATAATAATAATAATAATAATAATAATAATAATAATAATAATAAAAGTAAGGAAGGGCTAAAGCTGGTGGAGATCTAAGTTTCAAGCTGCATAATTGTTTAGCATGGGGGTGGGGGGCTTTTCTGGGGAAACCCATCACACCAGCATAACTACTGGCATAGCACTAGAACTTCCTTATCATAATACTATGCCAATGGCATAAGCAGAGCAGTAGTACTGGATACTGCCCAAAGGCAGAAACTCTAAATCTACTTACCTGTGACTCAAATACTATTGACTTCAGTTTTGTAATTTACAACCCACTAGACTAACCATCTTGGGCTTCCTCTGTTGCTTACACTGAAGCGGTATCCCTCCAATAAAAATGGGATGAATCTATTTTAAAACATTCTCATCTAAAACCAACAGACAAAGGCCAGACTTGCACAGTAGCGAAATACAGCTCCCTTGAATGCCATGATTGTGGCATGCTTTCTTTTTCTTGCTTTTTCTTACAAAGAGTTCCATATTTACATCATCAAGCAGCTGGGTGAAGAAGAGGAACTGGATATGCAGTCTCCGATTGTGCTAGGGATATAATTTAACTTAAAGCATGCAAGTGTACTTCTATGCCCATAGCAACCCTATTTAGCTCAGCTACTGTAATGCCTCATGGCTTCCGTGCTTCACCCAAAGGGATGCGTTCTCGAATTGCCAAGAAGCCAGCTAGTTCCACCTTCAGTCAGAATAATTAATAAGTCATTGTACACATGTGGAATATTTGCTCATTTACTTCTGCCAAACTTTAATCATCTGACATTAAAACACATGGAAAGAGTTGCGCCTCACACAGGCTACTTTGGAAAATGGATTATCTTACTATAAAGAACACCATAATAATTCACAGCTGTCTTTTCTTTTATCGTTGCATGCAAGATGTAAAATGTTCTGTATCTTTTCAAATGATCAATTAAAAATGTGACTATTTTCATTTCCTTGAAAATAGACACAAGTCCCATGAAAGCTTTATGGCTTTTAAGCTGACAGCTTTGCCTAACTTTTTAAAAAATGAGTTTACTTTGCAATACCAGCACACAGGGAAAAAACAACAACGCACACAATTCTTTAAACAGAGAAGTGTTGTTCTGAGTGTAATAAATGAGCAGGTGGCTAAGCAATGCCTGTTGACTGAGTGTAGTGGATTTATACTGAGGCTAACAACGCCTTTTATTGATAATCTCCCACCATCTGTTCTAATGATTTATTCATACTAAGAAAAGATGGGGGGAAAGAGGGGGAGAACAGGTGAGGAAAGGGTCTGCAAATAAATGGCAATGCATATATTAGGAATCAGGCGATGATTGTGCAAGCAGGATCAATGTTGGACTTAATGATAAAGCAATCACAATCCTGTAAACAGCATCTGTAATATTCTAGAATTACAAAGTCATCGAATCCATTCAAAATGAATTCATTTCCATGGCTCCCAGTGACCATGGATGCTTCTGCGCCTGTTTGCTGCAGTGTCCAAGGATGCCAGGAACCATGAGAACTGCATTTCCCAGCATACGTGCACAGGGCATACATGTGCAACAATATCCAGGACCTTATGGGACAGACATACTTGATAAATTTGGCGAAAGCATGGACTGATGGGAGATTTCCTGGTAGGGTGAAATGGATCCATTTGAGATCAGGCCCAGCCTCCAAAGATATCTAAAATGGATTTGTAGGGAGAGAGGAGGTGTCAAGCTCCAGAAATCTGGACTCCAAACTCCCATTTTTAGAATTTAAAGCCCAGCACTTTGTCTCTAACATTAGCCCAAGGCCAAATCACAGGCTTCCCCAACCTGATCCCATACAGATATTTTGGAATACATTTCCCATCCATCTTGGCCATCACGGGCAATGGTCAGGAATCCGGGGAGTTGCAGTCCAAAACATCTGTAGAGCACCAGGATGGGGAAGCATTTCTCACAACACCTCGTAATTAGAGCCATAGTACACAGGCCTGCATAAATTGTCACCATGAAGCTTTATGCATTCTACCAGCCTAGGACTTCAACCCCCTGTGGTTGCCAAGCTCTTATCAGATCAGAGTTCATAGTGCAACAGTAATGGTGCACTGAAGATGTTTCTTATTGATGTGTCTCCTGTTGTTTCTGCAATGGCAGTTGCAATGAGGGTAACATCACATACAGACCTCTTTGGAGAGCCAGGGTTCAACTACACCTAAGGGTGTAGTAGGAGGGAAGGGGGGATTGTGGACTTAACTGCTTATGCAATCCTCCCTCAGCATCTGTACAGCTGTGCAACATCACTGACGGGGAACGGGATGTTGTGGGTGCCATCTCTGTGTGTGTGTGTGTGTGTGTGAGTGTGTGTGTGGTGTTTTGAAGAACTGTGCATAGCGAAAAAGTAAGAAACACCCCACCACCACCAAACTCCATGCCCCAACCCCCCACCATCCCAGGGATGGCAAAATTGCTCCCCCCTCCCAACCTCCATGGGCATGGAGCCACCCCACACAGCTCCATGCCCATTTGAGGACCCGGGAGGCCGTGCCACACCAGCCGCAGTCATAGAGTCATAGAATCGCAGAATAGCAGAGTTGGAAGGGGCCTACAAGGCCATCGAGTCCAACCCCCTGCTCAATGCAGGAATCCACCCTAAAGCATCCCTGACAGATGGTTGTCCAGCTGCCTCTTGAAGGCCTCTAGTGTGGGAGAGCCCACAACCTCCCTAGGTAACTGATTCCATTGTTGTACTGCTCTAACAGTCAGGAAGTTTTTCCTGATTTCCAGCTGGAATCTGGCTTCCTTTAACTTGAGCACGTTATTCCGTGTTCTGCACTCTGGGAGGATCGAGAAGAGATCCTGGCCCTCCTATGTGTGACAACCATTTAAGTATTTGAAGAGTGCTCTCATGTCTCCCCTCAATCTTCTCTTCTCCAGGCTAAACATGCCCAGTTCTTTCAGTCTCTCTTCACAGGGCTTTGTTTCCAGTCCACAGGATTGTCCCAGGACCACAGGGAAAAATTGGAAATCCCTGGTTTCAGTTATCCTGGAGAAAGTCTGTGGTTGTCTCTGGTTGACCCCGGGATCCCATGTGAGTCATTGGGATGCACAGGGATGACCTAGAGATGACCCCAGGATAACTGCCTGGTGTAGACATGCCCCCATTAAGACCCAAGGCAGCCTTGGGCACTACTTTTCAGGTGGAAAGGCAGGATATAAATTAAATTTAAAAAATCAGGCTGAATCTAGTCTAGGCCAGGGGGTCAACATCTGGGCAGTTTGGGGACCAATTTACACACACACACCAAATCCACCAGGGGCTGCACCAAGGGTGCAAATCAGCAAACCTCAAGCTCAGCAAACTGCTCCAAATCCCATCTTGAAGTTTGTCCTCTTTTGAGTCCATATCAGACAGCATTCTTTGGTTTTTCCCCCATTTTCACATGAAAATCCATGTATAAGGAGCCAACATTACATCTACACCTTTCTTCCAGCAGACATATCTAGAAAGATATGTACTTATTTTAAAAAAAAACAAATAAGATAGCCATTTTTAATATGAAGTACTCTAAATGTTGCTTGGTTTATAAAGTTTTCAATTTTGTACCACACACTTTAACCATCCAAAACATCATGAAATTATACTATTATTATTATCCCTATTATTATTTATTTATTTATTTATTCATTGCATTTTTATACCGCCCAATAGCCGGAGCTCTCTGGGCGGTTCACAAAAATTAAAACCATTCAAAATATAAACAACAGTATAAAACCATAATATAAAATACAATATAAATACAACATATAACATCATCATCATCATCAGCCCCTCTTTTCCTCTTGCAAGGGACCCAAGGCAGCTTACATATTCCTTCTCCTCTCCATTTTATCTTCACAACCAATAATAATAATAATAATAATAATAATAATAATAATAATAATAATAATAATAATAATACATTTATTTCTTACCTGCCTCTCCATTTTGATCGAGGCAGGAAACAACAGTAAATGGTAAAATACACAAAACTGAATTAAAACATTCTACATTGTTAAAACATCCTAAAATACATTCTGAAAACATTCTAAAAACATCTTACAATCCCACTGGATAGGCCTTCCGGAAGAGATCAGTCTTTATAGCTTTCTTGAATGCTAGTAGACTGTTAAGTTGACGAGTCTCCTCCAGCAGGACTCCTCCACAGTCTGGGAGCAGCAAAAGAGAAGTTCCTCTGGGTAACAGTTGTTAATCTAGTTTTTGCTAGCTGAAGTAATTTTTGTGAACCGCCCAGAGAGCTTCGGCTATTGGGCGGTATAAAAATGTAATAAATAAATAAAAAAATAAAAAAATAAAGTAGATTCTTCCCAGAGGACCTGAGTGTCCGGGGCGGGTTGTAGGAGAAAAGGCGATCCCACAGGTAGCCTGGACCCAAACCATGTAGGGCTTTAAAGGTGATAACCAACACTTTATACTTCACCCGGAAACTAATTGGCAGACAGTGAAGAGATTTGCATATGAATGCACAATATTATTGAAATGTAGTAACAGAGAGCTTCTGCTATTGGGCAGTATAAAAATGTAATAAATAAATAAATAAATAAATAAATAAATAAATAAAGTAGATTCTTCCCAGAGGACCTGAGTGTCCGGGGCGGGTTGTAGGGGAAAAGGTGATCCCACAGGTAGCCTGGACCCAAACCATGTAGGGCTTTAAAGGTAATAACCAACACTTTATACTTTGCTCGGAAACTAATTGGCAGCCAGTGAAGAGATTTTAAAACTGGTATAATATGGTCACCCCGAGGTTTACCAACCTGTTAGGTAGGGCTGAAAGTCAGTGACTGGCGAAGTCACCTAGTGAGCTTCCACGGCTAAGTGGGGACTATAACTCAGATCTCCTGACTCCCAGTCCAACACTCTAACCACTACAGCACACCAGCTATCACTGAGGTCAGATTCATATGGTTCCCTGTGGCCAGGAGAAATTGGTCCTCCATACTTGCAGCTCCAAATCTCAAAGAGGTCCACCATGTTCCTTTCCTGTGTGTTTAGAAATGATGTTGCCTCAGGACATAGGGTCATTTAAAATGCACCGTGGATTTAAAAATAAAAAATGGAATCCCCATTATTTATTTATTTATTTATTTATTACATTTCTATACCGCCCAATAGCCAAAGCTCTCTGGGCGGTTCACAAAAATTAAAATCATAGTAAAACAATCAACAGGTTAAAAGCACAAATACACAATACAATATAAAAAGCACAACCAGAATAAAAACCACGCAGCAAAATTGATATAAAATTAAAATACAGAGTTAAAACAATAAAATTTAAATTTAAGTTAAAATTAAGTGTTGAAATACTGGGAGAATAAAAAGGTCTTCAGATGGCGACGAAAGGAGTACAGTGTAGGCGCCAAAAATGGAACCCCCAAAATGGTAGCCACTGGGAGAGGTAGCATTTCTTACCTAAGTACTTAGTAAACTTGTGTAGGATTGCATTGTTAGTCAAAGTGCAAAAAGGAATCCTGTTGCATGATTGCATAAAGTTTTCCTCTTATGATATGATGCAATTTATGTATATGTGTGCTAATTAAATCTTATTATTATTATTATTATTATTATTATTATTATTATTGCATTTTTATACTGCCCAATAGCCGAAGCTCCCTGGGTGGTTCACAAAAACTAAAACCATTCAAAGTATAAAACAAACAGTATAAAAACATGATATAAAATACACATTAAAAACTGTTTAGAAACATACCATACATGATTAAAACATCTTTAAAAACATCCTTAGATTGGAATAAATGGACTTATGCCCTCATTCTTCAGATTCATATCCCACAGGTCAAAATGTGGGATGTGAACTCAGTTAGGTAATTCTCAGCTAGGTCCTATACCTCTGCCCCCAAAGTCCTACCCTCACAGCACCATGCCTCGTGATCTCTAAGTGGTGGGGGACTATGTCCTTTGCTGCAATTGTCAGTTGGCATTTTGGATGGACCAGTATGTGGTTTAGAGCAAATCCATCGAACAGTAACACAATGGTGGAAATCTACTCATCCATACTATTCATGTCACCGAAATCTGAGAGTCCAATGTGAAGTATTAACATGTCAAAAACAAAACAAAATGAACAAACAAACAAAAACCTAAGGGATACTGGGAGATGTAGGACAAAGCATTTAGAGGACCACAGGTTTCCCACCCTCTTATAAATAAGCATGCACAATAAAAAAAAAATCCTACGAGTCTCAACACACACACACACACACACACACACACACACACACACACACGCCCCTTTACTTGGTAAAGTTGGTGAGGGAAAGGAAAGGAACCTCTCGTTCAAGTACTGAGTCATTACTGACTCTTGGAGGGACGCCAGCTTTTGCTGACGTTTTCTTGGCAGGCCTTATAGTGGGGTGGTTTGCCATTGCCTTCCCCGGCCGTTATTACCTTTCCCCCAGCTAACTGGGTACTCATTTTACTGACCTCGGAAGGATGGAAGGCTGAGTTGACCCGAGCCGGCTGCCTGAAACCAGCTTCCGCTGGGATTGAACTCAGGCCATGGGGAGAGTTTCAGCTGCAGAAACTGCTGCTTTACCGCTCCGCACCACATGAGATTCATTAAAGTTGGTGAAAGGAAACCTAAATAAACATGTGGACAGTAGTCCCATCTGAATGGGGAGGTGGGAGATGGGGACGAAATGCTTTCCCTTCTGCCGTATACTACTATCTAGAAAAAAACATCAGAACATCAGAAGAGCCTTGCTGGATCAGACCAAGGGTCCATCTAGTCCAGCACTCTGTTCACACAGTGGCCAACCTGCTGTCGACCAGGGACCCACAAGTAGGACATGGGTGCAACAGCACCCTCACATCCATGTTCCCTAGCAACCGGTATATATAGGCTTACTGCCTCAGATACAGTAATTTGCATTACTCAAAAATTCATTAGCCAGGAGCACTGAAATCCTTGAGTCATTTGAGCCATTGTTAGGCTATCAGTATTCAATTCACTTGCAGCTCCTTATTTGAATCAATAGAAGGCCATAGGACTTTGACAGGCTATTTTTCCCCCTAATATTGATCTTGATGACCAAGCTGGTGCCCTAGAGTCTAACCATTGATTTCTTCTACTTCTACTTCTTTTTTTAAGAGAGAAAGCTGTCACACTAACAGCCAGATTTCTGCTATTAAACATATGGGCCTTCATGTAATTAAAGGAAATGGCTACCTGTCATTTTAAAAAAAAGTGTGGGGGGGAGAATACTAGTAAGCAGAAATAATTTCATAGACATCTAATAGATATCTCCATAGCCCTGTTGATCCCCCCCTTTAATATCATTTATTTTGATTGCTGCCGGTTTGAATCCTAGGGTTGTGGCAGGATTCTGGGTGTCAAGGCTTTCTAGATTGTAAGCCATTTGGGCAGGGTGTTGTTTTTATTGTTTTGCTCTCTGTACAGTGCCATGTACAGTTATGGTGCTTTGCAAATAAAATAAATAAATAAATAAATAAATAAGGCTTTAGCCTCAAGCTTCTGGTCTCCTGATAAAGGACTAAAATCTCTGAAGGAAGTCCCAGGTGCAATGTCTCAAGCTGGTTCCCTCTGGGTCCATTCAGGCCGTTCTTCACCATTCCAAAGCTTGCTGTAAAATCACATCATGCACAGTGGTGTAGTTAGGGCTGGACGTTTTTTTGTTTATGTCTTCCATTCTGTCATCCACTCCTTGGTGGAATCAGATTTTTCAGTAGGAGAATTTCATTTGTTTGTAAATGTGCACTTGCGCAAATGCATAGCTACGCTAATGCACACCCGCACAAGTGTGCATTAGCAGTCATGTGCATGTGCGCAAGTGTGCCTTAGCACGTATGTTCTTTCCTTCCTTCAGGTTTGGAAATTTTGCCTGGCATGTCTTTAGAACTTTTCAGGTTCTTTGTTGCATCCTTAATTACTAATTGTTGTTGTTGTTGTTTCAAAAAATACATTCATATGGTGAAATCCACACAGGCTTGCCTTACCATATGTACTGCTTATATTCGATATGTAATAAAGGTGAGCCAATCGGGGGGGGGCACTCCTCCCACCCACTTGCATGGGGAAGCTGGCATGATGCCAACTGTCAGTCCATTGGACTCATCTCCCTCCCTCCCCCCTCTCCCTCCTTATTCACCCCCTGGACTTGGAGCTGCCACTGCTGTTACCCACATTACTTACTTTTGCCATCCTTCCTCCTCCAATAAAACCACAATTTGAAAGTAAGATCGGAGCTCTTTCATTTCATAGATCTATGGTCGATAATACAGAAATGGCCCTTTATGGCCACTGAAGTTTGTGGCTGTAGATCTATTAAAACTACACAGGCCCCATCTTACTTTCAAATCTCAGATCTTTACACATGGTAAAGGTAAGTCCCGTGGGTGGCGGTGGCAGCTCTGGGTTCGGGGGGTGATTGGGGAGGGAGAGGAGGGGGGAGGTGAGTCTAATGGACTCATGATCAGCCTCTCACCAGCTTTCCCAGGTAAGCGGGTGGGGGGAGCAGCCCACCACCATTATGAATCAGCCCAAGGCACCTCAAGGTGCTTCAGAACCATTCCACTTTACCTCAGGGTGCCTCGGGTCGACTTGGTATCACATTGTATCTGAAGTGCTGCACAGCCATAATTCTAGCCCAATGTTACTACTTTGGTGGATTGTGTGAATGAAAACTAAGATGATTAGCATATTTTGCAGAATGCATGCTGGAAGGGCAAAAAGAATGATGGGGGACATTGAGACCTGAACCGAACTGCATGATTCAGCAGTGGTTCTATGGTAGAATGTTTCATGCTGGCATTACTGAGTTCAGGTAGTACCACAGTTTTACAACACTTTGTTTGAGTCGTATTCACTGAAATCTGTGCAGACCAGTATTCCCCAATCTTGATGCCCTCCAGATGTTTTGACCTACAACTCCCATCATCTCTGACCATTGGTCATGCTAGTAGGGGCCAATGGTAATTGTAGTCCAAACTACATGGAGGACACCAGGTTGGGGAAAGCTGAAAGTAGCTCATGCTGCATCACTATTTCTAGGGCATGTCTAGACCAGGGGAGGGAGGGGGGAGGGTATCACGATATTCTTCTTGCAAGATCCTCCCCTTTGTCCACATGCAAGCGCAACATCCCGGGAGGAAGGAGGGATGTCGCGCCCGCCATTTTCTTTTCTATTCTTTCTTTCTTTTTTTCTTTTTTGTTTTTTTACAGAAGATGAGTACACATGCACTCCAACTGAAAAAAAAGTTTAAAAAAAACGCTTCCCCCCCCCCCCCCGGGCATGGAGCACCTGAAGAGCTCCATGCCTCATGCCTGGTTCCTACCTCCTCACACTTACTCATGAGGAGGTGGGACAAAGCCAGGTGCTCACACACTTCCTGCAGTCTTTGGACAATCCTGAGACCACAGGAAAAATTGGGCTTCAAGTGGACCCAGTTATCCCAGGGAAATGGAGGGATCATCCCTCCCTGCTCCTGGGATCCCCTGTGTGTCATATGGACACACAGGGATGATCCTGGGATGACCACCAGGATAAACACTTGTCTAGACATGCCCAAAGACTCAGGGGAGAGCTTGGCCTGAAAGAGGAGCTAAGTGTTGGTTGTTTTGCATTTCATCACTTCTAAAGTTTTTGACCTGGATTTCTGGATTAAAGTTTTTGACCTGGATTAAGCACTGGAGAATCTCAGGGCCTTTCTACACCTAAGGGTTATCCCAGGAAAATGGAGGGATCATCTCTGCCTGCTCTCAGGATCCCCTGTGTGTCATTTAGGTGCACAGGAATGATCCCAGGACGATCCCAGGACATAGGGCTGGTGCAGACATGCCCTCAGGTAATATCCTGTTATCCTCACAGTACAACACCCAACCACTGTTCTTTCCTTCCCTCAGGTTCTGAGATTTCACCTGGACTTAAACCTTTTCAACTTTATTGTTGCATCCTTAATTATTAGAAACTTTTTTAAAAAATTGCATTCATGTGGTAAAATCCACACAGTCTTGCCGATACCATATGTACAGCTTATACTCAACCCATAATAAAGCTGAGCTATTTCCCATTTGGTAGGGGCATTGTTGGAGTTTGATTTCCTGGGTTTTAAAATGGAAGGCCTCATTAGTTATGTGGGTTTAATTTTATCCCAGCTCTTAGTATGAATATTAAATTAAATCCACTTTACTGATCAATGAAGAGAGCAGCAATTTAGCTCCTGCAAATTTGCTTCACCATTGCGATTGTAATCAACTATCCTATATACCAAATACTATATGCCACATGTAACTGGTCTAGTCTTGTGAGTGTATACTCAGAGCCCAAGCATCATTTAGCAGATGGGAGCAGTACCAACATGGAATGTTCTCCCCCTCCCACAGACACATGCCACAATCTAATACCATACATACATACTCCTTAGTCATGACAGAGTGTTCTTGTCATAATTCTGAAATTACATTTTCTACATTTCTGAAATTGCACCAGGTCCACACCCGGGGCTCTTTTACAACTCCCCAAACTCTCTCTCTCTCTCTCTCTCTCTCTCTCTCACACACACACACACAACACACACACACACAAACATACACACTTTCCTTTTCGTTTGTTTGTTTGTTTGTTTAACATGACAGCTAGCTTGAAGAAGAGTCCTACAGAAGTTGCTGATTATTTTATAACTCTTTGGTTGGAAGGATAACTGGCTCCCAATGTCCCTGGGATCAATGTCCCCTATTCTTATGTGGCTCTGTCCCTCCCACCAGCTGTCCTTCCCTCTTGCCTATATGCAGAAGGAACTGAACACAACATGTCACATAGGGAAGCTCAAATCTCTCTGTGTCTCAAACTGTAAGTCCTAGTTTAATTGCAAAAACAGTGCAACCTCTCAGTTCCAGACAAGAACCTGGGCCAGCCACTTGCAGTTCAGAACACTGCTTGCCATGCTCAAACATTGCTTCTGATTGGCTCTTGAAAATCTCACAAGTTCTGGACTATAGGTACAAAGATTCAGTGAAATAAGTTTCCATAAATATCTTCAAACATGTTTCACAGCTTGGGGGGAAAACATGTTTTACAACTCAATTTTTCCAGACTGATGTGCAAGTCAGTACTTAGTTTACTTATTTTTATTCATTTTTTTTTTTTTACAGAAACAGAAATTAAGGTTGTGGGGAGGAGATATCCTCCCCTTCTGATCCTTATGCACCACTCTGGGTGGCTAACAGCAATTAAAACCAATCACAAAACCAACCGTAACATTCCCCAACAAAAATGTAATGTAATAAAAACAGAGACAAGTGCGGCAGATTAAACAGCGGCAACAAATAGCGACATATCTATCCAATAAAACAAAGTCGTATCTAAACAGGAATGTTTTTTTCCCCCCAGATGGCAAAACACCATGAATGAGAGGGAGAAGTAAGCCCCCTGGAGCTTTTACATTTCCCAAATGTTCTGACACTGTTCTCAGCTGAAAACATGCATCACATTCACAATATGTGTATTTTGAGAGAAAGTATGTTTAGAAATGCATAAATATGTATTTCACGGCACATGTTGTGCAGGTCTTTTTTTTAAACCGCAGATTTATGTAGAAATGGGGAGGAATGGACTTATGAGTGAAAATGTGTTAAAGGGCTCATCTACACCAAGCAAGATATTCCACTATGAAAGTGGTATATAAAAGGCAGAAGCCACACTACTAATTTATGGTGGTACTGAAGTGCACTGACAACTGCTGGGGTCCATTGACATGTACCATTCACCTCTTTCATACCACTTTCATAGTGTTATATCCTGCTTGGTGTAGATGTGTCAATGGGCCCCAACAATTGTCAGAGCACTTTAGTACCACTGTAAACCAGTAGTGAAGCTCCTGCAGTGCACTTCAATACTGCTATAAAGCAGTGGTGTGGCTCCTGCCTTTTATATACCACTTTCATACCATTTTCATAGTGGAATATCCTGCTTGGTGTAGATGATCCCCAAGTGAAATGGACTGGAAATGGATCCATCCCTAACTTCAGTGGTTCTCTGCACAGCTGCCCTCTGTTTTAAATCCCTCCTTGAGTTTAAAAAGTGGAGTAACCTTCCAAGGGGTTGGGTGAGCAGGAGAAAGCAGGAAGGGAGATAGCTCAG
Organism: Elgaria multicarinata webbii; assembly: GCF_023053635.1. Classification (NCBI taxonomy): domain Eukaryota; kingdom Metazoa; phylum Chordata; class Lepidosauria; order Squamata; family Anguidae; genus Elgaria; species Elgaria multicarinata. Next base: position 119,847,891 of record NC_086175.1, on the reverse strand, counting down.
CCCCCAGCAGTTTAGGCTAGGAATAGCCATAACGGGAAACGCTAAGCACCCCCAGCGGCTCTTCGCGTCCTTCAATTCTCTTCTGAAGCCTAATCCGCCATCTCTCCCTGCCTCCCTGTCTGCCAACGACTTTGCCTCTTTCTTCAATGCTAAAATCCAAACTATACGCTCCGATCTAGCCAACTCTGCTCCGCTTCCAGCTCCTGTCCCTCACCTGTCAGCTCCTCCTTCAACTCTCTCGGCGTTCCCTTCGGTCTCAGCTGATGAACTGTCTAAAATACTGCGCTCATCGAAGCCTTCCACTTGTTCCCGTGATCCGATTCCCTCTCGCGTCTTTATTAATCTTATCCCCGCTATCCTCCCGTCCTTGCTTCACATCATTAATTCTTCTCTGTCCTCTGGTTCATTTCCTTCTGCTTTTAAACATGCTACAGTCTCTCCCATTCTCAAAAAACCCACTCTTGATCGACTATCCCTGTCTAACTACCGACCTGTCTCCCTCTTGCCCTTTGTCTCAAAGATCCTGGAACGTCTGGTCTACTCTCGTTGTCTTGACTTTCTCTCTAATAACTCTGCTCTGGATCCCTTTCAATCTGGCTTCCGTCCTTTGCATTCCACTGAAACAGCCCTTACCAAGATCACCAATGATCTTCTTACTGCCAAGTCTAAAGGCCATTATTCTGTTCTTATTCTCCTTGATCTAACCGCAGCCTTTGACACGGTTGATCACGATCTTCTCTTAGATTCCCTCCACGACCTTGGACTCTGTGGCTCTGTCTATAACTGGTTCGCCTCCTATCTAGAGGGTCGCTCTTTCAGCGTGTCGGCTAATGGCAGCTCGTCCTCCTCTTTTCCCCTTTCAGTTGGGGTTCCGCAAGGCTCGGTGCTTGGCCCGTTGTTGTTCTCTCTATACATGCTGCCCTTGGGCAAGCTCATTCAATCTCACGGCCTCCAATATCACCTGTACGCCGATGATACACAATTATATCTTTCATCTCCGGAACTTTCTCCAGATGTTCACGATCGTATCTCGGCATGTCTTTCAGATATCTCAGCCTGGCTGCTTCATCGTCGTTTGAAACTTAACATGGCAAAGACTGAACTGCTAGTTTTTCCTCCTAAACCTTCTCCTCACCTCTCATTCTCCCTTACTGTCAACGATGTCACGCTTACTCCGGTCAAGGAAGCTCGTAGTCTTGGCTTTATATTTGACTCCTCGCTCTCCTTTACTCCTCACATCGAGGCAGTAGCTAAATCCTGTCGTTTCTTCCTGTATAATATTGCCAGGATTCGACCATTTTTGTCTGTCTCTTCTGCCAAGACTCTCGTTCACGCACTGGTTATCTCTCGGTTGGACTACTGCAACCTTCTTCTCTCTGGCCTTCCTTCGTCTCACATCAGTCCGCTGGTCTCTGTCCATCACTCTGCCGCTAAGATCATCTTCTTGGCCCGCCGCTCTGACCATGTCACTCCACTTCTGAAATCTCTTCATTGGCTTCCAATTCACTTCAGAATCCAATATAAACTTCTCCTACTGACCTTCAAAGCTCTTCACGGCCTAGCTCCTGCCTATCTCTCCTCTCTCATCTCACACTATCGCCCCGCTCGGGCTCTCCGCTCCTCCGATGCCATGCTTCTCGCCTGCCCAAGGACCTCCACTTCCCTTACTCGGCTTCGTCCTTTTTCTTCTGCTGCCCCTTACGCCTGGAACGCTCTTCCAGAACACTTGAGAACTACAAACTCAATCACTGCTTTTAAGACTCAGCTCAAAACTTTTCTTTTCCCTATAGCCTTCAAATATTGAGTTTGTTCTGACTTTACACTGTTGGTTTTGCCCTACCCTGTGCCTGTTTACACTTCCCTGTGCCTGTTTGCATTCTCCTTCCCTCTTTATTGTTTACTACAACTTATTAGATTGTAAGCCTATGCGGCAGGGTCTTGCTATTTACTGTGTTATCTGTACAGCACCATGTACATTGATGGTGCTATATAAATAAATAATAATAATAATAATAATAATAAATCCACCCCTTTCAGGGCTTGTTGGATTTCCCTTGAGCTCCTGGCTCAACTTGTGTTTACAAGCACAGCTGGGAACTTTTGGGAACTTTTGCACCCCCTTTTTAAAAAATAACTATTTATGCCAATTTATGCAAATTTTGCCCATACTATGTGTAATTTGCACAATTTGTAGCTGTAAATATGCTTAAGCTCTACAAATATGCTTATACTGCGGGCCCAATTTGTGCAAAGTAAGCAAATTATGGCCACAAATTTTAAAACGCCAATTTTGATGGAATAAATCACACATGAAAATCCATGAGCTGCCCTGACTCAATACAGATCTGGTTGGGCCAGCTCGCAGGTAAGTGAGCTGGAGTCTGAGGCTGAGCTTCTGAAAGGTCAGCAAACTTGACACACACAGCTTGATGGATTCCTCTGACAACCGTAGTGTCGCTGGGGACATAAAGTTGCTTGGATTGAACACCAGCTCAGCTAGGTAGGCTCCACCAACCCATTCATCCAACTGAGCCAAAGCCAAGGGACTCTCAGACCATACATGACACCCCTAAAGAGGGATGCATGACAAATTTGTTTCCATTCATTTTTGATCAATTCTCACCTTCTCGACCAAACATTCTGCAGTCAAAAGTTCATGCCTTTCCAAGATCGCAATGCGATTCGCCCACCAAAACCATTGTGTTTAACAATATCCAGACATTTGAAAAATGTCCATGAAAAAAGGTGTGCTTTTGAAAAATGTGCAACAATATCCCTTAATCAATGGGGGAAGAATACATACTGTTCAAAGATCTCACAACTGAGACACACATTGTGTGTGTGTGTGTGTGGTGGTGGGTAAATACCCACAGTAATACACACAGAACTTTAGTCACAGGAAAGAAAACCAAGCCCCCAATCTATACGGACTTGAATTCAAATGAGCTTTGAGTTGGAACTCAGAGAACTTTGGCAATTTCTAGGTTTGTTGATTTGCACATTCCTACTCCTAACACTTATGAAACAGGGCCCCAAGGAAGCGCTCTCTATATCAAAGTCCCAGGCCTGAATCCTTAGACAGCAGTAATAACAAAGAGGAAAGCTCTGGACTTACTACAAAGGCCAACTGGAATAAAGGATACATGTTTTAAAAAAATAACAACAGTAACAATTAGGGGTGTGCACGGACCCCCCGCTCCGCTTCACTTGCAGATCCGCCATTTTCCGGATCGGGCCGCTCCGCCCCGCCCCCGCTCCGCCCACTTCCGCTCCGCTCCGCCCGGAGCTCCGGATCCGGATCCGGAGCTCCGTTTCCCCCCCCATAGGCTTGCATTGAAAGCTAAAAAATTATACAACTTTTTTTCTGTTCAAGTTAGAAACCTCATGTTTGGCACCATGACACCTCATGGGGATATACACACGCATGCCAAGTTTCAAAGCAATCCCATCATCCCCTGATTTTTGGTGAATTTTTGAAAATCGGGCACCCCACACACAACATCCCTGCGAGGTGGGCAGGGGAGGAGGGAGGGAAGGCAGGCAGGCATGCAGCTGGCATTTCTGGGGGCATAAGGAAGTGAGCCAAGGATAAGCCAGTAATGCATATAAAATGGAATAAATCAATCAATAAACAAAGGAGGGGTGGAATTAAAAGCAGCAGTGTTGCTCAATAAACAGCAAGAAGGATTTTTTTAAAAAGGCTATATCTGTCTTTTACCAGCAATAGGGGGACGTGCCCGGGGGAGGGGGAAGTAGCTGCCAGTTCAAGACACTGACAGCCACCAACAGCTCCGAGAAGAAGTAAAACGCTCACTTCGACTCAGAACAGGCATTGCTCCACCACTGAAAAGTGACCATTCACTTCAACTCATGATAGGCATTGCTCCACCGTTTTACTCTCTTTGGAAGGCTCTATGGCCTTCCAGTGCAGGAGAGAGTGGGGGCACGTCCACGATGAGATGCCCTAGGGGAGCTCATCCCCTTGCACCACATCGATTCAGTTGTTCACCAAGGTTAGGGTGGGGAGCAGTGCTGTGTTTCTATCTCTTATTCTTGGCTTAGTATATGATTTCAGGTTGTGTTTGTGCATTTGGTGGGGCTACTGTGTTAAAAAACACGGGGAAAAGCCCGTTCAGATGAAGAAAGAGAAGTTTCCCAGAATCCCAAGTTACCTGTTTTGCCTATGCCCTCCTCCAACTTTGGGATCATCATGACCGGGAGCTGACTCTGCCCCTCAGCCCTTTGAAAAAGGTATTTTTCCCGCCGATTTTTTAAAAACTTCTAGCCCGCGACCCGTACGATGCAGAAAGTTGAGAGTGGTCTCAAAATGACCCCCATCCACGACTCTCTGTGCACAAGAATTTTCAGAATGATAGCTTAAACCCCCCCCAGTTATCCCCGATTCTTTCCCTCAATGCAATCCTATGGGCGAAAAGCCGAAAACGCAGTTTGAGCCGTGCGGTTGACCCGATTTTCACAAAAACATTGCACGTGAACCACAGCACGCAGAAAGTTGAGAGTAGTCTCAAAATGACCCCCATCCACGACTCTCTGTGCACAAGAATTTTCAGAACGATAGCTGAACCCCCCCCCAGTTATCCCCGATTCTTTCCCTCAATGCAATCCTATGGGCGAAAAGCCGAAACGCAGTTTGAGCCGCGCGGTTGACCCGATTTTCAAAAAAATATAGCACGCGACACGGACAACGCAGAGAGGTGAGAGTGGTCTCAAAATGACCCCCATCCACGACTCTCTGAGCACAAGAATTTCCAGAGCGATAGCTTCAAAAACAACGTAGTTATGCGCGATTATTTGCCGCAATGCAATCCTATGGCGAAATGTTTTCAAGATGGCGACCGGAGCGCTCCGCCTGAACTCGGAGCTCCGAAAAATGGTCGCTTCTCTTCGCCTTGCTTCTAGGGGGTCCACGGTCCGCTCCTACTCCGCCTCTGGATAAGGCGGAGCAGGCCAATCCGCTACTGCTTCTACGCTCCTAATCGGAGCGGAGCACATCCCTAGTAACAATATAAAAAACTGGATTTGCTACAGTTTGCACAGGAACATAGGAAGCAGCCTTACACTGAATCAGGTTCTTGGTCTATCTAGCCCAGTATTGTCAACACTGACTGGCAGCAGCTCTCCAGGATTTCAGGAAGAATTATTTCTGAGCCCCACCTGGTGATTAGGGATGTCAGGGAAATCTGCCATGGAATCAAATGAGTTTGGATTTTTATGAATCCAACCCATAGATTCCACTGCAAACCTGCTTTTCTCAAGTTCCACAGATTCCCCAGACTTGCAGCTGTTTTGTTTTGTTTTGTTTTTTTAACTTTCTGGAACTTCTTGCAGTTTTAGTCACACAAAAATATGTAAAATAAATAAATAAATAACAGCTAAAAATGTGCATTTTCCCCCATAGGCTAAAGCATGAAAATATGCATGGGGGGATTTGCGCATTTTTGCTTGTGCAAATTTGTGCAAGTGTGAATCTGTGCAAATTTGGGAAATTGCAAATAAATCCAGTTCTGACAGTAAGCAAACAATGGAATGAAAGACACCTGGCAATCTGCAAAATGCAGACAGAAGGGATTTTACAAAATCTGTACATTCTGATGGGAGATTGATTGAACCTGGGTTGAACCTAGGACCTTCTGCATGCAAAAAGCATGTGCTCTACTGCTAAGCTATAGCCCGTTATGCTTTCAGAAGAAATATAATTGCACATACTTTTTTCCCTTTTTACTGCTGGCATTGAGAGAAATGCTTTCATTGGATGCCATAAAATTAAACTTTTTGAAAATATTCGGTTTATGAGCACTCTGCTGAACCATATTTAGAGCTGCAAAGGTTAACCTTCATGACAGAGGTTTAAACATTTCTGTACATTAGCCCAACATGTTAACAAATGGTTAGCATTAAACATGAATTAAAGTCACTTCCCTTGCAGAAGGAAAAACACTTTCAACACCCTTAAGCAAGTCAGATATGCTTAGACACAATTAGCATATATATAATATTATTTGTCTTGGTATCAGATGTCCAACTTGCTTACACTTCCTGAAGGGAGCACTTAAATCTGCCTTTTTGAATTCTTTAAAATCATGGCACGTATTTTACATTGCTTAAATGAAAAGAGACTGGGAGTGTAGGCACAAAGAGATCTGCATGATGACGTACAGAAGGAGAGCTAGGCTCATATATGCACTGGGAATACATTATATCAGATTACACATCTGATGTAAATACATCTCACTGCATTAGTGCTTGTTCACATGAAATATTCACTGCATATAACTGAACATGGCTGCAGTCCTGTGCCATGTGCAAGCAGAATTCAGGGCGAGAAGCCATCTGTGCAATGAAGACTGGCAACAGAGTTTGCCTGAAATCATTTTCAGGGCAAAGGGGAACTTCTGAGAATTTCTGAATTCCCTACCTGACCCCCACAAGCTTCATAGTTGTACTTTTCCTTACAACTTTTTTTTTTTTTTTTTTTTTGCTGTTGTTTCCAATGTTCGTTACTACTTTAACACCATTCCCCCTCTGGCTTACCCCTTCCGCCAAGCGATCTAAGTTAATAAAGAATTGAATAATGCACTCAATGATGCCAGAATGCTATGGAGGCAATCAAAGTTATATACATGATACAGTCACAAAAGCCAGTTCAGAGTGAGAAAATTGATTCAAGTCCTCACTCTGAATCGTCTATTATGTATTCAATCAGATTTGGTTATGACATAATATCTCAAAGTCAGTTCAGAGTGGGGGCAGTCTAATGTCCGCATGGGGGAGATTGCAGATGGGGATGGGAAGAGAGAGAAGGGGCATCTCTCTCTTCCCCAACTACCATCCCCACACACTGCAACTCCCCAGGTGCCCCAATATGGCAGTAAGACTGAAAAATAGCAGCTACCAAATGACAGTCAGTGCTGGGGTGGATGAAAAGAGGAGGAGAGGGGAGGGAAGAAAGAGAGAGAGAAAAAAAGAGCCAGAGAGAGAAGGGGCCGGAGAGAGAAGGGGCATGAAACAGAGGAAGTAAGAAAGAGGGGGAGAAAGAGAAGGACGATAGGGGGAAAGTGGGAGGAAGAGAAGGGTCAAGACAGAGAAGTGGATGAAACAGAGGGGGAAAGAGAAAGAGGGGGGGCAAAGGACGGAGGGAAGAGAATAGGAGAGGGGGATGGTAGAAAGAGATAGAAGGGGCAAGAGAGAGATGGGGAATGAAATAGAGGAAGAAAGAGAGGAAGGAAGGAAGAAAACAGAGGAGGAGAGAAAGAAGGGGCAAGAGGGGAAAAGAGGAGATGGAAGGGAAGAGGTGAGAAAGATAGACGGGGAAGGAGAGAGGGGGCAAAAGAGAGAGGGAGAAGAAAAGGAGAGAGGGAAAGGTAGAGAAGGAGCAAGAGAGGAAGGGCAAGAGAGAGAGGAGGTGAGAAAGACGCACTTAAGGCTTAATCTACAGCAGGATATTGCACTATGAAAGCAGTATGAAAGTGGTATATAAAAGGCAGGAGCCACACAAAGCTGGATATAACACTATGAAAGCAGTATGAAGCGGTATATGGTATGTGTCAATGGGCCCCAACAGTTGTCAGTGCACTTCAATACCGCTATAAAGCAGTCATGTGGATCCTGCCTTTTGCATACCGCTTTCATAGTGGAATATCCTGCTTGTTGTAGATTAGGGCAGAGAGAGAGAAGGGGAAAAGAGACAGAGAAATAAAGAAGAGAGGAAGTGGATGTTTTCTAATGTTCTCTGTATCATTCAGATTTTAGGATCTGTGCTGCTGAACCAAGCACAGGTAGTAGATGTTTGCATGTGTGCTTGCTTGTGTGTGCGAGCATGTGTGCATGTGTGTAAGAAGGAGAGAGTGTGGGGGTGACTCTGGCCCCACCCACCACCGGCCTGTGACTGCCAGCAGCTTTTAAGTGAGGAAATGCAGCTCTATGAGGGCACAGGAGATTCCTGTGTAGAGCAGGGATGGCAAACCTGTCTCTCCCTGCCAACTGAGAACCACGTGTGTTTGGGGCTATGTGCCAGGGGTGGGTGGGGTCAGTACCCAAAGTAGGCATGACCACACCTACCCCATGCATGCATACACACACAAACACACACACACACTCCTTTTCCAGCAATGGGGATGAAGTGTGTGACCAACTTGGCCGGGTTCCAACTCATAGCAAAACCATCCAGTGGAGGCTGGTGGCTCTGATTTCGATGGGGGCAGTGCTCTGGGTTTCAGTCAGAACCAGCCAGAACTCTAAAGAAGCTCTCCAAAGTGTTAAACCTATTTGGGGGATAGGATTCCCTACCTATGGTGTAGAGCAGGTGTGATAACCCCTTTAGAGTTCTAGCTGGTTCTGACCGAAACCCAGAGTGGATTCACAACCACCACCAGCCTCCACTGAAACAACCTTGCGTTAACTTTAACTTCAGAGAAAATTTGGTGCCGGTGACATCTTGATTACCCACCATAATATGCATCGGAGTTTCTCTCCCTAAAGCAAATCAGCATATTTATTAACACAGTTACTAACTGCAGCACTTTAATATTCATTTCAACACTTTATTTGATAGATGACACCGCTAAAATCATTTGAAAGCATTTGTGGGTCAGGTGGAGGGGTGAGAGAGAATGTCAGAAGTACAGAGTACTAGCCATGAATATTCTTTCCACTTTAATTTATCGCTACCTGTGCTCTGTGACCCCTTTTAAAATAATTGATAGTAAAAAATGATGCTGTGTTCACAATGGCGAGATTGAGTTCTGTGAACTTTGTCCCTCAGATTTTGATAGGAAAGTATTTGCTAAATCGAACTTCCTGGATTTTTAAAAAAAGTTATGTTGCATAAGTCCGGAGAGGTTTTTTTTGGTAGGGTGACCATATGAGAAGGAGGACAGGGCTCCTATATCTTTAACAGTTGAATTGAAAAGAGAATGTCAGCAGGTATCATTTGTATGCATGCAGCACCTGATGAAATTCTCTCTTCATCACAACAGTGAAAGCTGCAGGAGCTATACTAGAGTGAACAGATACAAAAGATGGCAGGGCTCCTGCAACCTTTAACTGTTGTGACGAAGAGGGAATTTCACCAGATGCAGCATGCATACAAATGACACCTGCTGAAAATCCCTTTTCTGTACAACTGTTAAAGATACAGGAGCCCTGTCCGCCTTTCCATATGGTCACCCTAACAGAAATGCTTTTCCCAGGTCTAAAGCAGTTTCAGCTGTTAAGTGCAAAAATGCTCTGCTCTCAGCCTTCTCTAGTAATTGGTGTGTACCAAACATTGGGTTAGGAACATAAGAAGCTGACTTATACTGAATGCTCCATCCAACTAGTGTTTTATTGCACAATCATTACTGGGCACTCATGGATTTTTCGGAGATCCCTCACATGATGTCGTCTGCCTCCCGCGCGTCTTCCGACCCTTCTGGCCTTCCTTGCGCCATAAGAAAAACTCCAGAAAGTCCAAAATATTTTTAAAACCAGAAGTTGCTGCTCTCTCCTGCTGTTTGCAGGAGAAGCAGCATGATTAGAACGCCCGACTGAATGGGCCTCGTGATTGTTGTTTACTTCCTGGTTTGAAACAGGAAGTAACTGATCAACGAAACCAGGAGCAGAGAAGCGACGGTAGGGAGCATGTTTTCCTACATGTGATGGAGCCCTGAGTCAGACCATTGGTCCATGTAGCCCTGTACTGTCAACACTGACTGGCAGCATCTCTCCTGAGTTTCAGGCAGGCATTTTCAGCCCTACCTGGAGATGCCAAGGATTGAACCTGGGGGCCCCTGCATGCAAAGCAGCTGCTCTATCACACTGAGCCACAGCCCCTCTCAGTTCTCAATTAACAAGTGGGACCTTCATGCAAATCTTGCAGTGTAGAATGCTCCTGTTCAGCGTTCCATCCGACCCTTTTGCAGGATACTCCATTGCATTCCCATTCCCGTTTGGTTTTCCATTCCCCACCACTGCTCCAAGCATCAGGCACCGTTCTGTGGGCATTGAGCGTGCTCAGTCATTGTACACCGTTGAAAAAGAAAAAAGGATGATTTGTGGGAGGGGAATGTTACACTGAAATACAGACAAATTTCTGTGCAGGGAAAAAAATGCAGGTTCTGGTCGAAATGAGCTCCAAGGTGGAAACTGGAGAACCTCCATGACCTTCACACAACCCTCACTAAATGTGTACTACATTTCAGCTGCCTGAGTGGTTGTGTTAGTATTCGAAAGTATATAGTAGGAAGTGACATCTGCTTTCACGCTGCATTTTTTTTTTTTTTTTTAGGAACAAAGAGCTAAAATTAGATGAAATTGTATATTAGGCACACCCTTGATTTTCCTACTCCAAGATAGCTGTAGAAATTGGATCTTGGAAGAGTTCATCTTAAAACGATTAGTAGAATTGTCTCCCAGGAATCATACTATGACTTTTTACTAATTTATTTGTATATATTTAGAATAGTGTTCTTTTGCAGAAGCAGAAGTGGTCATGACAGGAGCACTCATTGCAGAGAGGGGGGATAATTCAAGCTATCCATTTGATAGTCCTGCTGGCAAAAGCAGCTTGAGCCAAATATTTCTCTGGCGATTCTCTTCCTTTTCCTCCAATCTTTTTTTTTTTACATGTCGAGTGAATGAGATTTTGTTTTGCGATGGCAGGCTTAAGGGAGGTGAGAGTCTGACAAAATACCGGCTGCATTGGGAAATGTGTGATAGGCAACCGGTAACAAGGTTATTCCTTGTTCAGTGTGTAAGTTAGCGGAACAAAATCCCCAACCAGACGCCATGGTGTTAGTCTGTTTGCCATTCCAAGATTGCTGTATTGAAGCAGCTAAAGCAAGTTAGACAATACCCCATGGACACGTGAAACAAGAATAAACTCATGCCATAAGCTCATTGACTAGCAGAGTGAAAGGGATCCTTGTGGGTCATCTAGTCTAACCCCTGACTGATGCAGTTAACCCAGATCTAGGTCATGCCCAACAGAGGGCCATTCATCTTCTACCTGTAGGCCTCCAGTGTGAGAAAGCTCACCACTTGTCTAGCAAATTGGTTCCATTGTCTTATCCATTGTACTTATCAATCAAGCACTTAGCTATAATTCAGTCTTAATTTACTCTGCTTTCAGGATTTAGGGATGGGTGAATCTGTCACTTCTGCTTTCTCCCTCATTTACCTTTTTTAAAATAATAACAATAATAATTATAACAATAACAATAATAGCAAATTCTTTCTCTCCTGAGTACAAAGAACTTTGTGAGTCTAGGGCCTTTGCTAGACCTACCTTCAAATCTGTGCGGGAGGAGGGGCGAGCCCACAATTCAAGTAGCGTGGGCTGTCGCCCCAGTCTAAACGTCAGATGTGACGGGCTAAAGGAAAGCCCTGCGTCTGCCTTTTTCTTTTCTTAAAGGGCCGGGTGCGCAGGAGCGCACGATTGACCAAAGTGAGGGTTTTTTTTTAAAGAAGTTTTCCCCCTCCCCCATCCTTCCCCCAGTCTCCCCCCTGCCACAATCTCCACCCCGCCACAATCTCCCCCCCTGGCCGTGATCTCCCCCCCCGGCCATGATCTCTCCCCCTGCCCCGATGGGCACAGCGCTCCTGAGGAGCACTGCACCCCATCCACCTCTTTTCCCAGTTACTCACGAGTAATTGTGGTAGTTGGGGGAAGTAGTGGAACAGTCTACATGCTCGCGGTCTCGGTCTCAGCCCGAGGCCGCAGAAAATACCGGCTACAACTGGAACCCGTTACCCTGGGGCAAGGGAGGGTTGACCCCTGCCTGAGCCCAGGATCCCCTGTGCATCATCTGGACGCACAGGGCAAGCCCGGAGTTCACCCTGGGCTAACTCATGGTCTAGCAAAGGCCTTAGTAATTCCTTCTCAAAAGGGAACTGAAATAAAATTATTACCCATCTGTAGCAGCCAAATTCAGTAAGTAGAGCTATTCCCAGCTTGGAGAGGACCATCATGTGCCTTCCTGTAATATAGCTGTTAAAGATGAGGAACCTGTCAGAAAAAGAAAAAAGAGGTGGCAGCCCTAATTAAGCAATAACATGGTTGAATGCACAGGGTTTCAAACCCAGGGTCTGTCTAAATGCTCAGAAAGCCCCGGGATGGGTGCACAGTGGTGTGGCGTTGATTATGCTGTCTGCTGAAGCTGAGGGAAAAGAAGTCATTTATTTATTTATTTATTTATTTATTTATTTATTACATTTCTATACCGCCCAATAGCCGAAGCTCTCTGGGCGGTTCACAAAGTCATGGGAGGGAGAGTCCACTGTCTAAGGCCATAGCTAGACCTAAGGTTTATCCCTGGATTGTCTAGGGGGTCAAACCTGTTCATCTAGGTGACACACAGGGGATCCAGTGTTCAGGCAGGGGCGAATCCTGGATGATCCCAGGATAAACCTTAGGTCTAGCTGTGGCCTAAGCCTCACTCCGGAGTTGCAGCAGAGGTGTGGCTGGGGGCTGATCTACACCAAGCAAGATATAACACTATGAAAGCAGTATGAAAGTGGTATATGGTATGTGTCAATGGGCCCCAAGAGTTGTCAATGTGCTTCAATGCCCCTATAAAGCAGTAGTGTGGCTCCCGCCTTTTATATACTGCTTTCATAGTGCAATATCTTGTTTGGTGTAGATGAGCCCATAGCGGACCCCTGATTAGTCACCGTCCACCCAGGCAGAGGACAGTGGATGTGTCCAGTGCTGGAAACCCCACGCTTTCCCTGCAGCGTCAAGATTAGCCACCACAGCCCAGCAGCAGTGAAAGCGCAGGGTTTTGGATCTTTCTGTGAAGACACCCCACCTCGACTTTTAAGAGTTATGCACTCAAATCCCTGGATGGAGAAATCTCTCAATTTCAGTTTCTCCCACATTGCTGTGTTTTGAATCTCAAGTTGTTTTTATTTCAAATTCGGAGACCTTTGTGGATGTGGGTGAATTGTTATCAAAACTGAACTGAAACTAAATTCTCATCCATCCATTATGTCTACATCACAACTGTAATAATAACTGTAGAGGAGGCCTGGGCAATTTCTGACCTACCATGCTGAATGCAGCATACCAGCCAGGCATGACAACCAACCAGTGGCTCAATAAATCTCTTTCTTTCTCCCCCTCCCTTCCTCTTTTGCCTGTTTGAGACAGGGATGTTGTCAAATACCCGGCAGGCAACAGTATCCACTAATAGAGATGTTGCAAGAGTCCACTTGGGGGCTTAAACTTGGTGGGTTTCCACCCATTTTGGCACCCCAGACCCAAATCAATGGACCTTTGCACTCCCCAACTCAGCATTCCTCTAGTTGGGCAAGCGCACGGATCCCCGCTTACCCGCAAGCTGCCATTTTAGGCCATTCACACATGTGATTTTGCTTAAATGGCTCTATTTATGGCTGCCACTAGCCTAAAATAGCAATTTACATAAAATGCCACCATTTTGAACAAACTGGTGGCTGCCGGAGCAGCATGCCACCAGGTGCCTGCAATGTGTCCAGCGGATCACATCTTACACCAAACAGGGTCAGGGGGTTGGCAGAGGCAGGCGAGCAGCTCAGGAGGCTAGCTCCAGTGAGTTCACCCATCCCTACACACACAAAAACATTTTTGTAGCCTTTGATCAATGCACACTGATAACATTGGGGCAGGGTGGGGGATGCAAATGAACTCAGAGCACTGAAAGCTCAACCCACAGTAAGCTACATTCTCTCCACTTCCTAATGAAATGGGAATTCAGGAAGACTGGAATGAAGTCAAGAATGAACCCACCCAACAATAAAGGAACAGAATGGGAGACAACCACTCATTAGACAGCAGTCCTCAAGGGACACAACCAGCCCGATAGTCCGGGCTGATCATGGGTGAGTCCCTGTGCATCTAAATGGCACACAGGGACTCCCGGGGGCAGGGGGGACAGAGACAGGTTTTCCCAGGGATTAAAAAAAAACCTGGGAAAACCTTGTTCTTCCCGTGGTCTCGGGATCGTCCCAAGACCACGGGAGCTGTGGGCATCCATCTTGTCTTCTCCCCTCCTCCCCTTGATTAGCAGGGGTCAGTAGAGAGAAGGAGCCACACCAGGAGGAATGCAGGGACATCGGGGTGGGGAGAGCAGGGTTGGGCCTTTTTGTTTTACCTTAATTTTCACTGGAGCACAAGTGTGCTCCAGCTCCTCTTCTTTAAAAAAAAGAATGGTGGCCACGACACGTGCGACATCCGGGACATAGCATGGCCGTTTGGATGCAGGGCGATGATCCCGGAAGCAGGTAAATGCAGGATTATTTCCCCTGTGTCCCTCTACACCCTTAGGTGTAGAAAGGGACATGGTGTCTTGCAGCCCACAGGATCAATCAGTTGCTTTCCCAGGTGTAACCCTTGCAGAACAAACACTAGTGGTGGAATTCTCCGATCAGCTGGTGTCAGCTCAAATAAAAACATAGCTTTGTTGAAGCCAGGGGCACATCTAAACAGGCTCTTTAAATCGGCTTACCTCCTCATTTTCCCATTGTTCGACACATGATGCAGCTGCAAAGTCGCTGCAGTGCCGATGTATTGTGAACCACCCAGAGAGCTCCGGCTATTGGGCGGTATAGAAATGTAATAATAAATAAATAAGTAAAACAGCCCCCAAAATGTGCATATTTGTACCTTCAATTATACAACGACTTTTCCAAAACCTTTGTGTTTACCCTGCTTTATCCCTTACGTGTTGCTGGGGTGTGTGTGTAAATTCGGCTTTTGTGGACGTAGCTTTGAGGGCAGGACAAAGTGATGACACATCTTGCCCATTTCCCACCACACCTCTCACTTCCCATACCTCTCTAATACCGGCCCATTTCTGCAAGTGAGATTGTAGTTACAGGCACCAATTTCAATGGAAATAAAAGGGGCTTAGGTTGGCAGAGCAGTCCGCCTTTGTATTGTATGGGTAGACGGGACCTCACATCACGTAAAGTCCATTTAAAGAGAGAGCACTTAAGGGGGTAGACTGGGCACTCGATTGTATACATGATGCTTCACAGATGGTAGTAGTAGTAGTAGTAGTAGTAGTAGTAGTAGTAGTAGTATTTATTGCATTTTTATACCGCCCAATAGCCAAAGCTCCCTCGGTAGACTGAGCTGCCCTTTCATGGAAGAAATGAAGGAGGTAGACTGGGTACTCGGTTGTATACACGAAGCTGCATAGATTGGTAGATGGCCACTGTTTCACGGAGTAAATGAAGGGAAATGACTTGGTAGATGGGAGCAATCACCATTTTGGGTACCAAGGTGTATGCACCCTGCAGGTATTTACCTGCACAGATGCAAAGGATTACAAGACCATGGTCGAGATTTGGCCATCGGGGCGTACCTTCCTCAACATCATGGGCGGAACTTTGACGTCACCATTTCATTTTATCTTCCTTAATAAAAGTAAATCTCGGTATGTAGATTTTAAATTATATGTTTAGCCATCCAGGTGTGCAGACTTCTGTACCCTTGTGTGTGCATATATGCAGAGGTGCGCATAAAGAATGATCCTTTTTTTTTTTGAAAAAAAAAAGGTTCCCACCCATGTGGAGCAACCTCGCTCCGCAAGGCTCATATGACAGGATTCCCCCCTTTAAATTGAAGGGATAACGTGTCGTACCTGCTGCAGTATGACGATGTGGGAGGAGAATCGAATCACAGAAAATGCAGGTTAAAAAAATAATGAGGCGCAATCCCGGCATCTTATAGATGACCGCCAGTTCAATTGTGAGTCATCAAAGGCTGAGTGATCAAATGCTATGCATGTGCGTGTGTAAAATATCACCCAAGCCTAAGTGCCTGCCAGTTACGTGCCCATTTGCAACCGCCAACACGGAGACTGCAGCAACAGTCAACGTTCTGCGTTTTCTGAGATAATGACTGCTAGAGCTGTGGGTCTGGGGCAAAAGAAACATTACTGGGGGGCCCTTTTGGGCCAGGCAATTCTCGTCACTTTGTCTTGGAACCATTTTGGGCAGTGGGGACAAAGGGGAGATTGACTGCTATATCCTATGACGGGAAGCACTGAATTCATCACTTCTCTTTTTTTACTACCTCTGAGTGTCTTTAAACTAGGGGTGTGCACGGACCCCCCGCTCCGCTTCACTTGCAGATCCGCCATTTTTCGGAGCGGGTCGCTCCGCCCCGCCCCCGCTCCGCCCACTTCCGCTCCGCTCCGCTCGGAGCTCCGGATCGGATCCGGAGCTCCGTTTTTGCCCCCCCATAGGCTTGCATTGAAAGCTAAAAAAGTAAACAACTTTTTTTCCGTTGAAGTTAGAAACCTCACGTTTGGCACCATGACACCTCATGGGCGTATACACACACACGCCAAGTTTCAAGGCAATCCCATCATCCCCTGATTTTTGGCGAATTTTTGAAAATCGGGCACCCCATTCACACCCCTTGGGATAGCTCCGTCAATTTGCATGTTAGAAACCTCAAACTCGGCACCAGGGCAGCTTATCCATGTGTCCACATGCACGCCAAGTTGCAAGCAAATCCCATCATCCCCTGATTTTTGGCGCGGCTCTACCCTCTAACGCACCTCCCATAACCCTAATTCACACCCCTTTAGATAGCTCCGTCAATTTGCACGTTAGAAACCTCAAACTCAGCACCATGATAGCTTATCCACGTGTCCACATGCACGCCAAGTTGCAAGGCAATCCCATCATCCCCTGATTTTTGGGGAATTTATGAAAATCGGGCACCCCATTCACACCCCTTGGGATAGCTCCGTCAATTTGCATGTTAGAAACCTCAAACTCGGCACCAGGGCAGCTTATCCATGTGTCCACATGCACGCCAAGTTGCAAGCAAATCCCATCATCCCCTGATTTTTGGCATGGCTTAACTCACCCCAAATTGTCCCATTCTACAACTACGTCAATTTGCACGTTAGAAACCTCAAACTCAGCACCATGATAGCTTATCCACGTGTCCACATGCACGCCAAGTTTCAAGGCAATCCCATCATCCCCTGATTTTTGGGGAATTTATGAAAATCGGGCACCCCATTCACACCCCTTGGGATAGCTCCGTCAATTTGCATGTTAGAAACCTCAAACTCGGCACCAGGGCAGCTTATCCATGTGTCCACATGCACGCCAAGTTGCAAGCAAATCCCATCATCCCCTGATTTTTGGCGCGGCTTAAACTTTTTAACTCACCCCAAATCAAGTCCCATTCTACAACTACGTCAATTTGCACGTTAGAAACCTATCCTTTGGTCCCATGACAGCTTACCCATGTGTCCCCATGGACACCAAGTTTCAAGGCAATCCCATCATCCCCTGATGTTAGGGGAACTTTTGAAATTTGAACACTCCAGTATGTCAGGGATTTAAAGTTGCAATTGCAGACAGCTCAATGGGGCCAGTTCCAAGGCAATCCCAACATGCCACGAGATAACCCTAAATCTTCTGGCACATTTGAAAAAGGGATTATTGAATTTGATAAAGTCTAAGTGAGCGCAGGAAGGACTTCTCCCCTTAGTCAAAGCAAGACACATACACCATCGCTGCAAGGCGGGAAGGGGAGAAGGGAGGGAAAGCAGGCAGGCAGCATGCATTGTAGTGCCGCAAGGATGGCTTGAGCACTAACGCATAGCAAACCAACCCATAAGTGGGCGCAAAGTGAGGCAAAGATGGCTGGTTGTTTCTTTCTAAGCCAGCAGTTACGCCTTGAGGGGCACAGAGGAGGACGACTGGGAGCAAGCGTGCCGGAGGGTGCTGGCCACGAACCGCAAAGCCCATCTCCCAGGCACCAGGCGGGCAGAGCAGGCGAGGAGTCAGTCCTGGCAGATGCCCCACCACAGCAGCACCCCGGGGGAGGCGGGCAGACAGGCAGGCAGGCATGGGTTGGCGGGCCCAGAAAAGCTGGTACCTTGCACAAGTAAGCCATAGATCTGTGGGGGAGTCAGTCCCAGCAGATCCAGCTACCTCACAAGGATGGCTCCCAGGCAGGCGGGCAGGCGCCTCCACTGTAGTGGCTGTGCTCAACTCGGCGGGCGCACTACAAGACGAGTTGAAGTGAGAGCTCACTTCTCAGGAAATGTAGTGGCTGTGCTACGGGAGATCGGTGGACTGCTGGAGCTTAGCTTTTTCTCTGAGGGGAAGTCCATGAGTTGAAGTGACAGCTTGCTTCTCAAAGACAGGGTTACAGCGGAAGAGGGGTGGGACGAGACCGGGGAGACAAGCTCGACCAGTGACTACTACTAATCCCCACATCCTGGAGGACCACAGCATCCCACACAAAGTGGCTGTGGTGAAGTCAATGGCTGTCATGAGTCGAAGTGAGTGCTGACTTCTCAGGAGGAAACTTAAACTGTCCCTAGTATGCACTAAGTGGCTGTGCTATGGGAGTTCGGTGGACTGTTGGAGTACCAGCCACAATTGGGGAAGTGAATGAGTTTCAGTGAAAGGTTGCTTCTCAAAATCAGCACACAGATCAAGGACTCCATTTGATCCCCGAGCTATCTAAAGGGTGACCCGTGGACTGCTGGAGTTTTCCTCCGGTTCCCGGTGGCTGGGATGGGTCTCGGCTTCTCAAAGCCATGGCACTGCTGCATATGCAGTGCAGCTTCTCGAAAGAGAGCTGTCCCACGGAAAAACGGTGCATTACTGGAGCTTAGCTTTTTCTCAAAGGGGAAGTCAATGAGTTGAAGTGAAAGGTTGCTTCGGAAGTCTATGGCTTTCATGAGTTTCAGTGACAGCTTGCTTCTCAAAGAGGGCGTTACAGCGGAAGAGGGGTGGGACGAGACCAGGGAGAGGAGCTCGACCAGCTGCTGCGACTAATCCTCACCCACATCCTGGAGGACCACAGCATCCGCAGTAGTGGCTGTGGTGAAGTCAATGGCTGTCATGAGTTGAAGTGAGTGCTCACTTCTCAGGAAAATTAAACTGTCCGTACACACTAAGTGGCTGTTCTATGGGCGATCGGTGGACACCTGGAGTACCACCCGCACATAGGGGAAGTCCATGAGTTGAAGTGACAGCTTGCTTCTCAAAGATAGGGTTACAGCGGAAGAGGGGTGGGACGAGACCGGGGAGAGAAGCTCGACCAGTGGCTACTACTAATCCCCACATCCTGGAGGACCACAGCATCCCACACAAAGTGGCTGTGGTGAAGTCAACGGCTGTCATGAGTCGAAGTGAGTGCTCACTTCTCAGGAGGAAACTTAAACTGTCCCTGTGCAGTCAGTGGTTGGGGAGAGAGGCACGGCCAGCTGTGCCTCCACCGTAGGGGCTGTGCTCAAGTGTCTGAACTTGGAGTCGAAGTGAGAGCTCAAAATTGCTCCATATGAGACTGGGGAGAGAAGCTCGACCAGCTTCTGCTACTAATCCTCACCCACATCCTGGTGGAACAAAGCATCCACCGAGAAGTGGCTGTGGTGAAGTCAATGGCTGTCATGAGTTGAAGTGAGTGCTGACTTCTCAGGAGGAAACTTAAACTGTCCCTACGCACTAAGTGGCTGTGCTATGGGCGATCGGTCGACACCTGGAGTACCACCCGCACATAGGGGAAGTCCATGAGTTGAAGTGACAGCTTGCTTCTCAAAGATAGGGTTACAGCGGAAGAGGGGTGGGACGAGACCGGGGAGAGAAGCTCGACCAGTGGCTACTACTAATCCCCACATCCTGGAGGACCACAGCATCCCACACAAAGTGGCTGTGGTGAAGTCAACGGCTGTCATGAGTCGAAGTGAGTGCTCACTTCTCAGGAGGAAACTTAAACTGTCCCTGTGCAGTCAGTGGTTGGGGAGAGAGGCACGGCCAGCTGTGCCTCCACCGTAGGGGCTGTGCTCAAGTGTCTGAACTTGGAGTCGAAGTGAGAGCTCAAAATTGCTCCATATGAGACCAGGGAGAGGAGCTCGACCAGCTGCTGCGACTAATCCTCACCCACATCCTGGAGGACCACAGCATCCGCAGTAGTGGCTGTGGTGAAGTCAATGGCTGTCATGAGTTGAAGTGAGTGCTCACTTCTCAGGAGGAAACTTAAACTGTCCCTATGCACTAAGTGGCTGTGCTATGGGAGTTCGGTGGACTACTGGAGTACCAGCCGCAATTGGGGAAGTGAATGAGTTTCAGTGAAAGGTTGCTTCTCAAAATCAGCACACTGATCGGGTCACCCAGAGGTCCACAGCCTCTACGTAGTGGCTGTGCTGAAGTCAATGACTTCCATGAGTTTAAGTGAAAGGTTGCTTCTCAAAGGCGAGGACTTGCCTGTTTCATTTTCGCAGCGAGACAGGCAGCTGCAGTAACACTCACAACCACACACACAAGGACAGCTTTTGCACAGAGGCTCATGAGTTCAAGTGACAGCTTACTTCTCAAAACCATACTTCGGGATCAGGGAGTACGTCTTCCACTCCCAGGGCACTCCAAAGGGCGACCCGTGGACTGCTGGACTTTACCTCCCTCAGTTGGGGAAGTGAATGATGAGTTTAAGTGAAAGCTTGCTTCTCAAAGACGGGTTACAGCAGAAGGGGAAGAGGAAGAGGATGAGACTGAGGAGAGAGAGGT
Organism: Elgaria multicarinata webbii; assembly: GCF_023053635.1. Taxonomy (NCBI): domain Eukaryota; kingdom Metazoa; phylum Chordata; class Lepidosauria; order Squamata; family Anguidae; genus Elgaria; species Elgaria multicarinata. Next base: position 119,827,365 of record NC_086175.1, on the reverse strand, counting down.
TGCATCGGAAGTCTATGGCTTTCATGAGTTTCATGAGTTGAAGTGAGTGCTCACTTCTCAGGAAAATTAAACTGTCCGTACACACTAAGTGGCTGTTCTATGGGCGATCGGTCGACTGCTGGAGTACCTCCCACACATAGGGGAAGTCCATGAGTCGAAGTGAAAGCTCACTTCTCAGATAACTTGAATTGCGAGACTGGGGAGAGACGCTCGGCCAGCTGCTGCAACTAATCCTCCTCACCCACATCCTGGTGGAACAAAGCATCCACCGAGAAGTGGCTGTGGTGAAGTCAATGGCTGTCATGAGTCGAAGTGAAAGCTCACTTCTCAGGAGGAAACTTAAACTGTCCCTATGCACTAAGTGGCTGTGATATGGGCGTTCGGTGGACTGTTGGAGTACCAGCCGCAATTGGGGAAGTCCATGAGTTGAAGTGAGTGCTCACTTCTCAGGAAAATTAAACTGTCCGTACACACAAAGTGGCTGTGGTATGGGCGATCGGTGGACACCTGGAGTACCACCCGCACATAGGGGAAGTCCATGAGTTGAAGTGACAGCTTGCTTCTCAGGAGGAAACTTAAACTGTCCCTACGCACTAAGTGGCTGTGCTATGGGCGATCGGTCGACTACTGGAGTACCACCCGCACATAGGGGAAGTCCATGAGTTGAAGTGACAGCTTGCTTCTCAAAGACAGGGTTACAGCGGAAGAGGGGTGGGACGAGACCGGGGAGAGAAGCTCGACCAGCGACTGCTACTTATCCCCACATCCTGGAGGACCACAGCATCCACAGTAGTGGCTGTGGTGAAGTCAATGGCTGTCATGAGTTGAAGTGAGTGCTCACTTCTCAGGAGGAAACTTAAACTGTCCCTGTGCAGTCAGTGGTTGGGGAGAGAGGCACGGCCAGCTGTGCCTCCACCGTAGGGGCTGTGCTCAAGTGTCTGAACTTGAAGTCGAAGTGAGAGCTCAAAATTGCTCCATATGAGACTGGGGAGAGAAGCTCGACCAGCGACTGCTACTTATCCCCACATCCTGGAGGACCACAGCATCCGCAGTAGTGGCTGTGGTGAAGTCAATGGCTGTCATGAGTTGAAGTGAGTGCTCACTTCTCAGGAGGAAACTTAAACTGTCCCTATGCACTAAGTGGCTGTGCTATGGGCGTTCGGTGGACTGTTGGAGTACCAGCCGCAATTGGGGAAGTGAATGAGTTTCAGTGAAAGGTTGCTTCTCAAAATCAGCACACAGATCAAGGACTCCATTTGATCCCCGAGCTATCTAAAGGGCGACCCGTGGACTGCTGGAGTGTAACCTCCCTCACCCTCAATTGGGGAAGTGAATGAGTTTCAGTGAAAGGTTGCTTCTCAAAATCAGCACACTGATGGAGTCACCCAGAGGTCCACAGCCTCTATGTAGTGGCTGTGCTGAAGTCAATGACTTCCATGAGTTCAAGTGAAAGGTTGCTTCTCAAAGGCGAGGACTCGCCTGTTTGCTTCTCAAAAAACCATACTTCTGGATCAGGGAGTACGTCTTCCACTCCCAGGGCACTCCAAAGGGCGACCCGTGGACTGCTGGAGAGAGGCAGCCTGGCTAGTGGTGGTGGTGGTGCCAGGCATTGCCTTGCCCCCTGCTTGCACCTCACCTAAACGTGCAGTCAATCATGGACAAACGGTTGTAAACCGCCCAGAGAGCTTTGGCTGTGGGGCGGTATATAAATGTAATTAATTAAATAAATAAATAAATAAATAAATAAATAAATGGAGTCTTTTGGAACTGGGTGGAAAACTATCCGGATGAGTTGACTAAGCTGTACCGGACGCCACAGAAATGAAATGAACTCAAGTGCGGTGCTTTGCCCTCACAGTCAGTCACACACACGCACGGTGACAAACTCTGCCTAGTGCCTACAGAGAAAAAACCAGCCTGCCTGAACTGTAGTGTGCCTGCCAACCCAAGGAGGGGTGGAATTAAAGGGAGCCTGCCTGTCACTCCCACGAGGGCTTGAGGGTGGGGTATCCCAGCAGGGGGAGATTGCCCTTCAGAAAGACCAGCTGCTCCACCAAGTCCGGCTCCAAGCGAGAGCGGTGAGGGGTCACTATGTCGCCCGCCATAGAGAACACCCTCTCGCTTGGAACACTGGTGGGTGGGCAGCTGAGTCGATCCATGGCCACCCGCGCCAGGTCCGGCCAAATCTGAAAACGGGATGACCAGTAGGCCAGGGGGTCCATGGAGGAGTCCTCGATGGGCTCTGACAGGTAACGCTGCACGGTGGTTGCAGCGTCATCCTGGCTGGTGGCTGGGGAGGGTCTCTGCCCAAACACGGTGTGCAGAGCCTCTTCCCAATACCCCTCGCCTGTGCTGCTGCTGGGAGGGATGCAGGTGAGGCTGCTGCTGGTGCTGCTGGTGCTGCTGCGGGGAGGGGTGGCCTGCTCCTCTGCCTCACTCTGCCCCACCCTCTTGGCCCATGCCGCCCGCACTTCGCCCACCAGCGTTTCCACCCAGTGCTGCCTGCTATTTGGCCCACAAAGCCCATCCTTCACACGAGGGTCGCACATGGCTGCCAACATGTGGACCCTGTCGGTTTGGATGGGCTCCAGCCTCCGCGTCAGGCCGTCCCTCAGCCTAGTCACCGCTTCGCGGACCTCGGGCTCGAAGCGCCTGCCGGTGACGGGATCCCTGTACTCCAGAAAGTCGCCCATCTGTTTCTGGAGATGCCTGCATACAGGGATCACCTGGCTGAGGAGGGCAGAGCTTTTGCTCAGGGTCTCGGTGGCGTTCAGGAACGGCTTGAGGACCGCCACCAGCTGGGACATGGCGTCCCACTGCTGCTTGCCCAGGTGGTGGACGCCCATGTCCCTGACCCTGAACAAGTCGTGGATGGCACGCTGTTGCTCCACCATCCGCTCCAGCATCAGGTAGGTGGAGTTCCAGCGTGTCACCACATCCTGCACTAGCCTGTGCTGCGGGAGATTCAACTCCTCCTGCTTCTCCCGCAGCAAGCGACTGCCCTTGACGCTGTGGTGGAAATGGCCTGCCACCTTTCTGCAGCTCTCCAGGAGGTTACGGATCCCGGACAGGGGACCGAGGTTGGGCTTGCTGCTGCCCATCCCAAGGCCATCCCTCACCACCAGGTTCAAGACGTGCGCGATGCAGCGGACGCCCTCGAATCCGCCGTCGCGCACCGCCTTCACCATGTTGGCTCCCCCGTCCGTGACCATGTAACCGCGGGTGACCTTCTGCCCAGCTAGCCACCCATCCACCATGCGGTTCATGGCCTCCGTAATCTCCCCTGCCGTGTGGGACTGGTCCATCACTTGCGTGTGGAGGAGGGCCCAGCAGTAGCCCTCCTTGCCAGTCCCTGTAGTGCTGGATCCTTCCTGCCCCACGGCTGCCCACCAGTGTGCCGTCAGGGACAGGTAAGCGTGCACTCCGCCCTCGCTGGACCAAATGTCCGAGGTGAAGTGCACCATCCGTGCCTCTGCCTGGCACAGACGACCCAGCACTAACTCCCTGCAGGAACGGTACAGGGAAGGCACCACCCGCCTGCTCAGGGTGGTGCGACACGGCAGCTTGTAGTATGGCACCACAAGCGCCATCAGCCTCTTGAAGCCTGCGTTGTCGACGAGGCTGAATGGCTGGTCGTCCAACGCCACCATCTCACCGATTGACGTGGTGATCTGGGAGGGCGTTGGAAAACGCCATCTTGTGGTTCCATACTTCCCCCACCCCATTTCCGGCAGGGTTGCCTGCCTAACCCTTGTGGGGATGGGAGATGGAGAGCTGAGACTGGAAGTGCCAGCAGCAGCAGCAGCAGCAGCAGCAGCAGCAGCCACCGCCTTCGGCTTTCCCCTGGAACCAGTCGCCTTGCCCGCCTCTTTCCCCAGCAAGACCGACTGGTGCTGCCTCTTAAGATGCATCTTCATGCTGCTGGTTCCATAATGCCCTGTCGATGAACCCCTGCTTAGGCTGAGTTTGCAGTGGCGACAGACAGCAAAGCGGGGATCCGCTCCCAACTCAAAGTGGTCCCACACGATGCTTGTCTTTCGTTTCCGTGGTGACACCACCAATTGCCCGCCTGAGCTCTCTGGTGTTGCCACAGAAACAGGGGTGTGGGATGAGACTGGGGAGAGAGCCTCGGCCTGCTGCTGCTCCTCCTCAGCCCCCACATCCTGGAGGCCCACCGCCTCCTCCTCCTCCTCCCCCCCCTCCACTGTGCTGAGGACCTCGTCTAGGTCCATCAGCGGGCTCGTGGGCTGAAAGGAGAATGAAGGAGTTGGGGATACTCCTCCTCCTCTAATGGCACTGCTGCCACGTGCCTCTTGCAAACGGGCACTTTTCCCATTCCCACCCTCAAAAAGAGAACGCCGGGCACAAGTTGCAGAAGAGAGTGGCTCTGCCTGCTGCTTGTCCTGCTTCTGTTTTGGAGCAGTCAGCCAAGGAGTTGCCCGTTTGAGTTTCACAGGAGGAGAGGAAGCCTGCTTACTGCTGGCAGACTGAGCCTTGCTGCTTTCAGCACGCCTGCTTCCTCTTTTCATGATGACTAACAAAATATTAATACTACTAATACTATGTATAAGGTACTACTAAGAATATGTATAAGAAGATATAATATGTTTAAATGTAGGGAAATGGGACAAGAACAATAAAATATACTACTACTAATATGTATGAGAATATACTAATATATATATATATATCTACTACTAAGAATATCTACAAGAATATAATAATATGTTTAAGAATATTACTAATAAATGTAGGGAAATGGGACAAGAAATGGGACAACCACTACTATAACAAGAACAAAATATGAATACTACTACTACTAATATGTATGAGAATGTATACTAATAGACTACTAAGACTATGTCAAAGAATATAATATAATATGTTTAAGAATAGGGAAATGGTGTGCGTATGCTTTCCCCAAAATGCTCAATCTGTGGCTGCCTGTTGAACTTGACAAAAGCAGCCCACTCCGTCGAAGTTACACAGAGAAGAAAAAGAGAATCCAATGTTTTTGGTATATTTGGTATATAGAAGATAGAAGGAAACACAATCAGGATTTAAGAGAGGGGAGGGGGGAAAAGAACCAACCACTACTATAATATGTATGAGAATGTATACTAATAGACTACTAAGACTATGTCAAAGAATATAATATAATATGTTTAAGAATAGGGAAATGGTGTGCGTATGCTTTCCCCAAAATGCTCAATCTGTGGCTGCCTGTTGAACTTGACAAAAGCAGCCCACTCCGTCGAAGTTACACAGAGAAGAAAAAGAGAATCCAATTTTTTTGGTATATTTGGTATATAGAAGATAGAAGGAAACACAATCAGGATTTAAGAGAGGGGAGGGGGGAAAAGAACCAACCACTACTATAATATGTATGAGAATGTATACTAATAGACTACTAAGACTATGTCAAAGAATATAATATAATATGTTTAAGAATAGGGAAATGGTGTGCGTATGCTTTCCCCAAAATGCTCAATCTGTGGCTGCCTGTTGAACTTGACAAAAGCAGCCCACTCCGTCGAAGTTACACAGAGAAGAAAAAGAGAATCCAATTTTTTTGGTATATTTGGTATATAGAAGATAGAAGGAAACACAATCAGGATTTAAGAGAGGGGAGGGGGGAAAAGAACCAACCACTACTATAATATGTATGAGAATGTACTAATAGACTACTAAGACTATGTCAAAGAATATAATAATAATATGTTTAAGAATAGGGAAATGGTGTGCGTATGCTTTCCCCAAAATGCTCAATCTGTGGCTGCCTGTTGAACTTGACAAAAGCAGCCCACTCCGTCGAAGTTACACAGAGAAGAAAAAGAGAATCCAATTTTTTTGGTATATTTGGTATATAGAAGATAGAAGGAAACACAATCAGGATTTAAGAGAGGGGAGGGGGGAAAAGAACCAACCACTACTATAAGAAGAACAAAATATGAATACTAATATAATATGTATGAGAATATATACTAATGGACTATGTGAAAGAATATAATAAAATATGTTTAAGAATATAAATGTAGGGAAATGGGACAAAAACTGTGTGTATGCTTTCAAAAGAAAGCTTTCACAAAAGCAGAACAGTCAGGCTTTAATACAGGGAAGGGGGGGGGGCAACCAACCCAACCAACCCAACCACACACTCCAAAATTCAAAAATAAAGTTTATATTAAATCAAAGTAAGGGGAAAACACAGGGCAAACTAAGCTACAAGTCAGAAAGAAGCAAACAAACACACACACACGCCAAACTAAACCTATCCTAATCTATCTCCAAAGTCCAAAGCAGGAGCACTAACTAACTAAGTGTTCCCTCCACGAACGCCAACCCACAAAGAGACACAAAACAGAAAGTTCTCAGGGTGGGTCTGCCTTAGTCCCCCCTCCAACGCTGGGATTGGAGGAGGATGCTTTCTGAGGAGATCAATTCTCATCAGGATTGGGAGTTGAATGTGCCTGTCATCGCTTCCAAAAAAATAAAAATAAAAAAATAAAAAAAACCCAAACCCCGATTTTTAAAAAAATATTGCACGTGAACCACAGCACGCAGAAAGTTGAGAGTGGTCTCAAAATGACCCCCATCCACGACTCTCTGTGCACAAGAATTTTCAGAACGATAGCTTAAACCCCCCCCCAGTTATCCCCGATTCTTTCCCTCAATGCAATCCTATGGGCGAAAAGCCGAAACGGAGCCCCGCGGTTGACCCTATTTTTAAAAAAATATTGCACGTGAACCACAGCACGCAGAAAGTTGAGAGTGGTCTCAAAATGACCCCCATCCACGACTCTCTGTGCACAAGAATTTTCAGAACGATAGCTTAAACCCCCCCCCAGTTATCCCCGATTCTTTCCCTCAATGCAATCCTATGGGCGAAAAGCCGAAACGGAGCCCCGCGGTTGACCCTATTTTTAAAAAAATATTGCACGTGAACCACAGCACGCAGAAAGTTGAGAGTGGTCTCAAAATGACCCCCATCCACGACTCTCTGTGCACAAGAATTTTCAGAACGATAGCTTAAACCCCCCCCCAGTTATCCCCGATTCTTTCCCTCAATGCAATCCTATGGGCGAAAAGCCGAAACGCAGTTTGAGCCCCGCGGTTGCCCCGATTTTTAAAAAAATATTGCACGTGAACCACAGCACGCAGAGAGGTGAGAGTGGTCTCAAAATGACCCCCATCCACGACTCTCTGTGCACAAGAATTTCCAGAACGATAGCTTCAAAAACAACGTAGTTATGCGCGATTATTTGCCGCAATGCAATCCTATGGCGAAATGTTTTCAAGATGGCGACCGGAGCGCTCCGACTGAACTCGGAGCTCCGAAAAATGGTCGCTTCTCTTCGCCTTGCTTCTAGGGGGTCCGCGGTCCGCTCCTACTCCGCCTCTGGGTAAGGCGGAGCAGGCCAATCCGCTACTGCTTCTACGCTCCTAATCGGAGCGGAGCACATCCCTACTTTAAACCTCTCCTTCTTTAAAGGGCCTTTGTGATATTTTGCTCTTTCCAATCTCACCTCTTGATTCCTCCTTACATGCTGCCTTGTTCTTTATGCTCTCCAAAATCAAATCCTCTGGTCATGCCGCCTGTTTCCTTAGCAATACCTTGTATTTAATTATTTGCTTTGCCATCTCCCTGTGCTTCCTAACAGCTGTCTTTCCCTTTTAAAAAAATCTTTTCAAACAACTACAACAACTTCTTCTGTGTTGAATTCCTCTTTTGAAAAAATTCTGCAACAGGTGTGTGTGTGTGTGTGTGTGTGTGTGTGTGTGTGTGTGTGTGCTTGTGTGTGTTTCAGGAAGATTGTTGTTTCAGGATCCATTCTTTTATACTAGTGTTAATCCCATGTCGCCAAGGGCACTAGTAGTTCGAGAATGAGTGAAGAAAAATATGTTTGGGCATTTCCCTTCCTAATGGAATGGAAGGGACTTTGGAGAAGAGGAGGAAGAAGGTTGGGAATATGAGATGGAAGAGGGAAGGGAGTACAATCCCCATAATGCATTGTGCAGGAAGGGAAAGGGAGCAGCCATCCTTGCAAGACTTGCAAGGATCATGCCTCCAGACTTCAACCCACTCCACCCCTCTACTCTGTGAATTCAGAAGAGTCAGTGTTGACGCCTGAACAACTACTTTTCCCATGAGGCAAAGGGGAGGGAGGGGCAATGTGTGAAAAAAGAATGCACCGGATTTCCTCCCTCCCTCCGCTTTGCCTCATGGGAAAAGGAGTTCTTCACTGGTCATTACTGACTCAGCTGAGTTTCAGGGAGTGCCTAACTCGACCTAAGATTAAGCTGATTTCAGTAGGCTTAGGGGTGTTCTCCTCTGCATAGGCTGTTAAAATGACAATCTTCATAAAAAAAAAAATTACTGACTCAGCTGAATACACAGAGTAGAGGGGTGCAGTAGGTTGAAGTCTGGTAGTGTGATCACAGCAACCCTCTGAGAATGGCCTCACCCTTGGTTCATTACAGGAATCATACTCCTCTCCCTTTTCCCTTCAAGCTTTAACTTTTTCAAAGTTTCACAATTTTCTGCCTTTCTACAGTACTCACAGTTCAGGTTAAAACAGAAATGAGGAAAATCAGTCTGGCAGATCTCTAATGATAAGCCTTACACTACCATATTTGTAGATAAGATTCATTTTGTTTCTTACCCTCCCCCCCTTCACCCTCTGCTCCCCTACAATTGCTGGTGAGTCAGTCAGTTTCATATTGTGTGCCTGCAGGTAGATTTGTATTTTTTTCTTAAAAAAAGCATTGTGTACAATGCCTAGTAATTTTGGTGTGCTATAAATAAAATATGCTGATGATAAATCCCTAAGATGGGACCATTCCAGTGAGGGGCTATGAGGCTGATCCAGCACAACAGAAAACCCCAGTGCTTGCCTTTTAAGTCATACCCCGATTCCATCTCATTATATATTTCTAATACACTAACTGGGTTACACTAACTGGGTTACTTCTGGAACCTGCCTGAGAATGGATCTCATTAGAAGGGAGATCCTGTTGAGTTTGGAGCCTATCAGTTGAAAAGAGTTCTTCCCAGAACATGTAAAAGAGATATGTTGATGCTCTTTCAGTTTCAAAGCACAGTGGGAATGACTCACACCTTCAAATAAAGTTGCTATAGTTGTCCTTAATGATCTGGTCAATGTGTATGCCCATCTATCTAGCCTAGATATCCGAACTGCATTCAAATAAACTGAAGGCAGGAGAACAGAAGTAGGCATGTGCTCCGCTCCGATTAGGAGCGGAGAAGCAGTAGCGAATTGGCCTGCTCCGCCTTCCCAGAGGCGAAGTAGAAGCGGACCGCGGACCCCTAGAAGCAAGGCGAAGAGAAGCGACCATTTTTCAGAGCTCCTATTTCAGGCGGAGCGCTCCGATCGCCATCTTGAAAACATTTCGCCCATAGGATTGCATTGCGGGAAATAATCGCGGATAACTGGGTTGTTTTTGAAGCTATCGTTCTGAAAATTCTTGTGCTCAGAGAGTCGTGGATGGGGGTCATTTTGAGACTACTCTCAGCTCTCTGCGTCGTGCAGGTCGCATGCTAGAATTTTTAAAAAATCAGGTAAACAAACGGACAGCGCGGGTCAAACGGCGGTTTTCGCCCATAGGATTGCATTGAGGAAAAGAATTGGGGATAACTGGGTTGTTTTTGAAGCTATCGTTCTGAAAATTCTTGTGCACAGAGAGTCGTGGATGGGGGTCATTTTGAGACTACTCTCACCTCTCTGCGTGGTGCGGGTCGCACGCTAATTTTTTTTAAAAAATCGGCGGGAAAAATACCTTTTTCAAAGGGCTGAGGGGCAGAGTCAGCTCCCGGTCATGATGATCCCAAAGTTGGAGGAGGGGATAGGCAAAACGGGTAACTTGGGATTCTGGGAAACTTCTCTTTCTTAATCTGAACGGACTTTTTCCAATGTTTTTTAACACAGTAGCCCCACCAAATGCACAAACACAACCTGAAATCATATACTAAGCCAATAATAAGAGATAGAAACACAGCACTGCTACCCACCCTAACTTTGGGGAACAACTGAAAAGATGTGGTGTAAGGGGATGAGCTCCCCTAGGGCATCTCATTGTGGACATGCCCCCACTCTCTCCTGTACTGGAAGGCCATCAGAGCCTTCCAAAGAGAGTAACCCGGTGGAGCAATGCCTATCATGAGTTGAAGTGAGCGTTTACTTCTTAGTGGTGGAGCAATGTTGCTTCTTAAAAGACTGGTCACTAGGACCAGTCAAATTGGCAGCTGCTTCCCCCTCCCCTGGGCACGTCCCCCTATTACTGGTAAAAGACAGATACAGCCTTTTAAAAAAAGTTCTTCTTGTTGTTTATTCAGCAACACTGCTGCTTTTAATTCCACCCCTCCTTTGTTTATTTATTTATTTATTCCATTTTATATGCATTACTGGTTTATCCTTGGCTCACTTCCTTATGCCCCCAGAAATGCCGGCTGCATGCCTGCCTGCCTTCCCTCCCTCCTCCCCTGCCCACCTTGCAGGGATGTTGTGTGTGTGTGGCTTTGACTCAGGGGAGAAGTCCTTCCTGCGCTCACTTGGAGTTTTGGAAGTTCCAAATTTTGCAGGTTTAAGCCCCGCCAAAAAACAGGGGATGATGGGACTGCCTTGAGTCTCGGCGTGCGTATGTATCCCTGGATAAGCTTTCATGGTGGTGAGTTTGAGGGGTTTTTTTAAAGTGCAAAATTGACGGAGCTATGGAAAGGGGTGTTGGATTTTCATAAATTCCCCAAAAATCAGGGGATGATGGGACTGCTTTGAGTGTGGGCGTCCATGTGGACACATGGATAAGCTGTCATGGTGCCGGGTTTGAGGTTTCTAACGTGCAAATTGACGGAGCTATCCCAAGGGGTCTGAATGGGGTGCCCGATTTTCATAAATTCCCCAAAAATCAGGGGATGATGGGATTGCCTTGAAACTTTGCGTCCATGTGGATAAGCTATCATGGTGCTGAGCTTGAGGTTTCTAACATGCAAATTGATGGAGCTATCGAAAGGGGGGTTATGGGTGGTGCGTTAGAGGTTAGAGCCGCACCAAAAAACAGGGGATGATGGGATTGCCTTGAGTCTGGGCATCCATGTGGACACATGGTTAAGCTTTCATGGTGCCGAGTTTGAGGTATCTAACATGCAAATTGACGGAGCTATCCCAAGGGGTCTGAATGGGGTGCCCGATTTTCAAAAATTCCCCAAAAATCAGGGGATGATGGGATTGCCTTGAAACTTGGCGTGCATGTGTATACGTCCATGAGGTGTCATGGTGCCAAACATGAGGTTTCTAACTTGAACAGAAAAAAAGTTGTATAATTTTTTAGCTTTCAATGCAACCCTAAGGGGGGAAAAACGGAGCTCCGATCCGGATCCGGAGCTCCGAGCGGAGCGGAGCAGAAGTGGGCGGAGCGGGGGCGGGGTGAAGCGGCCCGCTCCAAAAATCGCGGATCTGCAAGTGAAGCGGAGCGGGGGGTCCGTGCACACCCCTAAACAGAAGCATATATGACCAAAAAGTATAAATTAAATCTTTGGTATATCTGCTTTTAGCAGAGGTATAGTGGACCCAGGGTTCACAGAAATGAAGCACCAGGCCTTTTTCATTAATAGGGACAACAGTATCATCTACCTCTCCAACCCCATCCCAGACTTCCCTGTTCCCTTTGACCTTAGCTGCAATCCTAACAATAGCTAAGGGAAATTGATTCTTCCAGCAACACTATGGACTTAGCTAGACCTACCATTTAGCCCACAACAGAGGAGGGAAGATCCCGCGATGTGTTTATCATGAGATCCTCCTCTGGCTACACATGACGTGCAACGACCTCAGAAGGAGAGGCGTCGCACCTGCCATTTTTTATTTTTTAAGGAGATAGCAGCGCACAAACACTCGTGCGCTAAAGGTAAGTGTTTTTTATATTTAAATTATTTTTCCCACTCCCCCCATCATACTCCCAATGGGCACAGCGCTCCTGAGGAGCGCTGCACCCCATGCGTGGCTCCCAGCTCTGTGTGAGGAATCGGGACTGTGGAAAAACCAGGGCCAAAGGTGACGGCTATATCTCAAGGCAAGGGAGGGATGATCCCTTCCTGATCCCAGGATCCTCTGTGCGTCCCAGGATTCCTGCATTGAGCAGGGGGTTGGACTCGATGGCCTTATAGGTCCCTTCCAATTCTACTATTCTATGATTCTATGATTCATGTGGACACACAGGGCTGATCCCGGGGTTCGCCCCGGGATAAAGCCCCATCTAGCTATGGCCTATGATGTTTTAAGATTTGCCTCCGTACCTGTATTTTTGGACTATGTTTGGGGGCACAGCTCTGGGGGCTGTGCTAATGCAACCCTGTACTTCAACATGTATCACATCACCACTGGTGATTAGCTGTTATCAAGTTTCTCTGATGGAGAAGAAGGGACCGGGAAAAACAAATGATAAAAAATCAAATCCGGGGAGGTTATTATTTATTTATTTATTTGCATTTATATACTGCCCCATAGTTGAAGCTCTCAGTTTATAAAGATTAAATCTCAAGGATGCACCAAAAATAAAGATTTTATTGGCCTAACATGTTTCAAAAAGTCAGGGGCATTTAACAAACACACCACTATGTTCTTTAATGGTTACAGAGTATACTAGAGAACAGAATGATGTAATTTTTAAATACCCCGAAGAAGAATATTAATTGGAAACAAGCTGGGCAAATACAATCTTTGGGTTGGATGCAGACCAGGGCCTTTGCTAGACCAAGGGTTAGCCCGGGGAGAACCCTGGGCTCGCCCCTGTGTGTCCAGATGACACACAGGGGATCCTGGGCTCAGGCAGGGGTCAACCCTCCCTTGCCCCAGGGTAACGGGCTCCAGTTGTAGTCTGGTATTTCCCGTAGCCTTGGGCTGAGCCAGAGACCACGTGCGTGTAGACCTTTCCACCGGTTTTCCCGGCTGCCACAATTACTCGTGAGTAGCCGGGAAAAGTGGCAGATGGGGCGCAGTGCTCCTCAGAAGCACTGTGCCCATTGGAGCAGGGGGAGAGATCAGGACCGGGGGGGGGGAGATCGGGGCAGGGGGGAGATCAGGGCGGGGGGAGCAGCGACATTTTTTTAAAAAAAAAATACTTACCATTGCCACTTGAGCGTTCCTGCACAGTGACCCCTTTAAACAAAACAAAAAATGGCGGACGTGACGGGGCTTTCCTGCAGCCCATCGCGTCTGACGTCTGGATTGGAGCGACCGCCCACACTACTTGTACTGTGGGCTCGCCCCTCCTCCCGCACGGAATCCCAGGTAGGTCTAGCAAAGGCCTAGGTCATAGTTAGAGTAGACCCATTGAAATCAATGGTAGTTGTTAATCATGTCTAACAGAAGACACATTGACCTCCATGGGTTTACTCTAAATATATTGGGGGGAAAGGCGGGATACGAATATTTTGTATATATTTATTTGTATATAAAATAACTAAATCTACAGTCAACCCTTTATTTTTGTACACACTTGGGATTTTGTCTCTCTTCCATTTTGTATTTTATTTTTTCATGACAACAACATGGGAGAAGAGAGAGCTCGCATTGTGAATGATTGCTTCCAGAAATAGACACTAGTTGTCATGGAATTCAAGATTCACAGCTTTGTTTTCAAACTTATCATTACGATCATAATCTGCATTAAGCACACATAAACCTGGATCTCTTTGAAGTTGTGAATATGCATTTGGGGGAGCCGATATCTTATTCAAATCAAACTGCCTTGGGTGGCTGAGATTGCCACAGAAATAGATGAATGAACAATCACATACCTTTATTGAGAACATGGCACATTCCGTATTTGACTGTCCATTATATAGAGAGCTTATTTAGAGCTTCTTTTAAGGAAAGTGAAATATAGGGGTGTTAAGAAGAAATTGAGCTGTTTATTATAGTCAGCCAACCCATACATGATACAGAGGGTTGCACTATTTGCAGTGAAAGCTACTAGACGTAGAACAAAGTTTTTGGATGCTATGGGTGTGAGGTGTTATAAAGATTCAGAAATATGAATACAATTTGATTGACAGGTTATTAAATGCCCCTGTGTGTTTTTCGTTCACCCACCTTACCATCTTTTCAGCTAAGAATTGTTATGGGTTTCATAGTTCTGTTGTTTTAATCTTACGTGTAAATTTTGATATTGTGTAACAGTATTGTAAAATGTCAAGTCTGTATGGCCCCGTTTGAACAACACACTAACCAATTCCATTAACCATTTTGTGGTTAAGCAGCATGGTTTAGCGTGTTGTCTGAATGGGGCCCATGTGTTGCAATGATCTGTGGATTGAGCAATAAATGTTCGGAGTAAAAAAAAAAACACCACATACCTCTACTGTATACTTATGGGCTCTCTGTGCATGCCCTCTTTCAAATGGAACATGTTCCTGAATTGAGACATTATATAAGATTGCATCTAATGGTGCCCAAACACAATACTGCTTATGTAAGAGGAATTCCCTGCCACTTTCTCCTCGCTGTGCCCCATGCAGCCACTCAGGAAACACCTAGGATGTCTAGTGAGAGAGCTGCAGTGGAGTGAGGAAATCACGGGAAATCCCACAGAAGCAAATGAGGAGAGCGGGGGGGGGGGGGAACGGCAACTAAAGGACAACTAAAATGATGAAGGGGTTGGAGCATCTCCCCTATGAGAGAAGGTTACAACAGCTGGGATTGTTTAGCTTGGAGAAGAGAAGGCTTGAGGGGAGACATGATAGAGGTGTACAAAAACATGCATGGAATGGAGAATGTGGATAGGGAGACATTTTTCTCCCTCTTTTCTGGCCAGTACTGGGGAAAGAAAGGAATGGTGGACCAGACAAATCCCTTGTTCTGATCACAGAAGGTTCTCCTTTGGCTCTTTTACCTATACTAAAAGAAAAGATTATTAATGATAATAATTTCTACCATTTTCTACTCAGCAGATTATCTAAAAGGATTCTATTTTGGACTGAAGACATCACTCCTCCGTCATCCATTCACACCCATTAAGGACTATTTTGCTGGGACAGTATCCATCTCAAAAGGAACTCGTTCATAGACCTGAAACCAGCAAGTAGGTAAGGTCCGTTTTAATTTACGTTGGGGCTTGGGTGAGGGTTTATGTGAATGGGGATGAATATAAGAAGTACTTTCAAGAATTCTTGGAATTAAGTGATCCCATTAACTCACCCTCCAAAAAGGGAGGTACACATTACTGTCTCCACACATTCAGTGAACATGTCAAGGGGGCTGTGGCACAGTGTAGTCTAGTCCCATCCACTACCCAAACTATGTGCTACATCCCACTCCTCTGACAAGTGTCCAAGAAATGTTCATGAGAAGGAGTTCTCCACACGTACATCCGTATGCACAGAGAGCTCCTATATGTGAGAAAAGACATTGAATAGGCAGATTCCCGTCTTATGTGTAAGCACTCTCCATCCATGTAGTTATATGCATGGGGAACTCCTTTGCATGAGCATCCAACAGACATTCCTCTGTGGAAGAGGAAGGTGATGCATGATGTTGGCAATGGATCAGGCCAGCTATCACAGCCTTAAAGTCCCCTCCACATGTTCACTGAATATGTGGCAGGGTTATGTAGATCCTTTTAAAATTACATGGCAATGGGATCAAGGATCTGTTCTTAAATGAGTGGATATGACAATTGTATGTTTGGTAGTGATCATGTCCCTTAAAAATCAGTTGTTACAATATAAGGGGTATGTATTTCATGATCTGGCAAGGTTCCTGGGATTTTAGCATTGCTTTGGCATTGGCCTTTATGCAAATGTTTGGATCTATTGTATTACTGGTTTAATTCTGGTACTTTCTTTGGATGTGTTACTTGTTCAGGGTCATTAATAGGGAAAAGAGAGTTAGAAGTGAATGAATGAATGAATGAATGAATGAATACCTTATCTGCTGCTTAGTTATATGTGTGTCGATGGGGGATAACAGACCATATAATTGTTCCTCTCCTGAAGGCACATGAACTTAGGCCTTAGCTAGACCTAAGGATTAACGCAGGCAAATGGAGGGGTCGTCCCTGCCTGCTCCCGGGATCCCCTGTGTGTCATTTGGATGCACAGGGGTGATCCCGGGACAATCCCAGGATATAGGCCTGGTCTAGCTATGGCCTTAGTGATGGATTGAGTGAGCAGCAGCAGCAGCAGCTTCTTCTTCTTCTTCTTCTTCTTCTTCTTCTTCTTCTTCTTCTTCTTCTTCACTTTCTTTCAGCCCTTCTTTGTTCAGAGCTCTCAGTTATAAGAGCTGAACCAAAGTGGTCCTCCCTGTTTCTTTGTCCTATAGGGGAGCAGTAAAATGCTCCCATTTGACCATTTTTGGTGGTGGAATGAAAGAGATGAAAAGTTGTGGGATGGGTTACTTTACCATTTGGCAGTGCTCTACAAGAAAGAGAGAGAAAGAGAGAGAGAGAGATTATTATAATACTTGGACAACTAAAAAAATGCATCAGCAAGATGAACGCTTATCCTGAAAAACTTTTGACAATTTTTTGCCCCCACCCCCATAACCGTTCTCCCAGAAAACTTCATTCTGAGCCAGTTCAGCCCTCCCAGCTTCTTACAAAAAAACATATGAGCAGAAATGTGCATAGCCCATCCCTTTATTTCCACTGAGTTTCAAGCTTTGAGTCCTTATAGGTGTAGTCTATGAAATGTATCAGATAGTCTTGCTTTTTCAAAGAACATCAGCTTGGATCCTTGTTTTGGATTGATAATTGTAAAAGGAGTTGTGCAAATGTAAGGGCATTATATTGATGGCCTGGTCCATGGACATTGACGGCATGCATTGTTTGTGGTTGGGAATATGTACCATACTGAGCAGTGATGCGTTGATGAAAGTTTTCTAACTTGGATGAGCATTCTGACGCATGCCCTGATGTGCATACTTGGCTCAGCAATGCTACAAACGAGAAGGATCTTGGAATTGTTGTAGATCACAAGTTGAATATGAGCCAACTGTGCGATATGGCTGCAAGAAAGGCAAATGCTATTTTGGGATGCATTAATAGAAGTATAGCTTCCAAATTGCGTGAGGTACTAGTTCCTCTCTATTCGGCCCTGGTTAGGCCTCATCTTGAGTATTGCATCCAGTTCTAGGCACCACACTTCAAGAAGGACGCAGACAAGCTGGAGCATGTTCAGAGGAGAGCAACCAGGATGATCAGGGGTCTGGAAACAAAGCCCTATGAGGAGAGAGTGAAACAACTGGGCACATTTAGCCTGGAGAACAGAAGATTGAGGGGAGACATGATAGCACTCTTCAAATACTTAAAAGGCTGTCACACAGAGGAGGGCCAAGATCTCTTCTTGATCATCCCAGAGTGCAGGACATGGAATAACAGGCTCAAGTTACAGGAAGCCAGAATCCGTCTGGACATCTGGAAAAACTTCCTGACTGTTAGAGCAGTATGACAATGGAACCAGTTACCTAAGGAGGTTGTGGGCTCTCCCACACTAGAGGTATTAAAGAGGCAGCTGGACAACCATCTGTCAGGGATGCTTTAGGGTGGATTCCTGCATTGAGCAGGGGGTTGGACTCGATGGCCTTATAGGCCCCTTCCAACTCTACTATTCTATGATTCTATGACTCCCCTGCCTAGCTTGTGCAAGAATGTGTACATCCAGCTGCCATTTTTATTTCCCCCCCCCCCGATGAGAAGTAAATCTGATAAAATTCAGCATAAAATAAGTTTGGGATAGTCACCTGCACAAGCAGGATAACAATATCCTCATTGGAAATCAAACATGGCAGCATCCCTTGCAGAAAAGTAACAGCTTACTCCAAGTAAAGAATCAAATGTTTCATTTGTATACCGGCAAGTTTTCTTGGTCCAAGTGAAATGTCTGGTGCTCATTTTTCTCCACCCATGTTGTTTCATGTGGTGTTGATTTATAGGAAGTGTGTATGTGTGATAAATTGGAAGATGCACTAATTGTGTTCTTTTCTGCTTGCAATGCCTTCTCAGCAGGTTACTTAATTAATTGCTCACCTGCTTCCTGATTTTAAAGCTATAAACTGAGCACTTGCTCCTCCCCCTCTCCGAGCATGTTAATTAGTTGAGTTGTAAAGAATATCCTTTCCTCTTCCCGCATCCCTCTAGTTCCTTTGTTGGTATTTGTTTGCTGCGTGCAGCATTAATTACTTACCACAGGGAGACAGCACTCAGTGTGCAGCCCCCTCCCCTTGTCATTCTAACAATAGTCATGTCCATTTCATTTAGATTTTGTTCATTTCACCTCCTCTGGCAATTTCTTTACAGCTAACTGACAATTTTATGAGGCTTCTTCTACAGGAGGGCAGTAGCCAACTGTGCCGTTCTGCTAGCACAAATGACATGGCGCTAGTGGAAACTAGGTGCCGAACTCAGCGCAAGAGGAGAGTCCAACTAAAGTTATGTGTGCGCAGGTGTGGTTGTCCAGGTGCAAGTGGTTGTGTCACTGGAGCCACTAGTGCCCTTCGATGAGGAACTCCAGTTTTCCTCGGAATGCATTTTAAGAGATTAACTTTGGAGTGGAAGGTATTGATCCCTGGTTGAAGATATTGATCACTAATGCAGATGTTAGCTATCCTGCATGTATAGCAGTTGAAAAGAGCAACTAAAATGATTAAGGGGCTGGAGCATCCCCCCATGAGGAAAGGTGATCTCAACTGGGATTGTTTAGCTTGGAAAAAAGGAGGCTAAGGGGAGACATGATAGAGGTGTACAAAAACATGCATAGTGTGGAGAATGTGGACATTTTTCTCCCTCTCTCAAAATACTAGAACCCGGGGTCATCCCATGAAGCTGTTTGGTGGGAGATCCAGGATAAATAAAAGGAAGTATTTATTTATTTATTTATTTATTTATTTATTTATCATACTTATACCCCGCTCCTCAGCCAAAAAAGGCTCTCGGAGCGGCTTACACTTAGCAAAAAAGACAGTCCCTGCCCTCAGGCTTACAATCTAATAAAGACATGACACACAAGGAAAAGGAGTCAAGGAGGGAGGGAGGGAGGGAGGAGAGAGAAAGAAAGAGAGAGAGAGAGAGTCCAGCAGGAGCAGGCCCCGATGTTACTTCTGCCTGCTCCTGTCCCCTCGGTCCTTCTTCTTCTCCACAGGGCCAAGATGGCAGTTTGCCCTGTGGGGGGGGGGGGGAAGAATCCAGCAGGAGCAGGCCCCGAAGTACTTCTTCACACAGTGCATAGTTAAATTATGGAACTCACTACCACAAGATGTAGTGATGGCCACCAATTTGGATGGCTTTAAAAGGGGGTTGGATAAATTCCTGGAGGAGAAGGCTATCAATGGCTACTAGCCCTGATGGTTGTGTGCTATCTCCAGTATTCGAGGCAGTAAGCCTGTGTGCACCAGTTGCTGGAGAACATGGGTGGGAGGGTGCTGTTACACCATGTCCTGCTTGTTCATCCCTGGCCAATGGCTGGTAAGCCGCTGTGTGAACAAAGTGCTGGAGTGGATGGACTCTTGGTCTGATCCAGCAGGGCTCTTCTTATGTTCTTATTTTCTCATAAACAAACAACTTATTGAGTCATCTACAAAAGTAGATGACTCCTGGTGGTGACCATTTTATTATCCCAGAGTACTCTGGGAATTGCATCTTTCTTTGAATTTTGCTTCTGACAGCACCAAAAAAAAAGTAAAACAAATACAAGGAGAGGAGAAACCATAAATTATTGTATCTGCTGGTGTTATTTTATAGTTTAGCTGGTTATATAGTTCACATTTGATTGTTGGTGTTTTCATTGATATTGGTTATTCTAAGTCACCCATGAAGGTAGATACCGTAAAGGGCAGGGTATTCTATCTATTAAATAATAAATAAATGATAATGAATGTTTAAGTAACAAAAGCAATGGGATTTTAAAAAATGAATACAAAACAAGTAAAGTTTATGATAATGGAAATAAATGGAATGAGGAAATGGCGAAGAGTATGGAGTCCTTCACACTCCTACAAATTGGTGTAACACAATCTATGAATAAAACAAGCCCATGTTATTAAAATGCTTGCTGGCAACCTACTGCAAACCAAGGTAGAGCAACAGCTGCACGTCAGGAACTTTGGGTCTCCAACTCATTATCCAGATGGATGATAGCTATCCAATTAAATTTTATTGTGGAAGAACGAAAGGGGATAAAGGAGCAAACGTTCTGTTAACTGGTTTGCTTCATAATTTACCTGAACAGTGAATTGTATCTTTGTAGTCTTAAACACCTCTAATTAATTTTTAGAGTTATTTCTCTCCCTTTTTTTGTTGACCTGCTAATAAACTAGCGATCTCAGTTGCCGCGATGAAGGAGCCTTATTAAAAAGTGTATCTTTGTGTCTGTATGAACAGATTGGCAAGTACAGAGTTCACTCGTTGTGATGTCAAACACTTTACCTGCCTGCCCAACTAATTGAGAATTATATTGGAGGGGTAGAGAGCTATTGAAACAAATGAGATAGACGGGCCACTCCAAAACAGATATAAGTGAATTAGAAGTGATGAACCCGATTAGAGTGGATTCACGGTGTCACTTTAAATACTCCCTGGCCTCATTCATCTTGTTGCACCTGATCTGTCATTGCATGACCACTTAAAAAGCGTTCAAGCAGTTTAACTTGATGATGGATTTGGGTGTGCTGAGAGGGGACTTGATTGAAGGGTAATCCTTTCCAGAAGAGCACCTGATTCCTGTTCTGTGGCTCAAACTTCTTGACTTCTCATTGGTGCAGCCACTGTTGGCTCAGGCCCAACAACAAAAAAAGTGTGTACTCCTGGCATGCTGCCACCCTCTCTAAATTTATCTGGAATACACAAATGGCAGGACGCCTATGACCTACTGAGCCAAAAGCATCAACTATTGCTTGTCGTTGAATATTCATGAAATTTACTGAAGCTGGTAGGGGAGAAATCTCTTGAAAAAGAAAGAAAAGTAAAGATAAAATAGAAAATCAGAAGGGAAGATTACTGTCCTCTTACTCCCATGCCCCCACCCCTGCCACACACCCACCTGCAATCCCCAAAAGACCACTATGGAGGGTTGGGGGGTTTCTAATGAGAGATGCTCTAGGATTTCATTTGGCCTGCATTTTTAAGCAAACCAACAAGGTTCACACTGCCCAGACTAATACACATAGTGGAATGTGTCTTTTATACTTTCAGGGACAGCTATCCCCAATCATCACCATCTGGAACCAGCCCGAGAGGTAGGACTGGAGCCACCGAAGCACAGTGCCCCCGATTCCCAATCCCCTCAGGCAATCCAGAAGGATACCATGGTCAATGGTATCGAAAGCTGCTGAGAGGTCCAAAAGTACCAGCAGGGACACACTCCCCCTGTCAATACTCAGGCATAGATCATCCGCCAAGGTGACCTGCTCTGAAGCCAGTTTGAAATGGGTCTAGGTAATCTGTGTCATCCAAAACTGCTTGGAGTTGGTTTTCAAGCGCCCTCTCGATCGCCTTGCCCAAAAATGGTAGATTTGATATTGGTCTATAGTTATTAAGATCCAGGGGATTCAGGGAGGGCTTTTTTTAGAAGCAGCCATACCACCGCCTCTTTTAAGCATGGATGAAGACTGCGGGCCTTGCTAGACGAGGCCTTAGCACGCTTTGAGGCCCGGTTTCCCTGCTGTGCGTCCACATGACGCACAGGGGAATCCGGGCCCAGGCCGCACTAAAGCCTCCCCTAACGCGCCATAAGCGAATTCGCTTATGGTGTGCCTTTTCTGCAGCCCCGGCCTGAGGCAGGGCTGCGGAACGTCTAGCAGGGTCCGTGGCTTTTTGCGGCTACTCGCTTACTCGTGAGTAGCCGGGGAAAGCCATGGACTGGGCACAGCGCTCATATGAGCGCTGTGCCCATCGGGCCAGGGGGGGGATCCTGGGGGGAGGAAGGCCGGACCCGGCAGGAGAGATTGGGATGGCGCAGGGTGACACGGGACAGGGAGGGATGGCGCAGGGCAACACACGGGACAGGGAGGGATGGCGCAGGGTGACATACGGGACAGGGAGGGAGGGCGCAGGGTGACACATGGGACGGGGAGGGAGGGCGGGGAAAGAGTGGGCAGGGGGCAGGGGACTTAATTTTAAAAAGGGTGGGGGCTTAAGTAAAAAAAAACCACTTACCTTCTCTGAAGTCTTCAGGGCGCACGTGGCCCCTTTAACAAAAAATAAATAAATGGCCGACGCTGCAGGGCTTCCGTAGTCCTTGCGCGTCGGCCGTCTAGGAGGCGGGGCGGCGCACACTAAAGTTAGTGCGCCATTGCCCTGCCTCCCTGCTGGCTTATCCGGCAGGGTCTAGCAAGGCCCTGCATCCTAGTGGTCCTAGGTGTTCCTCCTAACTCAGCAAAATGATTGCAGAAGGAGCAATGGCTGTAAATAGGGATGTCAGCGGAATCCATTTGAGGAATGAGTTCAACAGGTTTTCCTACGTGCCACCCACCCCAGTCTTTATTTCAACTCAAACTGCAGCAAATGGAGCCAGTTTGTAGATTTTCCAGGCAATTTGAACCTTCCCCCACACCCCACAGGCTCCACAATTTGCACAATTTCTTTGCAATTTGTGCATCTTTCTGAGCAATTTGCACCAATTTATTTATGCATTTATGTATTGTACTTCTATACCGCCCAATAGCTGAAGCTCAGTTTGTTCAGATTCAGCTGCAATTTGTGCAAATGGCTCAGAAATCTGTCCAAAGTGCAGAACCTGTGTGTGTTGGAGAGGGGATGTGGGGGGGGGGGAATCCTGCAGTTGAGGAAAAATCTTGAAAACTGGCTTGCAAACATAAATCAAATTGGAAACGTTTAGAACTCTGTTGAGTCAAAAGAAAGAGAGAGAGAGAGAGAGAGAGAGAGAGAGAGAGAGAGAGAGAGAGAGAGGAGAGAGAGAGAGAAACAACAACTGGATTTTAGCCTGCCAGAGGAGACTAGTCAGCTTGACAGTTCCCCAAGCCCAGCTTGGGCTTGGAGAAATTCCAAGATTTGCAAAAGCACCCCCCCCAAAAGCCTTTTGGGAGGGATGCTAAGCAGGGGGTAACCAAAACAGCCCAAGAAGAACTGTACATTTTCAGGGTCCATGAAATGATGACTGACTGGTGGGGGTGGGGTGGGCAGCAAGTGTGTTTCTTACTGTTGAGGTAAACGGTGTTCATTTAGCTCCAAGTGTGGTGATTTCCTTCACTCCAAAATTAACACATTTCGCACATGGGAAGGTGTTCAGTGAATTAGATACTATAGATCCTTAGATAGTTTGGGAGAAAGCCGAAAGGAGGAAAAATGACCTTTGTATTTGTCACCTCAGCAAATCATGTTGTTCCACTGGCCTAGCGATGCGTAGAGCTGGAAATAACGAAGATGAGTACAATAGACTTTCCCACAGACTGAGTTTTCCAGGTCATTTAATTCTCTCCTGTGTCTTGAGAGCCTTTCCCAACACAGTTAATGATAACAGATTGTCACATTATCCTGTTCATGGTGACCTGTTTGGCGACATGCCAAATATTCTATCCGCATGAAGCTATGATTGTTGTGCGTGTGAGAGAGAGGAGGGTGGATTTTTTCACTGACGACTAAAATATACCCACCCACAGAAGGGTGGAAATAAAATGTCTGTTCTGGATGAAATGCAGAATGCTCGGTTCCTAACACCACCAACTAGTGTTGCCCAGCTGACCCTTGAGAAATGTTGTTTGTCTGATCAAATCTTGTGAGCCTCTCCTCATCATTCCTAACCTCTTTTGCCTGAGGATAATGTCTGAATAATTTTAATACTTCTACATGCAAAGAAACTTTGAATGAATATATGGTTTATTGTGGTCACATGGAGCAGAATTTCTTTATGTGGAGACACTTTTAAAAAACATTTTATGTGAATTCCACCGCCTTTACTAGGGATGTCAGAAAAATCCACAAAGGAATCAAACGAGTTCAGATTTTTTATGAATATTTTTACTTGGCTCATAGGCCATAACGTTTAAGGAGTTTTATGAACATGACCCATGGATTCTGCAGCAGACCAGCTCTTCCCAGCTCACACAGATTCTGCATACTTGTAGAGTTATTATTATTATTATTATTATTAATAATAATATTTATTTATATAGCACCATCAATTTTCATGGTGCTGTACAGAACAAAATAAAACAAAACACAAAACACACTGCCATATGGCTTACATTCTAAAATCACAGTAACAAACAAACAGGGAGGGGAAAGGCCCATATTATTTGTCCTGAATTTTACACAAATTTAGTCATGGAAAAATACATGACTTTAAAAAACACTGGCCAAAATTACAAAATTCCCCATAGGCTAAGGCATTCCTAGGTCCAACTGAGCCTTTATAGTTTCCCCTAGCATGGTTTACCTTTACTCTCCCCATATTCTTCTATATTTATTTATTTATTACATTTCTATACCGCCCAATAGCTGGAGCTCTCTGGGCGGTTCACAAAAATTAAAACCATTCAAAGTATAAAACAACAGTATAAAACCATAATATAAAATACAATATAAAAGCTCAACCAGATAAAAACAGCAGCAATGCAAAATTACAAATTTAAAACACCGAGCTAAAATTTATTTATAGACTGTTAAAATGCTGGGAAAATATTAAAAAGGTCTTCACCTGGAGTCTAAAGGCATATAATGTAGGTGCCAAGCGAACGTCCTTAGGGAGCTCATTCCATAGCCGGGGTGCCACAGCAGAGAAGGCCCTCCTCCTGGTAGCCACCTGCCTTACTTCCTTTGGCAGGGGCTCACGGGGAAGGACCCCTGAGGATGATCTTAGGGTCCAGGCAGGTACATATGGGAGGAGGCGTTCCTTCAGATAGTCTGGAGTTTGATGCTCCACAGTATTTCCATTCATTCATTCTGTGTGTGTTGCCTCTACTGGAAAGAAGGGGATTAGAATTTCAAATCCTTTAGTCAAGAGAGTGATAGATCCTTGGGGAGATCTAGCAGAGGTTTTGCAGCTTTGTGGGGTGGATGTCTCAGCTCAGGCGCCTTAGGCTGAAGGGATTTTATGCTCTTGGGTTCAAATCCAATGCCAGGATCTGGGTCCATCGTCTCTGCCATTTAATGGCTTCATAGTATTACGGTGAATTTGAATGTGCTCAATGACACTTTGCAGACACCCCCACATGGGCTCCATCCAACCCCAAAAAGCATATTTAAAAAGGAAAAATGACATCCATAGCTACTACAGAGCACCCAAAGGATCAAAGTTAGCACGCTTGCAAGCTAAAATGGGCTCTTTGGGGGCTTCATAGCAGTTACAGAGTCCTAAGAGGGTCAAATTTAACTTGCAAACAAACTAAATTTGACTTTTTCGGTGCTCCGTAGTGACAGATTCCATTTTTTCCTTTAAAAATATTTATTTCAGGGTGCTGGGGGCAGTCTGGGGGTAAGGATGTATGTTGCTCACCCCTGGTTTAGAAGGACTTCATTCATTTCTTCTTTTCTGCTCTAAACCTTCTCAAAGTCATGTTTTCCATTAAAAAAAATACATAGACATAGGTGATAATTTTCTATTTTGCATTTCAAAGAGCTTCCCAGTGAGAGGCAATTAAAAACATCTCATAATGTGAGTCCCATAGAGAAACGAGGGTCCTGTGTCAACCAGCATAGGCTCTAGAATTGGTATCCTTCATATGTGTTGGGACTACAGCTCCCAGCATGCTCCAGGTTGGAGAATTCTGGTCTAGAACATTGGAATTAGATTTGGGAAGATCCAGGTTCAAAGCCCTACTCTGCCAACTTAACTGACTGGCTTTTTTCTAGACACACACTCTCTCTCAGCCTAATCTACCTCAGAGGGGTGTTGTAAGGATGAAAAGTGGTGCAGAGACTAGATCTGGACCCCTGAGCATCTTGGGGAGAACAAAAATATCACCAATTAGTTGAATCCCATCTGGAGGCTTTCTTACTGCAAAAGTCTCACAGAACTGGAGTTGGCAACAACAAATGTTCCCTCTTCTTCATACATCTAAATAACACCAAAGCCTAATTCACACGGTTCTTCCCCACTCAACAAGACGGCATGTGTTCATATCGGGTTTCTGTATGGAGAGTCCACCTCAAAAAGCAAACAAACAAAACCTCCCTCACGCTTTGTGTGTATGGAAGGGGGACGGAAAGTACATGCTCCCTTGCTACACAAAGAGGATTGCCTGGTGAACAAGTATGACAAAGAGATGAAAAATGCAGAGATGCCTTGCTCTTGAATAGCTGAGATAAAAAAGCTGATCTATTACGCAGATCTATTTCATTTAGACTCCTAACCTACGTTTGCTTACTGCAGTTTTGGCCCGCAAATTTATCTTTTGCTCGAGTACTGAGACTGTTTGTCCTATCCTGTTTCCAACCAATCCCACTTTCCACTTGAGCGAGACACAGAGGTGTGTGAGTCATCTTGTTGAAGAGGGCTGGTTTCATTTCCCTGTGATGAGGAACAATTCCATATCTCCTCTCACTCTTTTTGAAGTGGGAGAGCTACACGTCTTGTATTCTAAAGACAGCTGTCATGTAACTGTGGAACTCTGTGGAAGTCATGTCATTCGACTTCCTGGCTAGGTCTGAGTCCTGAACTCTTATCTGTTACAGAGCTTTATCACACCAGTGTTACACTGTGCAATCACTGCGAATTGCGTGCAAAGGACTCCAAAGTTTTCCATCTTATAATCTGCTTTTAATGTGAAGTACTCTGAAGTTTTCCAGTTTATAATCTGCTTTGACTGTGAAATACTCCCATGCATCCTGCTTTAATTGTGCTATAAAGCCAAAAGACCCGACCTATTTTGCTACTAGTTTTGGAGCAAATCATTTGTTGTTTTCCGAGCGGCTACCGGGGGCACAGGAACAGGATTTGATACTCTTAAGCTTCAAATTAAACAAATGCTTACATCTGCGTAAATTTTAAAGATAAAGACATCAACATTGGCACAGTAATAGATATTAAGGAGAACTTTAATCATACCAAATTTGAATCAGATTGGGTCAGCCATTGATTTTTTAATGATTTTTTTTTTTTACATTTCCACCCTTAAACCCTTTTCCTGGTATGCAAAGGATCTTAGGGTGTGATTTACTAGCAACAACAACAACGATGACAGATTAGCACTGTAGGGGAGAATTCGAGGGAAACAGGTACGTGGGATGAAGCTAATAGCAGGCCAGCATGTGGCTAAGAGTGGGCAGACTCACCAGCATTCATCTCAGTGAGCGCCAGCCCCACCGCTACCTCTGCCAGTTGCTCCTACTCACCAGACTGCATGAGCCTCAGACAAGGCTCATAACCTCCCATTGAACGGTCAGCAGCTTCATACAAGCCAAAATCATGCACTTCCCCTTCCTGTGTCAATGATGTGATTTTGGTGCATGGAGAGGTGGCTGCCAAGTGCTCATGGGGGTGGGGGTCTGCACTCATGCCAGTGGTACCTGACTGGGTCTGGAGGGGGGGCTGTACATGGGGGGATCTGCAGGACCTACATGTGGCATCCTAGCACAACTGCCAGGGCCCCACTATCCTGTCAGGGCCCACCAGTGCACTGATGCCTGCCCTATGAGGAGGAGTGGCCACCCCAGGTAACTGACCTTCAGAGCCACACAGCATTAGCATTTCCAACAGTGCCCCAACCTAGCACTGCTCCAGGGCACCATATGGCATTTAAAGACCTGGAGGATAGCTACAGTAAATGGAACTTCTATATTCGGAGGCAGCAGATCTAGAGATATGCTAATAAGGAAAACCTGAATTCTGTTTTGAAGCTGGCTCTGACTTTTGTCCATTTCAGATTATGGGCTTTGGGGGGAGGGTTCTTCTCACATGAAAAATCCTGCCCATGTTCATGTGCACTTTTCCAAACGTATACATCAAACGTGCACATTTTTAATCCACCCATTTTTCTTCCATTGACTCACAAGTATACATTTTTAAAGCACATTTTCCAACTGTGTGCATTTTTCAAATGCATGTTGTTGTTGTTTTTCCATGAATCACATTGTGAGCTCTGGTTCATGTTAGAGTCCAGGAGGTGAGAACTGGATCAATTCTGGTCAAAAAAAATGAACTGAAATGGATTTCTTGTAAGTCCCTGCATTTCAGACGCTGGAGACAAACAAGAGAAACTCTTCACATTTGTAGACAACTGCTGAGCTTTCCAAAAGCATCTGGCTGAGTGTTGTTAGAAATTGAATGCTGGATTTGAAAAACAAACAAACAAACAAACAAACGAAAACACTTTTGGCCTGTTCCATCAGGACCATGCTTAGTTTCCTTGCCCAAATCCTTTTGCAGAATTTGTTCATATATTTTGGAATAAAATGCCTGAAGACTGGAGCAGTGCCTGAGGCCTGAAATCACTTGTTGGAATTCAGTGCCGGAACACATGTTTTGCTTGTACAAGATCCCAGGTTCAATTCCTGGCACCTCCAATAAAAAAGACCGAAGGTAGTAAATTTTAAGAAAATGGAAATGTTATTTTATAATAATTGATTGCTAGGGGATTTACGGTGATGCCGATCTGGTGTTATCCCGATTAATATAGAATTGCTATCAAACTGTTATGACATGCTGATGTTTACATTTTGCCACGTATATTGTCTGCGTTGTTGTTTCTTTCTGCGTTTGATAAGCTGCTTCAGATGCAATCTCTCATGGGAACATGGCATGCAAATACACACCGAGGAAAACGATGCAATAAATGAAGGAGCTTTCTATTCCTCCTACACCGTAAAGCTCCAACCTCGACCTAGTCAAGCAGGGATATTTGGGCATAAGCTGATTTATTCCTGCTGAAGTGAGCAGGACCTAAATCAGCTTAAAGCAATCCATCTCAACGGAGTGTGGGATGAGCGGTTAGTACGTCAAATTCTTTAGTTTCCAAGGAATAGCCATGTTGGTCTGTTGAAGCAAAAAAACAACAACAACAAGTCTGTAGTGGCACCTTAAAGGCTAACGAATTTATTTTGCCATAATCTTTCACGTGCAGTATCATTCAGAAGGGAAGTACAACTGTGGCG
Organism: Elgaria multicarinata webbii; assembly: GCF_023053635.1. Lineage (NCBI taxonomy): Eukaryota > Metazoa > Chordata > Lepidosauria > Squamata > Anguidae > Elgaria > Elgaria multicarinata. The sequence goes on along the minus strand of NC_086175.1, from coordinate 119,798,310 downwards.
AACCCCAAATCTTTTGGGAGCTGGAGCTAGTGCAGAATGCTGCAGCTTGGCTGTTGTGGATAGAAGGAGAAGGGAGGAAATAACAACATGGACACCAGAGCTGGGGTATAACTAGGGCCTCTTTATTAATAGGTGGAAACTTCACCCCTCCCTGGATCTGCATGTGAGAGTGCGGGAATCCAAGCAACCTGTCTCCAGGATACTACCCTACATAAAGGCAAACCACTTGACCAAGCCAGGAGTTGGCTGGAAACCTGGCTCCTTTCTTAAGCGCACGTTTGTGCTTGGGGGGGGGGAACCCATGTCACTCCTACATTAGAGCCACATAGCCCCAAGCAAGTGAGACAATGAGGTCCCCAAAGGCAGGCCGTAGTCTAGGCCGAGAGCCCCACAGACCCTGAGTACCAGGCCTAGGACCTGCCAATCACTATAAAGGTGCCCAACGAGTGCTCACCAACCTCAACTGATATCCGCAGTTACCTGTGCAAACCCTGCCAACAAATCAACCTATTTACCCACCCGTGACTAATCATGAATTCCCGTATGGAGTAGACAAACAACAACAACAACAACAACAACAACAACAACCTGTACACCACACCTAATATGTGGCTGGTAAAAATTCCTACTCAGCCCCCCCCCACACACACACACAAAGGGAGTGGCTAGCTAATCCCATACTAGATAAAGGGCAGGAGGATGAGGGCCAGAAAGCAAAAGAGGCTGGAAGATGCATCGGGCTCACCTTTATAGGCAGACCCTGCCTACACCTTATGCAGGTCATGTTTTTAGACACATGGTGTCGCCTTTCCCCCTCTCCACTGCCCACAACAGCCTTCACTGTTGCGGGCAGTGCCGTTAGCAGTTGCTCAAGCCGTTAGCAGAGCGGGAAAAGATCTTGTCTGGAGCTGCCCCTTTCCAGCATGTAACTCCTCTGCTGAGGGAACTGCCTATTCGCTGCCGGGCCAGGTTTAAGGTTCTTGTACTTGCATACAAAGCCCTAAACAACTTGGGACCAGGATACCTGAGAGAGCGCCTTCTCCCTTACCAACCTGCCTGGCCACTGAGGTCATCCAAGGGCCTGCTCCTGGTGGTTCCACATAGACCCATCCTCTGATTGGAGTCCACCAGGGGGAGAGCCTTCAGTGTGGTGACCCCCCTCCTATGGAATTCCCTGCCTCTGGAGGTCAGGCAGGTGCCAACTTTGTATTCCTTTTGGCACCTCCTGAAAACGTCATTGTTCAAGCAAGCCTTTCCTTAATGACCAGCCATGGTTAACAGTTCACCTATCATTTTGCTTTAATATGTGTGTGTGTGTGTGTGTGTGTGTGTGTGTGTGTGTGTGTGTGTGTGTGTTTTATACTGTTTTTATTGAATTTTAACTTGTACCCCACTCTGAAATTTTGAATGGGGAGTAGTATATAAATATTGTAAAGAAAGAAAGAAACTTTGGAATTAAACACTCCAAATTGATCACAGCACCTATGATATGATTCTTGAAAGGCATACATTAGTATAGGCAATCCAACTGTTAACTATAACGTAACTATATATCAACACTACATAGAAGGCAGTGATTGGAAAGGTTCCCATTGTTGACAGTATATCATGTTTGATGCACTCTTGTGGAATGTAGTCTAGCTTCAGGCAAGAGCAGTACCCATTTCTATTTATTTATTTCATTTTTATACCACCCAATAGCTGAAGCTTTCTGGGTGGTTCACAAAAATTAAAAACCATGAAGAGCATAAAAGCAACCAACAAATTTAAAACACACATATGAAATATAATGTAAAAAGCACAACCAGAATAAAACCACACAGCAAAATTAATATAGGTTAAAATATAAGATTAAAACAGCAAAGTTTAAATTGAAGTTAAATTAGGTGTTAAAATACTGAGAAAATAAAAAGGTCTTCAGCTGGCGACGGAAAGAAAACAATGTAGGTGCCAAGCAAACCTCTCTGGGGAGCTCGTTCCATAACTGGGGTGCCACAGCAAAAAAGGCCCTCCTCCTAGTAGCCACCTGCCTCACTTCCTTCAGCTATATGAAGATGGGTTGCTTCAGCTCAATGGCAGGTTGTGGGTTGGTCTCATAACTGGCTAGCTGGGGCTTTCTGGGAGTTGTAGGACTTTTTCTGTCTAAAAATCCATAGGACTACACCCTGAATAACATTAGCTCAGGGGCATTGTGGGAATTTTAAAGGGTGGCTAGATCCAGCTGTCTGGGACTGCTCTGGTTTCCAGTCCAGAAAAGAAATCAAAGAGGGTGGTAAGGCAGGCATCAGTGGGTTATCCCAGGGTGCTCGGGTTCTGACAGCTTCCCAAAGTAGGGATGTCCATCACTGATAAATTTGACTCTTTTCTGGCTTGACAAAATTCCACAGCATGAATGGCTCGCTTTGTGTCTGCAAGCCAAACTGCAGCCTTTTTTGCACATTTTGGGCAGGCGGTGGACGTTCTTAGTTTTCACAAAATTCTGATCAATTTGTACAACTTACAGCTGAATTTGCCCTAATCACAGCTGGATTTGCATAAATTCTGCAAATTTGATTGCAATTTGTCAAAAATAATCAGAGGTTTGTGCAAATTGCAGGACCTCTCTCCCCCCACCCCAAATACTCAAAATACCTGGAAAATCTACAGAGTGGCCTGACTCATTGCTGATCAAGTAGGAAGCTGCAGCAGGAATTGAAAATTTAATGAAATTTACCCCCCCCCAATGGATTTCTCTGGCATCTCTACCCCAAGGATGGCTGGCGTTGATACCAGCCTTGGCTGCCTTAGATAGCGATACACAGCAGTGTTGGCATTGTTGGACCATAGGACTAGCTTGGAAAATGGTGATTGTCATTAAGATAACATTTACTAAGTTCTTTTACCACTCAGTTATAAAATTCCCCAAGTTCTCTTGCAAATCATCTGTTAAACACTATGAAATGGCTGCTGCGGTCAATTCTCGACATCTACCACATGTAGATTTTGACTGCTACTGAATGCCACTCTCCAATACTGACAAATGTTGATTTCTGCTTCTGCAGAATCCCTGAATGTAATTATGATTATGATTATGATTATGATTATGATTATGATTATGATTAGCTCAGGTACCAGCAAATACCTACCCTTACAGAGTATATTTGGAAATTAAGACCTAAGAAGAAAAGTGGAAATGCCCTCTCTTTTGAGTGAGAGAAAAGTTGGTTATCAAAGTAATAATAATAGAAATAATAATAATAAACCATTACAAGAAAGAAACTAAGATTCTAAATTCTGAAAACTTGGACAGTGCTATGAAAAAGAGGACAGGGCTCCTGCATCTTCAACAGTTGCATAGAAAAGGAATTTCAACAGGTGTCATTTGTTTGCATGCAGCACCTGGTGAAATTCCCTCTTCAGCACAACAGTTAAAGCTGCAAGAGCCCTGCCTTCTTTTGTATCTGGTCACTCTAGTAAAGCTCCTGCAGTTTTAACTATTGTGATGAAGAGGGAAGGTCACCAGGTGCTGCATGCATACAAATGGCACTTGCTGAAATTCCCCATTCAATACAACTGTTAAGATACAGGAGCCCTGTCCTCCTTTTCATATGGTCACCCTAGCAGTGCTGCAACACAAATTGCTGTGGCACTGAGTGTTGTGAATAAAATCTGCCATTAGGGCTACTCCTTACAGTGCTGTATCTTTTGTTCATTTGTTATGATCGCTGGAGTGATTATGACGGGAAATATATCTATAGCTCAACTTCCCAAACTAGTTTGATTTCCCCTCCTCCCACCTCATCCACCTATCGCTATATCTCATTCTTAGCTTCCAGGGATGGGATTTGTACAGGCTTCATATATCAGTCTCTTAAAGTTGTTGCTACTGTAATGCTTGTGTTAAAACCAGTTGCCTAACACCAGCCTCAGGAATATATTTTTTTCTGCCTCCTGGATAAATTTGCCCTTTCAAATATTTTCTGGATTTCTATCAGATCCAGCCTGTAGCATCATTTAATGAAGTAATAAATGGCAGTCAGTTTTAATCCTTCCCTTTCAATCTCTTAATGTCTGCTGGGGGTGGGGGATAATCCTGGCTATTTCCCTCCCCATGATGTGATTCTCTCAGTGGTATGAGAAGGTTGATTCTCAAGGCCATCAGAAACGTGGTGGCTGTTGGGTATCTTCTTTAAATTGTCATGTTGTCTTCTGATGAGCTCAGAAGCTACAGTGCATAAAATGACATTTCTATGTGCATCAAAGCAGGGATGATGGTGAAGATTGCCAGGCTATGACAGGGTCACACAATTTGAACCCAAATGAGGGTGTAGAAGAATTCCCTGCTCACTGCCTGAGTCCCAACCTTCCAAAACAATAGCTTTAAGACTCTGCTTTAAGATCTCACTAAGGCCTCTTCTGGCCATGGGAAGCATTTCCAGCTAGGGATCAAGGGGTATCAGCCTTCCTGATAGGGATCTCTGTCACTTGGAAATCCAGCTCTTTGGGGACTTGGCGGACTTCCACTGCCCTCCCGGCTCCGCTTGCATTTCTGAGCTGATCTATGGGATTTCCCTAAACTCAAAGGGCTTGTTTACATAGTTCGGGCAGAGGGATGCAATTTGTACAAAGAGAAGTTGGCGCAAATTGCAGCCAAAATTCACAGTTGGCACAATTTGTGCAAATTGCAGAAATTATGGATGGAATTTGCATGATTTTTTTTTAAAAAAAATTAAAACAACAACAACAACATGGAAAATCTGCTAACTGGCCCCACTTGCTGCAGACCAAGTGGGGCCAGTTAGAAGAAAATGGGCTGAAGTCCAGGAGCCTGAGCCTACGGAAACCCATCAAGTGCCACTTCCCAAATGGATTTCCTCTGACATCTCAACTTCCTGATTACCAGCTGCAAATGGCAGCTTCTCTCAGAGTCAGGAGAAACCTTGCATCTTCTGGCTCTTTGGTACTGTGAAAGGCTGCCAGGAATCAGGACAGCTTGGAAGCCTGCCCTGATCCCTGGCTGCCTTTGGCACCCGCTCCCATGAAAACCACATGTGCTGGGGAAAGGCTCACACACACACAGAGGACCTGCAGAGGCGACAGGGATCTCTGCAGGGAGTGAACTTTCAAACACGCCCCAGGTATTTGCACTAGCATAGCCCCTTTAAACACACACACACACACACACACACACACACATTCAATTTAATGGAGTGGATGCAGCCTGTGTGTGTCAAATAATTCACATGATCAGGAGAAATCTTGGGATTTCTTTTGGGATGTGAGAGGCTTGAAAGCAGTCCTTGATTGTCAAATGGGGATCCCCTTTTTCTACTTCCAGCCTTTACAAATGGATGGTCAGGCGTACCCTTAGGTGGAGTAGGGCACTGAAGGTTTGCTGACGTTCAAGGACTTTTAACTTGACATGAGCAAGTTACAAAAATCCTAATATGAATTCCCATTACTGGATACCCTGGGAATTAGATTTCTCTTGGTTCCCCATGTCTGGGATACTGCCACAGTAGGAACCATGGATTTAAGGGAAGACCCATCATGTATGCTTGGTGGTGAAGGGTACAATTGTGGGGGCAGGGTGGAGGGCTGTCAGAGTAGGCTAGTTATTAGGTAACCCATTACACACCATGGCAAAATGCCAGTGTTGAATGTATTTGTAGTGGAGGAGGTGCACGTCCTTTTATATATTTATTCAGATGGGATTAGCAGAATATCCCTACCCAGTTTCTAGCCCACCACATGGAAGAATATCTCATTTGTTGGGCTGTGGGACCAAGTCTCCTAGTCCTGTCCCCAACTTCACTGCTACCAGCACTCTACCACGTGACCTCTGCAAATTTGGCAGAGCTCTTAAGGGGGGGGGGTCTGGGCCACATGATCAGGAACTCCAATCACCCAGAGCTCCCAGAAATATGGGAATGGAGATACTAAAGTATAACTTGCTCCTCCTTCACCAAACATAAAGAGGTTAGAGGGGCAAGTGGGGCACTGGGACAGTGGGTGAGCTGTGCCTTCCCCTGTCCCTAATTCATGGGTTATCCCTGCACATGGCCAATGAATAGTTCAGAAATGGAATTGGTATCCCAAAAATGTGTGGCTCTGCTTGACATTGTAGCATCCATCGCTCTAGTACAGGGCTCTCCACCCTTTTTGGTTCAGAGAGCATAACTGGAATTTTGGGAGAGGGTTGTGTGGGCACTCTCACAAAATGACTGCCATGGGCTTTGCCCATTCACAGAATGGCTGCTATACCTGGCCATAGAGTACACATTTCACAGAAGGTGAATGGGTGAAACTAGAAGAATTGCCCAAGAAGCTGAGTACAAGGCAGAGGTAGGGTCTGAGCTGAAAAACACAAAACCATTCTTTTGAACCCAAATAAAAATGGCATTGGCAGGCTGCCGTTCATGCCAGCTGCCCAGTGGGTGTTTTTTATTCAGACAGCCTGGCAGGCACCAAGAGGGCACCATGTTGGAGAACGTACACACACCCCTTTCTCGTAAATCAACAATTGAGTTATTCTAGTTGTGCTCACTGTGGCATGTTTATTTCAAGTAGGTTTTGAATAGGCTGATCTTGTCCTCCATAGACCTTGGAGGAGGTTTTTAACAACCATGCAAGAACAATTATTATCACTGATCTCATTAATGTTAATTGGAGTTGCATCATGACTAACTCCAGGCATGCTGCTCTGAAAAACGTAGCCCTTAGCCACTGCATTGCTTGAAGGAAGGAATAAGCCAGATCTTTTAATGTTATCTGTTTGTGCATGAAAGAAGGACTAGAGTTTTCCTGTGGCTGAGTGTCTTCTGAGGTGAATGCGTGTGGGTGGGTTCCAATTAATGCTGCAACAAACACTTAAACTGAAGCGACAAGCATAGCTTTGGAAAGGATTTGTTTTAAATTTACATAAGGCCTGTTGTTATTTAACTTTCAACTCCTGGAAGAAGCAGGCTTAAAAGGTATTTGGAAAATTGCATTTCAGGTGGCCTTCCCCAGTAAAACTAAGATTAAGGAGAGCAAAAGGCAAGTGTTGCTTCCAGACTGTACCTCAAGCAAAACTCAAGGCAAAGTTTGGAAGTTCCTATGCAGAGAAAACCTTCAAAGCATTTCAAGGGAAGCGAAAAAGGGTTTTAGGAAGACTACCCAATTTTCTCAGCAGTGGGGTGCAGGGGAGGTTGTTCCACACGTCCATATTTGCCACTGAATTCTGCCTGCAGCAACATTTGAGGCAAATATTCTGCTTAGGTAAAACACAAAGAATTTGAAGGGAAGGTAAACATGTTTTGCTAATACTAGTGGGACATACATACATATGGCCCTTTTTCTTTTAAGTGGAAATAGCCTTGGTAGTCCTTCAAACAGCATCTGCCTTTGAATGGAGGGACATCCTTTGACAGCCATTCAAATAGAGGACTGTCCTCTCTAAATTCAGACACATGGCCACCCTGCATAAGGATTGTGGTTTCGATATCAGCCCTGGATTCCATAAAATCCAATTCTGGCCAGAAAGATTTCACAAATGCCTTGCTAAAATGCCACCTAGGTCTCCTAAAGTTTTTTTTTTAATGTTATTAGTTCTGTATATATATTCTGCATATTACCATGCTCTTTTAGTTTTGCAAAGGTCAAATGGATGTAAAAATAAAAATAAAAATGAAAGGATGTACTGAAGGCATTTGGGGGAACTGCTCAGACCTCTAAATCCCATAATCACTGTAATAAGTGACCTTATTAGTATCAAGTACAGGGCACAAAAGTAATAATAATGGGTGGAGACTCTCAATAGCAATATAATGAGGCTGAATATTTAGGCTTTTATGTTGTTAGCTTTAGAAGGGAGTTATAATGCTGAAGGAATTGAGCTCCCTAGGTGCTCATGTCTACCCCTAGGGAAGGAGAGGGGAGGTTCTCCCGATATGCTGATCTCAAGATCCTCCACCAGGATTCACACATGGTGCACAATGTCCAGGGAGGAAGCAGGGATGTCATGGCTACCATTTTATTTTTTATTTTATTTTTTAGAAGTAGCAGGGCTGGTTGCGCAAGAGCGAGGCCCTGGTTCAACTAAAAGGAATGGAAAAGAACTCCCCACCCCCCAAAATTGGCGCCCCAAACTGCCTCCCTGCCATCCCAGGGGTGGCAAAATTGCTGCCACTGCCTCCGCTGATGGGCACAGAGCTGGGCTTACTCGCAAGTAAGCGGGCACTAGGTGGGACGGGCGCCCACACCTCCCACGGTCTCAGGATGCTCCCAGGACCACTGGAAAAATTGGGATAATTGGGAAAGTAGTTATCCAGGGAAAATGGAGGGGTTGCCATTGGTTGACCCTGGGATCCTGTGTGCATCATGTGGATGCACAGGGACGGCCAAAGCACAACCCCAGGATAAAAGTCCTGTGTAGATATGCCCTGTAAATAAAGACGTGAGACACAAGTAAATTGGGATAATTAGAGCCACATTTTATTTAAATACCACTCTGATCTGCATGGGTGAATGACTCTGCAGGATGTTACTTCTTTCAGTCCTGATGTTCCTTTGGTAAGTTTCCTGCTCTGGGCAAGGAGAAGTAACCAAGACCACCCCGAATCCTAAGTAGGCATATTTGTCTCACCAAAACTAAGCTTGTCAAAGTTCTCTGAATTCCATCTCAAATATCTTCCCAATTCAAGGCCATATTTGACTATGAGCTTCTTCTTTGTGTGTGTGTGTGTGTGTGTTGGGAGGGGGGGATAAAACTCCATGAATATTTTCACGTGTAGTTTTCCAAATGTGTGCATCAATTGAATTGTACACATTCTTCTCCTGCCGTTTAAAGCATATCTGTGTGCACTTCTCATCTGGATTACTGCAATGTGTTATACGTGGGGCTGCTTTTGAAAATAGTCCAGAGACTTCTGCTGGTCCAAAATAGGAAAGTGTGATCGTTAACATGGAGTGGTGAATATGATCACATTATGCCAGTACTTTTCCGTCCATACTGGCTGCTAATCCCATTTCCAGGTCTGACTCATTGTGCTGGTATTAACATTCAAAGCCCTAAACAACTTGGGGCCAAGTTACCTGATAGATCATCTCTGCCCACATATATCTGCCCAGATCCTCAGATTATCTTCAGCTGTCCTTGTCCCGGAGCCCTTGAGGTGGGTGGCTGTTAAACCTTTTCTGCTGTGGTTGCCATTTTGTGGATTGAGCTACTCAGAGATGCCCACCTTGTGCTCCTTTCAGTAAAGACCTTATTATCTCAGGTTTTTAGTTTCTGTTATTTCAAATTATTATTATTATTATTATTATTATTATTATTATTATTATTATTTATTTACATTTATATACCGCCCCATAGCCGAAGCACTCTGGGCAGTTTACAAAAGTTTAAAACAGTGAACATTAAAAAGAAATATGCAAAATTTAAAACCATAAAAACATAAAATACAAACAAAAACAGACAATATCCATTTAAAAACAACTATTCTGGGGTCAGTTAAAAAACTCAGCATATGCTGTTAAATGCCTGGGAGAAAAGAAAAGTCTTGACCTGGCGCTGAAAAGATAACAATGTTGGGGCCAGGCAAGCCTCATCGGGGAGAGGATTCCATAATTGAGGGGCCACCACTGAAAAGGCCCTTTCCCTGGTTGCCATTCTCCAAGCTTTCCTTGGGGTAGGCACCCGGAGGAGAACCTTAGATGTTGAGCCTAGTGTATGGGTAGGTTCATGTCGGGAGAGGCGTTCCGTCAGGTATTGTGGTCCCAAGCCATGTAAGGCTTTATAGGTTAAAAGCAGCACCTTGAATTGGGCTCGGAAGGATACAGGCAGCCAATGCAAGCGGGCCAGAGTCGGTCTTATATGCTTGAACCTTCTGGTACTGTATTTTAAATCTCTACACTGTTTCTGGGTTTTATTTTGGCTTTTATTTTTATTTTAACCTGTAGTTTTAAACTTTTATGTTGTCTCTTATTGTGTTGTAATATATTGTTTTAATCGTTGTGAATCACCCAGAGAGCTGTGGCTATTGGGCTGTATAGAAATGTAATACAGAGAAAAAGAAATTAAATATAAATGGCTGTGCTGTAATTACAGCTAACTAGCACTCTCATCCTAAAGACAATTGTTTCAGTGTTCATGTGGAATTAATCATTTAACTGGATAGGCACAAAGGTGGCAATACCATTTTGTAAATTACTTCCTTCTTTTATACAATTTCTTTCTTTCAACAAGTTGCAATGATAAAAACAGTCCCACTGATGGATTGGTGGCAAAATTTAAGGGTTATGTGCAATATCAACAGACCCACATTTACAGTAAATCCCCACTCAGTCATAAGAATAGGGTTGAAATGAGTTCAGTTCCTCACTTTCAAACCAATACAATTAACCAAAATGAAATTGTCCTTTGAATTTAGGGATGTCAGAGAAATCCACAACAAAATCAAACAATACTACAAGTGAGAAGGATCTTGGAATTGTTGTAGATCACAAGGTGAATATGAGCCAACAGTGTGATGTGGCTGCAAAAAAGAGCAAATGCTATTTTGGGATGCATTAATAGAAGTATAGCTTCCAAATCATGTGAGGTATGTTTAGCCTGGAGAAGAGAAGATTGAGGGGAGACATGATAGCAGTCTTCAAATACTTGAAAGGCTGTCACACAGAGTAGGGCCAGGATCTCTTCTCAATCCTCCCAGAGTACAGAACATGGAATAATGGGCTCAAGTTACTGGAAGCCAGATTCTGGCTGGACGTTAGGAAAAACTTCCTGACTGTTAGAGCAGTATGACAATGGAATCAAATACTTAGGGACATAACGGTCTCTCCCACACTTAGAGGCATTCAAGATGCAGCTGGACAGCCACCTGCCAGGTACGGTTTAAGCAGTGGGGTGGCCTCAATGACTTTAGACACCCCTTCCAACTCTACTAGTCTATGATTCTATGAAGTTCAGATTTTTATGAATCTTACCCACTTTGACACAGTCTGGCAGATTCTGTGGACTTTTGGACCATTTTTCTAACATTTTGGAATTTTGCACAAATGTAGCAATACAAACATATTCAAAACAGAAAGAAAAGGGGGGAAACAGGCAGAAATATGGATTTCCCCCATAGGCTAAGTGTGAAAATGTGTGTTTTGGGGGGATTTGCCCATTTTTACAAGTGTGAATTTGTGCAATTTTGCGGGGTGGGGTGCGGTGGATCTGATTCTGTCAATTAGCAGACAATGGAATAAAAGGTACCTAACAATCCATGAAATGCCAACAGAACAATTTTATACAATTTGTTCATCCCTATGCAAAATATGTGGTTTTCTGAATTTTGCAATGGAGTTCTCCAATCCATGCAAAATACATACTGAGATCCTTCTGATATAGGGTGGGATACAAAGTCTTAATAAATAAAAAATAAAATAAAAATATTTTAGTGAAGTAATGTTCAAAAATGTATTATCTTGGGAAATTGGCTTGCAAAAAATGTGTATCAGGCAAATTGTGCATAAATGGCATGAATGCATCCAAATAGTCATGCACACATTAAAAAAAAAATCTCCAAATTTAGGACAAACCAAACTTTTGATTACAAAGGTTATCAGAGTTCAGGACAAAATGAAGCTGAAAAAATTGAGAAAGTGAGAGAAACCAGAATTGCCAGTTTCATCCATCTCTACTCAGTCATGAATCTCATTTGGTGAATTTGAGCCAGTAGTTCCCTCCTAGCCTAATCTACCTCACAGGGCTGCCATGAGGATAAAATGCGAGCCATACACACCACTTTGAAACCCTTGGAGGAAAGGTGATATATGAATATAATAAATAGGTTCAAGGAGAAAATCCGGGAAGCTTTAATCTACCGCTCATAGAACCAGGAAAAAAATACTGTGGTCTTTTGCAGGTAAAGCAATTTCTTTCTCTCCAGAATAATCAGTGTTTGTTTCTTGAGTCAATTTCCATCCACTTTAGTAGGTGACGCAAGTCATCACAATGACCGTGGTTACTCTGTCCGGTAATAAGCAGTGAAGTGGCATTTTCTCCTGTCATTGGGAAGATTGCAAATTGCTTGAAATTTGCACAAACACTGCTAATACCCACAATGTGAGAGGCAGAGAGATTACACTCCAAATTCCCAGATATTTTTAATGGCATTTCAGACTCAGCATGCAACATCTTATTAGGTTTACTATTAACCACCTGACATAAGTCATCGTACAAGTCAACAGACTTGTTAGTTAATGTTAACAAATGTGACAGTCACACACCATTGCTCCTTTCTTGCCTTTCATCTTTTATTATGTCAATGTTATGTAAGCACCATCTTCAGGAGGACAAATCAATACCACTGTAGTAAGTGTTTATCATATTCTAACAGGCACGTTGACTTGTGTGTGTGTGTTTTTCCATAGCATCTAGGAACACACACACACATGCACACACACACAGTATCGTTATGGGCAAAAGGAATAGATTATTCAGAAACACAGCTGAATCTGAAATCCTATTTCAGCATTTCTCTCCATATTATCTCATTCTTCCCTCCTTTCGTCTTTTCATTAAATTTTATTTTATTCCAAAATAAAAAGGGCAACAGAAGGGGGGGAAAAACACATAATACTAATGCAAGGATCACTAGAGAAACAAAGGCATTCACTAATTATAATTACTAGTCTATAATGTATGGAACATCTAAAGTGAAGACATAAGTAGTTGCTCAAAACCTAATGAAATGGTAAAAATATAGTTTATACAGCAAACAGAAGAAGTTTATGACTGTGTGCTATTTTGTGTGTATTGGCCGGGTGGGGTGGGGTGGTGGAAATATACCCAACTCTAGATGGTTGGAATTTGAGCAAAAGTTTGAAGAGCTTCTGTTAGATCAATGTTCTTTTCACCCAAGGACGAAATCCAAACAGCCCTCAAGCACGACTCCACCATTCCAGCGACAGAGGGTTCAAAAGTGCTTTATTGATTAATAATCAAGGCCTGGTCTCTTCAAAGGGAGCAATCAGACAAAAGACATAGGGAATACAGTACAGTATTTGAGCTTGCAAGGGGCAGGGCCCAATTGCAGCATTAACCAATCAGAACATAACACTGGGGCATAGCTAATTATGCTAAACAATTCTCTCTGTTCTGTAAACAATACCTTTGGCCTGACAGTAAGTTACAGAAGTTAACTTTGACACAGCAGCACTGGAGCCAGCTGGAGCCAGAGCTCTTGTTTATGTTAGATAAGACAGATGCAAGGATGCACACAAGGAGATATTCTCACATACAGGACATCATGACATTTTGCCTGCAATATGATGGCTACTTTACAGTTTCCTGTTAAAAATGGAGAGACTTCAGCTAACACTTCAACACAGGAAATAAATAAAAACCATGGTGTCATGATATCTTTCTTAAAGTTAGGATTCCTTGCTTACTGCACTGGCTGAGTAACTTTATACATACTCATAGTCTTCCAAATTGTATTAACCCACTACTCTTTAGTTGGTTTCTTTGGAGACTTCCAACTATTTGTTATATAGGACTTTGTAGCTGTATACAATTCTCAATTGCTCGGGGTTGTACATGTTCACTCTGCCTTCACTGTCATGCACAAGACACCCCCTTTATGCTGCCCATGTGTATGAAGGGGGGGTGCTTGCAAAGTACATGCACTTTAACACTTAATTTAACTTAAATTTAAACTTTGCTGTTTTAATTCTATATTTTAACCTATATCAATTTTTGCTGCGTGGTTTTAATCCTGGTTGTGCTTTTTATATTGTATTTTGTATTGATGTTTTTAAGTTGTTGGTTGTTTTATGCTTTTCATGGTTTTAATTTTTGTGAACCGCCCAGAGAGCTTCGGCTATTAGGTGGTATAAAAATGTAATAAATAAATAAATAAATAAATAAAATGCACACTGTTCTTATGGGCTGTAATCTTGTGTGCTCAGGGTTTCAGCTCATGGTGACAGCTAGGGTGACCACATGGAAAGGAGGACAGGGCTCCTGCCTCTTTAACAGTTGCATAGAAAAGGGAATTTCAGCAGGTGTCATTTGTACGCATGCAGCACCTGGTGAAATTTCCTCTTCATCACAACAGTGAAAGCTGCAGGAGCTCTACTGCAGCTCTACTGTGGCCAGATTTAAAAGAGAGCAGGGCACCTGCAGCTTTAACTGTTGTGATGAAGAGGAAATTTCAACAGGTTCTCCATATATACAAATGACACTTGCTGAGATTTCCTTTTCTGTGCAACTGTTAAAGATACAGGAGCCCTGTCCTCCTTTTCATATGGTCACCCTAGTGACAGCCTGCACACGTTTTGTCAGCTTCCCTCCTCTAGACCTTTTCCCATTGCAGGGGCAGCATTGGGGGGCAGTCAGCTTGGGGCAAGGTGGGCATGGGGGTTAGCTTCCATGCCCCCACTGTCTCTCTGCACATGACTGAGACTGCATTAGAGACAAATGCCTGAAGAGAGTTTGAGACATTACAAGATATTATTTCTGGCAGCTATTCTTAGATTCTAGAAAAGGAGTTCAAATTTGGAAGTTGCTAGTCAGTGTGCATGTGAATTCTCTTTCAATAAGATGAATAAAATGTAACCTTAAGGGTGCCATCCTGACTACAATGTGGAGTAACTCCATTGATTTCAATGTGACTAGCTTCTGAGTAGGGATGTATGAGAATTTTGTGTTTTTTCTTGCACAATATACAAACATGCCCTAGTCAAAGCCCCAAGCATGAGGGTGTGAACGTGTCCACCCAACATGCTTGCAAATTGCCAGACATGTGTTCACGTTTGATATGCACAATTTCCCCCCAGTTTGATTCTGTGCAAATTTCCTAATGCGAGCCATTTTTATTTATTATTATTTTGTTATTGCATTTATAGCCTGCCTTTTTTCCTGTTAAGGAACCCAAGGTGGCATACATAAAAATCGTCCTCTCCATTTTATCCTCACAATAACAACCCTGTGAGGTGGGTTGGCCTGAGAATTGGTGAGTGACCCAAAGTCATCCAGTGTGTTTCCATGGCCGAGTGGGGACTAGAACCTGGATCTCCCAACTCCCAGTCCAACACTTTAGCCACTACACCACACTGGCTCTCACACCACACATTTTGCCCTGCAGACTGTAAGCCCCACTTTAGTTTATAGATGAATGTGGCAGAAATTAGGAAATCTGAGCAAGGTTGGGGAAAGTTGTGCAAATTTCATGTTCAATCACAGCTTGATTTGTGTAATTTACCCATTCGTGCAAACCGAGCAGGGATTGAAAACGGGCATGAGATGAGCAGTGAGATGACATTTGGAGAATCCTAGCAGTCTTGACCATCACACATTCACCCATCTCTACTACCAAGTAAATAGGCCTTAGCTAGACCTACCTTATAGTCCGCAACAGAGGAGGGAAGATCTCACATTGAGATTAACGCAAGATCCCTCCTCTGTTTACACGTGAGGCGCGATTGAAGAGAGGCGTCGTGCCCACCATTTTTTAAAAAAAGAGGACGGAGTGCACGAACGTTCGTGCGCTAAAGGTAATTTTTTTAAAAAAATAATTACTTTTCCCGCTCCCCCCACCCCTGACGGGCGCAGCGCTCCTGGCTCCGCATGAGTAATTGTGGCAACGGGCCACACATTCCACAGTCTCGGGCTCAGCCCAGGACCACAGACAAACCGGGGCCAAAGTGGAGGGCAAAATCGCGGGGCAAGGGAGGGATCATCCCTCCCTGATCCCAGGATCCCCTGTGCGTCATGTGGATGCACAGGGATGATCCCGAGGTTCACCCCGGAATAAAGCCCGGTCTAGCTAAGGCCTTAGAGAAGCAAGTATGCCATGAAAAGTAATGGTGAAATGGAACCCACCCTCTGGCAACAAACCTCCCTCATGTGGTTCGGAAGGCAGAATATTTAATATCTTTTAAGCGCCTCCTAAAAACATATCTTTTAAAACAAGCCTTCCCTGGATTGTAATTTATTCTGGTTTTATGCGATTTTAAAGTTTTAAACTGGATTTTATGGCTTTAGTTGCAAACTGCCCAGAGAGCTTAGACTGTTGGGCAGTATAAATATGTAATAAATAAATAAATAAATAAATAAATAAATAAATAAATAAATAAAGTCACGTGGCATGTCAAAAGCACCTTTCCAGTATACGGCTATGAGAAATGTTGTTCTCATAATTACCTTTCTTAATTTCTCCACGCATTCTGTAACTCTAAATGATGCTGGGATTCTCATCTATTACAAAGGTCTGGCAGCCACTTGACAGGGTCAAAGCCTAACAATTAAACTCTCAGTGTCATGATTGTTTCCCCTGCCTCTTCTTCAGTATCTTCCTCGATGGTTCTCAAATGGTCCTCTTGGTCACGGTGAAACACAAACCATCTCCTTGGCCAATTCTAAAGCAAAAACACATGACAGCTGTGGAGGTGAACAAAGGTACAAGAGAGAGTTGAGGGTACTATTTACTAGGGGTGTACACTCCACCCCTGAATTATCTGTTAACTGTGAACATCCACAGAACATTCAATCTTCCAGAGCAGAGATTGGCTGCTTCCAAACACAGTCCAGAAGCTAAGTCATTAGGCAGTCCACAAAGTCAAGAAACAGCATCAGGCACAGCTCAGGAGACAAGATCAAAGATAGGATGGACCAAGTAGTTCCAACTGTGGCTGGACTTTCTGTGAACGCTTTTAAGCCCAAAGCCTGCTGGGCCCCACCCAGAGGTCAGCTGCTGTAATCAAGCCTCCCTTTGCAGAATCTTACTCCTGAGGAGTGTCATTCTCCTGAGGAGAACTTTCTGCAGGTGAGCACTCTTTCGCACAGGAGCCTTACCTGCCTGTCACTTGAGGCGACAATGCTCCTGTGAACCAGGGGGTTGCTCAGCCTCTGCCTCAGAGGCAGACTCCCTTTCCCCGACAGGGATGGCCCTGCAACCATCTCCCCAGAGGGCTCAGGCTTTTGTGGGTCTAGTGGCAGTCCCTGGTCTGGGATGTCCTTGGTTTCTGGGGCCTATAGCTCTTCCTCTGAGGAGGACTTCTCCAGTTGGGGCATGGTAATTTTGGAGAAGTTCTCAGGCAGTCACATTCCAGTGTTGGGCAGGGCCTAAGTCAAAAAAAGGTGGGACCTAAGGCAAAAAGGGAGAGGGCCAAAATAACACCATAGAATCATAGAATCATAGAATAGCAGAGTTGGAAGGGGCCTACAAGGCCATCGAGTCCAACACCCTGCTCAATGCAGGAATCCACCCTAAAGCATCCCTGACAGATGCAGTTATTGCCAATGGCAGTTACTTTACAGTAGGGGCCTGAAGGCCAAATTCCATTATGGAAAAGTTCTCAGGGCATCCCATTCTGGTAGTGGGTGGGACTTTAAGCAAAAGGGCCAAAATAACAAAAAAATAGCAGTGAATTTTAGCGTAGAGCTCTTACTGCCAGTAACCATACAGCAGGGGTGTTGAACCTCTTTCAACTTGGGCCTTAGCTAGACCAGGCTATATCCAGGGGCAAACCCCGGGATCATCCTTGTGCATCCACATGACACACAGGGGATCCCGGGATCAGGGAGGGATCATCCCTCCCTTGCCCCGGGATACAGCCCTACACTTTGGGCCTGCTTCTTCTGCAGTCTCGGGTTGAGCCCGAGACTGCATGGCATGTGGCCCATTTCCACGGGTTTACCCGGCTCCTCACCATTACTTGTGCAGAGCCGGGAGCCGTGCACAAGGCGCAGAGAAGCACCGCACCCATCAGTGGTGGTGGTGGGGAGTGGGGAAAGTAGTTAAGCTTTTTAAAAAAAACACCTTACCTTTGTGCACGAGCGTTTGTGTGCTCCGTCTCCTTTAAAAATAGAAAATGGTGGTCGTCTTCCTGAGGTCGTCATGCATTACGTGTAAACTGGTTGAGATCTCATGTTAATCCCAACACGAGGTCTTTCCGGTAAGTCTAGCTAAGGCCTTGGAGGGCCAAATAAGAGAATCTCTCAGGACATCACAACAGTGACATATTTGAGTTTAGAGCTTTTACTGACAGTAAGTAAGCCTTACGAGAGGCATGCTAACCTTTCAGAATGTGGGGAATAAACTCCACAAATTATTGGTGGTTGGTGGAAATGGGTTGGTGGGGGATTGGGACCATAGGAGGACCAGATTTGTATCCCAGGCCTGAGATTCGGCAGACCTGCCACTGTATAAAAAGGAATCTAGTTTGGAGCTGAGTATTCAAGAAAATCCTGAAGTACACAGAGGATGAGATGAGACTTGCAAGTGAAATTGAATGTAAATGGAATCACAAACACAAACACATAACAATCCCTCGCCCAGTGACCTATGATGTTGGCGTGTGAGCGTAATGATTCATCTTCTGGAGACAATGATGAAAGGACGTTTAAGAAGAGAGAGATGGCAACCTATTGGAGAAATCAATGACTTTGAGTTCAAAGCCCAGGAAGATGAAGTGAAAACGTAAGCAGCTAAACTGTTCTGATAAGCAATTCAGCATGAGACCCCCAAAGAAAAAGAAAAAATAACAAGAGAAAGGGGAATAATAGAAGAGGGAAGAGATACTGAAAAGTACTTTCAACTAAAAACAAAAAGTGGTTGAAGATGAAAGGAAAACCTGCAATTGAAGCAACCATATGTACCCTTTCTCCTATCTATTGCTGGTTTCTCTGTTGTTGTTGTTGTTGTTGTTGTTTGGGTATGGAAAGATTTGGGATATGTTTAATTTTTAATACCTAGAAGACATGGGGAAATATATATTTAAAAATTGGAAATATAAAAGCCAATTGTTGTTCAATTCTGTCTCCGACACTTCTCAGAACTTACATATCCCATGTAAGACAGCAAATAGTAGAAAAGGAAAAGGTGGGAGTCCGTATAAATTGTAGATGATACTGTAGGCATAAAGGCCAAATTGTGGTGTGTTATTTCATAGCTGGAGGGCATATTTTTGCCTCAATACACTAGTTTTGGGAAAGCTTTTTTTTGGGGGGGGAAGCAAGAGACAGTAAGAATTTTGAAATGACCATGTAGATCAAGTTAGTTGAACTTGGTTTGCTTTGTGTTGGATCCATATTTAGTCAGTAGACCCATTGAAATCAGTAGGCTTCAGATGAATTGTGACTTACTTAAGTCCCATGGGTTTTAATGGATCTACTTTTAGTATGACTAAATCTGATCCAACTCATTGAAATGTAACTCAGTGGGATGTAACCATTGATTTCAATGGGACCTAATTTTAGCCAGGATCCAACATCAAACAATTACTCTAAAATAAAGTAATCAACACATACTATGCAAAGAATCAGTGTAATACTACGTAACAGCTGGTACATTTTATTTCTTTTTTCCCTTTTTTTTTTTTTTGCATGCAATATGAAATGCTTTCAATTTGATGGAAAGAGTACTGGGGAGTTGCATGAGTTGTATAACTTAGGTGATCATCCCAGAGTGCAGGACATGGAATAAGAGGCTCAAGTTACAGGAAGCCGGATTCTGGCTGGACATCAGGAAAAACTTCCTGACTGTTTAAGCAGTACGACAATGGTACCAATTGCCCAGGGAGGTCATGGGCTCTCCCACACTAGACGCCTTCAAGAGGCAGCTGGACAACCATCTGTCAGAGATGCTTTAGGGTGGATTCCTGCATTGAGCAGGGGGTTGGACTTGATGGCCTTCCAACTCTACTATTCTATGATTCTATGACGTACTTAAGTTTAACCATTTTAGCAGTAGGCCAGGGCTTACTAAGCCATCCACTGAAAGCCCCCTCTTTTTATAGATTTACTAATCAAAATTATGGCTTTAAAGTACTGTCTTGCCTCAGCATTAGAAATGGAGTCATGCAGGGCCATTGTAGACTTGCCCAGGTCTCTACCCTGGCTTTCTGGAGCCAACCCAACAGTCCAGAGGGGCACAGTAAAAACCTCTTGAAGAGAGGAGCCTCAATGACCTAAAAACATTGGTGATGGTGCATCAGCTGCCTTGGCAAGGCAAGACCAGATGGGGAATGATGGTAACAGCCAGCTCCCTCTGAAGCTGAGCTCCACTGCTATGGTGACTGGGATGCATCTCAGGTGGTGTGGTGAGTGGACAAGCCTGGATATTACATAAATTAATTTTATTTATTTATTTGTTACATTTATATACCGCCCCATAGCCGAAGCTCTCTGGGCGGTTTACAAAAGTTAAAAACAGTAAACATTGAAAGTATACAAAATTTAAAAACATAAAAACAACAGTATCCCTTTAAAAACTACAGTTCTGGGGGTCCGTTGAAAAACAAACTTAGCGTTGTTAAATGCCTGGGAGAAGAGAAAAGTCTTGACCTGGCACCTAAAAGATAACAGTGTTGGCTCCAGGCGAGCCTCATCGGGAGGTGAAGAGGAGGGCAGCTGCAGAGTTTGCTGCCAGTTCTTTGGCTGATGTAGTGGCCACTAATTTGTATTGGTTTAAAGGGGGATTAGACAAATTTCTGGTGTATAAGGCTATCAATGGCTCCGAGCCCTGATGGCTATATGCTACCCCTACTATCAGAGGCAGTAAGCCTCTGTACACCGGTTGCTCAGGAATGTGGGTGGGAGGGTGCTTTTGACTCAGGTCCTTCTTGTGGGTTTCCCATGGGAAGCTGGTTGGCCATTGGATGGATCGTCTTCTGATCCAGCATAGCTCTTCTTATCTTGGTATGTTCTTCTTGCTTGTAAAGCGCTAGCCAAGGACAACTCCCCTTAGCTCTCTGAGGATACAGGGGGAGGGTGGGAAGCACCAGGGAGAAGAGGAGTCAAGATACCCCCTCCCCTAGTCAGCACCTGGAAAGAGCAGAACTTACCCAATTTGCACCCCTTAAACCCAAATGCGGACTTGAATAGAATTTACAGTCAAAGGACATAGCTAGATGGGGATTTATCCCAGGCCAAATCGTGGGAACGTCCCTGTGCATCCACATGATGAACAGTGGATCCCGGGATCAGGGAGGGATGATCCCTCCCTTACCCTGGGATCTCGCCCTTCCCTTTGGCCCCAGTTTTTCCGCAGTCCCGGGATGAGCCCGAGTCCGCGGAATATGTGGCCGGGTACTGTGGGTTGACCTGGCTCCGTGCAATTCCTCGTGTGGAGGTGGGAGTCGTGCTCAGGAGCGCTGCGCCCATTGGGGGTAGGGTGGGAGGAGCAGGGAAAGTAATTTAAATTTAAAAAATATTTAGCGTTTGCACACAAGCGTTCATGTGCTGCTGCCCCTTTAAGTTTTTTTTAAAAAAATGGTGGGCACAACGCCTCTCCTTCTGAGGTCATCATGACCCGGCTCCGCCTGATTTCTTGGAAGGAGCCGGGAGCCATGCACAGGAGCGCTGCACCCATCGAGGGTGGGAGGGTAGCTGAGAAAGTAATTTAAATTTTAAAAAACACCTTTGTGCACGAGCGTTCGTGTGCTGCTGTCCCTTTAAAAAATAAAAATGGTGGCCACAACGCCTCTCCTTCTGACATCGTTGTGCGTCGCATGTAAACAGAGGAGGAATTTCGCATTAAACACAACATGAGATCTTCCCTCCTCTGTCATGGGATAAAAGGTAGGTCTAGCTAAGGCCGAAGTCTGTAGAGTCCCAAGCTTGTGATGTGATTTGCAGATGCAAGGCGTTCCAACAACATGCACACGCTTGAAAAAATGTGTATGAAACAAATGTGTGTGTTTTGAAAAATCCATGCAAACATGCTTTAATCAGTAGGTGTAGAATGTGTTCATTAAAACAAAAAGACAAACAAAAACCATGATGAAACGCGTGTGAACATATGAACAAAAGTTTGTGTGGAAAAATAAAAAAAAAGTTTGCAATCTGACAAGGATGAGTTTCAAGGTGGAATTCGGAAAACCTCAATGAGTTCTGCTGATTCGCGCATCCCTAGGGAAAAGGCCTGGAAAGGTTCCAGGAATGTCAAATACCCCCCACCCCCTGCACAAACGATCTGTACCTCATGGGTCATAAAGAACTATCAATGCCAATGAAAACATGGCAAGACCCCAATGTGGCTGGGTTTTGTAATTGACAGGTGCCCCAAACTCGATTTCCATAACATCGAGTTATAAGAGGAGAGGACCCCACGGCAGCACTCCAATGGTAATTCATCCTTTTCATCAAAGCTGGAATGGGAGGCGGGGGGTGGGGGTTGTTTCTCTTTGTAGAGCAGCACCATTTTCCGTTAGCAGGAGCCTTTCTGTTTGTGTTATATAACCTTTCCCGACACGGAAAGAATGCCGCTTCCATTCACAAAGCTTCCATTAACTCCAGGAGGTCGGCACATGGCTAATGTCAGTCCCCTTTGGTCTTAGATTACCTTTTAAAAACTAATAAAGCCTAATTAAAATTCAGCTAATGTAAATCTGCATTTGGTATTCTAACACAATTGGGTTAATGCAAGCGAGAGGGGAGGGAGAGCAAAGAGCATTGTTCAAAAGCTGCTCAGATTAGCTGAATTACTACTTCGCTAAAAGCCTCTGCCTTCTTCTTTTTTTAATGCGGCAGGGTTTGACAAAAGCAAATAATTAGGTTTTCTTCATTTTTAAATTGAACTTTTTCTTCTTAATGGCTGCTCAGAGCTTGCTCAGGAGAGACTCTGGAAGAACTGACAGTGCAATTATATGAATTCACCACAGACAGAGTTTGGATATCACTTGCTCCAGAGGAAATGTTGTTCAAAAGCCGGCCTGCCACGGTTGCCACTGTATTTCTGACAGGAGCCCTGTTCTTATAACAACAGAAGCTGAAATCCAACTGGTTCTCACTGTGCATGGAAAACATTGCCTGTAGAAGTGCTAGCAGTCAGGCAGCTGTTAACAGTGGAGTGGAAATGATAACCTTTCCTCTCTCCATTACCAGTGGGTGACCTTTACGCAACTGGATTTGGAACTGGACTCTGCAAACTGTCTATATTATTATTATTAATAATAATTTTAATAATGATTTTTCTGAGCCAAATTATGAAATTCTGAACATGTCATTACCAGGAGTGCAAAAAGACATGTATATGTCTCCCCACCTGCTAGGGAGGGATGGACTCACCTGTGTCTGGCTCGTTGGATGCCTGCCAAGCTGCCACAGCCATACATAAGCTTCTTTGGGAAAGAATGGAGGCTCCGGAAATTGTGGGTTTCCCACGTTGCATAAATGGGGCCTTCATGGTCGCAATTTACACAACATGGAAAATATGTATTTTCCAGAGCTGCCATTGCTGCAGCAATGGAGGCTCTGGATGAGGGCAGCAGTTGACAGCTTCTTCTCAGGCCATGCAGTCACTCAAAGTGCAGGGCTGTGAAAGCACCACTGCCTGGTAAGCTGGGTACAGGGGGTGAACCCAGGGGAGTTCAAGAGGCAGCTGGACAACCATATGTCAGGGATGCTTTAGGGTGGATTCCTGCATTGTGCAGGGGGTTGCACTCGTAGGCCCCTTCCAACTCTGCTATTCTATGATTCTATGAGTCTGACAGACTCCCAGATCCAGTTGGGTGCCCACAATATCTCTTTTGTCATCCCCACTCAGTGTGACCCCCAATCCCTGTCCATCCAAGAACACATTGTCATTGTCTTACTGCCCTCTTTCCTTTGTAGATACTTGGTGGTGGTGACAAGGAAGTCTAAGTGGAAGCCTCTTTGAAGGGCATCTTTCTCCAAGGTGTCCAAGTCCTTAATGTGAATGTCAGTGTCTTTGGAAACTACATCTCCCAGACATGGAAACACATAATTTCCAGAAGGACACTCCATGCTCATACTAAGGATTCCTTATTCTTGAAAATGGCAATTCCCAGTGTCCAGGGCACCTGGATTGCAGCCCTTGCCATGTTCAAGATATGAAGTAGGGAGGGAATGTGGTGATGTATGCATGTTTCAAACACTTTTGTGTGTGTTTGCAGAACACATTGCAAGCTCAGAAATATACGAATTTTGACCAGATTACTTTCAGATCTGCATTTAGGTCTTGGAAATGCAACATGTTTATGGATAAGTGTGCAAATAGCCAGCCAGTCTTATCCTGGAATGGGAACATGGAAGATTGATCATTCAAAGCATGTTCTCTTTCACCAAAGTACGATCCCTTCCCAAGGGAAGGATCTACAACTAAACCTAAACAGGAACAATGTCAGTCAACCACTGGAGAATTGCAAGCAATAAAAATCAATAAATCACATATCTACAAAGACCTGTCCCAAATATGTGATTTCAGTGTGAGAAGGAGGAAATTATCTTTGGATGAGAAATTCAATAGGTTGGCAT
This sequence comes from Elgaria multicarinata webbii, assembly GCF_023053635.1. Taxonomy (NCBI): domain Eukaryota; kingdom Metazoa; phylum Chordata; class Lepidosauria; order Squamata; family Anguidae; genus Elgaria; species Elgaria multicarinata. The sequence goes on along the minus strand of NC_086175.1, from coordinate 119,774,078 downwards.
CCCTTTTCTGGTCTCTGTTCCTGGATATAGCAATCGAGAATTTCATGGGAAGCACTCTTTGAAAAAATGAAATCAACACCCCCTGCAGAGCCCTGCATGCATCCACAATATGCTATAGAAGGATTGGGGACCCCTTGGAGCAGTTTCAAGGGGGACTACAGGTGGGGAAAAGGGGATGGAAATGCCCTTTGCATGAACAGATTTCACTGGCAATATTTGGATGTAGCCCAATAGCAACACATCAAATGGCTTCAGCAAATCAATGCATGCTCTGAAAACATCTGAGCATGCTTAATACTATCCCACTGGGTTTATGTCTTGAGTAAAATGTATAGAATTGCACTGTTAAGCAAGGAAATTTTGCTCACAAGTTAGCTGGTGATAGCCCAGCTCAAAATGACAGAATGTGGGTCAGTCTTCGTACAGCAGCACAGTTTGCCATAAATCAAGATTTTAATTAAGGTGATAATTGTTTGTTTTTAAAATTAAGTGGCTTCTAGCTCAATTCAATGGTTTGTTTTCAATGCCTATGGGGGGAAATCAATAGGTTGTATTTACACTCTTCTCTTGAATCAGTGTTACAAGATAATGAACCTCATTTCTACTCGAGTGGTATCATCAACACAAGTACACAGAAAGAGTCCAATTGCACCATGCTCTCAGCGTTTTCGTACCACGTGTTGCACAGAGGGGAGACCCCTAAATTAACAGTACTGCACCCGGGTAGCTATCTTAGCTTTTCTTTTATTTATAGTGGGTGAATTCACCTTCATTTGGCATCAAGATACGCAAACCACATTGCCTAAAAATCCCCATAATACTAATGATTTGACTCATAACAAAGGCTACAGCTGGGTGAACATGTCAGCAGGAATAGTCCAAGACCGATTGGAAAGAAAGTGCATGTGGTGAATGCAGCTGGGAAAACAGTATATGCTTGCATTCTGGCTGCATTAAGCCTAAAAAGCATTTTGTTATTAACTTCAGTCAGAATAGGGTTTTGCCCCTGTAAGGTGCTGGGAGGAGCAAGGATCTCATTTTTTGTTTGTTTTGCCTAATACACTCCGCAGCAGCAGCAGCAGCTGCTGCTTCTTCTTCTTCTTCTTCTTCTTCTTCTTCTTCTTCTTCTTCTTCTTCTTCTTCTCCTTCTTTGCAAGCAATTTTCCTAATACACTATTGATTTTTTTCTAATGCAATGCATTTTCCCATTATTTTTCCAAATATATTCAATTTTGTATGCATTTGAAAACTCCATTGCAAAATTCAGAGAGGTGCGCATTTTGAAAGATAACTGGGTTTTTGTTTGCAAGGTAGCTTGAAAGGGTGAACTAAGGTACTGAACAAATTTCTCTGCTGTCCCTGTGGCTGCCTGCCATCAGGCTACTGCAAGCTGAGCAGACTGAGCCCTCTATCCCAAGGCCATCATCTTGGCTGCCGTACCAACTGGCGTGAGCCTCCAGTCACCTGACCAGAGTGATCATTTATGCATTGCCAAAAGAGACGACAAAAGGGGGTACAGATCTGCATAAAATTTGCATATGTGTCTGCTAATGAATATGCATCTATGCAAAAGAGAAATCATTACTATAGTGTGAATTACTTTTATTTACCTAAGCACTGTGAGACAGCAGGGGGGAATAGCTAAGAGCAGACGTAGTAAATTTGAATGACTGGCAGGTCCACCTTCTAATCCCTGGGCACATGTTACTAGGGTCTCCAGTCACTGCGCTTTGGGGGACAGCAAGGATGAGACCATGAAATGTGCATTCTTCCAATGCCACCATTCTTCCAATAGCCTTACATTCTTTTGCATTCATTTTAAGTTAACTTTCTAGCCACTGCATCTGTCTTGACATTTTGCAGGGAGGTTTTGGCATGAGAACACCTCTACGATGTGTGCTGTTTTTATACCCAATTGAATTTTAAGATGCCTTTTAATAATGTGCTGCCTTTTAATAATGTATTGGTTTTATATGTTTTTAATCAATTATATGTATTTTTGTAAACTGCCCAGAAAGCTTCAGCTATGGGGCAGTATATAAATGTAATAAATAAATATAAATAAAAATAAATATAAAAATAATAAATAAATATGTATTTTATGGTGTTTTGTATTTGTGTTGTGCCCCACCTCAATCCAGATGGAGAAGCGGGAAATAAATAAATAAATTATTATTATTATTATTATTATTATTATTATTATTATTATTATTATTTGACCCCTCAAAAAAAAAGAAAAACTTGGGGAGAGGAAAGGGGAAGAGAATCCCCTCCCCTTAAGAGAACCCCCTTTCTACATGCACCACTATACAAATCCTCCTGAAACTTTGCAGGTTTATTACTTAAGGGTTCACTTTAGTTTTGTTTTTATACTGTTTTTTTATGTTTTGATGGTTTTTAAATTTTGTATACTTTTAATGTTTACCATTTTTAATTGTTGTAAACTGCCCAGAGAGCTTCGGCTGTGGGGTGGTATATAAATGTAATAAATAAAATAAAATAAATAAATATTTAGTTTGTCAGTAGTACACATAGAGCCTGTTTAGATGACATGCTAAACCATGGTTAGGCCACTAAGCCTTGTGCAGCAAATGGTTAGTGAGCATGACATGCTAAGTCATGGTTAACATGACACACTAAGCTGTAATGTTTTGCTCAAAACATCTGAGCAGGGTCACAGTGCTCAGTGGGATAAGCACATCCTCTTTTGGAGACCCTGATAATCCCAGAGGTTCTCACTCCAAAACATACCAGGCTTGATCTTCCTCTTTTCTTTTCATTTTTTATTCAGAATAGAACGATGATTCACGCTGCACCTATTTTTCTGACATTGAGCAGGTGTCCTCCTGCCCTGGGCACTGCTATGCTTATAAGTATTATCCCATTCTGATCAAGAGTAAAACATTGCAGTCAGTGTTGGATTTCCATGCTACTCAATAGGAGCCACGAAGCCTCAGTTTTTTGAACCTCAGCTCGGGGTAGCTGAAGCTAATTGACACTGGCCTCAGCTAGACCTCGTGGTCTAGTGCAATGGAGGGGCGAAGATCCTGCGATATTTTTATCACGAAATCTCCCCCTCTGTTCACACACGGTTTGCGACAACCTGGAGAAGAGAAGATTGGTCTGGAGAAGAGAAGATTGAGGGGAGACATGATAGCACTCTTCAAATACTTAAAAGGTTGTCACACAGAGGAGGGCCAGGATCTCTTCTTAATCCTCCCAGAGTGCAGGACACAGAATAACGGGCTCAAGTTAAAGGAAGCCAGATTCCAGCTGGACATCAGGAAAAACTTCCTGACTGTTAGATCAGTACAACAATGGAATCAGTTGCCTGGTGAAGTTGTGGGCTCTCCCAAACTAGAGGCCTTCAAGAGGCAGCTGGACAACCATCTATCAGGGATGCTTTAGGGTGGATTCCTGCATTGAGCAGGGGGTTGGACTTGATGGCCTTGTAGGCCCCTTCCAACTCTGCTATTCTATGATTCTATGATTCTATGAACCTCAGAGGGAGAGGCGTCACACCCGCCATTTTGTTTTTTTAAGAAGAAGATGTGCACGAGTGCTTGTGCTCAAAATGTAAGGTGTTATTTTTAAATAAAAAACCTATTTTCCCCACTCCCCGCACCCCACTCCCGATGGGCGCACTGCTCCTGAGGAGTTCTGCACCCCATGCGTCGGTCCCAGCTCCTCGCAAGGAACCGCGAGGAACCGGGACAAACCGTGATGTCCACACACACTTTCCATGGTCTTGGGCTCAGCCCGAGACCGCAGAAAAAGTGGGCCTAAAGTGTAGGGTGAGATCCCAGAACAAGGGAGGGATCATCTCTCCCTGATCCCGGGATCCCCTGTGCGGCATGTGGATGCAAAGGGATAATCCTGGGGATTGCCCAAGGATTTCGCCCCATCTAGCTAAGGCCTCTGATTCAGTCCAAACAGAAACAGGCCATTTTCTAAAGTGCTGTATTGGGGTCCAAATCACATCATGGGCTCAATGCACATCTCTTGCTCCTAAGGTAAGCAGGGATGCTTTATAAAGATGTTGCTGGAAGTGTTGAACTGTTCCGTTACACTGTAGATAATGCACAAAACTGTGTCTGAAACATGCATTCGCTCATGGTGAGCTCTTACGCATTCTCTGGCTGGGGCTCTAAGTGAACCTTTGTTTGAAGGACTAAATACATCTTTTTGGAATTGAGGAACGAATTTAAACATCCCTCCTTTCTCCCACGGCAGTTGCTTTGTGATGGTTTCATTAGTCACAAATTCTATGATAGCAGCCATCTGCAAAACCAGTTACATGAAACTGGAGTCTGTCATCATTTATTTGTTTTCTCTGTCTGTAAAAACAACTTTATTCAGCCATTGCAGCCTGTTCAGTCTATGTTAACAACTTGTAAATAGTTTATTAAGTCATTTTAAAAAAACACTTTCCTCTACTGTATATTTGGTATTAGTATATCAGATACATCCATATTTACGCCCGAGTGGTGATGTTGTATAAATATAAAACATCTTTTCACCCCAGTTTTTTCAATGTTTTGTATTTCTAGTAGTTGTGTCACATAGTACTTCTTTCCCTCTATTCTGCCCTGGTTAGGCCTCATCTTGAGTATTGCATTTACTTCTGGGCACCACACTTCAAGAAGGATGCAGACAAGCTGGAGCGTGTTCAGAGGAGGACAACCAGGATTATCAGGGGTCTGCAAACAAAGCCCTATGAACAGAGACTGAAAGAACTGGGAATGTTTAGCCTGGATAAGAGAAGTTTAAGGTCAGACATGATAGGACTCTTCAAATACTTGAATGGTTGTCACACTGAGGATGGCCAGGATCTCTTCTCAATCATGCCAGAGTACAGGACACGGAATAATGGGCTCAAGTTACAGGAAGCCAGATTCCAGCTGGACATCAGGAAAAACTTCCTGACTGTTAGAGCGGTATGGCAATGGAACTAGATACCTAGGAAGGTTGTGGGCTCTCCTACACTAGAGGCATTCAAGAGGCAGCTGGACAACCATCTGTCAGGGATGCTTTAAGGTAGATACCTGCATTGAGCAGGGGGCTGCACTCGGTGGCCTTATGGGCCCCTTTCAGCTCTACTATGATTCTATGATTCTATGTTCATTATTTCAACTGTTGCCTCCTGTATTGGGATACCATAACACTGTACGACAGATCCTGAAACATATTACTGTCAATGCTGCCTGCACATGCAACAGTATTGTGTGAAAAAAAAAGGCAGGATGGCGTCTCTATCTCTTATTTATTCATTCCATTTCTATGCTGCTCTATAACAAACAGTTCTCAAGACAGCTCACGCAAGCCACTTTTTGATTCAAGGGCCAACGTTAGACTGTTGTGCGCATCGAGGAAAGCATCCTGTATACAAGCCAAGGGTCCCACAGGTGTTGAATTGATCCATAGGCACATTATTTATTTATCCCTTATTTAATGATATCTATGAATCACTTACGCTAACAGCAATTTCTAAGCAATGTACAAAACAATATGATGTGAGATTGCAATAAAATACTGTATATTATTACTTTATAGTAGGGCTGTGCAGTGCCTCGGGCCAAGGCCCCGAATCTGAGCTGAAGTGGGCTGATTCGGCCTGCCTCGGCTCAGTTCTGAGGTGGTTTGGGTGAAGCCCAAGGTGCCCTGAAGTGGCTTCAAAGGCTGCAAAGCTTTGAAGTGCCTTGGTGCTTCAGAGCGGCCCTCGGCGGGCCCTTACCTGCTGCCTCCACTGCTGCCATCCGCCGCTCGCCGCCGTCCACTGGCGCCTCCATCCTTGCATCTGGCAGCTTCCAGTGCTGCTGACGCATATGACCGGAAGTAGGCCACGGTGGCCTACCTCTGATCATATGCATCGGTAGCAGTGGAAGCCACCAGATGCAAGGACAGTGGCAGCAGTGGACAGCGGATGTTGGACGATGGCGGGGCAGTTATGGTGATGGGTGGTGGTGGACGGCGGCCAGCAACAGCAGGTAAGTCTGGGAAAGTCTAAGTCACCTCAGAGAGCCCAAATCTTGCCTCAGCTTCAGCACTGAGGTGGGTCAGGCAACCCGCGAAGCACCCCTGAGCTGAACCGAGGCTGCTTCAGGGGCTCCAAGCTGGCCTCCGAGGCGGATTGGGGGTGGGTGCACAGCCCTACTTCATACCTTTTCAAAATTCTTGTTGGAACAATCCTACTTTCATAACCTTCAAAACAACAACAACAACAACAACAACAACAACAATAATAATATATTTCTTACCTCCCTCTCCACTTTGATCGAGATCGGGAACAACAATAAACGATAAAATTTATTTATTTATTTCATTTATTTATTACACTTATATACCGCCTCCATAGCCAGAGCTCTCTGGGTGGTTTACAGAAATTCTAAAATTGAGATAAAAACAAGTATACAAAATTTAAAATTTTAAAGCACAGAACATACATAAAGCATTAAAAACTGTTAAAAAACTAAATGTTTGGGTGAATTAAACATAATATACATTGTTAAAAACATCCTAAAAAACATCCTAAAAACATTTTAAAAACATATTAAAAATCCACTGGATAGGCCTGCCGGAAGAAATTAGTCTTTATGGCTTTCTTGAATGCTAGTAGACTGTTAAGTTGACAAGTCTCCTCCCGCAGGCCATTCCACAGTCTGGGAGAAGCAGAAGAGAAGGTCCTCTGGGTAACAGTTGTTAATCTAGTTTTTGCTAGTTGAAGTAGATTCTTCCCAGACGACCTTAGTGTGCGGGGCAGATTGTATAGGAGAAGGTAGCCTGGACCCAAACCATGTAGGGCTTTAAAGGTGATAGCCAACACTTTATACTTCGCTCGGAAACTAAAGGGCTGGCGTCCATCTAATTCGTACTGGCAGGGAGTGGGCATTAGGATACTCAAGGTCCTATTCCGAACCACCATGGACCAAAATCGTAGGCATCCGCCAAGAGGATATTTCCAGATGGACATAACAACTGAGAAGGCAGGTAGGGGGTGGTCAGGCAACATCTTAAGCTAAGTGCTTAGATTAGAGAAGATTTTAGAAAGTGAAAATGCAGTAAGACCAGATGAAGCCAGAAGTTGGGAAGAGCCTGGTCTTCTACTCCAAGATAATTGAAGGAAACCTGATCATATTCTTCAGAGAATGTGGGAGATGAGGGGCTCTCAGGAACCTAATCAGAGAAGAATGCAGGACTAATAGGTGCAAGGAAAAATGTTTTAATAATGTCTTCTGGGGGATACTTTAATCATGGCTTCTAAGGGCCAACCCCAGGCTGGTAGTAAAGGAGAAGATAATGGGTCAACTGAGTTTCTAGATCTCACAACAGATCAACAGTAATCTCTCAAAGGAACTGGTGCAGCCCATGTATACCATGTATGAGCCCAGCTCCACACTGAAAATCCGGGGGTCCGCCGGACCTCTGACAAACCTCCAAAATTGTGGTGTGGTTAGGGGGAGGTTTTAAAACTAGCAGATACCCATGGTGTGGTTAAAAGATCGTTCAGAGCCCTGAACGGATCCATAGGTCCGAAGGCTTTTTAGTAGGGGTGTGCACGGACCCCCCGATCCGCTTCTCTTCCAGATCCACAACTTCCGGATTGTGTCCGCTCCACTCCGCTTCGCCTATAGTCCGCTCTGCTTCGCTGCGAAGCTCTGGATCCGGATCGGAGCTCCGCTTTCCCCCCCAATAGGCTTGCATTGAAATCCAAAAAAGTCTACAACTTTTTTTCTGTTAAAGTTAGAAACCTCAAATTTGGCACCATGACACCTCATGCATGTATACACACGCATGCCAAGACTCAAGCCAATCCAAGCCTCCCCTGATTTTGGGGGATTTTTTGAAAACCGGACACCCCATTTTCAGACATGGGATTTAATCTGACATTTTGACAGATAAAAACTTGGCAGCAGGCACCCTCACAGATGCCATCTAGATAAACATTTATGGCAAGTTTCAAGCAAATCCCATCATTCCCTGATTTTTGACGGGGCTTTAACCTTTAACACAGCACCCATAACCCCAATTCACACCCCTTTTGATATCTCCGTCAATTTTCATGTTAGAAACCTCAAACTCAGCACCATGATAGCTTATCCATGTATATATATGCATGCCAAGCCTCAAGACAATCCCATCATCCCCTGATTTTGGGGGAATTTTTGAAAATCAGACACCCCATTTTCAAACATGGGATTTGCTCTGACATTTTGACAGATTTTTTTTTTGAAGTGGGCACCCTCACAGATGCCATCTAGATCCACATTTATGGCAAGTTTCAAGCAAATCCCATCATCCCCTGATTTTTGGCGGGGCTTTAACCTTTAACTCACCCCAAATCAAGTCCCATGCTAGAACTATGTCAATTTTCATGTTAGAAATGTCAAATTAGGCACCACGACACCTCATGCATGTATACAAATGTATGCCAAGACCCAAGCCAATCCAAGCCTCCCCTGATTTTTGGGGAATTTTTGAAAATCGGACACCCTGGTATCTCAGGGATTTAAAGCTGCAGACAGCTCAATAGGGGCATTTCAAAGGAAATCCCAACATGCCATGAATTGAGGAGTAGATAAACCTATATGAATCTTCTTCCACACTTGAAAAATTGATTTGGAACTTCAAAAAGTCTAAGTGAGCGCAGGAAGGACTTACCCCTGAGTCAAAGCAAGACACACACAAACCATCCCTGCGAGGCGGGCAGGGGAGGAGGGAGGGAAAGCAGGAAGGCAGCAGGCATTTCTAGGGGCATAAGGAAATGAGGCAAGGATGGTTTGTTTCAAAGCCAGCAGTAAGTCATGCATTGCAAAGTGCAAACCATCCCTGCGAGGCGGTCACAGAGGAGGAGGACTGGCGGGCAGAGAGCCAGGCAGAGATATACCATAGATCTAGTATGGGGGAGTCAGTCCCGGCAGATGCCCCACCACGGGCTTGCCCATTTGATTTTCACAGCAGGAGAGGCTGCCTGCTTACTGTTGCCAGCCTGAGCCTTCCCTTGACCACCACTGCTTTCAGCACGCCTAGCCTCAGACATGTGCCTGCTCCCTCTTCTCATGATGATAAAAATATAATACGAATACTAATACTACTAATAATATGTATTTAGGGAAATGGGACAAGTGTGTATGCTTTGCCCAAACAGGATTTGAAATGCTCAAACTGTATTGGCTGTTTTGCACTTCACAAGGAGTGCACACAGCACACTCACACAATAACACACAATCACACACACAGTCCAAGTAACACACACACACACACACAGAGAGAGAGAGAGAGAGAGAGAGAGAGAGAGAGAGAGAGAGAGAAGAAATAGAGAATATATATTTTTGTTTTTGTTTTTTTGTATTTTTTTTTATATATATATAGAAGAAAGAAGGAAGATGAAACACAGTCAGGCTTTAAGATGGGGAAGGGGGGGGGAACCAAACAAACAGACAAACACTCCAAAAATTAAAAATAAAGTTTATATTAAATCAAAATAAGGGAAAAACACAGAGCAAACTAAGCAAACAGTCAGAAACAAGCAAACACACACACACACAAACACACACACAACCCAAGCTAAATCCTAATCTAATCTCCTCCAACTCCAAACACAGCAGCAGCACCTAACTAACTCCTCTCTCCACAAATGCCAACCCACAAAGACACACAAAGCAGAAAGCTCTCAGGGTGGCTCTGCCTTAGTCCCTCCTCCAACGCTGGGATTGGAGGATGCTTCATGAGGTGATCAATTCTCATCAGGATCGGGAGCTGAATCTGCCTGTCATCGCTAAAAAAAACACACGCCGCTTCTACCCTCTCCCAGTTTTTTTACATATTTTTTAAAAAAATTATAGCAAGCGAACCACACCACACAGAGAGCTGAGAGTAGGCTCAAAATGACCCCCAGCCACGACTCTCTAAGCACAAGAAGTTTCAGAAAGATAGCTTAAAAAACAACACAGTTATCCCCTATTCTTTTCCGCAATGCAATCCTATGGGCGAAATTATCCAAAATGGCGGGCGGATCGCTCCGCGAAAAGAGAAGCACTTCTCCTATGGCTGCTTCTCTTCGCCATGCTTCTAAGGGTCTGTGGTCCGCTTCTACTCCGCCTCTGGGCAAGGCGGAGCAGGCCAATTCGCTTCTGATTCTCCAATTCTAATCGGAGCGGAGCACACCCCTACTTTTTAGGTGACGTGAGGGCACATTTCATGTTGATGGACAGACTCTGAACACACTCCCATGTTAGGAAGATGCCAAGGGGTGAAGGGGGGGAGTTTTGAGATTGACATCTGAGGCTAACCAATATGCAAATATTGGCTATATGTGGCTAGCCACAGTCTCATCCCTGTCCCCCCATCCAATCACAGTGCTTAGGGAGAGAAATTGCAAATGATATAACCCATTTTTCCCCGCCCTGGAATTCATTCATTTGCAAGCTCATGGAGCGAGAAAAAATCCAAGTTCCAATCTCCATATGCACTACTGATGTTAGCTCAAAGGAAGGTTTTAGGAGGAAATGGCCCACTTTATGAAAATAATGAAAACCATTCCATGTAGATGAGTTGTCCCAGGAAGTGATGATGACTGGCAGGCAGTGTAGATCCATACAGTCTCAAAAGCCAATATTAGGATATGGAAAAGAATCTTGTGCCACGGGCTGGTCTGTGTATTGCAAGTATGGATGCAACTTGGCCGGGCATAAAGTCAAGAGAAGAAGCAGCGGTGAGAAAAAAGTTTGCTAGTACTAGTATATCTCCTGTTTTGTAGATAGGACTCAAGTTTATATGGTATTATATTTATGTTTGTTCTTGTCTGACCTGTCATAGAGAGAGCACACACTCCATTTCACCCCATTAGAGCAAATGGTCAGGGAACAGATCTGTTTTATAAACTGAAACAGATCTTTATTTTTATAAACTGGAGCTGACCTCTATTTTTATAAACAGAAGCTGACCTCTATTTTTATAAACTCAAGATGCACAACTGTGCATCAGCAAAGTAAAGGATAAAAGTCCTGCACAGGTGGGGGGGGGGGGGTTCCAGTTTTTTTTAAAAAAAATATCCTAAAAATCACAGGATGAAGGGATCTGCTTTAAACTTGGCATGGCTAAAGCTCTATTTAAGACCTACAAAGGTGGCAAGTTGCATCTCTTTGTCTTTAAAAATGATGGAGATGTATGCATTTTAGTTAATTCCCATTGTCTATAAATGAAGTGGTTTTCCGACGAGTAATCTGGCTGTGCGGGGAGACAGAGCCACCCTAAAAATTGAAGCAGGGAATTTCTTCAGTTGCACCTGAATTTTAGGGAGGAGGAGACCCGCTCTGCACACACCTAGTTGTCCAGGGAAAAGTATAAGTACAGCATTGTCAGGACTGAATCCCTCTTTCCATTTGGTAGGAGCTGTTGTCTCAGCACATCAATCATAGCCATGGACCATGATGAGTATAGGGTGGGAGGTGGAGGGGTCTGTATTTCCAGCATTGTTGTAAAACATCCAGATAGATGACTTTAAAAATGCAACTTTAATTGGAAAGACATCCAAGCCAAATATTACTGGGGGGGGGGGGGGAGTTAGGCACATTCATTGACTTGAAAAGGGGAATAGTCTTATGGTAAATCATCTTTGCCAACATCTGTGAGCGCTGCTGCCACTGACTGATTTTGGCAAACATAGAAAGTAGGCCTAGACTGGCGCCGTTTTGTAAATGTCATCGGATGACATCACCATGGGGAGTTGTCATCTTTTCTCATTGACAGCTACAAGGTTGTAATTAGAAGTGAGTGGCAAGGTGCTTTTGCTCTTTGATGAGAGAAGAATTATTTTTATGTCAAAATATCTCACTGCAGGATTCCCCCACCCCCACCCCTTTCAATGCCTTTCTCATCCTGGACACATTTTGCATAAGAAAGGGGGAAAGGAAAATTGAAAATGGTTGCCTAGTGACAATATATAAAAGGAGAAGATGTGCTGCATTTCAGAGATTATAAAATGTTTGAAGGCTATCATTTTGCGAAGTTGACAGACTCCCATTTGTGGAAAAGCTTAAAATGTTTCCTATTTGGGGAGGGGAACACTCACATTTTTTCAAGGAAGAACATCAAGACTGTTCTTGTTTTAAAAAAAATTAAAAAATAAGGATTTACCTATTGTGTGCTTTATGAGAACAACAAAAAAGCATGGGATTGAATCTTCAGGTAGCATGAGGGGATAACGCCAACAGACTGATGTAACAACAATTTTATTTATTTATTTATTTATTTATTACATTTTTATACCGCCCAATAGCCGAAGCTCTCTGGGCGGTTCACAAAAATTAAAACCACAGTAAAACACCCAACAGGTTAAAACACAATTACGAAATACAATATAAAAAGCGCAACCAGGATAAAACCACACAGCAAAGTTGATATAAGATTAAAATACAGAGTTAAAACAGTAAAATTTAAATTTAAGTTAAAATTAAGTGTTAAAATACTGAGTGAATAAAAAGGTCTTCAGCTGGCGACGAAAGCAGTACAGTGTAGGCGCCAGGCGGACCTCTCTGGGGAGCTCGTTCCACAACCGGGGTGCCACAGCGGAGAAAGCCCTCCTCCTAGTAGCCACCTGCCTCACTTCCTTTGGCAGGGGCTCACGGAGAAGGGCCCCTGTAGATGATCTTAAGGTCCGGGTAGGTACATATGGGAGGAGGCGTTCCTTCAGATAACCTGGCCCCAAACAAAGAAGAAGGGGTCCAAAATGAAGGACATTAATGAAAGTATCCCAATGCCTTTTGAATTAGATCTGTTCTTCAGGGAACTGACTTTATTTAGAGCAGGCTTACCCAGCTTGGGCCCCACCCTAATTTTGGACTACAACTCCCATCATCCCTGATCATTTGCCATGCTGGTTGTGACTTATGGAAGTGGTTATCCAAAAGATTTGGAAGGTTGAGAAGGCTACGTTAGAAATTACTAAAAAAAAAAAAAAAAAAAAAAAAAAAATTAACAGCAAGAGATGGATGATCAACCTTGCACTTGCCTCCCAGAGGGAACTAGGGGCTTTGCTAGACCTGCCGGGATAAGCCGGTAGGGAGGCAGGGCCAAGGCGCGCTAATGTTAGCGTGCGCCACCTCAGCTTCCAGACGCCGGATGCGCAGGGACGACGCAAGCCCTGCAGTGTCCGCCATTTTTTTTTTAGTTTAAAGGGGCCACGTGCAGCCCGAAGACTCCGAAGAAGGTAAGGGGTTTTTTTAGTTAACCCCCCCATCCGTCCCCCCTCGCCATCTCCTGTTCGTCGCCCCCCGCCATCCCCTCTCCTGCCGGTCTGGCCTTCCCTCCCCCATCTCCCCCACGGATCACCCCCCCCGGCACGATGGGCACAGCGCTCGAGTAAGTGAGTAGCCGCAAAAAGCCACGGACCTTCCTAGACGTTTCTCAGCCCCGGCCTGGGGCCGGAGCTGTGAAAAAGGCACGCCATAAGCGACTTCGCTTATGGCGCGTTAGAGGAGGCCTCAGTGCGGCCTGGCGCCAGATTCCCCTGTGAGTCATCTGGACGCACAGCAGGGAAACCGGCCCACAAAGCGCGCTAAGGCCTCGTCTAGCAAGGCCCATGGTCTTTTGAGCATTCCACATAATGCATTTTTCACCTGGGATTGTGGGGGCTGTAGTTCAACCCCTATGATCCCTTGAGTGGAGAAAGACGCTGGCAATATCACTATGCTGGCAGTGTCATCTTCTTTATCGAAACAAAGCCCTATGAGGAGAGACTGAAAAAACTAGGCATGTTTATTTATTTATTTATTTATTTATTACATTTTTATACTGCCCAATAGCCGAAGCTCTCTGGGCGGTTCACAAAAATTAAAACCACAATAAAACACCCAACAGGTTAAAAACACAATTACGAAATACAGTATAAAAAGTGCAACCAGGATAAAACTGGTTAGCCTGGAGAAGAGAAGACTAAGGGGAGACATGATAGCACTCTTCAAATACTTGACAGGTTGTCACACAGAGGAGGGCCAAGATTTCTTCTTGATCATCACAGAGTGCAAGACATGGAGTAATGGGCTCAAATTACAGGAAGCCAGATTCCGGCTGGACATCAGGAAAAACTTCCTGACTGTTAGAGCAGTGCACAGATTGCCTCCAAGTCTGTGTTTGGTTGGGAAGATGTAAACTGGGTGAATCCTGATCAAAAATGAACTTACACAAATTTCTCATGCAACCCTTGCTGTTCCCCTGTCTCTTGCTCTGGGCTAGACAATGGTGGTGGTAAGAAGGTGGAGCAGAAGATGTCATTGCCTGCTTGTTCACTGTCTCTTTGCCTTTCAATCAAGCAAGGAGTAGCAATACAGATCAAGACGAGGAGGGGCAATAGCAGTTGTTGACCATGGCAATGACAAGGGGCCCACAAAATCCTGGAGCTGGCCCTGCAAACACTTCTGCTGAAATTCTTGCAACTCCAGTTTTCTTGAACTTCCTTACGCTATTACGTAAACTAGGTGGTGGGATTTAATCATTCTTTAAATGAAATGTCCCAATCCAGCAAGAAAGATCTGGATCCATCAGCAGATCTAGATGTTTAGCTGAGTGCAAGTTATATCTGCACTGCAATGGATGCCAATCAGAGTCCAATTGGATTGGCTTCATGCATATTTTGATGCATGTAGATATGTACGGTTCGCACGTGATTTATATCCAACTACTTGCCAGTGATTTCTACTGGGAGGGAACCAAATACCTAAACATTTTAGTCTGCCCTGTTGGTTTAAAATTAGAAATAATTCAAACTAGATTTATCTCTGTGTTTGTTTGTTTAAGGAACACTAGCCTTGGATTGGTAGCCAGCATTGCTACTTCCATTTGTATTTTTCATCTATAATCGGCTTGATAAACAAGACTGTTGACCTGAAAAATTGGGCTGGGGAAAATGAAAGCTGCAGCTATAGTTCAGAGTCCTTGAACTATATTATCAAAATATAAACACATTTGAGTATTTGAAAAGACAAGTCTCTATTTGAAATGGAAAAACACTTTATTGGCAGGATGGTTGCTATCGCATGATATGTGAGCCAGTATGGTGCAGTAGCAAGAGTGCTTGGAGTCAGGAGATCTGGGTTCTAGTCCCCACTCGGCCATGTAAGCTCACTTTGGGCCAGTCACAGGCCTTAGCAAGATGAGGCTTTATCCCGGGGTGATCCCCGGGATCATCCCTGTGCATCCACATGACTCCCGGGATCAGGGAGGGATGATCCCTTCCTTGCCCCGGGGTATTGCCCTCCCCTTTGGCCCTGGTTTTTCCACGGTTCTGGGCTGAGCCCAAGACCGCGGAACGTGTGGCCAGGTGCCGCAGGTTGACCCGGCTCTGTGGAATTCCTCGCGAGGAACCGGGAGCTGGGCCCATTGGGGGTAGGGTGGGGGGAGCGGTGAAAATAATTTAATTTTTCTTTAAAAAAACTTACCATTTGCGCATGACCGTTCGTGCACTGCTGGGCCCTTAGGAAAAAGAAAAGAAAATGGCAAGTGTGACACCTCTCCTTCTGAGGTCGTCACGCATCATGTGTAAACAGAGGAGGGATCTCGCATTAAACACAACATGAGATCTTCCCTCCTCCGTCGTGGGATAACAGGTAGGTCTAGCTAAGGCTACAGACTCTCAGCCCACCCTACCTCACAGGGTTGTTGTTGGGAGGATAAAATAGAGACAAGGAGGACTGGGTATGATGCTTTGAGTTCATTGGAGGAAAAAAGGTGGGATATAAATGTAATAAAATAAATAAATAAATAAATAAATAAATAAATATGACAAGGGTTCTATGATTGACTGATGCTGGGATGGGAAGAAATAGATCTCCAAATGTTTGGGATTTTAGTTCGCAGCATTCCTGATCATTGGCCATGCTGGTAGAGGCTTCTGGGAGCTGAAGTCCAAAGCAACAGGAGGTCTACCTTCTGCCCATCCCTAGGTTAATGCATGTGTACGTTAGAGATCAACCACTTGAGCCTAGGGCCAAATATGCCCCCTCTCCATAAGTTACCAAGCCTGATGCAAGAGAGGTGTGAAAAGGAGGGTTATGGTTGTCCCAAAAGGACATTAGAAATCTACCTTGGGGGATAGGGCAACCATGCTCTAATTCCTCCTTAAAGTCACTCTCCTTTAAATCTAGTTGCCGGTCAAGGGTATATGCATAACTGTAAAAGCCTGTATTCAGCTGCAAAGATCTGCCTTAGATTTGGTGTTGTAGTTCATTAGGTACAACAATGCTTGACTGCTGTACAGAGAGAACAAATGAGTCCTTAATACTGATTATGTTTCCCTTGAGTGGCATTTCCTTCCTGCTTGGAGCTGTTCCAACCTCCAATTCCCTTTCAGGGGCTTATCAGCTACTGAATGTGGGCTATTGAACATCATCCATCAGACAATGATTGTGCAAACCTACCTTTGTAGACCCAACTGAGCTCAATTGGACGTACTCCCAGGAAAGTATGTATAGGACTGCAGCCTGATTTATCCCCATTTTGAATATTGGAAGAGTGCCTGCCGACAAGTTCCACAACAATAGATTTGGGGAGGATGACAATAGGGCAGTTCTATTTGAGCATTCAGCAGTATATTCATTTTTATTTTATTATTGTATTTATATCATGCCTTTTCCCTCCAAGGAACCCACGGCAGCAAACATAATCCTCCTCCTCTCCACTTTATCCTCACAACAACAACCCTGTGAGGTAGGCTGTGCTGAGAGTCTGTGACTGGCCCAAAGTCACCCAATGGGTTTCCATGGCTGAGTGGGGACTAGAACCCAGATCTCCTGACTCCCAGTCCAACACTTCAGCCACTACATGCACTGGCTCTCAAAATAGTATAGTGAATAGTGTGGGATGGTGGGAATTGTAATTGAACCTCTTCGGGAGGGCCACATGTTCCACTTTCCTGCTGCATGGAAGCTCTCGGGCTGATCAATAGAGATAATATCTACTTTCCACGAGGGATCTTCCATGAGTGGAAGCATTCTGCATGTGGAAGGTCATTCCATCCACTTTTTGAGGATTTTCTCTCCTATACACATACCACAGCTCACTCCATTCAGCAGCGGCTCCTGACTCTGTATAGAATTTTTAGGGGATTGGAAGGACTGCTCTACCAATGTAATAGATCCAGTTTCAATCTGGATCCAGCCCAACCACTTCCCCAACCCCAGAAATGTGCAGAACTGACATGAACCAGAACATACTTTAACATGTTTAGGCATAACCACATGACAAACTGCTATACTGCAGATGCGGCAGGGTCTTGCTATTTATTTATTTATTTATTTATTTAATTACATTTATATACCGCCCCACAGCCGAAGCTCTCTGGGCGGTTTACAACATTTAAAAATAGTAAACATTAAAAGTATACAATTTAAACACACACACACACACACACACACACAACAAAAATTTACTGTTTTACTCTGTACAGCACCATGTACACTGATGGTGCTATATAAATAAATAAATAAATAATAATAATAATAATAATAATAATAATAATAATAATAATAATAACCATGGCAAGGAAGTCTACTGCCATAGATATAAGCCAACTGCTGGACCAATTGGTTTGAGAATTAACCCAAAATAGGGATGCACAGATTTTGTTAAACCTGTTCCATCTGTGTTTTGTGGATTGTCAGGCATTTTTCATTTTGTCATCTGTTCATTAATGGAATAAAATATTTTTTAGCCAGAATTTCATTCTACTTGAGCTAATTCACATTACCACTAATTCACATTCGTGCCAATGCGCACTTGCGCACATACATTTATGCACATTAGATAGGTGCTATATAAATAATAATAATAATAATAATAATAATAATAATAATAATATGAATTAGCATTAGCACAAATGCAATTAGTGCAAATCCCCCCTCCCCCAAAAAGTGGGGGAAAAACCCGGTCTGCAAGCCTGTGACTCAGAGAAGGCCAGTCTGGTGTGTGGAATCTAAAACTTGGATCCATACAAACCTGAACTCATTTGAATCTGTTGCAGATTCTTCAACATCCTTAGCCTGTAACCCAGTCTTCTCCAATGAACCTGGTACCCCCCGGATGTGCCAGACTACAACTCCCAGCATTCTTGTCCATAGATATCCATGCTGATGTGAATTGGATTTCAGAACATCTGGAGGGTAAGGGTTGGGGTAAGACAGCTGTAACCTAGGGGCTGACTTCATGGTGCCAAGTTGGGCCCCCACTCCTCCTAAACCCCATGGTTCTGCTTACTTGTGGTGGCATTGGGTAGTCCCCATGTGAAGGAGGGAGCACAAGTCATCCTCCCTGCCCTCTTCCTGGCTTCCAGAGACCAATGGGTGGTTACCTTCCACTAGCACACACAAACCCCGATCAGCCATGGAGCAAGTTCAGATGGCAGAAGAGCCAGGGTGACCTCGCTCCCACTGATAAAGTCAGGATAATTACGGTGCAGCTTTGTGGAAAAGCTCTGCAGTGGCTGCGAAACTGTGGCTGCGTCATATAACTGACACCGTGCAGATTTGCAGCTACTGCAGGCCTTTGAGCGCATATAGGCAGCCTCCTATTCTAAGCAATATGTGTTTAATGGGTTTTTTTCATTCTCATATGTTAACTCACTCAGATGGTAGCTCTTTGACATGACATCTAGCACATCTGCCAAGGAGTCTGTGAACCAGCTGTTGCCATAAACCATTTAAATACAAATAATTGCTATTACAGTCAATACTTCTGCAAAGAAGACAGAGCTGTCTCCTGTTAGACATGTTGTACTGCAACAATTTCCAGTTCCTTCCATGCCTGCTTATGGCTTTAGTATGCTTGCATGTATCATGGTGGACTGAGCACCTTGCTGAATACAACTTATGCAGTGAAATCTAAATTGAAGATTACCAGCTTCCATTGTTCAAGCTGCTTTACCCGATAGGGTTGCTGAGGCAAGATAGGGAGCAGGTCTAAATCTCCCGGCATTCTGGGAGGGAAGGGGGAGGATCTTGCGATATGCTGATCATGAGATCCTCCCCTTTGTCCACATATGGCATGCAGCATCCAGGGAGGAAGGAGGATGTTGCGCCCGCCATTTTGGTTTTCGTTTTATTGAAGATGAGCGCATGAGCGCTCCAATGAAAAGGTCAGGTTTTTTGGTTTTTGGTTTTTTGTTTTTTTAAAAAAGATCCCTCCCCCCACCCCATCCTCGATGGGAACAGAGTGCCTGAAGAGCTCCAGGCCCCGGGCCCAGTTCCCGTTTACTCGTGAGGAGCTGGGACAAAACCGGGACAGCCGCCCACACCTCCTGTGGGAAAAAACAGGCTACAAGCCATCCCAGTTATCCCGGGGAAATGGAGGGATCTTCCCTCCCTGCCCCCGGGATCCCCTGTGCATCATGTGGACACACAGGGATGATCTCTGGGCGTTCCCCGGGATAAGGCATGGTCTAGACACGGCCAGAGATATTCTATACAAAGAAAAAAAAAGAAATGAAATGAAAATTGGTTTATTGATATCCTATTTCAGTAAGTTGCTCAAGTGAGATGTCAAATTTTATTTATTTTGTGAGGTGTCAGCTAGGGATTAGTAGATTTTGGTCAATATAACAAGAAGGAAGTTACTGGAGGGTATGCTTTGCATACAGCTAGAAAGTTTTTTTTTTTTTTTTTTGGCATGAGTTATTTTATAGGCAATGAGTAAAATACCCCAGACAACACTCTTATCAATTTTCCTTTGATCTTCTTGGAAACTACAAGCCGTTTTGAGCAAGGTAATTACACAGTGCAGTTTTTTTTAACTAATTAGTGCTCGCCTTAAATAGGCTGGAAAATTCAAGGCTGTCTTGCAAAGGTAAACTATCTTGTGAACAGATTTCCTGCAATTTGGGAGAACATATTCCTTGTCATTTGCTCTAATTCCTGCAAAGGCTACTACACCACACCATGTTCCTTCATGTGTAATAATTTGTACATCCGGAATTACATCCATGGATCTTTGTGAGTACTAATCACTTGAATACCCAATGATTCAAATTAAGGACATAAGACGTGCCATGCTGGATCAGACTGAGGGTCAACCTAGTCCAGCATGCTGTTGACACAATGGCCAACCAGCCATTGGCCAGGGACCAAATTGGGGCCGCACCAAGCCCAACCTGACACAAACGTTCTTATAGTCCTAGTAACTAAGATAGAAAACCACTGGGTTTGTTGGACTGGCATCTTCCAAATCAGGCTTCTAATAACTCGACTGTAGTAGGGTGACCATATGAAAAGGAGGACAGGGTTCCTGTATCTTTAACAGTTGCATAGAAAGGGGGATTTCAGCAGGTGTTATTTGTATATATGGAGAACCTGGTGAAATTCCCTCTTCATCACAACAGTTAAAGGTGTAGGAGCTATACTAGAGTGACCAGATTTAAAAGAAGGCAGGGCACCTGCAGCTTTAACTGTGGTGATGAAGAGGAAATTTCACCAGGTTCTCCATATATACAAATGACACCTGCTGAAATTCCCTTTTCAATGCAACTGTTAAAGATACAGGAGTCCTGTCCTCCTTTTCATATGGTCACCCTAGAGATGTTGCGAGTGCACAACTGAGTCCAGGAGTCCAGCGGAACTAGTGCTGGGCCAAATCCTGCCCCCAATTTTCAGGAACTTTCTTCCTATGAAAGAGACATTGTTTTTCTACCTCTTTCACTGGGGTGGGTTGGGGGGGGGGGATTTGGAAATTATCTCCTTAGGGCGGAGGACAGGGTTTTCACACATCTTTTTGAAGTGTAGCTGGTTGCTGAAGGCCCTTCTTCCTATTTTTTAGTTTTTCAAAAAAACAAAACAAAAACCTAACCCCGTCCAGCATTTGGAGCAGCCCAGCAGTTCTTAACGAATACCTGTTGGAGACTGTGCAATCTCTCCCTCCCCAATCAAAGTTCAGGAAGAATTCCTGGGCTCCTGAAATACCAGGCGTGATCCTTCAACAGCTGGCTACATTTAAAAAGGTACGTGGAAGCCCTGTGTCCTCTCCAAGGAGAAAATTCTCTAGAATTCTCACCCTTCCCAGCCTCTTCCGTCTGATTTTTCATGTTTCCCTCACCCCCTACAAAATGCCAAAAATGTAGGGTGACCATATGAAAAGGAGGACAGGGCTCCTGTATCTTTAACAGTTGCATAGAAAAGGAAATTTCAGCAGGTGGCATTTGTATATATGGGGAACCTGGTGAAATTCCCTCTTCATCACAACAGTTAAAGCTGCAGGTGCCCTGCCCTCTTTTAATTCGGGTCACTCTAGTATAGCTCCTGCACCTTTAACTATCGTGATGAAGAGGGAATTTCAACAGGTTCTCCATATTACAAATGACACCTGCTGAAATTCCCTTTTCTATGCAACTGTTAAAGATACAGGAACCCTGTCCTCCTTTTCATATGGTCGGTCACCCTAGAAAATGGAATGGTTGAAATTTTTGGCACAGCACTAGGCTGAACTCAGCCCACCTCCTAGACTCAGTTGGGCACCCCCAACATGAGCCCAGAGCCCAGCTGAGTGCTGACAAGGCCCTGGTGAGCACTTGGCAGCTGCCTGCCCACCACACTATAATCATGCTCTTCCCCTTCCTGTGTCAATGGTGGCTGCCATTAATGCAATGGGGGGAATTGTATGATTTCTGGAGCCTGTGTAAATTGAGTGCTTCCCCCATTAATGCAAGGGCTCAGAAAAGGTGAGCTGGGGCAGGTATCTGCAAGAGCAGGGTTAGCACCTGCCAAGGTGAGCACAGGTGAGTTTGCTATGGTGACCATATGAAAAGGAGGGAAGAGCTCCTGTATCTTTAACAGTTGCCTAGAAAAGGGAATTTCAGCAGGTGTCATTTGTATATATGGAGAACTTTATGAAATTCCATATTCATCACAACAGTTAAAGGTGCAGGAGCTATATTCAAGTGACCAGATTTAAAAGAGGGCAGGGCACCTGCAGCTTTAACTGGTGTGGTGAAGAGGAAATTTCACCAGGTTCCCCATAAATACAAATGACACCTGCTGAAATTTCTTTTTCAATACAATACAGGAGCCCTGTCCTCCTTTTCATAGGGTCACCCTAGAGTTTGCCCATTCCTGGTGACTGCCACTGTCACCACTCTTGGTTGGATCCAGATTTAGGTGCTTGCCATTGGGCTGGCAGAAGTGGACTTCCCCACCCCCTTCTGCCCATGCCTGCCCCTTGAAAATGCCACACAGAGCGTCATGGCCATGTTGAATGGAGGATCCCCAAAGCTCAGGAAGAGACACTTTCTGTGAGCGGCGCACTTCAGTCCACTGAACTCCCACTTAACAAAACCAATGGAAAGAGAAAGCTGTTCTTCCTTGGGGGACTGTTCTTGGTTGATCCATATCCTACATGCAACAGCATCAAAACACTGGTAACTCTCACCTTGGTGTGTCAAGTAGGATTTGTAATGCATATGGAGTATCACCAGATTATGATGATGCTTCTCCCCAGGAGAGGCAAGGAACATTAGACAGGGCCTGAACAGGTACTGGCAGCACTGGGAATACTGAAGGGATACGGGAGGATTTTGTTTGTGCTCACAAAAGAACCAGACAAGCCCCATTACAACCCTGAATGAGGACGCAGGCTGAAAAATATGTTCTCTGAAAATGTTTGCAAATTGTTGAGCCTGCGGTCATGTTCAAGAAATGCACATCTTTATTTATTTATTCTTTTATTGAACAGTTTGTATTTGTGCAATTTAAAATTGTGCAATTTGACACTACAGTCTATAGTGGAAATGGTGCAACTTTCCCATTGTGGTGCATTTGATTGTGCCATTTTCCTGCTTGCACAAACTGAATAGAAATTGCAAATGAGGGTGGTCAACGAGATGAGAAGAGCATCAAGGCTCAGGGAATCTGTGCAAACGTCCAACTCTATCCAGCAGGACTTGATGCAACCGAACTTTCAGTCCTCTATTCATTCTTCACATGATACAAAGGAAACGTGTCATGGACATTCCAGACTGCAGGAAGTAACATTAAGGTATCTGTAGGGCCTACTTTTATTGCATGGGGAATGGAACATCAATCTCCGATGCTGCTGAGCTGTTGCTTCAGTCATCCGTTCATTTGCCTCATGGGAAGGATGATGGATCAGGTCCCATCCTCACCTCCAAAAGCTTTTTACACATCAAAGGTATAAATTGGTCAATTTATTCAGCATTTCTCTTTCCTACGGATGCCCTCTTTACATGGCAGTAAAGGCATTTGTTAATGCAAATAGGCTTTCTGAGGCTTTCAAAAAGTCCTAATGCGTCTTGCCATTATCAAATATAAATCAGAATGACTTGCCAAATGAACCTGTGGCATGTTTTGCTACTATGCTACTAAACCATTAAGACACAAGCTTCCAAAAGCCTTTAGTGCACCTTCTTCCCAGTGATTTCCCACCCACTGACCCACCCATGTTCTGGGGCTCCAGTTACTAAGCACATCTATGCTAAACCAATACACTGAGATAGCTGATATGATTGGCTTAGAGCAGAGGGCCTTTTCTGCTGTGGCCCCATACCTCTGGAATAAGTTGCCATCAGAGGTCCACCGGGCCACATCACTGCAGGCTTTTAGGGAAGCCCTGAAAACCTGTGCTTCTTTAAGGAATTTGATCCCAAACCATTTAAGACGTTAAAACTCCAAAACAGCACTTTAAATTAGGCTCAGAAGCACACTGGTAACCAGTCCAGCTGAAGTTTCCAGACTCTTCAAAGGCAGCTCCATATACAGTACATTACACTAGTCCAGCCTGGATGTCATTAGTGCACAGACAGCTGAGGCAAGGTCCAACCTTTCCAGGCAGGGCCGTAACTGGCATACCAGCCTAAGCTGGTAAAATACGCTCCTGCACAATACAGGCACCTATGCTTCCCCAGTTAGTGCAGAGTCCAGGAGGACTCCCAAACTGTGCACAGTGTTTTGGGAAGGGGGAGTGCAACCCTATCTAAGACCAGTTTGGAAACTTCTATACACAGCAGTGTGTTTTTTTCCAAGCCCCAGTACTTCCCTCTTGTCTGGATACAATCTCAGCTCGTTCACTCTCATCCACTACTAAACAGCCTCCAGACACTTGTTCTAGAGTTGCACTTGCCACAGCAGTTTTATGTAGATGTTTAAAAGCATTGGGGACAACATGGAACCTTGCAGCACCCCACAGGCTAATAGCCATGTTGTAAAACAGAGGCCTTAGCTAGACGAGGCTTTATCCCAGGGCTAACCCTGGGATTGTCCCTGTGCGTCCATATCATGCACAGGGGATCCCGGGATCAGGGAGGGATGATCCCCCCATGCCCTGGGATAGAGCCCTCCCCTTTGGGCCTGCATTTTCCACGGTCCTAGGCTGAACCTGAAACCGCAGAACATGTGGCCCATTGCTGCAATTATTTATTCTTTATTTATTGCATTTCTATACCGCCCAATAGCCAAAGCTCCCTGGGTGGTTCACATTACTCATGCGGAGCTGGGAGCCACGCACAGGGCGCAATGCTCCTCAGGAGCACTGCGCCCATCGGGGGTAGGGTGGGGGGAGCAGGGAAACTAAATTAAATTAAAAAAAAACACTTACCTTCAGCGCACAAGCATTCGTGCGCTGCTTCTCCTTTAAAAAAAATGGCGGGAGCGACGCCTCTCTTACTGAGGTCATCATGCCTCACATGTAAACAGAGGAGGGCTCTCACGTTAAACACAATGTGAGATCTTCCCTCCTCCATCCTGGATTATAAGGTAGGTCTAGCTAAGGCCAGAAGCACCACCTTCTGAGACTGCTTCTCCAGGAAGGCCCAGAACTACTTTAATACTGTGCCTCCTAAGTCCAAGACAGATATATGATCCAGAAGGATCCTATGACTGATGGTATCAAAAGCCACTGACAGGTTCAGAAGAACCAATGGTGGCCAGATCTACACCAAGCAGGATATAACACTGAAAATGTTGAAAATGAGATATGGAATGTATCATGGGCCCCAACAGTTGTCAATGCACTTCAATACCATTATCAAACAGCAGTCTAGGTCCTACCAGAGTTGCATTCCCCCCAATCCATTCTTTGACATATGTCATCAACCAGAGTGGACAAGGCTGTTTCTGTCTCATAACCACATTTGAAATCTGATTGGAATGGAATTTTACAAGTGGATGTTTTCAAAAATCTTAATATTTTAAATCCTGTTTTATTGTTATTGGTTGGAATTGTTAGCAGTATTGTAATGACTTTTGATTGAACAATAGAATTCATCTCAGCTGCAGTCCTATGTGGACTTACTTGGGAGTAAGCCAGATGGAACACAGTGGGACTTATTTCTGAGTAAACAAGCATAAGACTGTTAGGCCGTAGCTAGACCTAAAGTTTATCCTGGGATCGTCCTGGGGTCATCCCTGTTCATGTAAATGACACGCAGGGGATCCCGGGAGCAGGCAGGGATGACCCCAGGACAATCCCGGGATAAATCTTAGGTTTAGCTAAGGCCTTAGTTATCTTAGGGTAAGTCAACGCAAGCCATGTCTTCTTACAACTGGAACAAATCTTAAGTGAAACATTACAGAAATTCACACACCATGCAATGGTGGCTGCATAATCTTCATCCATTCACCACAGAGGACTCTATTATAGGGCTCACACCTGAAAGGCCAAATCACATACTGTGAAGCATGAATTTGATAGAGAGGCAACTGTTGGATGGATTCTTTAGGAAAAAGCAATGATGACCAAATCTGTCAGAATTTTAATCTCTGTCATTTTTCTTTCTCAGAGCTATTTCATGTCGTATAAGTCACCACAGTTCTCCACAGCAGTACTTTTTTCATCATATTGCATCTAGGCTACACTTGAACCCAGTGGTATAGGGGTGAAGAGGGGTGAATATCTTTACAGAACCTCAGGGCTATCTTACATTATATAAAAAGACAAAAAACAACAACCCTTTTTTAAAAAAAACACTTTCCCCCCCTTTTAGTCTCCTTCGGCTAAAATAGTTTTCCTTCTTCTTTGTCTCTGAAGTGTCACCTTCTGACATGAGATTATTCTTGAGGGGGTGAAAATATACCCTTCTGAATGTGGTGGCAGCTCCGTGATGATAGTCAAGCAATCAAAGAAAGGGCTTCAGAAAGGAATGCCCCTTTCAAAT
This sequence comes from Elgaria multicarinata webbii, assembly GCF_023053635.1. NCBI lineage: Eukaryota > Metazoa > Chordata > Lepidosauria > Squamata > Anguidae > Elgaria > Elgaria multicarinata. The sequence continues at coordinate 119,747,938 of NC_086175.1, read as the reverse complement.
GTGGCAGGAGTGATGGAAAAGGAAATCTTGAAATAAAAATGGGAATGACCTACAGTCCCAGTTCTGCAATTGTGACATGGTGCTTGATTTGTTTTAGTATTATTTCAAATGTATACATGCTATTCCACAATTTTTTATCACTGATATCTATAAGTTTGTTACAGTGGAGGCTGGTGGCTCCGATTTCAGTGGGGCTGTGCATCCATTCTGGGTTTCAGTCAAAACCCACCAGAACTCTAAAGGACCTCTCCAGGATGCTTACCTAATCCCCCAAATAGATCCAGCACCTGGGCTAACTCCTTAGGAATTCTGGCTGGTTCTTTTTTTTCTTTTCTATTTTAACAGTTTTATTATTTTCTACAGAAAGCAAAGCACAAGGAGAAAGAGGACCAAAAAAAAAAAAATCACATACTTAACTAATAATATAGTACACTACAACACATATTCAAAACATATAAAGCCATATTCCATTTGAGGCCATTTTCATGTCAGACATAGGCTGTCAATTACTACCCTTTTACCAGCCCAGTGTTATGTAAAAACCACAGATTATATATAAAATCCACAAACAAATAGATCATTCTTTTGCAACTCTTGTATGTACTCTATCAGAGGTTTCCAGTCCAGTACAAATGAGGTTGTTGATTTTTCTCTTACTAACACCGTAAGTTTCGCCATCTCCGCCAACTCCAAAACCTTGAGCAGCCATTCCTCCGTCGATGGTACTTGTGTCTTTTTCCAGTATTGTGTGTATAGTAGTCTTGGAATTCTGGCTGCTTCTGACTGAAACCCAGGCCTTAGCTAGACCTAAGGTTTATCCTGGGGTCGTCCCTGCCTGCTCCCGGGATCCCCTATGTGTCATTTACATGAACAGGGATGACCCCGGGATGATCCCGGGATAAACCTTAGGTCTAGCTAAGGCCCAAGAATGGATTCACAGCCCCAACACTGGAAGGCCTCCATTGGTTCTTTATAGTGGTCTTATTTTTACATACAACATCTTTAAAAGCTATCATAAAGAACCAAGTCTTTGGTGCAGATATAAATCTGCCAATTTCTTAAATGTGGGCAAACCAGTTAAAAACTCTGATTTCATGCTTTGGATGGCCGTAACTATGGTTAGAATTTTAGGTGCAGTTGTAAAGAAGCCAATTTCTTAAAGATAGCCAAATCCTTTACAAACGCAGGTTTTGATTAACCATCTTTAGCTGGCATAACATTTATTTATTTATTTATTTATTTATTTATTTATTTATTTATTTATTGTATTTATATACCGCCCCAGAGCCGAAGCTCTCTGGGCGGTTTACAACAATTAAAAATAGTAAACATTAAAAGTATACAAAATATATAAAAAAAAACATAAAAAACAGTATAAAATAACATATTTCAGGTGAATGAAGGGATGGAGGTGGAAAGAGATGGGTGAATCTGTCCATTTCATTTCACTCAGTTTCTCATTTCCACATTTGTTTTACTTTATTTTTTTATCTACAATATTTATATACTGCTGCACATCAGAGAGGTGAACAACATATAGAATAAAGTAATAAAAACAACCTCTTAAAATTACTAATTTGAAAAGAACAGAGTTCTGATAAAGCCTCAGTTGTGGTAAAACAGTGTCCAGTCTCTCAAGGAAAGCGTCCTGAAAAACATTTTCAGAAGACACTGGAAACAACACAATGTTGGTGTCTGCTTGACATTCAAAGTCAGGGAATTCTATAGGAAGGCTCTTCTCCTGGTGGACTCCAATAGGACCACCAGGAAATTTTGTTTGCAAATTTGGCCAAAACACACAAAAAATGTTCCCCACAAAAATGTATACACACTTTCATGCACATTTCTACTACTATACACATTATTGTTCGTACTTCTTGCAAGTTATTTTCTCCTAATATAATGGGGATTTCCCTGATATATACATTTATGCACATACCTTTCCTCAATATACACATTTGTGTGCATTTTTTTTTCTTGGTTGCAAATTGTATAACGGAATTCTGAAAAGTACAGATTCCAGCACACAAGTGTGTTCCAGTTCATGTATAAGTTTGGGAGTTGGAAGTTGGCTAAGTTCATATACAAATTCAGACCAAACTATTTTCTCCTCCATCCCTAGTGAGGATGGAGGAACCAGGACGTGTCCCCCAACAACACACTCCCCATCTCTTAAAAATGATTAAGAGATTGTCAAAATTATCTCTGCAACAGATGAAGGACAGGAGGAAATAAAGGTGCACTTATTCAGTGCACTGTACATCATTCTTCAAAATGCACAGGACAAAAAAAAAAAAAGAACATGTTTGCCCTTAAGCAGTTAGAACAGGTGATTATCAAGAAGTGAGATAATGTGAGCCTTGACTGAGCAATTCCTGTTTGTTTGATTTTTGTTTTTCTGAACAGGAACAATGACTTTATAGAATGTGATATGTTAACTGAAGGGTGGACAGTAATTGGGATGGATGGATGGACTCACCCACATTCAGCTTCATCAAGTGCCCACCAAGCCACCATCGCTGCCATTTGAGGTGCACCACAAGCTTCTTCAAAGAAGCTGCAGGGCTGCCCACCCTCATCCGGAGCCACCATTGTTGCACGCAGTGGAGGCCCTGGATGAGGGTGGTTCTCACGGGTGATTCCCCAGCTGGGAGTCAGTCCTCTCCAGAGTTTATCTCCTCAAGGCCAAATCCTACACACTCAGTGGGAAGTGAGGTTTCTTCCGGAGGTGAGCATCCCGACAAGCTAGCTAATGCTAGGGTCCACCAGAAGCTGAAATGCACAGCACGGAAGGAAGGCATGAGAAAGTCAGTTTGATTACACCAGAACCTGTCACCACACCAGGCGCTCTAAAGTTACAGGTGTTTGAAAAGTGGCTTCCTATTCTTCTTGAATGGACAATTGTCTTGCTTAGTTTGCATAATTTTGCCTAGGGGGACATTTCCAAGAGGTTAGACTCTGTTTAGGTAGAAGAGACATTTATTGCTTAATAAAAGCTTTGTAGATTACTTAGCAAGCCTCATCATTTGCCTCCCATCAAAAGCAGGAGTGTTCTGAGAAACATGACAGTGGGTAGCTGCCGGGCAATTGCTACACTTTGGTCCATTCGAAGAGTGGACTTACAAATGCACCACGGCTCAGCAAGCTGGGTCTGGGGGTTGGAGTTGGGCACAGGGGAAATCCACCAAACCTCAAGACCCAGTCTGGCACCCACGACCTCCCTAAACAGTAATATAATGACCATTGCATTTCTAATTCATTTATTTACATGTACATAGAGTCTTGTCTGCTAAAAAGCTGTCAAGGCAATGAACAACTATTTAAAACAATAAACCCTGCAACAATAAAAACATGAACCTTACAAGCAATAAGAGCATTATTATTATTATTATTATTATTATTATTATTATTATTATTATTATTATTAAACACATTTTAACAGGTTAAATGAAAAATATGTGTCATTTCACCCTTTCGAAAGGCCAAGAGAGTGGGAGACAATTGTAATCCTTGAGGGAGCACATTCCGTATTTGGGGGACAATACAGAAGAAAGCCTTTCCACATGTTCTTGAGAGAGGAGCATCTGTGGGTAATGGTGACCACAGAAGGTCCTTCTCATGACTGCTCCTTTTTACCTTTCTCTTTATAAAGGATCCCAACTATGGACCCATTTGGCATACTGCTGCTCACTGGTTCTGTGGTCCACTGATGCTTTTTGGCCCCACAGCAACCAGGCCAGCACTCTGTGCCCCACTCTATCCACTCTATTTACCCTTTTACTTCACTGCTGCCACCGTATAACCCAGTACTTTACCTCAGATACTTTAAGAATCCAATCCAGTTTATGAAAGAAACTAACTTTTATTTAACAATGAGTAAGTTCATGCAGTTTATCAATCTTGTGTTTTCATTTGTTGCAATACTTGTTTGTTACAATGCAGCATATCTCATGTATCCCTGCCTACTCAAATCTATCTCCTCCTGTTCCCTCTTTCCCAAAAACAATAAATTGTTGATCCTACCCTGATCTAACCCCTTCAGCAGACAAACCCAGAGACTCTCTCTCACTCCGTCAACTCACCACTCACAACTGGCACTGCTCCTAACTGCTAACTGTGACTCCCTTTCAAACACTTGAATTTAACAGCCAATCAGTATTCATGCCAACATTCCATTCACTCCCTCTCCCAACAGAATTAACCACTTACCATCCTTACCATTCAAAGTCCAAACAACATTTACATTATAAATACATAGCAATAAACAGTAAAACATCTCAGTCCTATACTTCAGGTCTTAATACGTGGGCAGGTTCATAGCAAGACAAGTGGTCCCTTAGATAGCCAGGTTCTAAGCCATTTCCGGTGCAATGCATGTTTAGCTAGAAAAAAGTCCTACAAATCTCCAAATTCCGCAGACAGGCACACTCAAGATAAGGATCAATGTGTAAAATCAATCTTGGCTTTGGTGGTGCTTTAATACATATCTGGGGTCCAGGTCTGATTATTGTGAGATTTCCAATCCAGTCATGTTCTAATGTTTAGTGTGTGACAACAAGAGTCCTAGAAAAATGCCTTGTTCTTAAAATCCAAAGAACAGCACAACAAAAATATCAATGTATGTTCAACAAGAGAGTCTTGGTACTATATGCCTCTGTTTGCTGATTCTTGCTTGTATACAGTGAGTTGGATTCAGACTTAGGCATACTTTTAATACACCAACCAAAATCAATTGGACAGTTCGTAATCACTTGTCCTATTGATTTCAATGTGTCTCTTCTAAGCATGACGAAGTCTGGATCCAACCCAATGATTTCCTTATCCAGAACTCAACCATTATCCGTAGTAAATCTACCTTTTCACAGATTGCTAGTGGTACTGAAGGAGATTTTGCTTCTTTTAATAATCTTGCTTTATTTCTGCCTAAAAGGTTACATCTCTGGTATTATCAGTAAAGTTAAAGCCTAGTCTAGTGATATTTCATAATAAAAGCTTTGAGACATCACTTTTATATGGCTAGTTTCATTTTGGAAATATTCAAACATGCTGTCTGACCTTTTTTTATGGATGCAACCCACCTGTGCCTTCTGTACCCTGAGGCTAGATTAATGTAACGATATCTCTCAAGCTGTCCTTGAAATCCATTTCAAAGATTTTTGCTACTAAGGCAGAAGGTTGAAGCAAGGCTGCCCAGCTGAGGATTGTAAGATCTGAGGAGGACCTCTCTCATCAAATATCATCTCCTTGGAAGATGCATTCAAAACAGTGGTCATCTTTTCCATGCTAAGGTCCTGATCAGCACATTACATTTTCCAGACATGCCATAAAATGTACTGATCTCTATCTATCTATCTATCTATCTATCTATCTATCTATCTATCTATCTACCTCATATTTCTAGCCCACCCAATAGCAAAATCTTCTATGGGTTGATTAGAAGAAAAAAGAATAAAAAACTTTCACAATAAGTAAAAATAGGGAATACAATATAAAACGCCTTTTCCCAACCTGGTGCTTCCCAGATGACTTGGATTACAACTACCATCATCCCAAGAATGGCAAATGGTCAAGAATGTTCGGAGTTGTAATCTAAACATCTGGAGGACACCAAGGTTGGGCTAGTCTAAAATGAACTTGGAGTGATTAGATATCTATGAAAGGTTGGATTTCTGAGAATCAGAGGTATGTAAAAAGTTCCCTATAATCCCCATGGATATTTCCACTCTGCTGTTTCATGGTGTCAAAGTTCTGGATGTAGGCAAATGCCAAAAAAAGATGGTATATAAAAATGTAATAAATAATATATTTCTGTGAAAGGTGGGGAATTCTCAGAGCAGGGTTGATCGTTCAAACAGACCATTCTGTAGTGTGAGGTGACTGGATCATTTTCCTTTGGATAATTCCTGCATGCTTCTTGTATTCGAATGAGTCATGGGTGGGGTGAAAGAGAGGAGTTATCCTCTCTGATGTGTTTCTTTGTTCTGCTATTGTTAAATTATTATCACCATCGCCCTCATTATATTATTATTATTATTATTATTATTATTATTATTATTATTAAAAAGGAATATTACAGAACTCACATCTGTAAAGAGGCTGTTCATGCAACATTCCAGGTGTGAATGGAGCAGGTGAGTCCATCCATCTCTAACTCTAAGCCAGCATTGCATGTGGTCCTTGGTAGGGATGTGCTCCGCTTCTAATCGGACCGGAGAAGCAGGAGCGGAGCGGGGGGCTTCACCTGCCCTTAAGGCGGAGGCGAAGAGGATTGGGGGGCTGGCGGAGCATGGCGAAGAGGATCGAGGTGAAGGCGGATCCTTTGCCTCGATCCGGAGCTCCGCCGGAAAGGTAAGTTGGGTTTACCGGGCCCTGCCACTGTCGCTGTCGCCCATACTGCGACGGCGGCAGGGCCCGGTAACCCCCCCCCGCCCTCCTCTCCCTTACCTGCCTCCGTCCGTGGTCCGTCGCTGTCTTCAATTGAGCCCGCCTGCGGCCCAGACTTCCTGGTGGAACCGCGGGCTCAATTGAAGACGGCGACAGACCACGGACGGAGGCAGGTAAGGTCCCCCTCTCCCTTGGTCCTTTACCGGGCTCTGCTGCTGGGACTGCCTTGAGTCTTGGCGTGTGTATGTATCCCTGGACAAGCTATCATGGTGGCGAGTTTGAGGTTTCTAAAGTGCAAATTGACGGAGCTATGGAAAAGGGTGCGAATGGGGTGCCCGGTTTTCATAAATTCCCCAAAAATCAGGGGATGATGGGACTGCCTTGAGTCTCAGCCTGCGTGTGCACCCCTGGATAAGCTTTCACGGTGGTGAGTTTGAGATTTTTAACGTGCAAATTGACAGAGCTATGGAAAGGGGTGTGAATGGGGTGCCCAGTTTTCATAAATTCCCCAAAAATAAGGGGATGATGGGACTGCCTTGAGTCTCGGCATGCATATGTATCCCTGGACAAGCTATCATGGTGGCGAGTTTGAGATTTTTAACGTGCAAATTGACGGAGCTATGGAAAGGGGTGTGAATGGGGTGCCCGGTTTTCATAAATTCCCCCAAAATCAGGAGATGATGGGACTGCCTTGAGTCTCAGTGTGCCTATGTATCCCTGGACAAGCTATCATGGTGGCGAGTTTGAGGTTTTTAACGTGCAAATTGATGGAGCTATGGAAAGGGGTGTGAATGGGGTGCCCGGTTTTCATAAATTCCCCAAAAATCAGGAGATGATGGGACTGCCTTGAGTCTTGGCGTGCGTGTGCACCCCTGGATAAGCTTTCATGGTGGCAAGTTTTAGATTTTTAACTTGCAAATTGACGGAGCTATGGAAAGGGGTGTGAATGGGGTGCCCGGTTTTCATAAATTCCCCAAAAATCAGGGGATGATGGGACTGCCTTGAGTCTCGGCGTGCATATGTATCCCTGGACAAGCTATCATGGTGGTGAGTTTGAGATTTTTAACATGCAAATTGACGGAGCTATGGAAAGGGGTGTGAATGGGGTGCCCGGTTTTCATAAATTCCCCAAAAATCAAGGGATGATGGGACTGCCTTGAGTCTCGGCATGCATATGTATCCCTGGACAAGCTATCATGGTGGCGAGTTTGAGATTTTTAACGTGCAAGTTGACGGAGCTATGGAAAGGGGTGTGAATGGCGTGCCCGATTTTCATAAATTCCCCAAAAATTAGGGGATGATGGGACTGCCTTGAGTCTTGGCGTGCATGTGCACCCCTGGATAAGCTTTCATGGTGGCGAGTTTCAGATTTTTTACATGCAAATTGACGGAGCTATGGAAAGGGGTGTGAATAGGGTGACCGGTTTTCATAAATTCCCCAAAAATCAGGGGATGATGGGATTGCCTTGAGTCTTGGTGTGCGTGTGTATACCTCCATGAGGTGTCATGGTGCCAAACTTGAGGTTTCTAACTTTCACAGAAAAAAAGTTGTATACTTTTTTAGCTTAATGCAAGCCTATGGGGGGGGGAAACGGAGCTCCGATCCGGATCCGGAGCTCCGAGCAGAGCAGAGTGGACATAGGCGGAGCGGAGGCGGGGCGGAGCGGCCCGATCCACAAATCGCGGATCTGGAAGTGAAGCGGTGCGGGAGGTCCGTGTATACCCCTAGTTCTTGGGGCTTAAACAGCTTGTGCACTCCTGCTACCCGGCATTTTAGGAAATTAAAGTTATGGATCACACGGTGCTGATGGGAGCACCCATTCTGAATGGCTGCTCCCTAGGGCAGATGTCAGCAGTAGGGTTTACTGGGGTCCTGGGTTTCCAGCAACCATTAAAGGGGGCTGCCATACCCTGGTGCTGGGCTTGTGTGTATGCATATGTGTCATTGTGTCTCCATGTGTTCTGTTTACATTCAACAAACATCATAAAGGTATTAGGTGATAAAATGCTGTAGTCCTAGCATATCAAAACCAGTAATGTTTAGAAAAAGCATTTTGGTGACAAATTGACTGCTGATGGTGCAAAAGACTGCTGGAAAAACCAGATGATCATCTTGCTAAAGCCAGCTCTTTTTCATAAGTGTTAAGGCTACGACAGAGGCATTTGTCTTCCTCCCTCGACACCAGCTCCTGCAGTTTTTCTGACGAGGTGAAATAAGTTGGCTTACTTACACTTGCTTCCTATTCGGCAAATCGTTTTTCTCCTGGAAATATGTTTAGATGATTTGGAAATCCATTAAAACGCATGGTGCATCTCTCCTGGGCCAAATTAGATCATACTAGCACTACCTGACAAGAGATATTGTCACTAGAGCTTGCTTAAAAGCAAAGGAGAGTCTGGATGTTCCCTTCTCAACGAAAGGTTGGAGGAATTTTGAAGGCAAGCAGAAAGAATTTCAAGAAAAAACAGGCGGCTTTCTGAGAGTAGGCCTTGCCTGGCACCAGGGCTGGGCAAATCTGGTAATAGGACCAGGCCAGATGGGAAATGTAGGCCCCATTTCAAACTGCTCATTAAGCATTTTTAATCAGTTCTAAATACATATGAACTAAAACGATTTATTTTAAAAAAAGGTAATGGCAAGCACTTTTATTCAAGATGTATATAAGACATCACTTCTTCACATTCAGAAATGCTTTACGTGCTTTTTTGGGGCAAATTCATCATCAACAACAGAAAAATCAAGCAACTTTGCCCAGGGGGACTCGGAGTACGCCCCCTCAAAATTGTAGGCCCATGCCAACTGGCCCCACTGCCCCCCCCCCCGCTGCCCAGCCCTCCCTGGCACCTACATGTCCTTGCCTGACACCTAAGGATGCAGCAGGTACCTGATTGAGTCTGGGAGTCCTAGGGACTTTCCCACATCCTCCCCCCTGGACCCAATAGGGCACTCAATAGCTATCTGCCCTCATCTGGAGTCTCCATTGGGCACCACAATGAGATGCCAGAATTTGCACATTTCTCCTGTTTTGCAAATGGCAGTTGGCACAGCCCCATTTACACAATGGAGGTAAATGAGTGATTTCTGGAGTGAGAGCGGATGACTTCTGAGTGTTCATTGGGCCTCACTGAGCCTCAAAAGAAGCTCATACAGCCTGATGAGCAGGAGCAGATGGCAAGCATCCAATGAATCAGAGATGAGTGGGTTTGCCCATCCTCCCCTGTCACTAATGGAATGGGGAATGCATTCTTTCAGTTTGCATTTTAATTTAATTTACCTAATTTTGCACTTTCAAAACACTGAGAACTTTGCAATCTTCTGAATTTTGCAATGGCGTTCTCCCATCACAAAAATGCATACAAGAAGGCATATATTCACTGCAGAAATGCATCTATTAGGAGAAAGAACACTAAAAATGCATTATATTATGAAAATTGCTCACTAAAATGTGTATATTAGCCAAAGATGCATAGAAAATGTATTAGGAGAAATGCTTGCGAATTTTCACATGTATTTTTTTTAAAAAATCCTCAATGTTCGAGATGAACCAAACTTAAGACTGGAGAAATTCTCAATGTTCAAGATGAATTTAAGATTTGGAAAATAAGAAACTAAGAAAAACTGAAATTCACAGATTTGTCGATCCGTAATGTCACCCACAGAAATTATTATTGCAGATTTTCAGTTAGCTTAAGCTGTGGGAGCCATCTGCCACTCACCAGCCCTTCTTCTGAGTCTGGGCTTGTTAAAAATAATTTCACTGAGGCAAAACGGACCAGAAATTGAACTAGTGTCAAAAATTGCCTGCAATGAATTTGTGGGCATCGTGTTTGGTCTCTAGAGTGCTAAGTTAAGACTGGGGAGATGCAGGTTCATATCCCCACTGAGACATGATGCTCAGTGGGTGAACTTGGACCAGTCATTGTTTGGCCTAATCTATCTCACAGGGTTGTTGTAAAGATAAGGGTAGAGAACTATGTCTGCCACCTGCAATTCTTTGTAGGAAAGATGGGATAAAAATGTAAACGACAACAAGAAGGATCTTGTGAGAATTTCAAAGCAAATCTGCAGAGTCTTCAAAAGACATGTCCCTGTATACATAGGCCCTTTCTACACCAACCCGGTGTAGAGGGAGGGAGTGGGGAGAATCTCACGATATTCTGATCATGAGATCCTCCCCTTAGTCCACATGCAGGCACGACATCCCAGGAGGAAGGAGAGTGTCGTGCCTGCATTTTTTTTAAAAAAAGGAGATGAGCGCACATGCGCTCCAACTAAAATGTAATTTGTTTTTTTAAAAAAAGACCCGACCCCGCTCTCCCCCACCCCCAATTCCTCCCAGACCAGTTCCTTCCCTCTACTGATCCCTGCTACTCACAGGGAGGAGGGAAGAAGCCAGGGACTGGCGGCCACATGTCCCATGGTCCCAGGATCATCCCGAGACCATGGGAACAATCAGCTTTTCCCAGGGATTGACAAGCGATTCCCTTCTTCATCCTGGGAGTCCCTGTGTGTCATTTGGATGCACAGGGACTCGGCCGTGACCAGCCCAGATTTTTGGGCTGGTGTAGAAACAGCCACAGCCAGGAAAAGGTGTCCCCAGATTTATCTTTTTATTACATTTCTATGCCATTGAATAGCACAAGCCGGCACATTAACAAATGAAGGAAGCAAGAAGTATGGCTTTGTCAACTGGCAGGTGCACATCACATACTAACACTAACCCATTCCTGCAGGCCAGCAGCATTAGAATGGGACAGGTTCCCTGTAGGTTCAAGCAGTGCAAACCTTTGCCACTAAAAAAATATAGGTTTCACAGTCACCTCTGGGATTGCTCTCCTATTTCTTTTGCCTGTGGATTTAAAATCTCAATTTTCCTCAAAGAGGAATGAAGGGAAGAAAATTGAAAAGAGCCCTCCCTCCCACCTCAAACACGGTTTTTCAAGAAATGTCACAGGACTCCCTTCCCTGGGTAACCATCAGCAAAAGTTCTCATTAGAAGGAACTTTACGGCACTTGCTGATCTGCAAAACAGTGTATGAGTGATGCAGACATTATCTGCATAATTGGTTTGGTGCCTACTAGAGCCACACACTGACTTTAAAGTGTCCCCCCTCTGTGTGTTCATTATATCCATCTCTCACCCACTTCTGCAGAAGACATTTATAGTACTTCGTTGCTGTTTATTATTAGAAAAGCAATGAATATGCAGTGCCATGTCCTGTGCATTAAGAGCCTAACATTAGAAAGCCCCATGTAGGTGGAGAGAGCAGAGCCCAGCAGAAGTTCACAATTCTCTCTCATTATTAAGAGCTACAAATTCTATGGAGGGGACCAGAGCACATTTCCTTCCCCCTGCCTCCAAACACAGGGTTTCTTCACAAAGCCAAACGATTACAATTCTGGCAAACGTATTTCACTTTCAGTACTTTAATAATATAGAGATTCTACTGAAGAATGGAGGCCCCAGGTGATGTTGGTGGCCGTGCCATTTCCTATGATGTAGGGAGAATCCAACATTTGAATACTTCCCACACTAGGAACGGTGCAATCTGTCAAGCTCAACTTTTTTTTTCTATTGCTAAGTTTGATCTGTCCCATTTCTATATTGGATTGTGATTTATTTATTTTTTATTTATTTATTTTTAGACTGCAAACAAATTGAATATATTTTTGAGATACACACACATAGATTTTTATGCATTAAGAACATAAGAAGAGCCCTGCTGGATCAGACCAAGGGTTCACCTAGTCCAGTACTCTGTTCACACAGTGGCCAACCAGCTGTTGACCAGGAGCCTACAAGCAGGACATGGTGCAATATTACCCTCCCACCCATGTTCCCCAGCACCTGGTGTATATAGGCTTACTGCCTCTGATAGTACGGTAGTACGTAGCCATCAGGACACTTTTCTCCCTCTCTGTTAATACTAGAACTCGGGGTCATCCCCTGAAATTGAATGGGTAAATATACGTTAAATATAGGTGACAGCTTTAATATTGTGGCTTTGCCATTTAAGTTTCATTGCTGAAGGAAAGAAGAGAAAACAATGCCCTCTAATTGACAATTGTGGAATTGGAAATGCAGTCATTTATCACGTGAAGTTCAAAGCTTAGGAGCAGGAGCCAAAAACAGTCCCAGATGTATTACAACCTTTTTGCATTAAAGATATAACAATAATACTAAGTGCTTCCACATAAAATTGTGGCAATGGGGAGGAAATTAAGTAACCTTCATAGGAATTGATAAATGTCACCCCCAAACCATGGATAATCCTTAGCTAAACAGATTTGTATTTATTTATTTATTTCCGAAAGTTAACATGCTGGTTTTATGGAAGTTCCGGTTCCAGAGCACGGAAATGAATTTTCAATGTTGAGTCATAAATAGCAGCTAGAGGTGATTGAAAACAGCACTGCTGACCCACTAATAGGGAATAACTATATACTCTAATTATGTCCAAGTGGTGGAAGGAAACAAAAAAAGAATCCTAAAGTTACATGAAAAGGAAATTAAAAGCCTTCAGCTCAGCATGATATCTCACTGTCCCCCCAAGGCAATTGAATTTATGTATTTATTTTTTTAGCAAAGGAGAGAGGATAAATCGAAACAAAACACACACGCATAAAAACCACCATATAAACTGGCCTTAGAGATTATTTGGAATCAGTTTGCAATGCCTGAATTTATGTAAATAGGTTAGATCCAAATTTAGTCATGCTCAGAGTAGACCCATTGATTTCAGTGCATCTACTCTATGCATTTGTAAGTCTGGATCCAAACTAATGATTGGAAAAACCCTTGTGACTTTGGAATCAGATCATATGACTGGAACTGATTACTGTGAGTTTGATCCAGACTTAGTCATGCTAAGAGTCGACTCACTGATTTCTTTATGCAACACTGAAAGACTCCTTTGCATACCATCACCTTTTCCCAAGGCTCATTGTGCAAATGCAATTTCAAAATCTTGCTGTCACGTCAACCCATTAATTTTTTACTCATGCTGATCTGTACTTGATGAATCAATTCTTCAAACTGACCTCCCCTCCATCCTTTCCGTTTTGGAATGGGTTGCTCTGTTATCATACTCATTTTCTGTGTTTCTTGAAATTATAATGCGTATGTCTGGAGAGCCATTCCTTACCATCTTGATTTTCATTTTATTTATTTTTTTGACATTGCTGCTGTTGTTTAAGGTGGCACCACGTGGAGATATGTCAAAGTGTCAGATCAAAGCAATAAGGGTGCATCATTGCCTCTCTCTGTTGGGGGAGTGGATGGAGGAGAAAGGGAGATTGCCGTACCGCTGGGGCACAGGGTTGTCCTGCAAACAAATCAGCTTTTTATCATAAATTTGACACGCATCACAAATTAGCAAAGGCAATTTCTAGCGTCCTAATGTAATCCCTGGAAGAACCGCAGCTGTCTATTCAGGTGCATTCAATCTCTCCTTGATGAGAATAATTACCTTCCGCCCTCACTGGGTAATTGCCTTTTGATTGAGGTCATCAGAACAATCAAGTCACTGAGAGGCAGAAATCACTGCTAGGGTAAAAAAGATGTGTGTGTGTGTGTGTAAAGACATGGACGGAAATTTGAAAAGGCGGAAATAATACAGCATCTCTGTTAATCATCTATTGTTTGTTGCCCTGTTGCAAATGGAGATCATGGGTAAAGATAACCTGATGTTAAATGAAATACTAAGTCTGCGCATGGTGTCGTCGGCGTATCCTATCATCTAACCAACAATGGTTCTAATTGTCTTCTTTCATATTAGCTTCCCCTTGTGAAACATGATATTAATATTAATGGGCGTGTTGGGTGCAGTTGCAGGGCAGCTTTGCCTGCACAATCAAATGAATGGGAGGTGCACAAGAACCTCGGGGCAACTCCATTCATTTTAACAGGCCGATTAAAAGTGCTCCGCTTGTCGGGCTCATGGTAGAAGTTCCCCAGGGGCTTGAGCTTTGCCCACCCAGTGAGCCGGTTTTCTTCCAACAACAGTGTCAAAAAAAAGAAAGAAAATCACTCGAGTTCTAGTAGAGAGAATTGGAATATATTTATGTACAGGTGGAAGCTGTTGATGCTGGCATCAGTATAACCTTCAGAATTTGACAGCAAAGAGGCTGGAGATGCTGACGAAGTTCTCATGAGCCAGGCTTACAAAAGTTTTCCAGGGCCTCATTAAAGCCCAAAAGAGGGGCAAGCTTTACAACCCCCCCCCCAAAAAAAAATCTCCTTCAGAATCACAGGAAAATAACCACCAAGTTCACTGCTGCAGGATTTCCATCTATCAGTTTGTTTCATGGGGTGAGGGAGAGAGAACCCTCCATGGGCAAAATCTGTGGGTGGAAGAGGGGACCTCATCCCCAACTACTCTTTCCCATGGTGATGCCATGGTCGTATTGCTCAGAGAGGCCTCCTTGTGATTTGCCAGCACGTGTGAATGTCAGAGGGAATGGGAACTGCCCGTGACACTGGGCACCCGCCACACCCTTGCATGACAGGCACCCAGGAAAGACAGGGAGTCCATTGGACTTTCTGCTCAACTCCGTCCTTTCCACGATCATCCCATACCCATACCCACCACCACCGTTGCTGCCAAGACTTACCTTTGCTTTGTGTCCTTCTTCCGTTAGAGCTGAGATGTAAAGGTAAGACGGGAGTCTCTCTCTTTTTCATAGATCTAAGGCTGAAAACTACAGAGGCCGTAAAGGGACATTACCCTAGTTTACAACAATAGATCTATGAAAAAGAGTGATCTCCATCTTCCCTTTGAATCACAGCTCTAAGTGGAGGAGGATGCACAGCAAAGGTTAGTCCTGGTGACAGTGGTGGTGGCAGCAGGGTTGGGGTGATCGAGAAGAGAGAGGAGAGGGGGAGGAGGCAGTTGCCTGGTGAGTCCAATGGACTCACAGTCTGCCTTACTCTGGCCCTCCCGGACAGGCAGTTGTGAATCTTTTTGAAGCACCCTAAAGCCTTTGGAACCAATCTGCTTCACCTCAGGGTGCCTTGAGCCAACCTGGTACCACATAGCCCTACAAACTAGCATTAGCATTGCCAGGCACGTTATTAAGAGTCACCTGCAGAAGCCAGCTTAATCAGGAATATCAGGAAGAGACTCAGCATGTACCCTGCCACCCAACTCTAGCCAATCAAAGAACTGTAGAGAGACCAGAAAACTTTTGGGAAATTGGAGGACCGATATTGGTCCAGCGTGCTAGCTCTACCTCTTCCCTGGAGCTGGACACAAGTTTGTCACTCTCTCTCACACACACACCCAAGCCACAGGCTTTCACAGTATTATAGCCATCTGCATTAGGGGTTTTGTGTGTGTGTGTGTTTTCTGAGAAAAATATCTGAGTTTTCCCTACCTTTTTTTAACAACACCCCCCCCCCAAAAAAAATAGTTGGCCACTTTGCAGAATTTTCTCCAAATATCCTCCAAGATGTATGAGATTGGTGCACACAAAAGACTGTCCCTTTTCTGTGGTAGCTCCTTACTTAGAACATGGCTTCTTCCCTGACTGTTTCTAAACAGGACTTAAAGACCTGGATGTTCTGGTCTGCTTTTAAATGAATGGATGCCCATTTTATCTTATAAAATGGAGTGATGACAATTGCCGTTGTTTTAAATGTCTTACATTTCTGTTTTTGCTCACTGTATTTTATATTTCCTTGTTTTAATATTTGGTCTTGTAAATCACCTTGTGGAGCTTTGCCTCAAAAGGGGATCTAAGGTTTTTGTGAACCGCCCAGAGAGCTCCTGCTATTGGGCGGTATAGAAATGTAATAAATAAATAAATATAAAAATATTTTAAATAAGTAAAAATAAATACAGACTAACATGCCTGCGCTGTCCTCTACATAAAACGCAGCTTGCAAACCACTTCCAATCCTCCATTAGTTCATATTTTAGCAAACGTCGTGGCTTAATTCAATATAACGCCAGCAGAATCCTGTTGCTTCTAATATTGCTCTAGATGGTGTGCAAAACATGAACAATTTGATTGCTTGCAGGGGTTTGGGAAACTTGTTTAAGTATGAGGTGCTGTTAGGCATATCTCGGAAATTATGCATTCCCTTTACTAACTTGAATGAGTGAGTATAGCAATTAACATAGATTTTAAAACCACACCAAATCAGATTTGCAGCCTAAATATAGTATACGTTAGGCCTATCACACGGCTGGAGTTAAATAGAAGTAGCGATACTAGCAGTAATATCACTTGTAGTAATAATACTATGAAGACATTAAGAGGATCTTGAGGACAATAAAACCTGCTATTTCATTACTTTAGAAATGATCCCTTACCATCAGTTCTCATTGTACTATACTTATAAGTTGGACAATTTAGTAGTAGATCAAACTCCGGGCTGTCATCTGCCTCAGCACTCCATTATTTGAAGTTAAAGATCGTTTATTTTTAATTGCTTTCCAAATTAGCAGGAGAGGCGATCATAACTAGAGTCTTTAAGAACCACAAGAGAAGGCAGTTTCCCCTTTCAAGTATTATACAGGATGTTGGCGAATAGGCTAGGTTAATCGTGTATGGCTCTCTTTGAACTATGCATGTGGAGTTATTTGTGATTTTTTTTCGTTCTCAATTTGAAAAGGGCATATTTACTGTTGTGGATGAATGATCAGTAGACTTGAAGGGTCAATAGGTTTGAGAATATTACTGTCAGTTGTTCAATACCAAGACCAGCCCTACCATTGGGCAGAGAGAAGAGATTGTCTCAGGCAGCAGATGTTGGGAGATTCTTGGCAGTTCCTCATGAACTCTCCAGCTGTCCCCCCCTGTTGGAGGGCAGAGCTGTCCATGCCACACAACTTGCCCTACATGCCTCAAACTAGCCTGCAGCCTCAGGTGTAGTGGAGAAAACAAAGGGCAAGAGTGCTTTCCAGTCATTTACCTCAGGCAGTACAATGTCTTGGGCCATCTCGGCTTAAAAGAGGCAGGGGTGGAGAATGCAGCAGTCACATGACGTGTCAGAAAACTGGTAAATGAGCCAGTGTGTCACCATGATTCAAATCTGGATGGTACTGCTCAGAGAAATACCTCTGCTTTTCCGTAAGGAACATTATGCTCAGCTAAGCCTATGGTGTATTGCAATGCTCATGCAACTTTTAGAAATGACTGAAATATGCATTCCACTGTTTTGGTTTTGGTCACCCGGAAACTAATTGGCAGCCAGTGAAGAGATTTTAAAACTGGTGTAATGTGGTCCCCCATAGGTGTACCAGTGACCAACCTGGTATGGATGGATCTGTCAATCACTGTCCCACTATGATCAATGCGGTCAAGCTCATTCCATCCCATTTCTGCAGAACTTTGATTTTTAAAACAATAATTCATGCCTTTTTGTTGCACATTTCTCATCATGTACTCTTGATGGACTGATTTTTGTTAGATGTGCACATGTTAGACGTGCACATTTCCCTGAGTACTTTTGCTGAAATGACGTTTTATGTGTATTTTTCTCAAATCTAGACTTCGTTGTGCACTTTCCTCTCATATGAATATTTTCATGCACAATTTTTTTTTTAACCTGAGAAAAGCTGCATCAGAAAGCTCTCAAAAATTCAGATTTCAGAATGCAACTATGACTTGATTCAGTGAAAGGCCCAGGAGGTACAAACTGGGTAAATCCATTAAAAACCAAAAAATCTTGTTGGAGTAAATTTCTCGCTCATCTCTAAATGCTATCTATGTGTCTACTCAGAAGGAAGTATTATTGAGTCCAATGGGTAGTACTGCCAGACATGAATATGTAAGATTTCAGCCTGAGCCCGCAATCCTATGCACATTTACTTAGAACTAGGCCCCACTGAACCCAGTGGGTTTTACTTCCAAGTAGACAGGCATGGCCTGGAAATT
This sequence comes from Elgaria multicarinata webbii, assembly GCF_023053635.1. Classification (NCBI taxonomy): domain Eukaryota; kingdom Metazoa; phylum Chordata; class Lepidosauria; order Squamata; family Anguidae; genus Elgaria; species Elgaria multicarinata. The sequence continues at coordinate 119,729,670 of NC_086175.1, read as the reverse complement.
GAAGATAACAAAATTGCTTTGTCTGAACATTTTGTGCTTTACCAGCTAATCACCTATGTCACTCGGAGCATATTGGGAGCAATATGTGTAGTCTTTCTTCTGTGAACACTTGAATCCACTTGGTATATTACTAACTTTAATTAATGTTGGATCTGCTATAAAGACGTGTGGGTGCTTTCAATTTAAATGTATTAATTACAAATAGAAAGGCTTATTGTCAGCCTTTGGACCAAATCATTGCCTTGAGCAACATATATAAACCCACCATTTTGAGGAAAACTAATCTCATGTAGCATGGGTCATTTGACAATGAGTATAATTAGTACCAACTAAATTCCATTAGTAGATTTATCTAGTACATACGGTTCATCGTTTGTTTCCATTCCGGACCATGTGTTTTCTGTGCAGTATTCATGCTTTGTGCGTAGAATATTGCCCGCGTTCAGAGATTTGTTGAGTGTAGCATCTTTATAGTTGCATCCAGTTTCTCCTTTATTTATTTATTTATGTGGGGACCAAATTTCTGATAACAAATGTGATGAGAAATGGATTCAGTGATCATTGCTAAACCCTTCCTCATATGTTTTCTTATTGCAAGTTGAAAGCCTGGAGTTATTTTATAAGTACAGAACTTGGCTTTCAGATTACGTTCCACAATTGTGTTCCTCGGATTGTACCGCCTTGGTGGCATTTTAGCAAATGAGGTGGAATATAAATGTTACAGCAGCAGCACCATCAGCAGCATCTCCTGCTGACTGCTTATGACTGGAAAACCAGTCATAAGCAGCAGGCAACATAAAGCAACAGGCAACAAATCTGACTGGTGAGCTGTATTAAGCTTGATAGGCCATGAATTATTCACCTCTGGCTTATCACTAGAGCCTGTTTTAAATACCAAGACATAGGCCATGGCTAAACCAGGCCTATATCTCGGGATCTTGACCTTCATGACGTTGGATTTTGTGGCTCTGTCTGTAACTGGTTTGCCTCCTATCTAGCGGGTCGCTCTTTCAGCGTGTTGGCTAATGGCAGCTCGTCTTCTTCTTTTCCCCTTTCAGTAGGGGTTCCGCAAGGCTCGGTGCTTGGTCCGTTGTTGTTTTCTTTATACATGTTGCCCTTGGGTAATCTTATTCAATCTCATGGCCTCCAATATCATCTGTATGCCGATGATACACAATTATATCTTTCATCTCCAGATCTTTCTCCTGATGTTCACGATCGTATCTCGGCATGTCTTTCAGATATCTCAGCTTGGTTGCTTCATCGTCGTTTGAAACTTAATATGGCAAAGACTGAATTGCTTGTTTTTCCTCCTAAACCTTCTCCTCATCTCTCATTCTCTCTTACTGTCAATGATGTTACGCTTACTCCAGTCAAGGAAGCTCGTAGTCTTGGCTTTATATTTGATTCCTCTCTCTCCTTTATTCCTCATATTGAGGCAGTAGCTAAATCCTGTCGTTTTTTCCTGTATAATATTGCCAGGATTCGATCATTTTTGTCTGTCTCTTCTGCCAAGACTCTTGTTCATGCATTGGTTATTTCTCGGTTGGACTACTGCAACCTTCTTCTCACTGGCCTTCTTTCTTCTCACATCAGTCCGTTGGTTTCTGTTCACCACTCTGCTGCTAAGATCATCTTCTTGGCTCGCCGCTCTGACCATGAAACTCCACTTCTGAAATCTCTTCATTGGCTTCCAATTCACTTCAGAATCCAATATAAACTTCTCCTGTTGACCTACAAAGCTTTTCACTATCTAGCTCCTTCCTATCTCTCCTCTCTCATCTCACACTATTGCCCCGCTCGTGCTCTTCGCTCCTCTGATGCCATGTTTCTCACCTGCCCAAGGGTCTCTACTTCCCTTGCCCGGCTTCGTCCATTTTCTTCTGCTGCCCCTTATGCCTGGAACGCTCTTCCAGAACATTTGAGAACTACAAGTTCAACCGCAGCTTTTAAAGCTCAACTAAAAACTTTTCTTTTTCCTAAAGCTTTTAAAACTTGATTTTGTTCTGACTTTATACTGTTAGTTTTACCCTACCCAGTGCCTGTTTGCATTCTCTTCCCCTCCTTATTGTTTTATTATGGTTTTATTAGAATGTAAGCCTATGCGGCAGGGTCTTACTATTTACTGTTTTACTCTGTACAGCACCATGTACATTGATGGTGCTATATAAATAAATAAATAATAATAATAATAATAATAATAATAATAATAATAATAATAATCTTCCCAGGATCATCCCTGTGCATCCAAATGACACACAGGGGATCCCGGGTGCAGGCAGGGATGACCTCTCCATTTGCCTTGGATAATCCTTAGGTCTAACTAAGGCCACAGACTTGGGACATAAAATTAGGAATGGGTGAATCTGGGTAGAATCCTATTGTGCCCATCAGCTTGCAGGACCTACCACTTACACAACAGGACTTTTGCATTCTAAAAATAACCTGAAATGAGTGGTAATGCTCATTTGCAGAATGGGCCAGGTCAGAAGTGTTTCCAAAAGGGAGCTCCACTGACTGGGTCCAATCCAGACATTTCTATTTCCACTCATTTCTGAAGTTATTTGTTGAGAAGCGCAAAAGCCCCATTGTGCAACTGCTGGGACGTGTGAGCTCAACGAAAGCAGCGGGGGTGGAGCAGCCCTGTTGGATACTGCCCAGTGGCTATTTCTGGTTCATGTCACTTTCATGTATTTTTAACCCGTCATCTCTTCCAGTCTATTTCCACATGAATCTGGCAATTAACACCCTCCCCCCGACATCCCCTCAAAATGTGCATTACAATATGTATTCAATTTGAATATGTATTAAAATATTGTAAACCTCCCAGAGAGCTTCAGCTATGAAGCGGTATATAAATGCAATAAATAAATAAATAAATTTCTCCAAAAATGCTTTTAAAGTGTGCATTTACTCTCAATTTACACACATATTTTGATATGTTTAAACTGCCAAGAAATGTGCTGCCATGTTAGGAGAGGAGTGAAATCCAGTGGGTTGCTACATTCCAATCTGAACATTAGTCTGAGCAGGGGAGACCCAGTTATTTCCTATAGGAATCTGCAAAAGTCAAATTCTCCAAGCGTCCCTATATGAAAGAATAAGTGTCTTTGGCAGAGTGATGTCTCCTCACTATTTATGCATTTCTTTGTTTCATTTCTATGCCGCCCCATAGCCCAGCCCTGGATTAACCTCTAAACCATATAAGCACGTGCTTAGGACACCAAGGGAAGGGGGTCACGACAGAGTACCGGTACCATCGCTGTAGCCATCTAAGTTTAAGGAATTCCAGATTAAAAATTGTTTTCAATAAATTTTTGCATTTGCATTTTTCCTTTATAACAGATTTATTTTTTAAAAAATACATAAATCAGGGATGAAAATTGTATTTTTCCTGTTGCCCTAGTTATATGTAAGTAATTGGCTTATATTGCTTGCTGCTAAATAAATATAATAATAAAAAAAACAGTTTATATTTAATATAGTTGTGTGTTCTGGCGCAGGGGATGGCCTTGAAGAAAACTGAGTTTTTAATGTCTTATTTCACCTTCAATTGAGTCTTAATATCTTGCCAGCTAAGCAATGGAAGGGCCAATGGGGCACCATTATTGGGCTGTGCTTCGGACATCAGCTGGCCTTAATCCGGCCCTGCCATAGCTGAAGCTCTCTGGGTGGTTTACAACAACGAAAACCACAAGGTACAGCAAAAAATATGGAAGCTTAAAAAGCCACAATACCAAAGTACCACCAGAATAAAGCCTAGCGTTGATGCAGAGATTTAAAATACAGATTTAAAACAGCAATTAAAAGAGTAGGATGCTAAAAGGATGCATGGGGGGAAAAAGCTCTTCCCCAGCGCCAAAAGGACTACAATGTAGGTGCCGGGCGAACCTCTCTTTCAAATTAATAGCCATAACCAAACTTTGGATACAAATAAAAATTTCTATACAAATTCTTTCAGCACCAGAGCTTGTCTCTTTTGCACCCACTGTACAAAGTTTGCCATGTGATGCCGAAGTGCTGCTAGGTTTGAAGAGGCACTGGCTGAGTGGTTTTTGGGGGTTTTTTTTTGCACTGCCACCATCCACCTTGACTTTCCTGAGTTAACTAATTTAAAATCATTTGTTCAGCTGATCTTCTCTCTCACTTACCTCTGTCTCCGCCCCACTCATGCCTTAGGTTTGTTTCTTTGATGAGCAGGGGGTTCTCTTCTCAGCTCTACATCCCCCACCACCCATGTCCAGAAGGCAAAGGAGATAGGTTTGCTGCTCAAAGGGGTATGAGAAATTCATTTCAGTTGATTTTGACCAGAATTTACCAAATTTGCAACTCCTGGAATGAAACACTGACTCAAACGCTATCCGTGCTTGATATGTACATACCGCTAGTCCTAGACAACAGAAGGAAATTTAATAGGGATAAATGCCAACTTCTACATACAGGAAAAATAAACCAAATGCACAGTTACAAGGGGATACTTGGCTCAGCAATACTAAAAGCAAGAAGGATCTTGGAATTGTAGATCACAAGCTGAATATGAGCCAACAGTGTGATGCGGCTGCAAAAAAAAGCAAGTGCTATTTTGGGATGCATTAACAGACGTATAGCTTCCAAATTGCGCAAGGTACTGGTTCCTCTCTATTCGGCACTGATTAGGCCTCATCTTGAGTATTGTGTCCAGTTCTGGGCACCAGACTTCAAGAAGGATGCAGACCAGCTGGAGCTCCAAATGACAGCCCAGATAGATGCAACGGCCAAGAGTGCCTACTATCAGCTTCGGCTGATACGCCAGCTGCGCCGCTTCTTAGAGTCAGAAGACCTAAAGACAGTAGTGCACACGCTGGTAACCTCAAGGCTTGACTTCTGCAATGCGTTCTACATAAGGCTACCATTGTACCTAGTTCGGAAACTTCAACTAGTTCAAAATATGGCAGCCAGGTTGGTCACCAGTACACCTAGGGGTGAGCATATTACCCCAACATTAAAGTCATTCCACTGGCTGCCAATTACCATATTTCTTCAATTGTAAGACACCATCGATTGTAAGACGCACACTAATTTCAGTACCACCAACAGAAAAAAAAACCTAAGACACACCCGCGATTCTAAGACGCACCCCATTTTTAGAGATGTTTATATGGGAAAAAAGTGTGTCTTAGAATCGAAGAAATAGGATAGTTTCCAGGCAAAGTATTGGTCATTACCTTTAAAGCCCTAAATGGTTTGGGTCCAGGTTACCTGCGGGATTGCCTCCTCCCATACAGTCCGCCCCGCACACTCAGGTCCTCTGGGGTGAACTTACTTCAGTCAGCTAAAACTAGGCTGACATCAGTTTCCCAGAGGACCTTTTCTTCTGTTACCCCCGGATTGTGGAATGGCCTGCCGAAGGAGATGCATAAAATTAACTCTGTGTGTGATTTTAAGGCAGCTTTAAAGACCAGCCTTTTCCGGCAGGCCTATCCAGATCAATGTAAAATCAAGAATTTTTAAGATGTATTGATTCTGTACTAATATTGTCCCCCGCCTCGATCCAAAGGGAGAGGCAGGTAAGAAAATTATTATTATTATTATTATTATTATTATTATTATTACTATTATTATTATTATTATTATTATTATTATTTGTTCACGGCAATGATGAAACAAAGCCCTATGTGAAGCAACTGAAAGAAATTGGCATGTTTAGCCTGGAGAGAAGATTGAGGGGAGACATGATAGCCCTCTTCAAATACTTGAAAGGTTGTTACACAGAGGAGGGCCAAGATCTCTTCTCGATCCTCCCAGAGTGCAGGACACGGACTAAAGGGCTCAAGTTACAGGAAGCCAGATTTTGTCTGGACATCAGGAAAAACTTTTAGAGCAGTACGATAATGGAACCAGTTACTTTGGGAGGTGGTGGGCTCTCCCACACTTAGAAGCATTCAAGAGGCAGCTGCACAGCCATGTGTCAGGTATGCTTTAAGGTAGATTCTTGCATTGAGCAGGGGATTGGACACAAATGGCCTTATAGACCCCTTCCAACTCTACTATTATATGATTCTATGATTCTAAAGGCTATGTGCTTCCTTCAGTATCAGAGGCACTAGGCCTATATACATCAGTTGCTGAGGAATGTGGGAGGGAGGGTGCTGTTACAATGCTGTGTTTGCAGTGTGCACAGGTAGTGCACATCCCTAGATATGAATCTTGCTTGCTTGCCATTGATAGTTAACGTTGAAGAGTAATATTTGTTTCAATACTTCTGTGGGGGTATGATGGTTAAAGTATTTTGTCCTGTTGCACCCGTGTCCTGCATGTGGGTCTCTGGCTAGCAGCTAGGCTTTAGTGAGTTTATGGGGGGGGGGTGCCCCACAACTTTGCCAAACCCTGCTTGTTTGGCCCTGCTCCAAGGAGCTGGGTAACACAAGCCTTTGGAGAGGGCTCAGGAGGCTGCATAAGTCTCCCAAATGCTCAGCAAATTGCATGTTTCAGGGTCTCCGGAAAGTGAGCAATTCCCGCTGTTGCACCTGTGGCTGCTACCATTGATGTGGAGGGAGTGTGCAATTTCAGCATGAGGGAGGGCAGCTACTTAGCACTAGCAGGCCAAACCAAGCCTCAGAAGATGCTAATGTAGCCAGCAAGCAAGTGGGGGACAGTGGACGGTGGTGATGATGGGGTGAGCTCCTGCTAAGGTGGGCATGGGTGAGTTTGCTCACACTTAGGTATGCACAATCATAGATCTCGTGGCCGATCCTCCAAACCATGCTTTTGAAAGTTATGTATCAGTGCTTAAGGCAGTGCAAATCACAAGCTAGTGACTAACAAGAGAATGATTTGTTTAATTTGTAAATGAATCCAAATTTTATATTAAGGTTTGCTTCACAGAATATGCCACAACTAATTCCCACGCACAGGGAGATACAGAAAACCATATATATTCACTAACCTACTCACCTTTCGGATGGTGGCACTGAATCTAAATGAATTCTGAATCTACAAAAGAGAAAGAGACTTTTAAATATTATGGGCACCTTTTATGTACATCACAAAGAGAAAAGAGGATTATTAGGAGAATGGATTGGTCCCTTATGCATAAAGGTATCTGAAACAATCTCCCATTCTTAGCTGAAGCCGTTCTGTCATTTTTCAACCCATGGGATTAAAGAGACTTAAAATGACAGCTTTAATTTAATGTTATGACAGAGATCATCTTTTTGGCAAAGTAGCTGATTTCTTTGGAGTGTAGAACTTCCTGTATAGCCTCAGTATTGGCTTGTGTCTTGAACATGCCAAGAAATTGTCACTTAAATTACCCACCACTTAAAATACAATCCCATTGACCAATGACGAGTGTGTCGGGTGTGACAGGCCTATGGGTGGGTCCCACTGCATCCCAAGGACACACTTGAGAAGTTGCCATCACTGGAGAGGACTGCAGGACCACAGACAAGTCATATTGCACACCCAGGGGCACTGACAGGCATCTATGGACAGCCTGCAGGGCCCCAGAATCCTGAGAGGGCCCCTGCTGATGTCAACCTTGGACCCCAATGCTTATTTCATTTTATTTTTTATGGCCTGGCAGTAGAAATAGATGGTTGCATCTAAACACCCTCTTAATTTCCCACAATGCCCCTGAGCTATCAACACTCTGAGGCATTGTGGGAAATTGGAATGCAATGATCATTGGAATGCAATCACATTAGACAGGCACATCTTCCAGAACCCACTGAAAGGGGGGGGGGGGGCACCAGTTTATAATTTACCCAGAGCAATGGGCAGATCAATCTATTAATTTAGGCTTCTCTCCGACTCTTATTTTTCTTGCCAATGAATGTGTGTGTGGGGGGGGGTGAGAAATGTGCCCTTTTGCAAAATGATCATTTCTCCCATTTTTAACGCACCAAGGGAAAAAACAACTCACAAAATGACTTACACCATGCCCGGCGTAACCTGGGTGTGGTGAGGCTGTTGTGGTTGAGTGGGGGAGATGAGGCATGGAGGCCACTGGTAGCCTCAAATGGTGCCTCTAAGGTGGGGAGGGGACCATAACATGTGCACCAGGAGAGCCTCTCTGGAGGGAGCATTCCACAAAAAATGGTGCCACCACTGAAAAGGTCCTCTCTCTCTCTCTCTCTCTCTCTCTCTCTCTCTCTCTCTCTCTCTCTGTCAGAACCATCCGCCACACCTCATTTGGTGGGGATACTTGCAGGAGGGCCTCAGATGATGATCTAATGTCTGGTTAAGTTTTACTGTAGCCTAAGAGAGCAATCCTGTGGTTGCTGGATGAGCACAGGATTGGATTTGCCCATCTGAGGTCAGAGACAGCACCCCAACCTCGGAAGGGGGAGTTGGAGATCCTCCCTTCCTCCCCCACCCCCTTGCAGCCTGCTTGGAAAGAACCGCACTGACTACCCTTCAAGGTCAGGAAAAATACTTCAGAGGAGGAGGAAAGAGGGTGCTCCAGTGGGCAGGGAGGGAAGAGGACTGCAGAGGACAGAATATGAGTCATCCTGAGCCTCTCCCAGCCACCTTCCCTTGCCCTCCAAAGCACCTTCGCAAGACGGGCTAAAAAGCCTGTCTCGCAAAATTTGCAGGGCAGGAGGTCATGGAGGCGAAAATCACCTCTACCATGTTTTCTGCCATGCACTGGATGATCAGACGCCTCCAGATTTTTACATTTGCTTTTAGGCATTTTGCCAAGAATAAAATACAGGTTCAGACACAGCAGAATACACTTTGTCTGCCAATTGGTCAAAGAATATTGAGACAATTAGAAACATAGGAAGCTGCCTTATACCAAATCAGACCATGAGCCCATCTAGTCCAGTATTACCAACACCGGCAGGCAGCGGCTCTCCAGGGTTTTAAGCAGGAGCTTTTCCTGCCCTATTGGAGATGCCAGGGAGTGTAACTGAGACTTTCTATATGCTTAGCATGGATGCTACCACTAGCCACAGCCCCTCTTCAATCAGTCAATAGTGGCATATTACCAAAAACTCCATATGAGAATATGGGGGTTTGGAGGGGGGAGATTGATGTATTAAAGGAATTCCATGGTGCAATTAAATAAAAAGGGCAACTTGAATCATTTATATTGAATCATTACAATAACACACCAGAAACGAAACATGCAAGTGTGCCCTTTATTTATTTATTTTATTTATTATGTTATTTATTTATTTTATTTATTCATTACCGCTGTAATGAATTTGCCAGGCATTTCCAGGACAAAATCTCTGACATCCGTCGGGTCTTAGACTCCAGTGTTATAGCAGGTGAATCTAGTGAGGTGTCCAGAGTGCAGGCTTGTCCTGTTATCTTGGATGAGTTTCAGTTGGTACAGCTCGAGGATGTGGACAAGGTGCTTGGACATGTCCGCGCGACCACCTCTGTACTGGATCCTTGCCCCTCTTGGCTAATAAAAGCTAGCAGGGATGGAACAGCCAGCTGGGCCAAGGAGGTGATTAATGCCTCTCTACGAGAGGGAGTGGTCCCAGACCGTCTGAAAGAGGCGGTAGTGAGACCACTCCTGAAGAAAACTTCCTTGGACCCGGAAAATCTTAGTAACTACAGGCCAGTAGCAAATGTTCCATTCCTGGGCAAGGTCCTTGAGCGGGTGGTGGCGGGCCAGCTCCAGACACTCTTGGATGAGACTGATTATCTGGATCCATTTCAGTCAGGCTTCAGGCCTGGTTTTGGCACGGAAACAGCATTGGTCGCCCTGTATGATGACCTATGTCGGGAGAAAGACAGGAGAGGGAGTGTGACTCTATTGATTCTCCTCGACCTCTCAGCGGCTTTTGATACCATTGACTATGGTACCCTTCTGGGACGACTTGCTGAGCTGGGAGTGGGAGGAACTGCTCTGCAGTGTTTCCGCTCTTATTTGGCAGGTCGGATACAGAAGATGGTGCTTGGGGAACATTACTCAGCCCCGTGGACTCTCAAGTATGGGGTCCTGCAGGGGTCGGTTTTGTCCCCCATGTTGTTTAACATTTACATGTAGTTGCTGGGTGCGGTCATCCGGAGCTTTGGAGTGTGCTGTCATCAGTATGCTGACGACACACAGCTCTATTTCTCCTTTTCATCTTCAGCAGGAGAGGCTGAACCGGTGCCTGGCTGCGACAATGGACTGGATGAGGGCTAATAAACTGAAACTCAATCCAGACAAGACTGAGATGCTGTTAGTAGGTGATTCCGCTGACATGATGGGGGGTGTTCTACTGGTTCTGGATGGGATTGCACTCACCCTGAAGGAGCAGGTTCGTAGCTTGGGGGTTCTTTTAGATCCATCATTGTCACTTGAGGCTCAGGTGACCTCAGTGGCACGGAGTGCCTTCTACAAACTCCGGTTAGTGGCCCAGCTACGCCCCTATCTAGACAGGGATAACTTGGCTTCAGTTGTCCATGCTCTGGTAACCTCCAAGTTAGATTACTGCAATGCGCTCTATGTAGGGCTGCCTTTGAAGACGGTTTGGAAGCTGCAGCTCGTGCAAAATGCAGTGGCCAGATTGATTTCGGGAACCAGAAGGTTTGACCATATAACACCTGCTCCGGTCCGCTTGCACTGGCTGCCTGTATGTTTCCGAGCCCAATTCAAGGTGCTGGTGTTGACCTATAAAGCCTTACATGGCTTGGGACCACAATACCTGGCGGAACGCCTCTCCTGACTTGAATATACCCGGTCACTACGTTCAACATCTAAGGTCCTCCTCCGGGTGCCTACTCCAAGAGAGGCTCGGAGTGTGGCAACAAGGGATAGGGCCTTTTCGGTGGTGGCCCCCAGACTGTGGAATGATCTCCCTGATCCAACGCTGCTATCCTTTCGGCGCCAGGTTAAGACTTTCCTCTTTGCCCAGGCATATGGTGGCACATCCTAATTACCCACATGTTTAGTTTTAAATCGGTTTTTAATGCTTTATGTGTGTATGTTCTGTGTTTTAGAGTTTTAAATTTTGTATACTTGTTTTTACCTCAATTTTAGAATTTCTGTAAACTGCCCAGAGAGCCCTGGCTATGGGAGCGGTATATAAGTTTAATAAATAAATAAATAAATAAAATAATTTATTGCACTTATATACCGCTCCCATAGCCAGGGCTCTCTGGGAGGTTTACTCAGATCCCCAGCAATTAAAATCTGTCCTACCAAATCACACTTGTTACTCACTGATTAATCAACTAAAGTTTTGCAGTAGACTCCAGAGAGAACGTGTGCCTTGCTTGGCCATGCAGAATAGATGAAAAATCTCAGTCTGTTGCTTAACCTAGAGCTGAGCACTGCGTACAAACTGACAACCATTCCTTGACGTGCCCTCACTCTTGTACCTCTGCAGGCAGCAGGGCAAGGTTTTAATCAACCTTGAAAAGGGAGCCAACATAAAATGATACATCTCTATTTTGTGGACTGTGTTGTGTGGCTCCATACGATTTGATCCAGGTACACAAGGATGTTGAATGCTGATGAGCTTAAGAGCTGAGTTTTGACCCTCATATGTCTCATCCCGTTTTCATGGACATGCTGAAATTGATAGTACACAAAAAAGAAGGCATTGGCAAAGCATGCAAAACCAAGTTGCACACTCCAGATCCAATAATTTGTTTCATTTTGGAGGGTAAAGGAAGCAAATATCATATAGGCCAATAGAGATTTGAGTTCCCCGAGTGCTGGTCATTAAGTAGGCAAAGCAGCATCAAGTAACAGAGGCCTTGAATGGAGTAGAATGCCATGTTTTCCTTCACCTTAGGCAGCAAAATGTACATCTCTAGCATCAAGCAGCCCCACGGGAACTAGTAAACATCCAGGGACAGGATACTACATCTGCCCTTGCTCCTGACAGGACTCAAGGTGATGGTTTTGACTTGCACCATTTTTCATTTGCAAATCTGAGTGCCCTCATGGGCCACCTTACATGGCTGTTGCGTTTCATTCACCGTAATAAGGGCAGCCACTTGGACAGCTGGCTGGATCATGCTGGGAGTTAAGAACATAAGAAGAGCCCTGCTGGATCAGACCAAGGGTCCATCTAGTCCAGCACTCTACTCACACAGTGGCCAACCAGCCATTGGCCAGGGATGAACAAGCAGGACATGGTGCAACAGCACCCTCCCACCCATGTTCCCCAGCAACTGTAGGTCTTTTTCTCTCTCTAAACATGCATAAGGCTCCACTTTAAATTTGTATAATTTAAGTAAATTTCATAATTGTGTGGAAGACCTGTGGGCCTGCTCAGTTTCCTGTTCAGGTGCTAATTGTTGATGGCCAACTTCACAGCCCCTGCTTCCCTTTCTTAGACTTACTGTTATCCTATAAAGAGATGATGTCTACAAATAGAGTAGTGTCCTCTATAAATGGCTACATTAAGGATCTCAGGTTCCATACTAGGCAACATGTTTTAGGTTTTAGCTAATTTGTAGCTTGATTGGTTTTAATGGTTGACTTTGTTCTGAAGTTTATTTTATTATTGTGACATGTTTGTATTAACTTCTGGAAACCACCCAGGGAACTATTCTCTCTCTCTCTCTCTCTCTCTCTCTCTCTCTCTCTCTCTCTCTCTCTCTCTCTCTCTCTCTCTCTGGCCTTAGCTAGACCTAAGGTTTATCCCAGGATCATCCGGGGTCATCCCTGTTCATGACACACAGGGGATCCCGGGAGCAGGCAGGAACGATCCCGGGATGATCCCAGGATAATTCTTAGGTCTAGCTAAGGCCTCTCTCTCTCTCTTTCAGAAGGTGGAATACAGATATTTTAAATAAATAAATAAGTTGTGCACACCTGCTTCTAACTTACGCATTTTTTTTTAAAAAAAATGTGTTTGGCTGTAGTCCCCTGACAAAAATGCTTTCTTCCATTTGCTTCTTTGCAATCTCTCTGAACACTTTTATGATATCACCTGTGTGCAAATTCTAGGCTATATGAGCAACCTGTACAAAGGTCTCCTTCCATTTCAAACTTCCTTTCTGAAGACTTTGTGAAGTCTGACCCTGAATGTTTTCAGAAGCATTGTAAACCCTCTAGGTTTGGACTGGCTTATGATAGCTGCAGTTGAGCTTCCTACGAGCCTAGCTTTAGGGAATATTCTCTTTGTAACCAAATTTTGTAACCAAAATTTACAACATTCTGAAAACATAACCTTCCTTGATCACTTGGAATAAGGATAATACAATTAGTTCTCTGTGGCAGCACCCCAGTTATGGAATTCCATCCTGAAAGAAGTTAGGCCAGCCCTATTCCAGAAGTTTTTTTTATCAAAAAAATGTAAAAATGTTTTCTTTCCCCTCACTTTTCAATGGTGTTTAATTAGAATATTAACATTTTAATATCTCTTTCCCTTTCCATTTAATTTGTGCTCTTTGTCTTCACATAAATGATATTTATCATGTTTTTAATTGCTTAATTGTTTTAGTGTATTGAAAGTCACTTCCCTACTGCCTGTCATGGCCAAGGACTGAGAGGCCTTGGAGATGGAGGTTTCCAGTGACAGTGGCCTTAGCTAGACCTAAGGTTTATTCCGGGGTCGTCCCTGCCTGCTCCCGGGATCCCCTGTGTGTCATTTACATGAACAGGGATGACCCCGGGACAATCCCAGGATAAACCTTAGGTCTATCTAAGGCCAGTGACTCTGAGGAGAAGTCAAAACCAGTTCCCAGACCTTCACAAATGGGGCACTTTGGATACGGCACATTGGCCACTCTCACCAGGAGGCACTGCTGCCCTGAAACTCTCAGGAGAATCTCAGACTCCTTTAATAAGTAGAGAGGCTCAGGGTAGGATTCCCCAAACTGCTCCTCATACGCTCACTACCCTGAAGAAGCCAGCGACTGTGGGAAAGGGTTTGTGTCCCTTTTTTAGAGAGAGAGAGAGAGAGAGAGAGAGAGAGAGAGAGAGAGAGAGAGAGAGAACAGGTGTAGCATTTGAAGAGGTGATGGTTCCAGAAGACCCCTATCGGTTACTTAAAGCTAGTGCTGGGGGAACTTGTCTTACCAAACTGCAGGATTGCTCTCCGTGGTCCTGATCTGAGGCCACAGTCCTTGGATCAATACCTATGGTTCTGTCTGGGGTCCTGAACCTTCTCTACTCCAGAACTGTGTCAGCTGTTGCCCAACCTTGCATCCCCTTGCAGGAGCTTTGCCTAGCAGGGATGAGGGAATATAAAACGGAACTGGACAACCCTAGGGATGAACAAATGCACCTTTGCCCACCTCCCGCACCACTTTCCCAAACTCCACCTGCTGGCCCATCCTGTTTGTCACGCACAGCAAGCCGCTGGATGGCACCCAGTGGGTGACGCGTGGCATCCTGCTGCTCAAAATGGCATTTATTTATTTATTTATTTATTACATATCTATACCACCCAATAGCTGGAGCTCTCTGGGTGGTTCACAAAAATAAAAACCAAAGTATAAAACAACAGTATAAAACCATAATATAAAATACAATATAAAAGCTCAACCAGATAAAAACAGCAGCAATGCAAAATTACAAATTTAAAACACCGAGTTAAAATTTATTTATAGACTGTTAAAATGCTGGGGAAATAAAAAGGTCTTCACCTGGCGTCTGAAAGCATATAATGTAGGTGCCAAGCGAACCTCCTTAGGGAGCTCATTCCACAGCCGGGGTGCCACAGCAGAGAAGGCCCTCCTCCTGGTAGCCACCTGCCTTACTTCCTTTGGCAGGGGCTCACGGAGAAGGACCCCTGAGGATGACCTTAGGGTCCAGGCAGGTACATATGGGAGGAGGCGTTCCTTCAGATAGTGTGGAGTTTGATGCTCCACAGTATTTCCATTCATTCATTCTGTGTGTGTTGCCTCTACTGGAAAGAAGGGGATTAGAATTTCAAATCCTTTAGTCAAGAGAGTACATATGGGAGGAGGCGTTCCTTCAGATAGCCTGGCCACAAGCCGTTTACATAAATCCCCATTTGTGCAAACTGGTGATTTTTGTAAAATACTTACCTGCACTTTCCCACTCTTGAGCAAGTGGGAATTCCTGGTCTTGCATGTCTCAGCATGCACTGCAGACTTGGGCCCAGGGGGGCTGAGTGGGTGGAAACCCTCTGACCTCAAGCCCCCAAATAGACTTCCACAACACCTCTAGACAACAATGCCACTAGCTGGAACCCTCAGGCCTCTGGTCCCACTAAAAATGTTCCATTCCTCTGTCCCATGCTTGGGAATCAAGATTAAACCCTATTTTGTTGGATATCACAATCCACAATGCAGTTAGGTTTGCATCTAAACCAGTTGACTTGCATTGAAGTTCTCAAGTGAAATTCAACTATTCTAGCTTGAATAGTTACGGAGGGCCTGTCCCACCTTGCCTGTCCTCTCCTAGCTCGATCATTGGGTTTTTTCTTTGAAATCAATGACTAATTTTCCTCTTCTGTATTTATGTAGCAGTAGAACTCCCCACACACACACACTTCTTTGCTTTCAAAGCAAAACAAAGTGGATTATTTATTAATATTTGTTTCAGCATTTTTATAATTGGAATGAGGACAGGGCCTTTGATATATATCCCTTTTTGGACAAGGAACTTAATGAGAAGGGTTTTCTCCTGTCAATTTGTGAGGATTATATTCTGGTGCTTCTCGCTGACATGCCAGTCTCGAGTGCATTTCGCTTAACCACAAAGTTTGACAGTTGTCTGACTTCGCAAGGAGTGATACCAAAATAGAAAGTATGCCACAGATTGGGGCAACAGCTGCATATATTCCCAAAGGGAGAAGATAAAAAGCTTCCACGTTCCCCCCCCCCCAGCCTTTATTTGGTTTCATTAAGTAGAAATCAGCTGAAATATTATCCCAAATAAGCACTGAGGAATACTAGTAGGTCTCAAAAAATACCTCGTTTCCTGAGCCCTTCTGCTTCAAAGCTCATGTAGCTTGATTGAGCAGGTGAGGAGAGCTAGATGGAAATCTGAGAATTATTATTATTAATAATAATATTTATTAATATAGCGCCATCAATCTTCACGGTGCTGTACGGAACGAAATAAAACAGAAAACAAAACACGCTGCCATATGGCTTACATTCTAAAATCACAGTAACAAACAAACAGGGAGGGGAAAGGCCAACCAGCACAGGGGACAATAAAACAAATAATAAAAATTAGCATCGTCACACTACGGATTATAAGCCTTTGAGAAAAGAAACATTTTCAAGTAAGATTTCAAGACTGAGATCGACATCGCAGTTCGCAGATGTGCTGGAAGAGAATTCCAGGCCTAGGGGGCAGCGAGCAAAAATGGGTGAAGATGAGCGAAAGAAGTAGAAACTCTTGGGCGAGTAAGAGACATGGTGTTATTAGAGCGAAGGGTGCGAGCAGGACAGTAAGGTGAATAAGAGACGAGAGTTAGGGAGGAGCCAGACCATGACAAGCTTTAAAAGTCAAAAGGAGAAGCTTGTATTGAATTCTGTAGGAGATAGGGAGCCAGTGGAGGGATTTTAGAAGCGGGGTGACGTGATGAAAACGATGAGCCAGAAAAATAATCTTAGCCGCAGAATGATGAATGGAAACCAATGGGGAAAGATGAGAAGAAGGAAGACCAGTCAACAGGAGATTACAATAGTCCAAGCGGGAAATAGCCAAGGCATGAATGAGAGTCTTGGCGGAAGAGACCGATAAGAATGGGTGAATTCTAGAGATGTTATACAAGAAGGAACGACAAGGGTGGGAAGTATTTCCATTCACAGAGTTCCCATTTCCTAATACAACCTGCTCAGGTTGTATTTGTGATGTGCTGAGTGATGCAGGGGATAGAATGAACGACAGGAAGTGGCTACCAGAGAAAGAGCCTTTATGGTGGTGGTACCCTGGTTGAGGAATTGCTCTCCGCAGTGGACCTCGACTGGCATCCATGTTATTGCTTTATTGGCACAAGGTGGTTTTTGTTTTTGTTTTTTTAAATCTCCCATACTTTTAAAAATTGAAATCTTCAGTGTTTTTAGTTCTGCTGTTTGAATGTTGTTGCTACTATTTTTCTGTTTCTGCTTTTATTTTTATGTATTTAATTTTGTATTGCGGTTTTTAACCTGTTTGAGTGTTAGGACTCCTGGTGCCAATGGAGGCATTTTAAAAGCCTAATTTAGGGTGGGAAGTATTTCCAGCTGTGTGTATGAGGTCTTCTCCACTAGCCTATGTAATTACAGTCGTGTGAAAAAGAAAGTACACCCTCTTGGAATTGTATGATTTTACATATCAGGACATAATAACAATCATCTGTTCCTTAGCAGGTCTAAAAATTAGGTAAATACATCCTCAGATGAACAACAACACATGCCATATTACACCGTGTCATGATTTATTTAACAGAAATAAAGCCAAAATGGAGAAGCCATTTTGTGAAAAAGTAAGTATACCCTTACTGCTTCCATAGGAATTAAGATGCTAAGTAGCAGACAGGTGCTGCTAATCCAATGCCCACGGTTAATTGATCATCAGCAAGTATGACCACCTCTATAAAAGCCAAAGTTTTTTCAGTTTGCTGGTCTGGAGCATCCAGGTGTGTGTTAACACAATGCCAAGGAGGAAAGATGTCAGCAATGATCTTAAAGAAGCAATTGCTGCTGCCCATCAATCTGGGAAGGGTTATAAGGCCATTTCCAAGCAATTTAAAATCCATCATTCTACAGTGAGAAAGATGATTCAAAAGTGGAAAACATTCAAGACTGTTGCCAATCTTCCCAGGAGAGGATGTCCCAGCAAAATCACCCCAAGGTCTGACCGTGCAATGCTCAGAGAAATTGCAAAAAAAAAAAACCAAGAGTTACATTTCAGACTCTACAGGCCTCAGTGAGCATGTTAAATGTTAAAGTTCATGACAGTACAATTAGAAAAAGACTGAACAAGTATGGTTTGTTCGGAAGGGTTGCCAGGAGAAAGCCTCTTTTCTCTAAAAAGAACGTGGCAGCACAGCTTAGGTTTGCAAAGTTGCATCTGAACAAACCACAAGACTTCTGGAACGATGTCCTTTGGACAGACAAGACCAAAGTGGAGAAGTTTGGCCATAATGCACAGCGTCACATTTGGCGAAA
Organism: Elgaria multicarinata webbii; assembly: GCF_023053635.1. Classification (NCBI taxonomy): domain Eukaryota; kingdom Metazoa; phylum Chordata; class Lepidosauria; order Squamata; family Anguidae; genus Elgaria; species Elgaria multicarinata. Next base: position 119,711,652 of record NC_086175.1, on the reverse strand, counting down.
ACCAAACACAGCATATCAGCACAAACACCTCATACCAACTGTCAAGCACAGTGGTGGAGGGATGATGATTTGGGCTTGTTTTGCAGCCACAGGACCTGGGAACCTTGCAGTCATTGAGTCGACCATGAACTCCTCTGTATACCAAAGTATTCTAGAGTTAAATGTGAGGCCATCTGTCCAACATCTAAAGCTTGGTTAAAATTGGGTCATGCAACAGGACAATGATCCCAAGCACACCAGCAAATCTACAACAGAATGGCTGAAAAAGAAAAGAATCAAGGTGTTGCAATGGCCCAGTCAAAGTCCAGACCTCAACTCAATTGAAATGCTGTGGCGGGAACTTAAAAGAGTTGTGCATAAATAAATGCCCTCAAACCTCAATGAACTGAAGCAACGTTGTAAAGAAGAGTGGGCCAAAATTCCTCCACAACGATGTGAGAGACTGATAAAGTCATACAGAAAACGATTACTTCAAGTTATTGCTGCTAAAGGTGGTTCTACAAGCTATTGAATCATAAGGTGTACTTACTTTTTCACACATGGCTTCTCCATTTTGGCTTTATTTCTGTTAAATAAATCATGACATGGTGTAATATGTCATGTGTTGTTGTTCATCTGAGGTTGTATTTACCTAATTTTTAGACCTGCTGAGGAACAGATGATTGTTATTATGTCTGATATGTAAAATCATACAATTCCAAGAGGGTGTACTTTCTTTTTCACACGATTGTATATCTGAAGCCAATTCAGAGAGAAGGCAATTCTTTTTCTGATTCAAAACATGGAGAAAAATAGCACCCATTAGGAAGGTGTATGATTATCAGCAGGATAAGCGGATCAAAGATTTCAGCCCTGTTCATAGATCCCCTCTGAAAAATCTCAGTTTGATTCTCAGGCTACAAACAGCTGCAAATTTTGGGTGGGGATACTTTTTGGGGTCAGCTTCTACTAGTAAATATACAGCTCATAAGTGCAGATATGTACAAGGCTGTTTATTATCCATTAAAATGCTTTGTAGAAAGTCTGTTAGTATCAAATAACTGCTGCTGTTAGAAACGACTGAAATAAATTGTAAGCAAGACATTGAAATGTAGCATAGCAATGGACCAATTACTTTTCCAGTGCAGTTCCACAGGCTTACACGGTGTTAGTTTTACTTACAGCGGTTTAATTAACTAGAGCCGCACTAAGGATGAACGTGCTATAATGGAATCACAGAATTTGCTATACTGGAACTACAGTTTCAGGCCAAGAACGGATACAGTTTTCCCAAATGACACATAAATAAAACAAGCTGTGTTTGCTAGCACACTGAACTAATGTACCATAGCATCCTTCAAGCTTTGCACATTACAATTGTTATTTTAAAGCTACCGACACCCACACGTACTATCAGTGGCGTAACACTCAAGTTAGCCAACTTGGTTTACACTCTGCTTGCCGAAAGGGACTTTGAGCTCATTATCACTTCTTGGGAGATATTAGCGCAGAAGGGAAACTGTTGAGAAGTCTGTAAATGTCTGCTTCAACTGGGAAATGGTGCCATTGGCTGGGAGAACCGACGCCCAATTTCTTTGGGGACTTTTTCATATAAATCCTTGATGGCCAATGCTGGGGAAGCTCATAGCTAGCTGCATGAGGACTGCAGGACTCACCTGTGATTTTTAGTCCCTGTAGAAATTAGCAATGAAAAGTAAGGCCAATCTGTTTATTGGCCGTTTTGATTATTCCACTGAACTCAAGGTCAGTAGCAGCTGGCAATTCATGTTCTTGAGTCTCAGCAATGCCCCTGCCCTAAGCACTCAAGAAAGCATTGTGGAAAATGTAGTTTCTGCCAATTGAGCACCTTCTACCCATTTTAACATTAATTAGTCATGGCATTTAGACTAGACAGCCTGCTATATTTTGTGTTCCTATGCGAAATATAATGGTGCTGTGCCAAAATCTTCTCTGCCCTTTTGCAACCTCTTTGTTTCCCTGTGAAAGGGGGAGTTGTTTTTCTAACTCTTTTGAAGGGATGTTGAAAAACATAAAGTAGATCTAACACCAGTCTTAAAGGAATTACACTGGCTGCCTATACGCTTCTGGTCAGAATTCAAAGTGTTGGTAATGACATTTAAAGCCCTAAATGGCTTGGGACCTTGATACTTGAGAGGGCGCCTCTCCCTATATACGCCTGCCTGAGATTTGAGATCTGTTGGAGGAACCGTCCTCTGCGTCCCACCAACCCGAGACATACATCACGGTGGGACATGAAAGAGGGCCTTCTCTGTTGTGGCACCCCAGTTATGGATTGGGCCTGAATGGCAGCGATGCTGGCTTCATTTCAGCACCAAGTTAAAATGTGGCTTTTCATCAAAACCCTTGAGGGCTAAATTTGCCTAAAGCTGCACTTAATTGTTTTTGTTATCGCTTTTAAATATTCTACTGGTTTTAGCTTGTTAATGGTTTAATACGTTTTTAGCTGTGCACATTATTTATTGTTTTATACAGTTTGAATTGATTTTATCTGCACGCCGTCCTCCCAGTGAAATAGGGCAAGATGCAAATGTTTAAATAAATAAATAAATTCAGAGACACTTCTCATGGTGCAGTGCTTAAGTGCTTAATGTAAGGAGGAGGCCAAGGTGTGTGTATACTCTTTCTTTTACCATTCCCCCCCTCCATTCTATCCTTGTGGCCCCTCCAGCTGCTTGAGCTTCTTGGAAAGTCCCCCAGAGGATCTAGCTAAGCGGGTGTCCACACCAGCCATTTATTGCGGGATTGTATCGTAGTCATCACTAACGGGCCACATGACGATCACCTGCTCCTGCGATGATCTCGGCTCCCCCTCTCAGTTTTTCCAGAATATCCCTGACTGCTTTTGTCATGGTTTTTCCGGCTCTCTCACTTCCATTGTGAGGAATGTTTGTGGTGTGCCCCCCCTTTGCGAGGTCGTTGCTGTTCGACATGAGTTCTGGGTCAGCGAACAGCCAATCAGCTGTGAGGGGCGTGTGGATGGATATTGGCGGTGTTTCACCACTGAGGTTTTTAAAACAAAATGTATCTCTGTAAAGGAGCACATATTTTCAGAGTTCCTATTCCCCCCCCCCATGTGTTGCTGTGTATCTGCGCTGGTGCACATTCTTCAGGAGTCATTAAAAAAAATCCAGTGCACTGTACACATCTGTCTAGCCCCACCCACTTCTACCGATACACATGTGGAAGCACAGGAACAGGTCACACATGCTCCTGCAACCACACTCCTGTCATTGTGGGAAACTTTGCTCATGTATGCCCTGTGAGTGCTGATCGCAGGAGCAAGAACTTTCAGGAGCATCCCTCCTCTATAGTGAAAGGGCTGTAGGTGTAGATTAGGCTGCAGAAAACAGACACGAATGGATCTGCAGTCAAGACCGTTATTTGAAAACACCAATTTAAATCTTGCACAAATGCAAGAAGGGGTTGGAGATTTGGATTGAAGATTGAGGAGGGTAGAATCAAAATATCCCTAAGTGCAACTGGAAGACTTTAGAGCAAATAAATAGCACTGGGTTTGGGATCCAAAGAACTACTTTCGGCCCACGAAGGCGTGAATGGACAGATTCACCTCTGACCGCACTGAATGGTGCTTGCCAAACCCAGATGCTCAGCCCTGCTCATTGCACCATGTGAGCTGCCAAGCAGTCTGCATGTGCCTGGTGAGCAGTGCATGGCCACCCGATGCAAATGGTTCAAATCTCCAAAGCCCGATGAACTGCATCCTAGAGTAATGAAGGAGCTAGCGGAAGAAATCTCAGAACCTTTGTCTATTATCTTTGCAAAATCATGGAAGACGGGTGAGGTGCCGGACGACTGGAGGAGGGCTAACGTTGTCCCTATCTTCAAAAAGGGCAAAAAGGAAGAACCTGGGAACTACAGACCAGTCAGTCTGACATCCATCCCTGGGAAAATTCTGGAGCAGATTATAAAGAAATCAATGCGGTGATCACTAGAAGCCAATATGGATTTGTCAAGAACAAGTCCTGTCAGACAAATTTGATCTCATTTTTTGATCATGTAACCTTCCTTGTGGACTGTGGGAATGCTGTGGATGTCATATATCTTGACTTCAGCAAAGCTTTTGACAAAGAACCACATGACATTCTGATTAACAAACTAGCTAAAAGTGGGCTAGATGGAACAACTATTAGGTGGATTCACAGTTGGCTACAGAATCGGACTCAAAGAGTACTTATCAATGGAACCTTCTCAAACTGGGGAGAGGCAGCGAGTGGGGTACCGCAGGGCTCAGTCCTGGGCCCAGTGCTCTTCAACATTTTTATTAATAATTTGGACGAGGAGGTGCAGGGAACTCTGATCAAATTTGCAGATGACACAAAATTGGGTGGGATAGCTAATACCCTGGAAGACAGAAACAAACTTCAAAGTGATCTTGATAGGCTGGAGTGCTGGGCTGAAAACAACAGGATGAAATTTAATAGGGATAAATGCCAAGTTCTACATTTAGGAAATAGAAACCAAATGCACAGTTACAAGATGGGGGATACTTGGCTCAGCAATACTACAAACGAGAAGGAACTTGGAATTGTTGTAGATTGCAAGCTGAATATGAGCCAACAGTGCGATACGGCTGCAAAAAAGGCAAATGCTATTTTGGGCTACATTAATAGAAGTATAGCTTCCAAATCACGTGAGGTACTGGTTTCTCTCTATTCGGCCCTGGTTTGGCCTCATCTAGAGTATTGCGTCCAGTTCTGGGCTCCACAATTCAAGAAGGCCGCAGACAAGCTGGAGCGTGTTCAGAGGAGGGCAACCAGGATGATCAGGGGTCTGGAAACAAAGCCCTATGAAGAGAGACTGAAAGAACTGGGCATGTTTAGCTTGGAGAAGAGAAGATTGAGGGGAGACGTGATAGCACTCTTCAAATACTTAAAAGGTTGTCACACAGAGGAGGGCCAGGATCTCATCTCGATCCTCCCAGAGTGCAGGACACAGAATAACGGGCTCAAGTTAAAGGAAGCCAGATTCCGGCTGGACATCAGGAAAAACTTCCTGACTGTTTGAGCCGTACAACAATGGAATCAGTTACCTAGGGAGGTTGTGGGCTCTCCCACACTAGAGGCCTTCAAGAGGCAGCTGGACAACCATCTGTCAGGGATGCTTTAGGGTGGATTCCTGCATTGAACAGGGGGTTGGACTCGATGGCCTTGTAGTCCCCTTCCAACTCTGCTATTCTATGATTCTATGATTCTATGATCCCTCGCCAAACTGCCATTTTGAGAAAAAGGTGTTGGCTTGGTGTTTTGTTTTTTGTAAATGCAATGTTGTGTAAATGGCATCCGTAAAGGGACCATTTATGCAACAGTACAGGCTTAAATGGCCCCTTTGTAACCACCATTTATGCATTACATTCACAAAAATACCCATGCTGCCATTTTTTTCACAAAATGGTGGCTCAGCAGACCAGTGGGGGGACTGCTGCATTTGCCAACTATATGTGCTCTGAGTCAGGCAAGCATTGAGGTGCATAGACTGGAGTTTGGGAGGCTGAGCGGGGTCGTGGGGGCAGGGGAGAGATCTACCAGAGTCCACTCCCTTTCCAGGACTCCCGCAACATCCTTACACCCAAGGCGTCGGTGATCTGGGGACGTTTTGACCTTTTCCATTGGAAAGACAGATCTGCTTGCATTGATACAAATTGCTTATATAACACCCCCTCATTTTTTAAAAAATGTATTGTGTGAAAGAGGGAACTACTGTTCCTCACTGGAACCACTTACACAACATTACATGTCTTTAAAAAAATACCACAAAAAGCAACTGCTCTGAAGTACACAGCTCTAATCATGATTCTTTGAATTCAGGCCATTGAGCAACGTAGGTTATCTTATGTTTTTCAGCGTCTCAAAAAGTGGCCTAAAATTTAATATCATGCGCACATTTATTTATAGTAGCACTGTCCCAAATGTTTTGACCTATTTATTTTCAACCATTTATTGAGCAGGGGAGGGGCGAAAAGAAACTGCAGCTAAAAATTATGGGAAGGGGTGAGAATTTCAGAGAAATTTCTCTGGGCTTCAGGGCTTACCTTACTGTAAGGAGGGGGAGGAGGGGATCCTGCGCGTTCTTTCTTTTACCATTGCCTTCCACTGTTCTGTTCTCACAGCCTCGCCAACAGCTTGAGCTTCTCGGAAACCTCCCCGGAGGACTTAAGCAGGAGTCCCTCCTGTAGGGTTTTCAGTGCTGCTTCCTGCTCAGTGCCTGAAAGATGAGACAGACATTTTGGTTTGGCTTTGATGCAATTAAAAGTCATTTTAATAATGACGAGAAGAACAAGAATATCAGCAACTCCTCTCTCAGCTTTCAGCCATGACTGGCTAGATAGGAAAAAAAAAGTAGTGATAATCTCATTCGTAAAACAGGCAAACTGATAACATATATGCTCCAGCTATTCCATTTGTGAAATGTTGGAGGTGGAGGTTTGAAAAATGCCATTTTATTTGTCCGAATAAAAGCAAATTTCTCCAGTGACATCTCTTTTTCTCCAGTTAGAAGAGTGTGCTTGACTTAACACTTACTAAGGGCATAATTATTTGCTCGAAGACAACTCCATTTCACAGCAATCTTCTCTGTGCCAGTAGCTAGCTATTCCCTGGAGAAGATCTGGGTAAAAGAAGAAAGAAACAAATAGTGTTTCGGTGCATTCTTCTTACTCTTGGTTGGACAGGTGATTACAGCATAAATTATTTCTCCTGTTGCTACTTAATGTTTATTTACTTGGTGCTGTGTGCTGCACGAGCCTTCCCAAACAATTTGCAGCCTAATTTAGACTAAGGACCCGTTCTTTCCTTTCCTTCCCCCCCACTTCTCAGCACCACCCTCATGTCATTTCTCTACTTAAAACTTTTACTCTGAAAAAAAGAAGAAAAAGAGGTCTTTTAGTAAGCCTATAAAGATCTTTCCATTTTGGAGTTTTTTTTTCTGTTGGTTGACTCTGACTTTTTGAACTTTGATGACAATTTATATAGGTTGCACTGTTGCAGTTGACTGTATTGCTTGGCTTTATAAGTGTTGTTATTGTGTTAATTTAATCTTGTTGGTTTCAAAACTGAGTTATTGTTGTTGGCAGTATTTATTTATTTATTTATTTATTACATTTTTATACCGCCCAATAGCCGAAGCTCTCTGTATCAACTCCAGGGTTTTGTGGACCCGTCAGCAAGACACCCTCAATGTTGTCATGCTGAATGTTAGCCAGAGTTTCATGACTTGTTTCCTCCTTTAAACAAAAAAACAAAAACAAAAACACCAAAGCATGAATTAAATAGAGAGAGATGCTATTTAATTCATTCATTCATTTCTCTTTCGGTCCTTTAAAATGGTTCACCCAGATCTTCCTTTTTTTTCATCTGTGAAGGAGGATATGAGCTCTTCTTGCTCTTGAATCCAAACATCTGAATTTGCTAAAAACAAAAGCAAACTAGCAAACAGCAACATAGCACATTCAGAACGTGTGGATGCCTTTTCCCATGGGCGGCCCATCCGTGCTGGGGATCTACAGATTTAAAAGGAACAAACAAATAACAAAGATATCATTATTTCAATTCCTGTGTGCATACACTCAGGGAATATGACCAAGGCTGAAGAGGTGACCAGGGGACCGACTCGGAATGGTGGGGCTAAGTCAGGCTCAGTGGGGGCTCACACAGCCTGGTTCATGGGGGCTGGGCTGCAGGGACTGTGGGGCAAACACTCACCGATTGCAGCCCCACCCCCACCCCCACCCACCCCAGCAGCATGCTTTCCAGTTCACCAAAAAACTCAGGCTAGATCTGCCCTTGGAGTTTGAGGGTGGAGGCATCAATTTAGGGTGACCATATGAAAAGGAGGACAGGGCTCCTGTATTTTTAACAATTGCATAGAAAAGGGAATTTCATCAGGTGTCATTTGTATGCATGCAGCACTTGGTGAAAGTCCCTCTTCATCACCACAGTTAAAGCTGCAGGAGCCCTGCTCTTTTTTGTATCTGGTTACTCAAGTATAGCTCCTGCAGCTTTAACTGTGGCGATGAAGAGGGAATTTCACCAGGTGCTGCATGCATACAAATGACACCTGCTGAAATTCCCTTTCCTATGCAACTGTTAGAGATACAGGAGCCCTGTCCTCGTTTCCATATGGTCACCCTAAGCAATTGCATGGTTTGACCAGGGCGCCAGTTGCAGGCAGCTAGTCTAGGGCTGCCCTGTAGTTGGGATGGCAGGGAAAGCTCCATAGCAGCACTTTGAGTCCAGTGTGAAGAGGACTGGACCCATTTCAAAACAGGGCCAGACCTTCTGAGCATGAGGATCCTGCATTTCAAGCCCCCCTGCCCTTTAGAAGTCTTGAACCTTCACTATACTGTTGTAAGATTGGGGGGTTGGACAGGAGGAGGCTAATGGAGCCAAGACCCTTAATGGCTCCTGCTGCAAAGTTTCTGAGTGTCTCCTTTTGTTGGTGAAGGTACAGGTGAAAGGGCCGCACTGACTAGTAAAAAGCTGGGGACACGTTCAGAAAGTGAATGCCCAATTGGTAAAAGTTGCATCTTTCTTCTCTCCCTGACCTCCTACAGCCAGCTGAGTATTGGGGGTTCTCCTAGAACCATCTTTGTCACTTGAGGCTCAGGTGGCCTCGGTGGCATGGAGTGCTTTCTACCAACTCCGGTTGGTGGCCCAGCTGGACAGGGGTAACCTAGTTTCAGTTGTCCATACTTTGGTAACTTCCAGATTAGATTACTGCAATGCCCTCTACATGGGGCAGCCTTTGAAGACGGTCCGGAAGCTGCAGCTTGTGCAAAATGCGGCAGCCAGATTGATAGCTGGAACAGGGAGGTTTGAGCATATAACACCGATTCTGGCCCGCTTGCATTGGCTGCCTATATGCTTCCAAGCCCAATTCAAGGTGCTGGTTTTAACTTATAAAACCCTACATGGCTTGGGACCACAATACCTGATGGAACGCCTCTCCCAACATGAACCTACCCATACACTGTGCTCAACATCTAAGGTCCAACTCCGAGTGCCTACTCCGAGGGAAGCTCGGAGGATGGCAACAAGGGAGAGGGCCTTTTCAGTGGTTGCCCCCCGACTGTGGAATGATCTTCCTGATGAGGCTCGCCTGGCGCCAACATTGTTATCTTTTCGGCTCCAGGTCAAGATTTCTCTCTTCTCCCAGGCATTTTAAGCAGCATTTAACAACGTTAAGTTTGTTTTTAATGGACCCCAGAATTGTTGTTTTTAAATAGATATTGTTGTTTTTATACTGTTTTTTTTATGATTTTGATGGTTTTTAAATTTTGTATACTTTAATGTTTACTATTTTTAATTGTTGTAAAACAATTAAAGCCAGAGCCAGAGAGCTCTCTGAAGCCAGAGAGCTTCAGCTGTGGGGTGGTATATAAATGTAATAAAATAAATAAATAAATAAATAAATATTGTGTAGTCTAGATGTTTGTAAAGGAAAGAAAGGGGGCAGATTTCTGTTTGTGACAGAGGCTAAGCAAAGTGTGGAGACCAAGAGAATCTGGACTCTATAAATCACTTAGAGTGCTGGTTGTCTCCCTAAAGAACCGACATGGGAGCATTGGACTTTCTATGGGGAGTCTGTACCACCACCTATGCTCAACCTCTATATCTATAAATAAGCACCATTATTATTATTATTATTATTATTATTATTATTATTATTATTATTATTATTATTGCATTTTTATACCACCCAATAGCTGAAGCTCTTTGGGCAGTTTAGAAAAATTTAAACCATAGAAACCATTCAAAATATAAAGCAAACAGTATAAAAGCACAATATAAAATGCAATTTAAAAACACAACCAGAATAAAATGAGCAGCAATACAGAAATTAATACAGATTTAAAATACAAAGTTAAAACGTCAAAGTTAAAATTAAGTTGATAGACTTAAAATGCTGAAAAATAAAAAAAGGTCTTCACCTGGAAGAAAGTTTCCAGTGACCTCTTTCCAAATGAAACCAAACTAGGCAAATGCTGCAGCCCCCACTGTTGACCACCCTACCTACCTATTTATTTATTTATTTACAATATTTATATACCACTACCCATCCAAAAGATTTCAAAGTGTTGAACAACAAATAAAATAAAAGAATAGTATTATTAAATAGGTATGGAAACAAAGTTCTAATAAAACCCCAGTACTGTTAAAAATGTGGCTGGTCATTCACGGAAAGCTCCTTGAAACAGCAACGTTTTCAGGAGATGCCAGAAGAAACACAGCATTGTTGCCTGCCTGAGCTCCAAAAGCAGTGGATTCTACAGGAAGGGGGCCACCACAGTGAAGGCTCTTCTCCTAGTGGACTCCAATCGGACCATAGGTCCATGTGGACCTATGCTCCTATAACATAGATCAACCCTGTGGATCATCCTACCCACCTACACCATAATTTGAGATAATGCCATCTCAGGATTTCATGTGACAACATCTGCCACAAATGTAGAGAGTAACTTCACAGGAATGTGCCTGAAAATGAGCTGAAAGTGAACTTTGGAGGAACCAGCTAATAAGATTTTATAACATTCTATACTCCAGGTTACTGATAACATAGTTCAGTTTACTCTTAGAAAAGTCTACAACAGCTGATACAGCTCATTTCTCAACTCATATATATTGTTGAGCATGACAAACAGAAGTCACTTCAATAAAATCATCATCATAATACCCCCTATTTTAATACAGATAATATTTCATCAAAATAGATGTGGATTGTTGTTGAAGTGTTTTTAAGGCAGTATACAGTTCTGTACAATACACCCAAGAAATAATAAAAAAAAAAACAGATGAATGTTTGATTGCTATCGAGAAAGTCGCTTTGACATGTCAAAATGCTGAGTGATGTACTTGCTCTTATCGCAAAATGCACTCTTCTGAAAGACAGTTGATTTAGGTGCTTTTCTCAGATGCTAAAATGTTTAGAGATGGAATAAAGAGGACTGTGGCATTTCGTACACACGTAGAAGTTTACTGTCTTGACAACTGACAACCTAACAATACAGACAATAATATAGCTGACTTTTTTTTAAAGATAAACCTATGGTTGTGCTTTGTTGTGGATATATAATACGCTCTGAAGTAGAGTTGTTTAGAATAGGATTTTCTCTGCCCCCAAGAAACAATGATGGCCTTTATACTGGTTTCAGTAAACAAGACTGCTGGTAGTACAGCATCCTTGTCAGCAATTAGAGTTGAGAAGGTCCACTTCAAGGATGAGGAGATGAATAGGGAATTACCTTTCCTTTCCTCCAAGGAGACTACCCTTAAGTCTGATTTTTTTTCTGTCACCATTTCCTATACATATCTCTTACCAACTGAATAGAGGCAGCCAAATGTACTTAGCTGGTCATAACTGGTCATAGAACTTCCAGTTAAGAACATAAGATGGGCCATGCTGGATCAGACTAAGGGTCCATCTAGTCCAGCACTCTGTTCACACAGGGGCCAGCCAGCTGTCAACCAGGGAACCACAAGCAGGACATGGTGCAACAGCACCCTCCCACCCCTGTTCCCCAACAATGAGTGCTTACTACCTCTGATACTATGGTTGTTGATGACAAGTTAGGGATGATGAGAAAATTATTTCAGTTCATTTTTGATCAGGATTTTACCCAGTTCACGCTTTCCAGGTTGAACACAGAGTCAGACTTAATCTGCAGTCAGAGTCCATACACACATATCTGAGCTTGCAGTGTGATTCTCAGACCACCCAAAACCAAGTTCGTCAGCATGCGCACATTTGAAAACTGTGCATGAAAAAAAAACTTGCTTTTGAGAAAATGTGTGCAAATGCACTTGAATCAATGGGAGAAGCATGCCTACATTTTAACAATGCAAACAATTACATTTGGAAAAATAAACAGAAAAATCCACATGGATTTTCATGTAAAAAAACTACATTATACAATCTTGCAAAGTGATACAAACTGACAAGTTTAAAGGTGGAATCTGGAGAACTTTGGTGAATTCGTGTTTTCCTCATTTGCACATCCCTATCCTGTGTATAATGGCTCTATGGCATTCTTTTACACCATGAACACCTTTTGAGAACACTGTGTAAGAGTTACGCACCCACAAAACAAAGGCAACTCTTTATAAGTAAATGAACAAGATAAGGATGGCGAAATACTCTGCTCTAGGGAATTTGATTGGTCTAGGTGTTGTTTTTAATAGAATTGCCCAATTTCCATATATTGAGCCTTTCCGAAATCCACATTTCTGTGAACTTTCTGGTGTAGTTCATCTCAGGAAAATTGTACATATTATTTAAAAGTGTGCACAAAATGTTTTAAGGCCTTCTTGAAAGCCTGCAATGTTGGTCTATGGTGGACCTCTGGTGGAAGTTTGTTCCAGAGGTTTGGGACCACTCCAGAGAAGGCCCTCTCCTATGTGGACACCAACCTAATAGCTCTCACAGGTGGGCAAATGAGAAGGGTGTCTCATTCTGACCTTAAGTCAAAGCAATGTGTATCAAAAAGCAGTGAACCAAAATGAGCTCAGATGCCTTTGGATAAGGAAAGTTGTCAGCTTCTCCAGTGGTGCACTGAGCAAATAACCAGGTAAGACTGCACTATGATTTTTGAAAACAAGCATTAGAGAGATACTATGATCCACCAGCTACTTGATAAACCTGCTTTCAATGGCCTGGCAAATATAAAACAAGTAAAAATCAATGTCAATACGTGTGTAGTAGTAGCATCATATATCAACTTTGCTGTGTGGTTTTATCCTGGTTGCGCTTTTTATACTGTATTTCGTAATTGTGTTTTAAACTGTTGGGTGTTTTACTGTGGTTTTAATTTTTGTGAACCGCCCAGAGAGCTTCGGCTATTGGGCGGTATAAAAATGTAATAAATAAATAAATAAATAAATAAAATAGCAGTAGTAGTAACAGCAGTAGTGGATTTGGTTTGTGTCTGTTCACCTTTCACTCTTTCAAATATACACCGATTCTTACTGTATTTACACAAATAGTTCTGTAAAAGGACTTAAACATGCCAGCCACATGCACACACAAATGATGGGGCTGAAATTTATAATGAGGTCTTCAGAATGGTGGATTCAGTGGTTCACCCATAAGAACATAAAAAGAGCCATGGTGGATCAGACCAAGGGTCCATCTAGTCCAGCACTCTGTTCACACAGTAGCCAACCAGCCATCGGCCAGGATGATCAAGCTGAACATGGTGCAACAGCACCCTCCCACCCATGTTCCCCAGCAACTGGTGCACACAGGCTTTTTGCCTCGAATACTGGAGATAGCACACAACCATCAGGGCTAGTGGCTAATGATAGGCTTTGCACCCATGTCAGCTGTTTATGACTTAAGTACAGAAAATCTACCAAAGTACAATCAGGGTCCTAGGCCAGATCTACACCAAGCCAGATATGACACTTTGAAAATGGTTTGGAAACTGTATCTGGAGTGTGTCCTGGGCCCCAACAGTTGTCACTAGTGTTATAAACCATATTGATCCTGCCCTAGTCATTGCTATCCATTGCCTTGTGATGGACCTGCCTTTCCCCCCTCTCTTCCATATGAGTGGGTATGGGGAGATGGTATAGTAGATCCTCCATTAGCCGCTGGCTTCTGCTTTGGCAGTGTTCCATGTCATGTATGACTTGATGGGGCCAAACTTTGAAATCTGCTTAGAAATAAAATGATTTCTTATGTGTGTGTGGAGGATAACATTTTGAATTGAGTACATTTTGAATTGAGCCAGGAGACAGTGGTGGTCCATCTCTACACATGCAGCTTTTAGCCACCTTGAGGCCCAGTATTGGGGAAAAGGCATCATCATCATCATCATATGCATAGAATCCAACAGTTGACCGATACTGCAATAGTACAGTACTGCTCACTCCCTTCTACACTGAAACCCTTCCCACCAATGACACACATCATAGAATCAACATAGAATAGTAGAATTAGAAAAGGCCTATATGGCCATTGAGTCCAACCCCCTGCTCAATGCAGGAATCCATCTAAGGCATCCCTGACAGATGGTTGTCCAGCTGCCTCTTGAAGGTCCCTTGTGTGGGAGAGCCCACATAGATTCACTGATCCCTAGGTTCTAGTGATGTGACATTTTTCAAAGCTTCTGAGAAATTGGAATGTTTATAAATACTCCATAACACCTCAGCAGCTGAATTAATGGCTGAGGAGGTGACATTTCAATGACGTGAAGCTAGCCGATGTTGATGGATTCCAAAACTGACAAAATTTATCTCAGAGTTGTTTTGCCTTTGCTTAATTATGCTAAGGGGGGTGGAAAGCAACGTGGGAAATCTTTATGCTTTTCCATATATACCCATTATATATTGTAATTTGATATCTCAATTATTTCTTCGATCATGGTAGTTGTTTTATGAGATTATCCAAAGATGACTTTGAAGTTGCAAATAAATATATTTGCAATTGTCTGGGGACAATTTTGTATGCGTGGAAATATCACTGACTTGTGGGAATAGTCTCTGTCATAAGTGAAGGGAGAGAAAGCTGACGTCTGACAATGTTAATGGAATTCAGAGTTACTTCTTCATTATAAACAGATTTTGACATAAAGGGATGCAAGCAGTCTTTGTGAACCCTTCTTATTCAAAAATATTTACCATTTCTATTACAGGAACCCAAAGGGTATAAGCCAGTAGTCAAAAGCTGTCCAAAAGTAATCAGAATTGCCTCCAAAGGAGAAAGAACAATAAATATCATCCTTAATCTTGCTTCAACTTGATTTGCTTGAAGGGGAAAAATCAATTGAAAGGATATTGGTGAGACTCCTTTGTTCCAAAATGTATGCTCCCGCGATAGCTTAACATGACAAGCTGTTTTCTATGGAACTTGACTCTGAAAGTAAAAATAATAATATTTAAATGCTGGCTTTCACAGTAATAAAATTCTCCCCCTATTATCTGCATGTTTGATATTTCTCTCTCTTCAAATATATGTATTCCTCATTTAGTTACTATGTCTCCAGTAGTTTCAAATAACAGCTCACTAATTTAAAGTTGTGCAAATATCCACAGATGGTATGCTAGCAGAAATCAGTACTAGTGCAACATTATAAGTCTTTGCTAGTACGAAGGGTGATTCACCTTTCCAGTAGAAAGCACTAATGTGAATATATGCTATCACAATGGCATTAGTGCTACAGCTTCACATTAGTGCTATAGCTGCACTACTGCGGGAGCCTACACACAGTTTCTCTTCATGCTTGAAGACTAGTGAATAATGTCAGTGCAGGATACATATAACAGGGGTTGGGCAGATGTCAAGCTTGTGAGATCGCCTTTTGTTTGTTTGTATTAGAATACCAAAGTCCACCAACTGGAGCCACGTGAAAAATGCAGGTTGACTCAGGCCAAAGCTAGATTGGGCACTAACCTGGAGCGATCCCCGGGATCATCCCAGTTTGTTCACATGATGCACA
Organism: Elgaria multicarinata webbii; assembly: GCF_023053635.1. Taxonomy (NCBI): domain Eukaryota; kingdom Metazoa; phylum Chordata; class Lepidosauria; order Squamata; family Anguidae; genus Elgaria; species Elgaria multicarinata. The sequence goes on along the minus strand of NC_086175.1, from coordinate 119,696,180 downwards.
GGGGATCCTGGGATCAGAGAGGAATGATCCCTCGCTTGCCCTGGGATCTCGCCCTCACCTTTGAGCCCACTTTTTCCACACTTTTGGGCTTATCCTGAGACCGCAGAATGTGTGTGAAGGCATCACGGTTTGTCCCGGCTCCTCATGGTTATTCTCAAGGAGCCGGGACCTGCACATGGGGCGCAGAGCTCCTCAGGAGCTCTGCGCCCATCGGGGGTGGGGTAGGGTGAGCGGAGAAAAGTGTAAAAGTAGCCCTTATGTTTTGCTCACGTGCGTTCATGCGCTCTGCCCCTTTAAGAAAAAAAATTGTGGGTGCGACGTCCTCTCCCTCCAAGGTTGTTGCACGTTTAAACAGAGGGGGAGATCTCTTGAGACCTTCACCCCTCCATCATGCTAGACCAGGTAGGTCTAGCTGTGGCCTCAGAAGGAGTCTACACCAGCCATTCATCGCAGGATTGTATCATAGTCATCACTTATGGGGTACATGATGTTCACCTGCTCCTGCAGTGATCTCAGGCCCACCTCTCAGTTATCCCAGAATATCCCTGACTGATTTTGTTGCATTTTTCCCCATCTCTCTCACTTCCAAAGACCACCAGCTGGAGCCAGGTGAAAAATGCAGGTTGGCATCAGCTAAAAATTAGGAGACAGCTTGCCTCTGAGCACATGTTCAGTCCACAGATTTGTGATGGGTACCAGTACCAAGCTCACAAGTCCTTTCACTGGGGATGTGCAAATGAGAACATAAGAAGAGCCATGCTGGATCAGACCAAGGGTCCATCTAGTCCAGCACTCTGTTCACACAGTGGCTAACCAGCCATCAGCCAGGGATGAACAAGCTGAACATGGTGCAACAGCACCCTCCCACCCATGTTCCCCAGCAACTGGTGCACACAGGCTTATTGCTGTGGATTCACAGTTGGCTACAGAATCGGACTCAAAGAGTACTTATCAATGGAACCTTCTCAAACTGGGGAGAGGCAATGAGTGGGGTACCGCAGGGCTCAGTCCTGGGCCCAGTGCTCTTCAACATTTTTATTAATAATTTGGATGAGGAGGTGCAGGGAACGCTTATCAAATTTGCAGATGACACCAAATTGGGTGGGATAGCTAATACCCTGGAAGACAGAAACAAACTTCAAAGTGATCTTGATAGGCTGGAGTGCTGGGCTGAAAACAACAAAATGAAATTTAAAAGGGATAAGTGCCAAGTTCTACATTTAGGAAATAGAAACCAAATGCACAGTTACAAGATGGGGGATACTTGGCTCAGCAATACTACAAACGAGAAAGATCTTGGAATTGTTGTAGATTACAAGCTGAATATGAGCCAACAGTGCGATATGGCTGCAAGAAAGGCAAATGCTATTTTGGGCTGCATTAATAGAAGTATAGCTTCCAAATCACGTGAGGTACTGGTTCCTCTCTATTCGGCCCTGGTTTGGCCTCATCTAGAGTATTGCATCCAGTTCTAGGCACCACACTTCAAGAAGGACGCAGACAAGCTGGAGCATTTTCAGAGGAGGGCAACCAGGATGATCAGGGGTCTGGAAACAAAGCCCTATGAAGAGAGACTAAAAGAACTGGGCATGTTTAACCTGGAGAAGAGAAGTTTGAGGGGAGACGTGATAGCACTCTTCAAATACTTAAAAGGTTGTCACACAGAGGAGGGCCAGGATCTCTTCTCGATCCTCCCAGAGTGCAGGACACGGAATAACGGGCTCAAGTTAAAGGAAGCCAGATTCTAGCTGGACATCAGGAAAAACTTCCTGACAGTTAGAGCAGTACGACAATGGAATCATTTACCTAGGGAGTTTGTGAGCAGGGGGTTAGACCTGATAGCCTTGTAGGCCTCTTCCAACTCTGCTATTCTATGATTCTATGAATACTGGAGATAGCACACAACCATCAGGGCTAGTAGCCATCAATAGCCTTTGCCTCCAGGAACTTATCCACCCCCCTTTTAAAGCCATCCAGATTGGTGGCCATCACTACACCTTGTGATAGTGAGTTCCACTACCAAATCTGCCAAACTCATGCCTGCTGAAGTTCTCTGCACTCCATTTTGTAGCTCATTCCGACTAGCATTGGGGCAAAAATCTCCTTAAGCCCACAGGGGCAGTGGAAGCCCCCGCATCCATCCCCACTAGTCCAGGCAGATGCACCCAGCACCAGGACAGGCCTGCACCCAACTGGTCTCACGCCTGACTGTGCCCCCTTTATCGTGCCCCCTCCCAGTTGTGTTAATGGTGGCTGCAAGGCTGGGGAAATTGTGTTTTCTCCCTCCACTCCTTGGGGAAATTACATTTATCCTCCCCCTTCCCTATGGTGATGGGGGGACTCAAATTAACCTTGAATTAAGAGGGCTGTTAAGGCCACAATTGGGATGAGGTAGAGCAAAGTGTGCTTTCAAGGAAAGTGCACAATTCTCCAGCCCATGATAGTGGCACGTCAGGGGAATTGCGCACTTTCTGGAGGCCCTGGAAAGTATGCTTTGCTGAGGGCTTGGTAGGCTCATGCAGGATCTATCCAAGGTGCTGAAACCAATTTGGGGCTAGGGCTCAGCACCTTGGATAGCTCTTTTAGAGTCCTGGCTGGTTCTGACTGAAACCCAGAATGGATTCTCATCCCCACTGAAATCGGAGCCACCAACCTCCACTGATCACAGCTAACTACCTTGGGTAGTAGGATTGCTGTATTAAAATTAGATTTAGTTGTGTGGACCTGTACTAACTCATAGTTAATAAGTATCAGTTGATAAGAATGAAAACAAGAACAATTGGGATCAACAATAAAGGGCCCATTCAGAAGACACTTTAAACCATGGCTTTAACCATGATTGTTAAGCCAGAAAGCCAGGCCGTGTTAAGAAGACACCTTAAACCATGGCTTTAACCATGGTGAATAAGGCTTTTTGCTTTATTCACCATGGTTAAAGCCGTGGTTTAAAGTGTCTTCTGAGCACAGCCTGGCTTTCTGGCTTAACCAACATGGTTAAAGCCACAGTTTAAGGCCTCGTCTGAATGGGGCCAAAATGTTGCAGTATGGGCAACCAGCCCGCCAGCCATTCTCTTGTCCGAAATATGCCATTCCATGCCCCCTGGTTTTTCATCCTTCCCAGAACAGTCAGCTAGCATTGTGTGGCCACTAAGCATGCTCAATCTGTGTTTAAAGTAAGTTTTGTCTTTGAAACTCACTGGTGCAATAAAACATCATCTTATTGTTTCTGGAGGTTGGCAGGTCTCCATCAAAGAAGCCCCCCCCCCCATCCAAGAGCTATAAAACTTCTGAAACTTTGAGACACTTGGGATACAGCTCACAGAAGGCAACCTGCTACAAAGAAAAAGCACAGCTCACTTGTCTTTTAAACTTTTTCAGACATTTGTCCGCATTTTCTTCCTTTCTTTTGTAGGAAAGTCTCTTCGGCGATCGCCAGTTGCTCTAGGCAAGGTGTTTTTAGCACTTTCCTCCTTCAGAAGTGTCAAGTGGCATGAAGTGAATGGACATCAGGAGGTGATTTTTTTATTTTATTTTTTTAAGGAAAAAATGGGTGTGGACTCTACTATGGCTTCAGTTGATTTCTTCTTCTTTTTTAAAAAAGCATCAACTTGCATGAGGAACAAATCCCAAAGCAGAAATGTCAGTTGTATTTGCTCTTCCTCATGGAAGCAATACAAATAAAACAAAATAATAAGCGAGGACAGCTAAGGATGACCAATGCTGTTGGTCCATGGGGTCATTTTGATTTAACAACATGAAAATCTTTGGCTTTGAGCCTCACTGATGTTTCAATTTGGTTCCCCTATCTCATTATGGAGAGAAATGCACTTCAATAAAACATAAGAAGAGCCATAAAGGATCATACCAAAGACCTATGAAATCCAGCACCTTGTTCCTACAGAAGACAACCAGATGCCCGTGGTGCTAGAAGTGCTAGAAGGGCATTTTAATAAAATTCCTTATGCCTCAAGACTCTGGCCTTGCCTTAGTCGTGGAGGATCTGCCTCATTATTTCTTCTACTGCGCTATCTATTCTCAAATTCATTCTAAATATTTAGATTGTTTTTTTGAGAATGTCTCGTGACTACTGCAGACCCAAAACTAGAAGAAGAAGAAGAAGAAGAAGAAGAAGAAGAAGAAGAAGAGGAGGAGGAGGAGGAGGAGGAGGAGGAGGAGGAGGAGGAGGAGGAGGAGGAGGAAGAAGAGGAAGAGGAAGAGGAAGAGGAAGAGGAAGAGGAAGAGGAAGAGGAAGAGGAAGAGGAGTTCACATTACGCCAGTCCTTTTCCAGCTTCATTGGCTGCCAGTCCAGGTCCGGGCCCGATTCAAAGTGCTGGTATTGACATTTAAAGCCCTAAACGTTTGGGGCCAGGTTATTTGAAGGAACGCCTCTTCCCATATGTACCTGCCCGGACCTTAAGATCATCCACAGGGGCCCTTCTCCGTGAGCCCCTGCCAAAGGAAGTGAGGCAGGTGGCTACTAGGAGGAGGGCTTTCTCTGCTGTGGCACCCCAGTTGTGGAACCCCAGAGAGGTCCGCCTGGCGCCTACACTGTACTCCTTTTGTCGCCAGCTGAAGACTTTTTTATTCTCTCAGTATTTTAACACTTAATTTTAACTTAAATTTAAATTTTACTGTTCTAACTCTGTATTTTAATCTTATATCAATTTTTCTGCATGGTTTTATCCTAGTTGTGCTTTTTATACTGTATTTTGAAATTGTGCTTTTAACATGTTGGTTGTTTTATTATGGTTTTAATTTTTGTGAAACGCCCAAAGAGCTTCGGCTATTGGGCGGTATATAAATGTAATATATAAATAAATAAATAAATAAATAAATAGAAGAAGAAGAAGAAGAAGAAGAAGAAGAAGAAGAAGAAGAAGAAGAAGAGAGTGTACTTCACTCTCTGGGGCACACGTTTATCTGATATTGAATATATATATATATATATATATATATATATATATATATGAACAAATTGCAATTTATTTAGGAGTCACTTTTCTATAACGGTGTTCGTAGCAACATTAAAAAAACCTATCAATAAAAATAAGAACAATGCAAACATATGAATAAAACAAGAATCAATAATTCCTGTAAGCAGCAGCTACAGACAACAAAACAGTAGGGTAATTAGCCTTTTAAAAAAAACTGCAAAAAGCATCCCTCTCTTCAGGAAAAAACAGCTATTTCATGGGGGCCCTATTCAACCTGATTTTATCATTTATTTATTTATTTATTTATTTTACCTTCCCATAGCTGAAACTCTCTGGGCAGTTTACAAATGTTAAAACACTGAACATTTAAAAATTAATATACAAAATTTAAAACCATAAAAAGCATAAAAACAGACTACACAGTTGGGGGACCACCACTGAAAAGGCTATCTTCCCTGTTGCCATCTTCCGAGCTTCCCTCGGAGTAGGCTCTCGAAGGAGGACATTAGATGTTGAGCATAGAATCACAGAATCACGAAATAGTAGCATTAGAGGGTCCTATAAGGCCATCTAGTCCAACCTTAAAGCATCCCTGACAGATGGTTGTCCAGCTGCCTCTTGAAGGCCTCTAGTGTGTGTTGATAATAATTTTGGGCCTACAACCTCCCTAGGTAATTGGTTCCATTGTAATATGGAGTGTAATAAAAATAAGCAGTGTAATAAAAATAAGCAAATGGAACTGAAGAGGAAATGGAAGTTGAACACAAGCAGGGAGCAATCCTATGGCCCCTAGACTCTGTCTAGACAGCCACAGTTGTTGTTGTTGTTGTTGTTGTTATTATTTCTAGGAACCGAGGTTGAAGCCAGCATTCAGTCCTCAGTTCCCAGAAACTGCTCACTCCTCCCGTCCCCCATCACCTCATAGCCAGTGTGATTTTTCCCATGCCAGCTCCTTCTCTACACTTGAGAATGGAAAATAGTGAAAAGGGGATGTGCCCAGGGTGGGGAGGGGAGATCATAGAATCATAGAATAATAGAGTTGGAAGGGGCCAATAAGGCCATCGAGTCCAACCCCCTGCTCAATGCAGGAATCCACCTTAAAGCATCCCTGACAGATGGTTGTCCAGCTGCCTCTTGAAGGCCTCTAGTATGTGTTGATAATAATTTTGGGCCCTCAACCTCCCTAGGTAATTGATTCCATTGTCGTACTGCTCTAACAGTCAGTACATTTTTGCTGATGTCCAGCCTGATGGGTTCATGGGTAGGTTCATGTCAGTTGAAATGTTCCATCAGGTATTGTTTTCCTAAGCCGTGCAAGGCTTTATCTTGAGAGATTCCACAGATTGAAAGCTGGCAGAGTTTATTTTTATTTATACTACCTTTATACTGATAATTAACAAGCAGTTCACATTAAAATGCAACATAATATAGAAGCAAGATACAAATAATATATAATTAAAAATGATTAAGGACACAATCCGAAGGGGATAGCAGAAAGCATCTGAACTCAGCCATCCAAAGCGAATTGGGAGGCATGAAGGAGGCAGTCATCACCTCTGCGCTCCTCCCACTCTGTATTTTTGCTAGACGGGCATTTTCACCCATCTAGCTAAGGCGTCGGGAAGAGGGAGGGAAGAAGGTTGGGGAGGCCTGGGGATACAGTCTAAGCCTTTGCAACCTCAGAGAGGCAGCCAGCACAGTTCTCTCTATGCTGGCTGTGAGTGGGTGGGGGGGGGAGTGCCAGTGGGATGCCGATTGCTGACATAGTGCTAGTTCTAGTGCTAGTTCTGGAAATGTAGCAATATGAAGTTCACACTGCAATTCCTAGAATAGCTCTCACGTTATATCAGAGAAACAGTCATCCGGGAGATATGGCAAGTTACGGGCATATAGGGTTAGCCTTCCTGGACAGAGACAGCAGCCAGTTTTAATTTTATTTTTACTAGTTCTATTTCAGAGTCGCATGTATCAAAAGGAATATGTTTGCAGATATGTTTGCAATCACTTTCTAGATTCTTCCATTTGTTCACAAAATCATTCACTTAATGGAGGCCTTCTCTGAGAGTCAAACTATATGCTATGCCAATTTTGTAGAGTGTCCTTAAATGTTTCTTTTACTTTTTACTCCCGTGAAACTGTGCACAGGCCTGGTTCAGATTGGGACCATGCTGTTCTGGAAAGGAGAGTTAAAATTTCTCCCCACCCATTTTTCTTGAAGTCCACCCATGGGATGCGGACAGGGAACATTTTATACATGAAACGTTGCTGCTGTTTTTATCTGGTTGAGCTTTTATATTGTATTTTATATTATGGTTTTATACTGTTGTTTTATACTTGGAATGTTTTTAATTTTTGTGAACCGCCCAGAGAGCTCTGGCTATTGGGCGGTATAGAAATGTAATAAATAAAAAAATAAAATAAAGAGTAAAAAGTGGAACAAGTCTCAAGTCTCAACTAAATGCTGCATGAATAGAGTAATATTTTTGGCCTTAGTATTCTTACTGAAATTGAAATTCATCACCTGAGAGAAGTGCAAAACCTGTCTCCACCCTTCCAATATTTGACAGATCATTAGGGGGCTTCCCGGCAATAATCGAAACACTATTTGGAGCCCTAGTTGCATTTTGAATAAGTGATCTGTCTCTAAATTAAATAGAGTCCTTGAAATAATTCAGTAATGTCCACCAACAACAGGATATCCTGTATTCAGCCATACAGTGCATTATCTCCAACATTTTCTTCAATAATCCTCCATAACCTTGCATAGCTGCCAAAGATACATAAAATCTGCATTGATTAACTGGCATTTCCAACAGGCATGGAATACAGCCTTATAAATCCCATTAAGTTTATGTGGAGTAAAATGCCACCTTAAAGATAACCTTGTATTGGACACCTTTCAATGTCTTGCATAATGAGAGATACTTTAAAACCTTTGTTTTTTAAATGTCAAACAATATATTACTAGCATTTGTAATGCATGGTTTGTCCTTTGTCTAATTAGAGGAAAACTGAACTTGCCTATGCCATCAACTTGCTCCATCCCCCTCTCCACCATCAAGAATTATTAAATACCAGGGATGATGTCCAAGCATTGTATCCTTAAGAGCTCGACAATGGTGTCAATGCCTAGACAGTGATTGACGGATTGGAAGCTGGCTTTCTCTCAAGATCCAACCTCCACGCCACCCCCATGTGATCAAATACTATAAGTACAATATAAGTAGCATCAGTGGAAGCATGATATACTAATTGTGATGAAGGATGCACCAGGTTTTTGTGGTCCTTGATTTTCCATGTTTTGAAGGACATCTGATCTAAGTGTCTGTGAAAATAGCTTGTCCACCACTCCTTTGCCCATCTTGTTCACCATCTCAAAGCCATTGTTCTTTATATTTTTTGCCTCAATATTATCATGTATTGTATATGAAAAGTCTTCCATCCCATGTGAGCCAAACCAATTAGGGGACACACAAATAATGTGACGATGTAACTGAATGATGTCAGCAGTCAGATTTGGCTATGTGGTGATTTCTGTAGAGACAACACTACTGCAATGTGCATATCATTCTTTTTTCCAACCCTGTTCCTGAGGGCTGATGTGGATAGACACTTAGATTTTAAAAGCTGTCTGCTGATGCACATAAATGTATGGATTAAAACAAACAACCCTTCCAGAAACACACACCCTTACACATTCCCATGCTTTTTTGAGTGTAATAATAAAAATTAATAATAGAGATTGCATGAAAATGTTCATGAAATACACCCTGCCAGTTCAGCTCAGCATTTTATGGAATACCTCTGGCTTCTTAAAAAATAAACATTTATATCACATGAAAATACAGAAAAGTAGACAAGGGGTAGGATCCAAATTAAGTCATTCCTAGAATACACCCATTGGAATCAGTGGCCGTTCAGATGACACGCTAAGCCACGTTGGTTAAGCATTGTTAGCTAAACATTATGCCTTAGTATGTTGTGTGAATCATGACTTAGCATGTCAAGTGAATCATTCCTAATCATGGTGGCTTCATAAACACAGTTTAAACACGCTCACTAATAATTTTCTGCAAAAGGGTTAACAGACTAACCATGGTTTAGTATGACATCTGGACTACTGTAGCCTTCTTCTGACTGGCCTTCCTTCTTTTCACATCAGTTCATTGATTTCTATTCATCACTCTGCTGCCAAGATCATTAATGGTGCTATATAAAATAATAATAATAATAATAATAATAATAATAATAATAATAATAATAATAATAATAATAATAATAATCTTCTTCTTGGCTCATCGTTCTGATCATGTTACTCCACTTCTGAAATCTCTTCACCGGCTTCCAATTCACCTCAGAAACCAATATAAACTATTCCTGTTGACTTTCAAAGCTTGTCACAGTCTAGCTTCTTCCTATCTTTCTTCTCTCATTTCACATTACTCCTCCGCTCATGCACTTCGCTCATTGAATGCCATGTTTCTTACCGGCTCAAGGGTCTCTACTTCTCTTTCTCGGCTTCATCCATTTTCTCTCACTACCCCTTATGCCTGGAATTCTCTTCCAGAGCATTTGTGGAACACGACTTCAATTTACTGTTTTTAAAGCTCAATTGAAAACTTTTCTTTTTTCTACGGCTTTTAGAACTTGACTTCGTTCTTACTTTTACACTGTTAGTTTTATTGTCCCCTGAGCCTATTTGGTGCATTCTCTTACCTCTCTTATTGTTTTATTATTATTTTATTAGAATGTAAGCCTATGTGGCAGGGTGTTGTTGTTTTATTCTTTTACTATGTACAGCACCATGTACATTGATGGTGCTATATAAATAAATAAATAATAGGACCAATGTGACTTCAGTTAGTGGATCCAGATTTAGTCATAGGCCTTAGCTAGACCTAAGGATTATCCCAGGCAAATGGAGGGGTTGTCCCTGCCTGTTCCAGGGATCCCCTGTGTGTCATTTAGATGCACAGGGATGATCCCGGGACAATCCCAGGATATAGGCCTGGTCATACTTAGAGTGGTCTCATTAATTCCAATAGGTCTTCTCTAACAGTAACTCAGTATGGATCCAACCTAAGGTATCTCAATGAATTGTTAGATAAAGGTCAAATTAATTCTGCATAAATGACTGTTCCTATGGAGGCAGAAAATGCTTGGCTGAGGCAGAAAGCCACTTGGTTGAGTTTTCAAGGAAGAGAAGTGAGTTTCCAGGACATGAAAAGATCTACAAAGATTTGGATGTAGACATTAACAGTGGTGAACTCATTATATTTGTAAAGGAGCCTTAATCCTGTACATATGCACATATATCCCTAGTGGTTGATGAACCACAGGTATGAGTGCTGGAAACATCCAGTTGCATTAGTACAAATGAAGTGCCCTGTTCTGAAGTCCAAAATCACAGAGAGAAAGCAGAAGGGTTAGATGCCTCCTACTAAATAGCAGATCGGCAAAATTAACTCTTAGATACCTGACTCCAAAGGATTGAGGACTATTATTTCAGTGAACAACTTAAAAAATTAAACAAAACATGTACTTATAAAGCCCAAACTGTTTATTTTATTAGAAACTGGCAAGGTAGAGTCAAGGCCATTGTGGTAATGTAACATAATTTAGCATGTCTAATTTGTCCTTGATTCAATAGTCAAAGACAATCTATTAAAATTCAGGTGTGTAGTATTTAATGCTTCCAAAAGTCTGAGTTCTTCTCTTATCAATTGCTCTCTAAACCGAGGAAATCCAATGCTCTGAGGTAGTGTCTTCATGTGAAGTGGAGGAAGATATTGCCTTCATGCTGAGTTTGTTCTGTTTGGCCACTATTGTGATAGCAGATGATCTGACCCACCACGTCTCTTCTTGTGAACACATGAGTAAAAGAGCGACAATAGCATTCCCATATTTATTATTTCATTTATATCCTGCAAGGAACCCAAGGCAGCTTACATGGTCCTGCTGCTGTCTGTTTTATCCTCAAAGAAACCCTGTAAGGTAGGTTAGGCTGAGAGTCAGTGACTAACCCAAAGTTTGCCCAGTGAGCTTCATGGCTGAGTGGGGATGAGAACTTGTTTCTCCCAAGTCCCAGTCCAATACTTTAATCACTACACCACAACAGCTTTAGCTCCAACTTTCCCATGCGGGTAAGCTTAAACATACTACCACCAGCTCCTCCTGTGTCTTCCTAAAAGCTGGCTCTGAGTATACTCTATGGTTCCCCCCTCGAACCACCTGCTCCCAGCAAATGATGTTCAGTGGCCTATTGTTCATGTATGAAATTGTAAGGAGCTGCTGGGGCTGGAATTGATAAACTTCAAGGTGCCCATTGGATTGTTAGCAAAAAGTCTCATGAACCATTTCATACATTGTACCTTGAGGAGACAGAAAAAAGGCATGGTTGAGCTTCAATGAAGATAAGTGAATTTCTAGGACCTTCACAGTTGGGGGGCACCACCAAAAAAGCCCTCTCCCTTGTCATCACCCTCCAAGTCATTCTTGGAAGAGGCACTCAGAAGGGATGACAGATGTTGAACATAGTGTCTGGGTATGTTCAGGTGGGAGAAGCATCCCATCAGGCATTGCTGCCCCGAGTGTCACTTAATAATGTCATATGATACATTTGTCTGAACCATCTCTTAAAGGCAATCTGATTCTACTTCAGATCTACCGTAAGGTTCAGAGAAGTGTCAGATCTGGTAGATAACGAAATGCCAGTCTGCACATTAGTCCCAGAGCAGCACATCGGATCATTTTATATACAGGTAATTGCAAAGAAAAACATGACTCAAGCATTTCTAGTATTATTTACTTCTGACGAAAAACATGCCAAATCTGAACCTTCCTTGAAATCGAGACAGATTTCTATTTGGGTAGTTTAATATGTCAGGCAGAACTTGCTACATTGAGTCTGGGTCAGATCGGGGTTGTACCATTGGAGGTAGGCTTAGGACTTCAAGGCATTACCCAACAGTGCTCTTGTACGAATGTGAAGGACCACTAGTGCATCAGGAAGCTAGCAGTTGATACTGCAACTGGAAACGAGTCCAAACTGGTGCTTCCGGAAGTGGACAACTCTCCAGCTCTCTCCAGTGATGTACTTGTGGTTTTAATTTTTGCCCAGAGAGCTTCAGCTATTGGGCAGAAATGTAATAAATAAATAAATAAATAAATTCTCTGAGTTCCAGTGATGCCCAGTTCTGGACGTGATAGTTTCTGGGGTTGCGTCATGAATGCTATTTTTCCATTGCATTAGGTGCTATTTCCTCTAGCACAGTGTGATTGGCATTGGCAAACTTCCAGTGTTGGATAGTTCCAACAGCTCTTCTCCATAAAAAACAAACAAACAAAAACCTGTGGAGAAGTTTCAAGGTTACACGGAGAATAGAGAGTTAAAAACAATCCCAATCAGACCATGCTACTAACTCCATGTTTTATGAGAGTGGCATTTAGATTCCAATAAAATGAGATTTGTGAAAGAAATTGAAGAGGCTCTTATTTCGCATGGAGCACTTTATTTATTTTCCCTTTTCCCAGGCAGACAAGCTCCTGTATTAGTAATGAAATTTCTAATCCCCCCCATATCCCGACACTATTTCTTAGTGAACTAAATGCAGTATAACTAATAATAATGTAACATATTTAGTATAAAAATGCATATTTAAACAACTAGACATCACTTTTAGAGCAGGTTGTAATTAGGAACTTAAGAAAAATGTGCAATTAAACACATTCATAAAAATAAATAGATACATGCTTAGAACACCAGTCAGTTCGCTGCATCATTAATATCCTTCAGTGTGGCACTTCTATAAAAAAAAATATTGCCATTAATTCACGTTGAAAATAGCTCAAGGCAGAATTGCCAGCACTTAAGTCTTTGCATCCACTATAGAACAACAAGCAAATATTATAGACATCTCCTCTTGATATCTCGTTTGGGCTTTTTGATGATGTCCCACACAAGAAGCTGCTGTTCGTTTGATTTTACTTTCTACACATTCATGTCTTTTTTTCTAGGTTAAGATAGGACAGACCCCCTTCAGTACCTGGAGCACTACCACAGGGCCATTGCAGGTATTGGTAGACCTAGGAAATTTAATTTTCCCAGGGCTACTGACATTCTTACAATGTCCATATCTCTGGGGAAATGACACGTATAAAGGCTCCTGGAGTCCGATTCACTGCTTCAGCACTGGAAGGGAAGCAAAAGGATTAGCTCCCTGCCTTATGTTCACTTCCACCACTTCAGAGAAATGGTCAAGTAGACAGGTAAGGAGGCAGACAGAAGAGTGGAGGTGAACAGGCATGTGGGACAAAGGGAGTTTGGAGCTTTACAGATGAGAAGCAATTGGGGGCCATAACGCTCCCTACAAGCTACTGAGATTCATATTCGAAGCTAGGGAAGGGTGAAATTGGGTAACATCTGTAGATGTCTGCCCTGCAGGGTACCAGAAGGACAACCTTGTCTTGTGCAACCTGGTGAAGTTGTCAGTATGACTCTTGGTATTTGACTTCCGGTATATGTAATAGTTTTTGATATTTGTACTCAACAATCATTCAATATGTATGCAGCAGATATTTGATGTTTTTCTTTTTCTTATTGTGTTTTGTTTCAGTTATATTTTGGTAATGTTTATCTATGTTTATATAGTGTTGAAAATGAATAAAAAATTTTTTTTTTTTTTTAAAAAAAAAGTATTTGACTTCCTCTGTGGGTGGAAATAAATTATGGGATTCACTACCACATGATGCAGTGATGGCCACCAATTTGGGTGGGTTTAAAAGGAGGTTGGATACATTCCTGGAGCAGAAGGCTATTAATGGCTACTAGTCCCAATGGCTATGTGCTACTTTCAGTATCAGAGGCAGTAAGTCTTTAAACACCAGTTGCTGGGGAACATGGGTGGGAGAGTGCTGTTGCTTGAGGGTCCCTGGTCGATAGCTGGTTGGCCACTATGTGAACAGTGTTGGATTAGATGGACCATTGGCCTGATCCAGCATGGCTCTTCTTACGTTCTTATGTTATTCCTTCACTGCATTAAATCCAGCATATTTCTTGGATTGCTAAATAACATTTTAACACTGGAAATAAAAAGGACTCACAGAACAGCTGCACAATCCTCCAGAGCTTCTCCTTGAGATTCCACTCTAGCAACCTAAACTTGCTCTTCTCTGAGAGTTTCAATTATAAACAAATTGAATCAAACACCAAAATCCCAGTGAGTGATATTGCCTGTGGGCATCAGCACATACACACCAGTTGTTCTAGTCACTCAACCATAAGGCTCCTTGGTTCTTGGGATACTTGATGGGTCTGAAGATCACTGTGTGTTTTAAGCTCAGCAACTGTTCTTTGCTATCTTAGATTTTCATAACATGTCTTTCATTTCATTGACAAAGGATCTAGATTTGTCCACTCCTGTGTGTTGGGGTAATGATTGTCTATAACTACAAGAACCAGGTATGGCTCCAGGTTTTGGGGGACCTAGGTAGGATGTCCTCACTGTCCCGTCCCCCCACCAGGTCTACACAAAGCAGAATATGACAGTCTGAAAATGTTTTGGAAACTGTATCTGGAGTGTGTCTTGAGCCCCAACGGTTGTCACTACTGTTATAAACCGTTTTAAAGCAGTAGTGTAGATCCTGCCCCAGTCCTCTCACTTTGCTTAACTTGGGAAGTTAATTTACTCTGAATGTTGATTTTAAAATCCATGAAAAAAAAATGATTAAAAATTACATGTGGGAAGGCTGCTGATTGGAGCTCCAGCCCATGCCCCCAAATTTCAAAGTGCTGCTGTCTTAATTCAGTGCCAGCATAATTCAGATGGTCTTCAAGTCTGGGCATGTGGCCGAGTGCTCTGGATACCAGAATGGGCAGACAAGCAGCTGGATAGCAGCGGTGGTTGGTAGCAATGGTGTGACCTACTGGGTTGCTGGTCCCTGCCACTTGCTCCGGTCTCTGTGTGGCAGCATCACCCCTTAACATGATGTCATACCTTGCAAAATGGCAGCACAGATCCTTACAGCCATAAACTGGTAGCATCCCAAGTGTAAGAGGTAGCACACACATATGACTTAAAATCTATCAGTGGAGGCTGGTGTTTCCAATGTCAGTGGGGCAGCGGTGAATCCAATCTGGCTTTCAGTGAGAAGACTAAAGTAGCTATCCAAGGTGCTGAACCCCTGGGGGTTAGAAGCAAAGTTGGCCATCTCACTGTTCACGCCAGCACTAAATCATTTATAAAAAAATACAGGTCATTGCCTGGTTAATCATCATCATCATCATCATCATCATCATCTGTGAGCTTAGGAATGTCTGTTAAATGTTTCCGAAAACATATCTATAGGAAGCCACTAGCTTTAACATTTACTCTATATTCCAGGGCTTATGATATAGTTTTTAGGGATGTGCTCCGCTTCTTCTCGGAGCGGAGAATCAGGAGCGAATTGGCCTGCTCCGCCTTGCCCAGAGGTGGAGTAGAAGCGAACTGGGGTCCTGGAGAAGCATGGTGAAGAGAAGCGGCCATAGGCGAAGCGCTTCTCTTTTTGCGGAGCGATCCGCCCGCCATTTTGGCTAATTTCGCCAATAGGATTGCATTGCGGAAAAGATTAGGGAATAACTGTGTTGTTTTTAAAGCTATCTCTGAAATTTCAGGTGCTTAGAGAGTCGTGGCTGGGGGTCATTTTGAGCCTACTCTCAGCACTCTGCGTGGTGCGGTTCGCTTGCTATATTTTTTAAAAAAATAGGGTAAAAAAAGCGGGAGAGGTACCTTTTAGAAGTGCTGAGAGGCAGATTCAACTCCCAGTCATGATCACCTGATGAAGAATCCTCCAATCCCAAAGTTGGAGGAGGGGATAGGCAAAACAGGATACTTAGTAACTTGGGATACCGGGAAACTTCTCTTTCTTAGTCTGAACAGACTTTTCCCAGTGTTTTTTAGAACAGTAGCCCCACCAAATGCACAAACACAACCTGAAATCATATACTAAGCAAATAAATAACAGATAGGAAACACAGCACTGCTACCCACCCTAACCTTGGTGAACAACTGAATAGATGTGGTGCAAGGGGATGAGGTCCCCTAGGGCATGTCGATGTGCCCAGTGCACACACTCCTGCCTTTGGAGGGTCATCTGAACCCTCCAAAGAGTAACCCAGTGGAGAGACTGGGTCACTTCAACTCATGCCTCTCATGAGTTGAAGTGACAGGTAGCTTCTTAAAGACTGGTACTTACTTAGGGCCAGTCAAAAATTGGCATATCCCCCTCCCCCTGGGCACGTCCACTTTCCTCTTACTGGTAAAAGACAGACATAGCCTTTTTAAAAAAATTCTTCTTGTTGTTTATTCAGCAACACTGCTGCTTTTAATTCCACCTCTCCTTTGTTTGTTTATTTATTTATTTATTTATTTATTCCATTTTATATTTACACCCCATAGCCCAAGCTCTCCTGGCTTTTCCTCTTCAGTGAAGTCAGGCAGGCTTTCATTGTGGTTCAACTCCTTATTGTTGTTGTTGTTGTTGTTGTTGTTGCTATTAATATTAATTAGTACTGCTATTATTAACATTACTATTGTTGTTGTTGTTTAATAATGGCTGTGATCACAGTGCAGTCAATCAACTCTGAAGCAAGGATCACAAGGCTTTACTCTTATCCTCCTAGCCTCCTAGTTATGGGATGCAAAAGAAAAGGCATCTCTCTGTGCTGCTCCCGCCTCACAGGGATGGTTTGCATTACTGGCTTTGAAACTATCCTTGGCTCACTTCTTTGTGCCCCCAGAAATGTCTGCTGCCTGCCTGCCTGCCTTCCCCCTGGGGTGCTGCTGTGGTGGGGCATCTGCCGGGACTGACTCCCCCATACTAGATCTATGGCATATCTCTGCCTGGCTCTCTGCCCGCCTGTCCTCCTCCTCCTCTGTGACCGCCTCGCAGGGATGGTTTGCAATGCATTACTGCTGGCTTAGAAAGAAACAAGCCATCCTTGGATTACTCCTTGTGCCCGCCTCGCAGGGTTGGTTTGCAATGTTACTGCTGGCTTAGAAAGAAACAACAAGCCATCCTTGGCTCACTTCCTTGCACCCGCCTCGAAGGGTTGGTTTGCAATGTGTTACTGCTGGCTTAGAAAGAAACAAGCCATCCTTTGCTCACTCCTTGCGCCCGCCTCGCAGGGTTGGTTTGCAATGCGTTACTGCTGGCTTAGAAAAACACAAGCCATCCTTGCTGCACTTCCTTGTGCCCCCAGAAATGTCTGCTGCCTGCCTGCCTTCCCTCCCTCCTCCCCGGCCCACCTCGCAGGGATGGTTTGTGTGTGTCTTGCTTTGACTCAGGGGATAAGTCCTTCCTGCTCTCACTTAGACTTTTTGAAGTTCCAAATAAATTTTTCAAGTGTGGAAGAAGATTCATATTTAGGGTTATCTACTCCCCAATTCATGGCATGTTAAGATTTCCGTTGAAATGGCCCCATTGAGCTGGCTGCAGCTTTAAATCCCTGAGATACTGGGGTGTCCGATTTTCAAAAATTCTCCAAAAATCAGGGGAGGCTTGGATTGGCTTGAGTCTTGGCATGCATGTGTATACATGCATGAGGTGTCATGGTGCCTAACTTGAGGTTTCTAACATGAAAATTTATGGAGATATAGAAAGGGGTGTTTGAATTGGGGTTAGGGGTGTTGCGTTGGAAGTTAAAGCCCCCCCAAAAAATCAGGGGATGATGGAATTTGCTTGAAACTTGCCATGAATGCGGATGTGCCTGCTTCCAAGTTTTTATCTGTCAAAATGTCGGAGAACAGTCCATGTCTGAAAATGGGGTGTCCAATTTTCAAAAATTCCCCCCAAATCAGGGGAGGCTTGGATTGGCTTGAGGCTTGGCATGCATGTGTATACATGCATGAGGTGTCATGGTGCCAAATTTGAGGTTTCTAACCTTAACAGAAAAACAGTTGTAGGCTTTTTTGGATTTCAATGTAAGCCTATGGGGGGGGGAAAGCGGAGCTCCGATCCGGATCCGGAGCTTCGCAGCGAACTGGAGCGGACTATAGGCAGAGCGGAACGGACCCAATCTGGAAGTTGCGGATCTGAAAGAGAAGCGGATCGGGGGGTCCGTGCACACCCCTAATAGTTTTGTACTTCAGCTAAAAAAAATCAATGGCCTTCACTTTGTTCTTAATAATAAATTAACTAATATATAATATACACCCTTTTAACAAAAGGGATATTATTAGTAAAATCCTAACTAAATGCTTTCCCCCTTGGGGCAGCAATCAATCCTCTAAGCCATCTCACTGTTTACAATTTGCTCAGCGTAATTTTACTTTTATTTGACTGGTGGCAAAATTTGCTAATACATTTCATTACAAAACCACTAATGGTTATTCCCCCCCCCCAAACAGAAAGCGTCATCTTCTGAAAGCTGTTAACAATTCACATTAACAATGCTCATTAACAATTCAAAACTGCTTTCAGTAAATATGATTTCCCACCCCACCCCTCATTTACAGAAAAAGAATATGGAAAGTTTTTATGACTGGTGGTAATGGAGAGAGAAAAAGTCTATGCGTACAACATTTAGGGGGATATTTCCTATCCATGATGATATTTTTTAAATCACTGATAGAGTAGTCATTGGAGTGGCCCGCCATGATAAGACTGGAGAATGTGCTTCTCAGCTTGTGGAATCCTTTATGTTCTCCACTGGAACCTGGAAGAGATACATCAACTGCAGACTGGTGCAGAAGAAGACACACACTTAGAACTAAATGAATTCTGAAGTAGTGTAGGGGCATGCCTGATCTCAATTGGAAGGGCATTTTATAGGACGGGATCCAACATACTAAGGGTGCAGTGCTATCAGGATAGTAAGCATCTGACCTTGGAAGCTAATGACTAACCTATGCAGGGCAGCGGCAGCATGGAGAGGCTCCTCTCTTCCATGCTTCATCTTTCGCACAGTTTCCACTGGATTCGCAAGGGAGGCCGCACGGCACATAGGAAGCTGCATAAAGCAGCTTCCGAAGTCTCCTCCCCTCCCCCGGTAGTGTCCCTTTTCACCTTCTCCATACTTCATTCCTGAGTAGGAGAAGGAGCTAGGGTGGAGAGAGTGATGATGGCTACAAGGCAGCAGGTAAGGGAAAGCTATGGGGAGACGTGATAGAGGCGCACAAAATTATACATGGTGCAGAGAATATGGATAGGGAGACATTTTTCTCCCTCTCTCAAAATGCTAGAACCCAGGGTCACCCCAGGAAGCTAATTGGTGGGAGATCCAGGACAAATAAGATGAAGCACTTCTTCACACAGCGCATAGTTAAATTATGGCATTCACTACCACAAGATGTGGTGATGGCCACCAATTTGGTTGGCTTTAAAGGGGGTTGGATAAATTCCTGGAGGAGAAGGCTATCAACAGCTCCTAGCCCTGATGGTTATGGGCTGCCTCCAGTATCTGAGGCAGTAAGCCTGTGTGCACCAGTTGCTGTGGAATATGGGTGGGAGGGTGCTGTGGCACCATGTCCTGCTTTATTTATTTATTTATTTATTTATTTATTGCATTTTTATATCACCCAATAGCTGAAGCTCTCTGGGCGGTTCACAAGAATTAAGTAGGAAAGAACTCAGGGGTAGCAAGTGTCATTCACAAAAACTGCATTTTGCGGGGGGGAGGGGGGAGGGAATACCAAGAATACTGGGGAACTCAAGATGGGGGAGCTGTTCCTTCTGAAAAGGAAACCCTGAGATTGAGAAGTGAGTGCAAGGAGCTAGTTTTTTGCATGGTGCAGGCCACAATATGGGCCACAGCTAGACCTAAGGTTTATCCCTGGATCATCCAGGGGTCAAACCTGTTCATCTAGGTGACACACAGGGGATCCAGTGCTCAGGCAGGGGCGAACCCTGGATGATCCCAGGATAAACCTTAGGTCTAGCTGTGGCCCTAGAGAACCTCTTGAGCTATGGACAAAACAGGCCATCTTGGTTCCTGGTCGACAGCTGGTTGGCCACTGTGTTAACAGAATGCTGGACTAGATGGACCCTTGGTCTGATCCAGCAGGGCTCTTCTTATGTTCTTATGTTCTAAGAGGGAGGAGGAAGACTTCAGAAACCAATAAATAAATAAATAAATAAATAAATCCTATGCCCATCTAGACATTGTCTAGTGGCCATAGTGTTGTTCCCTAATGGCCCTACTCCTGGTGGTTTCCATTAGGGAAAGGGTGGGTTATAAACCTATAGATTATAAAATTATAATATGAATAAGCAAAGTGTTTAATTTGTTGCAAATGCCAGCATAATAACTCTATGTCAGGAGAATGATAATCTGCAGTGGGATTTTTTAAAAATAAAATTGGACCATGTTTGTCTGTGTGTGTGTGTGTGTGTGTGTGTGTGTGTGTGTGTTATATTTTGTATCTCTTATCTTATAGTTGAGATCACAATGCATTTACTCATCTGCAGAAAAATGCATGTATGCAGAACATTCTCATCAAGTGGAATAGGCTAATGGGCCTAAAACAAACTTGCATAAGCAAACATTCACACAGGCAAAAGTTAAATTTACATATGATTTCATCTACATAGAGCACAGTCAGATAATTTCAAGCTGTTCAGTCTACTCAGATCTCTGACTGTGATGAATATGTGGAGGTGTGTACTTTATTGGTGTGAGTGCATGCACACACATGTATATGATTAAATTTTTTAGAGTATATGCATTAAAATAGTCTGTAATACGTCTTGAAACCATAGCCAAGTTCAGTCTTGTATAGTAAAATCTGAAAAGAGTGCATGCTGCTGGATCTTGCAAAATGGCAGCCCAGATCCTTATGGCCATGATCCCGTAACATCCCAGGTGTATGAGGTAGCACACACAGATGATCATTACACCCATTCTAAGAGCATAAGACCATAAGGAGAGCACTGCTGGATCAGACCAAGGGTCCATCAAGTCCAGCACTCTGCTCACACAGTGGCCAACCAGCTGTCGACCAGGAACCAAGATGGCCTGTTTTGTCCATAGTTCAAGAGGTTCTCCGTATTGTGGCCCGCGCCATGAAAAAACTAGCTCCTTGCACTCACTTCTCAATCTCAGGGTTTCCTTTTCAGAAGGAACACCTCCCCCATCCTGAGTCCCCCTGTGTTCTTGGTATTCCCCCCTCCCCACCACAAAATGCAGTTTTTGTGAATGACACTTGCTACCCCGGAGTTCTTTCCAACCAGACATCAGCCAGGGAACAACAAAGCAGGACATGGTGCAACAGCATCCTATCCCCCATGTTCCCCAGCAATTGTTGCACACAGGCTTACTGTCTCAGATACTGGAGATAGCACACAATCATCAGGGCTAGAAGCCATCGATAGCCTTTGCCTCCAGGCAAAGCCATCCAAGTTGGTGACTATCACTACATCTTGTGGTAGTGAATTCTGTAGCTGAACTATTTACTGCTGTACGAAGAAATATTTCCTTTTATCTGTCCTCAATCTCCTACCAATCAGCTTCATGGGATGACCCTGGGTTTTAGTATTTTGAGAGAGGGAGAAAAATGTCTCCCTATCCATATTTTCCTTGCCATTCTGAAGAACATTCACCAATCCTGGCTCTGGGTTTTTGTGGGGCCTTGGGCAAGACATGTTCAGTGGTCTTACAGTGACTCCACCATCTCACTCATTGTTGGCAGGTCTGTTGCTCCTCATCCTCTTTCTCACCATTGCTACCACTTGCTTCTTGCTCCACAGGTAGCGAGCCAGTGAGCAAGTAGGCCGTGGCATCTTCTGCTCCTCCTTCTCACCACTGCCGTTGTCCGGGCTAGAGTGAAAAGCAGACGAACAAGCAGGTTCCAATGGTAAAAAGCAGGAGAAACTTCTGGTGGGTTTTGTCAGTGGCCTCCTGCTGGATTGTGGGCCCTTGAAAGGTGCCTACCCTTGACACCAGCCCTGACATTCACATAGACAGCTGAGAAGATTAGTAAAACACAGTAAAATCCAAGAACCAAGCACTATAATCAATCATACAATGTCATTTAGAAAGCTCAACAGGCTGACCCGCTAATCCATTTTAAACAGAAAATGTAATAGCAAAGATACAATTTCCGGTAATGACATTCACAGCAATGATGTGTGAAAGAAACAGTAAACATATATATGGAACAAACGAACGAATGAATAATTTTTCCCTTGCCCAATCTGGACATGCTGGGGGTGGAACCTGAGACCATCCAAATGCCAAGTACGTGTTTTAATATTGTGGACAGACAGTTCCAAGTGCCTCTTCTGTGCATACTCAGTGCTTGGAAGAGTAGCCTGCTATCTCAGGGTCTAGAAATAACTAGGGGTGTGCACGGACCCCCCCGATCTGCTTCTCTTCCAGATCCGCGATTTGTGGATCGGCCCGCTTCGCTCCGCCCCCGCTCCGCCTATGTCCGCTCCGCTCCGCTGCGGAGCTCCGGATCCGGATCGGAGCTCCATTCCCCCCCCCCATAGGTTTGCATTAAGCTAAAAAAAATACAACTTTTTTTTCTGTTAAAGTTAGAAACCTCAAGTTTGGCACCATGACACCTCATGGATGTATACACACGCACGCCAAGACTCAAGGCAATCCCATCATCCCCTGATTTGTGGGGAATTTTTGAAAATCGGGCACCCCATTCACACCCCTTTCGATAGCTCCGTCAATTTGCATGTTAAAAACCTCAAACTCGCCACCATGATAGCTTATCCAGGGATACACACACACGGCAAGACTCAAGGCAGTCCCATCATCCCCTGATTTTTGGGGAATTTATGAAAATCGGGCACCCCATTCACACCCCTTTCGATAGCTCTGTCAATTTGCATGTTAAAACCCTCAAACTCGCCACCATGATAGCTTATCCAGGGATACACACGCACGGCAAGACTCAAGGCAGTCCCATCATCCCCTGATTTTTGGGGAATTTATGAAAATCGGATACCCCATTTGCAGACATGGACTGTTCTCTGACATTTGGACAGATAAAAAAAGGGAAGTGGGCACACTCACAGATGCCATCTAGACCCACAATCATGCCAAGGTACAAGGCAATCCCATCATCCCCTGATTTTTGGCGGAGCTTAAACCTGCAGACAGCTCAATGGGGCCATTTCAAAGGAAATCCCAAGATGCCATGAATTGGGGAGTAGAGATCAACCTAAATATGAATCTTCTTCCACACTTGAAAAATGGATTTGGAACTTCCAAAAGTCTAATTGAGTGCAGGAAGGACTTCTCCCCTGAGTCAAAGCCAGACACAAACCACCCCTGCGAGGCGGGCAGGGGAGGAGGGAGGGAAGGCAGGCAGGCATCAGACATTTCTGGGGGCATAAGGAAGTGAGCCAAGGATAAGCCAGTAAATGCATATAAAATGGAATAAATAAATAAATAAACAAAGGAGGGGTGTAATTAAAAGCAGCAGTGTTGCTGAATAAACAACAAGAAGAACTTTTTTAAAAAAGGCTATATCTGTCTTTTACCAGTAAGGGGTGTGTGGACGTGCCCAAAGGGGGAAGCATCAGCCATTTGACTGGTCCTGTCTAGGTATCAGTCTTTTAAGAAGCAGACGCTCACTTCAACTCATGATACGCATTGCTCCACTGAGTTACTCTTTTGGAGGGCTCTAATGGCCCTCCAAGTACAGGAGAGTGAGGGCACGTCCACATGCCCTAGGGGAGCTCATCCCCTTGCACCACATGTATTCAGTTGTTCCCCAAAGTTAGGGTGGGTAGCACTGCTGTGTGTTTCTTATCTGTTAGTATGATTTTAGGTTGTGTTTGTGCATTTGGTGGAGCTACTGTTTTTAAAAAACACTGGGAAAACTCCGTTCAGTGTAGAAAGAGAAGTTTCCCAGAATCCCAAGTTACCCGTTTTGCCTATCCCCTCCTCCAACTTTGGGATCATGTGATCATGACTGGGAGTTGACTCTGCCCCTCAGCAATCGAAAAGGTAATATTTTTCCCGCCTTTACCCTACTTTTTAAAAAATACTAGCAAGCGAACCGCACCACGCAGAGAGCTGAGAGTAGGCTCAAAATGACCCCCAGCCATGACTCTCTAAGCACAAGAAGTTTCAGAAAGATAGCTTCAAAAACAACACAGTTATCCCCTTTTCTTTTCCGCAATGCAATCCTATGGGCGAAATGTTTCAAAATGGCGATCGGAGCGGTCCGCGGAAAGAGGATCGCTCTGAAAATGGGCGCTTCTCTTCGCCTTGCTTCTAGGGGTCCGCGGTCCGCTTCTACTCTGCCTCTGGGCAAGGCGGAGCAGGCCAATTCGCTTCTGATTCTCCGGTTCTAATCGGAGCGGAGCAGATGCCTAGAAATAACCACAGGGAAAACATGGAGAGTAGCCCTAGGACACACTTGCAAAAGCCATTTAGAACTTTGAATGAGGTCTACAGAAGTTGCTGTGTTGCTGATGTGACCCTTCGC
Source organism: Elgaria multicarinata webbii (assembly GCF_023053635.1). Taxonomy (NCBI): domain Eukaryota; kingdom Metazoa; phylum Chordata; class Lepidosauria; order Squamata; family Anguidae; genus Elgaria; species Elgaria multicarinata. The sequence continues at coordinate 119,671,815 of NC_086175.1, read as the reverse complement.
TCTCTCTTCTGATGTCAGCAGAGGCAGCCACTCCCTGGAAAATCCCAGGCATACCTGCAACTAGACAACAGAATGCCCAGCTGGTGCATAATAACCAGTGGCACTACTGTGCATGAACAGAACATTCAAAATCTGTCCAATGAATGGCATAGCATGGGCTTTTGGACAACTCTTGCCAACTTTTGTGTTCCTGCTGGATGAAGTGTTGCCTTGGTATGCTTGGGTTTTCCCAGGGTTGATGGGCATCAGCACAGAATTTCATCCCCAGCATTGCTGGGGATGCAGACCTGCCTCCAATAGGTAATATCTCCAACTCATTATGTGTCAGAAGGTTTCACAGAAACAAACCCACTAGCCAGGACAAAAAAATGGAAAATGGCCTTTTGAGATCACCTGTGAGACAAAAAAAAAAAAAAAGTGGCAAAATTTCCAGCACAAAGCTTTCATCTCAAATGACCTCCTGCGTTTGAGTTGCAGGTGACTATCCTCTTTCAATGGCCGGCAGGAAATTTGATCTTCTCCTCATCTAAAAGGACTGATTCCATGAAGCTGCACACCGCAGCATAAAGTGATAAGAATAAAAATGGGATTAAAAAAAATAGAGAGATACCATCTCTTCTTTTTATCAAGTAAGAAAAGGGCTTTGGAGCTCATTCAAATCCCATTATTATGCAAAATAAATCTATAAAACTTAATATCCTTGGGGTATCCTAACTTTTCTGCTTGCATTACTCTACCGGTCGGGGCAATGAGCCTGTCCCATGTAGACTTAATTTAATATGTCTGGGTTTGGATTTATATGCAAAACTTCTGATACTTTGGAAGGGAAGAGGCTATTCAGCTAAAAGTGTTGTATAAACCCCAATTAAGGCAGTGTTTGAGTGACAGAGCATTGCCCCAAAGCTAGTTCCTAAATGGTTGAGGTTGAAATATTTTGTGAAGTGGTATTTTTTGTTGAGGGTGGGGGATAGTTAATTCTGAAGCCTGTGGTGAGAATCAGCAGCTGATGTTTCAAAAGCAGGACCCTTGGAAAAAGTAATTGCCATGCAATCTGCTGACAGGAATATTCTGCATTTTTTAACAAAAGTAAAATGTTTAGTGATGGATATTTGTACTTAAAATCTCACGCATGCATTTTGAGTCTCTCTAAATGGCAGTCAAGGCACTAAAATTAGTTTTGGACTGTTCCACTTTAGGTTTTTAAGGACTTTTGGGGGCTGTGAAAGCCCAAATATGGGATGCCCTTCCCAAGGAGGACTTCCTAGCACCTACACTGTTATCCAATAATAATAATAATAATAATAATAATAATAATAATAATGATGATGATGATGATGATGATGATGATGATGATGTATGTGTTTCAATGTGTAATACAAAGAAGTTCACACGTCAGTGACCAGAGGAGAAGGGTGGTGGGAAGGAACCTTGGGAAATACAGGCTTGTTGTTATATGAGCCTCGTGTGGCGCAGAGCGGTAAAGGAGCAGTTTCTGCAGCTGAAACTCTCCCCACGGCCTGAGTTCGATCCCATTAGAAGCTGGTTTCAGGCAGCCAGCTCAGGTCGACTCAGCCTTCCATCCTCCCGAGGTTGGTAAAATGAGTACCCAGTTAGCTGGGGGAAAGGTAATAATGGCCGGGGAAGGCAACGGCAAACCACCCCGCTATAAGGCCTGCCAAGAAAACGTCAGCAAAAGCTGGCGTACCTCCAAAAGTCAGTAATGACTCAGTGCTTGCATGAGAGGGTCCTTTCCTTTCCTTTCCTTTCCTTTCCTGTTATATGCCTTGTTCCATTGATTGCATAATTGAGAAGGAAGGGAGATTGCTGGTGAAAGGAAGGTATGGTATCAAATTCAGCTTCGGCTATTGGACAGTATAAAAACGTAATAAATAAAAATAAATAAATAAATCCGGGCTACATTTATTGAAGCTCTGCAATGGGGAACTGGGCAGGCCCTAAACTACACTAGAAACTAGCTAGGTGTTTATATCGAGCAAAGCATTTTATGCCTGGAGAGTGGTGTCTGGGTGATAGGCCCCCACTGGCCTATCCATTTTGGGGAGGGGTGGCTTTCCTGTGTCATTCCCCCGCCCCCCCGGGTTGCAAAACACCAGGTGAAGTGAGTGAGTCAGCCTCACAGGTAATCCTTATCCCCACTGAGGGTTTTGAGGGGACACAAAACCCTCAGTAGAAGGCCTCAGGCATCACCTGTCATCAAACAACTGTGCCACAGAACAATCACCATCCCTTTCCTCTCAGCGTGCCTGCCCCTACCAGCCTGAGCCAAATGTAACCAAATTAATCTAAATCAAAATATCTTACAATTCCTAAGACACTCTCTCCCCACTTACAGTGGCCTAAGCTACACCTGCAGTCCTTTGAGGACTGGGGAGGGATGATCAGCTTCCGAGATTGTCCCTCAGGGATCACACATCAGCAAGTTCTCCCGGAATTAAAGGAGAGATATCCTGGGTGAAGTTTTTATTTCTCCCTACCCCTGATGCTTGTGCAAGAGCAGAGTTGTGATCCTGCACAAAGCTGCAATTTTATTTTATTTTAAAACTCAGCGCTGGAAGGTGCCGAGACCTATCTGAAATGTGAAGAAAATGCTCTCCCCCTCACCCCTGATACCCATAGGCTCACCCCTGGTTGCCTGTTCACTGATCCCCGCTATTTGCAAGGAACAGCGACAACCTTGGAAAGGGTGCCACACCGGCCACAGATCTCGAGATTGTCCTGAGAAAGGGGGGGAAATGGGGGGGAAAGCAGTCAGTAATGTCCTGGGGAAATGGAGTGGTCGTCCCTGGATCACCGCAGGATCAGCTGTGCATCATGTGGCCCAGTAGGGACGACCTCGATACTATCCCGGGATAAATGGCATGTGTAGGTTAGGCCAGTGTGAAGTAGGCAAAGAAGACACAGTGGGATTCTACACTAGTGGTTTTCTAACGTTATTAAATGGTTACTGTGACGCACAGGGTCACATGACCCTGTGTATCTAATGCTGTAAATGAGTTGTACTTACCGATTTTATTTCATTGTCCCCTTTCATTGTTGCACAGAAGTACCGCTTATATTGATTGTATGTTCCCCGTTCTATTGTCATTAGTTGTTCTCTGGAAATTTCAAAGTGAGTTGAACAGCCAATAGCTCTAAATAGCAATTCCTCTAAACTGTTCATTCTACTTCCTTTGGAAAGTCTTCACCCTTCCTTCAACCACCTTTTCTCTGAATCGCTGTGCTTCAATACATCCCCAGGGACTCTTCTGAGCCCTCAGCCTTGTACTATATGAAGTTTTGATCCCAGCCAAACTGCCAACTTTTCCTTCCCTTCCCTCACAGAAAATTAACTGCATATTGTTTTTGTTCCGGAACATTCAGCCGAACAACTCTGGACACCAGCTCACCCAGTCAATGCCAGAGGCTTCGTTGCAGCAGCCTCAAGCATAATACAATATAGATAATTTTTATTTATTTATTGCATTTTTATACCACCCAACAGCCGAAGCTCTCTGGGCGGTTCACAAAAATTATAATTGATAATACACTGGTAACGCAAGTAGCTATCCTTTGTATTTTGTTATTGTTGGTCTCTCTCTCTCTCTCTCTCTCTCTCTCTCTCTCTCTCTATATATATATATATATGTATAGTTAACCATTCATAGGTCATTAGGAGTGCAGGCAAGCAAGCCTCCTTTGCACATCTACAGCACTAGGAATGAAAAAAACACGTGCAATATGTTGTGCACATTAAGCTCTTAATGCACTGTCCCTCAAGAGTTCCATAAATAATTCCCTGTTTAGAAAATATCTCGAAAAGCTGTTGGGGGGGGGATGTTGCAAGGGCAGCTGGTGAGGCAGAGCTTTTGCTTTAGCACTGGCAAGGACGTCAGAATCATGGGGAAATGCCAAGAGAGGAGGAAATAAAAGAAGAGGGGGCAGAAAAGGCTTGGGGTAGTTTTAGCCCCCAGCTTCCAATGAGAAAATAAATGCTTCTGCAATGCAAAGCAGGCATGTTTACAATCATAACCAAAAATAATAATACTGACGTCTAAGTGAGTGCTGCAATTCTTGCGCTAACAACTCAGGAATTTCCCAAGAGATTTTCAAGAAATTACAGCATTTGAGCTATTCCTCTGTCTAAATATGCCTGACAAGAGCTCAGATAAATAGAACAAAAACAAAAAAAATTGCAAAATGCCATCCGTGTTGGTAGGTTGTTGTTGTTTTACCATCACTCTTACACTTAAAAGAAGAAAAAATAGTGTGAAGATTCTAAGATTCATTTGCCAAAGGCAAACAAATGGTACTCTCTAGGCAGCTTTTGAAGATGTGAGACTGTTTGCTTTGCTCTACCCTAGCAGTAAACACCTTCTCTAGTATTGAATGCTTGTGCTGAAAGGAGAGAATATATTGTATGTAGTCATTCCAACCCTATTTTTTGGAGACTTCTGTATTTCCCCCCTCTACCCACTTCACTTTTTGATTGAACCAATAACTATGAGTATTTTGAGATATAATGAATTCTTTAGGTTCTTTGGGAGAATTTTTTAAAAACAGTTTTCTTGTTATTTTCTACTTTTTTATCTAAACTTCATTGAAGTTTGGTATGTTATGTCAGCTGCTTCCATCTATGGATTTTACCACTGTGTGTAGGAGTTTAGCTTCTTTTCAGTGTTCTTTTTTTTCATGCTGGCCAGGGACTCACAGGACTTTTTCTGTTCTGAACACATGATAGGATTGCACCCTTAGGCAATATACATATTGCATTTTCAAGATATTTACTAATTGTAGTAATGGGAAAGGGTTGGGTTCAATCTATTGGTTCGGAGCAAGGGACTCCACTCTCAGACTGTGAGAGGCCAATGGCTATCCAATGCAGGGTGGATGGAGCACAGAAGAGATCCTTTTGTTGGATGCTTAATTTCGAGCATCTAGCAGGGGAGCTTTGAAGTGGGAGAGGGGAGGCTACATGGTGTACAGGAAGCTACATAAAGGAGCATCCACACAGGACACGAAATAATGGGCTCAAGTTACAGAAAGCCAGATTCTGGCTGGACATCAGGAAAAACTTCCTGACTGTTAGAGCAGTACGACAATGGAACCAGTTACCTAGGGAAGTGTGGGCTCTCCCACACTAGAGGCATTCAAGAGGCAGCTGGACAGCCATCTGTCAGGGATGCTTTAGGGTGGATTCCTGCATTGAGCAGGGGGTTGGACTCGATGGCCTTGTAGGCCCCTTCTAACTTTGCTATTCTATGATTCTATGATTTTGGCACATGGGTTGGCCCCTTCCAACTCTACTATTCTATGATTCTATGATCTCCCCTCCCCACCCTGGGCACATCCCCTTTTCACTATTTTCCATTCTCGAGTGTAGAGAAGGAGCTGGCATGGGAAGAATCACACTGGCTATGTGGCGATGGGGGATGGGAGGAGTGAGCAGTTTCTGGGAACTGAGGATTGAATGCTGGCTCCTACCTCGGTTCCCAGAAACAATAATAACAACAACAACAACAACAACAAAAACAACAACAACAAAGGCTGCCTAGACAGAGTCTAGGGGCCATAGGATTGCTCCCTGCTTGTGTTCGACTTCCATTTCCTCTTCAGTTCCATTTGCTTATTTTTATTACACTGCTTACGATATGGGTCTTAAAAAAGGGAGTAGGTGCCGCCTTCTTTAAAAGTGAGGAACTCAACAGTGGTAATGCCAAAATCTAGTTATGTCACCCTAGTTGAAAACTGAAGAATTTAAACTAGAGACAGAGGCCTGGCAACAATGTGGAGAGACTGAGGACTAATCTACACCAAGCAGGATATTGCACTATGAAAGAGGTATATAAAAGGCAGGAGCCACACTACTGCTTTATAGTGGTATTGAAGTGCACTGACAATTGTTGGGGCCCATTGACACATACCATATACCGCTTTCATACCACTTTTATACCTCTATAAAGCAGTAGTGTGGCTCCTGCCTTTTATATACTGATTTCATACTGCTTTCATAGTACAATATCCTGCTTACTGTAGATTAGGCCTGAGTCACTATTTTATGGCAAATGAAATCAGTGATGGAGATAAGAAAAAAAAATTCTCAGTGTGTATGGCAGTAATACATATGCCCTTCTGAGAAGATCATTGTACCCACATAACCCAGGAGATCATTTTTTGGCAGAATTGCAAAAGATGTCATCCAAACACTATATGCCAAAGCCAAGTATAATTGCAGAATGTGACAAATTCCATGCAGGGATTAGAAAGGTGAATCTATATCAGGATAGAACACTAATCGCCACACAAAACAACTCTAGGCAACAAACAGCCATAGTTCAACTCACAGGAGGTTTTCTCCAGCAAACACAAGAAGGCTCCAATGTTTCAGAAAACGATACAGGACTGGTGAAACTTCTTTGCTAGTCCCAGGCACTTTACCTTCCCTATCTGGATTAAAGACCAAGGCTTGCAGTCCCCCACCCCAATTCTATATTCAATGAACAAAAAACCTACGGTTTATAAAACAACGTTAAGGCCGTACACTTTTCCACCAAGCACCAAAAAGCGGGGAAATTGGGAGTTAAGGCTCGCCAGCCTTAACGCCACATCCTCCCTAAGGAGGCAGAAAGTACCAGTGAAATTCTCATTCTCCCAAAGCAGATAAACCATGAGGACAGGATGGAGAATAGGATATGCAGAGGTGACTGTGGGGTTGTGGAAAACTGATGACGAACAACTTAGAGCCACCTACTTCTTGATAAGCGCATGCGTGAGCTTATCAGATTCCCAATAGAGAAACATTAGGAATTTAAAAAAATAATTAAAAATTGATGGAACGGTCTTTCGAAAAAAGAAAGGCCATTCCATCAATGGGATGGATAGGGGAATGCAATCCAAGTAATGGATTGCAGAGGGAGTCTTCCCCTTTTGCGCTATAAGTGTGCAAAAAAAACCATCGCCAACCCGGAAGTAAAAGAAAGCAGATCGTGCCAGACATACTTTTCCCTCCTTTTCTGCTTTAAACTCCCACCCAGACCTCAATATTGCAGGAATCTCCCTGAAATGCGCAGGGAATGTAAAGCCAACATTTCTTTCTGGCAGTACTGCGTTTCAGAAAGATTGCTGGAATATTTTTCATTTTAGAGTGCTAGGTTGACCCCCCCCCCACTAATTACATTTAACATGGCAGAATGTTCATTTCACTGACGGGCCTTAACACAGGGGACACTACTGTGTCCCCTGTAATACTAACAACCAACTCCAAATGTGAATTCTTATGTTGCATGCAATAAATCTAAATTATGAATAAATGAGTAATCCGAAGGTTTGGAGATATTGTGTTAAAACAAAAACCAAAGAAAAACCTTGAGAAGAATGGGATAGTTGACTGACTTAGGACTGGAAATTTCTAAAAAAAAAAAAATCTAGGGAGGGCAGTGGGATTGGAATGGAACATCCTGGAAATGGGCATGGCTGGCTGGATCACTTCACACTGCCACGTTTTGTTGCATATTCCACTCATTTACCACTAACTGTAATTTCTTTACTACTTTTCCTTGTATCTCTCCCAAGAGCATCAGAATGCCATTTCATAATCCCTGCGTTACAATGCATTTTTCACTGCTGAACAGGAATTGGTAGGTGGGGAGAATATCAACCTTGAATAAAGTAAAATATTCATGGAAAATACTTATTTCCCAGTGGCTAGGCCATCCGAATATTCACAACAGAGATAATTCACCAGCCTGAGGAGCATGCTGAAGCACAGATTATCACAGGAGTGAAAAAAACAAAGGCAGCTGATATCAATATTTAATTGAGAGGAGATCCCTCCGGAGACATAGATGAGCTGCAGGCACAATGTGTGTGAAGTTGCTTGACTACCAGGTCATTATGTTCTGTTTCATGGCAGGAGTCATTACCCATAAATACCTACTCAAAAAGCCCAGCCAAGGGTGCCTGGAAGGAATGTAATCCCCTAATTGTCCCTAGTAGAGATGGCTGGTTGTGACCAATATGTTAAGGCATGTTTAGAATAGAGTTACCATCAAATTTCATCTACAGCCAAATCCAAAGTGAATTTGGAGGGTTCACACTTAATCAAAAAGTATTGGTATGAATTTCAGAGGAAGTCAACATTATTTAAACACACACTGATGTGTGTGTTTTTAGATAAGGGTCATCAGTAGAAAACAAGTTCTACCATTCTAAATGAGTAATTGGGGGGGGGGTCATTCTGAGATCCATAAAACTGAATCTTTTTCACCAATTTCCCTGCAACTTACATGTTTCAGAAAGAAGTGTTGGTTTTACATAACCTGAAAATTACATAAAGATTGAGAGAAGGAGGGCAGTTTAAAGTAGAAAGGGGGGAAACTTTCTTACAGTGACTCCTGAATTTTGGCTGGCAATGTTTTTTGCTCTGGTCTCCTCAGGAAATGACATGTTACCTAATTAAAATTCCAATGATTTCCTCTTTGTTTAATCTTATATTTGATAGAATAGCTGTTCTTTTTAAAAAAAAAAAAAATCCCCTTTAGGTTTTTTTAAAACAATATTTACGTTGAGCCATGTGCTCCCATAGAAACTAATGGACCTCCTGGTAAGTGCACTCAACCCGAGTAGTCTATCTCTCCCCCCCTTCCCCTCTCTCTAACTGGATTGGAATGTTGAGAGGCCAGGGGGATCGACTGACTGCCTCGTGGATTCCTTAACACTGTCTGTCCTTCTGGCCTGGTCATGAGGTGTATGATTTTTCTTTTCTTTCCCCCCTTCCGTTTACCTTCACATACCTTGTGCTTGCAAAGGCTCTTCTGTTGGGCAGGGAGGAGGTTGCTGCCTCTTCCCTTCCAAGTCAGAAGAGTACCTTGCAAATACAGGGAGCACTAGCTGGCTAGTGCTGTGTTTTGCAGTCTCTTCTCTTTCCTATTGGGCAGGGAGCTGGTTGCTGCTGCTACTTCTGTCCCAGCACGTTTATTACAAAGTGCTTTGGAAGCTTAGGGTGTCATCTCTCCCTTCTTAGGCAGGGAAATGCAGGGCCAGCGCTGCCATAGAGGCAGCTCAGGCGGCGGCCTAGAGTGCCAAGCAAAGGAGGGTGCCGAACGGCGCACTCAGAAGTTGCTCTCCTAGAGCGGCTTCCGGGCGTGCTGTTCCAAAGCCGACGCCGCCCCGGCCACCCCCCAAACCCAGTGTCCTGGCTTCGAAGCCAGCACCTGGCCAGGAGCTGCTCCTGGCTTCGAAGCCAGGATGCTGGGGTGGGGGTGGGGGGACCTTCAAAACGGCGCGCCCGGAAGCCACTTCTGGGCACACTGCTTTGAACCCTCCTCCCTGCCCCCCAACCCGTATCCTGGCTTCAAAGCCAGGTCACTGGGGTTGGGGGGTGGGGCGGAAGCTTCAGAACGGCACATCTGGAAGCCACTAACGGGTGCGCCGCTTTGAAGCCTCCGCCCGGCCCCCCAATGTCAGAGCGGGCGCAGGGCGGCTTTAGTATGGCGCGCCTGCCTAGGGCGCAAAATAGTCTGGCGCCAGCCATGGGGAAATGGTTGCCACCACTTTCCTCCTGAGTTGGAAAAGTATTTTGCAAACAAGGTATACTGCCTTTATAAGCTGCTTCTCTTGTGTTTTCAAAAGCTCTTCCCTCCATTCTTTGGGGAAAGGGCCTGCAACTGTCATGAGTTTTGCAAGCTCAACTCATTTTGGTTATATATAGCCAAGGTTGCTCACCTCGCTCTTCCTTCTCTGGCAGGGAAGCAGCTGCTGTTGCTTCCCTCCTGAGTGGAAGCATGCTTTGCGTAGTTTGGGACTTGAGTTAGGAAGAGGAGGAATGCAGTGTGTGTATGTGTGTGTGCAAGAGTCATCACATTAGGTTGTTGAAATGAGGTATAATGCTATTTTATCCTTTTATCTTCTTTAAATGCTCTCTATCATACCCCTTATTAGCAGCCTTGTCTGACAGGAAAAAATAGTGGAACGGTGGGTTCTAATGGTGCAAACAAGAGTTTCCAATGTTCCAAGTAGGAAAGAGAAATCCCTAAAAAAAAGAAAAAAAAAGAAAAGAACTTGCAAATGCATCCCTTTACAAACGAATTTCATTCCTGCTTATCCCGTTCCTGCTTGCAAAGAGCTGTAAAATGAGTCCCATTTCTGCTTTCAGCAACTGGGCAGCAGCAGTTCTTGGAATGGCCAAGTGACATTTGCCATTCCAGGAACTGCTGCTGAGCTGAAAGCCGATTGTGAAGACTCCCTTATGCTGTGAGTGCCGGAGATATGTTTTAAAAGTAGTAATAATAATAATAATAAAGATCATTAGAAGTCTCGCGAGCGACCTCGTAACTGAAAAAGGTAGATGGAAACCCTTCCTCCCCAACCCCATTCAGAAATGCTTCAAAATTTTCCCTCTTCTGGGTCTTCTGTGCAGGAGGCTTTTGCAGTCTGGTCCACTTTTATTGGGACATGCCTAAATGTGCTGTAAATATGCCACTAAATTAGTCTCCTTGTAAGCAAACCTGTGAATCTGACTACTTTTGTCTCCTTGGAACCCTGAAAGAACCTGAAAGCTCACTGCTGGAGCTAAGCTAGTTAGCTCAGATCCTATCAGTGTATATGTGACTGTCTGTGTGCCCCTCTCTCTCATATATATATATATATATATATATATATATATATATACACACGGAAAGGCATCCTTGGGTTTGTTCTTTACTTACTACATACCATAAACTACGTGTGAATAGAGAAATCTGTCAGAAATTATGCAGTACACTCACTTTTCGCACTTCCTAATACATTTGTTTCCCAACTAACTTTATGCTAATACAGTTATGAATCTAATACTAAAATTTGTAAATTTTACTATATTACAATTAAAAAATCCACATATATTAAATGCAAATCAGAAAACCTACCATTTTTTCATTTTACAGTTCAAGAATTAGGAGTCTTTGTCCTAATTATGCCTTACATGGTAGTTGCCTTTTTCACAGCAGCTGGGTCAACCTTTTCATTGAGTTGTCCACCTCGTCTGCCCCAAACTCTTTCTTGGTCAGTCACCTCTAGTTAGCTCAGATCCTATCAGTGTATATGTGAATTTGTGATCTCCCCCCACCCCCAAATTGCATCACTTTGCATTTATTTATTTATTTATTTATTACATTTTTATACCGCCCAATAGCCAAAGCTCTCTGGGCGGTTCACAAAAATTAAAACCACAATAAAACAACCAACAGGTTAAAAGCACAATTACAAAATACAGTATAAAAAGCACAACCAGGATAAAACCACGCAGCAGAAATTGATATAAGATTAAAATACAGAGTTAGAACAATAAAATTTAAATTTAAGTTAAAATTAAGTGTTAAAATACTGAGAGAATAAAAAGGTCTTCAGCTGGCGACAAAAGCAGTACAGTGTAGGCGACAGGCAGACCTCTCTGGGGAGCTCATTCCACAACTGGGGTGCCACAGCGGAGAAAGCCCTCCTTCTAGTAGCCACCTGCCTCACTTCCTTTGGCAGGGGCTCAGGGAGAAGGGCCCCTGTAGATGATCTTGCTTACATCAAACAGCATTTGACAGTTGATGGCTGTTCTCTTGGTACGGAAAGATCCTTTTGGAGCTCCTCACAATCCCTCTTTGTTTTAGCAAGCCTAAATAATTTGGTATCATCACCAAACATGACGACGTCAATGCTCACATCTCCCCTCATTCTAATATTATGAAAAAAGGGAGAAACTGTCTCCCTATCCACATTCTGCACAACATACATAATTTTGTATACCTTTATCATGTCTCCCCTATTCACAGTTTATTTAAGACTGCAGCACTTGCCCTGAGGAAACCACACTGCTTAGTGGTTAAACCAAACCCCATCAATCATAAGGAATACTAAGAAAAGCCATATGAACAAAATCGAAAGGAAGCATGAGAAAAAATGTAGTACTTATTTAAATATTTTTGCCCCACTTTTTGAAGTGCATAAAGCAGCTTACAAAAAGTAAAAGACTCTTGAACAAACTTAGCAGTCATGGAATAAGAAGAGAGGTCCTCTTATGGATCAGTAACTGGTTAAACAACAGAAAACAGAGAGTAGGAATAAATGGTAAATTCTCCTGATGGACAGAAGCAAATTGTGGGGTCCCACAGGGGATGGTATTGGAACCAATTCTTTTCAACTTGTTCATGAATGATCTGGAATTAGGAGTGAGCAGTGCAGAAAAAGTGCAGAAAAGGGCAACTAAAATGATTAAGGGGCTGGAGCATCCCCCTATGAAGAAATGTTACAACAGTTGGGATTCTTTAGGTTGGGGAGAAAAGGAGGCTAGGGGGAGACCTGATAGTGGTGTATAAAATTATGCATGGTGTGGAGAAAGTGAATAGAGAGACTTTTTTCCTCCCTGTCTCATAATACTGGATTCCCAGGTGATTGGTGGGAGGTGAAGGACAAGCTGATTGGTGGGAGATGAAGGACAAGTATAAAGAGGTACTTCTTCACATAGTGCATAGTTAACTATAGAATTTAGTATCACAAGATGTTGTACTGGCCACCAGTTTAGATGGCCTGTCCTCCTTTCCATATGGTCACCCTATGACATAACACTATTCCCTCTTCTGAAGAGGTCTGGACTTCAGACTATTAAAGACACACAAAGTGGCAGACCATAATATCAGTGTTAATGTGACCATTTGCTCCTGCAGGCTACCAACCTCTCTCAAAGACTTGTTGTGAGGATAAAATCCCCACCTTGTATGCCACCTTGAGAGAGTTTTGCCCTTAAAGACATCCTATTTTAAAAAATAATAATAATAAATAAATAAATAAATAAATAAAATGCTGCCCTAAGCTCCTTGGGAGAAAGATGGGATATAAATGTCAATAAATAATAAATTAATACATAAAAATATTTCCAAAGATCAGGGATATTGTTTTCACCTTCAGGTCAGATAGGCGAGTGATGCATATTCCCACAGGAATGGAACAAGAAGAAAGTTGTCATTCATACTTCCTGTGTTAAGCTATCTTATTAAGGTATGATATGGCCATCTGAATTGGGCCAGTGTGCGTCTTCTGTCTCATTAGAAGGTGAAAGGGCCCATCCGAAGTGCCTTGCCCAAATGACCCCCACCAAAAATGCTGGAGCCAGCTCAGGTAGCCTTCATCATGACTTCCTTCTTACGTGTGATAATTTGTAGTCAGCTGCAAACAAAAAGCGGGAAAATACTTATCAAAGAGTTATGTTTTGTTTCCCCAGGGCTGTGTTTTAATGAAGACCTGCTAACCATCACACAAGCAGGGGCTGAAGAACTCTGAGGCAAGCCATGCGGTCGTCATGGGAATTGATGCTGTTTCTTTCATTCACTAGCTGTCTTACAGGTAAGAACAAAACTCTTGCGCTTCTAAGAACATGAGTAGAGCCGTTCTGAATCAGACCAAAGGCCTGCCTAGTCCAGCATTCTATTTTGCACAGTGCCGAGCTGGAAGCACATGGAACACACACAAGCAGGACATGAGGACAATACCCTGATCGTGGACATAGTCATTCATCCAAAAAGTACTAATGAATAGGGATGTTACGAAGGTCTATTTGGGTCTGCAAGGGGAAGTGGTGCCCCTGCATCAGCTCCACATGGACCCATGCAGATGTGCCCAGTGCAAGGACAGACCTTCAGCCGAGTGTTTGCGAATCCCCAAGAGCGCAGGGGTGCAGGTATTTCCTGGCTTCGGGGATCATGGCCCACACCCTTTCCCCTCACCGCATTAATGGAAGCATTAATAGGGCCTTTGGGGGCTTATTAATAGGGCCACTTGTGTTAATAAGGCCCCATCAGCAATGGAGGGGGGAGAAACATGCAATTTCCCCAATGCTGAGGAAATCGCATGTTTCCCTGGAGAAATTTCGTATTTCCCCCCTGCACACTAACAGCGGCTGCATCATTATCTGTACACCACCCTGAGATCTTATTGCTATAGGGCGGGATATAAATGTTTTAAATAAATAAATAAATAAGCAAGCAAGCATGGAGGGGGGAATATGTGATTTCCCCAGCTGAAAGCCTATGCGCACCAGTTGATGGGGAACACAGGCTGGAGGGTGCTGTGCACTTGTGTCCTGCTTGTGAGTTCCCGGCTGACCACTGTATGAACAGAATGCTGGTCAAGATGGACCCTTGGTCTGGTCCTCCAGCTCTTCTTAAGGTTGTTTTGGTTTTTCAATGTATTGAGTATGATATGAATTTATACAGGGTGTTCATTCATTTTTGGAGTTTTAACCTTGTTCTTTGGTGAGGAATTTGCAGTTTCCTTTTACAGATAATTGTTTACTGGTTTTATGATCACCCCCTCCCCTCCTCCCAGGTGATATTTCGAGTTTTCTTGAGATGTTGACACAGTACAGGTTAAAAACATGAGAACAAGTGGTAGGATCCAAAGAGTTACTTGAGGTGTGCTCAAGGGCATGGATGCGTCAGTGAGATTGTTTACTTCTTTCTTTAAATGACAGAAGTGTGTGCCGTATCACAAAGTGCGCCACCAGTTTCAAAAGTGTTTTGCCTTGATACATTGGAAGACCTGGATCTGGGCCAGTTGCTGACAGAGAGAGAGAGAGAGAGAGAGAGAGAGAGAGAGAGAGAGAGCTTGGAACCAGTAAGTGGAGCAGGGGAAACAGCAGGAGAAACAGAAATCATGAACCAGAAATCAATGCCAATTACAGATCGCTGATGCCCAAGCAAAATTTCACCCTGAACAGGAACTTTTTATAGTCCTTCCTGGTCAGGGCAAGAGCCAATGGTCAGCTTTTATTGGTAGGTCTCTCCAGAGCCCAATAATCCGTTACTGCTCGGGGAACACTCTAAGGTGATTTCCTAGACAGGGCAGTTCACTTGGATCCATGCAAATAGTGCAGTTCTTAGGATCCCAACCAATAATTAAGACAATTGTCTGTGTACCACTTTCTATTGGAATTGGAAACGGGCGTATTTAAATGTCCTGCGTGGCACGGTTGGTGCTTCCGTGTGGTCATGTCCC
Source organism: Elgaria multicarinata webbii (assembly GCF_023053635.1). NCBI lineage: Eukaryota > Metazoa > Chordata > Lepidosauria > Squamata > Anguidae > Elgaria > Elgaria multicarinata. Next base: position 119,656,803 of record NC_086175.1, on the reverse strand, counting down.
ATACTGCTCTGGCAATATAAGAACTGTCTCAAATAAATGGTAAGGCACACACAATCTGTGCTAAGGACTTCATCGGACAGGTGAATGCTTTAAAACTTGTGTTATAAGTCTCCTTGGGTATTGAGAAAGAATTTGAAAGAAGTAAGAAAGGTGGCATCATTATGTTTGGTATTTTGAATGGAAATTGCTTTTAGCTAGTGCCTATTTTTGAATGTTTTAAACCTTGTGTTATATGTCTCCTTGGGTCTTATTTTAAAGAGAAAGGTGACTGAGGGAATAACCCTATGCATGTTTAAGATGGAAAAATGTCCTACAACTCCGAGGAGTCATCAGGTAGTTTCTGTCTAGACTTGCATAGGTTTGTGCCCTAAGAAATTCAAATCATTGTCATCATTTTCATCATCATCTGGGATATAGCTCCAGGTACAGGGGGCAGCAAGAGGGGAAAGGAGCAATGACCATTTGAAGGAGGAACCGTGTAATCTGTTTTAAAATTGAAAATTGTCCCTATGCCATGTTCTAGAAACCATGATGGTTCTGTATGTGTATATTTTTGTTCAAAATGTGTATGGTGTTTCCGCACACCAGTGGAGTTTTTTCTTGCACAATGACATCTTGTCTTGCTTTTAAACTTGGCTTTACATGGTTGGTATTATCCATTAGTGTCAACAAATTATGTTGATTTATGCTTGATTATAATCATTTAATCTTTCCGCATAGGGATTCTTGCAGTCCGATAGGGTTTTACTTAACTTGATTTTTCATCTGTCTTTCATTTTATTTGCCGACTCCGTTTTTTTTTTAAAAGAAGTTATTATGTTGGTTTTCAATGTTGGGTCAACAGTATGGGTCAGATTTAATCCTACTTATTCCCCCCTTTTTCATTGTGAATATCAACAGAACAGAACAGAAAATATATCATGAAAAAGAAAAGAGGGGGGGAAACATTACATATATAGCAATATCAAAAATTTCCCATCATAAGGAAAAGGGGAGGGGGAAAGTTATACATAGAGTAGAGCAATTTAAATCAGTGGGGCTTAAATTGGTCACACCTAAGTCACAGTTAACACCTTTCAGAGAGGGAGCCATGTTAGTCTTTTGTAAGAAGTACTGTTTGTTATTTAAATTGAAATCTGTATTCAAATTTGTTTGTTTGTTGAATTGTTCAATTGATGCTCCACCTTCTGAGCCTCTAGGACCACCCTAGAGGAGTTTATGTCATAATAAAGCAGTAAAAAACATAGCAATAAGAGCGACAAGAATATATTTAAAATGTTTATGATAAATGATGAAGAACAAAGGCATAAATCAACACCTCTAGGAAGCGCTTAACTGGTCCCGTCTCCATCTGGTAACATTAAGGAATCCTCTGAGGCCTGTTGTGATATCTTTAAAAAGCATTTTCAGGATAAATTCCCTCAAACCACCATGACTTGTGCTAAACAATTAGGGGTGTGATCCGCTTCGCTTAGAATCAGAGAAGCAACAGCGAACCGGGGTGATCCGCCTCCCCTAAAGGCGGAGGAGAAGCAGATCAGGGGGCTGGAGAAGCATGGTGAAGAGAAGCGCTATAAGCGGAGCGCTCCTCTTTTCGCGGAGCACTCCGCCCGCCATTTTGGATTTTTTCGCCCATAGGATTGCATTGCGGAAAAGATTAGTGGATAACTTTTTTGTTTTTCAAGCTAACTATTTGAAACTCGCTGTGCTTAGAGAGTCATGGGTGGGGGCTCATTTTGAGTCTTTTTTCAGCACTCTGCGTGCTGTGGTTTGCTTGCTATATTTTTTTAAAAAAAATAGGGTAAAAAAGCAGGAGAGGTACCTTTTTGAAGTGCTGAGAGGCAGATTCAACTCCCAGTCATGATCACCTAATGAAGCATCCTCCAATCCCAAAGTTGGAGGGGGGTATTAAGCAAAACAGGATACTTAGTAACTTGGGATACTGGGAAACTTCTCTTTCTTAGTCTCTGAACGGACTTTTCCCAGTGATTTTTTAAACAGTAGCCCCACCAAATGCACAAACACAACCTGAAATCATATACTAAGCAAATAAATAACAGATAGGAAACACAGCACTGCTACTCACCCTAACCTTGGTGAACAACTGAATAGATGTGGTGCAAGGGAATGAGGTCCCCTACGGCATGTGGACATGCCCAGTGCACTCCTGCCCTTGGAGGATCATCAGAGCCCTCCAAAGATTAACCAGTGGAGACTGGAGTGGAGAAGCTATGCCTGTCATGAGTTGAAGTGTCAGGTACTACCTTCTTAAAGACTGGTACTTACTTAGGGCCAGTCAAATTGGCATATCCCCCTCCCCCTGGGAACGTCCACTTTCCTCTTACTGGTAAAAGACAGACATAGCCTTTTTTAAAAAAAATCTTCTTGTTGTTTATTCAGCAACACTGCTGCTTTTAATTTCACCCCTTTGTTTATTTATTTATTTATTTATTTATTACATTTTATATTTATACACCCCATAGCCCAAGCTCTCCTGGCTTTTCCTCTTCAGTGAAGTCAGGCAGGCTTTCATTGTGGTTCAACTCCTTGTTGTTGTTGTTGTTGTTGTTGTTGTTGTTGTTGTTGCTATTAATATTAATTATTAACTATTATTAACATTATTATTATGTTGTTGTTTAATAATGGCTGTGATCACAATGCAGTCAATCAACTCTGAAGCAAGGATCACAAGGCTTTACTCTTAACCTCCTAGCCTCCTAGTTATGGGATGCAAAAGAAAAGGCATCTCTCTGTGCTGCTCCCGCCTCACAGGGATGGTTTGCATTACTGGCTTTGAAACAATCCTTGGCTCATTTCCTTGTGCCCCCAGAAATGTCTGCTCCATGCCTGCCTTCCCACCTCTGCCTGGGTGCTGTTGTTTTGGGGTATCTGCTGGGACTGACTTCCTCATAGATCTATGGCATAGTCATACATCTCTGCCTGCCTCTCTGCCTGCCTGGTGCCTGGGAGCTGTACTACATGATGGGCTTTGTGGTTCAACCCCACAAGCCTCTGGCATGCTTGCTCCCAGTGCTGCCTGTACTCCTCCTCTGTGCCTGCTTCACAGGGATGGTTTGTGTGTGTCTTGCTTTGACTCAGGGGATAAATCCTTCCTGAGCTCACTTAGACTTTTTGAAATTCCAAATAAATTTTTCAAGTGTGGAAGGAGATTCATATTTAGGTTTATCTACTCCCCAATTCATGGCATGTTGGGATTTCCTTTGAAATGGCCATGAATAAAGCCCATTGAGCTGTCTGCAGCTTTAAATCCCTGAGATACTGGGGTGTCCAATTTTCAAAAATCCCCCCAAAATCAGGGGAGGCTTGGATTTGCTTGAGGCTTGGCATGCATGTGTATACATGCATCAGGTGTCATGGTGCCTAATTTGACGTTTCTAACGTGAAAATTGACAGAGTTCTAGCATGGGACGATTTGGGGTGAGTTAAAAGGTTAAAGCCCCGCCAAAAATCAGGGCATGATGGGATTTGCTTGAAACTTGCCATGAATGTGGATCTAGTTGGCATCTGTGAGGGTGCCTGCTTCAAAGGTTTTTTTCTGTCAAAATATCAGAGTAAATCCCACATCTGAAAATGGGGTATCCGATTTTCAAAAATCCACCCAAAATCAGGGGAGGCTTGGATTTGCTTGAGGCTTGGCATGCATGTGTACACATGGATAAGCTATCATGGTGCCAAGTTTGAAGTTTCTAACATTAACAGAAAAAAAAGTTGTAGGCTTTTTTGGATTTCAATACAAGTCTATGGGGGGAAGCAGAGCTCCGATCCGGATCCGGAGCTTCGCAGCGAACCACAGCGGATTATAGGTGGAGCGGAGCGGAGCAGACCCGATCTGGAAGTTGCGAATCTGGAAGAGAAGCGGATCGGGGGGTCCGTGCACACCCCTATAAATAATCGAATTAGATGAGTCTTATGGAAGTGTCCAGAGCTGCATCTGGTCCTGTGCTGATACATGAATTTAATTGTGGAGTCCTGAGAATTTGGGCAGGTACTTGCCCAATTTCAGCCCACTTCGTGTGTCTCTGGCCCCTCCTGGATTCATTGGCTCTATCCCGCAGGCAGCAGGCAATCAATTCAGTTCCATCTTTTCAGTCCCATCTTTTCAGAGGCAGTGATTCAACCCCTCCTGAAGAAACCTACTCTGGACTCAGAAGACCTTGGCTGGTAGCTATTTATTTATTTATTACATTTTTATACCACCCAATAGCTGAAGCTCTCTGGGCAGTTCACAGTTCCTGCAGTTCCTGGGAAAGGTAGTCAAGTTGCTGTATAACTTCAGGCATTTTGGGATGAGAATAAATTTCTAGATCCATTTCAACTGGGGTTTAGCCTTGGTTTGGGCAATGAGTCTGTTTTAGTCACCTTGATGTCTGACCTATGCTGGGATAAAGACACGGGGGGTGGGGTAGAGAGAAAAAACTGATTGATTCTCCTAGATCTCTCTGAGGTTTTCAGTACGACTGACCATGGTATCCTTCTGTATAGGGTGGGGTAGGAATTGAAGGCTGGGTGTTGTAATGGTTCCTTTATGGTTCCTTGGCATTTTTGTTATAATACAATGCAGGTTCCTTTTTGCCTCCATGTTATTTGACATCTACATGAAATCCCTGAATGAAATCACCCAGAGGTTTAGGGTGAGGTGTCATCAATATGTTGATGACATCCAACACTATTTCTCCTTTTCTACAAATTCAAGTTAAGGGAGCAGGAGATACTAAATCCATGCCTAGCTGTGATGAGGGTGAAGAACTGAAGCTCAGTACAAGCAAGATAGATATACTATGAGTCTGTGAGTCATTTCTCCAAAGCAATGGTGTTCACTCTGTACTAGATGGAGTTGCAATCCCCTGAAGAAAGAGGTTCACAGCTTTGGGGGTGTTCCTCACTCAATCTTTGTCACAAGAAGCACAGGTGCCTTTTATCAGTGTAGACAGCAGCTAGATCTACACTACTGCTTTATAGCAATATCGAAGTGCATCATAGAACCATATAATCATAGAATAGTAGAGTTGGAAGTGGCCTGTAAGGCCATCAAGTCCAACTCCCTGCTGAATGCAGGAATCCATGTGAAAGCATCCCTGACAGATGGCTGTCCACCAGCATCTTAAAGACCACTAGTGTGGGAGCTCCCTAGGTCATTGGTTCCATTGTCGTTCTGCTTTATTTATTTATTTATTTATTTATTTTATTACATTTTTATAACGCCCAATAGCCAAAGCTCTCTAGGCAGTTCACCCCTCATTAATTTTTGTGAACCGCCCAGAGAGCTCCGGCTATTGGGCGGTATAGAAATGTAATAAATAAATAATAATAATAATAATAAAAACAGTCAGGAAGTTTTTCCTGATGTCCATTGATATCTGTTGGTGCATATTGCACATTCCATATGCCACTTTCATAGAATCATAGAATAGCAGAGTTGGAAGGAGCCTACAAGACCATCGAATCCAACCCCCTGCTCAATGCAGGAATCCATCTTAATGAAAGACCACCCTTTCATTGTGGTCTTTCCTGCTATTTATTCCATACTATCCAAACTACTGCAACAAATGTTATTGTGTATCCTCTGTAGCTTTAACATGATGGGATCGTAATGATTTGAGTCAAGCTGTAGATCTGGGCTTTAGCTAGACAGGGTGAAACCCTGGGGCAATCCCCAGGATCGTCCCTGTGCGTCCACATGATGCACAGGGGATCCCGGGATCAGGGAGGGATGATCCCTCCCTTGCCCAGGATCTTGCCCATGCCTTCGAGCCCGCTTTCTCCGTGGCCTCAGGATGACCCCGAGACTGCAGAACATGTGGGCGGGCATCGCGGGTTGACTTGGTTCCTCATGGTTCCTCGCGAGGAGCTCGGACCCGCGCATGGGGCACAGAGCTCCTCAGGAGCTCTGCGCCCATCGGGGTGGGGGGAGAGGGGAAATTAACTTTAATTTTTTTTAAAAAAACTTACTTTTCTGCGCACAAACATTCATTCAGTCTTCTTCTTTAAGATTTTTTTTAAAAAAATGGCGGCCACGACATCCTCACCCTCCAAGGTCATCGCGTGCTGCGTGTAAACTGAGGGGGAGATCTCGTGATAAAAATATCATGAGCTCTTCACCCCTCCATCCTGCTAGACCGCTTGGTCTAGCAGAAGCCCTGGCCTCATACACCAGCGCCTACCTGAACAGAGGTACCATCTTAGAGTACTGTAAATTTAGGGGTGGGTGAACTTCTATTTGCCGGGCTGTGTGAGGAAAGGCTCACAAGGCCCTGCCGAGTGCTTGTCAGCCGCTTGCCCACATGCTGAAATTGTGTACTTCCTCTTCCTGCCTCAATGGTGGAGGGAATTGCACTGTTAATTGTGCATGCCTTCTGCCAATGGTGGCCTTAGAGGCCCCAGTGTTGCAAGGGTAAAGGCACGAATAGAGCCAGCCAGGCACTCACAGCATCCCTAACCATAATACGCTGCTAGAAAAACAGAGATCCTTCAAAATTAAAATTCAGCCAAAACATTACGTTTGTTTTTGCTGTTCTTGAAAAACATCTTTATTAACCATGATGGATAAATGGAGCCTCGCGGTCCAGAGGTGGTCCAGATAATACAGTAATCTAGTTCCTGGGGGTGAGAGATGGCTGGGCAGTTTCCATGCCCTTCATGTTTGGCTACAAAAACAGTGTGTAAGAAGTTAATCCAAACACCTATTAAATAGCATGTGCGTGCGCGCGCACACACACACACACACACAATTTGCTCCACTGGAGACAGCATATTATCTCCAGCAGCTCCAGAAGTGAGCTGGCCCAAGATATTTTGCTGCCTGAGGCAAAGGACAATAAGCCTACATACACCATTACTGCGGAGCATGTGTGGGAAGGTGTTGTTGCACTCATATCCTGCTTGTGGGCAGCTGATTGGCCACTGTGTGAACAGAATGCTGGACTAGATGGACCCTTGGTCTGATTCCGCAGGGCTCTTCTTATGTTCTTACAAGATGGCACCCTCTCCCAGCTGACTGGACTGGCAGATAATGGCTTCATCTACACCATGCAGGATGAAGATATACTATCTACATCCTTTGATATACTATCAAAGTGGTATATAAAAGGCAGGAGCCACACCAAGCAAGATATACCAGTATGAAAGTGGTATATGGTAGGTGTCAATGGGCCCCAACAGTTGTCAGTGCACTTCAATACCGCTATAAAGCAGTAGTGTGGCTCCTGCCTTTTATATACCACTTTCATAGCGCAATATCCTGCTTGGTGTAGATGAGGTCGAAGCCATCTCCAACACTAATGGGACAACGTTCTCCGCTAAACTTGAAGGCAGCAGGCTAACTTAAAGAGTGCAGAGTAGACTGCAAGACACACATTTATCTCCTTAATTTGCCACCTGAGGCAACTGCCTCACCTTACCTGCATGGAGGGGTGGGATTAAAAAACTCTCCCTCATGCCTGCTGCCAAACTGAATTCAGCCCACTGCCCCTGTGCTGTTTTTAACTAAAAACAGAAATAAAGAAGATCCGGTCATGGATCTCATATGTCTCCTGTAGTTTGGCTTTTCCTTAATCATTTATTTTTAAGAGCTCCATTAGACAATCATTTTATTGCACACTCGTTACTGGGCACTCACTGATTTTTGCAGGTCCCTCTCACATCATCATCTGCCTCCCATGCGCCTCCCGTCCCTTCTAGCCTTCGCACAACACACACGCCCCACTAAGTCCGACATTTTTGAAAATGGAAGTTGTCACTATCTCCTGCTGTGTGCAGGAGAAGCAGCATGACCAAAACAGCCCACTGCGTGAGCCACGTGCACGTTGTTTACTTCCTCTTTCAAAAGAAGAACTAATGAGGGACAAACGCGGGGGCGGAAAAATGGCAGTAAGCAAATACAATTTCCCGCCATGTGATGACACTTTGGCCTTAGCTACACCTACCTGTGAGTTCACGTTTTATTGCGAGATCCCCCCTCTGTTTACATGTGATTCGCGATGACCTCAGGGGGAGAGGTGTCGTGCCCGCCATTTTAAAAATTTCTTTAATTTCCATGCACTCGTGCACAAAAGTTAAGTGTGTTTTTAATATATTTCACGCTCCCCCCACCCCACCCCCCATGGGCGCAGTGCTCCTGAGGAGCTCTTCTCCCCATGCGTGGGTCCTGGCTCCACACGAGGAACCATGAGGAGCCAGGACAAACTGCAGCGCCCGGCCACACCAGGCCTAAAGGGGAGGGCAAGATCTCAGGGCAAGGGAGGGATCATCCCTCCCTGATCCCGGGATTCCCTGTGCGTCATGTGGACACACAGGGACGGTACCGGGGATTGCCCCGGGATAAAGCCCCATCTCGCTATGGCCTTTAAGTCTAAGAAATTCCATATGTTGTTATCAGCCACTCCAATCCATCTATTCCTCAAATGAAACTGAAGCACCTTTGAAATGTAAACCACAAACAAGTGAAAGATTAGCATTACAAAACAACATTGCATGGTGTTCAAATTAATGCTAAGCACAGTATTAGTTTGAAGAATCACAAAACACCAAACGCATTAGTGAGTCACCCAGGAATGCTGTTCAAAATTAAATACCTGTTTTGTCTTTTTGTTTTCAGCTGCTATTGATTCCTGCCAGGTATTCACTGAGGTCTGTGTTATCCTCTTTAATTCATTGACTAGATCCCCAGATTTACTTCAGCTTTGCTAAAGAAGATTATTTTATAAAAAATAATGCTTGCTTCAATAACACTCTGCATTACATTTACCCTTACAAATAGTACTTGCATTTTAATTTTGCATAAGGCAATTGTCACACTACCATCCTATATATGTCAACTAGTGAAATTGTTGACAGATATGCATACGGGGAGACAGTATGTTTATTATACGGAGAAGATTGTGGTGAGACATGATAGCACTCTTCAAATACTTGAAAGGTTGTCACACAGAGGAGGCCCAGGATCTCTTCTCAATCATACCAGATGGGCTCAAGTTACAAGAAGCCAGATTATGGCCGGACATCAGGAAAGACTTCCTGATTGTTAGAGCAGTACGTCAATAGAGCCAATTACCTAGGGAGGTCATGGGCTCCTCTCCCACACCAGAGGCATTCAAAAGGCAGCTGTACAGCCATCTGTCAGGGGTCCTTTAAGATGGATTCATGGAATCATAGAATAGTAGAGTTGGAAGGGTCCTATAAGGCCATTGAGTCCAACCCCCTGCTCTATGCAGGAATCCACCTTAAACCATACCTGACAGATAAAGACTGATTTCTTCTGGCAGGCCTATTCAGTGGAATTTTTAGATATTTTTATGTTTTAGGATGGTTTTTTATGATGTTTTTAACAATGTATATTATGTTTTAATTCAGTTTTATGTATTTTATCACTTATTGTTGTTCCCCACCTCAATCAAAATGGAGAGGCAGGTAAGAAATATTTTTTTTATTTTTTATTTGAATTTTATTACACATACAATAATCACATTACATCAACTTAATGTTGTAATAAAATACCACAATAATAAAATTGTGTAATAAAATACACAATAATAAAATTAAAAAGCTAGATAAGGTTATTATTATTATTATTATTATAGAATTTATCATTCCTGCATTGCACAGGTGGTTTGACTTGATGACCTCATAGGACCTTCCAACTCTACTATTTTATGATTCTATAGGGATGCTCAGGGACTGTACACAGGGGCCTAATCTGCTCCAAGCAGGATATTGCACTATGAGAGCAGTATGAAAGTGGTATATAAAAGGCAGGAGCCACACTACTGCTTTATAGCGGTACGGAAGTGCACTGACAACTTTTGGGGCCCGTTGAGACATACCATATACTGCTTTCATACCACTTTCATAATGCTGTCTTATGCTTGGTGTGACTCCTGCTTTTTATATACCACTTTTACCACTTCCATAGTACAATATCCTGCTTGGTGTAGATTAGGCCAAGGAGATACAATGGGGTTGCTTATAGTGCCAGGAATCAGTATCATAGGTCATGGTGAAATTGTTGGTCTGCTGTATATTTTTAAGAAGTACAATTAGAGATATCTTGGGCACCTGACTGGGTCCAGAAGTTCGATGGACTCCCCCCATCCCCCACCCCTGGACCAACTTGGGTGCCTGCTTCCATCTATGCAGCTCCATCCTATGTTGTCTTTCTCGATCACACTGTGTTGTCGTTCTTGTGTGCCAATCTATTGACAAAATGGGATGGATGGAATATTAGATCCTGGCTTACAGATATATAGATAATTGAAGTCAAAGCTGACAGAATCACGTTGGATGTCAAGGTAAGCTGCAATTCTAACAATGCATTTTCGGTTTTGTCCCTTTTGACATTTGATCTCATTGCTCTACAATTACACCCGTGTTGCGTTACTGCGGTCACTGAAGCGTGTTTGCTGCTGAAAATGCTTTCTTCTATTGATTTGTGCTCCGCATGGTCCACTAAGCCAAGTGCTTTAGCATTTTAGCTTTCAGCACTTGCAATTGCAATCTTTTTGGGTGGCAGCGCAGTGGATTTGGACAGGAACTGCTGGCCATTGTTTAGAAGTACAATTTAAATATGAAGGTTATAAGAGCACTGTGGGCAAGAGGAAAAGACATCTATTCTGCCCAGGATCAAAGAGATTTCTTTTTATCCTTCTTCTATATTACATTTTTATCATGCACTTTCTCCAAACAGCTGAAAATGTTGCATATGTTTCTCCACCTGCTTGCTTTATCCTCACAACAGCTGTGTGAGAAAGGTTAGGCTGAAAGAGAATGATTGGCCCAAACTTATCTAGTGAGTTTTGTGGCTTAATAGAGATTTGAACCTGGGGTCTCCCCACTCCCAGGCAGGATCTACACTATTGCTTTAACACGGGTTATTCATTCATTTATTTCTTACATTTATATACCGCCCCATAGCCAAAGCTCTCTAGGCGGTTTACAACAGTATTGACAACTCTTAGGGCCCAGGACACACTCCAGATACAGTTTTCAAAGTGTTATATCCTGCTTGGAGTAGATATGGCCCCCAGTCCTATTATAACCACTACATTATAATAGCTAGAATAGAAAAATAGGTAGAATAGAAAAAGCAGCATTAAAATGTACATTATAATAGTACATTACAACCACTACAGCACTTTCTGGCTAGACTGGGGCCCTTTCTACACCTAAGGATTATCCCAGGAATGCACAGGAATGATCCTGGGATGATCCCAGGGGAAAAAGGAAGGTGTAGACATGGCCTGAGTGAAATATTGGGCCTGCTCAACTTCATGTTCTCACACTGGGCCAGGAAGTTGATGACCTACCTGTAACTTTTTTAAATACTCTGTGTGTGTGTGTGTGTGTGTGTGTGTGTGTGTGTGTGTGTGTATCTATATCTCCTATATTCCTTCAAGAATACAGAAATACATGTGGGCAGGTATTGTTCTTCATTCTCACTAATCTCTTATCAGAAATTTGTCATGCAACAGAGGAACCCTTCCCCCCCCCTTTCACATGTCATATTCCATCTTTACATAGGTGTCCTATCACCTAGCTATATCTTTACGAGGCAGATGAAAACCTCCTCATTCTTTGAGATATCTTTGGTATCCAAAGGATGGAGCTATTTTTAATGCTACCTTTTCTATTCTACCATTATTATTTTGTAGTACTATTATTGTACTTCAGTGTGTCTTCAATCTTCTGAATGCAGCCTGACATCTATATAAATAAAAATGTAAATGTTCGTTTGAAAGAGACGTTATATCTCCGAAAGTTCATCACCGATTGCTTTGAAATTTTGACACAACGTTGCATTCAAATATGCGAGCGTTGTTATGTAACTATGTTCTATATGGGGTCAAAAGTTTGTCTTAAAATCGAAGAAATAGGCCTCAAAAAACCCAGTCCTGCTGATCATTGTGACATCGCCAAACAGTAGGCCAATCCACTGCCTCTGCCTCCTCTCCTATTTGCATGTTCTCTCACAATTGGCTGAGTGAATATAGATGTCACACCTGTGACAGTTACATGTTCTGAAGAAAGGTAACTGCCAAGAGTTTCCACTAACCTCCTCACCGTAAAAACATCCTTTTTAAAAAACCAAACAGTAGGCCAATCCACTGCCTCTGCCTCCTCTCCTATTTGCATGTTCTCTCCTATTTGCTCTTATAGGTCATTGTGACATCGCCAACCAGTAGGCCAATCCACTGCCTCTGCCTTCTCTCCTATTTGCATGTTCTCTCCTATTTGCTCTTATAGGTCATTGTGACATCGCCAACCAGTAGGCCAATCCACTGCCTCTGCCTCCTCTCCTATTTGCATGTTCTCTCACAATTGGCTGAGTGAATATAGATGTCACACCTGTGACAGTTACACGTTCTGAAGAAAGGTAACTGCCAGGAGTTTCCACTAACCTCCTCACCGTAAAAACATCCTTTTTAAAAAACCAAACAGTAGGCCAATCCACTGCCTCTGCCTCCTCTCCTATTTGCATGTTCTCTCACAATTGGCTGAGTGAATATAGATGTCACACGTTACACGTTCTGAAGAAAGGTAACTGCTAGGAGTTTCCACTAACCTCACCGTAAAAACATCCTTTTTAAAAAACCAAACAGTAGGCCAATCCACTGCCTCTGCCTCCTCTCCTATTTGCATGTTCTCTCACAATTGGCTGAGTGAATATAGATGTCACACCTGTGACAGTTACATGTTCTGAAGAAAGGTAACTGCTAGGAGTTTCCACTAACCTCCTCACCGTAAAAACATCCTTTTTAAAAAACCAAACAGTAGGCCAATCCACTGCCTCTGCCTCCTCTCCTATTTGCATGTTCTCTCCTATTTGCTCTTATAGGTCATAGAAGCAACAATCTTGACAGGACCTTTCAAAGGTGAAGATGTCCTCATTCCTCGCATTCCTATGATTCCAACAGATATGCCATTTCAGTTTAAGAGATTACAATTCCCAATTCGATTGGCGTTTGCAATCACCATCAACAAAGCTCAGGGCCAATCTTTAGAATTGTGCGGTTTAGATCTAGACACAGATTGCCTCTCACATGGACAATTATATGTTGTGTGTTCTAGAGTTGGCAAACCAGACAATCTCTATATCTACACAGACAATGGAACAACTAAAAATATTGTATATCCACAAGCATTGTGAAATTAAACATATTAGAAACATCCGCTTTGTCTTTTCTTTCTTTTCAATTTAACCAGACTGAGCCACAGCAACGCGTGGCAGGGTACAGCTAGTTTTAAAATATATTTCTCAGCCACATCAGTTCTCTTAATGTACCCCACAGCAGGAAAAACACAAAAAAAGGAATGAATGAGTTGCAATAAAATACACGGTACCAAACCACTGGAACAGCAGTGGAAACTGAGTTTGTAGCCACTGCTAAACTCAGTTGTGCTTTAGTTAAAAGCCGTAAGTGAAATATAGGTCTGTGAGTTAGCTGCACTAACAAGGGGGAATTAATGTACTTTACTATTCTCTATCCTGTCTTTCACTCGTGGCTTTTAACTAAACACAGGAGTTTCTGCAGACCGAGGAGCCACATGTAGAGGCATCTGGTCTGGACCCCCAAGTTGGAAGTTTCAGATCAGAAGCAGCAGGGCTTCGCTGAACAGCCGGTCAAGCCACTTATACAGTAATACAAAAATTGCCCTTAAGAGATGAACACGTGTCGAACTAATGCAAGTTTCAGCACCCTGCCTGCTATTCTGACCTGCGGCTGCTGGTGGGAGGAAGAACCTTCGGCTCTCCTCTTAGCTCCCTCCCGCTCCATCTGGCATGTTGGAGGCTTGGCGTGGATCTGACGGGAGAACCTCTGAAAGCATCCCAAAAGCTGCTCAACATGCAGTATTCAGATTTCCTAGCAAGCCCTGCCAGCATCAAAATTCATTGCCTAAAGGATGAAAAAGTCATTAGCCAGACCCCATCCAATATGTATGCCTCCCATACAGGCGAGGGCTGCTTCTGCCTTCCGTTTTCGGCACCTTCTGTCCAGTTTTGTCAAGTCCAGCGTATGCAAGTCTTTGAGAATGTGGGTTAGTTTGTTCCCTTGCCCAGGGGATAAGGCACTCATGAAATGTGGTCACCTGTCAGTCTGTAGGCCTGCCAAGAGAGCTCTTTCACGTGTGGCAAACAAACAAACAAACAAACAAACAATTGCTGCTTGGTGAATTTGTCTGTCTAGGCCTCTCTGTCAGGGCTGGCCCTCCCATGAGGCACATTGAGGTTCCTGTGTCAGGCAGCAGTTTGGGAGGACAGTGGAGTGACCACCACCCTGCTGCTTTCTTTGGCTGGCTGTCCACCCTGATTCCATCATCAGTGTCACATCAGGCACAGCATGTTGGGGGAAGATGGCAGCAATCTGCTGCCAATTGTTCACAGCTGAGAGGGAGCTTGGCTCTCATTTAGAAGTGCCGTCCCGCCCTTGCTGACACCTCATCTAGTAACCTGCTTGTCAGATGGAGGGAGGGTGCAAGTGGCTTATGGTGGTGTCAGGAGGTGCAATGGGGGAGGCAATGCCAGGCTGGGGCTGGAGGGGGTGGCCAAATTGGGGGGATTTGCTTGTCTGCCTCAGCATTTCTTTGGCTAGCCATTGGACATGCTCCAAGTTCTCTGCTATGTAAAGGAAATGGCCATGTCAATTCTCAGTGCACCGGGGGCCTTATGACATTCACAGTGAGGCCTCGTGTGGCCTGAAGTACTGCGGGGGAATGATTGTAGCTCTGTGGTCAAGTGGAGACCTTGCATGTGGAAGGTCCCAGGTTCAATCCACGGCATCTCTAGTTAAAAAAAAAGAAAAAAGGATCAGGTAGCAGATGATATGGAAGAACTTTGCACAAGATCCTGGCAGTCAGAAAGCAACTGGCAATCAGAGTAGAAAGTACTGAACTAGATGGCCAAATAGTCTGACTTAGGGCTCATCTACACCAAGCAGATATTCCACCATGAAAGTGGTATGAAAGCAGTATATAAAAGGCAGGAGCCACACTACTGCTTTATAGCGATATTAAAGTGCACTGACAACTGTTGGGACCCATGACACATAGCACATACCACTTTCATACCACTTTCATAGATGTGTCATGGGCCCCAACAGTTGTCAGTGCACTTCAGTACCACTATCAAGCAGTAGTGTAGATCCTGCAGTGCACTTCAATATCACTATAATGCAGTAGTATGGCTCCTGCCTTTTATATACCGCTTTCATAGTGGAATATCCTGCTTGGTGTAGATGAGCCCTTAGTGTAAAGGATTTTCATGAGGAAGTGACAACATTATTGTCCTTCCAGCAATTTCTGGAATGAGCTTCTTAGAGAGGTTTGTCCGGCCCCTACATATTGTACTCTTTCCATTCCCTGCTCCCAATCATTATTAGCATTTTAGCATTCCAGTTTTTAGCTCTGCTTTTTTAAACCTGCTATTGCATTTTGCTCTGGTTGCACTTTTTTACTGCACTTTTAAGCCATTATATTTTATATTGCATCTTATGATGCATTTTGTGGTTTTATTAATTGTGAACTGCGCAGAGAGCTTCAGCTGTTGGGCAGTATAGAAATGTAATAAATAAATACTTTAAATAAATTAATGGGGCCAGAAAGTGCTGCAGAGCAGTGGGTCCTAGACTGTTCTGGAAATGCTTCCATCCTGACCAGGAGCTATGGTCCTGGCAATCTTCTCAGAGGTGGAATTCAGCATTGTCATTGCACCTAACTCCAGATCTCTTGCTGCCTCCCAGTTCAGCCATGGTGCTGTGACTCAAAGGTGATTCAAGCTTATGACATATAGAAGCCATTTCCTTTCGGTATGATCACATACCATGGTGGAAATGAGTCTAAGAAGGAACAACATAGGTGGCTCCAGTGACATGCAAGAGCACAGCACTTATGGAATAAACATCCCAAAGAGCTTTGTCTGGCCCCTACGTCGTTATATTTTCAGCACCAGGCAAAGACCTTTTTTTTCCTCCCAGGCACTTCTAGGTTATTACTGCTGTTTTATCAATTCTGGTGATGTTTATTGTTTTGTATTACATTGTATTTTATTCTTTTAAAAATTACATTGTCTTTTATATTGTGTTATATGGCATTTTAGCTTTTTAACTGTTATAATCCACCCAAAGAACAGTTATTGGGTTGTTTAGAAATGTACTAAATAAAATAAAATAAATAAGAGGCCCAAGCAGATATTCCCCACCAAGAGGCCGAGCAGAAATCCTGAACCAAGAGGGTGTGTTGTGATGTTCACCTAAGAAAGAGTCAAGTAATTATCCCTATCCAAGTTGTTCCTCTGCATACATGTTTCCAGAGCCGTGTGTGATCACTTCACAGGGAAATGTCTCTGACCCCATTCCACACACCTGGAGCCACACAAAATTCCCAAGTAAAGACACAAGGCCAATATGTTAAGCACATTAATCTCTCCAGCCAAGTGGATCTTTTTAAGACTGAGACTTTCAGGGCATGTCTACTCTAGTCATTTTTCCCGGGGTCATCCCTACGTCATCCCTACACATCCAAATGATGTACAGGGTAACCCAGGGGTAACCAAGAATGACCCCTCCATTTTCATGGGATAACTGGTTGCCCAGTTATCCCAATTTTCCCCATGGTCCTGGGACCATCCCGAGGACCGCGGGCGGTGTGGCGCACGATCTTGCCTCCTCGCGAGTAAGCATGGCACTGGAAATGGGCACAGAGCTGCAGGGGGAGGCTCTGTGCCCTTTTGGGGTGGGGGCAGCATTTTCACTATCCCTGTGATTGAGGGGGTTGGGGCCCGATATCGGCCTGATACTTTTGCAAAGGATTGGGGCCTTGCAATTGTGTGACCGGCCCCTCTGTTGTTTTTATACTGTTTTTATGTTTTTTAAAATTTTTGTATACTTTTAATATTTACTATTTTTAATTGTTGTAAACCGCCCAGAGAGCTTCGGCTGTGGGGTGGTATATAAATGTAATAAATAAATAAATGTAATAAATAAATAAATAAATAAATAATAAATAAAAAGGAAATGGCACCTGTGACATCCCTCTTTCCTCCCAGGACATCGCTTGTGCATGTGCACATGGGGGAGGATCCTGGAACCCGGAAAACCCAAGATCCTCCCGCCCCACTCCCCGAAGGCTCATAGGTGTACATGAGCCCTCAAGGGCTGAATATACATTTGACCCCTTCTTTCTTTTCTGACTTGGAGTGCATTGTTTGTCAGAGTCGATGTGGGAAATTGTCCCCACTGGTCTCTTCTAAAGGAAAGCGCCACTTACTCTACGTTCAAAAGAAATATCCAGATATAGGTAAGCTGTGCAGTTTGGTTTGCTAAGGCTGAGTAAGCCACATTAAACAACAATGATTGCATGGTAACTTGTCAATGTGAGGGAGAAACATGGGGATTGAAAGGGTGCAGGCCGCCTGGGATGTCAATTAATGTATGCAGGCAAGAAAATGTCTGAGGAAGGCTCCCAGAAGTTTGAAGACAGAAGTGACTTGAATAGGGTGGCCATTTACACATTGGCCCAAGCAGGATATAACACTTTGAAAGCAGGTTGAAAACAGTATATGGAGTGTGTCCTGAGCTCCGACAGTTTTCAATACCGTTATAAACCTTTATAAAGCAGTAGTGTAGCTCCTGCCTTTGTCAAATAAGAGAAGTATCATCTACAAAGTGGAAACAGGCTTGCATAAAATGTACATATCTGCAAATGTAGACATAATTCATATAATTTAAATAGAACTACAATACATCTCATGATAGTGAAGAAGGCCCTTTGTCTATATCCATGTGTCCAAATGATGATGGGAAACTCCAGGGCCCCTGACAAAAATAGCATTTTGTTCAAGTTGCATAGAGTTGGACTTCGTTTCTGTAGGAGATGAGGGCTACAGCGTTGGTCTTAGCAGGTTAGTATTAGGAGGATGAAGATTACGCAGAGAGGAATATAGAGAAAACACTGAGAAGAGTGAAGGTGGAGCAAGACCACGGAGAGAATTTATGAAGAAGCTTAAACGTAATACAGAAAGATAAACAAAGCCAGTGGTGAGCATGATAAAAAGACAAGTGATATGCTTAGAACTGCAGCCAGCCTTGGTTTATGGTAGAGCAGTGCTTTTGTCAGTAGGCTTTTTTTTATTTTAGGGCAGCTTCCAAAAGGAGATGAAGCCTCCTCTGGAAATGATACTGAGCACAGCCAGGATTCATTCGGAGCAAGTGCAGCTGAAACAAACCACAGGAGGGAGCATTTTCAGCTCAGCACAGGCCAGAAAATGATAGCATTCAAGCTCAGGGTAGCTCCGAGTAGCCGTTGGTTTAATTCGTAAAGCCGTTCCCCTTCAGCACTGTAGCATGCTGCTAAAAACAGTCCTTTGGTCCCTTCCCAAGGCTCTGTAGGTCTCATTTTCCTAAGCGCTACAGAGGAGAAAAACATACGTCTCTTCTGAAAGATGTCTTTGTCTTCCCAAAAATTGCAGTCTTCCAGACATCCCTACTTGTGGAAACGTCGCTGTAATAACTTGGACTACCGAGTGCAATTGAAGCCATTGTTGCGTAAGGCAGTTATATCTGACTAGGTGCAGGGATGAGCCTCTATTCCAGATGTGGACGTGGCCCTTCCAGGGCATCTTTTTTGCTTTTGAATGAATGAATGAATGAATGAAAGCAAAAAGCCATCACAATTCAACATCGTTAGGAAAATAAAATACAAGTGAAAAGATGAGCTAAAGTAAATGGAATAAAAATAATTTAAACTAAAATAAAAATAGTAAACACAAATACAAGAATATAAAAATGGAAAGTCACATTAACATAAATTAATTGCTCTCCCTGTGGGTTATGAGATCAGCACATATAAAAAGGGCAAAAATTTTGCTTTTGATGAGTGAAGGGTAGCTGCCGGGTACTCAGCCCAGAATGAACTGGACTCCAGGAGCACTCCTTTTGAATCAACAAAAATTCTCAAGGTGTTCGGTTGTTATGGGGTGTGGGTTTTTTTGTTTTTGTTTTTAAAAAAGCATTTGAAAGGAATGTTCAAAAGGTACCGTTCCCTTCCCAACCTGCTATCTCATTTCCCGAACTCCAAGGTAAAAGACTCACCTTGGGGATAGGCGCCAACAGAGCAGGCAGCAGAGGGCTTGCTCATAAATGGGGGAGACTCCAGGCTAAGCTGCATGTTGCATTAAATGCATAATGCGTAGCTGATCCTAACTACATTTTTAGTTTAGTGAAACCATGTGAGGACGTATTCCAGATCGGGACCATCATTCATGGGTGGGGGGTGGCAAAAGCTTCCCACTTAATAAACTACATGCTCACACACACACACACACACACACACACACACACAAACACACAGGGCTGGGCAGAGGGGGGGGCAGCGGGGCCAGTTGGCATGGGCCTATGATTTTGAGGGGGGCTACTCCAAGTCCCCCTGGGCAAAGTTGCTTGATTTTTCTGTTGCTGCTGATGAATTTGCCCAAAGAAAAGCACGTAAAGCATTTCTGAACGTGAAGAAGTGATGTCTTATACACATCTTGAATAAAAGTGCTTGCCATTGCCTTTTTTTATAAATCGTTCTAGTTCATATGTATTTAGAACTGATTTAAAAATACTTAATGAGCAGTTTGAAATGGGGCCTACATTTCCTATCTGGCCCAGGCCTATTGCCAGCTTTGCCCGGCCCTGCAAACACCCACACCCACCCACCCACACACATGGGGGCTCTTCCTTTCTTTAGCCATATGTGGGAAGAGGAGACTAATTTAGTGGGGAAGCGACTGGGTGGGAAATTTCACCACAGCTACCCATGTGCAATGGCCCCGAAATGGATTGAAGGACTGTGTGCTTACAATAAAGTTTAAAATGTTAGGTTCAGCAAACACAGTAATAATGTATTTATTAGTGTTTTATTTTGGTTTTTATATTGCATGTTATATATATTTTTAGAAAATGTAAACCGCTTAGAGAACTTATAACATGAGTGATTTAAATAAGTAAGTAAATAAATACATAAAAAATAAATTAAACATGCTACAAATTTACCCGAGTGAGTTTTCCAAACAGAAATAAGTACAGCACTGCTAGCTCAGTGATTGGCAAGTGGTGGAGGGAATTGGGGGGGGCGGGGTATAAGCAGGGATGGCCATCGTGGGGAAATCTGTCCCTTGGGGACTTGCCGAATTTCCCCAGAGCCCATAGCTTGCATTTCTTATTTATTTATTTATTACATTTATATCCCACCTTTTTTACCTCCAAGGAATATAATCCTCCTCCTCCTCTCCATTTTATCTTTAAAACAACAACCCTGTGAAGTGGGTTGTGTTGAGAGTCTGTGACTGGTCCAAAGTCACCCAGTGGGTTTCCATGGCTGAGTGGGGACTAGAACCCGGATCTTCCGACTCCCAGTCCAACACTTTAGCCACTACACCACACTGAGCCATGGGCTTGCCCCCCAAAATCCATGAACATTCTCAAAAAAAAATTTAATATTGCCATTTACACAAATTGTATCTGCCTGCCCAAGACCAGAGATCTGTTGGAAGAGCCCTTCACTGTGCTGTATCAACACAAGATATGCACTATGGTGGGACATGGGAGAGGGATTCCCTGTGGTTGCACCCTGGCTGTGGAATGACCTCCCCCTGGAAACCCAGTTGGCACTGGTTTCATTTCAGTGCCAGGATAAGACAGCCTTTTTAATAGGGGTGTGCATGGACCCCCCGCTCCGCTTCACTTCCAGATCTGTGATTTGCGGATCGGCCCGCTTCGCTCCGCCCATGTCCGCTCCGCTCCGCTCGGAGCTCTGGATCCGGATCGGAGCTCCGTTTTCCCCCCCATAGGGTTGCATTGAAAGCTAAAAAAGTAAACAACTTTTTTTTGGTTCAAGTTAGAAACCTCACGTTTGGCACCATGACATCTCATGGGTGTATACACACGCATGCCAAGTTTCAAGGCAATCCCATCATCCCCTGATTTTTGGGGAATTTATGAAAATCGGGCACCCCATTCAGACCCCTTGGGATAGCTCCATCAATTTGCACGTTAGAAACCTCAAACCCGGCACCATGATAGCTTATCCATGTGTCCACATGGATGCCAAGTTTCAAGGCAATCCCATCATCCCCTGATTTTTGGGGAATTTTTGAAAATCAGGCACCCCATTCAGACCCCTTTCCATAGCTCCGTCAATTTGCACGTTAGAAACCTCAAACTCGCCACCATGAAAGCTTATCCAGGGATACATATGCACACCAAGACTCAAGGCAGTCCCATCATCCCCTGATTTTTGGGGAATTTATGAAAATCCAACACCCATTCACACCCCTTTCCAATAGCTCCGTCAATTTGCACGTTAAAAAAAAACCTCAAACTCACCACCATGACAGCTTATCCAGGGATACATACCCCGCACGCCGAGACTCAAGGCAGTCCCATCATCCCCTGTTTTTTGGCGGGGCTTAAACCTGCAGACCTCTCAATGGGGCCATTTCAAAGGAAATCATAACATGCCATGAATTGGGGAGTAGAGATCAACCTATATGAATCTTCTTCCACACTTGAAAAATGGATTTGGAACTTCCAAAACTCCAAGTGAGCGCAGGAAGGACTTCTCCCCTGAGTCAAAGCCAGACACACACAACATCCCTGCAAGGCGGGCAGGGGAGGAGAGAGGGAAGGCAGGCAGGCAGGCAGCAGACATTTCTGGGGGCATAAGGAAATGAGCCAAGGATAAGCCAGTAATGCATATAAAATGGAATAAATAAATAAATAAATAAATAAACGAAGGAGGGGTGGAATTAATAGCAGCGGTGTTGCTGAATAAACAACAAGAAGAACTTTAAAAAAAAGGTTATATCTGTCTTTTACCAGTAATAGGGGGACGTGCCCGGGGGAGGGGGAAGCAGCTGCCAATTTGACTGGTCCTAGTAGTGACCAGTCTTTTAAGAAGCAAGGCTGTCCGTTCAACTCATGAAAGCCATCGCTCCACCACTAAGAGAAGTCGACCGCTCACTTCAACTCATGATAGGCATTGTTCCACCGGGTTACTCTCTTTGGAAGGCTCTGATGGCCTTCCAAGTACAGGAGAGAGTGGGGACACATCCACAATGAGATGCCCTAGGGGAGCTCATCCTCTTGCACCACATCTTTTCAGTTGTTCCCCTAAGTTAGGGTGGGTAGCAGTGCTGTGTTTCTATCTCTTATTCTTGGCTTAGTATATGATTTCACAGGTTGTGTTTGTGCATTTGGTGGGGCTACTGTTTTAAAAAACACTGGGAAAAGTCTGTTCAGACTAAGAAAGAGAAGTTTCCCAGAATCCCAAGTTACCCGTTTTGCCTATCCCCTCCTCCAACTTTGGGATCATGTGATCATGACCGGGAGTTGACTCTGCCCCTCAGCAATCGAAAATGTAATCTTTTTCCCGCCTTTACCCTACTTTTTAAAAAATTCTAGCGCGCGACCCGCACCACGCAGAGAGGTAAGAGTAGTCTCAAAATGACCCCCATCCACGACTGTTTAAGCACAAGGATTTCCAGAACGATAGCTTAAAAATCAACCCAGTTATCCCCGATTCTTTTCCGCAATGCAATCCTATGGGCGAAAACCGCCGTTTGACCCGCGCTGTCCCTGTTTGTTGACCCGATTTTTTAAAAATTCTAGCGCGCGACCCGCACGACGCAGAGAGGTGAGAGTAGTCTCAAAATGACCCCCATCCACGACTGTCTAAGCACAAGAATGATAGCTTCAAAGACAACCCAGTTATCTATGGGCGAAATGTTTCAAGATGGCGATCAGAGCGGTCCGCCTGAAAGAGGAGCTCCGAAAAATGGTCGCTTCTCTTCGCCTTGCTTCTAGGGGTCCGCGGTCCGCTTCTACTCCGCCTCTGGGTAAGGCGGAGCAGGCCAATTCGCTCCTGCTTCTGCGCTTCTAATAGGAGCGGAGCACATGCCTACTTTTAAAGAAAGCCTTTAATGGCTAAATCCACCAGCCTGCATGTTGTCTTGTTTTAATTGGATTTTACTGTTTTAAAATTTCATATTGGTTTTAATACATTAATGGTTTAATTTGTTTTAGAATTGTATATTTCTTGTTCTATTTTATATGTAAGATTTTATTTGTATGCCACCTAGAGATCCTTGTGATATAGGGCGAGATATAGATGTCTTAATAAATAAATAAATAAAATAATTTGCTTAATTTGCACAAATTGTGGATGTAAAATGTTGAATTCTGCGCAAACCACAAATGCAATTTGCGCAAAGTGAGCACTTTATGGCCACAATTTGTAGTAAGCAAATTACAGCTGAAATTTGAACAATGGCAATTTGAAAGAAAGAAAGACACCATAGGCCAACCCAACTTGATTCATATTGAGTCAGGTCAGCTTCCAAGTAAGTGAGCCGAAGTCTGCAAGGGTGGATGTGGGGTGAGCTGCTGAAAGCTTGGCAAACTTCACCCCCTAGACGGATTCCTCCAACATGTCTATGTGCAACTGGAACTCAACCAGACAGCCTGCTTCCAGCAATTGTGCTCATCTGAATTCTGCTTTTGCTAGAAATCCCAATTACTCATCCCCATGAATGGACTGCCCATTTGATGCTTGATGGATGGGAAGCGCCCTTCTAGAAAAAGAGTTATTCGGATTACAGTTTTCTTTCATAACCTTCATGCACGCTTTTATGTGCCTATTATTTATTATATGTATCACACTGCAAGTGACGTTCAATCGCTAACTGACTAGCACAGTCCTAGCTGCTGGCTTGGATGTTTTAGCCTGGTGAACATAAAGTTTAGTAGAACCAGAAGACTGGACAGACACCTATCTGGAAGAACTTAGCTGTAACATAACCACTTTTAGGGAAGTGGACTGAACTGTCTGGTCCATCGGGTCGCTTCTAATTAAAACTTGATGTTGTGCAGACTTCTACTGTTACTTTCTACTGTTAGTTTTACCCTACCCTGTGCCTGCTTACCCTACCCTGTACCTGTTTGCATTCTCTTCCCCTCCTTATTGTTTTACTATGATTTTATTAGATTGTAAGCCTATGCGGCAGGGTCTTGCTATTTACTGTTTTACTCTGTACAGCACCGTGTACATTGATGGTGCTATATAAATAAATAAATAAATAATAATAATAATACATTTCCTTGAGAGTAGTATCTCTGATCTTTGATCAAATTATGTTTGATCTAACAAGACACCCTTCTGAGATTAGAGAAATGAATAAAGTGGGGAAAGTTAACTTGCTCTTCAGTCTAAAAAAGTATGAAACACACTTATCTTGTTTGGCGCTGGAGCTGTGGGAGGCAGTACTCTTACCTGGCTCCGTAAACTACTGTGTCTGGTAACTGTTGCTCACTGGAGTGTTTTGCTAGGCAGCTTTTTTCCTATTAAGTGCAGTAGTGTGAAAACGCCTGATAATGCTGAAGGCTGTGTATCCTAAGGGTTTAACTCTTCTTTGCAGCACGGCTGACTGTGCCTCCCAGAAAGACTCCTTTCCCAAGTGTCGAGTTTTTAGATGTTTCATTGTATTGACTTAATCTAACACAACGTGCTCCGTACAACATGCAGTCACAGCCGTATCGAGTAGCTGTTTCTCCCTCCAGCTCAGTGCTGAGGAATACGTGCAATTCTGTAAATTGGAGAATGCAGACATCAGACCGGGAGGTTAAATGTAGCACATGCTCATCATCTCCTGGGGTAATGGCAGCACGGTAGGGCCTCTCCTGTCTGTAGGAGCTCTTAGCTAGGTGGGCCACTGTGAGAAAGGAGCACTTTAGTTGCGGCCTGAGAGGACATGACAGCTTCTGTCCACACAATACTTGCGGGTGGTCAATGATGGCTCATTGCACACCTTTTAATGGTGTTGCTTTAGCAAGGTATGGCACAGCAAGTGGCGGCCTGTAAATGCAGGAGAAATATTGCTAAGCATTTTAATCATGTATTGGAGATTATAGCGTTGGAGACAGATTTCTCAGAGAAGTGAGGTCATCACATCAGCAAAGTCCCTGGCATGGCAGCTGGATATTTCCCTACCTACTCCAGGCGTGGCAGAAGAAGCACAGCCATGTGTCAGTGAGATACAGTGACAAGGGATTGGGGAGCGTGAAGCTCGGAAGTTCTCCTCAGCCCTGGAGAAGCCAGGAAGAACCTGCTCTGTGAGACTTCAGCCAACTAACATGTGGCCTTGCCCTTGGGAGTGCATAGAAGTGATGAGGTGATGGAAGAAGAAAGTTTAAGAGAAAGTTAGGCTGTGAACACTGGTTTGTTTGTTTTTTAAGCTTGCCTTTCCTCTGGAGCCTTGTGGCCTTGTGGGACAATTGTAGCAGCCTTCTTTGGGCATGTTTACACTAGTCCTTATCCCGGGAATTGTCCACATCCACATGACGCACAGCAGATCCCGGGGGCAGGGAGGAATGATAAATCCATTTCCCCGGGATAAATGGGACTGCTTTTAGCCCGATTCTTCCCACGGTCTCAAGATCATCCCGAGACCACGGGAGGTGTGGGCTTTGTCCCAGCTTCGTCCCGCCTCCTTGCGAGTAAACGCGAAGAGGCGGGAACTGGGCATGGGGCATGGAGCTCTTCAGGCACTCTGTGCCCATTGGGGATGGGGGTGGAGCAGGATCAGTTTTTTTTTAATATAACTTACTTTTCATTGGAGCGCATGTGCACTCATCTGTCTAAAAAAAAATGGTGGGCATGAGATCCCTCCTCCCTCCCAGGATGTCACACGCATGTTTGGACAAAGGGGAGGATCTCTCAATCAGAATATCGTGAGATCCTCCGCCCTCCATGCCCTGGTCTAGACATGCACTAAAACAGGTGTCCATCATCCCTCCCACTGAAGAGTGTTTCCGTACTTGGTCCTCAGGGCTAGCTCATGGCAGAAGAGTGTCCATGCAGGAACCCACCCATTGGAATCCAGTTGCTATGCCTTGTCCCTTTGGTGCATCTTGGAGGAATCTCTTGCTATATCTCATTGAATCACTGCCAGAAGCCCTGAAAAGCCCTCCTACAATGGAAATGGGCCATCAAAAGAAAACTGCAAGTGATATGACAGACCGCATCATTGTGTTGTACAAATATGGTTGTCTCTATTCCTACGTTAATGCATGGTGCTTCCAAAAACTGCCACACCTATTTGATCAGAGATGACAGCGAGACAAAACAAATGAGGATATACGCTCCAGGAAACAATGCCTCTCTATCATACTGCCTGAAATTCTCTCTTTGAACAACAACAGAAAAGAGCTGTTTGTTTCCAGTTAACTGGGATGCCATGGCCAGCCACATGATGTTAGCAAGAGCAGATGCAAGACTAGCAACAAAATTGTCTGCAAACTTGTCAGCATCTATATTGCTTCCGAGCATCAAGTGATTTTAACCAGAAGTGACTAGAGCTCCTTAGAGAAGCACAAGAGATCAAGGAATAAGCAGACTGCTAAGGACTAAATCTACTATCCTAACACTCTTACTAGATGGGTTTCCCAGTCAACACAATGGGAATTACTTCCAAGTAAACATACATAGGAGGATTACACAAGACCATAGTACATATGACATTTCATTCAGTGTGGAGGTGAATATTTCAAAGGCAACTGAATTTGATGTTAAATAACCAAAATATAAATCCAACAAAACAATGATGATGAAAACAAGGACTGAAAACAGACTTTGCCACATGGTTGTACTTTAGCGTGCATATCTGTCTACTCTATTAAGCACCATTATCACCCGTTACACTTGGAATAGAATAGAGGTGACGGCTAAATGCATAGGGCAATTTCATACAATTTGCTGCCTGAGTAAATAGTTAAACTATGGTGTTGGCTACCACCTGTCGTAGTGATGGCCACCGATTTGGAAGGCTTTAAAAGGGGGTTAGAGAAATTCCTGGAGGAGAAGGTTGGTTATCAATGGCTGGTAGTCCTGATGGCTATATATTACCCCAGTATCAGAGACAGTATGCCTATGTACACCAGTTGCTAGGGAACATAGGTGGGTGGGTGGGTGCTGTTGCACTCATGTACTGCTTTTGAGTTTCCCACAGGCATCTAGTTGGCCACTGTGTGAACAGAATGCTGGACTAGATGGACCAGGATGGTTCTTCTTATCTTCTTATGTTCCTAATTTAGTTAATTTACTGAAATACTTTCACATCATTTTCCAATTGCTTAGTTCTCAAAACAAAACAAAACACAGGAGTATATAATTTATCATTCATTTCACCTTTTTGTACCAGCCAGACCCTGCAGATGCATTCTAATTCATAGTTTCATGATCCAGAGGGAACCTTTACTTCAGAGGTGGACAAAATACAGCCCATGGGTTGCATGTGGCTGCTCCCATGGCCTTGTTTGCAGCACCCACTACCTTTGGTTGCTGCTGCAATAGTGGCACCAAAAAACAACAATTTTGCTTGAAAACAAGACATGCAAGGACTATGCACCGCTGCCCATTTCAGGGGAGAGAACAGATCTGGACAAGAATGGAAAGCATACACAGATCTGATAGCCATCCATTGCAATTAACAAGGGAGGCTGTGTACTGAATCCTCTATCCCCATAGGCTGGGCTGGGCAGAGGGGGGGCAGTGGGGCCAGTTGGCATGGGCCTACAATTTTGAGGG
This sequence comes from Elgaria multicarinata webbii, assembly GCF_023053635.1. Lineage (NCBI taxonomy): Eukaryota > Metazoa > Chordata > Lepidosauria > Squamata > Anguidae > Elgaria > Elgaria multicarinata. The sequence goes on along the minus strand of NC_086175.1, from coordinate 119,629,173 downwards.
GGCCTACTTCTCACAATGATCCATGGGGTTGACTTGGTAATAGAATCTCGTGATGCCACATTAGATGTGGAAAGGGACAACATTGATCAACTACGAGCAGATATCCTGAAACTGAGAGAGAAATGGAATGATATACTTGAAGAAGCACGGCCTGTGTCAATCAAAATTTGAATGGATTGAATAGATTAGCAGTTTTGAACATTAACATTGACAAGGCAAAGTTGCTTGATTTTTCTGTTGTTGTTGATGAATTTACCCAAAGAAAAGCATGTAAAGAATTTCTGAATGTGAAGAAGTGATGTCTTATATACATCTTGAATAAAAGTGCTTGCCATTACCTTTTTTTATAAATAGTTCTAGTTCATGTGTATTTAGAACTGATTAAAAAATACTTAATGAACAGTTTGAAATGGGGCCTACATTTCCCATCTAGCCTGGGCCTATTACCAGCTTTGCCCGGCCCTGCCCATAGGAACTTCGGAAACCTACAGGATTTTAATATTTTCCTCTTCTAAATAACTACGATTTGTTAAGAAGCATAATGCCACAATGACAAATCCAAGGCACATTTCACCTTCATAACAAATAAAGATTTAAACATATCAATAAATCATAGAAGTTGGCTCAGAGAGAAGACAGAAAACCTCTTCTTGACTCCTGGGGTTGGTCTTTAAATCTCCAACTTAATGGAAAGATAAAAAAATATGATAAGATAAAATTATATCCATATCAAGAAAGCAAAAGATAGTCTATAAGAAAGTGTTGCTTTCATAAATCTGGTTTCCTCTGTCAGTGTAATAAATCCCTTTGCATTAACCGGTAAAAAAAAAAAAAAGAAGACATTTCAGAATCCAAATAATAGATTAAATGTCTTAATTCATGGTACCAATTATTTCCATACAATGAAGGTCATGTTTGTTTGAATAAAATTAGCATTCAACAGTAGACATCTTAGCAGAAATGTGAAGATCCACACCAGGGGTGTTAAATTTAGGGCCTGGAGGCCATATCGTGCCCTGTAGACTTACCCAATTCCCGCCCAGGTTCTAAGGTTCTACTTTCTACTTTTTCCAAAGGTATGGTTTCAGAACTTAGCAAGTTGAGTACTCCCCTTTTTGGCCTTTTTTCCATTCAGATAGACACTAAAATCCAATATATATATATATATATATATATATATATATATATATCCCATTTAAAATGTCCAGTTTTCTAAGGAAGAAGAAAACACTGTTTATTTGTGTGTGTGTGCAAAATCTATGATCGAATACAGAATTCCTGCCTGAATTCAAATGGAGTGAAACCCGAAGGATATTGGAATGATAAAACAATAACAGGGCAGAACTGAATTAATCCATCCTAGTTTTGATTTTGGTTTGATAGCTGGCTTATTGACATGATTGTTCCTAGGGTTTTGAGAAGAAGGATGTGTGGGTGGGGGTGGGGGTGTATGTGTGTAGATATTTGGCTATCATACTCATTCTATAAATCTGAACCTTTTTGAACTTGCTCCCCTTCTAATTCATTCTACTTTCCCCACCACCACCACCAACACACACACCCCTCATCTGTTCCATAACACAGCATTCTGTGTGCGCGCCTGCAGCCTGCTGCTGCATGTAAAGACCTGTGGATTGGGGCCCTAATCCAACACTGTCTTTAGAAAGGTGAACAGAGGAGACATCCCTTATCCCTCCTGCAATCATACATAATGAACCCTGATCAGAACCAAGCAGAGACTCTTCCTAAATCAGGTTATGATGGATTGGAAAATGGGAGACCTCACACTCCTGAGACACGGCTGGGTGTGGTGATGAACTTTTCTATGTACTTTTGGTCATTTTTTAGGAGATAGGCAAAAAGAAATCACATCCAGAAAATGAGGGAAGGGATGAGAATTTCAGAGAAATTTCTCTGTGTGCAGGGCTTCAGGATTCACCTAACAGCAAGGAAGAGGCCAAGGGTGTGTGTGGATGTGTGTGGGGGGGGAGTGCGCATGCATCTGCTCATTATTATTATTTATTGCATTTTTATTCCATCTTTCTTTCCTCCAACGTAGCGGAAAAAAAACCGTATTTTTAATGGTTTTAAATTTTGTATACTTTTTAATGTTCGCTGTTTTTAACTTTTGTTAACCGCCCAGAGAGCTTCGGCTATGGGGTGTTATGTAAATTTAATAAATAAATAAATAAATAAATAATCCTCCTCTTCTTTATTTTTATCCTCACAACAACAACCCTGTGAGGTAGGCTGGCCTGGCCCAAAGTCACCCATAGAATCATAGAATCATAGAATAGCAGAGTTGGAAGGGGCCTACAAGGCCATCGAGTCCAACCCCTGCTCAATGCAGGAATCCACCCTAAAGTGAGCTTCCATGGCTGAGCAGGGACTAGAACCCAGATCTCGTGACCCCCAGTCCAACACTCTAGCCACTGCACCACCCTGGCTCTCTTATGTCTACCCAGAAGTAAGTCCTCATTTTCCTGGGGGATGCAAGGAAACAGTAGAGAAGACTTCCCCTCTCCTCCTTTGCACACATACTAGGGAGGGAGGGAGTGCTCCCTCAATTCAGACCTTTAAAACATGTTTATTGTATGCTTCCTTCTCCACTTGTAACTGAAATACAATAACAAACAAACAAAATTAAAAAGAATGCAACGTACGTAATTTAAAAGGCTCACCGATTAATCAGCAAAACGCTGCAGCCATTAAAAAAAAGGGGGGGCTAATTTAGAATTCATTCTGCACAGAAAAGTTGTAAGACATTATCATTATTTCATGGAGCAGCTGCTTAGTCGTCGGCTATTTACATTTCATATTTGCTCTAGATGATAAAAAAATTCCAGAAAGGGCAAAAATAGTATGTTAGTAATGATTAAATAATAAAAAAAATGAAACTCTACTTTAGCTAGAGATTCAAGAACTATAATTGGGCAATGATTTAATTTCCTTACCTGCTTGAAAAGAGAAATTGCTAATATCTTATTAAAGCCTAATTTTCTTCACATTCAAAATATTTTCTTTTGCCCAAGTCAGCTCATTAATTGCTCCAAGTTACATTTAAATTGCTATCTATTCCACATTTCTAACATCAATGTCTTTAATGTGCCAGCTAATCTTCTACTTTAGGATGGGGGACCGGGCTGTTTACTACTAAGGCTGGGTCAAAATACCTTCTCCAATTTAGTGGCCCCATTCTCAAGTGGTAAAATGGGCAAGGAGATTGGGGGACATTACTGATTCTAATCACTATTCCAGTTCTCTATTTCTGCCCCATACATACACATATACACACACCAGAACAAAGAAGGACCACAATCCCATTTCTGAGAAAGGACCCCAGCTGGACCTAATTTACCTGTACGTAATAGTAATATAAAGATAACAAATCTGGGCCTCTTTTTTCAGCCTGAGGTCAGGAGGCAGGCAACTCAGATGGTAGAAGTTGCTAGGCAACTATCCTCAGTTCCCACCTCCCATCTCTGAATTTCTCCAAGCCTACAGGTTTTGTACCACTTTGCAGTGTTTCTCCCCAGGCACAAAGGATATGGGGTCATGATAGGAGAAGACAAAGAATAAAACCATAATGAAATTTGAAAGCAACCCCATCCCCGTAATTCATTTATTATTTCTTTTATTTATGATGTCTATGTGCTCCCGTAGAATAAAAAGTTCTGAGGGCAGTTCATACTATGTTGCGGGTGGAGAGATCTGAAGAGAAAAGCAGTAGCCAAATTACTGTCCGAGATACACCTCAGACTGAAATTTATTTGAGAAAGAGGGAAGAGCCATCAACCTAGAATAAGAGGGGGTTATACTGACATATAGCTCTTGTTAACGGTTCCCATTTAAAATCTGAAAATTGGGTGTCAAGGCCATAATATAGATATATTTTATTTATTTGTAATATTTCTATACTGCTGATTATAAAAGAATCTCTAAGTGGTTCACAATGTTAGATTACAACCTTAAAATACAGTATTAAAACATACCATAAAAACACAGTACAAAAAACGTGTCTAACAACAATGACAGAGCAGTAAGATGGAATAGTAAAATGGAGTGGTGTAGTTAATTTATTTAAGGCCCAGGTTAGGCCTGGGTGAACAAGTGTGTCTTCAAGAGGCGTTGGAATGATGCCACATTTTCTGCCTCCCGAACGACATGAGGGAGGGCTTTCCAATGGCGGGTGCCACTACCGAGAAGGATCGCCATCTGGGTACTTCATGGCGACATTCCGTCCATTTCGGAATGACAAACAAGACAGGAGAAGTTGCTCTACAGCAGTATCTCTATGGTGCAAGCCTTATTTGCCAGCCATTGTTCACCACCCAAGTGCCTGCACTTTATTGGAAATAGGTATGTCAAAAAGAGTTCCCTTGGATTACAGGATGGGAATAACACAGGATCTACACTACTGCTTTATAATGGTATTAACAACTGTTGGGGCCCATAACACATTCAATATACCATATTCAAACTGCTTTCAAAGTGCTGTATCCTTCTTGTTGTAGATCTGGCCTATATGTTTGGAGCACATCTTCCTCAAACTGGGCTATCATTTTCTGAATGGTTAATTTGCATGTCAATTTATCTCTCAGAGTTGGCTTTTATTGTGCCCTATTCATTTAAAGTCATAGTTAACTTTCTATTTATTATTTTTTCAAAGAAGAACATATGTGTACATTTCCCCCTTTAAAAGGCTGTTTCATGGAAAGGAGAGAAGTGGCTTAAATGCATGTTGTCATCCTTTCCTAAGAATACAGAAACTTGAGGATAGGGAAACTTGAGGAATTCCGTATTTGCACATACCTATAGGAAATAACCTAATCTACACTGCTCAGTCTAATGTGTGGCTCAGAACTTAAGTTACCCACCAGAATAACTAGTTCTCTATGGCCACAGCTAGACCTAAGGTTTATCCTGGGATCATCCAGGGTTTGCCCCTGCCTGAGCACTGGATCCCCTGTGTGTCACCTAGATGAACAGGTTTGACCCCTGGATGATCCAGGGATAAACCTTAGGTCTAGCTATGGCCTAAATGTTGCAATGCACTTTCCCACAGTTTTCAGTGCAATCCTAAGCATGTGTACTCAGATGTATCTTACTCCCAGACATATCTTACTCCCATTGCAACCTTGAAGTATCAAAACACACATTTAAGTAAGTAGTTCAGGGGAAATGCAAATTTAAATATGTGTTAGAATACTTACTTTGAGAGGATATCAAAACTATAAATCACAGGCGCATGTGGAAACAGAATGGAAAAGAATTATCGGTAAAACTATGAAAAGAAATACAGATAGGGTGACTGTATGAAAAGGAGGACAGGGCTCCTGTATCTTTAACAGTTGTATTTAAAAGGAAATTTCAGCAGGTGTCATTTGTATATATGGGCAACCTGGCGAAACTTCCTCTTCATCACAACAGTTAAAGCTGCAGGTGCCCTGCCCTCTTTTAAATCTGGTCACTCTAGTATAGCTCCTGCAGCTTTAACTGTTGTGATGAAGAGGGAATTTCATCAGGTTCTCCATTTATACAAATAACAGCTGCTGAAATTCCCTTTTCTATGCAACTGTTAAAGATACAGGAGCCCTGTCCTCCTTTTCATATGGTCACCCTAAATACAGACCAGTAATGGGCAGATTTGTGCACTCTGTCTTTGCATCATTCCCTGCTTACTAGTGGTCAACTGTTCCATTTCAATCTCTGCTGAAGGCAGAATGTACCAGTTGGTTAAACCTAAGTGTTACTTAATGTGTTGGTTTAATTTCATTGCATCTAGACTTCAGGGTGGGTCTAGAGATGGATGGCCTCACCTCCAGCTGCATCTATGCTTGCTGGCCAGCTTCCCCTGCTTGGCTCCCAGCAGCCACCTGACCCCTCAGCAAACCTCCATTTTACATTGAAGCAGCAGCTGGTTTTTCTCCCCTGTAAATGCAATGTTACTCAAATGGCCGCCGTAAAAGGGAAATTTACGTAAGACTGCAGGCGTAAATCGACTATTTATAGCTGTAATGTTGCATAAATGACCCCTTTATGGCTGCTATTTATGTTACATTAAATATACAGAAAAACCTGAGCTGCCACTGCTACGCAAAATGGCAGCTTGGTGAGGGATGGGGCAGCCGCCAGGCGCTCACGAACTGTGCAGCAGCTCAGTGAACGGGGTCAGGTATGCGTGGTGGCTCGGTGAATGGGGTCCAGGAGTGTGAACAGTGAGGAGTCTGCCAGATTCCCTCTCCATGTCAGAATCCAGCGACATCCATATGTGGGAATCACCATCTGGCAGAAACACATCTTTTTTCTTCTTTCCAAAAGCTTCTGCAGCAGCAGTGACCATTTTTGCAGCCTGGCTATCATCTTATTATTTATTTGTATACCCTGCCTTTCTCCCCAAATCAATGGCATTATTTTAAAATATTATTATTATTATTATTATTATTATTATTATTATATTACATATTAATAACATATTATTATTGTTATTTCTTGGCTGCCTTTCAGGGCAGTAGTCCTCACAAGGCAGCTTACAACAATTTAAAATAGATTGAAACAATAAAGCACATTGCAATACAATAAAAAAACATAACAATTGGAGAATAAAAACAGCACCCAACCCACAGACCCACTTACAGGCCAAAGCTCTTGAGTAAAGTGCTCTTTGACTGTTGTTGGAACAATAGCAGAGGGAGAGTGAACGGAGCCTCACTTGGGAGGGAGTTTCACATCCTGGGGGCAACCACTGAAAAGCCCTTCTCTTGTGTTGCCACCAAACATGCCTTTGATGGTGGTGGTCTCAAAAGGAGGGATTCTCCAGAAGATCTTAAGGGCTAGGCAGGCTCATATGGGAGAAGGTGGTCTTTCAGATAGCCTCGTCCCAAGCCATGTAGGGCTTTATAGGTCATAACCAGCACTTTGAATTCTGCCTGGGAACAGACCGGTAGCCTGTGAAGCTTCTGTAAAAAGGGAGTTGTGTGCTCCCCGTAACCTTCCCCAGTCAACATCTGAAGTTTCTGATCATTTTTCAAAGAGAGCCTCATTTAGAGCAGGTTACATTGTAGGTGGGAAATGGTGGTGGGGGCAGAGAAAGCATGGAGAATATTTGGAGAAAATTCTGCAAAGAGGCCTTCCTTTTCTATAGAAGTGAGAAAAAGAAAACTCTCAGGGAAAAATGTCTTTTGACAAATTTCAGGTGATATCCATCTCTAAGTGGACACATTAAATGCCAAACAAATGGTATTAGAATTCACAACTTTTGGGGAGAAGTATCTAGGCTCCCCAAATCATAAAGGCTCAGTCATACTGAAAACATTAATTCCTAACAAAACAGCAGGTAAGAGAAAGCAATGGTACTTTAAAATAAGAGCATCTTCAGCAGTCCCCCCCCCCCCCCGGGAAGCTGTTGAATCCTGCTTGTATTTAGAGATATCAAATAGAAATATTACTCATCTGTGCGAAATATATAGCACTGTAAATAATTTATCGGTCTGTCTCTAGGGAGATAAGCTTTGCTAAAGACACAGAATTAATCATGGCACTCACAGTGTTTGCCTGATGGTTAAGAAATGAGAAACTGTAAAATTACAAAAAGCCCATTCCTGGTTCTCCCAGCATGCAGTAAATGGAAATTTTGCGGCATCAGAATAAAAAATGGGGGCATAACAATGAATTTGTGATCTACTTTAAAAGTCACCAATACACAAATATATTTAAAATGTATCTAATGCATAGTTCAGTATGTGTGTTTGTATACACACACACACACACACACACACACACACACAGAGAGAGAGAGAGAGAGAGAGAGAGAGAGAGAGAGAGAGAGAGAGAGAGAGAGATTTGGAGAGATTTGCCTTAGGATATAATCACAACTCACTTCTTTCCAAAACCCAGTTAACAGCCATTGATCAGAACATTTTTTTTGGTCATTGGGCTTTTGGCTACAGTTTGAATGGAATATCCATCCTTCTGAACTGCAGTGATACTTTTGTAAATGGTATTCTGTAATTCAGTCGATACCATCACTACAGGGTCCCTGAAATCTGGCCTCGAAATGTGCAAGAACTGCTACTGATATTGGCAGTACGCAATACTTCCTCTGCACTCCTGCTTGATCTGTTCTACAAGTGGGACCCACCACTCATGCAACAGAAAGCTAGTGGTTCGATCAGCAATCCCGAAAACAAGTGGACACAAGGGACAATATCCAACTGTGTCATTCTGCTAGCACAAATGAGCTTTTGCTAGTGGAATCTCGTTCTAAACTATGCTCAAGAGAGGAATCCAACTAAAGTTACGTGTACGCAATATCCTGTGCATTATGCTTGTGAAACCTGTTGTGCAGCCCATGGCACATAATTCTTGTGCAAGCCATTGCACAACCCACTTGTGCAAATGGTTGCGCATTCCACTTGTGCAACCATAACGGGCAACCGCTTGGACAATGTAAAGATTCAGCGGAGCAGGCCCATCTGGGTTTGGGATTGTGGAATGAATTGAGTTTGCGGAATGACAAAGCTGGATACTGGCCTCTTGTTCCAAGATCAGAATAGGCCTCAGAATGACTCTGAGGCAAAGGATGTTTGTACAACTGTGGATTTAAAACATGATTACCAAATGTCCTCTATGCCTAGACCGAGGGGGGGGGGAATGTGCCTTTTCCTCACCCCCCCCCCAAAAAAAATGTTTGAAACATGATTCTCCTTAGGTTTCGGAGTTCAAGCCTCTCATGTATAGAACATGAGCCCTTAGCTTCACCACCTCACTAATCACCCAAGGCCTGCCTGTAAGCTCTGAATAGAAGACACGGCTGAAAGCCACCCCACCGAGTGACAATGAATTGCACAGGGTGTATTTTTGTTTGTTTTGTATTTACAGTGTTTTGGGCTTTTTAGTTTATACAAAAGGATATAGATAGATAGATAGATAGATAGATAGATAGATAGATAGATAGATAGATAGATATGGGGTGTGTAGAGTGGGTCTGCTCCACTCCAAAATTTGGATCGGAGCTACGATGAGGCATTTCTCTGCTCCAATTTTTGGAGTGGCTCTGCCTCTCTGCACCGTTGGATTACCTGTTGGAGCTCCATTCCATTATTGGATAACTGGTATAATGAAGCAGCTGACACTGTCAAATTTTGACATCTGTCAAACTTTTAAAAATCCTAAAAATCAAGGCATGAATGGAAGTGCTTCAAGCCTGGCATGGCTAAAGCTCTGCGTAAGAGCTATCTTGGGGCCAAGTTTCATCTCTTTATCTTTAAAAATGAGAGAGATGTAAGCATTTTTGTTAATTCCCATAGACTATAATGGAGCAATTATCCGAAAATGGAATGGAGCTCTGATGAACCACATCTCCGCTCCACAGGTATTCAACAGTTTTGAAACTGTCCCCTCTCCACTCCGAAAACTCAGAGCTTTGTTGGAGCTCCATCAGAGTTTTGGAGTTTCAGGGCAGAGCGTACAGCCCATAAAAAGTAGACTGCCCCTTGTAAATAGAAGCAATTGGAAAAAATGGAAGTTGTTTCTCAAGAAGTCAGTACTGTTTTTCTTCCAGCATTTCCTGTTTCTGTATTAAATTACAAGTGGACTGAAACTTAAATCTGGGTTTAAACCTATATTATGCATTCAAAGTGCTGCTCACTTGACGTTGATTAATTCTTGAGGCCAAACTCTCAGGCACGTGAACCAGCAATTCTGTCTTCTTGGTGCAATAATAAAGTGAAATTGTAAGTCAAACTTTTGATTAAGGAAGTATTATTATGCCAAGTGGCAAAGATTTCTGTTAATTAGTTTTACTTACGTTCTGTTATTTCTAATCTCAAAGTATTAGGTATTGATGGAATTAATAGATTAGTTGTTGCATCCAATGGGCCAAAATGCAAAGAGGTGTTGTTTTTAAATAGGCTGTATTGATTTATGCACATACACTGGTTAATCAGTTCTGTGCTCTCGTTACACAACATGTATGTTTTTAATAACTAAAGTCAAGACTGTAAACGAACGTGAATATTTTGGAGGGGTTTTTTTTAGTCAACTAATTTTGAGGAGTTTATTTAAATCATTTTGTACTTTGAAAATTAAACAGAAATATTTTTGCTTAAGCAAACTCCAACTAAACTCTTCTGAGCTGCCATTTTGGAAAGTTAACCAAAGTGTCCTCTACATCCATTCCACCTGGCTTCCTCACACTGTTTCCTTCCTGGACCTGGACCTGGACCTGGACTTGCATATCGGGTGAAAATGCATGCCAACATTGCAGTGCAAGTCAGATATGAGGCATTTGATAAGATTGTGGGAGTATCATATCCCACTGCTCAATGCAGATGCCAGGTCCAATCCCTTTTCTGTTTCGTTTTCAGTTAAAAAGCTTCTCAAGGCTGAGAAACCAGGTCTGAGATCTTAGAGAGTTGCTTCAAATTGGAGTAGACAGTAGAGATGGAGGAGTTCTCCCCATCTTCCATCAGATATACTCAAAAATAAGCCAAGCTTTACTCCAAGATCGGTAAACAGCTGGATCTACTGCTGAACCAATCCAGGCTGCTTGTCAAAGGAGCTCACAGTAACGCACAGGACATGTTTCTCCTTGGTTCTGTTTGAGAGCAGCTTTGAAGAACTGTCCATGGATAAAGTGTGGGTGGGACCCTCAAGCCCTTCCCTCAGCCCTGAGTGGGGTGTATTTAACAGCTGTCCCCACCTGAGAAACTGGGGATGGGGGACAAAAACCCGCCCTGCAGGGAACACTTCGGGTAAAATGGTGCTGGGGGAAGAGCTTTAAGGTCCCACCGCAGTTTATCCATGGACAGATCTTCAAAGCTGCCTTCAAACAGAACCAGGGAGAAGAATGTCCTCTGCATTACTGTGGCTTTGCAACAGGCCTGCTTTTGAAGAATGGCCTAGGAAAACTGGAGCTGGGGAGCGAAAGCCCTGAGCTAAGAGGGTCCCTTGTGTGGTGGGCTTTTGTTCCCCCCTCACTGCCCCAGTTTTCCTAAGATCATCTTTTTAGCAGGGATTGGGATTCTTCTCCAGCTCTGAAATTTAATCCAGACCATTGAAGCTCCTTTCTAAGCCTTTCTCAAAAAAAAAAAAAAAAAAAAATCACTAGCACCTCTAATACATAATACTAGAGTGATGGCTTATGGCATCTTTATATTTTCATCTCCCATTGAACTAAAGAGCTTATGCAATCCTTTCAAAACAAAACCAAGCATTCAATTATTTTGAAATGTTCCAGAGTTTCATGTTGTATTTGCCCACCCCCATCCCAATGTGCCTTTGTCGTGATTCTTCTTACCCTCCCTCATCTCATAGATACTATTCTTAAAGGGAAACTCCACCACCCACATTATCGGCTCATCTACATCTACGGGCTTTCTGGGATGGGGGGGCAGGATCTTGGGCTTTCCAGCTTCTGGGATCCTCCCCCAGCATCCAAACACCGGTGTGATGTCCTGGAAGGAAAGAGGGATGTTGGTGTGGCATGTGTGTGTTTTCGGAAGAAGACTTTTGCGCGAATGTGAGGGCACAATCCAGTGCCAAAGTAAGCTTGAATAAGAAAAAAAATCAAAAGTCAGCACCATAACATGCCAACAGCAATCCCAGGAATGGCAAAAAACCCTCACCCACTTACCCTGATGGGCACAGAGCACCACCCCCCGAGCTTCATTTCCATTTGTTGTGCTGCGCTACTCACGGGGAGAAGGGATGACCTGGGAGTATGCGCCACACTGCCTCAGGGTTGTCCCGGGACCATGGGTAAAATCGAGATAAAAGTAGTCCCAGTTATCCTGGGACAACAGAGAGGTTGTCCCTGGTTGACCCCAGGATCCACAGGGACAACCTCGAGCTGTCCCTGGGATAAATGGCTAGTGTAGACATGCCCTATGAGTGCATTTCATGCATTTGACATCCTATCCGTTTTGCCTCTGTCAGGTGCTTGAGATTTTAGCAGGAATTGCCAACACGGTTTCAAGCATATTCTTATGACCCTACAAAGACTAGGAGCTTGCTTTTTTAAAAAAAAAGAAAAAGAAAAAGAAAGTTGAAATTGTCAAGAAGCTGAATTCTAATGCCCTTTTCGGTACTCTTATGGAATTGCAACATGCACAGAGATTTGCTGGTAGGCAATAAAAAAGATAGACGAAATAAGCACATACACCCACACACACAAACACACCTCTAGTCCTGTGCAGTCACCAAATGTGCATGAATATACACAGGAGGCAGACACAGTGAGAATGTACCCCTGGCCACATCCCTTCATGCTCAACCTCCGTACTGTGTAGGCTCTGTCCATCCATGTACATTGAGAAAATGAAGGGTATAGGCTGCATGTTTACAGCCTATAAATGGAGGGGTGTGTGGATCTTCAATATGTGGAGTTTGTGTGTGGGACCAGAACACACCTCACCTTCCCACTCATACACAGTTTGCGACCAGATGCACAGGGCTTTGAAAGAGCCCAAAAGGATGGTTAAAAATGTGTTAAGCAATGCAGGGTAGCCATCCTATTGACTTAAAGTAGAGCATACTGGTGATGCATTGGCAGGATATCAGGAGTTAAATGCAACCATGGACAATTCCAGAAATGTATTGGTGGTACACAATTCCAGATTTCACCAGCAAATGTTAGCCAAATGATGAAGGACTGTTTCCGTTAAATTGCAACTTTTCAAATCTGGGCCTAGTTAACAAAAATCCTTTTATGGATGGCAATTGAGATATAGCAAGTTGACTTAATAACTCTTATGTTCACAACTGCAGGTGGTCTTCCCTTTGTTTTGTTAGATCATATATTCCAATCAATTAGAATAACATTTACAACCCCTGCTGCCTTAAATGTAAACTAGTTTGCAATCAATTTGCTTTAATGAAATTAAAGCTGAACTGTATGACTGAAGACAGAGAGTTCTTTGATGCTTTCCAGCTTTCGTAGTGGGATGTGAGTATGATGGGCGAAAGGCATCACATGCCAATGTCGAAAATTCAGAACACTAACGGAAGATTTAAGATAGCTTACTTTCAACTCATCAACAGGCTACAATTTTTAAAATTATCTTACAGGAGAGATGTCATTTCAAAAAGTGATGCTTGCAAATGGCTCGCAGAATTATTCCTTGTGCACATTTAATTGCACTATCAAATAGATTCAATCATTCTTTCAAACAAACAAAAACATATTCAAAAATGTAGTTCAAAACATATTCAAAAATGAAGTTGACCCCACTTGCCTATAGAAATTAGAGTTTATTATTTACATGCTAATTAACCTATAATATACAATCTGAAACAATGGCCACATTTTGGAGTTTCGGTTCGGGAGGGTTACGCATATTAGAGCACTTAACCTTGGCTAGGTCATGCTCAGACTTTGGAAGGAAAACATTTACTTAGCAATTGGAGGTATGTTCCTAGCAAATACTCATGTATGTCCTATGTTGTCAGATCCAGAACAATATTTCTTCTGTCTGTTTGTCTGTGGCCAAAAAAATTGCATAAGGTCTAAATTTGAGGATAGAGAGAAATTCATCCAATTTGTATTTTAAATGCAAACTCATCCATTTTTGTGCTTTCAAACCACTCTAAGAATGAAAACTCATCCTTCAAAATCTTCAAAATCTTCAACACTCTGAATTTTGCAGTAGAGTTCTCCAATAAAAAAATGCATACAACAATGGAAATATTGGGGGAAACAATGTTCAAACATATGTTATATTAGAAAAACTGTTCTCAGAAGATGCTTATATTAAGCAAAAGTTCATACAAAAATGTCTGCATTATGAATTATGCATACTATTAAAATATTATTAAAATATTATTAAATATTCTTCAAAACAAATTTAAGATTGGAGGAAGTTTCAGAGTTCAAGATGATTGGAAAACTTGGAGAAACTGAGAGAAACCAGACTTGACAAATTGACCTATCCCTACTTATTTTTTTATTAGAGTTCCCCATACGTCACACCAAACTTTAAGGCTCTGTGTCTCATTATACAATCCCATCAGTGAAGTTGGGTGGTCTAAGCTAAGTTTTGTACCACTGGCCGGATAGGTTGTCACAGAACAGGGGTGGAACCCTAAGATCCATTTTTGTAAAGCAAGTCATTAACTTGAAAATGTATATCTCACCTAGGATGGGTGAGAATTTTGTTACGTTCATATTTTGATAAGAATTTACCAAAACTTGCAAATTTCTTCACAAATGGGATGGAAAGAACTTGGGATTTATTTATTTTTTAATGGATGTGAAAGAAAGCAAAACTGCCAGATCTGTCCATCCAGAGACTTTGAGCTTTTCAAAGTCTTCGTTTGAATCTTTGGCCTTAGCTAGACCTAAGGTTTATCCCGGGATCGTCCCGGAGTCATCCTTGTGCATCTAAATGACACACAGGGGATCCCAGGATCAGGCCGGGACAACCCCGGGATAAACCTTAGGTCTAGCTAAGGCCTTTGTGCATTCATCCATGGCCTCAGCTAGACCAGGGGTTTTTATAGCAATGATCTCGCGATAATAGAATCCATGTGTTTTTTCCTCCATATTTTTCAAAATATACACACCCATTGTGTGCATTTTTGAAACATGCACATTCTTCTCCCATTGATTAAAGTGCATTTGTGCCTCCCCCCTTTCAAATATACGCATGCTGTGGAATGAAATTTGTTTGGTCCACAAATCACATTGCAAGCATGTCAATGTATAGACTTTGACCGCAGATTATGTCTGAGTCCTTGATGGGTCCGGAATGTGCGAAGTCAGAAAATCCTGTTCAAAAATGAACTGAAACAAATTTATCATACATCTCTACTCTGTGTTAAACAGAACCTCTGCATGCCTGTCTCTTTGTGGAATGGAAGCATGTGTGTGGATGGGTTTTTGGATTGCGCCGCCAGTCTACATACCAATTACCTGCAGGCTGGTGTGGAATTCCTTCTGGAATTTGCCCTCATATATCCAGGGCTGTCCCCAGGTTTGTTGGTTTGTCAGTTTGTTTTAAATAAAACATTTTCTTACCAGCAGCTGGGATAGCTGTGCTGGTGCTAAAAAGTATGGTTCAAAGGAATTGTTTAGTGTGTTGGGGTTCAGACCCCACCTTTGCCTTGTACTCAGTCTTTTGGCCAGGTTAATTGTCCTTTGCCATGGCTCTGATGGAAGCCATTTTGTGGTGGTTTCCAGGACTGTTTCTCAAATTGCCAAGTGCGCCCATGGCCCTGAAAGGTTGACTACCTCTGTTCTATTGGGTTCTTTCCTTTTGACAGTGGGTTTAGCTGGCAACAATGGTGAATGCATTGGGGGCCCGTTTCAGTTCCTCACAACGTCCTGGGAAGACACTACAGCAGGGGCATTGTGTGAAGAGAAGGCTGAGGGGAGACAAGATAGCAAATGTCACACTAACATCCTATATATGTCAACTAGTGAAATTGTTGACAGATATGCATACGAGGAGACAGAATGTTTATTATATGGAGAAGATTGAGGGGAGATATGATAGTACTTTTGAAATACTTGAAAGGTTCTCACATAGAGGAGGATGAAGATCTTTTCTCAATCTTCCCAGAGTGCAGGACATGGAATAATGGGCTCAAGTTACAGGAAGTCAGATTCCAACTAGACATCAGGAAAAACTTCTTGACTGTAAGAGCAGTACGACAATGGAACTAATTACCTAGGGAGGTCATGGGCTCTCCCACACTAGAGGCCTTCAAGAGGCAGCTGGACAGTCATCTGTCAGGCATGCTTTAAGGTGGATTCCTGCATTGAGCAGGGGGTTGGACTCGATGGCCTTATAGGCCCCTTCCAACTATACTATTCTATGATTCTATGAAGTTAAAATGGTGGTTCAAAGACCCTGACACTGGTGGAGGAGGGCTTAGCGCCAGTGGATTGTGCCTTGGAACTGAGACAACAGTAGCTAGGTGTTAATGCCAAACTTGACATATTCATAGTCCTATAACACTACTTTCCATGAAATTCCAATGTTAAAGTATTCCCCTCTATGGCCTATTTTATCATCAAGGTTTATTACTGTTGCAGAAAAATGGGTGCCATTTGAATGAAATGTGCTGAGGATCCCTAAATTATTTTTATTTATTTATTTATTTATTTATTCCTTATTTATTTATTATTTATTTATTTTATTTATTTATATACTGTGCCATAGCTGAAGATCTTTGGGCGGTTTACAAAAGTTAAAACAGTGAACTTTAAAAAGAAATATACACAACTTAAAACCATAAAAAGCATAAAATACAAACAAAAACAGACGATATCCATTTAAAAACAACTATTCTGGGGTCAGTTAAAAAACTCAGCATATGCTGTTAAATGCTGTTAAATGCCTGAGAGAAGAGAAAGTCTTGACCTGGTGCCGAAAAGATAACAATGTTGGCGCTAGGTGAGCCTTGTCAGGGAGATCATTCCATAAATGAGGGGTCAGCACTGAAAAGGCCCTCTCCCTTGTTGCCATCCTCCGAGTTTCCCTTGGGGTAGGCACCCGGAGGAGGACCTTAGATGTTCATAGAATCATAGAATAGTAGATTTGGAAGGAGCCTATAAGGCCATTGAGTTGATACGGGTAGGTTCATGTCGGGAGAGGCGTTCCGTCAGGTATTGTGGTCCCAAGCCGTGTGAGGCTTTATAGGTTAAAACCAGCACCTTGAATTGGGCTCGGAAACATACAGGCAGGCAATGCAAGTGAGCTAAAGTCAGTCTTATATGCTCAAACCTTCTGGTTCTATTAAAGTCTGCCTCTCTATTGTATGTAGACATCCAGCTGCTTTTCTTCAGGTTCCTCTTGCAGTAAATACGAATGGCGCTATTCACATCAGCAAAACATTGATCCCAACAAATAATGCCAATCCTGGTACATGAATCGGTGAAACCCAGCACAAGGTTGTCTTTCTTCTGCTGCTTGGCTGAATTGTTACATTTATCCT
Source organism: Elgaria multicarinata webbii (assembly GCF_023053635.1). Lineage (NCBI taxonomy): Eukaryota > Metazoa > Chordata > Lepidosauria > Squamata > Anguidae > Elgaria > Elgaria multicarinata. The sequence continues at coordinate 119,612,235 of NC_086175.1, read as the reverse complement.
CTCATTACCAACCCGTTGTGTTTCCAGCTACATTGTATTAGCCACCGCGTTAATCTCCCCATTTGACTCGTCTGCTTCAATCTTTGTAAAGCATCTTGCCCTGTGTACTAGCTGGAATACTAAAAAGTTTGGGATGTAATCTCCAGGAAATACACTGCAATTACTGCTAGAGTATCTGCACAGCTACTACTAGATTTTGCCTGCAGATAAATTTGAGCTGGATTTGAAGAGTCCTGCTCAGGTGGGAATTCTGAAGGAAGCAAAAAGAATGTCAATAGAATAAAGTGGGAGGGGGGCTTCAAAGGGCTCGATCTGGTGGATAGAATTTCTTTCTTTTCTTGGCATTTTTTAAATGGTTTTGGAGCCGTGTATTTGTGAAAAAATACAAATGCTTCCTGTTGAGAGTACTGCAATGCACCCAGCACTATGCATGCTCTATTGCGGAAGTAACACACACGGGAAGGGGAGTATAAACAAAAACACATTCATTTTATGGGGACCAGAATCTCCTCTCTGACCTACATGTGCAGGAGGGGATGAATTCTATGGGAGCTGTGTATAAATGGCCTTATGAAATTCTCCACATTATTGATGTACAGAGAAATTCTGAATATGTAAACAAATTTCTCTGGGGGAAGGAAGAGAAATTCGTAATTTCTTGGGGGATGGTTTTCAGGGCCAATAGCCCAGCTAGGTATATCTGAGGAATCCATCCAGAGGAATGAGCTCACCAAGCTTTTATCAAGTTGACTCCCCTCCCCGCACACACTAACACAACTTCAGCTCAGTTTCCCAGGAGTTGACCCTACTCAATTTGCATTACGCCATTTGCAGCTGAAATTTGTTCAAATTGCAAAATTTACGGCCTCAATTGGCAGAAACTGCTATTTACGTTTTTGTTTTGTTTTTTAAATGAAATATTTTTGGGAAGAAACCCACAGCACAGCTCACAAATGCAAGCTGAGCTGGGAGTGCTGCAGAAATCGGGCACACCCCAAAAGGGTCAGATTTCCCAAGGATGGAAATCCCTAGAGATTTCCGCCCAGAGAGCTCCGGCTATTAGGCAGTATAGAAATGTAATAAATAAACAAATAAATAAATAAGCATAGCTTCTTTCTTTCTTTATTCTAAAGGTTTTTGTAGTTTGCAGCTGCAAGTGTTGGCATCCTGGCTTCCGTTTTGCATTCTCCAGTGTCCCAGACCTACCAATATTCCAGGTCATTGTGGAGTGGGAAAGGTAGCTATCACAAACAAACCAAAAAAGTGGAAAATATTCAGAGAAAATTCTGTAATGGGGTCTTCTCTTTTGGCATGGATATGAAAAAGAAAATTCTCAGAATTTTTCTTATAAAAACGTCTTCAAAGAAATTTCAGCTCAGCTCCAGATTGTGTACCCTAGGGTTGTTTTATGTCCGTTTACCAAAACAATCACTGGTGAAAACAGAGGAGAATATATTTTAGTTAGTTAAAATTTCTATATTCCTTTCCACTAGATTTATCAACCGTAATTTGAGTTTCCATTGTTGAAAAATTGGGCCATGAGTGTGTTTCCAACTTCTCACTGTTTCCATTCTTTTGTTTTTACCCAAAAGGATACCAGAAGAGCCTCTTTTTTTTCTTTTTTTCTTTTAGTTTTATGTTGTCATTGTCATATAATGAGAGTAAACCCACCATTGGGGAGAAATGAATCACATGATCTGTGATTTTTCAAGTGTTTCTTTTAACTGACATTTTGAAAAGCAATTTTCTCTCAAAGTCTTCATTTCTAAACATATTTCCCCCCTAAAACTCACGTTATACCCATTACAGCATGTTCTTCTGAGCCAAGAAGTACTCCCCTGTTAAAATAGCTCCACTGGCTGTTTCCGGGCACAATTCAAAGTGCTGGTTATGACCTATAACGCCCTATATGTCTCGGGTCCAGGTTATCTGAAAGACCGTATTCTCCCTTATGAGCCTGCCCATGCTTTGAGATCTTCTGGAGAAGCCCTTCTTTCAGTCCCACCATCTTCACAGGCACACTTGGTGGGAACATGGGAGAGGGCCTTCTTGGTGGCTGCTCCAGTGCTTTGGAACTCTCTTCCCGGGGAAGCTAGACTGGCTCCCTCCTTGATGGGCCTTCGGAAGCGGGCAAAAACTTCTTTGTTCCAGCAGGCCTTTGGAGAATAATCTGGTCTTCCATCTATGTTAAGGACTTGTAATATTGTCGTGTATTTTAAATGTTTATGTTTTAATATTGATTTTTTAAATATATATATATATATATATATATATATATATATATATATACACATCTCTTTTCCTAGGTTTAAAATGTATGTTTTAAATTTTGTAAGGCCACCTTGAGGCCCAGTATTGGGCAAAAGGCGGGATATAAATAAATATAATAATAATATCCAAAAATATAACTGCACTCCAGTCTGAACATTAATCTTGGACATGTGGAACAGGTCACTTCATGTCAGAATTCATAAAGAACACATTTCTCCAGCATTCCTATTTAGAAAAGGTGATTAATTTATTAAGGGCTGGAAAAAATGTTTATAGCTTTGTAGAGGAAGGAGGGTATCCCTCCTCTTCCATAACTAATTTGTTTTATAGGATTCGAGATAATGAAATGTACGTACTAAATATATGCATAAAAAAACACACAAATGTACTATACTCAATTTTTCAGGGAATGGATGTTTTCTATTATGTTTTTGAATGATACATATAATAACCATACACAACATTTACATAGTTCTCTTTGATTTAATAGTGGATTTGTAATTGAGATTTACTGGTATTAATTTGATAAATGGCCGGTTTGTACTTTTTAAATTATAATTTAAAACATACAGTAACACTAAACAATAGTAAACAGAGAAAAGGAAAAAAAGAAGAGATTAAAATAAAAAAATCAGCCGATTGCACTAGCTCCAGCATTTAACATTTGAAAAGGCCATGACTAATGTATTTGTGTCCTTCTATTCATGAAAGGACTAATAACTTTTACAAAATGAACCAGGTGAAAAGAATCAGAATCAGGGTTTTGCATCATACCTGATATTGTAGTGTCTTAATTGTGATATTATTGACGACATTGCTGTATGCACACCCTACTTCTGAATACTCATCATGTACTTCAGTTCTAGGATATCTCTCTCTCCCCCCCCCCACACACACTTTCTCTTAGCTGGACTTCCTTTTCATTGTTGCATTTTGTATAAGCCACAGATGTGATGAGGTGCATAAATTACATCATGGCGGAAACTTCCTTTCATTTCAAATTTGTATTTATTTAATATTTAATGTTAAATACTATTGTGTCAGAATTAGCACTTTAACTTCAGTCATTTCCTGTGTTCTTGCACATTTTTGCATCTGCAGGAAGACTCTCAGGGCTCTGTAATTTGCACATCAGACAATGGGGGACTTTATATTAAACCCTTGACCAATCTCTTAATTATTTACCACGTTGAAGATTCTCTAATGCTTTTTTTTTATTGTGCCCATGTGGGCTGTTTACTGAGAAGGAATTCGATGTTTTGGAGATAAATTAGCTTTATTGCTTTGCATTCACATAGTATTCTAAATGGTCTTTTCCAGGGCTCCTGAAAGTCTATTAAATTCAAGAGCCTTCCGGATATATATGCATGTATTCTTGAGGAATGCCAGCTTTTTAATGGGTTTCACTGATAGATTAATCAAACAAAGTTTCACTTGATCAACTAGTGGGGGCCAATTTTAATCAGCGATTCCAAATTTAACTGGTGGAGATGAGAGTTAAGGCTACTTTTTTTATCGTTTTGGTTCTGGTGCATTACTGTAAAAGAAAATCAGAGGAGTCCTTTCGAACAATGTGTGGTAGCCTTTCGTTTTTAAATGCTCAGTTAACTCATATACCCTTTCACATTGCTCCTAGTTCAATCTAGAAATATGGTACGGGTGCAGGTCCTTCTAATGTGCACTGCACATGAAGTCCCATTGGTTTGTCCATTTTATGGCACATTCTTCAATAAACTTCTCAGTGTGTTCTATATCGTTCCCCCAGAGCAAAATAGCTCCTGTTGAGTAAAAGAGGGGCCACCTTAGCTGGAACAACGGGGAGTTGGCAATGAGCTATTCTATTAGCCCATGTGCAGCCCATTACTCAGTTCAGGACCTTAATTGTCTGTTGGGATGGTGGGTGAGAATCTCAGTTCAGTCCAGTTTTGATAAGAATTTCCCAAAACTTTCAAAATTCTCCTTTGAAAGGACAAAATAACTTCAACAACAACAACAACAACAACAACAACAATAATAATAATAATAATAATAAGTGACTGTTAGAGCAGTAGAACAACGGAACCAGTTACCTAGGGTGGTTGTGGGCTCTCCCACACTAGAGGCCCTCAAGATGCAGCTGGACAGCCATCTGTCAGGGATGCTTTAAGGTGGATTCCTGCATTGAGCAGGGGGTTGGACTTGATGGCCTTATAGGACCCATCCAACTCTACTATTCTATGATTCTGTGAGGAGACACCAAAATGGACAGATCTGACCATCTAGGCCCAGAGTTGCCAACTCTTTTTGTTTTCGTAGGGGTCCTCATCTTTAAAAGGTAGGGGATGGTCCTCTCCACAGGGAATAGCTGTAGCTATTGAAATTGGGTGGTGCAAATGGGTGAGAATACTGTTTCAGTTAGGTTTTTAATAAGAATTTACCAAAATTCACAAAGTTCATATTCAGGAGAGAAAGAATTTAAGTGTTGTTGTTTTTTTCATTTTAATGAACACAGGAGAAAGTGATTCATCCACCCCTAACCTCCAATTGTTATACATCCCCAGGAGGCATGGCTCCATTCACAGTGTCAGCCAGAACATGGGCAGCCAATCTAACAGAGCATGGGTATTTGACTAGATGGTTATAGAGTTAATCATTGAGTGCATGGTTGTGAAACTTAACTCTCCAAGAACATGTATCTATGTGCACGAGTTTTCTGACCAGGCCTGTATATCTTGACAGCTGAAGGTCCATGATCCCCTCCTCTCTTTTTTTTTTTCTGCCTTTGAGAGAAAGGAGCTGGTCACTCTGATGTCAGTGGGCCGGTGAGTCCACTCCAGTTTTCAGTCAGAACCCATCAGAACTAAGAAGGTGTTGAACCCTATTCCAAAATGGGTTTAGCACTTTGGACAGCTCCTTTAGAGTTCTGACTGGTTCTGACTGGGGTGGATTTACTGCCCCACTGATATAGGAGCCGCCACCAGCCTCCGCTGTGAGGGACAGCAAGTGTGCAGGTCTCTTTTGGACACGTAGAGGCCCCATTTATGCAAGAGTAAATGGATGAACACTCAGTACGAAGGCTCCAGACAAGGACAGAAGTTCACATGGCACACAAGTGGGGGTGAATGGCGGTGGCAGGGAGAGTATCCAATGAGTCAGACCCGGGTGAGTTCACCCCTTCCTTAGTCAGGGTATTTTCTGCTCTATTGCTGGTATGAATGCACTATTTTAGGAAAGAGGGAGTAAACAGCCCCTTTTTCCATGGGAAGCAACAATGGAAACAGCAGCTTCTACAGGGGTGGGGCGGGGAGATAGACAGATGAGGTTTTCTAGCAAGTAGGATTGACAGTTCCTATTCTGAAGAGAGGGACTTTTCCAAATGCAATAAATGTCTACTGTGTGTGCCTCAGTGTTGGTGCACACAAAAATAGAATAGAATCCCGAAGTTGGAAGGCACGTTGCCTGACAGTAAGTCCAACTCCCTGTTAAGTGCAGGAAATCCCAAGCTATGCTAACGCCAAGAAATGGATGTACAACCTCTGCTTGAGGACCTCCAGTGAAGGTCACACCACCACCACCATCACCACCATCACCAATTAATTAATTCCAAACTGGTCTCACCATAAAGAAAGTTCTCCCTATGTTAGACTGAAATATTTTGTACTTATTTTAAAATGTTTTATATCTTGCCTTACCTCTGAAGATCTCTTGGCAGCTTACTACACGTCAATAAATTAACAATTAAAAAGATCCTCCCAATTGAATTTAAATGTAACATAAGACACAGAATCAGCAGCCAAAATACAACAGCAATCAAAATAATATTTCCAAAATAAAGGACTGCAAGTTAAAATACACACTCAGTGCCTTTCTTTAAATGGAAGGTCTTCAACAGCTTGCGGAAGGTCATTAGAATCACAGAATCATAGAATAGTAGAGTTGGAAGGGGCCTATAAGACCGTCAAGTCCAATCCCCTGCTCAATGCAGGAATCCACCTTAAAGCTTCCCTGACAGGTGGCTGTCCAGCTACCTCTTGAAGGCCTCTAGTGTGAGAGAGCCTATGACCTCCCTAGGTAATTGGTTCCATGGTCATACTTCTCTAACAGTCAATAGGTTTTTCCTGATGTCTAGAAGGAATCTGACTTCCTTAACTTGAGACCATTATTCCATTTCCTGCCTTCCTGGATGATCAAGAAGAGATCCTGGCCCTCCTCTCTGTGACAACCTTTTAAGTATTTGAAAAGTACTATCATGTCTCCCCTCAATCTTCTCTTCTCCAGGCTAAACGTGTCCAGTTCTTTCAGTCTTTCTTCATAGGGCTTTGTTTCCAGACCCCTAATCATCCTGGTTGCCCTCCTCTGAAGACACTCCAGCTTGTCTGCATCCTTCTTGAAGTGTGGTGCCCATAACTGGACGCAATACTCAAGATGAGGCTTAACCAGTGCCGAATAGAGGGGAACCAGTACCTCATGCAATTTGGAAGCTATACTTCTATTAAAGCAGCCCAAAATAGCATTTTTGCAGCCACATCACACTGTTGGCTCATATTCAGCTCGTAATCTACAACAATTCCAAGATCCTTCTCATTTGTAGTATTGCTGAGCCAAGAATCCCCCATCTTGTAACTGTGCATTTGGTTTCTTTTTCCTAGGTGTAGAATGAGGAGGTGAGATAGGCCTCCCTTAGAAGGGACTTCCAATCCTCGGTGAAGCCACCAAAAAGGCCCTCTCCCTAAGTCCCAAGAGGATTGTCAAAGATTATATCAATAGTCAGGTGGTGTTATACATAAGTCTATTACATCTACTCCTTGGCAGCAGAAAACAAGTCTTTGTCCTCTTCTATATGACAGCCTTCCGGGGGGGATCTACACTACTGCTTTAAAGCGCTTTGAAGCGCTTTATAACAGTTTTGACAACTGTTGGGGCCCAGAACACACTGCATACACAGATTTCAAAACATTTTCAAAGTGCTTTAAAGCGCTTTAAAAGCAGTAGTGTAGATCCCCCCCGGAAGGGTGGATTCCTGCATTGAGCAGGGGGTTGGACTCGATGGCCTTGTAGGCCCCTTCCAACTCTGCTATTCTATGATTCTATGATTCTATGATCCCCCCCCCCCCAGGTATAAACATAGTATCATTTCTCTCTGCACTCTTCTCTTCTCTACCTGAAACTCTACTTTTTCTATGGATTGCTAATTAACTAGGAGTGTCTTTCACCTCAGTTCTGAACCTCAAATCTGAATCAAAGCAGACCAATTCGGCCCACCTCAACCTGAATCTGGTTCAGGACTGGATTGGGCCACCTTGGCTCTAAGTGGCCAAAGTGTTTTGGGCCAATTTGGCCTGAGGGCCAGCTGCCACTGCTGCCCACCCACCCATCTGTGGGACTTCCCTGAAGCCTCCACTCTGCCGGCAAGCCACCCATCCTGTAGGAAAGCCACTCCAGCTGGAAACAGCCATTTCCAGCCGCCATAGTTTACAACAGTAGATCTACAGCAGGCCAGAGCAGCTCTCCTGGAGGACAGGCAGCTCACCAACATGAGTGGAGGCTTCAGATAAGTCCTATGGGCAGGGGGGTAAGCAGGATGGGAGGGGGAGCAGGAGAGGAGGGTCCTCTGGGCACCCAGGAAACAGCAACAGCAATTAGATTCAGAACTGAATCTGAAGTGGTCTCTGGCAGTTCCGAGGCACACCGAATCAGCCTCCGAGGCAAATCGGAAGGGCTGTGCACAGTCCTATAATTCACCCAGGTGTTTAGGAAGCTGTACTTCCTACTGATGGAAAACCTCAAGATTCTGAAAAGTTTCATGGTTGTCTATGTAGAACTTCCAGTTTAGCCAGGGCTTCTGGGAAATTGGATATTTTCACATCCCTGTTCAAGACTTGGTTATTCATGATGGATGAGCTGTTTACAGGGAGATAATAATTAGAGAATGATGTTTGAGTGCTTGTGTCCAGTCCAATTTGTTCAGGCATGCTGCAGAAATCAATACTGCTGACCACAATAATTGCACAAATTATAGCTAAAATAACATACACATTTGCATTTCTTTTGCCTCGGCTGGCATTAGAGACATGATGTTGATGGCGTGTGTGCAGAGACCGAGGGACTCTGCCAAATGATGGGTTTTTAATTTTGATTGTTTCACATGTTTGAGTGTGTACCGCACAGCTTTGAAAACAGAACAAGATCTACAAGCGATCAAGTCCCTGATGATGATGACAAGCTCAATGCTGATAAATAAATTAGGTCTGCAATGCTGCCGGAATTCCAGTTCTATTGTTATACCTCTGCTAGCGCTTGTCACTTCTAGTGTAGCACAGTCACTCATGGACTTGGGTTATTAAGACAGTGGGGTGGGGGGGAGAGACAAATGCTTCCAAAGGTTGACTGTTCTGGTCCAGTTCTGCATTGAACTGGAGCAATTCTTGGGCAGTGACATTATCTGCTTCCTTCTCCTTCAGAATATGTGAACTGTTTACACTTCCCTGTGCCTGTTTGCATTCTCTTTCCCTCCTTATTGTTTACTACAACTTTATTAGATTGTAAGCCTATGCTGCAGGGTCTTGCTATTTACTGTTTTACTCTGTACAGCACCATGTACATTGATGGTGCTATATAAATAAATAAATAAATTAATTAATAAATAATAATAATAATAATAATAATAATAATAATAATAATAATAACTGAAGCAATTGCTCAACTTCCATGGATGTATTTCTGGGGTCCCCAAATCTCCAGGGCACCATGAAGTTCTCCACTCCCTGCCCCCTTTCAGAGAGAGAGAGAGAGAGAGAGAGAGAGAGAAATATTAGGGTGGCAGGTTCTCCTTCCTGTTCCTGAACGTGCCACTGATCAGCTGTTCTTCAGTCAAGAAGAGAAGCAAAGAATTGCTTTCTTGCCCCATCCAATTGTCTTCCATCCCTGCAGACCTTTTTCCTTTTTTCTCTCTCTTTCTCCCTCCCTCCCTCCACTCCCAGCTTATGGGCTTGCTATTTCTCTCCAGCCAACCTGTTTCCTCACTTTTTTTTTTCTTCCTCTAACTTCTTTCCTCACCATTTCTCTCCTCCATCCCTGACCTTCTTCATCTCTCATCCTAGCCTCTAGCCTTGCTCTTTCTCTCCCGCTCACCTTTTATCTCGTTGTTTGCGAGTGGAGAAGAAAGCACGGAATAAAGACACAGGCCTTAGCTAGACCTCAGGTTTATCCCGGGATAATCCCGGAGTCATCCCTGTTCATGTAAATGACACACAGGGGATCCCGGGAGCAGGCAGGGACGACCCCGGGACGACCCCGGGATAAACCTTAGGTCTAGCTAAGGCCACAGGCACCAGAGCTTGGGATAAAACTAGGGACTCTTTATTTAAATAAGGTAACTTTACCCCTCCCTGGATCTGCATGTGAAAGCGCGGGAATCAATTATACCCTTTCTTCAGGAACCTAGCCTGCCAATAAGGGCAAGCCCCTCCATTGAACACCGGCCCCTTCTTCAAGCTACACTTCAGTGTATAGGCAGAACGGCCTGCATCATCCCCACTCAGGGCTGCAGAGCTCTGAGTAGATGAGACAGGAGGGTCCCCAAAGGCACACCATATCCTGACACAAAGCTGCAAAGCCCCTGAGAAGCAGGACCTCTGGATATGCCAATCACCACAAGGTGCCAGAGGGCTCACCATCCCGATCGTGCAAATTCCCGCACACCCCTGTTAACCCATCTAATTCACCTATTTATTCACCCTCTGGTAATCATAATTCCAGTATGGAATAGGCAAAAACCTAGCAGGGAAAAATTCCTACTCAGCCCCTCCTCCAAAGGAGGTGACTGGCTAATCCCATACTAGTTAAAGGCAGGGAGGGTGGGAGCTGAGAAGCGAAAGACACCGAGCTTCGGCAGGGCAGAGCTTTATAGGATCTGCCCCACCCACGCCTTATGCTGTTCACATCCCATTACACGAGCAGCGTCTTTCTTCTTCCTCCCCCCCCTGCAAAAGCCGCCCCCAAAGCCATTCAGGCCGGGCAGGGGGTGGCCTTCCCTCCACTCCCAGACTCATGATTCCTCTCCCCCTTCTTCTTAACACTGTTTCTTCCCCCCTCCCAGCCTCTACCTTTGCTCTTTCTCTCCCTTCTACCATTTTGCCTTGTTATTTTCCCCTCCCTCCCAGCCTCTGGCCTTGCTGTTACCCTTCTCACAAACTCACCAAGCCCCACCCCGCCCAGCTGGCCTTCTTCTCTCTGAGCCGGCCTGGCAAGCGCTTGGAATTGCACACGTCCAGGGCCTCTGGAAATTGCGCAATTCCCACACCATGTCATTAGTGTGCCGGGGTGGGGGGAGGAATTGTGCACTTTCCAGGCATGAAATGGCCTCTTAATGCTTGCCCCAATGGGAGAGGGAGGGGGAGAGATGTGGGAAAGCACAGTTTCTGGGTATCTGGAAAGTGCTCAAATTCCCCCAGCCATGCTAATGGCATGGCCAGAAAGGGTGCTTTCCTACTGCCACCACCACCCTGCATTCACTGGTGCCTGAAAGTCCTCTTAACACTTGCATTAAGAGGCCTTTTCAGGCCCCAATGGGCACCGGGGTGGGAAGAGTCATCTATGGGCTCATCTACCCTTAGGTGTAGATGAGCCCATAGACTGCCCCCATTCTCCTCCATTTTACAAGATCACAACGGATGCCAGTGCCCACAGACCAGAAACCCTCTTCTGGTTCAGATCCCAGCCAATCCTGAAAGGGTCTCATTAACCTCCCTGCTCAGCCACTTGCAATGAGATTTCATACCTTCCTGAGGCCACTTGTTTTCTCATGAACCGCTCTTCTTCTTAGGGATTTTGTTTTTGCAAAGCCTGTGAGTTTGAGATGAATCTGAAGTGCCGTTCCAGAAATCCTGATTCCCTAACATCTGCAAATTTGATAACTGTGCTATCCACTTCTTTACGACAACAGACACAGCAGAACCCCCTGCTGAATGCCGCCGGATACCTCTCTGCACACAGACAGTGATCCTATTATATACCTTTTGCAAGCGGTTTCCCAACAAATTGAGTTCTCATCCCGAGGCATGTTCTTCTGGATTCCATTTCTCAAGCTTCCTAACGAGGATGTCATTATGAGGATTATGAGGCTTTTTTAATGTCTATAACATTTCATGAAAGCAAAGAAAGGGCAAAGGAAAGGAGTAAACAGATACAAGCAGCATTAACTGTCTCCTGGTGTATAACACAGGTAATAAATGGAAAGTCATGTTTCCAGTGACTAAATACAATTCTGGTTTAGAGATGTGAGAAGAACGCCCATCTAGACATTATAAATATTTCTCTGCGTGTGTTTAAATGTTATTGGGAATTGATAGCAAGCTGCCATTAAAGTAATCTCTTCTGTCTATTTTCCTTCTGGGTTTTTTTCTTTTCTTTTCGTTTTCTTTTCTTTTTTCTTTTTGGCCCACTGTAAGTGGAATACCTAAGAGGTTTTAAAACATCAGAACAAAAGTTTGCAGAACAAGTCCAAGGCAGTAGCACAGTTAATTTGTTTTTGCTGAGTCCATTTCTCAGTATCGATTTTTCTATCTGGGCAATACATTGCCAGGAGCAAGAATTATTTGCAGCTGAAAGCATTTGTTTTATTTTGTTTATTTTAGTGTGGATAGATTGCATCTCTGTATATTTATAGCTTAGAGGGGAAAGTGTGGCAGAGCAGATCTAAGAAAGGGGAAAGGAGGAGCAAATGCTACAGACCTGTTGAGGACTCAACATTTACACTAAGTCAAAAAGTTTATTGAATAAGACTTCAGACCATTTCACACATAACACACATGTGTTAAAAACAAACAATAAATACATGAATCTTAAAACATTACTTTTAAAGAGTCTAAAATTAAGGTAATACAATATTTAAAAAGAAAAAGTACATAAACATTTTGATAAAATGAGTGCTTATGTTCCTATTGAGGCCCCATAAAATTTAAAAGCTGTTGCGTGGCTCATTTAAAATACATTTTTCCTTTTCCATTTTCCTTAAACTGGCCACCTTAACTGCAAAAAGGGCAACCCTATGAGTTACAAACTGGTTAGATCCTCATAAGAGGAAATTCACAGAAAACAGTAAAATACCCTGTGGCGATACCCACCTTCCTGTCCCTTAGGTATGTCTGGCTTTGTATGTCTAGCGAGTGCGGAATATTGGACTGAGTGGGTGTGTCTAGTGATGCTGTGAGGAAGGGGGAAGGAGGAGTATAAATAGGTTGGCTGAGGGGATTGTGGTCTAGTTTAGTCTTGCCTTGTCTTATCTGAGTCTGATTCTCCTTGATCTAACTGCAGCCTTTGACACGGTTGATCATGATCTTCTCTTAGATTCCCTTCATGACCTTGGATTTTGTGGCTCTGTCTATAACTGGTTTGCCTCCTATCTAGCGGGTCGCTCTTTCAGCGTGTTGGCTAATGGCAGCTCGTCTTCCTCCTTTCCCCTTTCAGTAGGGGTTCCGCAAGGCTCAGTGCTTGGCCCGTTGTTGTTTTCCTTATACATGTTGCCCTTGGGCAAGCTTATTCAATCTCATGGCCTCCAATATCATCTGTACGCCGATGATACACAACTATATCTGTCATCTCCGGAACTTTCTCCTGATGTTCACGATCGTATCTCGGCATGTCTTTCAGATATCTCAGCTTGGCTGCTTCATCGTCGCTTGAAACTTAACATGGCAAAGACTGAATTGCTTGTTTTTCCTCCTAAACCTTCTCCTCATCTCTCATTCTCTCTTACTGTCAATGATGTTACGCTTACTCCGGTCAAGGAAGCTCGTAGCCTTGGCTTTATATTCGACTCCTCGCTCTCCTTTATTCCTCATATTGAGGCAGTAGCTAAATCTTGTTGATTTTTCCTGTATAATATTGCCAGGATTTGATCATTTTTGTCTGTCTCTTCTGCCAAAATGCTTGTTCATGCACTGGTTATTTCACGGTTGGACTACTGCAACCTTCTTCTCTCTGGCCTTCCTTCTTCTCACATCAGTCCGTTGGTTTCTGTTCACCACTCTGCCGCAAAGATCATCTTCTTGGCTCGCCGCTCTAACCATGTTACTCCGCTTCTGAAATCTCTTCATTGGCTTCCAATTCACTTCAGAATCCACTATAAACTTCTCCTGTTAACCTTCAAAGCTTTTCACGGTCTAGCTCCTTCCTATCTCTCCTCTCTCATCTCACACTATTGCCCCTCTCGTGCTCTTCGCTCCTCTGATGCCATGTTTCTCGCCTGCCCAAGGGCCTCTACTTCCCTTGCTCGGCTTCGTCCATTCTCTTCTGCTGCTCCTTACGCCTGGAACGCTCTTCCAGAACATTTGAGAACTACAAGTTCAACCGCAGCTTTTAAAGCTCAACTAAAAACTTTTATTTTTCCTAAAGCTTTTAAAACTTGATGTTGTGCAGACTTCTACTGTTACTTTCTACTGTTAGTTTTACCCTACCCTGTGCCTGCTTACCCTACCCTGTACCTGTTTGCATTCTCTTCCCCTCCTTATTGTTTTACTATGATTTTATTAGATTGTAAGCCTATGCGGCAGGGTCTTGCTATTTACTGTTTTACTCTGTACAGCACCATGTACACTGATGGTGCTATATAAATAACTAATAATAATAATAATAATAATAATGATTCTGATTATTACTCTTGTGGAGTGTCTGAGGGTTGTGCTTTTTGAGAGTGTTTGGTGTGTGAGGAGTGAGTAGAGATAGGATTTTAAGGGACTTAGGATTGTTGTTTTAAATATAAAAACAAGCAGGTTTAATCTAAATTGAAATACCAAAGATCTGTTCAATTTCAATACACTTTACTTTGTGTTCTGTTACCACAAACCACACATCAGCTCGGATTTATTACCTGCTATATTACACAGTGTAAAAACATCTACCAATACACCTGCAGTTCAGTACCTCAACAATAGAACCTATTTTTCAAAACCCTTTGCCTTGCTCCCTCACATATAGGGGAGAGGTTGTGTTGTTTTTACCCTTTCCTCAGGCTATTCAAGGGCTTGAGAAGGGTGTGCTAGGCAAGGCCTTCTTTGTGAGGTTGGTGTTGTCACATACCCAGAGATTAAAATAAGAGAGCTTAGATGTTATGTCTAGGATGATCCACCAGTTACAGACTTTTACAAGTTGATAAGTCTCCTCTGCTGAAGTTCAATTAGGGGGGACACTGATGTGAAAGTATGGTTGCACATACATTTCCCTAGACAGATGAAGTGGGAACTGAATGTGCAAATGGCTGTTGCATGCACTATGCCTCCCATTCCATGTACCGTGGGCACTTTGTTGTCTGCGGTCGCTGAAAAGTTATTACCATTGACTTGCAACTGGAGGGGAGTGACATATATTTAATTCTCTACTCCTGGAAATTTTTCAGTCAGCCCCTATTTTGCCGTTATTTCTCTGACTGTGGATCAGCCATGTGACTGGCCATTGAAGAAGACTTCCGAGTCAAAATGCGTCTGGCCAAGCCCATCAAGCTTGTGAAGCACTTTTTAACTGTATTTTTAAATATGTAATGTACTGTATATTGTACTGTAGGTGCTCTATAGTCTTGATTGCATACTTCATCTTATTTTACTATAATTTTTTGTTGAAATTTATCACCTTAACCTGTTTGGTTTTCTAGTACCCCACTCATAAGAACATAAGAGCCCTGATGGGTCTCACTAAAGGTCCATATCCCACATGTCTAGAATATCTTGGACAAACCAACTCAAAGCATAACACATTTAAAAGATCTGGGCAAGAAGAAACAGCCTGGCCAAATCACAGATGCTGGTGGCTCCAATTTAGGTGGGACTGTGAATCCATTCTGGTTTCAGGCAAAACCAGACAGAACTCTAAAGGAGCTTTGCAAGGTCCTGGACTCAACCTCAAAAACTGGGTTCAGCACCTTGGAGAGTCCCTTTAGAATTGTGGATGGTTCTCACTAAACCCCAGAATAGATTTACACTCCCACTGAAATTGGAGTAACTATCTCCCACTGAATAAGACACTGGGACCTCATAAAACAACTGGCATAAATTCCCCGTCACATGCTGTCACAGGGAAGAGACAAGCCTGAATTCCTAGTTTGCACATAATGTTAAATATACCACAGACAAAACGGTCTCTGGTTTGTTTAGACATTTCTGCTTGGGGTGGGAGTGATTTGATAACCGACAAGACAGCCCTCTTGTGAGATAACTCTCGTTTACAATAATCCACAATTTTATTTTATTTTTTTTATGTCAGTTATCATGATGGGCAAACCAGGCCACTGTCTCCTTAACACTGTTACGTAGTGTAGACTTTTTGGTCCTTGGGCAGTATCCAACTGTGTCATTTCATTAGCACAAATGGCATTGTGCTAGCAGGAACTAGGTTCTGAACTAGAGGAGAATCCAACTAGTTACATTGGTGGAAGTGCACAAGTGGTTGTGCATTATACTTGTGAAACCAGTTGTGCATAACTCTTGTTCAACCCATTGTCCATTGTGTAATGGGCAATCGCTTGTGCAATGGAAAGATTCAACAGCGCTCTCTTAGTATGATTTGAGTTTGCAGAATGATACTACTGGATACCGCCCGTTATCTCTGAGCTTCAGATCTTTCCTCTGTAAAACAACGATAATAACATTTCTCTACCTCCAGGACTCTTTAAATACGTTGCAAAACACTGAATTACTGCAGTAATACGGACATTTAAATACCTTGGCTGGAAGCAGGAGTGACAGATGTTTGGAATGGTAGCAATCACAAAACAGTTCAAAAGTTGCTCCCTCAGGCACAGAAGAATTTACATGAGTTTTACATAGAATTTCAATCAAAGTGAAGCATACCATGTTAAGAGCTTTGTATTTGTCCATGGCTACTGATAACGATGGGCTCAATTCCTCGATGCAAAGAGCTTGTTAAACAGAATGTAATCTAGGGTCAATCCTACAGAAATTCAGAACCACAAAACTATTTTTTTATTGAGACATTCATTTTCTCATTTCTGCTGACTTCCTTATTCTTCAGAGAGATTTATAGTTCCACTTCTAGCCAGTGGCTGATGCTGACTTGACACAGGGTGAGGAGCATGGAGTAGCATGTGTAAGCCAGCAGCCTGGCTTACATATGAGCAGAATGAGAAGGATGCAGATCAGCTGGAGCATTTTCAGAGGAGGGCAATGAGGATGATCAGGGGTCTGGAAACAAAGCCCTATGAGGAGAGACCGAGAGAACTGGGCAAGTTTACCCTTGAGAAGAGAAGATTGAGGGGAGACTTGATAGCACTCTTCAAATACTAGAAAAGTTTGTCACACGGAGGAGAGTAAGGATCTCTTCTCAATCATCGCAGACTGCAGGACACAGACTAATAGGCTCAAGTTACAGGAAGCCAGATTCTGGCTGGACATCAGGAAAAACTTCCTGACTGTTAGAGCAGTAGGAGAATGGAACCAGTTACCTAGGGAGGTTGTGGGCTCTTCCACACTAGAGGCATTCAAGAGGCAGCTGGACAGCCATCTCTCAGGGATGTTTTAAGGTGGATTCCTACATTGAGCAGGGGGTTGGACTCGATGGCCTTATAGGCCCCTTCCAACTCTACTATTTTATGAATCTATAATTCTATGACACACACATACTTTCTGCTTTATAGGTAGAGATTATCCACGCAGTGAGAAAGACTCAATTGGCACCACTGGAACCTTCTCTTCTGATGCTGGAGGAGGAGATAAATACTCCCTCACAAATCCCTGCTGCCCTGACTCCCCTTCAGCTTCCATTGACATCTTCTAACATCATGTCACCATGCCTAGAGTAGCTTGTAGAAGGATGTGTTAGTGGGGTGCAGCCATAGTTATGACAACTCCTCCTTTCTCCTTCCAGGAGAGGGTGGTGAAGTCATGGGATATCTGTCCTGTCTTGACCCAGCTGGGTATTCCGAGTCCACTTCATTTCAGTTTCGGCTGTGGTGCTGCATTCAATCTGCAGTGAGTCAGGCCAGTTCACAAATTTCCAGGCGTTGTATGCATTTTGGAGGAAGATTCTTCCATTTGTGCAAATTTCTGGGCAATTTGAACAATTTATCACCAAACTTGTGCAAATTACAGATGAATTTATGCAAATTTGCCCATAATTTGAACATATTGATCAGAAATTTGTACAAATTTCAGAACCTTCTGCCAAAGGTGTGAAAATGTTCTCAGTGTTTTGGGAACATCACTGAGCTTGGCTCGCAGACACAACATGGAACTCTGTTGTGGGTAATCTGTTTGGGCCCATATACTAGGGGCAAGTGGGTCTGTAATGAAAAGTGGGTGGGGTCAAAGCCAAAGGTAGATTGCGCCACCCCTTCTCTCTCTCTCTCTCTCTCTCTCTCTCTCTCTCTCTCTCCTTTTTTCCTGCCATTTAATTTCCCAATAAAAATAATGTTCTTGACTTGAGCTGGATTGCGACGATACTTAGCAAAGCTTTAGCTTATTATTTAAATCCAAAAATGGTAAATCTGCTAGGCCTGCTAGAAGTATCTTGAAATTAATGACATATGCAGCCAGATCTTTGGCGCATTTAGTCAGAAGTCTTCTTGGATTCAGTGGGCCTTTCCATACATGTCTACTCAGAAGTAAGTCCTGCCAGGAATCAGAGGTTTCAGATTGCAGCCTAACAAAGCAATGCTAAGGGAAGTGGAGTGTGTGGGGGGGAATCTGCAGTGGAAGAACTGGCACTTCCTAAATGCTTCTGACTTGCACCATCCAGGGTGTAAGATATGGGGTGGATTTTCCAATGTCTTCCCTGTCCTCTTTTATTGCCTTTAAAAAAATCACTAATGGGAGTAAACATGCATATGCCAGCATACCATTTTGCCTTTGTTGGGTGTCTTAGAATCCTGCATTTCTAAGGCCTTCTTAAACCCAGTTACCACTGGAACACCAGCAGCCAATTAGCTATGGTGGTGGAAGTTTCTGCCGCTGGAAAGGTCCTGCAGCATATATGTAGGGTGATCATATGAAAAGGAGGACAGGGCTCCTGTATCTTTAACAGTTGCATAGAAAAGGGAATTTCAGCAGGTGTCATTTGTATACATGGAGAACCTGGTGAAATTCCCTCTTCATCACAACAATTAAAGCTGCAGGAGCTATACTAGAGTGACCAGATTTAAAAGAGGGCAGGGCACCTGCAGCTTTAACTATTGTGATGAAGAGGAAATTTCACCAGGTTCCCCATATATACAAATGACACCTGCAGAAATTCCCTTTTCTATGCAACTGTTAAAAATACAGGAGCCCTGTCCTCCTTTTCATATGGTCACCCTAACATATGCCATTCTCTGCCTGCAGAACTTCCTCTCCACAGTCTCTTAGGACCTCTGGCCCGTAAGATTACAGTTCAAGTGTGCATAGGACTGTGTTGTGCAAAATCCCAGTTAAATCATTTACGAAGTTATTATCCTAATATTTCTGTAAATATATTATCAATACTTGAAGATGCCTTTTCCTCTTATATTGGAGTTAAGAATACCAATCAAATTTCCCTTGATTAATTCCCTTGCTTTTGATAATGGTAAAACAGGGATTCCACTTTACGCATCTACCAGAAATTTTATATATTAACACAGTAGCTACAGCTAGATATTCTGTCTCCTGAAATATTCTCATATAAAAGAAAAAAGACAACTGTAAGCTTTTTTACTTCTCTGTGACAAAGAAGTAATATCAGATAAAACAGCAGGAAGCCATAAGATACACGTGCTACAACATTTTGTTTATTGGGCCCTTATATGATACAACATTGTTTTCAGGAGGAAAGTAGAGGCATAAGAGTTATCTGGTTTTCCTTTTTATCATTGTGTATATATTACACATCACTGCTACAAGACATTTGGTTCCATTATGCTTTAAAATCCAAGGAACATCAAGATGGCCCAAAAATAAACAGATGGAAAAGTTTGCTTTCTACTCTGCAACACAACAAGAGAAAGAGAGATCAAGCAATAGAGAATTGTTCAAGAATTTTGTGTACATCCTATCCTATCTCCAAATTTAAATTACAAAGAGTATAACATCTTATTTATCTCTTAAATAAAAAGAGAGGGAGATGAGCATTGATGAGAAAAAGCTGAACACTCAATTTTCCTATGCTTTCCCTGAATTAAATTATTGGTGGCGGGGGGGAGTATGGACTTCATGTACTGTTAAGAACATATGAATGTAAGAAGAGCCGTGCAGGATTCATGTCCACAAGCAGGACATGAATGCAACAACACCATCCTGCCCATGTTCCCCAGCAACTAGTGTACACAGGTATACAATCTCTGATACTGAAGGTGGCATAGAGCCATCAGAACTAATACCCATTGATAGACTTCTCCTCCATGAATTTGTCCAACGCCCTTTTAAAGCCATACAAATTGGTGACCATCACTGCATCTTGTGATAGCAAATTCCATAATTTAACAAGGGGCATGTCTAGAACAGGGGAGGGAGGGGGGAGGATCTCATGATATTCTGCTCACGAGATCCTCCCCTTTGTCCACATGCAAGAGCAACATCCCGGGAGGAAGGAGGGATGTCGCGCCCACCATTTTCTTTTTCTTGTCTTTTCTTTTTTACAGAAGATGAGCGCATGTGTGCTTCAAAGAAAAAATAATGTGTTTTTTTTCTTTTAAAAAAAACAACCATTCTCGCTCCCCCCCCCCATGGGCACAGAGTGCCTGAAGAGCTCTGTGCCCCATGCCCAGTTCCTGTCTCCTCGTGTTTTTCGCGAGGAGGCAGGATGAAGTCGGGATGGGCACCTACACACCTCCCGTGGTCTCAGGATGATTCCAAGACCATGGGAATAATCAGGCTACATGTGGTCCCAGTTATCCCAGGGAAATGGAGGGATCATCCCTCCCTGCTCCAGGGATCCCCTGTGCATCACATGGACACACAGGGATGATCCCAAGGATAAACACTGGATTTACACATGCCCTGTGTGCTGTGTAAAGAAGTCTTTCCTTTTATCTGTCCTGAATCTCCCACCAACCTGTTACATGGGATGACCTCAATGAGTTCTCGTATAATGTGAGCGGGAGAAAAATAGCTCCCTATCCACTTTCTCCACATCAGGCATAATTTTGCATACCTCTTCTTTAGTTGTCATTGTCATCATTTCCTGAGTTGAGTTGCTGTATGTCCTGCCTTTGAGAAAACTGTCCTCTTTTTGAAGGTGTTTTTTCTATTCTCTTTAACTATAAAGAGATACAGGAGCCCTGACCCCCTTTCTATATGTCAGCCTTAGACTGTAGTAAAGGCCTCCTTATTCCCATCTTTAAACCCCTTGCATTAATCTTTCTGCAAATAAATAAATAAATAAATTGGTCACTAGCAAGATCCATTTGGCTTCCTGTGCATACAAATCAAAGGTGCATACAAGTCAGTGATAAATAAAGCTTCTCACTCACTGTAGAACACCTTTGCTGGGAATACGCCTTTGCTATTCCCCCCCCCCCGACGCCCCCAGTGCCCTTATGGAAGTAGGGCTCACAATCAGGATGTTACAGCTAGTTTAGCACTGCTTGTACTCAAACGTAGATCAAAGCAAGCCGATTTGTTTGGCACTCCAGCTGATGAGCGCTTTACATTCAGGATTTACATGAATTTCTTGAGTTCATATTAACATTACTTAGAGTTCTCTCCAGGGGGCCCTGCCTTTTTAAGCATCAAAGTTTGAGGCCTTTTCAGCTTTATGCTCCAAATGTAGGGTGAACCGTGTACATCTTCTTCTTTTTCGCTTATGATCACTGATGCCAATTTATCAGCGGCAGAGCTAGGATTCGGTTGCAAGTTTGGGGGCTGCTCAGCTGAAGTGCCTGGAAAGCTGGTTGAGAAGTGAGATCAGCCTTCCCCAACCTGGTGTCCTCCCAGGTTGTCTCAGACTACAACTCCCAGCATCCTCCAACGGCCACACTTCACTGGGGATGCTGGGAATTGTGCTCCAACTCATTTGGAGAGCACAATCGGGGTAGGGAAGGCTGAATCAGATGGTCAGGAGTTACATGGAACTTTCTCCTAAACCCATCCGCTGAGAGTGTAGGAAACTCACCATTGGAGTACCAAGACTTTGACTAGGGATGTCACAAGCATCCGAATCTGGGAGTTTGATGGACAACCCCAACCCCCCGAGTCCACACCCCTGGACCCAGTCAGGTGTATGTGGTGTGAACATGGACCCATGCTTGAGTGCTTGTGAGACCCCTACGAGCACTTTGCAGCATCCGCCCTCACTGACGAAATTGTGCACGTTCCCCCACTGTATCAATGAGCCTTTACAGCTGCCATTGACACAGCAAGGGGAAGTGTGTAATTTCTGAAATATATGCTCAGTGGCAATATCAGAAAAAATAACTCATGACTTGCTTCTAATCCAAGGAAAAACAGAACCACTATCCTTTTATGCTATATGGCGGAGATTTATTTAACATACATCACAACTGGACCTTCAACAATATATGCCTGCTTCAGCTTTGAACATTTGGACATTATAACAACAAATGAAGATCATACAGCACACTTATTAATTAGTTTATTTGCTATTATTATTATTATTATTATTATTATTATTATTATTATTATTATTTTGTCCTCCCTTTATTTTTTCTTCTTTTTTCCCCTTTTTTCTCCTTTTCTTTCCTTCATTTCCCCCCTAAAATTATATTAATTATTTTTATATAACAGTTGCTTAGACAGCAATTGTTAAGGGACTGATCACTTGTTGGTTACATTAAAATAAAAATTATTTTAAAAAATAAATATGAGAGAAGTGGATGATTATATGAGAATACAGATAGTTGAGTATATAGACAGTAATATTCTATAGTGGAAACTTTTAAGAAAGGTCTCATAGAAACCAATACGCTAGAAGCCTTGTAATCGTATGTATTTCAACTTGAGGAAACTAAAAAGCTTATGTACACACGCTTACTTACGTTAATAAATTCAAATTACTTTCAAACAACTGGTGTGGCCTGTGGAGGAGTGACAGTTAGTTGTGGCAGTGGAATTATTTATTTATTTATTTATTGCAATTTTTATACCGCTCAATAGCTGAAGCTCTCAGGGTGGTTCACAAAAACCTGAGGGCTACTTTGCTGGGCTGTGGTGCTGTGGAGTAGGGCTATTGTCTGCTCCATTCCGGATCCCCGGATCCGGAGCGGATTGGGCCAATCCGGACCCCCTAAATTCACGTCTGATTTGGTCAGGGGAGGTCTAGATTGGTTTGGATCGGTTCGGGCCGATCTGACGCTCCAGATGCTATTTTGTGTCCAACCTCATTGTTGTTTTTTCCATTGACTTGCATTAGAAAAGAAAAATGCCTATAACTTTTTTATGTTTCAAGATACACACATGTATCTGGGCACCATGGTGGCTTCTAAATAGTTCCTTATTCATGCCAATTTTGAAGAAAATCGAATCATCCCCTGATTTTTAGGGTTTTTTAAAGCTTCCACCCAATTTACAAAACTGCATTTATCTCCATCATTTTTCAAGATACACACATATAACTGGGCACCATGATAGCTTCCATATAGGACCTTAGGCATGGCCACTTTGAAAGAAATCAGATCATGCCCTGATTTTTAGCGATTTTTTAATTATTTAAACCTCAACCATTCCCCCGATTTACAAAACTGCATTCATCTCCATCATTTTTCAAGATATACACATGGAACTGAGCACCATGATAGCTTCCATATTTATTTATTTATTTATTTATTTATTTATTTCATTTTTATACTGCCCAATAGCTGAAGCTCTCTGGACGTTTCACAAAAATTAAAACCATAGTAAAACAACAAACAGTCTAAAAACACAAATACAAAATACAGTATAAAAAGAACAACCAGGATAAAACCACGCAGCAGAAATTGATATAAGATTAAAATATAGAATTAGAACAGTAAAATTTAAATTTAAGTTAAAATTAAGTGTTAAAATATTGAGGCCATCGCTAGACCTAAGGTTTATCTCTGGATCATCCAAGGGTCAAACCTGTTCATCTAGGTGACACACAGGGGATCCAGTGCTCAGGCAGGGGTGAACCCTGGATGATCCCAGGATAAACCTTAGGTCTAGCTGTAGCCTGAGAGAATAAAAAGGTCTTCAGCTGGCGATGAAAGGAGTACAGTGTAGACACCAGGCAGACCTCTCTGGGGAGCTCATTCTACAGCCAGGGTGCCACAGCAGAGAAAGCCCTCCTCCTAGTAGCCACCTGCCTCACTTCCTTTGGCAGTGACTCACAAAGAAGGGCCCCTGTGGATGATCTTAAGGTCTGGGCAGGTACATATGAGAGGACATGTTCCTTAGGCATGGCCACTTCAAAGGAAATCGGATCATGCCCTGATTTTTAGCAATTTTTTTAATGATTTAACCCTCAACCATTCCCCCGATTTACAAAACTGAATTTGTCTCCATCATTTTTCAAGATACACACATGTAACTGGGCACTATGATAGCTTCTAAATAGATCCTTAGTTGTGCCAATTTTGAAGCAAATTGGATCATCCCCTGACTTTTAGGAATTTTTTTAAGTTAAACCTCAACCACAATATCCTTCAGAAATAAAGTGTATAGGAAAGGAGATAGTGAAAGTGCATCTCAGGACAATATTAGCACTTCAAAAGGAACACAGTGCAAAGGGAACACTGTGTTCCCTTTGAAATGCTGTTGTCCTGAAATGCACTTTCACTATCTCCTTTCCAAACTATTTAGAAGCTATCATGGTGTCCAGTTACATGTTTGTATCTTGAAAAACAAAAAAGTTATAGGCGTTTTTCTTTTCCAATGTAAGTCTATGGGGAGAAATTCGGACCTCTGGATCCAGATCGGTTTGGAAGAGGTCCAAATTGATCCAGAGCAGTTTGGACCCGATTCAGAAGGTCCAGATCAGGATCCAGAGCAGATCGGGAGGTCCCTGCACAGTCCTACTGTGGAGCCTAATGAATAAAGGTGAGACAGGAGCAGCAGCAACAACAGGCTTAAACCCTCACACAGGTCATCAGCACAGGGGGGATTGAGTAGTCCTGACTGCTGGTGGCATGGAGAGTCCTGTCAGGTAGTTTGTGGGCATCTCAGATGAAGGCAAGATGTCACAGGTGAAGGCAGGATATCATACCCCAGCCTCAAAGAAAGGACCGCCCCAAGCCTGTGGTGTCAAGTTGATATATACAGTAGATGGGTGTGTGTATGTGTGTGTGTGTGTGTGTGTGTGTGTGTGTGTGTGTGTGTGTATGGAATATCTAGGTTGCTAATGAGATAATGCCCATGTTGCTCAGATAAATTCATCCAATGCTTGAAAGCTGAACATTTAAACCCAAGTCATCAGGGAAACCTAAGAAGATTACTATTTTAATTGCAAATTAAAGCTGTCCTCTCTGTTGTATAACTTTTACAACGCAGGAAAGTTATATATACTAACCTTATTTCTTTAAGATTCATACTAATATGCAACAGTATCTTTGGTATAGTTAAATAACTAATTTGGGTATGAACTTTCTAACACTTAGTTAAATTGTACACTCACTTAAAATTGTCTTCTGGATTTGCCCATATCTTTTATGTTTTAAATGAGTACATATTCCTAAATGCAGGAGGGTATTGATTGAAATATATGCTATTTTCTCTTGCTGTACTGGAAGAGGTGACATAATCTGACTGATTGAGGTCATAATGATCCAGAGGGAGGGAAATATTTCCCCCACAGTCAGTAAAATGTATACTTTGGCTTCACACATACATGGGAGTATATTCCAGAGAACTCAATGGGGCTTACATCTGAGTAGACACATAAAGTATCACACTGTTTTTCATTTGCATCTGATCCCTTGTTACTCACTTGCAAAGATTCAAAAGGATCCTGACATGCTTTTCATGGTTTTTACTCTGTACAGCACCATGTACATTGATGGTGCTATATAAATAAATAAATAAATAATAATAATAATAATAATAATAATAATAATAATAATAATAATAATGGTTTTAATTTTTGTGAACCGCCCAGAGAGCTTCAGCTATTGGGCGGTATAAAAATGTAATAAATAAATAAATAAATAATGGAATGAAACCAACATGATGAAATTCAACTGAGATAAAAGCCAAGTTTTACATTTAGGAACAAAGAGTATAGGAAGGGAGAAGGTCAGGCTTGGCAGAAGTATTCACATGTCTTAGTGGATCACAAGCTGAACATGAGCCAGGGGTGTAATGCAGCTGCTACAAAAGTGAATGTGATTTTAAGCTGCATTAATAGAAGCATAATACCTGGTTCATCATGGGAAGTCATAGTTCCACTCCATTCTGCATTAGTCAGGTCACATTTGGAGCACCCATCCGTGCATGGGCCCCACTGCTGGTTCTGTTCCAGAACCTGTGTTGAGCATGGGGTTGGATTAGATGGTCTCCAAAACACCTTCCAACTATATGCTGTTAACTTTTTCATTCTATATTTGATCCCAGTCCAAATATGAGAGTTGCATAAACAGTTCCTTTCCCTTGCATGCTGTCATCCCCCTCTCTCTGCTGAAATCAATACGAATTGAGCTACATTTAGACTGTAAGATCCTTGGAGCAAGGACCTGTCAACATTCATTTAGTTATATTATTTATTTATTATACTTATATCCCACCTTTCCTCCAGGGCAGCATGTATGATCCAGCTCTCTATTTTATCCTCACAGCAACCCTGTGAGGTAGATTAGGCTGAGAGTCATTGACTGGTCCCAAGTGACCTTCATGACCTAATGGGGACTTTATAACCCAGATCTTCTGAGCCCCAGTTCAATACTCTAACCACTACGCCACGTTGACTCTCACACTTTTGGGTTATGAATTCCAGCAGAGTGTGAAGGACACCAAGAAAAATGAAGTCATGATAGTATTTACAACACATTTACCAATGAAGTTTTTTTAAAAAAAACAACAACACACCACTCATCTGTAATTTGCTGACATATATTAATTTTATTAATTTTATTTATTTATTTACTGCATTTTTACACTGCCCAATAGCCGAAGCTCTCTGAGCAGTTCACAAAAATATTTTTATTATTTAATTTGGCTTGTATCCTCCTCAGGGTGACTTACATGAGCTTCCAGATGAAACACTTTACAGAGCCATTCCGGAATTGATCAATTCACACACTCCTCCAGCATCAGGTGCTTCCATATCATTATGCATTAATTCTCACAAACACCAAGATGATCAAATATTTTATTAGAATTTGGAAAAAAAGAAGAGTGCTTTGCCAGAAAAAGAAAGGCTCACATAATAGAAGTCCGGGGTCTAACATTTACAGTAATGATACCTCTAATGCTCTAACCTTTGGAAGGATCTTTTTATGTGTACAATAAAGCCCTAGATGGCTTAGGCCCAATATACGTTACCATCTCCTCTATATTTAGAAAGCAGGGGTGGGGAACGTATAGAAACCAGGGATATGGACCATATAGAAAACATGGAACCAATAGAAACCAGGGATAGGGAACGTATAGAAACCATAGAACCTATAGAAAACACGGATAGGGTACCTGTAGTCCTCCCAGTGTTGTTGGATTCCACATCCCATTAGCCCCAGCCAGCATGGCCAGTGGCCAGGGGTGATGGGAGTTGTAGTGACCCATACTGTCAAATGTCAGCTGTTTGCTCCACCGGTGGGTGGATTATTTCACTTCTATACTCTCTGCAGCTGCAGAATAGCGTAGAGTTCATTAGTGTGAAGGCATCATCTGAAATACAGTAAATTGATAATAGGATGGAGACGTTATTCATTTATTAGGATGTTTGTTTGTTTTTTCAATAAAACTTTTGTATGCTGCTTTTCTCCTACAAATGACACTCAAGGCTACTTAACAAATAAATAATTAGCAGCCCTATATAGAGTCCTATATATTACCTATGAATAAGTGGCACTGAACTCACAGTGTCTGGTGGATAAAATTACCATAGCTCTAAATGGTAAGTCAAATAAATACGACCCCATTTAAAAGCATCCCAGCAGGCTATTTGCCAAACCAAAACAGACACAAAGTGAAAAACAAACCCCAAATAGAGCAATTCTTGAACTAAACACTAACACCCAATGCAAAAACTATACATCACAATGGACACACATTTTAAATAGTGTCCATAAAGTGGCTGTTTTGGTTTGGGGGTGGGGAAATGCAGAAGTATTCTACACCAGCTGAAGTTTCTGAATCATGTCTCAGAATTATATACTTGCAGTTCAGCCTTCACTATGTAAACATTGATATTAGCTTTGCCTCTTTTCTTGCTGTAGTAGGCCACCAAAATTCTTATTATTTCCCTCTCTCTCTCTCTCTCTCTCACACACACACACACACACACACAAAATCCTTTCGCTCATCCCCCCCACCCCGAATTACTGTGCATTACTCCACATGAGTCATCAGGAGCTAGCATTTTACTTGATCAAGGAGTCAGATAATTCTTCTAACACAACGCCTGTAGTGCTCTAATTTTTAAGAAGATGCTTTTGATTCAAATGCATTTCCCCATAGCTTGAAAATGTTAACTGCTTCATGAATGGAGCTCCCATGACTTCAAAGACATTTCAAACTGTGGAGCTCTGAAGGACTGGAGGCTATAATAGTTGAGGGTAGTGTTCTGACTCGGAAATGCAGACAGCAAAACTCTGGCCAAAGAAAAGGAAAGCTGAAATGTAAGCAGTGCATCAGCTGGCCATCAGTTGAACTCAAAGGGAGCTGTCCGAGGTGCTGAACCACAAAATACCCAGAATGTAAGGCAGAAGATCTCTTAACCTGGGCAGGAACTACGCTGCTGCTTTAAAATGGTTTATAACAGTAGTGACAATTGTTGTGGCCCAGGACACACTCCCTATACAGTCTTCAAAACGTTTTCAAAGTGTTATATCCTGCTTAGTGCAGATCTGGCCCTGGTCTCTGAAGCTCTCCTAACCTGGTCCATAGTGCTACATTTTAATGCTATAAACAGTTCATTACATTTTTCTTTTCATTTTCAAATGCAATACAAGGAGTAAACCCTTCTCCTCTCCTGCTCCCCTTCCCTCCCCTTTATTTATTTACATATTTATTAAAACATTTCTATCCCGCCCTATATCACAAGGATCTCAGGGCAGCGTACAGGTTTCCCCCTCCTTCTTTCATATCGTATCGTATTTAAAGCACATTCATCATTATCAGCAGCATTTTCATTTCTATACCACCCAAAAGCTGAAGCTCTCTGGGTGGTTTACAACAATTCACAAGATAATAAAATACAGCCTAAAATACAACATAGAATGCAACATCAACATTTAAACATACAAAATTTAAAAGAATTTAGATTTGTGTAGAAGAGTGCCATAAATGCTCCATCATATGTTATTAAATGTGTGGGAGTAGAGGGCAATCGTAACCTGACACTGAAAAGATCATAGTGTTGGTGCTATGATCTCAGTGGGGCACTCGTTCCAAAATTGTGGGGCCACCACTGAGATGGCCCTCTCCTTTGGCACCACCCTTTGAGCCAGGGTCACACAGAGGAATCTGGGGGCTGCAAGCAACAGAATTTTCAGGGGGGGGGGTTGCTTGTCCCAGACAGACACACATATAATCTGATTGTTGGGATGCCCCTGCTGTACAGGCGCCCTGAGCAAATTTTCCCCTTTGCCCATCCCCACCTGCTCTGGCTAGGCCTGCTCTGAGCCTCACTCTGAAAGTATAGAAAAACTGATTGTTCAGTTTATGGGATTTTTGGCCTGTGCAACTGGAGACTGGGGGCTCTGGTTTCACTGGGGCTGTGAAGCCACTTTGGGTTTCAGTCAGAATTCAGGGTTGTCATTTCTTATTGTCAGTATTTGACTCAGGATTGTCATTTCATTTCTATATTGCCCAAATTACAATACACACACACACACACACACACACACACACACAAATAAAAACATACAAATTCTAAACCCAATGTAAAACAGCTAAACAAAAACAGTTGTAATAAGATCAATGGAGGCTGCTTACTCCAATTTCGGTGGGATGGTGAATCCATTCTGGTTTTAGTCTGAATTACTCAAAACTCTAAAGGAGCTATCCTAAGTGCTGGATCCAATCTCCAAAATGGCTTCAGCACCTTGGATAGCTCATTTAGAATTTTGACTGGCTGTGCTGAAACTCAGAGTAGATTCACTTACCCCACTGAAATCAGAGCCACCAGCCTCCACTGGCCTGTGGCATCACTGAGTGCTTCTCCTCTGATTACTTCCATTAGAAAAGGTCTGCAGCACTGGTGACCCACCAGGCCAAATGCATAGCACCGTGCATATATTACAGCTTGCAAGATGATTGACAACTGCCCAGTTTTTGCAGCAACGTGATTTAACAATCCCATGGTCAATCATCTGTGTTCCTAATGGTTATGCTAGAAGAATCGCAACAAAATGTGGATTCAGTCTTGCCAACTCTGCTTCTTTTCACTGGGCACATTACTCCAAGGGACACACTGGTGTACTGCTAGCATTGCAGATGCTAGGTTCAGGCAAAAAAAAAAAATCACATTTAGTGTTGGCTGTTCCTTGCACCACAAGATGGTCCTGGTTGAGTTGGTATGCTTAGTGTACATCTGGGGGGAGTCTACATGGTGCCAAGTTGATGCCACCCTTCCCCCAATCCCTGCAGTTTTACTTACCCAGGGTGGTGCGAGGTAATCTTGATACCAAGAAGGGAGCATGGGGTTTCCATTGGACATCTGGGTATTGGAGCCATCCCCTGCCCTCTTCCTGGTTACCAGCAACCAATCGCTGGTCGCCTTCCACCAGGACCACCACCCGGATTGGCCATGGAGAGAGAACAGATGGCAGAAGAGCCGGGGTGACCTTGGTCCCTCTGGAAAAGTCAGAGTAAGTCCCTGACTTTTTTTCTGCGCAGCTTCACTGGAAAGCCCCGCGGTGGCTGTGAATCTGCAGCTGTATCATATAACTTATGCAGTGCAGATTTGCAGCCACTGCAAGGATTTGGGCACGTATATACTGCCCCTGGTCTGACCTAAAAACTACAGTTAGGAATCCTAGGAGAAATATTGGGCCCTGATGATGAGCACAATGCTTACATCTCTCTCTCTCACTCGCTCACTCCCTTACCCTCTTTCTCTCTTGCTCTCCCCAAATCTGGCTTCCAAAGCCTCAACTTCCACTCAATTCTTCACCATTGTTTTGCATGAAAGAAAATTAAAATAGAAAACAGTTCCACATGGCCAGCCCAGATGTTTGTCCACCCCAATTGGGGATGCTGGGTTGCATGGGTCACATACAACCACTGTCAAGAATAGCTCCCAAGGCTAGCCCTGTCCTGTCCTGAATTTAAGCTCACCAAGTGCCAATTGAATCTAAAAAGTATTTTTTTATATAAATTCTCTCTCTCTCTCTCTCTCTCTCTCTCTCTCTCTCTCTCACACACACACACACACACACATATATATATATATACATATATATGAATATTTTTATACGTGATTTTTTGCACTTTAGGCATTGGGGGGAAACTGAACACTTTTGAAAATTGCACACAGAAATGTGCACTTTTACCATTCTAAATGTGCACTTTTCCCAACTGAACCAGCTGAAAAACTGTTTCATTGCAACGCTTCCAAGACACGCCACACCATTTCCCCTCTGACTGCAGACACTGTTCAAAAGGAAGCCAACCTTGAGACCTATTTCCATGTTCAGAATTAGAAGGCTCCTAACTACCATATGATGGGGGAGGAGGAGGATGGGTCAGAGCTATTGTCTTGCTTCAGAACTTCCTAGAGTAGTATCCAGGTGACCTGAGTGTCTGCTTAGGATGCTGTCTTGGTATGAATGCTTGATGGGCAACATCAAGCCCCCTGCTCTCCCTTCTTAGAGCTCTTTACCTTTAGACTGGACTTGGACTGGACACAGCCTTTCCAAAAGAGGACCATCTTGCAAACAGAAGAATTCTTTTATATATGAGAAGATGGTCCTCTTCACAGCTAGGGATGGACAGACTCACCCACGTCCAGCTCTTTTGGATGCTCACCAAGCCGGCTACAAAGCTGCACTTGTCCAGAGCCTCTCTTAAGTTGTGTGAATGGCAGCTGTAAAAGCCCCATGTACACAACTTGGAAAATACGCCATTTCCAGAGCCACCACTGCTGTGCACAATAGAGGCTCTGGACAAGAGCAGACGGCTGTTGGGCAGTCCCCAAGCCTCAGGGCATGGGAAGAACATGCCTGTCAATGCACCACAATCCAATGATTTGGGTCTGGAGGGTTGGGCACACAAGAGTCTGCTGGACTCCCAGACCCAGTTGGGTGCCCGCAACCACCCTACTGACAGCCCCTCAAACAGAGAGCTGTCATCTGTAAAATAAGACACATGGGGTTAAATCCTATATTGTGCGGTTGAACTTCTGCAATTGCAATGGGCATTTCCCCTTGTTCTCCTCTTCTCTGCAATCCTCCCCATGCCCACAGATCTGCTCCAGAAAGTCCTCAAACCCTCCAGAGCAGATATGGGGTGTGGGTGGGTGGGCTGCAGAGGGATGGATGAATCTGTTCTGCCAGTAGTTTCTGCTTTGCTGCCAGATGGCCAGCAATAGATACACCCCATCAATACTCAGAATGAAGAGGGCTTTTCTTATGAGTTTCACACAACCTCTCCAGCTCCTTAAGGGATTCTTAGGGCACACCTCCTGTTTCTTTGGAGCCCCTAAAAATATGGCCATTAGGACACTTTTTCCATTTGAGTTTGGCTGACAAATCCTTTCCCTACTCTTGGGCATCCTTTCTGGAAGGGAGTGGTAGAGCAGTCCTACAAGGGAGGTTGATCCAGAACAATTGCCCCACCACCACCACCACCACCACCACCAGGTCTCTCTGATGAAATGGTGCCCCACAGTGCCATTATTTGGTCTCACTGACCCCATATTCCTAAACATATCTACTCAGATGGACGCCTCAATGAGTTCAATAGGACTTGCTCCCAGGCAGGTGTGCTACAATCCTAGGGGCTGCCTATACGTCATCTTTGCCCCAAGGTGGCTCCAAATCCATGCTGTGTCGATTATATGATGCAGCCATAGATTCAGAGCCAAAGATGTGGAGCAGAAAAGTTGGGGATTGACCCCAATTTTCCAGCCCAGACAAAGTCAGCACGGCTCTTCCCCATCTATCCTCACTCGGGCTTTCCTGGTTGGAAGGCGATTGGTCACTGGTCATTGGTCACTGGAAACCAAGGGAGTGAGAGGGGGCCAGCAAGCCTAATGTCCTCCCTTGCGCTGCCTCCCTTGTTGTGTATAACTTGCCGCCAACCTGCACCAGTGATTCCATGGGGTTTGGTGGCAGAGTAACATAAACACGCATAAAATTACACTGCGTAATTTTGACTTTTCAACCCTGTTGAGCATTCAGGAAGTGCTTAAAACATAGTTTACTTCAAAAAAAATAAAATCCAAGTCCTCAGCAACTATCTGAAACCTGCACAGCTTATCTAAGCCAAAGAAAAAGGAAAACTCAGATCCCAATAATTAGTTGTCACATTATTTATTTATCCTTTCCATACCTCCTCATTATAGGTGCAGTGCTTAACACTTAAACAATCTTAAATAAATCATCCCTTTAAATTTAATGAAACTTTTTTTGCCTGAATAAGGACTACTGGATTTCATCCTTAGAGAATGTATTGAATTTCTGTTGAATGATTCTCTTGGCTGTTCCCCTGGATTAAATTTCATTGTGATGTAGATGTTTGAAAAACAAGGCCAAGCAAATGAGTTATGACTCAAGTATCCTATTGCTCTCCTTTTGTTGTTTACATGCATATGCTGTCACATCCGACCTCTGCTCTGCATATCTATCAGGGTGTATCCTTCTGTCTCCTATTCTTTGTAGTAGACTAGGAAGCAGTCTATGAAATAATACATGGTGGGAATCTACACTGGTGTTATTCTAATGTTTTGAATGGGTTACTGTGATGCATAGTGTCACATAACCCTGGGTCTCCCACGTTGTAAATGAGTCGTACTTACAGGTTCTGTTTCTTAGTTCCAGCGTGGCTGCAGATTCATGTGCCTCCTTATATCGGTAATTCTCCTCTCACAACCCAGAGCTGCTGAGTTTGCTCCGCCCACTTCCTGTTCTCCTTCTTTTGCCCCGTTTGCTATCTTACCTGCTACAGCAGATAAATCACACCAGCCTTATACTGTGCAATCACTGACAATTGTATGCAAAGGACTCAGAAGTTTTCCACCTTAGAATCTGCTTTTATTGTGAAGTACTCCCATGCATCCTGCCTTAAAATTTGAATCAAATTGGGTCATCGGTGGATTTTTTATGATTTTTTTAAAAAAAAAATTTCCCCCCTCTTTGCAAAGGAGCTGTAGCTCCCTGCAGGAAAATTAACAAGGGTCCAAAGTCCAAAACTCATGACCAGCGGGGCTTAAATGCGGCTGCTGCTAAAACTTTTCAATTCGGTCTCCCATTCCAACCCTGACCAGACCCGACCCAGCTGAGCTTCAGCAAAGTGGCTGGCTCCTGTGCATTCAGGCAATTCCCTGGGACTTGTGTTAAGATGTTTTGGGAGGGAGGGAGTTTGTGTGTGCTTATGACTTGCCCTGCACTGCTGGCTAGGAATGAGGCAGGCAGTGGGCGAAGCAAACCCAGCAACGAAAGGATTTAACAATGTGCCCTGCAGTAACGTTGCAGCTACAGAGAACCGATACAGAGAACCACATTAGAAAGGGACACTAGCAACGTTATAAGACTAGTGTAGATCCGGCCATGGTCTGAGATCCGTTTATGGATCAACAAAAAGAAGCTCCAAACAATCAACATCCCCTGGGCTGTTCCAAGATCACTTTGCTTGCAGGATGGATCCTGCTCTCATCCTGTCCTCTTATCTTCAAAGGGACTCAAGAGTCCCTTTCAGGTGTTCATTCCAGAGATGATGGAAGGGTGCTGAGAGCCAGCATAATGTAGTGGTTAGACTGTTGGACCAGGACTCCAGAGATCTGGCTTCTAGTCCACTATGAAGCTCATTGGGTGACTTTGGGCCACTCACTGACTCTCAGCCTAACCTACCCCACAAGGTTGTTGTGAAGATAAAATGGAGAGGAGCTGGACCATATAACATGCCTTGGGTTCCTTGCAGGAGGAAAAAAAGGTGGGATAGAAAGGTAATAATAAAAATGGAATAAAACATAAAGCTTCAATCCGTTCGAAATGTACATTCATTCGGACATCTGAAGGGCAGCTATGGAAATACAGCTGTACATGGGAGGTCCCTTTTCAGATGTTTTAATGAACACATATAGAATAAGGAGGAGTTTGCCACCCAGATGCCATCCCTAAACAATGCATATTAATTGTCCCCAGATGAAATTCCTGAAAGAATGTCATTGTATGAGAATGTCATTACAGTTCCAATATCAGCTGAAAATGCCCTGCTCCCAGCCCTGAAAACAGTTGCATTTTTTGGGAAAAGTTCACCTATTCTTGAGCTTGTGATCACGTTCTCAAAATGTATGCTTTTTGAAAAGCATTTTTCATGCTTTTAATTTATTTTTATTTATTTATTATTGCATTTATATCTCGCCTTTTTTCCTCCAAGGAACTCCTCCTCCTTTCTATGCTATTCTCACCACAACAACCCTGTGAGGTAGGTTGGGCTGAGAGTCTGTGACTGGCCCAAAGTCACCCAGTGGGTTTCTATGGCTGAGTGGGGATCTCCCAACTCCCAGTCCAACACTTTAGCCACTACACCACACTGGCTCCCATTTAATCAATGGAAAGTGCACTCTGTGGTGCAAGCTTGGGAAAATGCACATTTTCCTGTTCAAAAATGCACTATTTTCCTGTTGGGAAACACACACACACACATACATGAATACTCACATTTGGGAGTGAGAGATGAGGTGGGAAAAGGAGGATGTGAAATGGGGACCAAGCTGCCAGCACAGTTGATGCTGTTGCCACTTGCAGTGGCAGAACAAAAGAAAAAAGAAAGTAGCTGTTGTTCAACTCTTGCCAATGGTGACACCTACCTGTGAGAAACAGTTGGAGAATTTCTCTTCCCCCTGCAGAAATTCAGTGAAATTGTCGTCATTCCCCCCTCCCCCCGATTTCTCTACCCACAAGTAGGGTGGAGAATTTGAAGAAGCCACTTGTGCACAGCTCTATTTAAAAGTCAAGGAGAACAGAAATGGCTTAGCCTGGCCCCAAAAAGATCACAATATCAATGCAAGGCTAGCTGCCCCTAAGAGAACACTCCAGAGTTGGGGGCCCACCACTGAAAAAGCCCTCCCATGGTTGCCAAAGCTTCCCTTCCACTTCGTTGAAACCTGGAGCTCACTGACAGCATTGGACCATACACAGAACTGTTTATGGAGAGAAGGGTAATAATTAGTGTATTAATCGTCCTCTAGCTGCAGAGCTATGCCAACAATAACGTGATTTTCTCTTAATTACTTCAAAAACCTTGACAGATTTTTACGTACCGCTGTCATATCTTTTCTTCCCCAACTTCTGCCACTCTGCCTGCTCCGCTGATTCAATATGAATGCTGGAGGTTTGTTTGGTGAACATGCTTATGGAAATTATTCAGAATTACTGAAGACAGTCTGACTTCTTATTTATCAAGCATAATCACTTAGCAGCCAGTATGTGTGTGGTTTTCTTTCTGTCTGATTGCTTGTTTTCATCTTTGTTCTGTATGAGCGAGCTCCTACGTTATGGCTTGAAGCTTCAGCGGGCAGTTGTAGAACCATGCAATGCCTGCAACTTTGCCCGAAGAACAACATAAAGCACACCATGGAACTAATTAAATAGCCCTACTTAATTGAATATATGGTTTGCAGCCCTAGAAAGACATATCTCTCATGCTATGCTATAGATACAATGAAGATGCCAGAAAGAATTAGATCACTTCACCATGTGATGCACCAATCAATGGCTATTGCATGACACCTGGGAAGAAGTGTACGTGTACACACACACACACACACATTTTATTTTGCTTCCAAGCTGAATCTGAAATGTAGCAATTTGTGAAACTTGTCTCTTTATTGACATCCCCAAGGGTCTCATCACATGTACGTCATATGTGTGCAGAGAGATACTTGCATCTGAATCACTGTTGCCTGCTGCGTGAATAATATTATCCACAATTAACTTAATTTAACACCATGGTCATCATCACCATTCAAGAGCGAAGGCATCTTTCTAAACAGCATGGTGCAGATCTGGGTTATTTTTGTACATCACGTTGGTAGTATTATCTGCAACTGGCTTCAACATCCATCCACTGCTTTTGCTTCTCCCCACACCTTCAATGATATCCCTTCAGACCTCCTGGAGGTTTAGGTCACTTGTCAGCCACCAGGACACTTCTCAGCCACCAGGACACTTCTCAGCCACTATGGTTTTCACATCAGGAGTGAGAAATCGTGTGCTCTATGTAATGTGCAGATTGGATGTCATTTTCAGACACCCACACAATGTGTTACTTCAGCATAAGGAGAATCTTTCTAAATGGGGCAGATCTTTTTTTCTTTCTTTTTTTGTTCAGGATGTTCTACAGGTCACTAGTCAAGAATGATTCCTCGCTGCTTTATGACATTGTTGAATATTAATACTTTTTATATATATAATAACAAGGCTGTCTCTCTTGGTGTAATCATAATTAATAGTGTTACTATAGATCCTCTAGACTTTTGTTATGCTTGACAAATCTTGGTATTTTAGACTCATTGAAATGGAACAGAAAGAATAGGGCAGTCATTGATAATTTAAATCAAATAAATGTGTCCTCATCTGCTAGTTCACATGTCTGGTAATTTCATTGAGTAATACTGATGCAGGAGGCATTTTTGTTCACTGCATGTTAGTAGTGTAACTCACCAATTCCCACTGGAACTGCAGGTGTAACCTCCTTCTCTTCTTTCATTCTGTATTTCAAGACATACTTTTTTCAAAATCAGATGACAGCATATCATGCTTGGAAACTGGAATATGAACCACCCAGGCAGATTGTCTGGGACCCAAAGAGCTACATTTAGGGAATGGAGAACCCACAAATTCGCCAAGCCCTGCTCACCTAGCCCTGTTCTGAGGAGCTGGGCCAGAAGAGCGCTCGGCAAAGCACACTTTCTGGGTAGGGTGACCAACTGTCAGGATTTCCCCAGATTTGTCCTGGTTTTTGTTCTTTCCATGGTGTCAGGGGGGATTTTCTATAATTTTCAATAATGTCCTGGAATGACACACCTTCCTCTTTAAGGCTGCCATTAGCATGGCAGGAGGGAATGACATGCTTTCTTGAGGCACGTCATTCCCCCACCCCGAGCTCCAATTGAGGTCTTAAAGGGGAAAGTGGGTCATTCGTGGACATTATAGAAAAGGCCCCAATTAGAGTGGATGGTGGTGGTGCAGAATGAAATCCTTTCCCCTCCTCCACTCCAATCGGGTTCTTTAAGATGGCGGGGGAATAATGTACTTTCTGCAGGACTCAGAAAGCTGCTTCCCCACACACACACTAGGTGTCCTCTTTTTTGGTTTCCCAAATATGGTCACCCTATTTCTGGGGCCTCCAGAAAGTGCAGTTGAAGGCCTTTGAGGCCCCAATTGGGTGGGGGGTGCAATTTCCCCAGGCTGGGGAAATTGTGTATTTTCTACTCCACTCTAATGGCGGCAACTGCCATTAGAGTGGAAAGACAAAATATGCAATTTTCCCAGCCTTGGGAAAATTGTGTTCCTTCCCCCCACACCACTGATGGGTTCCTTAAAAGCCCTGTTAATAGGGCCTTTAAGGCCCCCATTGGTACAGTGTGTGGGGGAGAGAAAAACACTATTTCCCTAAGACTGGGGAAGTTGCGTATTTCCCCCCACTGCATTAATGGTGACTACCATTAACACAGCAGAGGGAAAAGACAAAGGAAGCACAGTCAGGATGGAACCACACCCACTTGCTCTCGAAAGCTCTGGGCACATCCGCCTGGGTCCATGAAGGCCAGAAGGCCATGAAGCCTTCACAGGCCCAGGTGGATTTTTGCCTGAAGGCTAGCTACTTTGGTCATACCCAAGGTTATAGTCCTGCCATGTGCACCAACAATGTGAGATGATAAGTGCATAGGAAGACTTAGTCTTCTGATAAATGGAATTGCTAAATCCATATACCAGGGGTGAAAGACCTATGACTCTCCTGGATGTTGTTGGATTCCATCTCCCATAATCCCAGACAATTTGGTCAGTGGTCATGGATGATGGGAGTTGTAGTCCAACAACATCTTCTAGGTTCTCCCAACCCACACCCACACCAGCCATATATACGAAAAGAACTGTCAGGTTTTCTGCCAAAGAACTGTAGTTCTGTGCATGCAGTGACAAGTCACTGTTTGAAATTCCCCGGCTCCCTCACAGAAGCACAGTTCCCAGAGTTATTTGGGCAGGAGGTAATGGCAGTCAAACCAGCTCAAATCTATAGCACCTCTTAGCATTCAAGGAATCCTTTCCCCTGAGTGAAACACCACACAGGGCATGTCACCTTTGCCTGATAGCATCTGCCACCAGCTGGAAGATATTATGCAGATTTTGTTCCTTGCATTAAAGCATTCAAATTAGCTGCTGCCCTCTATACTCTTATTCAGGCTCCAGGAAGCTTTCTGTGGTGCATAAGGTGCACACTTCTGAGGGCAAGAAATAGATGCTCAACAAACAATGTCAGACTTTTTCATCCCACTTCTCAGGATTTGTTAGAGTAGCATGGAGACTCACCAGCCCACCTGAGAAAAACATAAGTATGTCAAACATATAATGAAATCTGCACGCACCCACACACATGTCCCGGGATCCACTTTAAATGCCTGCAGTGGAAAACTATGTACACGTATAATTTAAAGGGGATATGTTCCTAAGGGCAAACACAAGAAAGTTCAATGAAAGTATGGAGGAATCCTAGAACCATCAACCAAGATAAACTGTGTGAAGAAATACTTTCCTTCCTCTGTTCTTAATATTCTGCCAATCAGTGGCAGTGCACACTCTCAAGTTCTAGCATTGTGAGAGATCTCTACACCAGGTATAATTACAGAACCTTCCATTAAACTAAAAAGCCCGAATCATCTCTACCTATAAAGCAGAAAGTATGTGTGTGTCACGTATGTCTGGAAATGTTTACCACTTCCAGATGAGTTAGAAACTTGTAATTTGACATGCTGATAGGTCTGGCGATACAATGTACCAGAAAAATCTAAAAACACTAAAGTTGGGGTTTTAGGTATTTTTTAAAGAATTTAATAAAAACCCTATGCTAATGCCTACAACTCCCAGCATGCCTTGGGTGGAACTCCCAGCATGCCTTGGGCAGGAGGCCAGACTTACCAGCCTTTGGTGGCCATTGTGATTTCTAATGTTAGTCTCAAGCAGTCAACCCAACTCTACATAAAAGGAAACAACCCACATAAATGGGCTGCATCCTTTTGTGGTGCCTCCTCCCACTTGCCATGTCTGGTTTTAAAATCATAACTAGATACAACAGTGTGTCTTTGAGAGGCTGAACTCTGGACATGCTCAAAGGCACCCCGTCCAGATATCACTGGTTCTCCCCCCCCCCGAGAAACTGAGGGAAGCACGCATGCAGCCTTCACCGTTAAGTGGGAGTGAGGGAGGAAAGGGAAACACTCTGCACATGCCCAGAAATAGGCTCAACGAATGGGGGCAAGTAGGTGGGCTGGCCCTGACTCTTCAGTACAGGCTCCTGATGGAGCACTTGGTGGGCAAGAAATGCAGCTGTCCTTGCAGGACTTGGCTTGAGCTGGGTGTGCCCACTGACAGCTACTTACTTCCCTTCTTTCACAATACTACTCCTCAATCCTCTAACAAAGAGCAGCATCAGCAATGAGAGGAAGGAAGTGCCTCTCAGAGGACGTGGGCATCTGCGGGCCGCCAAAGGCATGCTGGGAGGTGTAGAGTACTGGCATAAAAAGTGGCTGATTTTAACTAATCATTAGTCAGTCAGCCGGCTGGCTCCCTCAAGGCCTATGTGCAGACACCAATTGCACAGTGCAATGTGGACTGGATTGGCCAAACTTCACTTCCTGTGAGCCTCAGTGGCAGGATTCCCATTGGGCAAGTTGGGCACCACAGCAAAAGGTACGCTAGGAGTTGTAGTTTTTGTTTTCAGCGGGAACAAGGAAAATCATGGCAGTGGCTTCACGCGTACGGTGAGAGCGAGAGCGAACCATTCAATTTACTTTAAAGTTACCTCACAGGCCTTACATCAGCCTACCTTACAGGATTGTCATGACAGTGAGAGAGGAAAAAAAGAAACAAATATAATTCTATTAAAAGTTACCTCACAGGCTTAGCACTGGCCTACTACCTCTTACACATAACTTAAGGGGGAATGCCGGGTATAATTTGGAAAAAAAAAAAAGGTTTGCATCCTTTTTAGCTGGTAGAAACGGTATTGTGTGTCCTGATTGTTTCTGAAGTTTAGACGGCTGTGCCGGCGAAGGCATGATGGAAGGTGTAGGCATTTCAGGTAAAACAAAAAATGTGGTTTATCATCAAGCTCTAATTTAAAATACAGTTCTTATTAACACAATTTTCCATTTATTCTAACCAAACAATTTACTAACTCAACCAAACTAAAAAACCAACAACCAACCTAAAATGAATAAGTTGCAGAGAAATTTATTTTTTCAAATATATGTTATAAATATTATTCACAGACCCGAGCAACGTCGGGCATATCAGCTAGTTCACCATAAAGTGGAAATGGAAGAGGGCAAAAGCAAAGATAGATGGGAAAAGAAGATCAAGAGAAAAAAGCGTCTGGATCTGCCCTTGACCATATCACCAAACTAGTGGGATTTAACAGGCTTTATGCTAGTATCAAATAATTCACAATTTCTGGTTGCTGGGTGTTCGGATTTTATTTATTTTTTATTTATTTATTGCATTTTTATGCCGCCCAATAGCCAAAGCTCTCTGGCTGGATATATTGCATCCCATCCTTTTGTTCTTCTTTGTGATTTGAAAACAAGGGAAGGTTATTCTTAGCCACGATAGAGGACATAATTTATCTGTTTCTTATATCCGGAAAGATATGGCCTTAACTATGCGATCTCGTGCATAATCAGACAGGTTTGGAGTTCTCCGGATGTAATCTTGTGCTGTACATCTCAATTAATCTTGCAGACTGTGGCTAATCACATCCCCACCAGGCAAGCTCACATCTCTCACCGAGCTGGGATTATTAAAATCCATATTTCACGTTAACAGCCATGTGTGTGAGATTAGTTTCTAAGTAGTAATGTACCTGCCATAAATACCGCCTTTCTGGTATCTTCTGAAATACTGCCTCTGTCAAAGATGAAAAAGCAGGATGTGCATTCAAAAGTAGTTTACAAGTCTTTTTTTTCTCTCCCCGCCTTTTTTTTTTCTTTTTAAGAAAGATTACTTTTTTCTTTCATCTTTTTACTCTGATATATCCGAAAAGCTGGAAGGGTCCAGACAAAAACATATTCCAGAGCTAATAGATTGTGCCATGATTTCCAAAGTTGTGATAGTTAAATCACACTATTAGCAGAACTAAGATCATAGGTATTTTTTTGCCTTTATACCTGTCTATCTAAAAAGCTTATTTTTAGAGAGTATATAAAAAAGTGCAATGCTGTAAGTTATTGGTATGCATATGGCTCCTGTTTGGTGGGAGACAAACCCAGCATATTAATTCATGCAGGAATCTGATGGGCAAACTCCTTTGAGGACAGAAAAGAGAATTTACTGCTGTTTAGCTAAATGTCGGAGCTGTGCATGTTTTTTTCATTCTTCGTTCTTATCTCTCCCACTATTCCCAGTGTGCAGAGGACATTGCTGTTTGCTTATATAGCCAAAGCAGCACAAATAGGAAGTATCAACAGGTTTGTAGGAACACCAGCTTTGTGGAAATAAGGCCTTAGCTAGACCTAAGGTTTATCCCGGGATCATCCAGGGGGTATCCCTGTCTGCTCCCGGGATATCCTATGTGTCATTTACATGAACAGGGATGACCCCGGGACAATCCCAGGATAAGCCTTAGGTCTAGCTAAGGCCTAAGAAACCCCCCAAAAAACTATAGGAGGCAGGAAAAAGCATAAGTGGGAGATCCTCAAAACAGCTGACTGAATGCTGTGCTAAATAATCCAACTTACACGTCTCTAAAACTTACAAATTGTCTTGGTTCTGAAACTAAACAGGAGCAAATTAATATATAGCATGTAAATATACACACAAAAGCAGGATTAATAAAATCTGGGAGACAATGAGTATGTATAAACTTACTCAGCAAGTACAGCGAGTAAGGAATCCTAATGTGAAGAATGATATTATGATACCATGGTTTCCAATTTGTATTATTTACTTTCTTTAGGTATTCAGCTCCTAAATAGGCCATATTATTGTAGATATTCCATAAAATATCGGTTATAGACTAAGATTTATAATTAGTGGATTCCTTTGTTTCTTTAGTGATTTTGATTTAATATTATGTCACTCATCCTTCTCGCTTTATTTTATTAACCTTATTTCAAAATTAAATAAAATTTCATGATAAAAAATATACACAAAATGTGGATATTAATGCATACATTACAAATAATGTGTACAAATTTCTGTATGGATTTTCATTTCATTTCTACAAAAAAAAAATGCAACTTCATGCAGAACGTGGATGGAATAAGCTTGACCTCAAATAACTGACAGTCTCGGCTAGACTGAGACTGACAAATCTGTCCATCCCTAGATAAGGCCAAGAGTTATTGACCACCCAATGGGCTCCATAACTAATCATAGCCTAAGAAATCCACCACATTAGTTCTCCTCTTCCCAAGGTTAAGGCCAGACATCTTGAATACAGTAAAAGAAGGAAAAATAAAGTGGTGCATTATGAGAAACTGTCTGTCTCATATAAGGTTATCAAAGAAATCTGGTTTTTTTGGGGGGGGGGGCATTATTTGTTGAGTTTCCTAGATTCAGCTCCCTGGACTTTCTTTCATTTCCCAACTCAATCTGCAGTTAGTTGAGCCAGTTTGTAGTTTTTCTAGGCGTTTAGTACATGCTTTTTGCAGATTCTGCAATTTGTGCAATTTTTAAGCAATTTGCACAAATTTGGCCACAATTTGTGCAAATTGTTCAGAAAATTACGCATATTGTAGAACCTGGAAAAAAATGCAAAAAAAGTTCCCAGAATTCAGAAAAAAGCCCATAGCTCTGCCCACCAACACAAATCGAGTCACACATGATCTCAGTCAAGTCAAAAAAGGATCAGGTTTCCCAATGACTGACATCCCCAATTCCACATTTTGTAGGCGCAAAGAGAAACAGATTTGTTACATTCCTATACTCACACCTTGCAAGGATCATTACATACACTTCTCTCCACCACAACCACCTCAGTAGACCACATAGCTAAAGTCAACTTTGTGACATCAGCCAACTTATTTATTTATTTATTTATTACACTTATATACTGCTCCCACAGCCAAGGCTCTCTGGGCGGTTTACAGAAATTCTAAAAATTGAGGTAAAAACAAGTATACAAAATTTAAAACTCTAAAACACACATAAAGCATTAAAAACCGATTAAAAACTAAACATGTGGGTAATTAGGTAATTAGGTAACTGCATTGAGAATAAAGGCTATTAATAGCTAGTAGTTTGTTTATTTATTTATTACATTTCTATACCGCCCAATAGCCGGAGCTCTCTGGGTGGTTCACAAAGCTAGTTGTGATAACTAGCCTTCTCAACACAGTGCCCTCCAGATGCATTGGACCACAAGCTGGATACAGACAGAAAACTAAGCCACAAACGAAAAAGAAACAGTGAACATACTAACAGATGTAGCTGTTCTTTCCAATAAGATTGGTTTATTTATTGAAGGACTTCAAATCCAGACTTTACAAAATTAGGGTGACCATATAAAAAGGTCATATTGTATTGAAAAGTTGTATTGAAAAGGAAATTTCAGCAGGTGTCATTTGTATATATGGGGAACCTGGTGAAAGTTCCTCTTCATCACAACAGTTAAAGCTGCAGGTGCCCTGCCCTCTTTTAAATGTGGTCACTCTATTATAGCTCCTGCAGCTTTAACTGTGGTGATGAAGAGGGAAT
Source organism: Elgaria multicarinata webbii (assembly GCF_023053635.1). NCBI lineage: Eukaryota > Metazoa > Chordata > Lepidosauria > Squamata > Anguidae > Elgaria > Elgaria multicarinata. The sequence goes on along the minus strand of NC_086175.1, from coordinate 119,567,819 downwards.
TTCACCAGGTTCTCCATATATACAAATGACACCTGAAATTTCCTTTTCAATACAACTGTTAAATATACAGGAGCCCTGTCCTCCTTTTCATATGGTCACCCTAGCAAAACAGCAAAGGGTTAAGTGACATCTTTCCATGAGCATGAGAACTGTAGATGGGATTATTTACATTTCCTTCAGAAAGCAAAAAAGTTCATCCAACCAACCTCAGGACACATGCAGAAATGGTGGCATTCGGATACTTTAGTCAAACAAATCCCACAGGTGCTTGTAATCAATCCAAGGTTGCATAATGAAAATACTAAAGTTCATTAGATAGCCATTCAAGCTTGGCATACATGGGTATTACAATCATAATAGATTCTACCAATGAACCACCTAATTTCAAGTTTCGGTGGCATCTCAAGATAGCTGCACTGAAACATATAGAAATCGATCGGTTTCACAGGAACCTGACTCTGTATAACTGAGTTGTTACTATTAATATGCAATGACATGCATGTGCATTAGAGATTCATTAGTACTGCAATCAGACATTCAATTTCTAAAGACGATGGGAACAACATGCAATCCTGAAGACTCTAGCATCCCCAGAAGGCAAAAAAGGGAGAGTAATTTATTGTCTCTTAATAAACAAATAGAAAATATGCGGTATCCCACTTTTTGCTCTAAATGCATAGAAAATCTTTAGTAACTCAGAAGGCAATGTGGTGAATTTGTTGTCCGATGTTGGTTTTGCTGGTTTGCATGGAATCTACTCAAGCCGCCATTCTTATCTAGGAGCTTTTAAGATCAAAGAACTCAATATGTCAGCCAAGCCAAAGCGAAAAGTTTTCTAAAAATAAATGCAGAGAGAGAAGCATCCGCAGCAATCCCTGGTGGAAATTACTCATCTGAACTGCATTTATATGAGGGGGGAGGGAGTACAAAGGAGCATAGTTAAAAATAGCCTCTCCCTACAGACACTGATAACTTGAAAACCAGCACAATCAACAACTGTACAAATTACAGACATCGGCATCGTACACTTATCAAGTTATATTTAAGGCATCAAATGTCATGAAATAGACAGCAAGGCAGAAATTATGCAGAGTGGGTATTAGCTATATCAAGAGAAAAAATTAAATGCCAGTTCCTGGGGTCTCTTTATTGGGTTCCAGTGTGAATCCAGGGTGGGGCCATGCGGAGAGAAGCATGTTTGGTTCCCACGGAGCTCAGTGGGACGCAGTTGACAGGCTGTAATCAAAAAGTTGAATGGCTGCCAGTTACTCCGAGGAAGAAAAGTGAAGCCCTGCACCTGGTGATAACGTTGCAGCGGAAGCAAAACCTCTTTATTGAAACCTACAATTGATTTTTCCAGATGTCTCTATGTAGAACTCCACTGGGGTGTGGGCAGGTACCAGGTGTCTCTGCGTGCACTCAGTGTACAGCTCTCTGTCCAACATTTTGCTGGTACATTATAAATGCCACATGCAATACCGTGACCCTTTTTTAAACAGCTTAGAACACAATCCTAAACCATTGTTTGATGTCTGGAAGGGTTTGCGATAGCATACTGGTCTGGTGTTAGGGTGGCCATAGGAAAAGGAGGACAGGGCTCCTGTATCTTTAACAGTTGCACAGAAAAGGGAATTTCAGCAGGTGTCATTTGTATGCATGCAGCACCTGGTGAAATTCCCTCTGTAACACAACAGTTAAAGCTGCAGGAGCACTGCCCTCTTTTGTATCTGGTCAAGAGGGCAGGGCTGCTGCAGCTTTAACTGTTGTGATGAAGAGGGAATTTCACCAGGTGATGCATGCATACAAATGACACCTGCTGAAATTCCTTTTTCTGTGCAACTGTTAAAGATCCTGGAGCCCTGTCCTCCTTTCCATATGGTCACCCAATCTGGTGTCCCTCCAACAGCCACCGCAAGCAGAGAGGAGTTTTGTGCAGCTTTCAGCAGCTGCTAAAGCTCAGGCAGATCCCACCCACCCATTCTGCTTTGCCTTGACAGGTGAAAAGTGACCAATGATGGTTGTCCTGCCAGCAGTAGCAGGCGGAAAGACTCAAAATGCAGTGTCCCGTTCCATGCCCATTAACGCATGCCCCCCTGCTGTTAAAGGGAGGATTGTAAAATCAGAAGAACTACCTCCTCTCAGAGTTGCCAGCTAAGAGCAGAGAATTTATGGCTGCCCTTATCGAGGCGGACGCTGAACTAGAAAAACTGCAGCTACGCTGACTGAGTTGAGTCACACAGTCACAGTGTAGGGTTTAGATGCAGGAAGAGTTGGGGTCGAGTTTCACCAGAGAGTCTAAATGCACAGAGAGCTGGATGGACTGAACACCAGGGTCTGAACGTAACTTCCAAACCCTGACAGCCTGCTAAGGCTGATCCCCTACTCTCACTAGCCTGCGCTAAGCTGGGGTTGGAGGAGCCTTCCTCATTGTCCAACACTGTTAAAGTGGCATCAGCTGAGTAAGGTAAGGAGTCTTGTCCTACCTTGCTGCTAGTGCCTTTCCAAGGGTCTGCTAGAGCTTGACCTTCCTCTGATGATGATGATGAGGCTGGAGGAGAAATGACACCTCTCTTCTTCGCTGGCTGGTGCAAACCAGCAGGGCTAGGGATGAAGCAGTTCATCCTCTGCATCACTCCACACTCTGGATGCTGGAGAAATCCAAGATGGGCTAAAATGAGTTCGGATTTCTAAGAATCTGACCTGTGGAATCAACCTCTGGCTGGCCTTCTCGGGCTGCAAAAAATCCATGGACTTCTGGGTTTCTTCTTCTTTTTACTTCCCCAAAACATGCACAAATTTATTTAGAAGAGAGTATGCAAGTTTCTATTGAGTTATATGCAGGGAAAAGTTGAATGGAATCCGGGGGTGGGGGGTGGAGAATACGTTAAATGTTACATGCTAACATAAATTACATAAATTGTTGTGAACCCTCTTAAGGAATTATTTGCCCATTTTTCCACATTAACCGGGGGTGGGTGGGATTGAATCCATCTGTGAGTGGACGCCAGACTGAACACCACCATACAATCCACGAAACACTCACTGGACAGATTTCACAAAATCCAAACATCCCTACACCCCACCAGATCTACTCAAGTTTGCTCTGCCCCTCCAGAGACATTTTTAAGTCTTTCTGCTCTGCATTTCTTCATTGCAACGTATTTACCAAAGCCTGTTCTGTTCCATGGATATCAATGCGATGTGTTGCTTGGAAAATATCGTTCTTCAAGGCACTAGAGTCTATACTATTGACTCAACTGCACTCAAGGACTATATTTCCCCAGTTCCTATAAAGAGCTTACATGTGAGTCACACGGCAGAAGGAGAAGAAAGAGAGGGTGCTAAGAGATTCCTGTGAACAAACACAGCTAAACATGCAGAATATATGGAGGAGCAAGAGTGAACAGTGAGGTGTGGCATGAGCAGCAACAACAGTATTTTAGTGTTGTGTTGTTGTTGTTTTTATGATGATGATAATCCACAGGGGTCCTTCTTCATGAGCCCCTGCCAAAGGAAGTGAGGCAGGTGGCTACTAGGAGGAGGGTTTTCTCTGCTGTGGCACCCCGGTTGTGGAACCCCAGAGAGGTTCGCCTGGCACCTACACTGTATTCCTTCCGTCGCCAGCTGAAGACCTTTTTATTTTCTCAGTATTTTAACACTTAATTTTAACTTACATTTAAATTTTACTGTTCTAACTCTGTATTTTAATCTATATCAATTTCTGCTGTGTGGTTTTATCCTGGTTGTGCTTTTTATATTCTATTTGTGTTTTTAGGCTGTTGGTTGTTTTATTATGCTTTTCATGGTTTTAATTTCTGTGAACCACCCAGAGAGCTTCGGCTATTGGGCAGTATAAAAATGTAATAAATAAATAAATAAATAAATAAATAATGTTTGTTACCTGCCTCTCAGAATGGATCGAGGCGGGGTACAACAGCAAGCATAAAATACATAAAATACTGATTAAAAACATAGTATACACTGTTAAAAAAACATCCTAAAAGCATCCTAAAAGCATCCTAAAATTCCACTGGATAGGCGTGCCAAAAGAGATAAGTCTTTATAGCTTTCTTGAATGCTAAAAGACTGTCAAGCTGATGAGCAGGCTATTCCAACTTTTGGACAAAGACAGTAAGAAGACCAAACATACTTATACTGCATGTGAAAAATTAGCATGCTGACATCCAGGTACGGCATTTCATGGGGGTTGGGGGGGTGGATGAAAACTGTGGTGAAAGAGGCTGGGAGAGGTGAGATGTTTTCTCCTTGGGGAGAGGGACAGGGTTTCCACATACCTTTTTTAAATGAAGCCAGTTGTTGAGGGGTCTTCTTTCTTTTCATTTTATTTTTTAAAAACACCCACATCATATTCAGAAGCCCAGGAGTTCTTCCTGAATGGTTATTGGAAAGGGAAAGGTCACATGGTCTCCAATAGGCATTCACTAAGAACTGCTGGGATCTTCCAAATGCTTGGGGGGGGGCAGTTCTTGAAAAACTAAAAAAATAGGAAGAATTTAAATGTAGCTGATTGCCCCTCAGCAATCGGCTGCACTTTAAAAAGGTATGTGGAAACCCTTTCTCCCTCCCTCTGAAAGAGGAAGAAAAACAATGCCTCTTTCTCAGGGGGAGAGAAAGTTCCCCAAAATAGGGGAAAGGATTCGGCCCAGCACTTATCCCAGGCATTTCCCTTCTGCCCTCATTGAATCTGTTATTGGCCTTTTCTTCTCCTCTATCTCCTCTTCTCCTTGCTGGCTTAGTCACCTCCGTGGAAAGCTGAGCCCGCATATCTTGCACCTGGGCCTGTTGTTCTTGATCAGTCTTGCCAGATACGCTCTGCCATCCTGGGATTCCGATACTCACTGTCATTTCTTTTAAAAGCTGAAACTGCAGATCAAACACCTGTGATGTTCCCCTCTGTTCACCTGATCTGCGGACGGGTGTGTGCACATGTGTCTTCTTCCTTTCTCTTTCTTTCAACATTTATCCCTGTAGGTTTGTGGATTCTGTGTATGATTGCCACATTTATTTATTAATTAATATTGAGTTCTGGGATGGGGTGTAGGGGGAATTGTCCTTTTTCTGCATACAGTGTTAAATACCACATGGCATTTGAAGATGAAAATAGCAACACCTGTTCCTTGGTCTTTGAAATGGGATTGTGTCTGTTTTGCTGAAAACTCATTTCTAATGACCCCGGGCTTGCAGAATAGCATGAATGTGCACTTTGTACCCAGTGTCAGTGATGCTAAAAAATAGTGAAGAAATACAGTGCATAGTTAAATTATGGAATTCACTACCGCAAGATGTGGTGATGGCCGCCAATTTGGGTGGCTTTAAAAAGGGTTGGATAAATTCCTGGAGGAGAAGGCTATCAATGGCTACTAGCCCTGATGGCTATGTGCTACCTCTGAGGCATTTATTACTATATGCAATAAATAAATAAATAAATAAATAAATAAATAAGCACCAGTTCCTGGGGAACATGGGTGGGAGGATGTTGTTGTACCATATTTATTTATTTATTTATTTATTTATTTATTGCATTTTTATACCACCCAATAGCCGAAGCTCTCTGGGCGGTTCACAAAAATTAAAACCATGAAGAGAATAAAAACAACCAACAATTTAGAAACACAAATACAAAATACAACAAATACAGTACCATGTCCTGCTTTGTTGTTCTTGGTCAACAGCTGGTCGGCCACAATGTGAACTAAGCGCTGGACTAGATGGACCCTTAGGCCCTTTCCACATCATCCATTTTTCGAGGGATCTTCCCTGGATTATCCCTGTGTGTCCAAATGATGCACAGGGGATGCTGGGAGCAGAAAGGGATGATCCCTCCATTTCCCCAGGATAACTGGGACTTAAGTTATCCCAGTTTTACCTGCGGTCCAGGGATGATCCCAAGGACCATAGGTGTGGGCACCCATCACGGCTTCTTCCCTCTTCCCTGCGACTAGTGGGGGTCATCAGAGGGAAGGAGCTGGGACAGGGGGAGTCCAGGGCCATCGGGGATGGGGTGGGGAGTGGGGTTGGGCCTTTTTTTAAAAAAAAACTTAATTTTCACTGGAGCATGAGTGCATTCCAGCTCTTTTTGTTTTTAAAAAATGGTGGCCATGACGGGTGTGACACCTGTGACATCACACGGCGCATGTGGACTGAGGGCAATGATCCCAGAAGCAGGTAAGTCCGGGATCATCCCCCTCTCCCTCCCTCTATACCCGTAGGTGTAGAAAGGGCCTTAGTCTAATCCAGCATGGCTCTTTTATGGTCTTATAAGTTGGTGGGGAAAGTGTATGTGGCACAATGTGTTATATGTTCGGGGCTCACATAAGCTATTATTGTAATTAATAGTAGTAGTTTTTGTAGCACCAACAGTAACTAATCCCCACCATTTATCAAACGGGCATATTTCCACAAGGCTGCTTTTAAACATAAGAATGGTAAAGTCAAAATGTTACTTCAAGCAGCTGAGTGTTTTACCTACTGAATGGTGATATGGATGATTCTGTGCCCATATTGTTAAGCACAACAGTATTCGTACAACTGTTTATATGCTTGGCCATCTGTAAACCATTTAGTTTTCACTGTGTCACTGCTTCATGTATTGATCTATTTGCAGTGTTGCCAAATGCCACCTAAAACCAATTTTAGGATGGAATTTGTGAATCTGCCAAGGTGGAGACATACTCCAAAACACATAAGCAGAATCCACAACATGGTTTTCATTGGATCCACACGGGGGTTTTGCAGAAAGTGCCTGATTCTTTATTCAGCCTTAACATTACAAGAATCCCATGATGTATTGGAGATGTAAGCAGAATACTCATACTACTACTGCTTGTGCAACTTTGAGACTACTAATCCCATATTGCAGTGCGACTGCACTAAGTAGGCAAATATGAACAGGACCCAATTATTCAAATGAGCTACACAAGTCTCAGAACGAGACAGACCTCCAAAGAACATGTGGTTTTCTGCAAGATTACATTTACTTATGAGCAGGAGGAGGAGGAGGAGGAGGAGGGAGGGGGGGATGTTTTGCATACATTTCCAGGGATGCCAAAAATGCCGAAGTCAAAGGAGGAAAACAAAGGATGCTATTTATTATGATAAAATAAATCTGATGCATTTCCAACTCTTGGGTCCTTCCTCAGGGTGTTTAGAAAAAATACAGGTATCTCTTTTATTTCATACCCTCAGCCTCCTATGATCTGAGGGTCTGAAACACGTCGGGTTAATTTTATCATAATAAATGACATGCTTTTTCTACCCCTTTGCCTTGTCTTTTTCGGCATCTCTGCTGGGGTTTTCTTTTCTTTTGGGCCTCCCTTTCCAGGGCCTAAAGTTTGTAATAGCAGTTCAGCTATATCTGCCTCCAGAGTTTAATGCAATTAGCAATTACTTTATTAGGTAAGTAAATAGCAGCTTCAGCGAAAGGTAATTTCAGTCAGGGCCATGACTTGGCAACTAATTAAATGTTGACGGGATCTTGTCTCAGACAAATTCCAGGTCAAGCTACAACCCTAGTTTCCAATCACCAGTAGGTGTCACCTAATTTAATTGCAAATCAGGTAACCAAAATGTAATCATGTCTAGTCTTCTGCTCTCCCTTTCAATGGCTTTTGAGCAAGATCCGTCTTCCTGGTTCCTTGATGTGTGTTTACGGATGTCACAGGTGCCTGACTGAGTCCAGAAGACAGAACGACTCCCCTGCATCCACCCCTCGCCCCTGGACACAGTCGGGCACTCACAGCATGCTGGCGGACCTGTCCCCCGAGCACCTGTGAAGCCTTATGAGTGCTTGGCAGCTGTCTGCCCTTGTCCACCATAATGGAGGCTCTGGAAATTACGCATTTTCCTCATTGTGTAAATGGTGGCCCTAAACGCCCATTGACATCTTTACTCTGGCCTGCTTGCATTGGCTTCCTGTATGTTTCCAAGCCCGATTCAAGGTGCTGGCTTTAACCTATAAAGCTTGGGACCTCACAGAATGACTCTCCTGACATGAACCTACCTGTACACTACGTTCAACATCTAAGGTTCTCCTCCGGGTGCCTACTCTGAGGGAAACTCTGAGGACGGCTACAAGGGAGCGGGCCTTCTCTGTAGTGGCCCCCAACTGTGGAATGATCTCCCTGACAAGGCTCGCTTGGTGCCAACATTATCTTTTCAGTGCCAGGTCGAGACTTTTCACTTCTCCCAGGCATTTAGCTATATGTGAAGAGCCTGGGTCTGTTTTTTAGGCTCATAACTTTTTAAAGTTGTTATAGCGGTTTTAAATGTGTGTGCATATTGATTGTTTTTGTGGTTTTTATTTTTTGTATATTGTTTTTAAGTGTTTTAATCTTATGTAAACTGCCCAGAGAACTTTGTCTATGGGGTGGTTGTGATAGTCCCCCCGTGTCCCTGGACCTTTCTTGATCCACCTGCTACCACGGGAGAAACATCCACCCTCCACTGGGTATCCTCCTGGATCACTTCACTACTTTTGTGACTCCAAATGACCCAACTCAGATGCACAAGTTAGGGCTATAGATGCCAAGTCTGTCTCTGTGGCACGCCTGCTTCAGCTTAGGCTGAAGCAGGCTTCAGCCTAAGCAGTCCAGATCAACACCTTTACCCAACCTTCTCCTTTCCGCTGCCACCACAGATTTCACCCGTACCCTTTCCCAGGTACTTCACTGTCCACACCAGGATTAATTAAACAATATTTATTTAACAATTAGATTGTTCAGGCTCAAAGTGTGTTGGTTTCCTTCAGTTAACAAGCTTATGGTTACAAGCACATAGCATAATGGTTTCTTAGGTTCATTCACTTAAACATTTTTCAATATAACTTTCAGTAGTCATCCTGCCTACTCTACCCACTCTAACTACACTATCCTCTTCCCACACTCTGATCTCCCAAAACAACAAACACAGAGACCCTTCTTAACTCTAACCCAACGCTCTCTCCACCCTTTACCTCAGAAGCAGTTCTCTTTTATTCAGCTCAGTCTTCTGACTCCTCCCCCTCTCACACACAGCCAATCCAGGCACTCCCCACCAACATCCAATCAGCACTCACCTTCATCTAGCACTCATTAACCCTTTTATGCTTCATACTTACTACAACACACTCACGGTGAGTACTACTATTTTAACTCTGCAGCTCTTAAAACTTTATATTTAGCAAACTTAACACTAAACAGTAAAACATCACAGTGGTATATGAATGCAAATAATAATAATAATAGTGACCTTTACATCTGCAATTTATGCAATGGGGGAAATATGCAATTTCCAAAGTGAAATATGTAATGTCCAGGTCTTGTTGGGGTTCGCCAAGTCTCAAAAGAAGCTTGTGCAGCCCAATGAGCAGGAATGGATGGCAATGTGGGTGAGTTTGCCCATCCCTATGTATGTTATGAACCTTCTATAGGTATGTAAAAAGGAAATCTAAAGTAAAATATAAAGCCTAAGCCTTAATCTCAAACGTGCTGTTAGCTATTAAATGTATGATTGGTTAGCAATAAAGGAAAATGAGACATAAGTGTCTATATTTGGTACTGAGAAACAAATAAGGTCTGCTATATGTTGGGTTCAAACTGCAGCATTTTGAAAAAACATTTTGCTTTATAGCCTTTGTTGAACTTCAAAGGATAATCTGGAAATATCTTCTGTTGCAGCGTTGTTGTTTTTCCGTTGTAGCGTTGTTGTCTTCCCAAAGCCAACTACTGGGCTTATCCCCACCCCCTTTTCTTTTCTTGCATGTCTACTCAGAAGTAAGTCCCATTGAGTTCAGTGGGACTTACTCCCAGGAAAGTGTGTATAGGGTTACAGTCTACACCTGCTTTTTTATTATTATTTACACAGAATGAAAATAAAAGAACAAGGTATGTTTATTGGGAGTGTATATTTTTACAGGCTGTCAGGAGCCCATTTTTAGTTCTTTATTTCCTTGTAGCTGCTGCAAGTCTGTCAATTCCAGAAGCCGATATTAATAGCCGAGTACTGAATCCTTGGGAGACATTAAAAAGGCAAACCATAATTTTCTTTAATATCCCTTGTTCTGACAGACAGAACTAAAGTGCTTTCTGTGATTGATGTGTCAGAAAAAGTGCCATGGAAAAATAATAATCTTGTTTAAGTTTTTAATGTGAGTGTTGGATGACCACCTGAAAAATAATGCTTCCTTTCTTTTAATAGGAATGCAAGAGAGCAATCCTACAGCCCCTAGGCACCATTGGCAGGGTGCAGGGGATAGTTCAGATTCCTGGATCAAGGGTGGACCTCAGACCCAGGAGTCTGAGCTCCCTGCCCCCTCCCCATCATGCCGGATGCTTCTCCAAGGTTGCAAAAGTGACCGTAGATGAAAGGGGCATTCCCATGGGCAGGGAGGGGAGGGGAGGGGATAAGGGAGGCCAGCTTACAAGGAATTCTCCAGCTTCCCCAGTTTCTTCCCTGCGCCTCCTTAAAGCCTCTGCTAGATGGCCAAAAAGCAAAACAAAAACACCCATCTAGCTGAAATGCAGAGCGGGAGGAATGCAGAGGCACTCTGCATAAGGTGCCCATCAGCATCTGAGTTCAGAGGCTGATGGGCATCTGGATAGGATTGTGCCCTAAGCTTTAATTCAACCTTCCTCAACCTGATGCTCTGTGGATGATTTGGACCACAACTCCCAGCATTCCTGACCATTGGACATTGCTGACAAGAGCTGATGGAAGTTGAAATCCAAAACATTTGCGAGACACCAGGTTGAGGGAGGTTGATGTAGCTCAATACTGTCTAGAAGTCGCTCTCCAGGGCTTTAGGCAGGAGATCCTCCCTGCTGTACCTGGAGAGGCTAGAATTTTAAAAGTCAATATATATTTCCTTTTCCTTAAGGGATCAAACAGGATGGTAAGACTCAAACATAGAATCAGAGAAAGTGGGCATGAAACACAGAATGTATATGGTCATTGTGGAGGTTTTTAAACCCACCATGTTTTTGTCATGCAATTGTTAGTCGTTAAAAGCATTAAGTGGCACAAAATTGTGGTATGTATGAGCTTACATGCAATAGTGTAATGATTTCTCTTGTTCATCTTCTGTGATTACTGTTGAATGCTCAGACTGTTCTGAAGGGTACAATAGAGAAACCATACTCATCATATATATATTTTTAAAAGCATAGTAATTTCAAGGCTACAATCATTTAGATATTACTACAAGCTTTTCAAACAACTGAGTACATTGTACATTTCCGTTTTATTTTTTTACAAGTTGCACAGAACTGACTTCAAACTTTTGCAATGAAATTCTCACCTCCCGCTGCACCCACATTGCGTTCCATAAAAGTTACAAATGCATATATAATAAATGTTTACGACGCCATCCATTCACAAAACCCATTCAAATGAATTGGCATTGTGGAGTATATTCTTGAGCTTTCAGGGAAGGAAATCAGAGATTAACACACTACTGAGCTTCTTCATAAACTAGAGAAGCAGTCACATGCCTATTCCCTCCAGAGGGCATGTTCTCTAAGATGTGATGTAAGACTTAATGCATACAGCCCATAAAATACATGGAATGTGCCCTCAAGTAAATCGTTCTTAGAAAAAACTCACAGACACAGAGGCCCAGTTCATCAATGTGAAGAAATGTCCTGTTTATAACCATTATTGTTATGTAATGTTTACCTTGTGTGGCCTCTGAGGCAATAATAATAATAATAATAATAATAATAATAATAATAATAATAATACATTTATTTGTTATCCACCACTCCCTCCAGATCGAGGCGGGGTACAACACAAATGCAAACGCCATAGAATACATATAATTGATTAAAACATGTAAACTAATACATTATTAAAAGCAGCACAATATTAAAAGGCATCTTAAAATTTAACTGGGTACGCCTGCTGGAAGAGATCAGTCTTTATAGCTTTCTTAAAATCCGGAAGACTGTTAAGTTGACGAATGTCTCCCAGCAGGTCATTCCACAAACTGGGAGCAGCAGAAGAAAAGGTCCTCAGGGTAATAGTTGTCAGCCTTGTTTTTGTTGACTGGAGTAAATTCTTCCCAGAGGACCCAAGTGTGTGGGGCAGATTGTATGGGAGAAGGTGATCCCGCAGGTAGCCTGGACCCAAACCATGTAGGGCTTTATAGTTGATAACCAACTCTTTATACTTCACCCGGAAACTAATTGGCAGTCAGTGAAGAGATTTTAAAACTGGTGTAATGTGGTCACCCCTAGGTGTACCAGTGACCAGCCTGGCTGCCATATTTTGAACTAGTAGAAGTTTCCGGACTAGGCACAAAGGTAGCCCTATGTAGAGAGCATTGCAGAAGTCAAGCCTCGAAGTTACCAGCACGCGCACTACCGTCTTTAGGTCTTCCAACTCTAGGAAGGGGCACAGCTGGCATATCAGCCGAAGCTGATAGTAGGCACTCCTGGCCATCACATCTATCTGGGCTGTCATTTGGAGCGACGGATCCAGAAGCACCCCTGTACGGTCAATATTGGTGTTTTGTTGTTTTTCCCATAATCTATTTCTATTGAATCAAAGGCGGCTGAAAGATCAATAAAGGCTACATATAGATGACTCTTGATATTCTTGGTATATTTCCTGATGATGTAATTCAGAGTAAAACATTGATCGATGGTGCTATATCCGCTTCTAAAACCAGCTTGTTCTTCATGTATAATTGGTTCATTTCTAGCCAATCAAGTAATTTTTGAAGTAAGTGTCTTGAATATAACTTTGAGGAGATGTCCAGCAAACTGATCGGCCGATAGTTTTTTGGGTCATCCCGGTCTCCTTTCTTATAAATTGGGGAGATGTTAGTCACTTTCCATCTGGAGGGCATTTGTCCAGTGTTATTAATCCTGGTAAACAGAGCAGCAAGGATTGGTATCCAACATTTTGAGTGTTCTTTATAAAGCTCCGGAGGTGAAAGATCTTCCCCAGGAGCCTTTTAAAGTTGCAAACGTGAGACAAGAGTCTTTATCTCCCTGCTAGTGTCCGGTTGCCATTCAGGTGGGTTAGACGGATGTTGATGTGCCCCTGATCATCCCTGTATCTGAGTAGGCCTCAGGCCTTGTTTTGTTAGTGTCAAAGGTGATATTGTAGTGATATTCTGAAGGGGTGCAGAGAGAAACAATCACTTTGAATGTTGTTAGATGTGGTATATCTGGTGTGTTTGATTTTGATTAGCTGGAGATGCTAGCTAGGTGAAAGAGTGCTGGGAAACAACAATAACGATATGACATTTGAAAGTTGTAAGTCTTTTGTAGTCACAGAGGGAGAGGTTCTTCTGGTTGGTGTGTGGTGTTTTGGAAGGACTGGGAGAAAGCTGAGGAGAAAGTTAATAGCCAAGGCCTGGATACTGAGCTATTCATTCTCTGTGGGCTAGTGAAGATCAGGTGTTGAGAGCAAGTGGCTGTGTTAACTGTTCTAAGATCTTTCCAGAAGAAAGTCATAGAAGCAGGCTGTAGAAAACCCCAGAGAAATTGTCCAAGCAGACAGAAAGACAACAGGAGGAGCTTTGGTGTCTGAGGAAGACTGTACCTAGAAACTGGACCTTGTTGTAAGTGTATTTGGCTGAGATAAAGTTTTATGAAATTTGGCCTGAGGTAAAAGAAGGTATTAGAGGCTTGTAGCAGCAGTGTCCCTTGAGTCCTTAAGGGTTGTCATTAAGAAGTGTTTTGAAAACTCCGAAGTAAATATTAGTCATTTCTTATGTTTAAAATATCCCTTTAATTATACATTGTTTTTAAATAGTTCTTCTTGTCTCTAGTGTCAATGTCCATCTCACTCCTAGGCTTTTTAGGTGTGAGATGGGGAGATTTTAAAGTATTCTAACAGAATTGGTGGCAGTAGAAAAGGTTCAGTTGGTGGAACTCTTGGGCTCTAGTGGCAGAGAGTTACTTAGGCCAGGAAAAACAAGCATTTGCTATAAATAAGAAACCCCATAGGTGGGATTGCCCAGTAAAGAAGCAGTTTCCCCATAGGTGGTGGCAAGGCTCCGGAAAGGAAATCCTCCATATATCTGACCATAAATTCCCTTCGCTTGATAGAGGAGGATACAAATGAAATCCCTTGCATTACACCTTATAAGACCTGCAAGATCGACAAGACGGGTAGTATCTCCATTCTGCCATCATGGACAGCAATTTGAGCAGTAATATATTAAGTGGGAGGGGGAACATTGCAGTTCTGGTAAACTATTCACAGGAAACAGTAGACAATTTATTTTTAAACTCTATCTGAATAGCCTGAAGGTGCATAATTTCCATTAATACAAGAACTGTTCATCCTTTTCAATACAAATATAGCGATAATGACTCCAAAGGTAACTTCAAACATTCCTTTTATGTTTTTGATGTATGACAAGATCATTGCCTAGCATTTAAGCGAAACTGAAAGCTGAGCTCCTTATTTGTTAGTGATACCAGAGAAATGTGTTACTGTTCTTTTTTGAACTCATCACACTGCATCTCGCCACCCTCTTGCCTCCTTCATCTCACTTTTTTTTTCTTAAAAAAGTATAAAAGGCAGGAAAAATAAAATAGTCCTTTGGGGAATATTTTTTTCTGGACTTGTGTTGGTGTAGGTGTGCAGAATGTATGATCCATCCTGTATTGGATCACAGCCAAATCTCCAGACCTTGTGACAAAGGTGAGATCTACATCAAGCGGGATATAACACTTTGAAAGCAATTTAAAAATAGTATATGGAAATTGTCCTGGGCCCCAACAGTTGTCAATCCCATTAAAACCTGTTATAAAGTAGTAGTGTAGATCCTAACGAAGAAGGCTCAGTGTTTTCCAGGCATCTTTGTTGCCACCTGACTACTACAACTGAGCACATAAGGTAAATTTGGAGGTCCCTCTGTACCTGTGTACAGCATTCAGAGAATAACTATACTCATTAAACAAAAACTCTATGGTTTACAAACTATGTTAAGGCTCTAGAGATTTCAACCAAGCATCAAAAAGCAGGGGAATTGGGTGTTATGGCTCACAATCTTCCTGAAATTTTCAGGTTATGTAAAATCGACATTTCTTTCTGACACATGTAAATTTCAGGAAGATTGGTGAAAAAAATCTCGATGTTATGAATGTTAGAATACCCAAACCCCCAATTACCCCATTATAATAGTTTGTTGTTTATTCGTTCAGTTGCTTCCGACTTTTCATGACTTCATGGACCAGCCCACGCCAGAGCTTTCTGTCAGCCGTTGCCACCCCTAGCTCCCCCAAGGTCAAGTCTGTCACCTCCAGAATATCATCCATCCATCTCGCCCTTGGTTGGCCCCTCTTCCTTTTGCCTTCCCCTTTCCCTAGCATCAGTATCTTCTCCAGGGTGTCATGTCTTCTCATTATGTGGCCAAAGTCCTTCAGTTTTGCCTTTAACACCATTCCCTCAAGTGAGCAGTCTGGCTTTATTTCCTGGAGTATGGACTGGTTTGATCTTCTTGCAGTCCAAGGCACTCGCAGAATTTTCGTCCAACACCTCAGTTCAAAAGCATCTATCTTCCTTCGCTCAGCTTTCCTTATGGTCCAACTCTCGCAGACATAGGTTACTACGGGGAATACCATTGCTTTAACTATGCGGACCTTTGTTGTCAGTGTGGTGTCTCTGCTCTTAACTATTTTATCAAGATTTGTCATTGCTCTCCTCCCAAGAAGTAAACGTCTTCTGATTTCTTGGCTGCAGTCAGTGTCTGCAGTAATCTTTGAGCCCAGAAATACAAAGTCTGTCACTGCCTCCACGTTTTCTCCCTCTATTTGCCAGTTATCAATCAAGCTGGTTGCCATAATCTTGGTTCTCAGATATGCAGATGACAGGCAAAAGGAAGAGGGGCCGACCAAGGGCAAGATGGATGGATGATATTCTGGAGGTGACAGACTTGACCTTGGGAGAGCTAGGGGTGGTGACGGCCGACAGAAACCTCTGGCGTGGGCTGGTCCATGAAGTCACAAAGAGTCGGAAGCAACTGAACGAATAAACAACAACAACCCCCTATCACTGTTGCCTGTTGCTTTCCTTCTTTCTTGGGCTACTTCCAGTGTCTCAGCAGACAGCCATCTTGCCTTCTTGGTTTTCTTTTTCTTTGGGACGTTTTTTGTTGCCACCTCTTGGACAATGTTGCGAACTTCTGCCCATAGTTCTTCCGGGACCTATCTACTAAATCTAGTCCCTTAAATCTATTCTTCACTTCCACTGCATATTCATTAGGAATATTAGTGAGCTCATATCTAACTGATCTGTGGGTCTTCCCTATTCTCTTTAGTTTGATTCTAAATTGTGCAATAAGAAGTTCGTGATCTGTCACGAACAAGTCAGCTCCAGGTTTTGTTTTTACTGTCTGTATAGATGTCTGCCACCTTTGGCTGCAAAGGATGTAGTCAATCTGATTTCGGTGTCGGCCATCTGGTGAAGTTCATGTATAAAGCCGTCTTTTCGGTTGTTGGAAGAGAGTGTTTGTTATGCACAGTGAGTTGTCCTGGCAGAATTCTATCAGCCCATGTCCCGCTTCATTTTGTTCTCCTAGACCATGCTTACCTGTAATTCCAGATGTCATTTGACTGCCCACCTTAGCGTTCCAGTCTCCTGTAACGAAAATAACATCTCTTTTTGGTGTATTATCCAGTAGGTGCTGCAGATCCTCATAGAACTGATCTACTTCTGCTTCTTCAGCATCTGTGGTTGGGGCGTATATTTGGATCACTGTGATGTTAAATGGCTTACCCTGAATTCGAATTGAGATCATTCTATCATTTTTTGGATTGTATCCAAGCACTGCTTTAGCCACTTTATTATTAATTATGAAGGCTACTCCATTTCTTCTGTGATCCTCTTGTCCACAGTAGTAGATCTGGTGGTGATCTGATGTGAAGTGGCCCATTCCAGTCCATTTCAGTTCACTGACACCCAATATATCTATATTTAATCTTGACATCTCACCAATAACCACATCCAATTTGCCCTGGCTCATAGAATGGCAGAATGCTTTTTTTCCGGTCAAACCTTAACTAAGGACGCATTGTTGTGTGTCCTTAAATAATCCTCAACATCAAAATTCTTAGAGTTAAGCCAGTGGAGGCTGGTGGATCCAATTTGGTGGGGGTTGTAAATCCAATCTAGGTTTCAGTCAGAACTCTGAATGAGCTATCCAAGATGCTGAGCCCTTTATCCAAAATTTGCTCACTTTGGTTAGTTCCTTTAGCATTCTGACTGGTTACAGAGCATTATGGATGCCATTTACACAACATTACATTTATAGAAAAACTTGAGTAAACAATTCAACATGGAATGGTGGTTCACTGAGGGGTCAGGGGCTGTCGGGGGCTTGTGACTGTGTGGCAGCTTGGTGACCGGGATTGGATAAGTGCAGAGGCTCAGCAAATGGGATCTGAGAGGCTGAGCAGGGGGGAGTCTGCCGGACTCCACACACACCATTCTCAGACTCCCACAACATCCCTGCAACTACAGAACAGCATCTTGCCAGTTCGACCAATAAAACTACTGATTACTGGAGTTAGTGCATGGTTTGGCATATTTGTTCTGTTGCCTGCAGAGACTGCACAAGCTTTATCACTAAATCTAAGTCCTCAAACCCATCGAATTATCTTCCGGGAATCTTCAGTTTTCGCTTGCTCACTCCATAGTAGCTTCTCAAAGGAAGGTATCTCTGTAGGTTAGGCGGAGGCTGGAGCGAATGCTGAGAATGAAAACTTCTCCAGGCAGTTCCTCGATGGCACTGCTTTGATCACAATCTTTTTACTGAGTTTTCAGCCCTAACCTGTAGGACATCCTGCAAATGCAAAAAAGAAGAAGAAAAAAGATAAAGAAAAAATTGAAAAAAAGAAATCCTGTTCAGATCTATGGCGACTCAGCTATTACAGTTTCTATGAGCAGTGAGCATCCATTAGCATTTCTGTCAGGCCAATAACTATTTCAGGCATAATGTGCTTGGGAGAGATGGGGGAAATGAATCAGAGGGAAAGGAAAGATGGGCTTTTCATGTAGGTCTGCATTTCAGCTCTTTACCAAAGGATGTCATTTGCCGGCTGTTGACTGAAACCCTCTGCAGCTGTTGAGCAGGGGCTTATTTTCCTGCTTTACAAAACACAAGGACAAGCGCTTTGTTTCAGTGTCAAACCCAAAGACCAAATATTAGCTGTTCCTTGAGATTCTTGCCTCCAGCCTAAAGACGTCTCAGACAGTATGCATAAGAATGATGTTTTGCACCTGCTGTGGAGCAGGCATATATATATATATATATATATATATATATATATATATATATATCATATTTCATCATACTCTGGCATGACTAGCATGCTAAGGTGAGATGAGGCAGAGATGAGCAGGCATCACTCTCGATTTGGGATGGAATAACCAGTGATTTTCTAGTTCGCCAAAATTCTTTGAAATGCAGTTTCAAGCTTGTTTCACCTCATTCCCATTTTTGTTTCTAATTTCTTCTACAGCTTATTCAAACAGGAAAAGTGCACATTTTGAACAGGAAAATGTGGCCATTTCTCTGCATATTTTCCCCCATAAGGGCATATTCCCTACCCGCATAGACTAGAGCATAAAAAAAATGTGCACGTTTCAAATGTGATCGCAATTTTTGTTAATTTGCAAACATTCCTCAAAATAAAACATGCTGCTTTTGCTCACATTCAGGATTGCAAACAGTACATTTTTGGATGAATAGGAATGGAATTCTTGAACATCCTATTCTCAATTATGAGGGCTGGGGGAATGTTTAGCTGTTGCCCCAATGATGTCCCCAAGTCCATCCTTTTTCTTCCTCCTACATTATTGTTCCGGAAAATAAATCAGCCACCATTCTGAAGCAAAATGGTGGCTTGGAAAAGGAGCAAAAGGGCCCTCGTTGCTTGTTGGTCACTCATTAAGCCACTGAGGGGCTCACATAGTATGGCAAGCAAGTGCGGGCGGTGGCTCAGAGAATGACCGAGGGTGCTAGAAAAGGTGAGGCCATCCAGCCCTATTCATATATGCTGTCATGCTCTCTTAAGTAAAGCACTACATGTATTGGCTTGGCTTTCAATGGCAGGAATCTTACAGGGGCTGCAATCTGCCGCTCGGCATTGCTCCTCTCCAGGGCCAATCCCCCCATCCATCCACATCCCCAACACATCAGAATAATGGACTGTTTTCTAGTCGATATGTGTGAAATCAGTTCCTGCCGTTCCATCAAGACCCAGTATACCCAAAGTACAAAATCCAGTAAGACGCTAGGCAAACAGAAGCACATTTCCTTGAATCAGAGAGCTGAAAGGGACTTTACAGATAATCTAATCCAACCTCGGGATATAAAAATCATCAAAACCTGAGCTCAGCCAGGTTCTCTGGGTTCCATCTTGCAGCTTGGTCTGACTCAGATTGTGAACTTTTCCCTCCTCTTTGTGTGGAAAGCATTAAGTGCTTGGGCAGCCATTCAAAAGTATGTGATCTATTCCCATTAATTAAAACATGTTTATGTGCACCTTTTACATGCATATTTTAACATGTGTAATTTCCACCACCACTACCACCAAGAGCACTGCAAGATCAGGAACGTACAACCTTCAACTACAGATTGCATTCATGTTTGGGTTTGGGTTTAAGAGGTGTGAACAGGGTAAATTCTGGTCATAAATGAACTGAAATGCATTTCTCATACATTACAAATCCATCCGTCTGTTCAGTGCAGGCACTGCAATGCAGGATACAGCTACAGTATCCCTGACAGTGGGCCATTTAGGTTCTGTTTAAATACTCCGCTTAGGAGAACCCACGACCTCCGAAGGCATTCTATTCCACTGCACAACAGCCCTCACTGTTAGAACATTTCTCCTAATGTTTACCTAAAATTTGAGCCTGCCCTTTAGAGAAACCGAAAACAACTCCATCTTCTGCATTACATGTCTCACCTTAATCTTCTGTTCCCTAGGATAAACATGTCCATCTCTTCCAAACATTCCTCTTAGGACTTCATTTCCAGACCCCTCAGTATCTTGGTCACTCTGATCTGGACACATTCCATTCTGCTAATGGGCTTCTTAAAATGTGGTGCCCAGAATTGGACACACTACTCCAAATGCAGCCCGACTAATGCAGAATAGAGCAGATATATACAGTACTGGCAGTATTTTCAGTGTTGGTGAATGCTAACATGAGCAACATATTCCCATTATGAGCTTAACATTGTGAGAAATGGAATATTATTTCCATCTTTCCTTAACTTCCAGTCTTCACTATCATTATCTAAAGATTATATTTGGCACCCAAAACCTGGATTCCTTTCCTTTTCTTCTTTCCACCATCTGTCACCATTCTGTAATATTAATAATTTCAAGTAATTTGATGCTGATGACTTTTCTTTTGTAGGAGGTAGAAAAATAAACTCCCTAGTCTTGACTTGGCATTTAAGGAAATTTCTTCATTATGTATTTACACTGGTTTACTTCAAGTATATGAGCTTGTTTTGAGAAGCGGTTCCCTGCTGAGTATGATTTGTACTATTTTTTTAAATATAAATTGCTAATTTGGATGTTATTAAAACAAAACAGGAGAAAAATAATGTACTCTTGTTAATTATGATTTACTCTTAAGGAGTTCACTATCCACTGTGGAAAGAACTTAATGCTCTCCAGATGTTTTGGACTACAATCCCCACAATCTTTAACCAATTAGCCATGCTGGCTGGGCCTTATGGGAGCTGTAGTACAACATCTGGAGGGTACCAGGTTGTCTACTGCTGCACTATAGGCTGTAAATGGCCACAGTTGGACCAGCAAGAATATAGAAATATACCAAAATAGGAAGAAAATGTTTCATTTGGTCAAAGTTCTGAATGTTGGAAGTTAAAAAAAAAAATCCCCAGTAAGCATACTGAGATGGCTGTGAGAAATAAAAATGTCACTTGGTGTTTGGGCAGGGGAGTTTTGGTTCATTAAGGAATGGTGAGTGTGATTTATCCAGACTTTCAATGTACCACAAAAAGGATGCATACTCAGTTGGTTGTGAGTAGGGATGTTGTGGGCACCCAACTACATCCTGTGCCCACCCCACCCCCACCCCCCAGACTCAGCTCACTGAGCCATGCCGCATTCACCGGCCTGCTCATCGAGCCCTCTGTAGCTTAGTGACTGCCTGGCAGCAGTCCACCTCATCTGGAGCCACCGTTGTGTGCAACAGTGGCAACTCTAGAAATTGCGTATTTCCAATGTTGCAGAAATGGTAGCTGTAAATGCCACGTTTATGCCACATTAAAGGCATGGATCCTCTATTCACACCTTTAATATTGCATAAACGGGACCTTCATGACTGCCACTTCTACAACTTTGGAAATATGCAATTTCCAGAGCCACCATTTTTGCACACAGTGGCAGCTTCGTGGATGGGTGAACAGCCCTATGGCTTCATCAGGTGCTGGCCAGGCTGCAAAGAAAAGAAGGGAGTTGCCATGGGGATGAAGCTTCCCTTTTTTGACTCATGAATCTTTTTCTGTTACTTGAGGGTGGACTGTTTGAACTGCCTTGTGGAGGCTTTTCTCCCCCCATTTTTTTTCCTGTGGGTTTCATGTGGATGAGGCCTTGTACTGTTAGTTTTCTTAAAGAAAAGAGCTTCGGCATATGGGTGGTATAAATATGTAATAAAAAAATTAATTAATTAACACAAACTATTGTTTAGTGAATGATCTAAGGTCCGGGCCCGATTCAAAGTGCTGGTATTGACATTTAAAGCCCTAAACGGTTTGGGGCCAGGTTATTTGAAGGAATGCCTCCTCCCATATGTACCTGCCCGGACCTTAAGATCATCTTCAGCGGCCCTTCTCCGTGAGCCCCTGCCGAAGCAAGTGAGGCAGGTGGCTACTAGGAGGAGGGCTTTCTCCGCTGTGGCACCCCGGTTGTGGAATGAGCTCTCCAGAGAGGTCCGCCTGGTGCCTACACTGTACTCCTTTCGTTGCCAGCTGAAGTCCTTTTTATTTTCCCAGTATTTTAACACTTAAATTTAACTTAAATTTAAATTTTACTGTTTTAACTCTGTATTTTAATTTTATATCAATTTTGCTGCGTGGTTTTTATTCTGGTTGTGCTTTTTATATTGTATTGTGTATTTGTGCTTTTAACCTGTTGATTGTCTTACTATGATTTTAATTTTTGTGAACCACCCAGAGAGCTTCGGCTATTGGGCGGTATAGAAATGTAATAAATAAATAAATGAAATATGATATAATGTGAATATAATGTTGATATTATTGGTACTTAATATAGTTAAATTACCTAGTGCTTATTTAAATTGTAAATTTAAATAATTTACAATTATTTGTAAATTATAATGTATTTATAATTGTAATGTATTATAGTTATGGCTATTGAGTATGTTTTGTGAACCGCTTTCAACAGTGTTTTATGGGAAATGCGGTATACAAATAAATTGACTGTGAATAAGAAAAGGAGAAGGGAGAGAAAGGAAAAGAGAGGAGGACACAGGGGATTGGATGAAGGGAGGCAGCAAATGGAAGCTGAGTGAGAAACAAAAACCATAGAGAAGGGGATAATATGGAAGTTTGGAACAGATGCAGTCTAGAAGAACGTGAGGAAGATACAGAAAAAGGTAAGAAATTGAGAACAGGGAGCTGATGGGGAAAACCACAGCAGCATGACTAGGACATGGGCTTTAGATTTTATTACATTATATAGAACTGCTGGAGCTCACCTTAGGAAACCATGTCCTCTGCAATGCTGTAGAGTGTGAGCCAGGACAGCTATGGGTAGCAGCACTCGAAGGTGATGTCATTTAGGAGTGACACCCAACCAGCTCATCTACTGGAATTGGCTGCAGCTGTGGTTGGCAGGCAGGGAAGGGACAGGAGGGTCCAGTGGATGCTAGAGAGTGACTTAAATAGCCCCATGTGGGGCAATATGGAAAGGAGGATGGAGCAAGTGAGAAAAAAAGATAGAATGAGAGCATGTGAGCAAAGAGAGAGACTAGGGGAAAAGAGGCACACAGAGGCAGAAGAAGTAGCTAGTGGGATGGACATTTGGGAGTGGCTAGAGTGTTCACTGGGCCACAGGAGAGACCATGTAGGCCATCAGTTGTCTCTAGGTTCTGTAGATTTTCCATTAAGCAGAAGTATCCTGAGTGGAAATGGTGCAAGCCAAGGAGAAAGCTGATGCCTTCAAGGAGTTGAGACTGCGACTGACCCAAAGGGGATTGCCTTTAGTGTTTGTGTGTTTGGGGGGGGAGCTCTGTTCTGTGAAGACCCAATCAGAACCAGTGAAGTAACTGCAAAAAGTTTCAGTAAACAACTACTTAATTAGCATGTGTTGTTGTTTGATGGACCTGATGGAGGTTTAGATGTTCCCTTGCCAGAGAACAGGATCACAGCATGCAGGGTGGGAGGAGGAAACTTGGTGTTAACAACAGCCCCCATGTCTGTTGTAGGGTCTGATTCCACTCTGAATTGAGAGGGGAAATCTAGAGAGAACATGCAGAGGAGAGATGCATATACTGCATGGACAAGAGTTGACGAGAGTTCACAGATTTACTTAAAATGTGCAGCTGAATATTTTGTGTGTTATTCCAGTTCTGCAAGACTTTTTTTAAAAAATAACTCTCTCTTGTCATGTTTCCCAAAGCTTAAAAAAATAAAAAAATAAAGGCACATACTATATGAACACCAAGCACAGAAATGGAAACCGCACGTGTTAGCCAAAAACACAGACCGGTGGAATATTTTAACGTCAGTAAAATGGACCCTGCATAATCAGTTCCTTTTAATTGGAAGAAGCATGGTGGGCGGAGCATCAATCAAAGAGCTGTTCTGCACAGTTGGAGAGAACAATAAAGAGAGTAGAAAGCCGTAATTGGGGTATTTCGTTACTCCCCACCGAGCTAAAGAGAAGGCAGTGGGCAGCGGTATTTATTTAGCAGTTTGATGCTTTTATCCCAGCAGCAGCACATTTCTTTTCTATTGGCATTATCCCATAAATATATACATAATGAAAATTAAGACACTGGAATTATAATTAACTACTGGCAGTTACTCGTATGGGATTAAGCAGCTTTTATCCCACATCCTTGCAATCTTAAACCTAAATGTACCATTCAGCTTGTTTAAGAGACAGCTTGAAGAGAAACTTCTTCTTTTTTGGTGTCTTGTGTTAATCTGCTTTTGAAGTCCTTTCTCTGTGTGTTCTTCCCCTCATGCTGATATGTTATTTATTTGTATTTTATCCCATCCCGGTGTTGGTCTCAGGCAACAGGTGTTAGGGTACCATTAAAGCAAATGATCAATGATTTAGTTTATCCTTGGACTGGACAAAAGTCACTGATGGCCTTGCTAGACATACCTGAAAATCCGGGCGTGTGGAGGGGCCAGCCTGCGCTAGAAGTAGCGTGGGCTGTTGCTCCTATACACACATCAGACCTGACTGGATAAAGGAAAGGCCCGTCGCGTTGGCCATTTTGTTTAATATCTTAAAGGGCCTTAGTGCGCAGGAGCGCACCAGCGACTAAGGTAGGCTTTTTTAAAGGGAAGAAAAGGGTTCCCTGCTCCCCCCTGCCCCTGTTTTCCCCACCCTGGCTGCGATCCCCCCCACCCGCGATCTCCGATTCCACCCCCCAACCATGATCTCCAATTCCCCCCATCCCCCCGGCTCTGTTTTTCCCCCATCCCCCCTGGCTCCATTTCCCCCCATCCCCCCTGGCTCCGATTCCCCCATCTCACCCCCCCTGCCTTGATGGCAGCAGCGCTCCTGTGGAGCGCTGCGTGCCATCCGCTGCTTTTCCTGGCTACTCACGAGTAAATGCGGTAGCCGGGAAAAGCGGTGGACCGGTCTACACGCCGGTGGTCTGGGGCTCAGCCCGAGACTGCGGGAAATACCGGGCCACAAGCAGTGCCGGTTACCCCCGGGTCCAGGGAGGTTTGACCCCTGCCTGAGCCCGGGATCCCCTGTGCGTCATCTGGACGCACCGGGCTAACCAGTCATCTAGCAAGGCCCTGAGTAAGTTTTCTTCAGGGGTAATTTGTTGTGGCTTCATACTGGCAAGGGCCAGACTGAAAAGTGGGTGGGAAGGGAATCCAAACAGAACCACATCCCCCCTCTTTCTGCAGCCACCTTTTTGGCGGGACTGAGAATCCAATCCAGTCAGAACCAGCCAGAACTCTAAAGGAGCTATCCAAGATGCTACCCCACTGAAATCAGATCAACCAGCTTCCACTGCCTCCCAGGTTTTTGCAACCCTTATAAAAGTAATGTAAGTAGGAATTTCACAGTGTGCTTGAGTTTATGGGGCACTGGTGGGAGCTGTTCAAGTTTTCAGGTAAGGAAAGACATGCTAGAGCTGGGATGTTGTGGTTTATTTGATCACTCATGCCAGTACCAACTGATGGGATCTGGTGGCCTAAGGTTTGAGATCTAACTGTCCACTTCGCTATCAAAAATGTAAAGGGATTGGTGGTGGTGATGGAGTCACACCTTTGATTTGTGAATCCATCAGTAAGAACAAGAAGACAGGCCCCTGCCCTGGGGAGCTTAAATATTAGGTTTTGACACAAAGGGCTGGGAGGAAAACACAGGTGAAAGTAACAGGAGAAGAGGATAAGTTCTTTTCACATATTTAGGCTTGGTTTCAGTAGGGCATGGGAATTAAGAGGTTGAGAGTGTGATTACTCTGATGCCTTTAGGGGTAGTCTCCACGCTCCTGTATCTAACTGTGTTTAATTCACTAGGGCCAGATCTACACCAAGTAGGATATGACACTTTGAAAATGTTTTGAAAACTCTATATGGCGTGTGTCCCCAATGGTTGTCACTACTGTTATAAAACATTTTAAAGCAGTAGTGTAGATCCTGCCTAGGAGGCCTTAGGCAAGCTGCTATTTTTTCAGCTTAGATTACCCCCACGCCACCCATGGAAGTTCATACTACTGCCGTGCCCTGCCTAACACTTTTATGCAAAGTGCACTGAATATGGTGTATAAATGCTAAGTCCTAATAATTATTATTAAAGGCTTACCTCATAACAAAAGCATGAGCCTGAGGCTATCTTGAAGATGGTGGACAGCTCCACCACCCTTTAGTTCCAGGGTCTCTATACTGATGAGCATAAAGATCAATGGTGCCGTTGAAATTTGTCCCACGGTAATATTTGAAGTAGGTTTGGGGTAAAGCATTAAAGAAATTGCAAGGGAAGTTAACAGACTTTTGATGCAGTTGGTATCCGTTCTTGGTAGTGGCAGTGGTGATGCTGGACATTCCAGGGTCTGTTATTAGGTTTTGCCTAAAGCAAAATTCAGAGCAAATTTGGGAAGTCTTCTTCAATCAAACACCAGGATTTTGGGAGGGGTGAGACAAAATTTTTGTTAAGACTGGTTAAATTTCTAAGAGGGTGGTTTTCATGGGCATGGAACATGGCCATTGGAACATCCTCTTTGTAAAGAAAAAGTTTAACAGGGCACACACACACACATTCGTGTGTGTGTGTGTGCGTGCATGCGTGCGTGCGTGTGTGTCTTTTCCTCTTCCACACCACCTCCCAATTAGAAACTTTTGAAAAATGAAGTGCCTTGCCTGTCCCCAACCTCAAAAAAGGTATGTAAGGAGAAGGCCTTTTTCTGTCAGTTGAGATTATTGTGAAATTTGAGTTGTCTCCTAAAACAAACACAGAGAGAATTATTTGTTTGCCACCCTTTCTGTTACAAGGCTTTTTGAACATTTACACGGCCGCTTAAGTAAATTCCATGTTTGTCACCAATAACTTGAGGTATTCACGCTCCCCACACACCCCCCTCCAGTTTCTTTCTTTTAAAGCCTTTTAGGAGGATGTGTATATTAACCCTTTCAACCCACCGCCAGTTTTCTAAAGGTTATATATCATTTTTGGAAAGAAAACAAATTTTGAGAATTGAACCTTTTCCCCCCAGTATGAATTGATAGGTGTGCTTGGCTATGTCGGCGTGACAAAATGTAGGACCAGTTTATGGGTTTGACAGCCATATTGAGACTATTTTAAATTGCTACATATTGTAGTTTTGACCTGTTACCTGTTATCATGCTGATCATGTGAATTTCACCAGTGTTACAGGTGAGAGACTTTGTTTCAGCTATCTGTCTATAGTTCAGTACTTTGGAAGCACTTAGCCAGCTGTTTACCACTTAATAGCAGATACATACATCTTTAAAAAGTGTACACCTAAGATTGTTTCATGGGTTACAACCTAGATTTTTGTACTAACAATAATTAGTACAGGAAAATCATTTTTCCCATGTTTTATTTTTATTATGAATATGCTTATAGTGTCACCTTAGAATATAACCTGCATATAATGACAGAAAAACATTTATGTTATTAAACACAGCTCTGCTAAGGATTCTTAGATCTTAACAGCATAGAAAGAAATACACTTTCTTAACCATTTCTTTTTCTTAATCTTCTAGTCTTGACACTTTAAAAAGAAAAGATCTCATTCTAAGTACCAAGTTCTCTATTCAATACCGAATAGGCAATTCAGCAGACAGGTACATAGGTGTAGTGAGCTTTTAAAAAGAAACTCCCGTATTCAGCATGCACTTGTACCCCCCCTTTTTTTTTGTCAAAGTTATCTCATAACTAATATTATCAACTGACCCATAAATTAGGGCTCACAATCTTAATTATCTCACTGTTGTTAAACAGTTTTTAAGAAAATTAAAATTAAAATTGGAACATACATATAATGCTTGCTCATACACCTTTCAGGCTAGATAAGATGAATTTTGAATACATCTCAGAACATAACTCTTTTCTCAAAATCTGCTAATTAAACTTAAGTCTACAATTCTTTTCCTAGACATCTATATATCAAGCTTTTTGATGTGTGCACCTTACACAATATTTTGCTCATTAATTGTTAAGTGAGAACTTTAAGTACACTTTTCACCTGGAATTATACAGTCCCAAACTTGTTAATTATATTATTATTATTATTATTTATTGGCTTTAAATCAGCATTTCCTCTTTGGATACTATTGAAGTCATCTTTATATAATAGTTGCCCAGAATTCATTGTAAACTTGCTTGTGTCTTTTATATTGGTACCAGTTAATTTATTATTTATTTCTCTGGATTCTAGTTATGTTCTTTGCAACATGCTTAATTGCTTCGGACTTGCGGCTCCAAGACAAGACAGCGTTTGGTTTTTGTGGAAGGAAAATAGTAATGTTCTTCAGTAATCATTTCAACCACGTTGAAGACTTTTTTGTGGCCTAATAAACATTACCTGATCCACCTGGCAAGTAACTAGACATGGATGAATGGTTCACTGTGTCATTGTATCTGCCACATGGAATAATAGAAAGAGACATCTATGAGACAGTCCTACCTAAAATGTAAAAATCAAAAATGTATCCAAGGACTTTTGATCCAAGAGAGTTCCTCTACAGCCTACGAAAATCTGCTCATTAGGAACTTTGTGGGAAGCTGTAGGGGAAGATGAGAATTTAGGGGAATATATATAGAGAGAGGGATTCATAAGTATAATATGTTGTACTGTGTATATATAGAAATATAAACTCATAGGGTCATGGACATGAAATACAACTGAAACCACCATGGTGTTAAAATCTTACAATGTGTGATCAAAGTTTCTGCTGTAAATCTGATGGTCATATAATTTGCAATCCTTAACAGGAGGCAGATCAATTTGCCTATTTTGTACAAAAATAATATTATGTATTTATTTATTGTCATAATCTGCTTTCAGACAAGCTTATAACAATTAATAACAGCAATAGCAATGACACCAATCAAATGATTAAATTCAGCAGATCAGCCAAAAGTCACAGTATAAACCAGAGTAAAAGTATAGAAAAACTAAAATGAATAGGGGAAATAAACTGCCCTTTCTTGGACACCTATATGTTCAGAGAGCTTTTTTACATGAGGCTGCTAATCCATTGTATCTACTTCCAGTTTTGTCACAGAATTGAGATCTGAAGTTTACACAAAAAGTTGTTCCACTACTTCACTTCTAGATGGCACTGTGCTATAACAGAATAACACAATTACATGCATAGAAAAATATGTTTCATTATGCAAATAATACTCTGTTTTCTCCATTCTAAAACACTCCCTGCAAAAATGCTCTTTAAAAATTGAAGCAAAACTGAAGGGCCACATCATCATCTAAAGAAGCGATAAACAACCATGAGTCAGGAATGATGATCACACAATAAATGCCTTCAGTAGGGAAGCTCAGTGGCTCTTCTTTTCAGAAGTTTGGACTAAATTTACAGATATTAGGGGCAAGTCCAGTAGGGTGCACAACATTAGGGGCAACGCCAGTACTTGCACTTCCACTTCTCCATATATCCAGCCTCACTCATGGAGGAAAATCTGGGAACAGGGCTACTAACTGTTGAGTTTTGTAATTCTTTCTTACTCTGGTGTCTAAGATTATTCTACTGTGTCATTCTTCGGTATTAAATGATGCAGTAATAAAATGAAATAAAAATTCAGTTCTACAGTAAAGACCACATAGGGCAGTATCCAATGCTGCCACTGTGCTCATGTTGATTACGTTATGCCAGCGGGACCCACTGATGGTGCAACGGCGAATCCCAGAAATGAACAGAAATGCTTCTTTCCAGATTGTAACTGTGAAGTGTATCTCGGCAAGCTCTGCTGACTTGCCCTGTTCTGGAAATATTTTGGCTCATTTCTGGTTGTTTTAACAACCTCTAGCTCCCTGTTGTGCATGGAGAGCATAGAACACTGCCCATAGGTTTTTAGTTTCCAAAATTGGGTGGAGCCCCCACTTTGCATGCAACAGGTCACAGGTTTGATCCCTGGCATCTCCAGGTAGGGCTGGAAAAACTCCTGCCGGAAACATTGGGCAATACTGTGGGCATGTCTACACCAGCCCTATATCCCAGGATCATCCCAGGATTGTTCCTGTGCATCCAAATGCCACACAGGGGATCCCGGGAGCAAGCAGGGATGATCAATGGGATAGCCCTTAGGTGTAGAAAGGGCCTGTGTTGACAATACTGGGTTAGATGGACCAAGGTTCTGACTCAGTATAAGCCAGCTTCCTATGTTCCTAACATCAACATAGTATGGGGAAATAGTTTTAAAAATGTTGCATTCCTATTCAGTCTTTCTTAAAAGGCTATAACTTCTAGGAAATTGTAGAAAAGTTTCCAGCCTCCTATGGCATAAATCAGTGCATATGCAAATAGAAAATGTGAGATAATAGCTACCTACACAGCAGAATTTAATACACAGGCTTACTGTATATGACTGATTGCTCTTATATCTTAGTCTTCCGAAATGAAAATTCCCAGTGGAATTAGTTTTCGAATGATGAAGTGTACAAGGAAAGGTCAACATTTTATTTAGACTTGCACAGCGGAAATATGAGTGCAAGTTAAATATTTAATGTTTTCTTCTTAAAGCCAGGCATAACTCTATCAATTGGCCACCGCAGATCCTTCACTGGGTTATAATTAATGTCTTACTTTCCCCTACAAACACTTTCCCCTCTTCTTTGAAAAGAAAAACAATGGCCTTTGCTAGACCTACCTTAAAAAGCGCGATGGAGGAGGGGAAAGCCCGTGATGCAACTATCGCGGGCTGTCATGCTAGTCTATATGTCAGGCGCGATGAGCTCACGAAGAGAGCCATCGCGCCCACCATATTTTTTTTGTTCTTAAAGGGCCGGATGCGCACGAATGCTCGTGCGCCCAGGTATGCTTTTTTTTAAAAAAAAATCATTTCCCCCGGTCCCTCCACTGTGCCCCCGATGGACGCAGTGCTCCTGGGGGTCGCTGCGCCCCGTGCGCAGCTCCCGGCTACGTGCGAGTAATCACGTGTAGCCAGGGTCAAGCTGCGAAAACAGGCCACACGGCAGAAAATACCGGGCCCATAGGGATAGACTATATCCTGGGGCCAGGGAGAGTTGATCCCTCCCTGAGCCCGGGATCCCGTATGCGTCATCTGGATGCACAGGGGCGATCCCGGGTATCAGCCCGGGATATAGCCTCGTCTAGCAAAGGCCAATGACTGGAGGTAGGGATGGACGAATCGGTTTATTTCCAATCCACATCACTTTTGTGTTCACTCATAAGATTGTATCCAATGATAGCTTAGCCTCAATAGGAAGTATTTCCATGCAGTCATGCAATTTGGGACACCCAGTGTTCACAAATCCTTCCCATCCACTTAAGCTTCCCGTTCCCACTGGAAAAACTGTTTCTGAGGGTTGGGGAAGGTGCAGAGGGTGCAGGAAGTAGGTAGGTTTGGCAAAAATTGGATGTGCCAACTGAAGCTAGGGGAAGCCACCATTTGATACCGCCTATATGTTGTGCTGTCCAGTTTACACATTACTCTGTTAATTAGGTTTTTGTTTTGTTTTTGTTTCTTAAAAAACAAAAAATCACTTTGTCTGTGCCTTCTCCTATTGGAGATTAGCTAACATAAGAACATAAGAAGTGCCCTGCTGGATCAGACCAAGGGTCCATCAAGTCCAGCACTCTGTTCACACAGTGCCCAACCAGCCATCGTCCAGGGATGAACAAGCAGGACATGGAGCAACAGTACCCTCCCTCCCATGTTCCCCAGCAACTTGTGCACACAGGCTTACTGCCTAGAATAGATAGCACTCAACCTTCAGGGCTAGTAGCCATTGATAGCCTTTGCCTCCAGGAATTTATCCAACCCCCTTTTGAAGCCATCCAGATTGGTGGCCCTCACTACATCCTGTGGTACTGAGTTCCATAATTTAACTATGTGCTCTGTGAAGAAGTACTTCCTTTTATTTGTCCTGGATCTCCCACCAATCAGTTTCATGGGATGACCCCAGGTGCTAGTATTTTGAGAGAGGGAGAAAAATGTCTCCCTGTCCACATTCTCCATACCATGCATAATTTTGTACACCTCTATCATGTCTCCCCTTAGCCTTTTTTCTCAAGCTAAACAATCTCAGTTGATATAACCTTCCCTCATAGGGGAGATGCTCCAGCCCCTTAATAATTACAGCTGTTTTTGTTTTTGATGCCACTGCTCTAAATAATTGTATAGAATCATAGAATCATAGAATAGCAGATTTGGAAGGGGCCTACAAGGCCATCGAGTCCAACCCCCTGCTCGATGCAGGAATCCACCCTAAAGAATCCCTGACAGATGGTTGTCCAGCTGCCTCTTGAAGGCCTCTAGTGTGGGAGAGCCCACAACCTTCCTAGGTAACTGGTTCCATTGTCGTACTGCTCTAACAGTAAGGAAGTTTTTCCTGATGTCCAGCTGGAATCTGGCTTCCTTTAACTTGAGCCCGTTATTCCATGTCCTGCAGTTTAGGAGGATCGAGAAGAGACCCTGGCCCTCCTCTGTGTGACAACCTTTTAAGTATTTGAAGAGTGCTATCAAAAGTACAGAGTGCTAACAGAGTGCTATCAGAAGTACAGCCATACCACTCCCTCAAGTTCTTCTTCCCACTGATCATTTCCCTTTGTATAATAAGTTGGAGCATGGTGTATTTTTCTCCTCAAATAATATGGCCAAGATATTGCAATTTTCTTTTTTCTGATGGTATTTTTTAATTCTGTTGGTTTGTTTACCCCACATAGTACATCCTCATTTGTTATTCAGTCAATCCATAGTATCTTCAATGTACATTGGTATATCCATATTTCAAAAGATTCGATTTTCCTCAAGTTGTTTTTCTTACGTATCCAAGCCTCCACTCCGTAAAATAATATTGAAAACATGCAGCATCTTACCTTCCAAGTCCTTAGGGTAAAATTATGGTCACCATTACAAAGCAGTTGTTTCATTTTGACAAATGCTGTTCTTGCCTTCTTGACTCACAGGCACATGTGTATTCCTCCCCCCCAAAAAAATGTGCATTTATAAGTACACTTTGATAGCTGAGAACTGCCTCAGAACTTTTGGGAAGTGTGAACATGGGTGGATAAAGAAGTTCCAATCCTCACATTAGTGTGGGAGCTGCTGACCAAAATTAGTTCATAATCAGAACTCAAAAGACTGAATTCCTCAAGCAGCTTTCCCCTTCCCTACAAGTCTATTGCAGGAAGATGATCTATAATGGAGACTTAGGCCTCATCTACACCAAGCAGGATATTGCACCAAGCAGTATGAAAGTGGTATATAAAAGGCAGGAGCCACACTAAGTAGGATATAGTGGTATGAAAGTGGTATAAGGTATATTTTAATGGGCCCCAACAGTTGTCAGTGCACTTCAGTACTACTATAAAGCAGTAGTGTGGCTCCTGCCTTTTATATACCACTTTCATAGTGCAATATCCTGCTTAGTGTAGATGAGGCCTTAGAGTCATCAAGTTGTATGATGTGGAGAATGCCCAGGGACTAAGGAAATGAAGATATATATGAGTTCCTGGGATAAACAGACTTGGGTGTTATGTACTGTCGGTCCTGTAGACTGGAATGAATTTTAACCTTCACAAGTAAAAGGTTAGTTTAATTAAGTGTTAGCAAAAGCTGTTTACAAGCGTCTCCTACGGTGCTGACAACACATCCAGTGATTAATTTGTGGGATTCCTGGGGGGAAAGACTAAGCCACAGAAAGGCCTTAACAATGCACACCAAGGTGAATAGAATGTTGTAAAATATTTAGCAGACACTAAAGCACAGCACAGAATATTACTCAAAGACCAGGCAGTACAAGGGAGTATGTTTTAGAGTAAAAAGAACAGAGGCTTAAAAGGAGAAAAGCTGAGCACATCATAAGGTATTCCTAGCAGATAAAACTAAATTAGTGTAAGAAGAAAGTTATTTTATTACCAGTTATTGGAAGTTTTTCAG
The DNA here is from genome assembly GCF_023053635.1 of Elgaria multicarinata webbii. NCBI lineage: Eukaryota > Metazoa > Chordata > Lepidosauria > Squamata > Anguidae > Elgaria > Elgaria multicarinata. Next base: position 119,533,995 of record NC_086175.1, on the reverse strand, counting down.
TCCTCAACTCTAACTAATTGCCAGCCACTATCTATATCTAGATATAGATACTGTTTCTTATTATGTATATTAAAGAATTGACAATATATATGAAGACATCTGTACATATTGGTAATAATTATTCCAGAAATTAATTACTCTTCCCAAATTGGCACTACAATTATCAATGTTAATTTACTATCTTTCAGTATCTGAAGTTATTATTATTTATTTCATTCCCATCACTGTCCTACACCCTGTGTGCATAAAAAAAACAGAGTGTGGAGCTGCTTCTCCTAAGATTCCAGTTTGAGCATTTTTACCTGGCCAGTTTTATATAATTCATTGAGAAGAACATTCATCTAGTGATGCCTGTCACTAAGAAATCAGTTTCTTTTTTGGCCCAATTGAGTTCTGCGGTGCAAACAACTCACTTTACGTCTGTGATCTCAACTACAAGCTGTTCCCCAAACCCTTACCTGCATCATCTCTTTCTTTTATGACCAGTTTATTGATTGATTTGGCTGTTTGTCACACTGATTGTTAGAGTGGGTATAGATCACTTCACACATTACACAGAGGCAACCCAGGTTTGCCACTGAGTATACACTCAGGTAGCTGCAACTGATCACTGCTTCCTGATGAATGCTGGGATCTTTGCGCAGCTGCCCTGAGTGGTGAACCACTGAACTGCAGGTAGCGGTGTTCTCCATCAAGTACCTTCTAGCCTTGGCCAGATCAAGTTTGATCAAGAGGGCTATAAATCCCATGATGGATGGTGATGAAAACCCAGAGTCAAGGGCTACAGATAACAGCCCAAGCACTGTAGCAAGAAGAGCAGCTGTGGTGGGGCCTGTTAAACCTCTTAATAAAAATGTAGGGAGATCATGGAACTGGGGGATACCTATCTTGACAAGTGAAAAGGTTTTTGAAGTAGTAGTCCATCACAAGCTGAGTATGAGTCAGCCATGTGATGTGATTGGAAAAAAGGCAAATGCAATTTTAGGTTGCATCAACAGAAGTATAGTTTCTACATCATGGAAAGTAATAGTTCCACTCTGCTCTACTCTGCTCTGGTCAGACATCACCTTAAATACTGTGTCCTGTTCTGGACACCACATTTTAAGAAGGATTTGGATAAACTGGAACAAGTTCAGAGAAGGGCAACAAAGATGTTCAGGGGACTAGAAAATAAGCCCTGTGAGGAAATATGAAAGGAACTGGATATGTTTAGCCTTGAGAAGAGAAAGCTGAGGGGGGTGGGTATGATAGCACTCTTAAAGTACCTAAAGAGTTGTCACACAGAAGAGGACCACAACCTCCTCTCTATCATCCAAGACACAAAATAAAAGGCTTAAGTTAGAGGAAGGCAGATTTTGGTTGAAACTCAGGAAAAACTTCCTAATGGTCAGAGCAGTCAGACAATGGAACCAACTACTAGGGATGTGCTCCGCTTCTAATCAGACTGGAGAAGCAGGAGCGGAGCGGGGGGCTTCGCCTGCCCTTAAGGCAGAGGCGAAGAGGATTGGGGGGCCGGCGGAGCGTGGCAAAGAGGATCGAGGTGAAGGCGGATCCTTCGCCTCGATTCGGAGCTCCGCCGGAAAGGTAAGTGGGGTTTACCGGGCCCTGCCGGCGATGGCGGCAGGACCCGGTAACCTCCCTCCCCGCCCTCCTCTCCCTTACCTGCCTCCATCCGCGGTCCATCGGCGTCTTCAATTGAGCCCACGGTTCCACCAGGAAGCCCAGACTTCCTGGTTGAACCGCGGGCTCAATTGAAGACGCCGATGGACCACGGACGGAGGCAGGTAAGGCCCCCCTCTCCCTTGGTCCCTTACCGGGCTCTGCCGCTGGGACTGCCTTGAGTCTTGGCGTGCGTATGTATCCCTGGACAAGCTATCATGGTGATGAGTTTGAGGTTTCTAAAGTGCAAATTGACGGAGCTATGGAAAGGGGTGTGAATGGGGTGCCCGGTTTTCATAAATTCCCCAAAAATCAGGGGATGATGGGACTGCCTTGAGTCTTGGCGTGCGTGTGCACCCCTGGATAAGCTTTCATGGTGGCGAGTTTGAGATTTTTAACGTGTAAATTGACGGAGCTATGGAAAGGGGTGTGAATGGGGTGTCCGGTTTTCATAAATTCCCCAAAAATCAGGGGATGATGGGACTGCCTTGAGTCTCAGCATGCGTATGTATCCCTGGACAAGCTATCATGGTGGCGAGTTTGAGATTTTTAACGTGCAAATTGACGGAGCTATGGAAAGGGGTGTGAATGGGGTGTCCGGTTTTCATAAATTCCCCAAAAATCAGGGGATGATGGGATTGCCTTGAGTCTTGGCGTGCGTGTGTATACCTCCATGAGGTGTCATGGTGCCAAACTTGAGGTTTCTAACTTTAACAGAAAAAAAGTTGTATACTTTTTTAGCTTAATGCAAGCCTATGTGGGGGGGGAAACGGAGCTCCGATCTGGATCCGGAGCTCCGAGCGGAGCGGAGTGGACATAGGCGGAGCGGGGGCTGGGCGGAGCGGCCCAATCCGCAAATTGCGGATCTGGAAGTGAAGCGGAGCGGGGGGGTCCGTGCACACCCCTACCAACTACCTAGAGAGGTGATAGGCTCTCTGACGCCGGAGGTATGCAAGTCTGGACAGCCATTTGTCAGGGATGCTTTAAACTGGATTCCTGCACTGAGCAGGGGATTGGACTGGATGGCCTAAATGCCTCCTTCCAACTCTATAATTCTGTGATTCAGGACAACTCATTATTTTATTCTCACGTCAACCTCGTAGGTAAGGCTAAGAGATAGTGGCTGCCCCAAAGTCACTCAATGACCTTCATGTCTGAGTGGGGGATTTATACATTTCCCCCTGCCCTAATCCTAGTGCAATACTCTAACCACTGCACCACACTTTCCAACTTGTAGCTCAGTCTCTTATGCACTACATGTGTATTGATTAATTCTTCCTGCACTGGGATTATTATCTTCTTAGGCTTTCCAATATCCAGCTTAACATTTCAGCTTCTGATGTCTCCTTTTCTGGCCAAATAGCATTTTGTCTATTTGGAGGGCTTCGTTCCACACCTTTGCACCTTCGATACATTGTAATTTGGGTTTTAAAGAATTATTTTCAAAAAGGATTTTGAGTCTTAAAAAATATTCAGCTATTTTTACGCCTGCCAAAGACTTATGGAAGTAATTTGTTTTTTATCCCAAGCTTGCCTAAAAGGTTCCAGGTAGTAACATAAACCAGAAGACGTGCAGATGACTGTGTGTGTTTTTCTCCTTGTCATTAGAACACTGAGACAAAATTATAGCCTCATAATGCATACAAGTACAGGGGTTTATATTTCAGTTTTATAATGCAGTACTTCAGGTAGCAATAAAAAGAGATACATTTCTGGCATAAACATATACAAATATTTAGCTAAATATATGTGAAACCATCTCTTTTATTTTATTTTCGTGGTGTCACTAAACCTCTACCCAGCTAGACTATAAATAACATTTCATGTTTTTTTCTTCTTTAAAATAAATGAGGTGACTTGGTATCATGTATATGGATAGCTGCTCCTTATTTATATAGATTATAAAATTCCTAAATTTGATTATTTCCCATACAAGCTAGGAAACAGGGCCAGCCTGAGATATTTTGCTGCCCACAGTGGAACATTAAATGTCCCCTTCCCCACAAATAAAAGTTGGTTGTACACAAGGCCAACCAAGGCAGGATCTACATTACTGCTTTAAAGCGGTTTATAACAGTAGTGGCAACTGTTGAGGCCCAGGACATACTCCATATACAGTTTTCAAACTGTTTTCAAAGTGTCATATCCTGCTTGGTGTACATTCAGCACAAGTTACTTTGGGGGCTGAGACAGAACATCCCACAAGCACCCCCCTCTAGGAATAACACACACACACACACACACACAAACATAAAATAGAATGAATTAAAATAACTGAAAATATCCTAGCCTTCCGTGACACCCCACATCAGCTGACTAAGGCAGCCGGTTTGCTCTGCCAAATGGTAGGGCTGGCCCTGCAAAATAGGTGGTGCATCATATTGCCACAATATTTTAGTTTGTGTCTGCATCTTATTATTACTTAGGACTTCTGTATTGGGCTAGCTCAGTAGTTCTATACATTGAGGATCAAACTAAACATTGCTCTTAAAACACAGGACACAGCTGCATCCGTCCTTTTTTTTTTTCATACCACAAAGGTAAGCATGTGGGACCCAATTCAGATCAAGACCCTAATTTAGGGACTGGGGGGCTTTAATCCTTTGTCCCCACCACCACTGTGGTCCTAATCTGGATTTCCCCCCATATGCCTGCAAAAAAAAAAATCCCAATAAATAAATAAATAAATAAATATCCTCCAGTTTTCACTGGGAGCCTTCCCACCCCCCTTTGCAGACTGCATATATGTGTGAGGAGGGGTGATACAGACTGGAAATGCAATGGGAGAAATGGTTGAAGCCCTCCTCTCCCACATGCTAGGTTGCCAATCTGGATTAGGTCCCCCACACTCACTGTTGAACAAGAGAAAGGAAGAGACGCAGCTGCCTGCTACATGTTAAAAGTAGTGCGTAATTCACCTCTCTGTCATTATTGTTAGAAACCATTAATTGCATAGGCCTATTTGCTTTCAGTCAGCTTTCCAAAGGCAGGCATAAAAAGGTGTGTGGTTACTAATGTGCACAGCTCGACTCGCAAACACAACATGTTAGCAATACACACTATGGAACTCCATAGAGTCAAATGAGAAATTAGGGTCTCCTGCATTACCAGCCAACTAGGGCCCTTCAATCTGGAAAGATGCCGGGCTCACTGTCCTTTCCGTAAGTGAGGAGGGTGGGGACATAAGATAGGGCATTCTTCGTGGTGGCCCCCTGTTGCAAGAGAAGTGTGATTAGCCACCACTGTGTCTATTTTTAAATGTAAGTTAGAGATGTTTCTACTTCCAAAATCAATGGACTCTTGACTTGTTGTGATTGTGTTTTTAGGTTACATTATTATTGTTGTAGTCTAAATTGTTTTATTGTGATAGTAGAATTTTATTGTTGTTTTGTTGGTACTTGTTTAATTAATATTCTAAGCAGCTCTGTGCTCCTTTCCAAGGAAGGCTCGGGAATAAAATTTTCAAACAAGTAAGTAAATATCACATTGAAAAACAGTTGAGGAGCACATACCGCTAACTCATACAGCAAGAAATGATTACATTTCAGAACCAGAGTGTAGTTTACAGTAGTAAACTGTGTAAAGTGAAGCTGGCTGCCTTGAATAAGTCAGGGAAACAGAACAGAAATGGCACTCCCTTTGAACAACATAATTAAAAGTTACAGCATGGAGAAAAACTGTCTTAGAGTTTTAGTGACATTTGACTAAACATGCGGGGTAGTAAGAAAAGAAAAGAAAAAAATAGCCCAGGCAAGCGAAGGTCACATTTGCAAGTATTATAAGCTAGATTCCATTCTAATTAGAGAACCAGTAAATGTCATTGAGCCCTCGCCACTGACCAACTGTCACTGAAGTCACACCTTGCAACTAGGAAGTCAAGAGTTCTTTACTCAGAAGTAGGGCTCTGCCAAGCATGCATTGCCTGTGTTTCACTGAGGCAAACAATGCTAACTTAAAGTTAGGGCAGTGTAGCCAGGAGTGATCACATGAGGGGTGGGTGAAGTCACCCGCATCTGATTCGTCAAACACTCGCCCCACTGCTGCCACCCACCCCGATGGGCTGTGTGAGCTTCTTATTTTTAATTTATTTATTTACAGTATTTATATACTGTAGGGCTGTGCAAATCCAGGCTTCAGATTTGAAAATTTGAAGCACAGAGGCCATTTTATGTTGGATCGCCATTTTATGACAGTTCTGCCATTTCAAAGCACAGCCCTAGGCCCCCATACAGCCTACAACTCCCAGCATCCATTGGCTGGGAGGGCTGTACTTACAGAGTCTTGTTGCCGCCACCGCCATTGCCCACTCTGTAGGTCCACCGATGAGATCCGCCTCCTCAGGCTGGGCCCCATTCTCTCTGGCCGGCGTCCATTTCTATACCACACAAAATAACCAAAGCTCTCTTTTGAGGCTCGCCAAGGCCCAACGAGTGCTTGGCAGCCGTCCGCCCTCGCTCTGGAAATTGCGTATTTTCCCCATTGCATAAATGGCGACCGTAAGGGCCCCATTTACGCAAGAGCAAAAGCTTGAACACTCCACACCTTTACTGATGCATAAGTTTGCTGTCAACTGTAACTGCTGAACTTTGCAACTAAGATTGTAGTGCCTGAATTTGCTTTCCTTTTCCCCCTCCTCCTCCTCCCTCCCAATCCCCTTTCCTTTTGTGTCATGTCTTTTAGATTGCAAGCCTGTGGGCAGGGACTGTCAAGAAATACTTTTGTAAGCCACCGTGAGAGCCTTTTTTGGCTGAATGGCGGCATAAAAATCCTTAAATAAATAAATAAATGGCACTTTTATGGCCACCGTTTATGCAACAGGGGAAATACGTAATTTCCAGAGCCTCCATTGTGCACTTTTACTCTTGCATAAATGGGGGCATTACAGCCGCCATTTACACAACAGAGGGAAATACATAATTTCTGGATGAGGGCAGGCAGCTGCTGAGAGCTCATCAGGCCTCATGAAAACTCGGAGCGCAGATCCATGAACGTGCCGTGGGTATGAGGGGGGGATATGGGTGACATTCCTAGTGATGGTGTCACTGAGGGCAAAAGAAGCCTTTTCAGAGTAAGGGCATTGTTTCCTGAATATGCCAAGCCTTTTGTCCCCTTACATAGCAATCCCCAAAATATCACTGAAAAGGAGCTCCTTTTGATGCTGACAGGGATTTTTTTATTTTTTTTTTTTAGCAAAAGCTGCACATCCACTTCTGCCTCAGCCCTTTTCAAGAGCTCATGGCCTTTACATCTCGAATTATGGCCACTCAAAATAGTGGACAGATTTTGCATTCTTTCATCTTGCCAGCACAATGACATATAATAACGATAGAATTGTGAATCATATTTTTAACCAATAATATAAATGGCAATCCAGCAGGATTAAAACTCATTGATTTCAGTTGGAATTGAAAGCAGTTAACTGTGCAGTGTACTAAGCCTTATTGCATATTAAAAGGAAGTTAATCATGTGTGTTTCCCATTGAGATTGGTTGAACTCAGGTCCATTAACTGTATACTCCAGTCCTATTGATTTCAATGGAAATCCTTTATTTCCCCCAAACGGCACCCATACTGTACAATTTTCTGCTAATTCTTAGCACCACTGATGTGAAGGAGGAAGGAAAAAGAAGAGGGGATCAATTGGAGTAAGTCAGGATGAACAGATGTGTTTTTAGGTAGTGACTCTTGTCCTCTGTTTTTAGTTTTAAGCATGACTGTAAAACTAAGGAACGGAGGAAGAACATCAGAAGTCAGGTGGAAGGGTATTCCAGTGCTATGGAACTATATGAGGAAAAATGGGATTTAGACAGGAAATAGAGTAAGAAGATCAGTAGCAGTAGATTAGACTTCCCCAACCTGGTACCCTCCAGACATTTTGGATTTCTACTCCCATCAGCCTTGGCCAGCATGGCCAATCATCAGGAAACTTGGGAGTTGTAGTCCAAAATACTGAGAGGGCATCAGGTTAGGGGAGGCTTCTATAGAGCAAAGCATCTAAGGAGGAGCATACAGAGAACAGAGTGAAGATAAACATAGAGGAGCAGGACCACTTGAAAACTGCAAGAATTTAAAGGGGAAAGAAGTGAGAAGTTTATTACCTCCTTGCCTTATCAAAAGTAGGTATTATTATTATTATTATTATTATTATTATTATTATTATTATTATTATTATTATTGCTTGGGTGGGAATAACAATGGGGCAGGTTTCTTTCACTGATTTGGCTGTTGTTTTTTCACCTCTTGTTGTTTTGAGCTTTTCTCAAGAATCTCTCCCTCAATCTCCTGGGGAATTTTCAAGGTGAACCACAGGGACTTTGCTCACCACTAGCAGCAAATACTTATGAGGCTGGTGTGGAGGCCTTGCAACAGCTCAGTTACTCCCTACAGGGTTTTTCAAAGGCCAGCTCCAACACTGAGACCAGATCTGTACCAAGCAGAATATAACACTATGGAAACAGATTGAAAATGGTATATGGGCTCAAGTTACAGGAAGCCATATTCTGGCTGGACATCAGGAAAAACTTCCTGACTGTTAGAGCAGTACAACGATGGAACCAGTTACCTAGGGAGGTTGTGGGCTCTCCCACACTAGAGGGCATCAAGAGGCCTCTGTACAACCATCTGTCAGGTATGCTTTAAGGTGGAATCCTGCATTGAAGATGGCCTTATTGGCCCCTTCCAACTCTACTCTTCTATGATTCAGTGCAGTGGCAGAGCCACCGAAGAGCAGCCAGAGAACCATTTCCCACTCTGTCTGGCTCCCCCTCTGGATCCCTACTCAATGGCCCTACTCAATGACCCTTCCAATTCTACTATTCTATGATTCTGTGGAATGTGTCATGGGCCCCAACAGTTATCAGTGCACTTCAGTGCTGTAATAAAGCAGTAGTGTAGATCCAGCCAGAGTAGGCCCTGAATTAAATGCCCTCTGGTAGGTCCCCTCATCTATTGGTGGGCCGTGGTGGTGGAATTACCTGGCAGTAGTGGCAGGCAATGACAGTGCTCCAAGCAGTGGTGGGTGGTTGAAGGGATGCCATTTAAATTTCCCACAGTGTTGCTGAGTGATGATATGCTGGAGGCATGGTGGGAAATTTAAGTGGCAGGTAGTGATGCTTGGAACACCAGACTGGAATTTTTAGAAAGGGGTGCAGCGTACGCATTAGCAATGGGTCCTCCCAGGACACTGGGGCCCAAGCAATTGACCAATGATGCCCAGGTGCTGACACCAGCACTGAACAAGGCCCTGCAGCTTCTTGGGCATCCTTAGCTGACAGAAAAGATAACATTTCAGACTTGAGGAGCCGACAGTTCTGGACTCAAAGCTGCTAATGTCTGAACATTTGCCACTGCCTCACCCGTACCCAATGTAGCTACAGGGTTGATGAAATGTAATGATTTGATCAAGGACTACATGGAATTGATGTTCCTTATGAATAATATTAACAAATTTCTCATCTCTGACACAGTAAATTAGATCGTTCAGTGAATCTGAATTCTCATCTGTAAAGTGAGGGCTCAAGCCACCGAGAATTTCCATGAGTCTGCATTGCCTATGGTGTTATTTTGGTGAATTATGTCTAAATCTGATCATATCAAGCGCTGAGCAGCTGCAAGTGCTGAACAGCTAGGCTTCCATCAATAATTTAATGAGACTGACTCATTACAAAGTCACCAGATAGGATGGAGATATTAATATGCTGGCTGGGGGGGAAATCATACTTAAGATAAGTCTTCAAAACAAATTATGGTATGTCTCTATCTAACTGCTAGATATCTAGTGTGTGTTTGTGTGTGTGTTGGGCCACAATGACAGGGGGTTAAACGTGGGTTGGATAGTTCTAATCCCCTTGGCGCATGAATAAAGTACCCCAATTTCAAGGAAAAGAACTGAAAATTAAAGAATTGTTCATACATTTCTCCTTCAAACAGGGGACTCAGAACAGGGGACCCAAATAGTTAAGCAATGTCCACACCAACTAGAAAGTTGAATTTCAACAAATGTGCAATACCTGAGGGCAAAATCCTTGAGGGTGTCTTATCCCTGAGGAAAGCTCAGTAGAGTTCATGAATGTATTGGGGAGAAGCGAGAAACTCCTTCCTTTTCATTAGTGTACTACTCACACTTCAAAAGAAGTCTTACCCCTCATATCAAGCTGCCCATCCTTTCATACAACTCTAACCATCATGTCCTTTCTAAGGAGCCAATGATCTATATTATGTCGTACAAGTGGGACCTGCAACAAAATATTGCAGTGTGAAGTACTCCTGAAGCCAACCAGCCGTGCCTTCTTCCAGAATACTCCAGTCTATTTACCTGCCCACTGGTCTTTCATTCCTCCTTCCTCAATCAGTCAGCAGTCTGTGCCCATTAACCATGATCAATCCTCATTGGACTGTTTTTGGGTTTCCCCAACATGATCACAAATGACTTCAAAAGAGGAAATCTCTCTAAAATGAGGGAACTGGTAAAATGAAGTTGGAAAGCGGAAATCAAGGTTAAATCCCTTCAAAATGCTTAGAGGTTACTTAAAACCACACAATAATCAATGGGGGTGGGGGTAAAGATGCAATTGTCCGTTGTGTTGATTATTATAACAGGCACACAACTCACAGTAAGCTGCTCTGCTGCTTATCTGGAGACCCATTGATTAACATGTCATGTGGCCAGCTCTGTTGTGTAATCTCCCCCATTGAGTGCACTATTCCGGAAGGTCAGAGAGTTCTCTGGCAGGAGCAGCCAAAAGCACCCCGGCCGCTCCTGTACATCCAGCAGAACTAGAAATGCATGATGGGATAGGGTTGGGAGGAATGATGGAGGAGCACCAGCTGCCCAGAAGGGCTCCGGGACTTTCAGCCATGCAACAAGGGAAGAGGCAACATGTTGTGTGTGGGGTACCTCTGAAGTAAAGGTACTGTGCCTTACCTATTCCCTCCTCCTTTGCCTAAAGTGTCGTCTGAACACGGCCAATGAAGAGCAGTCCAGAAACTGAAGCAAGAAGATGCTTCAGTTTCCCTGCCTCCCAAGGAGGGAGCTCAGGAAAAAAAAGTTGCAAGAGCCCTGCAACACTAAGAAGGCAATGAAATGATTGGTCACTCAATTGCATATATCGATTGGAACTAAATTACCAATTCTTTGGCTGCAGGCTTCTATCTCTTAGGGAATTTACCTTATTTTAGAGCACTTTTGTTTCAAAATAGAAATCTCTAGCACTATAGTAGACATGTCCAATTCTTCAAACCGCCATCTCTAAAACAGATGCTACTCTCCCAAAACAATCACACCATTTCATCAACATTGATAGAAAGTTTGATGTTCCACATTTCAGGAGAAACACAGTGAGAAACAATAGCCTTTTATGGCTCCACTAGTCTATAAAAGCACTACACCTTTGTTGATGGCTTAGATGACAAAGAAGATACAGTTTGAAAACTCACTTCCAATACTTTTATAGACTAGTTAGGCCAGTAAAAGGTATCGCCTCACGTTCTCTGCATTCCTTACTCTGCAGGACTAATGTCATTACACATCTCCAGGTAGGGTTAAGATTTTCTTTGTAGTGTGACCATATGAAAAGGACTTCGGTATCTTTAACAGTTGTATTGAAAAGGGAATTTCAGTAGGTGTCATTTTTATTCATGCAACACCTGGTGAAATTCTGCCTTCATTACAACAGTTAAAGCTGTAGGAGCCTTGCCTAGCAGGACCAGATACAAAAGAGGGCAGGGCTCCGGCAGCTTTAACTTGTGATGAAGAGGGAATTTCACAAAATGATGCATGCATACAAATCACACCTGCTGAAACTCCCTTTTTTTATATAACTGTTAAAGTTACAGGAGCCCTGTCCTCCTTTTCATATGGTCACCCTACTGGAAAAAATCAACTTATATCCCCATACCAAAAAAGGGAAACACTAAAGAATGTTCCAACTATCGGACAGTGGCACTTATTTCACATGCCAGCAAGGTAATGCTCAAGATCCTGCAAGGTAGACTCCAGCAATTCATGGAGCGAGAATTGCCAGATGTACAAGCTGGGTTTAGAAAAGGCAGAGGAACTAGAGACCGAATTGCCAATATCCACTGGATAATGGAGAAAGCCAGGGAGTTCCAGAAAAACATCTATTTCTGTTTTATTGACTATTCTAAAGCCTTTGACTGTGTGGATCATAACAAACTGTGGCAAGTTCTTGGTGGTATGAGGATACCAAGTCATCTTGTCTGCCTCCTGAGGAATCTGTACAACGAACAAGTAGCAACAGTAAGAACAAACCACGGAACAACGGACTGGTTTAAGATTGGGAAAGGAGTACGGCAGGGCTGTATACTCTCACCTTACCTATTCAACTTGTATGCAGAACACATCATGCGACGTGCTGGGCTTGACGAATCCAAGGCTGGAGTTAAAATCGCAGGAAGAAACATTAACAATCTCAGATATGCAGATGACACCACTTTGATGGCTGAAAGCGAGGAGGAGCTGAGGAGCCTTATGACAAAGGTGAAAGAAGAAAGTGCAAAAGCTGGGTTGCAGTTAAACCTCAAAAAAACCAAGATTATGGCAACCAGCTTGAATGATAACTGTCAAACAGAGGGAGAAAACGTGGAGGCAGTGACAGACTTTGTATTTCTGGGTGCAAAGATTACTGCAAACGCTGACTGCAGCCAGGAAATCAGAAGACGTTTACTTCCTGGGAGGAGAGCAATGACAAATCTTGATAAAATAGTTAAGAGCAGAGACACCACACTGACAACAAAGGTCTGCATAGTTAAAGCAATAGGTTTATAGAGCAATAGGTCCGCATAGGTTACCCCGTAGTAACCTATGGCTGCGAGAGCTGGACCATAAGGAAAGCTGAGCGAAGGAAGATAGATGCTTTTGAACTGTGGTGTTGGAGGAAAATTCTGAGAGTGTCTTGGACTGCAAGAAGATCAAACCAGTCCATACTCCAGGAAATAAAGCCAGACTGCTCACTTGAGGGAATGGTGTTAAAGGCAAAACTGAAGTACTTTGGCCACATAATGAGAAGACAGGATACCCTGGAGAAGAGGCTGATGCTAGGGAAAGTGGAAGGCAAAAGGAAGAGGGGCCGACCAAGGGCAAGATGGATGGATGATATTCTGGAGGTGACAGACTTGACCTTGGGGGAGCTAGCGGTGGCGACAGCCGACAGAAAGCTCTGGCGTGGGCTGGTCCATGAAGTCACGAAGAGTCGGAAACGACTGAATGAATAAACAACAACTTCTTTGCTACCATTAGAAGGGTATTTGGTGGTGATGCAAGAGAGGGACTTTCTGGAGGCTGCTCCCAGACTGTGAAACTCCTTGCCTAGAGAGGCTTGGTTGGCTCCCTTTCTGTTGTCCTTCCAACAGCAGGCAAAGACATTTTAATTTAAGCTGGTCTTTGGCATGTTACTATTGCATTTTTAACTGTGCTTTCTTTCATGTATTTCATTTTCCATTGTTTTAATCACATGTTTTTTAATTTTAAAAAGAGTTGCTATGATTATAAACCGCCCTTGAGTGCCATTTTCTTGATAGAAAGGCAGGGTAAAAAAAAATCAAATCAAAAACAAATCAGGATGGGACAGACGTATGTATCAATGCATAAAGAAACTGATACAAACCGGAAATAAATTCCCAGGAATTTAATGGTTTGTGATGAGGCACCTATGTCTTCTGTTTTAGATCAGGTCTATTGAGCGGAAAGCATTGTTTATTTAAATCTTTTCAACTGTTTACATTGTTTAAATTTTTCTATGTTAAAAATTTCAGACTCTTATTATGTTATACGTTGTATATTTACAAATTGTTGCAAACCACCCAAAGAGCTTTATCTATGGGGCACTGTAGAAATAAATTTATTTATTTATTTATTTATTTATTACATTTTTATACCGCCCAATAGCCGAAGCTCTCTGGGTGGTTTATTTATTTATTTATTACATTCAGAAATAAAATCAATCAATCAATCAATCTGTCCCTCCTTAATTAGAGAACAGGACGCAGAGGGTAGAAAACAACAAACAATTCTCACAACAGGGAGATAGAAAAAGTTAGATCCCCAATGACCTATATATTTTCTTCCCTCCTTCCCCCCTCACAGGTAATTCAAGCACTGCCCTTTTCTGTCACTGGTAATGTGATGCAGAGAACAACTCCCCCCTCAGAATATCTTTCGTCAACCTGGGGCCATCCAGATGTGTTGGATTGCAACTGACCAATAGCCGTGCTCGCTGAGAATGACAAGAGTGCAGTTCAACACATGTAGAGGGCACCAGTTTGGGCACAGCTGACCTAAAGAATGCCTAAATAGTATCAAAACAGATATTTCAGTACTGAGAACAGAGTTCTTTATTTGTCTTCTGTAGCACAGAAATCTGGTTCAATGAACATTAAGGGAACTATTTGGCCGATTAAAGGAAACGATACCACTGAAAAGTGTTTTCTAATTAGGTTACCTAGGGCAGTGAGGGTCAGTTTAAGCAAGGCCAGATCACCTCAGGGAAAGGCTTCGACTGGAAACGGGTTTGCTTTCAGGCATGTCTGGTTACTGCTATCTGTTGGCACTGCTGAGTGCAGATTCCAGACTCGCAGCAGTAAACAAAAGGAAGAAAGCTTTCCTTCTACATAATTGATTAAAACCATCTCTAAATGTGTTTTACAAGACCCCCATGTCGCTAGGAACACGGAATCCTCATGAGTGCCGTAAAACAGCCACCATTAAATGAAACCGCATCGTTAACATTAATCCCTATCTAATGGAGGACCCCTTTAGCAATTACACTCGGAAAGGTCAGGAACCAGATTGCCTAATGTGGTGTTAGTGGGGAATATTATCATTGGAATATAAGTGAAGTTTGTTTTGTTATTATGAAATCGCTGCTCTTCAAAACCACCACTTTAGATTTACTCTAGAGCTCGGCCGAACATTTCTTCCACATTTTTTCAACCATTTTAATTCAATGTTTGCCAGGGTTCCTTCTATGACCTGGACTCCCAGAGGAACTCTTTCAGGAGCCTTCCCTCCTTAAGAGTTCCACCTTCCTTCTTTTTACCTTCCCCTTCCCAGTAATGTGTAGTCTAACTATAAATGTGGGGCGAGTAATCCTCCAGACACTTGTGCATTAACACAACAGTTTACTAGTAAAGCAAAACAAGCAATTTACAACTGAAGATAGTTCCTCAATAGAGCTGAGTGACACAAAGGCAATAAAACAATAAAAGCTGCAAAAGGCAAATTCTTTTACCCTAATCTGCTTCTTTCTGCTCCTTCTTTAATATGTTGATTTTCTAAAAAGCCTGCTCCTGGCTTTGGTCTGTCTCTTCTCCCGCCCCATAAAACAGATAGTAAAGTTCCCACTGAGGAAATGAAACTTAACCAGGAATGAACCTTAACTGGATAAATGAAACTCCTCTGAGGGATACGTGACCCCCACAACAGAAAACTCCAGGTCTTTAAAGCCTGACTTTATTACCTTGCCTCTGCAGGCCCCCAAACTTCACAGTGATACAAAAGAAATGGCTTTCGAAGGGGGGAGGAATTTTGAAAGAGATTGAAAGAGAATTGTGGTGTAGGATTCTTGTGCTTATCTGAGATATGAGGTGGTTGAGGGTAGGGTGACCATATTTGGGAAACCAAAAAAGAGGACACCTATTGTGTGTGTGGGGAAGCAGCTTTCTGAGTCCTGCAGAAAGTACGTTATTCCCCCGCCACCTTAAAGAACCCGATTGGAGTGGAGAAGGGGAAAGGATTTCATTCTGCACCACCACCATCCACTCCAATTGGGGCCTTTTCTATAATGTCCACGAATGACCCACTTTCCCCTTTAAGACCTCAATTGGAGCTCGGGGTGGGGGAATGATGTGCCTCAAGAAAGCATGTCACTCCCTCCTGCCATGCTAATGGAAGCCTTAAAGAGGAAGGTGTGTCATTCCAGGACATTATTGAAAATTATAGAAAATCCCCCCTGACACCATGGAAAGAACAAAAACCAGGACAAATCCGGGGAAATCCTGACAGTTGGTCACCCTAGTTGAGGGAATATGCGTGTGTGTGTCCTTTTACTGTACAGTTATCACTCTGCGGTCTGTAAGCCTCCCCAACGTCCAGCTCTTTCATGGGTGGGGGTTGGGAGAGGAGAAAACTTTTGGAAACAGGAGAACAGGTTTCAACACAGCTGGAACTGACACCATAACACCTTTTTAAATTCCTATGTTCTTGCATACATAGGGGAGGTTTGAAACCTGGACTGGGAAGAATGTGGACACTTCTCATATCTACTCATCCATGAAGCTCACTGGGTAGCATTCAGAAAGTCAGTACTTCGCTCTGCTTAATCTGCCTCACAGGGTGGTTGTGCAGCTGAACAGATTATCTCATCTACACTATCTGGGCTTCCTAAAAGAAGGACAAGATAATAAATGTGACGAATGATACATAAATAAAGTAAAATGTCTCATTTTACCATTTGTTTACCATTACTATTTACCATTTGTTTACTATTACTATTTATTTTTGTTTTATGTTTTAAAGCTAGTGTTGAAAGGATTTAGCAAAGTATACTTAACATAGGTACTTTAAAATCTATCAACAGGGTCCCACGCTCAGGACTGAAAGCCATTTCAGATGGAATACCATTTTTCCCCTCTTATCATTCTTGTTGTGGTTTTGCTGAGAGATAAAAATTGTATTGGTATAATAGAAGATACACGGAACTCAAGATGGAATGCAAGTTCCAGCCTTCACAGTTCATTTATAAGCAAAGCTACTTTTTGTGTGTGCATTTTTGTTCTGAAAGCATTAATGTGCATACAGAATAGCAAAAGTCTCATTTCAAGGAAGATGTTTGCTTAGTCTCCAGTCCCAAGTAGAAATTACGATCAATCTACAAACGTTGCCACCTGGGAGAGTGTAGATCTTGTTAAAATATGATAAGAAATATATCAGGAGACAATGGAAGATAATGTTGTAAAGAAAACCACATTATATTGCTATGCGGAGGATTCTGGTGGCATCGCTAGCAGAAGTCCTATACTCATACTTCATTTTAATTTTGGGCATTACATCACGGACTACTGCTGTTTCCTCTTTCTTCTTTTTATTGGTCCAACCATCTTATATTACAATACTAAATAATTCCTTCTGGTGAGACATAAAAGGATTTTAAGGGGGGGGGAGAGAAAAGAAAAATAGGATGCAATTTCAAGCTTGAATGGTTGTCATACAGGGGCTCGGGTGATTTATGAATTCCTGTACAAGATAATATTCCAAATTTGGCTTTTGAGAAAATAGTTACCTGGATCCAGTAGTCTCTCAGGAGAAAGCCAGCCTACTGACAGAGGAAGTTCCTTTTGCTTCCCCTTTCAATCCAATGCAAGGGGGGGGGGAGGCAGTTCTGGATGCACAGAAGAAATTGAGAAGAGAGCTCCCTCCTCAACTGAAATGAACCAGTAAAGATCTGCAGGAGATCAGAGCTTCTGCTGTTGTAGATGAGGCTATGTATTCGGTGTTTGATTTGCCTCGATAAAATTGTCCGAATGACTACAAAGCTTAGGGGGAAAGTTCCCACTGGTGCCAATGAGATTTTTTTCTCTTAAGTCTTGTAACCATATTGGGAGAGGAAATAGTTCCGATTGCAATAGGGAGGGATGAGATAGACTTCCCCTCCCTATGTGTTGCATACCCAGTAAGGACAGGCTCCTATGTGTGCCTGTAAGGGAGATGTAGGTACTTGCTATGTATGAAGTATAACATCTAGTTTGGCCATTAGGGAAGACCAAGGGGGACGTGGTAGCATTCTTCAG
Organism: Elgaria multicarinata webbii; assembly: GCF_023053635.1. Taxonomy (NCBI): domain Eukaryota; kingdom Metazoa; phylum Chordata; class Lepidosauria; order Squamata; family Anguidae; genus Elgaria; species Elgaria multicarinata. The sequence continues at coordinate 119,516,532 of NC_086175.1, read as the reverse complement.
ATAACTCAAGGACCATCACAAATACTTGTTCTCTGCTGCCCCAGAATACAGGTCTAGGTCAAATGGGCTTAAGTTACGGGAGGGTAGATTTCAATTGAGCCTTAAGAGAAAGTCTTGATGGTGGAGCCAGTTAACTGGATAGAGGGGCATTGGGCTCTTGCTTGCACATTGGGATAAAAAAATCCCAACTTCAAGTATAAGACGATGGGATCTGAGGCCTTAGCTAGACCTAAGGTTTATCCCAGGATCCTGGGAGCAGGCAGGGACGATCCCGGGATAAACCTTAGGTCTAACTAAGACCTAAGTTAGCAAGAGAAAGAGATCTTGGAGTGGTGGTGGACTGTTAGAGATGTTGGAAGTATCCAGTTCAGGGGGGCTCGCTCATTGAGTTTTTACCAGCTTGCGGCCCTCAGCACCAGCTTGTGGATACACAAGCTTGCCCAACTCATTGTGTGCCGAGGCAGGCAAGCTTGCTATTTCCCATTTTTCCATGAGCCACCATTTGCACAAAAATTGGGAGCTAGCTATTTTTGGAAATTACCATCTTGCATAAAATGCCAGCCATAATTAGTGGCATTTGTGCAAGAATGCAGTCATAAATGGCTTAATTTAATCATCTACAGCCACCATTTCATGAAAAATTGTGATTTTTGTAAATCGCTTGCCCCCAATTTTGCACAATGCATTGCTCAACCCTACAGACAGCTCATTGAAAACATTGACCCAGGGTGTGGCTGCTGTGAAAAAGGCAAACTTCGTCTCAGGCATAATCAGGGAAAGAATTGAAAATAAAACTGTCAAGATAATATCCCCTTATACAAATCTATAGTGCAACCACACTTAGAATACTGTCTACAGTTCTGGTCACCACACATAAAAGGTTATTGTGGAACTGGGAAAAGTGCAGTCCAATGCCTGCATTAAGCAAGGCATTGGAAAAGATGCCTTACGAGATCCCTCCAATTCGGTTATTCTATGCCCCTTTGTGCCTGGTGCAAGCATAGCCTAAAACAAAGGCTACCCATGCTTTCATATCTGTTCATCCATGTTGCTGCATTATAGTTAGACAGCTCAGTGCCTGGAATTTAAACCCTCAAAGCTTCTCAAGAGTTCAGGCTCAGAGAATTTGGATGTAAACCTGACCAGATGTTCAGGATTACACCCTCTGTTGCTTGTGTCTATTGGGCTCATAAATTTCCGCTCATCAAGGCGTGATCTGAAATTGAAGGTTATATTTTCCTGCTCCACAGATGACTGTAACTCATCTTTAAAAAATCATATATATTTTTAAAAAAAATTGAAATGTGCTGTGACCTGCTTCAGGTATAGGAGAGGATTTGAAAAAGGGAAATCCCAAATAATCTAAAACCACTTAAGAGAGAGAATTTTATTACAGGACTGCAACATTTTCTCTCTTCTTTTATTGTATTGGCAGTCTGGCATTGTACTGCATCAAGTCATAAGAACATAAGAAGTGCCCTGATGCTGGATCAGACCAAAGATCCATCTAGTCCAGCACTGTGTTCATACAGTGGCCAACAAAGCAAGACATGGTGCAACAGGACCCTCCCACCCATGTTCCCCAGAAACTGGTGCACACAGGCTTACTGCCTTGAATACTGGAGATAGCACATAACCATCAGGGCTAGGAGCCATTCATAGCCTTCTCCAGGAATTTATCCACCACCACCCTTTTAAAGCCATCCAAATTGGTGGTCATTACTACATCTTGTGGTAGTGGGATGACCCCGGGTTCTAGTATTTTGAGAGAGGGAGAAAAATGTCTCCCTATCCACATTCTCCATACTACGCATAATTTTGTACATCTCTATCCCTGCTCATCTAATGCAGTACAATAGTTGTGTGATGGCCAGCAGTTTGCCATGAAAGCTACAGGTTCAAATTCCATTCTCCTCCATGCCAGAGGCAAGTAAGGGGATTGTAACTTAGGAAAGTGGGCTTCACCCAGTGGTAAAGCACATGTTTTGCATGCAGAAGGTCCCTGATTATATCACTCATCTTTGTTTAAAGAGAGCTGGATCTTTCTAAAGACTAATCTACACCTACAGCCCTTTTGCAAAGGAGGAAGGGTGGTTGCAAGTTTCCCTGCTTCCGGGATCAGCGCTCACATGGCACATGTGAGTGAAGTTTTCCGCATTTTCAGGAGTGCCGTTGGGGGGGGACGTGTTCCCCATGATGGCACTTCCACATGTGGATCTGGAGAAGTGGGTGGGGGGTGGTTTTTATGTGGCTACGGGGATGGGTTTTTTTTTATGACTCGTTAGAGATGTGCACAAACACAAATGCACAGCTACACATGGGGTGGATAGGGAGTCAATTGAATGTGCGATGCTGAGCAGATATATGTTTGTGTATAAAAAAGGCACTTTGCGATGAAACACGCTGATACTCATGTACACACCCCTCACAGGTCATTGGCTGTTCACTGGTCCTGGAACTCATGGCAAAGAGCAGCGACATCGCAAAGGAGGGGCACACTGGCTGCAGACTTTGGGATTGTAGTGAAAGAGGGGGAGGTAACCATGTCAAAACCAGTCAGTGAAATCCCGGAATAACTGAGGAGTGGACCCAAGATCACAATGGGATCAGCCATCTAAACCATCTAAAATAAAATCTCATATGCAAACAAACAACCAGTCTCGGACAGATACAAATGTTTTCAGCTATCTCTGATTTATAAGTGTGGTTGCCAATCAAACATTTCTGGGGAGCGTTGTCCTCAACAGAGGTGCCACTACAGAAAAGGACCTATTTCCAAAGGCCACCAGTGAAGAAGTTAATGCATTAGCAGGGTCATGATGATCCATGATGATCTTTGGAATGGAGTGGGGCTCAACTTGCAATGGCTTTTGGATTTCTAAAGTTGGAAGTGCATTTCTAACCTGTCCTCATTTCTAAAATTCACCACCATCACTAGTTATCTCCAGTTAAAGAAATACTGGACTTTTCCCTAAGACTCTGGAGAGCTGTTGCCAGTCAGAGAAAACAGCACTGAGTTAGAGATACCTGTGATCTCCCTAAGCTCCTATCGATTTTTTTGCATGGTGTGTACTGAATTTGCAGCTAATAGAAGAATGCAGTTTCCTGCCACCTACACCTGATCGAAGATAATATTTGTCTGTCATACTTGATAGCTTGCCAATATGGGCTACAGTGTGAAATACTAAAAGTACTTTGTGATTGACAAGAGCAAAAGAATACACAACTGTATGGTGTCTGATAGCCCAACACTATGCATTTTCAATAGGATGAACTCCAACATTAGCATGGACAGCATGGCAGCTATCAAATGTGAATAAGAGTTATTTCAGTATGTAGAGAAAATGGTGCATTTGTATGTGGGAGTGTGTACCAAGGTAAACCACCCCTCATGGGATTGTGCAGGGATGTATCTTAGTGGCAGAGCACATGTTTTGCATTCCAAAGGTCCCAGGTTCAATCCTGCCATCTGAAGATAGGGCCTAGGAAGACTCTTGTCTGAAATCATGGAGGGCTTCTGTGTGTTAAGTGTAGACAATCATGAGCTAGATGAATAAACAGTCTGACTCAGTAGAAGATACCGTAATTCTTCAATTCTAAGACACCATCGATTGTAAGACACACACTAATTCCAGTACCACCAACAGAAAAAAAGCTTTGATTCTAAGAAATAATAAACGCACCCACGATTCTAAGATGCACCCCGTTTTTAGAGATGTTTATATGGGGAAAAAAAGTGTGTCTTAGAATCGAAGAAATACGGTAACTTTTTATGTTCCTAATGCCAGACTTCCTATATTTCTAATTAACCTTCTCTGCTGTGGCACCCTGGCTGTGGAATATGCTCCCTAAGGAGGTTCGCTTGGCACCTACATTATATGCTTTTAGACGCCAGGTGAAGACCTTTTTATTCTCCCAGCATTTTAACAGTCTATAAATAAATTTTAACTTGGTGTTTTAACTTTGTAATTTTGCATTGCTGCTGTTTTTATCTGGTTGAGCTTTTATATTGTATTTTATATTATGGTTTTATACTGTTGTTTTATACTTTTAATGTTTTTAATTTTTGTGAACCGCCCAGAGAGCTCCGGCTATTGGGCGGTATAGAAATGTAATAAATAAATAAATAATAAATAAATAAACATGGCAGGGTGGAGAGAGATAATGTTTGAAGATTTCCTAATATAATGCATTTTAATGTTAATCTCACAAATATAGGCATTTTTGCACCTTTCCCTAATATGTGCATTTGTGTATGCATTGTTTAATTGGGGAAGTCCATTGCAACATTTGGAGAAGTCCACATTTTGAAGGGTAACTGCGTTTCGGTTTGCGGAGTGCTTTGAAAGGCCAAAATTAAGTTATTTCACATTAAAATGACAACTGGACAAATTTCTTTTCCATCCTTAGCACTCATAGTTGATACAGACCTTCATTTACATTGGGATGGCCTAGGGAATGGGTAACAAACAACTTTTGAAATTGCCAGGATTCTCTGAACATTATCTAATCACTCATTTCATGCCTGACTCCCATTTGCATTTGTGATTGGTGCAAATGGAAACTTGCATAAGTCGAGCAGCAATTAAATGGGAGATTTGCACCAATTTCCCAAAATTTTCAACAATTTCCTAATTTGCACAGGTTTCCTCCATAGATTAAAATGTGTCTGTTTCAGCCTATGGAGGACATTAGCACAAATTAGAAAATTTGGGCCAATCAAACTGGGAGTCAGGAACAAAACAAATGCAAACATGTGTTCAACAATTTTGGGGGGACATATGGTCATGATAGTGTCTGGAGCTTTGAAAGGGGTGTGCGCATACGTTTTGTGAGCCAAAATGAAATTCTCATATGTTTGTAGGACAGCCATCTGGGCCCCATTGAACTGTTTGACCTAAAGTCGGGGACATGTAGAATTGTTGCATGCCAAAAGTTGTGCACAACTACATTGGAATCCATGTTTGTGTTGTGTAAGAAACGATGTTATCTAAAAGCTGATATTTCTCATCTCCAATTCAGAATACACTTCTCTCTTCCCTCCCCTCCAGAATATTCCGAAGCTATTCCGGGAATCCCTACCACATATGCTGCTATCTTAAGACTCAAATCTGCCAGTTCATCCTACTCCTCAGCTGCCATTAACTCAAGAAGCAGGCAACGATCAAGCAGCCCTGGCCTAGGAAGCATCTCTTCGCCAAGCTGGCATGGGACCGCGCAACACTATCACTCGCCAACGAACCTCTATCATACCTCAGAGGCCTTCAAACATGATGGTATGTTCGATTTCCCCTGGTGGATCCTTGGTAGAGAAAGCACAAATCTGTGGCTCTGACAGTTTCAAAAGCTATTCATTATATTCAAATTGTTTATGCATCTGCCGCTAAATTTCAATAAACTACATTCAGCCCCTGAAAAAGAGAAAATCACTTTCTTTAAATCTCTTAGATTAATCTTAAAATGAGCACTTTCAGCGTATTTCCGAAGTTTCCTTTCATATTGAAGCCATACTAACATAACTGTGGAAAACTAGACATGAAATGAAATTGCATTACAACCCAACCTGATCTATATTACTTGTCTGTATCTTTGAAAGTCAATACAGTAGAGCTTGGGAAGCCAATATATTTCTCCCTCGATTGCTCCAATATTTTTAAAATTGACTCCATAACACTAGTTATGTAGTTTATAACCATGAAGCTCTATTTATCAAACTAATTTTGTCATCAATCAAATATTTCATAGAACTCTTCCATAATACATATAAAGTACACCTTTGTATTTTTCCAGCTTAAAAATCTTCAGATATAATAAATATTCTCTATTATACAAATGGCATTTTCTCTTACCTTCTTTTTTTTCCTGATGAACCTTAATAATATCTTATTAATAAGAGGAAGAGAAATGTTTTATATATAGGCAAGCGAAGAGCTGAAAGAATTATCTTTAGTAGAACCCTCATAATTAATATAAATATACTATTACGTTATTTATTTATATAATTTTAATAAATTTTACATTGACAATTAATGTTAATTGTATTTCGAAATTATTGCTAATATTAAATTCAACACATGTATTTGAGATGAAGGTGTCAGTCGGCAGTCATTGGGCTCGACAAAAATAGGAGTGATTTGGCCTAGCAAAAAATGGTGATGCTATATATACTATACAGATTATTTCTTCTTCTCTCCTATAAAGTTACTATGATCAGCCAAGATCTACTGTACCCAAAGACAAATCGCAAGGATCAGCTACCACTCTCCAGCTTTTTACTCCTGGTTTTCAGAGCTTAACGTAATACTTATATTCAATATATAGAATGATCACTCAGAGATTATAGACTCATAATAGCTCATCTTGCTATCAAGATACTGCATGAGTTGGCTATGAGGTTCATTAACAGTGCAATCCATTAGTCAAAAGTAAATCACCATGCAGTTTAATGGTACCAAGGCCCAAAACATGCATGACTTTGAATCCATAACTAGCAGCTACATCTTTGTGCTATTTTTACTCAAGATTAGGTGTAGTTGAAACTTGATTTTGTTCTGACTTTATACTGTTAGTTTTACCCTACTCAGTGCCTGTTTACCCTACCCTGTGCCTGTTTGCATTCTCTTCCCCTCCTTATTGTTTTATTATGATTTTATTAGAATGTAAGCCTATGCGGCAGGGTCTTGCTATTTACTGTTTTACTCTGTACAGCACCATGTACATTGATGGTGCTATATAAATAAATAATAATAATAATAATAGTTGTCCCAATTCAGGTTTTAAGAGCCCTCTAACCCCATACTAGAAATCCAATCTGGATCAGGCCCATCACACCTAATCTACATTAAAAATGTGGGTGGGGGGAGATGTAAGTACTAGATATGGATGTATGGTTGTATCCATTTTGGCCCCTACTCTTAGGTAAATGTGTACTTACCTAATATGACCTAGCTTAATATGACTTTGGTCTGCCAGTATCTCTCTTATAGGAGCTATACTAGAGCTATACTAGAGTGAACAGATACAAAAGAGGGCAGGGCTCCTACAGCTTTAACTGTTGTGATGAAAAGGGAATTTCACCAGGGGCTGCATGCATACAAATGACACCTGCTGAAATTCCCTTTTCTATACAACTGTTAAAGACACTGGAGCCCTGTCCTCCTTTCCATATGGTCACCCTAAATTTATTTTAGAAGATTTGGTAGAATATTGTGTTCTATTTATTTATTTATTTCATTTATATCCCACCTTTCCCCCCCCCAAAGAACCCAAGGCAGCGTACATAATCCTCCTCCTCTCCATTTTATCCTCTCAACAACAACCCTGTGAGGTATGTTGGGCTGAGTGTCTGTGACTGGCCCAAAGTCACCCAGTCGGATTCCATGGCTGAGTAGGGACTAGAACTCAGATCTCCCAACATTCAGTCCAACATTTTAGCCACTACACCACACTGGCTCTCACTACACCAGAATGGCTTTTATGTGATTCCACAATATGAAAGTTTCCTTCTATGGCCCTGAATCAAAAAGACTCCACTGTTCATATCTAGTGGTAATTTAAGAAAACATGAAGAAGCTAATGTGTCAGCTAACATTCTGCATATTTAGATCAAACAGATTTTATTATTATTTATTTATTGGTAACAACAGACTTTTAATACCATTGAATTTGCTGTCTGTACGTGTTATCCCGAGAATTTAAAATCTGATTAAGAGATCAGACTGACTCTTTCCACGGTAATGAAGGTTAATTGAAAGACCCTGAAGAGCCATCACCTGAAGCACATACTGAGCAACTGTAAATTGAAAGCAAACATTCAAAGAATGAGTACCAAAGTGAAAATGATGTGTTGAACAACAGCTAATATCTGATTTGTCTGAACCACGTTAAGGCTTCTCCCCTTTCCTCAATCAAAAGAACATGTGCTTCTTCTCTGAGTAAGGATCCTGTTCCCATTTATACTGGAACAATTTCAAGAGATATAGGGAGCATTAGAGTATTTGTGAACCGCCCAGAGAACTTCGGCTATTGGGCGGTACAGAAATGCAATAAATAAATAAATAGAAGGAAACTTGATTATTTTTATTTGGTGGTCCTCATTTCCCCAAGCATCAGGTACAATGTGGATCTACCAACTTTCTTGTGAAACAATCTCCATTGCTCTTTTGTTTCCATATTGTTGTTGGTTTTCATATTGACCCTGACTGTGGTTTAAGGTGTCTTCTGAATGGGGCCGCAGTGTTGTGTGAACCATTCCTAACTATTGTGGCTGCATAGCCATGGTTTAAGCATGCTCACTAACCATTTACTGCAAAAGAGTTAGACCACCATGGCTTAGTGTGTTGTCTGAACAGGCCCAATATCTCAATTTGGAGGGAAAGTCTAGTTCAGTGTCTGCCTGGAGGGTAGCTATGAAGCTTCATCATTGGCCTAATGGCCACTGGTGTAATGGAACCAGGGCTCACAGGGACTCACCAATGGGACTATTTTATTGGCAGGGACAATGATGTCATCTGCCAAACCCCTCAGCCTTCCCTGTTCCCTCCAAGTTTAGCTACCATCATCTCAGCAGCTGGGGAGGAAATGAATTTGCTTGCAAATAATATATTGTTCCCTGTTGTAATGTAAACTATTTTCAGGTGGCTTGGTCTTGAACGGAAATTAAGCTTTACAAAATACTGGTTCCTACTGCAGGTGAAAATTGCTGGGCATGCTTCGTTTATATGGATCAAAACATATGCCTGCATTTTTGGACTCTTCTCGGGGGCATGGCTATGGGATTGTCACAATGAGGCCCTGTACTTCACAACCTACTGTTAATGGCGGTAGGAGGCTCCAGGGGAAAATGCTGGGAATCCATCAAGGCAGGATCCTTTTAAGACAAGGGGCCCCCAGGTACTTAATGTTAATTTGAACACCCCCATGCTCAACTAAGCCTTCAGCAAGGCTTAGGAGAATTTCAAAACTGAATTTCATAATTGGAGCATGTGCAGTTTGCCATAGATTTCTGTTCCTTCAGTTCATTACTTTCAGATTGGACTAGTCCATGCAGGTCTGCCTTTGAAAAGTGTTCAGAAACTTCAGCTTGCCCAGAATGCTGCAGCTAGCAATGAATGGTAGGGCTGGTGGAGGAATTCAACTTGAGGTCAAGTCCAGCGAGCTGTTGTTGTCGTTGTTGTTTGTTTGTTTGTTTTTGAGTTGAGGGCTGTATTACAAAAGGCAGCAAACTACTGATTTGTGTGCTAGTCTGGGAAAATCCCTGCATGACAAAGTTCCATGAAATCAGCCCAATCTATGTGGTTGCACTATTCATACATTCATACCCATGCAGGATGGGACAGCACCACTCTGCACTGGCTTTTTTGATTCAGGCTGTGTGTGAAGGAGGCTTTTGAGTCATCTTTCACAACAAATCTCTCCGCAATGCAAAACTAACAGGCGTCCATCGAGGTAAGGTATAAATAAAGTCAACATACTGCTGCAACACACATCGTTGCAACAGTAGCAGGAGCTGCTGTTGCTGAGTTTCAAAACTGGGGGAGTTAAAAAACTGACAGGTGTTCCTAAAAGTCTTGATGAAGAACGGGGGGGCGGGGGGTGTTGCCCTTGGGAAATTACAGTAGTAAGTGATGGCATATGCCTGTCTGCGTTTATTTCTCAATAGATCTGTCTTTGTTAAGGAACGTCTTTTGATTTATTATGTATCAACTTCTTTGTCATGACTCTTTACAACGTATTAATTTCTCTTCCCATTTTATGTTCTTGCTCACATGTTAGAATTAAAGTTAGAAAGTACAAGTTCATACGCAATCCGGTTAGGGTGCAATCCTGTGCACTTTTAGATAGGGGTGGAAAAAAGACTTACAACTCCCAGCAAATTCTGCGGCTCTCTGAGTGCCAGCCTCAGTGGCTTTAGTGGTCTTTATATTCCTAAGTTTTAAATGTGTTGGCTTGGAAATCCTGTCGTGGTGCTTTTATTGTATTTTAACATATTGTGCATTACTTTATGGGCCTTTGGAGCAAAATTTGGCCAAATTATAAACATACTAATAATATAGGTAATATTGACAATAATCTATTCTATCTCTACTTAAAAAATATTTGGAAAGTTCCCATTCTAAGTCAACCTGTACTTATCAATGTTAGAGGAATGTCATAATTTTTTCAACACTTATTTTATTTATTTATAATTTATAATTTATAATTTAAAATTCATTATATATGTATGCATTTTGGTATATTTTTGAGCCGAGAACTATATTGCAAAATGCAACATGGAGAAGCTAACTGCATTCTAATTTGTATAGGAGTCTGGGAAAATCACTACATGAGAAAGACCCAGGCAAGCATGGCTCATATTATTATTATTATTATTATTATTATTATTATTATTATTATTATTATTATATATAGCACCATTAATGTACATGGTGCTGTACAGAGTAGTTGTTGAACCTCTTTCAGCTGTGGGTTGAATTCAATTTCAAAGATGCTGTTGTGGGCGGGGCTGAAGGAAAAGCAGGTGGGGCCAAAATGACAGCATGTTTTAGCTTAAAGCTCTTACTGCCAGTAACTAAGCCTTAGGAGAGATAGAATGCGTGTGTGTGTGTAAAGGCCAGTAAACCACCAGATCAGTGTTGTGCTGAAAATTTCTCCCATAAGAATTTCAAACATTCTCATTCAAAATTGTTTTCAAAAGGAAGTTCAAAGGAGAAGAAATTTCGGAGAAATTCTCATGGGTTTGGTTCAGGGTTCTTGTGTTTACCTTACCTATGAGATGACTGAGGAGTGTGTGCGAGTGTCCTGGCTTTCACTGTGCAGTCTTCTCTCTGACAGCCTCCTTGGCTTCCTGCACTTTCCACGCAGAGGAAGGCATCATGAATTTTATTCCTCCTGTAGGGCCTTTTCAGATCAGGAAGTACAGGCAGACCGGGAGACTCTAGAGCATTGGTGAGATGTGTAATAGAAAGAAAAATATAGACAGTCCACTCAGCCACCTCACAGTGATTAGTTAAGGACATTCCAAAAGACATTTACAAACTATTGTAGACTTGGCGTTCTGTGAAGATCCTATTAATTCCTCCAAAATATAGGAGGTGCTGAAGCACTCATCGCTGATGGCCCATATATAGACATCAGAAGGTGCTGTGATTGGATATATTGCCACCCAGCACTAAGTGTTAAGTGATATCTATGCTGCAGTATTGAAAATGGGAAAAACTCATCATCCGATCCTATTAACTGATCCGGAGTATAAAATACACTATCAACCCAATTCCTCCATGCCACCTCCACCCAAAAGCCTGTTTCTTATTTTCAAATCAGGATTCCCTCATAAAATTAATGTAGCATGAGAATAAGGTTCAAACTGCAGCTGATGAGATATTAGGTACCATATAAAGCCACCATAATTACAGGTAGAGCCATTCTTTTCTTTTTAATGGACCTAGATCCAAAGGTCATCCAGCTGAAAAAAGGTGATAAATAGTTTGACTCCAAAATAATCCATGAAACATACTTGGAACAAATAAGCTATTTTCAAGAGTTCTTTATAGCTCATAATTCTTTGCACTTAAGAACATAAGAAGTGTCATGCTGGATCAGACCAAGGGTCCATCTAGTCCAGCACTCTGTTCACACAGTGGCCAACCAGCCATCAGCCAGGGATGAACATGGTGCAACAACATCCTCCCATCCATGTTCCCTAGCAACTGGTGCACACAGGCTTACTTCCTCAAATACTGGACTGTAGATAGCACACAACCATTAGAGCTAGTAGCCATTGATAGCCTTCTCCTCCAGGTATTTTATCCTACCCCCTTTTAAAGCCAACCAAATTGGTGGCCATCACCACATCTTGTGGTAGTGAGTTTCATAATTTAACTATGCGCTGCGTCCTTCCTTTCCAGTACACATGTACATTTTCAAACTGCCATTTGGGGATGGTAGTGCAGGGGTGGGGAGAATTGTCTTGATCATGTGGTGTTTGTATTTTAATTAGGGAAGTTGCCACCAGACCCCTTTTGCCAAACCATGGGGCATTCCTACACACGCTCCTAAAGCCCCATGCATCCAGGAGTGCCTTGCCACTGCCCGCTCCTCCTGTGAGCTGGCATTTTTATGGATAACTGTTTTCATATACTTATGTTGTGCAAAATGGCAGCCGTAAAAGGGCAATTTTGGCAACAATAGAGATGTAGTGGGCTAAATGTAAGTGTCTTTTCTTCCAAGAGGAAAAATGTGGATTTTTGATTGGGATAAATTAATATTTTTAAAAGTACAATTTTTTCCCTAATTTGAAAAAAAAATACTAAATTTTCATGCACTGAAGCATGGACATGCACATTTTTCAGAAGTGCACATTTTCATAAACTTCCGAATATGAATGCAGGTTCAAGAAATTGTGAAAATTTCCAGGGAATTGTGTTCCTGCTTGCATTTGCATTCAGGGTTGTGAATGGGACAACGGTGCAAGTTTACAAACTGGAACAAAATTCTTGAAAGAAATTGGTTCTACACTGTCAGTAGATGTATGGTTCTGAAATTGATGTTGAGACGAAAGTCCTATGCATGCTTACTTGGGACTCCGCCCTTCTGAATTTGTTGTGATGCAGAGATGTGCAAATTTGCCTGGATCTGGTCTGGGGGGGGTGTCTGTCATGAGGAAATCTGGGCCTCATGGACCCTTAAACATAACTAAGCACAATAATAATAATAATAATAATAATAATAATAATAATAATCCTTAACCGCCTCTCCTTCTGGATCGAGGTGGGGTACAACACAAATACAAAACACCATAAAATACATTATTATTATTATTATTATTATTATTATTATTATTATTATTATTTGTATCCCGCCTTTTGCCCAATACTGGGCCTCATTTTTATACATATAATTGAATAAAAACATATAAAACTAATATATTATTAAAAGGCAGCACAATATTAAAAGGCATCTTAAAATTCAACTGGGTTGAATTTTACGTCTGCAATTTGCATAAAATATGCTAATTGCAGCCATAAGTTGCTCAAGATGCAAATTGCTTACCAATTTATATAGCTAGCTATTTTAAAAAGGGAAATTTTAGACAGACCCCTCCCACTCTCCCTGCTGGTGTTAACACCGGCAGGAAGCACCGGTCTGCTGCAGATTTCAGAGGTCTGATTCTTTGGGGTACGACCTCATTTAAATCTGTTGATGACTTCTCCAGCACCCCTATTTCTGAGTAGAGTTGCTGAAACCTCAGACTGCTGAATTATATGGACCTTTGGTCTGATCCAGCATGGTTCTTCTTACGTCCTTATATTCTTTCAAAAATAGATTTATTTATTTATTTATTGCATTTCCATACCGCCCAATAGCTGAAGCTCCCTGGGTGGTTCACGTCTTTTGCATGGACGGCTTTTTTGGAAATGTTCTATATTCTGTCGGTAGTGCTGTGTTTTTATCCATTGTAAACCACTCCTGGTGTTTTGAAGATGGGCGGAGTACAAATGTAATGCAAAATAAATATCTGCAGATGTCGTCCTATGAGTCTCCTGTAGATAGATTGCAGATATTCATATCTGTAATTTGCCAGCAACCCCTTCATGCTCCTATGAGGACCCAAATTGACAAGGATTGATCTGAATCATTATGTCTGCTGAGAAGCAGAAGAGCCCAATCATGCACACACTTATGCACAAGGGTATTTTTGTGCATGTGAAAATCTTCCAAATTAGCAGATGAAAATCGCTGGCTTGTTTAAGAGCATTCGTGTCACGGGAATTAGGAACCAAAAGATACGAAGCAAATTATTCCATCGTTTATAGAGAGAAGTGATTATGCAAAGTGCTATAAAAACTTTATCTTGTTCCCGGGAAGTAAAGGTTGCCAAAAAAAAAAAAAATCCCCTCTCTCTTTTTGGCAGGATCCTGAGAAGCAGAAATTCAAATGGTGAAGCCAATGGAGGCTGGTGGCTCCCATTTCAGTGGGGCTGAGAATCCATTCTGGTTTTAAGTCAGAACCAGCCAGAACTCTACAGGATTATTTATTATTATTATTATTATTATTATTATTATTATTATTATTATTATTATTATTATTATTATTTATTTATTTATATAGCACCATCAATGTACATGGTGCTGTACAGATAACACAGTAAATAGCAAGACCCTGCCGCATAGGCTTACAATCTAATAAGTTGTAGTAAACAATAAAGAGGGAAGGAGAATGCAAACAGGCACAGGGAAGTGTAAACAGGCACCGGGTAGGGAGAAGCTAACAGTATAGAGTCTTAGCCCCAAAATAGGGTCAGCACCTTGGATAGTTCCTTTAGAGTTCTGGCTGGTGAAGCATTTTTTTTCATCATGGAGACTGAGTAACGACAAAACCAAGCAAACACAGGCCTAGCATCATTATCCGGCATCAACAGGCAGCTGCCAGGACCCATTAACACTAACTCCTATCCTGCCCAAAACCCTGCATGCCAGGCAGCTGTGAGCCAGTATTTAAAATTTCCCATAATGCCCTGGACTGGCCAAAATAGCATCATTTTGGTGGGGGGGGGGGCAGTGGGGGAACTTTAAAATGGCAGCCCATAGGTACATGTCAGTATTGCAAGCTAAGGCCATATCCAGGGACAGAGTTGGCTCCAGATTTATGCTAGCCCTTGGACAAGTTGTCCACTTTCTCCTCAGCACTGCCACAGTTGCCCATTTGTTTGCCCTATCTATCTGGGTCCAGTTCAGAACACCACCTTGAGGAAGAGGGCAGGATGAGTGGAGAATGATTGTCTGTATTATAAATTTTAGATGAGGACAGGGCAGATGAAGAAGCAACAATCCCAGGAAAAGAGACCAGCAGAACCAGGGAGCTCCAGGAGATAGCAACTCCCCAATGATGCCATCCCTTGAAGTTAGTTGGGGTCACGGTCATTTGGGATAGGAAGGGGCCCATGGAGGGCACCAGAAGAGGGAAAGTTTTTCTTTTCCTGATACATACGTGCTGCAGGTCAATGAACTGAGGACTTCCTGGATTTGATTCAGATATAAGATGTGTAGGACCTTCAAAATAACAGTAAGGTTTCAGTGCCAGGTGTACTTTCTTCGGAGTAAGCCCCACAGATGCAAAGTGAGACTTCTGAGTATAGCTGGCAGCTCTAAAATAAAATAAAATAAAATGGAGCCCAGTGTGAGAGGGTGAGTGGAGGGAGAGTAGTAGAAGCAGCAGCAAAGACCATTTGCCAATAGGAGGCCTGGGAGTGGAAGCACAGCTGAAGAGGAGAGAGAGAGAGAGAGAGAGAGAGAGAATCTTGCCCCTTATTTTTTTGCCAACTGATCCAAAAGCAAAGAAAATCAGCCAAGCCAGTTTCTTGTTTATTTATTTATTTCATTTATATATCGCCCCATAGCCGAAGCTCTCTGGGCGGTTTACAAAAGTTAAAAACAGTAAACATTAAAAAAGTTTTAATGTTTCAAGTAAGCACGAATAAGATCCAGCTGCACAACCGTCTATCATGAAGGGACCACACTACAGTCAGAATGAGTCAATCTTGTGTGATCCGAAGATGGGAATCCTAAAGGACACAATTAGTTTTGCTCAGGCACCAGCTAGCAGAGTTGCCCTATTCTGCACAAAACTTGATTTTTACTTAATGATGATGTGCTTGACCATCTCATTTCAGCTTTGCCTGTCTTGGGTCCTTACTCTGCCTCTGTGGTTTGTGCTATGATCTTCCCATTCCCCCCTTCTTTATTTCGCAGGATGGTCATGTTTTAATTAAAGTGGTTGGCAGTTATATATAATTGAAACGGAGTTCACAGTTCTCTGTTCTTTGGGTCTTTTTACCTGAGGGTCATATCTCCATATCTATGCCTGCAAGGCTACATAATAACCCCACATTAATCATCACAGTCTAGGTAGGTCATGTGGGGGGGGGAGGAAAAAATGCATGACAAGGATCTCCAAATCTCAAAAGGTCTATACAGATGTTTTCTTGGACATCTGAGAGAAGACTCAAAGTGTGTACTGGAATGGGTCTGCGTATGCTGGCTCTACCCTAGGGATGTCCATTGCTATAAAATCCGGCCCGTGAAGATACACACAGACTTCCCTGGCAACCCCGACTTGGCTTGCCTTTGAGCATCATCCCACATACCTGTTTCCCTCGAATTATCCCCTACAGCGCTAAGCTGTCACCATTGTTGTTGTTGTTACTACCTAGGCTAGATCCTTTGCATACCAGGAAATGGGTTTAAGGGGGGAAATGTAAAAAAAAATCATTAAAAAATCAACAGATGACCCAATCTGATTCAAATTTGGTATGCATAAAGCTCTCCTTAATATCTATTGCTGTGCCAATTTTGATGTCTTTATCTTTAAAGCTTACCCAGATGTAAGTATTTGTTTAATTTTTCTTCAAATCCTGCTCTTGCGCCCCAGTGGCCACTCAGAAAACAACAAATGATACGCTCAAAAACTAGTAGCAAAATATGGCGAGGCTTTTGCCTTTGAAGCACAATTAAAGCAGGATGCATGGGAGTACTTCACAATAAAAGCAGATTATAAGCTGGAAAACTTTGGAGTCCTTTGCACGCAATTCACAGTGATTGCGCAGTATAATGCTGGTGTGATAAAGCTCCATTTGAGCTGAGCCCCAAGCATCTGTTCCCCAAATCTGGGAAATTGGAAGCAGTGGAGGTAGAAGGGGGCAGTTCCCACCACCAATGTTCCACCACTGCAGTGCAATGCTCTCTCTGTCCCTGGTAGTAGCAGGAAGAGAGAGAGAGAGAGCAGCACAGCAGTGAAAAGGTGGGTGGGGAGCTGCTCCACCAGGAGGGACAGAAAGAGCATTGGGCCTTTGCATGATGGCAGAAGGAGGTGGAATGCTCCCGCTTTCTGCTGCCATGCAAAGGTGGAAAATGTGCAAGCTGGTCCAATTCGGTGCATGCGGAGTCGGGCCAGCTGGCAGATGCCTGACCAGAGTCTAGGGAGTGAGCTGGTGAGAGCATGTGGAGCGTCATACCCCTCCCCCATGGATTCCTCCAGTGTCCATACTCTGCCCTTCTATTTTTGTTCATGCTGGGCTCTTCCGCTTCACTACAGATTTTGCCATTGAACCTGCAAGTTCTGAACTAAAGATGTCAGAGAATTCCGTTTGGTGGCTGGTGATCGCTGAGCTTTCATCAGCCCCCACCCCAGATTTCAGCTCACATCCCCACGAGTTGGCCCGGCTCAATCTGCATCATGTCAGGCCATCTCATGGTTTTTCTGGTGTGCGTTTTTCATAAATAGAAAGTTCAGCAAATTGCATCTGCAAATTTGCATTATTTGCACCAATTCTGGCTGTAACTTGCTTAATTCCAGACATAATTTGCACGAAAAACACCACACCCAATCCCAGATCTTAGGTAAACTAACAGCTTGGCTTGCGAAGGCAACCAGAGCCAGGCGGGCTGTGGGAATCCATCAGTCCCAAAAAGTACCAGATTTGCAAACAACAGACATCCCTAGTCTGAACAAGAGTTCCATTTGTATTAGCTGGAATGCAAGTAGAACTCTCCTAGTGACTGGGAACCCCGAAAGGGCTAACGTCTTTTGGAGGATTCAGCCATTTTATTTATTTATTTATTTATTTATTGGAGAGGGATAAAAATACTAGGTGGATGATTGATTCACACATGAATGTGATTACTCTGCATGTGCTTGTGTACCCTGAATGAGGGTGAGGTGAACCAGGCTGTTTGTTAAATTGTATTTGAATTTTATATATGAAAGATGATGATGATGATGATTGTATTTGGGGTTTGTCATTGGTTTTGTGAATTGCCCAGAGAGTTTTGGCTAGTGGATGGTATAGAAATGAAATAAATGAAATGAAATCTCACCCAAGAATCTCCCCACCCTTATCCCCGAGTGAAAAAACAAACGAACAAAGCTGAAGCTAATGCTGCATGCCATAAAAACCTCCACCAGCTGTACATGGTGCTATATATATAAATAAATAATAATAATAATAATAATCTTTGCTAAAAAGTACAGAAGCAGGCCAAGTTGGTTGTTTCTCTGACCTGCTTGTGAGCCTAGATGTCAAAGTCTTCTGACTGTGGTGTTATATCTGGGATAGCTCATTCACACATGCAAACACTCACCTGCTGTTCTAGTAATCAAGTGAGGAGTAGACATATATGGGCCAGATCAGAGACAAGCAGGGTGATGATATGAAAAGGAGGACTGGGCTCCTGTATCTTTAGAAAAGGAGATTTCAGCAGGTGTCATTTGTAGGCCTTCAGCAACTGGTGAGATTTCCTCGTCATCACAACAGTGAAAGCTGCAGAAGCTATACTAGAGTGACCAGATACAAAGGAGGGCAGGGCTCCTGCAGCTTTCACTGTTGTGATGAAGAGGGAATTTCACCAGATGCTGCAAGCATACAAATGCCACCTGCTGAAATTCCCTTTTCAATTCAACTGTTAAAGATACAGGAGCCCTATCTTCCTTTCCATATGGTCATCCTAATACTGGAGCCCTGCCTCCTTTCCATATGGTCACCCTAGAGACAAGTTAAGTGTACCCTTCCTCCCCCCAAAAATCTTGTTGTGCAAAACTTGCAGAAAGCTTTCACTATGACCTCTGAAGGAGATTGTCCTTGCTGTCTTCACAGAGAGTGTCGATTACGGGCCGGTGTTTATACAGGAACCCGACAATGTGATTTTCCCCATGGATTCAGATGAGAAGAAAGTGTCCCTCAGTTGTCAAGCACGAGGAAATCCTGCTCCTACTTACAGGTAAGTAACATGCTTGTAGGGACGGACAAGCAGGGTTCTCCTGTTTTCAATCCTAAATCCATTCCATCCAATTTCCAAGCCAATTAAAAGAGAGAGAAAAGAGTACCCAACACCTTTTGTATACATTTCTCCTATATACCCATTTTTGTACTCAATTTCCCATAGCATGTCACTTCGTACACGTTTGTTTGTTTTTAAATGAAGAGTTGTACCACAACATTCTGAGAAGTGGAAAAACCAACGGATAACTGAATCCCAGTTTGCATATTGCTTCAGGAAGTGCGAATTAGGTCAGTTCTTATTCAAACATGAATCAAAATGAATTCTCCCTCATCATTCCATGTTTTCTGGAATGCTCTTCCATAGGTTTATTATTTATTATGTCCAGCCCTATTCGGAAGATCCAGCAAAGCTCAAAATATTTCTGAGATGTGTATGTGGGTTTATTCCTTGCAGGTTGTTCTTGAATTTTGTGTGTCATGGCAGGGAGGGCCAGGGAGGTTGCAGAAAGGCAGAGGGTTGGGTTCTGCAATTGCACGTGAAGTTCATAGTGTCCTTAAGTATGTGTTAATAAGGACTGGAGAACTTGCAGGGGGCTGGCCCTGTGAGTTCACTGAGCCCTGCTCTTCTGGCCCTGTTCCGAGGGGCTAGGCCAGATGAGAGCTCGGCAAAGCACACTTTCTGGGGCCTCTGGAAAGTGTGCAATTCCCCCCCCCAGGACACTATTAGCATGGCCGGGAGAACTGCACACTTTCCGGAGGCCCTGGAAAGTGCACATTGTCTTCCCCTTGCATGCCAAGGGGCCCAGGAAAGTGTGCAATTCGCCCAGCCACAGCACTGGGGCAAAATCCACTGGGCCCATCCACATGGGCCCATGAGGGCCCAGGCGGATTTTTGCTCCAATGTTATTAGGGAACAAGGAGTACCAGAGGCATTATCAGATGAACACATTTTGCACATAATGAACCCATGGATGGGGATAGAGGGGTGGGTATCATACCTGCTGACCCAACTCCTGACTTTGATAGACTGCTCTGGTTTTCTACCTAGAGTCTATCCATGTACAATTTGTACGTGCATAGACTTTCTCTATAACCTGAACACTGCATTTTTATAAGCTATAGACTGCATGGACAGATACATTGAACTGTAAGTGTTAGGGATGTCACGGGAGTCGGAGAGCAGGGTGGATGACTAATTACTTCTCAAAAATAATTAGTTATGGAATTCTGTCAATTATATCAACGTTTTGTTTAAATCTCCTGTGTCTTCTTGAAATGGACACTTTCTCTGATTTCCTCCAAGATGGGTCCGGAATGGAACGGAGATCGACATTGAAAGCGATTACCGCTTCAGCATAATAGAAGGGAGCATTATCATCAATAATCCCAGCGAAACGAAAGATGCAGGGCAGTATCAGTGCTTTACCACCAACATGTTTGGCAGCATTTTGAGCAGAGAAGCGACACTTCAGTTTGCATGTAAGTAACAACACACTGTTGATCCTATTGCCATGTCCCTTTTTATCATCTGGATTCATTCATTCATTGTTATTTATTACGGTCACAGACCAGCAAAATCAACACCAAAACATACAAAGGGTAGATAAAAAGTGACATAAAAACAAAATACAGTTTGGTGAGTTGCTTCTCTCAGAAGGATTGCAATGTTATTTTTCTAATTTGCATTGAGGTCATGAGAAACTTAGAGACCCTTTCAGTGATATGGGAGGACACCTCCCTTAAACAGATTAATACCAACGTAGTGGGGCTACATCCAGAAAAGGCTGTTAATAAAGAAAAGATTGGCTTTTTTCTGCATTCCTCATACATGTTACAATGCAAAATGACATGTTCAACAGATTCTATTGCTCCAGAACCACAGACAATGAAGTGAATATTGAGGATGGGACTGGTTGAACTGTGAAGGAATGGCCTTCCCCCAACCTGGTGTTCTGAATCTCAGCTCCCATCAGCCCCAGCCCATATGGCCAATGGCAGGAAAGCTGATCTACAGTTTCTGCTAAGTGATGGTGTTTCACAGGATCTCAGTCAGGAGTAGTTTACAAGTTAGCTTTATTACGGAGGTAGCTGGAAACAGCCTCCATATGTTGGATGTTCCACACCACCAACAGATTATGTCCTGTGGCTCATTGTGTGATTCTCCTACAAGGTGTGAAGAATTATGTTGCCCAGTGTGACAAAATCACCTGCTTCTTGGGTTAATCTTTTCCATTATATTGATATGAATGTCAATATTTTCATATTGACATTTCATATTGACATCAGGAAGTTAGGAAGGGTTAACTGTGGATAGCAGAATATGTGTGTGTGTGTGTGTGTGTGTGTGTGTGTGTGTGTGTTGTTGCAAGTGTGATTCTTCCTGGGGGAAAGGCAGAGTGAGTGATGTCAGAGGAGGTTTTTTTTTCTGTTTTGACAGTTTTGAGGGAAATATGGTTTGGAGTTTGGCGAAAGATCATCTTAATTTGTTGGAGAATTTAGAGAGGTAGTGAAGCAGGTTTAGGCTATTTATTCATCATCCATGTAAATGATAATAATATCTATAGCATTGAAACAACATCTCGTAAATAATAAACTTTTATTTTGTGTTATTGAGTTAAATCTGTGTGCAGTTTGGTTTTTGTTTATGTTACCGCATACGTTAGTATTTAATAGCCAGCACCTAGTTCCCCAAACTAGTAATTATAGTAGCAGTGACAAATTTGACACACTTGGCATTGATTGTGAAGGTATAGACCGTTGGTTAGGTCAGTGTATACAGCTGTTTCGGCAGTGACCTCCTACTTCTTGGACTTATTATCTAGGCATGAGGGGATAATAGGGGAAAGCCCAGAGAAAGGAGGGGTGGCTCTCCTACACAGACTTGCCATTGGTAGAGAAATTCTCTTCACATACAAAGGACTATATAATGAGCATTGTTTTATGTTATGACAGTGGCAAGACGAAACCATCGTGAGGGGTCAGATCAAGCATCAGGCCTGCTGAAATGAGAAATACTTCAGGTTTTGTCAAAACATTGCCAAGCTGTTTTATGGGAGCAGGAACCTTTCTGGATGATCTGAGGGGACAGGCAGGTTCTACTAGAATGACTTAGTTCAGACAACACATTTCTCAGTGGTGATTTAGAACTCCACAGTGGAGTTTTTACACCACCATTGAGAACTGTGTTGTCTGGTGGGAAAACGCTCCATGCAGAATGTCCACGCTGTGCAGAAGAGAGTTCCTGCACAACCATTGTGTTGTGTGGTGGGCTCCGTGGAGTTTTCCATTGCATTGAGTTGACTTTTCCCACTGGCTACAGAGTTCCCTGGCAAGAGCGGCAGCAGGGGAAAGTGCCACAAGAATTGAATTTGTTTGTTTTTTGCAGTAATGGCTGATGGGATACTATCAAGAGCA
This sequence comes from Elgaria multicarinata webbii, assembly GCF_023053635.1. Lineage (NCBI taxonomy): Eukaryota > Metazoa > Chordata > Lepidosauria > Squamata > Anguidae > Elgaria > Elgaria multicarinata. The sequence goes on along the minus strand of NC_086175.1, from coordinate 119,494,343 downwards.
CTGGGGGAGGAGAGAGGGCAGTGGATCTGTCAATCACATGTCACGTTGACTTTTACTCAACTCCACAGTAGCCCACAGTCACGCAATGGTGGAGTTAGAATATGCTGTGTGGGGAGTACCCCCTTAAAAACTCAACCGTTGAGTGTTTTCACACTGCATTGACTAATGCGTTGTCTGAACTGAGCCAATGCATCCCATTTATTTATGTATTTATTTATTACATTTTTATACCGCCTAATAGCTGAAGCTTTCTGGGCAGTTCACAAAAATTAAAACCATAATAAAACAACCAACAGGTTAAAAATACAGGCAGGCCAATCATGGCCACAGTATTCCGGATGCAGCCTGGCCGATACCTCATACAATACATTGCAATGAATACAGCTACTGTATATCCAAGCAATTGCCTTCCTCCGCTTGAAACAGAAGGCACGTCAAACAATGTTGTCACATGTCTAAGGTTCTCCACAATAACAAATATTCTCTCAAGGTGCGGTAATTTTTAATGATGTGTAGCGACTCCCTGTACAAAATTTGTCGCCATGCCATTTTGAGCTTATTGTCGTGCTGATGAAGCCTTTGAATTGATAATGTGACGTCTCCAGCTTCCTTCACATCCTGCTGAGCTTAGAACCTGAAAACTGCTAGCAATTAATCAAAAAGTTTAGGTTCTCATACATTCATCTCAAACGCAACATGAATGCGGGGGAGGAGAGATCACAAGCTTTCCCGTGATATTCCCAGCTTGGAAACCTCTGTATAGTCGCTCTGCTGAATTGATACCATTGAATCTAAATACAGGGTATGCCATTTTCCAGGGCATTTGGATGGTGAAGGCTGCAGTTCGGTACACAATTACCTGAGAGGAAGTTGCTTTGGGGAAGTGCCGTAGCTTAAGGATAGAGCACATACTTTGCATGCAGAAGTGTTCAATATCTCCAGGTAGGGCCGGAAAAGACACCAGTCTGAAACACCTACCCACTAGGTTGGTTTGTTTTCAAAAGGACTGAGAGAGGGCTAGTTGGTGGTGGCTGTGGGGGGACTGGCTGGTGGGAGAGCCCCCAGGAAACCAACTTGCCTGGGGGCAGGGGGTCAAAGGTAACGGCAGCCCCCTGTACAGTTCCATATTATTCCGCAGCTCTACATTGTGCATCTTATTGAAGTGTTTTCATTTTGAGTTCTCATGTTGTCTTTATGTATACTGTCTGATTGAGAGTTTTATGGTTTTATATTTTGTATGTCGTTTTTAATGTTTTAATGTTTTCATCTTTTGTTAACTGCCCAGAGAGCTTCAGCTATAGGGCCATATATAAATGTATATTATTATTATTATTATTATTATTATTATTATTATTATTATTTTGAAAAACTCAACAAGGTTACTGGATCCTCAACTGAGAAGACTGTATTTCAGAAATATCTAGCTTGAATTAATGGCAGCCATTGAGAACAACTAGAACTTAGTTACTGAGGGCATAATCCTATGGAGATGGCCATAGCCTCTGAACTTGGAGGGTTATAGCCATCCAAAGCAGAGTGGGAGGGAAATCTCATTCTGGCTAGATGGGCTTTTTTGCCCATCTAGCTGAGATATCAGGAAGGGGGAGGGAAAGAGGCTGGGGAGGCCCGGGGAAACAGCATAAGGCATCCACTCCCCACCCACCAGCATGAATACTTTCCTGTCTGTTCAAGGTCACCACCTTGGAGTGATAGTCAGCATGGTTCTCTCCACACTGGCTGTGTGGGGGCAGGGAACTCAAATCTTCTGGGTCCGAGACTGTGCCAAGGGGCCATATAGCATTGCTCTCCTAGTTAATGGTTGTGAACCGCCCAGGGAGCTTTAGCTAATGGGCACTATAGAAATGTTGATGTGTTTTTTTAAAAAAAAAATTGAAAAAATAATGCAAACCTAAGGTTGCATATTCATATAGAGCTTGTATTTTTCCCCAGTGGAATTGCTCCTTAGTAAATCTGTGCACGATTGTGGGCTATCGTGTCATATCGCATGACAAATCTTCAATGACTATTTTGCCAGTTTTTTTAAAAAAAACAAACCTCAAAATGTGTACATTTGAAAAAGTATACACAAAGTGCATACATTTGAAAAATATACATATACTAGCTGATATGCCCAGTGTTGCTCGGGTCCGTGAATAATGTTTATAACATTTATTTGATAAATAATAAATTTCTCTGCAAATTATTCATCTTTAGGTTGGTTGTTTTTAATTTGGTTGAGTTAGTAAATTGTTTTGTGAGAATAAATGGGAAATTGTGTTAATAAGAACTGTATTTTAAATTAGAGCTTTGTGATATTATTATTATTATTATTATTATTATTATTATTATTATTATATTTATTTGTATCCCGCCTTTTGCCCAATGCTGGGCCTCAAGGCGGCCTTACAAAGTTTAAAATATACATGGGGGGGGAGGGAAACAAAACCATAAACAATTAAAAAATACACAACAAAATTATAAGACATTAACATAGATGGAGGGCTGGATTATTCTCCAAAGGCCTGCTTGAACAAAAAAGTTTTAGCCTGCTTCCGAAAGCCCACCAAGGAGGGATAAACCACTTTTTTTTTTTTTTTTACCTGAAAAGCCTACACCTCCCATCATGCCTTGCCTGGAGCAGCCGTCTAAGCTTCAAAAACAATCAGGAAGCACAAACCCTTCTACCAGCTAAAAAAGATGCAAACCTAAGAATTTGTTTTCAAAAAATACCCAGCATTGCCCAGATATCTGAATAACATATAGTATTTATTTATTTATTTATTTATTTATTTATTACATTTTTATACCGCCCAATAGCCGAAGCTCTCTGGGCGGTTCAGGGAAGCAGATCTCAGTGGACGCAGGGAACTATTGTATACATGTGCTCTGAAGCTATTATTATGGGGGGGAAAGGAAAGGAGCCGAAACACAGAATACTTTATTGACATAATTTACTATATAATATCTACATTTAACAGGTTTTGGCAGAGAGCCAGGATGGTCAAAGCCACTGGTGACTTGGGCCTTTATTTTATTATATTAAACTTTTATTACATTCAATTTTTTTCCCCTCCCTTACCCTCACGACAACCCTGCAAGGTAGGCCAGTCCTAGGCCTGTGAGGTAACTTTAAAACAAATTAAATCAGATTCTTCCCCCACCCCTCTCTGTTTCTGAGGGAGCTGACTGACTGACTCACGGGTAGCTTGGTCATTGCCATTAGGGATGGGTCCAGATCTGTGACCTCCTTCCCTTCTGCTCCAGCCAGCCCAGGCACTCTCCTTTCAGGCCCAGGATGGCCACCTACTTCCAGATGATGGCCGCCAAAGCCTAAGTCTTCCCTGCTGCCCAAGGCACGCTAGGAGTTGTAGATGCAAGCCTAGCTCCCTGAATAGCAGGATAATCTTTGAATACATCTGAGGTGTGGTGGGAGAGCGGGCCTTCTTAGTTATGGCACCCTGCTTAAGGATTTCTTTTTCCCGGGCAGGCTTGCCTACTGACTGCATTAACGGCTTTTAAGTGCCAAGTGATTTTAAAAAGTAATAATTCCAAGGCCTTTTAACTTTATGAGATTTTTTATGCTGTGTTTTTTCTGTTATAAATAAACCCCAACATTCCAAGACAGATGCAGGAATTACTGAATAAAGTTTATGATTTTTATGTAAAAGCCTGACGTTACTATTGAAACACAAGAGTGAATGGAGGAATGACTGATAGCCGAGGCTAGAATGAAACGGTGGGTGGGGTTAGTGGCAGTTGGGGAAAGTCAGTTAGAAGGAGAACAAAGGCAGTTAGCAAAAGGTCAGGAAAGTGTGGGGGGGTGAGTTAGGGCTGAGAGATAGTGACATGCCAGTACTATACCTCTCAGCATGCCTCAGGTGCCCATATCCTCACCTCTTAGTGGATGCCCACAACCCTGGCTAAGTCCTGCTGGGACTGCTTCAGCCTGCACTTCTCACCCATAAAATGCTCCATCAGGAGCCTGTACTGAAAGGCCGGGACTCGGGTGGGCACTTACCCCCCTTTGTCAAGCTTATTTCTGGGCATGTTTCCTCCCTCCCTCTGTACTGTGTACTGCTGCCATGGTTATGTTGATAATGATAGCTCTTAAAGCTGTTTTCTCTCTGTGATTAAGTGCAAACTAGAGTTTGATGAACAGCTAGTATTTATAAAGAAGTGTGTTTTCCTCTAACCACCCCTTAAGAGAATAATAATAATAATAATAATAATAATAATAATAATAATAATAATAATAATAATAGAGTTTATTTTATGATTTAGCTTTATGTACTTGTGTTGGTAGCTCAGAATTTATAGTATTAATCTAGTTCCTTTCACTTCTCTGACCCAGGTGAATGGAGAGACATTCACGAACTTACATGATATTCCAAAAATAGAATAGTATCAATAAGGTGCTGCATCATCTGCAACCTAGGGGAAGATGAAAGGAATACAGGTGACGCTGCCCTGATGCATTCAGTCCTATTGGCTTGTTCCTGGTTGTTCTGCATTAACCTCTGCTTATGTCAAGCAAAGAGGGTCCTTTGAGACCAAAGGCTTCTCTGTCCAAGCAGCCCTTTCCTTCTCTCGGTTGTATTGAGAATGAGAAAAAATAGTAAGCTGTATGCTTTTACTTTCACATTAATGACAAGCTGAAAAACTAAGCCTCTAAATTCAAAGGAAAAATCCCTTCTCCTCCTAAGGCAGGTCTTTGTGTTGCAAGCAGTTCACAAACCTGCCTTCTGGTGTATATTTTCACCGTCTCCACATGATTTTCACCTCCACCATAATACATAATACAGGAACACGTTTCAGATTGTAAGCCCCTTAGTTAGTTAATGCATCTCTTGTGTTATTATTTATTAATTTCAGAGATGTATATGCCTTTCAACCCATTCCAAACTGGTTAGCTATTTTTTTAAAGAAAAAAGAAAGAGATACAATAAATAGTGGTTGGTTATGACTAGTTGAAGTCCCAGGCTCCAGGAGGAAGAAGGAGACACTTCTGCACAGCACCCCTGGTGCTCATAGAATCATAGAATAGTAGAGTTGGAAGGGGCCTATAAGGCCATCGAGTCCAACCCCCTGCTCAATGCAGGAATCCACCCTAAAGCATCCCTGACAGATGGTTGCCCCAGGGTTGTGTGTATGCAGCAGAGAGAAAGAGAGACAAGTTGCATACAGCCACCACTGTGAGTTGGGATATGGGAGTTCTGGCGGAGAGAGCCCATGGCTTGGCTAGCAAGTGAAAGCTAAGCTGGGGGAACTCCAGGGGAATCCATCAAACCCCAAATGGGCTGGATTTCCCGATGGCAGACATCCCTAGGCTGATATGGGAGCAGACATTCCTTAAGCTGCATAAAACCCAGACGTGCTTAAGTGGCACCTCTCATCTCAAAGTAGGATCCAGACTTAGCCTAAAGTAGACCTGTTGAAATCAATGACTTGATTTCAGTGGGTCTACTCTAAGTATGGCTAGGTCTGCATCCAACCCTCAGTATTTGTGTCTCCGCTAAATAAAATGTTTTGAGACAATCAAACCAAATCTAATAATAATAATAATAATAATAATAATAATAATAATAATAATAATAATAATAATTCTTACCCGCCTCTCCATTTTGATCGAGGCGGGGAACAACAGTAAACGGTAAAATACACAAAACTGAATTAAAACATAATATACATTGTTAAAACATCCTTTAAAAAATTCTAGAAACATTATAAAGATTAAACGATGCGTATATAGTTCCGCGTCCTCAATGCCAAAGATCTGTCTTTTGTCAAGTCATACTTGGGGTGGATAGACTCACCCAAGATCCCGCTTCTGCTGCCCACCTCCACTTGGGGCACTGTGTGAGTTTCTTTCTGGCCAAGGGGGCGCGCGATCCAGAGCGTCCATTGTTGGACACAGTGGAGGTTCTGGATGAGGGCAGACAGCTGCTGGGCAAACGCTGAGCCATAGGGTGCTCGAAGAGCAGGCCCATGAATGTGTAGCAGCCCAGCATACTGGGTCCAGGAGGGTGGACCCAGAGGATCCGCCAGACTCTCAGACCCAGTCAGGAACCCCCGGCATCCCTAAATCTTACTCAAGTCTTACTTTGACTGGGTGATGAGGCACAATTCACGTAAGCCAGAAGTCAATACAAATATCAGTACTTTCCAAAGGGGAATGGTGTGCAATGAAGCCTGCAATCCTATACCTACTTACCTGGGAATAAGCCCTATTGAACTCAATGGAACTTCGCTCTGGGTCAGTATGTGTAGGATTACACTATAAGGCAACTGCACATGTGATACCCGACAAAGATGTGGGATAACAATGCATGTGTGCTGTTCAGGAATTTAGAAAAATGTATTGATGAGAAAACTAAATCTGCTTTTGCACACAAGGGAGAGGGCCTTTTCAGTGGTGCCCCCCCCCCTCAAATTATGGAATTATCTCCCCGACAAGGCTTGCCTGGCGCCAACATTGTTATCTTTTTGGCACCAGGTTAAGATCTTTCTCTTCTCCCAGGCAGTTAACAACATGGGCTGAGTTTGCTCGTTTCGAACTGACCCCAGAATAGCTGTTTTCACAAGGATACTGTTGTTTTTATGCTTCTTGTGTTTTTAAATTTTGTATATTTGTTTTTAATGTTTACTGTTTTTAACTTTTGTAAACCGCCCAGAGAGCTTCGGCTATGGGGCGGTATATAAATGCTATAAATATAAATATAAATATAAATAAATAAATGCCCTTAATTAGACCTGTTGAGGAAGGTAAAACTATCTGTGGAAATAACGCATTGTTAGCATTGTTAAATGCTAGGGAATAGGGCAGGGTAGCTTCATTTGCAATCAAACAGGCTGTAACCCATTCTATAGTCATGCAGTTCCACTGAAAGCAATCATCCTTAAGTATGGTCTGGATTATAACCACTCTGGCTTTTGTTTGTTAATTTACTTATTCTGCTGACATCTCTCCTCACACATATAATTCATGTTCTCCTTAATGCAATAAAGTGTGCTTTATTTGTTCATAGATTATTTTGCTGTTTGGGGTCTTGACATGACTGTATTATTTACTTTCTCTCCTCCAAATCTATCTCGTAAATTTTCAATTCAACTTCCACCGTCCAATTTTACTTGTCTGATTGTTACTGCCACTTCTTTTTTTATCTTCTTTGGCGGTTTTTTGCTCCCTATATCTATTTTCCCATTTAGGATACAGAGAGACAAGTACCGATTAGCTATAACTCATATCTCCCTTTGCCAATGGTTGCAGCATAATAACTGTCCGCTGACAGACAGGATAAGAAGTCCGCAGTGACACAGACAAATAAATCAATAGGGGATTGGGAGACAGCCTATGTGCTGCACATTCTATCATGGAACACTCCTGACGGCTCGCTGGAGAACTTGCTGCCGCCTGCAAACTGTCTTTAATGAGCTCTGTTGTCTTTGGTGGCTCATGGTGACTAATAAACGCCTTGGACCCAATCCAGCCCTTTCTCCATGTGCTGAGACTATTAGTCCCAGATGGGGGTGGCCCTTTTCATCAACACATGCATCCATCAGTTTCATTGGGGTCATGATGAGCCCAATCTAGGGACTTTAGAACTTGTGGGGTGCTAGCCCCGTGAATTTGCTGAGCCGTCCTCAGCCGGCCCTGTTCTGGGAGCTGGCCAGACGAGCACTTGGTAAAGCGCACTTTCCAGGGCCTCTGGAATGTGTGCAGTTTCCCCGGCACAACATTAGCATAGCCAGGGGAATTGAGCACTTTTGGGAGGCCCCAGATAGCACCCTTTGCCTCCCCCACCATGCCAATCATGGACTTAAAGGCATGCGGGGACAGAGGAAGGAAACACGATTTCCCCAAGGCTGGGGAAACCACACTTTTGCCCCTTTACTCTAATAGCAGCCAACACCACCATTAGAGTGGAGGGGGAAATACGTGATTTCCCCAGCCTTGGGGAAATTGCATATTTTCTCCCTCCACTAGAGGTGGGGAAAGAAGGGAGATGGGGGGGGGGCAGAAGACCTGATTTCATCTGTTGATTTTGGTTGTTAGAACATAGTAAAAATGTTCAATCACATAACAATTTATGCAGTTCCTTATGTAAACTACATAACCCACACAATACTTCCCCACCTGCAAGACCACAAACTGTAAATGCTGCTTTTTCACAACAACAACAACCCCTGAACCTATTCATCTGCAAATTGGTAGTCTCGACACCCCTCTGTTCTGTTTTGTACTAGCTAAGTGGGTTTAAAAGGGATTTAGGTAAATTTTGAGACGCAGAGGGGATCTACACTAGTAAATGAAACGTTGTTTTTACAGTCATTGAATGTTTTGGTTTTTGAACGATTTAAAACATAGCAGTTTTTAAAATGTTTACTTACTTTTCTCTTTCTGTGGGAATGCATTCCTTTTGGCCACACTAAGAAAAGAAATCCGTTTGTTCTATTTCCCCCGTCTGCCAATTTCCCCTTCCACTTCCTCTTCTCTCCGAGAATCCTCCACCGGCAAACAATCCAGCAAGCAGCCTCCCAAAAGTGAAACAAAAAGTGTCAGCAAAGAAGAGGCTTGAAAGAAAAAAAAATGGCTCCAACTTTGGGTGCAGAAATTACATAAACATGCCCCCCAGGAATGTGATTGGCTAATTAAGAACTACAGGGAAACCATTTAATACGATGAAATCAGCCGCACCATACCAAATAGAACGACTTATTTCAGAGAAGTTCAAAATAAAAACCGGAGAACAGACAACAATAAAACGTCACAAACTGAACGTCATGTGGTGAAATACTACCAAACGCACACTTAAAAACGGTAAGACATGTTCTAACTTGACTAGTGTAGATCCCCTCACAGTCTCTCATTGGCTCTTAGCCATGATAGGTAAGTGAAAGTTTCAGAGCCAATATGTCACTGAATATCAGTTGCTCAGTACCAACATGGAAGAGACCTGTTGTATTCTTGCTCTGTGGGCCTTGACGGCTTCTCAGAGTTATCTGATAGGCTACTGGATGAAACAGGATGATGGGATAAATGGATCTTCGGTCTGTTCCAAAAGGGTTATCATCATATAGTGTTGGCGTAAAAATTATATAGGCAGGATCTACACTACTGTTTTATAACGGTATTGGAGTACACTGACAACTGTTGGGGCCCATTGACACACACATGCCATAAACCATTTTCAAACCATTTTCAGAATGTTATATCCTGCTTGGTGTAGATCTGGCCATACATATTTTAAAATTGAAAATGTCGTTCCTAAGGCTTAGTTACTGGCATTAAGAACTTTAAACTATGCTGGTATTTTTTGGAGTATTGTAGCCTCACCCTTTTGCCATTGCACGGGCACACCACTAGAATCTGCCCCTGTTTTAAATCAATATTAACAATTTTAAAATGAATACAGCTGCCCTTTCCAGAAAAAGGGTGAGCAAATATTAGAATACGAACTGTCCACCTTTGCTTTCTCTTTGTTGTTCTTGGGAAGGCTCGCTAGGAGAAACTTCCCTCAGAACTAGCCACTTTTAGAGGCATGATGAAACCAAAGTTAATCTGTGTGTGTGTTTGCTAACTGTTCTGCAGAATATTTACTAAAGTGCCACAGAAGATTGTAAACAATTAAATCCTTAATTTCTTTGACAGCATAAATTAACAGAGCACCTCTTGCCATTTATTTATTTCCTGACTTTTTCATTTAACTGCTAATTTATAAATAAAAATGTTTCTGACAGGTCTCTCTGCCTTTAGAACAAATTAGTGAAATGTATTGTTTGGATATAATTATGTGAGTTGCTGGGATGTGAATGTAGGAATAGAATGAAACTGTAAATTACAATTAAGATGTCTCTACCCAGCCAACGCTGATGCTATAAAATAGAAATGTATTGTATAGCTCATATTGCAGCTTGTAGACCAAAAGAAAAAAAGACACGGGCTCAGGTGCCCACAGACTATCTGGTGGCTCACCCCACATGCATGCTGGCATGAGGCAACCAGTGAGAATCCGGTGAGCAGAGTGCAATCAGGATGCAGGGGAGTTCCCCCATCTCTAGTTAGTTGTCATAAATCACCGACATTACAGAGATAAGCAGGAGGGAAATGTCAATAAACAGTCCGTAGTCAAAAGCCAAAGTTTCAGTTCGAAACTGGGTCAAAAATACTGGAATCAGGAAAGCGTCAAAGCGTAGTCAAAATCCGGTCCAAAGTCAGGTTAGGTCCAGGCAAGGTCCAGGAGCTGGCTGGCAAGGAACCAACGACAATTGCTTCCAGTAAACACCCCCAGCATCTCAGCCTTTCTTTATATTGTGCTGCTGATGCCTGAATGCCAGCTGTGTTGGATTGCAGTGAGCTCCTGTGAAGGGCTCCTCCCCAAACTCTCTCAGGCTCAGCTGTTCAGCCTTTCTCCTCTATCCCAAGCAGAGACACAACATTAATATTGTATCAAAATTCCAACTGGGCCCAGTCGGATCTGCCCAGCACTAGGCTTCCTAGCTCCTGGTGGGGTGGGGGACAAAAGTGAAACTAGAAGTGGCTCCCAAAAGTGAAACTAGAAGTGGCTGCAAAAAAGAGGCTTGAAAGAAAAAAACAGCTCCAACTTTGGGCACGGAAATTACATAAACATGCCCCCCAGGAATGCGATTGTCTAATTAAGAACTACAGGAAACCCATTTAATACGATGAAATCGGCCACATCATACCAAATAGAACGAATTATTTCAGAGAAGTTCAAAATAAAAACCGGAGAACAGACAACAATAAAACGTCACAAACTATACGTCATGTGGCGAAATACTACCAAACGCACACTTAAAAATGGTAAGACATGTTCTAACTTGACTAGTGTAGATCCCCTCAAGGTCTTGGGAGGCTCAGCAAAGGCTCGCACGGCCTGCCTCCTTGATATAATTTTCTTTTCTTTTCTGATGGTTTGTTTGGTTGAAATCTTACAGTAAAAAAAACCATTTTTAAAAACTTTTTCCCACATTTGCTTTTTTAAAATCTTAAATTCTCCCCCACCCCCCGAATATGGTGAACTTTGAGCATTTTAGTAAATTCATATCAAATCCTACTGTAACAATTTCAAACTCTTATGAAATAATGTTCTTACCCCTTCCCACATTGGAGAGAAAATAGGGGTAAAATAAATAGTTAAACAGGAATTAAAATGCCATTTTGGGTGTGGATTTCCCTTTTATTTTATTTATTTTTAAAAATCATGATTTAATGTAGCAATGGAAAGGAATGGGCATATGAGTGAATGCATGGGAAAGTGACCTGAACTGGAGATAGACTGATTCCTCCATCTCTACTCCTCATGTCCTAGGAAATATGAGCAGACTATATTTCCCTGAGGTGTAGGGGGGGGGGGGTGGACTTCATCGCAACTTCAGGCATTAAATATCTTCTTTTCCAAGCAGTTTGCCTTTTAGAAAACAGAGCTAGCAAGTATGAATATCTAAAAGGACTGTGGAAGTTACACTGCTGCAACATCATAGACCTAGGTGTTGGGGATATGAACCTTAAGGGAAAGCCGCAAACTTCTCTCTCCCTCTCACTCCCTTGGCATGTTGTTCTTTGGGCAAGCAGTCACTGAGGACCTCATTTTCAGGCCTCCTAAATATCCATAATTCATATTATATAGAAATGTAATGAATATAAAAATCTAATGGAATTTGAGAGTTGGACAAACCAGATTTATTAACGCTGGTTCCCACCTAAGTGTGATTTCCTGCACCTCAAACCCAGTAACAGATAATTCCCCCTAGACTGGTAGAACTAGAAAAGCTCTGAAACGTGTTGTCAAAAACAAACAGAATATCGGTTGTAGCACTCGGAAAGTCCTAGCTTGTTTGTGCTGGTTTTAATGGCACCCAGAAGATCGGAGAGAGCACAGAGACCTCACAACAACGGCTTGTTGTAGTTGTATACTGCATACTCTGCCTTCACGCTCAGTTCTTTGACCTACATCCTTGTTTTTCTCTCAAATTGTGTGAGATCTTTAATGCAGCTGCCCCTGTTGGGTGAAACCCTATCTATCACCACAACACCCAGTTCCCAAAGACAGGGTTGCCATTGTTCTGCTAGTGGTTGCACAGCTGCCAGCAGAGCAATTAGCACAAGCAGTGCAACTAACGGTTAGTCACAACGAGTTGCACAACACATTGGATTTGACACTAGCACAAGAATAGAAATGGGGTTTCGACAAGTGGTAGAAACCTTGCACTAGCTGGTCATGCTCTTGATACACTACCCTGGCATCCATCAGAACTATTTTAGAACTATTTTAATAAGCAATAAATAAGTCATACGTCTGTTCCATCCCATTTCTATATCAATCTGCAATTTAAAAACAAGTGCAATCCGCACGCACACAAATGTTTTTCAATAGGTACTTAAAAGCTTATTTTTGAATGTATTTTCTCACAAAATATGAACTTCTAAACATATTCCATCCTATAATGTGCATTTAGGTACCTTCTTTTTAGCTGATCACTTCAATGTTTAATCTGGAGAAATGCAAATTCTAAAAACAACAACTGTATCCCAGTTACTGTAGGAGAGGCAGATCAAGTCAGTTCATAATGGAAACAAACAAGAACAAATTCACCCAGCAACCTTAGCTGTTATGCATGCAAATCATTCATATTGAATCACTGTCCCTCCCTGGGCAGCGTCCTTCAGGAGTTTTTTTCTCTCCACCGTCCATCTACTACTGGGCTACTTGCTGCCAGTCCTTGCTGTTAACACTCCAAGGGCATCTCTCTTTCCATGAAACTGTTCCTTGTTCTGGTTAATCCAGTCTCTCACTTTTCTGCAGGTGCCTATCTGTGCCTCTAATAAAGCCTCCGCATTTGGTGATCTGTGATGCCTCTCATTTTCATTTTGTTTTTTTGAATGGCCATTGGTTCTGTTTTAGTATGTTTTACTTATCTTGTATGTGCATATTTGTATAGTTATATTATGTTTTTATTGCTCTACACCGCCTGGATATGTTTTACATGACAGATGGTATTTATTTATAAATACGTAATAATAAGGCTGGCATATAGACCCAAGATAATTACCAACCTGTCAGTGCTGACATGCATGGACCATGGATGCATTACTGAGGATTTCATCTGTTTCAGCATCTACCTGTCAGTTTTAAAACCTGATTGTACAATCATGAACAGCAGTTGCAGTACATGGATTCATATGCTGGCCTCCCAGTAAGAGGGCGCTTCACTCCTTGTGCCAGTACCGGAAGCCAGTTGCATCCCCTTGCCAAGGTACCTGCTGCCATCAGTGTTATTGTGTTGTTGTGTATTCTAAGGCAGGGACTGGCTGAAATTTATTTATTTATTTATTTGTTTATTACATTTTTATACCGCCCAATAGCTGAAGCTCTCTGGGCGGTTCACAAAAATTAAAACCACAATAAAACAACCAACAGGTTAAAAGCACAATTACGAAATACAGTATAAAAAGTGCAACCAGGATAAAACCACGCAGCAAAATTGGTATAAGATTAAAATACAGAGTTAAAACAGTAAAATTTAAATTTAAGTTAAAATTAAATGTTAAAATACTGAGAGAATAAAAAGGTCTTCAGCTGGCGATGAAAGCAGTACAGTGTAGGCGTCAGGCGGACCTCTCTGGGGAGCTCATTCCACAACCGGGGTGCCACAGCAGAGAAGGTAGATCTGCCTACATGAATAGCATCTTATCCTGGGAAGAAACCACAACAGAAGGGTTGAGCACATGCTTTGCATGCGGAATATCCCATGTTCATTTCGTGAGATTTCAGGTAGCAGGGAATGAGAAAGATACATGTGTTCGAGGTCTTGAGAGTTGCTGCCATATGTAATAAATAGTACAGGGCTAGATGGACAGATAATCTGACTTGGTATAAGTACGGATGGGTGAAGCCCCCCCACATCCTGTTAGTGCTTTGCTTGCTGAGACTGCCACCAATTACCCGACTCCGGTGTACATGCAGGGTGGGCTGCCAGATGGTCCATGGTGTGGCGTTACACCCCACTAGTCAGTTCCGTAATGCATGTCTAGCATTGGTAAGTCTGGTGGGTTTAGAATGTTGACCTGAGTGGGTGGAGTTAGAATGTCATGGGAGGGGGAGGAGTGATATATAAGGAGTGATTGTAATGATTATCATCATTTTGTATTTGTGTTTTTTAACTTGTTGGTTGTTTTATGATGGTTTTAATTTTTGTGAACCGCCCAGAGAGCTTCAGCTATTGGGCGGTATAAAAATGTAATCAATAAATAAATAAATAAGGAAATGACTGAGAGGATTTTGAGCGCTCTCTGTGTTAACTCAGTATGTTAGCTCTTGGTGTGTAGAGTACTTGGGTTCTGGAGAATTTGAGGTTCAGTGTAGAGAGTGGTGTCTTTTGAGGTTGGTGTGCTGATAGTCAGTTGGTGTATATTAATCAATACTGATAATAAAGAAAGTTCAAGAGTGAATGCGTGTGAGAAAGGAAAGTGTGTATGAGAAGAGTGAAAGGATTGGATGAGAGGTTTTAAAAAGGGGATTTTTTAAACTGTTTTATTATGAAACAAAGCTTGTGAACGTTTAAAATAAAGTTTTAATCAGTTTGTTTTAACTACCACAAAAATCCCACGTGTCTGTTTGGCAATTATCATCTCCAGTTATTTACATTTAACACCCACTCTGACAATAATCCACCTCAGTACATATAATTCACAGCGCTTTAATTTATTACTGAAATCCTTCCAATTTAACCCCTTTCTCCACATAGTTTGGAGAAAGGCAGTGGTTGTCCCTTGCCTCAGGCTCCTCAAGTTGTGGGGCTTAGGGTGAGTGCCCGCGGCCAGGCCTCTTGTTCAGAGACTGTGTCTTGGCACATGGGCACCCAGCAAGAGCTTGCATCTTTTTTTATTATTCATGAACTGTGATTTGTGCAAATTCACAGCTGGGAATATTTATGGAAATCACGATCTATGCAAATTTGCAACCTTAATAAGATTGCAATCATAAAGGACCATTTATGCCTGCAATTTTGCACAAATTGTGCTTTTTACAGAAGTGAATTTGCACAAATCATGATTTCCATAAATTTTTACACCCATGAATTTGTGCAAATCGGGATTTGCACTAATAAAAAAAAGTGGGAAACCATACCCAACTGGGCACACATTGAGTCGAGCTAGCTCAGGGATCTGTGAGCTGGGGGGGCCAAGCTGGTGAAAGCTCACCAAGCTCCACCCCCAAAACAGATTCCTCTGACATGAGGTTGCATTCCTCTGTGAGCAATCCCCATTGAATTCAATGAAATATGCTGCCAAGTCAATGTGTCTAAGATCGGGCTGTGTATTAACCAGCATGTCCTTCCATCATACCTTGCTCCTGTGCATACTTACTCAGAGGTGGGAATGTCAGAGAAATCCATTTGAGGGGTGAAACTCAATGAGCTTTTGCCACTTCAGCACCTGGGCTCTGGCCCAACGTCCACCAGTTGCCCCAACTTAGTCTGAAATAGAACATGGCATCTACATCTGTTATAATTTGTGGAACATCATGTTTACATAAAGAGGTGGTGGGAGGTCCCAGATTTCAAGAGCAACCCTGCAGGCAAACCAAGCCAATAGCATCATGGGAATCCATTGAGTATTAAAAGGACTGGATTTTCCCATGATGGTTATCTCTACTCAGAGGTCATTGCAGACTAAATCCTAACAGCCATGAGAACAGCATACAAGGATAGAAGGGATATCATAGAGGCAAATGGGATAGAACTTCACTCCTGTTTTCTGTCTACATTGGCCTTCACAGCACCATGGTAAACAATCAGGTCGCCATTTTGGAACATTTCCCTTTGCATGTGTTTCAGACCACATCCGACTATTCCTCAGGGATTCTACATGTTTATTTGTGAAATAATTAGGACTATAAGGCTATACACACTGACTGGAGTGAGTCACATTGGACTCAGTGTGGCTTAGTAAATATGCTCAGAAGACAGGAGAAGGCTATATGTGGGCCTCTTTACTACACATGCTCTTAAAATGCACTACTATTGGTTTTGTGGTTGTTTTGCAATTTAATCTTTAGAAAATTTTAATTTGATTTATTTTCATTTCCATACTGCTCCCCCTCCCAAAAGGGCAGGGCACCGTGCATGGTCTCCCCACCCCCAAATGTGCAGATCTAGAGCCTTTAAACCTTGGTAGGCATCTGTGCCCTCATGGCAGAAATTGGAAATAGACAGGATTAGGGTGAAAATGAAATTAAAGTTCGCTGTACTTCAACATGAGGTTTATCTCAATGTGCAGCTTTACTTTATGGCAAGTGTTTGTAGCTCAATACAGTGACAGATCATTTATGGCCAAGAAATTGTTCATAACGCTTGTTATTAATCTGAAAGCAGTGTATCTTCTTGTTGCCTTAATAGAGAAAATGTGCTTTTTGCAGATCAGTAAAAATGTGCAGTAATTTCTCTTTTAACCATTTGAGATTTCTGGATCCGTTGCAAGAATTTTCATATTCGGCTGTGGTGATTATTAATTCAAAAACCAGTGCTCAGTGATAATACAGTGTAATGAACACAGTATATAACAGTCAATTTCACTTAATCACGGACTGTCATGTACATCATTCTTTTTTAAAACAGCACACATTAACCCTTATCGTAAATGCTTTTGTCATTTTTATTACCCTATATAAATATCCTTATTTGCTCTCTCTTTCTTAATGAAAACATATAGCCTCCATGGCAAATGAGGCAACCATAAATTAAATATAAATTAAAATGGAAAAGACACTCTGGTTTAGTAAATGCAAACAACAAAACAAAATAAATCATCCAACAACATTTGAAAATGATTTTTTTTGTTTAAATCCATTAATATTAAGGCACTGAGCTAAAGATATGTCTCACACATTTTAGCAGTTATTGCATCTGGATCCTAATTGTGACTGATAGCTCTTAAGCAAGTAATAACGGATAGGCTATTATTTCAAGAAACCCTAATAAATAAGATGAATATTGCAGTCTAATAAGTAAAGTCTTTGGGTTGCAAAAGTAATAATAATTACAATACCAGAGTTGTAGAGTACTCCAGCACTGCAGGCCAAATATCTTATTACTTATTAGGCAGAACTCTTCACACATTCAAATAATATTGCAATCCATGTGTATTTGTAGGTGCACTTTTTAATCCTGGCAAACAAGTTCCCATTCTTAAAGAAAAAAAATTCTTGACATCATTTTGCCTTGTATGAAATCATCATCATTATGAACCCACAGCAGCATTGCAACAATTTCCAGAAGGTAGCCATGTTAGTCTGTTACAGCAAAAACAGCAAAGCTTCTTGAAGTACTGTATTTCTTTGATTGTAAGACGCTATCGATTGTAAGACGCACACTAATTTCAGTACCTCCAACAGAAAAAAAAAAACTAAGACACACCCGCGATTCTAAGACGCACCCCATTTTTAGAGATGTTTATATGGGAAAAAAGTGTGTCTTAGAATCAAAGAAATAGGATACCTTAAAGACCAGAAGTAGTACCTTAAAGGCACACACACACACACATACACTGGGGGGGGCATGTGCACCCACAGATACACACACTCACACACTTGACAGCAATTTGGAGTTGCAAACATACCTTGTTTTGATGCAAAATCATGCTATGAAAGCACCTTGCTATAAAGTAGGGGTGTGCACGGACCCCCCGCTCCGCTTCATTTCCAGATCTGCGATTTGCAGATCGGGCTGCTCCGTCCCGCCCCTGCTCTGCCTATGTCCACTCTGCTCCGCTCGGAGCTCCGGATCCGGATCGGAGCTCCGTTTCCCCCCCCCATAGGCTTGCATTAAGCTAAAAAAGTATACAACTTTTTTTCTGTGAAAGTTAGAAACCTCAAGTTTGGCACCATGACACCTCATGGATGTATACACACGCACGCCAAGACTCAAGGCAATCCCATCATCCCCTGATTTTTGGGGAATTTATGAAAACCGGGCACACCATTCACACCCCTTTCCATAACTCCATCAATTTGCATGTTAAAAATCTCAAACTCACCACCATGAAAGCTTATCCAAGGGTGCACACGCATGCCAAGACTCAACACAGTCCCATCATCCCCTGATTTTTGGGGAATTTATGAAAATCGGGCACCCCATTCACACCCCTTTCCATAGCTCCATCAATTTGCATGTTAAAAATCTCAAACTCGCCACCATGAAAGCTTATCCAGGGGTGCACACGCATGCCAAGACTCAAGGCAGTCCCATCATCCCCTGATTTTGGGGGAATTTATGAAAATCGGGCACCCCATTCACACCCCTTTGCATAGCTCTGTCAATTTGCACGTTAAAAATCTCAAACTCGCCACCATGATAGCTTGTCCAGTGATACATACGCACGCTGAGACTCAAGGCAGTCCCATCATCCCCTGATTTTTGGGGAATTTATGAAAACCGGGCACCCCATTCACACCCCTTTCCATAGCTCCATCAATTTGCACTTTAGAAATCTCAAACTCGCCACCATGATAGCTTGTCCAGGGATACATACGCACGCCAAGACTTAAGGCAGTCCCAGCGGCAGAGCCTGGTAAAGGACCAAGGGAGAGGGGGACCTTACCTGCCTCCGTCCGTGGTCCGTCGCCGTCTTCAATTGAGCCCGCGGTTCAACCAGGAAGTCTGGGCTGCAAGCGGCCCAGGCTTCCTGGTGGAACTGTGGGCTCAATTGAAGACGCCGATGGACCGCGGACGGAGGCAGGTAAGGGAGAGGAGGGCGGGGAGGGGGGTTACCGGGCCCTGCCGCCGTCGCCGCATGGGCGACAGCGGCAGCGGCAGGGCCCGGTAAACCCCACTTACCTTTCCGGCGGAGCTCCGGATCGAGGCGAAGGATCCGCCTTCACCTCGATCCTCTTTGCCACGCTCCGCCGGCCCCCCAATCCTCTTCGCCTCTGTCTTAAGGGCAGGCGAAGCCCCCCACTCCGCTCCTGCTTCTCCGGTCCGATTAGAAGCGGAGCACATCCCTACTATAAAGCAAAAATGTGAGGGGGGGCTTGGCAGCAAAACAGCTATGAAGCAGCTATTTGTGATTTAGATAGATCAATGGTCTGACTCATATAAGGCAGCTTCCTATGTTCCTAGGTAAGCCAATTAACACATGTAGGGTGATATTTTTAAAAAATCCCAATTCAAGCTTCCGGGGATAGAATTAAACCTGTTGATGAGCCCTAGCTGAACCTAAATATTCACAGTATTCTCACATGACTTACTCAGAGGAAGTGACACACTGCTGGATTTGTCTGAAAATATTTCAAGCAGTACACCGTCTTCTTCATTTTAGATGTTGAGAGCAGTAAATACCTTCATTAAATACATCACGGTGCATTTAATATGGACAAACCACCCCATGCCCACCCTGCACACCACTTGCAAGATCCCCATCACTTACCCGCCCCTGTTTGACTCCCTGGTCCATTCATGCCTGTAATCTTGTGTAAATGGCCACTTTATGGCCGCCATTTGCCTAAAAGGCATTTTACCTTAAAAACAAAAAACAAAAAACCAAGCCACTGTTTTTATACAAAGTGGTGGCTTTTTGAGGGATTGGGCAGTTGCACACTACTTGCTGGGCACTTGAGGACCCCCTAGAGACTCATCCAAGGAACCGAACGGGTGGATAAGTGGCAGTGGTGTGCACACTGGAGTCCAGGAAGCTGGGGGGGGGAGTTCACCAGACTTCACCCCCATTTAGACACCTGCAACATCCCTACCCAAAACAACAAAACATGTTCAGAGGAGGGCAACCAGGATGATCAGGGGTATGGAAAAAAATCCCTATGAAGAAGACTGAAAGAACTGGGCATGTTTAGCCTGGAGAAGAGAAGATTGAGGGGAGACATGATAGCACTCTTCAAATACTTAAAAGGTTGTCACACAGAGGAGGGCCAGGATCTCTTCTCAATCCTCGCAGAGTGCAGGGCACGGAATAACAGGCTCAAGTTAAAGGAAGCCAGATTCCAGCTGGACATCAGGAAAAAAATTCCTGACTGTTAGAACAGTACGACAATGGAATCAGTTACCTAGGGAGGTTGTGGGCTCTTCCACACTAGAAGCCTTTAAGAGGCAGCTGGACAACCATCTGTCAGGGATGCTTTGAGCAGGGGGTTGGACTCGATGGCCTTGTAGGCCCCTTCCAACTCTGCTATTCTATGATTCTATGTAGGCAACATTTAGGAGGAATATTTAGGAGGGCCATAGCATTAGATCATGCAAAATGTTTTCTGTTCAAACTTGGCATCTTACAGATAGGTCAGGAAAAGCAAGGCTCCCGTCTGAAACTGTGGAAAGCTGCTACCAGTAGGCAATACTGAGCTAGATGAACCAATGATCTGACTTGTTATAAGACAACTTTCCATACACCTGACCTCCCTTTCTGCCCTTGGACAGTAAAAACATTTGCAGGCCTGGGGGCGGTGTGTGTGTGTGTGTGTGTGTGTGGAAGAGAAGGGTATGTTATACCAAAGCAATGCCTTGTGTTGCAGTGGATAGAAGTGTCCCCAATACTCTTGTACTGCTGGTGTAAGCTGCTTGGGATGTACCTTCTGGATTAAAAGGTGGGATAGAAATCCAATAAATCCAATAAATAAAGATGTGCTGATCACTTGATTTAATAATGAGCCAGCCATGATCTTGAGACAGTATTCATGATGGCCCCTTCAGAGGACTATCTCTGCAGCGGTTACCAAGACCAGGAGCTAGGATCTTCTCATCATTAGAGAGCCGAACATGTATAAAAAGGCTCATATAACATACAAATGTCAGTGATTAGATGTGTACAAACCTCTGTGCCTCTACAGCTTGTCACTTTAAAATGTGCAATAGCAACAATATCATTGCCACGCCATAGTTTTGTAAAACTCTTTATCATTTCTTTCTTTCAGAATTTGATTTAAGTAAGCAGGCAAACCAGCCTGCATTAAAAAAAATTACAAAAATAATATAAATCATAATGGACTTCTTTAGATTAAGGGGAAATTATGTTTCCTTACCAAGGTTTTGCTTCCTGTTTCTCTTGAGCAATTGTAATGGGCTGTATTACATGGGTGGAAAAGGGTGACCCTGTGGTCTATAACTGAAAACTTCCCCACCTTTCAGTGTACATAGCCTTGAATGGAGCAGCACCCTCTAGTGGGTGTTTTCTAGTGCAACTTCAGCTGCACATGTTAGGAAATTTAAGGAGAATCAGGATATCTGGGGTGGGTGAGTTTAAACAGGATTACTGGTGGAAGGTGCAGAGATGCGAAGGAAGGTAACGATGATATCAAAAGGACCCACAATCTTCCTTGAGTGGCCAGTCACAAAGTGCCTTAATTTGCAGTGTGAAGTACCTCAATATCTTAAAAAACATTTTTTAAAAATTAGCAGTTCACAATGGATATATAGAGCATGGCCAGTGAATGTCCCTAAACAAAAAAAGGGCACATGGCAGAGAAGGCCATGTCCTTGGAAGCAGATTTATGTGAGGGAAAGATGGTCAGGTTCATTCCTTCAGATGACCTAAGTCATTTATCCCCCCTCCACCACCACCACCACTTTAATATTTTTCTAAATGTAAAAGCCTCAACATCTTAACCTCAGGAACCTACTGGTATTCAAACTATGTCCATTTCTACACCTGCCTTTTTTCCAGGGATCGTCCCAGGATCATCCCTATGCATGTAAATGACACACAGGGGATCCCGGGAGCAGGCAGGGACGTTCCCTCCGTTTTCCTGGGATAATCCTTAGGTGTAAAAAGGGCTTATGTGGGATCCTGGTATCAATGAGATCAGTCTTAGCAGGCAAGTTTTACCCAAAGACATCTTTTTCACCCTTACCAGCCCTTGCCCTGGATTTCTCTGCAATCTGCTTAGGTGTATCTCGGCAGATGTGGGAAACATTCCTTGAAGTTGAAAGTTTGAAAACCACATCTCTGTTCATCTGTTCTGTTGCATGGAATACATTTCAAAACTTGTTAAGCAAAGTGCTGCTCATACTGTTTTGGTAAGCGATTTACCAATGCAACTTGATGTTCCAGCTTACCCAGTTTGACCACTTAACTCAATCATCCCAGAGTGCAGAACATGGAATAATGGGCTCAAGGTGCAGGAAGCCAGATTTTAGCTGGACATCAGGAAAAAACTTCCTGACTGTTAGAGCAGTACGACAATGGAACCAATGACCTAGGGAGGTCATGGGCTCTTCCACACTAGAGGCATTCAAGAGGCAGCTGGACAGCCATCTCTCAGGGATACTTCAAGGTGGATTCCTGCATTGAGCTGGGGACTGGACTCGATGGCCTCCCAACTCTATGACTCTGATTCTATGAAACCTTAATTTGGAAATCTCCAACAGTCCCAAGTGAGTTGCTGCTAATATCCTTCTAAAAGTAGGATAGTTCCATAACAGCTGGCAGACTTTAGCAAAGTGAAATGTACGATTTTCCATTCAATTGGCAATAAGTTCTTTCACCTGGAGAAAAGCCTATTCTTTTTGAGCGAGGGCAATGAGCATTCCAGGAGTGAAATCCAATATTATGCTAGGAGACCTCCACTTGCACAACAGGACTTTCCTCTCCTCTCCTCCCCCATGCACACCCCATCTGCTGTGGACCATCCCTCAATCCTCTGTGGCAGATTTTGAAGGTGTTTGCGGGCTGCAGAAGAGAGGGAGAATCATTCCCCTCTCTGTTTCACTGATGGGGGCCATTCTTTTGGCAGGAGGGGTTTATTGGACACCACCACATTTTTTGGGTTATATATTTAGCTTTGAGATATTTAAACCCTTTCATTGCAAACCACCTACTGTAATCTCTTTGTAAACAGTGATGCATCAATGCACAACAGTGTTTTATTTGTTTATGCAGACTTAAGACTAGAAAATCTATTATGCAGTGCGAGTACGAGCTAACCCGAACGCACAACATAAATGGGCAGAGAGATTTTCCATGGGGATTTCCTACTTGGGGCTGGGAAAACATAGCTGATAACAAATTTCCGCCTGCAGGCTTTACACATGCTCATCAATAAATATGTATGGCCATAGGGGATCATTATGATATTGTTTTCCTCTAACGTTCTACATAATAAGAAGTTATTCAACAAGCCCAGAATTTCAGGGCAAGCAACAACTTGCTTCACTTTTTTTGTTTGTTTATTTTTGCAAACTCAGGTTTTCAGCAGCTAGAGAACACCAACTTGCATTTGGGAAGCTTTAGTTGTCCCTGATTTATTCAGTATGACAGCAGAATTTTGGTTTGAGGTAATTACATGAGTCGTATATTTACCTTTTTATAGATATTGCCTCAAAGTAAAGTATGCTCGGTGAATAATGCTGCCTTCATTGTTCGCACTGCATGGATACCGCAAATGGAGAAAGAGACACGTTTGATACATTAAATCTAGGTGTTATGAAAAAGGACTGTAATAGAAGGTTTACAAGTTTCGGGTTTTGAATTATAATGGTGGGGAGGAAACGAGGTTTTTGCATCAGCTCTTTAAAATACAGCTGGAAATAGAAGTATGGTTAAGCACTTAAAAGTTGATTTATAAAACCCTTGTTTACTGTTTATGCAGATTCTCTGCAGAGTTTACTTGGTGAAAGCATAGCATGTGTTGATTTTTGCAATAAGTTATATATTATGGAGATTCTTGTGAATGTCACCCTCATCATTCTCATCCCATAAGTGTACATTAAAGCAAAGTGGAAATGAATGTCAGGGAATCATGCTGCATTCTAAGAATTGGTGTGCAGGTTAAACTTTCCCCCCCACCACCTTAAGAAAAGAATAGCACACATTTCAGTTTAGAAAAGCAATAGAGAGAGCACCTATGTCTGATTTGAAGCCTGGGATGACACTGGGCCTTCTTTTAATAGCTCAGTATCTATTTTCTGTATTGTTCTTTTGATAGCGATTCAATATCTAGATTCAATATCTAGATTGCTATCTCCAGTATTCGAGGCAGCCTGTGTGCACCAGTTGCTGGGGAACATGGGTGGGAGGGTGCTGTTGCACCATGTCCTGCTTGTTCATCTCTGGCCGATAGCTGGTTGGCCACTGTGTGAACAGAGTGCTGGACTAGATGGACCCTTGGTCTGATCCAGCATCAGGGCACTTATGTTCTTATTCATCACTGCCTATGGAGGCATAGGTGGCCTTCACAGGGAGGAGTACCTTTTTTCCACTTTCCCTTGGTTATGCCAGCTACAGCCGTTCCTGGACAGGGATACCCTGGCCACAGTGATCCTCAAGTAACTTCTAGATTGGAGAATTTCATTGCGCTTTATTTGGGGCTGCCTGCGAGGTTGGCCCAGAGGCTGCAGCTAATGCAAAATGCCACTGCTAGGCTGCTTTTGTGAACCGCCCAGAGAGCTTCGGCTATTGGGCAGTATAGAAATGTAATAAATAAATAAATAAATAAATAAATAGGCTGCCGAGTGGGATGACCTACAGGGAATATCTTAGACCAGTACTGAAAGAGTTGCACTGGCTGACAATAAGCTTTTGAGCCAAATTGAAGGTGCTTACGGTGACATATGAAGTCCTATGTTTGCTTAGGACCTGGGGGCAATCTACACAACTGATTTAGTGCAGAAGGAGGTTGTGGCGATACCCACCTTTCTGTCCCTTAGGTATGTCTGGAGGTTTGTATGTCTAGTGAGTGTGGAATGTTTGACTGAGTGGGTGTGGCTGGTGATGCGGTGAGAGAGGGGGAGGGAGGAGTATAAATAGGTTGGCTGAGGGGATTGAGTAGTGAGTTTTGTTTGTTTGGTGGGAGGTTTGGTTTTAGTCTGGGAGTTTTAGTCTAGCTTGTGCTTCGTGAGAATGTTTGGTGTGAGGAATGAGAATTTTAAGGGACTTGGGATTGTTATTTTGAATATAAAAATATGCAGGTTTGATCTGAATTGAAATACTAAAGATTTGTTAAATTTCAATAAACTTTACTTTGTGTTCTCTTACCACAAACCACGTGTCAGCTCGGAGTTATTACCTGCTATATTACACTGTGTAAAAACATCTAAAAATACACCTGCTGTTCAGTACCTCAGTAATAGAACCTATTTTCCAAAACCCTTTACCTTGGTCCCTCACATACAGGGGAGAAGTTGTGTTGTTTTTACCCTTTCCTCAGGCTTTTCAAGAGGTAGCGCTTGGCTTGAGAAGGGTGTGCTAGGCAAGGCCTTCTGTATAAGGTTGGTGCCATCGCAGAGATCCATTGTGATACATGACACTGTCACCAAGTTGCAGCTATCCTGTGACTTCCCTCTGGAAAAGCCAAAACTTTGGAAACTCCCTGTACTGCGTTTTTACTTCAAAACTTTTTCCTGCAAGAGCCCTGCCCACTTTGGTCACTCTAGTATAGCTTCTACAGCTTTAAATAATAATAGTAATAATAATAATAATAATAATAATAATAATAATAATAATAATAATAATTTATTTCTTACCCGCCTCTTCACTTGGATCGAGGCGGGGAACTTCAATTAATGTAAATCACATTAAAAACTGATTAAAAACATAGCATACATGATTAAAACATCCTTAAAACATTCTAAAATTTCACTGGGTAGGCCTGGGAGGGAATTTCACCAGGTGCTGCATGCATAAAAATAACACCTGCTGAAATTTCCTTTTCTATGCAACTGTTAAAGATACAGGAGCCCTGTCCTGCTTTTCATATGATCACCCTAGGCTAACCTCCTTAGCATCTTTTAAATGGCTGGTAATGATGATATTGCTTCACTAAGTTCATGCTGCTCTCTGTTTTTATCATTAATCCATGGGTTTTAATATTTTTGTCTTTGTACATCACCTTGAGCACTCATGGAATAGAGGGGCTGTGACGAAGCACCCTTTCTCACTGGAGTATTCATACTGCTATACTCACCACTTGTGGAGGATCACCCCTCACCACTGAGCAATCCTTCCCTTGCCTTCTACTGCCACCATAAATCTATCCCCCTGCTTTATTTAATATATCCTAAAGTAGCTGGTAATTAAGTGTAAGACAAACAGATCAGAGATACGTATAATAAACAAAGATAAAGAATAAACAATCTCCCTGACGAGGCCCACCTGGTGTTGACATTGTCATCTTTTCAGCACCAGGTCAAGACTTTTCTCTTCTCCCAGGCATTTAGCAATATGTAATGAGCCTGGGTCTGTTTTGGGACTCATCGTTTGTAAAATTGTTGTAATGGTTTTAAATGTATGTGCATTTGGCATGTTTTTGTGGTTTTTCATTTTTGTATATTGATAAGTATATAAGATAAGTATTTTTTAGGGGTGTGCACGGACCCCCCACTCCGCTTCACTTTAAGATCTGCCATTTTCGGATCGGCCCGCTCCGCCCCGCCCCCACTCCGCCTGTGCCCACTCCGCTCCGCTCGGAGCTCCGGATCCGGATCGGAGCTCCGGTCCCCCCCCACAGGGGGGGTTACCGGGCCCTGCCGCCATCGCCGCCCATGCGGCGACGGCGGCAGAGCCCGGTAAGGAGGAGGGGGGCCTTACCTGCCTCCGTCCGTGGTCCGTCGCCGTCTTCAATTGAGCCCGTGGTTCCACCAGGAAGTCTGGGCCGCAAGTGCGGCCCAGACTTCCTGCTGGAACCACGGGCTCAATTGGAGACACTGACGGACCGCGGACAGAGGCAGGTAAGGGAGAGGAGGGTGGGGGGGTTACCGGGCCCTGCCGCCATCGCCGCCCATGCGGCGACGGCGGTAGAGCCCGGTAAGGGACCAAGGGGGAGGGGGCCTTACCTGCCTCCATCCACAGTCCGTCACTGTCTTCAATTGAGCCCGTGGTTCCACCAGGAAGTCTGGGCCGCAAGTGCAGCCCAGACTTCCTGCTGGAACCACGGGCTCAATTGGAGACGCTGACGGACCGCGGACGGAGGCAGGTAAGGGAGAGGAGGGTGGGGAGCGTTACCGGGCCCTGCTGCCGTCGCCGCATGGGCGACAGCGACAGCGGCAGGGCCCGGTAAACCCCACTTACCTTTCCGGCGGAGCTCCGGATCGAGGCGAAGGATCCACCTTCACCTCGATCCTCTTCGCCACTCTCCGCCGGCCCCCCAATCCTCTTCGCCTCTGCCTTAAGGGCAGGCGAAGCCCCCCGCTCTGCTACTGCTTCTCCGGTCCGATTAGAAGCGGAGCACATCCCTAGTATTTTTATCTTTTGTGAACTGCCCAGAGAGCTTTGGCTATGGGGCGGTATACAAATGCTAATAATAATAATAATAATAATAATAATAATAATAATAATATGCATCTGGATTACCTGGGACTGCCGTACTCTTTCTGTAAGATGTTTACCCATTCAGAAATAATATAAAGCTCTACTATATCTGATCACACATGCAGAAAATTCAGTGACAGCTGGACTTATGTATGTGTCTTTTGGCTGCAGGGAGTACTGTGTGTTTTCACCTTACACTGTGGACCAACCACACCACAGAAGGTGTCTTGACTGTCAAAAGTTGACCTTTCTACATGAGTGTCACAACACATGTTCCTTTTAACTCTAGGAAATATGGATGTGAATGTTACGCCCTGCCCTTCATGTCACAATTCATTTCTTTGCGCTGACATGCAGCCACTTTGTCAGCTAAGCCTCAGGGTGAAGTGACAGTCCATCAACAAGGCAGTGTTGATTTTCCTTTGAAAATCACAAGTATTGTATATAGGGCTTTATCATACTGTTCTTTAGAACAGAAATGTATTTCCAACTGTTCTGCATGAGGGTAAGTGTCAGAAGCTGCTAAGACTAGAATCAAGAACCTTTTGTGCCACTGCCCTGTGTGGTGCAGCTTGGACCAACTTCTACCTAGGCCGTGAACACTTCTGCCTAGATTTGATCCACCTGCCCACTCACACAAGGTGGCCACTTTGGACCTTCTGGACAGAAAAGGCTATAAAGACTTTGTGTTTGGGCTGGGACCTTTCTTGGGCAATTACACACTTCCTGGTTTTGATATGTTTCTGCCTGCTGGTCCTCAGCTCTGACTTTATGCCTGGTTCTTTGGCTCTGACTTCATGGCTTAACTTGTAGGGCTCATCTACACCAAGCAGGATATTCCACTACGAAAGCGGTACGAAAGCAGTATATAAAAGGCAGGAGCCACACTACTGCTTTATAGCAGTATTGAAGTGCACTGCAGGAACTACACTACTGCTTTATAGTGGTATTGAAGTGCACTAACAAATGTTGGAGCCCATGACACATCTACACCAAGCAAGATATAACACTGTGGTATGAAAGAAATATGAGTTATGTCATGGGCCCCAACAGTTGTCAGTGCACTTCAATACCGCTATAAAGCAGTAGTGTGGCTCCTGCCTTTTAGATCCCGCTTTCATACCATGTTCATAGTGGAATATCCTGCTTGGTGTAGATGATCCCCTAGTTTTTGGTTCCTGGTTCACCTCTGACTACTGCCTGTGGCTCAGTTCTGAGAGTAAGAACTCTACAGCCAAACTTCTTCACCCTGCCATATGAATAAATACTGAGTTTTCAAAAGAAGGACCTGTGCCAGCAGTTCTAGTCAGTGGCAACCATGAATGTTGTCCTCTAGTAGGAATTGCTAGCTGCCATTGTGGGGCAATTGGGGAAAAGGGAAATCCCATCCTTACCAGAAACAAATTCAGGCAGGGGACACCACATTCAGGACCATGCAAAAGCTACTGGCTGGCTAACTGTTCACCACGTAGGCGTGGGCTGCAGACATCAGCAAGGATGCTAGCCAATTAGTTTGCACAATGCTGACTGAAGTGCCCGCTTCCTTCACTACTGGTACAGTCAGGAAGTTCCTTCACTCTGGAATTGTTCACAATGGTAGCCAGTGGATTATACTAGAAAACTGTTCTTGTGCCAACCTAGGCCATAGCTAGACCTAAGGTTTATCCCTGGATCATCCAGAGGTCAAACCTGTTCATCTAGGTGACACACAGGGGATCCAGTGCTCAGGCAGGGGCGAACCCTGGATGATCCCAGGATAAACCTTAGGTCTAGCTGTGGCCCCAGTGTCCAGTGATTTGGGCCACATCGCATAAACCAGCCCTCATTTAAACCACTGTTAGAAAGGGTAGGTGATCCTCTCATATTATGTCTCTTTCTTTCTTTCTTTCTTTCTTTCTTTCTTTCTTTCTTTCTTTCTTTCTTTCCTGAACAGAGGCAGCTTCTCATCTTTTGCTGTGTTAGGTTTGCATCTTATGGGCAAACAGATTCCAACCAGTAAACAACAGACTAATTTTCATTTGTAACAAGTGAGCACTTGAAGTCTGCTTTCTTCTCTGGAAAGCTAATCTGCAAACTGAGTTTTGTGATAATAAGACAGCGTCAGTTCTGGCTTTACCACTGGCAGTTTTAAAACCACTTTATTTTAAATTGATCAAGTACACGACATAGCCCACTGTGAAGTATGTTGTACGACATCCTCCAGTTGAAAAAAAAAAAGGAGAAGCGGTTTAATGAGCAATGTTTTTTTTTTTTTTTAACCATAGGAAGAATAGATTTTCAAACAGGATTTTGGAAGGATGAATGGGGGTGTGCATTTATCATTGGAGCCTGTTGTTTATGCAGCTGTGACATTTGCTGTGTAAGGATGTATTCCAGTTGGGAATAAGCTGAGCATCTTACAATAGCCTCCTCGCTGTCTCTCTCATGTCAAGATTGGGCTGGTCTCTGTCCACCACTGCTGGTCTCTGTCCACCACTCTGCCGCTAAGATCATCTTCCTGGCCCGCCGCTCTGACCATGTCACTCCACTTCTGAAATCTCTTCATTGGCTTCCAATTCACTCCAGAATCCAATATAAACTTCTCCTGCTGACCTTCAAGGCTCTTCACGGTCTAGCTCCTCCCTATCTCTCCTCTCTCATCTCACACTATCGCCCCGCCCGGGCTCTCCGCTCCTCTGATGCCATGCTTCTCGCCTGCCCAAGGACCTCCACTTCCCTTGCTCGGCTTCGTCCTTTTTCTTCTGCTGCCCCTTACGCCTGGAACGCACTTCCAGAACACTTGAGAACTACAAACTCAATCACTGCTTTTAAAACTCAGCTAAAAACTTTTCTTTTCCCTATAGCCTTCAAATATTGAGTTTGTTCTGACTCTATACTATTAGCTTTACCCTACCCGGTGCCTGTTTACACTTCCCTGTGCCTGTTTGCATTCTCCTTCCCTCTTTATTGTTAACTACAACTTATTAGATTGTAAGCCTATGCGGCAGGGTCTTGCTATGTACTGTGTTATCTGTACAGCACCATGTACATTGATGGTGCTATATAAATAAATAATAATAATAATAATAATAAATACTACTTCGGCTGTAGTTGCCATAGTAGCTTTTGTTTCTGCTATTCCCTCCTGTCCTTTCCTGGCAAAACGCCATCCTAATAGCAGATTTACTCTTGTCCATGTGTGCATTTCAGTGGTGGAAGTAAAACTTGGCAAGTCGTTGAGTTTTCTGCTCCTCTTATGTATGTAGAGTTTCTTTTCTAGTGGTGGCAGACAAGCGCTCGTCAAATATTAGACAATGCTTCATTCAGTTTAAAACTAGAAATATAGTTAACCTAGGCCTTTGCTAGACCTACCTGAAAATCTGGGGGAGAGGAGGGGTGACCTCGCATTGTGAGTAACGGGAGATCTCGCCCTCATTTACATGCAAGGCGCGACAAGCTCAAGAAGCCCCGATGGGCGCAGCTCCTGGCTCCGTGCAAGTAATCGCGTGGAGCCAGGAAAAGCCGCAGAAACAGGCCACATGCTTGCGGTCTTGGGCTCAGCCCGAGACCGCGGGAAAAAGTGGGCCCAAAGTCTAGGACTTTATCCCAGGGCCAGAGAGGGATGATCCCTCCCTGAGCTCGGGATCCTCTGTGCGTCATCTGGATGCACAGGGGCATTCCCGGGTATCAGCCCGGGATAACCCCGGGTCTAGCAAAGGCCCTAGATTGTGTGTACCTGTTTTTGATAGATATAGGAATGTAATATCTCCCAGGTAAGGCAGGTCCTTCAGTTTTCACTGAGGTCCTTGCTAGACCTACCTTTAAATCCGGCTGTGTGGAGGGGCCAGCCTGTGCTAGAAGTAGTGCGGGCTGTCGGTCCTGTCTACACGTAACATGCGACGGGGTAAAGGAAAGCCCCGTTGTGTCGGCCATTTTGTTTTCACTTTAAAGTGGCCATGTGTGCAGGAGCACACCAATGATAAAGGTAGGCTTTTTTAAAAAAAGGTTTCCTGCTCCCCCTGCCCCCGATTCCCCCCCGTGCGATGTCTGATGCCCCCCTGTCCACCCACGATCTCTGATGCCCCCCATCACCCCTGGGATGCGATTCCACCCCCCGATGTCCCCTGGGCCGCGATTCCCCCACCCCCGGATCTCCCCTGGCCTCTGTTTCCCATCCTCGATCTTCCCTGGCCTCCGTTTCCCGCCCCTGATCTTCTCATGGCCTCCATTTCCCACCCCCCATGTCCCGTAGGTCGTGATTCCTGCACCCCCATGTCCCCACCGTAGCCCTGATGAGCACTGCATTTATTTATTTATTTATTTATTTATTACATTTCTATACCGCCCAATAGCCGAAGCTCTCTGGGCGGGTCACAGCCCGTCCGCTGCTTTTCCTGGCTACTCGGGAGTAAATGCAGTATCCAGGAAAAGCAGCAGATCTGGCTACACACCTGTGGTCTCGGGCAGAGCCCGAGAACGCAGGAAAAACCAGGCCAGAAGCAGTGCCAGTTACCCCGGGCCCAGGGAGGGTTCACCCCTGCCTGAACCCAGGATACCCTGTGCATCATCAGCCTCGTCTAGCAAGTCCCTGAGAGATCCTGTTCAGATAATACGCTAAGCCACATTTCCTTGCAATGCATGTACAAGGACCCACATTCAGTTCTTGGCAGCCTTTTAGGTAGTGGTGAAATACCTCTGTCTGAGCCCCTGGTGAATTACTACTCAGCCAGGTGAACCTGGTGTAAATTAGCTCCTTGACTTGTTTGCAGTGGTACCCTGCTTTCTTTCTAACATGCCTCTCTCTTGAACTATGTTCCTCCTGCAAATAGCCCGTTCTGTATGCTTTGTCCAGTGTCGTATCAAAGGTGTTAAATCTTCCATCTTTGTTTTACAGATGATTAACCATTCTGATTCAATTAGAGCTAATGCTGCAAAGCCTCCTGCTACTAATGGAAGCTGAGTCTATCTACACCCTTGTGTGTAGTATTTTCTTTTCCAGCCTGGAAGCACCTGAATAGCAATTAATTTTCACTTGCAAATAGGGCTTGTACTGTTTACAGGAAACAAGTCCTTTACAGTGGTAATTGAATTTAATAGAATGCACATTTCTACACAAGTTGTTTTTATAAATAATTTTGAAAATGCCCAGATAAAGCCCCTCACTTAAGCTGTTTGGCAGCCAGTGCATATAAATCAAGGCATAATGAATAATGGCAAGGCAGAATAATTTTCTTTTACATCTCCTAAGCAGAAATGGTGTCTCTTCCTCCTCCTCCCTGCATGCTCCTGTATGATGAAACACCAACAACCCTTTCGCACATTCCATTTCATGTTGATTTTGTAAAATTTAAGGGTGATGCTTTGGCATTGCAAAAGGAATGTCACCTTGATTGCTAGACAGAAAAGCCAAAGTCAAGACATTTAAATCTGAGTTAGTTCCTGGTTTTTGTTTGCCATTCAGCCCTTCCCAAATTTACTTTCTCATTCTTGGTACCTGGTTTGGCCCAGGGGTCATGGGTATGGTTTGGATTTTTAAAACTTATTTTATTTTATTTATTATTTATTCATTTATTGCATTTATATCCCACCATTTTTCTTCCAAGGAACCCAAGGCAGTGTACATAATCCTCTTCCTCTCCATTTTATCCTCACAACAACAACCCTGCGAGGTATGCTGGGCTGAGAGCCTGTGACTGGCCCAAAGTCATCCAGTGGGTTTCCATGGCTGAGTGGGGACTAGAACCCAGATCTCCTGACTCCCAGTCCAACACTTTAACCACTACACCACACTGATTTGTGTCATAGACTAGTAACGGAAAAAGACGTTTAGGCCCCACACTGCAGTCATGTCTACATATTATGTCAGTGCCTTAATATTACCACACAAAGGTTCTAAGGGCTGGCCCTACCATTAGGCAGAGTGAGGTGATTGCTTCAGATGGGATAAGCTGGAGAGGGGTTGGTGACAGGGAGGTGTTATAGACTTGTTTAACTATGAACCCCTCAAACAAACAAGCATCTTTTCTGAAACAGTGCCAGAGTTCTGAGCCAATTTTGTGGATGTCATGTGGGTAAACTAGCACAAAACTTTGGCATAGGTTCAGATGGAGGGGCCATAGCTCAGTGTAATAGAGCTCATCCTTTGTATGCAAAAGGTCCCAAGTTCAATCCCTGGCTTCTCCAGGTAGGGTTAGGATAGGAATCCCACCTGAAGCCCTGGCTAGCTGCTGCCAGTCAGTGTTAACAATACTGGACTAGATGGACCACGAGAATGTGGATTTTTTTGCCTTCACCAGGCCAATGTAAGGGTATTGTAAAATGAAAGAGGCCACTAACCTGAACAAAAGGATCAAAAAGGGACAGTGATATGTAAAGTAACTTTTGTGACAAGTAACAAATGTTTATGACATGATGGCATGAACATATAAAAACAATGATAAATGCCAAATGGTAAACGTGATGTAAACAACAGTATAAGATACCACTTACTTCGGAAATGTATATGTTTTGTATCTTCATCAGATCACATCTAACACTTTAATTGTTGGCAGCAGGGCTTGAACATCCACTGGGTAGTCATCTTCTTTGAAATTTGGATTCCTGCATTAAGCAGGGGGTTGGACTAGATGGCCTTGTAGGCCCCTTCCAACTCTGCTATTCTATGATTCTATGAAATGGGAAAGAACTCTGTGGTATCAATGTGTATAATAAATTATTTTATATTATTTTATAAAAATAAAATTGATAAATACCTTCAGTTAGAGGAAACCATGTATTGCACAAGCACTGATTTGTATATTGCCTTTAACGAACAACTGTAAAAATACAACTATTTTTTATTTCTTGCTTCTTATTTATTTCTTGATTTTTATTATTAATAATTATTCAAGGCAACTGGTTTAAAGTTAAACTGGGCTTTTAACTGCCAGTGAAAAGGTGCCCATATATTTATCTCATAGAGCTAGAATCTAACAGTACCTTCAATTAGGGAAGTTCAAAAAATTGCATAAAAGCAAACTTGTACCATTCCTCTATCTGGTAAAGTTCTCACAAACATTGACAAATATATACTGATAAGGTACAGGCATGCAAACTACCTTGGAAAAAAGGTGCAGACATGCAAACCACCTAAGGGTATGCCATTTTCACACTTTTGATGGCAGCACAAAACTTAGGATTTGTGGCACAGAAACGAACATAACTAGCACAATGCTTTGGCATAGGTTCAGAGTAGATAGGAGAATGTAGGGGTTATTTTTAGCATTCACCATGCCATACAAAGGATATGTCATTTCATGTTTCAGAGGGTGGCACAAAATTTGGGATTTGTGGCACAAAACAGAACAAAACTAGCACAAAATGCCCGGGGTTTGGAGGTGATATGACAATGGTGGTTTTTATACTACGAACATGGTCGGATGGTACCTGTATGTTAAATCATTATGGTTTTTGTAAATGTGTTAATATTGTTGATTTTCAAAAGTTGAATATGCCTCCGAAGGGATTTTGTATTCTCTCACTTTGCAACTCGATCTAGGGGTGGGTAGAGAAGGAGGGAAGTATTGTAGAATATTGTATTTTATAAAACGCAATAAAAAATAAAATTAAAAAAAGGAAACAAATCTGTGCTAACTATGAAGCTGCGTTTAATGTATCTGTACACAGTTGTGGGTGGCAGCACAAAACTCGGGATTAGAATGTAAGCCTATGCGGCAGGGTCTTGCTATTTATTGTTTTACTCTGTACAGCACCATGTACATTGATGGTGCTATATAAATAAATAAATAATAATAATAATAATAAAACTGGCACAAAACGTTGGCATACGTTTGGAGGTGAGGTGATACTAGCTTGGGGGGGGTTCATAGTCAAAAGAGCTGATGTGCCAGTGTGAAGACAAAGTTGTATGAGTCACATACCCCAACCTAGCCTGCTGCTTGCAGGTGCTGTGGACAATGCTGTACCATCACCAGTATTGATGAGTCAATTACCAATCTGGTCGATTTCTGTATATGGAATTAGAGGCAGCACACATGTTGTCTTGGGACATTACAGTTTCAGTTTATTAATCTAAGGATGGCAATACCCATCTACTTTAATCCTTGTCTCTTCTCAGAGTTCCTTTATCTTACGTTTATGTGGCTGAATGCAACTTTTTAATGTCTCGGATTTTATTGTTAATTGTTTTATTTGTATCACTTTAATTTTGTTTCATACTAGAGTTTGCATGTTCACCATTTTTTAAGTTGATGTCAGTGTTTTAATTATATAATATTTAATTTGCATTTTATTACTGTTAGTTGCCATGAGCACGAATTTTAATGGGAAGATGGGGTAAAAAAATGTTATTTTTGTGCCAAAATGCTAAGAACAACTGCGTGCTAATCTATAAGACTGAATGCAAACAGTTGAAGAAGTTACTAGCTTGTTTACCACAGAGTTAAAGGACCAGAAACTGGGTCAATAGATGCCAGTTCTACAAAATTAGGTACAGTGATGCTGCAGAAAGGCACGTATTCATGTTCTTTCTAAGAACTACCCTTACCATTATGCCCAATTAGAAAAAGTCATTTGGCCATAGTGCTTGGATTCAGAAGGCCTCACTAATTCATCAATGGAAAGCAGTGGTGGACGCAGATCATACCACATTACAGGCTATGCACTGATGTATCTCCAAGAATCCAAAAAATGGCTCCTAATGCAGTTGATATTTTTGTGGTCAATAGTATACACAGTATACTAGAGTTAACAGATACTGATTTGCCCTCATTCTAAGAAGAAGATTCTCTAACCAGGGTAGATAGTGTCTGGGGGTGGGGAGGGTGCAAGGGAGAGGTAGTAGCAAAGAGCTTCTAAAGAGGTAAACAGTTACACAAATCCAAGTCTTTTAACGGAATCAGAATCCCCCCCCCACTAGAAGCAGTACTTTTGACCCAATAAATGAAATGGGCAACCATTCAGTGCAGCCCTAATTAAATAATTATTTACTCAAACTACTGGAATGATGTACAGGGAAATTAAAACAAAACAAAGGGATTCTGGAGTAATGCATTCCAGACCAAACAGATCCATGGCTTGATCTACCGGAATACAGAATAAGACCAATGGAAGATGTAGGCTCACCTAGGCCACAGCTAGACCTAAGGTTTATCCTGGGATCATCCAGGGTTCGCCACTGCTTGAGCACTGGATCCCCTGTGTGTCACCTAGATGAACAGGTTTGACCCCTGGACGATCCAGGGATAAACCTTAGGTCTAGCTATGGCCCTACTCAATTTTTGCCATTAGCCAGAAAGCTTGGAAAGTGTGCCTACATGTATGCAATGCATTCAGATATAAGTTTGGAGACATTCCACTGTGGTTCCAAATTCCATGGAGAACTTATATACATCCAGATGTGTTCTCAGGAAATCCTGTTTACAGGTCTTGGGGTTGGGAATAGTAAGGCACAGTGACATTAGAGTCGGGGCCAGTAGGCAGCATTACTGTAGAAAGGGCTGTATTCTCACTCAGAACAAAGTAAGGCCATAGCTAGACCTAAGGTTTATCCCAGGATTGTCCTGGGGTCAAACCTGTTCATCTAAGTGCCACACAGGGCATCCAGCACTCAGGCAGGGACGAACCCGGGATGATCCTGGGATAAACCTGAGGTCTAGCTACGGCCTAAGTGATACTTTTGTAGCACAACATGCCCATGAGACTTCAGAGAAGTTTTTGGACAGTGACAGAGAAGCCTGTGACTCCATGGGCCTTTTCGACACCTAAGGATTATCCCAGAAAAATGGAGGGATCGTCCCTGCCTGCTCTCGCGATCCCCTGTGTGTTGTTTGGATGCACAGGGATGATTCTGGGATGATCCCGGGGGGAAAGACAGGTGTAGAAATGGCCCATCAAGAGTCAAAAATAAAAGAAAAGCTATTACATACACAGGGCAGTATTATCTTTGTATGGGAAGATGAAACAATAAGGCCCTGATAGTAGGAACCACTATGGCTAGAACATCATCATATGGGGGGAAATCGTGTTTCCTCACTGTCACTTCTCCGCCCCCTTTTGTCTCTCATTACTTCCTCTTTCTTCCCAGAGGCGAAAGAGGTAGTAAACAAAGACCATGTGGCCCATTCAGGGGCCATTTTTTATCGTGCTGCGTTCCTGCACACAGCAGGAGATAGCAGCGCATTCTGTGTTGTTGCTTTTAAAGAAGTCAGATTAAAATGGGTCTATTTTGCCACAGAAAAATGAGAGGAAGGAGCGGGAGGCTTGCAGGAGGCAAATGATGTCATCTGAAGGACCCGTGGACATCCATAAGTGGGCAGTAGTGAGCGTGCTAAAAATGCTCATCTGATGATGCATTGATAACTGTTGGGGTGCAATCCACATTCCATGGACCCCTATTTCCTGCTTTTTATTCCACATTTTTAATGATTTGACACAAGGTGTAGATCTGGCCTATGTTACACAAGTGGTTGTACAGAGGGAAGCAATTTAGAGTGCGGGGGGGGGGGGGAGAAAGAAACCCTGAAGCCAAGAGCGACAGCCATTTGTGTTATCATAGTAAGAGTTTTACAGTTTGACTAAAGTTGTGTTATTACACACTCCGGTCTCCTGCTGCGCTTGCATCATTTATTGAGTGTGCAGCAACAAGTACTAACAAGTATAATGTGCATCCAGGCCGAACATCCCTGGCTTGCGAATGCTGGATGCACAGGGGTTGCTAACTACGAAAATACTTTTTCAATAAATAATAATGAATAAATCACTTTAAAATGTCACGCCTGCCATGTAGAATTGCTCCTGGGTACTTCTTTTTCTTTTCTTTTCTTTTCTTTTTTTAAACTTTCCAGCATCACTTTTAAATTGCGCTGAAGAGGAGGTAGGAAAGGTGCAAGGAAAAAATTCACAGCTTCCTCTGCCTTTGGTCCCTCGCTTCACTGCTTTCTTCAGAAGCTCCTTGCAGCACTGACAGTCACACTTGCCAGTCACACTTTAAAGCAAAACATATTTTCATTTTTAAACACCAATCTCACAGGTTCTGCTACTTCTTCACTTTCAGCCTCTTTCGCATCCCCATCTTAACTCAATCACTGTCTGTCTCCTCCAGTGCTGACCCCAGCCAGCTGTTCGTTGCTTGATCCCTAAAGGCTGTCTTTTAAAAACACATTTTAGGATTGTCACCTACGATCCGGCCCTTGAACTCTGGTTCTCCATTGACACATACTAACATTGTCATTTCCTGAAAATACTTCGAGTGGGTTTCCCTGTTTGACGTGCAGAAAAAGAACAGCCCTATAATATTGTATCAGCCTTCCCCAACCTGATGCTGTCCACATGTTTTGGACTAGAATGCCCATCATTCCTGACCATTGGCCATGCTGGCTGGGAATGATGGGAGTTGAAGTCCAAATCACCTAGATTTGGACTTCAACTCCAGGTGACTTTTGTAAACCGCCCAGAGAGCTTAGGCTATGGGGTGGTATATAAATGCAATAAATAAATAAATAAAGGACACCAGGTTGGGAAAGGGTGTGTTACATGATACTGAAGGGGAGGTATAAGGCGAAGCACGTCTCATAAATTTGTGACCCACCTACTTTCACTGCAATGGCTACCCAGTAACTGAATTCCCTTTATGATATTACAATAGGGTGACCCTATGAAAAGGAGGACGGAGCTCCTCTCTCTTTCATAGTTGTGATGAAGAGGGAATCTCACCAGGTGTCATTTGTATGCATGCAGCACCTGGTGAAATTCCCTCTTCATTACAACATTTAAAGCTGCAGGAGCCCTGTACTCCTTTTCATATGGCCACACTATAATTTCCTTTTATTTTAATTTGCTTTATTTTATGTTATTATTTTATTTATTTATTTATTTATTTATTTAAGGATTTTTATTAGGGGTGTGCACGGACCCCCCGCTCCGCTTCACTTGCAGATCCGCCATTTTTCGGAGCGGGTCGCTCCGCCCCGCCCCCGCTCCGCCCACTTCCGCTCCGCTCCGCTCGGAGCTCCGGATCCGGATCCGGAGCTCCGTTTTTGCCCCCCCATAGGGTTGCATTGAAAGCTAAAAAAGTAAACAACTTTTTTTCCGTTGAAGTTAGAAACCTCACGTTTGGCACCATGACACCTCATGGGCGTATACACACACACGCCAAGTTTCAAGGCAATCCCATCATCCCCTGATTTTTGGCGAATTTTTGAAAATCGGGCACCCCACACACAACATCCCTGCGAGGTGGGCAGGGGAGGAGGGAGGGAAGGCAGGCAGGCATGCAGCTGGCATTTCTGGGGGCATAAGGAAGGGAGCCAAGGATAAGCCAGTAATGCATATAAAATGGAATAAATCAATCAATAAACAAAGGAGGGGTGGAATTAAAAGCAGCAGTGTTGCTCAATAAACAGCAAGAAGAATTAAAAAAAAAAGGCTATATCTGTCTTTTACCAGCAATAGGGGGACGTGCCCGGGGGAGGGGGAAGTAGCTGCCAGTTCAAGACAGCCACCAACAGCTCTGAGAAGAAGTAAAACGCTCACTTCAACTCATAACAGGCATTGCTCCACCACTGAAAAGTGACCATTCACTTCAACTCATGATAGGCATTGCTCCACCGTTTTACTCTCTTTGGAAGGCTCTATGGCCTTCCAGTGCAGGAGAGAGTGGGGGCACGTCCACGATGAGATGCCCTAGGGGAGCTCATCCCCTTGCACCACATCGATTCAGTTGTTCACCAAGGTTAGGGTGGGGAGCAGTGCTGTGTTTTCTATCTCTTATTCTTGGCTTAGTATATGATTTCAGGTTGTATTTGTGCATTTGGTGGGGCTACTGTGTTAAAAAACACGGGGAAAAGCCCGTTCAGATGAAGAAAGAGAAGTTTCCCAGAATCCCAAGTTACCTGTTTTGCCTATGCCCTCCTCCAACTTTGGGATCATCATGACCGGGAGCTGACTCTGCCCCTCAGCCCTTTGAAAAAGGTATTTTTCCCGCCGATTTTTAAAAAACTTCTAGCCCGCGACCCGTACGATGCAGAAAGTTGAGAGTGGTCTCAAAATGACCCCCATCCACGACTCTCTGTGCACAAGAATTTTCAGAACGATAGCTTAAACCCCCCCCCAGTTATCCCCGATTCTTTCCCTCAATGCAATCCTATGGGCGAAAAGCCGAAACGGAGCCCCGCGGTTGACCCGATTTTTAAAAAAATATTGCACGTGAACCACAGCACGCAGAAAGTTGAGAGTGGTCTCAAAATGACCCCCATCCACGACTCTCTGTGCACAAGAATTTTCAGAACGATAGCTTAAACCCCCCCCCAGTTATCCCCGATTCTTTCCCTCAATGCAATCCTATGGGCGAAAAGCCGAAACGGAGCCCCGCGGTTGACCCGATTTTTAAAAAAATATTGCACGTGAACCACAGCACGCAGAAAGTTGAGAGTGGTCTCAAAATGACCCCCATCCACGACTCTCTGTGCACAAGAATTTTCAGAACGATAGCTTAAACCCCCCCCCCAGTTATCCCCGATTCTTTCCCTCAATGCAATCCTATGGGCGAAAAGCCGAAACGCAGTTTGAGCCCCGCGGTTGACCCGATTTTTAAAAAAATATTGCACGTGAACCACAGCACGCAGAGAGGTGAGAGTGGTCTCAAAATGACCCCCATCCACGACTCTCTGTGCACAAGAATTTCCAGAACGATAGCTTCAAAAACAACGTAGTTATGCGCGATTATTTGCCGCAATGCAATCCTATGGCGAAATGTTTTCAAGATGGCGACCGGAGCGCTCCGCCTGAACTCGGAGCTCCGAAAAATGGTCGCTTCTCTTCGCCTTGCTTCTAGGGGGTCCGCGGTCCGCTCCTACTCCGCCTCTGGGTAAGGCGGAGCAGGCCAATCCGCTACTGCTTCTACGCTCCTAATCGGAGCGGAGCACATCCCTAATTTTTATGCCGCCATTCAGCCAAAAAAGGCTCTCATGGCGGCTTACAAAAGTATTTCTTGACAGTCCCTGCCCACAGGCTTACAATCTAAAAGACATGACACAAAAGGAAAGGGGATTGGGAGGGAGGAGGAGGAGGGGGGAAAGGAAAGCAAATTCAGGCACTACAATCTTAGTTGGAAAGTTCAGCAGTTACAGGTGACAGCAGGAGGGAGGGGGCTCTCAGCTGGAGCTGGACCCAGGCATGGTGGAGAGGTGCCTGGCTGCTGCTTCCTCCCTCACTGGTGGCCTCTGCAGAGACAGTTGGTAGCAGGAGGGAGGGGGCTCTCAGCTGGAGCTGGACCCAGGCACGGTGGAGTGGTGCCTGGCTGCTGCTTCCTCCCTCACTGGTGGCCTCTGCAGAGACAGTTGGTAGCAGGAGGGAGGGGGCTCTCAGCTGGAGCTGGACCCAGGCACAGTGGAGTGGTGCCTGGCTGCTGCTTCCTCCCTCACTGGTGGCCTATTTTATGTCCCTCCAAGATGCTTGCGGAGTCTGTGTGTATTCACGGAGTATTTTCAATTTGACCTAACAACAATCCTGTGAGGTAGGTTAGGCTGAGAGAGAATGATTTTTATGAACCGCCCAGAGAGCTTTGGCTATGAGGCGGTATAAAAATGCAACAACAACAACAACAACAACAACAACAAAACCTAGGCCAAGGTCATGTAGTGGACTTCATGGCATGGCTAAGTCCAGGTTTGATACTCTATTCACTACCACCAATTTAGTCCTCCATTGTGATTGTCTTCCATCTCACTCCCCCCTCCAAGAACTAAATTAATAAATGCATTATGGTCCAGAGATTATGCCATTACATAGGAATCTCTGTCAGGT
This sequence comes from Elgaria multicarinata webbii, assembly GCF_023053635.1. Lineage (NCBI taxonomy): Eukaryota > Metazoa > Chordata > Lepidosauria > Squamata > Anguidae > Elgaria > Elgaria multicarinata. The sequence continues at coordinate 119,452,297 of NC_086175.1, read as the reverse complement.
TCTTGAATTATTATGATTCCCAGTAGATGTCTGAATGATAAAAAAAGTTCTGCTTCCCAGGATAGAGGCAGAAAAATGTACTGAGACAGAATTCCGAGTTAACCATTGATGTAGTGGTATATTTTGAACTGCAGAAGCTTATCTTGATAGTTCCTATGGAAAATCCCTAGGCATTCTTCTGCTCTTCTTATTTATATTCAAAGGAGCTATCATTCTGGTTAAAAACTCCTTCGTGAACACAAGCATCCAAAATAAACCAACAAACCAGTAATAAAATCTCAGAATTAAGTTTACGGAACGTGATTGCAATCCTATGCATAGTTCATATGTATTGAACTCAATGGTCCTTACTTTTGACTCCACTGGTTCAGCTTAGAAAACACACAGAGCTTTAACAAAAGACCTTCAGTCAACCAAAAGGCAATCTTGAATTTTTAACTAAAGAAGTCAAATATCGTGCAAATAAGTTTTGTCAGTTAGCTGCTAGTGTAAAGTAGGTATTCCATCAAAGAAAAGAAAGTAGCATTCAGCCTCTGCTTTGATTGTTTTCCTCATTCTCTGACTTCCTCTATACTAACCTGTCACAGCCAACAATAGTAAAACTCCAAAGTTTCATTGACCCTGACCAGATGATACACCAAGCCGCATTGGTTAAGCATTTTGACTTAAACATTATGGCTTAGCATGCCGTGCAAACCATTCCTAACCATGGTGGCTACATAACCATGGTTTAAACACACTCACCAACCATTTGCTGCAAAAGGGTTAGAAATCTAACCATGGCTTAGAGTGTTGTCTGAACAGGCTCATCATTACCTATTGCACTGACTAGAGGAAGGAGTAGGGGTGTACAGATATTATTAAGAACATTCAATTTATCTTTTGTGTGTCCTTTGTTCTGTCATCCATGATCATTCATAGAATCAGATTTTTGGCAGGAGAATTTTGGTTTGTGAATTAATCCACATTTGCACAAATTTCCCAAAAAATTTGGGGGGAGGGAATGAAAAAGCACAAATCCCGCCATTCACATTTTCATGCTTTAACTATCGGGGGAAATTTGCATCTTTGGTCAGTGGGTTTTCGGTTCCCACCTTATTATTAATATTTATTTATTTATAATGCACCATTAGTGTACATGGTGCTGTACAGAGTAAAACAATAAAATAACAAAACCCTGCCACATAGGCTTACATTCTAATAGAATCATAATAAAACAATAAGAAGGGGAAGAGAATGCACCAAACAGGACCAGGGTAGAGTAAAACTAACAGTATAAAAAGTAAGATCAAAATCAAGTTTTAAAAGCTTTAGAAAAAAGAAAAGTTTTTAGCTGAGCTTTAAAAAATGCGATTGAACTTGTAGTTCGCAAATGTTCTGGAAGAGCATTCCAGGCGCAAGGGGCAGCGGAAGAGAATGGATGAAGCCGAGCAAGGGAAGTAGAGACCCTTGGGCAGGTAAGAAATATGGCATCAGAGGAGCGAAGAGTACGAGCGGGGCAATAGTGTGAGATGAGAGAGGAAAGATAGGAAGGAGCTAGACTGTGAAAAGCTTTGTAGGTCAACAGGAGAAGTTTATATTGGATTCTGAGGTGAATTGGAAGTCAATGAAGAGATTTCAGAAGTGGAGTAACATGGTCAGAGCCAAGAAGATGATCTTAGCAGCAGAGTGGTGAACAGAAACCAACAAACTGATGTGAGAAGAAGGAAGGCCAGTGAGAAGAAGGTTGCAGTAGTCCAATCAAGAAATAACCAATGCATGAACAAGAGTCTTGGCAGAAGAGACAGACAAAAATGATCGAATCCTGGCAATATTATACAGGATTATACAGGATTATACAGAAACGACAGGATTTAGCTACTGCCTCGATATGAGGAATAAAGGAGAGCGAGGAATCAAATATAAAGCCAAGACTACGAGCTTCCTTGACCGGAGTAAGCGTGACATCGTTGACAGTAAGAGAGAATGAGAGGTGAGGAGAAGGTTTAGGAGGAAAAACAAGCAGTTCAGTTTTTGCCATATTAAGTTTCAAACGACGATGAAGCACTGCCTCAATATGAGGAATAAAGGAGAGCGAGGAATCAAATATAAAGCCAAGACTACGAGCTTCCTTGACCGGAGTAAGCGTGACATCGTTGACAGTGAGAGAGAATGAGAAATGAGGAGAAGGTTTAGAAGGAAAAATAAGCAATTCAGTCCTATTTTTATATGGCTAAACTTGCATACAGTTCCAGGAAATAAAAAATAAAAATCCACAAGTCTTCGGAATCTACACAACTCTACTGTGGAATCTGAGGCCATTTATCCCTGGATCGTCCAGGGGTCAAACCTGTTCATCTAGGTGACACACACAGGATCCAGTGCTCAGGCAGGAGTGAACCCTGGATGATCCCAGGATAAACCTTAGGTCTAGCTGTGGCCTGAGAGTCAGGTTCATAGAACTCCAAACACATTTGAAAACATTGCAGATCTGTCTGACGTCCCTAGCAAGGAGGATCCATCAATTCCCCTGGTGCAGAAAACATTATTACTCTTGCTCCAAGAAAAGCCCCAGATGTCCATTCCCTTGCATTCCCACAGCACTACACTTGTGTAGGGCAGTATAATTTCTTCTTGTGGTTGCTGCTTCCTTTTGCCCTGGTCTACATGGTTTGGAAGGTGTTCAGATTTGTTTCTGTCCCTTGTTCCTTCTGCAAGCATGCCAACCTGCTGCATGAATGTATACATTAGTTTTGCTTCTTTATTTCAGAGTTATACCAGGCATGTCTACACCAGCCCTATATCCCGGGATCATTCCTGTGCATCCAAGGTCATAGCTAGATGAGGGCTTATCGCAGGGATCACCCCAGGATCATCCCTGTGCGTCTAGATGACACACAGGGGATCCCGGGGGAAGGGAGGTATGATCCCTCCATTTCCCCGGGATTTTGCCCTACCCTTCTGGACCGGTTTTTCCATGGTCCCAGGCTGATCCCGAGACTGTGGAATGTGTGGCCGGGCGTCACAGTTTGATCCAGCTCCTCGCAAGTAACCGCGAGGAGCCGGGAGTAGTGCACTGGGCACAAATCTCCTGAGGAGCTCTGTGCCTGTTGGGGGTGGAGGGTGAGCAGGGAAAAGTAAAAAACACCAAACACTTACCTTCTGCACGCAAGCGCTCGTGTGCTCTGTGTTCTTTAAAAGAAAAAATGGCGGCCACGATGTCGCTGCTGCATGTAAACCAGAGCGATGACCTCGCAATCATAAAATCGCAAGATCGCCTCCTTCTGACCTCCCCCCCCCCCCTCATCTAGCTGAGGTGCAAATGCCACACATGGGATTGCGGAAGCAGGCAGGGATGATCCTTGCATTTTCCTGGGATAACCCTTAGGTGTAGAAAGGGCCTCCATGGATCTTCCTTCTAGCTCATGAATTTCAAAACATCACTTATATAACCATGATTAAGGAAACTTCCTTGAATGGTGTTGAGGTGGGGATTCTTTCTGATGCCTTCTAAGGCATGTGATTGCTTATACGGGGCAGTACTAGAGGTGATGTTAAAGAAGTGAGTGCAATTGACATTCATTATTTTTGCAATGTAAATAGCAGCTGTACGGGGGAACAGCATTGGAACTGGGGACACAAAGGGGAAATTTAACCTCTTCCTTCCCCCTGCCATTGTCCCAAGGAAAAACATTCCTCATGGCATCCACAGAGCCTTCCCTACTGGTGAAAATATCAGTTTAGGAGAGGAGATGTTTTTTGTCAGGATCATGGCAGGAGGAAAATATTAAGCTCCCCCTCCCCACAATCCTGCGTTGCTCCCCCACCCTGTTAGGGGTGCTATTTACATTACAAAAACCATACACACAAGTTGCATTTGTGCAATTAATGTCATGTCTAGTTTGGCCTCCAGTTTGCTTCCAGTAAAGCCACATTAAAGGGGCAGATGACCTAATAAAAAGGTGATAATCGCTGCAGGAAGCTGCTGTGTGAACCAATTCTTGTTACGACATGCTTTCATTAGTTCGATTTTTTTAAAAAAATTAATTAACCATGCTGCCTGGAGACCATCAAAATCTGCAAATTGGTTTTAACAACAGCAAAATAGATTTCCATCTTATCGCTCTTTATGATCTATAATTTATTTACAGTCAGTGAGGACAATTTTTGAGAGCAATTTTGTGAATTGTTGCTGCTTGTGGCATCTCTGTGAAACACTTGTATTTCTGAGAATGCAATTATATGCCCACAGAGGTGTCATTAATTTCCTTAGGATGCCATTTGCCTTTCTGAAAAATGCCTTCAAATGATAGATGGAACAGGCACTGAAAACTGTACAAATTTTCATGTTTTACTGTTGTCTTTTGGAATATGGAAAATGAATTTAATGGTTCTTCCGGAGGAATGGAAACAGGAATACTGTTTCATTATTTTGCAAAAGAACTGGGGACGGGAGAGAACAGGAAACCCAATTTTGAAAAGGTCAGCACACAATGAAAAACACAGGAGAGGTTAAGATCAACACTGTTGCTGTGCCAATTTTGTTATATCTGAAAATGTAGCCAGAGTAGCAAATGACTAGAAAAAACAAAATGGACTGTTGTACATAATCAGCTTGCTGCTCAAAAACCTTACTGGGCATTTTCATCTACATAGGAGACTCAACTACTTATATTTAATTGATGTCTTGTAAGGATCTGGACTGCTATGTCACATAGATTTCTCTCTCTCTGGTCCCTCCTTGTGATAGGCTGTGTTGTTTCATTCTAGTAAGATTTTTGCAAAGGATATAATAGTGCTAAGCCTCAACCAAAGGCTTACCTACATTTGCTTCATTAGTGATAGGGTCACTTGATCATTGCCCCTGATAATTCAGGCAAGCACAAATTAGAGTATGCATATATGGCCTTAGCTAGACCTAAGGTTTATCCCGGGGTCATCCCGGGGTCATCCCTGCCTGCTCCCGGGATCCCCTGTGTGTCATTTACATGAACAGGGATGACCCCGGGACGATCCCGGGATAAACCTTAGGTCTAGCTAAGGTCTACATCTCAAATATGTTGGAGTGGAGCAACAATGCTTGTGATAAGTCATTTGAACTAGTGGGGGGCAATAAACAGAAAGGGAACCTGTTTTCTTCCTCCACTAGTTCCTTCTTGTAACTACTTGTTAATGTAGATTGCAATTCTTAGGCTTCACTTCCTTCCTCTTTCTTCTCAGTTAGTTAACTTCCTCTTTGTCTGAAGCATGCAACCATAATGGCTGCACTCAACTCTCTCTGAAACCACTTTTGTTTTCCCAGGAGCTATAAGCTCTTAACAATGCTATATTTTAACTAGAAATAGCAGTGTGTGTGTGTGTGTGTGTGTGTGTGTGTGATTCTTTCTATAGCTTTGCCTTACACCAGTTACATGCTGAAGTTACGCAGCTGAACTTTATGAAACAAAACATAACTCTAACAAATTAGAGACACGCGTGCATCCACACTGCAAGAACCAACCATGGTGTCCTTACTAGGGATGTCGTGGGCGACCAGATGTGTCCGGGAATCTGGTGGGCAGCACTCCGTCCAAATCCCTGGATCCAGTTTGCTAAGAGATGGATGCTTCCGTGCACTCCCATCAAGTGCCATGCAGTCCGTGAGCACTCCATAGGGAAGGGAAGGAACCTCTCGTGCAAGCACTGAGTCATTACTGACTCTTGGAGGGATGCCAGCTTTCGCTGACGTTTTCTTGGCAGGCCTTATAGCGGGGTGGTTTGCCGTTGCCTTCCCCGGCGGTGATTACCTTTCCCCCCAGCTAACTGGGTACTCATTTTACCGACCTCGGAAGGATGGAAGGCTGAGTCGACCCGAGCCGGCTGCCTGAAACCAGCTTCTGCTGGGATCGAACTCAGGCCGTGGGGAGAGTTTCAGCTGCAGAAACTGCTGCTTTACCGCTATGCGCCACACGAGGCTCTCGAGCACTCCACAGCAACCCACTTTTCTAATCTTGCGGGAATGGCCATATACAGCAGTCATTGTACGCAATAATAGTTATGCGCAATTTCGTAGACAGCTCGCAGGGAGAAGCGGGTGGCTCTGGCCACTCACGGAGCATCCGGCAAGTGATCCAGGGACTCACACAGCCCAGCTCGTTCAGGCAAGTGGCAGCAGTGAGGCCACGAGCACCTGCCACTCCAGACTCGGGTGAGTCTGTCCATCCCTAGCCATTACCAAATTTCCAAAGAACCAAGCCTCACAGAATTTTGGATTTCAAACTTAAAGCAGGACCTGTTTTCTTCCAACTACCCTAATTTTGAGGTGTTTTCTTCTTCTTCTATTCTTTTGCAACACATTCAGTCACACAGCCTTATATTCTGGCATACTTTGTAAAACCCAGTAAGGGGCTCTGGTTTTCTAGTTCTTAAACGCTCTAAACGAGTTCAGCAAAAAAACTTTTCCTTTACAAAGATGAGTGTCCTACTGCTAGGGCCCTCTTTCTTCTTTCAGGGGTGGGGAAATGATTTATTTCCCACTGTTTCCAAATGTTACTTACCTATGTCTCCCTTTCAGAAATATGTTCTTGCCATCAATGGACTTTAATTTCTCTGGGTATTTACAGAAGAGTCCTCACACATTATTCTTTTGTTATGAATAATGTACCATCCTTGTGCATAGTTTTTTTGCGGAATAATAATAACAGCATCATCAGCAACAACAACATTCCCTGCCATGAGGAGAACGCAGTCGAAATTTTGACGGTGGAAAGAGCAACAACAGAAGGGATAGAATTGAAAGGAGGAGTTAAAAGAGGAGCATCCTGTTTGAATTCTTCCCAGCAGAATCTAGGCAGGGACAGACCACCTCAAGTGGGCTTCCTATCTTGATTCTATTCACAGATACACTATCCTTTACTAACTGCTACTCCATGCCTAGAAGGGCAGGGTTCATCTTCACTTCAGGGCCAGAACAGGTCAGCAGATGGTGGCAACTGTTTCCAAGACAGGGGAAGCCTTCCGCCATGCGGTTTTGTGAAGTCGAGAAGACATTGAACAACTCCCATGAACCCCAAGTGGTAAAAGGTGCTAGCAACAGTTCCTCTTTACTTTACAAACTAGGGTGGCCAAGTGTCTCCTTTACAAATGGCAGTCCTCTATTTGAAGGGTTGCCAGAGAAAATTCCTCTATATTAAGCTAACCACTATTTTAAGGGCTGCCCAGTCCATGTCCCGTTTAAAGAGAAATGCTTTTTATGGTTTTAAATTTTGTGAACCGCCCAGAGAGCTTTGGCTATGGGCCAGTACATTATTATTAATAATAATAATAATAATAATAATAATAATAATAATAATCAACCATAAGAAAGGAGAGGCCTTGGAGTTGCCCATGAACACTTAGCGCCTGGAGGGCAGACTGAGCATGAAGCACATAGACCATCTAATCACAACCTCCACATACACCCATGATGAAATGTATTATATTACTACTTAAATTATAGTAATTATTTCCAAATTTGCATCTACGCACATTTTATGCAAGTCTGTATCCTCTTTTGTCTGTCTGTGTGAGAGAGAGTGATGTGTTTCATCTTTTGGGGGGATGTGTGAGTAGCCACCTTAACTGCAAACTGTTGTAGGTGATGATGAAAATCCCAGTGAGCCTCCTACATTTTCCAAGGAGCTGCTGCTGCTGCCTTCTACCCTGCCATTAGGGATGTTGTGGGCACCTGATTGCATCCAGGAGCCTGATGGACTCCCCCACATCTGTCCCCGGACCCAGTTCTCTGGGCCATGGCACATTCGCAGGTCCACTCTTCCACTGCCCCCTGGCTTGGTGACCACCCGGTGTTGCATGCAAAAGGTCAATCCTTGGCATCTCAAAGTTGCTCTAGAAACAGCACCTGTCTGAAAACCTGGAGAGCCACAACCATTCAGTGACAAAGCCGAGCTAAACGGACCAATGATCTGACTTGGTGCAGGGTAGATTCCTGTGAACTTGGAATAAGGTAGATTCCTATAAGCAATAACAGTGGAATATTCATTTGCATTTTGAAGGGAAATAATCTCAGTTGAATAGAGGAGATTTGGAGGTACACAATCTTGGTGGATCAAGCAGACTTAATTTTGCTCATTAACCAATTATAATGTAACTAATTATCCCTGGCAACCAATTGTGTATCATTATTATCTTACCAAGTGCTTTGGCTGCCCCAGCCTACATCTCTGTGAGTATGCTTAGGTTCAGAAGTAGAGACTCCATTCCTTCTCTATGAAATTATTGGTGGTCACCAAGGGTTATTTCGAGGACAAAGATCGTGAGCACTTCATAAACATTTAATAATGTTAATAGAGTCTCATCTAGCTCCCATAGAACAGATTTCCCAGCAGATCCAATGCTGCAAAACATGTCCCAAACAATTCAATATTGCCTTGTTTGCAGTATCCCTTTGATGACACCCAAGAGCCTCACACAGGATGCAGGTTAGATGCATTGCATCCTCTTCCCCCCGTTATATCTCTTTTCGCTATGCACAGAAGGACTTTTACTGGGCAAGAAATCAATAAGCAGGAAATAGTAAAAAGGAATAAAAGAGCTATTAAATGTCTGTTACAGAAAGGTATATCGCCTAATGCCTTCTTGCTGACACCATTTCCATATCCTATAAGAAGCAATAAAAAGGTGTTGATGTATGGCAGAAAATATTGCCGTGTTCCAGTTGGAATCAGACAGAATAGATTTATTGAGTAACGGCTGGACATTCTCTTTTAAATTTCAAGAATAAAAATGAGCATTCATCTTTTTAGCATAACACAGAGAGGGAAGAGAGGAAGGAGAGGAAGAGAAAAGCTGTACAGACACTAACACCAATAACTTTCTTTCCATGAATCTAAATTGTTGTATTATGTTAACAGACCTGGGGAATTTCAGCGGCCGGATGAGAAGCGCTGTGTCGGTGAGGGAAGGTCAAGGAGTAGTTCTGATGTGCTCCCCGCCACTCCATTCTCCAGGTACAGTTGGCTGCATTTTGTATTGATACAACTCTCACTTTTCGGATGCCTAACTTTCTAGCTTCATCCCATGTACCTGTTTCCCTCGAATTATCCCTACAGCACTAAGCTGTCGGCGTTGTTGTTCTTGTTGCTAGCTAAATCACACCCCAGGCGGCAGCACTCCTAAGATCCTTTGCATACCAGGAAAAGGGTTTAAGGGAGGAAATGTAAAAAAAAATCATAAAAAATCAACAGATGACCCAATCCGATTCAAATTTGGTATGCTTAAAGCTCTCCTTAATATCTATTACTGTGCCTATTTTGATGTCTTTATCTTTAGAATTTGCGCAGATGTAAGCATTTGTTTAATTTGAATGCCTAAAGGTATCAAATCCTGCTCCTGCACCCCCAGTGGCCACTCGGAAAACAACAAATGATTCGCTCCAAAACTAGTACCAAAATAGGACGGGTCTTTTGGCTTTATAGCACAATTAAAGCAGGATGCATGGGAGTACTTCACAGTCAAAGCAGATTATAAACTGGAAAACTTCAGAGTACTTCACAATAAAAGCAGATTATAAACTGGAAAACTCTGGAGTCCTTTGCACACAATTTGCAGGGATTGCACAGTGTAACGCTGGTGTGATAAAGCTCTTCAGCTGCAGACTTGATTGTGGATTATGGAATGTTGAACTATACACAGATCCATTACCAACTCCTAGACTACCCAAGGAGCATTGCGGGATTGTCTACTGTAAATGCCACTGAACAAGAAGGGTGTCTGAGATCAAGTGGCCTTCTTTATGTTCTGCCCAGTGATGGGAACAGCAGTAGCTGTTTGTGCAAAGTGCTTCGCCTGCAGGTTGCAGGAGGACATTTCTTTCAAGCTCCAAAGTGTTCCAAATGTCATTGCTGGGAGGGGCCGTAGCTGCATGCCATTTAAAATGTTTAGTTTTGACTAGTTCAGACAAGAATTGGTTTCTGATCCTCCTGCATAATGAATGGAAGGCAAAAATAAATAATTAAACAAATAAATAAGAGAACTTATTTTTTTAAAAAATGCCCTCTGTTTGAGTTCATAAAGCTTCCCACATACTTTTTTGAACTTCAGAACAACCTTGCTGGATCAAACCTAAGCCCTATTCTGACATTATTTGCCTACACTTTCAAAGAACATGTGAAGGGAGACACATGTGCAAATGCCCCCTCCCAAATTCCCTTCTTGCCAGCTACACCCCTGAAGGGCAATTTTAAGTGTGTTTGGCTGGATGTGTTTACAATCCTCCTTTGATGGGGCCTGGCTTCCCACTCCAGGTGTTCATCATCATCATCATCATCATCATCATTTTATTCCTTTATCGAGGCATGGAACAAGTATAAAATACATAAAACTGAATTTAAAACATAATATACATTATTAAAACATCCTAAAAACATCCTAAAAGCATCCTAAAATTCCACTGGATAGGCCTGTTGGAATAAATCAGTCTTTATAACTTTCTTAAATGCTGTTTGTGCATCTTGAACACCTGTATACAGCTCTAACTTAAGGATGGATGAATCTGTCAGTTTTGCTTTCTCCTACATTTGATTTTTTTAAATCTCAAGTTTTGCTTCATCTCGAACATGAAGAAATTTGTGAGTGAGTCTGTCCATATCTAATAGGAATGGGTTGACTTTTCTCTTTTAGGTCTATTTTTTTGTGCTGTTTAAGTTTTATTGATTGACGGTGATGCTGCATATGTGATGGTGATGATTGATAGATAGATAGATAGATAGATGATAGATAGATAGATAGATAGATAGATAGATAGATGTGTATCTATAGAAAGATAGATACAGTTATCAGTTCTGATTAAATGAGAAGAAGAAATCTCTGGCTATCATCCAAATCACAACGTTTGCAAGATTGAAAAAGAATAGAGCATTAGCCATTTTTGGTCTTCTTCTTTAAACCATTCTATACGTTTTTATCACCTCCTAATAGAGAATGAAAATCTCCTTACTTTTAAATTAGAGCAGTGTTTCTGTCTATAGTATGAAAAGCAGATGTGGTCTCCCCTCTCCCTCAAAGGACATTACATCCTCTAAATGACTCTGCAGTACAATTCTGAGATATAACAGCTGTACAGATGTTATATTGAAAGTTTTATTACCATGTTCTAAAGGACAGATCTGGTTTTCACTTTAATTGGAACCAGTGCTATAAAAACCCTCCCCACCACCACCTCTGCCAATGTGGTGCATTTCACTTAACAATACATGAACTTTCTAAGCAGTGGTGTTCCTTAGAACAAAACACACACACATCCATTTCCCATGGGAGGCAATGACTACACCTACTGCCTGTGTTATCCAGTTCTTATAATGAGGTGACATGAGATCATACAGGTTCATCATCAGAGTTCATCGATTCACTGGTACAAGATGAGTGTCTTTTTTTTACTGGAAATTATTCTTCTGTAGGAAATTATTCACACATTATGATTAAATTCATGTGTAGCTGGGATTATAGCATCTCCTTTGCATGGTCTGGAAGAGTGCCTAGAGTGTTTTGTCTTATTTTATGGGAAAATGTATATCCCACCTACTAGCACTACAAGGGCTCTAGAGATGGCTTACAATGTCATTAAAATACAATACAGAGCTGAATTAAAACTATTTAAACCTTTCACAATAAATGGAGCAATCAGGCAGCCAAGACACAATTGGAACAAGCAGTGGCAGTTAACCAAAAGCCAATCTAAACAGAAATGTCTCAGCCAGCATTAGAACATAAGAAGAACCCTGCTGGATATCACCAAGGGCCTGTATCTAGTCCAACATCATGTCTCGCATAGTAGACAACCAGATGCTTCCGGGAAGCCCATGGGCAGGATATAAAGGCACAGAGCTGGGAAAAGTGCAGAAAAGGGCAACTAAGGGGCTGGAGCATCTCCCCTATGATGGAAGGTTGCAACAGCGAGGATTGTTTAGCTTGGAAAAAAGGAGGCTAAGAGGAAACATGACAGAGGTGTACAAATGGTGTGGAGAATTTGGACATTGTTCTCCTTCTTCCATAATACTAGAACCCAGGGTCATTCCATGAAGTTGATTTTATCAGAACAGATAAAAGGAAATTACATCTTGACACAATGCATAGTTAAACTACCACAAGTTGTTGTGACGGCCACCAATTTGGATAGCTTTAAAAAGAGGTTGGATAAATTCTGGGAGGAGAAGGCTATCAATGGCTACTCGTCCTGATGCTATGTGCTACTTCCAGTATCACAGGCAGTATGCCTAAATCCATCAGTTGCTGGGGAACATGGGTGAGAGGGTGCTGTTGCACCCGTGTCCTGGTTGTGGGTCCTTGGTCATCAGCTGGTTGGTCACTGTGTGGGTGCAATGATGGACTAGATGGACCCTTGAATTTATCCAGAATGGCACTTCTTAAGTTCTTATGATTTCTTATGTTCTTATATCTGTGATCCTAGAGGGCTTGGACAGATTTTCTTACAGAATGAATCCAAGAACGGTCCCATTACTGTGAGGGCCCAACTTGTCATAAGCTTTGTTCACTAACTAAGGTAGTAAACCTCTGTCTGAGCTGTACCAGTTTAGGTTGAAGGTGGGAGCTCACATGATTAATTTAGAAAACTAAAACATCAGGAAGAAAGCTAGGCTAGAACTTTCTCAGACATCTAATTTTCTACATGCAGGTTTTCTCTGGATTCTGCTTTTTAATTGTTTTATTTATTTATTTATTTATTTATTTATTAGATTTTTATACTGCCCAATAGCCGAAGCTCTCTGGGCGGTTCACAAAAATTAAAACCACAATAAAGCACCTTGTACGTTTTCTTGTACGTTGTACACCACCTTGTGATTTGATAATGAAGGGTGGTACATAAATATTTTAAATAATGAATGAATGTGCCCGTGTGGACCAACCCTTACCTGAGCCATCTACGTGTAGTAAAAGAACCTGAAATCCATCCTTTTACTCCAGCATTACTCATATCTTCTGTGGTACACTACAATCTGGATGAATGTGAGGATTAAGCTGAAGGAGGTTTATGTGTCCTGTGGAGGTGGATCATAAAACGAATACATTATTAAATTCCTAAAATATTTTAAGACATTTTAAAATTTGACTGGGTAGGCTTGCCGGAAGAGATCTGTCTTTATAGCTTTTTTAAATTCAGAAAGACCATTAAGCTGGCGGATCTCTCATAGCAGGCCATTCCACAGTCTGGGAGCAGCAAAAGAGAAGATCCGTTATGTAATGATTTTCAGCCTAGTTTTGGCTGACTGAAGTAAATTGTTCCCAGAGGACCTGAGTGTGCAGGGTGGATTGTACGGGGGAAGGTGATCCCACAGGTAACTTGGACCCAAACTATGTAGGCCTTTAAAAGTAATAACCAACACTTTATACTTCGCCTGGAAACTAATTGGCAGCCAGTGAAGTTATTTTAAAGTTGGTGTAATATGGTCACCCCTAGGTGTACCAGTGACCAACCTGGCTGCCGTATTTTGAACTAGTTGAAGTTTCCAGACTAGGCATAAAGGATGAAGCAAGGGTGGTGTTAGGAATCATTCTTTTCTCTTGTTTGGGTTTAGAACTGTGGAGATGGCAAAGGGGAAACGATGTTGAAGGGGATTTCATTACGGTAGTAGTGATTAGCTTTTGACTGTACTGGAATTCAGAAATTAAGAGCTTATAACTACTGACCATCAACTATATGATGTCTGAAGTGTGTAACCATTAAGCTTTCATCGTGAAATTTCCTGAAATAAAGAAGTCTCACTGATTTGGGTGTCTTCTGTTAGGCCTAATCTGCACCAAACAGGATATTGCACTATGAAAGCGGTGTGAAAGTGATATATAAAAGGCTGGAGCCACACTACTGCTTTATGGCGGTATTGAAGTGCACTGACAACTGTTGGGGCCCATTGACACATACGATAAACTGCTTTCATACCACTATATCCTGCTTGGTGTGGCTCCTGCCTTTTATATACCACTTTCATACTGCTTTCATAGTGCAATATCTTGCTTGGTGTAGATCTGGCCTCTGTTAGCAAACTAGTGAACCTTCTTTGTTGCAGGAAATTTCACACCGAAAGCTTAATGGTTACACACATCAGAAATCATATAGCTGATGGTCAGTAGCTATAAGCTCTAAGAAATTCTAGAACAGTCAAAAGTTAATTTGGGTGTTCTGTGTCAGTTTGCCAGAATGTGTACTTGGCTGAGGGACCAAGAAACCTGACAGGTGGTGGCAGAATAGATTTGCTCTGGTTGTTTCTGGCCCTGCGATATGGGTCCACTATTGAGCAATCTTGAGTTCTCTTCCAAATTTGTCCAGAAATCTTTACTGTTCAGTGAGCTTGCCCTGTTTCTACTTTTCCACTCACTTGTCATTCTGACATAAGGCGACGTTGACTCCTAAGTTAACGAACACTAAGTGGAGTTGGATTTGGATGTGGTGGTTTACTCGCTGAAATGGCTCTTCCCTTGGGGTACGATGAAAAGTGGGGGTGAGGGAAACTAGCTGACCTTGCCCAATTAAGGCAGCACTTGGTGCAGTGGGAATGAGGATCCCCGACAAGGAATCTCCTTCGGGGCATTCCGCTGCTGTGACACAGTGTTAGTGATGTCGACAAGTATAACTCCAGATGCCACTACAGCCAACTCAAATGTGAGAGAATAAGAGGGAGATGGCAATTAATTAACTTGAAAAATGCACTGAGAATGTTGGCTCTTGGCCATGTCCTTTATTGCCTTTTAGGCATCTTCTCTTTGTGGTTACTGATATATGGGACAATAATGATAGGGAAGGATCTTTTCTCCCTCCCCAGGGGCAGATTAATAGCTTGTTACAGAAATATCCCAATTAATCCACATTTTTGCAAATTACTAAAACTACCACTGAAGCTTCAGTTCCTCTCTCTCTCTCTCTCTCTCTCTCTCTCTCTCTCTCTCTCTCTCTCTCTCTCTCTCTCTCTGAGAGAGATTTTCTGATTCTAAGCCACAGAACCTGCTCCCCTGATTTCTGCTTGTAATGGTGGAATGCAACTTGTGGTGCATAGGCTGATAAATAATGAGACGAGACAAGAATAGCTGAGTTTAAACAGGGCCACATTTATTAATGATCTGCAAAGGGGTAGGAATCCTAACGGGCATCCAGTATGGCCTGCTTACAGGCCCCTCTAGTTGGGCGAGCCATTCATGGCCCGTGGGGAGGTGCTGCACCATTCATAATTCGCCTTCTCACAGGCCTGCCCCTTGTGGGGTAGGGTGACTTTCCTTTGTCACGCACTAACTCAGGTCGAATGGGTGAGTAGGGTTGGCCCCAAAGGTAAGCCTTATCTCCCTAGCTAGGCCGCGGGTCTCAAAACTGGGAGCCTCAGAACTTACCGGTCACCCTGAACAGTGCCTATGAATGCTCACCAATTTCCAATCCCACCCTGGATGCCCGTAACTAGCGCCAAAATCAAGTGTGAACAAATTGAATCAACAAATTAACCTATTTAGTACTCCCAAGCTGTCTTACAGTGTGGAGTAGGCAGAAAAACTCATGCACAATTCAGTACATGAGTAAAAAATTCCTACTCAGCTCTGAGTAGCAACCAGCAAGCCCACACTGCCTACAGGGAGGGAGCCGCACAGCAAAAATGAAGCTGGGATGGGTGAGTCTTATTTTATAGACCCTGCAGCCCCCTCCCAGCCTGGTGGCACCCTGTTGTACCTAGCCTATGGCAGTCAGTCAGGCATATCTCATCATCTCCCCCACCCACAAAAGCCTCCCCACTCCCAGACACGCTGGGCGTGGCAGAATGGCACTTATCTGACTCACTCTTAACATGTGGCCACACTGTGGTCTTGTTATGTATAAACTGGCCATGATTCCAATAGGCTTAGCCTATTTAGATGCTTTAACACTTTAAAGGTGCAATCCTATGCATGTTTAGATAAGGGGGGGAGTCCTACAACTCCTGGCTGGGCCAAGCTGGGAATTGTAGGATTTTCTCTCTCTCTCCAAACGTTTGTAGGATTTTGCTTTATGTGAGTCATCCATCTGCTGTCTGAATTGGTTTTGAAGCTATGGCGAATCTGGAAAGCACTTCTCCTTTAATTGTGTGTGTCGGAGGTAGTACTTTAATGTACTTTCTTGTAGGGATGTGCTCCGCTTCTCCTCGAACTGGAGAAGCAGGAGCGGAGCATGGGGCTTTGCCTGCCCTTAAGGTGAAGGCAAAGAAGATTGGGGGGCCGGCGGAGTGTGGCGAAGAAGATCGAGGTGAAGGCGGATCCTTCACCTCGATCCGGAGCTCCGCCAGAAAGGTAAGTGGGGTTTACCGGGCCCTGCCGCTGTCGCTGTTGCCCATGTGGCAACGGCGGCAGGGCCCGGTAACACCCCCCCACACACACTCTCCTCTCCCTTACCTGCGTCCGTCCGCGGTCCCTTGGCTTCTTCAGTTGAGCCCGTGGTTCAACCAGGAAGTCTGGGCTGCACAGACTTCCTGGTTGAACCGCGGGCTCAATTGAAGAAGCCGAGGGACCGCGGATGGAGGCAGGTAAGGCCCCCCTCCCCCTTGGGCCCTTACCAGGCTCTGCTGCCGTCGCCGCACGGGCAGCGACAGCGGCAGGGCCCGGTAACCCCTCCACCCTCCTCTCCCTGCCTTACATGGCGCCACTCCCCTCCCCTACGGAGCTCCGATTTGGAGCCGGAGCTCCGCGGCGAAGAGGAGCGGAGTATGGGCGGAGCGGCGCGGAGCGAGCTGATCCAAAATTTTCGGATCGGCCCGCGCGGCAGAGCAGGGGGTCCGTCCACACCCCTACTTTCTTGTTTTGCACTGCCCTGGAATGTATTTGTATGAAGGAAAGCAGACAAACATCAGAAACCATTCTTCCCCAAGTGGATGCTCTCCATGAAAGGGATTGAGGTCTGACACATCAGGAGGGGACAAGGTTGGAAACTGCTGTCTTAAATAAATGAGAAATCTCTCTTTGAAAACTATAGGAAAGTATACTATTTTCAGTCATTGTTGCAGGCTTCTGAAGGTATTTCACACTGCTATTGACTGTAAGCCCACGGGCCCCCACCCCCACCCAACCTCACTGTACTACAGCTAAGCTTGTCTGCATTTGCCAGATGCTAATGGAAACATCCTCACTGACCTGTGTATGAGACTCATAAAGTCCCATGGGCTCCCCCTTTTTTCCTGACAGGTTCTTTCCCTCAAGATACCACGGATCACATATTGGCAACTAACAAACTGTCCGTCTTCATAAGATGATGGGTTTTCAGCTCTTCTCTAGCTGAAAGCAAGGATGAAGTGTCCTTTGTTGTCTGCTGCAAAAACCTAAGAATCGTGATCTTTAGCTCATTTTAAGCATTCAGAGCGCTTCGACAATCTTATAGGGTTGTCGAAAGAATGGCTGAGACAGTGTGACAGCCCTGTAAAGTAAGGCAAAGATGGTTATCCCCAAATTGCAGCTTGGTGAGCAGAGGCCTTTGCAGCCAATCTAAGGCCACTGGGTAGGTTTTCCCTCAGCCCTATTCAAAAAGAGTCCCATGTTATACCTAGAACGGCCTTACCATGGAAGGGATTTTGTAACAATGGGGGTGGGAAGTGGGGACATCCTTTTGGGTCCTGGTGGATTTGTGGTGCCCCTGACTTGGCTTGCGTTTGTGAGCCAAGCTAGAGGTTTGTTCCTGAGATACAGGAACTTTTTTGCAAGGGGGATAGGGTGGAAAAAGCAATTTCTGCAAATTACAGATACAATTTGCACAAATTATGTCTGAAATTTGAACAAATTATGGCCAATATTTGCATAAATTATGGTTGAAATTTGCCTAATTACATGAATTTCAGTCACAATTTATGCAAATCACATCTGTAATTTACAGAAATTGCTTCACACTTTTCTTTTCAATGGAAATCCACAAGCTGGCCCAATTTGATGCAGAGTTGGGCCAGTTTGCAGGAAAGCAAGCCATAGTCTGGGAGTCTGGGAGCTGACGAAAGCTTGATGAACTTCTCCCCCTGGATGGATTCCTCTGACATCCCTAGCAGGATGGCAGTGCTAAAACCTTTGATATGATAGCACTCTTCAACTACAAGAAAGGCTGTCACCCAGAGGAGGGCCAGGATCTCTTCTCGATCATCCCAGAGTGCAGGACACGGAATAATGGGCACAAGTTACAGGAAGTCAGATTCTGGCTGGACATCAGGAAAAACTTCCTGACTGTTAGAGCAGTACGACAATGGAACCAATTACCTAGGGAGTTCATGGGCTCTTCCAAGCTAGAGGCATTCAAGAGGCAGCTGGACAACCATCATTCATTGATGCTTTAAGGTGGATTCCTGCACTGAGCAGGGGGTTGGACTCAAAGATAGATAGATAGATGATTACAGGTTATACCTGGAGCTGCCCCTAGGAACTTGAAAGCTTGCACATATTTATTTATTTATTTATTTAAAAAATAGGATTATTTTGCCTTATCAAGGTATTACACTACAATGAATTTTGGATTTTTTTCCTAATGGTCAACATATGCTTTTTTATATATTCTGATGCATGGGAAGTATCCAATTGGACACTAGCACTAATGTAAATTATGTTGCCATAGCATAAGGGATCTCAAGTGTCATGCCAATAGTGTTAGCTTGTGTGATGGGTTTTCCAGGGAATCCCGTCACACCAGCTAACTCTATTGTCATTGCGCTAGAGGTCCCTTATGCTAATGCAGTCTAATTTACGTTAGCGATAGTGTCCAATGGGATATTCTTAGATAAGATTTATGTATACCTTGAGCGTGCATCCCAGGTTTTGTATCTTGGTCACACAAACATATGACTTACATATGGATGAGTATCGATGCATCTAAGGATGATAGATACAGACAGACAGACAGACAGATGCTAAACCAGGTATACTAAACCTGAATAGGCCAAACACGTGAGGGGAAGACATGTTCCAGACCCTCATTACATTTCATCAACTTCTGCTCATGAAGGGCAACAGCCTGAACAGGAGAGTCCAGTATTTGTGGGGACTCTCTAAGTAGTTACGGATCCTGGGATATCAGGGTTCTTAATCATGTTCAGAGCTCCCATGGATATAGGAGGCCATCTTCTTTGGAATGTCCCTCTCCACACATAGAGGGTGATTGGTGTGATGATGAAAGGAACATGGCTGGAGCATTCCTCACTGCACATGTTCATTCAATAGGGATAGATGGACTGTTAAATAAATAGACAGACAAGACAGATGTGGGTAGATATCCCCCATCTAACCCCCTTTAAAAGTTGCCTTCTTATTAATTCCCTCATGTTTCTCTTTCTTGGCAGTATCTTCATTACTGACACTAGACTAATAAGATGGAGATTGTTAAGCTCTAACCATAAGTGATTTTAAAAGGTTTAACTCTGGGGGAAATGAATCTGTGATGACAGCATAATTGAGTGGGATCAGGTGCGGCTTTGCATGGCTGTGAACGTGTGTTAATGTTCGGATTAAAGACTGAAGGATTACACACACTTAGGCGAGCATCGAGGCACCCAGAGCAAATGTGCTGCGTTCTCTCCCCTTAATGAGAGAGCATTATATTTGTGGCACTGTCGAGGTGCTTCTAGGTGTCACCAGCTTTCGCTTCCACCAGTGCGGGCTATTCTTGACAATACGCTAATTAAGCGTGCTCTTGGTCCTGATAATTTGCCCGCTTCTACCTGCTGTGTCCTAGCCTTGTGATTAATTTCTGAGCGGTTTATTATCAGACGAATAACTTTTCGTATTGGCATAGTTTTTACACAGTAACATGAGGCCCCTCGTCAGGCATCTCCACACATCTGGATTAGTGATGTTAGAGGAATCTGTCCAGAGGGTGGAGTTTGCCCAGCTTTCAGCATCTCATCCCTCTGGATTTTGGCTCACTTTTCCCTGACCTGGCCCGATTCAATCTGCATCGAGTTGGGCCAGCTTGTGTATTTTCCAGTGTTTCCCACCACCACCACCAATAGAAAGTTGTGAAAATTTCAGCTGCAGTTCACATAATTTGCCCAAAATCTGGCCATAAACTGCTTAATTTGCACAAATTGCAGCTGTAATTTGCATAATTTGCAAATTTGTGAAGCTTTCTATTGACGAGAAGAAGAAGAGACACCACAAAACGTTCCCACATTTTGGGGAAATGTAAGTTGAGCCAGGTGGGCAGCAGGGGTTTATCGGGTCAAAAAAGGGCCAGATTTTCAAATGACAGAAAACCCTAATCTAATTACTAACTTTCTGGATTTTTATTCCATTGCCTTCCCATGCTCTGAGGGTAATTTAAAATCAGATCTGAGGCAGAAAAAATAACTCTTGGAGGCATTTCCTTTGGTAATCAATAAAAGAGTCCTTCCTATGGCTAATTCTTCTTGGCTATAGAATGACACTTTATTTTAGATGGTGTGCACTGAATTAAAAGCTCCAGGCCCAACCATCACATGACCTGAAGAATCAAGTTTGAATGTCTGCAGTGCCCTCTTTCTCCCCCCTCCCACTGCCATCCACCTACTTCAAGGAAGAACCATAGTTCAGTTGGTAGCACATGCTTTGTATGCAAAGGTCCAAGGTTCGATCCCTGGCATCTCCAGGTAGACCGGGGGAAATTCCTGCCTGAAACCCTAGAGAGATGCTACCAGTCAGTGTTGACAGTTCTGGGCTAGATGGACCAATGGCCTGACTCAGTGTAAGGAAGCTTCCTGTGTTCCTATAAGGAAGAGGATGGCAGAAGGGAAGGGAAGGGAAGAGAGGAGGAAAGTGATGACAAAATTATGAACCTGTTTGTTCACTTAGGTCATCATGACTTTTCTCTGCTCCCAGGCATTTAACAGCATATGTTGAGTTTTTTAACTGACCCCAGAATAGTTGTTTTTTAAATGGGTATTGCCTGTTTTTGTTTGTATTTTATGCTTTTTATGGTTTAAAATTTTGTATATTTCTTTTTAACGTTCACTGTTTTTAACTTTTGTAAACCGCCCAGAGAGCTTCAGCTATGGGGCGGTATATAAATATAATAAATCATCATCATCGGACAACTGGGCACTACTCCAGTTGTCTCTACTTGCAGAAGATTACACAGGTGGCAACTGGAGATAGATCTGCTTCTGTGGTGGCATCCTCTCTCTGGGATATCTTCCTCAAAAAATGTTCATTTGGTATCAGTCCTCTTTTCATTGTTTGCCACTTTTTATTTTCGTGGAACTTTTCTCGAGTCCCTTGGATGCTTTTTGCATTAAGTTTTCAATGCTCCTGAAAGTTGAATACTGATCTGATCAACTTTATTAGGCTTGTTATGAGAAGATCTAAAATATTCTATTCTGGCTTCTTTGAACACAGATTGGGAAAGGTAGTCTACATATATAAAAAAAGACTTTTCAATATATAAAACTTTGGTTGATAACATTTTTCTGGGCCATCAAAGCGGTGTTTGTTTGACAGGATACAGCCACATTGGACATCTGGTTTATCCACACAAAGACTAGCCAGTTGTCTTTACCTTTGTGCATGGAAGGAACTAAGAGTACATTGGAATAGCCATCACAGATCATTCCAAACACCGAAAACCTACTTGCAAGTGGTTCTTGCATGATTACATTTTGGGTATTTGTTCTTTTCTTGTTTAATAATACAGTAAAATTCAATTCAATTAAAAATCAGTTTCTTCAAGTTGCCATTTTCTCAGAATCCTGTCACGTATTGCTATCTTATTTCTATTTATTGGTTTTTTTAAAAAAACACGTTGTTCATCCAAAGATACTAAGGTGGTAAACAAAACAAAAAACACAGGAACCAAACTATGCCACAAATATAATACAATAAAAACATAAAACAACATTAAAATAAAAATAGTTCTGAGGTTTAAAAAGCAGAGCAGAGAAAGTTCAAACCAACTGATGTATTTTGCATAGGCTGTCAACCCACTGAAGATGTTTTTTTAAAAATAATTTTCAATCATCTGCAATTACATGTAAATTACTACAGGGCCCTTTTGAGAAACTGAAGAATGTGTAAGATAATTTATACATGGTTAATAAACAAAGGCTACCATGCATAATTAGAAAAGAAAGGCTTGCTTAAGGCTTTATTTTTATTTATTTTTCATTAGCTGTTACATTTGTAAGTATGGCTTCTTTAACTCAAAGCCTGACCAATTAATTGGTCTCTATTGATTTAATTGACAAAGGTGTTAGTTGATTAATCCATCTACTAATATAAGTCCATTTACGAATGTGCTTATATTTGGATATTTAGCCTCCATTCACAGAAGTTTATGTGCAATTTACTCCTCTTACCTTTCCTTCTTTTTTCACCTAGTATGTTGTGATATTTGAAACCGAGGCTTTTGAAGTATATAGTGGTACTTGTATTATTGTTGTTGTTGTTTTATTTCGTTAAAACTAACAACAAAAAAGTTTTTAAAAACCCATCTACTACAGTTTGCAGCCATTGTTCCATGGTTGCGGTTCTATGAGGCACTGACTTGCAAGTGAGCATTTATGTTCGGAAGTACCCAGAATGGAATAAACCATAGTCTGCTCAGTACTGTCTTTCCTAACTATTCTGGTGAATTGTGAGTGTGTGTGTTACTTATATGTAAAATGATCATACTGCCCTCTAGCAAGAAGCTGTGAACAACAGGGTCGGGAGCAGAAGTATTATTTTATGGGCGCCTAAAATGTGTAGTTATTTATCTTGTTGCAATTTCTGTGGGTGACCACCAGTCTCTGCAGGTATACACCAACTTGCACACTTGGGATGTACAGATTGTGTTAAAGAAAATAAAATTAAAGAAGGGGTGAACAGTTATAACAAACAGAAGTTTTATAACAGGAACTAAAATGCAACAATATATTAACACAAGCAATTATAGCAGATAACAAGCAAGTTATACACAAATGCAAAGTTATACCATTTTAATAATAATCTACAGTGTTGAGACACGAAAAAGTCTCATCAGTATTTAAACCTAATAAACAAAACAATGCAATGTGGTAACAGTATGAATCAGTAGTTTCGGCTGTTAACCGAAAGAGGATTAAAAACACTGATGAGACTAAAAGATTAAAAACATTGATGAGACTACTTTGTGTCTTAATACTACTGATTTATACTGTTAACACATTGCATTGTTTTGTTTATTAGGTTTAAATACTGATGAGATTTTTTCATGTCTCCACACTGTAGATTATTATTACAATTGTATAACTTTGCATTTGTGTATAACTCTCTTGTTATCTGCTATGATTGCTTGTGTTATTATATCATTGTATTTTTTGTTCCTGTTAAAAAAAAACTTCTGTTTGTTATAACTGTTCACTCCTTCTTTGATTGTATTTTCTTATAGTATAGCAGTTGTGTGCCTTGTGCACCTTTTGGTTGTATCTTGCCTTCTCTATTTATGCTTGGATTGTGTTAAATCCATTCCGTCTGTGTTTTATGGATTGCCAGGCATCTTTAATTCTTTCATATGCTCATTGGTAGAATCTGATTTTTTTTTCTTTTTTACCAGAATTTCATTGCATGAGTGGAGTGCGTAAATAAAGAGATGACACACAAGAATGGATTTAAAATAAGGGCCACTTTTATTTATAATTCTGCAAGAGGTGGAGGCCTAAGTGGGTATCCTATCTTGGCCATGAAGCTGGCCTTGAAGGGATCGGGCAAGACATTCGTAGCCCGACAGTTGTGGCCTTTATTCCACCACCCCTCAGGCTTCCCCGTAATGGGGTTGGTAGGCCTTCCAGTGTCGCTCGCCCCATGTTACGAAACTCCAGGTGAGTGAGAAAGGTTGGCCTCAAAGGTAAGCCCTGTCTCACCAGCTGTTGCCACAAGACTCCCAGCTGTGAGTGTCAGGCATTACCCCTCCCCACTAATGGTGCCAATGAATGCTCACCATTCCTATGCTTGTCCACGAAACATGCCAACTGTGGTAATTACGTTAAAGTTTAAATGTATGTAGAGTAAGGACATTCTCAAAGCATCGTTGAAAGAAACATAAGTTAATTTACACCTGCAGTGGAGTAAAACCCCGTTATCTCAATTCAGGCCACATATGATAGAAGTGAACTTCTTCCCATTCAGCTGGAATTGTCTTTGAAATTCTTTGAAGCCCCTTGGCCTTGTAACCAGGAATGAGCTGTCTGTGATCCTGGCAACTTACAGTCTATCCTGGACTCTTTGCCAAACTTTGTCAATATACCACCCTGGATTCTTCCTTGCACAGGATAGCTGGAGACTAACATGGGCCTGGGCAACGTGTCACTTTGCCATTTGTTCACTTACGAAGTCACATCATTAAACAGAATATAGTTTTGAATATCTAGGCTCCTGTTGGGCAACGCGTGAAGGATGGGTCACCGGCATACGCTGTGTAGAAGATTGCAGAATATTTAACGTACCGCTAGATTATTTGTTTTCAAAAAGAAGGAGGCACCAGTGGCAAAGCATTGCCTCTTTCTTTGATGTATATTCCTATGATATGAACATCAAATGTCACATTGGCTGCTGTTGCTAAGGGGTTGAAGAGATATTGTAATCATGGGACAGAGCCCTGGGCTCGAAATAAGACAACAGATGGCTATGCGTGATCTCTAAATAACAATTATTTGACAAGGGGAAGATGGATGGAAGTAGTTTGCTGGGCTTCCAGCAGCTCCACATGATGTACGAGATAACAGGGACTCAGCTGTGTTTTATGTATATGTAAGATCAGGTGAGGGCTGCAGATTTTGCACTGCCAGGTACTGTCTGAATGATAACCGGGTAGGAGTTATATTGATAATGATTTATTAGCCTAACACACGGCTAAACAGAAATATTGGCATCATTAGTCAGTTGACTAACTTTTGATAAATTGGCTAGTCCTCTCTTCCCACCTAGGCTCCAAAGTATTTTAATTAAGTCTCACAAAGAGAAAGTTACCATCAAATAAGTCTGGAGTTCAGTTCCTTGCTTTTCATTGGGAGGGCTTTTCTTTGACCGATTTGCAAGGCATCTGGCATTCTGTGGGCACACAGGCCATTTCTGTCCCGGTAACTTATTATTCAGCTTGGACAGCCTTGCTTTAATATGCATGCCTTGTTTGGGTGGTGAATGATGGAGAAAGCAGCATGACTAAGCGCCAGGCTATTGTGTGGATGGCTGATATTGTGGTCTTGTCACTGAAAAGTCATTTCACAGGGTATCACATAACAGTGAAAATAACACTGCCAAATCACAATGCCAAGTACTTATACAGCATTTTCCTAGAGTGATCAGCACACATCGCCCACATTATTTGACATTATTTACAATAATCCTTGTAAAGCATGGATGTTGTACCTTTGGCCTGTGGATCAAAACTGACCCACCTGAAGCGCCAATTCAGCCTTTCCATCTTCCCCAGACAGCCTACCCCCCTTCCCCTGGTATCAGGCGCCTGGCCTGTGGCTTAGTTTGTAGACAAGCTGTGTTTCCAGTCCATTACTTTTACTATGCAAACTACAAAAAAGTTCTTGTTTCAGGATAAAGACAGAATCCTTATGCAGCTTTCCTAGCAAGCTTTGCATAATACAAACTTCAGGTAACTACCTGGATTAAAGCCCCACCTTCTCCTTTTCATGAGGATCCTGCATTCCTATGGGTTCAGGGGAGGGCCTGGCCTGGCTGTCATCCAATTGGTTAGACTGCAGCTGGGCTTCATCCTCTCTGTCAGTATTATTCTCACCAGGGCTCTGCTCCTGCAATTTTGATGCCTCATCAAATGAAGCCTCATCAAATGAACTCCTTCCCCTCCCAGCTGCCTGTCTGATTCAGAATCATTTCCCATGTGTTCTTGGGGCACATCTGCAGAGGTGCTGGCCCCAATCCCTACATCTGGCCACACCTCCTTTTCCCTGACCTCCAATCAGGACCTGTTCTGAACTTTTGAAGTGCCTTAATAGTGGGAGGAGTTGGGGGGGAACTTACTTCCCCTCTTTTATTTATTATTTATTTTATTTATTACATTTTTATACCGCCCAATAGCCAAAGCATTTTGGAGGGGAAACATAAATGATGCTCCCATCCTCTACTCAGCTGATACCCATTGATTGAACCAGTACTGAAGCAGCAATTCATGGCTTCATTTGGAGGGGGCACCTTCCATGAATGGAGCCCTTCAATCACACATTTTATGGTCAATAGAAGACATTTTTCTGGGTATAACATTATGTGCATCAAGTTGATTACAAAACTCCCTTCTCCCCCATAGATTTGTCAAAGTTGAAGCCTGAGCAATGTCCAGGAACGTTGGCAGGCGTTTTGCAACTCTTTAAATGTCTGTATAGGAAACGGGAAAATATTTGTGTGCAGTTTTTGGTATTTGAATTGCTATTTCATTTGTGTTGGTTTTATGAGGTTGTTTTATAGCTGTTGTTGTTCCCCAATTCATTTTTGGATGGGAATGAGTCAGGTGTTTTTTTTTAAAGGCACCATTGACCCATCTGGCAATTATAAACTGTCCCCAACCCACCAATCATTTCCAAGTGCAATTTATTTCATAGTATCATCGTGTTTAAAAGCTGGAAGTGACCTTGGAGGCCATCCAGTCCAACCCATTGCTCAGCACAGGCTCAAGAGCAACAGCAGCTTTGACAGATGGATGTCCAGACTCTGCTTAAATAACTTCGAAGAAAAGCCCACTATCTCCCGAGGCCGTCTGCTCCACTGTCAAACAGCTCTTACAGCTATCATGTCTCCCCTGAATTGTCTCTTCTCCAAGCTAAACACACAGCTCTTTCAACCACACTTCTTCGGATTTGGTTCCCAAACCTATCATGTGTCTGTCTTATCTGTCTATTAAAAAGTGGAAATAACTATTCTCTTTCTGAGAGCTGCCCTTATGGCAATACAATAGGTGGAAGAGGCCATTGATGATTGGTGTATCAGGGTTTTCAGTATGCCCTCAATGATGAAATGAATTAATATGATTAGAGCCTATATATAGGCTCTCTTTATTTTATATTGGAATGATAAAGTTCAGGATTCAGTCCAACCTTATTGATTTTTCAGGGGGAATTTAACTGTTACATTGATAACTAGGGATGGATAGACTCAACCATACACAGCTCCATTGGACACCCACCAAGCTGCGGCCTGCCTCCATTCGCAGTGCCACATGAGCTTTTTCACAGCCCAGCGATTACCCAACGAAGCTGCAAGGCCACCTGCCCTCACCCAGAGCCTCAACTGTGCACAACAATGGCATTTCTGAAAACTGCATACTTCCCAAGTTAGGTAAATGGAGACTTAATGGCCACCATTTACACAACTTGGAAAATATGTCATTTCCGGAGCTGCCGTTGATATGCACAATGGAGGCTCTGGATGAGGGAGGATGGTTACCGGGCAGTTGCAGAGCCATGGGGCTCTCAAAGAGCAAGCCTGCAAAAGCGCCATGACCCAATGACCTGGGTCAGGGTGGGCATGGGGATGTCCGCTGATCTCCCAGACCCAGTCAGGCACCCACAACATGCCTATTTATAACTCTTATTTGTTATTATTTGTATTTGCGAATCAGTGTAAGTTATTAAATGAATGAATAAAGGGTTGTTTTTTTAAAAGCATATATACCACCTATTTCCCTGGAAGAGAACTCAATGTGGCAAATTAACAAAGTCAGCAATATTTAAAACAATCTTAAACACCCAAACAAATAAATAAAAAACAAACAATCTATATAAATAAAAATGTAAATGTTCATTCGAAACAGATGTTATATCTCCGAAAGTTCTTCACCGATTGCTTTGAAATTTTAACACAATGTTGCATTAGAATACGCAAGTGTTGTTATGTAACTATGTTCTATATGGAGACAAAAGTTTGTCTTAAAATCGAAGAAATAGGCCTCCTCAAAACCAGTCCTGCTGATCATTGTGACATCGCCAACCAGTAGGCCAATCCACTGCCTCTGCCTCGTCTCCTAATTGCATGTTCTCTCCTATTTGCTCTTATAGGTCATTGTGACATCGCCAACCAGTAGGCCAATCCACTGCCTCTGCCTTCTCTCCTATTTGCACGTTCTCTCCTATTTGCTCTTATAGGTCATTGTGACATCGCCAACCAGTAGGCCAATCCACTGCCTCTGCCTCCTCTCCTATTTGCATGTTCTCTCACAATTGGCTGAGTGAATATAGATGTCACACCTGTGACAGTTACACATTCTGAAGAAAGGTAACTGCCAAGAGTTTCCACTAACCTCCTCACCGTAAAAACATCATTTTTAAAAAACCAAACAGTAGGCCAATCCACTGCCTTTGCCTCCTCTCCTATTTGCATGTTCTCTCCTATTTGCTCTTATAGGTCATTGTGACATCGCCAACCAGTAGGCCAATCCACTGCCTCTGCCTTCTCTCCTATTTGCACGTTCTCTCCTATTTGCTCTTATAGGTCATTGTGACATCGCCAACCAGTAGGCCAATCCACTGCCTCTGCCTTCTCTCCTATTTGCATGTTCTCTCACAATTGGCTGAGTGAATATAGATGTCACACCTGTGACAGTTACATGTTCTGAAGAAAGGTAATTGCCAGGAGTTTCCACTAACCTCCTCACCATAAAAACATCCTTTTTAAAAAACCAAACAGTAGGCCAATCCCTGTCTCTGCCTCCTCTCCTCTTTGCATGTTCTCTCACAATTGGCTGAGTGAATATAGATGTCACACAATTATATGTTGCGTGTTCTAGAGTCGGCAAACCAGACAATCTCTATATCTACACAGACAATGGAACAACTAAAAATATTGTATATCCACAAGCATTGTGAAATTAAACATATTAGAAACATCTGCTTTGTCTTTTCTTTCTTTTCAATTTAACCAGACTGAGCCACAGCAACGCGTGGCAGGGTACAGCTAGTAAGTTTATAAAACAGCAGTTAACAATAAAGGATAAAGCACATTCAAGGACTGTTAAGCATATAAGCAAATGCCTTCTTAAAGTGACAGGTTTTCACATACTGCTAAAAACAGTGCAGTGTTAGGGCCTGATGAATTTCTGTTGGCAACGACGGATGTGGAGGAGATATAGCAAGTCTAACCAAAAACAGCTTAGAGCTCATTGTCTTGCCTATTCTACGGCAATCATGGAGGCAAAGAAGTCTTACCTTTCCACCAACATCTCATCTCCACACTGCTGTGTGGCAGAGTTGATCGAAATAGTGAAGAGCCTATTACAGCTTGGCCTTCAGACAGGAGTGGAGGATTACTTGGAAGACTTCTATGATTTGCCAAGCATTTTCCAGATGAAATCACTCAGATTCAACGTGGACTACATTTTCTCAAATGCCATTCTGGAGCAGAGTCGGGGTTTCAGTTTACTGGAAACTTTTCATGCTGTTGGTCTAGAGCAGCCTTCCTCAACCTGGGGTGCTCCAGATGTGTTGGAGATGCAGTCCAACACATCTGGAGTGCCCCAGGTTGAGGAAGGCTGGTCTAGAGGATGTGGACTGGATCCTTGGAGAAATGCAACCAACCACCTGTGTTCTTGACTCTTATCCACTGTGACTTGAAAAATCAATACAGTCAGGCTTGCACACTTGGGTCTGTGATGCATCCTTCAAGGAAGAACATATATCTCAGGAATCTTTCTAGACCCAGTAGTCTTCAAGGTCAAACCATCTTAATTGGCTGTTCAATCATGCAGAATTTAAAGGAGCCTTCCCCAACCTGATGCCCTTCACATTTTTTTGGACCACAACTCCTAGGAACTGGAGAACTCATGGGGGGGGGGTTTATCCCATGATTTCACCGAGCCCTGCTCAGCTGGCCCCATTCAGACAAGCGGTTGGCAAAGCACACTTTCCAGGGCCTCCAGAAAGTGCTCAATTCCCCCAGCATGCCATTAGTATGTCTGGGGAAATTGCACATTTTCCGGAGGCCCCAGAAAACACACTTTGCCTTGCCCACCTGGCACCAATTGTGGCCTTAAAGGCCCTCTTAAATCCTTGCATTAAGAGGGCCTTTAGAGCTCCAATTGGCACACGGGGGCAGAGGCAATGCTAATGGCATGCAGGGGGAATAGCACACTTTCTGGAGGCCCAGGAAAGAAACACTTTGCCTTCCCTCCCCCATGCCATGCCAATCAGGGCCTTAAAGGCACTCTTAATGCCAGGTTTTAAGACGGCCTTTAAGGCCATGATTGGCACCGAAGGAGATGCAATTTCCCCAAGGCTGAGGAAAGCTTATATTTTTCCCCTCCACTCTAATGTTGGGCACCACCATTAGAGTGGAGGGGGAAAATATGTGGTTTCCCCAGCCTTGGGAAAATTCTCTCTCTCTCTCTCTCTCTCTCTCATACACACACACACACACACACACATACACACACACACACCGATTGGTGCCTTAAAGGCCACCATTAGCGCAGTGGGGGGAAAGGACAAAAGGGGCAGAACCACTCATTAAAAGTAAAATTCAGGGTGAAAATCCGCTGGTCTCATCCGCTGTCCTCATGGGCCCAGGTGGATTTTCACCCCAACACTACCATTGACCATGCTGGCTTCAGCTAATGGGAGCTGATGTCCAAAACATCTGAAGGCCCCAGATCAGGGAAGGCTGGTTTCGGAGGTGTGAAAAGTCTAAACATCATGATTTTGGTCACCATAAATGTTCTTGAAATGTTGTACTAAGAACTGGGTATAGTACTATTAAAATATTTATTTCTCATCGTTCAGTTTAGGCTGCTCAGTGCCTTGTTCTATGCCTTTTGTCCTGCCTTTCCTGCTGGCAGGAATTGCATGCCTAAGATTCAGGAATCATTTGTTCTCCCATATTTTGATGACTGCTAACAATTTGGAATAAAAGCCGTTCTGTGACGCACACTAAGCTTTTTAGTTTGCCAGTGCAGGATCTGTCCTCAAGGTATGTTCACCTTGTTACCTTATCTTCAGCAACTCTCTGTGCAAAGCAGTTAGAGAGAAGGAAAGGTCTAAAGATTTATCACAGTAATTAAACCTGAACAAAGACAAATACACCATCTCTGGATTTCTATTCAGGCAGGTAGGTATGTGGTAGATACAGGAGCCCCCAGAGCAGAAAAGGAAGCAATTTCATTTCCAGGTGATAAATAGACAGCATCTTCTCTTCCTATGTGGTGCATTCTAATACAGCAAATGAATTGCTTTCATTAAAGATTTGCATGGAGGATTAATGAACACCGATAATAAATCACAGTTGTACAAGCAAATGCACAATTTATACAGGGTGTGAATTTGTGTGTTATCTTATGAGCTAAGTGGTGTGGTAGGTCAGTGAATGTGAAGTGTGAGCAGTGGGCAGGGTTATGAATGCTTTTTTAAATTATAAAAAAAATACATAAGGATGTATGAGAATTTCATTTTTTCCTTGCAAAACATGCAAGCATGCCCCATTCAAAGCACTAAATGTGAGTGCATGTCCGCCAACAATATTTCCAAATTTCTGAACATGTGTTCACATTTGTCTCATTCCCAATACCCAGTTCAATTTGCGCAAATTTTCTAACTTACACAAATTTGCTCAGTTGGCTGAATCAACCCTGCTTTAGTCTATGGAGGAAATTTGCGCAGATTAGGACATTTGAACAAATTGGGGGAGATTTGCACAAATCTCCCATTCAATCACTGCTCAGTTTGTGCAAGTTTCCCAAGATGAGTCACAAGAAAATGTTTGGAGAAACCTAGCAATCTTGAACATCACTCATTTGCCCATCCATCATTTTACACTAGGATAAACCATCTCTGAGTCTTGTATATTTCAAGGATTTCACTTGCATTTCATTGTTCATTATTTATTATTTGTTTCATTTCCATACCCCACCTGATATTTAGTTTACAACATTTCATAAAATAATGAATGCAATATAAAAATATAGCGTAAAACACAGCTTAAAAATACATATACAATTTTTTTTTAAAAAAAAAGTAGACAGCTAAAAGCAGTTTTGATAACATACTAGACCTGTTTAGATGACTGGAATTAATGCCCCATCATATGCCACTAAATATTTACAAAGTGCTGGACATGCGCTCGAGTCTGATTTGTGCAACTTCCAGTCTGATTTTGTGCAAATTTCATAATTTGTGCAAATTTCCCCTGCAGACCCATTCAGTCCCACTTTAGTCTATGGAGGAAAGTTGCACAAATTGGTGGAAATTTGCACAAGTTTCATATTTGATCGCTGGTCCGATTTCCCATTCATCCAGAGTGAACAGCAATTGCAAACATGGATAGGAATCAGACACAAGATGTGCAGCAAGTCGACGTTCAGAGAATCCTAGCAATCTTGAACATCACCCTTTCCCCCCTCCATACATGCATGTGTATATTTATTTATTTATTTATTTATTAAATTTATATACCGCTCCAGAGCCGAAGCTTTCTGGATGGTTTACAAAATTTAAAAACAGTAAACATTAAAAAGTATACAAAATTAAAAATTATAAAAAATATAAAAACAACAGTATAAAGCAACAGTATCCATTTAAACAATGGCAGTTCTGGGGTCCATTTAAAAAAAAAACTGAGCCAGGTGTTAAATACTTGGGAGAAGAGAAAAGTCTTGACCTAGTGCCAAAAAGATAACAATGTTGACGCCAGGCGAGTCTCATCGGGGAGATCATTCCATAATTGGAGGGCCACCACTGAAAAGACCCTCTCCCTTATTGACATCCTCCGAGCTTCCCTCGGAGTAGGCACTCGGAGGAGGACCTTAGATGTTGAGTGCAGTGTACGGGTAGGTTCATGTCGGGAGAGGCGTTCCATCAGGTATTGTGGTCCTAAGCCGTGTAAGGCTTTATAGGTTAAAACCAGCTCCTTGAATTGGGCTCGGAATCGACCCATATTCATCTGAAGAGTGGTTCTATAGACCTTGAAATGAACTCCTTTGGTATTAAATAACCCAAATCAACTAACTACAATTGCTGGCATTCTGTGCTATTAATTTTATAGGTTGCTTTATTGATATCAGATGAATTTACATGTCAACTCCATGCAACAAGTGTGAAATTCATGTAAAGGCATGCAATTTTATGATTGCATGATGTCCTTCATGCCGGGAGAGGTATTTGCCTACAGTGCAAAGAATAAAAATGGAGATTCCAATGATGAAAAGCCCTTCACGGCATCTCTGATGCATTCAAAGCAGCAGATATAGACAACGAAACAGCTAGAAGAACTATTATATTTTTTACCTGGCTTTGACCCCGTATGTCGAGTCTGCGTGATCTGTCTTTTTATCATACTAGCATCAGTAGTACCTTGGAAAACTCATTTCAGATGAGATAGTGTAGCACTAGGAACGCTGATATGGGAAGACCCTAT
Organism: Elgaria multicarinata webbii; assembly: GCF_023053635.1. Lineage (NCBI taxonomy): Eukaryota > Metazoa > Chordata > Lepidosauria > Squamata > Anguidae > Elgaria > Elgaria multicarinata. The sequence continues at coordinate 119,419,000 of NC_086175.1, read as the reverse complement.
AGTATTTCTCCATTAGGAGAGGGAGATCAAATTGTGGCAGCTCAGGAAACATGAGCAGGGATAGATCTCTCTGAATTAGTTCTTAAAAGTTCGTAAGGAAAATACAAAACAAAGTAAACAAAACAAAAACGTTCACCTCTCCCTGTTCTGTTGTTGGGTAGCTGAGATCTCCCTCTAGACACACAAGAATGAATTAAAGGAAGCACAATAATATATGGAAATAGGTGCAAAATTTAGAAAGGCTTTCCAAATGACCTTCGGAAACTAGATACAGGACTCCTGGAGGGATCTCTGTAAACAAGATGGGCTATTCATGAAACGAAATGCCAGCACTGCTGTCACCATGGTGACTTAATCACTTCAACAACCAAACTTTGTAAATAGCAGGGTTTGCTGGCAGACAATAGCTCCTTCGCAGCATCCCATGAGAATGCCAATTTACGGCTACCTTTACCATTCATGATTTCTTCTTCTTTATATTCTGAGCATACTGTGGTGAATGTTTGATGAATTGTACTTAAAAGTTTGTTTTCTGACACCTGTACATTGCAATTTCACTGCAACCGGCTGCATGATTTCTGCCTAGTTGCTGGTAAAGGTCTCAGATTAAAAATAAACTAACCATGAAAATTCAGTATAAGCAGTGTGTGTATGTGTGTGTGCGTGCATATATCCCAAAAACAAAAAGAAATCAACCGAGCATACTACAGTGTTGAAACTCTTACTTTGTCTCACCAATTTATTTATTTTTTTAAGATAGATGCAATGATCAAATTTTGCTCCAGAACCTGTTGGCATCAGAAAAGCATACATGATGGAGTCATAGTTAAGAATTTTAGTGTTGTATTGATTTTAGTGGGACAGAATTAAGTAAGTGCATAATTCTCCCAATGAAATCAATGGGACTTAAAAGTGCTTAACACTGACCAGGTATTGTGAAGTATACTGTTGCTAGGGTTGTCAGACTTTTGATTTCAAAATTACTGCCATAATAATAGTAATAATAATAATAATAATAATAATAATAATAATAATAATAATAATAATAATTGTTACCTGTCTCTCCCTCTGGATCGAGGCAGGGAACAACATAAAATACAAAAACGTTATAAAATATATAAAACTGATTAAAATGTATAAAACTAATGCATTGTTAAAATAAAAGCCAGACTTCTTAAAATTCGACTGGGTAGGCTTACTGGAAGAGATAGTCTTTATAGCCTTTTTATATTCAGAAAGACTGTTGAGTTGGTGAATCTCACCCAGCAAGCCATTCCACAGTCTAGGAGCGGCAGAAGAAAAGGTCCTCTGGGTAATGCTTGTCAGCCTAGTTTTTGCTGACTGGAGTAAATTCTTCCCAGAGGACCTGAGTGTGCAGGGTGGATTGTATGGGAGAAGGCAATCCTGCAGGTAACCTGGGCCCAAACCATGCAAGGCTTTGGGTCCTACTTCCACTACCAGCACTGCTGCCCTGGTGTGAGCCAAGAGGAGGACACAAACATGGAACCTGGCCAATAATGTATGGGTAGAGCCAGGGGGCGGGGACTTGGTGGGGCATTCACAGAGCCTGGCTGGTCTTGTGGTGAAGTCAATAGTTGCATCATGTGGTTGTGACCATTAAGCTGCCTGCATGGTGAGCTCAGAGGAAATACTTATAGACAGATTTTATCTCATTTTTAATTTCAACTACCCTATTTCTTCGATTCTAAGATGCACTTTTCTCCCCATATAAACATCTCTAAAAATGGGGTGCATCTTAGAATCGCGGGTGTGTCTTAGGTGCGTGGTTTTTTTTCTGTTAGTGGTACTGAAATTAGTGTGCATCTTACAATCGATGGTGTCTTACAATTGAAGAAATATGGTAGTTCAGGAAAGATTTGGATGCTGAACCTTTGGCACAACAGGATCATGGATGAAAATGGGGAGAAGAAATATCACATTTCAGGAAGTGGGCCTGTTCATAAAACTGCTCTTCTTTCTTTCTTTCTTTCTTTCTTTCTTTCTTTCTTTCTTTTTCTTTCATGTAAGTTCTGCAAGGTCAGATCTCGGTGACCATTGCTGGAAGCAGCATCCAATTCATGTGCTGTGTTGTTGATCTTTGAAGACAACATTTGTAGCCACCTTCTGGTGTAAGCATGGGCAACACATCCCCACCCTGCCTCTCAGTGTGTCCCCTGCTGCCTCACCTCATCCTCTGAGAATTTATTGAGGAGACTTATTCTGTAAGTCTCATAGCAGTGAATGGATAGTTTAAAAATCCACTGCCATGAGAGGAGGGCAGAGTAGCCCAAGGAGGGGCCATGGGGGGAAATGGCTCATAGAAGTGCACCATGGAGGTTCCAGGGGGGGAAATTGACCAACCCAAAGTGGCCCATCCCTGCTCTAATACAAGGGAAGGGTTTCTCATAGTGAAAATAACACTGAGGCAAAGCTCCTCACCAGCTCATGGATCTTTGGGGTGGGATAGCTAAAAAACGCCCAAGGCATTTTTGAAAACTCCATAGAAAACTAAGAAGTACTGTGAAATTGAGTAAAGGAAGCCTTGAAGGAAGCCATCAGAATGAGGTGGCCGATGAGGCACCACTGATGGCAAATGTATAGTCACTGACCGCATCCACAGGGTTGTGGTAGGGAGGTGCCAACATTACATGAGGTTGTCCCAATATAGCTGCCAGGCACAAAGGAATCCCAGGAACATTCCCATTATCCATAAAGCCTGCTCACATCCAAGGAGTTCTCTGACAGAGGCCTTAGCTAGACCTAAGGTTTATCCTGGGATCATCCCGGGGTCATCCCTGTTCATGTAAATGACACACAGGATATCCCAGAAGCAGGCAGGGATGACCCTGGGATAAACCTTAGGTCTAGCTAAGGCCTGATTGACCGAAGCAAAATGAAGGATGCCAGAAGGCAGTATTAACTGGGTTATCCCATACTTGCAAATTCAATGACTAGCCATTGTCCTTGTTGTGGATCATAAGAACATAAGAAAAGCCATACTGGATCAGACCAAGGGTCCATCTAGTCCAGCTCTCCATTCACACAGTGGCCAACCAGCTGTTGACCAGGGACCCACAAGCAGGACTGGGTGCAACAGCACCCTCCCACCCATTTTCCCCAGCAACTGGTGTATGTAGGCTTACTGCCTCAGATACTGGAGGTAGCACGTAGTCCTCAAGACTGGTAGCCATTGATAGCCTTCTCCTCCAGAAATTTATCCAACCCCCTTTTAAAGCCATTCAAATTGGTACCCATCACCACATCTTGTGGTAGTGAATTCCATATTCCCATCAAGAAAAATTATCCTTAGGGAATGCTTCTTCCCCTCTGTTCCAGCCTACCACTTAACGTCCTCGGAGGGTCAGCTGCTGTGACTGCCTAGTATAAGATTTCCAGTCACACACCAGAGAACCTTTGCCTCCCTTCAGAATGACCTGCTGCTTGAAATGTGCCTGCTGACTTCTTTGAATGTAAAGACTCAATTATTCCAGAAGGCCTTTCCTGTTTCGAATCTTATTGCTGACTATTATATATTGTTTCACGCTGTACGGTTTTATTGCTTGTTTTATCTTTTTAAATTGTTTTTCACATTTTTATGTTTTAACTTTGTATGCCACCCAGGGTATTTTGCAGATAGGTGAGGTATAAATTGAATCAATCATCAACATCATCAATATCTTTTTGAGAGTAAAAGTGGCGTGTGCCTCCAATCTGAATCCAGTGCCCCAGGTTTCAAAAGTGTGGGAAACACTGCATAAAGAGGAGCGTCACTGAACCCAGAATCATCACCACATGTAAACAGAGCGTTCTTTCAGTAAAATTGCTGAAGTGGTTCACATTGACTCTGTTTTTCAGCCATCACTCTAATTAATGGATGAATTATTAAAAGGCCATGCTGTCAGGTTGCTGATTAAATACCTTTGATTTTACATCAGTCACTGAGAAGCCGCGTGATGGCTACATTTCAAATAAAGTGAACTGCCTCAAACCCATACCAATTATCAGACTTTTATTTCTCTCCGTGTGAATGAGGAACAGGTGCCTCTAATTTAAAAAATGTTTTCTATGAAAATGTTCCTCTGTTGCTAAATAAACACTTGTGTTATCACTTATCGTTACAGCCAGATAAGGCATTATGTCAAATCATAGCATTACAATTTTCATTGGGGAGGGGGGAAGAGTTGGGAAATAGGCAAAATGTGTGGATTATTATTTATGAGAACTCGTGTTGAATAGTGGCTAAAAAAAAAAGCAAAGCGAGAAAGTTCCCCATTGAAATATTACCTCAGCACAGGCAGTATGATCCAAGACATCTGCTTGGAGTTGCTAGGGAACCATGGCAGGCAGGTGCTGTTGTACTCATGTCCTACTTGGGGGTTTCCTACTTGGGCAATGTGTGAACAGATTGCTGGACTAGATGAACCCTGGGCCTGAGCCAGCATAGAATCATAGAAGGGTAGAGTTGAAAGGGGCCTATAAGGCCATCGAGTCCAACCCCCTGCTCAATGTAGGAATCCACCCTAAAGCATCCCTGACAGATGGTTGTCCAGCTGCCTCTTGAAGGCCTCTAGTGTAGGAGAGCCCACAACCTCCCTAGGTAACTGGTTCCATTGTCGTACTGCTCTAACAGTCAGGAAGGTTTTCCTGATGTCCAGCCGGAATCTGGCTTCCTTTAACTTGAGCCCGTTATTCAGTGTCCTGCACTCTGGGAGGATCGAGAAGAGATCCTGGCCCTCCTCTATGTGACAACCTTTTAAGTATTTGAAGAGTGCTATCATGTCTCCCCTCAATCTTCTCTTTTCCAGGCTAAACATGCCCAGTTCTTTCAGTCTCTCTTCATAGGGCTTTGTTTCCAGACCCCTGATCATCCTGGTTGCCCTCCTCTGAACACGCTCCAGCTTGTCTGCGTCCTTCTTGAATTGTGGAGCCCAGAACTGGACACAATACTCTAGATGAGGCCTAACCAGGGCCGAATAGAGAGGAACCAGTACCTCACGTGATTTGGAAGCTATACTTCTATTAATGCAGCCCAAAATAGCATTTGCCTTTCTTGCAGCCATATCGCACTGTTGGCTCATATTCAGCTTGCGATCTACAACAATTCCAAGATCCTTCTTGTTTGTAGTATTGCTGAGCCAAGTATCCCCCATGTTGTAACTTTGCATTTGGTTTCTATTTCCTAGAACATGACTCTTCTTATGGTTTTATGTGAGGTACATAATAGGCAAGGCCCGCCAGATTAGTTTGGCTCTTGAGGCAGAAAACTCTACAGTTATCTTTCCCTGGAAGTAAAATAATTCATCATCATCATCATCATCATCATCATCATCATCATCTCTTTAGATAAGTTACAATTTGCTGCCCTTTTGTAACACCCAAACCCAGCTGCCTGAGGCCACTACCTCACTCTGCCTTATGGCAGAGCCAGCCTGAGCAACTACTGCCTCATCCTCAGCATCTTCACCTCTTCCGCCACCCCACCTATCTGCAATGTGGAGCTAGGAATGCCTATGTGTGGCAAAAAAACAAAAGGTAAAAAAAAACCCATGCCGAAACACCCCCTGCCATCCCTGGGATGGCAAAATTGCTCCCCCCCAAGGGCACGGAGCCCCCCCCCCGAACAGCTCTGTGCCTGGCCCTGCTACTTGCAGGGAGGAAGGGGGAAGCCAGGATGGGTGCCCACACCAGCCACAGTCCTCGGGATGGTCCTGGAACTGCAGAAATCAGGATAACTGCAGAAGCAGTTATCCCAGGAAAATGGAGGGGTCATCCCTGGTTGACCCCAGAATCCCCTGTGTGTCATTTGGATGCATAGGGATGACCCGGGGGGGGGGAAGTATAGTGTAAAGATGCCCTCTGAAGATCAGTAACTGCAGTCTACCTTTTTTAAAAAAACTTTCCAAAAAAAGGAAAAAGCAGCCAACCCTCTCCCAAAATACGCAGCCACATAGGCAGGTGGCTGTGTTTTAAGGTACAATTTCAGTTTGAATGAAAGAACAATGGACTGGCTGGCCAGCTTCATGTATGAACTGAGCGCGAATCCTCCACAGCCTGCCAGTGGTGTCTGGTTCCTCCAGTGTTAGTAGGGAGGTGAATCCACTCTGGGTTTCAGTCAGAACCTCTCAGAATTCTAAAGTAGCTATTCAAGGTGCTGAACCCTTTTGAGGGACAGGGCTCAGCACTTTAGATAGCTCCTCTATGGTTCTGGCTGGTTCTGAATGAAACCCAGAGTGGGTTCACTGCCCTACTGAAATAAGAGCCACCAGTCTCCCCTGCAACGTTCAGGAATCTCAACAGACAAGTAAAGCGTAGAGAAAGTTCTCTGAATTTAGACATTTTGAAAGACACTGACGTAGAACATTATTAGTATTATTATCGTTGTTGTTTTACTCTTTAGGCAGGCCTACCTAGTTGAATTTTAAGATGCCTTTTAATAATGTGCTGCTTTTTAAAAATGTATTAGTTTTATATTATTTATTTTAATAATGTATTAGTTTTTGTGAATTGCCCAGGGAGCTTCGGCTGTTGGGTGGTATAAAAATGCAAATAATAATAATAATAATAATAATAATAATAATAATAATAATAATAATAATAATATTTTAATTAATTATATGTATTTTATGGTGTTTTGCATTTGTGTTGTACCCCACCTCGATCCAGAGGGACAGGTGGATAAGAAAATTATTATTATTATTATTATTACTACTATACATTTATGTACCCCCTTTGTCCATCGTGGAAGTTCAGGTGGAGTACATGGGGTTTCCTTGGTGATCTCCCATCCATGCACCAACCAGACTCAGACCTGCTTAGCTTCAGCAAGCTGGCTGCATCATGTGCCTTGAAGCCATGCCCTGGGCTGTCATAGACTTATGGCAGTATCCAAAAAAAGGAACACCTAGAAGGATTTCTAGCTAAACTAGTTCCATCCTAAACACACACACACACACACACACACACACACACACACACACACAGAGAGAGAGAGAGAGAGAGACAGACAGAGAGGGAGAGAGAGAGAGAGAGAGAGAGAGAGAGAGAGAGAGAGAGAGAGAGAGAGAGGTGGGAGGGGGGGTTGAATGAATGCACCAAGGAAATTAAAGATATTTAGAGATGCTAATTGGAGAGATGTTTCCAATCTTGTAACCTTAAATTCTCCCAACTTTCTAACTATCCATTGACAATTAGGCTTCTTCATTCTCTTCTTCTTCTTCTTCTTCTTCTTCTTCTTCTTCTTCTTCTTCTTCTTCTTCTTCTTCTTCCTTTTCTTCTTCTTCTTTCTTATTTTTAGCACATTAGAAAAAAAGGTACCATCAGGCTAGATTGTGATTACTGTCTTCGTACCATTTCTCGGGCTGAAAACAGTAGCTCAGACAATTAGTCGCTGAAAGCCCAGAACTCACTCTACCGGCAAAGCATTTTGTGTCTTGGAGCAGTGGCAATGACTTTCTATTACTGTGCTAACCTTGACATTTCTGCATTTCGAGCCAGCCCTGACAAGACTGTCAGAGAACCGACAGCAGAGCAAGGCTGCCTCAGAGCTAATGTTGGGTGTCAAAAGTTCAGCAGCTTAGAAGAGTCGAGGCAGTGGGGGTGGGGAGTGGGAGGAGAAGAGGAGATAATGCAATGGAGACGATGGGATGTGAAAATTGAGATGGAGCTGTGTCTTCTAAGGCAGCTCTGGCAGAAGAAAGACTCTACTGCTGTAGCAGTTCCTATCCGTTGGTCTTCTCTTCCTCGACTGTTCTTCCAGTGTGACTTCGAGGAGTACTATCAGAAAACAGAAAGGGAGAGAAAGGGGAAGGGAGATGTGTTGGAGCATCTGCCACTGTGTACTGGGAGAGAGTTGTGTAGATGCCCCTTGGTGCTAGCAATGGCAAAGAAGAATAGCAGTGCTCCCCCCCGCCCCGGTAAATGATGAGTAATGTCATGATAACAGCAGCCATTGCATCAATGTCTGCCTCAACTCAGGCCTATTTGCATGCCTTGCAATGAATGTTTTCTGTACAGAGGGAAATGGTTGACACTGCCATACTAAAAATGGGACTGAGTCAGGAATGGATGTGCGCATACAGAAATGGGTGACTCATTCCCTCTACTTGGTGTTTGAGGGTGGGGGGCAGGAGGGTTGTGTTGTGTTTCTCAGAAAACTTCTGCTTTTGATGGGAGGCAAATGAGGAGGCTTGCTAAGTAATCTACAAAGCTTTTATTAAGCAACAAACATCTCTTCTGCCTGAACAGAGTCTAACCTCTTGGAAACGTCCCCCTAGGCAAAACTATGCAAACTAAGCAAGACAATTGTCCGTTCAAGAAGAATAGGAAGCCACTTCCCAAACTTCAGAGTGCCTGGTGCGGAGGCAGGTTCTGGTGTAATCAAACTGACTTTTTCACACCTTTCTTCCACCCCATGCGTTTGAGCTTCTGGCGGACCCTAGCATCAGCTAGCTTGTCGGGACGCTCACCTCCGGAAGAAACCTCACTTCCCACCGAGTGTGTAGGATTTGGCCTTGAGGAGATAAGCTCTGGAGAGGGCTGACTCCCAGCTGGGGAGTTACTTGTGAGAGCTTCCTCCCCCACTGGTACAGGCTGGCTGGTGTCTGGCGCTGCGTCTTCTGCTTCTGAGTCTGATTCTGATTGATTACCTGAAACATCTTCTCCCAAAACAGGGGCAGTAGTGTTAGACATGACAGGTTGTAAGTAAGAATTATAGGTTTTGTTTATACTAGGATCCATCAGCACCACTGAGACTTTATCACAATCCACTGGAGGTGTAATTACAACATGGCCTCTCAGTATGGAGCTGTATTATACTCACACATAAATCCCATTGAACAAATTTCCCCTGCAATGTTAATATCTAACTTCCTTCTTACATATTCTGCCTTGTTATTGTTATTGTTTCCTGTTCAGCACAGCTAAGGGATTAGTGATTAATCCCCCCATTACGGATTCTTAATTAATTACCTTTGATTCCTCACAATATGAAAGCTTTAATTACTACAAATGAATTACTTTAATTCTTTTGTTTTCTTTCTTTTATAAAGAAATAGCACTACTTTGATATAAGCGAAAGAAAAGGGAAAAATAGAGGAAAGCAGTAGTTGGAGCAATTAGAGTCAATTCAGCAGTAATTCCCACAGCCACATCAATGGGGAACAATACATGAGGCAGATGCTTCAAGCAGGAAGCTTTTAATTAAAGACAAGCTAGGCCCTAAAAGTGTCAATAGTGTGTGTGTGTGGGGGGGGGTGTTTGTCCATACTGTATAGACTGGTACTTGCAATTACAGTTTATTTCTTTAAAATCACCAAAACACATCTAAAAATAAATGGAAGGACAAATGTCCTGGAAAAGGGACAGTTGACTTCCATACTATGTTATGCGGTTCTAACCAGAATAGTGGATATTTGACTCGTATACTCTTATGCTTTATTTGCAATTTTTATGGTCAGTAGCAATATGAATAAATTGATTCTAATTGATTCTAATTCTGAGGAGACAGACTCCAGGTGAGTAGATTTTCCTGAAAGGTGAAAACATACCATAGTACCATTTCACATGTTTTATTTAAAGACACAGGAATGTGCTTGCGAATCACTGCAGTGACATAATATATGCAGGATAATAATTAATATATGCATCTAACTCTGAGACACATTTCTAACCTGTTTCACTCAGGCTAATCATATCTACAAGAGTTACGCTGTAAACCTGTACATGCTTAACTGGGAGTAAGACCCATTGAATTTGACTTACTTCTGAGTAGAGATGCATAGGATGGGTGCTATTAATGCTGGAATGAAGTTGCTATGTTTGTATTCATGGTAAAGTACTAAATGTATTTATACACATGCAGAGATTCCTACATTGTAGGAAATATTTCAGTTGTGGCACTTGCTGGGCTTTTCACTTCTAACTCCAGTGTTATTTGACCCCCCCAAAAGTATTGAAGTAAGAACTTGTGATGTGAATGGGTAAGATTAAAGCCCCTTTTGCCACACTGGCCCCGTTCAGAAGACACCTTAATAAACCATGGCTTTAACCGTGGTGGTTAAGCCAGAAAACCGGGCTGTGTTCAGAAGACATCTTAAACTATAGCTTTAACCACAGTGACTAAGGCCATAGCTAGACCTAAGGTTTATCCCTGGATTGTCCAGGGGTCAAACCTGTTCATCTAGGTGACACACAGGGGACCCAGTGCTCAGGCAGGGGCGAACCCTGGATGATCCCAGGATAAACCTTAGGTCTAGCTGTAGCCGATGGCAAAAAACCTTATTCACCATGGTTAAAGCCATGGTTTAAGGTGTCTTCTGGCTTAACCACTGGTTTAAGGTGTCAATCAGAGACATGTCCATGCAATTTTTCCCAAGCTAACTTTTAGCAGAAGATTGCAATTTCTCAAACATCAGTAACTTCAGGCCACTTTCATTTACAGATTTAATGATCTGAGTTGGTTGATTTTTTTATAAAAATTAAGTTCTGCTCTTTTTTCCCCCCAGAGATCATCTATAGCTGGGTATTTAATGAATTCCCCTCCTTTGTGGCAGAAGACAGCCGGCGTTTCATCTCCCAGGAAACAGGCAATCTCTACATCTCCAAGGTACAGCCATCAGATGTCGGGAGTTATATCTGCCTGGTGAAGAACACAGTGACCAACGCCAGGGTTCTTAGTCCTCCTACACCACTGACCCTCCGAACAGACGGTAAGCAAGCTTTATTATTATTATTATTATTATTATTATTATTATTATTATTATTATTATTATTAATTTGTATCCCACCTTTTGCCCAATACTGGGCCTCAAGGCGGTCTTACAAAGTTTAAAGCATATATTGTAAAACTAGGAAAAGAAATGTTAAAAAAAAAATTAAAATACACAACAAAATTATAACTCATTAACATAGATGGAGGACCAAGTTACTCTCCAAAGGCCTGCTGGAACGAACAAGCTTTGTGTCCAATAACCACGTTGAAATATACTGGGGTGAGGTGGTGGTTGAGTCGAGACATGGTAGGGTGTGTGCAAACTTAGTGGGATGTACAAATAGTGATGTATGTTGGTTACATCAAGATTGGATTAGTATGACAGACCTTACATGGAGCTGCCCTTGCTGTTCAGGATCTCCAGAAGCTTTGCACCTGAAGCTCACAGAACATGGTTGCCTGAGCATTTGTCCATGTTAGAACAGCTGCACTGATGCATTTCTGGCTGCAGTTCAAAGTGCTGCTGATGGTTAAGGATGGAAAAATCTGGCTGTTTTGCTTTCTGTAACATTCACATTTCTTCCAAGCATGAGTTTGTTCTGTCCACTTTTCTGCATCAGTTCCCCACCCCATCTTCATTTTTTTATCTGTATGTACTCTCATGCACATGGAAATTGGTACAGCTTTTTGTGTGCAATTTTCTCAAGTGTACATTTGTTAGAAGCACTTTCCCTAATATATGCCTTGGTGTCTGTGATTTTCCCTAATGTACACTTTTTATGTTCTTTTTCTAAATGTAAGCATTTTCTATAAACGTTTTTTGATCAGAGAACTGCATCGCAACATTCAGAGATGTGTGAAAACTGAAGGATGGTTGTGTTTAGGAAGTGTATTGAAGGGTTTATTAAAATGAGAACCAAATTTCACCCTCATCCCTAGTTATTACTTATAAAGTCATAGAATCATAGAATCATAGAATCATAGAATAGCAGAGTTGGAAGGGGCCTACAAGGCCATCGAGTCCAACCCCCTAAATGGCTTGGGTCAAGGGTATCTAATGGACTGTTTCTTCCAATGCCATCCTGCCTGAATCCTAAGAACTAGTCAAGATGACCCTGTTTGTGTCCCAACAGAGACTGATGCTAGATCAGTCAGGATGCAAAATGGGGCTTTTCCTGTGATCATACCCCCTGTTATGGAATTCTTTCCAATGGAATTCTTTCATCTGGCCCCCACATGTTTTAATTTCAATCACCTGGTGAATACAATTTTGTTTAGGTGGCTTTTTTGTTAGCCTTGTTTTATTCAGACATGTATATTATTTTTTTATGTTGGCCTCCTTGGGCAGTATTTTACAGTGGAAAGGCAGATATAAGTTTTCTGAATAAGAATAAATACATAAATAGAGATTTTGTGTCACAGCAATTTGCAAGCTGAGCCATGGGCTTTTCCAGAAATCTGGAAATGTTTTCGGGTTGTTGTTGTTTTTGTTGTTGTTTTTAAAAAATCATTAATTTACACTGATGACGATGATGGAAAATCTGCCACATGGCTCAACTCGGGTCAGCTGGTGGACACTGGAAGAGAGTTGGGGAGGGGGGTGAGATGATGAAAGCTCATTGAACTTCACCCCACAACTGGATTCCCCTGACATCCCTACTGGATTGACAAACAGGGTTGCATTCAATGTCGGCATGTTGGAGAAATCTGAAATGGATCCAGTTGACTTCAGTTTTTTGTGAATTTGATCTATGGATTCCACAGGCATTTTCTGAATTCCATGGATTCCATGGACTTGTGGACCATTTCCCACCCACCCCCAAATTGTCTGCATAATTTTGTTGTATGGACAAACAAAAGTTACTGGAAAAAATGCTAATGCATATGACATTTTTAAAAACAGTAACAACCACACACACAATATTTTATACATCTCCCCACTGTGGAGCACGCTTTTGTGTGTGTGCTCTGCTCATTGATTTCATGCTGAACTAAAAACTAATATGCAAAATGTTACTTGACAGCCAAAGTTATGTAAATTGCATCTGACATTTTGTGAACTTTTATGAAGATGAAAGGAAGTCCGATTCCATCAATGAGCAAACTCCATAATGAAAGATGCCTGATAATTCATGAAACAAATAGAGAACCAATGTAATACATTTTTTTTTAAAAAAATGGAGGAGCAGTGTTGTTGGACTCGTGTCCTGCTTGTGGCTTTCTGGTCAACAGCTGGTTGGCCACTGAGTGAACAGAATGCTGTACGAAATGGACCTTTGGTCTGATCCAGCTCTTCTGATGTTCTTACATTTTAGAATGAATTAAACAAAAACCATACATCCCTAATCCAGTGTTGTGGAGTGTAGGTGGATAAATAACGAGACAGACAACAATAGCTGGGTTTAAACAGGGCCACATATTTATTTAGCGATCTGCAAAGGGGGTTGAAAACCTATCGGGCATCCAGTATGGCCTGCTTACAGGCCCCTCAGGTCGGGCGAGACATTCATGGTCCATAGGCAGGCGCTGCACCAATCATCTTCCCACGAGCCTCCCCTTGTAGGGTAGGGGAGCCTTCCTTTGTCAACCCCAACTCAGACCGCCTGGTTCAGAATGGGTGAGTAGGGTTGGCCCCAAAGGTAAGCCTTATCTCCCAGGCAAGCTGCTGGGCTCAAAGCTGGGAGCCTCAGATCTTACCAGTCACCCTGAACAGTGCCTGTGAATGCTCACCAATTTCCAATCCCACTCTGGATGCCCATACCTAGCGCCAAAATCAAATGTGACCAAATTGAATCAACAAATTAGCCTATTTAGTACTCCCAAGCTGTCTTATAGTGTGGAGTAGGCACAATTCAGTACATGAGTAAAAAATTCCTACTCAGCCCCGTAAAAGGCAACCAACAAGCCTACACTGTCTACAGGGAGGGAGGGAGGGAGCCGTGCAGCGAAAGAGGAGGTGGGAAGGGGTGATCCTCCTTTTAAAGCATCTACACCCCCTCCCCTCCTCGAGACCCAGATGTGCCCTACCAATGGTAGGAGGGCACATCTCGTTCATCCCCCCCAAACGCTTCCCCACACCCAGGCCAGGCCGGACATAGCAGAATAGCCATTAGTGCTATTTAGGGTAGACCCATTGAAATGAATGGGACAAATTAACATTAGATACAACTCATAGTCTGATAAAGTAATTGTGTTTGTGTGCCTAAAAGGTATTTATTTTAAATTAAACATGAATGGATGCATGAGCTGGTGGTTGCAGGACAACTCCAAGCACTCTTGAATGAAACGGATTATCTAGATCCATTTCAATCGGGCTTCAGGCCTGGTTTTGGAACAGAAACTCCCTTGGTCGCCCTGTGGGATGACCTTTGCTGGGAGAGGGACAGGGGGAGTGTGACACTGTTGATTCTCTTGGACTTCTCAGCAGCTCTCAATACCTTCAACCATGGTATCCTTCTGAATAGGTTGTCAGGGCTGGGAGTTAGAGGCACTGTGTTGCAGTGGTTCCACTCCTACTGGATGGCCGATTCCAGAAGGTGGTGCTAGGGGATTATTGCTCTGTGCCATGTCATTTAGGCCATGGGGTTCCACAGGGCTCTATTTTATCTCCTATGCTGTTGAACAACCGCTGGGAGAGGTTACCCGGAGATGTGGGTTGAGGTGTCTTCAATATGTGGATGACACCCAGCTCTACTTCTCCTTTTCATCAAACCCAGGTGAGGCAGTGGTTGTGCTGAATCAGTGCCTGAGCATGGTAATGGACTGGATGAGGGCCAATAAACTGAGACTCAATCCAGACAAGACGGAGGTACTGTTAGCAGGTGATTCGCCTGTCCAGCTAGGTGATGTTCACCCTGTTCTGGATGGGGTTGCACTCCCCCTAAAGGATTGGGTTCATAGTTTGGGGGATGCTCTTGGATCCAGAACTGTCACTTGAGGCACAGGTGAACTCAGTGGTGAAGAGCACCTTTTATCAGCTTAGGCTGATATACCAACTGCGCCCTTATCTGGATGGAGATAGCCTAGCTACAGTTATCCATGCTCTCATAACCTCTCGTTTGGATTACTGCAATGTGTTATACATGGGGGTGCCTTTGAAAACAGTCTGGAAACTTCAACTGGCACAAAACAGGGCAGCACATTTACTAACAGGGACTGGCCAATGAGACCACATTATGCCACTCTTCTTCCAGCTTCATTGGCTGCCAGTCCAGGTCTGGGCACAATTCAAAGTGCTGGTATTAACATTTAAAGCCCTAAACAGCTTGGGGCCAAGCTATCTGAAGGAATGCCTCCTCCCATATGTACCTGCCCGGACCCTAAGGTCATCCTCAGGGGTCCTTCTCCATGAGCCCCTGCCAAAGGAAGTGAGGCAGGTGGCTACCAGGAGGAGGGCCTTCTCGCTGGCGCCACGGCTGTGGAATGAGCTGCCTAAGGAGGTTTGCCTGGCACCTACAATATATTCTTTCAAATGCCAGGTGAAGTCCTTTTTATTCTCTCAGTATTTTAACAGTCTATAAATTAATTTTAACTTTGTTGTTTTAAATTTGTATTTCTGCACTGCTGCTGATTTTATCCTGGTTGTGCTTTTATATTGTATTTTACATCATGTTTTTATACTGTTGTTTTATACTTTGAATGGTTTTAATTTTTGTAAGCCACCCAGAGAGCTTCAGCTATTGGGCAGTATAGGAATGCAATAATAAATAAATAAATAAATCATTAAATATTGGTTGGCATCATAAGTACATATGAAGAGCCATGCTGGGTCAGACAAAAGGTCCATCTAGTCCAGCACTCTGTTCACACAGTGGCCAACCAGGTGTCGACCAGGAACCCACAAGAAGGACACGGGTGCAACAACACCCTCCCACCCATGTTCCCCAGCAACTGGTTTGGATAGTCTTACTGCCTCTGATACTGGGTATGCCATAATTTTCAAAGACTGCTCCTTTTTCAGAAACTCACTTGAGTAGTCCACTCACACACACGCACACAGAAAAACACATAAGCTCATAGGAGTAAGTATTAAACAAAGCCGTAAAACATGCAAACACAGTAAGATACTTGCTCTGGCTTATAAATATTTGAGCACTGTGAGAACATTACAAAGTCTAGGCTTTAAAAAGATGATTTCATTTGATACAGTCTATATTCATTCAGAGCTTAGCCTGGAATTAAGTTGATCCTTGTTCATTACTACTCACTGGAAAGTTTTCATGTTTGCACAGCATGAATCCTGTATAAGAAGTAGGTCCGTATTGTGCTAAATGCCCTCACAGTTTATTTTGCTTTTGTGCCATCCTAAATTCACCAATCTTGGCTTTTCAGCAGTCAAACAATGTTGCCTGATCATTTTCTGGAACAAATCTCTCTTTCCTGTTTAAAACAGTGGAAATTATTTCCAAAACAATTTATATTTTTTACTTCATCATTTTTTTCTCTCTCTCCACCCTTCAAGAAGAAGGATTCTGGTTGGTCTATAGCATGGCTTGTGGGTCTCCCATTAGGCAGCTGGTTGGCCACTGTATGAACAGAATGCTGGACTATTTATTTATTTATTTACAATATTTCTGAACCGCTCCCTATCCAAGGATTTCAGAGCGGAGAAGAAATGTGGTAAAAGAATAAAAACAGAATAGAAAACAACATTGCAAAATTATATTTTAAAAGAATAGGTTCAAATTAAACCATGGCCAGTTATTCCTGGAAAGCTTCTTGGAACACTAATGTTCTCAGGAGGCACCAAAAACCATACAAAGTTGGTGCCTGACTGACCTCCAGTGGCAGGGAGTTCCATAAGAAGGGCCCACAACACTGAAGGCTCTTCTCCTGGTGGACTCCAGTTGGGCCATAGGCCCATCTGGAACCACCATGAGCATGCCCTCAGATGACCTCAGTGGCCGAGCAGGTTGGTGAGGGAGATGGTGCTCTCTCAGGTATCCTGGACCCAAGTTGTTTAGGGCTTTGTACACAAGTACAAGAACCTTAAACCTGGCCTGGTAGTGTATAGGCAGCCAGTGCAATGTCCTCAGCAGAGAAGTTACATGCTGGAAAGGGGCAGCTCCAGACAATAGCCGAGCTGCTGCATTCTGCACTAGCTTTAAGGGCAGCCCCACATAAAGTGCGTTGCAGTAATCCAGGACTAGATCTGATCCAGCATGGCTCCTCATATGTTCTTAGGGCTGGGTAACATCATGCTCGGGGGAGAAATGTGGCCTTCCTGGGTCCCCAATCAGGCCCCCTGGGGTTCTCCAGATTATCTGTTTCCTTAGCCATGCCCTCTTCCCTCCAGTCCCCAATCACTTGGTGGTTTCCCAACTTTTGTGAAGTCCCCCTGTCATGCCCTGCACAGAGATGGAGTCAGGAGATGAGGAGGAGGTGGCAGAGGCTGGACCTAGTGCCGAGGAGCTCAGCTCAGGTAGTGAGGAGGCTGGACTGGCAGAGACTGTGGCAGAGCCTCAGGGAGAAGAGCCAAGGCCAGCTGGGACCTCTGCTAGCTCTGAGGGCTTGATGCCAGCAAAGACTATGGAGGAGCCGCAGAGGTCTGAGGAGGAGGTGGAGAAGCCTGGTTTCAGCCAGTTGCGGGCGGAGAAGGCAACAAGACGCTGGTCTCGCCGCCTCCACCAGAAACGCCAGGCAATTAGGGATCAGCTGAGAGACCATGACTCAGCACTCTGACTGAGCATAAAAGCGCAGCCGTGAGCCATGCAAAGTTGTCAGAGATTATCTGAGCATTCTGGCGGAAGCCTTTGCTCTTAGATCTTGTGACCTCGTGCCTTGTTCCTGGACGCCTGGATTCTGATTCCTGCCCTGATTCCCGGACCCCGTGACCATGTCTGCCTACTCTGGATTCCTGCTTCGACCTTGGATTGGTTTGTGACTATGTCTTGCCTGTTGTTGCCCCTGACTCTGGACTGTGTTACTGGTTTGTTGCTGACTGTTGGCTGTGTTTGAACTTGGACTGCATTATCGAATCTCTTCCTTGCCACGCTCCCTCGACTTTGGACTGGACATTGACTATGCTAAAAGCCTGCTTCCTGAACTGTTCCTGTTCATTGACTTTTGCATTCAAACCCCTGTTTCCCCCTCCTTTCCCTGCACTGTTTAGCTTCTGTAAATAAACACCTTCATTGCCTAGCTACCGGCTGGTCTTATCTTTCTTTGTCAAGCCATTTGGCGGCTTTCCCGGACACCTCCCTTCTAAAAAATTGAAATGCCTCTCCTAAGGCTCAGTTACTGGCAACAAGAGCTTTCAGCTACCGTATTCTGGGGTGGGGGGTTGTCTCTCCCCTTTGCTTTTAGCCCCACTGTGTCATTGGTCCCACCCACCAACAGAATGTTGGCTCTCTCTAGAGCTTTTTCTGAAATTGAACTCAACCCTTGGGCTGAAAGATGTTCCCAAACCCCTGGTCTAGAGTCAATGGAAAACCTGAGCTTCATGCAGACATGGGGCATCTTCACCCATTACATTTTTCTTGAGCCACACTTAAGATTTTTTGAATTTTACACCTAAAAGTGTAATGTGTGAATGAAGTCAATGTGTGCTTATAAACACATCTATCATATAAGTGTGTGAATTGGGGAGCAATCTGAGGGGCTGTAGGATAGTTTGGATTCCTGGATCCGAGGTCAGAGGCAGTGCTCCAACCTTGGAGGGGGGAATCAGCCGTCCTCTGAGGTTGGGCACTCGACCTCGGAGAGAGGTAAAGGGGCATTTCTGAGAGTGGGGAGAAGAGGAGACTGGAGAGGCCAGCATATGAGCTCTCCCGAGGCCTCTCCAGCCTCCTTCCCTCCCCAACTAAAATGCTGTCACTAGACAGCCCATCTAGTGCAAAATGCAGGGAAGGAGGATGGGGCGGTGAAGATTGCCTCTGTTGTTTCACTCATCCTGCATAGGATGCTTTTAAGCTTCCAAGTTGCTTGCAGGCGCAACCCAAAGGATTGTTCCCTGAGAGAACCAGAGTTTGCTGTTCCCCACCCTGGAGCAGCAAGATCATTGTTGATTGTCCACCAGGTGGTGAACCCAGACGTATTGCCATGCAATGTGTTGAATGGTCCGTAAAACATCTTTCCTCTTCTATGCAGAAAAGGGCCATAGCTCAGGTCCAAAGTCAATGAGGTGATGGAGATCCATGATCAGATGACCCATCCCTTTAATTTTGCATCAGCAGATAGAGGTGGGTGGGATATGAATCAGGAATATGCAGAATGGGAGGTTTAACCGCGGCACCATATTTTTCCAATAAAACCACCCACTAAAAGTAATTATTTGTGGCCTTAAGGCAGTGGGGGAGGGGGGATTTTGGCTCTCCAGATGTTTTGGCTCACAGTCCCCTTCAACCATAGCCAACACAGCCAATGGTGAGGGGTAATGGCAGTTGTAGGCCAAGACATCTGGAAGGCCACAAGTGCCCAGCACTGCCTTAGAAAAAAAATCCAATTAATCTCTAGTTTTTCTCTAATGAGGCGAATAGCCAACTTCCTTCACTTTTTCCGCTCCATTCAGTCTGCTCATACAAGTGAGAAAAGTGAGCCCCATCATTTTGGAATTTGAATAAACCTGTAAAGGGTTTTCTCATCAATATGAATTTCACTTGGCAATGCAGAAAATGTGAGAAGTGTCTAAGTGATTAAACAGAACTTGCTTACTAGGCAGGCCACCAGAAATAGTGTGATAATTTGTAGGGGTGTGCACGGACCCCCCGCTCCGCTTCACTTGCAGATCCGCCATTTTCCGGATCGGGCCGCTCCGCCCACTTCCGCTCCGCTCCGCTCCGCTCGGAGCTCCGGATCCGGATCCGGAGCTCCGTTTCCCCCCCCCCATAGGCTTGCATTGAAAGCTAAAAAATTATACAACTTTTTTTCTGTTCAAGTTAGAAACCTCATGTTTGGCACCATGACACCTCATGGGGATATACACACGCACACCAAGTTTCAAAGCAATCCCATCATCCCCTGATTTTTGGCGAATTTTTGAAAATCGGGCACCCCACACACAACATCCCTGCGAGGTGGGCAGGGGAGAAGGGAGGGAAGGCAGGCAGGCATGCAGCTGGCATTTCTGGGGGCATAAGGAAGTGAGCCAAGGATAAGCCAGTAATGCATATAAAATGGAATAAATCAATAAATAAACAAAGGAGGGGTGGAATTAAAAGCAGCAGTGTTGCTCAATAAACAGCAAGAAGATTTTTTAAAAAAAGGCTATATCTGTCTTTTACCAGCAATAGGGGGACGTGCCCGGGGGAGGGGGAAGTAGCTGCCAGTTCAAGACAGCCACCAACAGCTCTGAGAAGAAGTAAAACGCTCACTTCAACTCATAACAGGCATTGCTCCACCACTGAAAAGTGACCATTCACTTCAACTCATGATAGGCATTGCTCCACCGTTTTACTCTCTTTGGAAGGCTCTAATGGCCTTCCAGTGCAGGAGAGAGTGGGGGCACGTCCACGATGAGATGCCCTAGGGGAGCTCATCCCCTTGCACCACATCTATTCAGTTGTTCACCAAGGTTAGGGTGGGGAGCAGTGCTGTGTTTCTATCTCTTATTCTTGGCTTAGTATATGATTTCAGGTTGTGTTTGTGCATTTGGTGGGGCTAATGTGTTAAAAAACACGGGGAAAAGCCCGTTCAGATGAAGAAAGAGAAGTTTCCCAGAATCCCAAATTACCTGTTTTGCCTATGCCCTCCTCCAACTTTGGGATCATCATGACCGGGAGCTGACTCTGCCCCTCAGCCCTTTGAAAAAGGTATTTTTCCCACCGATTTTTTAAAAACTTCTAGCGCGCGACCCGTACGATGCAGAAAGTTGAGAGTAGTCTCAAAATGACCCCCATCCACGACTCTCTGTGCACAAGAATTTTCAGAATGATAGCTTAAACCCCCCCCCAGTTATCCCCGATTCTTTCCCTCAATGCAATCCTATGGGCGAAAAGCCGAAAACGCCGTTTGAGCCGCGCGGTTGACCCGATTTTCACAAAAATATAGCACGCGACCCAGACAATGCAGAGAGGTGAGAGTGGTCTCAAAATGACCCCCATCCACGACTCTCTGAGCACAAGAATTTCTAGAACGATAGCTTCAAAAACAACCTAGTTATGCGCGATTATTTGCCGCAATGCAATCCTATGGCGAAATGTTTTCAAGATGGCGACCGGAGCGCTCCGCCTGAACTAGGAGCTCCGAAAAATGGGCGCTTCTCTTCGCCTTGCTTCTAGGGGGTCCGCGGTCCGCTCCTACTCCGCCTCTGGGTAAGGCGGAGCAGGCCAATCCGCTACTGCTTCTACGCTCCTAATCGGAGCGGATCACACCCCTAATAATTTGCCTGGATTTGTTACAGTCATTCAGTATTTTTGCTTGTCTTGTTAGTTTCAATCCTTAAGGTAAAAAAAAAGGTCTTTCCATGAATGTTGGAGTCATGCTTTCTGTCTGCTACTTTAATAATCTAGATTATAATACTGGATTCAGAGCTTCTGTGTGGGCACCATAGAGACAAGAATGATGCTTCCTATTAAAACACAGGAGGCTGTAATTTTAGAAATTGCAGTCGTAGCATGTTTCTCTTGGTAATGTGGCTGTTAACTACTTGGGGTTCATCTACACCAAGCAGGATATTGCACTATGAAAGCGGTATATAAAAGGCAGGAGCCACACTACTGCTTTCTAGCGGTATTGAAGTGCACTGACAACTGTTGGGGCCCATTGAGACATACTATATACCGCTTTCATACTGCTATATGCTGCTTGGTGTAGCTCCTGCTTTTTATATACCGCTTTCATAGTGGAATATCCTGCTTGGTGTAGATGAGCCCCCAGTCTATAGGCCCTCATTAGGCATTGGTTAAGCTACTGTGATATCACAGAAGACTAGGATATTGACAGGAAGGCAGAGAATAAAATGTGAGATGGGGTCTGGGGGAAAGACTAAATAAAGATAGAGGAATAGTCTGAATGTATTTTATCACTTTTTGTTTCCTCCAAAAGGAAAAGAAAGAATCCCATGGAAGTTAAGAACAAAACATGACTAGGAGCGCAAACAGAGAGCAAACATATCAGCTTTTCCCAAGTTTGAGTCTTCACATATTGTTGGTCTTTAATTCCCTTCCTCCTTGGCTAGCATGGGCAATGACCAGGGATGATGGAAGGTGTCCAACTTCTGGGGACCCAAGGTTGGAAAAGGGGACCACAGAGAGAGGAAAGCAGGGTGCTTAGAAAGGCATGGAAGAAACCAAGGGCAAAGGAAAGGATGGATGGATGGATGGATGGATGGATGGATGGATGGATGAGAGAAGGTGCTGATGGAATGGAGAATGAGCCAAATCAGGTTGAATGAGAAAGGGAGGTGCAACTGGAAATCTCCTTCTGAGTCTCAGCCTCCCTTTTTCCTTGTTGATATTGGTTGAGATGAATAGGGATGTCCGTCATTTGAAAATCCGCCCCTCTTCGGGCCTGACAGATTCCTCACTGCATGCCCAGCTTGGCTTCCTTTTACAATTTATGAGCTGAGCTGTGAGTTTTTCCTGAAATCCAGGAACTTTTCTCAGGTGGGGGCATGTAAATTGCGAGCCAGTGTGGTGTAGTGGCTAAAGTGTTGGACTGGGAGTTGGGAGATCTGGGTTCTAGTCCCCAATCAGCCATGGAAGCTCACTGAGTGACTTTGGGCCAGTCACAGGCTCTCAGCCCAACGTACCTCACAAGGTTGTTGTGGTGAGGATAAAATGGAGAGGAGGAGGATTATGTACATTGCCTTGAGTTCCTTGGAGGAAAAAAGGCAGGATATAAATGCATTAATAAATAAATAAAATGTAAATAGGAGTTTGCACCATTTGCAATTGCAATTTGCATAATTGGCACAAGTTTAGGCCATAAATTGAATAATTTCTATGAGCTTAGCCAGATCAAGTTGAGCAAGCTCCCAGGAAAGTGAGCCTGGGGGCGGGGCAAGGATGTGAACTGATGAAAGTTCAACAAGTTTCACTCCACAGATGGATTCCTTTATCATCCCTAGAGATGAATGATGTCACAGAATGTTCTGGAAGAGAAACCTCAGTCAGGGCCTAAGGACAGAGGAAAGTAATCAAGGAGATGTCATTTTATGTGCCCTTGGATGGCATTGTTGAGGGAAACTAAACAGAGTTCTCTTCAAGAGATCGCCTTGCTTCAGGCAAGCATACCTGTGCCTAGAGGTGAAGCCTGCTAAATTCAGAATAATCCAATTACAATAATCCTTTCTGTGAATTTGAATTTTCACGGGCTACTACTTCTCACTCAGAATTCTCAATTGTAGGCAATACCACTGGGACCTGGCATCTTATGACAATAATTCTCCCCAGACAACATGTCTATATATTTATCTTCATTGAGGCAGCAGAATAATATGATAGTTTTATGTCAAATCCTGCAAGAGTGTAGGAATTCACTTGTCTTTATATTAATCTTTTATTTCCTCAGAGCTCTGCCTCAAAGGGAAACTTATCTCCTTGATACGAAGCAAATTAAATAAAAACATCAAGAAATCCTTGAATGGATTCTGAATAAAATGAATACCTCATTTGTGCAGATGTCCTTGACAATCAGTCATTCCATACAATTCAATTTCGCTTTGCACAGACTTACAAAAACAATTTAAAATGCTATCTGAAGAGATAAAAAGTTTCATCAGGAGGGGAAAAAAATAGATCATGCATCATTTCATTAACTCCCTTTTACAGTGCATTAGAAACTCTGTAGAATTATTTAATAAGTGTTTACAAGCAGTAGAAATAGCATTGTTTTCTAGGATGCAGTTTTGGCGTCTAAATTACGAATCAGAAACAGTAAAAAAAATGCCTTTGGTGAAGGAAACTGCAGGCAACTCCCACAGAATAAGGAAATGGAAACTTAGGGAGTTCAAAAGATTTGCTGTTTGATAATAAAATGCAGTCATTTCAAGTTCATATATTTTTATGATACTGTTACCCTACCCCTCCTAATGTGCTAATAAAAGTGCTTTGAATTGTATGTGGTTTCTTACTAAAAAAAAGGAAATAAAGCCATTGAATGGTTGCTTGATAAGTACTTTTTTTGGCCTTTGCTCATCACGAGCTATTCTGAAATATATAGCTACAGGGAGGTCCCAGAACACAACCAATGCCTCATCTAAATTACGCATGATGTGGGAGATTGTCATTGGTTGTTGTTTATTCGTTCAGTCGCTTCCGAGCAATGACAAATCTCGATAAAATAGTTAAGAGCAGAGACACCACACTGACAACAAAGGTCCGCATAGTTAAAGCAATGGTATTCCCCGTAGTAACCTATGGCTGCGAGAGCTGGACCATAAGGAAAGCTGAGCGAAGGAAGATAGATGCTTTTGAACTGTGGTGTTGGAGGAAAATTCTGAGAGTGCCTTGGACCGCAAGAAGATCAAACCAGTCCATACTCCAGGAAATAAAGCCAGACTGCTCACTTGAGGGAATGGTATTAAAGGCAAAACTGAAGGACTTTGGCCACATAATGAGAAGACAGGATACCCTGGAGAAGAGGCTGATGCTAGGGAAAGTGGAAGGCAAAAGGAAGAGCAAGGGCAAGATGGATGGAGGATATTCTAAAAACAGCCTCAGAACTGGCAGTTTGTGGGGGGCATGGGAAGCATGTTCCATTTATGCAAATATTGCTTGGTGTAAATGGCGGCCACAATAAAAACAACAACCAGGCAATTAAAAAAGAACTGGAAAAAGTTCCCAGATTTCCAGGAAAAAGCCATGGCTCAGCCCTCAAATGCGAGCTGAGTTGGGTGCACAGTGGGAATTGGTTGAACCGCAAAAGTGTCAAATTTCACAGCAACCGACATTCCTACTTCACCCCACTCTGTTTTTCCGTCGCCCCACCTTGTAACAGCATGAGGGTGGGTTAAATCCCCGCCAGACCCATGCCTCAACACCATCTGTTGCAATCCCAATCACATGGCGAAAAGCCAGGCTGTCTATAGACCCGCTGGCACGTCATTACTGCTGGTGGACTCTGTCCCATTTAGTCGGCCAAAGGCTGTGTAGGCCTGATTTGGGGGTGCAACAATGCCTGCACTTGATAACTGCTTTGTAAAGTGGTGCTTTGAGATACAGGGAGGTGTTAAAATGATTTCCAAACTCATCCCCAAGAGGAAGAGGCCAGGCGTGCCCCGAGCCTAAGGAATTACTGCACATAATTTAGTGAAATTAAGAGTTCCACTCGACTATTGATTTGACACAAACTGACTACTGCCATCAATGGAAAATGCAGGTGTTCTGTTACTCTGTCTGCTAATTATCTGTTGAAAGATTTATCTGGTTGTACAAGACCTTGGGCATACAGTGCTATATGACAGCTCATTAGTACCTGTCGCTAGGGAAGAAGATATTTGCTGGTGGGGGTGCATGCGTGCGTGTGTTTTGACCAGGGCCAGCTTTTAAGCATCAGCAGACTTTGGGGGAAAATGCACCCCAGTGTTGCAGGGCTCTTTCCTACTTCCCTGCCCTTCCTTTTTATGTTGACAGCATGGTGAAATTCTGGCCTTAGCTAGACCTAAGGTTTATCCCGGGGTCGTCCCGGGGTCATCCCGGCCTGATCCTGGGATCCCCTGTGTGTCATTTACATGAACAGGGATGACCCCGGGACAATCCTGGGATAAACCTTAGGTCTAGCTAAGGCCTCAGTCTCCCAGCTTAATCTTGGACCATTTTGCAAGCAGATTTCAGCTTAGCAGGCACAATGGTTACTCACAAAACTAGGTGTTTATTTACCTCTCTGTTCACAGATTCTAACCCTTTCCCCCCTCTTCCTCCTGTATATTACCTGTCTGACAGCTTTCCCTACAGTCCTACCATATGACATGGAGTCCAGCTAGGAGCAACTTGTCACTTCCTGTCATATGTCAGCCCTCTGAAACGATCTGATTATGAGCAGAAACCATTTGGCTTCGGGACAGAAAGGCGCCAATGTAACAAGGGCACTTTGTCGCTATAGGCGGTAAAATAATGGACGTTTTGGGTTGCTTGCTGCTGAAGGAGAGAGAAGGAGCTTTGAGCCTGTCTGGTCTTTATTATTGAGGAAATGAAGGGATGCTTGCACTTGATTGTGCTTTGCACAATGCGTGTGGGTCATTTTAGCTGACAAGCATTTCTCATTTCTACAGCTCATTTTAGCTTAATTGGATATCAAAGATAGGAAAAGTAATCCTCCTTTTCCATCTCAGTCCATTACAGCTGAGCGAAAGGGGGGAACACTGCAAATAATGTAAGACAGACATTACAGCCGTCTAAGGAGCTGAATGAAGAGGATGTTTACTCTTGTGCCTCACAAAAGCAGCCATGTGAGAATTTTAAGGAAGGAGCAATGGAAGAGGGTTGTAGAATGTAATTGTTTGAAAGCATCTTGGAGTCTAGGGGCTCATCTACACCAAGCAGGATATTACACTATGAAAGCGGTATTAAAGTGGTATATAAAAGGCAGGAGCCACACTACTGCCTTATAGAGGTATTGAAGTGCACTGACAATTGTTGGGGCCCATGACACATCTACACCAAGCAGGGTATAACACTACGAAAGTGGTATATGGTATGTGTCAATGGGATGGTACAAGCTGGATAAATCCTGATCAAAATGGAATGGAAGCATATTTCTCATACATCCCTAACTCTAACTGGCAGTGGCTGTCCAGGGTCTCAGGTAGAGGTTTTCCCCATCACTTGCTACTTGATCCTTTAAACTGAAGATGCTTTCTGCAAGTGAAGCATCCATGTATCGCTGAACTAAGGTCAATCCGAAATCCCAGTTTATTAAGCTTAAACACAGGGCTCATCTACACCAAGCAGGATATTCCACTATGAAAGTGGTACGAAAGCAGTATATAAAAGGCAGGAGCCACACTACTGCTTTAGAGTGGTATTGAAGTGTACTGACAACTGTTGGGGCTCATGACACATACCATATACCGCTTTCATAGTGTTATATCCTGCTTGGTGTAGATGTGTCATGGGCCGCAGCAGTTGTCAGTGCACTTCAATACCACTATAAAGCAGTAGTGTAGATCCTGCAGTGCACTTCAATACCGCTATAAAGCAGTAGGGTGGCTCCTGCCTTTTATCTACTGCTTTCATACCGCTTTCATAGTGGAATATCCTGGTTGGTGTAGATGAGCCCACAGTTTATCAAGTCATATTCATTTCTACATTCTCCTATTTCTAAATATTTCAAGATGTGTTCTAAGATAAGAAGCGGCTCATTTCTTCCCTGTATAAACCCTGCAAGGCTTTTTTCCCCTTCTTCTCTCCCTTGGATGCAAAATTAAAATTCTTTTGAGGCAGGGTAGTTTGAAGAACGCTATCTAGCCAGCGGGGTGGGGATGATGTGACGGCATTATTTCCTTCCAGAGTCTCAAGTAGAACCAGTGGAGGTTTCACCAGTTTAGTACACTGCCGAGCAGGGATTTCACATGGTGCTTTTGAGGGATTGCCAGAGGACACATTTGTTTCTGAAAAACAGACTAGCAGGATTCGGCGTTGAAATGATGTTTTGATAAAATACAGATACCGCACCATGGAGCAAATAGGCAGGAAATATTGCATATGTAGTGTGCTCTGGGATTTGATCATGAAGCTGAGTTATTTACATGAGCACAAAACTGTTTCTAAATTCCTTCCAGGGTACCAAAATTCTTTCATACAGTGTAAGCTAAATATTTATCAGTTTTAGGTCAAATAATAATAATAATAATAATAATAATAATAATAATAATAATAATAATAATTGTGCTGTCACATCATCCCCACCATTTTGACAGGTGTACAGTACCCAAACTCTGCTGGCCAAAGCCAGACCTTCTGGGGTCCCAATCTGGCCATATACCTAGTCCCTGGCTCTATCTCCATTTCCATCAATCACCATTTAGTTTGTTGTTTTCCCAGTTTTTGTGCAATTTTTCCCCATTCTGAAAGGTTGAAATGGACCCCCTGGACCAGTATCAAACCTTCCGTTTTGGGGCAAGGTGATTGAGAGGACAGTTGCCTTCCAACTCCAAGCAGTTTTGGATGATGCAGATTTTCTAGTCCTATTTCAAATAGGCTTCAGAGCAGGATAAGGAGATGAGATTGTTATGGTCGCCTTAATGGATGACCTCTGCCTGAGTATTGACAAGGGTAGTGTATCTTTTTTGGTACTTCTGGATCTCTCAGTGGCTTTCAATACCATCGACCAAGGTATCCTTCGAACACCTGAGAGGATTGGGAATTGGGGGCACTGTGCTTCAGTCATTCTGGTCCTACCACTCAGGTAGGGTCCAGATGGTAGTGCTTGGGGATAGCTGCTCCTCAAAGAAGGAGCTTCTGTGTGGTTTACCACAAGGTGCCATCCTATCCCCAATGCTGTTTAACATCTACATGAAAATGCTGGGAGAGATCATCTGGAGGCATGAAGCGGGGTGCTATCAGTATGCTGATGACACCCAAATATATTTCTCTATGTCTTCGACAACAGCATCAGCTAAGGATAGTGTGTCTCCTCTGAATGAATGCTTGGAAGGGGTAATGCGTTGGATGAGGAAAAACAAACTAAAGCTGAATCAAGACAAGATAGAGGTACTTGCTGTCAAAGGCCCCAACCTGGGTTTGGAGGTGTGCCAACCAGTTCTGGATGGGGTTACACTCCCCCTGAAAGACTGTGTTCACAGCTTGTGGGTGCTTCTGGATCCGCCACTTCAAATGACAGCCCAGATAGATGTGACAGCCAGGAGGGCCTACTATCAGCTTCGGCTGATACGCCAGCTGCGCCCCTTCCTAGAGTTGGAAGATCTAAAGATGGTAGTGCACGTGCTGGTAACTTTGAGGCTCAACTTCTGCAATGCACTGTATATAGGGCTACCTTTGTGCCTAGTCCAGAAACTTCTACTAGTTCAAAATATTTCAGCTAGGTTGGTCACTGGTACACCTAGGGGTGACCACATTACAACAGCTTTAAAATCACTTCATTGGCTGTCAATTCGTTTCCGGGCAAAGTATAAAGTGTTGGTTATTACCTTTAAAGCCCTATATCGTTTGGGTCCGAGTTACCTGCAGGATCACCCATACAATCCGCCCCACACACTCAGGTCCTCTGGGAAGAGTTTACTCCATTCAGCAAAAACTAGGCTGACAACAGTTACCCAGAGGACTTTCTCTTCTGCTGCTCTCAGACTGTAGAATGGCCTGCCGGAGGAGATTCATCAACCTAACAGTCTTCCAGAATTTAAGAAAGCCATGAAGACAGATCTCTTCCGGCAGGCCTACCCAGTTGAATTTTAAGATGCCTTTTAATAATGAATTAGTTGTATATGTTTTAATCAGTTATACATATTTTATGGTGTTTTGTATTTGGTGTTGCACCCCGCCTCAATCCAGAGGGAAAAGCGGATAAGAAATATATTATTATTATTATTATTATTATTATTATTATTATTATTATTATTATTATTATTTTGTCCTTAACTTTGACATGCATGCACTCTATTCAAACATTATGCCCATATGTGAATATCCAGGGGTGTCAAAGGTGGTGCACTTAGTGGCAGGGTGGAATGCATGAGAACAGAAGAGCCCTGCTAGATCACATCAAAGGCCCATCTATTCCAACATTGCACAGTGGCCAACCAGACGCCTATAAGGAAGAAACACAAGAAGCCCCTTACCCCCAGTTGGTAGTTATGGGAACAAGAAGAGGCAGACAGATTTGTAACTCAGACGCAGGCCAGGGATCATTTAATTTACTTCTGAAATCCAGTCAGTTCAAGGAGATAAAACAACTCAACTGTTTAACAGCATTGAGTCAAATGAAAACTGAAAAGAGAAGATGAAGGATCTCAGATAAGGACAAGTTTTTCCACTCAGACTTTATTGATCTGTGTTGTCATTTTATGTGGCCTTCGCAGCTGATGGCTCGACCCTAACAGAAGCATTAAATATATGTACAATGTTCTAGATATGCCTCCCAAATCATGCTTTGAAGAAAGTTTCATTCGATAGATTGTGCATTTATTTCCAAATGAAAGCCCGTTCTTCTGGGTCTGCCAGCATGTAACCACTAGAGCTTCCAGTCACTCCGATGTGATTTACTAGTGCAGTTGAATATAAACAACCATTGAACAGTGGAGGCTGGTGGCTCCAATATCAGTGGGATGGTAAATCCATCAGAACCAGCCAGAATGGCCTAATCTACACCAAGCAGGATATTGCACTATGAAAGTGGTATGGAAGTGTTATATAAAAGGCAGAAGCCACAGCAAGCAGGATATAATAATAAATAATCTTACAAAGGCCCTGCCTTTCATGCCTGCTGGTCAGTATCGATGAAGTGTTGGAGATGTTGAGGAGGTACAGTGTGTTCATCGATTCGTCTGGCTTTTTCAGTCACCCTTTGAGCATACATGATGTTGTAAAGAAAGGCAATCCAATGTGTCATGCACTGAGTCATGAGAATAGGTGCTAGATCCTTCCAGGACCACAGCTTTAGTGGTACATCTCTTTAAAAAGGCCCTTTTTGGTGATGGCCCTTCATTTGTGGCCTGGTTGACACATTCAATGTTGATCATAAGGAACTGCCATTAATAGAAGTATAGCTTCCAAATCACGTGAGGAACTGGTTCCTGTCTATTCGGCCCTGGTTAGGCCTCATGCCCTCATCTAAAGTATTGCATCCAGTTCTGGGCTCCACAATTCAAGAAGGATACAGACAAGCTGGAGTGTGTCCAGAGGAGGGCAACCAGGATGATCAGGGGTCTGGAAACAAAGCCCTATGAAGAGAGACTGAAAGAACTGGGCATGTTTAGCCTGGAGAAGAGAAGATTGAGGGGAGACATGATAGCACTCTTCAAATACTTAAAAGGTTGTCACACAGAGGAAGGCCAGGATCTCTTCTCGATCCTCCCAGAGTGCAGGACACAGAATAATGGGCACAAGTTACAGGAAGCCAGATTCCGGCTGGACATCAGGGAAAACGTCCTGACTGTTAGAACAGTATGACAATGGAATCAGTTACCTAGGGAGGTTGTGGGCTCTCCCACACTAGAGGCCTTCAAAAGGCAGCTGGACAACCATCTGTCAGGGATGCTTTAGGGTGGATTCCTGCATTGAGCAGGGGGTTGGACTTGATGGCCTTATAGGCCCCTTCCAACTCTGCTTTTCTATGATTCTATGATTCTACATACTCTAGATATCAAATAAACACTGATGGCTCTAACATCCAGTGACGGCTTCCATGTATGGCACAGACAGAGATTTCGTAACAGCTCATGCCCAAAGAATCAGCTACCAGTTAGCAAGGGTAAGGTAATATGAAGTCATGCAAATACATGGGCAGGGATGGGAGGATGAATGTGGCTCAAGTCTGATGAGATTTCCAGAGTTCCACCTTGATGTTTGGTCCACCTCATTCCCGTTCCTGAATACAAGCTTTTTAAAGTTACTGTTTGAATGGGGAAAGTGTGCATTTAGATGCACTGTTTTAAAGTGTACTTTCGTGCCATTGATTAAAATATGAAAATTTGCCCCCCTTCCCCTCCCAAAGCAACTGTACATGTTTTCTAACCAACACAGTTTGTGAAAGAATCTGCAAGCTCAGGAACACCCAAGCACTGTTGCCCCAATATTCTCGCATTAACATTCAGGGGTGTGAATGGGAAAAGTTCTGATGTTTAACGTACCGAAACAAAATTTTCATATGTCCCTTTGCATGAGTGTGAATGAATTTCCTCCATAGCAGGAATCCCCATCAAATGTGAAGACAGTTCTCTAGGAAATTTTTTGAATAGGTCCTCTTCATCTACCCCAAACCTATGACCTACCTACCATCTCTTTCTTTAATTCTTTCTTCATTTATTTATTTCATGTCATTAAAGAGACCAAGCGTGACCTGAATGTTTTTAGACTTATTTTTATTCTATCTGGCATTTTGGAATGGATAGAAGCCAGTTACATTTTTAGTGTGTGGCCTATATTAGCCCTTTCTCCAACGTGGTGTTTTCAGGCTGCATCTCCCCAGATGCCATCTCCAAAGTAGGGGTGGGCGAATTCACCTGTGCCCACCTTGGCAGGCGCTCACCCCTCTACCACAACTGCATGCCCAAACTCACCAGGCCACGTAAGCCTCTTCTGAATTTGTGCCTTTATCCTTGCACCAGTGGGGCCTTTAAGGCTGCCATTAGTGCCAGGGGAGGAAGAGGGCAATTTACAGAGGCCCCAGAAATTGTGCAATTCCCCCCATTGCATCAGAGGCAATCATCCCAGAGTGCAGGACATGGAATAACAGACTGAAGTTACAGGAAGTCAGATTCCGGCTGGACATCAGGAAAAACTTCCTAACTGTTAGAGCAGTACGACAATGGAACCAGTTACCTAGGGAGGTTGTGGGCTCTCTCACACTAGAGACATTCAAGAGACAGCTGGACAACCATCTGTCAGGTATGCTTTACGGTGGATTACTGCACTGAGCAGGGGGTTGGACTCGATGGCCTTATAGGCCCCTTCCAACTCTACTATTCTATGATTCTATGATTTTGGCACATGGGTGGCCGGCTACTGAGCGCTTGCCGGGGCCTTTGCAAGCGTGTCGAGTGGCGGTCCGCACTCATGGCGGGAGTGCCCAACTAGGTCCAAGGGGCCACCAGACTACTGGACCCAGTCGGGTGTTCACAGCATCCCCAGCTGGGGATAATTGGAGTTGTAGTTCAACAAATCTGAAGTGCACTAGGTTGAGACAAGCTGGTGCAAATTATTTTTATTTATTTAATAAATTGTTTATTATTTGCAACATTTGTATACCACTCTGGATCTAAACAGATTATGGAGTGGTGAATCACAAGAGATAAACACAATATTAAAATTATTATTTTTAAAAACCAAGGGCCCCTAAAAAAGTGTCTAGTCAACCAAGAAAGACTTCCTGGAAAAGCTGTTTTCAGGAGGCAACAAATTGTGTTGGCAACTGTCTGGCCTCCAGAGGCAGGGAGTGACATAGGAAAGGGGCCACCACAGTGAAGGTTCTTCAGGTGGAACCCAATCCTATATTGGTTTATTCAGAAGTCTGTCTCCTGAGTTTTAGTGGTGCTTAACCTCCACCAAACATGTTAATAGGATTGCAGCCAAAAAAATAAAATGTTACATGGCTAATTTTATTTTGAGGAATGGGGAAATGAAGATGATGATGGTGATTGTAATACTTTTGTGCATGCTGAGGTGCATCTTCCAATTTTTTTTGACATAAACACCCTAAGAAGTAATTGTCTGCTCTTTAAAAGTAAAATGTTGCTTTGATAATACTGGGGAGCTCTCACTTTTTAGATGATGTTTGGGATTTGGTCCCATTTCCTTCCATAATTAACTTCTTGGCTAACTATCTAGCTGTTTAACAACATGGAGAGCCATGACAGCTCTCAAAATTATTTTTTATGAATGGAAACCAACAGTGACATCCGTTTTATTTTTTAAAGACCCTTCTTTATTTCCCAGGTGTGATGGGGGAATATGAGCCGAAAATTGAAGTCCATTTTCCATACACAGTTACAGCTGCAAAGGGATCTACTGTTAAGATGGAGTGCTTTGCACTTGGCAAGTAAGTACAGATTCTACCATAATTAGACACAACTGGTTGTTACAATATGACATATTTCATCTTGGGCTCTGTTATGTAGCAGTGTTCCATTTTTTCAACAAAAACATCCCCTTCCTTGATCCATATGCTAAACTTAATTAAACCAATTCCTGTGGGAATGGACTGTAAGAAGGCAATTATAAATTCTGTATGTTGTCAAATAAAGGGTTGGATCTAATCTTATTCAGAGTGGATCCATTGGGCAGGATCCGATGTGACATGAGTGCTAACATAAATTACATTGTGTTAGTATAAAGCACCTCTAGTGCAAGATGAATAGCTTTAGCTGGCATGATGGATTCCCCAGATGGATTCCCCCATCCAGTTAGATGGATTCTAACTAATGTTATTGTCAGTGTGCTACAGTTTCTTCATGTTAGTGTAACATCATTTACATTGGCGTTCAGGTCACATTGGATACTGCCCACTGAAAGCAATGGAGCTCAAATTAGTCACGACTAATTTGAGTCCCATTTATTTCAGTCAGACTACCCTAGCTACGGGTAAGTCTGGATCCAACCCCAAGTTTCCAAGTTATGGGGCTAAATGTTGAGCTGCTTTATGGAGGCAGTACTGCATAGGATCGCTGCTAGAGGACCTCACCAGTTATAGTGTGGAATAACTTGAGTGGATGCTGGTTCCACTCAAAATATGTATTAGAGAGCCTACACATTTGGGAAATGAATTCTTCTTCAGGGGCACTCTTATGCATAACAGAATTCAGACTTTGGTCTCCAAACTATGGACATGTCTACACCAGCCCTACATCCTGGAATTGTCCTGGGATCGTTCCTGTGCATCCAAATGCCACACAGGGGATCCCAGGAGTAGGCAGGGATGATCCTTCCATTTTCCTGGGATAACCCTTAGGCGTAGAAAGGGCCTAGCCTCAAAATGTAGTTTTGAAATCATCATTAGAGGAGGAGGAGGAGGAGGAGGAGGAGGAGGAGGAGGAGGAGACATGATAGAGGTGTACAAAATTATGCATGCTATGGAGAATGTAGATAGGGAGACATTTTTCTTCCTCTCCCATAATAATAAAACCTGGGATCATCCCATGAAGCTGATTGGTGGGAAATTCAGGACAGATAAAAGGAATGGAATTCACTTCCACACGATGTAGTGATGGCCACCAATTTGGATGGCTTTAAAAAGGAGTTGGATAAATTCCTGGAGGAGAAGGCTATCAATGGCTACTAGTTCTGAGGGCTAGGTGCTACCACCACTATCAGAGGCACTAAGCCTATATATATATATATGCCAGTTGCTAAGGAACATGGGTGGGAGGGTGCTGTGGCACCTTGTCCTGCTTGTGGTTCCCTGGCCGACGGCTGTTTGGCCACTGTTTGAACAGAGTGCTGGACTAGATGGACCCTCAGTCTGATCCAGCAGGTCTCTTCTTATGAGGAGGATTCATATCTCAAACATGTTGGGTTCAGTAAAGCATACTTTTTGTGCATCAGGAGATTTCCACTGTTCCTTTCCCATATTTGGTACCTTCCTGCTTTCCATTTCCTTGCCTATGGTAAGGTCAGGGAAGACAGTTAGAGTTGCAGGGCAGAGGCAGGCATTATTTCTAACATAAGAACATAAAAAGAGATCAACCTTATCAGACTAAATCCCTACCATGTCCAGCAACCTGTTTCTCACAATAGCCTCCAGGTGTCTATCGGAAACTCGAAACCAGATGTCGATGGGTAGACCTGTCCACCTGTTGTTCCCCAAAGACTGGTAGCATGAAGTGAGCAATGCAGGCTGCTACATGTTGGATTGAGCCCAACAGAAATATCTTCCCCATGGACTGAGGGAAAGGAATTTACTGTGCAGCCCTATTATGTTTTTCAGTGGAGAAGTCATTAGAAGGCCATGTGAGTGATTCAGTAGAAGGAGAGAAAGTTATGATCCTAATGGCATTCACTTACTAACAGCTAAATAAAGGAGCACCTGAGAGCATTGGTGTAATATATAGGGAAGTCAGAGGAATTTTTGTCAGCTCGGCCCCC
This sequence comes from Elgaria multicarinata webbii, assembly GCF_023053635.1. Lineage (NCBI taxonomy): Eukaryota > Metazoa > Chordata > Lepidosauria > Squamata > Anguidae > Elgaria > Elgaria multicarinata. The sequence goes on along the minus strand of NC_086175.1, from coordinate 119,383,657 downwards.
CCAGATGCCAGCTAGTGGATACGTGAGCTGGCTTGACTCACCGCACACTGAGTTTCCTCATGATGCAAATCCCAAGTTGTGCAAATTTGTGGCTAGGAACATTTAAGCAAATTGAAGGAATGCCTCCTCCCATATGTACCTCCCCAGACCCTAAGGTCATCCTCAGTGGTCCCACTCTGTGAGCCCCTGCCAAAAGAAGTAAGGCAGGTGGCTACCAGGAGTAGGGCCTTTTCTGCTGTGGCACCCCAGCTGTGGAATGACCACCCTAAGGAGGTTCGCCTGGCATCTACACTATATTCTTTCAGACACCAGGTGAAGACCTTTTTATTCTCTCAGCATTTTAACAGTCTATAAATTTAATTTTAACTTTGCTGTTTTAATTTTGTATTTTAAATTTGGCATATTACTAGTGAGTTTGCCCATTCTAGTAATATGTTTTGAATGCTTAGTTCTTATCACCAATTTTGCTGCCATATTCTGTACTAATTGAAGTTTGTATAGAATAGGCTATAAGTTACTTCCTTACAGTATTACGTACATCCAGAGTTTGGACCACAGAGCCAGTTAGCACAACTATTTGTAGCCTTTCTCTCACAAGTGTAATTCAAATGAACCTAAAACTGTACATTATCTGCCACATGTCCACATCAATGCACTAGTTATCAGATGTGCACAAAAGTTCATAAACCCCCTGAAAATCAGACAACAGTTCCAAAAAGTTTAATGAAAACTATCAATCCATTAAAAAATATGTGTTCTGCAGAGTTGTTCCCAAAGGATGATGGTGAATTAGCAACCTAAGATCACTAAATCAATAATTAATTCAGTGTCCCAAATGAGGAAATTGATAAAACAGTAAGGCAGAAGCAAATGTAATGTCCTACATTGATTATGAAATTATGAAACATTCTGGATTTATATCCCATCATATTCTATGGGCATGGGGTGGGTATAACTATCTGTATTTTAAAAACAGAAAATGCAAACTATTAATTACGTTAAATTCAAACAACCCTGTATCTGTCTTACAGTAATTGCCAAATTTCAAGCCAAATGTAAAGGACAGAAATATAAATGTGCAGTGTTCCACAGTTCCACAATGTCACGTATAGTGTGTCTCTGTGTGTGGGAAACCCTATACATCCTAAGATGATATGAACTTACTCTGTGGGATTAAAATGTCTTCTCCCACTACAAGGCTGTTTCTTGGGGAGGGCAACCTCCCTGGGCACCAAATTTTGCGGGTGGCAAATGATACCCTGAGGGTGATGTCCCCAGTGGTGGCTATGTGGTGGTGGTGGTGGTGCTGGTGGTGCTGGTGGTGCTGGCAATGGCAGCATTCTGGGTCCTCCTAGCTGGCAGTGAGAGCCCCTCTGTTGTTGAGAGGCTTGTGCATGGAGTGGCCAGCCAATGCCTAGTTCTGAGAGTGAGGCATTGGCCTGCCTGGCACTCCAAAGACCTGTACCAGCTTCTCTCCTGCTGAGGAATGCCTGGCACAGCTCACCAGAGCACCGGCCACCCCATGCCTTAATCGGAGAACCCCTCAGCATGGGGCACGCTCTTTGGGAAGACCTGCCAGCTTGCTTCCCAGCTGCAGCAAATTCCGTAGCAGAAAAGCAGCCATGGAGGTTCTCCAGAGAGCTCACTAGGGAGCAGCAGCCCAAATGCTTCAGGATGAGGGGCCCTTCATCATAGGGAGGCATGATGGTTGAGGTGGCCTTGGGGCTGCCTGTGACACAGGAGCAGAGGCAATCGCCAGGGCCAACTCAGCCAGAATGCCTTGCTAGGAAAGATCCTTCAGGGCTAGTGAGGCAGTCAAGGCAGCGTCCACCAGGGTGGGGGGGGAGCTGGAAGAGAGGACCTTGGCGGTGGTAAGGAGGAATGGGGGAAAGGGAAAGAACAGAGGAAGAGGTGGTGAAAGCCACGGGGAGATGCATTGGGAAGGGAAAGCGAGGAGGAGGAGGAGGAGGAGGAGGAGGAGGAGGAGGAGGAACTGGTGTAAGAAGCAGCCAGGCTGGATGGGGAAGGGAAGGAGAAGACAAGGAAGAGACAAGGTTGTCAGGATGTATGTGGGTAGAAAGGAGGTGGGCGGTGGTGATGGTGGTTGGAGGGAGAAGGCAAGGAGGAGGAGGGTAGTGGTGGCAGCAGTGGCAGTAGCTGCCACTTAGGTAGGCAACAGAGAAGAGATGGTGGCAGCGTGTAATTTATTGCACCAAAATAAGTTGAGATGGTCCACATCTCATTAGCTGCCCATGCATTGAGATCATTTTATCAGGCCCTTCTCTTGATGTCCTGCCTTCTGAAATTAGGATGGTAGTGACCACTGAGACGGATTGTTCAGTGGTGGCACCCCAGTTTTGAAATGCTCTCTCTAGGGCAGCTCACTTTGAATTTAGTAGTAGTAGTAGTAGTAGTAGTCTTAGTAGTCTTTAATGCATTTGTATACCGCCCCATAGCCAAAGCTCACTGGGCAGTTTACATAAGATAAAAAGCACTTAAAAACAATATATAAAATTTAAAAACACAAAAACATACAATATACACATACATTTAAAACCACTATAACAACTAACTATGAGCCTAAAAAACAGACCCAGGCCCATTACATATTGCTAAATGCCTTGGAGAAGAGAGAAGTCTTGACCTGGCGCTGAAAAGATAACAATGTCGGCTCCAAGTGGGCCTCATCAAGGAGATTGTTCCACAGTTGGGGGGCCACCACAGAGAAGGCCCTCTCTCTTGTTGCCGTCCTCCAAGCTTCCTTCAGAGTAGGCACACAGAGGAGGACTTTAGAGGTTGAACATAGCGTTTGAATAGGTTCATGTCGAGAAAGGCATTCGATCAGGTTGATCTTATGTCCGTTTGTTGCCAAAGATGTGTTTAAAAAAAAAAAATCCCCCAGGACTTTGTAAACATCCGCTGAATGTTATGCTTGCTGCTTTATTCCTCCTTTTTAATTTTGCTATTGCTCATTTTCCTATATAATGATAATGATAATAAGGGAAAGTATTCTAAATGTATGATATGAATGCATAGGTCAGATGCCCTGGAATGTGATAGTTCTCTCCTAGTCCACTGGTTTACAAATTGGATTCCGGGAAAACTTGAGTTTCCTTGGAAACTTATCAGAGGCTGTTAATGAGAAGACCAGTAATGGTTAACAGGGTTCCCTGAAAGACATCTTGACTAATGCTACCAAATTATTTCTGCAATAAGCAATTGCAAGGAAGCACGGGGTTGTGTTGCAAGATGTGTTCATCATTCACATAGGACAGTGATGAAACACAGCCGATCTGGTCAGTGCCTTGTGGATGTACCTCACATGAGAACTATTGTTAGTGGCTGACTGATAAATGGAATGAGTAAATAAATCAATACAGATAAAGATAAATAATAATAATAAAATAAAATGTATCTACGCAGTGCAAATCCTCTGCAACAGATAGGTATAACAATCACCTCCTGGCAGATGAGATTACAAAAGATGGACCCATATTACATTAGTTCTGAAGGAGCTTCATTGTCTGATTATTTGTTGCTGAGCCCAATTCAAGGTGCCAGAACTTACCTTTAAAGCTCTAAACAATTTGGAGCAGAACTACCATATGAACTCGCCCAAAAATTAAGTTCATCAGAGGAGGCCCTTTTCTGAATTCCTGTTATAACAGAAGTACATTTGCATCAACATTCAAAAGCAAAATTGATATAATACATAAATTGTATTAATTATGTAAAGGAGTATTAATCATACTTTCTGATGCAATTGTACACCCACACGCACACTACATAAAGCTTTTCTAAACCAAGCTGTTAATCTGCTCTATGCTGTATCGCAGAATTGGAATCAGAGCACTATATGAAAAGTGTTTCCTTTCATGTTTTTCTGCTACATAACCTCTAGGTGGCACTGTGGTATAATGGAATAACAGAATTACACAAGCGGAACAGTTTTCCTACACTTTCACAAATAATGCTGCATTTTCACTGGTTTTAAAAAGAACTCATTGCAAGTGTCATTAAAAGACAGAAGGGGAACTGGAGGGTCACAACATAATCTAAGTAACCCATAACCAACCATGAATAGCAAATGATGAACACGCACTAAATGCCTCATGTAGAAAAGCTCACAGTCCTTTCTAATATAATAATTTCTAGTAATTTGCTAAAGAAATGTCTCTGTGTGTGAGAGAGAGAGAGAGAGAGAGAGGGAGAGAGACTTTAGGTTTAAATTAAAGTTTGATTCAAAAAATATAATGATTTTAAGGTAGAGGCATGTTCTGTATGAATCAATTTCATGCCATGGGCAGGGGGCGGGGCAGGACAGAATGGCATGTTCTTTCCCTGTTAAGAGCAGCTTCTCCTGCAGAAATCAGTAAGTAGGGATGGCTGTCATGGGGAAATCCTGTTCACTTTTGACTCAATGGATCCCAGCGAATCAGTTCCTGAAACCCAGGAACTTTTCCACCTTTTTTAATATGTGCAACCAATGAGGCCACTTATGCTTGTAATTTTATACAATTTGCTCTATTTACAGCAGCGATTTTGCACAAATTGTGATTTTCATAAATTGAAATTTCCATGTGCGTGCACATACACCAGGGTGACCATATGAAAAGGAGGATAGGGTATCTTTAACAGTTGCATTGAAAAGGAAATTTCAGCAGGTGTCATTTGTATATATGGGGAACCTGGTGAAATTTCCTCTTCATCACAACACTTAAAGCTGCAGATGCCCTGCCCTCTTTTAAATCTGGTAACAGTATAGCTGCAGTATAGCTCCTGCAGCTTTAGCTGTTGTGATGAAATGGAAATTTCACCAGGTGTGACATGCACACAAATGACACCTGCTGAAATTCTCTTTTCTATGCAACTGTTAAAGATACAGGAGCCCTGTCCTCCTTTTCATATGGTCACCCTAACATACACACACAAACACATAAAACAGAAAACCGCAAGCTTGCTGGACTTGCCACATGATGATTCAAGCAAGCTCAGGGATGGGTGAGTCCAGGGGGTGCGGGGAGCTGGCGATAAACATTTTCAGCTGCAGATATCAGCAGATTAGGAGGGGAAAGATGTCGACATCCTCACTGAGTAAGTGAATGCAACTCATGAGTGAAACCAAGAGTCAACAGGTTAAGGCTGACTCAAGTCTTAGCTAGACCTACAGGATAATCCTGGATGGAGGAGGGGTGATCTCGTGTTGCGATTAATGAGAGATCTCACCCTCGTTTACACGTCAGGTGCAGCGACCTCCGGAAGAGAGGCGTTGCACCCGCCATTTTTTATTTTTAAAGAGAAAGGAGTGCTCAAGTGACTAGCTGTGAGTGTTTTTTTAAAAATTGATTTCCCCCGCTCCCTCCACCCTACCACCAATGGACGCAGCTTCCTCGCGCGGAGCTGGCTCAAGCTGTGGCAACGAGCCACACCTCAGCCCGGGACCACAGAAAAAGCAGGCCCAAAGTGTAGGGCTTTATCCCAGGGCCAGGGAGGGATGATCTCTCCCTGATCCCAGGATCCCCTGTGCATCATCTGGACACACAGGGATGATCCCGGGGTTTGCCCCGGGATAAAGGCTGGCCTAGCTAAGGCCTCACAAGCAAGGAGGAGGATTTTTGGGTGTTTTCTCACCAAGACTCTGAGAAAAAACCTCTTTGTCTTGAGTTTTGTCACACCTATCACAAAAGGGGTAAGAAAGGCTGACAGCTAACACCGTCATTATCTCAACCCTAAGTTCACAGCCTCTGTTGTTAAGCAGCGGAGAGTAACTCAAAGCAATAGTGAAAGAGGCAGATGGTTTAGGTCTTGCGGCCCTTATCTTGCCTTTCCAGCCATCAGTACACAATCAGGGACCACAAGCTACACCGAAACTGCTTTTGACTTCATTCTGTAATAATGTGATGGATGACATTTCAGGCGGCATGTGACTCCTGGAGGCTGAGGCGGGAGGTAAACATGCATGAAATACCCTTTTGTCGTAGGTTTTCATCTCATCCTACTTCCCTCCTCCTTCCCACCCCACCCCGCAAATTAGCATTTACAATGTTTCTATTGTCGCCTTTCACCAGGCAATCATTAACGAACAGAAAGTCTTTATTGTTCAGCATTTTCAGCAAAAATAAACAAATGCCAGCTATTACTAATTTCCAAACGTCATTTGCTCTAGGGCTCTATAATTTTGCTTTCCTCGTGATTTTGGCTCAGGCTGTTTCATGCGGCTTCTGTTCCATTGTAACTTTGAGAATGACAAATATTCCGGAGAGACTTTCTGTGGTAGGTAACTGGCAAGCGTCCCTTAGAAGAGCCAGGGCTTTTAGTTACAGATTAATGATTTATTAATAGTGTTTATTTGGAACTGCCAATCACCGCAGGCCCCTGGAATTAAAAACTAAACTGGAAGAAACGCCATATGTGTCTGTCAAACTCAGGTCAGGCGATTTGATAGCTTGAGGGACAGAAATCCTGGAAGAAGAAAAAAAGGCCCAGAAAACAAAGCCTTGTGTACAGAGAGTATATCTGTAGTAATCGATGGTCTACATCCAGTAATTTATTCTTAATAGGTTAACCAATAATAAAAAAAGTTTCATCAGGTAAAAAGGTGTGTGTGGTTGATCAGGCAGCAGTGGAAAAAGTAATTGTACAAATGAAAGCTGTAAAAAAAAAAAGTAATATAAATGCAGTGTAACATCTCTCCTATCACACTTGCTGCTGTTCAGGATTCCAGATAGCTATTACTATCAACCAGATCATTCCAGTCTTCTCCTTCACATCCTATTGCCCATTTTTCTTCTTCATCTGACATTCTATCTTCCATCACCACTTAGCATGCTCTGTCCTCATTGGGCTGGGGCTGGGCCAGGGTGTTTGGGGATGACCCCTAGGTGGTGTTTTTTTTAAAAAAGGGGGGTTGTACTTCTGCAAAACTCAGGATTCCACCCAAGTGTGTTGAGACCTCCTTCATATTTCTCAGTGGCCAATTTGGAGCTTAACCACCTGAGTTCACTATTAGAGGGAGTGATAACACATGGATAAGGCACCATCTTAAAAAGAGGCATTCCCCCTTTTTTCTTAAATAGGAGTGAATGCCTTCTCTAAGATGATCCCTCCGACAACACACACATCCATCAACTGAGGATAAAGGAAGTCTGCTCCTTGCTTCAGGACTATAGTTTTGCACCCATGTGCAAAATTAATTGATTTATTAATCAACTAAAACTCACCAGATTAATCACTTAAGATTCCTTAAATTGTGTGACAGCCCAAATTATTAATTTTTATTTATTGTGGCATTTATTGGTTGCATGACCTATCACAAACGGCATCTGAAGCAACACTCAGAATGAAAATCATTATAAAATTGTCATCACAATGCACTGTACCATTAAATCAGCACCTTAAAATAGAACAGATAATCTCCACGAAACAGGATATGCAGCTCAGAACAATGTCTGCATCATCAGCCAGGAGTAATCAAAATATCCTTGCCTGTTGGCAAAAGGCCATTTGGCAGTCCAACGGATTTCATAGGAAGAGTATGAGTGCCATCATGGAAAGCACTAGAGTCTTGTGTCTTTGTCAAGCTCATCTGGGTGATAGATGGGACAGAAAGAAGGTCTGAGGAAACAGAGAGGAAGGGAGGGAGATGGTCCTTAAGTAACCCATATAATTCAACCATACTTTCTGGAAGATGAAAATCTTACTTTCCACACATTTGAAGGATGAGAATGTCGTTGAAAAACATTCAAAGTGTGTGTGTGTGTGTGTGTGTGTGTGTGTGTGTGTGAGAGAGAGAGAGAGAGAGAGAGAGAGTTGACATTTGAATAAACAACAGTTACATCCACAGTTTTATTTATGTATTACAGCTAGGCCACCGAGGTGTTATACAACTAATGTAAGATAAAACAATTTACCTATTTTTCAAAACAAGAACACACACAACATGTTAATCCAGCCATTAAAAACATTAAAACATTAGCACCCTCAAAATAATTCAAAAGGCTAGCTCAGCCTAGCTCAGCCTGGTGCCCTCCGGATGTTTTGGACTTCAACTCCCATCAACCTGAGCCAACATACCCAATGGTCAGGAATGTTGGGAGTTGTAATCCAAAATGTCTAGATTTTGCTCTGATCCAGCAGGACTCTTCCGAACATAAGAAGAGCTGTGCTGGATCAGACCAAAGGTCCATCTCATCCAGCATCCTGTCCATGGGAAATCAAAAGCAGGATAAGAATGCAAAGGCTGTTCTTCTGGAGGATTCAAAGGGTATAGAAAACCTTTAATTATCACTGTCGATATTTTCTGTACTTTACATCCTTCTGATTTCAGTGTTTACATACAGACATACACACAACTCTCACTCTCTCTCTCTCTCTCTCTGTGTGTGTGTGTGTGTGTGTGTGTGTGATTCAGCATAACACTTAATGAATCTGATGACATGGACTCCAGTCCATGAAAGCTTGTGTCATAATAAATATCTTAGTCAAGTGCAACAAGATTCTTTACTGTTTTTACTGGACTTGGCTGAGGAAACCATGACAGAACAGAAGGAGTTCCCACTTTCTCCGTGATCAAAGTGGTTTAGCTGGGATGGCAGCGTTACCTGTCATGGACTTATCCTTCCCCAAAAAGGGAAAGAAGAGGTGTGAACACTGAAAAGAATTTAAATTAAGTTAATTGACTCTGCAATCCCAGGGGCCATAGGCAATGCTGGATCTCCGCCTCTGACGACAAAAACTGCTCCCAGATGCCTTGGAAATGTGCAAGGCCCAGAGCCGGCCCTACCATTAAGCAGAGCGAGGTGGTCACTTCAGGCAGCAGAGGCTGGCAGGCAGCAACAAGGAGGAAAGAGCTGTTTGCCAAGCAGCCTTCCTTTGCCCCCTAAATGGGCCTAATTACCTTGAGATGAGATGAAGAATGCTGTCCCATCGCCAGTGTTGAAGGAAGATGCAACTATCAGTCCAGTCAGGTTTCATACATGGAATGGAAGTGGGTACCATCTTGTTCTTCACCTCCGGCAGAAAAATAACTTGGGGCAGTTTGGCTATCAGCCCTTCTCTGATAGCCAAACTCTAACATCAGAGACAAGGGAAAGGAGGTACGCTGGTTAAGACAAAGAACAAAAATGCTGCTCCTCATAGAAACATAGAACAGTACAGTTGGAAGGGGCCTATAAGGCCATCGAGTCCAACCCCCTGCTCAATGTAGGAATCCACCCTAAAGCATCCCTGACAGATGGTTGTCCAGCTGCCTCTTGAAGGCCTCTAGTGTGGTAGAGTCCTCCCTAACTTTTGTCTGCCCAGCATGAGCCTAGCAGGGTTTTGGATTCCTCAGAGCCTCCCATTTTGGAGTTCCTGACCACTAGAGGTAGGATTACTCTGTAAATTTCCCAAGTGGTTTTCACATGTATTTTAAGAGAATATGTTCTTCTCCTGTATCTTTCAACAACGTTACATGTAATTTTCCAAGAGGAAACCAAGAGTAAATAAGGTGTATCAGCTTCTCTAGTATTTCTAGAGACTCTGTTTTAGACTAAAAAAAACCCCGCCTACGTAAAAATATGTGCTCTTTTTTCCCCAAGAAAGTTTTATCACAGTATTCTTGGTTTTTCATCATCCTTCTATTTATTTTTTTATCAAAGTCACAGAGGAGAAATATCTGCATATACATATCTCCATATATATTCATGTTGGATATAAAATCCATGTGACTGGTGACTTCGGCAAGGAAAATAAGATTCATTAAAGCAAGTTACAACTTGCCTTTGAATAGCGATTTGCAATTTGGGAGCAATTTCCTTTGAAATCATTAAAACTTTACAGCCAAAGTATTTTACTCTCCTTGAAAAATTGGCTTATTACCTCATCATCAGAGAAGGGGAAAAAGTAAAATTTTGAAAGAGACTTGTTAATGGCCTAGGCAATGACATTAAAAAAAAAATCTTTCAGCATCTCTCCAGCTGTAATTGATAGCAGTAAAGTTGATGCAGCATACAATTAAAACAAGATAAAAGTCTGGTTAAATCTATTCAAAGTTTGCTATACCAAAATTGCTTAGAAACTTTTGTAACTCCTGAACTAGATGGAAGAGAGTCTTTATTTTGTCTGAAATATATGAAGCTGCCGTGTACATGTTCAACATATAGCCAGCATTGTCCATATAGCCAGCATTGTCTTCTGCTCTTCTCATCATCAGTTACCTGATCCTTTTATGAATGAGGATGCCATGGATTGGACCGATTTTGGTAGGGCTGTGAATCCATTCTGGATTTCAACCAGAATCAGCCAGAACTCTAAAAGGTGCTAACCCTACCATCACCATCAACCGCCCCCCAAAAATAGGTTCAGCACCTTGGAGAGCTTCTTTAGAGTTCTGACTGAAACCCACAATGGATTCACAGCCCCAACTAAATCAGATCTACCAGGCTCTACTGGATTAGTCCTTCTCTATGTAAAGCATGTGCTCAACCATGAGCTATGGCTCTTACCCTTCACATAGAGGGTCACATTGCCTAATATCTTTCCCTGATCCAGCCTAAGTGTATGGTGATACACCTGCCCCAACCTTGACATCCCAGGACATCCGCGTGGGACTAGAAAGTTCCAACATGGCTTACACTCTCATAGAAGCCAATGTTTATAAGCTGATTTCTCAGGCCTGTTTTTCAGTATAAGTCCAACAATTGACTATTTAATGTGTACCTACATCGAATAGATTTACATGCACAACCCATATATGAATGTTCTTAGGAATGGCCAAAGGTGTGATGTCTGAGTTTGCTAAAATTCACCAAACATCGTCCCACCGCTAGCCTCGTGCTCATTTCCAGTTTGCGTTTGTGAACATTGCTCGCTCTGCATGAACAGGAAACTTTAAGAAAATCAAGCAACGATTGAATGGGAGATTTGTGCAAATCTCCCCAAATTTGTGCAAATTTCTTCCATCGACTTAAGTGGGACTAATACAGTCAACTAGGGAAATTTGTGCAAATTAGGTCATTTTTGCAAATTAAGTAATTTGAGCAAATCGAACTTGGACTTGGGAACGAGATGAACGCAAGAACATGTTTGATGATTTGTGAACAGTTGTGAACCCAACAGTTGTCAGTGGTATTGAAGTGCACTGACAACTGTTGGGGCCCATTTACACATACCATGTGCCACTTTCATACTGCTTTCATAGTCCCATATCCTGCTTGGTGTAGATTAGGCCTCAGGCTGTCCCCCCCTCCTTTTTTTTTTACCAAGGCCTTCCACTCTTGAAACTAAGGAACGAGCACCCTTATCAGTTGGGGAAATGCAGACCATGCAGAGCTGTGCAAAGCAACTACTGTGCATTGTCTGTTAGTAGGGAATTTTTTTAAAAAAGCACCAGCATTCATGGTGTGTGAATGCAGCTGTGAGAACCAACTCTGAAATCATAAAATTTGCCAATTGCTCTAACAAATCAATGTACTTATGCTGTAAGGTTCTTACCTTTTCATTTTTTATATATTTTTTTCTTTTTTAAAATTCTCTTTAAAGCCACTTCCTTTGCTGGTGGCTTCAGTGGCAGAGCGGCAACAGCAAAGCTCTTGCTATAATTATTCTTCCTTCCCAGAGTGCTTCTGGGAAGAAAGCATAGTGGCAGTTAAAGCTCTACTGCTCTTTAAAAAGTTTTTTTTAAAAAAAATGTAGAAGAAGAGACAAGGGCAAGAAGCCCCTTAACCCACCTCAGTCTATTCCCTCAAAACTATGGATTGAATCATGATCCACAAAATGGAATCAAAATGGCCACCAACAATTCACCATCTGGGATAAGGTAGCGAATTGGGAGCATCCATTTCAGTCTGCCCCGAAGATTCCACCCTGAAACAGCCACAGATGGGGGAAAGTGCACAAAAGTATGGATACTATACGTTTGCCATTCTGGCCTCCACAAAATGGCAAATTTCCCAGTGAAAATCAAACTTCTACAAAAGTCACTGTAGCACTAACAAGTGTTAGAGTACTAACAAGCCTTAGCACTCATAAGACCAGAATGGACAGCCTCTGCTCCGTAGTGACTTTGCTCAAAGGTTAAGCCTGGTGAAAGCACAATATAGTTATAGAAGTAAATGTTTGCATTACATTTTTGCTGAAGTTCCGTGATGCTATTTCTTTGAGCCCCTGAAAGGTAGCACATTCAGTTTAAATCCCGTAGCTTAATTGCTGGGATGACTTAACTTTCTTTCCTATAGTCAGGAAGCATCCATGACAGCAATGGCACTTATTAAATACCCTCAGTTGAAAGTGAAATATATCAAGCAGTTCATGAGCCTTAATTGTGATTACACTTTATTGCTGCTTAGACGATTAAGCACTTAAATTAGCAGGTAACGGGATCTATATTCTTAATGGAAGGAAGGCGCTAATCATGACTTCACTAAATATTTCAGCCCCGTTCCAACCATCTCGTGGAGGAAAGTTAATGGCCCCAATCCGAGCAAAGCCCGCCTGCGGAAGTCCCAAGCAGTGCTCGAGATTCCGAATGTGCAGCTGGAAGACGCCGGGACCTACGAATGCAAGGCCGAAAACTCCCGCGGAAGGAATGTCTTCCGAGGACAGCTGCAAATATACAGTACGTGGAGAAGTTTATCTCTTGCAAAGGGCAAAACTAACCAGTGTTCTCTCCTGGCTGCAAATGAGCATGTCCAGATAGAAACACTTTGTCACTAAGGCGATAATCCTACGCTTGCTTTCCTAAGAATAGGGATGTCAGAGGAATCTGGTTTGGAGGTGGAGCTGGGTAAGCTTTTGCCAGCTCAGCCCCCCAAACACCAGCTCACAGATCCCTCAGCTGGCTCAACTCATGCATGCCAAGTCGGGCAAGCTCACATTTTCCTGCTTGGGTGGTTTTTGTGCAAATCAGGATTTGCGCAAATCTGAACTTGCACAAATTCACGACTGGGAATATTTACAGAAATCATGATTTGCACCCATTTGCATCCATAAAGTGCGCAATTTGCACAAAATTGCAGGCGTCCATGTTCCTTTATATCTTCATTTTTATGCAAATTGTGCTATTTATGGTCATGATTTTTTGCACATATTCCCAGCCACAGATTGATGCAAATCAATGGGAATAAATTCAATTGAATGCAGTTGGGTTGATTTTTTTTAAAAAAAAAACTTTTACATTCATTTATAAAACAATTCAATACTGCCTTTTAGCACTAAAAAGAACCCCAAAAGCCCTTTACAATGATAAAATACTAATGCAATTAAAGAGCAATCAAAGTCAAAGCAAAGCAGGTCAGCAAAACCAGGACTAGATGAAATTAGAACAGGTTTAAAGCCTGGCAGAGCATAGGAAAGTAGAAGGGGCCCAAGTGAGCTCCCTTTCCCAGTTGGGGCACTGCCACCGAAGGTCGTGGCCTATGTCCCCTCCGATTGCACCTGCCTTGTGCACGAGATACAATGCAGTGCTTTGGAAGATGATTACAATTGTGGGAAGTTTAGTTCTGAGTAAACCTGTACGTGATTGCACCGTAAATAGCTTTAAAGAGAGAGGAACAGAGAAAGCAGGTACTAGCATTTCAGAGCTGCGCCTGGCTGGATTTGACCCAACTGCATCTTCTGAACCTAAAGGATGTCCGATGGGAATTCAGCCTGGATGCTGCTATCTGATTCTTGCAAAAGGAGAGAACTGCAGGGTGGTCAGACCCAGGAGACCAGTGAAGATGCCTCTTACCCACAATAGGACAGAGTGGGACATGTGGTACAGCCTGATCCAGTGAAGACCGATGGCTCCAATGTCAGTGGGGTGGTGAAGCCGCTCCAGACTTCAGCCAGAGCTGGTCAGAACTCTAATGGAGCTATCCAAGGGCTGACCTTATTTGGGGTTTATTTATTCATTTATTTCATCCTAGGTCTCTATTGCCCAATAGCCGAGGCTTTCTGGGCGGTTCACAAAAATTAAAACTGCAAGATGCAGCATACAATATAAAATATGGAAGCTTAAAATCACAATATAAAAGTACAACCAGAATAAAACCGAGCAGCAACGCAGAGTTTTAAAATGCAAATTTTAAGCATGGATTTAAAATGCAGATTGAACACAGCAAAGCTAAAAGGTTAAGATGCTAAAATGCTAAAATACTAGGGAAATAAGAAGGTGTTCACCTGGGGTTTAAAGGAGTACATCGTAAGTGCCAGGTGAACCTCTCTAGGGAGCTCATTCCACAGCTGGGGGGGCCACAGCAGAAAAGGCCCTCTTCCTGGAAGCCACTCACCTCACCTCCTTTGGCAGGAGCTATCCAGCACCTTGGTTAGCTCCTTTAGAGTGCTGACTGGTTCTGACTGAAACCCAGAGTGGATTTCTGGCACCACAGGCATCGGAGCCACTAGCCTCCACTGGGCTGATCCATATACAAGCTTGAGAACAGGATTGCTGGGCAACAAAATAACTCTTCTCTGCGTGGGGGATTCAGGAACTTTGCTGGCAGCGTTTAACAAGGCCGGCTAAATTAGACAGCAACCCCGCTAGTTGCTTGGGACTGCAATATGCATACTCGGGGGGCGGGGGGGATGAAACAGTGCATGATCCAAGAGGCCGTGCGGATATCACATTGTGCTGCCTGCAATAAAGCAAGATGTTCCTCGACGGCCTTGCACGGAGCCCATTTCAGTCATCTGAGAACTGTGCTGTATCGAGGACTGGTTAGCATGTGAATGTTCAATCACCAGTGGAGGTTGGTGGCTCCGAAATCAGTGGGTCAGTGAGTCTGCTCTGGGTTTCAGGCAGAACCAGGCAGAATGCTAAAGGGGCAGAAGAGGGAGATGGGGATTGCGCCAGCCTCATTTTGGCTTCCTGTAAACAGACCAGGGATGCTCAGTTCTATGAGTGTGCCTGCTGTACATGCTCATTCCACCTCTAATTTACATTTCTCCTCACCATGCTAATATATAAGATCAATGGCGAAGTAGAGATGACACTTATCAATGCTTTGGGTGCCCTTGCTTGGCTTTCCTGAAAATCATGGCTTTTTAGCCGGGGAACAAGTCTTGGTTAAAAGCCTGACATGGACACTACAAATTCTCCTTGCTGTGGGTTCACTGATTTGTAAAAAAACCACCATCTTTTACCGAGAGGTCCCTTGCACAGCTTCCGCCTGGCTTATGGGATGGAGCCTGTCGTTCTGGGGAATGCTCCAATTTGCATTCATCCTTAGGTACTAGTTTTTCTGTCTTCCTTAATCATGCTCAGAGTGTCAGTTGAATTTGATCCAGTTCACCGTGGATGCTTTGGGGAAAGCCCAGAATGCACGGAGGCAGCCTGTCGGCTCTCATGCAATCACAGGCTGATTTGATTCCCATCTTACCTAATGCTGACAACCAGATGTACCATGATTGCCGGATACAGCTGACACTTTGGATGCGATCACTGCATCTGTCTCAGCCACTTGGCTTGACATTCAGCCCTGCAAGTGACAAAAAAAAAAAAAACCCACTTCGTGTTTGATTTCGCTAGACCCACAATGCTTGCCCGGCTTTCTGTTTTGAAGAGGTGCAACTTTTCCTCCCACTACATTTTGGCCACCTGTGATTTGTGGTTGTTGTTGTTGTTGTTCAGAATCTGGTTGATTTCCTGGCCTAGGACAGGGTTTTTCAAACTTTCTACCTTCAGGCACTGCCGGTGCTAGGTTTCGAGGGCCTTTGGGCAAGATGCCCACAATGCAGGACCCTCTATCTTCTTACCCCTATTGCCACCAGTTCCTGTTGCTCCTCGTCCTGTTTCACATGGTTGCTACTTCTTGCTTGCTTGGCAGGTAATGAACCAGTGAGCAAGCTGGCAGTGGCATCTCCTGCCGCTCCTTTTCACCACCACCATTGTCTGGGCCAGAATGAGAGGCAGGTGAACAAGCAGGTTGCCATGGCAAAGAGGAGGAGCAAGTTGAGCTCTTGCCAGTGGAGTGGGGTGTGGTCCACCAGCAGGTGCCCGGCCATCTATACCTTTGATATTGGTCCTGCCTTCAGAAAACCATTTCCACATGGACCTTTCTGCTCAGGAACAGCTGAATATTTCAGAGGATTCTGGGGAACGTTTGAGGACACACATACTACTACTACTACTAATAATAATAATAATAATAATAATAATAATAATAATAATAATGTAATTATTTCTTACCCGCCTCTCCCTTTAGATCGAGGCAGGGAACAACATTAGTACAACAATACGATATAAATCAAATACATAAAATTAATTAAAAGAGCATATAAAACCAATACAATATTTTTTAAAAAAACAATCAAGACATCTTAAAATTCTTGGTTTAAAATTCATCTGGGTAATACATGCATGGGGCTGACCAGTCTTGTTGGATCCGTCTAAACTGTGCACACCTTTTATCACCACTACCTTGAATTGTTAGGACATAAAAAAGAGCACTGCTTTATCAGGCCACAGGACTATCTAGTCCAGCATCCTATTTCTACAGTGACACGTCTCTCCCAGGAAACGTGAGCTTGCTGAAGTTCTCCAAATTCCATCCCAAGCTTGTTCTGATTCGAGTCCATATCTGATTGCAAGCTTTGAGGGGGTTTTGCATGAAAATCCATGCGTACTTCTGTGCATATTTTTCCAAATGTACTCATTGGTTGTGCACATCCTTGCAATGCACACATTCCTCTTACATTGATTAAACATATTGGTGCACATTTTTCAAAAGTGTGCATTTATTCATGCACATTTTTTCCCATATGGATGGATGCTGTTGAACATTTTCCTTTTTAGTCCAAAAATCACATTGAACCTTAGATGGTGTTGGAGTCTGTGTTTGTTCTGGAAGGTGCAAACTGGGTAAATCCTGATCAAAAGTGAACTGAAATGAATTTCTCGTACATCCCTAAGTCAGGACATGAGTTCAACAAGTATGCTGCCCCTGATTCTGGAGGTGGCATATAACCACCGTGGCTAGTTGCCATTGAGAGATAGCCTTAGGCCGTTTCTACACCTAAGGGTTATCCCAGGAAAATGAAGGATCATCCCCGCCTGCTCCCAGGATCCCCTGTGTGGCATTTGGATGCACAGGAACGATCCCAGGATGATCCCAGGATATAGGGCTGGTGTAGACATGCCCTTAGCCTCCATGAATTGGTCTCACCCTTCTTTAAACCTGTCCAAGTTGGTGGCCATCACTACATCTTGTGACAGCAAATTCCATAGGTTAACTTATGCACCTTTTGTCTGTTCTGAATCTCACACCATTCAGCCCAATGAATCTCACACCCCAAATTCTATTTTATGAAAGTGGAAGAAAAACATCTCTCTCTCTCTCTCCACTTCTTCCACACTATCTGCAGTGTTATGCACCTCTAGCACCTTTCTTCTAAACCAAATAGCACCAAACATTGTAGCCTTTTCTCAAAGGGGAGTTGTTCCTGCCCCTTTGATCAGTTTGGTTGCCTTTTCTGCAGTTTTGTTTTGCACCGAATTTCTAATATCAGCCTTCCACAACCTGGTGCTTTCTTCCAAATATGTTTGACTATAACTCCCATCATCCCCAGCTACTGGCCATGGGGAAGACTGTCCTAGGTGTCAGTGGTGGCAGAATATGTGTGAGCATGCATGGATTTGGGACATTGGGAAAAACTTCCTGACTGTTAGAGTAGTATGACAATGGAACCAGTTACCTAGGGAGGTCATGGGCTCTTCCACGCTAGAGACCTTCAAGATGCAGCTGGACAACCATCTGTCAGGGATGCTTTAAAGTGGATCCCTGCACTGAGCAGGGGGTTGGACTTGATGGCCTTATAGGCAACTTCCAACTCTACTATTCTATGATTCTATGTCTATACCATGATATGGTAGTGGTGTAAGAGAGAGTTCACACAGATAGGAAACAGTTGTGTTTTCTCTGTGTTCAACAGAAGGGCTCAAAATCCTTTTATAGGGGTTTTTTTGGGGAGGGGAAGGGTTTTTTTCTTCTTCAAATAATCCTAATAGCATTTCAGTAATTACATGCCAACAAAACATTCCAGACCTGAACATCTTATCAGTGCAAGCCTAATGTCCTCAAATATGTCTAATTAAAGGGAACAATTGGCTGACTTGGTTTGTCTCATTAATTTGTGCTTTCTCATAAATGGAGAATGATACCCATTTATCACAAAACAGTCTTTGCTTGAGCTACTTTTTTGTAAGGCACATATAAAATAATTTATTTATTTTTTTAATTTGCAATAATAATGTTAACAATCTCTCTGCTGTAAGAATCCTTTTGCCTTTTGATTATTTGCCTCTTATTATTTTTTTTCTGAGAATTGCATGTTTATCATCCCAATTTGACTTTTTGACCCCAATTATTTGAATTACATTTTGAAAATTGATAGGAACATTACAAATAATCTTCAATGGATTTGTTTATTTAGTTATTTATTTTATTTATTAAAACATTTGTATCCCACCCTATATCATTAGGATCTCAGATAAAATCAGAACAATGTAAAACAATAAATTATATACACAGCTAAAAACGTATTAAAATGGTAACAAATTAAAAACGGTAGAATTTTTTTAAAAAACACACGAATGGAAACAATTAAAACTATGTGCAAACATGGAGAATTTAGCTCTCAAAGGCTTTGATAAAAAGCTATTTTTTAACTTGGCGCCAAATGAAGCCAGTGTCGGCACCAGTCAGGCCTCCAACAATGTTGGAGGGTATTTCACAACCGGGGTGCCACAACAGAGAAGGCCTCTCCTATGTCCCACCTTTTTAAGATTATTCACAACAAACTGTCCTCTCTAATTCATTACCCAGAACTGAATGCTTTAAGGGGTTGGATAAGAGCTAAATGCAGTAGTAGACTACATACCATTACTATCATTTTCCAGAAGTCTAATGTTTGGAGAAACCATTGGAAAGAGGACACATGCTTCTTCTTCCATCTTCACTTCATTATTAATATTCCTAATAAACTCTTTTGTGAAACTGAATAGTAATTTGATTGTTAGTACTACATTTTGTACTGATGGATTAGTATGCCATTTTATCCTTCTGATTTCAGAGAGTATAAGCAGCAGGTTGGTTCCAGACTGGGTCATGCTTAGAATGGACCCATTGAAATCAGTGGGATGTAAGTTACTCATAACTAAAGTCAGTGTCATTGATTTCTGTGGAGCTACTCAAAGTATGGCTTTGGACACAACCCTGTTCATGTTTAGATATGAGAAAGGCCTACAATTCCCAGGATTCCCCAGCCAACTTTACCAGATAGCATTATCATCTTTCTCTTTTTTCCACTCTCACCTTAGGGCCTTGCTAAACGATGGGTTAGCCTGGTGTAAGCTCCAGGCCCGCCCCTGTGCATCCAGATGATGCACAGGGGATCCATGCTCAGGCAAGGGTAACCCTCCCTTGGCCCAGGATAACTGGCACCGCTTGTGGCCTGGTATTTCCAATGGTCTCGGGCTGAGCCCAAGACTGCGGGTATGTAGACAGGTCCACCGCTTTTCCTGGCTACAGCAATTACTCGCGAGTAGCCGGGAAAAGCCGCAGAGAGGGTGCAGTGTTCCACAGGAGCGCTGGGCCCATCAGGGCAGGGGGAGAGATCGGGGTGGGGAGATCGCAGGGGGGAAGCGGGGATTGTAGGGGGGAAGCAGGGATCATGGGGGGAAAGTGGGGATGGGGAAGCGGGGATCGTGAGGGGGAAAAGCGGGGATCGCGGGGGGGAACCGGAGATCGTGGGGGGGAATCGTGGCCAGGGTGGGGAAATCAGGGCAGGGGGGAGCGGGGAACCCTTTTTTTAAAAAAAAAAAACCCAACCCTGCCTGTTTTCGTCGCTGGTGCGCTCCTGTGCACCCGGGCCCTTTAAGGCTTAAACAAAATGGCGGACATGACAGGGCTTTCCTTTACCCCGTCGCATCTGACGTGTGGAAAGGAGCGACAGCCCATGCTACTTCTAGTGCAGACTGGCCCCTCCTCACCACTGGATTTTCAGGTAGGTCTAGCAAGGCCCTTAGTCTGAGTTCCAAAGTAATAGGGACATTAAGAATTCAGTTGGGTGACCAGGAAAATATTGTAAAATGGGGTTCAGAAGATCATTGGCCATTTCTATTAGATCCTCTATGACTACTTGTCTTTTTAATAGCTTACTGTACGCTCAGTCTTTTTGAATGTAACTTTTGTTGACTACAATAAATTGTTGTTGTTGTTATTGCCACCTTAGTGGATTTTGCTTGCTGCAACATGTGGCGGTGTTATCTAAAAACAAAGTATTCTTTTTGCTTTACAGTTCACATGCAAGTTCATCCAGGTTTAATTAATGTGATCAATATTTTATCCACAGAGGAGAATAAAGGGAAACACCCTCTTCTAAAATGACACTTGCAACCCAGAGTTTCCACATGTCATGGTCACTTCTTTCGTTGTCATCTGTTGTTATTATTATCATTGTTTTAAATTCAGGATGGTTTGCTAGTTCTTTGTTGTTGTTTTAAAAAAATATCAAGCTTTCTTGGATACTCATGTATAATCTCAACCTTCAAAGTATGTGTTCCTGTTGCTGGCCAGTGCTTGTCTGGAAATATTCACATGGAAAACTAAAAGCATAGTCCTATGAATGTATGTATTATTGCATTTATATCCCGCCTTTTTTCCTCCAAGGAACCCAAGGCAGCGTATATAATCCTCCTCTCCATTTTATCCTCCCAACAACAACCCTGTGAAGTGGGTTGGGCTGAGAGTCTGTGACTGGCCCAAAGGCACCCAGTGGGTTTCCATGGCCGAGTGGAGACTAGAACCCGGATCTCCTGACTCCCAGTCCGACACTTTAGCCACTACACCATACTGGCTCTCATCTATGTGCATTTATGGGCTCATCTACACCAAGCAGGATATTCCACTATGAAAGCAGTATGAAAACAGTATATAAAAGGCAGGCGCCACACCAAGCAGGATGTAGCACAATGAAAGTGGCATGAAAGTGGTGTATGGTATGTGTCAATGGGCCCCAACAGTTGTCAGTGCACTTCAATACCACTATAAAGCAGCAGTGTGGCTCCTGCCTTTTATATACCGCTTCCATAGTGGAATATCCTGCTTGGTGTAGATGAGCCCTACGTGCATCTGTGCAGAAGGCCACCCCACTGAGTTCAATGGGGATTGCTCACATCTCAGTGTGTACAGAGTTGCAGCCTAGATAATAACTTGCTTTATATTCTTCGTAACCAATGTGACGGGCAAATCTGTCATGCCCTACTTGCAACTTCTCGCAACTCCGATTTGGCGACTGGTCAAATACCAAATAGATTACAAGATTTATTTTTAAATTCAGCCCAGCACAGGGGCTGTTATTAAAGTGCCTTATTGATTTTATTCTGTCCAAAATAAATCCTTCACTGTGCTAACTCTCAATTACTAGCCAGCCCTGCCAGATATATTATTCTGCATTCCTAGATGTCAAGGCCATTGACACCTGATACTCTGCGATGCCATACAGAAGAGATTTAAAAGCTTTCCACTTCAGCGTTTCGGATTAATGAATTAAGCTTTATTAATTTAAGAAGGCTTCTTTCCTCCTCCCCCTTGGGATTTCACATCTGTAGGATAATTTTTAAAGGCCTACTGCCTATATCATCCTTTCCCAGCCAGATGTTTTGGCCTTTCAACTTCCATCATCCCAAGACAGAATATTCAATGGTCAGGAATCTTGGGAATGTTGGAAATGAGCACTGATGCATATTGGTTGTTTGGAAGGGGTTAACTTCATTAACCTTCCTTTAATTTGTCTTTATTGACTTAATTGGTTCTGCCCTTTCTTGTGCTCCTATATCTTGACCACTCCCTTTCCAATCTGCTCTGCTTTGCTATTCCGTTTCTTATCTCTTACCTCCTCACTTTATAATGAAGTTTGTTTTCTGTTTGTCCAGTACCCTAGATGATTACGTATGTATTTTTTTTACTTAGAATAAAATCTGTTATTGTTTTCTTTTTTACCTTTACCGTCAGTCTTAAGAGACTGTTTATTGAAACTGCTGTCTACGCACTGGTTAAGCTCTCCACATAGATCCTGCAGGGAATTGTATTGCTGGAAGGGGCCAGTTTGGGGAAGGCTTGGCTACAGCATCAGCTGTCACTGTGAAAACCTTATGTTGGTTAGGAGAATGGCTTTCAGAGCTACGCTGATTGGCAGGGAACTCTATGTAGCTGCAGGAGAGCGTTCCAGTTGACCTGAAGGATCTTCTTCTCCCATATACATCTGCTTGGACCCTGAGAACAGGCCTGCAAAGGGGGCAATTTGACCCAGGCTCTGGCACAGTGGGGGTGGGGGGCATACAAGTTCTCTGTGTGTGTGACAGCCCCCCCCCCCAATTCCATTGCCCTGGGCCCCCAGATTTCTCTGAGTAGCCCTGCCTAAGATCATCTTCAGCAATCCTTCTCTGGCAGCCCGCTCCAAAGGAAGTGAGGTTGGTGGAAATGTGTTGGGCCTTTTCTGCTGTGGCACCCCAGCTGTGGAAAGAGCTTTCTAGAGCGGCTCACATGGTGTCTACACTGCTCTTTTCAGTGCCAGGTGAAGACCTTTCCCCCCCCACCCCCCAGGCATTTCAGTTTTTCAGTTTCCCTTTTAAGTATGGTACTAGGGTGACCATATTTGGGAAACCAAAAAAGAGGACACCTAGTGTGCGTGTGGGGAAGCAGCTTTCTGAGTCCTGCAGAAAGTACGTTATTCCCCCGCCACCTTAAAGAACCCGATTGGAGTGGAGGAGGGGAAAGGATTTCATTCTGCACCACCACCACCCACTCCAATTGGGGCCTTTTCTATAATGTCCATGAATGACCCATTTTCCCCTTTGAGACCTCAATTGGAGCTCAGGATGGGGGAATGATGTGCCTCAAGAAAGCATGTCATTCCCTCCTGCCATGCTAATGGCAGCCTTAAAGGGGAAGGTGTGTCATTCCAGGACATTATTGAAAATTATAGAAAATCCCCCCTGACACCATGGAAAGAACAAAAACCAGGACAAATCCGGGGAAATCCTGACAGTTGGTCACCCTATATGGTACTGCATTTTCAATCTTGCACTACTGTTAGGTCCTCTTGGGCTACTATTTTAATTTTTTATACTGTAGTTTTAAACTTTTAAACATTTAAATAGTATTTTATTTTATTGTCTTGTATTTCATGGTTTTACTTATTGAGAACTGCCCAGGGAGCTTCAGCTATTGGCCAGTATAGAAAGTAATAAAATAAAATAATGTAGATAATGCTTTGTGAATGGAGTGGACCCCAGAGGCTGTTTTGAGCTGGTTGGGACATAACACTTCTGGTGCATATTAAATAAAATGACCACCAGTTTGCCTCTGAATACTAACTGCAGGGGAACAGCCATGAGAGAGCCCTTCTGTCCTGCTTTTGGGCTTCACCTAGGAATCTGTTTGGCCAAAGTGAGAAATATGATGGATTGGATAAGCCAGTGGACTGATTCAGCAGGACCCTTCTTATATCCAGGGTGTAGAAAACTGAGATGTCAGTGGAGAGCTCTGTTCATGGCCTAAAATCCACAGCAGGGTTAAGGGCATCCAAGCCCAGCCATGTGGTAATGCCATTGAGATGCAGTGGGGTGTAGTGGTTAGAGTGTTCGTCTGAGATTGGGGAGACCTGGGTTCTAGTCCCCACTCAGCCATGAAACTCATTGGGTGACTTTGGGCAAATCTATTTCACAGCGTTATTGTGAGGATAAAATTGTACATATGCAGGTGGATCGTGTATACCACCTTGGGCTCCTTGCAGTAAAAGCCAGGATATAAATGTCACAAATAAATAAATTGCTCTCCAATTAGCCAGACTGTTGTCACCTGAGGGCATCTAAAGAGACCCACCCACATCTGTATCAGGTCAAACTCAAGACAATTTGTCTTTTTCTTAATACATCCTATTTTATTTGTAATATCTAATCTTTTCCATGATTTTAATCAGCTATATCTGTGGTGGCACCCCGACTGTGGAATGCCCTCCCCTTGGAGGCCCGATTGGTGCCAACATTGATTTCATTTCAACGCCAAGTAAAAACATGGGTTTTTAACAAAGCCTTTGATGGTTAAACTCACTGGCACATTGTTTTAGCTGTTTTAACTGCATCTATTGCTTTTAAATTATATATCGTTTTAACTTGGATCATGGTTTAATTTGTTTTTAACTGTGTATCTTGTTTTATACTGTACGTTTTTATCTGTACGCCGCCCTGAGATCTTAGTGATATAGGGCGGGATATAAATATTTTAAATAAATAAATAAATATTGGCTGATATTTCACGTTCATTTGTGTGTTTGGGGATTGTAAACTATTCCAAAGGCATTTGTCAATTGGGTGGTATATCAATCCAATAAATAAATAAATGACAGTTTGTTACGCAATTCTACCGTTCCACTCCTGATTGGCTGAAGTAGGCCGAAACTGTCTTCATTCCCAGCTCATTGCTTGCAAGATGTTTAAAAATGCCATTTCTGCCTCTTTATCACCAGGGATATTTGCTCACCTGAATGAACCTTGATATTGTCAGCTCAAAGTTCACTAGTATTAATCATCACCTTTTGTTGTTATTGTTGTTATTGGCAGCATACCCGCATTGGACGGAGAGGTTGAACGATACCCAGTTAGACAGTGGGGAGCAGCTTCAATGGGAATGTAAAGCTATGGGAAAGCCAAGGCCTACCTATCGTTGGCTGAAAAATGGAGCCCCTCTCTGGCCAGAGGTAAGTGTATGATGGTTTCAATGTGCTTTCAGCAAGTGACCTTACACAATTTAGACTAGATCTACACTAGTGCTTTCTAGCAATATTGAAGTGTAGGGGCACAATCCACATTCCATATCCTGCTTTTATAACATTATTTCCTGCAACAAATGTCATTGTGTGGCCTATGAGGTATAAATGTGCAGGAGGGATCGCAATGATTTGATACAAGGTGTAGATCTGGCCTTACTGTGCTGCTGAGACCGAACCTCCAAGGAACTTAAATGTCTACTGAATTATGAACGGGGTGCATGTATTCTGCATTAAATGGATACTGTTGTTTTTATACTGTTTTTATGTTTTTTTAATTTTTGTATACTTTTAATGTTTACTATTTTTAATTGTTGTAAACCGCCGAGAGAGCTTCGGCTGTGGGGCGGTATATAAATGTAATAAATAAATAAATAAATAAAATAAACAATAAAATAAAATAAAAATTATGTACCAAGGTAACCAAAACATTTCTAGAGGGTACTCACTTTAGTCTATTGTGGCAAAAGCACAATAAAAAGCAGAGACTGCCCAGAACCTCCCAGAGAGCTTCAGCTATTGGGCGGTATAAAAATGTAATAAATAAATAAATAAAAGCAGCAAAGAGGCCTGCTCCAGCATGAAAACTAACAAATTTATTCTGGGACAGAGTTTTGTGGACTATAGCTCATTCCATCAGATGCATGGGATATTACAGAGAGTCTCAGGTTTATATGTTGTACATTTTGGGGGGTCAGAGGAGGAAGAATTGTAAATAGTGAGGTCAAACGGAAATTAAATATAGAAAGTACTGATAGTGACCTCACCAAATGTACAATATTATTAACAGTGGTCATTCACAGTGCAGTTGTTGCTAGTAATACCGGGCACATCCTGCCCTTAGGTAGCCAATTGACATGTGTCGTTTGATAAGAATCCTTTATCCTGATTCGAGCCTCTGGCGATAGAATTAAACTTATTCATGAAGTCTGAAGTCCTTTGAAGTGTCTTTGCTCCATAATGGCCACTTTAAGGTCAGTGATAGAGTGCTTTTCTGTAATAAGAAAATCATAATTGCATAATTTAGGCAAGTTAAGCAAGTTTATATAGACGTAGCCATTTGCACGTTTTTCCTCCCTTCTGTAAGTAATGGGGTGAGAGAAGAGTCTATATAGGACAGAGCTCCAAAGAGATCACTGGACATATTGGTCAGCATCTAGTGGGGCCCAACTGCTAATGTAAATTAAGTTGCACTAGTGTATGCTACCCTAGCACAGCACCAATAACATTAGCTGGCACACTGATTTCCCCGAGAAATCCACACACATGGTAATGCTACTGGTATTGTGTTAGAGACATTTAAACTGGCACAATGATATTTATGCTAGTAATTATGCCACAGTGGATACTGTCTATTCAGCAGTCTCTTTGGCTTATGGATTTCAGCGTGCATTGCTTTCAAACTTTCAAGCTTATCTTCAAAATCATGAAGCTTAGATTTTAAAAAGAAAAGAAGGCTGAAGTTCTGAGGAAGCAGAACTCTGCACCTAATCCCAGGGATTTCCATTACCATGGAATCACAGTAGAGTTGGAAGGGGCCTATAAGGCCATCGAGTCCAACCCCCTGCCTTTTGGGGCTTGCCAGACTTCCATGGTGCACCCAACTTGGCTCACTTTTGCGAGCTGAGCCACATGGTTATCCCAAGTTTAAAGGATTTTTTATACATCTCTTTTTGGGTCTCAGCCATAATTTGCACAAATAGAGATTTCTGCAAATTGCACATATTTCCATAATTTGCACAAATTATAGTTGTAAATTGTGTGGTTTGCACAAATTGCAGCACTAATTTGCGCACATTACACAGTTTATGACTGTAATTTGCCAGGTGTCTTTTTACATAAATAATAATGAGTTACAGAAATTCTATTAGCTGGCCTGACTCATTGCGCACTGACAGGGGCCAGCTGGTGGACGACCGGACAGAGTCTGGGAGGCTGAGCCGAAGAAAACCCATTCAACTCCACCCCACAACTGGATTCCTCCAGCTTCCCTACCTAATCTACATTATGCACTTCTGTGGAATTGCATCATACATACAGCATTAATCATAAATGGAAAACCTAGTTATTCTTCTTTTTCATTTTATTGGGGTTTGCATAAATTCAGTCAACCAGTCAGTCAGTACTTAATTCCTAAAACCAAAGGTTATCACAAAGAGGAAAAACTGTAACACATAACAATTGAATCAAAGTGCATATATACAACTTATTCTTCTGTCTGAAAGCCCATGGAACTACGAGCACTGTCCAGCCCTTTCCTTACCCCTTCCCATGCTGGCAGTGGACTTCATGTGCTGAACTCACTTCTGTGCATATGCAGTTTGTACATGCACATTTTTTCTTCCAGGCCAAGAGCTGAATTGGTCACAATTAACATATTTTAAAATGTATATCCTGCATTTCTGCTATAAATACTGCCCAAGGTGGTTTACCAATAGAAGGATAAAAACAATAAATATACTGTAGAGGCCAAAAGGTGTGGTATAAATATAACAAGCTGCATTGTAAAAATTCATTACCAGCATATCTGGCAAACTCACAGATGCCCAAGTTCTTATTGATGCATCTCCTGTTGGGTTTGCAGGCGCAAGATGGTCACTGCAATGATGGAATACATGTGAACTGACATTACGCATACACTAGCTTGGAATGCCACTTTCCAAGGTTAAGAGAACTCTGCCTGTCTTTGCAGAATGTATTCTTGCAATACTTTTTCAGGCGCAATACGTTTTCAGGGACAGTCCTCTCCTGTCTGAAAAACGTAATCAGCCGTTTCACAAGAAAAGTACATTGACTCAGGTGGACAAATTTCACTGCAAGTTTCTGATCAATTAAATCCTGACATACACCAATGATTTTTCTGGTGGGATGGACCATTGCCATGAGGTCAAAATATGTATTCGCTTGGGTCGTACTCAATCTGATGAGTGCTACTTCAGTAGAAATACAACATGATCCTTTCTTTGTCATGGGACATGATTTCTCCAGCGAAAGCAGCACAGAGCAAAACTGGTGGGTTAATAGATATTCCAGGCCCCACCAAACTGAGCGCATCCCACTAGTCATGTATTATGTAGTGTGGCAGGTGACAGTCACCCTATTCTTGAAATCACGGGCAGCAGAAAAAGCAAGAGGCTTAATGCATCCTCTGTGGGCTTCCATAGTCAATGGGCTAGGTTTGGCTTGGGCCGCCAATTATACAGGCGCTATTCACTTCTTCAATCTCAGAGTCCTGCACAGTAGAATACCCTGTAGAAAGCAAATGGCAATAAGGCAATGAGTTAGAAAAGTTAATAAAAGAGGATAATCCCAGGCTGTATCCATTGTATGCACATTTAAGCATCCCAAATATTTTGGCATTGTCAAATATTGGGCAAAAGGCGGGATACAAATAAATATACTACTAATAATAATTGTCACAGAGTAAAAAGGCAAAATTAAAGAAAAACCATCACCATTAGGGTGACCATATTTGAGAAACCAAAAAAGAGGACACCTAGTGTGTGTGGGGGGAAGCAGCTTTCTGAGTTCTGCAGAAAGTACGTTATTCCCCCGCCACCTTAAAGAACCCGATTGGAGTGGAGGAGTGGAAAGGATTTCATTCTGCACCACCACCATCCACTCCAATTGGGGCCTTTTCTATAATGTCCACGAATGACCCACTTTCCCCTTTAAGACCTCAATTGGAGCTCGGGGTGGGGGAATGATGTGCCTCAAGAAAGCATGTCATTCCCTCCTGCCATGCTAATGGCAGCCTTAAAGGGGAAGGTGTGTCATTCCAGGACATTATTGAAAATTATAGAAAATCCCCCCTGACACCATGGAAAGAACAAAAAACAGGACAAATCCAGGGAAATCCTGACAGTTGGTCACCCTAACCACCATTGAACTCAGTAAGTGACTTCCATGCATGTTTGGCATATTAACAAGTGCCACCTCCCCCCACTTCTTTCATATAAAGCTGAAAACCCAGCACGTTTTCCTGGTGTTGTTTGCTTTTGTAGAATTATGTTTCTATTCCATTACAGAGCAGGATTGAGATGGTTAATGGTGTACTGATGATCCACAGTGTCAATCAGTCTGATGCTGGAATGTACCAGTGTGTAGCAGAAAATAAGCATGGAGCCATTTACGCCAGTGCCGAGTTGAGGATTTTGGGTGCGTATTTAATTAAGGTTGTTTGCTATCCATTTTATTGTTACGAATATACTGTTGGCAAAGAGCACAATACACCGGGATGTTTTCCAGAGCAAGTCCCATTGAAATGATGGTATAGTGTGTCCAGTCAGGAACAAAGCAGGGGGCGAAGTGTTAAAGCCTGGGGGGAATTATTTAGTACTGATGCTTCCTGTCAGAAAGGCAGTTAGCAGAGAAAAAATAAAAGGCAGAACAGAATGAATGTTTACCAGTCCCATATGCACACAAGGCTAAAATGGAGACCCCAGCCTTCTTTAGTAAAGAACAGGAAACTAGTTGATTCACTTGCATAAAAATGCACGTACAGCATATAGTTTCAAGCAAGAGTTTGTTCAGTCCGTTTTGTGTTCTGTAACGTTGGTAGGAGCAATAGAGCAAACACAACTGCTCCCAGCAATGGAGGAGGTCAGAGAGAGGGAGGGGAGGAACGGAGGAACAAAAAACCCCAAATCACAGGAAAACACACTGTAGGCTATAGAGATCCCAAGGCAGGCTGTGGCCTAAATTCCCATGAACTAACTGACGACAATACTGCTCAGTTTCAGTAAATTGCAGATGAGGTTGTGATATTTCCAACAACCCTTCCAGACACCCACACTAGGATCCTGATCTGCAATTACTTTAGATTTTTTTTTTAATGTAGCTACCTATTTCCTTTCTGCATATAGAAGTTACTATGGATGGACAAATCTGTCAATTTTGGTTATGTTTCAGATTCTCATTTTACCAACCTTAAGTTCAATTTGGCCCAGTTTCATATCAATGTATGATTTTTTTTTAAAAAAAAAAAAAGTCTGCTTGAATATTCATATGCATTTGTATGCACTTTTTCCAAGTGTATGTATTTTGGTGTGCACATTTTGCTAATGTGTGCATTTTTGCTGTTTTTCTTCCTAAAATGATGTGTTTCTGTGGGTTTTTTTTTTTATAATATTGCAGACATTTTTGTCCCACTTTTCCATAATGTATGTGTGCAACTTTCCTTGATGTGTGCATTTTTGTGTACCTTTGTTTTAATGAAGAACTATAGTACTACATCCAGAAAAGTGAAAATTTTGGTGTGCATCTCTGTTATAGATCACTCATTGGTTTGTCAGGCATAAATTTGGTAAATTGGTTTAAACATTCAAATGGAACAATTTTCTTTCCCCACCCTAGGAATTACCTTGGTGGATCAGGCCATGTTCCAACAAGTCCAGTGTTCTGTTAAACAAAACTGTTAAACAAAAGAAAGATGTAGGGGAGGGGAACGAATTCAAATGTGGGCATATAAGAAAATAAATGAAACGAAGGTTGGGCACGTCTACAACTACAGGCTTTCCGGGATGTGGGAGGAGGATCCCAGGCTTTTCCGCTTCCGGGATCGTCCCCCAGTGTGCACATGCCTGAGCATCATCCCGGAAGTGAGGAGGGACATCCCATTGTGGAGACATTTGCACAGCAACGCGGGCGCAATCGTGCGCCAAAGTAAGTTTAAAACCTTGGCACCCAAAGATGCCGAGAGCCGTCCAAGGGATGGTGAAACCTCTGCCCCCTCAATGGGCATGGAGCCCCCCCCAACAGCTCCATGCCCATTTGCTGAGGCCCTACTCACAGTGAGGAGGGAGGACCTGGGAGACTGTGCCACATCGCCCGCGGTCCTTGGGGTTGTCCCGTAACTGTGGGAAAAATCATAATATATCCAGTCCACTTCATCCCGGGTCAACTGAGAGGTCATCCCAGGTTGACCCCAAGATCCCACGTGCATCCTTTGGATGCACAGGGACGACCTCGAGCTGACCCTGGGATAAATGACTGGCGTAGACATGCCCCATGAAACAAATTATGAATTATTTCATTCATAATTTAAACCACAGTTTGTTTCTAATATATAGAAAGCATTTGCATTTTCAACTTTTTAGAAGCATGTTAACTACAAATAATTTTAATCAAATGGTTAAATGAATCCTCCTCTTCTTTCCCTAAATCTCTCCCTTTCAAGCACTTTTCTAATTCTAAAATTCTTTCATTCATAATTTAAACTTTTATAGTTGTATAATTTCCGATATGGTTTAATTGCAAAGCATTCCAATGTATCCTTTCGGATTTGCATACTAACTTACTATGTGCTTTTGTTAAACAGCTATAGGGTTATGCATTGTAAGAGCTTCCATAAGAAAAAAAAAAAGCACCCACAAAAAGTGGCATGCAATTTGCGAAAGCATTCATCGAAATGGTAAGCTAAATATTTAAGTGTCAGGCTAAGACATTTCCTTTTTCACCAGCTTCCGCTCCAGCTTTTCCCCTAAGTCAACAGAAGAAAACAATCATTATTACCAAGGGCCAAGAAGCTGTCATTGAGTGCAAACCACAAGGCTCCCCCAAACCAACTATTTCATGGAAGAAAGGAGACAAAGCACTGAGAGAAAATAAAAGGTCAGATGTCAGTTCATTAACGTTCGCTTTTGAATGCACAAATGCCTGTAAGAAAGAGATAACAGTCCCGCTCCTTTGACAGACAATAGTTGGCTTAAAATGCTGAATGTGCTACGTAATGAAAATGTGTGATGCTTTTTATTTTTATTTTCCATTCTAATGTATATTATTAATTAGAGGGTTTTGTTTTTGGGTTTTTTATGGACGTTTGGATACTAATAGCTTACCTAAATTAATGAACTACTTTTCTTCTTATGGAAAGGATCTTGTTTTAAACCAGGCATGTTCAAAAATGCTTGGTTTGGAACCATAAACACTATATAATTGAGTGGCTGGGACATGCTGGGAGTTGTGGGAGTTTCTTCTGTCTAAACGTACAAAGGACTGGGTGCAAAACCACTGTTTTTCACACTTTCTACGTTCAAGTCTGCCATGGTACCATGGACTTTCTCAGAGAATTCTGGGAAGCATCAGAAGGCACATTTCCTGCTGACTGATGGCCAGGGTCATCACTGCCCCATGTGAGCTCAAGGCGGACTCAAAGTATCCCATGGCTGTGCGTTGCTATGCAAGATCAGGAATGGTGGGCAAATTCTCTTCCAAGGTTGCTTGGCCATTAACTTTGCTTTCCCCCTTGAGGAATCTCTGATAAGCTTCCAAGACATGCTAAGGTTCTTCAGAACACAGTGAGGCTGTTGATATAACATGCTAAATCCCTTCCTTTTTTCCTCCCTTTCTTTTCTCCTTTCTCAACTGACAACCGTAACATCTCAATACTGCTTTATGCCAATCATCTGGTACTTCTATCATTGAATAAAATTGGCCTTAAAAGGATGCTTGCCAAATTTGGCCAGCTTTGCAACGAGGAACGTTGCTAACCCACAGGTTGAGCGTGGGTTATTGTTGAATCGTAGGTTGTTTGTTGAACCGTGGGTTAGCATGTTGTCTGAACCTAGGACATTTTCTGCAAGGTGGCTTGCTAACCATGTAGTGTGGCTTGTTACACATCCTGAACACCTCAATCACACACCATGGATTTTCAAGGTGGCTTGTTTGAGACAAATAAGCCACACTCCATGGTTAACAATTACCCTGCAGAAAATGTCCTAGGTTCAGACAACATGCTAGCCCATGATTCAACAAACAACCCACAGTTCAACAACAAACCACACTCAACCGCTGACTGTGTGAACTCAGTCAGTGTAAAAACTACCACTGTTCTAGATTTATTTTTGTTTTATTGGCTTCAGATAGTCCTTAAGCAGGAGGCATAAACTTAAAAAACAAAAACAAGCTTTGTTCATTTCTTCCTTCTCTCTCTCTCTCTCTCTCTCTCTCTCTCTCTCTCTCTCTCACACACACACACACACACACACACACACACACACACACATACACACCATCTCATTATTGAGCTTTCATTTCAGCTCATTATTACCATTACATGCCCATTAATTATAGTTAAAATAAAATCATCCCAAACCATTCTAGCAAAGGAAAATCCTATTAAGGCTCTATTATTACTTACTTTGCTCCCTCTGCAAAAGAAAAAGTGTTTTAATTGTCTGCTTTTAGCTAACAAAAATCTAATTTCAGGAAGACAGTGTCTTTTTTTTATAATGTGTTTGCCTTGGTTTGTTAGCTTTTCTGAAAGTGAATGACAGTATTAGACCAGAATTATTTGCATGTCAAGACGTGTGTTTTAATTTTACGGCTGATGATTACAAGTTTCCATTTTGGCCAGACCATGGGCATGTCTACACATAAGGGTGTAAAAGGAGGGAGGGGGGAGAAACATGGACTTACCTGCTTCCGCGATCCTCCCCCATCGTCCAAAGAGCGGCGCGATGTCCAGAAGGGAAGAGGGACATCACGGCCGCCATTTTACTTTATTTTTTAACAGGGGAGACGGAGCGCAATTGCGCTCCACCCAAAAGTAAGTAAAAAGTACTGTAAATTATGTTGCCATTTAGGCAACTTGGCAAATATGCCATTTCTGGAGCTACCGTTGCTGCACACAGTGGAGGCTCTGGAGGAGGGTGGGTGGCCTCACAGCTTCGTTGGGTGCTTGCTGGACTGCAAAGAAACTCACTCGGGGCCACAAGCAGAGGGGGCAGACAGCGGCTTGGCAAGCTTCCGACAGAGCCGGACGTTGGTGAGTCCATCCATCCCTACTGGGAGACTGTGCCAAGTGGGGGTCCAGTGGATGATGCTTTTCAGGTGGGAGGGACTCCCACCTCCTGCTGTCCTTGCACCTAGACGTACCAATGTGAGAGGTGACATCAACAGGCTCTGGACAGGATCCAGCAATGTAATTCCGCTGACAAAGATTATTTTCTGATAGTACAGGGGTAGTTAATTGTTTAGCTAGGAAAAAAGGAGGCCAAGGGGAGACATGATAGAGATGTACAAATTGATGCATGGTGTGGAGAATGTGGATAGGGAGACATTTTTCTCCCTCTCCCATAATACTAGAGCCCAAAGGGGTCATCCCATGTAGCTGATTGGTGGGAGATTCAGGACAAATAAAAGGAAGTAGTTCTTCACACAGCACAAGCTATGGATTCACTACCACAAGCTGTAGTGATCACCAATTTGGATTGCCTTAAAATGGGGTTGGATAAATTCTTGGAGGAGAAAGCTTTCAGTGACTATGGGCTACCTCCAGTATGAAAGGAAGTAAGCCTATATACACCAGTTGCTGGGGAACATGGGTGGGAGGGTGCTGTTGCACCATGTCCTCCTTCTGGGTCTCTGGTCAACAGCTGGTTGGCCACTGTATGAACAGAGTCCTGGACTAGATGGACCCTTGGTCTGATCCAGCAGGGCTCTTCTTATGTTCTTATGATCTTTAATCCATGCCCACCAATGTACCCCTGAACTCCTTTCTTGCCAATGGTGCCCTACTCCTCCCACTTTGGTTCTCAGCCTTTGGGGCAGGTTCCTTGTCTTTTGCTATGCCTCCCATGCCAGCCACTTTGTGGTGATGCCTACGACAGTTTCTCAAATTACCAAACCTTCCCATGGCCCAAAAAACATTGCCTAGCCCTGCCCTAGAGTAAGGGACCTCTGGGGCAATGGCAATATTTTTAATT
Source organism: Elgaria multicarinata webbii (assembly GCF_023053635.1). NCBI lineage: Eukaryota > Metazoa > Chordata > Lepidosauria > Squamata > Anguidae > Elgaria > Elgaria multicarinata. The sequence continues at coordinate 119,349,164 of NC_086175.1, read as the reverse complement.
TGCACAACCAGTTTTCCGCAGAACCTCGTTCCTCCACCTAACATTATTGCCATGGTTTTAGGTGCTCCTTATGCTAACACAACGTAATTCGCATTGGATATTGCCCTCTTTTTTTAGCCTGCCCTCACAAATGGCAGGAAAAGCTGACATTACATTGCATAGATTATATTCTTACCAAGGAAAAGAGAAGATGCAGGTTTGATTCTTCCAACACTCTCATAAAATCTAGTTCCAGCCCAAAAGAAACCCTGTAATGCTGCATCTACAGACTTGAAAACAATATACAATTTGTTCTGTGGCGGAGTACATACTTCAAGACCAAATAAGATTTGCTTTCACCTCCTTTCATGATGGGTAAAGTGCATCCATAACTCAACATTAGAGAGCAGAAAAATCCTATATATACTCCAAGCAGGATTTGTTCAAATTAAACTGACAGTGTATGATTGTCATGCCACAGAGAAAAGATTTACAAAACAAAGTGGTGTGTGTGTGTGTGTGTGTGTGTGTGTGTGTTAAAAAATGAGAACATGCTATCCATGCTAGGTCAGCTATTCTGTGTTGATTACAAAACAGGAAGACGTCAGCTTAGAGACTGAAATAAATAGCATAGCAGAGGATTCGTAAGTTGGCCATCATGGAATGTGTAGGTAGTAAACATCTGAGAAATAGTGGAGCTTTTACATTAGGGGCTATTTAGTTTGGAAAAAATAGCAAGTAAGGGGGGACGTGGTCGGGCTGTATAAAATTATTGTGCACAGTGCAGAGAAAGTAGATGGAGTTGAGTTTGTCTCCCTCTCTCATAATATTAGAATCTGAAATTATCCAATGGAGTTGCATAATGAGAGAATAGGGTCGGGTGAAAATTTCGTTTGAGTTTATATTTGGGACAAAAACAACTTGAGATTAAAAAAAAAAAACATAGGGGAGAGAACAAAATGAACAGCCCAGAGAGCTTCAGCTATTGGGCGGTATAGAAATGCAGTAAATAAATAAATAAATATGAACAGACTTGTCCCTGCAGGTTCAGGGTAGGCCAAATCTACAGCAAACAGGATATAGCACTTTGAAAGCGGTTAGAAAATGCCATATGGAATGTGGCACGGGCCCCTACAAGTGTTAATACCGTTATAAATTGTTACAAAGCAGTAGTGTAGATCCTGCCTGTGTTTATGTTGTTGTTTTAAGGTAATCAGCCCATTTTTCTGGTAAATTCCTCATCTTTAACAGCTATCCGACAGACAGGTGCAACAAGGTCCTGTTGAATTTGGCATGTGCATATGAGCAAGAATTTCAATTCAGTTTTGATCAGAATTTACAAACGTTCATGAATTTCTTCATATTCAGGATAGGGATGTGATGGTCGCCCCACTGCCTCTGCCACTTGCCCTGCTTCATGTATGTTGTAGTGGCTAGAGTGTTGGACTGGGAGTCGGGAGATCTGGGTTCTAATCTCCACTCAGCCGTGGAAGCTCACAGGGTGGCTTTGGGTCAGTCACAGACTCTCAGCCCAAACTACCTCACAGGGTTGTTGTTGTGGGGATAAAATGGAGATGATTATGTTTGCCACCTTGGTTCCTTGGAGGAGAAAAGGTGGGATATAAATGCAAAAATAAATAAATAAACGTGCTGTGCAACTTCTTTGGCAGCTTGATGAGCATCCAACGCGTGCCCGGCACCTGCCCATCCTGTTCCACAGCCTCCGCTGTGCACAAAATTACATCATTTCCCCCACTGCATAAATGGTGGGTATAAAGGAGCCTTCGTGCCTTTACTCTTGTGTAAATGGAGCCTTTATGGCCACCATTTATGCAGTAGGGGAAATGCACCATTTTTGGAGCCTCTGTGGTGCGCAACAATGGAGGCTCCGAAAATTACGCATTTCCCCCACTGCGTAAATGGAACCTTTACAGCCACCATTTATGCAATGGGGGAGGGGGATTACGTAATTTCTGGAGCCTCCACTGTCACGCATAATGGAGGCTGTAGAGTGGGGCAGATGGCTGCCAGGTGCTCATCCACCATGTGGGCACTAGAACCGTGGGGCCATGAACACACTCTGGGTGCCCAAGTGGGTCTGGGGGCAGACGTGGGGGTGTCCATTGGACTTCCAAACGCAGTTGGACACCCGTGATGTCCCTAATTTGTGGTGTAAAGAACTGGTGATTTTAAGAATTGGTATGTGGGAGAAACCAATATGACAGGTTTGTCCATCCCTATTCAGAACAAAAGGAGGTACTTCTTCACACTGCATATAGTCACACTACATTTCCTTCCATAACATGTGCCATTGGCCACCAAATTAGACAGCTTTAAAATGGGGAGTTAGACACATTTGTGGAAGAAAAGGCTATACCCTACCTTTGGCTTTGCAAAACATCCTCCGTAGGGCTTTTGAACACAGTGACATGCATGCATAACCATTCAGGTTAGTTGAAATCTTAAACAGGCTCAGACAAAAAATCCAAACTACCAAATCCTGACACTTGTTATTGGCAACTCTCTGGCTGCAGATATGTCTCCCTGAGCTGCCTCCTGATTTTCTAGCATTTTGCCTAAATCTGATTTCACACACCAGTAAGTTCTGAACAATCTGTGGCTCTGAGCGTATCATGTACTAATTTTTCCTCTGACATCCTTGTAATGGGAATTTGAATAGTTATTGTGTTTTCCTTGTTAAAAACAACATGTATCTGTGTGCATTTGTGTGTGATGCTCTTATCTATCCACATGCCCCATCTCTCCAATCTTGTTCCAGGAAAATGCTCTTTAAAAACAAAAAACAGGACAAAAAACAACAACCCCACTGCAATAACATGGATGCAGATTTTCCCTCACTTCAGCCTGCTAGCTCAGGATCTCCCTCTGACTTGATTCAGCCCTAGTTATGCAAATGTTTGTAGAGAGTAAGAACATAAGGAGAGCCCTGTTGGATCAGACCAAGGGTCCATCTAGTCCAGCACTCAGTTCACACAGTGGCCAACCATTTGTTGAACCACAAGCAGGAACCACAAACAGCACCCCTCCCACCCATGTTCCCCAACAACTAGTGTATACCTGCTTACTGCCTCAGATACTGGAGGTTGCACTTAGCCATCAGGACTAGTAGCCATGGATTGCCTTCTCCTCCAGGTGTATTATATCACAGAGCTAATTAGTCTCGAAGAGGTGCAACTTATCAGGAGTTTAAAAAGATGAGACAGACCAGGAAGCTACAAAGGTTTCTCTTCCACACGGGAAGGAGAAGCCGGAGGAGAATGCTTGAAGCAGCAAAGGGGGTGGAAGAAAAAAAACAAAATGGAAGTTGGCTGTTGTCAAGGATAACTCTCCCCCCTCCTGGTGTTCTCTGTTACTTAGGGTGACCATGTGGAAAGGACGACAGGGCTCCTGTATCTTTATCAGTTGCCCAGAAAAGGGGACTACAGCAGGTGTCATTTGTATGCATGCAGCTATACTAGAGTGACCAGGTGCAAAAGAAGGCAGGGCTCCTGCAGCTTTAACTGTTGTGATGAAGAGCTTTTGTGAACCGCCCAGAGAGCTTTGGCTGTGGGGCAGTATCTAAATGTAATTAATTAACTAACTAAATAAATAAGAAGGCATTTCATCAGGTGCTGCATGCACACAAGTGACTCCTGCTGAAATTCCCTTTTCTGGGCAACTGTTAAAGATACAGGAGCCCTGTCCTCCTTTCCATATGGTCACTCTACTGTTTTGCATGCCCAGTGTCCCCAGTTCAATCTCCAGGTAAGGTTTGAAAAATTCTTGCCTGAAACCCTGGAGTGCTGCTGCCAGTCAGTGTCGACAATTCTGGGCTAGATAGACCAACGGTCTGACTTATATAAGGCAGCTTCCTAGGTTCCTATTTTAGTGATCTGTATAAGAGATGAGCAGTCTGCATATTTAAGAAGGTAGACCCATAAGACCGCAAGAGTATCTCTAGCTCACACGGGAGATGCCTGGGCAAAAGTCATATGTAGACCTGTTCGAAGGCATTGTTCTCAAGGTGTATGCCATCTTGAAAAGTTATTAAAATATGTAGGACTCCGCAGCTTGAGAATTACCAGTTTCATGGTGGGAGAACCACTGGAAAGTCAACATTGAAAGCATTCATCAAGACAAGTAACTTGGGAAGCCACCAAGTTTGCTTGCATCCCCATTCTTTGTCTTTCATCCACTGAGGTTTTAATTGTAACTTCAGGTTTGCTTCCCGTCTCAAGTTTTACGTTTGCATGATGCTCAGATAAACGTGTATACCAGAAGGCACAGTCCAAATTGGGTAGCTAACAGAACCCCTAGTGTGTAATAGGGTATCTTGAAAAGAGAGAAAAATTATAACCCCTGGCAGCGACTGCTGAAGACGAATTCCTATTTATTAAAAATCATTTCTTCCTTAGCATGGGGCCGCTTGTTCTGTCGGAAGTAATTTTCCCAATATAGTTAATGAAAGAATTTTCATTGCATAAACATAATATTAAAAAGAAGTAATTCACACGCTTCTGACTGAACCCCAGAGTGCAGAGAATTGTACAAAGGCAATTGACTGCACTTAGAACAGTTGATACGAGCTTCTTCCTGCAGAATACTGCTGAATAATTTGGCTAGGGGGTTACTTACTTTTTTGCCATGCATTCATGGCTCCTCTTCAAAAAACAATGGCACCCATGATGTCCCTCTTCTCTTCCGGGACATCACACAGCCATATATAACCTGGGGGAGGATTGCAGAAGCAGGTAAGTACATGATCCTTCTTCCCGCTACACCCTTAGGTGTAGACATGCTCCAAGAGTCAAGTCTCAGGCCTAATTTACAAATTGTTCACCTAAGAAGAGACTAATATATTTGACAGTCTCCCTGCTCCTCCAGCTATTTTAGAATATCGAAGGACAGAGTTGAGTTCCCCACATGAGCAGACATGCAAGGTGACTTTGGGGCTCATAGGCTTGGGGTAAGGATTCAGTCCCCACTAAACTTTCAATGATATTATCAGGAAGGAACACAACAGAGCCTGAATCGGGTACAAAATCATTTCCCTATTTTAGAGGGTTGCAATCGGTTTGCTGCTGATGAAACTGAAGAGGAGAAGTCGCTCATCCCTACTAATTTTGGCTTAACTTTCTGATTTATTTTTTATTTTTTTTAAAAAGACCCATTTACCATCTTGGGGAATCAACTGAAGGTATTTTTTGTATGTCACCATGACAACCTGAACCTACCTTGTCCCTTACACACGCCTATTTTGTGGTTGTTCCATCAACCATGAGAGTTCTATAAATGCTTTAGAGAAATTTCCAAAGACCTAGCAAAATATCCTGTGAGACGTCAAGTGGCCATTCACAATATCCTTCCTCATTTTGTTGAATCGCTCAGTGCTGAAGAATGTAAAGTTCAAGTTATTTGTTTCGTTTTAGTTTAGAAAATGTCTACCCTGCCTTTTGGCCTCTGAGATTAATTACATTCATTAGCATGGACAACAGATCACTGTAAACTTCCACTGATTGGTTTTTTACTAGCCTGCCACTTAACTTTTTCATTTTTCTATGTCCAAATACTCCAGCGGGGCTGCAGGTGGTAGAGACTGGTGAATCGGACGATTCCTGGTCCATTACACTTTTGCACGTGTTCACCCATAAGTTGTTCCATCCCATTTCTGCATTAATCTGTGATTTATTTTTAATCTGCACAAACGTTTGCATTGCAAACATACCTTCTCTCAAAATGACTGTTTTTAATGAGATCTTTTCGAGCCAAGAACTATGGCATAACGTTTGGAAACTGTGGAAGTTCCCCTCTTCAGGCATTCAAAATGTGTCCCACTGGGGACACACTCTCCAGCCCCTTAGCTGAATGCAATCACAGGACTCCATGGATTCAGCCAAGCACTCTTATACTCTCTCTTAAGAACATAAGAAGAGCCCTGCTTGATCAGACCTAGGCCGTGCCTACACCATGCATATATCCCAGGGTCATCTCTTTTTTTTAAAAAAAATATTTTTATTTTCTACAATACTTAAACATACAGCATACAATTAAAGAAAAAAAACATACTACATAAATGTTGAATAAATGTTGAATACATAATATCATGTCTACATAACATAATCAAACTTAACATATAAGTGCTCCCCCCACCTCGGGATCTCATTCCTGATTCCAAAATCTCATACTTTCTTCTGCTGGCGGTTTCCCACTTCCCTTAGAAAATACAAATATTAGGAACTGTTTCCAAATTCCTTCAAAATCATTTGTTTTAGCTACACCTCTTCTCAATTTAACATTACAAGTCAATTTATCATTAATAGCTATATCCCAAACTTCTTTATACCATTCTTCAATACAATAATCCCCTTGAATCTTCCAGTTCCTAGCTACAATCAATCGTGCCGCAGTCAGCAAATTCGATATCAATTCCTTAATTTCTTTTTTACATTTTAAATCTTCAAATAGTGACAGTAATGCAACTTTTGGTGTTCGTTTAATTTCATTCCCACAATTTCTTCAATCTCCAAAAACACCATCTTCCACAATTTTTGTACATATTTGCATTCCCACCACATATGTAAATACGTTCCTTTTCCCCAACATCCTCTCCAACAATTTGCTGAGTGCTGATTATTTATCTTATTTAATCTAACCGGGGTTAGGTACCACTTCCATATAATTTTAAAGTAATACTCTTTTATTCTCACTGACATATTTCTCAACACTCTTTGTTTCCAAAGTCCCTCCCAGCTCTGTTGTCCTATTTGTACATTCAAGTCTGTCTCCCAAACCATTTTACCTGAACTATCCATCGACCCTTTCTCCAACAGTATTCTATAAATTTCACTCATTAATCCTTTTGACACTGTTCTTTTTCCCTTATCATTTTCTTTCTTAACTATTAATTCCTCAAACTTCGTCAATTCTCTACAATCTCCATTTTCTCTTACCCACTTTTTAGTCCACTGTTCTAATTGCCAATAATTTAACCAAGTTAATTTTTTATCTTTTAAAACCTCTTCCAAATCCTCTCTTGTATTCATTTCTCTTAACCATTCCCTTAATTTCATTTTATTTTTTTCCATTAAGACTTTACTTAATCTACTCTTCAATTCCTCCGGGAAATTCTTTAGCATTATTACCGGTGATAGAAGTGAGTTGCTCAGGAGCAACTCCCCTTTATATTTACTCCAAATTTCCCAGTGAAACCTCAAGAGCGGGTTACCTATACTTTCCACCCATTTTTCCCAGGGTCATCTCTAGGTCATCCCTGTGTGTCCAAATGATGCACAGGGGATCCCAGGGTCAAGCAGGGACAACCAGAGACTTTCCCCAGAATAACTGGAACTGCTGATTTCCTATTTTTTCCGCAGTCCCAGGATAACCCCGAGGACCACAGCCAGTGTGGCATGCGATCACGGGTCATCCCCTCCCCACAAGTACCGGGGTTCTGGAAATGGGCACGGAGCTGTGCAGGGGCAGTCTGTGCCCCTCGGGGGTGGGAAGGAGCAGTTTCAAAGTTTTTTTAAAAAAACCTTACTTGTGATGGAGAGCAATTGCACTCTATTTCCAGGGGAGAAATGGTGCCTGCAGTCATCTATGCTCTGGTAACCTCCAAGTTAGATTACTGCAATGTGCTCTATGTGGGGCTGCCCTTGGAGATGATTCAGAAGCTGTGGTGGCCAGATGGATAACAGGAACCAGAAGGTCCAAACGTATACCACCGATTCTGGCCTACTTGCACCAGCTGCCTGTATGTTTCTGTGCCTGATTCAAGGTGCTGGTTTTGGCCTATAAACCTTACATGGCTTGGGACTGAAATACAGGGGGCAGGAGGAATACATAATTATGGCTTGAATTATATAAACTTTATTGCATATTAGCCGCATGGGCCATTCGCAAACAGATGAGACAATAACATACCCGCCGCAAGCTTGCCACTAGCCAGCAAAAGTGCTGCAAAAGAGAGTGTTAATAGGATATCAATCATCCGGGTTATAATTACAATGTTAACCAACATATAATATTGGGTTATTAGAGTTTAATCGTTTGAGTCAATCAATAGTTTCCGGACCTCCATCGCCCGGTGTACAAACTTGGCAGTCCTAAATGATGTATAATGGTCTGTACCAGCCAAAAGTGTTTGAACTACACCTTTAGATGTCATGTAATTAAACCTGGGAATTAAAGGCTCATGGTATTGTTTCCTCAACTCCGCATACCTTGGGCACTTAACTAGGAGATGAATCATATCCTCAGCTTTAGGGCAGCCTGCTGGGCAATCTACACTGACGCTAGGGTGGTTTTTATAGTGCGCCTTCACCTCCATCAGCTGGAGTGAATTTAACTTGCGCCGAGTAACTTGCACTCAGCTCTTGTGGCATTCCAGAAGTTAAATATAGGGGAGCCTTTCTCGGAGCAGTAATGATACTTTTATAGATCCCATTTGAGCGGCTCACTTTGACTGCTGCCATAGATGTCTATGGCTTGAATTAACCATCAGTAGCTCTCCAGGGTTTTCTACAATGGTCTTTTCCTGCCCTATCTGGAGATGCCAAGGACTGATCTTGGGAACATCTGCATGCAAAACACGTGCTGTGCCCTTAAGCTCTGCTCCTAGAGATTATGAGGAGACCGGAAATGGTGGTCTTGAAGACAACTCACACAGATCACATCCCTCATCCTGCAATCAGATGTGCCTCTGTAATTATTTTCAGAATCTTATCTGGTTGTTACCTTGCTAGTAATATCTAGAGGTTACTGTCTCAGAAGAGAACTACGAAGCATTCTAAAAAAAAACCACCCAATTATCATAAAAACTCGGGCAAGGTTATTACATAACGTTATACAGGATGTTTGCTGGAGTAAAACCTAAAGACAATCCTAATGAGTTTTTACAGTAGAGTCAGAAGTTCAGAAACCTTGATGCGCAAGACTTTTATTTTCTTAGCTGGGTAAGTGAGTGGAGGAAAGGATTGATGTTCAAGCTCTCTAATGACACTCGGAGGAATGTTCAAGAAGATTGTATTTATACATCATCGTCAATAGGTTGGAACTTCCATGCTTAGCACAAGAAGGACTTTGATCAATAGCATGTGTTGTTTTTCTTTTTCACGAGAGAATCTCAATGCACCAAAGTTACCAAAGCAATTAAAAGAGTTTTCAAGGAACCGGATCTTGGGAAAACTACAGGCTGATGACACTAAGCTGTCACTATCTCAGCAGAGAGCTGACTTGATCTAATTATGAAAAAGAAAGAATCACAATCATAGAAAGAACAGAACTGAGGAGCAAGGATGTGTTGCAGAGAATTGCAGTCCATCCCAATGATTTCCATAACAAAGCAAGAAAGGGGTTTTAAAAGATACTATAACCTTGCTGGGCAGATGGACATAACTCGTAGTTCTCTCCTCCCTTATTTGAGTGGCAGAGTGAACATTAGTATTTCTTTGGAATAACTTTGTTCAATAAAAAAAATGGATCATGAACCTACTGATACACTACATTAATCATTTAAGCCCCTCCTCCAGGGGCCTCCTCTGAAGGAGGCTTGGAAGGTGGCAACAAGGGAGAGAGACTTCTAGGTGGTTGGCCCCCAATTAATGAATGCTCTCCCTGTTGAGGCCTGCCTGACACCAAGCCCTAATCTACACCAAGCAGGATATTGCACCATGAAAGTGGCATATAAAAGGCACGAGCCACACTACTGCTTTATAGAGGTATTGAAGTGCACTGACGACTGTTTGAGGCCCATTGACACATTCCGTATACCACTTTCATAGTGCTACATCCTGCTTGGTGTGGCTCCTGCCTTTTATATACCTTATTTATTTATTTATTACATTTATATACCGCCCCTTAGCCGAAGCTCTCTGAGTCTGGGAGGCCAAGCAGGGCAGAGTCTAACAGACCCCATCCCCTTCGCAGACTCCTGCAACATCCCTACTAAATAAATACTGGGAAGAAACAAGGGATGACCATCAGTTACACATTCATTGTGAATGCCTAGAGCTTTCTGTCCGGCCGTATTTAGAAAAATAACTAGATTGACCTTGATCTGATCCAATGAGACAATTCTTACATTCTTATGATATGGAATACAATTTCTGAACAAAAACATGCCAATCTGATTTGTTAACCATATAACTTAGAAAATAGTGTCGCTTGATCTAGTTTGCAAATCATGATCTAGACTCTTAATTTCCTATGGTAGGGAAGAGAATGACATGGGCTTGTTTATCAGCAGCAACTGAAAAGACTTTGAACTTAATTAAACGTCTCGGTGTATTTGATTGCTTGGGTGCATCTTCATAGACTGTGATTTATGAACAGGGAAGGGCTCAAGGGAGCCATTTACCGATTTTGACTCATTTCATTCATGTCATTTTAGCTGGCAATATTCATATTAAGAAAAAGAAAAAACAAGACCAACTTCAAGCACAGCTCACAATGCTGAAGCAGGTTCCATTGTAAATTGACAGTGGGTTTTGACTCAACACACCAGGTGAAAACGTCAGGTTTTGCCCAATGAAATGCCTTCAAAGGAATTTGTCATTTTGAGATAGCTGCGCAGGATGAATCATTACACAAACTTACGCCTGTTGAAATTCCCTGTTCTACACAATTATTAAAGACAAAATACTGCAGCGTAAAATGCTCCAGTTCAGGATTCTAACCAGCCATGGCTTTTGCAGGATTCTCCATTTCTTCTCTCTCCTCATTTTCTGCCCCCCAGCCCTCCCCCAAAGTCAGCATTTCATCAAGCTGTTGTGGGGTTCGTTCTTCTTAAGGTTCACACACACACACACACACATTTTTTTTTAACATCTGCAATACTTGGCGGGGGAGGTTCCCCCAAGCTTGATACAATCTCCTCATGTGTGGATAGTGCTGTTATGGCTACCTAGAGATCCACACTCCAAGAAGGACAAAGGAGGATACCAATTTGCGTAACATTCACACATACAAATTTATATGCATAGGTGCAGATTTAGGGATGATTAGTGTTATTTGAATAGAAAAATAAGACATCTCACCATAGTTGGAGAGATTGACTAGTTGACCTGTGTGCCTCCTCAGTCTGCTGTCAAGTTGCTAGCTGTCGATGGACAACATCAATGTCCCTGCTGCTCTCCCTCCTTATGGGTCTTTGTCTTTAAACCAGACTTGGACTGGACACCTCTTCAGATAGAGGACACCTTCAAATAGAGGACTGCTCTCTGCCTGTTCTTCAAAACAGAGGACTCTACCCCATAAAGTAGGACACCTGGCTACCATAGTTGTGGTTGTAAGCCCCATGAAACAGGGGGTGAGTAGAGCCTGTGGGACCAGCCAAATGCAAAATAGTGACTTGAGGGAGTGCAGACCAGATCCAAATCATGACTTAGGGTGGACCCAGTTACGTATTGCATCACATCCCCCATCGGTCATGAGCCTGAATATAAAGGAACAAATTAGCATCTTAGGCAGGATCTACACTACTGCTTTATAAAGGTTTATAACAGTACTGACAATTGTTCAGGCCCCGGACATATTCCATATACCATTTTCAAAGTGTTATATCCTGCTTGTGTAGATCTGGCCTTAGTTATTACAAATCAGTGTCTGGAATGCAAAACTCTAAAACTGGAGAGTACAGCTACACAGGCAAAAATATGTTCTTTTTACTTGTATTTTTAATTGTATTCCTGAAGGCTTGGGAATCAGGAACTCTTGGAGGTCTTCTGGAAATCCCCCAGAGAATCAGTAGTAGACCCTGATAGACCTTGCTAAAAAAAAAATCCTTCCTCCATAAGAGTCTTCCTAGGGACGTTTTGCTACCCCACCCCACCCCACCCCATCCCTCCCCTCCTCTCTCTCTCTCTCTCTCTCTCTCTCTCTCTCTCTCTCTGATCAGTCCACTTGTGTCTGTGTTTCTCTAGCTCTTGCTGAAAAATACACTAACTCATATCCGGAGAGACTGAGATGGCAAAGGATGATGCATAGATAGCCATAAGGAGCTTGACAGACATACATCAGCTAAATAGCCATTGCAATCCAGAGGCAGAAGAAATGCCAACCTAGTACTCCATGGAACAGTTATCGGAGAAACGACCTTTCGGCCCACTGCTCTTAGATCTCCACCTCTGATTTCTTCTGTCCCGTTCTTCCACTTTCTTCCTAGGCTGTAGTGTACGGATCTGACCATTCATTCTCATCTTTTGTTCTGTTTCTCTCTCGTAGCTCCTCAGTTTTCTTTGATTAAGCTATCAACGTTCTTCCTCTGAATTAATTGTCCCTCTGGCATAGTTACATGGTATTAACTACCGAGCGCACACTTGGACTAATGTTCTCTTTTCAGAAGCTACAAGGGTAGACAATATAGGTGTCTGATGCTTCCCTCGATTAAAAAAAAATGTTATTTGGGACAGGATGAAGCTGGATCCCCAAAGAAGACAAGAGTAATTAGAAGAAACAATCTTCATTCCTTTTAATGCGGTTTTTGTTGTTGCTCACTAAGCATAAAGAAATGAAAATGAAATTGCCTGCAAGGATTAAAATTTTAAATAATGTTATTAATGCTTAGATAGGCATTTATGGCCTCCATTTCTCACTATTCTTATCCAACCAGCTCCCCACGCTCTAAAGAAAATAACAGCTTCCCCTTCCTTTTCTCCTTTTTTCTCCCCACTTGTAAAAATAGAGGGAATTTTTATTTGGTTATTAGCTGGCCATTTCAATACAGAATTCAATGTTTATTATTATTAATAATTAATATTTAATAATATTTAATATTATTTAAATACAATTAAATATTTTAATATTAAAGCATATATATCCTGATTTTTAATTTGCTCGTCCAACTTCTGAACTTCTTCGCTTATAATACGCAGCAGACCCAGGGGCATATTTGACCGGAAGCTGCATTCAAATCTGATTAGAGTAACAACACAAATAATGCATCCCTTTTGGGATGGGGTAATACCTCACCCTGAAGGCAGCTCCCCGAGTGGGGCAAGTGCTGGGAGCACAGACTGGCATCTGGGGGGTTCTCACCGGTGGTTGAGTCCCAACCAGATGACTGCACCATCCCTATCTAAATAAAGACTATTAACTGACCACACACACCCCACACTCAAAGTCATAGGATGGTAGAGCCTGTGCTTTGATTTCAGAAGAGTCCAGTTTCATTTCCTGGCATCTCCAAGAATGCCTGGGAAAGTCCTCTGTCCAAATCCCTGGATACTGCCAATCAGGGTAAACAATATTGAGCTCGATAGACTATACATCTCACCTATGTTGTTATTGCATGTTACTGATGCCTCTCCTCAGCTTGCTCTTAATTTACACTTATGTAATTTACATAAGTGTAAATTACAGCTTACGTAAGTCTCTCCTCAGTTCGCTGTTAATTTACACTCTTGTAAGCTGTTCCACACTGGTTTCTGAATCAGATGTCCTCAGTGCATAACCATTATTGTTGTTTATTCGTTCAGTCGTTTCCGACTCTTCGTGACTTCATGGACCAGCCCACGCCAGAGCTTTCTGTCGGCTGTCGCCACCCCCAGCTTCCCCAAGGTCAAGTCTGTCACCTCCAGAATATCATCCATCCATCTCGCCCTTGGTCGTCCCCTCTTCCTTTTGCCTTCCACTTACCCTAGCATCAGCCTCTTCTCCAGGGTATCCTGTCTTCTCATTATGTGGCCAAAGTCCTTCAGTTTTGCCTTTAATACCGTTCCCTCAAGTGAGCAGTCTGGCTTTATTTCCTGGAGTATGGACTGGTTTGATCTTCTTGCAAAGGAGATCGTTACCTTGTCGTGGTGCTGGAGCTTGAGCACTTCAAGGATGCCATGAGCTAAACCGTGAAGGGACACTCAAGACGGGAAGGTCATGGTAGAGAGGTCAGACTAAATACGATCCCTGGGGAAGGTAATTGCAACCCACCCCAGTATTCTTGCCATGAAAACTAAATGGATCAGTACAACCAGAGATATGTCGGTATACCATCGGAAGATAGGACCCCCAGGTCGGAAGATGGTCAAAATGCTACTGGGGAGGAACAGAGATAACCGTTATAGTTCCCTTAAAAAAGAATAATAGGAAAGCTTAATCTCAGCATGGTTCTGTTTGTATTTATTATGGAAGAATCAGAACATAAATACATCTAGCATCATTTACTATCTAGATAGGTATTTGGGTGTTTATTTCATTGATATCCACTCTATTGGATTCAAAATGGCATATATGGTTTCTCCCCTGCCCCCCACAGACACGCCCTATCTACGCTCACAACTCTGTGGGGTAAATTAATGATCACCCCCAGGACAACCACCCAATAAGCTGGTTGGCTGGTTGGGTTTTGACCTTCAGTCACCCTAGTTATTGTCTGGCAATTGATTCGATACTGTAGTTGGGATGGGTGAGTTGGAAAGAAAAGGTAGTGCAAAGGTGCAAATACTAACACACATTTTAACACACATACACACAGAGAGAGGCAAAATGTGTGTGTGTGTGTTAAACAAAATAGGGCTGTTGGTTTTTTCACAGGGGATCATCAGATGGGGAAAATCACACTTCCTACCGTCACTCCCCCCCCTTCCCACTTCTGTCACACAATACTTCTTCTTTCTCACAGGCAAGGACCACGTGGCCCATTCAGTGGATTTTTTTTTATTGCACCGCTTTTCCTGCACACAGCAGAAGATCGCTGCAAGTTTCGCTTCTAAAAATAAATTTTATTATGGGACAGAAAGAAGGCCAGAAGGAGCAGGAGACACATGGGAGCTGGACAGCATTGTCAAAAGCACCCGTAAAAAAACCATGAGTGGGCAGTAACGAGTGTGTGATAAAATGCTCGTCTGATGAAACTCACAGTTATCAGGTGCCAGAAAATAATGACTTCACTTGTTAGATGGGGATATTGGGAGTGTATGCAATTGCACACATGAAATATCTTTTGTTTTGTTTTCTAAAGCTTCACACTTTTAAGGTGTATTTGAACCCAGTGAGGCTTACTCCCGAGTAGGCATGCATAGGATTATGCTGCAAGATATTTTGTGTCTCTACTGTACAGGCTGAGAAAGATAACCACATGACACATGCAATCTTTGTTGGTTTGTCTTTTTAACTTACTGCATCGCTAGAGATGCAGGCCTTGTTACTTCCTGGCATGTTTCTGCCTCTCCATCAGAGTTCTCCAGGGAGAGGTGGGCAGTTTGTGTCTTGAGCTCTTGGAGTCATTTCCTTCTGCTTCATTATCTCCACATGTGACACTTACTGACAGTGGATTTCCCAGACATGAACTGCCTGTAGGCGCTTCTTCCCTCTTACAAACATCCAGAAAGCCTAGCTGGTCTTAAGGGCTTTCCCGCACACACACACACACACACCTGCTACCACACTGAAAGAGGCCTGATAGGTCCATGAAACTCCCTCCTTCCTTCTCCATTGCATGCATCTCCCCCACTCTGCCGCAGCCTCCAGCTCATGAGGTGTGTAATGGATTGTACAGGGCCTTATCCACTCATTTTTCATGGGACAAATAGCGAGGCAAATGGCATTTTCAGAGCTCTCATTGCCAGCAGCCCAGACTCAAGGGACATGATGCACCCTCATTCTGTCAGATCAGTCCAGATAACCCAAAGGACACAAGCAGAAATAGATGCTCAGCAATCGTTATTTAGTTGTAATTTCCATGATTGTTATCACATACGCTACAGATATATGCAAAAGCCAGCTCCGAACACCACTATAGTGCAGGGCTGGGCAACCTTTTCTACTGAGGGCCATATTCCCACACAGGTAATCTGTCATGACCGCATGTTGACAGTGGGCAAGGCTGAAACCATCAGTGAGCAGGTCCAGAGCTAACATGGGTGGGTCACCTCTTTACTCAACCCCTTTACTCTCTCTCCATCTTCCTTCCTATGCAGCAAGACACCAGGAAAGGGACAGGTGCCTCTTCCTAGAGGTCTGACCTGATTGCATGCAAGGTTGATCCTGCTAAAATTCATCAGCTTATTGGTCAAAACTCATCCATTTGGAACACTCTCCTTTTGTAGCAGGATCGATGCATTATGGATTTACTATTAAGTTTAGAATTGATGGTGCACTTCGGAGCATGTGCAGTGAGTTAGAATACAGATTGCCCTCCCTAAATGTTTAGTTGACCTACCTAACACCACCCCCACCCCCAGCTTACTTTAAGCAGTCTCATTGGTTGCCTTCCATCTTGTCTTGCCACCACAATTCTGGATCCAAGGAGAACTGTGTGGTCCCATCTTCATGCCAGGGTTAAGCGACATCATATAACCATCACATGACATCATCCCATAGGCAGGCCACATAAAAACAACCAATCAGAAAGGGGCCACGTAATGTGGTGATGCATGATGTCATGCCATACTATGAGATTCCCAACTACAGCTCTCAACATGCACTTTGATATTGTGCATGCACACACTCAAAAAACATATACACTGTACAAGATTTAGGATAAAAGGAGAAATCTTGTCCAAGCACACATGAATGAATTTGTTCCTTCCTGATTTTGGGGAAGGGGATTTAGACTTAGGACCACATGAAATTCGGCCAGGGGCCATGAGCAGCGCTAGGGCTGTAGGTTGCCCAGCCCTGCCAGACTACAACCAAGAAACCAAAATCCAGGACATAAAAAGTTGACTTAAACTATTGATCTATCCTGCCCACTATTGTCTCATCTGATGGGCAGAAGCCCTTCAAGGTGGCAGGTATCAGTTTTTCCTAGCTTTGATAGGAAAAACTGTAAATCGCCCAGAGAGTCCTGGCTATGGGAGCGGTATATAAGTGTAATAAATAAATAAATAAAACAAATGATAGCTAGGAGATATTTCACAGCCCTGCTCTCTGAGAACCTTTCAAATAGGGATGAGCAGAGTATATTAAATTAGTTCCGTCTTTGTTTCACAGGTGCTTTTCCTTCTGTCATCCATTCATTCACAGAATTGGATTTTTTTTTTCAACTTATGAACTTGAATTTGTGCGCCCTTGTGCAAATTTGCCTTACCAAAAATGTGTGAACTCTCCCAAAATATAAAAATCCCCATCCCAAAATATGCATTTTTATCCTTTAGCCTATGGGGCGGGGGGGGGGGGGGGAATGCACATTTTTGGATAGTTGTTTAAAACTTATTTTTCATATTTTCTTAAAATTCTGGGAAGTAAAAAACCAGTTTGCAAGCCGTGAAATCCATGTGACTCAGAAAAAGAAATTGGTCATGTATTTTAGAAAATTGAGATGATATAGATCGATAGATATTCCCAGAGCGTGCTTCCTGTAGCAGATTTTGGCATTCTTACAGGGAAAAAGTACCTATGTGGAAAGTTGCTGGTTATTGTCAGATTGTGACCCTTAAGTTACACGCAAAATAGCTTTGTTTGCTAAAGTTGCAAAACATATTCATGCAATCACTCTGAATGCTATTGCAGTGGACTGTGCAGGTGATCCATTAATTTGATTTCTGATTACATTCTGTTATTGCATGGTGTATTATTTTCTTCATAATTGCAATGAGTCCAATACAATAAAATGTTCTGATCTGATATATAAATAGTTAGATCTAGATCTAGATAGATCTTTTTCAGAATGCTGTATGTATTAGCGTATTTTCCAGTACACTTGTGCAAATGTTGGGGTAGTAAAAACCAGTCCAAAATCCATGGTGACTCAAAGAGGTTGGTCCGCCTTGGAAACCATAGGTCAAATTCAGAGGAATATGAACTCATTTTACTTTGACTTTGATTTCTCTGTCAGCCCTAAACAAAATACATCATGCACAGTGACTGTGCTCCAACATCCCTCACCTCCACTCCATTGGCTGCAGAATGTGAGTCTGTCAACATCACATTTTATATTTTATTCTAAGTTACCAGGAGAGAGCTAAGGAGGAGATATGAGGGTGCGAATTCCAGTAGCAGCCATGCAGCTCTCATTTCCTCTAGCAATGCCCTGAATTTCAAAATAGACCTAGGGTCATACATCTGCCACTTCACCTAGTCCCACTCCTCTTCTTTTTTTTTGTGGGGGGGGAGAAAACTAGGCCCTTTCTACACCTAAGGATTATCACAGGAAAATGGAGGGATCGTCCCTGCCTGCTCCCGGGATCCCCTGTGTGTCATTTGGATGCACAGGGATGATCCTGAGACAATCCGGGGGGCGGGGGGAGGCAGGTGTAGAAACAGCCTTAGAAACATAACATTGATGTTCTCAATTGCTTTCAAGCAACTGCTATTTCTAAGGCTAATCAACATGGAAGAAGTTGCAAAATGACTCTATTTTTGTTTCCTTTCAGTGTAAGGAATTGGGAAAACTGGAGCATAATAATCCCCTGTGCAATAGGCTATTATCATGCCTGTCATAGGATTTCAAAGAGGGTCGCTCCTGCCTGTAGCCACACTGAACTGACCTAAATCAGAGCATTTCTCTCTCAAATGCATTCTCCTTTCATTAATTTCTAAAGTGGCCTCCCCTTCTCTGCCACTCCTTTCAGCTATGCCCCGACTCTATGAATTCGCGATGGCTCCTACCATATACATCAGCCCCATGCATTCCCTTCCTTAGGAGCAAAACATAATTAAAAGGGGTGCAACATGATGAAGATGACACTTAATAAAAGTTAGGGGTCCTCAAATTTTCCCTAGCACAAATTAAAGCTTGTCTACTGATGGGCATTTAGTCCAAAGTAAGCCTTGCAAAGTGGATGTGGAACAAAAAGAAGTCCCCTTATCAGTTCAGCCCAGGTCCGTCTTATTGCTGTGATTCAGAACAAATCTAACAATTCCGGTGGCAGTTTAATTTGTAATATATCAAAAACAGATATTCACTCTTGAAGTGGATAGTGGCTATCAGATTGCAAGGCATATAATTTCTGTTTCATCGGGATGGGTTCTATTACAGCCTGCTGCGCACTTGCTGTAGCAAACATCTATAACAGCTTTTTTTTAAAAAAAAGATCTGCCTGTCTACATTGAAATATAAAAGGGGTGACTTGACCTTTAAATATACCTATTAATCATTCCCAATGGATCTTTTTTCACCAAGGGGACTGTGTAGGGTGACATCCTTTTATGATGCAAACATGCACCAGAAGACATTACAACACAATAGAGATAATGCCTAATTTCTTTATGCAACAGATAAAGAAAAAAATACATACGGAATTGTCATCTTTTGCCAAATAACATTAAAAAGAAATATGCCAATCTGAAATGTATCATCCACCCCCAAATAAAAATTCATCATTGTATTCATAGGCTGCAAAGTTATAGAGGACATCCCAATTGTTGTAGTTCATGTAATATTTATTTATTTATTTATTTATTTATTCCGCCCAATAGCCGAAGCTCTCTGGGCGGTTCACAAAAATTAAAACCATGAAAAGCATAATTAATCAACCAACAGTCTAAAAACACAAATACAAAATGCAATATAAAAAGCACAACCAAGGCTGTAGCGAGACCTAAGGTTTATCCCAGGATCATCCCGGGTTCGTCCCTGCCTGAGTGCTGGATGCCCTGTGTGGTACGTAGATGAACAGGTTTGACCCCAGGACAATCCTGGGATAAACCTTAGGTCTAGCTATGGCCCAAGATAAAACCACACAGCAGAAATTGATATAGATTAAAATATGGAATTAAAACAGCAAAGATTAAATTTAAGTTAAATTAGGTGTTAAAATACTGGGAAAATTAAAAGGTCTTCAGCTGGCGACAGAAGGAGTAATAGTAATAGTTTATTTGCAGTCAACAGACCATTATGCAAGTATAGGAGAAAACACAGCCGAGGGATGAGACAAGGTCTGTAAAATACCATTTTAGGGTCCATCATATGTGATTTGGTAGAGGTGGCAAAGTTCAAAAAGTTGGCTACCCGCACTGTGATTAGCTTGTTGGTACCTTGAAGTAGTTTGATTATGTGAGACTCTGTAGAGTAGCCTGGGAAGGACTGGAAGATAGGATAAGAGTCAGTGTAGTGGCTAAAGTGTTGGACTGGGAGTCAGGAGATCTGGGTTCTAGTTCCCACTCAGCCATGGAAACCCACTGGGTGACTTTGGGTCAGCTCAACCTACCATCACAGGGTAGGTTGTTGTTGTGGGGATAAAATGGAGAGGAGAAGGATTATGTATGCCACCTTGGGCTCCTTGGAGGAAAAAAGGTGGGATATAAATGTAATAATAAATAAATAAATAAATAAATAAATAAATAAATAAATAAATAAATAATCCTCTCATACCACTTAGGAGTAGTTACATTGGAAAAGGACATGTGAAATTGACTCCACCTCGGCATTCTTGCAGGGGCAACACCTGTTATTCAGAATAATTTTGAGGTATCTTCCAACAAGTAAATTAGAGGAGAACCTTGCTAAAGAGAATGCCCTTCTGTATTTAGGAATATTAAGCCACCTCAGATAGGGCATTCCACCTTTACATAGGAGGCCTGAAAGACCCAGTGCTTGTGGTTTATGTAAATAGCAGCATACAGATGTATGAAAAATCCATATCAGTTTGGTATTGATCATACTTTTACCAACTTTGCACCTTCTGGACCGGACATGGTCTCGGACGCAATGTGTTCAACAGCATGCATACATTTGGAAGATGTGCATGAAGAAGTGCGCACTGTAAAACAAAATGTGCACAAATGTGCTTTAATCAATGGGAGAAGAATGCACACGTTTCTAAAATGCACACAACTGATGTCCAGATGTTTTGTACATTTGGGGAAATCTGCATGGAAAGGCGCGTGGAATATCATGCAAATGAAAAAGCAAAGCTCCCAGCCTGTTATGGACTCAAGTCGGAAGAAGCTCTGAGATTCAGAGAATTCAGAGAACTTTGGCGAGTTCAAGTTTGCTGATTCACACCTCCCTAGGCATGAACGTATTGATGGTGGCAATAATGATTTTGTTAAAGCGGTTCCATCTTTGTTTCACGGATCATCATACATCTTTTCTGGCATCATTTGCTCATGGACGGAATCAGGTTTTTTTGTACAAGAATCTCGTTCCTTTGCAAATGAGCATCTGCGTCAATGCACACTTGCGCCAATGCACCATTGCAGTAATGTGCCTTAGCGCAAGTGCGCATGGCGTTAATGCACGTTAGCGCAAGTCCACATTTGCAAATACACAAAGTTGTGCAACCACCACCACCCAAACTAAAAGAAGGTCCGCAAGTCTGTGAAATCCACATGACTTGGAAGAAGCCAGTCAGATTCATACAAATCTGAACACATTTGAATCTACTGTGGGATTTCTCTGACCTCCCTATCCACCATTGATCTATGGTTCCTCCCCAATCCTCTCTGCTGCTGATGGGAACCATTTGTCTTTATTGCAAGTTCAGTTTCTTTCACAGAAGACATCAAAGCAAGAATAGGAGGCGTTGTTTTCAGAATGTTTGTTAAGAAAGCAGAAGTCATTCTTTATGTGCTCGCTTTAGTGTTTTCTGGACAGGAATTTGGATTTACACTGAATGCCTAACAGCAACAGGGAGTGTCGTGCCACCACTACCAGGGCCATGTGAAAGGCAGCATTGGTTGTAAAATAGTGGACAGTGGGTGAGTTTGGTTTCCTGAAACCTTTCAGCACATCTCCTGGGGGGGGGGGGATCTACACTACTGCTTTTAAAGCACTTTAAAGCACTTTGAAAACGTTTGGAAACCTGTATATGCAGTGTGTCCTGGGCCCCAACAGTTGTCAAAACTGTTATAAAGCGCTTTAAAGCAGTAGTGTAGATTCCCCTCCCCCCACCCCCGGGTCCACAAATCAAGCTGAAAAGGTTCAACAAAGCACTTTAGGTAAAAGAGAGGGAGGAGAAGGAGGAGAGTTATTACAAATGCAGTACTGAAAACATCTGGCAGGGAAAGGGATATTATAATTATTATTAATTCCATTTATGAATTGCCCTATAGGTGAAACTCTCAGGGCAACATACATAATAAAAACAAACACAATAAAACCAATGATAAAGCACATTAGAAGAATTCAGAAGCAATTAAAAAGTAATTTGAAATCGTTTTTAAAAGAGAGATAAATATCAAAGCAGCTAAAACATGGGGAAGGATTATTTTAAAATGCATCTTTAAACATATCATTAAAAACAAAGCAAACAGCAATTTGAAAATGATAATTGTAAGGCCTGGGAGAATAAAAAGGCCTTGAAAAGTCAGCAACATAGGTGCCAAGCAGAGGGCATTCAATTTGGGGGCCACTGCAGAAAAGCCCGCTCACAAGTATCCACCCACTGAATCTCCATATGTAGGGGTACTCAGAACAAAGCCTCAGGTCATTTCTACACCTGCCTTTTTTTCCAGGAATCATCCCGGGATCATCCCTGTGCATGCAAATAACACACAGGGGATCCTGGGAGCAGGCAGGGATGACCCCTCCATTTTCCTGGGATAATCCTTAGCTGTAAAATGGGCTCTAGATGATGATTTCAGGACATGGTCCCCTTAGAGGAAAGAAAAAGGGGGCAATGTAACATCCACAAGTGTCTGCTACTATCCCAAAATCTCATCCCTCCACTAGTATACCACAGCTCTTATGATACAACAAGTATGACCTGCAACTAAGTGTTGCAGTGTAGTTCCAACCAGCCAGCTATGCCTCTTTCCAGGATATCCGTTCTACCCCCTCCCCATTTTCTTTTCCTCTTCCCCAATAGTCAGTCAGTAGTCCATGTCCACTGATCATGCTAATTTCTTTCCTAATGATGTTTTGTACTTCTTCAAACCTTGGGCTGCTAATACCTTTCTCCTATATGTGAATGGTGCCATTTTGGCTACACACAAGAACCCACAGTCTGAGAAGGATTTCATTATGAGATATCTGGAATCTAACGTAGCATGCAGGGCATTGTCTCAATTAAAATGTTCCCTGGTGCTGATACTGAATGTAAGTTGTGTTCCCCCCCACCAAACAAATCAGATTTATTTGATTCAATCTCTTAGAGCAAGGATGCTTTTAAAAAAGAAAGGATTTGCTGTTTAATCGATTGAATAAACCAATTATAATGGGTTGCTCCACTGTATATGAATGGGTTCTGACATGGGAGGCCGGGAGGCGAATATCATGTTGAGTTCAGCAAAAAGTGCATCTGGGGGGGAAATAGAAGCAGAGCAAGACATACCAGTAGAAATGTGTGAATCAGCGAAATTGAAGTCACCAAAGTTCTCCAATTCCATCTCGAAACACATTTTGACCCCAAACCATATCAGATTGGAAATTTTATTTTTCTTCGTTTCACATGAACATCTGTGCATACTTCCATACGCATTTCTCCAATTTTGTGCATCTTTAAAATTTATTTATTTATTTGTTTATTTTATTGCATTTTTATACTGCCCAATAGCCGAAGCTCCCAGTACAGATTCTTCTCCCATTGATGAAAGTTTATTTATGCATATTTTCCAAGCCTACACATGTTTTCATGTGCCTTTTTCAAATGCACGCATGCTGTCAAATGCATTTTCTTGGGTCTGCAGGTCTTACTGTGATCTCAGAAATGTACAGACTTCAGCCGTAGATTACATCTGAGTCTATGTTTGGCCCAAAAGGGGCAAATAGGGCAAATCCTGATGAAAAACAAACAACTGAATTTCTCATCCATCCCTACCTACCAGTAGGCATGTCCCAGTCATAGAATCATAGAATAGCAGAGTTGTAAGGGGCTTACAAGGCCATCGAGTCCAACCCCCTGCTCAATGCAGGAATCCAGCCTAAAGCATCCCTGACAGATGGTTGTCCAGCTGCCTCTTGAAGGCCTCTAGTGTGGGAGAGCCCACAACCTCACCAGGCAACTGATTCCATTGTCGTACTGCTCTAACAGTCAGGGTTTTTCCTGATGTCCAGCTGGAATCTGGCTTCTTTTAACTTGAGCCTGTTATTCCGTGTCCTGCACTCTGGGAGGATCGAGAAGAGATCCTGGCCCTCCTCTGTGTGAGTCCTGTGCAGAGTAGGATATGCTCCGTGATTGTGCTGTATTCCCAATCCAGCCATATATAACTCTCATCGTTTTATAATTACCTCTACCGCTCTGAGCCCCCAGGATGAGAGAGGCTATAAATAGAATAATTAAAGTGAAATAGGAGTCAATCTTACCACGTTGTGGGACCCGTCTGAACATGAAACCTCAAATCAATCATATTCTGCCCTTTAGCCCTGACTGAAAGCAGTTGATGCTCACAGTCCATCTCCGCTTCGGAGTGTCCGTCTTCAAGGTTGTGTTATTTGTCTGCTTTTGTCCGCTGGGTAACACTTGTACTTCTAGAACTTGAGCAATCGCTGCAGGACGACCTTGAAAACAGGACTGAGACAGACCCCTCCCCTCCAGCATTACTTTATGCTGTCAATCTATTTTCACAATTTAATAATTTACCAGCCAGAAAGACTTATCTAAATATATTTTTTTCCAAAAAAAGTTTTATTCAAGGTGCAGGGAAAAGCAGAATGGCATAATTTCAAGCCTTAAGCTATAGGTAGCTTTTGCCAATGAGCTCTGCTATAGTATATGGTACACCTTTGGATGAAAATCAGCCCATTTTCTCAGTACTATATATAACTGCTCTTAATATTTTATGTGGAGGGAGGAACTGAATTCATAAATAATAAATCCAGACCTCCTAGGTAGAATACATATGAACTGAAAGTTTGCAGGAGAGGGAAGAGGTATCACAAATACAATGTTACTGATATTCTAATGTTAAATACAAGTATTTGGTTCCTTTCCAAATGATTCTAATCACCAATCATTAGAATTGATTGATTGATTGATTGATTGATTGATTGCATTTCTATACCACCCAATAGATGAAGCTCTCTGGGCACTTCACAAAAGTTAAAACCATCAGACACGAATCAAACTATAAAACAAACAACAGTATAAAAAACACAACCAGGGTAAAACCGAGCAGCAATAGAGAGATTTATAATACCGATTTAAAATTAGAATGTCCAGGCTCAAATCAAATGAGGCAATCTTTTGATCCCTGCTTAATCAATTTACACAGCTTTTGGAGATCAAAACAAGAAAGGTAAAAGGTTGACCCTTGGCACAATGCCAACAATGTTTTTAAAAGCAATTTATTAAACTATTTACTGCCTGGTTGTATAGTTTGACAGTGACTCATAGGAATAGCACAAGCAAAAGTAGACAATGAATTCAATGCCCTTTTGCAGAATCCAAAGTTTCAAATGTTGTCTTGAAGACACATACTGCAATGATGCTGCCCATGGGCATTGTTATAGGTAGCACACCAGGGCACATGCCCTGAATCTCCTGAGCTATGCCTTGAATCTTTGGAATGGCCCTAATAACAGCATCTGCCTTAACACAAGCCTGCCTCTTAGTAGCCTTGCATTGTATAAGTAGGGTGGCCATATGGAAAGGATGACAATGGCTCCTGTATCTTTAACAGTTGTATAGATAAGGGAATTTCGGCAGGTGTCATTTGTATGCATGCAGCATCTGGTGAAATTCCAGCTTTGCCACAACAGTGAACGCTGCAGGAGCCCTGGCTTCTTGACCAGATACAAAAGGAGCCCTGTCCTCTTTTCTGTATGTTCACCTTACTATTTGCGTTTTAACTGAAGCTCCCATCGACATCCATGGAGGAACCCCTTGAAATGCAAATAGCAGCTTCAGGGAAGTGATTTTTGTTAGGGAGAGAAAGAGTAAAATGTTTCCCCATGTTCCTAAGACTGATCAAGCTTTCCTGTGCCTTGTCTTCTTTCATGCAATTAACCGTATACCTAGTTTGCCTGCTTGCCAGAATGATGGTTAATCCAGCCCCAGGTTGCCCCATATAGTGAAGGACCAGAAATATCTGCCTGAATACAGATATTCCAAGAATATCTCTTTTCCAAAGAGCATCCTAACCAAGGCCTGCCTGCCTTGAACATCATAATGAGATCACAGTATGACATGGGATAGCTGTTGGACACTCCTAATACTTCACCGTCTTATTTAACCTTTACAGCAAATCTGAGACTAGTAAGTGGGGGGGAAGCAATTACACTAAACCATAAGCCAATTCATCGCCATCCCAATTTTCCCACACAGGCGGTAGTGGCCACATGCCTCTTAAATGTGAATAGTTTTCACCGGCAATGAAGACATGTCTGGCACCGTGTTCTGCGCACAAAGTGCTACTTGACTGAACTAGAAGCAATTAGATACCTGCAGATTTAATAAAGTGTAGGTTCCACTCCCATCAATCACAGGCTGTCCGGTTGATTGCTCAACAGTCAAATTTAGATTTCCTCTGTGTGGAATTGTTGCCAGCAATGGATGTTCAGGGACATGACAACCTGGAAGGATTCAGAAATCTCGTTCAGATGTCCAGATGGCTAATAGCCTCTTCTTTTGATTTGTTTTGGATGTTTAAAGATGGTTAGCTGCAGCTTTCTTTTAATGCCAACCCTTTGGTGTATTTCTGAGCCTTTGCACCAGGATCTCCATACCAACACTGAGGCATTTCAGAACGCCAATAGCAAAATGGCTGCACATTCGGTATAGTTAAACCAAGCTTAGAAATGAAGCTCAGAGAATTTAAGCAAGCTCGAGCATCCCTGGTTTTCCCTTCCCTTTCTCTTTCCAGGATCAGCCAGTGCACCAATGCCAGCAACATGCCAGGTATGAGCTCTTGGGCCTAGTCTACACCAAGCAAGATATTCCACTATGAAAGTGGTATGAAAGCAGTATATAAAAGGCAGGAGACACGCTACTGCTTTTTAGCGGTATCGAAGTGCACTGACAACTGTTGGGGCCCATTGACACATAGCATATACCACTTTCATAGTGTTAGATCCTGCTTGGTGTAGATCTGGCCTTGGAGAGATGGAGGAGTGCTAGGCTATAAGCCAAAGGCCTGTACCTTTAAGACTTCCAGTCTGGGGGAAAGGGTGGAGTCCGGGGCCATAGCATCAAAGGCTTCAGTTTGGCCTCATACTTTGTTGGAGCAAGCTGCTCACTAGGAGCTGCCCTGGATGTCTTAATAGCCTGCCTTGATACTGTGCTAATAACTACCTGGTGTTGAGCCCTGTGGGCTTCTGCTTGGTCCAGAACAGGACACCAGACTGCACTTGTTCAAGGACCAGACCTAAGGATGAATTTAGCTTTTCCCCAACCTGGTGCCTGCCAGATGTGTGGAACTGCAACTCCCACAAGCCCCAGCCACGTGGTCAATGGTGACACTAGCTGATGAAGCCACCAGGTTGAGAATGACTGACTTAATTTAATGGAAATGCTTAAAACAACAACCACACCCTGTATGGCATCTGTTGCAATGTGTTGAACTTCTCACCTGTAGCCTTTGACAATGCGATTAAAGACCAACTCTGCAACAGACTTTGCAGCTTGGCTCTCATAAAGACCACGAACTCAGTCCAAAGTCTCCTTGTATTAAAGAGTTCCCATGTGCATATAGGCTTTAATGAGGGGGTACTCCACACATGTATTCTTCCAGCTGCACCCATTGAGTTACCTTCTACTGAACTCAACAATTCATGCCTCTAGTGGACGTACAGAGTTTTGAGTTAGAATCTGTCCCAACCAGCCACCTGTTTTTGAAAAACTACCTCTAGTGCTACCTTTGATGCATTCTCATTTTCCCATAGCGGTTGATGCTAATGGGATTGTATTCTCACCTTGGGCCTTGTAGATTTACAATCTTTCATTTCTGGCTTAGCTCAATTATATCTTAACTAATTGTTTCCAGATAATGATGCTTCCTTCACTTTGTCAGGTATATTGGCTGATGATCCCATAAGCTTCAGTTACGATTTCTGATTTATTAGATGCAAGTATGTTATACTCTTTTTTTTCTTTTTCTTTTTCTTTCTTTCTTTTCTTTTTTCTTTTTCTTTTTTTTTTTTTTTTGCCATTGTGTCACTGTAACCAATTCTTTGGTCCGGACCAATAGATTTTTCCACATTCGTTTTAATTTCAGCAACGCATTGTCCTCTGCTACAGAACGTATCCTGAGCAAATAATTTGTATAGCAGCGATAAGAATTTAAGCTTGGCTTCTTTGTCTTTTGGAGTCACATCTTTTCTAATTAGTGCCGCATATAGAGAGATCAATGTTGTTTTTCTGTTTCTTTAATCAATGGTCATTAACGTCATCCCTGTTTTATTGTGATGACAGCTTCCTATTTATTCTGAATTACCATATCTCCTGTTCATTTACTAAGTAAATGTAACTCGTTTGTTATGGCTCAGATCCCAAACAGGTGCTTTCGCTCTTGGAAGGGACTTGTGCTAACCCAATGAACCTTTGCTTTACTTTTATTTGTCTTTGAATAGCTGACCTTGCTGTGTCACAAACTGCTTTGGAAGCTTTCTTTAGTTCAAAACCAGTTTGCCGTGGAGCGTGAGTGTTTCTGATGAAGAAAAACAAGACTAAAACCTCCTTGGGCTCACAGAACAAGACTCACCGTCGTTTGGATCCTGGTCACTGTATGATCCCATTCTAACAATTAGACAGCCCGCTGCTTGTTAACTGTCAGTTCTTTGCAGATGGTTGGAAGTAACCCCGCATACTGGCTCCCACCTACTCAGCCACTTCTGCTACTCTAAACTAACCATGGGTTGTTTCTCCTCCAACAACCTGGAGTTCCAGGTTTTGGATGCAATGGCAAACAACCTAGGAATGGGGTGCTCCTGGGTTGTTTAAGGGAAGTAGAAGTGGGCAAACAGGCAGGAACCAGCATACTTGCCCACTCTCAGGCACTCCCCCAAAGAACCCATGGTTTAGTTAATTGTGTCAATGCATCCCACCTATGACTATGTTCTGGGTTATATCTAGCCCCTCCTCCCCATGGCAGCCCCTCCAGCCTCCTGAAAATGGAAGGCACATTATAGATCAAGCATAGCCAGAGTCAAGAAAGACTTTAATTGTCCAGGGAGTCTAATGCTTTAAAGCGCTTTATAACAGTTTTGACAACTGTTGGGGCCCAAGACACACTGCATATACAGGTTTCAAAACATTTTCAAAGTGCTTTAAAGCACTTTAAAAGCAGTAGTGTAGATCCCCCCTCAGTCTGAACAGGAACTCCTAATGACCCTTCCTGTTAGACAGATCCGATGGCAAGCCTAGGTGAGCAGAGTTACTCCAGTATCCAGAAATTCTTTCCTGACTAGCAAGATGCTCCAACCTGTAGATTTGGTGGCTCTTTTTACAAGGTAGTGATACACATACGAATAAAAGAAAAGCCATGCTGGATTAGACCAAGGGTCCATCTAGTCCAGCACTCTGTTCACCAGTGACCAAGCAGCTGTTGACCAGGAACCCACAAGCAGGACACAGGTGTAACAACACCCCTACACCCATGTTCCCCAGCAACTTGTGTATATAGGCTTACTGCCTTGGATACCGGATGTAGCACATAGCCATCAGGACTAGCATAAGAACATAAGAAGAGCCATGTTGGATCAGATCAAGGTTCCATCTAGTCCAGCACTCTGTTCACACAGGGGCCAACCAGCCATCAGCCAGATATGAACAAGCAGAACATGGTGCAACAGCACCCTCCCACCCATGTTCCCCAGCAACTGGTGCACACAGGCTTATTGCCTCGAATACTGGAGATAGCACACAACCATCAGGCTAGTAGCCATTGATAGCTTTTGCCTCCAGGAATTTATCCAGCCCCCTTTTGAAGCCATCCAGATTGGTGGCCATCACTACATCTTGTGGTAGCGAGTTCCATAATTTAATTATGCGTTGTGTAAAGAAGTACTTTCTTTTATTTGTCCTGGATCTCCCTCTAATCAGTTTCATGAGATGACCCCAGGTTCTAGTATTTTGAGAGAGGGAGAAAAATGTCTCCCTGTCCACATTCTCCACACCATGCATAATTTTGTACACCTCTATCATGTCTCCACTTAGCCTCCTCTTTTCCAAGCTAAACAATCCCAGTTGATGTAACCTTCCCTCGTAGGGGAGATGCTCGAGCCCCTTAATCATTTCAGTTGCCCTTTTCTGCACTTTTTCCAGGGGCTCCCAGTTCCAAATACGTAGCTCCTGATGCTCACTCCCAGGTAGTGCCCCTGCCAATCCAGAACTGATTAGCCTCAGTCTCTGTTCCTGACCTATCTGGCAGGTCAGTGGTGAACCCAAGATGGGTTCTGTAAGGTTAGAGACCAAACCGCCAGGAGGAAATCTGATGGGTTAGGAGTAAAGACGCTACAGAAAGCTGAGTAGGTAATAGAGGGAGTTCATCAAAATCTATTATTATTATTAATAATAATAATAATAATAATAATTTATATAGCACCATCAGTGTACATGGTGCTGTACAGAGTAAAACAATAAAATAGCAAAACCCTGCCGCATAGGCTTACATTCTATCTGGTGAGTTATGGGCACCATTTGGAATTCCTGGATCATAAGAACCTAGTACAGGTCATCTAATAGAAATAAAACTGTTTTGCTGGTTGGACCAGTGCATGCTACCTGATTGGCAATCCCAGATATAGAAGCTTAGAGAAATGTCTTCTATTATGCCTTCATTTATCACTAGAGACCCCATTTTAAGCCACGTTGCTATTTCCTCCCCACAGCCCCACACTAGTGACGATAGCCTCACCAGGGCATAAAACATCTACCAGCCAACTTGCAGCAATAATGTGGTCCTGAGACCTGTTTGAGGTTTCTTTTTCCTCTTAAAAAAATCAAACTGTATTTATGGCTGCACGGTTCATATTGGTTGTTGTGGGCTGCATCTAAAGGTTTTTGCCACTTCAAAGTCAGCTTACTGCTGTCCAAAGGGTCTTGCTGTGTTATTAACTCTTCTCTTGTGGCACAAAGCAAACTCTCTTTCTATGCAACTGATCTATGCAATACTACAAACGAGAAGGATCTTGGAATTGTTGTAGATCACAAGCTGAATATGAGCCAACAGTGTGATATGGCTGCAAGAAAGGCAAATGCTATTTTGGGCTGCATTAATAGAAGTATAGCTTCCAAATCACGTGAGGTACTGGTTCCTCTCTACTCGGCCCTGGTTAGGCTTCATCTAGAGTATTGCGTCCAGTTCTGGGCTCCACAATTCAAGAAGGATGCAGACAAGCTGGAGCATGTTCAGAGGAGGGCAATCAGGATGATCAAGGGTCTGGAAACAAAGCCCTATGAATAGAGACTGAAAGAACTGGGCATGTTTAGCCTGGAGAAGAGAAGATTGATAGCACTCTTCAAATACTTAAAAGGTTGTCACACAGAGAAGGGCCAGGATTTCTTCTCGATCATCCCAGAGTGCAGGACACGGAATAATGGGATAAAGCTACAGGAAGCCAGATTCCGGCAGGACATCAGGAAAAACTTCCTGACTATTAGAGCAGTACAACAGTGAACCAGTTACCTAGGGAGGTTGTGGGCTCTCCCACACTAGAGGCCTTCAAGAGGCAGCTGGACAACCATCTGTCAGGGATGCTTTAGGGTGGATTCTTGCATTGAGCGGGGGGTTGGACTTGATGGCCTTGTAGGACCCTTCCAACTCTACTATTCTATGATGCTATGATTCTATCTTCAGTGTTGCAAGCTGCATTGTGGCGATACAGGTGGCCGTGGCAGCTGTGGTTATGTATTGTTGTTTTCTCTTAGATTTTGCAGTATTTGCTTGAGTGTCTGAAAGGTATGATAATGTCTCCACGATTATCATAAATACAGATTTATGAGTCTGGCACCTTTTAATATCAAGTTAAAGTTTATTCATAAAGAGAGTGACTGTGAAGGACAAGGGGTTGAGGGCTATGAACATGTTTTATATCTTTCCCTGGTTTTATGGGCAGGGCCGGACGTGACAGCAAATGCAGAGTTTGCTATTGTAAATTAGCAATCCATTTCTCCTGTCATCCCTCTGTGATGCATTTCTGAAATCCACGGCACAACATAATCACATCCCGCATTGCCTTGAGCCTTGACAATGGCAGCCAGTGTTGTTGCACAGGGGCAGAGAAATGCACCACAAAATCAGGGCCGGCCCTACTACTACGCAGAGTGAAGGGTGGCCTCAGTCAGCAGAAGACTTGTGGTGTCGTGAAAAGGCAGCAAATTGTTCTTTTATGTTATTTATTCTGTTGTTACTGTATTTTTAGTGCCAGAGATGGAGAGAAGTTCTGGAGGGATTTTCTACCTCATATACCAAAGTAACTTGGCTGGCTTTGGATATTATGCATCTTGGTGGGTGGGAGGTTGGGTGGGTGGTACCATTTGCTGCTCTGCCCCAAACAGCAAAATATCTTGGCCACCTCTGAACACAATGATACCATATATGACATTACAAGACGTAAGCAGTAAGCCTATATACACCAGTTGCTGGGGAACATGGGTGGGAGGGTACCATGCCCTGCTTGTGGGTTTCTGGTCAGCAGTTGGTTGGCCACTGTGTGAACAGTGTGCTGGACTAGATGGGCCTTTGTTCTGATCCAACAGGGCTCTGATGTTCTTAAACGTTTTGCACAAAGCGGGGAAACTGAATGCTGGTGGACGCTGCAATTTTCATCAGCAAGCCTGTATTTGGGAGTCATATCTTGAGTCCCAAATACATGAAGGAACATCTCCCTATACCAGCCTGCCCATGTCTTAAGATCTGCAAAGGAGACTTTTCTCCAAGTACCTTCTACTTGTTATGTGTGAACTTGTTATGCCTTCTCTGTCATGGTACCCCAATTGTGGAACAGCCACTCCAGAAAGGTGCTTCTGGTTCAGCCTTGCAATCAACAGTTTTTCTTTCATCTGGCCATTATAAGTTGGCCAGTCTGTTTGATTGCGTTTTTATTATTATTTATTACGTTTATATACCGCCCCATAGCCAAAGCTCTCTGGCCGGTTTACAAAAGTTAAAAACAATGAACATTAAAAAGAAATATACAAAATTTAAAACCATAAAAAGCATGGAATACAAACAAAAACACACAACATCCATTTAAATTTGTATTGCCTTTTAATACTGTTTTATGATTTTGTGTTACTGTTTTTATTGCATTTTGTAGTTGTGTGAAATTTGTGTGTGTGTGTGTAATTTGTTTCTTTGATTTTTATTAGGATCTATAACCATTTTTCATGATGAAGGGTGGTTTATAATACATAATACATAAACATTAAAGAAATAAATCCACTGAGCCATCCTACATGGAACACAGAATAGGGACCCCAGAGCCCATTAGGGGCTGGGCTCCTCTCCCCCATCTTTCTGACCCCATAATGTGACTCTTGGAGAGTCAGCAGGGGGACTGCAGGATTCCAAACTGGATTTGGAATCCTACAATATACAGGATTTTATATACATAAAAATGTAATAAATAAATTTATTTTTTTTAAAAAAACCTCAGGTATTTACAAGGTTTCTCCCCCGCAAACACACACACACACACACACACACACACACACACACACACACACGCACATCAAATGCACTACATTAAAAAAAGTGCTGCAAACTTGCTACATCTTTTAGTGAAAAGAAAACCCTGTCATGCAATTTTTGTGGAAACACTCTACTGTATTTTTGAAGGAATTTACTGCATAGCATTTGTACCGATGCAATTTCACCTCTGCTCTTCTGTTCTCCGGGATGTTGCTACGGGAGATGTCACTTTTAACAAGAGGAAGTCACTTCCTGGGGAAACTGGCATTAAGCCTCACCGTCAGAACTTCTGAAGTTATTGCTAAAGAGCAAGTCGCCCCTGCATGGCAAACTGTAGCTTACACGGTCCAGACATTCCCTAATCAATAGATAGTTTGCCAGTAGGAACTAATGCCCTTTTCACCCCCTAATATTAGCAGTAATAAAGTTCTCCGGAAAGGACACATCTGTCTTTTTAACTGCCTCTTCCCAGTTGCAGACCCATAATTCACCTTGTAGTGTTAGCAAAAAGTGATAGATGTTGCCTTACCCATTTTGCCAATCATAGCACATGATAACTCAATCCTTTTGCGGAATTTGAAATGAACTCTGCAGAGCAAAAACTGGTGTCAAGGGTCTAATGAGATTCTGGTATATTATTGGCCTAATCCCATTTATTTTATTTTAGTGTGCGTGCGTGCGCGTGTGTTGGCTTTTGACAGACTGGAGTCTTTTCTGTAGCAGCCGCAAAGCAGCGTTTCCCTGTGACTGACAGCATAGCTTTCGACTCCCTCCTTTTTTCAAGGTGTCTAAATAGCCAAGGTTAAACTGGACATTACAGGAAACATGAGAAAGCTGGCGATTCTGCAGTATAATTTGAAGTACTTATTTATAACTCCTTTATAAAAGATTAAACAGAGAAGGAAGTATCCATCAGATTATTAACCTGTGGCTTGAATATCAAACTGGGAAGGGGGAATTGGAAACTGGACATGATAAGCAATGGAAAGAGAAAGAGAGCATGACCCAAATTGTGTTTGCATCTGATGCTTTCAGGATTCATTGGCTTATTGTGGGGGAAAGGAGGGGGGAAATAAAGAGACGAGACATATGTATATGGTATAAAATTCAGACCACATTTATTGAACATCTGCAAAGGGGAAATCCATGGGTGGGCACCCCATCTGTGCCAGCAGCAAGCCAGGCAGTGCACATATTGGGCGAAACATTCTATGCCTGCTGAGTGGCGTCTGCTAGATCGCCACTCCCAGGACTACCCCATTTGGGGAAGGGAGGCTTTCCCGTGTCACCCCCTCCCAGGCTACAAAACATAGGGTGCCCATATGAAAAGGAGGACAGGGCTCCTGTATCTTTAACAGTTGTATTGAAAAGGAAATTTCAGCAGTTGTCATTTGTATATATGGGGAGCCTGGTGAAATTTCCTGTTCATCACAACAGTTAAAGCTGCAGGTACCCTGCCGTCTTTTAAATCTGGTCACTCTAGTATAGCTCCTGTAGCTTTCACTTTTGTGATGAAGAAGGAATTTCACCAGGTTCTCCGTATATACAAATGACACCTGCTGAAATTCCTTTTTCAATACAACTGTTAAAGATACAGGAGCCCTGTCCTCCTTTTCATATGGTTTCCCTACAAAACACCAGGTAGCCTCACAGGTAACTGGGGCTGCAAAACCCTGAACAGGAGGCCTCAGGCATCACCTGTCACTGGAACAGTGATTCAGAATGCTCACCATCCCTGTTCACACTAACAGTGTCCACCCCTACCAGCCTACCTGCCATGAAATGTGACCCAACTTAACAGTCAAAACATAACCAGATTTGCCTATAAGACACTCCAGCTCCACTTACACTGTGAAGTAGAGGGAAAGATTCATAGGCCCAGATAATCAGATTATGAGACAAAAATTCCTACTTGGCCCCCAAAAGGACACTCAGCAAAGCCTGTACTATGTACAGGGAGAGAGGGAGACACATTTCAAAGAGGCTAAATGGGGGGGGGGACCCATAGGCTTTTAAAAAGCCTCATGAGCCCCTCCCCTGGCCAGCAGTACCATAAGGAAAATGCAGGGCGATCACCCAGCCCCCACCTTTCTTTCTCCCACCCCCACCTGTGATGCCCACCCCTCCCTGTGGCCAGGCAACTCAGATGTGGCATAGGGCATCTTTTGTAATGCTCTCCACCTTTTTTAAAAACAAAATACATTAACAGTACAGTCCTTGACATGTCTACTCAGAAGTAAACTCCACCAAATTTAATGGGCCTTGCTCTCAGGTGTGTATATAGGATACAATCACACACACACACTTCTCTGGGGGACTTATTTCTGAGTAGATATCCCTAGGATTGTGCTGTTAACGGGATGAGCAAAGACAACTAAAACACTAAAAAATGACTAAAATCAACCCAACGCCAGTCAATAGATTATGAAAGCCAACTTGCCAACAGGAGTAGAACCAAATCAGGAGCTAATCATCAGCAGTAAACGAAAAGCCAGTAATCTGGAAGTCGCTTTATTTATTTATTTATTTTATTACATTTCTATACCGCCCAATAGCCGAAGCTCTCTGGGCGGTTCACAAAAATTAAAATCATAGTAAAACAATCAACAGGTTGATTGTTTTACAAAGTGTTCACTTGCAGATTAAAAGGTAGGCAGAGAGGCCTTTGGTGGGAGCACATTACATTATAGAGAAAGCGCAGCTCCACACCATACCCTCACAAATCATATTTGAATAAGTGGAGGAATGTGGAACGACACTCCCCTTCCTTGCCTGAGCTATCAGGGAGGGCTGCATGGATGAAGGGGTTTCCCTACGATATGTAGGTCACTTAACATATTTAGGGCAGGAGTGTATAACCTCAGGGCATCCCAATTTGACCCTGTGGGGTTCCCTGGAAGGCCACCTCCACTTCCCTGGCCCCACTCCCTTTCCCCCATTTGTAGGGTGGCCATATGAAAAGGAGGACAAGGCTCTTGTACCTTTAATAGTTGCATAGAAAAGGGAATTTCAGCAGGTGTCATTTGTATATATGGAGAACCTAGTGAAATTCCCTCTTCATCACAACAGTTAAAGTTGCAATAGCCCTGTCCTATTTGTATCAGGTCAACAAGGCAGGGCTCCTGCATCTTTAACTGTTGTGATGAAGAGGGAACATCACCAGTTCCTGCACGCATACAAAGGACACCTGCTGAAATTCTCTTTTCCATACAACTGTTAAGGATACAGGAGCCCTGTCCTCCTTTCTATATGGTCACCCTAGGCCCATTTGGTGGTTTTCTGGCTTGTGTGCAGCTTTTCCCCATTCTAAAAGGTTGCAATGCCTCTCCTAATAATTAGCTACTGACAGTAAGAGCTTTAAGTTAAAATATGCTGGTGTCTTTTGCTTTTGGCCCCTCCCACCACTAGGATGTGCCCCCTGAGAGATTCTCCAAAATGACTGGAAGAAGATCAGCACCCCTTGATTTAGGGCTTTTAACTTAAGAGCCAGCACCTTGACTCAGGCCTGGAAACCTTTTGGCAGCCAGTCAAGTTCTGTTAGAATTGAGAATGAGTAGTTCTACACCGGGCCATTTAATTTTTCTTCTGCAGGTTGCCTGTATCCTGTGTCCCCTGGTTTAACTTGTATAACTGTATAAACTGCAGGGCTTGCTCATACCTCTTTTTTCCTTGCCAGTTACCAATGTGCATAAGCACATATGTGCATTGATTAAATCAGCATGCAGCAAGAAATGTTGATGCAATCACACATTCATGTCAAGATTCGTTTTGGGGCACAGTTGTAGTGCGCCCATGTGCTTTTGTGCATTGCTAACCTTGAAGGGATAAAAGATGCCGACAGAAAACTGTGTCACGTTGAGCATTCAAAGTGGCCTGCAAATGTCCAGAAATCGAAAATTAGAGATGTCAAATCATCAACTCATCAATGCTAGCCTGCAAACAAATTTAAATAATTTAGAAGCCCCAACTCTGGGGAGAAATTCAAACAGAATCACAGAATTGTGAAGCTGGAAGGGACCACAAGGAGTCCAACTCTACAATGTGCAGGAAACAAACCATCCATGAGGTGTAGCTGTCCAGACTGTTCTTAAAAACCTCTAGAGATGGAGAACCCACAATCTCCATAGGTAGACTATTCCATTATGGTACAGATCTTACTGTCAGGAAGTTTTTCCTTACATTCAATCGAAATCTATGTAGCTGTGGCTATGCAAAATAATTCTTGACCATCTTCCCTGTGGCACCCTTTTATGTATGTGAACACTGCTAACATGTCTCCCCTCATTCTTCTTTTCTCCAGACTTAACATCCCAAGTTCCTTCATCCAGTCCTCCTAGGGCATGTCCTCAACTCCCTGTATCTTCTTTGCTACCCTCCTCTGAACCTGTTACAACTTATCAATGTCCTTCTGGAAATGTGGTGCCCAGAATTATACACAATACTCCAGGTGTGGTCTCACTAGTGATGAGTAGAGATGAATAAGGACTTCACACAACTTTGATACAGGGCTTCTTCTAATGCAACCCAGAACTGTGTTGGCCCTTCTAGCAACTATCCTGGAACGCTGGCTAATGTTCAGCTTGCTGTCAATGACCACATCCAAATCCTTCTCTGATGTACTGCTTCCAAGCCATGAATCCCCCATCTTATATGTGTACACTACATTTTTCCTTCCTGAGTGTAATACCTTATATTTCTTCCAGTTAAAGGACATCTTATTCTTCTCAGTCCAAGTCTGAGACTGAGATTGCAGTCTTATTCGGTCATCATGGGAGTTGGCCAGACCTCTCAGTTTTGTATTATCTGCAAATTTGATTTAAAAAAGCTCATTAATTCCATCATCCAGGTCATTAATAAAAATGTTGAATAATACTGGCCCCAAGAAGAACCCTGTGGTACCACACTGGTTATTGCTCTCCAACTCGATGTAGAGCCATTAATGCTGACTCTCTGAATGTGGTTAGCCAGCCAGTTGTGGGTCCACCTTACTGTAGTGCCATCCAAGCCAAACTTTAAAAGTGGGCCAATGAGAATGACATGTAGAATAGGAGCAGGGAGAGAGAAAATGCTTCATCAAAAAAAAAAAAAGAGGACAAAAGAGTCAGAGATTTTCATTAAAATGTGCATATATTAACAGAACTTAACAAAACCTTGTGAAAAGAACCCAAAGGATAGCTTTACCACCCCTGCAGTTCTGCAGATGGGGAAGGTTTTAGTGAGAAATTCCCTTTTAAACCTGGGCAGCCAAAGGTCCATAGAGAGAGAGGGGGAGCATAAGAAGAACAAGTGAAGGCAACAATCATTCACACAAAATTCCACCTGAATTAAAATCTATGAAGTCAACCTAACTCTACCTATTAGAGCAGAACATGTGAAGAGTTTCAGAGGGAATGCAGAGTTCCTTATAGATAGAATAGTCTCAGAGAGCATCTTTGGACTCCTGATTAGATTTTCTAGGGGGACTGGCTGAGAATGGAATCTCATATATTTATGGGAATCAGTGGCAAAACCTATGGGGGATCATGAATTATTGTTGAACTGAACACCCAACAGCCGGGAAATAGTTTTTTCAGCCATAACACCCAAACCAAATTTCTCATACATCCCTATTAAAATCAGAGCCAGCCAGAAAAGAATTCAAGTTCCATAATGCTTTCCTCTATATGAGGTTGGAATTATGAGCTCTTTGGCGATTCTACTCCCAAGCCTAGAAGCATGAGATTAGCCAGTGTGGTGTAGTGGTTAGAGTTTGGACTGGGATTTGGGAGATCTGGGTTCTAGTCCCCACTCAGCCATGAAGCTTACTGGGCCAGTCACTCACTGACTCTCAGCCTGAATTTAGGCCAGTCACTGCTTTTCAGCCTAACCTACCTCGCAAGGTTGTTGTTAGGATAAAATGGAGCGGAGGAGGGCCACTTTGGCTTCCTTGCAAAAGAAATGTAACAACAACAAGCGGCATCTCTACTTTTAGTTCAAAAGAATCTTGGTTTGGATTTACCTTCTCCATCATTCTGTCGGGATGGCTAATTCCAAGGAAGCATTCATTTAAAGTGAGAGGTGCTTTTGCATCTCGAACCCTTTGGAAATTGGAAATTGATTAGACAGTGATTATTAGGGGTGTGCTCTCCGCCCCGGAATTATCTGGTAACTGCGAACATCTGCGGAGCATTCGATCTTTCACAGCGGAGATTCCAAACCCATTGATTAATATCAGAGCGGAGACGTGCCCAATTGGAGCTTCTAACATCTCTGAAATTATCTGACTGTTTTTCAGGCATCAATGCTGTGTGTGTGTGTGTGTGTGTGTGTATTGAATATCTCCATATTTGGAGAATGTTGAGTGGAGTAAGGAGTAGCTTTGAAATGAAGGCACTGTAAGCATTTGATTAATTTCCATTGACTAGACCTGGGTGGTTCTCTGATGGATAATCTGATGGGGTGGAGTAAGGGGAGTTGCTCCGAAATTGGGGCAGAGAATCGCTTCATAGAATCATAGAATCATAGAATAGCAGAGTTGGAAGGGGCCTACAAGGCCATCGAGTCCAACCCCCTGCTCAATGCAGGAATCCACCCTAAAGCATCCCTGACAGATGGTTGTCCAGCTGCCTCTTGAAGGCCTCTAGTGTGGGAGAAGAGCCCACAACCTCCCTAGGTAGCTGATTCCATTGTCGCACTGCTCTAACAGTCAGGAAGTTTTTCCTGATGTCCAGCCGGAATCTGGCTTCCTTTAACTTGAGCCCGTTATTCCGTGTCCTGCACTCTGGGAGGATCGAGAAGAGATCCTGGCTCTCCTCTGTGTGACAACCTATTAAGTATTTGAAGACTGCTATCATGTCTCCCCCAATCTTCTCTTCTCCAGGCTAAACATGCCCAGTTCTTTCAGTCTCTCTTCATAGGGCTTTGTTTCTAGACCTCTGGAATGGAGGTCTGGCTCAAATTTTGAGGCAGAGAAGACCCACTTTGCACACCCCTAGTGATTATTAGTATTAGTCATGCCACTTAATGATAACACATCAGGGAAATTTTGGGGAAGTTTCCATACAGTTATAAAACTGAAGAAACACTTTAAACTTTACTCTGTACAGCACCATGTACATTGATGGTGCTATATAAATAAATAAATAAATAAATAAATAATAATAATAATAAACTAAAAATACTGAAGAATGCTAAGCTTTAAATACACTGTGCTTCCCCAGAATTCTGGCAAGTATTTCGTCTGATGAGGTATCCACAAATTCACATCAATTTTTGCTTTGGGCAACATTTTCAGCAGCACCGCTGCCTGTCATCAATGCACACTAATTACTGGGAATTGTGATACGGCTTTCCAAACAAAGAGAATATTCAACCAACAGAGTATATTGTTACCTGTAGTTAACATTCCAACAGCATAGCTCTAAATCGAATAACCATGTAGGTTCCATCTGAATGGACAATATTGCACGGCTCATTTTAATAATACAAATGATTTAACTCAACAATTGTTGCCCCGAGTGTAGGGAAACTTTCCACGTACATAGTCAATTAACCATTCTGAAGTTAACAATACTCTCTCCACATTCGCTGAAATTAAAAATGGGTTGTGCTTCACACAAATATGCAAACAACCATTGTATTTATTATGCATTTCTCAAGGTTAAAAATGTAGCACTTGAAGCAGAGTTCGCCCTTCAGCTTTACTATAGCTTGAGCCAAGATTCAGGTATAAATCTCCACAGAACTAAATGGGTTGTACTGACTGTACCAGCTGAAGCGTTGTACTTCTGTTAGGTGCCCGCATACGAACCACATAAGAACATAAGAAGGATCCCACTGGATCATCTTCCAGCATCCTGCTTTCCACAGTGGCCATTCAGGTAATTCTTTGCTTCCATTGCTCCCCAGCAACTGGTACTCAGAGGCCTATGGCTATTCATAGCTCCCTCCATCTCTGATATTCAGAGCTGAGAGCCATTGCTTATGCAGCCAAAATGGCACCTTCCAAGTGCAAGAAGGGAGAGAGTCATCACCAGTGTCATGGGAACACCAAGGGTTGCAGTAGTACAAAAAAGATGTGTAAGGGGGAAAATATTTATTTATTTATTGCATTTCTATACCGCCCAACAGCCGAAGCTCTCTGGGCGGTTTACAAAATTAAGACAATTCAAAGTGTAAAACAACAGTATAAATACACTATAAAAGCACAACAAAGATAAAAACAGCTGCAATGCAAAAATACAAATTTAAAATGCAAATTTAAAACAGCAAAGTTAAAATTAATTTATTTATTTTATTTATTTATTTATTTTATTTATTACATTTTTATACCGCCCAATAGCCGAAGCTCTCTGGGCGGTTCACAAAAATGCATAATTAATGTATAGACTGTTAAAATACTGGGAGAATAAAAAGTTCTTCACCTGGCATCTAAAAGAATCTAATGTAGGTGCCAAGCGAACCTCCTTAGGGAGCTCATTCCACAGCCAGAGTGCCACAGCAGAGAAGGCCCTCCTCCTGGTAGCCACCTGCCTCACTTCTTTTGGCAGGGGCTCACGGAGGGCCCCTGAGGATGACCTTTGGCAGGTACATATGGGAGGAGGCGTTCCTTCAGATAGTCTGGCCCCAAGCCATTTAGGGCTTTAAATGTTAATACCAGCACTTTGAATCAGGCCCGGACCTGGACTGGCAGCCAGTGAAGCTGGAAAAGGACTAGTGTGATGTGGTCTCGTCAGCCAGTCCCCGTTAGTAACCGTGCTGCCCTGTTTTGTACTAGTTGAAGTTTCTGGACCATTTTCAAAGGCAGCCCTACATATAAGGCATTGCAGTAATCCAAACTAGAGGTTATCAGAGCATGGATAACTGTAGCTAGGCTATCTCTGTCCAGATAAGGGCGCAGTTGGTATATCAGACTAAGCTGATAAAAGGTGCTCTTTGCCACTGAGTTCACTTGTGCCTCAAATTACAGCTCTGGATCCAAGAGCATTCCCAAACTATGAACCCAATCCTTTAGGGGGAGTGCAAGCCCCTCCAGAACAGGGTGAACATCACCTAGCTGGACAGGTGAACCACCTGTTAACAGTACCTCCGTCTCGTCTGGATTGAGTCTCAGGGCGTTACTAGACGAGGCTCTAGCGCGCGTTACCTTCCACAGTCACGTCGAGGCTTCCAGATGACGTTCACAAGGATCCGCCGTTATCCTGCGGTGAAGCCTCTTTCTCCCGACTTTAAAAAAGTGAGTTCTAGTGCGCCTTTTCCTGCCGTCCCGCGGTAATTCGGAGTACGTGTGGGAGGATGTGAGGTCACTGCGGTCCGCACTGGGCAGGAAAAGGCATGCTAAGGGGGAGTGGTCAGCGGCTTCGGTCAAGCCGCGTCCGCCATTTGCGCGCAGTCCACCAGCTGGGGCAGCGCGGCTTTATTTTTTACTCCCCCAGTGACAGTTTGCGCAGGAACGGAAGAACGGAAAAGTGGCTAGTGTGCTGCTGGGGTGTGTGGGGGATGGGTGCTGGATGTGCGCCTGTTCTAGTGGGTTTTTTTTTTATTCCCCCAGTGACAGTTTGCGCAGGAACGGAGGAACGGAAAAGTGGCTGGTGACTCCTTGCGGTGGGCAGCTACCGTGGCCGCATAATGGCGGTGCTGTACGCTGCCTGTTAGTGTGGGTACCAGGCTGGCAGAGGGCAGAGCTGTTTGTGGGCTGCTGCCATGGCTATGGCCAGATGTGGGTTGGCTCCTTGGGATGAGGCACAGGGCACAGAGGCGGTCATCGCCGCCGACACCTCAGAGGCATGATGGGAGATGTAGGCACAGAGTGGCCATGCAGACGATTGACCTCGGGTCATATTACACCCGCCATGACCCCCATCAGGAAGTGAGCGCATCAATGTTGACCCTCAACAGCACCAGCAGCACTTCAGCTGGCACTGCCACTGCCGCCGCCGCCGCCGCTGCCGCCGCCGGGGCCAGCGGCGGCATTGCTGACGGCTGCGCAAGTTTGCGGTCTTTCGGACGTGCGCAAACCGTGCAGCGAGCGAAAAAAAAGCCGCGGCAATCAGACCGGTGTGGCTGCGCAACCGTGCTCGCGGCGGCAGCAGCACAACCGGCGCAAACTTCCGCCACAAATCGAAGGCAGGTGTGGAGCATGAGGCGTCACGGCTGAATGGGAAAATCCGCTTTCACCGCTCCTCAACGATGGAACACCTGGTAGGTCTAGCAAAGCTGTCAGTTTATTGGCCCTCATCTAGTCCATTACCATGCTCAGGTGCAGGTGGGCACCTAATGTCCCAATGAGGACTGAGCATGTTCAGTGGCCCACAATGCTGCTTGACTGTTGGGAGTGAATGGAATGGAGTCTCCTGAATATGGGTTCTCCACACTGCAACCTTTTGTGGCAGGTCCCACTTGTATGCCTTTATTGATCGTGTCTAGAGCGTAGGTTTCCGTTTTGGTTTAAGGCCTGTGATACTCAGATGGTATGAGTAGGAGATTGATTTGTT
Organism: Elgaria multicarinata webbii; assembly: GCF_023053635.1. Taxonomy (NCBI): domain Eukaryota; kingdom Metazoa; phylum Chordata; class Lepidosauria; order Squamata; family Anguidae; genus Elgaria; species Elgaria multicarinata. Next base: position 119,305,326 of record NC_086175.1, on the reverse strand, counting down.
CAATTTTTTTCTATGGAACTCCCTGCTTCTGCAGGCACCAACATTGTGCTATTTTCAGTACCTCCTGAAAACATCTTTACTTCAAGAATACGACAGTTTTTTTATTGGTACTCTATTTTAAAAATCATTTTTAAAATGTTTTTAACATGGTGTGTTTTTAAAATCTGTTTATCTTTCATTGCTCTGGAATCTGTTTAGATGTGGAGAGGTATAGAAATGCTGGAAATGAATAAATTACATTCAAAACCTAATTTAAGGTTTAAAACTAACCATTTCCCATTCTTAAATGGTGATGGAGAGGGAAAGAACCAGTTGTCCCAAGATCATTATAGTGTGTGTGTGTGTGTGTGTGTGTGTGTGTGTGTGTGTCTATGTCTGTGTTTTAAATTGTGTGTCTATATTTTAAATTGAATTGTCAGCGAATGAGCTAATTTTCTGCTTCTGTCATTCACAAACCCAAAGAGAGATTTACAACAGTGGAAGGATAATGAGTATTAGGTCCTAAATCTATTGTTCTCTGAATCTAATGAACAATCTAAAGATTGATTTCAGGGGAAATAAATATTAAATATTCCATCAGCTTCAAAATGTACATGTGGTAGAGGCTATGTTAAAATGAATAGAAATGGATACTAGAGCAGCATTTAGATATATATTCCAAAAGTGCTCTCCCTTGGATTCTTCCATGTAACGATGTGTTACTGCTAAATTCCCTTTGTAAAATCAACATGTAGCCAGTTTACCGTGCCATGCTTCTGTTTAGTATAGCAATTGTCGAGTTTATATTAGCACCAGTGGAATTTTCAGGGGTGCAACGCCCCATGGGATACTGCCCCATATCAAAACAAAACACGAATAAATGCAACAAGGATTTATTTAATCCTTAATTAAATGCAATAAATCCTTGTTGCATTTATTCGTGTTTTGTTTTGATATGGGGCAGTATCCCACGGGGCATTGCACCCCTGAAAATTCCAGTTCTGCAAGTGAGGCCCACCGCTTGCTTAATGGAGATTTGAGCATTTCTGAGCGCAACCCGAAACAAGTGGAAACATTCTTTTCTGAAATGGGACAGATCACCAGGGCTTAACCTTCCTTCTGCAAGGGGGGTGGGCCCCTCTTGCAGACAGGAACTGATGGGGTGTAAGAGTATCGGCAGCATAAGCACCCCATTGGAATCTGCCCAAGGAGTATATTGGTGCAGGTTAGTGGGCGAATAAGTCTGTGCAGCCTTCAGGATGAGAGTGAGCATGCCTGCGAATATGGATTGCTCGTAGCAATGGCAGGAGATGGCTATTGCCCCCGTGTCCTGCTTGTGCGATTTTCATAGCCATCTGGTTGGCCACTATGGGAAACAGGATAGGGGACTCGATAGGCCTTTGGCCTGATCAAGCAAGGCTCTTCCTGGTGGGATCTACACTTATGGAACAAAACATTAAGGAAACATTATGATAACTGATTGGGACACACAATGCTCATTTTTAACGTTTTTTCATTGTTGTTTTTTCCTTCTTTCTATCAGAATATTTTTTCTTTTCTTATGTTTTAAAAGCATTGCATGAGGTGCCATGTGTCCCTTTCCATCGTTATTACTTCCTCTCTCTGAGATTTCAAAAACAACCCCTTCGTCTGCAGCCAGTTACTATAATCCTCCCTTTCCCCCCACCCCCATGATCCACTCCCAATTCCCAGGATTTTATGAATGGAGGGAAACGTTGCTAGGGTCTTCCCTTTCATAGGAGCAAGAACTCCCAGTTTGCAAAAACACACACCCGCCCCAGGCGCCGCAGCGAGGCTCGCTTAGGCGATTGCAAAACCTTGTTGTTTAGCCAATCGTAGTCCTGCGTTTCTCCTTCTGTTCCTTAGCTCACCCTGTGGGGTGGGGGTGGGAGGGAGAAGGCATGAGAGCAGGAAGATCTCACAGTATCGAGCGACAAAGAGTGTGTCCTGGTTTAACTCATAAATACTGGGAAAGCAAAAGGTAAGTAACGCTGCATTCACTGAGTGTGACCCGTGACATTTAAAAGCATCCCAAACTGAAACGTTAGAAGTAGTGGGGAAAAACGTTGTAAGCAATTGTGTAGATTTGCCCCCTATATTCTTAACTGAGGGCCTTGCTAGACGAGGCCTTAGCGTGCTTTGAGGCCCGGTTTCCCTGCTGTGTGTCCAGATGACGCACAGGGGAATCCGGGGTCAAGCCATGCTCAGACCTCCCTTAACGCTCCATAAGCAAATTCGCTTATGGTGTGCCTTTTCCGCAGCCCTGGCCTGAGGCCGGGGCTGCGGAACGTCTAGCAAGGTCCATGGCTTTTTGTGGCTACTCGCTTACTCGCGAGTAGCTGGGAAAAGCCACGGACTGGGCACAGCGCTCATATGAGCGCTGTGCCCATTGGGCTGGGGGGATCCCGGGGGGGCATGGGGGGGAAGGCCGGACCGGCAGGAGAGGGGGAGGGCGGAGGGTGACACAGGGGATGGCGAGGGATGGCAGAGGGTGACACAGGGGACGGCGGAGGGCGACACAGGGGACGGCGGAGGGCGACACAGGGGACGGCGGAGGGCGACACAGGGGACAGTGGAGGGCGACACGGGACGGCAGAGGGCAACACAAGGGATGGCAGAAGGCAACACGGGACGGCAGAGGGTGACACAGGGGATGGGGAGGGAGGGCGGGGAAAGAGTGGGCAGGAGGCATGGGAGGGGATCAGGAGCAGATGGGGGGGGTTAATTTTAAAAAAAACCACCTACCTTCTCCGGAGTCTTCGGGGCGCACATGGCCCCTTTAACAAACAAACAAAAAATGGCCGAAACTACAGGGCTTCCGCAGTCCCTGCACATCGGCCGTCTAGTATTTTCATAGTAAATTTTCATAGTAAATTTTGCTTTTGGTAAGAAGGGCCGCATTTGAATTTGGAATAAACCACTCAGAAGAAAACTTTCTGCTTGTTTCCTGGCTTCCACTCAACAAGTCTTAATTTACTACCTTCAGGGCTGCCACTCGATTAACGAAATCTCAGTTGATTAGTTCTCAGAGTTCAGTCTATTAATCAATTAAATTTACATTAATTTGCAATTTGAAAACATTTTCATTTTAAGTTTCTCTCTCCAAGTGTGTGTGTGTGTGTGTGTGTGTGTGTGTGTGTGTGTGTGTGTGCAGGGCCGGTGCCAGACTATTTTGCGCCTTAGGCAAGGCGAGCTACTTGCACGCACACACACACACACAAACACACACTTGTCAACTTCGATTCAGCTGTTCAAGAAAAGTTTCTGAACTATTATATTTTCCTTTTATTATGTTTTTTTCTTAAAACAGCTAATTTGTATAAAACTGTGACCCTTCAAAGGCAGTACTGCACTCCTCTGAGGTCTGCGACCTAGGCGGCTGCCTAGTTGGCCTAATAGTAGCGCCGGCCCTGTGTGTGTGTGTGTGTGTGTGATAACAGTGGTGAGGGCTAGAAAAGTGTAACATCTAGGCAGCTACTCCCATAATTTGTGAAGGTAAACTAAACTCCCCAAAATGTTCCATCCTTTATTTATTTATTTATTTATTTATTTATTTATTCATTACATTTCTATGCCACCCAATAGCCAAAGCTTTTTGAGCTGGGTATAGGAATGGGTGGACATGTGATGAATAAGCTTTTTGAGGTTCTCTGAATTCCTCCTTGTAGCTTGGTTCACTTGGTTCACATTCCTGAATGCTTGCGTCTTTTTCCCAATTGGGAAAAATAAATGTTTTCGAGAGGGAAAATGTGCATTTAGGCTAAAGTGTAAAAATTGCGGCTTTGTGGGGGAAATATGCATTTGTGCAGGTGCACACTTGCGGAAGTGCACATTTTGGAAGTATGCACTTGCATGTTTGGGAAATTACAGACATTTCCCAAGAACTGCATCCCTCCTCATGTTCAGGGTTGCAAATGGGATGTGGTCGCATGATTTGCAAACAGGAACAAAATTCCAGTACACCCCTAGCTGGGGAGCAGGCAGTACTACAGTGTGGGGAAGACAGCCAGGAGTATAGAGTTGACATGCCATAGCCAGGACTCCGTTCTACTCCTATCCAGGTATGTCACATTTATTCCAACAGCAGCATCCATACTTCATGTTGGTCACTAGCGCTTTCATGGAATGCAATATGAAGGCTGCTGTACTAATTCAAAAGCCTTTACTGATAGCTATTTAAAAACTCATAATGGTCCAGTGATCCTACACTTCCCGTATGGATTTAAAACAGATCATATTCAAAGATATGAAACCCAACCATTTTAACACGAGCAAAGTCCTCCATTTGGCTGAAAGCAGGAAATGGATTTGTGGTGCATTAATGCTGAGTCTTAGCATTTTACTTTTAGTATTCCAGTGACCTTATGGAACTACACTGAAGCATTAGGACATAATCTATTCTAAATACAAGGATGAGAAAAATCAGCTAAATGAGACATCCTAGCAATTTTGTTTTGAGCTGTGGGATTTAACCACAATCAAGTTCCTTCTAATTAGGTCAACAATATTGAAAATAACACAATTCAATACAGGATCAGACTGTCAAAAATTCATACCAGGGTGGTTGGTATCCTGGTTACCCAAGGTATTTCAGCCAAATAATAATCACCCTTAGCTCCTCTGAGCTTTAGAGGCTTATAATTCTAATATGAAAGACAGAGAAAGGAGATGGAGAGCTCGCGAGCCATTCAAGGAGAAATAAAGGTTTAAACTATTTACAAATACGTGTCTTCATTCCACATAATCTAAGCTAAAGAATATTGACAGGTTCCGTATCTAGGCTAATGTGAAATGACAGATTGCTCAGATCAGAACACCGAGAAAAGCCACAGGGTAAATGAGTCAATCCAACTTCCCAACCTGTTTTGCATCTAAAAAAAAGCCTCCATTGCTAGCATTCGGCACAAACCAATTTCATACCCCAAGTGACGATGTCAATTGAGAAAAATAGGAAACAGAACCGTTTAAGCTGCTTTTTTTCCCCTTACTCTATTTAACCTACTTGCTGACTTTGGGTTGATGCAAACCCTTTCATTATCTATTCCTTCCCCAGGTCCCTCTCCTCCTCCTCCTCCTCCTCCTCCTCCTCCTCCTCCTTCTTTTAAATGCTGTTCTACATTCATTCCCTCATTATTATTTCAACTTTTCATCTAAGGAAGCATGAGAATCAAGGTCGATTGTAAAATACTGTATGCATATATGCAACAAATTAACAGCGGAATCTGATTCATGGTTCCGTGAAAGTAGGTCCTGCTGTGCTCAGTGGGGCTGACTCACCACTAAGCGTACATAGGGTTGCAACTTGAATGAGCAAAATGCAGGGCCAACTGTGATGACCCTCCAATTGATGTCTGGAGCAATGAACAGAAACGCAATCCTTTTTAAACCCTTTCTTTGAAATTATCGTAGAAATATCCTACAGAAGGATAAGCTGGTGCCATTACAAGCAAAGACTTACAGCCCGTATTATAAATCTTGCAGGTTTGATCATTCATTCTCTGAGACGTTTCTCCTGTTGTCTCCTTGCATTCAATGTACTTTTGCTGGAGTTTCTTGTCATCTTAACTCCAGCCCCAACCTGGATTCCCACTTTGTCATGTGTTCCATCCTCCTGGAGCTCCACTGGAAAGAGGTTCCCACCTTCCAGTGTCACCGTCAACAGGCCCTCCTGTTTGCAATGCTCCATTTCAAGATGGTCCATGCAAATTAATGCCCGGCATCAACATCCTTGTACTGGATTGTTGGCATTGGCCCCATTCAGAAGACACCTTACACCACAGCTTTAATCATGGTGGTTAAACCAGAAAGCCAGGGTTTATTCAGAAGACACCTTAAACCATGGCTTTAACCATGGTGACTATTCACCATGGTTAAAGTCATGGTTTAAGGTGTCTTCCGAACACAGCCTGGCTTTCTGGCTTAACCACCGTGGTTAAAGCCGTGGTTTAAGGTGTCTTCTGAAAGGGTCGTCAAAATGATGAGGGAAAAACACTACGTGAAACTAAAAAAAGGAAGAGACGGTCTCTAGTGTTAAAAAGTAGAAAAGTTTTAATCTCTTTGTACAGATGTCTCAAATGTTTAAAAATGTATTGTTGTTACAAGACTTTTTGAATAAAAGCTCGACGTTTCAGGTCTGCTGATACTTCTTCAGGAGCTGATATAACAGAATAACATGAACTTCCAAAAAGTCCAAATGAAGCAGTCTAAAGACTTCCTTGCACAGGCAAAAAGAATGCAAGGAAGTCTTTTGACTGCTTCATTTGGACTTTTTGGAAGTTCATGTTATTCTGTTATATCAGCTCCTGAAGAAGGATCGGCAGATCCGAAACAAGCTTTTATTTAAAAAGTCTTGTAACAACAATACATTTTTAAAATGTTTGAGACATCTGTACAAAGAGATTAAAATTTTTCTACTTTTTAACACTTTTTTTGTCTTCTGAAAGGGACCAGTGTATTGTTACATTCTCCAAATGTTGTCGTTCAGCTGTAGAGCACCTTCTTTGCATACTGAGGGCCCCAGGTATGATCCCTAGCTTCTCCAGGTAGCGCTAGGAAAGTATCCTGCCTCAAACCCACAACTTGGCAAAGATAAAGATGAAGGCAGATGCACTCTTGCCTAATGTTTCTCTTGCAGTGCTGGGCTCAATGCTGCCGTCCATAGTACGTTTTAATTTCAAAAGAAAGAAAGAAAAATGGTAGGTGGGTGACTAGTGTCAGCTGCCATGTGTCCTCTGGGAGCCATGGCCCTCATTTACCCACCATTTCAGATGCTTACATTGTATCTGTTATCATTTCAAGTAGGAAGGCTGCAAGTTTGAATGCTCCTCCAGGGCTTTTAATAATCTGCAATGAGACACAAAGTGTGCAGTTTCAGGGGGGAAGTGTGCAGTTCCCCCCACCCAAAAAAAGTTGTGCAGTTAAAAATTCAAATTAGACTAAAGTTGCATGATGTTAGCTGATGTAAAAACTGATTATTATTATTATTATTATTATTAATAATAATAATAATAATAGACAGGGGTGCACAACTGTGGCCTAACCATTCCCTGGCTTGAGGCCCCCCAGCTCTCCCCTCATATGCCTTGGTCTGACCTAGCAGGTCTGCTCTTACAGAAATCTCAAACTCTCCAAAAGAATGGAAGTACCAAGTCATTTGGGCTATTGTGCCACAGTGATCGCTTAGCAGCACTGCTAGCTTGATCTTTTTCCCCCCTTTCACACAGGGATAGGGTGACCATATTTTGGAAACCAAAAAGGGGGACAACATGGTCGGCCCCCAAGGGGGCGTGTCCAGCACCAAAGGGGCGTGCCCACCCAAACATAGCCTTGGTCACATGTCTGATTTTATAGCACACATTTAAGACAAATCTGTTCTACATAGCATCTTAATGTTAAAATCACTGAAATAAAGAACAAGTGAGAGATTCAATGTATCTGAAATTAACTTCACTCACTCCTACTTTTGTAGATTTTGCTGTACTTTGAAGCTTTTGCTATGCTTTGTGTGATACAGTCTCCCCTTCCCTCAAATATCTTTTCTGACTGTATCTTCACTCATTGCAAGCTGCTGTTGTTGTTAAAAGGGTTTGCTACTGGCTGGCCAGATGGCTGGCTTTTTAAAATTTCAATTTTTTAAAAAAGCTTGTGTATAATTGTCACAAGTTTCTCTACTCTAACATTAGGGTGGGTGTTGTGGCAGTTTAACTAAAGACTGGAGATCCCCTTAATGCCAAGGGCTGAAACTGCTCAATATGCAAAACCCCAAAGAGGAGGTTTGACAACCTGAGTTTGAAGGATATGGCTCCAGCAGTTTTAAAACACAATAATTTTAAAACTTTGAACTTTTAAAAAAATCAAAAAAAAAACAATGGATGAACAGATCTGATTCAAACCTGGCATGGCTAAATCTCTCCTTAAGAGCTATCATGGTGCCGTCTTTCAGCCCTTTATCTTTTAAAAATGTCATTTTAAAAAAATAATTTTAAAACCTCAAACTTTTTTAAAAAATCCTAAAACTCAATGGATGGACAGATCTATTTCAAACTTGGCATAGCTAAAGTCCTTGTTAAGAGCAATCATGGTGCCAAGTTTCATCTCTTTATCTTTAAAAATAATATTTTTTTAAAAAAATTAAATCCTCAAATTTTAAAAAATTCCTAAAAATCAATGGATGAACAGATCTGTTTCAAATTTGGTATGGCTAAAGCTCTACCTAAAAGCTATCATGTTGCCAACTTTCAGCTCTTTATCTTTAAAAATGGTTTAAAATAATAATTTAAAAACCTCAATTTTAAAAAAATTTCTAAAAAATCAATGGATGAACAGATCTGTTTCAAATTTGGTGTGGCTAAAGCTCTACCTAAATCCTATGATGGTGTGAAGTTTCATCTCTTTATCTTTAAAAATGACGATTTAAAAAATAATTTTAAAACCTCAATTTAAAAAAAATCCTAAAAAATCAATAGATGAACGGATCTGTTTCAAATTTAGTATGACTAAAGCCCTTCATAAGAGCTACCATCATGCCAATTTTCATGTCTTTATCTTAAAAAATGACAGCGTTATAAGCATTTTTGTTAATTTCCATTAGAGCTGTTCTTTGGAAAAATCCGGATTTCCCCTCCTCCTCCCGGATTTGTCATCAAAAACCCGGACAAATCCAGGCAAATTCAGTCATGTGGTCACCCTACACAGGGATATATGACCAATGCAATCTGCAGTCAAAGTCTGAGCTTGTGAAGCAACACCCCCACACACAAAAATGCAATCAAAAAGTGTGTACATATGAAATAGGCACATGGGGGGGAAAGTACTTTTGAAAGATGTGCACAAACGTGCTTTAATCAATGGGGGAAATGCATATATTTCAAAAATGTGCACAACTGATGCATACCTTTGGAGAAAATGCAGATAAATTTTCATATGAAAAGAAAGTGGGGAACCAAAGCTTGCGATCTGCTATGGACATGAGTCAGAGTGAGCTTCAAGGTGAGATTTGGAGAACCTCAACCAGCTCAGGTCTTGCTGATTTGCACATCCCTGATTGCACTGCAGAATGACCATAGCAGGTGGCCATCAGATGGCACTGAGGTTTCTAGCCTAGCAATGTTCAGGTCATACAAAGAGCTAGTAGAAGTCCCATCTCATCCTATAAGGCTGTTAATTCTGGACTGACTCATCAGTTTGCACAACTTGCCAATCAGATGTAAGCACAGCTACTCCTCACTGGCCAATTCCTGGTCGGGATGGACGGATTGACCTGCGTCTGACTCAGGTGGATACTCGCCAAGCCACTGTGTCAATACCACTCACGGCGTCCTCTTGCGGTGCGATTTCTGGATGAAGGCTGATGGCTGCCTGGTGCTTGTTGGGCCACACAGGCACTCGAAGTGCGGGCCCATGAATGTGTCACGGCCTAGTGAGCTGGTTCCGGGGAGGTGGGGGAGCCTGACAGATCCCCAGACCTAGTCAGGTGCCTGCAACATCCCTAATTCCTGGTTTGCTTCTCTGAAGAACGGCCTTTCTGCCTCCATCCTACAAGCCCTGCCATATTTTTGTGAGAAAAAAGGAACCATTGATGGTTAAGCCAACAAAATTCCATCTGTTTTCTGTGTAAATACGCTCTGTTTAAAAGTAACGTCTCCTCCTCCTCCTCATGAGAAAAAGGCCACTTTCTCCATTTTTGCACTGTTATTACAGCTGACAAGAAAATCATATGATAAAAAATAAGGTTGATGAAATCGCTGATCTGTGTAATCTGATCCTTTTCTGTGAATAAAATAAATGTGAAGTTGCCTTTCTTAATATTTTTTTAAACAGAAGCAGCAAGGAAACTTGGCACAAATATTTGAACAACTAAAAGAGAGAAAACAAACAGCCACTTCTGTAGTATTGCAGAAAAGCAACAATTACAGGAACTTTTTGCTGTCTCCCACATGTCAAAACGTAACAAGTAAATATATCTGATTTCTGGAGGTAGTTTACATTTGCGCTGGTCATTCCTCCTGTCTGAATTTTCCATTTGAAAGTTTTATTTATTTAATTCCCCCACATCCACCCTGCCCTTCTTCTAAATGGCTGGCATAGAGAGATCTCCTTTTATTCTGACAACAGCCCTGTGAGGTCAGTTAGGTTGAGAGCTAATGGCTTGCCCAAGGCCACTCAATGTTCAGCATGGTAAGGAGACACATGGTAAGGGGAGACGTGATAGAGGTGTAGAAAACATAGATGGCATGCTCACCAGTCTCACATAAAAACATCCATATATCAAGCCATTCATCCATCTAGTTAGCCCTGGCTGAGAATTTATTTGGTTCATTTTTTGATAAGAACTTACCAATGTAAGTTCTTACTAGGGCTGTGCTCCGCTCCGATTCGGATCGTGAATCCGGAGCAGAGCGACCCGATCCGCCTCCGCCAAAGGCGGATCTGGATCAGGTCAAGGGAGCTGCGGATCGAGGAGAAGCAGTTCGCCTCCATCCAAAGCTCTGAATGCAGGTAAGTGGGGGGAGGGGGGCTGCAGATCAGGCCACGAAGCGGTTCGGGGGGGTCCGTGCACAGCCCTAGTTCTTACTGCACTACGCTATACTCCTTTAGACACTGGATGAAGTCCTTTTCTTATTTTCTCAGCATTTTAACAGTCTAGTAACTTAATTTTAACTTTGCTGTTTTAAATTTGAATTTTAAATCTGTACCAATTTCTGCATTGCTGCTCGATTTTATCCTGGTTGTGTTTTTATATTGTATTTTACAGTATGCTTTTATACTGGTTGTTTTATATTCTGGATGGTTTTTGTGGTTTTAATTTTTGTAAACCACCCAGAGAGCTTTGGCTACTGGGTGGTATAAAAATGCAATAAATAAATAAATAATATTTCAAAATTGCTTCATAAACAGGATACAATTTTTTAAAAAATAATTTTAATAATAAAAAATAATAACTTGGGACCAGGATACCTGAGAGAGCACCTTCTCCCTTACCAACCTGCCTGGTCACTGAGGTCATCCGAGGGCCTGCTCCTGGTGGTTCCACCTAGATCCATCCTCCGATTGGAATCCACCAGGGGAAGAGCCTTCAGCGTGGTGGTGCCCCTCCTGTGGAATTCCCTGCCTCTGGAGGTCAGGCAGGCTCCAACCTTGTACTCCTTTCGGTGCCTCCTGAAAACATCTTTATTCCAAGAAGCCTTTCTTTAACATGCAGCCTTGGATCTCTGTGTTGTTGTTTTTTGCTTCTTTTTAAATTTTGTTTTAACTGTTTTATTCTGTTTTTGTTTTCATTTTACCTTGTACACCGCTCCGAAAAAAAATTTCAATGAGGAGCGGTACATAAATATTCTAAATAAATAAATAATAATAATAATAATAATAATAATAATAATGTTGGAGAAAGGAAAAACTGAAAGGGCCCAGGGCTTTGAGTGATCAGCTCTTTAAAATCCCTGCATATTGGTGGTCCTGAATTAGGGTTGCCGCCTCTTTTTTCTAGGGGTGGGTGAGCTCACCTCCGCTCGCCCTGATGGGTGCTCACCCCGATGCTGCAGCTACCTGCCCCTGCTCACCGGGCCACACGAGTCTCAGAAGAAGCTCTCAAGGCTCTGGCAAGACACAAGAAGGGGAAGGGCACCATTTTGGTGCATGGATAGGCAGATGCTGATCACTCGTCAGGGCCTTGTGGGTGCTCAGATCCACATTCATGTCGACAGTGCGCAACTGGATCTGGGGGGGGGGCAGATGCCGGGGGGGGATCCGCAGAACTCCCAGACCCAGTCTTGGGCAGTTGTAGCAGCCTTAGTCACACTTCTCATCTTTAACAAGTTGTTTAAAATGGATATTGTTGTTTTTAAAAAACTTTTGCTGGCTTTAAACTTTGTGTATCTGTTTTTAATGTTCATTGTTTTTAACTTTTGTAAACCGCCCAGAGAGCTTCGGCTATGGGGCGGTATATAAATGTAATAAATAAATAACAGCTACACGTCAGGCAGGTACGACATGAGTATCTGCATGCTGTATCTACTGAATTTCACCAGGGCAGATGGGTGAGAACACAATTTTAGTGTGTTTTAGGTAGCAATTTAGCAAAATGTGCAAAGTTCTTAAATTCAGGATCGAAAGAAATTGAGACTTAGGCCAGATCTACACCTAGCAGGATACTGCACTACGAAAGCAGTATATAAAAGGCAGGAGCCACACTACTGCTTTATAACAGTATTGAAGTGCACTAAAAACAGTTGGGGGCCCTTGACACATACCATATACCGCTTCAATACCTCTTTCATACTGCTATATCCTACTTGTTGTGGCTCCTGCCTTTTAGATACGGCTTTCATAGTGCAATATCCTGCTTGGTGTGGATTAGGCCTGAAAGAATTAAAATGCGGCAGGAAGTGAAACTGACAAATAGGTCCATCTCTACATCTAACGTGTCCTCTGACAGGCAGTAGCTCTCAGAGGCATTCTGCTGAGGTATTTCCCAGTCCTAGTCCTGACATCCTTTCAGTGGAGGTGGAGACTGGCATCTTACGCATGCAAAGCACATGTTCCTTCACTGAGCGCTCTCTCGCTCTCGCTCTCTCCAACACTTTCGTGCCTGGCAACAGTCAATCATGCCTTCATAACCCTGAGGTTAGATTACTGTAATGCTCCATAATGGGACCCAACAAGAAAATGTATGCAACGTGATTAGATGGAAAGGACTTGGTTGTCAACTCTTCGCACTCTTGTAATCCATCCCTCACCCTCCACATGTAACATGCAGCGCACAGCCCGCCAGACCTTTCCATGCCCCCAGATTTGCTTTGACACCTATTTACCCTATCTGTTGAATTGCTACGAACAGGGACCGAATTCACATTTCAAGTAAATGGTAGCCCATTTTTCATGACAATGGGACTTCCTTCAGCCAATAAATCTTATAAACTGCACACAACAACAAAGCCGTAATTTATTTTTCCTCAATGGGGTCATATAGTATATTCTTTTGATGTGGAAAACCCTGACAGATTCTGGATCAGCTTTTGTTTTGTTGGAAAATAGCTCCTGATTCTGCAGCAGAGACAATCAATCCATCAAAAAGGGGGTGAGAGAGACAGGGATGGAGATTTCATGACATGTGGATGACATCATGATCACCTGCTAGGATACGCTACCTCTAAAGAACCACCTTTCCCCAAGGGATGTCCTGTCCATCATTAGAAATCAGCCCTTCTGGGGCTTGACAGACCCACTACCCACCCGGCTCAGTTTGCAATTGCAAGCCAAGCCACATGGGTTTTTACTGAAAATCCAGAAGTAGTAGTACTATTATTGGTTGTTGTTTTTTACATTTGTTCAAATTGCAGCTGCAAATTGGGTAATTTTGTGGCCATAATTTGTGCAAATTGGAGTTGCAATTATGGCCACATAAGTGTCCACTAATGCCTGACTCTTAAGTGTGGATGGTGCTGTTTTAGCTATGTAAGCACTGGCTCTGAGCTCTGATTATCAGAAATAGAGGGAACAATTTGTCCGGACTTCAGTTCATCTTTTGCTAACTGGCCTGCCTCGATCTGCAGCAAATTGGACCAGCTAACAGATTTTCAGGTGTGTGTGGTTTTTTTTTAAAAAAAATGAGCAAATTATGATTTGAGCAAATTTGCATAATCTGTGCAATTTATGGTGCAGATTGCACATATTATGCAAACTCTGGCTGTAATTTGTGCAAATTGCAATCATAATTTGTACAAATTATGCAAATTTGCTCAAGTCACAGGCACCACTCACACAAAAAATACCCAAGATTCCCCAGAGTACAGGAAGAATCTGTGGAGTGGCTCGTAAACATGAACAGTGCCTGGTGCACTGCAGAACTCCAATGGGCCAGATTTCCTGGTCACAAGCATCCCTACACTGTACAAAATGAGGGTTGTGGCGGAGGAGGGATCCCACACAACCCTATTATGTTCAGGAATAGTCCCACGCTGCTTATACACTTTAATTCTACCCTTAGTTCTGCTGACTTCATTTAGATAATGTGCTGGATAAGTATAATAAATGAAAATAATATGCATTAGTAGCTGGATCTCATTTTCATCTTTGTGCTGCTCTGGCCTAGAATGTCCTATAAATCATCTTTTGGCTATATACAACTAATTTTCACTTATTTCCCCATCTGCACTTACCTCTTACCAGTATTTTATTATTATTATTATTATTATTATTATTATTATTATTATTATTATTATTAATTTGTTTTTTAAGGTCGGTATTAGATTCTAGTTCAGCCTTCCTCAACCTGGGGCGCTCCAGATGTGTTGGACTGCATCTCCCAGAATGCCCCAGCCTGGCTGGGGCATTCTGGGAGTTGTAGTCCAACACATCTGGAGCACCCCAGGTTGAGGAAGGCTGTTCTAGTTGGACAGCTGGTGCATAATACTAACACATCTTTTGATGATAAAAAAAAATCTGAAAGGCAGGTATATTTTTGAAACAACAACAGCAATAACAAAAACACCTCATTACACTTTTACCCTTTGTAGTTTTAAAAGATGAGTCCTCTTGTTTGAGGATTTGGGACCTTTTTGTATCACAGAAGGCGAGGCAGTTACATGAGTTTATTTCAGCTGTATTTAAAAAGACCGGCAGATTCAATTGGCATTGGCATTATTCTTCGGAAACATCAACAGGCATCCATAATTATATTTATGAGGCTGACAAAAAATGACTTGACTGCACTTGTCTGCATTTGCGATAATTTTGCATATGCTATTTCAGGATAAAAACCTTTTTTATAATTTTCAGGATAACTGTTCTTCCAGATGGGAGCCTGCGGATCCTGAATGCCTCCAAATCCGATGAGGGAAGATACGTGTGCCGGGGAGAAAACGTATTTGGTTCAGCAGAAATAGCAGCTTCTGTGTTTGTTAAAGGTGAGAGATACCGAGAGAGAACTGACTTGGCTACACAAAGGATGCTGCTTTAATGGTTGTAACCCCCTAACTGGCTAGGGCAGCTCTAGACAACCTGTGACTTGCTAAGGACTATGTTGGCTGCCATTTATGTATGATGCCTCTCAAAGGCCTGGCCCTTCCATTAGGAGGAGTGGGCTGGCTGTCTCAAGTGAAAGAAAGAACAAAGAGCAAGGCGACAGGAGCGGGCGGAGGAAACATGGGGCCTGCTCCTGTTGGACTCCCCTCCTTCGGGAGCAAGACAATTCTATCAGCCCTGTTGCCAGTCTACTTAATCTCTCTCTCTCTCTCTCTCTCTCTCTCTCTCTCTCTCTCTCTCTCTCTCTCTCTCTCTTTCTCTCTCTCTCTCTCTTTTCCCTCTTCCCTCCTGAACTCCTTTTCCTTGTGTGTCATGTCTTTATTAGACTGTAAGCCTGAGGGCAGGGACTGTCTTTTTTGCTAAGTGATTGTAAGCTGCTCCGAAAGCCATTTGGCTGAGAAGCGGGGTATAAATATGATAAATAAAATAATAAATAAGTGGCAGAGGTCAGCATGGAGCAGTGGCGAGTTGTTGGAGGAGAGGAGTGTGTGTGCCACACAGTCTGCCTTACACTCACTTAAGCTAGTCTGCTGCTTTCCAGTGCAGTACAGGACTTTGACCCTGTTCAGAAAACACACTAAGGCCCATTGAGATGACTTTGACCACAGCTAGACCTAAGGTTTATCCTGGGATCATCCAGGGTTCGCCCCTGCCTGAGCACTGGATCCCCTGTGTGTCACCTAGATGAACAGGTTTGACCCCTGGACGATCCAGGGATAAACCTTAGGTCTAGCTATGGCCACTGAGAGCTCTGTGGTTAGCTTAACCATGCTTAGGGTGACCATATGAAAAGGAGGACAGGGCTCCTGTATATTTAAGAATTGCATAGAAAAGGGGATTTCAGCAGGTGTCATTTGTATATATGGAGAACCTGGTGAAATTCCCTCTTCATCACTACATTTTAGCTGCAGGAGCTATACTAGAGTGACCAGATTTAAAAGAGGGCAGGGAACCTGCAGCTTTAACTGTTGTGATGAAGAGGGAATTTCACCAGGTTCTCCATATATACAAATGACACCTGCTGAAATTCCCTTTCCCATGCAACTCTTAAAGATACAGGAGCCCTGTCCTCCTTTTCATATGGTCACCCTAACCATGCTTCTATGTGGTTACCACTAACTCTCACACACAACACCACTACCCTATCCAATTCCCAGTTTCCTTAATCACACACTATCCACAAAGAAATTAGATGAGCGCCTGAGTCCTCCAAATGCTCTGCCCCGTATCCCATCAGCCCTTGTGCCGAGAGAGCCAGCAGTTTCACAATTTAGGTTATTTAAGCCCCTCTATACTGCTAGCTCTATGATTTCTGCCCCTTAACTACAGCTGCGTGTCAGACGGCACCTTAAGCCAAAGTTAGTGCTGCTAACCCTGCTGCAGAACATGGTTAGTGAAGCCTAACACAGTGTGGTTAGCAGAGGCACCTGGTTTAGGAAAACGCAAGTCAGATGACACCATTAACCCTGCTGCTTAACCAAAAACTCTTAACCAGCATGGTTAATGGTGTTGTCAGAATGGGGCCTTAGCCATGGTGGTTAAGAGTTTTGAGCTAACCATAATGGCTTAGCATGTTGTATGAATGGTGTTTTTCATAAAAACATAAAAATATCAGAAGTGCCCTGTTGGATCAGACCAAGGGTCCATCTAGTCCAGCACTCTGTTCACACAGCGGCCAATCAGCTGTCGGCCAGGGACCAACAAAGCAGGACACAATGCAGCAGCACCCTGCCACCCATGTTCAGTGCACCCAGGCTTACAGCCTCAGATACTGGAGGTTGCACATAGCCGTCAGGGCTAGTAGCCATTGACAGCCTTCTCATCTAGGAATTTATCCAACCTCCTTTTAAAGCCATCCAAATTGGTGGTCATCACTACATCTTGTGGTAGTGCGATGACCCCGGGTTCCAGTATTATGGAAGAGAAGAAGGAGAAAAATGTCTCCCTATCCACATTCTCCACACTATGCATAATTTTGTACACCTCTATTGCCTATCACCCCTTAGCCTCCTTTTTTCCAAGCTAAACAATCCCAGTTATTATAGCCTTCCCTCATAGGGGAGATGCTGTAGCCTCTTAATCATTCTAGTTGCCCTTTTCTGTACTTTTTCCATCTTTATTATATCCGTTTTTAGGTGTGGTGACCAGAACTGTACACAATATGCTAAGTGTGTTCACACCATAGATTTGTATAAAGGCAGTATGATACTGGCAGTTTTATTCTCAGTTCCTTTTCTTATAATGCCTAACATGGAGTTTGCCTTCTTTACAGTGGCCACACACTGGGTGGACATTTTCATCGATCTTTCCTAACCATGGCAGCTACGTAACCACAGTTTATCACCAGTGTTGAAGTAATGTTCAACTAACTGCCAGTCTATTTGTAGATAGAAAGTGGGTGGATCATCTTTGCCTTCTACCTTAGGCACCAAAATATCTCAGGACAGCCCTTCAGTGTTGGCTAGCTAGGAGAGCAAAATTGTCAAGGGTGAGGGAGCTTGTCAACTACTTCACTGTTCACGACACATGGCTGATTTGGTGGGTTGGGGTCGAATGCATCTGATATTAATAGGTGGTTGGCAGTTCTTCCTAGTGGTTAGCACCTGCTTTCACAATAGGATAAACCTTACCCCTGTTATGGGTAAGGTTTTGCTTTTGTTTCTTTGTATTAGAGAAACTATGGGAGGAGGGAGGACTTTGGCCTGGTTCCTCCTGAGGGTCCTGGGTGTGTTATTTACCATGCAGTCAGGCATGATCACTCCTTCACACTTAATCATGATTGTGGCAGGGACAAATAGGGACTTGTCTTTCCTGTGTAAAACATACAGCAGCTCAGAGAGCAATCCTATAGTCCTTGGGTGAGTGTCCCAGGGACTACTTGATGGTTCGGAAAACTGTTTCCAAGATTGGAAGCAGCCCTCAGACCTCGAAAGGGTGGGGTGGAAATCTGACCTCCAATCCTGACTCCTTGGAAAGAACCTTGACAGGTACCTCTCCAAGGTCAAAATCTCATGTATCCAAACAAGGGAGCATTCTGTTAGATGGGGAGAGGAGGAGACTGGAGAAACCAGGATATGTTACTCTGAGCCTCTTCCAGCCTCCTTCCCTTCCCTTTCCTTCCAAAGTACTTTCTCTAGTCTGGCTGAAAAGTCTGTTCAGCAAAAATGTAGGAGATCAGAACACCCGGAGGGAAAGATCGCCTCTGCTGCTCCTCCCGCTCTGCCGGCTTCAGCCCAGCAGGGCGTCGGAATCTCAGAAGCCTCCAAGTTTGGGGGCTTCTTAGCAGCAAGGATGCAGTCCGTAGCCTCAATGTATTTTGGGGGCGCCAATTAGTTTCTGGCCAAAGTACAAAGTGTTGGTGATTACCTTTAAAGCCCTACATGGTTTGTGTCCAGGTTACCTGCAGGATCACCTTCTCCTGTACAATCTGCCCCACACACTCAGGTCCTCTGTGGAGAACTTACTTCAGTCAGCCAAAACTAGGCTGACAATTGTTACCCAGAGGACCTTCTCTTCTGCCGCTCCCAGAGTGTGGAATGGCCTGCCAGAGGAGATTCGTCAACTTAACTCTCTCTCTTTCCGAGTTTGAGACAGCTATAAAGACTAGCCTCTTCCAGATGAATTTTAAATGAAGGATTTTAAGATGTTTTGATTGTTATTTTGATATTGTATTGGTTTTTTATATGCCCTTTTAATTAATTTTATGTGTTTGATTTATATTGTGGTGTTGTACTAAAGTTGTTCCCTGCCTCGATCCAAAGGGAGAGGTGGGTAAGAAATGTTGTTATTTTCCTAGCCCTTGTTTTTGCTTCTTGGGAAGAGCATCAAAAAGTTCAGACATAACTCATGACAACTGTGTATACAGAGGGTGTGTGTGTGTGTGTTGCTATTATAACCTAGCACTGCATGCCATTGATTCTTTTTGTCTCTTTAGAGCCTACCAAGATAGACCTGACTCCAAAGAGGACAGAGCTAACCGTGGGGGAAAGCATTGTCCTCAGCTGCAAAGCTCTTCATGACCCCACCTTAGAGGTCATGTTCCACTGGACTCTGAATGGGCAGCCTATCGATTTCGAGAAAGAAGGAGGACACTTTGAAAGCATCAGGGCGGTGAGCATGGCTTAAAATCCATTTCCTTTGGAAAAATCTAAAAGAAAACTCACTGCCAGTGAAGCCTTTTCTTCACTGCAAAATTTCAAACATGACTGAAAGAAATGTAATTACACTCAAGGTATTAAAAAAAGAAAAAAAGGAAGGAAGGAAGAAATGTTAGCTCACGGAATTAAGTATCTCATTTGAGTTAATTGAAGCATGGGGATATTTGCTCTAGTCAAGAAGAGAATAGCCATGAATCATATGGCATGGCTATTGGTGAGACATTCATGAGTCTAGGGAGAAAGATTATTATTATTATTAGTAGTAGTAGTAGTAGTAGTAGTAGTAGTAGTATTTTAAGAAGATGGTCCTTTGAGTACACACTTATATGTTTCTGGTCTGCATTAAACTAGTTTAAACAAGAGATATTAATAGAAACCAGGTTATCTTTGATTAGTTGTTACAGGAGCCAACGGCAAATCTCAGTCAATGCTATGCATGTACTTAATTTACTTTGATTTATTTTGTATTATTCTGTGTAGTCAGAAAAATTGCAATCCAATATTTTAATAAGTAAGCTAAGTATTATTATTTTTAAAAAAATATCCAAATACAATAATTATAATTGATTAAATTAACTGGAATGATTTATTATTATTATTATTATTATTATTATTATTATTATTATTATTATTATTAATTTATATAGCACCATCAATGTACATGGTGCTGTACAGAGTAAAACAGTAAATAGCAAGGCCCTGCCGCATAGGCTTACAATCTAATAAAATCATAGTAAAACAATAAGGAGGGGAAGAGAATGCCAACAGGCACAGGGTAGGGTTAAAGGCAGATTATTAATATAAGGTTATTGAATCAATGGACCACCTTTAGTAATAAGTCCCAATTCAACTCAAGGCATGCACAACTAGCCCCATGTAACTAGTGATCCTAGTTAGGAATATACATTGAGAAATGCATACATCCAGCGCACAATACACATTGTCCTTGGGCGTCCTTGGGTATGTTGGGCAAAGCCAGTGTCAAGGGTAGGGATGGCTGGAAAACTCCCAAGGGCTGACACCCAAGCTGGGAGCCCACTGACAAGAGCCCAGTGTACCTGCTCCTCCTCTTCACCATTGCATGCTGCTTGTTGACCTGCCTCTCACCCTGGCCAACAGTGGTGGTGAGAGGCCTCTGTCCATCAAGCAAACAAGTAGTAGCAATGATGAGAAAGAGTGAGGAACAATAGCAACTGGTGACAATGTTCATGAGAAGGTAGACTCCCACAGACAGAGAGAGCTGATTGAGGTTGTCTTGTCCAAGACCCTCCAAAACCTGGGGCCAGCATTGATGTTGAGTATGGTTCATGACACAGTTGAAACAGGGATATTTTAAAGCTTGAAACACCTGCTGGTTCTATGCCTGAATTGAGAGTGCAGACTTGTAATCCCCCATAATCCTTTGCAACATGCAAAGCTTCCATGACAGAGGGACAGGGGTGCTTCAGCTGGGGAAAAAAAAGATATGAAAAGGAAGTTTTAAAAACATTCTCCTACCATATCTCTCCTATTTTACTTGTTATAAAATCCAGCTAAAATTCTCTTGTAGAAACAATTCCATTAAAAACAAAACAAAAAGAAGAAGCCAGAAGCTGAAATAAAGTCCTGTGGGCAGCAAGGTCCATGAAAAGATGAGTCACTCATAAAAAAGAAAGGAAAGAACATCACTAGTCCGAAAATGCTGTACTAACTAAGTAGAAATTTTTGTGGTTTCAGGCAATACTTATTAAAACATTCTTTTCAAAGATATAGACATGTTTGCACTTAACATGTTTTAATTGGCGAATTTCTGCTAAATAAATGTTGTGAGTCATCTTGATGGTACATGACCACTTTGCCCATGAGAGAGAAAGACGAAAAGGTCCATTCTTTTTGAGATAACTTTTAACATTATCCCACCTTCCCACCTTCACCTCTGTGTGATCAGAGTTCTGTTTTGCATGGAGGCCTACAGGGTTATAGCTGTACACAGGTATGCCCTCCCCTTCATACAATAGGTGCAGACACCTGCAGGGGATAACTGATGCGAATTTTAGGGGTGGATGGATGGACTCATCTGCGTCCGGCTCAATCAGATGCTCACTAAGCTATGGGAGCTTCTTCACAGCTCTGGGAGAGCCCAATGAGGCTGTGAGCCCATCTACCCTGGTCCAGAGCCTCCAGTGTTGTGCAAAGTGGAGGCTCCGGAAATTGCATATCTCCTACTTTGCGTAAATGGGGCCTTTACGACTGTCATTTACGCAATGTAGGAGATACACAATTTCCAGAGTGCTTGAGAAGAAGTGCTTCGGAAGGAGGAGGGTGCATGGCAAACTCATTCATGAAGAGCTTGAGCCTATGCTCGCTCTGGATTATTTCCTCGTACGCATCTAATAGGATTGTACTGAGTACAACAGCAGCTCTCAACATGTAGTCCTACTGATTCTCCTGTAGTTACCAGACTGTGTACAGCTGTAACCCTGTAGGCCTCCATGCAAAACAGAATTCTGATCACACGGAGGTGAAGGAGGGAAGGTGGAACCCAGAAGAGAAGAGAAAGAAATGGAATCAAGCCATGGAATCAAGCGGGATAAATCCGATAATGCAGCTTTCTCCAACCTGGTTCCTCCAGATGTTTTGGACTTCCATGTCATCAGCCCCCAGCCACCATGGCCAGTGGTCAAGAATGGTGGGATTCATAGCCCAAAACATCTGGAGAGCCCAGGGTTTGGGAAGACTCCTGTAAAGGGTGGATATAGAGTGTGTCATCAATGCATGAGAAGGGTGTTCCTATGCACACACCACCTTAGATGATGTCTTTGGGATAGATAATAACAGTTCTTCATCTTCTTCTTTACTGCAGCCTTCTCTTTCAAGAGCCATTAATAAGGGCCAGTTTATATATTTATCAGAATCAAGGAATAATGCATTATTATTATTATTATTATTATTATTATTATTATTATTATTATTGTGCCACTTCAGCAGCCGTCTGGGTGTTACATGCTTGAATATTCCACCACAGTGGGGGGGGGGGATTCTGCTCATAGAATCTCAGAGGAAAAGCAAAGTTCTCTCTCCATCATAGGAATGTTTTATAGAAAAATTTTGAACTGCACAGTGACATGTGATTGTATTTTTTTTAATATTTAATGTTTTAAACTTAGGTGAACCACCCAGAGAGCTTTGGCTATGGGGCAGTAAAAATAATAATAATAATAATAATAATAATAATAATAATAATAATAATAATAATTTGGGCATGAAGCATGCCCCGTTACAGCACACATGTGCATTTTCTTTGCATGTGAGTAGAGAGCCAGCTTGGTGTAGTGGCTAAAGTTTTGGACTGGGAGTTGGGAGATCCAGGTTCTAGTCCCCCCTCAGCCATGGAAACCCATTGGGAGTCTCAGCCTAACCTACCTCACAGGGTTGTTGTTGTGAGGTTAAAACAGAGAGGAGGAGGATTATGTACACTGCCTTGGGTTCCCTGGAGGAAAAAAGGTGGGATATAAATGCAATAAATGCTCAAGTTTTGGAATAAATAAATAAATAAATAAATAAATAAATAAATAAATAAATAGAAATGTCCATCGCTGGGAAATCCGTCCCCTTTGGGATTCGCCAGATTTCTGCGGTGCCTTTGGCTTAGCTTGCGTTTGTGAGCCGAGACATGGGTTTTCCCCAAAGTCTGGGGACTTTTTCTGGGAGGTTGGGAGGAGGAGCAGAACTTTATGCAAATTGTGCCCTTAATTGGTGTAACTTTAAAAATATGGAAAATCCGCTAGCTGGCCCAACTCACTGCAAGCAGAATTCAGCTAGTTAACAGAAGGCTGAACAAAGTCCGAGGGGGGCTGAGTCAATAAAAGCTTGTCGAATACACACACACACACACACACACACACACACAGAGAGAAAGAGAGAGGAGGAGGAGGAGGAGGATTCCTCCAACATCCCTTCGTGTGAGCGCATATGCTGGGTTGCTTAGAGCCACATCCCATGACTTTTAAAAGCCTACGCAGAGTGACAGAAAATCCTCAGAAGTGGGAATTTGGCAGCACTATTGCAGAAGAGTGTTGTATTATTCAAGCTTCACATATGGGGGAATCATGAATTCCAACAAAACTTTATTTGGCATAGAGATTATTTTTTTAAAAAAAAAAAACGAAGAACAAGAGGGAAAATAACAGGTGTACAGACACAGCAGCCCCTGTTAAGAATTTCTGGATATTTTCTGGCATCCCTGCCCTTTTCATAATATTGACCCTGTTCAGGTGGCATTCTAAGCCACGGTAGTTAAGCATTTTGAGTAAACATTACAGCTTAGTGTGATGTGTGAACCATGATTTAAAGCTTCATCCCACGTACCTGCTTCCCTCGGATTATCCCAATAGCGCTAAGATTTCGTGGTTGTTGTTGGTTTTGCTACTGGATGACAGCGATCCTTTGCATACCAGGAAGTGAGTTTAAGGGGGGAAACGTAAAAAATCATAAAAAATCAACAGATGTCCCAATTCAATTCAAATTTGGTATGCTTAAAGCTCTCCCTAACACCTATTACTGTGCCAATTTTAGTGTCTTTATCTTTAAAGCTTACGCAGATGTAAGCATTTCTTTAAAATCCTGCACGTGCGTCCCAGCGGTGGCTTGGAAGATACACTCAAAAAGTAGGGGATAAATACGGCGAGTCTTTTTGCTTTATTGCACAATTAAGGCAGGATGCATGGGAGTACTTCACAATCAAAGCAGATTATAAGGTGGAAAACTTCTGAGTCCTTTGCATGCAATTCGCAGTGATTGCACAGTATAACACTGGTGTGATAAAGCTCTTAGCATGCCATGTGAACCATTCCTGTTTATGGTGACTACATAACCATGGTTTAAATACACTCACTGACCACTTGTTGCAAAAGGGTTAGGTGCCTATCCATGGCTTGTGAACCGCCCAGAGAGCTCCAGCTATTGGGCGGTATAGAAATGTAGTAAATAAATAAATAAATAAATAAATAAATAAATAAATAAATAAATGGCATAGTTGCCCAGTTATCCTGATTTTGCCCACGGTCCCAGGAAGGTCCCAAGACCGTGGGAGGTGTGGGCACTTGTGAGTAAGTGCAACACCAGAAATGGGCACAGAGCTGCACGGCATGGCTCCATACCCATCAGGGGAGGGGATGGCAGCAATGGTTTGGAAGTCGATTTCAGGGGGAACGGTTTTTTTTTTCCCTTCCTTTTTTGTTGGAAGAGCCTCGTGTGGCGCAGAGTGGTAAGCGGCAGTTACTGCAGCCGAAACTCTCCCCACAGCCTGAGTTCGATCCCAGCAGAAGCTGGTTCTCAGGCAGCCAGCTCAGGTCGACTCAGCCTTCCATCCTTCCGAGGTCGGTAAAACGAGTACCCAGCTAGCTGGGGGAAAGGTAACTGCGACTGGGGAAGGCAATGGCAAACCACCCTGCTACAAAGTCTGCCAAGAAAACGTCAGCGAAAGCAGGCGTCCCTCTAGGAGTCAGCAATGACTCAAGTGCTTGCACGAGAGGTTCCTTTCCTTTCCTTTTCGTTGGAACAGGAACTTGCTCTTGCATGACTTGCCCCGCTTCTTCTAAAAAATTTTTTTAAAAAAGTGGCCATGACATCCCAGCTTCCTCCCCGGATGTTGCACGCCGCGTGTGAATCCAAGGTGAGGATCTCATGATCAGCATATCACGAGATCCTCCCCCCTCCCTCCCTAGGTGTAGACATGCCCAGAGAGACGGAGAGAGCTGGTGGGCAATTATTTGCATTCTGGATCACATGTTGTGCAGGTCTACCTAAGAGCAATCCTAATCCATTTTGTTGAAATAACTGCATGCCAAGAGTATCTGTTTTCATTGCTCTTCTCGTTGCCGCCCGAAAAAAATCTGTGATTCATCCAAATGCTACCAGTCTGCCATTTAGGTATGTAGATTGAATATACATTTGCTTTCCTGAGATGCACATTAGGATTCAATCTCTGTGAACCTCTGTCATATAGTGTCAGCTACCATTTTTAAAAGCACTGGGGCAATAAAGCCAGTCACTCACTGTATATATGATACTTTTATTTTCTCTAACAGCAAAGCCGCCATTAAATGTAAATTATTCTCAGAGGGGAAGGAAAATGTGGACTGATTTTGGTCTTACCCTTTAACTATCTATAGTTTTATATCAAAAACATTAATCTTCTTGAATAGCCTATATTTCATGGCTAATAAGCATTGTCGCGCCAGACAAGTTGCAAACTTTCTATCCCCAAGATGGCACCTTACTGAAGTGAAATACAGTGATTCATCACATCGTCCATCTTCAGAGTCACAATGAACTAGCTAGCTTGTGAAGTACCTGAGAGATCCCGAAACTCTGCAGTGCAAACATGAGAATTGACGCTTTGAAGCTTTTTTTCCAAGCAATTGGCTTAGACAAGTGTCAACAGATCTGTCAAGCTTGATATATGCAAGGAAGAGTTATGTTATCAGTGGGATATCACCTGTGGATTGGTGTGTGTGTGTGTGTTAAAACACTTATTCAGAGTTTGAGTTTTCGCATTCCCTCTAAAGAGATCGTATAGGTGTGTGCGAATCCAAAGTATTGTTATGAAAAGGGATTTGCTAAGTTCCAGAAATGGGCTATTTCCCACTGGGTGAGAAAAAAATACTGGCAAGGATGGAGAAACGTGATAGCGGTGTAGAAAACTCTCATAATACTAGAATTCGGGGTTCATCCCATGATGCAGGATGGTGGGAGATTCAGGATAGATAAAAGGAAGGACCTCTTCATAGGATTCACTAACACAAGATGTGGTGATGGCCCCCAACTTGAATGGCTTTAAAAGGTGATTAGACAAAGGATAAGGGCATCAATGGATACTAGTTATATGCTTCCTCCAGTATCAGAGGCTGTGAGCTTTTCTTCATGAGGCTTTTATTGTACTCTCATAATTCCGCACTCAAAGCTATTTATGGGTTCTTCAGATGATGTCATGACACCTCCCCCACCCAGTTTCACTTCTGTTTTTAAGGACCACTTTCTGCAATATTTTTTAAGAGCAGGAGAAATGTGGTATTAATTGTGAAAACGCTTTTTCCACTTGTGCATTTGGATTATTCCACTATAGTGCAGTGCCATCTAGAGGTTACATAGAGAATAAGCAGGAAAAGAAATGCTCTTCGTGTAGTGCTCATGTCTCAATTTTGTGACGAAACTGAAAGTAGTATGCCTATGTAGCAAAGCCCAGTATGCCTGTATAAACCAGTTGCTGGGGAACATAAATGGGAGGGTGCTTTTGAACTCATGTCCTATTTGTGGGATTTCCACAGGCAGCTGGTTGGCCACTATGTGAACACAATACTGGAGTAGATAGGCCTTTGGTTTGACTCAGCATGGCTCTTCTTATGTTCTTCAGGCTGGAGACCTTATATGACCTACACAGGCATTCAGCCTGTACATGTGATATTTAAAAGCCTAGTGGGAGTGAAGATACACATGCAAGTCCTCCAACCATCATCTCCACATGTTGAGCATGAAGCTCTGCAGGAGATTTATAAGTGTGTACAGTTGAACATGCTTACAAAAAGCCTTGCCTTTGGGAATCCTAATAAGGCAATCCACAACTCGGCAAAGCACTGGTCAATGCTCACGTTAGTGAAAAATTTGTAAAAGTTCTTTAGAGGTGCCAATGTGCCCTGGGATGTTGTGAGAAAAGTTTGCATGTGCGTCCTCATCCCCATTATCACAGATGTCATAGAACTACAGCCTAAGTGTCAATGAATGTTATGGGACATTGTAGGGAGAACACTATTCTGCCATTTTTGGTGGTGGACCCTTGTCAAAGGTACTATGTCATTCCATCAGCTTTCAGTGTACCCCTTCCTAATCATGTTTGTGCTGACACATCAAGAGCCAGGCTCCAGCCATTACACTGTTTACATCACCTGTAAAATCTTAATGGAAAAAAAGGTTACAAGGGATTCTAGGCAGTGAGTCAGAGAGCTATACAAATAAAAAGAAAAGGATAAAGGAAAACAAAAACCCCAACGCTTTTTGCAATGTAGTAACGATATATTGTAAGCATGATATAAATCAAGTTGCCGTTCAGCAAGAAGGCATCTAGCATAAAGCCCATCATATTCCATAGTAAATACTGAAAGGGACAATGTGTTATTGTCATTCAATACATCACAGCCGTTCCAAGAATTGTGGTTGCAATTTAAGAAGATTAGTTTATCGCCTGCCACTCCACATTTTTAAGAAGTAAGCAAATAACTACCTACTCATTCTGTCTTGGCTTTATCATGCTCTTTAAAACAGCGCAGTCTTTTATGGTGCACTGATAAAAGAGACTCAGCAGCGTGGCTTAAAAATCTAGAAATAAACCACAATCTCAATGCACAGCAGAGCCGATTACACTGTTTTAAAATGGGTCCCTCTCCTAATGCCACTCAAAAGCAACATCACCGTTCCATCGCACCACTGAACTGGTGTTAACCTTGCTCTTCATATCTGTAGATGTAAGCCTTCATCTGAATTCTTGTTTGCATTTACAGTAATATGTAGAAACAATGCCGAGGCACAAAATATGGATGATCAATTATTGGCATTGGGCCATTTAGACAATCGGACCCTCTGGGGTCCCCCAGAAGGACGCGCCCATTTCTCCTGGCCTCAACTCCTTTCCCATCATTTGGTGGTTTCCCCGCATTTGTGAATTTCCCCCCATTCTACAGGGTTGCAATCCCTCTCCTAAACCTTAGTTACTGGCAGAGTCTCCGCATCAGTCAAGTGTGTATTGTTACGACACGTAAGTGAAACATTGTAAGGGCAATGTTACATCTAAAAGTTACTTAGACGATTCCTCCATTCATTACAATGCAACCATTAAAGAAAATATACAAGTATATGAATGGGGACTATCATGCTTTTAACTTCTCTGTGGCCCTGATCAGAAGACATCTTAAACCACAGCTTTAACCACAGCTTTAAGCAGCTTTCCGGCTTAAAAGCCATAGTTAAAGCCACAGTTTAAGGTGCCTTCTGAATGGAGCCAATCTTAGTTTCCAATCTGTGACCTCCCTTTTTGCAGGATGTGGCATATTTTTAAATTTAAAATTGTCATAGAAACCGTATCAGGGAAGGTCCATTGCACTGTGGTTGAGCACGTGATTTGCATGTACAAGGTCTCCGATTCGCCCCCTGGTGTCTCCAGTTCAAAAGAGCAGATAGCAGGACTGTAAAACAAACTCATAAACAAACAGTCTGAACTGTGTGCTGAAAGGATGGTGGCTGCAATGTCAGTGGGGTGGTGAATCCACTCCGGATTTCAGTCAGAACCAGTCAGAACTCTAAAGGAGCTATCCAAAGTGCTGAACCCTATCCCCCAAAGAGTTCTGACTGAAACCCGGAGTGGATTCACAGCCTACTCGAATCAGAGTCACTGCCCTCCTGCTACTAGTAGAGACCAGCAGGCAGCAATATACCAATGGTCCAACTCAGCATAATGTAAACTTGCATATCCATATTAATCATAATTAACACAGATATTACTATAACACATTTTGAGTGTGGTGGGGTCACCACCAGCGTTGTGCTCATATTGGAATAAGAACCTCCAAAAATACTCAATGAATGCTGCTCCTCCATTTCTGCAAAAAATTGTGATGTTTTTAAGCTGGTGCTATTGTATCTCTCTTTTCTTTTTTTTCCAGCAAGCATCCTCTGCAGATTTAATGATCAGGAACATTCTTCTGATGCATGCTGGGAGATATGGCTGCAGGGTACAGACCACAGCAGACAGTATATCAGATGAGGCAGAACTTCTTGTTAGGGGTGAGTATGGTAATAACGCAGGACATGATCAACATAAATTATCCTACAAAGGAATTTCAATGAAGCCTTCCATGTGCTTCAGTACTATAAATTGCATCTCTCTCTCTCTCTCTCTCTCTCTCTCTCTCTCTCTCTGTTTGGGTATCATTTCTGTGTTGTTGTTTTTCCTTTAACAGCTTCTCTTTGGGAACAAGGACCTTTAGTTAAAGTTTGCAAAGGGTGATAACAAATTGAAATCTGGCAATTCTGACGACTTGAAAAGCCTTGATGATTAACCTCCCTGCAAAAAGGTGGGGAGAAGGAGACTCAGATGTTTGGGTGAGGTAGAAATAAATGATATAGTTATGACTCCTTTTTGATCGGGAGAACCATTTTCTAAAAAAAAAAAAATCCGTTTTGGAAGGATGTTTGGGTTCAAAAAGTGCATTCCAGCCACAGAGATGGACTCTTAGTTCTCAATAGAACACCACCTCTCCACCAATATCACACAATGCAACTTTCACACATAAGGATTTATGTTTAATGATACCGCTGAATTTCGGGTCGTTGGTCAAAATTCATCCATTTGTAATGTTCGCCTTTGTAGCGAGTGTGGATCGATGTATTACAAATTTGCTATGAAGTTTGGAATTGATTGTGAGCAGTAAATGTGCAGTAAAGTACTATTTAGATCCCCCATTAAATTTTCAGTTGTCTTACCAGCTAGACCCCCCCTCAAAAAAAAATCTCCTTGAAGCGGTCTCATTACGTGCTCCCCTTGTAGTCACTAGGGATGGCTGTTGCAGGGATTCCCAGCTGTGCATTTTCAAGCTGAGCCATGGGCTTTCCCCCCAAATCTGGGAAGTTTCTTGTGTTCCACAAAAAATATCTCCACTTGTGCAAATTAAGCATATTATGGCCAAATGTTGTGCAAATTACAGCTGCAATTTGTGTAATTGCGCCACGGTACCCATGGGCACCACCTGGGTAACCATTGCATGCCTTGATGTATGTAAATGGAGGTTTTAAAAAACAATCTTGAATGCTCTGCAGACTAAGCACACCCCATGGATTTAGCCTGGAGGGGGTTTCTGGGGGGAGAAAATGTCCCCCATACCACTCATGGTTGTCCACCCCCATTCTAAACAAACAACAAGTTTCAAAAAAGAAACCAATTCCAAATAAAATAAATGTATACAATAAATTCAAAGCAACTTAAAACCAATACCACGACCAGAGTATGCCCTAAAAGCCATTAGACAATTCAAAATAAACTGAACCATTATTAAAGAGATGTTAAAAGCCTGGTGGGATAAGATTCAACCTTGCAGCACTATTTATTTATTTATTTATTACATTTTCATACCGCCCAATAGCCGAAGCTCTCTGGGCGGTTCACAAAACTTAAAACCATAATAAAACAACCAACAGGTTAAAAGCACAAATACTATCGAATTAGTAGGTATAAACAAACCTATATGGAGACTTATTGCATATGGAGTGAAGAATTTTTATCCTCTGCAGCTGCTCTCCTCTTTTATACGTCTATGGTCCTTCCCTTGCTCAAACATTTGGCCTTTGGACTACCTGAGCTGGAGGATGCACCATGCCGGATCTATTTCCGCTCACGTTTGCGTCTTGCCTTGCCCACGCCCTGCTGTGAAATCACCTCACACCATCATAGCTTGCAGAGGGGAAAAGTGGGGCGCTATGACAGCTGGCATTGCCTGAAGATTCTCGCTGCCTTTCGTTACCAGGTCACCTGCGCTTTTCACAGCTCCATGACAGGCAAAATGAATGAATAAATGGAATTAATAAAAAACTGAAACAAATGCATGTAATTTTTCCGAACGTGACATATCCATGCTGGAAAAGGGTTCACTTGCTCACTTGGAGGCAATATATTAGAAACATAGAACTGGAAGGGACCACAAAGGTCATCTAGTTCAACCCCATGGTGCTGGAAGAAATCCACAAATCTCTGACCAGGGGCCATCCAAATTCTATTTTAAAACTTCTAGTGAAAGAGGTTCTGCCTCCTTCTAAGTGGTTGCGTTCTGCTGTCAAATAGCTTATAGCATCAGAAAGTTCTTAATGTTTAGTTAAAATCCACTTTCCAGTTAATAATATGCATCTGTTCAGGAGCAATGCAGAACAAATTTGTTCCATCATTATTAATTGGGTCCTGGGATTTCTTATTGTTGTTTTTTAAAATTGTATGTGTACACACACAGACACAGCTAACAACAATAAGAAATCCCAGTATTCAATTATGGAGCAAATAAACAAACACACACAGACACACATGTTGTCTGTTTACATGTTTGTATATAAGTGTGTGTGTGTGTGTGTGTTATATTCTAAACTATTGTATTTTTAAGGTTTTATTTTTTTGTAAACCATCCAGAGAACTTTTGCTATTGTGTGGTATAAAAATATCATAAATGGGAAAAAATGAATTAAGGTGCTATCTCATGCATGTTTAGACAGAAAATAAAGTTGTACAAACTCCCAGCATACCCCAGACAGCAGTGTTGGGTTTTTGCTTTTTCCTGTTTGAACATGCATAGGATTGAGACTTTAATCATCTATGTAACAGTCCTTAAAATATTGGAAGATGGCCATCCTCATATCACCTGTTAATTGTCTCATTTCCAGCATACATGTAGTCTACTCCTCCAACCTTTCCTCATAGGACTGGGTCTCAAGGCCCCTCACCATTGTTTCCCCCCATCTCTGGACCTGTTCCAAGTTGTGGATAACTTCCTTAAACCGCAATGCCCAGAACTGGTCCCAAAGCCCGTATATTAGCATCAGTTTGCAGGTCACTTTACAGACTTGCAATGGACAGGTCCCTACCCTGAGGAGCTTAGAATCTAAAATCTGTCAGGGGAGAAATAGCAGAGGAAAGGACAGGAAGGGGAGGCAGAAGAAGACTGCAATTATTATTTAAGCTACACCTACTTTGGCTTAGTTACAGTAGGACAGCCTGGCCCCAGCATTGTGCCCTCCAGATGTGATGGATGGCAACTTTCATAATGTAATTCCCAGCCAGAATGGCCAATGGTGAGGAATGCTGGGGGTTGTTGTCCAAATTAGGGCTGTGCTCCACTCTGTTTTGGGTCGTAGAAGTGGGGGCAGAGCAACCTGATCCGCCTCCGCCAAAGGCGGATCGGGTTGGGGGAGCTGCGGATCAAGGCGAAGCGGTTCGCCTCCATTCGGAGCTCCGAACGCAGGTAAGGGAGGGTCACCTGGTGGCAGCACCACCGCAGTCCATGCAACAACAGCGGCGGAGCCAGGTAAGGGGAGAGGGGGCTTACCTGTGTCAGTCGCGGTCCGGCGCAGACTTCAACTGAGGCCCAGGACCGCGACGGAGGCAGGTAAGTGGGGAGGGGGGCTTACCTGGATCCACTGTTGCTGCAGTCCGTGCAGCAATGGCGGTGGAGCCAGGTAAGGGGGAGGGGCTTATTCAGCCCCCATTTTGCCCTCCGTCCCCACTTACCTGCCTCCACCGTCCGCCGCGGAGGTAAGTAAGTAGGGAAGGGGGGAATGTTGATCTGCCCCTCTGGATCTTGTTCCGTGGAGCGGCGGAAGTGTGGAGCAGCCCTAAGCAGATCAGCCTGATCCGAAAGTTGCGGATCGGGCCACAAAGCAGTTTGGGGGTCATTGCACAGCCCTAGTCCAAATCATCTGGAGGGTCACCAGGGGGCAGTATCCAGCAATGACATTCCACAAACTCAAATAGCGCCAGTGGAGCTCTGCTGAATCTTCCGGTTGCACAAGCGGCTGCCTCTTACTCTCATGCAAATGGCTGCACAACAGGCGCAAAGCACTTGTGGACCCAGTTGTGCAATGCATTACACAAGGGGTGCAAGCAGCTGCGTCATCCAAGCAGAATGTGCAACGGGTTGCACAACTTGTTGCAAAGCGCAATGTGAAACTGCTTGCACACACGTAACTGTAGTTGGATTCTGCTCTTGCGCTTAGCTCAGAACCTAGTTTCCACTGGCGCTAATGGAATGGCACAGTTGGATACTGCCCTAAGTTGAGGGAGGCTGGAGTAGAGCTTGGAGAAATGGGCCAAAGTCTGCCCAGAATATGTGTGATTTGAGATGGGATTTGAAGGAAGAGAAATGGCATCACACAGCTGTTCTGGGAGACATGTTGACCTGTCATGCAGATCTTAAAGGGACAGTTATCCCTGGCAGAAAGTAACAGTGGCCATCCCAACCCCACCCTCTAACCTCCCAGCTACTCTACTTTTCTGATACACCCTGCCCATTCTTCATTCACAGCTTGCAAAAAGAATGAGCCGATTTTCAAAGAAGATGGTTTCTCTTTAGGCACCACCGCTCAACATGTTTACCGCTCTTTGTTTCCTAGTGCAAATTGATTTTGGGGGGGTGGAAAAGAAGCAGAACTTCTTCAAACAAACCACGGTATTTGCACAGGGTAGTGGCATTTATGACACTGTGGAAAGAAACTTGCTTCCATTTGTCAGGTCTCAGTTTATGGGGACGAATCGAGTCTTGCTCCCTGTCTGCAAATGATCAGAACCAAGTTTTTGGTTCTGATTCCAGAGCAGGTTTTCCTTTCCTATTGGCATCCATGCCTGCCAGCTTTTATTTATTTGAGAGGGTTCTACGCTTAAAGGTGGCCTAGAGTTAATTTTACGTGCGTGCGCGCACACACACACACACACACACACACAGAGACAGAGAGACAGAGAGAGACAGAGAGAGAGAGAGACAGAGACTGGCCCCATGAGGGTGAAAGACAGGGGAACAAGCAGGACGCCATGGTGAAGAAGAAGAAGAGCAACTCCAGGAGACTCTGGCAACTCTACCCTGCTGGGGTAAGGGTCCTCCCTGGATGACAGCAGAGTTTTCCATTACAGCTGCTTCAACTGTACCAAGAAACCTTGAAAGGGATGGAGTCGGGAAAGCTTTCGATCCACTGGGTCCAAAGCCACATCATTTCTCAAATAAAACCCCAGAATGGAGGGGAAGCTATACCACCCCTGAAGCTGGGGGAGTGAATAAACCTCCTACTGGAGGCAATGAGAGTTTCCTTTTCAACAACCGCCAGCCCAAGTTTATAATCATTTGTATCGTGCAGCTGAAGAGGTGCGCAATATACAATTGCATGCATTCGCCATTGAGGGACAGCCCTAGGCACTGGAGTCTGCATACATCAGAGACTCAGAATCTCAGACCTGGGGGGCAAATCCAGCCTGCTTGGGGTCCCCATCTGACCCTTCAGAATAAGTGACTCTTAATTTTGTCCAGTGCATAACACGGGACGTGGGGAGATGTTTGCATCCGGGCATTTTCCTTCCCCAATGTGCATGAGCCTCCCTTTGAAGTTGGGAGGAATCAATAATTGTAAATTATATTGGTAATCTGGAGTGGGACCAATGAAGGGTCATGGCCCTGAAATTACGAAGTTGTGAAACCTCAAGGTCAGATAAAACAGCTCATTAACGAAGTCACTAAACCATAAGTTATATATACATGGTTCCGAAACTTTTTGCAATGGGAACAGCTACTTTCTATTTATTATACAACTTCATGGTACAGCTCAGATTGCTTTCTCTGACGAGACTGGCTGCATTTATACCCAGTCATTGACTGTGCCAAGCATACAGGCACACTTTGAAAAGTCTATGCATTTTCCCCAAAATTGTCTCTTCTCAATTTTAAAAGGAAAAGGAAAAGAAAGAATTGTCTTGGGGAATCTAGAAAAGTAACACAGCCCTGGGGGGAGTAGAAGAGCTTTCCTGGATTAACCATCCATTTGACACTGTAAATGACTACAGTTCAGCATAACATTTAATGAGATTTTTTTCCCCCACCAACACAAGCTGATTGACATCTGCATAGGATTTTAGGCCCTAGCTGACAATCATGCTTTCGTCTTGACTGAGATGTGTGGCTTGAGGGGTGTTTTCTTTTACCTATTCCAATCTACTTTCAAAACACTCTGTGTTAAAAGGAAGCGCTTGTTTTGCAATCATACAGACAGTGCAGGAGGTATGCAGTTCGAAAAACCTAAACTACAATCGTGAAGATTGAAGGTTTCAGAAATGTAGAAGAATCCTTGCTGCAAAAATAGTGTTGGAGATTGAACATGGACACAACCTCTGCATGTTTTATATGGGCTTGAGCTTGCTGCTGTGGTGGTAGTACTGTGATTGGAAATACTCTCTATATGTACCTAGGGATGTCGGATAGGGTGACCATATGAAAAGGAGGACAGGGTTCCTGTATCTTTAACAGTTGTATTGAAAAGAAAATTTCAGCAGGTGTCATTTGTATATATGGGGAACCTGGTGAAATTTCCTCTTCATCACAACAGTGAAAGCTGCAGGTGCCCTGCCCTTAAATCTGGTCACTCTAGTATAGCTCCTGCAGCTTTAACTGTAGTGATGAAAAGGGAATTTCACCAGGTTCTCCATATATACAAATGACACCTGCTGAAATCCCCTTTTCTATGCAACTGTTAAAGATACAGGAGCCCTGTCCTCTTTTTCATATGGTCAGCCTAATGTCGGAGAAATCCATTTGGGTGGTGGGCAGAGTTCACAAAGTCTTCCTAGGTTCAGTCCCCTCAGACTTCTTCTTGGTTCCCGCTGCAGCGCCTGATTTGGGCCACTTTGGGCAGTCTGCACAATTTTTTTTCCCCACAGGGTCCTCAACTTGCACAAATTTCTGAGCAAAGCCCTGTCATTTGCATAAATTGCTACCAAATTGGCACCAATGTGGTTGTAATGTGCACCAATTCTTCTGAAATTGGCACAGATTGCAGAACCTGGGGTGGGGAGGGAAAATGGACAAAAAAAGCCTGCAGTTCAGCTCGCAAACAGAAATTGAGCTGTACACACCACAGAACGAAGAAGAAGAAGAAGAAGAAGAAGAAGAAGAAGAAGAAGAAGAAGAAGAAGAAGAAGAAGATTTCACAGCGACAAACAACCCTACTGTTTAGGGAAAGAATATCATAGAATGTTGACAGTCGGTTGAAAAAGAAAAAGAAATGAAAAACGAGGTATGAGAGGGAAGAGTAAATTGCTGTGTTTGAAGCCGTAACAATTTATAATATCCCAGAGGAAGACATGGCTGGCAAGCCAAACTACTTAACAGAAGAGTAAATTGGTGTGCTTGTTAGTCTTATCAAAGTCATAACAGATATACAAAATCATCAAAGTTACAAAAGGTATACAAAATGCATCATTTTTTGTTAAAAACAAACAAACCTGAATGCAACAAGTGAAATTAAAATCAATTTCCCCTATCAGTCGGAAACTTTCATAAGTAATAAGTTTATTATTTATTCATTTATTTTATTTGTGGCATTTATATACTGCTGATTATATTATTAAAATCCCTCAGTGGTTGGTTCACAATATTAAAATACTTTTTTATTATTAATAAATTATTAAATATTGAAATATTTTTCTGCCTCCCAAACTGCACAGGAGAGGGTTTTCCAGAGAATGGGGGCCGCTACAGAGAAGGCCCCACCGTTGAGGTTTTTCATGGAGACTTTGCTTTCACTTCCAAATTCTCCTGACAGTCCAGTCAGTTTCTCTATGTGGAATGAGGAGGGGGCATTTTGTCCTTTGCCTCAGAGAACAAAATGTCTTGGGCCAGCCTTGCCAGGGTCCTCCAGATGTTTTGGACCACAACTCCCATCAGCCCCATCCAGCATGACCAGTGGTCATGGAAGATGAGACCTATGGTTCAACCCATCAAGATAGGGATGGATGGTTTAGGACCTATGGCAGAGAAGTCAAAATACTATAACCCTGAAGGTTATGGGTTTGCATTCTACAGAGACTGAACAGCCATTCCCCAGTGAGAAGATTCAAATCTGCAGACTCTCAAGCAGCACAGTTCTTTCATGTGCCTGGGTCCCTGGAGACATAGCGATGATGAAAAGTAGCAGTTCTTAATCTGGATTCATTACAGAGTACACGTGGATGTGATCCTATATGTGTACCAACAGGAATTTCCAAGTACTGTAGTGCATTCAGTCTCTTGTCTTTCAGGTCCACCTGGGCCTCCTGGGGTTGTGATTGTTGAAGAGATCACAGAGACCACAGCAACACTTTCGTGGACTCCCGGGGCAGACAATCATAGCCCCATAACCTCCTACAACCTGCAAGCACGAAGTCCGTTTTCACTTGGCTGGCAGACTGTAAAAACAGGTGAGAGAATTAAAAATAAATAAATAAATAAACCACATCAATCAAGCAATCTGAATGGATCTTGTGGCCTGTCTAGGGCCAGAAAAAGAAATGGAGGAGTGGTCAAGGGCCTAGCACAATGTCACAACTTGATGAGTCGCAAGCCCAATTTTTGCTGACAACTTCATCTTGCTTCTCCTACACATTGTCCCTAGGAAGAAACAAAACTGACTAATCCTTCTCTCTTGTCACTTTTGCACATGTTTTTAGTGTTAATCTTCCATTTATTTTTATTTTTTTAAAAAAATAATCCCTAAATAAATATTTAAATATGTATTTTGAGGGATGGGCTAAAATGGCCATGCCCAATTTTCTGACCAATTTCAGCTGGCAAATGGGAGGTGACTCTTTGGGGTCAGTTTCAGGGGTCACAACTCAATCCCAAAATTTTTTGGGGGGTAGAGGTCTCACAGCTGGTTGGCCAAAAGCTGGTTGGCTACCGTGTTCACAGAGTGCTGGACTAGATGGACTCTTGGTTTGATTCAGCATAGTTTTTCTTATGTTTTTAATTGCGGGGGGGATTCCTCCCTACCCGTTATTTAAAAGGTTAAAGCATGGCAGTGTGGCACCAGGCATGAGCCCCTGGAAGCCACTGTAACTATTCAGAATGCCTGCGAGAAGGAAAAATGGTCGTGCCAACAGCCAGAGCTCCAATACTAATGCAGTGCCACTAGGGATATTGGAGGAACCCGTTCAGGGTTGAAGTTCTCCAGGCTTTCATCAGCTTGGTCCCTCGGACTTCGTCTTGTTTCCCTGTGATCATGGATTTTCCAGGGTTTTTTTTAATATGCATAAATCAAGCCCAAATGTGCACAAAATATGGGCAAAATTTATGCACATTATGCAAACCGCAGCTGCAATTTGCACAAATTTCTATTTGTGGATTTAAAAACAAAAAAACAAAAATGTTCCTGGATTTCGGAAAAAGCCTGCAGCTCAGCTTTCAAATGCAAGCCAAGTCAGAGGCACATCAGAAATCCAGTGAGCCCCGCAACTGACTTCCCTACCTGAGACCAAACCCACCAGCAAAGCCAGAAGGTTTTATTAAAACTGTAAGGGCTCAATCCTATGCATGTTCAAACGGGCGGGGGGGGGGAATCATACAACTCCCAGCATTCCCCGGCCAAGCCATGGATAAAATTGTACCCCCAAAAAAAGCATGCCTAGGATTGCACCAGGAGCAAATTAAGAAAATAGAAGGAAAGGTAAGAAGCGCGCTCCTGGAATTGTAAGCCCCTTTCCCTCTTCTGCCTCTGAATCATGCCCCCCAGAATAAAACCATTTTGCCCCTCCATCTGTTTTATATTCCCACACACACAAAATTTGGGCAAACCCCCAAAATAAAAGAAAAAAGAGACCGGCTGTAATTTAAATATGTATTTAAATGTGTGTTTTGTCTAAAAAGAAATCCACATTTAAACACACATTTTCCTCCCAAAATACTCTTTAAGCCCATATTTTGGAATATTTAAACTGCTGAGAATTTCTTTGCAACATTCGAAGGAGTTCAAAATCTGTTGGATATTTAATTTCCGTCCACACGTGAGCCCGAATGGTGCAGTTCAGGACATGTTATATACGAATTAGCTCTGTCTCAGCAATTGATTCCTCCAACTTCAGTTTAGCAACTTCAGAGAAAATTGTTT
Organism: Elgaria multicarinata webbii; assembly: GCF_023053635.1. Taxonomy (NCBI): domain Eukaryota; kingdom Metazoa; phylum Chordata; class Lepidosauria; order Squamata; family Anguidae; genus Elgaria; species Elgaria multicarinata. The sequence continues at coordinate 119,266,465 of NC_086175.1, read as the reverse complement.
GTGGATTGTGTGGCAGTAATGAGTTACTCAATTTCCTCTCTCTTCACAGTTCCAGAAAACATCAGTGGTGACTTGGAGTCTGCGATGGCTGTCGAACTGAACCCGTGGGTGGAATATGAATTTAGAGTCGTAGCAATGAATAAAATTGGGACCGGAGATCCAAGTGCGCCATCTAGAGTGATCCGGACCAAGGAAGCAGGTAAGAATCTCAGATGGAAACAGGACTTTTAAAAAGGCTGTGATGCATATCCTCGTTTTGTCATTGCTGCTTTGCTTACTCCCAAACTAGCCTGACAGACTTGATTTTTTTAAAAAGGTTTCTCATAAGAAGATGGATTTTAGATTGGCAGTTTCTTGAGGGGGTAAACATTTGTGACCCTAGACATACTCTAAGCGCACATGTTTTTCCTTCACACTGTCTGCAATTGCCTCATTTTGCATTTCACTTGTAATACCAGGCTAGAATTGTAAAGTTCAATCGCAGCTTTTAAAGCTCAGCTAAAAACTTTTCTTTTTCCTAAATCTTTTAAAACCTGGTGCTGCTTGGACTTTATACTGTTAGTTTTACCCTACCCTGTGCTTGTTTACCCTACCCAGTGCCTGTTTGCATTCTCTTCCCCTCCTTATCGCTTTACTATGATTTTAATAGAATGTAAGCCTATGCGGCAAGGTCTTGCTATTTACTGTTTTACTCTGTACAGCACCATGTACATAGATGGTGCTATATAAATAAATAAATAAATAAATAAATAAATAATAATAATAATAATAATAATAATAATAATAATAATAATAATAGTAAAGTTATTAACAGACAATATGCAGCTCTTAGACAATTTTGGAATTCGGAGTGAGGAGTGAGAAGTGTGTGGAGTGCCCTTTTTCAAGATTCCAGAAACTGCATTCCATTTTCCTTCCCTCCTGGTTTTATTTTTATTTTTCCCTCCAACAGTCAGTCAGCAGTCTGTGCCAACAGAGCATGCTCAGTCCTCATTAGGCAGTTTTGGTCCTCCTACTACCCCACCACTCAGGGTTTTGTGGTGGTGTTTTTCGTACTTCGGGAAACCTCAGGGTCACCAAACCTGCCGAAAACTCCCTCCTGGGCATGGATGGGGCATTCCAGCTACCTAAGGACCTGGTTTGAATGAAACAGCAACCCATGCTGGGCTGTCATCCTTGTTTCTTTCAGAGTGGCTTGTCATGGCATCCGAACCTGGAATAGTTTCCTCAGTGTGGTTTGTCAACCATGCACAAGCCACCCAGAGAACCATGGCTTGTTATTGGTGGCTTGTTTTCAGAGAGAACCCAGAAGAGCGTCTTGTGCATTGTTTGTCTGAAAGAACTACAGAGCTGCTGGCAAGAGAGATGAAAAACATGACCTTTGCTAGTGTCACCTCCTGCCTCCATCTGCCACTCCTCTGATACCTTGTTGCATCCCTAGACAGTGACACTTTTTCTTTTTCCATCTTCGGGGAGATTTGTGCATATTTGACATTATTTTTATTCCAACATCAATTTCCACAAATTTAACATTATGTTTCTTTCCACCTTTTGTGGAGAATTGCACATTTTTGTTTTTATTTTCATGAAATAAAGATTCATGCAAATTTAACCCTTTTTGTTGTATTTGTTGCTTTCAGGAAGATTTGCACAAATCTACAGCAACAACTCTTCTTATTCGTAGTAACTACTGAGCTTTAGTGAATTTGCTCAAATCTCCCCCAAAGTAAACAAACAAACAAAAGGTTACACTTATGCAAATCTCCCTGAAGGTGAAAAACAGTTCTAGGAAATAAACTGTACTCTGCTAATGAACACATTTACACTCATTAGTGGAGCAGGGTGCTGAGGCTGTGTCACAAAGTTGCATGAGATACATGCCAGGAGTGGGCAGGGGAACTCAGAGGGAAAGAAGCCACAGCAGGCCTCAGACCACCTTAATATCTGTCAGGCGTAATGTGCATTAGCGAGTGAACAACCAACCCATTGTGGCTTATTTTCAGGGTTGCTTATCGTGACGTGCGAACTGGCTAATTGACTGGTACTTGGAGGTTTAAGATCACTGTTGTTCTGAGTTATATGGGTCTGACAACTCCCAGATACTACAAATTCAATCATTGGCAGTAGCTGCGCAAAGTGGAACTGTGTCTGCAACTAGGGATAGGAGAGAAATTTATTCAGTTCACATTGTAATGTGAGTTTACCTAATTCCGCAGACCAAAGCTCAGTTGTCCTTCAAAATTCACAACAGAGTTCTCCGATTAAAAAAAATGCATGGAAAAATGTGTTTATTAGGGGAAATCATTTTAATAAATTAATTATATTAGGAACAGTGCTTGCGACAAAAGTGTATAGTACCCAAAAATGCATATAAAAATGCAAGTATTTAGAGAAATGTCTGTAAAAATGCTTCTGGATTTTCATGCAAACATTTTTTGTTACAAATGCTCAAGATTCAGAACTAAGATTAGAAGAATAAGAGATGGAATGAAACCAAAACTGACAAATCCTTCTATCCCTATCAACTGTAATTGCTGCTATCACCTCTTTACTGGCATTTCAGCATGTTGCGAAAACCATTTTTTCACTGTCCCTTTGGTTTGGTTTAGTTCCTCCTCTATCTGTGTTTTTCAACAGCACCAGCTGTTGAAAATGGCTGCATCATTAGACATCACTTCCTGTTTTTATGTGTCACCCTCCTCCTCGTCCTCATGGCTCTCCATGGCAAGAACCAGGATCTTGATATCTGGCTTCTAATTTTTAACTCGGATTTTTTGCTTAGTCTTTGTTGTTTTATGGATTGTATATTGTTTCAATTGATACTGTTAGCTGCCTCTTGGGTCCCATGACAGGCCAAAAAGCAGAATATAAATATTTTAATAGATAAAATAGTGTGTGAAATGGCCTCTGGGTACATCATATATAAGCATCATATATTTCCTACACGGGTGGGCCTGGTAAATCAAAACCCTTCAAAAACGGGTTTTCACTTTGGAGGCTTCTAAATAATATGTTATTGCTTTAATAAATTTATATTAGATTTTAACAGCTGGTTTCATTCAATTAGCTTTGCTCTGGTTCCTAGGCAATTACACACCTGGTAAATTAAAATGCAGCACTATGCTGGCTCTCTTGCTTACCAGTGTGACATACTAACTATAGTCACTGAGGGCTGGTTTTTCCGATGCGACTGCCTGCCGTGTAAAAACCACCAGACATGTTTCTTTGTGGTGGAAGCAAAATACTGACAGGTGACGAAGAAAAGGCAGAACTGATCGATTCCTGTTTTGGCTCGATCTTCTCCCCAAAGAGGATTTTTGTCCCATCTGGCATATGTAACAAACAGGCTGAAGGAGTAGGAGTGCAGCTTGAGGTTGACAAAGAGATGGTGAAGGAATCTAAAAACCTTCAATGAGTTCAAATCCGGATGAAACGGATGCTAAGGAACTAGCAGATGGACTCCCAGAACCTCTATCTGTTATCTTTGAGAAATCCTGGAGAACAGGTGAAGTTCCAGAGAACTGGAACAGGGCAAATGTTGTCCCTATCTTCAAAAATGGCAAAAAGGACAATCCAGAGAAGTATATATCAACCAGGCTGATGTCAATACCTGGGAAGATTCTAGAGCAGATTATAAAGGGAAGTATAGTGTCTAAATCACAGGAAGTAATCATAGAATCATAGAATAGTAGAGCTGGAAGGGGCCTATAAGGCCATCAAGTCCAAACCCCTGCTGAATGCAGGAATTCACCTTAAAGCATTCCTGAAAGATGGCTGTCCAGCTGCCTCTTGAAGGCCTCTAGTGTGTGCATAAATTCAATAGGTCATTGGTTCCATTGCTGTACTGCTCTAACAGTCAGGAAGTTTTTCCTGATGTTCAGCCGGAATCTGGCTTCCTGTAAATTGAGCCCATTATTCCATGTCCTGCACTCTGGGATGATTGAGAAGAGATCCTGGCCCTCCTCTGGGTGACAACCTTCCAACTATTTGAAGAGTGCTATCATGTCTCCACTCAGTCTTCTCTTCTCCAAGCTAAACATGCCCAGTTCTTTCAGTCTCTCCTCATAGGGATTTGTTTCCAGACCCCTGATCATCCTCATTTCATGTTATAGGGGAGAATTTGGCATAGCTTGGCTAATTACAGTAGCCTCTCATGTTCTTTTAAATGCAGCTCCATTTGTAAGCTAAATAGAGGGGAACCAGTACCTTACGTGATTTGGAAGCTATACTATTAATGCAGCCTAAAATAGCATTCGTGAGGGGTTTTTGCAGCCATATCACACTGTTGGCTCATAGTCAGCTTGTGATCTATAACAATTCCAAAATCCTCCTCACTTGTAGTATTGCTGAGCCAAGTATCCCCTATTTTGTAACCATGCATTTGGTTTCTTTTTCCTAGGTGTAGCACTTGGCATTTATCCCTATTACATTTCATTCTGTTGTTTTCAGCCCAGTGCTCCAGCCTATCAAGATCACTTAGGTATCCCACCCAATTTTGTGTCATCCGCAAATTTGATAAGCATTCCCTGCATATCCTCACCCAAATCATTAATCATAGAATCATAGAATAGCAGAGTTGGAAGTGGCCTACAAGGCCATCTAGTCCAACCCCCTGCTCAATGCAGGAATCCACCCTAAAGCATCCCTGACAGATGGTTGTCCAGCTGCCTCTTGAAGGCCTCTAGTGTGGGAGAGCCCACAACCTCCCTAGGTAACTGATTCCACCGTCGCACTGCTCTAACAGTCAGGAAGTTTTTCCTGATGTCCAGCCGGAATCTGGCTTCCTTTAACTTGAGCCCGTTCTTCCGTGTCCTGCACTCTGGGAGGATCGAGAAGAGATCCTGGCCCTCCTCTGTGTGACAACCTTTTAAGTATTTGAAGAGTGCTATCATGTCTCCCCTCAATCTTCTCTTCTCCAGGCTAAACATGCCCAGTTCTTTCAGTCTCTCTTCATAGGGCTTTGTTTCTAGACCCCTGATCATCCTGGTTGCCCTCTTCTGAACACACTCCAGCTTGTCTGCATCCTTCTTGAATTGTGGAGCCCAGAACTGGACGCAATACTCTAGATGAGGCCTAACCAGGGCCGAATAGAGAGGAACCAGTACCTCCCGTGATTTGGAAGCTATACTTCTATTAATGCAGCCCAAAATAGCATTTGCCTTTCTTGCAGCCATATTGCACTGTTGGCTCATATTCAGCTTGCGATCTTCAACAATTCCAAGATCCTTCTCGTTTGTAGTATTGCTGAGCCAAGTGTCCCCTATCTTGTAACTGTGCATTTGGTTTCTATTCCCTAAATGTAGAACTTGGCATTTATCCCTATTAAATTTCATTCTATTGTTTTCAGCCCAGCACTCCAGCCAAGATTAATAAAAATTTTGAAGAGCACTGGGCCCAGGACTGGGCCCTGTGGTACCCTGCTCATTACCTCCACCCAGTTTGAGAAGGTACTGTTGATAAGCACTCTTTGAGTCCGATTCTGTAGCTAACTATGGATCCACCTAATAGTTGTTCCATCTAGAACACATTTAGCCAGTTCGCTAATCAGAATGCCATGGGGTACTTTGTCAAAAGCTTTGCTGATATATTATGTCCACAGCATTCCCACAGTCCACAAGGGAGGTTACCCGATCAAAATATGAGATCAGATTAGTCTGGCAGGATTTCTTCTTGACAAATCCATGCTGGCTTCTAGTAATCACTGCATTGCTTTCAAGGTGCGTACAGATTGACTTCTTTATAATCTACTCAAATAATTTCCCAGTGATTGATATCAGAAAAAGTGGTCTGTAGTTCCCAGGTTCCTCCTTTTTGCCCTTTTTAAGCCCTCTTCCAGTCGTCTGGCATTTCACCCATATTCCATGATTTTGCAAAGATAATAAACAGTAGTTTTGAGAGTTCTTCTTCCAGTTCCTTTATTATTCTAGGAAGCATATCATTGGGCCCTGGAGATTTGAAGTCATTCAAAGAAATTAGATGTTCCTTGACCATTAATTTATCAATCTCAAGCTGCAATCCTGCCCCTACAGCTTGTACTTCACTTTTTCCAGGGGGGTCATAGACCCACTTTTGGGAGAAGCCTAAGCCAATAGTTCCACTCACCTCGACCTCACTTCAAATATGGTGTCCATTTCTGGACACCACATCTGATGGCTAAATTCACCAAGGCTGCACACAGTATTAATTGTTTCTACTGCTTTTAAATTCTATACTGGTTCTAGCTTGATTAATGGTTTGTTTTTAGCTGCATATATTTATTATTTTATACAGTTTGTTTGGTTTTATCTCTATGCCACCCTGAGATCCCAGTGATATAGGGCAGGATTCAAATGTTTTAATAATAATAATGTGTCCCGTGCCCCAACAGTTATCAGTGCACTTCAATACCATTTTAAAGCAGCACTGTAAATCTAGCTTGAGACAAATGCAGAGCTGTTGCTATTCTTTCTTTCTTTTTAAGTGTCATCTGAAAGTTACCCAGAGGTTCAGCCTCTTCTTTCCTTTTCAAAAGCAGCCAGCTGCTTACTTTGCTCCATTACACTATTATGGGAAAGAAAGAAAACGGCATTAAATATGCATGTGCACCTTCACCGAAAAGCATGTTTGGAAAAGCTTTTACCACCCATCTTATGATTTAGATGGTTCCGCTGCACCATATGGACTCCTTCGGTCAAATGCAAACAGTCTAACTACTCCTCTGTTAAACCAGGCAGCACAAATCAAAGAGGACGTGGACATGGAACAGGATGCTTATCTCGGGTGATAGGTTGCATCCCACAGCCCATGTTCTTTCAAGAGTTAGGAATGCGTATCCTGCATTTTAAAGGGCAGATTCTGTGTTTTAATGGGCCAGATGGGTTTTAGGCTGAGAGCGCATAATTTTCACACCAGCTTGGGTGTTTAAAATTTTCATGACACAGGTTTGCTCTGATTTGGGGTAGGTATTTCCCCTGCCCCCATTCCAGTTGTTTACCAGGCAACACGTCTTATCTCATTCTTCTGTCTTCGTAATAAAATTGCACTCCTCGGCACTGTTCTTTTATTGGTTTCTCCTTGTTTGGTTTATTTATTTGTTTGTTTCTCTGTGTGCTGCCCCTCCATCTCTCAGGCCTGTTTGGAATATTTTCATAGTTTCCTGCTCCCCTTGAGTTATCCTCCTATTTTCTTATGCTTTCTACTCTACAGCCAACTCAACCGATTTTACAAAACAATAAAATGAGCTTTTCAGCCAAGTGTCCTTTTCCAATTCGCTTGTGTCCCACTGCAATGAACCAATTGCTCATCCATGTTCAACACAAAGAACTTAGTTCCCCCTTTTCCCAATGCCACGGGCAAGATCCCAATTTGTTTCCAGGCACAATTCAAAGTGCCTCTTTTTGCTCTTTAAAAGCCATAAATTATCTGTACATTAAAGACTCTCTTCTCCTATAAGAGCTTCTTCAAGTGGGGTGGGGGGATTATGTTTCCCTCCTGTCGCTTTGCCTCATGTTACTATCCCACAATAGGGACAAGCAGATTCCTCTTTCTTCGCACACTGAAGAAAGAGGAAGTAAACAAAGACCACATGGCCCATTCATTGGTGGTGATCGCAACTGTTTTCCTGGAATATCCCTGACTGCTTTTGTTGCAGTTTTTCTCGCTTCCTTTCTGAAGAACGTTTGTGGTGTGCCTCCCTCCCCCTTTGCCAGGTTGTCAATCAGCTGTGAAGGGCATGTGCATGGGTATCGGAAGTTTTTGGTAGTGGACCTGTCCACCATTGCCAAATGATTTGGATGGTTCTCGGCATGTTTTACCATTGAGTGTGTGGGTGAGTGTTTTTAATATGAACGTATCTCTGCACAGGAGTGCATATCCGATGGAGTTCCTATCCCCCTATGTGTTATTGCGCATCTGCGCTCCTGCGCATGCCTCACAAGTCATTAAAAAAATATGCCCCATAGCTGCGTCATCTGTGCAGCATCACCCAGTTCTGTCGATCCACATGTGCAAGCAGCTTAACAGGGCACACATGCTCTCGCAGCAGCACTCCTGTCATTGTGGTACACATCAATGCCATGTGCCCCATGAGTGCCAATCGCAGAAGCAGGGAACATTCGGAAGCATCCCTCTTCCATGCTGAATTGCCTGCAGGTGTAGATTAGCCCCCAGTCTCTCCACTATGGTGAGATGTCTTCTATTTCTATTTAAATCATAATAATTTCTAAATTTGCACCTATAAATATAAATGTGCATCTGCAAACGTTATGAAATTGGTGTCCTCTTGTTTCACAATGCATAAGCAACCACCCTAGCCACTGTCAGCACCACACAAACACCCAAAATTATCCATATCCCATAAAATGAGTCGAAGAAGACACAGAAATAGAAAAGGTGTGAGACCACCAATTCAAAAATTGTGAGATACCACCATCTAGTGACTTAATAATTTAGATTCTGTGGGGACTACCAAATTTTAATCCACCTGTGGTCAGGCTTGCCCACATTTTCATTCATTAGGCAGGAAAGGAAAAAAGTTTTCATGTTTTAATAACTAGACATATGTATTTTAACATTACATTTTTGGTTTTATTTTTTTATCATATATTCCACCATTTTTCTTCCAAGGAATCCAAGGTTGCTTACATAATCTTCCTCCTCTCCATTTTGTCTTCACAACATGTTTGGAATGCCTCAGCTATGCCTCAGTTCTCCATAACTGTAAATTCATTACTACTAGATGGCACTGGGTATGAATATACCTGAGAGAATCAGTTTGTGAAAATCCCCAGACTAATGAAATAATAATAATAATAATAATAATAATAATAATAATAATAAAACAACAACAACAACAACAACAACACTTTTTTTTACTATTAACATTACCATAACTAGCTTTAGTATTTATATACTACTTTTCCACCACTCCACAGCTTACAGTCTGTGAAGGAACTGAAATGTCTTTTAATTTTGTATATAATTTGATTTCGGTATTATAGGGTTAATTTTTATTATCAGTGTAAAATCCAAAAGGTTAAAAGTTCAGTTAATGTCTTGGTGCCACTAACAGATGGTTAGTAAGATAGGATGCCCTCAGAAGCAAGTTTGTTTACATATCATTATGGTGCCCAAAAGTCTACAGGCTGCCAGAAGTGGTTTCTGTGGAAATGTTTACAACTTGCTCAGCAGAAGAGGTTTAGGACAAGGGTGAAGTTTCTTTATTGGTCAAGAGTTGTAAGAGTGCCAACTGGCTTTAACTTATAAAAATTTGAGGCCAAAGAATAGTTTTTAAAACGTAGAGGAAGACTGAAAGGAAGGAGAATGTTGGGGTGTGGTGGTGTGGTGGGGAAGGAGGAGGAGGAGGAGGAGAGGGGAATCAGAGAACTGCTTTCTGGGAAAAGCAGAATGCTTGGAAAAGCTGAGAACTCTGACGATAAGTTGGGAAGAACTATGAGAAAATTCTAGTTAGAAATTAGCTACCCTCCTCCAGCAAAAGAGATCGTTACCTTGTCATGGTGCTGGAGCTTGAGCACCTCAAGGATGCCATGAGCTAAACCGTGAAGGGACACCCAAGACGGGAAGGTCATGGTAGAGAGGTCAGATTAAATACAATCTCTGGGGAAGGTAATGGCAATCCACCCCAGTATTCTTGCCATGAAAACTAAATGGATCGGTACAACCAGAGATATGTCGGTATACCATCGGAAGATGGGACTCCCAGGTCGGAAGATGGTCAAAATGCTACTGGGGAGGAACAGAGGATAAGTTCAACTAGCCCCAGATGTGATGACACAGCTAGCTCAAAGCTGAAAGGACGGCTAGCGGCCGACAGTGCTGGTGGTGAACGACGAATCCGATGTTCTAAAGATCAACACACCATAGGAACCTGGAATGTAAGATCTATGAGCCAGGGCAAATTGGATGTGGTTATTGGTGAGATGTCAAGATTAAATATAGATATATTGGGTGTCAGTGAACTGAAATGGACTGGAATGGGCCACTTCACATCAGATCAGCACCAGATCTACTACTGTGGACAAGAGGATCACAGAAGAAATGGAGTAGCCTTCATAATTAATAATAAAGTGGCTAAAGCAGTGCTTGGATACAATCCAAAAAATGATAGAATGATCTCAAATCGAATTCAGGGTAAGCCATTTAACATCACAGTGATCCAAATATATGCCCCAACCACAAATGCTGAAGAAGCAGAAGTAGATCAGTTCTATGAGGATCTGCAGCACCTACTGGATAATACACCAAAAAGAGATGTTATTTTCGTTACAGGAGACTGGAACGCCAAGGTGGGTAGTCAAATGACATCTGAAATTACAGGTAAGCATGGTCTAGGAGAACAAAATGAAGCGGGACATAGGCTGATAGAATTTTGCCAGAACAACTCACTGTGCATAACAAACTTCCAACAACCTAAAAGACGGCTTTATACATGGACTTCACCAGATGGCAGACACCGAGATCAGATTGACTACATCCTTTGCAGCCAAAGGTGGCGGACATCTATACAGACAGTAAAAACAAGACCTGGAGCTGACTGTAGTTCAGATCACGAACTTCTTATTGCACAATTTAGAATCAAACTAAAAAGAATAGGGAAGACCCACAGATCAGTTAGATATGAGCTCACTAATATTCCTAATGAATATGCAGTGGAAGTGAAGAATAGATTTAAGGGACTAGATTTAGTAGATAGGGTCCCGGAAGAACTATGGACAGAAGTTCGCAACATTGTCCAAGAGGCGGCAACAAAAAACGTCCCAAAGAAAAAGAAAACCAAGAAGGCAAGATGGCTGTCTGCTGAGACATTGGAAGTAGCCCAAGAAAGAAGGAAAGCAAAAGGCAACAGTGATAGGGGGAGATATGCCCAATTAAATGCAAAATTCCAGAGGTTAGCCAGAAGAGGTAAGGAATTATTTTTAAACAAGCAATGTGCGGAAGTGGAAGAAGACAATAGAATAGGAAGGACAAGAGACCTCTTCCAGAAAATTAGAAACATCGGAGGTAAATTCCAGGCAAAAATGGGTATGATCAAAAACAAAGATGGCAAGGACCTAACAGAAACAGAAGAGATCAAGAAAAGGTGGCAAGTATATATGGAAGATCTGTATAGGAAGGATAATAATATCGGGGATAGGTCAGACGGTGTGGTCAGTGAGTTAGAGCCAGACATCCTGAAGAGTGAGGTTGAATGGGCCTTAAGAAGCATTGCTAATAACAAGGCAGCAGGAGACGACGGTATCCCAGCTGAACTGTTTAAAATATTGCAAGGTGATGCTGTCAAGGTGATGCATGCCATATGCCAGCAAATTTGGAAAACACAAGAATGGCCATCAGACTGGAAAAAATCAACTTATATCCCCATACCAAAAAAGGGAAACACTAAAGAATGTTCAAACTATCGGACAGTGGCACTTATTTCACATGCCAGCAAGGTAATGCTCAGGATCCTGCAAGGTAGACTCCAGCAATTCATGGAGCGAGAATTGCCAGATGTACAAGCTGGGTTTAGAAAAGGCAGAGGAACTAGAGACCAAATTGCCAATATCCTCTGGATAATGGAGAAAGCCAGGGAGTTCCAGAAAAACATCTATTTCTGTTTTATTGACTAATCTAAAGCCTTTGACTGTGTGGATGAAAACAAATTGTGGCAAGTTCTTGGTGGTATGGGGATACCAAGTCATCTTGTCTGCCTCCTGAGGAATCTATATAACGAAAAAGTAGCAACGGTAAGAACAGACCACGGAACAACAGACTGGTTTAAGATTGGGAAAGGAGTACGGCAGGGTTGTATACTCTCACCTTACCTATTCAACTTGTATGCAGAACACATCATGCGACGTGCTGGGCTTGACGAAGGCTGGAATTAAAATCGCAGGAAGAAACATTAACAATCTCAGATATGCAGAATTGATAACTGGCAAATAGAGGGAGAAAACGTGGAGGCAGTGACTAACTTTGTATTTCTGGGTGCAAAGATTACTGCAGACACTGACTGCAGCCAGGAAATCAGAAGACGTTTACTTCTTGGGAGGAGAGCAATGACAAATCTTGATAAAATAGTTAAGAGCAGAGACACCACACTGACAACAAAGGTCTGCATAGTTAAAGCAATGGTATTCCCCGTAGTAACCTATGGCTGCGAGAGCTGGACCATAAGGAAAGCTGAGCGAAGGAAGATAGATGCTTTTGGACTGTGATGTTGGAGGGAAATTCTGAGAGTGCCTTGGACTGCAAGAAGATCAAACCAGTCCATACTCCAGGAAATAAAGCCAGACTGCTCACTTGAGGGAATGAAACTAAAGGCAAAACTGAAGTACTTTGGCCACACAATGAGAAGACAGGATACCCTGGAGAAGAGGCTGATGCTAGGGAAAGTGGAAGGCAAAAGGAAGAGGGGCCGACCAAGGGCAAGATGGATGGATGATATTCTGGAGGTGACAGACTTGACCTTGGGGGAGCTAGGGGTTGCAACGGCCGACAGAAAGCTCTGGCGTGGGCTGGTCCATGAAGTCACGAAGAGTCGGAAGCGACTGAACGAATAAACAACAGCAACATTTACCCTCATTATTTTCTTATCCTTTTGCTATGGTGTGTTTTTTGTTTGAGTGCTATATACACATGTTAAAATGTTTTATTAATAATAATTGTTATTATTTTCAGTAAACTTTTAAAATGTGTTGTTTAAACGCTTTTCTTGAGTTACTTATCCCATGCCTAGAAGTGAAACCCCATGTTATCGAAGAGTGTTTGCAAGAGACAAGAGGGTTTTACGACAGTTTGGTGGAAGCAGGGAAAGGAGAACCAGAGGGACTCCAGGTCACCAAAATTCCCTGAACTTCAAAGCTTGGTTTGGTTCACTCCCATTCACATTTGCAACCTGATATTGTCATTTTTCGGTTTGCTCAAATGGGGAACGTGGGCATTTTGAATGGGAGAAGTGTGCATTTTTCAAAACTGTGCATTTTCCCCATTGACTAATGTGTGAAATGTGCATTTTTTTTAAAAAAAAAGTGTGCAGTTGTGTGATCATTTGGGGCGAACATGTGCTCCCGTTCATGATCATGTTCAGTGTTGTGAGTGGAACATTTTCGAGTTATTTGTTAACTGAAGCAAAATTCTCATGCATTCCCAGGTGGAAGCAGCCAGGGGAAAGAAAGACTTCCACCTGGGGGAAGAAGAAATGTTATTGAAAGAGAGGGGCAAACAGGAAAGGCGTAGTCTATTTGGACTGGTGTCCATTCGACTCATGGGCCATGGCTTAGGTGGTCCTGTGACACAGTCAATAGTAAAACAAAAAGCAAAAGAACGTAAGTGATAATTACAAATCAATTAATAAAACTTCATAACATACATAATAAAACAGTGACCAGAGGGCTATAAAAATCAAGCTGGGAATCATTAAACAATAGAGAGCTGCATCTAATAGATCAGAAGCAATTAACAGACCCTGTTTTTATATTGATTAGACTACTGGACTAGGACTGGGGAGGAATAGGTTTAAATTAGGGATGTGCTCCGCTTCTAATCGGACCGGAGAAGCAGTAGCGGAGCAGGGGGCTTCGCCTGCCCTTAAGGCGGAGGCGAAGAGGATTGGGGGGCCGGTGGAGTGTGGCGAAGAGGATCGAGGTGAAGGCGGATCCTTCGCCTCGATCCGGAGCTCCGCCGGAAAGGTAAGTGGGGTTTACCGGGCCCTGCCGCTGTCGCTGTCACCCATGCGGCGACAGCAGCAGGGCCCGGTAACGCCCCCCGCCCTCCTCTCCCTTACCTGCCTCCGTCCGCGGTCTGTCAGCATCTCCAATTGAGCCCGTGGTTCCAGCAGGAAGTCTGGGCCGCACTTGCGGCCCAGACTTCCTGGTGGAACCGCGGGCTCAATTGAAGACGGCGACGGACCGCGGACGGAGGCAGGTAAGGCCCCCTCCCCCTTGGTCCCTTACCGGGCTCTGCCGCCGTCGCCGCATGGGCGGCAATGGCGGCAGGGCCCGGTAACCCCCCCGCCCTCCTCTTCCTTACCTGCCTCCGTCCGCGGTCCGTCAGCATCTCCAATTGAGCCCGTGGTTCCAGCAGGAAGTCTGGGCCATACTTGCGGCCCAGACTTCCTGGTGGAACCACGGGCTCAATTGAAGACAGCGACGGACCACGGATGGAGGCAGGTAAGGCCCCCCTCCTCCTTACCAGGCTCTGCCGCTGTCGCCGCATGGGCGGCGATGGCGGCAGGGCCCGTTAACCCCCCCTATGAGGGGGACCGGAGCTCCGATCCGGATCCGGAGCTCCGAGCGGAGCGGAGTGGGCACAGGCGGAGTGGGGGCAGGGCGGAGCGGGCCGATCTGAAAATGGCGGATCTTAAAGTGAAGCGGAGTGGGGGGTCTATGCACACCCCTAGTTTAAATCCCTATTCTGGCTAAAGCCAGAGACTCTCTCTCAGGCTAATGTACCTCACAGGGTTGTTGTGAGTATAGTATGACAATGGGAGAACTACGTATGCTGCCTTGGACTTGTTGGAAGAAAGGTGGGATATGAATATAATAAATAACTAAGGAAATAAATAGTGTTTAAGGTGATAATGGCCATGTTCAGAAGACACCTTAAACCATGGCTTTAACTATGGTGGATTAAGGTTTAAGGTGACTTCTGAACACAGCCAACGTTTTATCCCTATTGAAGGGCTGACTTCCAATCTGGGAAAGGTCTCCAGGACTGAATTCCATCTGTGGATGGGGCCAAAGGCAGAGTAGAGGCCTTGCTACACAGGCCATTTATTGTGCTCTCATCATTCCCTACTCAACGCTTGTTTAGAGGTTCTTTAGATGTTGTTGTGACCCTCCAGTTTTGCTTCTGTAACTAACCAGCACTTTGGGCGAGTTATTTTAGAGCAGGTGAAATGCGGCATTTCTGGATTTATAATGAAATAAATGGGGTTTTTTTTAAAGGTGAGAGGTCATAGCTCAGTCATAGAGCTCACGTTTACAGACGGCCCCAAGTTCAACGCTTGGCATCTCTGAGTTTAAAAAGAGTATCAGGGGGCATTGGAAAGAGCCCCTGGTGAACACCTGCCTGTCAGGATAGGCAAAATGAGTCAGTAGAAAGCAGCTTTCTGTTTTCAGCTATGATTAGGGGAAATGGCTTGGACCCTCGGTTTTCTGGCAATTGGCCCAAAAGCATAGCAACCGGCCAGGCTGGGTTTGTTTATTTTCCCCTCGAGGTTGGCTAGCAACCATAGATGCTGTAAAAGCTCATAACTACATAATTGCTTCAGAGTTTAACGCGTCTTGTGGAGCATGGTATCTCATAATCTATATAAATGTCAATATATTGCGTCACGGCAATTGTTGAAATCCATTGAAGTAAGTGGTGAATTTGTCACGTTTGTCATTCAGCATGTCTCCTGCTGACAGCTTGGTTAACTGTTGCTTCAGGTTCATTATTTCTTTTTTTAAAAAATATCCAGATTGATTTATTCTTAGTTGTCTGAGATTTCTTTTTAAAAGGAGACATGAGGTCAGTGCCATTTGAGTTTTCATTGTTTACTGATGCCCCAAAGATTTGGAATTCCATTGAAAGGGAATTTGAAAACTGGTCTGTCTTTCTTCTTTTTAAAACTGTCTTTCTATTTTGGAGGAAGCTAATCACACAAATGGGCAGGATCTACATTATTGCTTTAAAATGGCTTATTACAGTAGTGACAACTGTTGGGGCCCAGGACACACTCCATATACAGTTTTCAAAATGTTTTAAAAGGGTTATATCCTCTTGGTGTAGATCTGGCGAACGCATCAGCTTACAAATGGAGCTGCATTTAAAAGAACATGGGAGGCTACTGAAATTAGCCAAGCCATGCCAAATTCTCCCCTATAACGTGAAATGAGGATGATCAGGGGTCTGGAAACAAAGCCCTATGAGGAGAGACTGAAAGAACTGGGCAAGTTTAGCCTTGAGAAGAGAAGATTGAGGGGAGACATGATAGCACTCTTCAAGTACTTAAAAGATTGTCACCCAGAGGAGGGCCAGGATCTCTTCTCAATCTTCCCAGAGTGCAGGACACGGAATAATGGGTTCAAGTTACAGAAAGATGGATTCCAGCTGGATATCAGGAAAAACATCCTGACTATTAGAGCAGTACGACAATGGAACCAATGACCTATGGAGGTCATGGGCTTTCCCACACTAGAGGCCTTCAAGAGGCAGCTGGACAGCCTTCTGTCAGAGATGCTTTAAGGTGGATTCCTGCACTGAGCAGGGAGTTGGACTCGATGGCTTTATAGACCCCTTTCAACTCTACTCTTCTGTGAACCTATATCACTTGCTCTGTGTCATGATGTCATTGTGCAATGATGATGAAATCATGGCCTTTCAGATCCAGATGTTTTGACCTGCAACTCCTGTTAGACCTAGACATTGGGGAGGGATGAAAAGTGTTGTAGGCCCAAAAATTGGGGTGCGGGGAGAGCATAAGTGATCCATGCCTATCATTGTCGCTTCTTCTCTCCTGGGGGTAACAACAGTTTCAAAGTAAGATGCTCATTGGGAACAAAGCATGAGAGAAATGGGTAAGACAAGACACCCTCTCCTCATGCTATGGCCCCAAGCATGATTCTCCACTTCCGCATGGCTTTAACGCAACCAGGTATTTCACATTATCATCTAGTTTGCCCTTAGAGAACTGAGGATGCAATGCTATACTTGGCATTGAACTGAATGGGTCTTACTTCTACATAGACACATATAGTGTTATACTGCTGTCTCCTTTGGTCAGAATGCTTCTGAGGTTTTTAAAGCCTTACAGAATCACATTTAGATGTAACAGTGGGCTGAATATTTATTTATTTATTTATTTATTTATTACATTTTTATACCACCCAATAGCCAAAGCACTCTGGGCGGTTCACAAAAATTAAAACCATGAAGAGCATAATAAAACAACCAACAACTTAAAAACACAAATACAAAATACAATATAAAAAGCACAACCAGGATAAAACCACACAGCAAAAATTGATATAGGTTAAAATATGAGATTAAAATATGCTAACTAGGGATGCCTTAAAATTCAAGCTACAGCTCCATTGAGTCGATTCTCTGCCCCAATTTCGGAGTGACTCCCCTTACTCCGCCCCGTTGGATTGCCCATCGGAGAACCATTTGCTCTAGTCAATGGAAATTAATCAAATGCTTACAGCTCCCTCATTTTTAAAGATAAAGAGATTAAACTTGGCATGGTGATATCTCTTAAGGAGAGATTTAACTATGCCAAGTTTTTAGCAGATCCATTCATGCCTTGATTTTTTTTTAATTTTCCCCTCTCCAACCATTATCCCCCTTGAACAATGACACACGCGCGCACACACACACACACACACACACACACTGAACATTTATGGAGGGATCTTTTCTCTTTTACTTTGCTGATGCAGAGCTTCATTGCTGCTGGTGGAAGTTTCTACTCCAGCCTTCTCCAACTTGGCGCCCTCCAATTCTTTTGGACAGAGCAAGTGATATAGGTTCACAGAAGACTCTCTGCAAAGAATTTTCAGGGGGCTGGAGGAGCTGCTGTGGAAAGGAGTGGGGGGTAGCAGAGAAGTCCACTTACATCAGTACAGCTGATCCAGTGTAAATCTGGACTGAACCTATTGTTTTTGTTGTTGTCGTTGTCATCATCATCAGTAAAATGATCACTTTTCCAAGTTCTTTCCGTGTTTTCTGGCACAGGTGATTCTGTTCCCATCTGTTACAGCTCCTATACATATTTTACTGATCTACGTTAGAAAAGAGCCCACAACATGAATCTAAACGTGCAAGACATTCCACTAAAGCAGCTGGGCATTTGGAGCCTTGGGGCATGGCATCAATTACATTATCTATTCATGGGGAAGTAAGAGTCGAAATTGAGTAGAATCAGAGTTTACCCTGCTAATCATGCATGCACACTGGCTTCCATGAGCTAATAAGCCGGTGACATTTATCAGTAGCAGCATGTGTGCAGGAATTAAGGAGGGCGAAGCAAAGGCCTGATTCCAAATTAGATCTTCCAAAGAATGAAAGCGAGAAAAATAAGTGGCTTCAACCCTGCTTGTTTTGTTCTTTATCTTGGGGAAGATAGTTTAAACTTTTCCACTGATTTTAGTTAATGGGCACACCTATAAAATCATCACTTGTATGAAAGTGTAAGGAATCAATACTACCCACCCGCCCAACCCCAATAGGTGTAGTGGCTAAAGTGTTGGACTGGGAGCCGGGAGATCCAGGTTCTAATCCCCACTGAGCCATGGAAACCCACTGGGTGACATAGGGCTAGTCAAAGGCTCTCAGCACAACCTACCTCACAGGATTGTTGTTGTGATGATATGGAGAGGAGTAGGATTATGTACGCCTCCTTGGGTTCCTTGGAGGAAAAAAGGTAAGGATACAAATGCAATAATTAATAGAAGAACCACTCTGTATGCAGGTAACTGGTATTAACCGAAATGCTTACAGCTCCCTCACTTTTAAAGATAAAGATATACAACTTGGCACAGTGATAGCTGTTACAGATGGCTTTAGCCCCACCAAGCTTGAATCCGATCAGTTCATGCTTTGAATTTTTAGGAATTTTTAAATGGAAATTAACAAAAATGTTTACATCTGCATAAATTTTATAGTTAAAGAGATGAAACATGGCAAGGTGATAGCTCTTAAGGAGGGTCAAGTTTGAATGAGATCCATTCATGCCTTGATTGGGAGCAGAGTGAAGCCCCAGAATCAGCCTGTGACAGTGTTGCCTGAATAGATGTGGAGGCAGAGTTGGTACTCGGGTCTATTGCACGGTCTTGTCCCTCTGTGTCTCTGTCCTGTGCACTACTGCTGGTTAGCATCTGCTTCAGGTTGGGAGGTTGTCTGTCAGCTAGGACTGGTCTGCCTCCCAAGGCTTGTGAGAGCAAAGTCTCTGTGCTGATGATGGGTTGGAGTTCACTGATGATCCGTTGCAGTGGTTTCAATTGGGGGCTGTAGGTGACAACCAGTGGTGTACTTCTTTTGGTCTCTTGTCCTTCCTGGGTATCCGTATGGCCCTGTCAATCTGTCTTTAAGTTTAAGGTGCTACTAGCATTGGTGATAACCTGTCCAGTCATGAAAGAGAAATAATGTGCTTGGCTGGGGTGGGGGAGGGGGTGTCCGACAGGGCATTTGAGCAGTTGGAAAATTTGCTTTAAAAAAAACCCTGCTGCAATGTGCCATGGTTTAATGACATCTGTTGTGTCATATCAGTGGGAAAATGGGGTTACGGGGCCCTTCTCTACAAATATATATATATATATATATATATATATATATATACTTCAATTGACTGCTACCACTCTGGTATTTAAAAAGATATCTGGAATCCCCTTATCAAAATCTCCTCCTATAAAGAGTCAAAACAAACCTCCCAAT
The DNA here is from genome assembly GCF_023053635.1 of Elgaria multicarinata webbii. Lineage (NCBI taxonomy): Eukaryota > Metazoa > Chordata > Lepidosauria > Squamata > Anguidae > Elgaria > Elgaria multicarinata. Next base: position 119,247,067 of record NC_086175.1, on the reverse strand, counting down.
TGTCTGAAAATAATACATGGCCTTGGCAGAACATAGAATAAAAGCTACAATTTTAGGCAGGGCTGGCATCAAAGTTAGGCATGGTTGGACACCTCCTGAGGGCCCACACCTCAGGGGCCCAGGGTCAAGAGCCCCCTGGACTTGCTCCTCTTCTTCTTTGTTGCAACCTGCTTGTTCACCTGTCTCTCAGCCCAGACAATAGTGATGGTGAGAAAGAGGAACAGTAGATGCCACACCCTACTTGCTCATTGATCTCAAGCAAGCAAGACCATGACGTGCCATGCTGGGTCAGACCAAGGATCCATCTAGTCCAGCACTCTGTTCACACAGTGGCCAACCAGCTGTCTACCAACAAAACAGGACATGGTACAACAGCAAACTGTCACCCATGTTCCCCAGCAACTGGTGCACACAGACTTACTGCCTCGGATACTAGAAGTAGCACATAACCATCAGGGCTAGTAGCCATTGATAGCCCTCTCCTCCAGGGATTTATCCAATCCCCTTTTGAAGCCATCCAAATTGGTGACCATCGCCACATCTTGCGGGCGTGGTAGCAATTATGAGGAAGAGGAGAACCAATGGGAGAAGCATGCATATAATTGAAAGATATGCACAATTGATGTGTACATTTGGAAGAGTACACATGAAAATATGCACACGTTTTCACATGAAAAGAAAAAAATGAAGATTGCAATATGATGCAGACTTGAGACAGAACTAGATAAATTCGCAAAGGGAATACTGTTTTTCCAAAATGGATGCCAAGCTGAGGCCACTGGGAACTGAGAACTTGGCACTGCCAGTATGGCCTTCACATGTTATATAGCCCAAATAGTGATAATGTGGGAAAATGGCTATTTAATGACTGCATTTTAAATAACAAATACCAGAATGTCTTCAACATTGAAGAAGAATGAACAGCTTAGCAGCATGTGTTGTGTGAAAGTAGAGTCTGTAATTCTCCCCCCATCGTTTTCTGCTTATGTGAAATATGTTGGACCAACTCCTTTGGAAGAGTTGACACATTTTCACTTCTAATTCTCGAAGAGATGAGATGTGAAATGTGTTCTTAGGAGGGTGAGAACTGGAGGGCTGCCCTTTCATACTGTGAAAGGGTTTTCACTTAATATTTGTTGCTTTCTCAGATGTATACTGCCAGTATTTTTTTAAAAAAAATATATCAAGGAGAAGGAAAGAAAATAACAGCAAAGAAATTCAAACATCGGCTGAAATACCAAAATGTTTATTTGCCTTATTTGAATTCATGCATCAAGAAGCTTTCGTCAAGCTGTTGACAAACCTATTTTCTTAAGTGAGATCAGACACCATGAAGAAAAGAGGCTTTAGCACAACATAACACTTAACATTTTACACACACAATAGTCTGACTCCCTATAAGGCAGCTAAACCTTCCATTCTGCAAGCATAGATACATGTTCCTGGATGCTGTTGGAAATAGCCCCTCAGGATGTGTGAAGAAGAAGAAGGACTTGGATGGCCAGGTGTCCTACTTCACAGAGAGTAGTCCTCTATTTGAAGCCATCCCTTTTTTGAAGGACTGTTCAGCCCAAATCTGCATTAAAGCAGAGAGAGAGAGAGAGAGAGAGAGAGAGAGAGAGAGAGAGAGATACAAACACAAGAAGGGAGAACAGAGCCTTGAAGTTGCCCATGACAACAGACCAAGCAGACACCAGGTCATCTCTGGTCACAATTGCCACACTGCGGTGAGATTTATTATATTTCTATTTAACTTCTAGTAATGATTTCTCAATATGCATCGATACTTTGCAGTTGTTACCATCTGCAAAGTTGATACACATCGGCACCCTCTCTTGCTCTCCCTTTTGGTGATGTGTTTCCTCATTTTTGGTCACCCTAAAGGAAAGTCATGGGACAATGAGAGACAGCTTCTTCACATGTTGGATAATGGGGGCATCCCATTCAGTTCAATGGGAGCTATTCCTAAGAAAGTGCAAGTGCGCATTATTTGAAGAGCTCTCAAAGAGGAGGAGCTTATTTGAAGAGCTGTCTATTCCAAGGGCATGTCTAGACCTCCTGGTGTTCTGGGAGGAAGGGGGGAGGGTCTCGCGGTAGTCTGCTCGTGAGATCCTCCACCTCAGTCCACATGGGCTGCACAACATCCCGGGCATTGCGCCTGTCATGGCAGCCATTTTTTTCTAAAAACAGAGGAGCTGGAGCGCACGAGCGCTCCAGTGAAAATTACAAAAGATTTTTTAAAAAAAACCGATCACACTCTCCTTCCCACCCCCAATGGGCACAGAGTGACCTGAAGAGCTCCATGCCACATGCCCGGTTCCCAGCTTCTCGTGTTTACTCACGAGGAGCCAGGACGAAACCGGGACAGCCGCCCACACCTCCCGTGGTCTCAGGACGATCCCGAGACCATGGGAAAAGTCAGGATTAAAGCCGTCCCGGTTATCCCAGGGAAATGGAGGGATCATCCCTCCCTGCCTCCGGGATCCTCTGTGCGTCATGTGGACACACAGGGATGATCCCAGGGCTATCCCCAGGATAAGGCATGGTGTAGACATGCCCCAAGTCTAGTTGGAAAATAAAGAATCATAAGAAGCAAGAACAGAGGCCTTGAAGGCATCCATCCACAGTTAGAACGTCAACAACAGCCTGAACAGGGAGGTACATAGCTCACCTGGCCACAGTCTTCCCAAGTTTAAAAATGTATTTCTATTTAAATTAGAATAATGGTTTCTAAATTTGAATTTATATATGCAAATTAGCATATCCACATTTTATGCAAAATTGTGTTCTCTTCCCCCCGCCTTTTTTTTGGGGGGGGTGATACTTTTTTTAAAAAAAAAAAACTAAGAACCACCCATGTGTCTGTGAATGTTTCCAGATTTATGTTGCCTCTATAAAATCCCCTATCCCAGAATGGACTCGCAGCCCCACCAAAATCGGAGCCACCAGCCTCAACTGGTGGAAACATCTCAGGAAGAGCCCTTAGCTCAGTGGTACAGTACATGCTTTACCTGGCATATCCAGGTAAAAGGTTCTTCTACCAGATGATTGGAAAACACCTTTGCCTGAGACTATAGCAAGGCCACGATACAAGAAATTCTATGGCCTATCCAACTTCAGCTCCACCCCAAGCCCATCTAAACGGGGTGGGGGGGACACACACACGTCCCCATCTGATATTGTTCAGCATGGTTGGACAGTACTGCTCACCACTGTTGAACTTTTTGTAGCAAAGGCATTCCAAATTTGCTCTCCCTTCTGTCTAGATTAGTTTTATCCAATGTATTCTATTCCCTTTGCTCCAGGATCTTGTCCAATCTCAATTATGATAAGAGCCGTATTGACAATTAGGAGAAAAAATACCTCTAAGGCATTAAATTGCCAAGACAGACTAAAGGAGTTAGCAAGGAAAACACAGGGGAAAGTGACTTGACCAAGGTCATACATATGCCACTAGCAAAATGTGGCCTAGAACGCATATATTCCAAGGCCATGATTTACACATTAAAATTTGGAATTAGATTAGAGCTGTCAAGTTGTTAAAGCTGCATGCAGCCAAGACAGGGAAAGCAATATTTCAAATTCTAATGCATAAGAAAGGCCTACCACATGGCCTTAGACGAATCAAGAGAGGTACACCGCACCGTCAGCATTGATCATACATTAGTGGCTGCCTGAGAAGTCACTTTGCATGTTAATATGCCTGCTCATTCTATGAGGACTGCCCAGAGAGCTTCGGCTGATAGGCAGTAAATAAATAAATAAATCATATGCACCAAAAATTGAAAGTGGCCTTTGAAACAAATATGATGCTTAACTCTTTTTTTCTTACTTTTTTTTGGAGAAGCACGTTTCCACAGTGATTTAGCAATATGTAATATCAGCCATAGACACAATATGCTCAGTTCAAACAATCCTAAATCATTGCACAGACCTTCACATCATGGCTTTCCCCCTGCTTACATGTGGCTTGATTTCAGTTTCCTGTCAAGCACTAACCATACTTTGCTGTAATGGCTGAATCGACACTATGGTTTGTACTTGCCATACAAAAGCCACAATCATTTGAAGTAGGTTTCTAATTGTGGTTTAGAGAACAAGTGTGAACCATTGTTTGCCCATTTGGATGTAAGCTCTGGTTTATATAAACCAGGAAGTCAGGGAAAGGACTGTATCATGCAAGGGGAAGAGAGAACACGTGAGCTCATTTTTTACCCTCTAAACCATGGTTTGTAGGATCATCGAAATACGGTTTCACAATTCCCACCTCCCCAAGCAGAAGTAAATTACAGAGAAACTTTAAAAGGTCATTAATTTCAGGGCCATGTGGTGTTTTCTGTATACAAATATACAGGTAGCACAGGTGGAAGCAAGGAGACATGTCTATCATATTAAACTTAATTTAATTAATTAAGGATCACACATTGCTGACCCCTGGCATAGAGCATCAAGATGTTTACCAGAAAAGTAGCGGCGGTGCCTTTCTCTTGTTTTTTCCTTATTCTTTTTTTTTTTTTTAAGCTTTTTTGCTTCAGTGATGAAGTTTCCCTCAGCAGTCTCCACCATTTCTTCTTCTTCCTGGTATCCTAGTTTTCTGTATGAAGGGATTTTTTAAAAACAAAACCAAAAACAAAGCAGGAGAGCATTCAAACATGCAACTTACCTCAGGCCTAAATCAATACAATTCCTACCAAATCTTTACCACTTGATTCTGATTATTGTCCTTCTACGGCGGCCATTATAACCAAGTTCTCTGTCAGCTGGAGAAGAAGAAAAAGTAAACTGTCACCGCCACCATCTCTTCAACTAGTCTATTCTCCTCCTCCTTCCCTGTCCCTTGGTCTTGGGTGTCATTTCTTAGATTGTAAGCCTCAGGGTAGGGACCGCCGTTTGAAACTTAATATGGCAAAGACTGAATTGCTTGTTTTCCCTCCTAAACCTTCTCCTCACCTCTCATTCTCTCTTACTGTCAATGATGTTACACTTACTCCAGTCAAGGAAGCGCGTAGTCTTGGCTTTATATTTGATTCCTCGCTCTCCTTTATTCCTCATATTGAGGCAGTAGCTAAATCCTGTCGTTTTTTCCTGTATAATATTGCCAGGATTCGATCATTTTTGTCTGTCTCTTCTGCCAAGACTCTTGTTCATGCATTGGTTATTTCTCGGTTGGACTACTGCAACCTTCTTCTCACTGGCCTTCCTTCTTCTCACATCAGTCCGTTGGTTTCTGTTCACCACTCTGCTGCTAAGATCATCTTCTTGGCTCGCCGCTCTGACCATGTTACTCCACTTCTGAAATCTCTTCATTGGCTTCCAGTTCACTTCAGAATCCAATATAAACTTCTCCTGTTGACCTACAAAGCTTTTCACTGTCTAGCTCCCTCCTATCTTTCCTCTCTCATCTCACACTATTGCCCTCTCGTGCTCTTCGCTCCTCTGATGTCATGTTTCTCACCTGCCCAAGGGTCTCCACTTCCCTTGCTCAGCTTCGTCCATTTTCTTCGGTTGCCCCTTACACCTGGAACGCTCTTCCAGAACATTTGAGAACTACAAGTTCAGCTTTTAAAGCTCAGCTAAAAACTTTTCTTTTTCCTAAAGCTTTTAAAACTTGAATTGTTCTGACTTTTATACTGCCTGTTTGGTGCATTCTCTTACCCTCCTTATTGCTTTATTATGATTTTATTAGAATGTAAGCCTATGTGGCAGGGTCTTGCTATTTATTGTTTTATTCTGTACAGCACCATGTATATTAATGGTGCTATATAAATAAATAAATAAATAAATAAATAAATAATAATAATAATAATCTATATAAGCTGCTTTAGGCTCCTTTTTGGCTAAAGTGCAGGGACTAAATGTTGTAAACGAACAAATATTAACTTCCCCTATTTGTCATACCTGTTGTGAAACCCTTCCCATACTTGAGGTATCCATATAATCAGAGCCAGCTTTCAAGGGTCGGTATGGTTGGGTAGCTGCCGACAGCTGACACCAGAACAGTGGCCCACTTGGAAGAGCCCTCTGGAGTTGCACCCTCCTCTTCACCATTGCACCCTGCTTGTTTACCTGCCTCTTGCTCTGGACCAGGTGATGGTGGTGGTGAGAAGGAAGAGCAGTAGATAGCACTACCAACTTGCTCATTGGTTCTCAGCTGTCAAAGTGGTAGCAAAGAGGAGGAGGTGGAGCAATAGCAGGTGACAATGCTGGTGAGAAAGTAGAACCACTGATGGTGGGAGCCCATTGATAATGCCTCCCCCAAAGCACCTTCAAACACCTGGAGTCTTCATTGCATTTATTATTATTATTATTATTATTATTATTATTATTATTATTATTATTATTATTTCATTCTTTAAACCCCCTCCCCCCCAAGATCCTTCTCAGGAAGCTAGGAACATCCAGTTTATTTCACTCTACCCAAAATGATTTTGCCAAATAAAAAGGACATTATTTATATCGTAGCAGGTGGCACGCTTTCCTCTGAATAATGGACAGCAAACCAACAAAATGGCTGATGAATTTTGCTATTCATTCATCATGGCATATCAAGGTTCTGCAATAGAAAGTTAACTACTTGATCTAGGAGAAATTCTTCACATCGCTTCTCATGCAACTTGTTTCTGGCTAGGTTTCGTTGCACAGCATCTGTATTTATTGACCAATATCTGTAGCACTGCTAATAATTCATATCTAGACTAGCAACAAGGTACTAATTATGCAGTCATAAACATAGCTTACGGGCAAATAGCTCTTGGTATAAAATTGTGTTCCATAACGTTAAGTGAAGTTTCAGAGAAAGCTACAAATAAACAGCCCCAATGTCAAGGGGGAGGGCGGAATGGCTTGTTTTAATAGTTTTCTTCACTGAGCATTTATTCATTTAAGAGTGTTCCTTGTCTGACTGGGTGTTTGCGGTTTGGTTTTGTTTTTGGCTTGGTGCAATGCAGAGAAAAAATATTGCTTTGACATATTTATTTTTTAAATGGTTATTCATTCAGGAGAGTTTCACTCTATGTCTCTGTATTTTACAGTTTGGGGCAGAAGGAGATTCATTCTTTGGACAGGTTTATTCTTCTAACATTTATTCATTTAAGGAGGGCTTCAGTCTACAAGGCCATTACCAACAATCCTCTAGAAAGGTGTTCATCTCTGGCTGAGTAACAAACAAGGCCATCCGCTTGGATATTTCAAAGAGAGATTGTGCTCTGAATCAGTGAAATGACAGATGAATAAATAAGGCACCAGGTGTATATACGCCAAGGAGAACGGCTATTCTATCAAGAACATGCGAGTAAATAACACACTATGATTGATACACACACAAAGGGATCATCTACACCAAGCAGGATATTCCAATATGAAAGCGGTATGAAAGCGGTATTTAAAAGGCAGGAGCCACACTTTATAGTGATATTGAAGTGCACTGCAGGATTTCCACTACTGCTTTATAATGGTACTGAAGTGCACTGACAACTGTTGGAGCCCATGACACACCTACACCAAGCAGGATATTGCACTATGAAAGTGGTATGAAAGCAGTATACGGTATTTGTCATGGGTCCCAACAGTTGTCAGTGCACTTCAGTACCATTATAAAGCAGTAGTGTGGCTCCTGCCTTTTATATACCACTTTCATAGTGGAATATCTGCTTGGTGTAGATGAGCCCAAAGATACAAATACCACTTCTGTTTTGAAGTCCCACACAAACAATAAAACCGGGCAGTTGATCAAATTGTTTATGAGCTGCCATAGCTGCATTTGACTCATAGATCACAATTCATGATGTACTTTTGCCATAGATGTTGGCTGGTACCGTTTGGTCTCCATTTACATTTAGCTGATGAGATAGGAAAACTCTGTTATTTATTGTGAAATGTTTTCAAAATGTTTCGCAAAGCACATGGCCATATTTACGTCATTGACGTTGTTTATTCCATACATTTTTCTACTTTGGCAGGTTTTCTGCATGGCTACCATTCGTAGCCTTTCAACGGGATCTCTCAAAACTCAGTTACGGAATCCAAGCAGAAGCAGCATCTGTCTTTTTCTTTTCTTTTTAATTATTTTTATTTTAGACCTGATTTGCCCAGGGCATCTCATCTTCTTGAGAAGAGGATTCCTTTTGGGAAAAACCTTGCTAGCTTGGACGTTCTGATTTTTCCCTTTCTGTCTTTCTCTTTTTGTTCACAGTTCCAAAGACAGCTCCTGCTAATGTAAGTGGCAGGAGCGGAAGACGGCATGAATTAGTAATAGCATGGGAGGTAAGGCGCTCTTTTGATTAACGTCCCTGTTTCATGTTGACTTCTTTGAGGGCCGGGCACAGAGGTTTCCCCACAGCAAAGCCTGTCAAGACAGGCACAGGCAAGATCATGTCCTAAATGTCTGTTAAAATCTCCCTGTGGGTCACAATTTAATGTGAAGAGGAAAAAACCTACCGGCAGTTCGGAGAACCTGTGACTCACAATAAAATCCCCAATTAATTTTGTTTTGCTTTTTGCTTTCACTTTATTCAGGTGTTAATTTGAACCCGGGATAACCATGGGTCAGACTCGACATCAATATGAGATAATAATACATGTATTTGGGGAATTGGGTCTCCCTCACCCCCCACTGGTGAGCAATAACTTTTACAATCAGCAACAGTGGTGTGCTGGAGTCAAGGCTCACAGATTCACAGCTTTGACACTTTTTAAAATTCTTATTAGCAAGGATACTGATGTCATCTGCCCCTGTTCCCCCTGAGATTAGCTACAGTCCTCACAGTAGCTGGATTGGGTGGAGGATGAATTTTTTCAGCAACAATAAATTGTTTCCTGTTTTAGTACAAAGTGTTTTGGGGTGATTTGGCCTTGAATGGCAGTCCAATGGCAGTCCACTTAAGTTGGACTGCTTTGAGCCTGAATCCCAAATCTGAACCGAGGCGGGGCAATTCAGACTCCTCGGTCCAAGTCTGGATTGGGACCAGATCGGGCTGAGGTGGTCTGAAGTGCTTCAGGCCAACTCGAGGCAATGGTGAGCTGCTGCCCCCACCTGCCCACCCACCTGCAGAACTTGCCTGAGCCATCTAGCAGCCACCTGTCCTCAATGAGGGCCACCATTTTAAATGAAGATGGGGAATCTGTCGTTTCCAAAATCTATGGATGGGTAGCTGTCAGATGGGTCAGGTAAGTTCCGCAAGTGGGTGCGGGCTGAGCAGGGAGGGGGGAGGCCAACGGACTCCCTTTGGCCTCTCACCCAGCTTGGTGGTCACCCAGGAACCCTCAATGGTCAGCCCACTTTGAAACCAGATCCGAAGTGGGTCGGTCTGGGCCTGTAGCAGCCTGAATCAGATCAAGGCTGATTCAGAAACTCCAAATTGGCCTCCAAATCAAATCAGGAGGTCCATGCACAGCCCTACAGCTTCTGCAAAATGCAAAATAATTGGGGTCAGAAGATCTGAATATATGACACCAATTCTGGTCCACTTGCATTGGTTCCCTGTATATATCCAAGCACCATTCAAGGTGCTATTTTTAACCTATAAAGCCTTTCACGGCTCAGGGCCACAATAGCTTACAAAGTGCCTTTTCTGACCTGAACGTACCCAGACACTATGATCAACATCTGAGGCCTTCCACTGTGTGTCACCTGCAATGGAGGCCAACAAAGGTGAGCACCTACTCACTGGTGACCTGCCAATTATGGAACAATCTCCCCACTGAGGCTCGCCTGGTGCCACCACTGACATCTTTTTAGCACCAAATTGAGATTGTCCTTATCTTGCGGCATTTATGTCAGCTGTCTTTAACAGTTCTAGAATTTCATTGCAATTGTTTTTAGCTGTTTAAATTGTTTTACCTTTTGTATGTTAAAATGTTGTACTGCATTCTATTATCTTGCATCTGTGGTTTGTAAAATAAACTTAGTTCAAGCAATCATAAAAACAAATAGAGGAAAAACACAATTGAAAACACAACAGTGCAGAAATAAACCAATAAAGCCTGCTTTAGAAACAGACCAGCTTGTAAGCCAAAAGCTTGCTTGAATAAAAACATCTTTGCCAGGCGGTGGAAGGACAACAGAGAGAGACCCAATCTAGCCTCCCTTGGCAGGGAGTTTCAAAGCCTGGGAGCAGCCACCAAGAAGACCCTCTCTCACGTACCCACCAAACATGCCTCTGATGGGGGTGGCACCAAGAGAAAAGCCTCTCTGGAAGATCTTAACACCCGGTCAGGCTCATAAGGGAGAATGCGGTCTTTCAGGTAGCCTGATCCCAAGTAGTATAGGGCTTTATAGGATATAACCAACACTTTGAATTGATCCCGGAAACAGATGGTAGCCAATAAAGCTATTCTAACAAGGGAATCACAAGCTCCCTGTAACTGGCCCCAGTCAAGAGCTTACCCACAACATTCTGGACCTGCCATTTGCAAAGAAAAGAATTCTCCCATTGGCACCAATGAAAGACATCACATCCAGGTTGACTCTGAGTCCTCTTTAGGAGCCTTGGAAATGTACGCTGTATTTTGAAAGACTTTGGCAGTTTCCTTTAAATGAAACACTGCCTGTTAGCGGTGGGCTTCTAACTTGAGTGATAAATGGGCATCACATTTTAAAATGTCAGGAAATAATTACAGATATGCCAGGAATTACTTAACTTTCTTTTAATGGACCTTCCAAAACGTTTCACCCGATATTAAAAAGAAAAAGACAGAAAGCAGAATGACATTTTACACATGGTCAGTGACAGTTATCTTGTTTTTAAAGAGGTGTTTAGAAATGAGTGAAATAGCTGGGGGGGGGGAAATCATTTGCTGGCTGAATATTTTGTTGGAGATTTCCTTCTCAAAAGGCATAATTTGAGAGCCAGTGTGGTGTAGTGGCTAGAATTTTGGATTGGGAGTCGGGAGATCCAGGTTCTAGTCCATAGAAGTTCACTGGGTGACTTTGGGCCAGTCACAGACTGTCAGCCCAACCTACCTCACAAGGCTGTTGTTGTGAGGATAGAAATGGAGAGGAGGAGGATTATGTATGCCACCTTGAGTTCCTTAGAGGAAAAAAGGTGGGATATAAACGCAGTCAATCAATTTGCAAAACATTCCACAACTATTGTCTTTGGGGTTTAGGCATATTTTCTTCATTTTTTAAATAACAGATATATATTAGGGATGTGCTCCGCTCCGATTAGGAGCGTAGAAGCAGTAGCGGATTGGCCTGCTCCGCCTTACCCAGAGGCGGAGTAGGAGCGGACCGTGGACCCCCTAGAAGCAAGGCGAAGAGAAGCGACCATTTTTTGGAGCTCCGAGTTCAGGCGGAGCGCTCCGGTCGCCATCTTGAAAACATTTCGCCATAGGATTGCATTGCGGCAAATAATCGCGCATAACTACGTTGTTTTTGAAGCTATCGCTCTGGAAATTCTTGTGCTCAGAGAGTCGTGGATGGGGGTCATTTTGAGACCACTCTCACCTCTCTGCGTTGTCCGTGTCGCGTGCTATATTTTTTTGAAAATCGGGTCAACCGCGCGGCTCAAACTGCGTTTCGGCTTTTCGCCCATAGGATTGCATTGAGGGAAAGAATCGGGGATAACTGGGGGGGGTTTTAAGCTATCGTTCTGAAAATTCTTGTGCACAGAGAGTCGTGGATGGGGGTCATTTTGAGACTACTCTCAACTTTCTGCGTGCTGTGTTCACGTGCAATGTTTTTTTGAAAATCGGGTCAACCGCACGGCTCAAACTGCGTTTTCGGCTTTTCGCCCATAGGATTGCATTGAGGGAAAGAATCGGGGATAACTGGGGGGGGTTTAAGCTATCGTTCTGAAAATTCTTGTGCACAGAGAGTCGTGGATGGGGGTCATTTTGAGACCACTCTCAACTTTCTGCATCGTACGGGTCGCGGGCTAGAAGTTTTTTAAAAATCGGCGGGAAAAATACCTTTTTCAAAGGGCTGAGGGGCAGAGTCAGCTCCCGGTCATGATGATCCCAAAGTTGGAGGAGGGCATAGGCAAAACAGGTAACTTGGGATTCTGGGAAACTTCTCTTTCTTCATCTGAACGGGCTTTTCCCCGTGTTTTTTAACACAGTAGCCCCACCAAATGCACAAACACAACCTGAAATCATATACTAAGCCAAGAATAAGAGATAGAAACACAGCACTGCTCCCCACCCTAACCTTGGGGAACAACTGAATCGATGTGGTGCAAGGGGATGAGCTCCCCTAGGGCATCTCATCGTGGACCCACTCTCTCCTGCACTGGAAGGCCATAGAGCCTTCCAAAGAGAGTAAAACGGTGGAGCAATGCCTCTCATGAGTTGAAGTGAATGGTCACTTTTCAGTGGTGGAGCAATGCCTGTTCTGAGTCGAAGTGAGCGTTTTACTTCTTCTCGGAGCTGTGGCTGTCAGTGTCTTGAACTGGCAGCTACTTCCCCCTCCCCCGGGCACGTCCCCCTATTGCTGGTAAAAGACAGATATAGCCTTTTAAAAAAAGTTCTTCTTGTTGTTTATTGAGCAACACTGCTGCTTTTAATTCCACCCCTCCTTTGTTTATTGATTGATTTATTCCATTTTATATGCATTACTGGCTTATCCTTGGCTCACTTCCTTATGCCCCCAGAAATGCCAGCTGCATGCCTGCCTGCCTTCCCTCCCTCCTCCCCTGCCCACCTCGCAGGGATGTTGTGTGTGGGGTGCCCGATTTTCAAAAATTCGCCAAAAATCAGGGGATGATGGGATTGCTTTGAAACTTGGCATGCGTGTGTATATCCCCATGAGGTGTCATGGTGCCAAACATGAGGTTTCTAACTTGAACAGAAAAAAAGTTGTATAATTTTTTAGCTTTCAATGCAAGCCTATGGGGGGGGGGAAACGGAGCTCCGGATCCGGATCCGGAGCTCCGGGCGGAGCGGAGCGGAAGTGGGCGGAGCGGGGGCGGGGCGGAGCGGCCCGATCCAGAAAATGGCGGATCTGCAAGTGAAGCGGAGCGGGGGGTCCGTGCACACCCCTAATATATATGAACAACAATTAAAAAGGGGTTGCAAGAATCTTCCAAAAAATAAAATAAAATTCACAGATGGAGGGAGAAATCCTACCTTCTCTAGGCAATGTTGGAGCTGAGAAACCGTGCCCCCTGCTGCCCCCTGCCGTCCCTCATAGGAGGCACAGAGAGAACCACACTGGCTACTTCTCTGTGCTTGCAAAATGGAGTGTGGAGACATGGAAAGAGTGTTCCCAGGGAAAGGGAGGAGAGGGGACCAGGGTGGCAGCTGTACAACAAATCCTATGGCTGCCTCAGCCTCATTGCCTCCCCCTCTCCGAAGCCTCCTTTCAACAAGTGAAATCACCTGTCTCGGTTAAATGCAAGGCACCAACCACTCTGCATAGGACACTCATAAGCTTCCAAGTTCTGAGGCTTCCAAGTAGCCTGGGCACATCCCATAGGATTGCACCCTTGCTCTATTTCAACATTTTTCATTGCAACGCCTTCTAAAGTTCCATTTCTGATCAATGTATCCTCTTGTTCTCTTCTTTCTCGAAGCCTGCAACCTTATTAGGGTGGCCACTTACACATCACCAAAATAACAGGAAATACATCGCCCCCAAAGAGAGGGCACATTAAATTTCCATGTCCTGTTTTATATGTGTAGATGCACATTTAAAAATTATTATAATTCATACAGAATTGCAATACATCTCACCTTCATGGGGAAAACGATGACCAGGTGACCTGTTTTGGCTGCTTAGAATGCTGTTAGGTGCTAACTCTTGATGGGCAGCATCAAGCTGCCACCCACATTGCTCTCCCTTGTAAGGGTTCTTTGTCTTTAAACCAGACATGGACTGGACAACCCTTCATATACAGGAATATTCTCTATCTCTTTGGATAGAGGACTATCCACCGTAAAATAGGACACTTGACTACCCTAAGTCTTATTCATACTTATCTAGGAATAGGTCCACTAATAGGAATAGTGGGACTTACTTCTGAGTAAACATGCATAAGATTGCTGCGCCTGTCCCACATAGGTTCATAAGCTTTGTCACACTAAGTGTTCCAAATACACTCTCCTAACCTTTTCTTTCAATACTGGGCAATTTTCATGGTTGCTGTTTTTAAATATGTGTTATAGCTAAACTTCCATGTCAGTGGGCCATACCAAAGCCAAGGAATAATAACCGTGCTTCTCTTTCTTCAGCCAGTCTCTGAAGAGTTTCAGAATGGAGAAGGCTTTGGTTACATTGTGGCTTTCAGACCCAATGGGACAAGAGGCTGGAAGGAAAAAATGGTAACCTCTTCTGATGCCTCCAAGTTCATCTACAGAGATGAGAGTGTGCCTCCTCTGACTCCATTCGAAGTGAAAGTTGGAGCTTATAATAACAAAGGAGATGGGCCATTCAGCCCTATCGTTGTTATCTGTTCCGCTGAGGGAGGTAAGTCTGTAAAACCTCATGTTCTGTTGCATCTTACTAACCATGGCTGTGACCTTAAGTGTATGTAATGAGATGTAAGATGAGTCTGTAACTGGGTCACACAGCATGACAACCCACACTCAGTGGTTGAGTATGGGTTGATGGTGAACTGTGGGTTGTTGGTGAACTGTGGGTTATCATGTTTCTGCAGAGTGACTTGTTAACCATGCAAGGTGGCTTCTCATCCACCCTGAACAACCCAGCAACAAACCATGGGTTCTCAAGGTGGCTTGTTTGAGGAAAATAAGCCATCCTGCGTGGTTAACAATCCACCTTGTGGAAAACGCACTGAGTTCAGACAGCATGATAACCCACTGTTCAACAACCCATGGTTCAACAACAACCCATGGCTCAACAACAACCCACGGTTCAATGACAACCCACACTCAAGTGTGGGTAATCATATTGTGCAAACTCAGTCAATGGGACTTATGAATGGCCTAAGGAAATGTGTTTAAGACTGGAGTTGAAGTGTGTTTCCAGGATCAACAATTGCTATTCGGTCTGTGTACTATAATATGTGTTTGGAGTGAAAGGTCTCTACTCCCCGCAACCCCCTGCCTTGCCAAGTGGGTTCTCCTATTAAGGCAAGGATGAGGAACCTCTTTCAGCTCCAGGGCTGAAGCCAAAGGAGTAGGGCCACAAAGGGGGAAGACCCAAAGGCAAAACAGGTGGGACCACACTTCTGATCCTGAGGGGGCTCTCAGCAGCTCCTATTTACCAATCAAAAAAGATATGTGCCTTGCAAAACTAGGTGTTGAACATAACATGACATTTGGCCCTGATTCTGAAACAAAGGATGTGACAAACTAAATAGAAGGTTTCAATTGCTAAAGAGTAGTAGCACTTTCTCCTGTAATTTAAGTTGTACATTTATCAGTGGATTGATATACCTTGGATTTGCCTAGACATTCATGATCAGAAGACAATTTGACCCAGTGGTAACTGAGAAGGAGAGAAGATACAGATACTTTTACTAAATTTTCCTGTCAATTTAGATATGAGTATAGAAGATTTTAACCAAAAATAAAGCATGGGAAAGTTAACTCCCTTTAATATGTCATAATCAGCACTTTTCAACACTTGTACTTGCATTATGAAATATTCACATCATCTCAACATCCACAGAAAGTTTAAGTGATGTCTAACCTTATATTTAGGACATCAACTGCAACATACATTTGACTTCATTGGCTACAAGATTAGGCTGCTTAAATCCTTCTGGCTTTAATTGCATGCAGGATAGCAGCCACCTCTGTTTACTATGGAGTGAATTTCTCTTCTTCATCTTTATGCTGTTACAATTTTTAAAATATTCCAGTTTCAGACTTTTCTAGCAATCAGTTGGGACTATCTCATCATAGAGTCTTTCTCTAGAGTCTTCATTTTCTCCTATGCCCTCCTATTCCCTGCCACATCCACACACAAATGCATTGGAGCCAGATTGACTACCTCCTATATACTCAGTTCAATACCAAATTTAGAAACTATCTCTGATTGATAACCAAAACAAATATAACCCCATGGGAAAGCAGGGGTTTTAGAAATATCTTCTTCATTTCTGAGTGATCTGATTTTCTAAGAATATACCTATGATTCTTTTCAATTGCTTCATTTTGGGTTTCTGGGAGAATTCCAAATAATTTCCTAGAAGAAAGTCAGGGTGCACGTTGTGCCCGCCATTTTGGATTTTTTAATAATTATTTTTGAAGATGAGCGCTCCAGCGCTCCAGCTTAAAGTAAGTGTTTCAAAACAAAACAAAAAACTCCTGCTCCACCCCATCCCACCCCTGATGGGCAGAGATCAAGAGGACTTTATTTTTATGGACCACTTGCAAATTGCTGTGGATTTTAGTGGACCACTTAATAAACTTATTATTATTATTATTATTATTATTTATTTATATAGCACCATCAATGTACATGGTGCTGTACAGAGTAAAACAGTAAATAGCAAGACCCTGCCGCATAGGCTTACAATCTAATAAAATCATAGTAAAACAATAAGGAGGGGAAGAGAATGCAAACAGGTACAGGGTAGGGTAAGCAGGCACTGGGTAGGGAAAAACTAACAGTAGAAAGTAACAGTAGAAGTCTGCACAACATCAAGTTTTAAAAGCTTTAGGAAAAAGAAAAGTTTTTAGTTGAGCTTTAAAAGCTGTGGTTGAACTTGTAGTTCTCAAATGTTCTGGAAGAGCGTTCCAGGCATAAGGGGCAGCAGATGAAAATGGACGAAGCCGAGCAAGGGAAGTAGAGGCCCTTGGGCAGGCGAGAAACATGGCATCAGAGGAGCGAAGAGCACGAGCAGGGCAATAGTGTGAGATGAGAGAGGAGAGATAGGAAGGAGCTAGACCGTGAAAAGCTTTGAAGGTTAACAGGAGAAGTTTATATTGGATTCTGAAGTGAATTGGAAGCCAATGAAGAGATTTCAGAAGCAGAGTAACATGGTCGGAGCGGCGAGCCAAGAAGATGATCTTTGCGGCAGAGTGGTGAACAGAAACCAACGGACTGATGTGAGAAGAAGGAAGGCCAGAGAGAAGAAGGTTGCAGTAGTCCAACCGTGAAAACTTATTTTTGGTTTAAAAAAATAAATCAAAGCTAAGGTATAACCTATATTTAAATCATAGTGTCTTCTAGTATGCCAGTATAATTGTCAGAACCAGTACTGTATTGTGGAAATCATGGGCCCTAGGCCAGGCTGCAGTTAAAGGGCCCCTAACTGTTACATTTTAGGGAAATATTGGTAGGCTGCACCAGCACCAGAACTTGGGCCAAAGGTCCCCAACCTTTCTGGGTCGGTGGACCCATTCGGAATGTTGATGGAGTGCTGAGTACAATCTCAGAAAATGGCTGCCATGGGGAAGGGAGTTGACCATTGATAAAATGGCTGCCATGGTGAGCGTAGCTGGCCACAAAACATTCATCTCCCGAACTGGTGAGACTAAAATCAAAGTAACTTTCCCAAAGAACCTAAGTACTAGGCAAAGGTGGGAGTCTGAGATCCAAAACACAAAAACATTCTTTTCAATCCAAATAATGATGGCACTGGAATGCTACACCTCACTTTGCCCACTGTCCTAGTTTTTATATATATATGTTTTTACATTTTAAATGAATCTTAAGAAATGAAATAAGAATCAGATGGGCCTGGTGTGTGGTGGCTGCCCTGAGACGTGTCCATGGATGCATTCGTGCCCATGGGCATGACATTGGAGACCCCAAGCCTCGGCCATGTTAGCCTGTTTAATTATCTGACCTGGTCAAAAGGGCTTTAATCTCTGTCATCAGAAAAAAAAATTAAGTGCAGGGGCAAGTACATATATTCTCAACTGTTCCACAATTTTAAAATTTCTGATTGAGATAAACAAAAGACTTTAGGTGGGACAGTTTGATCACCTATATGGTCTCCTTGCACTTTCATCCCATGTGAGAATTCCTCCTGAACTTTTCTCCACAGGACATAAAAGATCTGATCAAAGAAATTTCCTTGCTTACCATTTCCTGTTGCTTATAACTCCTTAGATTGGGTCCAAAGGGAGAGGACAAGCAAATCACCAGTGGTGACAGTGGTAAGGAGGTGGGTGGTAGAGGAAGGAGGGTCTACTGAGGACATCTTGCCCAAGGACCCTGAAAAACCCAACGCCAACTTTGCTCATGGAGGCTGGAATCTCTAAAAGAGTGCCTCTGTCATCAAGGCAGGGGCAGTGATTCAATTCAGACATGTACACGAGCAGCAGGCATGCATGATTCCCTTCCTTTTGCCTCCACTTGTGAAGGAAGGAGTTTTAAAGTTTCTACTTATGCTTATGGACAATCGATAATGTGCTGCTGTGTCGGAATGCAACAAACTATGGTTTGCCCAAATCACAATTTGCCCATAAGTTAGATTCATGCTTACTATGTATGAGGAGTCGAATCACCAGGCATATCCACTCTATGGACTTTTAACAGTCATTCCTTCTTTACAGGGGATTCTGGGAACTGTAGTTTTCTGGTTCCTAATGGAATAGTAAGAACAGTCATTGTGGGGGGATCTGCACGTCGCTCCCAGAGCGCTTCTATGCGATCCCAGTGCACCCCGAAAACGATAGTCTGACTTCCCTGTAAAAGAAACGAGGAAGAGCCGTCCATGACGACGAGGAGGACGAGGAGGAGAGCTCTCCGCTTGTGAGGAGAGCTCGGCAAAAGATGGAGGGGTGAAGAGCTCTCCACCCCTCCTTCTTTTGCCGAGCTCTCCTCGCCGGGGGAGAGCTCTCCTTGTCGTCGGCAGCGGCAGCATGGACGGCTCTTCCTCGTTTCTTTTACAGGGAAGTCAGACTATCGTTTTCGGGGTGCACTGGGATCGCATAGAAGCGCTCTGGGAGCGACGTGCGGATCCCCCCTAAAGCTAGAATTCCCATAATTTTTTGGAGGAAACCATAACAGCTAAATGGATATAAAACTAACCCTCTGATTCCCTTTTTAACATTTACTGTAACTAAATGAATGCAGCTTTCACCTTGGCTTTAGATTCTCACAACTGGTAATATATGGCACATTAAATATAGAATTCCAAATGTTGGCCTTTGAAAATGGGAAAACAGTGAGGTTGAGATGTGGCATAAAATATTTTAAATCTTATAAGAACAGCCTTTATAGATATTGGGCTTTTTTCATCTGCACAGGTCTGCAAATACATTTATAGTTAGAAGTTGATACTACAACATTAATAAAAGGTTATGATCATAACACTGGCAACAATTATAGGGAGATCTAATGAACCCATCAATCTTAGTGTTAGTCAAACAACATTCAGCAATGTACTGAGTTATGGGCTATTTCAAATTATAGCAGATTTGATAGTCCCTTTCCACTCCAAATCAATATAAACTACCATTTCATCTATATAAATGTTCAGGAAATTATACTATAGCTTATTCATATATTGTGCATTCCCAAGCTTTTGCATTTTAGTGTCTAATATCAGAGAATCCCCAGCGAATAACTGCATGCAACACAAAAAAGGAATAGAGAAAAAACACATTTGTTTCATATATTAAACAGAAAGACTTGATTTCTTCTCCCATATGGCAAAAAGCTATTTATATTTTTGTCTGCTTACTTTTCATTCTGAGCAGTACAGTCCCATGAAATGAAAATGATTCTGCATTTATAGAAAACTGCCATCCAACATTTTGTATAGATCGCAAATTATTTGTCCCACTGCAATCTTCCCTGACAACACGGTAATTGCTTCAATGATATCAAATCAAGAAAAATGGCTTTCAATGCACAAATCTTTGTAATGCATAAAAGAGAAAACAAGGTGCGCCTACTGCACAGAGAATCATGTTGGGCGGAAAATATTGAAGCATAATATTTCTTTGACTCCATAACATTTCTCATTTTATGCTATGGAAACATGGGAGCTTAGTGTTTTAACATTCCAGGGCTGAGAAGAAGCACCAAGGCACAGGGAAAGACTCTGGCTCCATGGTAGAGTGCATGCAATCCATGCAGAAGGTCTCAGGTTCAATCCCCATCATCTCCAGTGAAAAGGATGATGGGTGAGACCTGTGCCTTAAATCCTGAAGCACTGCTGCCAGACAGAGTAGACAACACTGGGCTTAATGGACACATAGGTCCGACATCAAGAGTAGCCAAGTGTACTTCTGAAAAATGAGGGTTTCCCCCAATCTTGTTGATCCCTCCGTCCTCTCCATGGGTGGTGTCATTTTGGCTATATAGGTGACAGCACTCAGGCCTGAAGATTGGAAATATATGGATTTATTAAAACCTGCAATAGGGAAGAGTCCATGATCACTGGAAACAGAAGCAGCAACTTCAAACAGAATGTATTCCCAATACAATACATACTGTGCCTGTTCAGATGACACTGAGGGCTTTGTAGGTAGCTTAACCATGCTTTTCTGTGGTTAGCACTAACCACAAGCTGTACGTTTGCACACAACACAGTAACCCTGTCTGGTTCCTGGTTTCCTTAACCACACGCTAACCACAAAGCAGTTAGAGGAGCGCCTGAGTCCTCCGAATGTTCTGCCCCGTATTCCATCAGCCCTTGGGCTAAGAGTGCCAGCAGTTTCATGATTTAGGCTATTTAGGCCAGTCTATACTGCTAGCTCTATGATTTCGGCCCCTTAACCACAGGTGCTTGTCAGATGACATCTTAAGCCAAAGTTAGTGCCACTAACCCTGCTGCAGAACAGAGTTAGTGAAGCCAACCACAGTGTGGTTAGTGGAGGCACCTGGTTAAGGAAAACGCATGTCAGATGACACCATTAAGCCTGCTGCTTAACAAAAAAAAATCATTAACCAGCAAGGTTAACAGTGTCGTCTGAATGGGGTCACTTTTAAGGAGAGCTTTTTTATTGTATTGGGGTTGTGATTTTTTTATTGTAAGCTCCCTTGAGCATATTTTTTGAAAAGCAGGATCTAAATGCCTATCAACCATCACAACAAAATTAGCACACTGTGTTCATCACAATGCTTAGCAGTTTGCTAGCTGACAAGCAATATTGAAACGCGTAACGATGGATAGGAATTCTAGGTGGCTATCTTTCTGGACCAGTCAGTGATACAAATTTGATGAGATGCCATGAAGCATTGCAATATGATGAAAATAATGGTTTTATCCTGAACAATATGAGAGACTAAGGAGAAAGTATATGACAATTCCAGCTCTAGTACTTTTTATATATACAGATCCAATTTGTAATGGCTGGGCTTTATTATTTCAATTTTTTTTCTTAATACAGAACCCAGTGCTGCTCCCACTGATGTCAAGGCCACAGGATTGTCAGTATCAGAGATTCTTGTTGCATGGAGACACAGTAAAGAAAGTCTAGGAAGACCGCGGGGATTCGAGGTATTAATATAAAATATAAACTGTGTTGCAGGTCTGCTTTTGTTTTCCTAACTCTGTGTTCTGCTAAAAGAATTGCATGGTAGAACTTCTGTTGAAATTCTAATCATTGTAATATATTCGTAACAAAAAGGAAAACAAACTATTCACACAAGACTGGATTAACAGTTATGCAAATTAAGGTATATTGTCCCTAGGCCATGAGTCCCAGCCTTCAATGCTTTTTCCAGATGGTTCCCTTATGCATTTTATTTTATTTATTTTTTGGCTTCCATATTTGTTTCACAGGTATTTGCTGCTCTGTTTTGTTGACCAAAGTGACAGGAGAAATAAGTCTTCTGAGATGAAGGATGCATGAACCTGTCAATTCTGCTTTTTCCCCACATTCATTTTAAAAAAACACACCTTAAATTCTTCCCATCTTTAATATGAAGACATTTTTGAAAATTCTTATCAAAACCAAACTGAAACTAAATTTCACCCATCTGCCCTACCCAAATGCAATGGATTACAGCTATTCCCAACAAAAAGAGGACCATGGGTATATTTACACTGGGCGATATCCTGTGGATTGTCCTGGGATCGTCCCTGTGCATCCACAATATGCACAGGGTATCCCGGGAGAAGGGAGGGATGATTCCTCCCTTGCCCCAGGACATCACCCTACCCTTTAATTCTGATTTTTCCCACGGTCTCAGGGTGATCCCAGGAGGAGTGGCCGGGCATCCCGTTTTCATCCCAGCTCCACGCGAGTAATCATGAGGTGCCAGGAACCGGGCACGGGGCGCCTCAGGAGCTCCATGCCCATCAGGGTTGGGTGGGATGAGTGGGAGGTTGTTGTATTTGTTTTTTAAAAAAACATACCTTTGGTGCTGGAGCGCTCCTGTGCTCATTTCTGATTAAAAATCAAAAACCAAAATGGCGGCCGTAATGTCCTCTTCCTCACGGGATGTCATGCGCCACGTGTAGACTGAGGGGGAGGATCTTGCGATCATCATATCACGAGATCATCTGCCTCCATCTCCCTGGTCTAGCCATGCCCCCATGTTGTACCTGCCTGCCATTAAATGTTAAAGATGAGCCTGCTGGAAAAAAAAGAGGTGGTAAATCTAATTTTGCACTAAAATGGTTGAATATACACAGGGATGTAAACACAGACTTTTAACATCTAAGCACACAAAGCCCTGGGCCTGGACGGACAACACTTTCTGTTTTAGTTTCTCCCAGGTTCAAACTTTTAAAATCTCAAATTCTTTCTGTCCCAAATATGAAGAAATTCATGAATTTTGGCAAATTTGTATAAGAAAATGACATGGAATTCTCACGCGAATCTGTGACCTACTAAGAATTACAGGCCTGCTGCATTTTGCAATGAGAAGCCATTGTGATTTGTCCACTTTCGCACACATCCGAGCCGTACCAGCAGATAAAGAACAGAAAGGAAAAAACCCAGGAATGAGCATTAGCACTGCTCTACAGCAACCTCTCTGCTAATTATTATTATTGTTGTTTTTGTTAATATTATTATTATATTATATTTATTTATTTATTTATATCCCGCCTTTTGCCCAATGCTAGGCCTCAAGGCGGCATTGCAAAATTTAAAACATATACATTAAAAACCTATAAATACAGGTATACAAAAGTTAAAGTATATTAAGCATATTTTTTTGTGAACCGCCCAGAGAGCTTCGGCTATTGGGCGGTGTAAAAATGTAATAAATAAATAAATATAAATAAATTTATTTATTTATTTATTTATATACCGCCCCATAGCCAAAGCTCTCTGGGCAGTTTACAAAAGTGAAAAACAATGAACATTAAAAACAAATATACAAAAATTTAAAAGCATAAAAACAGCAATATCCATTTAAAACAGCTATTCTGGGGTCAGTTAAAAACTCAGCATATGTTGTTAACTGCCTGGGAGAAGAGAAAAGTCTTAACCTGGCGCCGAAAAGATAACAATGTTGGTGCCAGGCAAGCCTTGTTGAGGAGATCATTCCATAATTGGGGGCCACCACTGAAAAGGCCCTCTCCCTTGTTGCCATCCTCCTTGGAGTAGGCACTTGGAGGAGGACCTTAGATGTTGAGTGCAGTGTACGGGTAGGTTCATGTTGGGAGAGGCGTTCCATCAGGTATGGTGGTCCCAAGCCATGTAAGGCTTCATAGGTTAAAACCAGCACCTTGAATTGGGCTCAGGAATGTATAGGCAGCCAATGCAATGCAATATTAAAATATTTAATTCCTTAGCAGGAATTTTGGTAGCAAATTCCATAGTTTAATTCTGCACTGCGTGAAGAAGTCCCTCCTTTTTATCTTCTGCCAGTCAGCTGCATGAGATGATCCTGGGCTGAATTGCCTCTCCTAAGGCTTAACCCCTTTCTACACCTCCCGGCCTTCTGGAAGGGGGCGAGGATCTCTGGATTTCCTGGTTCCGAGATCCTCCCCCTGGGTTCACATACCCACACCACATTCAGGGATGGTGTGGGCGGCATTTTTTTCTTTTTTCTTTTAAGCAAAGCGGCTCTGTGCCCATTTCTAGTGCTGTGCTTACTCGTGAGTAAATGCAGTACCAGGCAGGACAGGTGCCCACATCTCCCACGGCCTCGGGATGGTCCTGAGACCCTGGGAAGAATCGGGTTTTCCCTGAGTTGCACTGCAAAATTCACAGAAGGAAAAATAAGAAGGAGGACTGTGTTCTGAGCCTCACGTTAGTCTGGGATGGGCAGATAGAGTCTGTTTGCCTCAAAATGCAGAACAAACAAAAGCCTGAAATATCTCTAGTCATGGCTAAATGACTCAGGTGATTGGCTGGAACATGCTGGGAGTTTGGGGACTTTTTTCTGTCTAAATATGCATGGGATTGTGCCCTCAGCTAACTTAGTCTGGATCCACGGAGGGTGGTGGCTCCTATTTCAGTGGGGCTGTGAATCCATTCTGGGTTTCAGTCAGAACCAAACAGATCTCTGAAGGAGCTATCCAAGGTACTGAGGGTTCTGCTCCTTGGATAGCTTGTTTAGGGTTCTGTCTGGTTCTGACTGACACTAGTAGCTATCAATGGCTACTAATCCTGATAAATCCAGTATCTGAGGCAGCCTATGTACACCAGTCGCTGAGGAACATGGGTGGGAGGGTGCTGTTGCAATAGTCTCCACTGGTCTGGATCCAGCCCTGTATATTTTCTTAAAAGGCTTCCTTGTCGCAACACAGGCTTTTAATAGATAAGGATAAAGTGTTATGTGCTCACTGTAATTTATGTGTCGTATGCAGGGCTTTATTTTATCGTCTGCATTTTTATTATGTTGGTTTTTCTGAAGTCCACAGTATCACCTGTGCAGCCAAGCCCTGTGGGAGTTCTTTAGCTGCAGGGGCACAAACAGAGGTTCACACACCTCTGCCCTGCTCACCCTGAGAAATTGCTAGCAGCTGCACATGGTCCCTGCCTTGGGAGTTGCTGCCTGCCTCTGTGAACTGCAGTGTCACTGCCTTTGCACACAGTTGGGCTCTAAGCCTCGTTCTCTGAGGAGATGTTGTCTAGATAATTATGAGTAGCTTCTTTAAAGCCATATAACCCTGTGGATAAAATTGGAAACAAGGCACAGTCTTCTAAGATCGCAACCTGGGGAGGAAATTAGGCTAATGGAATGGCAGGGCCACAATTGCCTCCATGCTCTAAGTCTCAGAAAATGGTCAGCATTGCCCGCATGAGATGCTCTCATAGGCTACCAAGTAAATGTCGTTGGAAACAGCAATAATAAGCAGTCAGGTTCAAAACTCCTAACTAGCATTCCCTTTATTTATTAATTTGTTTGCTTGTTTCATTGATATCCCGCCTTTTCCTCCAAGGAGCTCCGAGGTGGTGAACATGATCCTTCTTCTCCTCCTCTACATTTTATCCTCACAACAACCCTGTGAGGTAGGTCAGGCTGAGTAATTCAGTGAGCTTCATGGCCATAATTCTAAATTTCCAGATGAGCCACATGAGATGTCCATCAAAATATATTTTACTTAGAAACCAAACCCGCAACTGTTGAAGAGTGTTGAGTTATGAGCAATTAAAAAACAGAGCATGTGAGGCCTGCTAAATTTCTGTAGGATTGTCTCTAAGGCAGGATCTACACTACTGCTTTAAAACAGTTTATAACAGTAGTGACAACTTTTGGGGCCTAGGACACACTCTACGTACATTGTTTTGTAAACTGTAGGGTTTTTGTTTAATGAATCTAGTTATTCTCTGAATGCTGTACACAAGTACAGAGGAACCTCCAAATTTACCTCATGTGCTCAGTTGTGGTAGTCAGGTGGCAACAAAGGCGACTGCAAAACACTGAGCCTAGACTACTGTTTTATAACAGTTTTTAATGGTGTCGACATCTGCTGGGGCCCAATACGCATTATATATAACAGTTTCAAACCATGTTTGAAGTGTCTTGTTTGGTGTAGATCTGGCCTAACCTGACACATTTTAACCTATCGAGCCTAATATCACATACCATTCTCGAAATTTGCTCACAGTTAAACAGCTGAGAGTTTGCCTATAGGATTTTAAAGTCTGTTTATGGGCTCATCTACACCAAGCAGGATATTCCACTATGAAAGTGGCATGAAAGTGGTATATAAAAGGCAGGAGCCACACCAAGCAGGAGATAACGGTATGAAAGCAGTATATGGTAGGTGTCCATGGGCCCCAACAGTTGTCAGTGCACTTCAATCCCACTCTAAAGCAGTAGTGTGGCTCCTACATTTTATATACCGCTTTCATACCACTTTCATAGTGGAATATCTGCTTGGTGTAGAAGAGCCCTATATATCACATTCCTACCACTCTTTAAAATGCTTCTTTTCAATAGAAAAGCGGGATGTAAGTCTTTCCCAATAAATGAATAACAAACTTAGCAGCAGTTGTAGTGAGCTCAGGCAGTAACTCCAGCACTACCCTGAAGTAAGCAATTGGTTCGCTGCAAAAGCAGCGTCTTGTAAGAATGGATTACAAAGGAACTCTTCAGTATTCATGCGCTGCCAACCTAGCCTCCAGAGAGTGGGGGAAACTCAGTGAAGGCAAGCAACGACAACCACAGACTTGTAAACATCAAAAACGATTTGGGCTTTTGTGTGCGGAGGAGGAGGAGGCGCTCCACAGAGAGGATTCTTCCTGAATTACATTTGACAGAAACCTGTTCCTATCCGAGTAACTCAAACCAAATCCTCAGCCCTCTTCTCCGTCCCCCAGCGATGCTGCTCCGGTATGATTAACCCACTACAAGGTTTCCTCAGGTGTTCTGTCATCTCCAATTCATTACATAGATTCAAAGCTTTCTGACTGTGTGCTGTGCTGGCCAAGGAAGGTAATATTGTTCATGCCACTTCCTCTCATGATTCACTCAAAGCTTGCCAGGTTTGAATAGTAAAGGTCTTTGAAGACCCACCAGAGGTGGGTTGTCCTTGATTCTTCTCAAGTGCTTCTGACTTCCTGTCAGCAGTCATGCTTGCTTGTGCTGTCAAGCTCGTCACAACACCCCTTGCCGGCATACTTGCGGTGCACTGAATCTCACTGAGCTAACACTGTGACATCCTGGACGTTTCTATACCTGCCTTTTTCCCCGGGATCATCCCTGTGCATCCAAACGACACACAGGGGATCCCAGGAGCAGGCAGGGACGATCCCTCCATTTGTCTGGGATAATCCTTAGGTGTGGAAAGGGCCCCTGTTTCTGGCCAGCTGGGAACGGTATGTCAAGAGTGAACCATGGGTTTTCGTAAGGCTTTTTCCTCAGGAGAACTGGTGAGATTTCTTGGAAGGAGGAAAAAACTCAAGCAATAAACACAACAAAAATAGCACATTTCAGAAGACTGTATAGGGCATGAGCGTCAGTGTGGTGCACTGGTTCAGGTGTTGGACTAAAATTTAGGGATATACTGTATGAATCTGTCAGTTTGAGTTTCACATTTTCCATACTTAAGTTGGTTCATATTGAACTTTGAGGGGGGGGGGGAAGCATATGCATTGTTTGATGGGAGAATTCCATTGCAGTTTTCAAAGGTGAACTGAGTTTCAGGTGTTAAATTTGGTGAGTTTGCATTAAAACATGAACTGAACTAATTTCTACCTCCTCTCTATTAGGGCTGCATGTTCATATCTTCACTGAGCCACAAAGCTCACTGGGTGACCTTGTATCAGTCACTAAGAACATTAGAAGTGCCAAGCTGGATCAGACCAACGGTCCATCAAGTCCAGCACTGTGTTCACTCTGGCTAACCAGCCGTCAACCAGGGTCCCACAAAGCAGGATGTGGTGCAACAGCACCCTCCCACCCATGTTCACCAGCAACTGATGCACACGGGCTTACTGCCTCGAATACTGGAAATAGCACACAACCATCAGGGCTAGTAGCCATTGATAGCCTTCGCCTCCAGGAATTTATCCCAACCCTTTTAAAGCCACTGAAATTGGTGGCCATCACTACATCTTATGGTAGTGAGTTCCATCTTCACACTATGCACTGTGTGAAGAAGTACTTCCTTTTATTTGTCTGGAATCTCCCACCGATCAGCTTCATGGGATGACCCCGGGTTCTAGTATTTTGAGAGAGAGAAAAAAATGCCTCTCTCTCCTCATTCTCCGCACCACAATTTTGTACACCTCTATCACATCTCCCCTTCGCCTCTCATAATTCAGTGGTGGAGCATCAGTACTGCATGCAGAAATTCTAAGAAGAACCCCTGGAATATCCAGGTACAGCTGGGAGAAAAACTAGTCTGAAATCCTGGAGAGCCACTCCCAGTCAGTGTAGAAAATATTATATATGTGGCAGAGGTGTACAAAATTATGCCTGGTGTGGCAAATGTGGATAGGGAGACATTTTTCTCCTGCTCTCAAAATACTGGAGGATGAGGCTACAATGTTTTGGACTGGATGGTTAAAAAACAAAAAGGTGAATAAATGAAGTTATAAGGTAGTGAAGTGATATTATTATTATTATTATTATTATTATTATTATATTTATTTATTTATTTATTTATTTATTTATTTATTTATTTATATAGCACCATCAATGTACATGGTGCTGTACAGAGTAAAACAATAAAATAGCAAAACCCTGCCACATAGGCTTACATTCTAATAAAATCATAATAAAACAATAAGAAGGGGAAGAGAATGCACCAAACAGGCACAGGGTAGAGTAAAGCTAACAGTATAAAAGTCAGATCAAAATCAAGTTTTAAAAGCTTTAGAAAAAAAGAAAAGTTTTTAGCTGAGGTTTAAAAGCTGCGATTGAACTTGTATGGCTCAAGGTTCAAAGGGATCTGGAATCCGGAACCAGATGAAGGTATACATCTTTTTCTCTATGGAGCATCAAGGTTTGCAAATAGATCATGAACTCCAGAAGCCAAAGCGGCTTCACAGGATTGTTGAGAGGTTATAATTGGGATGGGATACCCATATACAGTCTTGGGGGGAAAGCGTAACTTACAAATACTTGGTAAATAATAAATATGTAAATGCCTCTGGACTAGAGGTTCTTTCATATGGATCCACAACTGGAGACCCCTGGGTAAAATCAAGTGCTTTGAGGAGAACCACCTGACTTCCCTCAGTTGCCAGTCTGGACAAAAGATACATTTGTAGTGTGAGAGCAGCTGCTTGGTCCACCTTGGATGACATTGTGGACCATAACCCTTATTGGCCACAGCTCAGGGGTAGAGCATACGCTTTGCATGAGGAAAGCCCCAGGTTCAACCCTGGTGTCTCCAGGTAGGGCTGAAAAATCCCTGCCTGAAATGTGGAACACCAATCAGTGTCAGCAATACTGGGCTAGATGGACCAATGGTGTCACTCAGTATAAGGCAGCTTCCTATTTTCCTAGCCCTCCTATTCATGCACCAAGAATGTAAAAATATATATCAGACGTCCATGTCCTGGCACCTTCAAGATGTTTTGGACTGTAACTCTGATCATCCATGACCATTGGCCATGCCGATGGGAGTTGTAGTCCAAAATGTCTGGAGCGTACCGGGTTGAGGAAGGAGATATGATATTACTGAACCAAGATCCAATGGGTGGCATTGGTCACATAGCTATTCCTCAGCCTTCAACAAAACATCACAGCTTCATTGTGAAGGTGATAGAAATAAGATATTTCAAAGAGTTGTGTATCCTGAAAAATGCTATTGACATTATGAATGATCATAGTTAAGGAAAGGACCTCACAAATGTACTGGTCAATCGCTCACACAGACTTCCATTGGCAGGTTGGTTACTGGAAAGATATGGAACAAGAAGAAGCAGCGCAAAAGGCCAGGACAGAAGGAAATGAGTCGTCCATCATCCTGACAGGGCTCGAAGGCAACACAATGTACCACCTGAGAGTGAAGGCGTACAACTCAGCAGGGTATGGGCCACCTAGCAGCGCAGTCCGTGCTGCTACCAAGAAATCTCGTAGGTTCTCCACTTTTTGTTTGCCTGATAATGTGCAGCCTGAAAAAGGCTTCCATTCTCTGTTTTGTTTTGTTTTTCTTATCTTGGGATATATAAACTAAGAAAGAGGGCTGTGATGTTGTTCTGATTCATGAGCTCATTTGAAAGGACCTGTATTCTAAAAAGTGACCAAGAGCACTTGGCATTCACAAGAGGCAAAGGGTTATCTTTGTGAAAAACAAGGCTAAGTATTTTTGGCATGCAACAAGAGGAGAGTAAATGATTCAGGGCTCACCAGCAGCTATTAAAAATGACACTTCTGCAGCAAGAGACTATACGCCTGAACTTTATCTAGCAAGAGGTGGCAATCAAACATAAACCTAATAAAATATTGAACTAGTCCTTGGGTGTGTTTTGCTCTTTTTTCAAACTCTTCCAAAATGTCTTGCACAACATGATCTTTTTCCCCACCCTCCATTTTTCCTCAGCTCCTAGTCAAGCACCAAGCAATATTATGTGGATGCAAGATGGCTCCCATGTATCCTTGGGATGGGAACCTGTGAGACCTTTAGCTAATGAATCTGATGTCATGGGATACAAGGTTAGTTGACCGTATTTACCATCTCAAATAATGGAATCATAGAAACATAGAATAGTACAGTTGGAAGGGGCCTATAGGGCCATCAAGTCCAACCCCCTGCTCAATGCAGGAATCCACCCTAAAGCATCCCTGACAGAGGGTTGTCCAGCTGCCTCTTGAAGGCCTCTAGTGTGGGAGAGCCCACAACCTCCCTAGGTAACTGATTCCATTGTCGTACTGCTCTAACAGTCAGGAAAATTTTCCTGATGTCCAGCCAGAATCTGGCTTCGTTTAACTTGAGCCCGTTATTCCGTGTCCTGCACTCTGGGAGGATCGAGAAGAGATCCTGGCCCTCCTCTGTGTGACAACCTTTTAAGTATTTGAAGAGTGCTATCATGTCTCCCCTCAATCTTCTCTTCTCCAGGCTAAACATGCCCAGTTCTTTCAGTCTTTCCTCATAGGGCTTTGATGGTGGCTTACGGATCCAATTAAAATTAATTAAAATAATTCATTACAATGCAATGTGAGCATGCCAATCACAGAAAAAGTACTATTAAAATAGCATCCAACCCACCAGTTCCACTTACAGGTAAAAGGCTTTCTTAAAGCAAGCAGTGTTGCCCTGATAGTGGGACGCCATCAAAGAGGGAACAAACCAAGAGGGAGGTCTGCAGCCTAGGAGTGGCCACTAGAGATGTCGGAGGAATTCATTTTGAAGATGGAGCTCAGTGAGATTTTGCCAGGTCTGCCCACCAAACACCACCTTGCAGATCCAAGAGTTGGCTTGATTCGGTGCGCACTGAGTCAGGCAGGGCTGCATTTTCCTGGTTTTGTTTTTTGTGTGCAAATCCTGATTTGCGCAAATGCAGATTTTCACAAATGCAGATTTGTGCAAATTCGCGGGTGGGTACATTTGCAGAAATCACTATTTGTTCAAAATTGCAGCTGTAAAGAGCTCAATTTGCCCCCAAATTGTGAACTTAAATCATACTTTATGCCGGTATTGTTACATAATTTGTACTATTCATGGCCATAGTTTTGCGCAAATTTTGATTTCCATAAATATTCCCAGCTGTGAATTTGTGCAAATTGCAGCTTGTGGGCAAAAGAAAAAGATGCAAGCTCTTGCTGGGCACCCGCAGATCGTCTGCCGGTTTGCCCCACATGCACGCTGGGATCATTGGGCAACTGGCGGGAGTCCAGTGAGCAGAGCGCAAACAGGACTCAGGGGAGCTTGCCCATCCCCAGGCCACTGAAAAGATCCTTTCTTGGGTCACCACCAAATGTACGTCTGCAGGTGACATTCTTGAAAAAAGCGCCTCTGCAAAAGATCTTAGGAACCAGGAAGGCTCATATAGGAGAATGTGATCTTTCATTCTAAGGGCCAAATTTTGCGGACGTTCAGTCGGCAAAGGCAAAAGGGCAGGGCCATAGGCAAAGGGAATGGGACCAAAAATACCGGCATATTCTCCACTCCCCCATCCCAAGTATTGCATGTGTGAGCCCAGCAACAAGGTCATGGAAGAGCCACACGTACAGGACATTTTTGTACACATGGTTCCTCATCTGATGCTCACACAGAAGCCTAATTTCACATGGGCATAGGGAGGAGACAGTCCTCTCCTGCCTGCAGCTTCACTTAGCTGTGGACCATTTCTTAAATAGCTCAATCCCATCTACCTCCCTCATCTCCTGGTTACATTATTGTAGAAGACATGGAACTCCAACAAAAAGTTATTACTTTTATGGTGGGGACTAAAAGGGAATTAGATGCATTTATTCCTTTGTTAGTATATTTTGAATATAGTGATTGTCAACCAGGGATTGTAAACGGAGTAATATACGCTTCTTGATGCCGTTAACACCATCCCATCTGACTATTAATAGGAGCAGACTGCAGTGAAATCCATGTGCATGCTTCAATTTGACAGTATATTTGCAGTAGGATTTAAGAAAATGCAGAAGCATGAGGTGTCGTAAATGCCATTAAAATTAATATTTTCTTTATAGAGCAGAAGTGCAAATACTGAGATTTGTTATGATTATGTTGGGGATATTCAGCAATCTGTGCCCATAGCATCTGGCTTCTTCTTAAATTGTGACTGCTTTGAAGAATGAATTGGTTTTTACCCAGATGTCGTTAGGAAATGGTTATAGGCCCATACCAAAAAAATGCATATGCAACATTTCTGTCTCACGTGCACAGGCTATAGAACATATGTTTTACAGTAACTGCCCAGAAGGTTCATATCCTACATTACGGGTTGGATCCAGATTTAGGCTGGTGGAAACTTTCCTGCTCCTCCTTCCCATGGTAACCCTCCAGCCCCCTGAAAATGCTATGCAGAGAGTCAAGAGACCCTACTAAATGGGGTGAGCTAAAGTATGTAGGGGGAGGGGGTATCCCCAAAACTCAGGGGGAGGGACCTTCCATGAATGGAGCCCCTTCTCTTACAGAAGGTAGATCCTGGATCCAACTCTTTATAGGGAAAATGGAGTGGGAGAAGAAGGAGCAATCATCAATCTACAGTGACTGGTGCAGATGTAATGTTAGCAATCTTCTACCAATGGTGAAGAAGTTTTGTGAACCACCCAGAGAGCTTCAGCTATTGGGCGGTATAGAAATGCAATAAATAAGTAAATAAATAAATAAGTTTAAGAATGGATGCCGGCATTGAGCAGGGGGTTGGACTCGATGGCCTTATAGGCCCCTTCCAACTCTACTATTTTATGATTCCATGAATATGCTGCAGGCTTACACACTCCCATTTCTTACACACTCTTTTGTTTCCTGCTCATTCGCACCGTTACACCCTTGGTTAGCATCAATTGTGTTGCATCACTATGGGAAGCATTAACCTGGTTCTGCAAACCAGTATTAGGAAAGGGGAAGCAAGTGGGCAGTGGGGAGGCGATCATGGTTAGGGTGTTAGAGGAGGAGTTAGGGTGATAGTATATTTGCTCTGCTGAAAAAGTGGGATTTGTGAAAAATAGGGATGGGCAAACAAGCAGGCTTTGAGATTGCATGGGTTCTCCAAATGTAGGCTTGCTTCTCATCCTGTGCCCGATTCCCATTCCCATTTGCAATCGGTGCTCACTTTGCATGAATGGGGAAATGCTGCAAATCGAGCAGCGGTTGAAACAGGAAATGTCTTGAACTTTCTTAAATTTTTCTCAAATTCCCTAAAAATTTACACAAATTTCTTCCATAGAGTAAAGCGGGGCTGATTCAATCTATGGAGTACATTTGCACACATTTCGAAATGTGTGCAAATTTATGATAGTTGCATCCATTTAGGAAATTTGTGCAAATTGAACACAAGCACATTTTGGGCCATTTTTCAACAGACACATGCTCACCCACACGATCACATTCGGAGTTGCGAAGGGGGCAGGGTCTCATGTTTTCAGAGCCAAAGCAAAATTCTCATACATCCCAAGTGAAGAGACCTGAAAGAGCCAAGGAAGGATTGAGGGTGAGGTAGGCCTTAGACCCCAGTGTAATTTCATTAACCAAATCCTATTTCCTTAGCCCTTGCTTTCATTGCCCTTTTCCTGAGTCCGGAATTCAATATTTATGAGATGTTAGACATTCTACATGGCCATTCATCTCATCCACAGGTCTTATTTAGGCAAGAAGGTCATAGCAACAGTCAAGTCATTGAAACACAGAAAACATCTGCAGTGGTGCTTCTCCCTGATGTTGGTGTCTACATCATAGAGGTCCGTGCAGTCAGCGAAGGAGGGGATGGAACGCCAAGCAACCAAATCAGGGTACCTTCTTTTTCCGGTAAGGCATCTGTGTCAATTGGAAGTAGAATACAAAATTGTTCTATTCCCAACCTGCCACCACTGCTATACCATAGGCCAGCTGTGCAGGCTTATAAAGCTGATAAATGCATGCATCCTTATTTATGACCAACTGAAAACAGAGGAAAGATCTGAGCTCTGATATTAATCTTAATTGGGTGTCCACCAACAACAGCATCCTCAGAATTAAACGTCATGAGGGAGAACTGCAACAAAATATTGCAATATGAAGTGCTGCTCTTCAGGATTCTAGCCACTCTGTTCCATTCCTTCTACTCCCCACATAACACTGGTGTGGTTTCCCCCCAACAATCAGTCAGCATTCCATGACCACTAAGCACGCTCAGCAATCATTGTGTATGTGGGGGGGGGGGTCTGCTCCTTCGGGTTTATAAAAGAAACAGTTGTTTTGTACTTCTCCAAAACTTGGGGTGTCTCCCAAGCCAGCTGATGTTTCCCTGTTGCATGGGGGTGGTACTGTTTTGGCTGAATTAGCAATGGCACTCCCTTGAACATTAGAAGTGGAGTGAGTGAGATGGGGGGGGGGGAACCCACAAGCGTGGGAAAGAAAGTATTTCAGAAAGGAAGAATGTTACCTTGTAAGTTTGGATACACAGCTCCAGCAAATACAGAGCCCTCGGTGCTAATTTTAAAAAAGAAAGGATGACTCAGTGCATTGTTTACATTTGCATTGATTAACTATAACTAATATCACTGATTAATAAGTTTGCAAAGGACATGCATTCCAAATAAACAAAAGAAAGGTTATTTACTCTCAGGATTTCTTGCCAAATAGAGAGTTAATTGTATTTCTGCATTTCGGCTTAGCAGAGACATCCTCGTTGAAAAACAAATTCAAACCTGTTGTAATTAAAATGAACCTTAAATGTTGCTTCACTGAGCCCAGGCAGATATAAATTTAAGAATATTCTGGCTTGGATCAACAAGCCCCTTGCATTTCTTTGGCAAACTGCATCATAAACTTCTGACTATTATAGATTTGGACATCTAACTACATTCTGGTTTGTGTTCAGGTTCATGAAATGGAAGTTTGGTAAGTTCACATTGAGATATGAACTAAACAAATTTGTCGCCCATTCCTAGAGCAATCAGGACACTTCTTCTACCTGCCTATCACAATCATTTCTGTTGACTGATCTTTACACACACCAGATGTGTAATAACAGACGTTAAGGGACATGAGTGGGAGAGAGTTACTGTCTACATGGGTTTCCCATGGGCTTATGGGTTTCCCATAGGTATCTGGTTGGCCACTGAGAGAACAGAATGCTGGACTAGATAGCGCTTTGGACTGATCTATCATGGATCTTATGTTATGTATGTATTGGTTCAAACTTTCCAAAAGGACTGGATCTGGCTGGTAGAATAGAGTGATTGATGCATCCAACTTGGTAGCAATTTTTCAAAGCGCACCTCAGCTCCTATTGGGGGATACCTGTACTCTAGCATGGAGTCTGGGAATCATTGCATAAGCTGTTCTAAAATGCCAAAATACTATAGGGATTTACTGTTTCTGTTCACCTTTGGTTTTGATCACTGCAGGTGGAAAAGTCACAAGTTCTCAATCAAGCCTAAATGCTTTCTCCACTTCCTCATCGACTGTAACTTTTCTCTTGGTACTGATGGTCCCTTCAACCTCATGGTGAAGAAGACTGTGGACCTTTTAACATTCATCTGTTCAGCTGCTTTAGCCTGATAACACCAATGGATGGAGCTCTGTATCCATGGAGGAAGCAGACAGCGAAGAGCTAACGGTCCAAGATGTGCCGAAATTCACCCAGTGCACCAGGAAGAGTGTTGTGGGAGGGAAATAATTCTTTTTAAAAAGTCATCAGGTTTCTTCTCTTCTGTTTTTATAAATGTCCTCTATGGGGGGAGGGGATATTTATTGCCCAACAGAAAATATGCAGATTGTATGAAATGAATTTTTGTAAGCAAATGAAATTTCTGTCAAATTTTATTTTACTTTTCTAATATGTTTATATATTAGCTGACACCAGTCTTGTATCATCAGTAGTTTAAATTGTGGCGTCTAGTACAGTACATCTATTTTGTTTGAGTTGTTCCAGATTTTTTTTAAAGAACAAAGTTTGATAAATATTTGGCGTTCTAGTGTCCCCCCTTCTCCCTTTTTTCATAAGGCTGGCTTTCTTTCTTTCTTTCTTTTTTCCTCAATTGACAAGGCATAACGACAACATTTAGATTATGTGGCCCCTTTTCTAAATTGCTGTGACAAATGTTGCTGTTAAAAACAACAACATAATGCCACCTCAAGTTAGTAAAGTATGGAAATTTTGTATTTTTTTTTTCAGCTCTGTATTCTCTGGGCACATAGTGAGCCACTTTTCATTAAAAGGTAAATTTGAAGCATTTGAAATGAAGAATAAAATTCAGCCCTATTGCTTTGCATGGGGTATTGTCCACCTTAACAATCAAGGGAGAAAAATGCTTATTTTTAATAGCGAGAATACCGCTGATTCAGAACGCCAATGGCAATGAAACCATTGCCGGATGGTTAATCATAGCCTCCAGTAATTGCTAACTGGAAGTAAGAAATGAATGCAAAGAGACAAAGCTGTTATCCCCAAACAGTTTTCAGTCTTTAGACCTTTATTTTTGTAGTCCATTTTTGTATGGTACTGTACTGTCTATATTTGGTGATTAAACTAAATGATATCAAGAAGCATATTAAGATTGGAACAGGATGGTTTTGCCTGGATTTTTATCAATAAAATGTACAACGTTCAAATTCTGGGTCCAGAACAGCACTGGAATGGATATTGTTGGGCAGTGTTTCTAACCATCTTAGCCAGGGGTGTGCAACATGTGGTTCTCCAGATGTTTTGGTTTAGGGTGACCACATGTCCTACTTTACAGAGGACTGTCTTCTATTTTGGAGAGCTGGCAGAGGACAATCCTCCATTTGAAGGAATCATCAATTTGATGGACTGTCCAAAGAACCATAAGGAGGGAGAGCAGCAAGGGCCTTGAAGTTTCCCATCAACACTTAGCATCTGGACAGCAGACAGAGAAGACAGACAGGTCACCTAGTCAGTCTGTCCATCATGGTGAAATGTCTTGCATATCCATTTAAATAAAAGCTATTATTTCTAAATTTGTATTTATACAAATACAATTTTGTATGCAAATTTATGCAAATTGGTGTCCTCTTTCGTCCTCCTTTTGGGTGATGCATTTCTGGGTGATGCCACCCTATTTAATCTACAGCTCCCATCATCCTTCACCACTAGGACAAAATGTCTGGAGGGTCAGAAGTTGGGCAACACTGATCTAAGCCAGACCCAGATTCTATCTTTAAACTCAGCCTGCAACATTGGATCCACTTTCATTTTTAAAATTTGTATATTATTTTTGATTGATTTATCCATTTGTCTATCTAGATCTGTTCTTTCTTCTTTCCTTCATTCCCTTTTCCCTCTTGCTTTTCTTCTCCTTTCCTCCAAATTTTGCCTTTCCTCAACACCAGATGATCAAAACATATTGATGTGACTTAGGCCAGATCTACACCTTGTGTCAAAACATTATCAATGTGGAATAAAAATCAGGAAATAACACTATGAAAGTGGTATATGGAATATGGATTGTGCCCAACAGTTATCAGTGCACTTGAATACTGCTATAAAGCAGTAGTGCACATCTAGCCTCACACTAGGTATTCAGTAATATATCAATTCAATTTGTGGTGAATGAATCCCAGTCTGAACACCATTAATCTGGTCCAGGAGTTGGCAGAAGGAAGATCTTCAGATGTTTAGGACTTTAACTCCCAGAAGCCCCAGCCAGCATGGTCAATGGTTAGGAATGCTGGGCTTTGAAATCCAAAACATCTGGAGATCTACTTTCTGCCAACCCCTGATTTAGACTGTTATCTTAGTCTACTTAGATACTCTTTCAATGGCTAAGGCCATTTGTTGCCAATACTGATACATGAAGTTCTTTTGTGGTGATCTACAATACAGAGTGAAGGGATGAACACACACACACACACACACACACCTATGGTAGTTATAAAGGCCATTTATGATTTGAACACTCAAGCTAAATGGTCTATGGTCTGTGTGATGTGTATTTTCAGTGTGAACATTTGCAGTAACATGGTGTATATGGTGCAGTGAGGGATGAAGTGAGTAATACTCCTTCACTATCCAGTCTATTAAGGTTGTTTCTTGAAAGCAGATGGAAGACCATTTGCTTTCTCTCTCCTGTTGATATTACATTTCTATGCATATCACTTCCTTAGAAAGGGGGGGGGATTAGTTTAAATAGCTCCAACCATTGTCACACCAAGAAAATGGTTAACTTGAGCACTATTTGTTTTAGAGGCAAGACAATACTTCCTCAAAGCTATTTATTTTAGAATGTAAACTGTTCATCTAAAACAAGAACAAGAACAACAACATAGTTTAGCAAATCAATTGAATGCAAACTGACTTCATGCCACGGATGGAAGATGCAGGGAGTGGAGGACCGACTGTGGTGGTGTGAAAAAAAAAGTGAGTGAAATTATTAAAATGGCAAGGTGAGGAAAAGCAGAAAAGGAAGATTACAATTGTCACAGTCCAACAAAGACAACCCAGGGATTGCCCTTTGCTGTCTATGGAAAGCAATACTCATAGGCATGTGGTGATTTGATATTCCTCAGTCATCAACTGGTGTTCGCACCAAATTCCACACTGGGTCTCTGAAATGTAGCTAAAAACACCTAAAAGCACTGAAGTCCTCTGTGAGGCCTCTAGGTGTACATCAAAAAATGTTATCAAGCATGGGGCAGAGACTAAGGCTGTCCAACATTACTACCCCACCCTCTTCAGCATCGATCAGGTTCTCCCAGCCAGCCCTACAAAGTAATGCAATGAGTAGGTGGACAGCCTGATCCATCTTACAGAAGCATGGAAAACTCAGGGGCTTTGGTACACCTCTGATGTCATCATCAGAAACACACCGGAGCCTGGAGTTCTCCCTGTATCCTGTGCTCATCCCACCATCAAGTGAGCCACCGCCACCATCACTACCACCAGGGTCAATCATCAAGTGGAAGGAAGGGCCCGATCAACGTCAGGAAAAAACACAAATAATCCTCTATGCCTCAGGACACCTCAACGATGTCATTAGCGGGTCTGTAGTGCCCTTCTTTGATTAATTTTGTTTCCTTCCCTTGGCTGTTGTCGTCCAAAAAATTAATTAGACAAGAGGGTGAATTACCCCATCACTACCTGCAACATGGACCCTACAAACCATTTTTGCTTCTGGTTTACGAGCAATGGGAATGGCATATTAAAAACAGCTTTCTGAATGAACTCTACAGAAAGGAACATCTCCCAAAAAGCATGTTTTGGCATTCTATCACCAGCAGTGGGAACTTAGCATGCTCACAGTCTCCCAGCTTGTGACTAAGAGCCTCTTTCGTATATTTCACCATTATGGTCCAGCAGGCTGTGTCACCGAAGAGATGGCAGACGCCTGCTGTCAGTTAATAGTGTAGATCTGAATGGCCAAGCTTGTTGAGTAACTGTGTAGCAGGGATGAAAAGGGGAATGTTTTATCTTCTACCTGCGCAGAATGTTGTATGTTGAATCCTCAACCTATTAATAAACACGTTTTAAATGCGTAAGTACCTCCATATCACCCTATCTGTTATTTTGTAGAAGATGACGTATTCATCTCATGAAAACTATTTGTTGTTTTTGTTTTAGTGGGTTTTGGGAAGGGGGTTGCTGCAAAGAGAGGTGTATCTGTTTTGTTTTGATTTGATTTTCTTTGGATGAGATTGTAACAGAGCAGTCCAACTTAACTGGAAAGACTGTATTTTTATATAATGTCTTAACAATTTTAAAAAAGGTGATCAAGAAAAATAAAATTGGTCCAGAAACCAAAACAGAGGCCCATCTTAACATGTTAGATATCTTGTATACAAGCTGTATATATTTACTATATATAATGGTATATACTATGTGAAAGACACAGTCAAATACTGGTTCCTGCGTACTGTTCTTGTAACATTAGATCTTTTTAATAAATTATTCTCTTTTTATTGACTTTTATCTTATTTCCTGTCAAGTCTAAATGATACGACATCTCATGACCTCCAGATGTCTTGGACTGCAATTTCC
The DNA here is from genome assembly GCF_023053635.1 of Elgaria multicarinata webbii. NCBI lineage: Eukaryota > Metazoa > Chordata > Lepidosauria > Squamata > Anguidae > Elgaria > Elgaria multicarinata. The sequence continues at coordinate 119,206,801 of NC_086175.1, read as the reverse complement.
CATAAATCCCAGCCAACATTGCCGTGCTGGATGGAAATTATGGAGGTTGGACCCAATCATGAGTGTACCATAAATCACTTGTTTAGTGAAGCTCAGAGAAGATACTTGCCCCCGTTTCCCCCCCCCCTCAAAAAAGCAGCTAACCTCTACTTGTGTGAGTCCAATGGGTCTTAATCAGAATGAAACTTGTAAAGGTATAACTGAACAAACATGTCTTTAGTAAGAATTCAGCTACTCAAAACATGCAGCCATTTCCCAATACAAAAACATGCAACAATTAGTCCAAACAAAAAGATGGATTTCTTGCTTGCAACTGTGCTCAAGGTGCTGGAAACTTCAGTAGTCCCTTTTATAGATTTTGGGTTCTTCAGATGAGCATTTTATAGCACGCTCGCAACTGCCTACTCATGGTTTTTCACGTGTCCTTTAGACAGCGTCCTCCTCCCGCTCCTCCTTGCCTTTTTTCCATCACAAAATGGACCCCTTTTAATCCAACTTTTTTTTTTTTTTCGGAAACAGAATATGCCGCCATTTCCTGCTGCGTACAAGAAAAGCAGTGCATTAGAAACAGCCCCAGAATGGGCCACATGTTTTTTGTTTACTTCCTCTTTCTTCTCCATGAAGCAAGAGGAAGTATTGTGGGCCAGGAGCAGGGGTGGAGAAGCGACAATAGGGAACTGCGATTTCCCCCCACCCACCCATCTGATGATGCTCCTGGTCCACAGGACAATCCATAATTAGTCACTTAAACACTGTCGTTCAAGGTATCAGCTCTGCAATTATAATAAAATTATATTAAGTATCAAGGATATAAAAACAATTCCCCATCCCCTTGCAATTCTTTTGTATACAAATATAGTTCAGTTTACCTTATACAAGGTGATGAGAGCCCATAAATCATGAATCAGTTCTGTGTCATTCAGTTACCCAACTCCAAATGGGCTCTTTTTTGTGGTTTCTTTTGTTATTGAGGCCTCTTCCCAAGGGACTAAGGCCTTTGCTAGACCTACCAGTAAGTCCGCAATGGAGGAGGGAGATCCCGTGATGCAAGTATCGCAGGATGTTGCCCTTGTTTACATGTAAGGCGAGGCGACCTCACGAAGAGAGCCATCGCGCCCGCCATTTTGTTTACTTTTAAAGGGGACAATGTGCACAAACAATCGTGTGCAAAGGTAAGTGGGTGGGTTTTTTAAAAAAAAGGGGGGTTTCTCCGCTCCCCCCACCCTGCGCCCTATGCGCGGCTCCCAGCTCCGGGCTCCGCACGAGTAATCACAAAAATGGGCCACATGCTCGCAGTCTCGGGCTCAGCCCGAGACCACGGGAAATAGCAGGCTAGAAGGGGTAGGCTTTATCCCGGTGCCAGGGAAAGGATCATCCCTCCCTGAGACCGGGATCCCCTGTGCGTCATCTGGATGAACAGGGGCGATCCTGGGTATCAGACCAGGATAACCCCTGGTCTAGCAAAGGCCTAAATCATCTAGTCAACACAGGTTACACCTGGTCAGATGGTTTAATGACGTAATTCACAGAAATCAACATGTTTCAGTGAGAGTTGCAGGTTAATATTAAAACACTTCTACATATGCCCTACAAAGTAGCAGGTTTGGGGCATCTGATTTGTGTAGAAGGTCACCTTAATTGTAACCTTCTGAGCTCAGAATCTCATTGTAACCAGGGATGATCTTCCCTCCCTCCATCCCCCCACCCCCTCCACACAAAAAATCTTCACATTCAGGGGAGATCGTGAGGAAGGTGAAAGCCCTGCGTAAGATTGGAGCCGGAATTCCAGTGGGATACAAGCAGTGGAGACGGGCGTTCTGTATGAGGTGGTCTGTCCTAGAGATTTTTAATTTTTGTTTTCTTCATTTCATACTCTAAAATTGAAGCCGCAGCTTTCCTGCATGCTTGGCAGCAACCCAGGTCCCACGTGCTTTGGAAATGGGGCCGCAAATGCCCCTGGGAGTGACAATACGTGATGACGGGCTGTCTTTCCTGGAGACATCATACAGTGGGGAAAGATGGCTGCCCTCAGAGGGATTTGCGGCCTGTCTTCAAAGAATGCAGCAGCCGAGGTGCAGCCAAGCACACAGAAAAGCTGCAGCTTTGGTTTGAAAGTTTGCAAATAAGTAAGGAGGGCATTAAGCCGGGGATGGGGGCGGGGTACTGTAATTAAGGAAACCTCCACCTCCAAAATTCTCCCCCATTAATATTTTGATTTGGGAATTTAAACCCAAGATTAAAAAGAAAAGTGACCCTTAATTTGATTTCTCTCCAATTCCCTTTCAGTGTTCCTGCCATAACTTTATCATCTAATGTCCCTACTCTGCATTGGCCTCCTGTTTCCCTCAGGCTCCATTATATTTATTTAGTAGTAGTCATAGTAGTAGTAGTAGTAGTAGTAGTAGTAGTGGAGGAGGAGGAGGAGTATATCCTGACTATAAACATACCATGCCTTCATTCCAAAATGGATTTCAGGGCATCAAATATAAAATGACCTAAAAACAATACAGTACCATGCAGTGCAATTTTAAAAACTTGATCTAAAATCTAAAATTGAAGGTCTGTGTGGTGTAATGATTAGAGCGTTGGATTAGGAGTTGGGAGATCCAGGCTATAGACCTCACTTGGCCTCACAGGATTGTTGTTGGGAGGATAAAATGGAGAAGAGGAGGGTTATGTACACCATCTCGGGTTCCTTGGAGGAAAAAAGGTAGTATATAAATGCAATAAATAAATAAATAAAAATCTAAGCTTCATAAAGTAAAACTAAAAGAAATAAAACTATAACAACCATCTAAAAAGAACTTGAATCTAAACATGTATGAATGAGTTTCAAAATGTTTGTGCAAATAAAAAGGTTTTCACCTGGCACTGAAAAGAGTGCAGTGTTGGTGCTGGACATATCTCCCATGAGAAGGTGCCACCACAGAGAAGCTCTCCCATTTGTAAACGGTTGTAGTTCTTATTTTATGGAAGGACGACACAGAAGGGCACCCTCTGATTACATTAATGGACAGAGCGGTTGATGTAAGATCATAGTTCAAGTCAAATACAAGCTCCCTAAAAAAAAACACCTTGGAAGTATCTAAAAATCTGCATTATACATCCTATCTTCTCAACCATGCATGAAGACCCAACTGCTCTATTCTGCAACTGGACTTGTACATCAAATACAAGAATGGTGGACACTTATGAACCACCCCCAAAGTAAGACAAAACAGGACATTGATTTGTGTAAAATGTGCATAAGCTAATTTATGAATGCAAATTTAGAAATAATTAGTATAATTTAAGTAGAAACACAATGCATCTCACCATACTGTGGAAGATTGCGAGCAAGGGCCTTGTGTGCTTTGTTCTGTCTGCTGTCCAGGTGCTGTTGATGGGCAATTTCAAGGCCCAGCTCTTCCTTTATTTTGAGGGCGTCCTCAAACAGGGCCGCCCTCAAAATAAAGGACAGTTCTCTGGCAGTCTTTCAAATGTAAGACTGCCCATAGAAGCCCTGGACTCTTAAAGTACAAGCTCACAATATAACTTTGGGTTCCAGCTGAGTTCTCAGTTACACTTGCCAATGACTTTATTTGGAACACACACACACACACACACACCACGCTTTGGTTTCTTTAGTGTTTCAACCAATGACCCCATTGGCCTTATAAATGAATTCTTACTCCTCATGCCACTGACTAGAGAAGAGACATGCAAGAAGTTTAAGATGAGATTAAAATGCCATCCTAGGATTCTCCTGGCCTTCAGAAATAAGTGACACCATACCCGTGCTGGTGCCCACTTGATTTCCTCCAGTCAGTCTGGACAACTTGTTGCTGCCAAAAGCCCAAGGCAGGGTTGGCTGTCGGCTGGTGGCTCCGATGTCAGTGGGGCGATGGACCTGCTCCAAGTTTCAGTCAGAACCAGACAGAACTCTAAAGGAGCTATCCAAAGTCCAGAAGCAAAAGCACATTCAATGGCTCCTTTAGAGTTCTGACTGGTTCTGACTAAAACCCAGAGCGGATTCACCACCCCACTGACATCGGAGTCATCAGTCCCCACTGGATGCAGGAATATGGCCATCTAGTGGGCCCTTATCTTAGTGGGCCCTAAGCAACAACATTTAAAATTCCCCACCACAACTGTAGAGTAGCATGATTCCAGGGCGCTGTGGGAAATTAAAATGGTGGCCTCCACTGGACGTGGGGAGGAATTCTACCCTGAAGGAAATTAAAAACAGAGTCTTGAGATCCAGCTGACTTTCATGGAGGACTCAGGGCAGGATAGAGTGTTGGACTGGGGCTCAGGAGATCCAGGTTCTAGTCTCCACTCAGCCATGAGACTCACAGGGTGACTTTAGGTCAGTCTCTGACTCAGCCTAACTTCACAGGGTTGTTATGAGGATAAAATTGAGAGGAGGAGGAGGACCATGTAAGCCACTTTGGAGGACCATGTAAGCCACCTTGGGTTCCTTGCAAGAGGGAAAAAAGTGGGATATAAATATAACAACAACAACAACAGCCTCAGGGTGCTACGGCTGATGCCCATTGTCGACCCCTCTGTGTTTCCAGAATGTTCCCCTGACACTTGTCTATCTGTCTGTTATCCTCTTGGCTCCAGGTACTTGCTGCCTCCCCAACTGCTGGAGACTACACCTGAGATACCGCTACTGTCTGTTCTCCAGGTCTCTCCAGCAGACCTATCTCTTGGTTCTAAAATGAATGGTTTTACTCTCAAAGTTCTCTCTCTTTCTCTCTCTCTCTCTCTCTGCAGCAGCCTTCCCCTCCCTAACATCATCAAGATATGTTGGACTGCCACTCCCATATGGTATTATGGGAATTGTAGTCCCACACAGCTGGGAGACTCCAGGTTGAGGCAGCCTGCTCTACGGTGTTGTGGAAGGCCCCAAGTGTTTTCTGACAACCTCTCATTTGCCTTTTAATCATTGGACTTAGATGGGAACTTTTCTAAACACTCATCATAGTTTTATGGCACACACATTGATAAAGCTACATGAGTTTGCAATATAATAACAAATAAAAAGAAGAAGAGGACAAAGTTGCTTGGGAAATAAAAATAGATTGTCACTCTGCATTTCGACCAAGATTTCCATTACAAAATGGTTGTTGCTTAAATTGCATATTATAAGAGGCCTTCTAGTAAATTAGCTATGAATGTCACAGAAGACTGTAATGACCTTTTTTTGCTGATGCAGACAACAGCATATATTGAAAATCCATAAGCTAGTCAGGACTTCTATCCATCTGCAATCCACTCTCGTCCTTTTATGACCATCATCACCACTCTTGTGAAGATGAAAGGCATTTCCTTTCTTAATTACTAACTAGGCTAGGCAGCAAAACAGTCGGTGATAATAATAAAAAAAAGAATATAGTTTTAGTATTAGCTTCACATTTGGACCTATTTCTAGAACAATTTTGTCTTCTTTTGGTTGTCACAAAACCCACAGACCAACCCAGGAATCTAAGCCTCGAACCAGGAACCTCCAGGTTTGACAGAGGCCTTCAAAAGCAGATTTACCTGGTGGCAGTCTCAGGCAACTGCAAGCCCCTGTTTTAAATTTCCCACAATGCTCTGGAGTACCTAACTCAGTGTCACTATGTGCCATGACTAGGCTTGTTCTCCTTAGGCTGGCGGAAGAAGTTTTAAGCAATCAATCAGAATCAGATTCTGAAGCAGAAGAGACATCACCAGAAACATACTAGCCTATACGGGGAGTAGAAGAAGTGACTCTCACGGGCTCTTCACTAACTAGGAATGAACTTTCGCCAAACCTTATCTCTGAAAGTGTTAACACGCAGTCTGTGGGAAATCAGTATTCTTCAGAGGGGGAGGGCACTTCAGGGCTAGCTGATCCTAGAGTATGCTGCATACTCAAACAGGCAGAGCTAAAGGAAGGCGAGAGAAGGTCAGCCCAGCTAGCTTCTTGCCAAAGGCTTTTTCAGAACCAGTCTCCCTGAAGTTAAAGCGTTCTGGGGAAAGGCCTTACGTTCTTCTTGAAAGGACAATTGTTTTGCTTAATTTGCATAGTTTTGCCTAGAAAAAAGTTCCTAGAGGTTAGTCTCCCTTCAGGTGGGAAGAGATGCTTATTGCCTGAATAAAGCTTTGTGGATTACGTGGCAGACAGCTTCCTTGTCTCCCGATGAGGCAGGAGCTTTTGAGAAACATGAGGCATTGTTGGAAATTTGAATGTTGGCCCACACTGGATTATTATTATTATTATTATTTATTTATTTATATAGCACCATCAATGTACATGGTGCTGTACAGAGTAAAACAGTAAATAGCAAGGCCCTGCCGCATAGGCTTACAATCTCTGTTGGGCTATCCAGGGCATTGTAGGAAATTTAAAATGGTGGTTATTGCATCCCACCACTTGGCATTTGGGGGAAGGCCTGAGGATGCCTGGGGCTGATGCTGGGCCTCCTCATATTTTGAGGCTGGGACCAGGCCTAATAAACTGTTCAGGATTGTGTTAGCTCAGGCTCCAGATCCTTCCTCAAGCATGAAAGGAAATTGGAGTGTGAAACTATGATTAGCTGAGAATTTTCCTCCTCCCACCTTTGTCACACCTTTATCTGGTGTGAAGTGCAAGGGGGGAGACTCTTGGTGAATTTCAGGGGTAGGACAACATTCTTAAGGCTTTGGGGTAAGCGGGATTCTGCTAACTAATACTTACAGCATGGGTGGGCAATACGTGGCCTGTCAGCTGCATATGGCCCTTGCTGCCCTGGTGCTTACTCTTTTTAACTTTTGGAAACTGCCCAGAGAGCTTCGGCTATGGGGCGGTATATAAATGCAATAAATAAATAAATAAATAAATAAAATCAGGAGTGATGATACTCAGCATATTTTGAATTCCTGATGTTGTTTATGATATGAAATTGCATCAATTTCTTTCCAGAAACAGAAGCAATCTGAGTCTCTCTCTCTCTCTCTCTCTCTCTCTCACTCTCTCTCTCTCTCTCTCTCTCTCTCCTGAAAGCTTTGTGAAGCATATCTGTGTCAAAGCTCTAGCAAGTGGCATTTTATTCTGTTGACCTCATGCTTGGCTGAGCAAGCTCTTTCTGATGTCTAATGATACGGCATCTTATCTGTGACATGAAGGGAACTTTTTGAGATCCAATAGTCCTTTCTGGTGTCCTTACTTTTAAAAAAAAAACACCACCACAAGCTTGGAACCACAGTGCCAAAACAACCCATTATCTTTGGTAAACAGGCTTCTAAATCCATCCATATATTGAAAAGCTGCCCTGGGAAGGGGCTTGTATTGTATCGGATGCCACCTGAGATAAGGATTATCCTTGGTGCATTAGAAGCGTGTCTCTGTACTCTACATTAGAAAAGACAAGAAGGGTTCGTTGCTCCTTTATGTTACAAAACAAATAGTTGAGACAGACATGAAGAGTCATCCTTGGTTGTTCTTAGAACAGATTGTAATTGTTGTGTTTTGAATATTGTCTGAGGAGAGAGTTGTTCACTGTCAACTACTGTAAAGTTCCAGCAAGTGACTCCAAAATGGCTCTGTGAAGGAAGCTGGAATCGGTCATGTTCATTGTCAGCTCCAGTTTTTGGAGGACGCTTGGGCAAGACACCCTCTATGGCTCCTTCCATCGGTGATTCTAGCTTCTCACCAACATTGTCCGTAGCTGCTATTGTTCCTCCTCCTCTTTCTCATCATTGCTACCACTTGCTTGCTTGACAGGCAGAGAACCAATGAACAAGTCCCAGTGGCATCTTCTGCTTCTCCGTCTCACCACCACCATTGTGTGGGCCAGAGCAAGAGGCAGGGGAACAAGCAGGTTGCCATGGTGAAGAGGAGGAGCAAGTCCAGGGGGCTCTTGTCAGTGGGCCCCTACTGAACTTTAAAGGAGCTATCCAAAGTGCTGAACCTATTTTAGGGTTGTATTCAGCACTTTGGAAAGCTCCTTTACAGTTCTGGCTAGTTCTGACTGAAACCAAGGATGGATTCAAAGCCCCACCCAAATCCTCTGTTTGGGCTTCAACTCCCATCACCCCCCAACCAGTATGGATAATCAGAATGCTGGGAGTTTTAGTCTGAATCATCTGAAGGACACCAGGTTGGGGTAGGCTGGCTTATTCAGCACATTCCAGGCAGTGTGGGGCTGGTCCTACCTCTTAGCACTGGAACACTTGTTGTGTCACACTAAGTTCCTCAGCAGTAATGCTTTATGGCAGAGTTCTTTATTTATCTATTTATTTATTACATTTCTATAACAGTACCAAGCTCCAGCAGATTTGCAGCAGTTGTGCAGCACTTTGATTCAGCAAGCTACATTCTTTGTCCATAGATTTAGAGTGCAATCCCATGCTTTAGACAGAAAAAGTTCCTACATCTCTCAGCATTACTCTCTCTCTCTCTCTCTCTCTCTCTCTCTCTCTCTCTCACACACACACACACACACACACACACTAGCATGTTCACTCAACATTCCATGACTACTGAGCATGTCCAATCTTTGTTAGGTTGGGTTTTGGGGTGGGGGGCTTTCGAAAACGTCAAGGTTCTGCCAAGCCCTCCAACTCATCCCTCCAACGCAACACACACGCTATGGTGGGACATGGGAGAGGGCTTTCTCTGTCATGGCACCCCAACTGTGGAATGCCCTCCCCTTGGAGGCCCGACTGGTGCCAACGCTGACTTTATTTCAGCGCCAAGTAAAAACATGGCTTTTTAACAAAGCCTTTAATGGTAAAATTCACCTGGCTGGCACATTGTCTTAAATGTTTTAATTGTTTTTACTGCTTTTAAATTATATGCTGGTTTTAACTTGAGTAATAGTTTGATTTGTTTTTAGCTGTGTATATTGTTTTATATTGTATGCTTTTATCTGTACGCCACCCTGAGATCCTAGTGATACAGAGCGGGATATAAATGTTTTAAATAAATAAATAAATAAATAAATAAATAAATAAATAAATAAATAAATAATACATCCCTCTTTTTTCTCAGGGAACTCGTTTTGGCTACAGTCCGGTCATCAATTGTGCCAGCCATCACTTGCGTTCACTGTTAGTAGCAGTGGTTGCAACAGGCAATGGTGTTGGAAGCACAATTATCTCCTTAACATCTCAATAGCACCATCTTCATTACCAGTATCATGTTTTAATATGTAGTCAGCTCTGGAAATACAGTAAGTTTAACTACAGTAACAGAGGAGGGAGGGAGAGAACAGACGGGGGGGGGAGGGGGAATTTTTCCAACTTCAATAAATTGATGCAATGTCCCAGAAGAACAAATAGCCAGGGGTGTGATGTGTCATGGTACACACTTTCGTCTAATTACTGCCTTAGGGATGAGTTCTTTCAATAGCCCAAATAAAAAAAATAAAAAGTGAAACCTTTACCAAGTGAAGTCTAGCTAAACCTCCTCTTGATGAGAACCTTGTATTTCCAGCAAAGGCAAAAGTGGTAAGACAGCATTAAAAAAAAATGGTTAGCTTTATGCTGAACACAGTAAGCGGATTGATTTTGGCTTAATGTCGGAAGAATGCCTGATTGATGTAGGTTATAATTTTAAAACCTTAATTTTCGGTTTCCAAGTACTAAAGTACTCCCCAATTAACTTGAACAGCAGTTTATAAGACTGGTTTTGACTCTGCCCATTTAATGAGCAGAATCCAATCAACCACCCTGTTAGCATAAATGGAAAATACATGTCTGTAAGAATGATAAATAACTGATTGCAGTAGCGATTAGCATAATGTATCTCCTGGGAAGTTGTTTGGTATTCAGCTCTCAATCATGTCTTTGAGGGATGGTTGTAAGTCTTACATTGGTATCAGCTTAGGAGGAAAATCTTTCCAGGTCATCCTTGACAGATCTACATTTTGATCCCAGGGAGCAAATGGCTCTTTCTAGAGCTTCTCTTCTCTTCTCTGAACATCATAACCTGTTCAGGTCCATCAAAAGCTCACACATTTCTTCTGTGATAATGGCTACAATGATACATATCTGAGGTATTTCCATATATTGTCATTAGACTTTTTGGAACTCAGGAAGATGCCCTAGGTCCACGGCCTGTCATTTATTTATTTATTTATTTATTTATTACATTTCTATACCGCCCAATAGCCGGAGCTCTCTGGGCGGTTCACAATGTGTGAATTTGTAGCCTCCTTGGCTTCAGTGATAAGGTGTTCCAAACTAGATAGAAATTTGGTTTCAAAAGATACAAAGTAAAATGTAATATTGCTCATGGATCCATTCCTGACACCTAACCTGTATGCCATATTAATTTACTTTGCTGGCTAGCATCTGAAAGGTATTTCCCCTGGTATAAATCTGTTTGCAACCATCTGTCTTCTGTGGGCCAAAACGGACATTACTTTAAATGTGTGGAAGGGCAGGGCAGGGACCAGCCAGCTAATCCATAGGCTGGCCACATGTCGTCTTTTACAGAGGGCAGCCTTCTGAAGGGATGTCCTTCATTTTGAAGGTGTCTCCTTGTAGCCCTTTGTCCCATCAAGTCTGGTTTGAAGAGAATGTAGTTTTTCATATGTGGAAGCATTCACTCCTGCAACACACACGCATAACTGCAATCTGAAGTGGTATAGTGCAGGAACAGTTTTACCACATGGTGAGATGTTCATCATTGCTACTACTGATGGCTACTTGCTACCTCTGATATCAGAGGCAGTAAGCCAATATACATCAGTGGGGAACATGGCTGAGAGATGCTTTTGAACACATGTGGGTTCCTGGTCGACAGCTAGTTGGCCACTGTGTGAAAACAGTGCTGGACTAGATGGACCCTTGGGCCGTAGCTAGACCTAAGGTTTATCCCAGGATCATCCCGGGTTCATCCCTGCCTGAGTGCTGGATGTCCTGTGTGGCACTTAGATGAACAGGTTTGACCCCAGGACAATCCTGGGATAAAACTTAGGTCTAGCTATGGCCTTGGTCTGATCCAGCAGGGCTCTTCTGGTGTTCTGATGTTCTTAGATACATTCCCACACCAATGTAAAGCCGTTTACTTGAATGCCCACCCAATTCAAATAAAAGAACCCCCTTCGCTTCCCAAGTGAATCACTTAACAGTTTGAATTAAAGCAAGCTTTTAGATAATGGCTTCCACGTTAGGGTTAAATTACTGCCTAGAGACTTGGTGTAATGAAATGGAGAGATAAACTGCCTTGTTTTCAAAAGGAATCATTGGCTAAATGCGATGGGCTGGGACAACTCAGAGAGGTGAGTGTGGCAGTTTCGTTTCATGGTTACAAAGGGAGTCCTTGAAGCCACTATCTCAATTAACACAATCAGTTTGCAAAGGGTGATGATGGTCATGAGCCGCTAAGTGAGTAGACTCAAGAGATGTTTAATCAAAGGGTACTTTTCAAATGGCACTTTCTAAAGTGGCACCTGCCACCCACACGGGGCACACTTGGGTCACCTGTAAGCGATTTTTAATTGATACCCTTCCTCTTCCCCCAAGACTAACCTCTACAATCAGGGATCGGAATGTATTTTAAATTTGGAACTGACATTTCTCAAATGAGAGAGAGACACCAAGTTCTGCACACACCAGGAACAGAAGGAATAACATTGCAAATTGCACACATTTTTTTGCAGGTTGTGGTTAAGATGATAGGATCTAATGAAGCAATCGAACTGGAGGTGGTAGATGCAACCTCTGTTAGCTTTGGCTGGCCTGAAATAGCGTTGTTCATGCAAGTTAGTGGAAGTCATGGGAGATCAGTGATGAGTATGTAGAGGCAGAAAAATGGTATCAAGGAGTGGGAAATAGCCAGGATGAAGGGACCGACGCCTCTTTAGTCCTCGCCATTGAGTATTTATTTATTTATTTATTTATTTATTTTATTACATTTCTATACCGCCCAATAGCTGGAGCTCTCTGGGCGGTTCACAAAACCGGTTCACAAAAGTATTGTCTTTGTTTGAATGCATCTAAGTGATCTGTAATTATGCTCCTGTTAGTAATCAATTATATTGAATCTGCTGTTCTATAGTATCTGCTACAGCACCTACTTAGCTATAATATGTAACTGAGATAGTTACAAAACCAGTCTTTGTATGTAATCCTTTTTGTATTTCTAGACCAATATGGTATCATTCACTGTTACAAATCTTGGGAGCACATGAAGTCTGGAGAAGTTTGATAACTTCAGAAGATACCATCTTTGTCTCAGGCTGACTGTCATCTACTACAGGCAGACAAAAGAGGCCTTCTGCATTTACTGTTGCAACTATTCTTTTCATAATTTTCAGGGCATGGACTGAAGGCAATTGCGCTGAAGCTAAGCATATCTGGGTCAGATCAGTGCCTTGACAGAAGACTATGGTGATGGACTGTTTAGCAGAAAGTCCGAGGTTCAACCCCTAGCATCTCCAGTTAGAGCTAGGAAAGAATCCTTCTGGAAACCCTAGGGAGCCACCGCCAGTCAGCGTCAACAATACTGGGCTAGATGGGCCAAAGGTCTGACTCAGTATAAGACATCCAGAGAGCAAGAGGAGCTGGCAGTCAAGAGAAGGAGAATAGGTTGGATCCAGAGTCATGCTTACTACTGATGTAACTTAAGGTAGTTAGAGAGCAATCCTATGTGCCCTAAACAGTATCTGGGTGTGGGGACATAGGATTGCTTGGTTTCCTGGCTCTGAGTTCAGAGCCAGGAAATCACACTCTACACACCCTCACCCTCATAGCAGGTGCTAAGAGAACCATGCTGGCTACCCCTCCAGGCTCGTAAAACAGAGTGCAGAGAGGGGGAAAGGAGGCATTCCTGAGGGCAGGGAGGGGTGGAGGCTGGGGATTAGGGGTTACAAGATATCACTAGATGTCCTCAGCCTCCTTCCTGCCCTAAAACCTCTGCTATACAGGCAAAATTGCCTGTCTAGCTAAAATGCAGAGTGGGACCCATGAGATGCATGCTGCTCTGCATTTGATACACCAGGGCTCATCCCAAAGGATTGCACCCTTAGTGAAACATGACTAAGTCTAGACGTAGTCCAGTGAATTTGGTTTGTGCATAGGTAGGCCTTAGAGTGAGCCATTGGAGCTACTGAGTAGGAGTGTGCACGGACCCCCTGATCTGCTTCTCTTCCAGATCTGCAATTTGCGGATCAGGCCACTGCACTCCGCACCGCTCCACCTATAGTCCACTCCACTCCGCTGCGGAGCTCCGGATCCAGATCGGAGCTCGGCTTTCCCCCCCATAGGCTTGCATTGAAATCCAAAAAAGTATACAACTTTTTTTCTGTTAAAGTTAGAAACCTCAAGTTTGGCACCATGATACCTCATGCACGTATACACACGCATGCCAAGCCTCAAGCCAATCCAAGTGTCCCCTGATTTTTGGGGAATTTTTGAAAATCGGACACCCCATTTTCAGACATGGACTGTTCTCCGGAATTTTGACAGATAAAAAAAATAGAAGTGGGCACCCTCACAGATGCCATCTAGATCCACATTCATGCCAAGTTTCAAGCAAATCCCATCATCCCCTGATTTTTGGCAGGGCTTTAACCTCTAATTCACACCCCTTTCGATATCTCCGTCAATTTTCACGTTAGAAACCTCAAACTCGGCACCATGATAGATTATCCATGGATACACATGCATGCCAAGACTCAATCCAATCCAAGCCTCCCCTGATTTTTGGGGAATTTTTGAAAATTGGACTCCCCAGTATCTCAGGGATTTAAAGCTGCAGACAGGGGCCATTTCAAAGGAAATCCCAACATGCCATGAATTGGGGAGTAGATATACCTATATGAATCTTCTTCTACACTTGAAAAATTGATTTGGAACTTCCAAAAGTCTAAGTGAGAGCAGGAAGGACTTATCCCCTGAGTCAAAGCAAGACACACAAAAACCATCCCTGCGAGGTGGGCAGGGGAGGAGGGAGGGAAGGCAGGCAGGCAGCAGACATTTCTGGGGGCACAAGGAAGTGTGCCAAGGATAGTTTCAAAGCCAGTAATGCAAACCATCCCTGTGAGGTGGGAGCAGCACAGAGAGATGCCTTTTCTTTTGCATCCCATAACTAGGAGGCTAGGAGGATAAGAGTAAAGCTTTGTGATCCTTTCTTCAGAGTTGATTGACTGCACTGTGATCACAGCCATTATTAAACAACAACAACAACAATAGTAACATTAATAATAGCAGTACTAATTAATATTAATAGCAATAATAATAATAATAATAATAATAATAATAATAATAATAATAATAATAACAACAACAACAATAAGGAGTTGAACCCCAATGAAAGCCTGCCTGACTTCACTGAAGAGGAAAAGCCAGGAGAGCTTGGGCTATGGGGTGTAAATATAAAATGGAATAAATAAATAAATGAATAAACAAAGGAGGGGTGGAATTAAAAGCAACGGTGTTGCTGAATAAACAACAAGAAGATTTTTTTTAAAAAAAGGCTATGTCTGTCTTTTACCAGTAAGAGGAAAGTGGACGTGCCCAGGGGGAGGGGGAACTGTGCCAATTGTTGACTGGCCCTAAGTAAGTGCCAGTGTTAAGAAGTGACCTGCCACTTCAACTCATGACAGGCAATAGCTTCAGTCTGTCCACTGGTTAACCTTTGGAGGGCTCTGATGACCCTCCAGGGCAGGACACAGTGTCTGTGCACTGGGCACATCCACATGCCCTAGGGGACCTCACCCCCTTGCACCACATCTATTCAGTTGTTCACCAAGGTTAGGGTGGGTAGCAGTGCTGTGTTTCCTATCTGTTATTTATTTGCTTAGTACATGATTTCAGGTTGTGTTTGTGCATTTGGTGGGGCTACTGTTTTAAAAAACACTGGGAAAAGTCCGTTCAGAGACTAAGAAAGAGAAGTTTCCCAGTATCCCAAGTCCCATTTTGCCTATCCCCTCCTCCAACTTTGGGATCATGTGATCATGAATCTGCCTCTCAGCACTTCAAAAAGGTACCTCTCCCGCTTTTTTTTACCTGATTTTTCCAAAAATTATAGCAAGCGAACTGCACCATGCAAAGAGCTGAGAGTAGGCTCAAAATGACCCCCAGCCATGACTCTCTAAGCACAAGAAGTTTCAGAAAGATAGCTTAAAAAACAACACAGTTATCCCCTTTTCTTTTCCGCAATGCAATCCTATGGGCGAAATTTTTCAAAATGGTGATCGGAGCGGTCCGCGAAAATAGAAGCGCTTCTCCTATGGGCGCTTCTCTTCACCTTGCTTCTAAGGGTCCATGGTCCGCTTCTACTCCGCCTCTGGGCAAGGCGGAGCAGGCCAATTCGCTTCTGATTCTCTGATTCTAATCGGAGCGGAGCACACCTCTACTACTGAGTGAATGTAGACAGGGCAGTATAGTTCCACTCATTAATAATAGTGTCAGCAATTACCAGAAAATTCATTTAACAAATCAGCATTGTTTCTGCTTCTGAAGTTAATGATCACTAATGCACATGATTGCTAAGGACATAATTACGGAGAAGTATTGCTGTTTGGCCAGGAAGGGTCTAATTCAGTATTTCCTCCCTCTGCATTCTGGAAAAAAAATATGGTCAATGTGTTTGCTCTTGTTTTCTTCTTAATAACTAGAAATTATCCTAAGTGACACTCAGTTGTGTACTCTAATTAAGATAAAGCCCTTCCAGAATAAAAGAACAAATTAATTTCCTTCCAGTAGACTTTGTAAGGATGCTTTGGCTTATTAGTTTGGAAGTTGCTTTGACCCTTCAGTTGCAAAGGAAGGCAAATGAGTTAGAGACCTGCTTCTTTTCAAAGCTCGTGTTTCAGAAACTGATCTGAAATATACCTAGGTATATTTACTTGGAAGGCAGTCGTATTGCATCCAATGGGCCTTACTCCCAAGTAAGAGTGCATTGGTTTGCAGCCAGAGGCGGCCAATCCATGCAAATGCTCATCTAATGAAGTGGGAAGGAGAGAATAGAAAGAAGGGGGGGAATGATATGCCCTCAGAGTAAACAGCACCACAAAACTATAATCAGTTTAAAGGATTTGGGCTTTAGCGTAAGCTTTTCCCTGCAGTGTTTTCAGTCTCAGGGGGCTCAAAGACCGCACCGTTTTCCCATGCAAATAATGCTGAGGCCAAAAGGCAGGATCGAGCTGAATTAGGCTTACAGTGATACGATTAATTTTTATTTTCCACTACAACTACACACGCATAATGAAACAACAATAGAGTCATCTGCATATCAAGCATGGCTCCTCTAAGAAGAAGTGGGTAAGAATTCTATGAAGGTAGGCTTGGAATAGATTTTGGGGGTACAGGAATGGAACAAATGGTAGAGATAAATGCAAAAGAAATGGCAGGTCCACAAACTCAATGAGAAAATCCCTTATCTTATTAGACTAAAATGTCTTCCACTGCTCCCACCCACCATCTCTACCCAGCTGGTTTATTTGGAAAATAGAGAAAGGGTATATAGAAGCAGAGACTAAATGAAGTAAATATTTGATTAGCTTTCCAAATACTCAGATACTTGCTCAAGAGCAGCATCTCATTTGGGGACTAATCCACAGTATCAAATTCAAATACATGCAGATGTTTTAATTTGTTTAAAATTGACATTGAAGATTCAAATGAAGACAAACACTAAAATCCAATGAAGGTCAACCCAGATGCTGGGGGACAAATGGCAGTGGTGAGGTGGACATTGTCCCACAGGAATCTGGCGGGCCACTGTGGAAAACAAGATACTGGGCTAGATAGACCTTTCATCTGATCAAGGAGGACCTAGGTCCTCATGGTTCAACATAAGTTGGTGCCCTCGAGATGTGTTAAACTGCAATTCCCATAATTCCCAGCCAACTTCATCAATAGTTGAGGGAGACTGTTCTAACACTTCTTCTGCTCCTAGAAGCAGTGATGGCTCCAGGTTTTTGAGGGACCTTTGGCAAGACACCTTTAGTGGGCCGCCTCCTTCAGTGAGTCTTCTTTCTCCCCACCATTGTCCCCAGGTGCAATTGCTCCTCCTCGTTTCCATCACTGCTACCACTTGTTTGCTTGACAGACAGAGAACCAATGAACAAGGAGGCCTTGGCATCTCCTGCTCCCCCTCCTCACCACCACTGTTGTCTGAGCTGGCGAGAGGCAAGTGAACCAGCAGGTTGCCACGGTGAAGAGGAGGAGCAAGTCCAGGGGGCTCTTTTCTGTGAGCCTCTGCTGGGGTGTCCAGCTTAGCAGGTGGCCAACCAGGCCACCCCTTGATGCTCATCTTGCCTGGGACTGAACCTCTGCCCATCCTTCAGCCTGATAGCCTTGCAGCCCAACCATATTTGATGGACATCTGAGTGAAACTGCAACTGATTCAAAGGGACTTTCTCCAAAGTAAGCGTGCAGGGATTTGCAATGATTCACCTCACCTTGCACATCTTTTTTTAAATATTCTTCCAACTGAGCTCAGTGGGGCATATTTCCAAGTATGTGTGTGTAAGATTAGTGTTTTAGACCTGGGGGGATTCTACATGTCGTACTGAGGGTGCTTCCATGCGCCCCCAGTGCGGCCCCGAAGCGATCGTGTAACTTGCCTGGAGAAGAGATGAGGACTCGTCTCTTCTCCAGGCAAGTTACACGATCGCTTTGGGGGCGCACTGGGGGCGCATGGAAGCACCCTCAGTACGACGTGTGGAATCCCCCCTGGTCTACACATACAGCAGAAAGAGGAGGTGGAATCCTGAGGTGGTAGAGTAGACTTGATGCCATAATCGCATGTTGCATGTAAATTAGAACACACATACACATACACACACACACGCGCACACACACACACACACACACACACCTCTCTTGCAAGAAGAATATCAGTAAATCTAAATATACATTCTAGCCTGGTCCTCCTGCTGCTACTTTTCAATTTGTAGAGAAGTTAGGTTTTTTTAAAAAAATAATATCTAGGGTACTATAAATGAAAAGGAAGCATTCAGTCAGAGGGAGATATGGAAATCAAGGGAACTTGGTTGGCTCTGCTGAAAAACCAACTCCATTTTGTCCCTTCTATGCATGAACTTTTTCCATTCCAGCTTGATATTATATTCATTAAATTAAAAAAAACCTACAGTTTACAAAACTACAGTTTACAAAACAACGTTAAGGCTATACACTTTTCAACCAAGCACCAACCAAGTCCGTTTGTCCTACCTACAGTTTGTCCTACCAAGTCCGTTTGTCCTACCCCAAATGTCAGATTTTCCCTTATCAAAAAAAATCCCAGCAAAAATGCTTGGGAAGCATGGGAGAGGCCCTAAAGCAGTGGTTCTCAACCTTCCTAATGCCACGACCCTTTAATACAGTTCCTCATGTTGTGGTGACCCCCAACCATAAAATTATTTTCGTTCTTCTCTACATGATCCATTGTCATGGGATGGTTTGCTAATGAAAATAATACATAACAATAGCTTTAATAGTACAAAAGATGATGCATGACATAGTTCAGTCAATACAGTTTCCTAAGACCATCGGAAATATGTGTTTTCCGGTGGTCTTAGGCGACCCCTGTGAAAGGGTCATTCGACCCCCAAAGGGGTCCCGACCCACAGGTTGAGAACCGCTGCCCTAAAAGATGACAATTATGTCTAAAGCACCTGCAAACTACCATGAGTGAAGAATCATGAGCTCACAATAAATGCCTTGTATAGAAAGGCTCTCACAAATCTTTGCCAAACTCCTACAAATTACCCAAAGTTTTACCAGAACTACCTTCTGCCCAACCATTTTACAGAACCATATATTCGTGCTTCAACTGTCAGACCCTCCCTCTCTGAGGAGATTTGGGCCGGATCTACACTACTGCTTTAAAGCGCTTTAAAGCACTTTATAACAGTTTTGATGACTGTATATGGCGTGTGTCCTGGGGCCCAACCATTGTGAAAAGTGTTATAAAACACTTTGAAGCAGTAGTGTAGATCCTGCCTTGGTCATTCTGAAGGTGTCTCCACTAGCACAGAGGTCTCTGAGGTGGACCTCTCAGTTCCTTACAGAAGGAGAGGCTCTAAGAAGATGCATTTGACTCTCTTGAAGTTGGCAACTTCTCCCAATGGGAAATTAGACAGTCACCTGCCTGTTAAGAAGCATCATCATCATACACATTTCTAATCTGGCCTGCATTAGGGGCAAGGTCTTGCAAAACATGGGTAAGACGTGGCTCATAGGTGGCTAGTTGCCAACCCTGTGTTACACGGTATTGTTGGGAAATGGAAAGTTTGCCACATAGATGTGACTACATGAGTCAAGTAATATACAGATTGTATTCAATTTAAATTTAACATCAACCAGCCCAAGTATTATATGGACCAATTTCAGTCTTATCAGATACATCAGATGCTATTGACCCTGCTCAGACGACGTGCTAAGCTATGGTGGTTAAGCATTTTGAGCTAAACATTATTATTTATTTTATTTATTTATTTATTTATTTAGAGTATTTTTATCCCGCACCTCAGCCAAAAGGCTCTCGGAGCGGCTTACAATTCATTAATAAAGAAGGCAGTCCCTTGCTTACATTCTAAAAAAAGACATGACACACAAGGAAAAGTGGATGGGGAGGGAAGAGGGAGAAAATAAAAATAAATTAAGGAGACTGTTCAGGCTGGTGGGAAGGCCCTGCTCCGTCCTCTCATCTCCCAATGGAGGGGCAAACCAACAGCTCCTTCTTCTTCCCCACAGGGTGAAGATGGCAGTTAGCCCTGTGGGGGGGGGGGTCCAACTGAAGCAGGCTCTGATGGTCTCTGGCTGCTCCAGTCTCCCTCGCATTATGGCATAGTGTGTCAGGTGAACAATGATTTAGCATGTCAAGTGAACCATTCCTAACCATGGTGGCTAAATAACGATGGTTTAAACACATTCACTCACCATTTGCTGCAAAAGGGTTAGCAGGCTAACCATGGCTTAGTGTGTTGCCTGAACAGGCCCATTGTTTCTTAGTCAGGATTTACACATCGTAAACTGAGGCTGGAAAAATGTGACCAGCCCAAGTCCATGCTGGGAGATTTACAGTGCAATAATGGGACTTACTCTCAGATAAGCGTGTATAGGATTGCAGCCTTAATTGATGAATTAAGGTTTGAACCCAGGACCTCCCAGACCCAAACTTGTATCCGCTGGGTTAGCATCATAAAGGCTACCAATATTTTTCTGCTGGATGTGGTCCCAAAATCCTCCTTTTAGGGACACTTAAAGAAAGGAAGTGAGTAGAAATGACACCGCTACATAATATATTAGCAGAATTATCTACAGGGAGGCTGCTTTGCAAATTTTCATGAGGCATCAGCAGCTGTTTGCAAACAAAGCATAAATCAAAAACTTAATGGGGGAAAGAGAAATTAGGCTGACTTCTTGCATTTATTGTTTAATTTTAGTCTACTCAGCTCCAAACTGTAAAAATACATATATTCCAATCCATGTAAACAAATTACAGCCCGAGTCAAAATAATAACACACCATTTTAAAACCCACCCTTCATTCAGGGAGCAGCCCATTTACCGAATTGATGGAAAACTATTTCATAGAGGGGCAGACATTCAGCAAGCATTAGTTACACCACTTATCCCGGCAGCACTAGGAGGGTATGTGCCTAGCAGTTGCTAAGGGAACAGACTTGTATTTAAGTGTGATCAGAACAAAAATGCTACTTTGCAGGCAATGTGGCTAGGAAAATCTCATGGTACACAATGAATTAAGGCACTGGACCGTGCATAGGCACTTGAAGATCATTTTTATTTTAAGCCAGGGAGTGGGAAACTTTAGACCCGGGCCAAAATCCATCCCTTCATGCCTCTTCCAACGACCCCACCCCCTTTCTCCTAACTACTTTGGTGGTTTCCCAGCTTTTGTTCATTAAAGGAAATTGTGTTGCTTACCTGGGGTTTTCCACTTCCTGGTTCTTTGGCAGAATTGTTATGGGCTGCATTACATGGGAAGATAGGAGTGACAAGGGTTTGAATTGAATATGTCCCCTCCATTCAGTTACATTGGCCTAATCTACACCAAGCAGGATATTGCACCATGAAAGCAGAATGAAAGTGGTATATAAAAGGCAGGAGCTGCACCAAGCTGGATATAGCACTATGAAAGCAGTATGAAAGTGGTTTATGGTATGTGGCAATGGGCTCCAACAATTATCAGTGCACTTCAATACCGCTATAAAGCAGTAGTGTGGCTCCTGCCCCATTAAGAGTTGAAATCTCTCCCATCCCCATCTTACAACACAACCTCACCACCCAGTTTGTAGGATTTTATTTATTTATTTATTTATTTATTTATTTATTTAAGCATTTCTATCTCACCCTTTAGCCAAAAAGGCTCTCAAGGGGGCTTACAAAAAAATTTCTTAAGACAGTCCCTGCCCCACAGGCTTACAATCTAAAATACATGACACGAAAGGAAAGGGGATTGGGAGGGGGGAAAGAAAAAGAAAAGCAAATTCAGGCACTAGATTCTTAGTTGCAAAAGTTCAGCAGTGACAGTTGATAGCAGGAGGGAGGGGGCTCTCAGCTGGAGCTGGATCCAGGCACAATGAAGAGGTACCTGGCTGCTGCTTCCTCCCCACACTGGTGCCTGTGCAGAGACAGGGCCTTGCTAGACCTACCGCCGAATCTGGCGGTTGGAAGGGGCCAGGCCGTGCTAGAAGTAGCACGGTCTGTAGGCCCCGTCTACACCTGAGGCACGATGGGGCCGAGGGAAGCCCCATCGCGTCCGCCATTTTATTTTTACTTAAAGCGGCCGCATGCGCAGGAGCGCCCCAACGACCAAGGTAAGGATTTTTTTTAAAAAAAAAAATAGGGACCCCTGCTCCCCCTTCCCCCGATTCCCCCTCACGACCTCCCCTGGCCCCCGATCGCCCCCTGTCCCCACATCCATGTCCCACCACACCCCCTGTCCCCACCTGCTGTGTCCTGCTGCCACTGCCACCGCCAATGTCCCCAGCCGCTCTGTCCCGCTGCCGCCACCACCGCCAACGTCCCCAGCCGGCGTTTCCTGTTGTTGCCATGTCCGGCCTGCAGAACATGGTGACAACAGGAAATGCCGGCTAGGGACATTGGTGGCAGCGGCGGCAGCGGGACAGAGTGGCTGGAGACATTGGCGGCAGCGGCAGCAGGACACAGCAGGTGGGGACAGGGGTGTGTGGCAGGGCATGGATATGGGGACAGGGGGGGATTGGAGGCCAGGGTAGGTCATGGGGGGTGGAATTGGGGGAAGGGGGAGGGAGCGCTGCGGCCCGTCCGCCGCTTTTCCCGGCTACTCAGGCATAAGTGCGGTAGCTGGGAAAAGCGGCGGAAGGGTCCACACGCCCGCAGTCCTGGCCTCAGCCTGACCTGAGGCTGGGACTGCGGGAAGAATCGCACTAGAAGCGGTTCCAGTTAGCACGGTGCCAGGGCGGTTCGAGCCCTACCTGAGGCCGGGATTCCCTGTGCGTCTTTTGGACACACAGGGACAAGCACGGGCCTCGCACCGCACTAACCCCTGGTCTAGCAAGGCGCACAGTTGTATTAGGAAAAACATTCAGACAACATTGGCCTGGTTCAGACAACACACTAAACCATGCTGCTTCACCACAAAATGGTTAAGGGAATGCATGCATTCCGTTAACCATTTTGTGGTGAAGCAGCATGGTTTAACATGTTGTCTGAACAGGGCCATTGAGAGGAAGGGTCCAAATGGGTGAAATGTAGGGTAAATGTAGCAATTGCCCTCCTGGTTGCTGCCAGGTATCATTCTGTACTCACCTGCCTAGAAGGCTTCACTATGAAGGCAGTAAGCATTTGCTTCAAATTCTGATTGTTTCCTGATGATGTCATATGAAGCTGTGTCATCATCACGAAGGGCCTTCTGGAACTTTATGAGAGAAAAATGACACGTATCAGGAGTGGGATTACAGCTGTCTCCTAAATGAGTAAATTAATGACAGCAGTTCTGTAAAACCTTTCTTCCCCCCCCCCTCCCATCCCCCCTCCAGCACCCACATTCTGGAAGGACATTTTGGTCCAGTATAAATTGAAATGGTTTTGTAATACTACCTGAAATCCTGAGACTAGCAAGTGCAAACCTACTCGTTTACTCAGAAGTAAATCCTACTGTGCTCAGTGGAGCTTTCTTTCAGGTAAGAGTGAATAGGATTGCAGCCTCAATCTATTTTGCAATTTTGAGTCATTTTAAGTGAGCTCATGTAACTCCTGTTGAAATCAATGGAGTTTGCCCAACAGCAGTGCTTGTCAGAAATTGGAATAGTTGACCCACTCTAGTGGTTTCTTCAATTCTTTATAAGGCCAGAACCCCTGTGATCCATTTACAAGTATTTCTTTTTTCTCCCTCTCTAGTCAGCTTGATAGAGAAGAAACCTACTGCAGGAAGATTTATTTTCCTAACGCAGTTGATTGAAGATGATTGTCTGTCTGTACAGTAGACCTAATTAATTTCTGACATCAAGGTCATTTACAGTGTATAGCAAAAGTAATCTCTTGGCTGGAACACAAATAGACCAAAGATAATTGCTGAGGACAAGGACAATATATTCCACCGCCCACACCCGTGACCAAGGCAGAGTTCAATGCCATGAAACAGAGTTATAGCTGATCAGCATTTCACGATTCGTCCCCTGAATTTTTATCTTTGCGAGCAGGAAGATGCTCCAGCAGCAGTCCAGCCCATCCATTGGTAAGGACATGGTGTTAATCACGACAAACTTGCAGGTTCGAGGCCCACACTAGCCACACCAGATGGATGGGTTCTCTTTTCTTGGACAGGGTCCATAGGGAACATACTGCACATGCGGAAGGTCCCAGATTCAGTCATAGGAATTTCTAGTTAAAAGCACCTCAAGTAAGCAAGGAAAAAGATATTCTCCTCTCTCTCTCTCTCTCTCTCTCTCTCTCTCTCTCTCTCTCTCTCTCTCTCTCTCTCTCCCTTTCTACGCCTAAGGGTTATCCCAGGAAAATGGAGGGATCATCCCTGCCTGCTCCTGGGATCCCCTGTGTGGCATTTGGATGCGCAGGAACCATCCCGGGATATAGGGCTGGTGTAGACATGCCCCCCTCTCTGTTTGAGTTCCTTGAGAAGGTTGCTTAAGCCCAATTTGGAAGGCAACTCATCACACGTTGATGGGCGAGGGACCGATAGCTCAGTGGTACATCATGTGCTTTGCATGCAAAAGGTCCCAAGTTCAATCCCTGGCATGTCCAATTAAAAAGGGATCAGGAAATAGTTGGTTGGAAAGACCTCTTCTGGCTGGGACCCCAGAGAGCTGTTGCCCATGAGAATAGACAATACTGGATGAGATGGACAAATGGTCTGACCTGGTATTAAGGCAGCTCCCTATGATAGTTTGGGTGATGTGTATGATCGATGAACAAAAAACCCTTTCAGTTTAATATTTTGAGTTAAGGGCTTTCCATGCTCACTCAGGCCTTAGCTAGACCTAAGGTTTATCCTGGGATTGTCCTGGGGTCATCCCTGTTCATGTAAATGACACACAGGGGATCCCGGGAGCAGGCAGGGACGACCCAGGGATGATCCCGGGATAAACCTTAGGTCTAGCTAAGGCCATAATCTCTCACTTCCTCGCTCCACGCCTCCTCGACAAGTACCCCTGCCATATTGCTGTAATTCCAAACGTGATGAAAAATCCATGCAGGATTTGTAAGTCAGTATCTTTAACACTTACATTTAAAGAATCAGGTAAGCGCATTGGGCTAGCCAACGTGAATGCTGCAACGCAAGACAAATTAGCCCTGGCAGAGGCAGCTCACATGCCTTACCAGAGTATGAGGGGGAAAGAGAAAATGTTCTGAAATGTATTAGAAATAAGATAACAGAAGACATTCCCCCCCTCCAATTTAAATGAGTGGAAATAATTGTTCTTACATCTTCTTTTCCAATTAAATATTTTAAGAAAAAGGAGCTAAGCATATAGCAGAATTGGCATAGAGGCATATTTCTTGCTCTGCTCCTGTGAACCACCCTGGTGGCTCTAATTTCGGTGAGGATGAGAATCCAGTCTGGGTTTCAATCAGAACCAGCCAGAACTCTAAAGGAACTATTGAAAGTACTGAACCCTATCCCCAAAATAACTTCTGGCTGGTTCTGACTGAAACCCAGAATGGATTCACAGCTCCACCGATCTCAGAGCCATTAGCCTTGAATAGCTGTAATTTAAATTAAACTACAGTAGGGCCAGATCTACATGTTAAGCTCCATCACCCTGGGGATTAACACGCTCCCTACCATTGCTTCTCCTCCTGTGTTTTCATTCATCAGTTACAGTCAAAAGAGGAAGTACAGAATGAGCATGAGGCCCATTGAGACCGCTTTTCTAATGGCGCTGCTTCTAATGCACACAGCAGGAGAAAGCAGCGATTCTGAGTTTAAAAAAACATCAGACATAATGAGGGTTTTTCTTGTGGCGCAAGGAAGGCCAGAAGGGGCGGAAGGGGCGTGGGAGGCAGACAACGTCATGTGAGGGGCCTGAGCAAACTCCGTGAGTGCCCAGAAATGAACGTGTGATAAAACACTTGTCTGATGGAGCTCGTTGTGTCAAATCATTGTGAATGTGGAATAAAAAGCAGGAATAACACTACAGGCATGTCTACACCATAGGGTGTAGAGGGAGGGAGGGGGGAGGATTGCAGACTCACCAGCTTTCGCAATCCTCCCCCAGCATCTTGATGGCTGCATGACACCCTGGAAGGACATTGCAGCCACCATTTTTTTCCCAAAGAGGAGAAGGAACGCAATTGCGCTCCTCCAGAAAAACGGTAAGCGTGTTGTCTGAACAAGGCCATAGTGTTATTGATTGAAGTTTATTGTCCATAGAGTAAACCTAAGGCCTTTCTGGCACTGCAATACACCAAGGTGTGCACAATGTAATGGGCGGGGGGCTGTTGAAGATGTGAGGGGCATTGTGGGACTTCATAGGCAAGTCCTGCCCAGCTATAGATGCATGCTGTGGCTACACACTGACCATCTGTGCATTGGGCCAACATGTGAAGTGGATCTATGCGCACACATCAGCACATGAGAACTAAGTGAGAGGTAATCACTGGAGATGTTTCTTGAATGCTTCAAAAAAGAAAATGTATCAGTGGTGGCTGGTGGCTCCAAATTTGGTGGGGTTCAAATTCCATTCTGGGTTTCAGTCAGAACCAGCCAGAATTCTAAAGGAACTATCAAAGGTGGGGTTCAGCACCTTGGATAGCTCCTTTAGACTCCTGGGTGGCTCTGACTAAAACCCAGAATGGATTCACAGCTCCACTGAAATCAGAGCCACCAGCCTCCACTGTCAGAAGATGACACTTTCTCTCCACCACTGAGTTAAGAGGAGGAGCTGATGGAAACTTTGCATGCATGAAGAAACAGAGGACGAGAGAGTGGAGGAGACTTGGCTCACGGCTATATATTCGTAAATAAACAAAATATTACAAAAATGCCATAATTCTCCAGTAATGTTTTCTCCAGAGGAAGCTAAAGATGTATAGTGCTGCCACAGGAATTTCCTTCTCCTTGGGGAAGTGAAGAACATCTCTCTCTCTCTCTCTCTCTCTCTCTCTCTCTCTCTCTGAATAATTCATTGTTTTTAAGCAAGGTTTCACTCCTGACAATATTCAAGCACATTTTTTTTTAAAAAAATCTTGCACTCATTAAAAGATCCCCCACTAACTCACACCATTTGCTTTGTGAGCTATCCTGCAGTTATGAATTGGGACCCTCTTTCTGGCTTTTAATTATTACATTTTAAAATGTAATTGAAAAAAGTTATATCCCGATGACTTGGAGATGCCCTTTTAATACTACTTGGCTACGGAACAGCAATTTTCTGCTTCTCATTAACAACCAGGCCAATCTCTTTCTAAAATGGAACAATGGAGTTGTAAAATCACCTTTCACCATCTGGGACTTCTGGAAAATCTATTTAAGGTGCCAAATGATTGCTTGCAATTCTGGGAAAGGGGGGACACCTAACCAGGATATAAAATCTCATCTAACCAGGACTCAATACTTGGGGAAAGATCTCAGAACATGGACTAATGATAGCACAAGATTAGTGTCTAATGGCCAAAACAGGTCGTAAAAGAATGGTGGTATGTAAATTAAATAATTGCAATCAATGCAAGGCTAAAAATAATAATTTTAAAAATGGATGGAACAATAACAATACCAACCCCAGGAGTGGGGAAACTGGCAAGCAAAGTGCACAATCCCCAAAACTGACATGTAATACTAGTCCAGTTCTACATATATTTCCTTATTGCATAACCACATATTTGGGAGTAAGCCCCATTGATCACAATGGAACTTCCTTCAGGCTGAAATACGGGCTGTTTGTGTTTTGTGGATTGAGATGTTCGTGCCATTGGTTGAAATTCCTTTTCTGGCAATGGAGACTCTTATTGTTGACACTGGGGCTAATGGTTGAGCGTGGGTTGTTGTTGAACTGTGGATTGTTTGTTGAACCATGGGTTAGTGTGTTGTCTGAACTAGGGCTGTGCTCTGCTTTGCTTAGGAGTGTAGAAGCAATAGCAAGGCGGCCTGATTCACCTCCGACAAAGGCAGAGATGAAACGGGTCTGGGGGGCTGCGGATCGAGGCAAAGAGGATCGAGACCAAGCGGATCCTTCGCCTCAATCCAGAGCTCCGAAAAAAAGGTAAGTGGGGGCTTACCTGATGCTGCCACAGTCCATGTGGCGATGGCAGCGGAGCCAGGTAAGGGGGCAGGGGGGAAGGGTCTTACCTGAGTCCATCGCATTCTGGCAGTGGCTTCACCTGAGCCCGAGGACTCAAACCGGAAGACCAGGCCGCAACTGCAGCCTGCCCTTCCGCTTTGAGCCTTGGCCTCAGGTGAAGCCGCTGTCGGAATGCGACGGACTCAGGTAAGGGGGAGGAGGGAGGGGGCCTTACCTGGCACCAACGCCGCCACTGCAGTCCGTTGTTACAAGGTAGGTTCTGTGAGCAGTACTGACTTCATTTTGAAGCAACCCAAAACCCCACCTACAGACAGAGCATTCACAGAAGGCCTAGGTCAAGTAACCATTTCCTGATAGACTTCTTCAAATGCATTCCCCAGAGACAAAGGTAGGAATAAAACTAAGCAGAATATGAATGCTGGATGGCAAGAGTTTTACCTGGTCACACACATGCTAATGAAGCCCTGTTGCTGAACTCCAGGCTGCATCAAGTACAGCCATAATCCCAAATCACCCTCTTTTGTTCCCATAGCAAGTAGATCTTTAGATAAGATCACACACACACAAAACCCTCAAGTTAGGGGGAAGAAAAAGGCTAGCTCTCTCTCTCTCTTTAGAACCAGAAACACAGAGCATACTACACTTTCCAGCTTGCAAGTGCAAGCTGCCATGGGTGAGTGCTTTGCCTCGCTGTATTCTTTTCTTCTTCACCTAAGACCAAGAGCTGCAACACTCCCCAGTTCTGCTCTACAGGAAACTGCTTTTAGAACTGCAAAAATTAGAATTGCTAGAATTGTTTTGCTAGGTTTGCATAATCCTGCAGAGTTTTAGTTAGGTTCTGGGGAGCAGTAGTTTGAGATTTGGTCCTAAAGACAGGGCGAGCAATCCTCTCTACGCTCAAGCCAAAGCCACAGTTGAGGTGCCTTAAGGTGTTGGGATGAACACAATAAGGGACCACATTTTGTTGTAGATTCGGCTGCCATACAGAAGTCTACTTGAGTAGTCTTGGGACTTCTGAGAATAGCAATTCTAGCTCAATCAGAGTAGCAATGGGGGGAGTCTCTGCCACCCACAGAACGCAGTTTAGCGAAGCAGTGAGCATAGTCAGCAGTCAAGCAAGCAAAGTCGAGAGTAGCAAACCAGATTGCAAAGATGCAGCAATACATAGATTTGGTCCACCCTTCA
Organism: Elgaria multicarinata webbii; assembly: GCF_023053635.1. NCBI lineage: Eukaryota > Metazoa > Chordata > Lepidosauria > Squamata > Anguidae > Elgaria > Elgaria multicarinata. The sequence continues at coordinate 119,177,961 of NC_086175.1, read as the reverse complement.
TGGGAGTCCATCACAGCCGCAATGGTAGTAGGAATCTCTTGCATAATAGTTGTAGCATGGAGAGTGTACAAGTCTATTAAAAGCACAGTACACCATATCAGTAGCATTTCAAGAGAGAGAGAAGATATCTCCCAAGTTACCAAGGGAGAATCTTTCCTCAAACGAGAAAGTGCAAAGTCCCTACTACAGCAGTGGGTGATGGAGAAAGGTAATTGCCCATGGAAACCAGAATGGAATGGAAACCAGCCAGGTAAGGGGGCAGGGGGGAAGGGTCTTACCTGAGTCCGTCGCATTCCGGCAGCAGCTTCACCTGAGCCTGAAGACTCAGGTGAAGCCACTGCCAGAATGCAACAGATGCAGGTAAGGGGAAGGCGGGAGGGGGGGCTTACCTGCCGCCACCACAGTCCGTGCAGCGACAGCGGTGGAGCCAGGTAAGGGGGCAGGGGGGAAGGGTCTTACCTGAGTCAATCGCATTCTGGCAGCGGCTTCACCTGAGCCTCAGGTGAAGCCTCTGCCAGAATGTGATGGATGCAGGTAAGGGGAAGGTGGGAGGGGGCCTTACCTGGAGCCAACACCACCACCGCAGTTCGTGCAGCAATGGCGGTGGAGCCAAGTAAGGGGTCAGGGTCTTACCTGAGTCCATCACATTCACCTGAGGACTCAGGTGAAGCCGCTGCCAGAACGCGATGGATGCAGGTAAGGGGAAGGCGGGAGGGGGGCCTTATCTGGCACCAATGCCGCCACCGCAGTCCGTGCAGCAATGGCGATGGAGCCAAGTAAGGGGGAAGGGTATTACCTGAGTCCATCACATTCTGGCATTGGCTTCATCTGAGTCCGAAGACTCAGGTGAAGCTGCTGCCGGAACACGATGGATGCAGGTAAGGGAGAAGGGGGGAAGGGTCTTACCTGAGTCCATCGCGTTCCAGCAGCAGCTTCACCTGAGGACTCAAACCGGAAGACCAGGCCACGGCTGCCGCCTGGTCTTCCTGTTTGAGTCCTCGGGCTCAGTTGAAGCAGCCATGGGACCGCGACAGACACAGGTAAGGGAGGAGGAGGGAAGGGGCCTTACCTGCTGCTGCCACACACACACCCCCTGTAGAGCTCCAATGCAGATCCGGAGCTCCGCAGCGGAGCGGAGCATAGGCGGATCGACGCGGGGCAGAGCGGACCCAATCCGGAATTTGCTGATCGGGTGCAGAGCAGATCAGGGGGGTCCATGCACAGCCCTAGTCTGAACCCAAGACATTTTTGCAAGGTGGCTTGTTAACCATGCAGTGTGAGTTGTTAACCACCCTGAACCCAACAACAAACCATGGGTTCTCAAGGTAGCTTATTCAAGAAAAGTAAGCCACATTGCATGAGTATGGGTTAGTATGATATGTGAACCCAGTCACTAACTGAACACTCTCAAAAGAGAGAGAGGTGGTAGAGCTTATGAAATTATTTCTGTTGACCTGAAATCTTATTCACAGGTCAAAGGCATACATATTCCCTCAGCTGGATCACAGCACGTGTTGCCTATGTATGAAACATTGTAACCATGGAGATTGTATGGTATAATATAGAACTTCTATGGCTACTGTATTCTTCAACAGAGCAATAGTATTGCCATTTTCCTTTAATTTAAAAGTTGTGGTCTATAAATGGCAAATTACACCAAATTACTAAAAGAAAATACATTCCAATTAATATGAGAACATTTTCTTGATCTCACCACCAAACCTGAGCAGGCCAGCAAAGAGATGTGCAGGTCAAAACTCTTTTATTTTATGTTATTATGTTGTTTTCATTTTTATTTATTTTTCTATGTAACTATCCATCCAACCAGCTTGTGCTTAATGGTTTTACTTATAGACATGAAATATTTAGACTTTGAATCCAGGGCACAATCTACACTACTGCTTTAAAATGGTTTATAGCTGTAGTGACTACAGTTGGGGCCCAGGACACACTCCATATACAGTTTTCAAACCGTTTTCAAAGTCTCATACCCTAGGTTCTATAAAAAAAAGGAAAGGAGAAACCCAAAGGTGAGGGAATGGGGGCAGAAGAGAGGAAAGGATTTACTGTACTGTGTGTATTGTCCATAGATAAATAAATAAATAAATATTGGGAAATGGGGGGGGGGGAATCTAATAAATGTTAATAATAACCAAAAAAATGTAGTGATCTACTCAAAGGAGCAGATGTTTGCTTCTTTGAGTAGATCTAGCTGTCACACAAGTCCAAAGTGCACAAAATGGTTAAAAAGAGTTCACTTCAAGAAGGATGCAGACAAGCTGGAGCATGTTCGGAGGAGGGCAACCAGGATGATCAGGGGTGTGGAAACAAAGCCCTATGAAGAGAGACTGAAAGAACTGGGCATGTTTAGCCTGGAGAAGAGAAGAAGAGGGGAGACATGATAGCACTCTTCAAATACTTAAAAGGTTGTCACACAGAGGGTGGCCAGGATCTCTTCTTGATCATCCCAGAGTGCAGGACATGGAATAATGGGCTCAAGTTACAGGAAGCCAGGACATCCGAAAAAACTTCCTGACTGTTAGAGAAGTACGACAGTGGAACTAGTTACCTAGGGAGGTTGTGGGCATTAGAATGCACTAGAGACATTCAAGAGGCAGCTGGACAGCCATCTGTCAGGTATGCTTTAGGGTGGATTCCTGCACTGAGAGGGGGGTTGGACTTGATGGCCTTATAAACCCCTTCCAACTCTACTATTCTATGATTCTATGATTCTATGAACAGTTATTAGTACCACATGGATTAGCTTTCCCACTTTCCAGTCTCTCCTGTATCTCAACAGCCCTGGGCTAGACAATAAACACTCAACTTTGAAAACCTCAGCACTAACATTACAAAATATCTCTTTTCCTTCTTCTCCTGAACAAGAGTGTCAGAGAAAAACATAAAAAGGCTCTTCTATCTCCATTTTATGCTTCTGCTTTTGCTGTACACCATTACACCTCATTCTTCCCTTACATGCCTTCGTTATCAAGAACACAGCCTGACAACAGCCAGATTTAAATCTGCTTGAAAATATCATGAACCTTCAAAGCCTGTAGAAGGAAAGAAGACACAAATCTGGGATGAAACATGAACTGGGTGCATGAGTGAGGGAGAGAAAGCACCCAGGTAATCGAAATGGGGAAACTGTGAGATTATGGCACTGAAGGAAACATGGAATAGAGAAACAGTTAAACCCTGATGCTACCAAGATGCTGTGCATTAGCACACAAGCACAAGGGCTGTGTGAAGTTTTGAAAAGCATCCACAGCTGTGTGACCTTGACCTCCTGATGGATTTTGTGTCAGAAATCAAGGTCCTTGCACTAGAAGGTTAGTGGGAAATGTACGATGAGTCATTGCAGAGAAGGGATAAAAAAAATCAAAGTGGTGGAAAGGACATGCTGGTGCACATCTCTGATGTCTGCAGTCATCTGCCGCATGAGCGTGTTGCTGGGGAACTTTGACCCACGGCTGCCGACCCCCTCTCAATTAATAGGTTCAATAAAGGCAAGAAGTCTTGAAAGGGTTTGAGAGATTGGAATCGATGTCACCTCCCCCCTCGCTGAGAAAAGTAAGCAAGAGGGGGCCTTTGTGACAATGCCGCTTCTATTGATGGAACGAACAAAACTGCTGTTGATTTGGCCTGCTTTGCAGGCACGGCAGGGTCAACCCATGTTTCACAGAAGGATCGATGCTTTGTCTGAGCTCCAGAATAGACTGGTCCTCATTGATTTATCCAAATTAAAATGTGAAACGCAAATTTGGGGAGGGGGGTTCCTTATCTGTCAAAATATTTAAATATTCAGCAGAAGCCATGACTTTGGATGAGATCGGTGAAAAATTCCAGGGGTGGAGAACCTAGGTTTTTGCCAGATGATCCTCTCTAGACAATGCAACCCATGAAAGCATTCTGATTGCCAGTGAATTTGCTCAAGGTGGGTTAGGAACTTTGGATGTTGCCTTTGAGTCCATCCATTGGTCCATCAAGCTCCATATTCTACTATACACTGACTGGCAACAGCTCTTCAGGGTTTCAGAGGGGAATTTTTGCCAGTCCTACCTGGAGATGTCAGGGACTGAACTTGGGCCCATCCGCATCATGCAAAGCAGGTGTTCTGGCACTGAGCTACAGCCCTTCCCCAATTCTGCTTCCAACAGCCAGCTAGGGAACAGAATTCTACCTTCCTATTCCAGACATCTTCCTTCTGGTGGTTTGGCTCATCATTCCTATAAGTGTCCCATTTTTCCATCAAAACTTTGGTGATCAGGAATGGCCCAAGGTTAAGAGGCAGCCCAATAATCCCTGCGAAACACAGACAGACAGACAGACAGACAGAGCTGTAGGCACTGTAAAGAAAACAATGTAGGAAAGATTGGAACACCAAATGGTAAATCAACGAGGAACAAAACTGGTCATCCTGCATTGCAGGCACCCCAAGAATAGTGACACTAGGCAGATTATGTTTCCATTTTCTTTGGTATGCTCACCTTATAACATCTGCTTTCCTGGAATCTGTGTGCCAGGTGGTTCTGTCAGCTGAGCGGGTAAGAGATCTTCCATTTCAATACACACCATGTTTTAATCCCAACAGCCAGCAAGGGACTAGAATGAACGACTGCATTGCTTTGGAGCAAGGGTGCAGGATTTCCATTTTGGAGAAGCTCTCAGGGGCTGCTTTCCAGCGGTGGGTGCAGCAAAATAGGTAGGGCCAAACTCTCTGCACATTGTCCTTAACGTCAGTAACTAAGCCTTAAGGAGAGGCGCTTCAAGCTTTTTAGAAGAGGGAAGAAATGGCACAAAAACTAGGAAACCACCAAATGATTGGTAATTGCAAGAAAGGGGGTGGGGCTAGGAGGAGGTGTGGCCATCTGGGAACCCAGGAGGGCCAGTTTTAGCCCACAGACCTAAAGTTCTGCATGGTTATAATTTATGATTCGGTGGACCTTAAGTCACTGCAGGCATAAAAAAAAAATTTTTTTCTTTCTAATTTGTGGGAGAATTTTGGCTTCCCAGAAAGCTAGAATTAGTACCTTCATATGTCCCTAAGATGTGGATCTTAGGTCTAGTTCACACGGGCATATTCATCTCCTGGTGAATGATATCTTGTGCATGCAAATGGGCCATCACAGAGCAAAGACTGCAGACAGATATTTTACATGCGGGTGACCCAAGCCTTGATAGTATCAGAACAGAGAGGCATGTGGACCATATGCTGGTAGAAGTGGACTTCTATGCACATTTCCCAAGGTGGATAAGGAAGCATGCTGGCAAATTGGTGCTGCTCGTGTAGTTCCCATTTCCAATGCAACATGTAAAAAGTTGAAATCCTGCCAATTTAAATGTTCAGGGACGAAATTCAATTCCTCCACCCCACTCCCACCTTCATCTCTGCCAAGCAGCAAATCGGTAGGATTCCAACTTCTTTGAAAGAGTTTTGTGCACTACATTGTGCAGTTTGTTGATCACAGTTACTTACATTTTTATCCTGCCTTTTCCTCCAATGAGCCCAAGCTGGTGTACACATACATCTCCTCTTCATTTTATCCTCACAACAATCCCATGAGAAAGGTTATGCAGAGAATCAGTGACTGGTCCAAAGTTACCCAGTGGCTGAATGGGAACTTGAACCTGGATTTGAACCTTGAACCTTCTCGCCTGCCCTAGGACCTCCACTTCCCTTACTCGGCTTCGTCCTTTTTCCTCTGCTGCCCCTTACGCCTGGAACGCTCTTCCAGAACACTTGAGAACTACAAACTCAATCACTGCTTTTAAAACTCAGCTAAAAACTTTTCTTTTCCCTATAGCCTTCAAATATTGAGTTTGTTCTGACTCTATACTGTTAGCTTCTCCCTGTTTACACTTCCCTGTGCCTGTTTGCATTCTCCTTCCCTCTTTATTGTTTACTACAACTTATTAGATTGTAAGCCTATGCGGAAGGGTCTTGCTATTTACTGTGTTATCTGTACAGCACCATGTACATTGATGGTGCTATATAAATAAATAATAATAATAATAATAATGATTTCCCCAGTCCCAGTTCAACACTTGAGCCACTACACCGCACTGGCTTTTATGTTGGTTCCTATATCTTTAGACGTTTTCTGGCTGCTTCCCTACCCTTTCAAAGTGTGAGTAAGGAAATGCAATTTCATCCAGGGTGGGGAAACGTTGCAAGAAAGCTGATGTTGACTGATCCTTCAGTGGGGTGACTGAAATTACAAGACTGCCCACTTCAAGGGGCATCTGCGAATGCATTTGAAGAGCTCTGTCTTACTGAGCACAGCAGCCGTGATAAAGAAATCAAAAATTGCAACATTACCCTTATGAAGTTCATGGTCAAATGTCTTTCCACATTAACCATTTTTTTCCTACGATGGACAGTGCCAAACTGGGAACCAGCATTCTAAAGTGGAATAGCAGATGGCTAATGCAGATGGCCATAGATGGTTAGACCATTTGTGTATTATATCTGTTTGCTAAGAAGGTTATTATCATTTCTGCTTTGGCTTTGATATTAATCACTAAAGTACACAAGCACACACACAAGCCTAGGATGTCTTACTGAATGAGGAAGCAGTTGTTGTCCGTGATGAGAGAGAGAGAGAGAGAGAGAGAGAGAGATTATTTAGACTCCACTTGTAGAAAATTGCCTGATACATTTCATACCTTTGGCGTGATATATGAAGCACACCATCATACTTGTTGGTCTTGAGTTATGTTCACCATCTTATACTATGTACAGTTATGGTCACTGCAGCTAAAAAATAATATTGGAGGGCTAGAAAAAGTGCAGAAAGGGGCAACTAACTCTCCTGTGAGGAAAGATTACTGCAGCTGGGATTGTTTAGCTTAGGAAAAAAGCAAGGGAAGACATGGTAGAGGTGTATAAAATTATGCATGGTTAAGAGAAAGTGGACAAGAAGACATTTTTCTTCCTCTCTTATAATACTACAATCTGGATCATCCCATGAAGCTGATAGGTGGGAGATTCAGGTCAGATAAAAGGAAGAACTTCTTCACACAGTGCATAAAGTATGGTGTTTGCTGTAGCAAGATTTAGTGATAGCCACCAAAGTGGATGGCTTCAAAAGGGGACTGGACAAATTCCTAGAGTAGAAAGATATCAATGGCTACAAGTCCTGATGGCTCTATGCTACCTCCAGTATAATAGGCGGTATGCCTATGTACACCAGTTGCTGGGGGACATGGGTGCTGTTGCACTCATGCCCTGCTTGTGGATTCCTGGTCAACAGCTGGTTGGCCACTGTGTGAACAGAATGCTGGACTAGATGGATCCTTGGTCTGATCCAGCTTGACTATTCTAAAATTCTTATGAATTCCACCTCAAATCTCAGTCCACCTCAATTCAATTTTTGGTCATGATCAGTTTTTCATTTCCTCCAAATGGGCATTCCAGAACACATTTTTTGAACATGCGCACCCAAATGCACCCTTTTCTCCCAGTCTCAAGCACAAAAATGCTATTTTTTTTAAGTGCACATTTTTAAAATATGCATTTTTCAAATGGGAATACAGATTTGGGAATATACACGGTTTTCACCCACCCCCAGGAAAAAAAAAAGTCTACTTGTATTTGTGTTCACAGTCAGAGGTACAAATTGGGCAAATTTGAGTCAAAACTAAGTAAAACGAAATTCTTGTATATTCCTACCTTTGCTCTGATCCATCTATGCTTCCTTGTGTACTGCTTACATGAAGTGGAAGGACACGTCCAATCTCATAACTGGATGCCCCACTCCTCACCCCCAAAACCTGAACTTCCACTGTTTACCTTCATGGTTGTTTGTTTGTTTGTTTGTTTGAAGCAGGATTAGAGTTAGAAAGCTCAGCGTCCACACAGTAATAACCAATCAATAGTTGTTCCTATGGCAGGCAGCCTTTTTAAAAAGCCAGTACTTAAAATGGAGATGGAGAAGGGATCATTTCAATTGTACTTAAAGTACTTTCCACCCACAGCCGTGGAGCAAGAAAAGCCTTATTTGCATGTTTAAACCGGCAGGATTTGCATGGCTAATAATTCAGCTGCCCCTGTATGGCAATTGCAAAGGGAAAATTCATGCACATGTCAGCAGCTATGGTTTAATATACTGCTTTCAGCTTCATGAATAGACTGACAAAGGTTGCAGTGTCTATTAATTTACTCGAAAACACATCTACATGGCCTGTCTTGTTCTGTTACCTTTCAAAATCAGCTGTCTTTCTCATGTGGTGTCAAGTAGCGGCTGTGTGTGTCCTTCGAAGAAAAGAGCTGTAATCCCCATGAAAGTTCTTAAAGCAGTTCAAAACAAGTAAATAAAGCTGATGGGTCACAGTAGCTATGACGTTAAGGACCCCAATTGTGATGGGTTAAAGAACACACATTCAGGGCTGGGCCAGGCTATAGGTGGGCCAAGAATTCGAAGCATAGGCAAATTGTCATGAGCTGGTATGGGACTGTCACAGTACACCAAAAGCAGCCCCTGCCTGTTCACACCTATGTTCGCACTTTGATCCTGTTTAGCTTCAGAACATAGTTATTGGGTTGGAGGTAACTAAGCTCAATGAAGACTAGTGGCTCCAATTTCAGTGGGGCTGTGAATCCATTTTGGGTTTTACTCAGCACCATCCAGACCTCTAAAGGAGCTATCCAAGGTGCAGATCCTATCTTGGGGATTGGGTCAAGCACCTTGGATATCTCCTTCACAGTTCTGGCTGGTTCTGACTAAAACCCAGAATGGATTCACAGCCAAGCTGAAATTTTGACCCACCAGCCTCCAGTGACTAAGCTACGTTCAAACAGGCAAACATGATAAACACAAAAATAAGCTGAAATGCATGGAACATTTTATTTAAGAAAAATATATATGTGGTGGTTACACGAGCATAATTTGGAAACTTTCTGTGGTTACATTAACAGCAGCGAAAGAGAATGCAACATACATTTAACATTAACTAATCTGCTGGCTTTTATCCCTCTCTCCCAAAGACAAAGAGTGTCATCAGACAGGGGGGAAATCACATTTCGCTATCATCGCTATGGCCTCCTGCTGCTGTCCCACAATAGCTACAATTTCTTTGTCCAGGGAAAAAAAGAGGAAGCAGCAATGACCATGTGGCCCATTCAGTAGGTGTTTTGATTGCGCTGCTTTTCCTGCACACAGCAGGAAATGGCGGCAAGTTTCACTTTAAAAATACTAAGTCGGATTTACCAGGAGAAAAAGACCAGAAGGGGCGGGAGACATGCGGAGGGCAGATGTCGTTGTCAAAAGGACATGTGAAAACCCATGAGTGGACAGTAACAAGCATGTGATAAAATGCTCGTCTGATGATGCCCACTGAGATTCATCTTGAAGAAGGGGGATGAGGTATTTTTTGCGGATGAATGAATGCCTCAAGTCTCAGAAACTTTTTTTATTTAGATTACTTCATTTTCACTTTTATTTAGACCACTCTGCTTTTTGTCTATTTGTTTTTGCTTTAGCTTTTTCATCTAACTACGCAAGTACCAAGTTTAATTCTTCACGTGCCTAGAGGAACTCAGTAACGCTTTTGCTTAGCTCTTGACATTCAAGTAGTGTGCGGGAGAAAGTCAAGGGAAAGTTAGCAATATTCGCATGTTTTAGTTCAGCTTTAACATGCAAAGAAAGTGCTGAGGTGGAGTCATATTAACCGAACAAACAATGCTAAGAGCTCCATTTCCTATCTTGCTTGTCACATTTGTAATGCCAGCTTCATCAACTACAATCCATTTAGTTAATCTTAAATGTATGTTATATTCTCTCTCACTGCCATTAATGTAACCTCGGAGGGGGGGAAAGCTTACAAATTACAGTCATGCAACCACCATGCTAATTTTCTTAATTTTGTTTTTGTATTTTAATGCATTTCAATTTACTTTTGTATCTATGATCATGATTGCCTGTTTGGACGCAGCTTAGTTACCCACTGGGGTGCCTCAAACCCAATTACTATACACCCCCGAAGGTAAACAGGGCCAAATTAACAGAGTGTGTGTGTGTGCGTGTGTGTATATATCTATATCTATATCTATATCTATATCTATATCTATATCTATATCTATATCATTAGCATCTGTGCACATTCTGCAAATCTGTATCCTCTTTGTTTGGTGAGGCATATCTGCTTTTTTTTTTTTTTTTTGGCAATGCCTGTGTGCCTATTTGCCACTACGGTTTTATGGGAATGACTAGGGAATGACTATTTGCCACTAGGGTTTTATGGGAATTTCAGCAGGTGTCATTTGTATGTACGCAGCACCTGGTGAAATTCCCTCTTCATCACAACAGTAAAGCTATAAGAGTCCTGCCCTCTTTTGTATCTGGTCACTCTAGTACTGTTGAGTTCTAGCTTTAGAAGCTGTTTAGTTATTGCACAGACTGGGTTTCTGGCATATAACCTTTTGTGTTAAGTCTCTGTCTGGGCCCTACAGAGACTAGCACAGATTACAGCGGTTCTCAGCCAAGTCAGCAAAGACATGAATTAAGACAGAAATTTATGTAGGTTAAAATTAGGGGTGTGCACGGACCCCCCGCTCCGCTTCACTTGCAGATCCGCCATTTTCCGGATCGGGCCGCTCCGCCCCGCCCCCGCTCCGCCCACTTCCGCTCCGCTCGGAGCTCCAGATCTGGATCGGAGCTCCGTTTTCCCTCCCCCCCATAGGCTTGCATTGAAAGCTAAAAAATTATACAACTTTTTTTCTGTTCAAGTTAGAAACCTCACGTTTGGCACCATGACACCTCATGGGGGTATACACACGCACGCCAAGTTTCAAAGCAATCCCATCATCCCCTGATTTTTGGGGAATTTTTGAAAATCGGGCACCCCATTCACACCCCTTTCCATAGCTCCATCAATTTGCACGTTAGAAACCTCAAACACGCCACCATGAAAGCTTATCCAGGGATACATACGCACGCCAAGACTCAAGGCAGTCCCATCATCCCCTGATTTTTGGGGAATTTATGAAAATCCAACACCCCTTTCCATAGCTCCGTCAATTTTGCACGTTAAAAAAAAACCTCAAACTCACCACCATGACAGCTTATCCAGGGATACATACGCTGCACGCCGAGACTCAAGGCAGTCCCATCATCCCCTGTTTTTTGGCGGGGCTTAAACCTGCAAAATTTGGAACTTCCAAAACTCCAAGTGAGCGCAGGAAGGACTTCTCCCCTGAGTCAAAGCCACACACACACAACATCCCTGCGAGGTGAGCAGGGGAGGAGGGAGGGAAGGCAGGCAGGCATGCAGCTGGCATTTCTGGGGGCATAAGGAAGTGAGCCAAGGATAAGCCAGTAATGCATATAAAATGGAATAAATCAATAAATAAACAAAGGAGGGGTGGAATTAAAAGCAGCAGTGTTGCTCAATAAACAGCAAGAAGAATTTTTTTAAAAAGGCTATATCTGTCTTTTACCAGCAATAGGGGGACGTGCCCGGGGGAGGGGGAAGCAGCTGCCAGTTCAACTCAAGACAGCCACCAACAGCTCTGAGATTAAGAAGTAAACGCTCACTTCAACTCATAACAGGCATCGCTCCACCACTAAGAAGTAAACGCTCACTTCGACTCATAATAGGCATTGCTCCACCGTTTTACTCTCTTTGGAAGGCTCTAATGGCCTTCCAGTGCAGGAGAGAGTGGGGGCACGTCCACGATGAGATGCCCTAGGGGAGCTCATCCCCTTGCACCACATCTTTTCAGTTGTTCCCCAAAGTTAGGGTGGGTAGCAGTGCTGTGTTTCTATCTCTTATTCTTGGCTTAGTATATGATTTCAGGTTGTGTTTGTGCATTTGGTGGGGCTACTGTTTTAAAAAACACGGGGAAAAGCCCGTTCAGATGAAGAAAGAGAAGTTTCCCAGAATCCCAAGTTACCCGTTTTGCCTATGCCCTCCTCTAACTTTGGGATCATGTGATCATGACCGGGAGCTGACTCTGCCCCTCAGCCCTTTGAAAAAGGTATTTTTCCCGCCAATTTTTAAAAAACTTCTAGCGCGCGACCCGCACGACGCAGAAAGTTGAGAGTAGTCTCAAAATGACCCCCATCCACGATTCTCTGTGCACAAGAATTTTCAGAACGATAGCTTAAAAACCAACCCAGTTATGCCCGAGTCTTTCCCTCAATGCAATCCTATGGGCGAAAAGCCGAAAACGCCGTTTGAGCCGCGCGGTTGACCCGATTTTCAAAAAAATATAAGACGTGACCCGCACGACGCAGAGAGGTGAGAGTGGTCTCAAAATGACCCCCATCCACGACTCTCTGAGCACAAGAATTTCCAGAATGATAGCTTCAAAAAGAACATAGTTATCCGCGATTATTTGCCGCAATGCAATCCTATGGCGAAATGTTTTCAAGATGGCGACCGGAGCGCTCCGCCTGAACTAGGAGCTCCAAAAAATGGTTGCTTCTCTTCGCCTTACTTCTAGGGGTCCGCGGTCCGCTCCTACTCCGCCTCTGGGTAAGGCGGAGCAGGCCAATCCGCTACTGCTTCTACGCTCCTAATCGGAGCGGATCACACCCCTAGTTAAAATAAACCTTTTTACTGGCAAATAAATATATAATTTAGTTATGGCAGTACAGATACAAATACTTACAAACGGTCAGTCAATACAGCTCACATGAGGGACATGGAAGTTATACAGAATACATTTACTTTTATAGACAACCTGTACAATGATGCAACTCCTTGCAACCCTTAATTGAAGACAATCAGTTAGACAATTATTCAATTATGACAATCAATGTCCAGGTGTAGAGCTGACCTTTAATTTTCTGCTGAGTCTTTTGTTCCTCCAGATCCTCAGCAATTAACAAATCAATGGAAAACATAACCAGGATCCATTCCAGGATCCAACAAGTACAGCTCCTGCAACTTTAACTGTTGTGATGAAGAGGGAATTTCACCAGGTGCTGCATACATACAAATGACACCTGCTGAATTTCCCTTTTCAATACAACTGTTAAAGATACAGGAGCCCTGTCCCTCTTTCCATAGGGTCACCCTAATCATGTGCTATCTTTTCACCTGCCTCAAAAAGGAAACAGGGGACCAAGGTAGCAACTAGTGAAGGACACCAACAAAGAAGGTCTTGGTAATTCTCTTTTCCTACAGGGAATTGGCACTGACAGTGTCTTTCTGCTGCTGGTGCCAGTTCCCTGAAGGAAAAGAGAAAAGAGAAGGAAATTTTGCTGAAATTTCCCTTATGTCCTCCTGTTCGTATGGTCACCCTACACATGATGAAAGACTAGCTGGCCTCAATCTCTTGAGGGTTTTCAAACATTTGACAGGAATACCTGAAGGCTCAATTGAGTTTTGGGATGAACACCAGATGGCTCATCCATCAGTAAACCAGGCCAGAACCAAGTCCTGACTTAGGGCCTTGCTAGACGAGGTCTTAGCGTGCTGTGAGGCCCGGTTTCCCTGCTGTGCGTCTAGATGACGCACAGGGGAATCCAGGGTCAGGCCGTGCTGAGACCTCATTTGAACCGCCATAAGCGAAATCGCTTATAGGGCAGTTTTTCCGCAGTCCCGGCCTTAGGCCGGGACTGCGGAAGGTCTAGCAGGGTCCGTGGCTTTTTGCGGCTACTCGCTTACTCAGCGGAGGGCGGTACAGACATTGGGGACGGGGGGATGGCGGAGGGCGGCACAGACATCGGGGACGGGGGGATGGCGGAGGGCGGCGCAGACATCGGGGATGGGGGGATGGCGGAGGGCGGCGCAGACATCAGGGACGGGGGGATGGCGGAGGGCGGTGCAGACATCGTGGACTGGGGGATGGCGGAGGGCGGTGCAGACATCGGGGAAGGGGGATGGCAGAGGGCGGCACAGACATCAGGGACGGGGGGATGGTGGAGGGCGGCGCAGACATCCGGGACGGGGGGATGGCGGAGGGCGGCGCAGACATCGGGGATGGGGGGATGGCGGAGGGCGGCGCAGACATCCGGGACGGGGGGATGGCGGAGGGCAGCGCAGACATCGGGGACGGGGGATGGCAGAGGGCAGCGCAGACATCGGGGACAGGGGGATGGCGGAGGGCAGCGCAGACATCGGGGACAGGGGGATGACGGAGGGCGGCGCAGACATCGGGGAAAGGGGCATGTGAAGACACTGGGGGAGGGGGGTTGTAGGAATGTCAGGGTGGAGCTTGTGTGCATGCCCATGTCACCTCCCCAGTTTAGTCCTTATGTGTTACAGGTGAACATCTGCATCACCCTTTTGTTTGATATGAATCATACTGCTCTAGCTATTGTGGTATATATAAAATACTGTCGAAAAATACTTTCACAATGCACTGTTCTGTTTTTGTTTGTTTGTTTGTTTTTCAGTTCATCTGTGAAGTTATTCAAGAGCAGGCTTTCACCCCTGGATACATCTTTTTACTGTTTCGCCCTCAGATTTCTCTTTTGAGGGGGCTGACCTTGGAAATATAGCATGAGATTAATATAGTGCTGTTATAACAATTTATGGTCCACTTGCATTCTTCCTTTGTAGTGGGTGTTATACTCTCCCATATATGATGAGGATTGATGCTGCAATAGGTATTTCGATTCTTTCTTTCTTTCTTTTTATTGTTCACCATTCAGGAATCTTATTAGATACAGAGAAGAATATAAATCTTGTAAATAAATAAATAAATAAGTAAATCGCCTAAGACCTTCCCCAACATGAGAGTTTGGTGCGTAAGAGAAATGGGCTCTCGTAACTCCTTTCTTCAACTATAAAATAAAATCAGCACAACTGATATTTTTCTCCTCTTTTTAGTCTCTTTCTCCCTATGGCCTCATCTACACCAAGCAGGATATTGCACTACGAAAGTGGTATAAAAGTGGTATAGAAAAAGCAGGAGCCACACTACTGCTTTATAACGGTATTGAAGTGCACTGACAACTGTTGGGGCCCATTGACACAGACCACATACCTCTTTCATACTGCTTTCATAGTGCTATATCCTGCTTGGTGTGGCTCCTGCCTTTTATATAACGCTTTCATTCCACTTTCATAGTGCTATATCCTGCTTGGTATAGATTAGGCCATTGTCTTCATGGCATGGCAGGTCAACAAGCCTGCTTTCTGCACTGTGAAGGAAACCTTGGGCAGAATGGGCCATGTCCATCCTGAAACTCTTTTCTATGCCTTCTTGCCACCATTTCTGGAAGGGATAATTCTAGAGTAAGGAGGAGCCAAAGATCTCCACACCACAGGGGTACATTGAGATGGGCCCCTCTCAGTACCCTTTACTAATAAAAAGAAAAATTCTTCAGCTGTGTATTTATTTATTTTATTAAAAACATTTCTTGGCTGGCTTTCAGGCCAGATGCCCTCCCAAGGTGGCTTAAAGCAATAAAATACATAAAAAACAGGGCCTTTTCAGTGGTGGCCCCCGACTATGGAACGATCTCCCTGACGAGGCTTGCCTGGCGCCAATGCTGCTATCTTTCCGACACCAGGTTAAGACTTTCCTCTTTGCCCAGGCATATGGCAGCACATCTTAATCACCCACATGTTTAGTTTTTAACAGTTTTTAATGCTTTATGTGTATATGTTCTGTGTTTTAAATTTTTAAATTTTGTATACTCGTTTTTATCTTAATTTTAGAAGTTCTGTAAACTGCCCAGAGAGCCCTGGTTATGGGGGTGGTATAAGCCTATGCGGCAGAGTCTTGCTATTTACTGTTTTACTCTGTACAGCACCATGTACATTGATGGTGCTATATAAATAATAATAATAATAATAATAATAATAATAATAATAATAAAATAAATTAATTAATAAATAAATAAAATATTAAAAGTATAAAATGTCTTCAGGATTTAAGATTAAAAAAAAACCTACGGGGGGGTGGGGGCAAAGCCACAACAGGAAGACTGAGCATGCTCATTGGATATGAAACAGGAGCCAACTATGAGTCTCTGAGGGGAGGGGGAGATGCAATGGACTGTCATGAAAGAGGGCATTGCTGACTGGCCGGCTGGAATCCTGAACAGGAACTCACCACATTGCAAGATTTTGTGGCAGGTTTCACTTGCCATAAATAATAACCATTGATAAATACATCCTCTATAAATATGTTTCATCCCATCTTAAAGTAATCTACGTTATACGCCTAGTCGTTGTGGAAGTATATTCCATAAATTAATTGCAGCTTGTAAGAATACTTCCTTTTGATCATAAAGTATAGGGAAGGCAGGATTAGAACTCACACTTCATACTCTACACAGTAGCACCTTAAACACAAAGTTACACATTATGCAGTAGTTAAGGAGTTTATTATGCAGCAAGGCAGGACTGGGGTTGGAAGGATTCTTTTATGCTCATTGAGGCAGTGGGGGGCATTAAAATATAAATAATATTATAAATACAACTCTAATATGTAGCATGGTTTGGGTGTAAATTGTTCTTATTTTTAATTTAAAAAAATTAATTTAATTCTTTTTCATTTAATGCAAAAAGCAATTAGTAATAAAGAAAATACTAAGCTGTGATTGTCTAATTGTTGGTATATATAAAGTCAAGACATTTTCCTTAGAAATATTTTTGGTTTCTTCTGGAAATGCATAAAAATATAAGTCTCCAACGCTAGCCTAAAAGTTTCCCTCTACCTCATCCTGGGAGCCTGGAAAGCCAACGTTTTTGGAGATGGACCATATTCTCTTTCTTTCTTTCTTTCTTTCTTTCTTTCTTTCTTTCTTTCTTTCTTTCCAAATGCAGGACCAGAAAAAAAAACACCCTAATGCAAAATTGAAAATGTTGCAAAATGCATGACTTGTTCAACAAAAAAATCATAAAATACAGAAGGATGTGAATATCATGACATCTTGATGCTCCATGGCCAATTTGATAGATTCAGTGAAGACAACGAAGAGCGATGACAATGGGGAGGATGGCAAATCACACTAAACCAACCTGTGAATAAGCCTCCATGGGTTGGTTGTTCGCTGAAGAATGCACAACCCTTCCGCCAGATTATTGGCTTTGCCATGGCTTGTTCTCCCCCTCATTCCTCGAAGTCCTCCCACTGGCTCCTACGTGCATCCCAGTTGCCTTTGCAACAGAACTCCTCATTGCCTCCGGCCCTAGGTCAGCACCCTTTCTGCAACTGGTCCACTGGGTACTGAGGGAAACTTTCCGCTCACCACCACATCTGATTGCCAAATGGAATTAAATTCCAGACCCCTTATGAACGCGGGAACACATTTTGCGTCCTCCTCCGGGCTCCTACTCTGAGGGAAGCTTGGAGGGTGGCAACAAGAGAGAGGGCCTTCTCTGTAGTGGCCCCCCAACTGTGGAACAATCTCCCGCTTGGCGCTGACATTGTCATCTTTTCGGCGCCAGGTCAAGACTTTTCTCCCAGGCATTTAGCAATATGTAATGAGCCTGGGTCTGTTTTTTTGGCTCATCGTTTCTAAAGTTGTTACAGTGGTTATAAATGTATGCACATTTTGCGTGTTTTTTGTGGGTTTTAATTTTTATATATTGTTTTTAAATGTTTTATCTTATGTGAGAGAGCTTCAGCTATGGGGTGGTATACAAATGTAATAAATAAATAAATTCACCAGATTATTATTATTATTATTATTATTATTATTAGGAGTATTATTATTCTTTTCTGAGACTTTTGCTGTTGCGCAAGTTCACTTCTCCGATATTCCCTGTTTTTCCTCTTCCACTTCAGCACTTACATTGCTAGCTTGCAAAGACCTATTTATTTATTTATTTATTTATTTAAAAGAGGCTGCTTCAAGTTATACTAAAATAAGCACACACCCTCCCAAAGTAAGAATACCCCCTGGCAAAGTGCCTTCTCTCCAGACGCTTTCAGCTTACACGCACACACACACACACACTTCTTGTTGCTTCCCTATGTAGCTGGCTCTCACATCTTGACACAGGTTGCAGAGTAGGGAGCAGGGTTGGGTAACATGTCATGGTAAAGCAGTGACATGGTGAGGAAATTTGCAGAAATGTTACGGCAGCTGTCATTTGCTTCTGTGCACTTGCTCAGGACTGAAAATAAAAATTAAGAACAAAACAAGTTGCAAACTCATTTGGGACAATGTCCAAAGTTCCTTTCCTCATTTATTTATTTATTTATTGCACTTATATACCACTCCCATAGCCAGGGCTCTCTGGGCGGTTTACAGAAATTCTAAAATTAAGATAAGAACGAGTATACAAAATTTAAAATTCTAAAACACAGAAATACACACATAAAGCATTAAAAACCATTTTAAAAAACTAAACATGTGGGTGATTAAGATGTGCCACCATATGCCTGAGCAAAGAGGAAAGTCTTAACCTGGTGCCGGAAAGATAGCAGCGTTGGTGCCAGGCGAGCCTTGTCAGGGAGATCATTCCATAGTCTGGGGGCCACCACCGAAAAGGCCCTGTCCCTCGTTGCCACACTCCAAGCCTCTCTCGGCGTAGGCACCAGGAGGAGGACCTTAGATGTTGAAAGTAGTGACCGGGTATATTCACGTGGGGAGAGGCGTTCCATCAGGTATTGTGGTCCTCATATGTTTAGGGGCACAAGAAGGAGGGTGCTGAGGAGAGATGAAGGAAAGTGGCAGAGGCACAAGCAAGGTCATGAGGAGTGGTAAAGACTTTTTGTCACTCTGGCAGGGTGGCTCCCTAGCCATTCCCAGCAATCCATGATAAAATCACCTTGCTGGGTTCAGATGACACAAGAAGCCACAATGGGTATGACCAACCCTAAAACAAATGATAAAGAGTGCCCTTAGGCACACAACCGCATGACAGTTGAATCAAACAATATTTATATCGAATTGCAAAACAAGAACATTTTATAATAACGATTTTAAGGCAGTTCAATCAAACAAATTAGTAACATCAATTATAAAGCGGTTCAATCAAACAACGTAGAATAGGGAGTCAAAAATGACTTCCCAAACATTGCATTGACCAACAAAAATATTACTGTTGACCAACAAAAATGAATTGCTGTTTCGCCGACTTGAAACTAATAAATTCTTAGCCGGAGCAAAAGAGAATTCCTGTAGAAGGAAGGCATTGGATAATTAAAAGGAGATTTGGACTTGCCATCTCCAGCCTACACCCATACTACTTATGCTTGTACATGGCTACGCTTAATATCTGAGGAAGGAGCACGAAACGGGACATTAATCCAGACTCCTGTCATTTTTGTTGGTCAGTGTAATATTTTTGTTGGTCAATGTAATGTTTGGGAAGTCATTTTTGACTCCCTATTCTACGTTGTTTGATTGAACCACTTTATAATTGACGTTACCAATTTGTTTGATTGAACGGCCTTATAATTGTTATTATAAAATGTTATTGTTTTGCAATTCGACATAAATATTGTTTGATTCAACTGTCATGCGGTTGTGCGCCTAGGGGCACTCTTTATCATTTGTGATTATCAACTGCATCCTTCATGTTTTTCAACCCTAAAACAAGCCATTGGTTCTCAGGATGGCTTGTTCTTGAAAAATAAGCCATGCTGCAGAAACTATGCTGGGTTCACATGGCACAACAACCCACCATGGCTGATCACCCTTAGTGGCTTGTCATGTCATGCAAATCACATCAACGTTTCCTAAAAGAGTCACAAGGCTGATCCAAGGTTATCAGGAATCACATAAAGAACAGGATGACGTTAATGTTACTGAAGGCACTTATTGTAGTCATCGGAGAGTGACAGCAAGTCAGGACAGTGTTTCTAAAATTTAATGTTTCTCCAGGAATGTCACAAAACCATCAAAAAGGGGAGGTGTCCTTCAATAATTGATCATTCTGTCAAAGAACAAAATTCAAATCATTGCAAAAACTATTTCCTTGATATTTTCATGTGATATCATTCCTCAAAGAATAGAAGTGGGTAATCATAGCAAGAGAAGGAACATATTCTTTCAGATTAGTTATTTTCATGCTGCTTTTAATTGAACCATTTATCTATTTGCTTCTGTCTTCAGAAATATATTTTTATGTGTTGAGCCTTAATGTGGGAAAACGATCAAACTTCTATATCACAACTAATATGCAACACTTTGCTTGCATTCTGCTATGTAACTGGCAGAAAAGGAGAGAGGAATTTCCCCCCCTCCCTCCAGAATTAGACTAATGATTTAACTTTTTAATTAAACTTTAAAAGGCTTTAATTAAATGCCTAAATTGCAAAGAACTGCTTCAGTTTAAATTGTCTTTGGATTGCTGGATGTGTGTCTTCCTGTTGCATCTGTAGTGACCTGGAAAGCAACAAAGACCGATAAATCACATTTACACTTCTTAATTGGTACCATTAACACTTCTTTCATTATCCAGACAGACAAAAACCTGGGATCAGGAAACGCTGCAGGTAAAATAGAAACTAATCCTAGTAATTAGAGGTTTCCAAGTCTCCCTTTCTCACTGTCTTTCCCTCTGTGACCTTGACCATACGAACATTTAACACATGCACACAACATATATGTGTGTGTGCGCACACACCCGCACATTGGTGTGCATGCACAAGCAATCTCAGGATCATCAAAAAGTCTCTTTGACCTTTGAATGATGGGGGTTAGTTGTCTCCAATATTATCTTGAAAATAGTATGCTCACAACTGTGGTATAAAGCTTTTTTGAAAATGCGGGTCACTTGAATGATGGGGAATAATGACAAATTTCCTCAACTGCTGTTCAGTGTAGAAAGCACTCACAAAAAGCTTACATTCCTGAGAGTATATTTCCCCCCTGCCTGTGTGGTTCTGAATCACAATTATTTTAGAGATGAAAGCATCTGTTAAGATTTTGTTTTTCAACTGTATTTTATTGTTAGCTGCCTTGGGTACCATTGTTTGGGTGGAAAGGTGAGAGATAAATTAATTAAATAAATAATATTCTAATACTATGAATATTCTAATACTATGCACTGTGTGAAGAATGAGGCCATAGCTAGACGGGGCGATATCCTGGGGATCGCCCCATGATCGTCCCTCTGCAAAGGGAATCCCAGGAGCAGGGAGAGATGAGGGTGGATTCCTGCATTGAGCAGGGGGTTGGACTCGATGGCTTTGTAGGCCCCTTCCAACTCGGCTATTCTATGATTCTATGATTCTATGATCCCTCCCTTTCCCTGGGATCTCGCCCTACACTTCTAGCCCACTTTTTCCATGGTCTCGGGCTGGCCAGCTAGCTGAAAATCTTTGATGAAAGCTCAATGTATTTAACAAATAGAGATGTACAGATTTTGTCAAATCCATTCCATTTGTGTTCCTCGGATTTTCAGGTCACAGCTCATTGACAGTATTGGATTTTGTTAATCAGAATTTTATTGTACTTGCAGTAAATCACATTAGTGTTTATGCACATGCGTAAATGTGCTAATCTGCACTAGTTTATGTTCACTTGCGCTAATGCGAATTGGCGCAAATCTTCCCCAAAAGTGAAAATTCGCTGTGGAATCCACAGGTCAGATTCAGAGAAATCTGAATTCATTTGAATCCACTGCAGATTCCTCCATCATCCCTATTCACAAGCTGAAGCAATGCAGTCATAAATAAGCACCACTCAGATCAATGGAGCTTATACCCAGTGAACTACGCACAGGATTGCAGACACAGGTCGTAAACCTAATTGTGAGATTTTTATTAGTGGTTTATTTTGGATGTCTGTGTTTTATGATGGACTTTTCAAGCCCTGTTTTAGTTTATCTTTGTATAAGTAATACAAATAGAAACTAAATGTCTGTTTGTTTGTGTGTGTGTGTGTGTGTGTGTGTGTGTGTGTGTGTATTAACACACACACAGTCCCATGCAGGTGCACACAAATTTCTCCTGGGAGTAAGGCTATAGTTTCTCTTTGGTGGCATGGGCCTTCATGGTGAGCTCTTTCACCACAGCATTTGCCACTACACCACCACATCTGTTCGTTGCTTTGAGTAACAGGATGCTGAACTACAAAGGCCCCTGGCCTGGTCCAGCAGAGCTCTCCTTTTGGGATTAAAAGAACTGAGCATCCTCAGCTGTGTGTGTGTGCATTAATTTATATATATATATATATATATATATATATATATATATATATATTATTTTTCTACAATACTTAAACATACACATTTACATTTTCACATAAAAACAACAACATACTACATAATGTTGAAATGTTGAATACATAGTATCTTATCTTAATAACATAATCAAAATTAACCTACAAGTGCACCCCCCACCTCGGGATCTCATTCCTGATTCCAGAATCTCATACTTTCTTCTGCTGGTGGTTTCCCACTTCCTTTAGAAAACCCAAATATTAGGAACTGTTTCCAAATTCCTTCAAAATCATTTGATTTAGCTATACCTCTTCTCCATTTAATATTACTTGTCAATTTATCATTAATAGCTATATCCCATACTTCTTTATACCATTCTTCAATAGAATATTCCCCTTGAATCTTCCAGTTCCTAGCTACAATCAATCTTGCTGCAATCAACAAATTCGTTATCAGTTCCTTAATTTCCTTTTTACATTTAAAATCTTCTTCAAATAGTGACAGCAATGCAACTTTTGGTGTTCGTTCTATCTTCATTTCCACAATTTCTTCAATCTCCAAAAACACCATCTTCCACAATTTCTGAACATAGTTACATTCCCACCACATATGCAAATACGTTCCTTTAACCCCACAACCTCTCCAACAATTTTCTGATTGCTGATTGTTTATCTTATTCAATCTAACCGGAGTTAGGTACCACCTCCATACAACTTTAAAATAATTCTCTTTTATTCTTACTGACATATTTCTCAACGCTCTTTGTTTCCATAATCCCTCCCAACCCTGTTGTCCTATTTGTACCTTCAAATCTGTCTCCCAAACCATTTTACCCGAATTATCCACCGTCCCTTTCTCCACCAATATTCTGTATATTTCACTCATCAATCCTTTTAACACTGTTCTTTTCTCCCTTTCATTATCTTTCTTAACTATTAGTTCCTCAAACTTTGTTAATTCTCTACAATCTCCATGATCTCTTACCCACTTTTTAGTCCACTGTTCTAATTGCCTATAATTTAACCAAGTTAATTTTTTATCCTTCAAAACCTCTTCCTGTGTGTGCATTAGAACTCCATGGAGTTTTAAATCATGGCAGAAATGTACGAAATGGAAGAAAAGCACCAATAGTGAAAAGAACTTCTTTTTACAGTACGTTGCAATGGTTTACGGAGAAAAGGTTCAAGTTTTCAAAATATTGTTCACATTGCTTATCCCCAGCCCAAGCAAAAACTCCCACTCCTGCAGTTTCAAATATCACTCATCAATCAAACATGTTCTAATTTTGACATATGGCACCTTATTTTTCATGTTTCATTTCTCATATGTAACTTGAGATTTGGTATTCAGTATTTGATATTTGTCACCTCCTGGAAAAGGGTTGGAGGGAGGAACAACTACAAGCGGCAAAGGAATGTTTGTCTGGTAGCATCAGAGTTGACGGTGGTCAACACCACTCATTCTAAGATCACCTTGCAAGGCTAGGAAATGCTCCTGGAGCTGGCGGTGGCAAAAACCTAATTATGAGATTTTGTTGGATATGACTACACATTAGCCCTATTCAGACTTTCAAAAGAAAATACGAACATAAGAGCCATGCTGGATCAGACCTACGGTCCATCTAGTCCAGCACTCTGTTCACACAGTGGCCAACAAGCTGTCAAGCAGGGACTCACAAGCAGGACATGGTGCAACAGCACGCTCCCACCCATCTTCCCCAGCAACTGGGGTATATAGGCTTACTGCCTCAGAACTGGAGGTAGCACACAGCCATCAGGACTAGTAGCCATTGATAGCCTTCTCCTCCAGGAATTTATCCAACCCTCTTTTAAAGACATCCAAGTTGGTGGCCATCAATGTATCTTGCAGAAATGAATTCCATAGTTTAACTATGCACAGTGTGAAAAAGTCCTTCCTTTTATCTGTCCTGAATCTCCCACCAATCAGCTTCATGTGTAAGGACACAAATTGTATAGGGGGCATGGGGATATTTGCATTGGCCCCACCCTCTCAACATCCCCATGTGCATCAGCTCCACCCCTTCTAAGTACATTTGGCTGAACATGCTTTGGAGGGTCTTCTCTCCTGAACAGGAGGAACCCTACATAACCAGAGATTGTAACCACGAGAAGGCTTTGGCATCCAGTGTGAATGTGTTTATCCCACTTTAGACCTTTCTGCTAAATGCAGAAATTTTGGGAGTTGAGGGGGTGTGGCTGGCATGTGCTGAGACATTGGGGGGTAATCTGTTGAGGGCCATGTGTCAGTGGTGGGTGGGACCAAAGCCAGCAATGAGCAGAGCAGAACCAAAAGCCTGTGGGTTGCCCCTTTTCTCTTTCTACCACCGCCTTCTCTATCTATCCCTCTCTCTGCACTTGCAAACAGAGGCAAAGTGTTCACCCTATTTATTGGGGGCAGCATTCAGTCTCCCTACTGCCAGATGCATTACTTCTGTTGCTGTTTCATAATGATGCCATGTAGAATATACCACTGCAGTAAGCCACAGGTATAAATAATCTACCCTAGATATAAATGCAAATATAATCAGTGGATCAAGTTGTGACCAGTACTACAAAAGATACTCCTTAAGTCATGAGAATTCCCTCTGTCTGCCTTTGCTAGTTAGCTATAGGTACAGACGTTGTGCTTGCTGGTTGAAGGATCTTCTGATGATCCCATTGACTTTCTCTTCCCTTGGCCAAGGATGTTGCGCTTTACAGAAAACAGAAGAATGGATTTGTAGCAGTATATGAATAAGATGAATGTGGGCGAGAAACAATGTGCCTTTGGCCATCAAAGATAAAGAAAATGACTTGCAGAGATAACAACCAACAAAGATAAAACATGGGAAGTTTGCTAGACAAAATCTAAGAGTGTGGTGGAAATATTTGGAATAGTAAAGTAGAGGAGACAGCACCAGAAATAATTGTTGTAGTAGTAATAAATAATAACAACAGCAACAGCAGCAGCAGCAGCAACAACGATAAATTATAAATTATAATGACTACACAGTAATAATTATTGATGATGATGATGATGATGATGATGATGATGATGACAATATAGCACTTTATATAACAAATTGTTAAATATTAAAAGCACTTCACTTCTGTTATCAATCAGAGCTGAGCTGTAGGCAATAGACAAATCATACCATACAATGGACATAATATGCCAAAAGTCAAAGCTAAGTGACTCCTCAGGAGTAGGGCTCTGATCAGGCGGCCCTGATTACTGTAGCTGAGCACTGGGTGGGGCTCAGCAGGCTTTGGAGTTAAAAGCTTTCACTGCAGACCTAGCCAGTGTCATTCATCAGCTCCTGTGCCTTCTTCCTTACTTTCTGGACTTTGCCTTGTGATTGCCCTTCCATGCTACCAACCTTTGGACTCTGTTTTGTAGGATAATTTACTGCTTAACTGTGCTTTGACGTTTGCTTATATCTGGATCACTCCTGCTTTTGTCTGATCCCACAGTGGACTGGAACTTTGGTGCATGACCTTTTTCCTGCTTTGTTGCCTTGCTGTTTGGCTTGCCCCATAATTCCCCCCAACTATGTCTGCAACAGCCAACATGAGACATTAAACGTGTAGGCAGATAGTCCAGCCAACTGCCCCTGGTGGCTCAACATGTAGGGAAATTATACACAGAAATAGGAGTTCCTGGTTCTGGCCCTGGCCCCTTCCAGTACATTGGTAGTTATTTATTTATACTCCATGCTTCATCACAAAATGATGCCAGGGTACATCATAACACACAATATGCCATCATAAAACCAATAAAAGTAAAGAACAACTGGCCATCTATCAAAAATTCCATGTACACTAGCCACCAACCATCTCACACTCTAATATAGAAGCTCAACTGTCCAATCAAAAGGCCTGTTGATAAAGGATTGTTTTCACATGGTCCTGAAAGCTGACCATTGTTGGTGCAAGTCTAACCTCCTAGTGGAGAGCATTCCACAGCCAGGATACCACCACTGAAAAGGTTCTATTATGAGACTCAGATGTTAGGTGATGGTATAACCGAAAGGGCCTCCTCAGTGGATTTTAGTTCATGGACAGAATGATTAAGGGAGAGGCAATCCTTTAGACAGCACAGTCCTAAGCCATTTTATACCTTGGATTGGGCTGAGTGACAAACAGTGTGCAACTCCTTCAGGACCAGGTTTACATGATCTTACTCAGCTGAGGAGTGAAGAGAGACCGAAAGAACTGGGCATGTTTAGCCTGGAGAAGAGAAGATTGAGGGGAGACATGATAGCACTCTTCAAATACTTAAAAGGTTGTCACACAGAGGAGGGCCAGGATCTCTTCTCGATCCTCCTAGAGTGTAGGACACGGAATAACAGGCTCAACAGGAAGCCAGATTCCAGCTGGACATCAGGAAAAACTTCCTGACTGTTAGAACAGTACAACAATGGAATCAGTTGCCTGGTGAGGTTGTGGCCTCTTCCACACTAGAGGCCTTCAAGAGGCAGATGGACAACCATCTGTCAGGGATGCTTTAGGGTGGATTCCTCCATTGAGCAGGGGGTTGAACTCGATGGCCTTGTAGGCCCCTTCCAACTCTGCTATTCTATGATTCTATGAGGCAGTCAACATCCCTGCGGCTGCATTTTGTAGAAGCTGCAATCTCCTCTCCCTCTTTGATACCTTTACAATAAGGGAGGGCTGGTATATTACCCCTCGTAAATGAGAGGGAGGTTAAGAGAAGAGAGGTTTTTCTAAGGCCATATCTGAGGTGAGATATTGAACTAGGGAACTCCCATCCCACAATCTTAGTGACTTCACTCCACAAGACCAATTATTGTGAAAAGTCTGGCATAATGGACCTGTCTGGAAGGAATATTTCAACAAAACTGAAATAGGTGGCAGGGCTGGCAAAATTCAACTTCCCACAGATAGAAACCACAGCAAAGCAAGCTCTATCCTTCTTTCCAGTGGCATAAGCGATTAATAATTTTGTCTCCCCTTTTTTTATACATAGAAAAGAGGGGCTGTGAGTTGTTATAAGGAACGGGAGGGAATAGTACATTGATAAAAGATAATATTTTTGTCTGGTCAGTGATAAATGTTGATTTACACACAGCAATCCCACATTGCCAATGGACTTGTGGGATTGTATCCCATGTTAGTCTTATCCAATATAGGCACACCGAAATGAATGGGACTGAAGTTAGAGCTTCGGCTATTGGGCGGTATAAAAATGTAATAAATAAATAAATAAATAAGTATAAGCCACTGAAATTTCTCTTCCACAGTATTCATTTTTGCATTTGGTTATTCTTTGGACCAATGAGAAATGAAGACACACCTCCAATTCTTGGCTGCTTTGAGCTCTGTGTACCTTAGAGGCCAGTCTTGGGTGGCTGGGAAGGAACATTTTCATGAGCATCGCCCCAGAGCATCATAGGAATTGAGCCCTGTACCACAATGGCTAAGGAGACTGGGCAAAAAGTCAGGAATTCCCCATTTGGGAACATGCCTCTGCTATAAATGCATTAGGTGGCTTTAGGTGAGCCATGTATGCTCTTTCATTCTCAGTTCCCCCATCTGGGTGATAATAATACTGACTTACCTTACAGGGCTGTTGTAATGATTGCAACTAGATATGCACAAGATGTAGTGATAGTCACCAATTTGGATGGCTTTAAAGGGGGGTTGGATAAATTCCTGGAGGAGAAGGCTATCAATGGCTACTAGCCCTGATGGTTATGTGCTATCTCCAGTATCTGAGGCAGTAAACTTGTGTGCACCAGTTGCTGGGGAACATGGGTAGGAGGGTGCTGCTCCACCATGTCCTGCTTTGTTGGTCCCTGGTTGACGGCTGGTTGGCCACTGTGTGAACAGAGTGCTGGACTAGATGGACCCTTGGTCTGATCCAGCATGGCTCTTCTTATGTTGTTATGCATGTGAAGCACTTTGAATGCTTGAAAGCACTATACAAATATTGAGCTCTGCATTGTGCTCTTCTGGCACCAGGTGGAGACCTTTGTATTTTCCCAGGTATGTTAGTCTTTTAGCTTTCTTTTTTAAAATTCTGTTATCGTATATTAAATTTCTGCATTGCTACTAGGTTTCATTTTACTTTGTACTTCGGTATTGTAGATTTAAGCTTTTACATTTTACATTGTATTTTATTATTTGTTTTGTGGTTTTGATTGTGGTGAACCTCTCAGAGAGCTTTGGCTATTGGGTGGTATAGAAATGTAATGAATGAATGAATGAATGAATGAATGAGCGTTGTTGTTGTTGTTATAGTGGTGCCCCTCAATAGATGCTGGATGAAGATGCTCATGCAAGTGCCAGGCCTGCCTTAGGCATGGGAGCTTGGGACACCCTATCCTTGCACCAGCTTGAAGAGATGAGGTACGAGCCATAGCTCAGTGGTAGAGCACCTGTTTTGTATTTATTTATTTACAATATTTATATACCACTCCCCACTGAAAATTTTGGAGCGGTGTACAAGATAAAATGAAAATAAAAACAGAATAAAACATTTAAAATACAGTGACTTGTGGCAGGACATTAAGGAAAGGCTCTCCCACACTAGAGGCATTCAAGAGGCAGCTGGACAACCATCTGTCAGGGATGCTTTAGGGTGGATTCCTGCATTGAGCAGGGGGTTGGACTCGATGGCCTTGTAGGCCCCTTCCACCTCTGCTATTCTATGATTCTATGATTCCTGGAATAATGATGTTTTCAGGAGGCGTGAAAGGAGTACAAAGTTGGTGCCTGTCTGACCTCTAGAGGCAGGGAATTCCACAGGAGGGGAGCCACCATGCTGAAGGCTCTTCCCCTGGTGGACTCCAATTGGAGGATGGATCTATGTGGAACCACCAAGGAGCAGACCCTCGGATGACCTCAGTGACTGGGCAGATTGGTAAAGGAGAAGGCGCTCTCTCAGGTATCCTGGTCCCAAGTTGTTTAGGGCTTTGTACACTAGTGCCAGAACCTTAAACCTGGCCCAGTAGCGAAAAGGCAGCCAGTCCAGTTCCCTCAGCAAAGGAGTTACATGCTGGAAAGGGGCAGCTCCAGACAACAGCCGAGCTGCAGCATTCTGCATTAGCTCCAGCTTCTGGAACAGCTTCAAGGGCAGCCCCACATAGAGCATGTTGCAGTAATCCAGTCTTGAGGTTACCAGTGCCTGTACCTCTGTAGCCAAGCTATCCCTGTCCAGAAGAGGCCATAGTTGGCGAACCAACCGAAGCTGGTAAAAGGCACTCCGAGCTGCTGCGTCCAATTGAGCCTCCAGCGACAGAGATGGGCCTAAGAGTACCCCCAAACTACGAACCTGATCTTTCAGAGGCAGAAAGAAGAAGGTCCCAGGTTCAATCCCCAGCCTCTCCAGATAGGGTTGGATTCCTTCCTGATATCCCAGAGGGCTGCTGCCAGTTTGTGTTGACAATACTGGGCTAGATGGACCAAAGTTCTGACTCATTATAAAGCCACTTCCTATCTGCCTAGATGTTCTCACACCCCCTAGAACAGGTGCCAATTTCTCTTCTCTGCTCAGTACCGCAGGCTCTGCTGAGTCCTGGGCTAGATCCTCAGCTCTGCTAAATATGAAGATTAAAAAACGGTGCTCCTACAGCCAGGCATCACGCTGAAGAGTAATTGACTTTTGATTTCTACGGCAAACGTGGCATCTCACTTCTTATGTGCAGTCTGCCTTCCTTTTAGTCCCATTTACACATCAGATAAATACAAATGTCTAAATGAACGCACTCATCGACGTACTCAAATAAATCAGAATACTGACACATGAAGCATAATTTTCATGGACGAAAAAGGCTAATTTGGTAATCCATCAAGGTGAACCAGCTTTGTATACATCCCCCTTCCTCCCAGCACCCTGCCACACCTACACACACACACACACACACACACACACACCTACAGAGGATGCAAGGTTTGATTCCAAATCCTTTCATTCCAGAAATAAACCTGTGTGTCTGAATAATGCCATCAAGTGGGCAAAATGAATTCAGAAAAGGTGGTGTTTCTATAAAATATTGACTGAGGGAAGGTTGTGTGCCAGGAAGGGACCAGTCTATTCTTTTTTAAAGATGTGTTTGCATTATTAACGAAAAGATTGCAATAATCCTTCTCCATTTCCCAAATATGTTCACGCAATAGCACTAAATCTGTTCCTCTACAATAATAGCCTTGCCTCAGCTGTGCCTCTATTGCCATCTAGAAATCTCTTGGCAGGCTTTTCGTTAGGGCTGTACCACATGTGCGTCCATATTGATTTAAGGGGTGAATGCAGCGCTTTCACCGTACCTCAAGTATTACCACTCCCACCAGCACCTCACTGAGAATGTTAGCATTCTCCATTCCTGCTTCAGTACTCTCCCCTCCCACTGCCCACCTCCTTGACATCTTTGGGTGTCTTTCCATTAAGGGGAAATCACCTTGCTTACCCGGGGCATTTGTGCTTCCTACTTTTTGGTGTGTTTGTCATGGGCTGTATTATATGGACAGAGAGGGGCAACCATGTGGTTTGAATTGAATACTAAGCATACTCTGTTCACTTCACTTGAGACATCGCCATCTAGTGGTGGAAGATATCCCCCAGATATTGCCACTTTAAAAGTGGTCCTTTTCACCACAAAATTTTCAATGGATGCAGTGGGAGACAACTTGGTTGTTCACGACATCATTTAAAAGACTTTCATGTCAATCACAAGTGTGCATTACATCGCTCATTTAGAGGAGCCGATTGTCCTTCAGAATGAAACACTCTTTGAATGTTCACTACATTCCTGCTCCTTTCTCCCTGAGGGAGAATTTTAATATCAAAATAAAACACAACCAAATAGATCTGGCTCAACGCTGATGTAATTGGAGCTTTAAAAAGCTCATTCTGAGTGAAGGCAAAGCTTCCAAGGCTGCTCATCAGTAAGGTGAGAACAAATGAAGCCTATTGAGCAATGCTTCTTAAATGGACAAATACTTCTCTTTTTGCCTGTGGCTTCCAGGCGTTGAGTACTTACTGAGACTTCCATGCTCCAATAGGTTTTGCTCTCACATAACCAACCACTCAGCAGAGATAAGTAAGTTGATCAACACCTTATCCTTTTTATTAAGGACAAATGGAAACATAACCTTCCGGTAGGAAAGCAAAGCAGCTTTTGCAGTCTTCCAGGGATTTGAGCATACCTAAAGACAGAACAAAAACCAGAGTCACACCCAGCAGGACTGAACCACAGCAGGCAAGTATCAGAGGTGAAACCAGATTGTTCGATAGCATGCCCTTTAAAGACTGATGCCCTATACCACAACGTCCAGCCATTTTGCACTAATCCCTGAATAGTCACTAGACGAGATGGTGCCTTTAGAATGTTGATTAACTTTATCACACCAAAAAAAATCACTTTCTTTCATCTCAGCTTTATTGTTCATTGTCAGTTCTTGTCTTTGCTCCCACCCTTATTCAGTCTACCTAACAGAGAGTTTAAATGACAAGGACTTCGTCAATTTGCACAAATCTGGCACTGATGCCACTAAATGCATGATAAGAAGTGGCACTAGCCTGCTGAGAATGACTTCTGCACAGCCTAAATCAGTTGAAATTGAGGATTAATTTGCAGCCTGGGTCCTTAATGGACATTTGTTATATATTATGCTTAGGCTGTGCTGACTGGAAGTGCTAATGGAAATCTCTCTCTCGGTTGTATCCAATGCAAGTCTAGCATATGTCCCATTCGTTTCAATGGGTCTACTCTAAGTTGGACTAACATTGGATACAGCTTTTTATAAAATATTACAGGCCCTGCAAAATTATAAGAAGCTGTATCTTTTTATATGGCTTTCAGACAAAGAGTACCATTTATTTCCCTCTCAAATTTATATGCCAAAAATTTAGGGTTTTTCTTTTCTTCATTTTTTTCTTTAGACTAAAAAAACAGCTGCTCATGTAATAGAGAACCTGGTACATGTGTATATAGTCAACTGGCATGATTAATGGAACACAAGATCAAAGTTTCATGCAATTTTAATTTTAATGCTTTGGGCTTGATGGGCAAAGGATCTGTGCCGGTAATAGAAGGATTTTGATCATTGTAATATGTTTGGCAGGGTAATGAAATGGCACGAGCTTGACTCATTAGCTCCACATGATGCGAAATGTGACCTACGGCCTACTCAGCAATAGCCTGTCCATCAGAAAGAAAGAGATGGTGGTCACATTCTCACAGAGATGGTAAACCTGGGTAGCATTTCACAATGCAGGTGAGGTTTCACTCAACTAAATGCACTTCCATTCCAAAGAAAGAAAGAAAGAAAGAAAGAAAGCAAAGCAAAAAAATTGCCTTGATACACAAGGTAAGAATTTCAGGGACAAAGAACTCTTTCTCCTGATATGCCAGTGTTTAGTATGGAGGGAATTTATTTATTTATTTATTTATTTATTTATTTTTGTTTGTTTTGGTCTGCAGGAACATTCACTCACTTCAGTAGGCTGAAGTGGTTTCATCCTGACATAGGTTAAGCACTGAAATGAGAATTAGGCTATTGTGTCTCTGCCCAATATGAGAACTAGTCCAATGGACCAACATAACTGAAAAGCTCACCACATGTATTTTGTTGCCATCACCTCCTCACACTGGGAGGCAGTGTGGTGTAGTGGCTAGATAGTGCTGGCCTGGGAGTCGGGAGATCTGGGTTCCAGTCCCCGCTGGGCCATGGAAGCTTACTGGGTGACTTTGAGCCAGTCACAGACTCCCAGCCCAACTTACCACACAGAGTTGTTATGTGGATAAAAATGGTGAGGAGGAGGATTATGTACGCTGCCTTGGGTTCTTGGGGGTGGGGGGGAAAGGCATGATATAAATGCAATAAATAATAAAAGGTCTAATTGCCAACCAACTACTGCTAGCTGTTGCATTCTGAACCAATTCCTTTTTCTGAACAGGTTTCTGAATAAAATATGTTTCGTAATTTATAAGCAAGGTATGTGATATAACCAGGACCATGTGAGTCTTCTAGTTGTGTAGCCTAGATCGTAAAAGAACCAGTTTTATATTATGGCAATGCCTTCTTGATTGTAATGTATTCTCTGTATCTGCATCACAAACCTCTTTTTTCAGGTAGAAATATTGCTTACCTTACTGCTCCCTACCTAACATTCAAGAAGGCAAATGACATATGGTAAATATGATGCATCAGATGCCATAAGTGCAGTGCCAGTAGGATTTTGTGTATTTATAGAAGACTATCTATTTGAAACAGAGAGTCTGGGTAAATGCTTCCCGGCAACTGATGCATTCATAAGCGGATGCCCGTGTTGTTTCAGCTGGAAACCGATGAATTATAACAACTGTTAACATCTTTAATCACTATAAGGCTCTCCACTTCTCTAGATGCGGCCAGCTAAATCATAACCACCGTTGCATATATTAGAGATTGCATACATTAAACATTATGAAATAACGTTCAGCTAGCTACTTTAGCAAGTAATTATGATGGTTAATATTATGCAGAGGATAATTAGGAGAACAAACTCCTGGCGGACTGTAATGGTAAACAACCTAAGCTAACACTATAAGCTGTACTTGGGGTGTGTATGCATTTGTTTTTAACTCCATTGTTCTATAATTAGTTATATCAATTCAGAAGAGGTTTATAAGCCAAACATGATTAACCTGACTAATTGTTCATGAACTTCAAAACTTTCCAGGAAAAAGACAACACGTTTATTGTTAAAAATGAGCACGTGCATTTCTGTTTCCTCTGTGATTATCCTGTACCAGAACCAAAACTTTGACTGGTGTTTGAATCATATTTCTTTAAAATTACAAGCAGCTGACCACACATTTCCAGCCTGATCCCAACCAGGTTTACTCAAGTGAGATCAATGGCACTGACTTCTCAGTAAGGGTGCTTAGCATTGGAGCAAGGCAAGCTGGATGTTGCCATGCCTAGTGTTCAACTTGCTCCAACAAGGTCTGAGACCAGACTGAAGGCCATACTTCACTCCAGAACCCCTTCTCAGGCTCTGCCCCTTCCTACAAAGTGGAAAGCCTTAAAGGGAGAGGACTCTGGCTTGTGAGGCATAGCACCTCCCACCCCAATCTCTCCAAGACTTCACGCTGGGTGCACTGCCAGCATTGGTGCACCAGCTCCATTGCTTTTTAGTCATAGGGGTGCGCAAGGGGTGTGCAGGGTGTGCCCAGGCACACCCTAATGCCTCAAGCAGTAAGCACCGAATTGAGGGGATTCCAGATGCAGCAAGAGTGATCCTTCATAGAATCACAGAATAGTAGAGTTGGAAGGAGCCTATAAGGCCATCGAGACCAACCCCCTAGTCAATGCAGGAATCCCCATCAAAGCATCCCTGGCAGATGGTTGTCCAGCTGCCTCTTGAATGCCTCTAGTGTGGGACAGCCCACCACCTCCCTAGGTAACTGGTTCCATTGTCGTACTGCTCTAACAGTCAGGAAGTTTTTCCTGATGTCCAGCTGGAATCTGGCTTCCTGTATTCTCTGTATCTGTATCTTAAATTTGTAAAACGCGCAGAGAGCTTCAGCTATTGGGCAGTATAGAAATGCAATAAATAAAAATAAATAAATAAAATAAATAACTTGAGCCCATTATTCCGTGTCCTGCACTCTGGGATGATTGAGAAGAGATTCTGCCCCTCCTCTGTGTGACAACCTTTTAAGTATTTGAAGAGTGCTATCATGTCTCCCCTCAACCTCCTCTTCTCCAAGCTAAACATGCCTAGTTGTTTCAGTCTGTCTTCATAGGGCTTTGTTTCCAGACCCCTGATCATCCTAGTTGCCCTCCTCTGATCACCCTCCAGCTTGTCTGCGTCCTTCTTGAATTGTGGAGCCCAGAACTGGACACAATACTCTAGATGAGGCCTAACCAGGGCTGAATAGAGAGGAACCAGTACCTCACGTGATTTGGAAGCTACACTGCTACTCCAGCTGCTCCGCCACTGTGTCGAAGAACCGCTGCCTGCGAAAAGCACTGTTGCTTCCAGTAGGAGGAGCAAAAATGAATTGCTATGTTAAGAGCCTGTCTGCACTTCAAAGAGCCCAGGAGGAGGGTCCCCGAGGGCTAATATTGCCTCATAAACCCTCCTCCAACTAGTGTCACCACAAAGCCCCACTAATGCTGGCGCTTGAGGAGCGTCTTCTCATTCCCACCCCCCAAAAAACAGAAATGGCCTCCTGCAGTCAGGCAAGCTGAACACAGAGTGGGGCATCAGTGTCTATAGTGTTTAATAAATGAATGAATAAAATAGTGTTCTTTATGATTGAGTATTCAATTAATGTTCACCTTTAAAAAAAAAATCCCTGGGTGCACACCCTAATGAAATGTGCTGCGCACACCTATGTTTTTAATCAATAACCATTAGAAGCACAAGTGGCTGAAAAGGTCTAGAATGGTTTTCTCACTGTGTAATTTTGTGTGGATATTTCTTCCACATTTCTATGCATATTCCGCCTCCCTTGTTGTCTCACTTGCTGTTTGACAAGAAAACAAAGGGCATGTCTACACCAGGGGAGGGGAGGGGGAGGATCTGGCAATACGCTGATTGCAAAATCCTCCCCCTCAGTCGACACGCAGCGCATGACATTCCAGAAGGAAGGAGGACGTCGCGGCCATCATTTCTTTTTTATTGAAGATGAGCACACGAGCGCTTCAACGATAAGGTAATTTTTTAAAAAAACAAATTTCTGCTCCCCCCCTCCCCACCCCCAATGGGCAAGGAGCACCTGAGGAGCTCTGTGCCCCATGCCCGGTTCACAGCTCCTCGCGTTTACTCACGAGAAGCTGAGACGAAGCCGGGATGGCTGCCCATACTTTCCACGGTCTCAGGCCGATCCCGTGACCACAGGAAAAAATGGGCTAAAAGACGTCCTGGTTATCCCAGGGAAATGGAGGGATCATCCCTCTCTGCCCCCAGGATCAACTGTGCGTCATGTGGACGCACAGGGATGATACTTGGGCGATCCCCGGGATGAGTCATCATCTAGACATGCCCAAAATTTGGGCCTTTGATCTTTTAATTAATGCTGTGTTCTCTTTATGCCGTGCCACTTACAGTGGATCCTATGAGCCACTGTCCCAATGCCACTGGGAGAGGAGATGCATAATAGCCATGTTTCTAAGCAGAACACATGTTTCTGCATGTTTTTAAGAAGTGGCGTAAGTTAATGGGGGAGAGCAAAAGCTGCAGGTAATCTCAATGATTCACTCAGGAATTAAATGCCATATGTATTTTGTACGGTAGCTTTTAATCGGGGGCCAAATCTATATTAATACTAACTAAAGAAATTCTTTGATCAGAAGTTTTATTCTTTGCTGTTCTACAGAGAACCCTTCTGGGTTCTTTTCCCGCCTTAAGTCAACAGAAACCCATTAAAAGTTTATTGTAGAATAAATAACATGCTAAACGCCGCAATTTACTTTTTATGACCTTAACTATATTTATGTGCTTGCTTAAGTGCTCCCTTATTGATTTGTCCCCTGCTGAAACCACAAGGATGGGAACTTTTTAGCGCTGCAAAATATAAACGTATGTATCTTATAAACTCTTTGGCCTTTTTCTTTCTTCCTTTCTTTCTTGTTTTTAATGTTGACACCAGATCTGGCGTTAAGGGTAGGAATAATAGGACACCTTCTGAAGGCCCACACTCCAGCAGGGCCCCACTGACATGAGTCCACTAGAGTTGCTCTTCCTCTTCATCATGGCAACCTGCCTCTTGCTTTGGCCCAAACAATGGTGGTGGTGAGAAGGGGGATCAGTAGATGCCAATGCACAAAAGCTGTGAAACAATTCAATGAGCCATGGGCGTGGAAAGAGTGGGACCAGGAAAATGGGTGTGGCCTTCTGGGAAACCTCAGAGAACCAGATCTGGATTGCAGGACAGGTAGATTTGGGCCCTGGGCCCAAGGTTTGGCAACCCTGCTTTAAGGCATGCACATATGAGACAAACATCCCTCATGCGTTCACTAAAACATCACCAAAAAAGAGAAAACACATCACCCAAAAAAGAGGACACCAATTTGCCTAACAAATTGGACTAGATACACCCATGGTTTGATCTAGCATGGCTCTTCTTATGTTCTAAGGTCCACCATCCATTAGAACATGTGGCGTACTTGCCAATTTACCAGTGAGAATACCTTTTTTATCAAGCCTTCCCCACAACAGGCGACACCTTCCACCGCACACCCAGTAATGCTACCACCAGACCCATTTACCTCAGCTCCAACACCTTTACTTCTTGAGATGTGAGGACACTTTGGCTTTTTATTGTGACATATATTATTTTCTTATCGTTTTTTACCTTTGGTAGCCAGGAGCCGTAGGCATAAGATTTCAAAAAGCAGAGAAATATTTATGATTTATAGAATGAAGGTGTTAAACAGCACATAACCACGTCACTCTCCACCTGCACATAAATAATTGACTTACGGTAATGTCACTTTAAAAACTTCTTTATATTCTCTCTATTCCCCACACACATACTCAATTCCCATCCTAATTCTATAAAAACAGATCCTAAGTACTATCTATGTCCTCACAAGTTCCTTTTTAGGAACTTTTTCTCACCCTTTTTCCTGCCTCTTTCACAGGGTGGGGGAGAATTTCAGAGAATGTTATTATTATTATTATTATTATTATTATTTATTTATATAGCACCATCAATGTACATGGTGCTGTACAGAGTAAAACAGTAAATAGCAAGACTCTGCCGCATAGGCTTACAATCTAATAAAATCATAGTAAAACAATAAGGAGGGGAAGAGAATGCCAACAGGTACAGGGAAGGGTAAGCAGGCACAGGGTAGGGAAAAACTAACAGTAGAAAGTAACAGTAGAAGTCTGCACAACATCAAGTTTTAAAAGCTTTAGGAAAAAGAAAAGTTTTTAGTTGAGCTTTAAAAGCTGTGGTTGAACTTGTAGTTCTCAAATGTTCTGGAAGAGCGTTCCAGGCGTAAGGGGCAGCAGACGAAAATGGACGAAGCCGAGCAAGGGAAGTAGAGGCCCTTGGGCAGGCGAGAAACATGGCATCAGAGGAGCGAAGAGCACGAGCGGGGCAATAGTGTGAGATGAGAGAGGAGAGATAGGAAGGAGCTAGACCGTGAAAAGCTTTGAAGGTTAACAGGAGAAGTTTATATTGGATTCTGAAGTGAATTGGAAGCCAATGAAGAGATTTCAGAAGCGGAGTAACATGGTCGGAGCGGCGTGCTAAGAAGATGATCTTTGCGGCAGAGTGGTGAACAGAAACCAACGGGCTGATGTGAGAAGAAGGAAGGCCAGAGAGAAGAAGGTTGCAGTAGTCCAACCGTGAAATAACCAGTGCATGAACAAGCGTCTTGGCAGAAGAGACAGACAAAAATGATCGAATCCTGGCAATATTATACAGGAAAAATCGACAAGATTTAGCTACTGCCTCAATATGAGGAATAAAGGAGAGCGAGGAGTCGAAGATAAAGCCAAGGCTACGAGCTTCCTTGACCGGAGTAAGCGTAACATCATTGACAGTAAGAGAGAATGAGAGATGAGGAGAAGGTTTAGGAGGAAAAACAAGCAATTCAGTCTTTGCCATGTTAAGCTTCAAGCGACGATGAAGCAGCCAAGCTGAGATATCTGAAAGACATGCCGAGATACGATCGTGAACATCAGGAGAAAGTTCCGGAGATGACAGATATAGTTGTGTATCATCGGCGTACAGATGATATTGGAGACCATGAGATTGAATAAGCTTGCCCAAGGGCAACATGTATAAGGAAAACAACAACGGGCCAAGCACCGAGCCTTGCGGAACCCCTACTGAAAGGGGAAAGGAGGAAGACGAGCTG
Source organism: Elgaria multicarinata webbii (assembly GCF_023053635.1). Lineage (NCBI taxonomy): Eukaryota > Metazoa > Chordata > Lepidosauria > Squamata > Anguidae > Elgaria > Elgaria multicarinata. Next base: position 119,139,106 of record NC_086175.1, on the reverse strand, counting down.
CCATTAGTCAACACGCTGAAAGAGCGACCCGCTAGATAGGAGGCAAACCAGTTATAGACAGAGCCACAAAATCCAAGGTCATGAAGGGAATCTAAGAGAAGATCATGATCAACCGTGTCAAAGGCTGCAGTTAGATCAAGGAGAATAAGAACGGAATAATGGCCTTTAGACTTGGCAGTAAGGAGATCATTGGTGATCTTAGTAAGGGCTGTTTCGGTGGAATGCAGAGGACGGAATCCAGATTGAAATGGATCCAAAGCAGAGTTACTAGAAAGAAAGTCAAGACAGCGAGAGTAGACCGCACGCTCCAGGATCTTTGAAACAAACGGCAACAAAGAGACAGGTCGGTAGTTAGACAGAGATAGCCTATCAAGAGTAGGTTTCTTGAGAATGGGAGAGACTGTAGCATGTTTAAAAGCAGAAGGAAATGAACCAGAGGACAGAGAAAGATTAATAATATGTAGCAAGGAAGGGAGGATAGCAGGAATAAGATTAATAAAGACGCGAGAAGGAATCGGATCACGAGAACAAGTGGAAGGCTTCGAAGAGCGCAGTATTGTAGACAGTTCATCCGCAGAGACCGAAGGAAACGCAGAGAAATTTGCAGGAGGAGCTGACAGATGAGGAACAGGAACTGGAAGAGGAGCAGAGCTGGCCAGATCAGAGCGGATAGTTTGGATTTTAGCATTGAAAAAAGAGGCAAAGTTGTTAGCAGACAGAGAGGCGGGGAGAGATGGCGGATTAGGCTTCAGAAGAGAATTGAAGGATGCAAAGAGCCGCTGAGGATGCCTAGCATTTGACTGGATCAGCGTTGAGTAGTACTGCTGTTTGGCCAGTGAGATGGCAGAAGAGAAAGAGGAAAGTACAAATTTGTAATGGACAAAGTCTGCCCGGTCCCTGGTCTTACGCCAAAGGCGTTCAGCTGCCCGGGAACAAGAGCGAAGGTAGCTGAGGGAAGAGGTGAGCCACGGTTGGGGTTGAGAAGGGCGAACTATCCGAGTTGTAGATGGAGCAAGATTATCAAGAGTTGAAGATAAGGAGGAATTAAAGAAGGAGACAGCTGAGTCCAAGGAGACAGCCGAACAGACAGAAGGAAGGGAGGAGGCTAGGGACTGGGAAAAAGCCTCGTAATTGATAGATTGCAAGTCACGACAAGAGCGAGAAGCGGGACGTGAAGGAGGAGGATTATGAGTAATATTGAAAGAAACTAGGTGATGATCTGACAGCGGAAAGTGAGCAGTAGAAAAGTCCAACACAGAGCAATTCCGAGTGAGAACAAGATCCAGACAGTGTCCAAGGGAATGTGTGGGTGCATCAGACCAAAGCTTAAGATCATAAGAGGAAGATAATGAGCGAAATCGTAGAGCTGCAGCATCTTGAGGGTCATCCACATGAATGTTGAAATCACCCAGGATAAGAGTAGGACAGTTGTCAGAGAGGAAAAAGGACAGCCACGAATCAAAATCAGAGATAAATTTTGAGGACGAGCCTGGGGGGCGGTACAGAACTGCAATCCGCAGTCGCAGTGGAGCGAAGAGCCTCACCACATGTACCTCAAAAGAGGAGAAGCAATGTGAAGGTGGAATGGAAAGAGGCTGGAACTGGCACAAACTAGATAATAAAAGACCCACACCACCACCCCGACCCTCTGGGCGACTAGTGTGAGAGAAAGAGAGTCCTCCAAGAGAGAGGGCAGCAGAGATGGCAGTATCATGGGCAGGAAGCCAGGTTTCAGTAAGAGCAAGGAGGTGGAGAGACCTAGAGATAAACAAGTCCTGGATGACAGGGGCCTTAGAAGCAAGAGAGCGACAGTTCCATAAGGAACACGAAAAAGGCAGCTGAGAAGAGGGGAGACACCGGATAGGAACTAAGTTAGGAGAGACGAGATTGGAACGAGCCATAAGGAACAGATATGAGGAGAAAAGAACTGAGAGGAGACAATGAGAAGATCGTGACCTGAATCAGAAAGAGGCAGCGACCGGACCGTGGCTGGGGTTTTTCCTCCAGAGTAGAGGATCCGCTTGACCGGCTTCGCCCCACGGCTGAGAGCCACAGGCCGAGAGCCCTTGTGCTCTCGCCCTTCGGCTCGCGCCTCCAGCAAACTGGAGGCTTGAAGTACCTGAAAAGGAGGGGGGAGGAGCAGAAGCTGCAATTCAAACAGAACAATGGCAGTTAGTCAATGTTGCTCAATGGCTTCTCAGAGAGCTAAGTTGCTTCTCCTCTTCAAGTTGCAAACTGCAAACTGCAGCAAACTGGAGGCCTGAAGTACCTGAAAAGGAGGGGGGGAGGAGCAGAAGCTGCAATTCAAACAGAACAATGGCAGTTAGTCAATGTTGCTCAATGGCTTCTCAGAGAGCTAAGTTGCTTCTCCTCTTCAAGTTGCAAACTGCAAACTGCAGCAAACTGGAGGCCTGAAGTACCTGAAAAGGAGGGGGGGAGGAGCAGAAGCTGCAATTCAAACAGAACAATGGCAGTTAGTCAATGCTGCTCAATGGCTTCTCAGAGAGCTAAGTTGCTTCTCCTCTTCAAGTTGCAAACTGCAAACTGCAGCAAACTGGAGGCTTGAAGTACCTGAAAAGGAGGGGGGAGGAGCAGAAGCTGCAATTCAAACAGAACAATGGCAGTTAGTCAATGCTGCTCAATGGCTTCTCAGAGAGCTAAGTTGCTTCTCCTCTTCAAGTTGCAAACTGCAAACTGCAGCAAACTGGAGGCTTGAAGTACCTGAAAAGGAGGGGGGAGGAGCAGAAGCTGCAATTCAAACAGAACAATGGCAGTTAGTCAATGTTGCTCAATGGCTTCTCAGAGAGCTAAGTTGCTTCTCCTCTTCAAGTTGCAAACTGCAAACTGCAGCAAACTGGAGGCTTGAAGTACCTGAAAAGGAGGGGGGAGGAGCAGAAGCTGCAATTCAAACAGAACAATGGCAGTTAGTCAATGCTGCTCAATGGCTTCTCAGAGAGCTAAGTTGCTTCTCCTCTTCAAGTTGCAAACTGCAAACTGCAGCAAACTGGAGGCCTGAAGTACCTGAAAAGGAGGGGGGGAGGAGCAGAAGCTGCAATTCAAACAGACCAATGGCAGTTAGTCAATGCTGCTCAATGGCTTCTCAGAGAGCTAAGTTGCTTCTCCTCTTCAAGTTGCAAACTGCAGCAAACTGGAGGCCTGAAGTACCTGAAAAGGAGGGGGGAGGAGCAGAAGCTGCAATTCAAACAGACCAATGGCAGTTAGTCAATGTTGCTCAATGGCTTCTCAGAGAGCTAAGTTGCTTCTCCTCTTCAAGTTGCAAACTGCAAACTGCAGCAAACTGGAGGCCTGAAGTACCTGAAAAGGAGGGGGGGAGGAGCAGAAGCTGCAATTCAAACAGAACAATGGCAGTTAGTCAATGCTGCTCAATGGCTTCTCAGAGAGCTAAGTTGCTTCTCCTCTTCAAGTTGCAAACTGCAAACTGCAGCAAACTGGAGGCTTGAAGTACCTGAAAAGGAGGGGGGAGGAGCAGAAGCTGCAATTCAAACAGAACAATGGCAGTTAGTCAATGTTGCTCAATGGCTTCTCAGAGAGCTAAGTTGCTTCTCCTCTTCAAGTTGCAAACTGCAAACTGCAGCAAACTGGAGGCTTGAAGTACCTGAAAAGGAGGGGGGAGGAGCAGAAGCTGCAATTCAAACAGAACAATGGCAGTTAGTCAATGCTGCTCAATGGCTTCTCAGAGAGCTAAGTTGCTTCTCCTCTTCAAGTTGCAAACTGCAGCAAACTGGAGGCCTGAAGTACCTGAAAAGGAGGGGGGGAGGATGTTCTCCTCAGGGATGTTCTCCTCAGGGAGGGGAACAGCATTTTCACATACCTGTTAAAAGTTTAGCTGGCTGTTTCAGGGATCTTCTTCCTATTTTTAATTCTTTTTAAAAAAAAGTTCCCCAAAATAGGGGGCAGGATTCAACACAGCACTAGAAAATACAGTGTCATAATATTAACGTGTACATATACGCAGACTTGTAACATATATTTGTGTGCCATCACAGACCACTAGAAGCCATGATAGCTAAATGGAACTTTCATCTTCAAAGAGAAAGTCTTTTTGAGTACCAGATGCCGGCGACAAATAAAGTGGGGTGAGGCCTATTGTGTACCCCTCTAGAAGCACCTGGTTGCCTGTACATTTCCGAGCCCAATTCAAGGTGCTGGTTTTAACCTATAAAGCCTTACACGGCTTGGGACCACAATTCCTGACAGAACACCTCTCCCGACATGAACCTACCCATACACTATGCTCAACATCTAAGGTCCTCCTCCGGGTGCCTACTCTGAAGGAAGCTCAGAGGATGACAACAAGGGAGAGGGCCTTTTCAGTGGTGGCCCCCCAATTATGGAACGTTCTCCCCAACGAGGCTCGCCTGGTGCCAATATTTTCGGCCCCCGGTCAAGATTTTTCTCCCAGGCATTTAACAGCATATGTTGAGTTTTTAAAGTGACCCCAGAATAGTTGTTTTAAATGGATATTGTCTATTTCATGCTTTTTATGCTTTTAATTTGTTTTTAATATTTGTTTTTAGTGTTCACTGTTTTAATTTTTGTAAACTGCCCAGAGAGCTTATGGAGCAGAATAATAATAATAATAATAATAATAATAATAATAATAATAATAATAGTTGGCTGCCAGCTCTCAATGCACCACCAAGTAGGACAGCTCTGACATTTTTGTATTTAGTTAAATAAAACCGTACCACTCTTTGCATCAAGATAGCAACACATCCCATAAACCGCCACGCAAAGCCCACAATGAATTATGAAGTAAAAGAAATACAAATTGCCTTTTGCTACTTATTGCACATCCTGAGTGAGTACCAGGCAGACGATATCAAATAAAACACAGCCATGACTATCATGAATCACACTCCAGTCAGTTCAAAATGCTATTGAAAGTCTGCTTCCACCGATTATTGGAGATAATTTCCACCCTTTGAAATATGCAATTATTGTAACATGTCTTGAAAAAAAACAGAATAAAACCTAAGAACGCTCCTAAATTAGAAGACCGAGTCCTGATTAAAGCAAAAATGAACTACAATAAAGATATTTAAAAAAAAAAAAGTCAGCAAGAAAATGAAAAATTGAGCAGAAATTAAACTGCAGGAAATCTTTCTCTCTCTCCACACACCCCTTCAAACAGATACATTGTCACCAGAGTTATGAGCCAATGGAAGTGCAAATGAGGCCACATTTGGAATCCAATAAACCCTCCGCATTATACTTTCGTAAGCAGACTGCTGAGCCTAAGGCTCAAAAGCCAGAACTTTAATGGAATGGAGCATGTTGTTTTATGCAGCAGCATTACATTGGTTGAAAACTTGCCAAGAGTATGAAGGGGAATATGATAAGAGAAGAGACACTTTCAGTACTTTTGGGGGTTATCTAACTTAAAACTCTTGAGAGTTATATTAGCGGTGCTCACTCCAGGTTTTTGAGGGCCCTGGAACAAGACACCTCCAGTGGGCCCTGTGCCTCAGTGAGTCTACCTTCTCGCTACCATGGTTACCGACTCTGATTGCTCCTCTTTGCTACCATTTGCTTGCTTGAGAGGCAGAGAGCGAGGGAGCAAGTAGGCCATAGCATCTACTGCTCCTCCTTCTCACCACTACTGTTGCCTGTGTCCAAGCGAGAGGCAGGCGAACAAGCAGGTTGCAATGGGGGAAGAGAAGGAGCAAGTCCACAGGGGCTTTGTCAGTTGGGCCCCTGCTGAAATGTGGGCCCTTGGTGGGCCTGCTGAAATGTGGGCCCCCTGACAACACATACCCACACACTTCCATGGGGCCATTTGCCTCCTGTAAAACTGTCTGAGGAAGGGGGGTATTTTCAGATACTTGGAGGTGAGGGAGAGAAATTCTCGTACATGGTGGCTCCCCATGATAGAAACGTGGTGGCAGATACGTGGTAGCAGATGGCTGCCTCAGTATGATAGGTACGTGGTGGCAGATATACAGTGGCAGATGGATGGCTCACCATGATAGATACGTGGTGGCGGATGGGGGAAAAGATGGCTTCCCCCGCTAACTAAGAATGCTCTTGGCGATGACGCTACATCATGATGTTGTACTGTTGCCATTGAACCATTCCCAGTGAGGAATGCCATGGGGCGGGTGCTGCTGCGTAAATATAAAAGCTGGTTTCCAACATTCTGTAATACCCAAAAGACAGAACCCAGCAGGAGTCCATACAGATAGAAGCAGGCTGGATTCCCAGGAGCTGTGGTCACCCAGGGCAGGGAGCAGATTGAACTGGTGTTCTGTGGTCTTAAAATTGGTCTGAGGGAAAATGTGGTACTGCAGTCCTGATGGCTCACTCCAGAGGGCGGTAGCACATAGGTGCTCCTGTTCCCGGTTCCAACCACATTGTGCCACGCTACTTGAACTACCTGCACTACCTACCCATGGGCCAAATTGTGCCCTCTAGGGGTGCAAATGTGGCCCTCTAGGGTTCCACAGATGCCACGTCCTCCGGCCCCACTCCATTTTCCCTGCCTGTCAATCGTTTAGTAGTTTCTGGGGGTTTTCTGCATTTTTCCCTATTCCAAAAAGTTAAAATGCCTCTCCTAAGGCTTAGTTACTATCAGTGGGCTTTTCTACACTAGGCTGTTAATCCCATGTATCAGCATTTGTTTTCCTTGCAGAATTGAGATCTGAGCACTACATGAAGAGTGTTTCCTTTCCTGCTTTTCCAATACATAACCTCTAGGTGGCACTGTGGTGTACAGGAAAAGTGCAAATACATTTTCTTTTGCATTTTCCCTGCTCTAAGGAGCTTGCCAAAAGACTAAAGAACCCATAAGAAATAATCAGTAGGGGCTCACTATTTATAGCCAAAGCTTTCTGGGTACTGGATGAGGTTGTAGTGATGGATAGGGTTGGGTAGGGTTGTAGGCATAGCAAGGCAAAATAGTTCAGAAGCTTCAGCTGGTCCAAAATAAAAGCAGCAAGATTGATAACAGGGACTAGCCAACACTATCATATAATGCCAGTGCTTCATCATCTGTGGTGATCCCAAACCCCAAGATCATCCTTTAAAGCCTTCGCTTCATCATCCTGCCAAGTGAGGTGAGCTGGGTGGCTATTACAGAGGGGGGTCTTTTTAGTTCTGGCACCCTCAGTTGCAGAATGCCCTCCTCAAAGAAGCCTGCCTGAAACCTACATTGAGGTAGGGTGACCATATGAAAAGGAGGACAGGGCGCCTGTATTTTTAACGGTTGCATAGAAAAGGAAATTTCAGCAGGTGTCATTTGTATATAAGGAGAACCTGGTGAAATTCCCTCTTCATCACAACAGTTAAAGCTGCAGGTACCCTGGCCTCCTTTGTATCTGGTCACTCTAGTATAGCTCCTGCACCTTTAACTGTGAACCGCCCAGAGAGCTCCGGCTATTAGGCGGTATAGAAATGTAATAAAATAAATAAATAAATAAATAAATTCCCTTTACTATGCAACTGTTAAAGATACAGGAGCCCTGTCCTCCTTTTCATATGGTCACACTACTTGAGGTCCTTTCAGTGCCAGGCGAAAACCTTTTTATTTTTCCCAGGGTTTTTTGATTTTAGATTGTGTTCTAGTCCATAGGTGCTACTGTCCCTGGTTTTATTTTGATTCTGTTTTAACTTGTTTTGGATTTTATGTTCTTTTTGTTTTGTTTATTAAAAGGTTTTATGGTTTTGTCCATTCTTTTCTGTATAGCACCCAGAGTCCGTGTCATTAACAGGTGGTCTAAAAATTCTGTAAGTAAAATAAATGCAAAGCAATAAGAAACCCAGCTCCCTATTCCTGTTCAGCTTCCTATTCCTGTTCAGCTATAAGCTTTGGCATTGAAAGCAACAAAGAATTTTGTAGCACTGTAAAGACAATCCCATGTTACTATGGCATAAACTTTTGTGCCTTAATAAAATGGTGCAATAAATGTGTTAGTCTTAAGATGCCACTAGTCTCCTGGGTTTTTTGCTGCAAGAGACCAAGGGCATTATCAGATGGGGGGAAATCGCATTTCCCTACCGTAGCTTTGGCCTCCTGCTGCTGTCCCACAATAGCAATGAGCTGCTTCCTCTTTCTTCACACAGGGAAGAAAGAGGAATCAGCAACAACCACATGGCCCATTCAGTGGGCGTTTTTATTTTGCTGCTTTTCCTGCACACAGCAGGAAATGGCGGCAAGTTTTGCTTCAATAATAATAATAATAATAATAAGAAGAAGAAGAAGAAGAAGAAGAAGAAGAAGAAGAAGAAGAAGAAGAAGAAGAGGATTTAAAAGGTCTTATTTTTTGACAGAAAAAAGACCAGAAGGAGCAGGAGAAAGACTGTGGCCACAGCTAGACCTAAGGTTTATCCTGGGATCATCCAGGGTTCGCCCCTGCCTGAGCACTGGATCCCCTGTGTGTCACCTAGATGAATAGGTTTGACCCCTGGATGATCCAGGGATAAACCTTAGGTCTAGCTATGGCCTGTGTCATCAAAAGGACCCATGAAAAACTGTGAGTGGACAGTAACGAGCGTGCAATAAAATGCTTGTCTGATGACATGCTAACACAGTTACCCCTCTGGAAATCGTTGGCATTGGTGGAAGCCAGCCATTTTCAGCCTGTGAAATGGAAATAATAACAACCTATCTACATTGATCAAAGACAGTCAGAAGCAGACTGGAGTACAAACTTCTCTCTCCTCCACGATCTTCATCCCCTCAGAGAATGCAACAGTGGTTAGAGGAAAAGTCCCATCTTGCTGCACCTACAGCTCTACTTTACATTCCCATCTCTCCTGTGAGAGAAGTTAGGAGAAAACGTTGACCCAGCCCCCAAAAGAATCAAACCTCAATTATTCTCCCATCTACTTTTGTGAGAAAAGACAGGCGAGGCAGAGCAGAAGGAAGCCTTGCCCTTAAGTGGGCGGGCTTGAAGCACATGAGCTGGAAAACCATAGGTTAAAAACATGGCACTTACACTCACATCCAAGATCTGCCTAACCTTCACAACCACAGAGGGCTCATCTACAAAAAGCAGGATATTCCATTATGAAAGGGGTATGGAAGTGGAGCCACACTACTGCTTTATAGTGGTATAGAAGTGCACTGACAACTGTTGGGTCCATTGACACATGCCATATACCACTTTCATACCACTTTCATAGTGTTAAATCCTGCTTGGTGTAGATGTGTCATGGGTCCCAACAGTTGTCAGTGCACTTCAGTACCACTATAATGCAATGTTGTAGATCCTGCAGTGCACTTCAATACTGCTATAAAGCAGTGGTGTGGCTCCTGCCTTTTATAAAATGCTTTCATACTACTTTCATAATGGAATGTCCTGCTCGGTGTAGATGAGCCCAGAGAGTCCTGCAATACTCCAGTCTGAAGCAGGTTTTAAAAAAAAATCCTGGAAAGGAGCAGAGATGTTGATTTACGCATTGAGAGAACTCAAAGCTAAATCAGATAATAGTCTTTGCCTGCTAGAGATTCCACACGTTATCAAGAGGTAACGTGATCAATGGCAAGCCAACAGCGTTGTATGCGTTTGCTAGGCTATCAGGCCAGTCAGATTTTGAGGAATTATAGACAATGTCAATCTTTTTATGGCCATCTAATCAATGTCACATCCCTCTTAGAGAAAGACATTCCGAGATGGACTGTTCCAGTAAAGCTGAATACTTTATGACCAGCAACAGGCAAGAACTTTGATAATAACTGGGGAACAACCTAGTTAAGGGGTATATACTTGTTCAGAAATCATTCACAGTTTATTAGCTTTGGATTCTTTTATTAGATTGCTAAAGATGCCTCTTTTTGTTCACAGCAGGGGTTCCTCGAATTAAGAGATCTCTAAAGCTATGGAGAATAATAATGCTATTGATTATGAGTGAGTGCAATTTGATTGCACTGAGAAAAGGTTACTTTAAACAAAGATCAGACTGTGGTTTCTTTGACTGTATGAGTAAATGCTTCCCTGTTTGCTTGCATGAAGCAGTCAGAATTTCCATTCAATATTTTCCAGCTTTCAAGAGAGCATAGGAACATAATAAACACTTTGCTGCATCACACTGAAGACCCATAAAGGGCAGCAGTCTGGTAACCACTGTGGCCAACCAGATCTTTCCAAGAAGCCCCCAAGCAGGGCATGAGTGCAACAGTCCCCTCCCATGGTTGCTCCTCAACGACTAGTATTCCATGGCAAGTATGGGGGAGACATTCACATTTTACTGTGAACTTACCAGATCTCCAACTTTTGAGCCACTGTGCAAACCGAAACTCAGTTACCCTTTGAAGTGTGCACTTTTCTGAATTGTGCAATCGAGTTCTCCGATCAAAAAATGCATACAGAAATGCAAATGTTAAGGAAAATTACATGTTATGCATTAGTTTAGGAAGACTGTTTGCAAAGAATGTGTATATTAGGCAGAAATGCATGTCTTAGAAGAGATGTGCACTAAAAATGCATAGGAGTTTTCATACAAACTTTGGGATGAACTGAATTTAAGATTGGAAAAAGGAGAAACTGAGAGAAACCTAAACTGACAGATTTTTCCATGCCTATCAGAGAAAAGGAGGGTTGACCCATTGCCTAATTGAGTACTTCATGATTTGGCACCATATCTATTAAGGCACTTCTAATCAAAATGGAGCAAGACCTTGAAGGCCAGCAACATTCCCACCCCCATCCACCCCAGGCACTGATTTACTCCTACACTAATCAAGTCCTAGGCAAAGGGCTCTTTAAAGCCCTCTTTAGTGTGAACAGAAATGGAGGCTATGGCAAAATTCTCCCCTTCATTCAAATCGCTGCCATTTCCCTCTTTCCTGGCTTGCAACACCGGGCAGTGAGCAGCTGCAGTGCACCAGGGCAGAACTCTAACCCAGATCCTCTGTTGCTGTTCACATGAAGCAAAGCAAATTAATGAGCTCTTAGGTTCATCATCAACAGGGAGATTATGGCATTTGCAGCTAAGTTGAGAGTCAAGAGGGAAGCCCCTGCAGGCCTGATCTAAGGCTAAGGTGGCCAGGAGTCATAAGAACATAAGACTATAAGAACATAAGAAGAGCTGTGCTGGATCAGACCATCTAGTCCAGCATTCTACTCACGCAGTGGCCAACTAGCTGTCGACCAGGGACTCACAAGCAGGACTGATGTCTTGCTGCCTCTGATACTGGAGATACCACAGAGCCATCAGGAATAGAAGATATTGATAGCCTTCTCCTCCAGGAATTTCTCTAACCACCCTTTAAAGCCATCCAAATTGGTGGTCATCACTACATTTTGTGTTGTACATTGTAGAGCAGACTTCTCTGTTTGAAGGGTTGTCTGGACCAAGCCCAGTTTAAAGACAAAGAACCATAAGAAAGTAGAGCATGAAAGATCCTTGAAGCTGTTCATCAATGAGCAGTTAGCACCTGGACAGCATCCTGAGCAGCACCTGGTCATTCCAACCCAATATGATGAGATGCATTGGATCTCAATTTAAATTATTGTAATTATTTATCGTTTTGCATCTGTACACATAATTTGGCATATGCACATTTTATGTAAATCTATGTCCTGTTTTGGGGTGAGGTATAAGTTGCTACCCTACCTAGGACTTCAATTTGCACACCTCTATTCTACTGTGTTACACTGGCTCTAGCTAGAGAATACTGGTTGCTGACTTGCTGGGTTGCTCATTCTAGTTTCAAATCACAGAGTAAACAAGCATAGCTTCCAAATCGCATGAGGTACTGGTTCCCCTCTATTCAGCACTGGTTGGGCCTCATCTTGAGTACTGTGTCCAGTTCTGGGCACAACACTTCAAGAAGGATGCAGACAAGCTGGAGTGTGTTCAGAGGAGGACAATGAGGATGATCAGGAGTTTGGAAACAAAGCCCTATGAGGAGAGGCTGAAAGAACTGGGCATGTTTAGCCTTGAGAAGAGAAGACTGAGGGGAGACATGATAGCACTCTTCGAGGACTTGAAAGGTTGTCACACAGAGGAGAACCAGGATCTCTTCTCAATGATCCCAGAGTGCAGGACACAGAATTATTATTATTGTTCTTACATTTATATCCCACCTTTTTTCCTCCAAGGAACCTAAGGAAGCATACATAATCCTCCTCCTCTCCATTTAATCCTCACAACAACCCTGTGAGGTAGGTTGGGCTGAGGGTCTGTAACTGGCCCAAAGTCACCCAGTGGGTTTCCATGGCCAAGTGGGGACTAGATCCTGGATCTCCCAACTCCCAGTCCAACACTCTAGCCACTACACCGCACTGGCCAATGAGCTCAAGTTACAGGAAGCCAGATTCTGTCTGGACATCAGGAAAAACGTCCTGACTGTTAGAGCAGTATGATGATGGAACCAATGACCTAGGGAGGTCGTGGGCTCTCCCACACTTGAGGCATTCAAGATGCAGCTGGACAGCCTTCTTTCAGGTATGCTTTAAGGTGGATTCCTAGCAGGGGGTTGGACTCAATGGTCATATAGGCCCCTTCCAACTCTGCAATTCTATGATTCGAAGCATATGCACATACTCTCTTGCAGATGTATTGGAATGGAAAGAGAATGATTTTTCCCTGCTGATCCTTCCCTTCTTGCCTCTCTTGTTCATCTTTCATAGAGTGCAAGTCCTCTATTTTGTTATTGTTTAACACCGACCATTTTAACATCAGTGATAAAGATGCCACAGCTCATTTTTTTCCATTCTTTTAAGGGTCATACCAGCTTTATAGCAGGAGTGTCTCCTTCTATCTATGACCACTAGAGGGCACTTCATGACCAAGTTATGCAAATAGAAAATAAGTTCTTAAGTCAGTTACTGACTGAAAAGACTGGCGGAAACTTTTACCTAGTGCATTTTAACTCGAACGAATACTATTAGTAAGCCTACTATTAGTATACTATTAGAATACTATTAGTAAGCCTACTATTTTGTCTCTTGTAATAACAATTGTTCCCCTTGTTTGGAGTCGACTGGAAGCATTACCTCTTATTTCTTAAACTGGCAATGTTACCCCTGGAGGAATTGTTTAAAACAGATTAAATTCAAAAAATGTTTGGCTAAGAAATATCTGAATTTCAGTAGTTTAACGATTTCAGTAGTTTAACGATTGAAGTGTAGTTTTCACTTGTTTGCCCCATCATTTGCATTCCTACACTATACCTACAGTTTTCTCTTTGGCTGGTTTAGATTCCATCTAAACTTCAGGGAAATAAACAGCTATTTAACTTACGTAAAATGGCCATGAAATCCAATTATTTTGGCCTGGTAGCAATATTTTACATGTCAATTTAAAAGCAGATTAAAATGGCATATATATAACCTTGAGTCTTGGCTAGGGTGCCCAAGTGTCCTACTTTTCAGGGGGACAGTTCTCTATTTTGGAGAGCCTGGCAGAGGAGAGACCTCTATTTGAAGAGGTGTCCAATCCAACTCCAGTTTAAAGTCAAAGAGCAAAAGGAGGGAGAACAGGAAGGGCCCTTGATATCGCTCGTCAATAGTTAGCATCTGGACCGCAGACTGAGCAGGTAGGCACACTGGTCACCTGCTCCATCTTCTCCACTCTGCTGAGATGTCTTGTATTTCTGTTTAATTTATATTTATTTCAAAATGTGCATTTATACATGTACATTTACATATACAAATTAGTGTCCTTTTTTTGGTGACACAATTCCCACCTTTTGGCAATGTGTAAGTGACCCCTCTAGTTATTTATTTACTACATTTCTATCCACCTTTTTCCCTCCTTAAAGAACCCAAGGTGGCATGCATAATTCTCCTCTCTATTTTATCCTCATAACTACAACCCTAAGAACATAAAGATATAAGAAGTGCCATGCTGGATCAGACCAAGGGTCCATCTAGTCCAGCACTCTGTTCACACAGTGGCCAACCAGCCATTGGCCAGGGACCAACAAGGCAGGACATGGTGCAACAGCACTCTCCCACCCATGTTCCCCAGCAACTGGTGCACACAGGCTTATTGCCTCATATACTGGAGATAGCACACAACTATCAGGGCTAGTAGCCATTGATAGCCTTCGCCTCCAGGAATTTATCCAACCCCCTTTTAAAGACATCCAGATTGGTGGCCATCACCACATCCTGTGGTAGCGAGTTCTATAACTTAACTATGTGCTGTGAGGTAGGTTGGGCTGAAAGTCAGTGAGTGGCCCAAAGTCACCCAGTGAGCTTCATGGTCAAGTGGGGACTAGAACCCGGATCTCCTGATTCCCAGTCCAACATTCTAAAAGCTACATGACACGAGTTGTCACTTTTGTAGCCAAAAGGGCACAATCCATACACAAGGAGGAGGTATCACCAGACTTGGGGTAATCCCAAAGGTTTGCAGAAATACCCTCCAAAAAAATCCTGACAGGGAATCCCTAAAACAGCCCAATGTGGACTGAGCATGCCCAGGAATCATAGAATAGTGATTTATTGTTGAGAGGAAAATCAGTGAGAGGAGGAGGAATGGAATGGAACAAAAAGCTATGGAATAGCAGGAAGAATACACCCATGTAAAGACTCCCCCCTGTTCCTTTGCCAGTCAAATACTGAACTGAAATTAAAATATTTAGAGTTCTGACTGAAACTCGGAGCTAATTCATTACCCGGCTGATATTGGAGCCACCAGCCTCTACTGGACTTCACCCTTGGGCTTATTTTCCCTCTTCCTTTCAGTTTCTGTTGAGTGTAATTTCCATAATTAAAAGAGCATGTTTGTTGGCCTGCAAGTAAAGTGAGTAAAGTCGTGGTTTGAATCAAGGGAAAGGACCCTGTACAGAACACATAAGTCCCATTGGTATCAATGGGATCTCTCTCCACAAATGAACAGGCCTGGTTTTGGAACAGAAACTGACTTGGTCGCCTGTGGGATGACGTTTATTTATTTATTTATTTATTTATTGCATTTTTATACCGCCCAATAGCCGAAGCTCTCTGGGTGGTTCACAAGGAGAAGGACAGGGGGAGTGTGACCCTGTTGATTCTCTTGGACCTCTCAGTAGTTTTTGATACCATTGATACCTTCTGGATAGGTTGTCTGGGTTGGGAGTTGGAGGCACTGCATTAAAGTGGTTCCACTCCTACTTGGGTGGCCGATTCCAGGTGGTGGTGCTGGGGGATTATTGCTCTGTGCCATGGCATTTAGGCCACGGGATTCCACAGGGCTCTATTTTATCCCCTATGCTGTTTAACATTTACATGAAACGGCTGGGAAAGGTTATCCGGAGATGTGGGCTGAGGTGTCATCAACACGTAGATGACACCCAGCTCTAACTCTCCTTTTCATCAAACCCAGGTGCAGTGGCTGTTCTGAATCAGTGCCTGAGCACAGTACTGGACTAGATGAGGGCCAACAAACTGAGACTCAATCCAGACAAGATGGAGGTACTGTTAGCAAGTGGTTCGTCTGTCCAGTTAGGTGATGTTCACCCTGTTCTGGACAGGGTTGCACTCCCCGTAAAGGATCAGGTTCATAGTTTGGGGGTGCTCTTGGATCCAGAACTGACACTTGAGGCACAGGTGGACTCGGTGGCAAGGAGCACCTTTTAACAGCTTAGGCCCTTATCTACGCCCTTATCTGGACAGGAATAGCCTAGCTATAGTTATCCACACTCTGATAACCTCTCATCTGGATTACTGCAATGTGTTACATGTGGGGCTGCCTTTAGAAAATGGTCTGGAAACTTCAGTTGGTATAAACAGGGCAGCAAGACTGTTAACAGAGACTGGCCAACGGAACCACATTATGCCAAACCTTTTCCAGCTTCACTGGCTGCCAGTCCAATTCCAAACCTGATTCAAAGTGCTGGTATTCATTCAAAGCCCTAAAATGGCTTAGGGCCAGGCTATCTGAAGGAATGGCTCCTCCCATATGTGCGTGCCCAGACCCTAAGATCATCTTCAGGGGTTCTTCTCTGTGAGCCCTTGCCAAAGGAAGTGAAGCAGGTGGCTATCAGGAGGAGGGCCTTCTCTGGTGTGGCATCCCGGCTGTGGAATAAGCTCCCTGGAGAGGTTCGCCTCGCACCTACGTTACACTCTTTTCGACGTCAGGTGAAGACCTTCTTATTTTCCAAGTATTTTAACAGCTTATCATCTTAGTCTTTTAACTATGCTGTTTTAAATCTGTACAATTCTCTGCATCACTGCTCAGTTTTACTCTGGTTGTGCTTTTATATTGTACTTTTATATTGCATTTTTATACTGTTGTTTGTTTTATACTTTGATTCATAATTGATTATTTTAACTTTAGTGAACCGCCCAGAGAGCTTCGGCTATTGGGCAGTACAGTAATGCAATAAATAAATAAACAAACACACACACACACACTTCAGGCTGCAGTCCTAGATTCACTTGAGAGGAAGCCCCATGGGACTTACTTCTGAATCAATATGCGCCAAACTCATTCTATGAGAAGAGGGCATGACTAATGCAGCCCCCAGATCAGGATTCAAACTGCTGCAATGGATCCCGTAAGGTGGACGCCCTTGGGTGATCAGTCCTCAATTGATTGCCTGTCGTACTGGGAGATTAGACAAAATAATTAGCTAGGCTTATCACCATATTTAAGCCATTATCAAAGAAACAGAGTATCTTGTTAGTAGTTAAGTCCAGTTGATTACCTACAGCATTGAAGGATTTGCTTGGCTAATGCTGGAGCTCCTCCTCCTCTTTGTCCTTCTCATTCTACTCCACCTCCTTCACCTCTTTTGTCTCTGGTCAAGAGGGCAGGGCTCCTGCAGCTTTAACTGTTGTGATGAAGAGGGGATTTCACCAGGTGCTGCATTGCATACAAACGACATCTGCTGAAATTCGCTTTTCTATACAGCTGTTAAAGATGCAGGAGCCCTCTCCTCCTTTCCATATGGTCACCCTAAAAACAAGCTGCTGTTAATGAAGCATCTGCAAATAGGCCATTGTGTTTTGGTTTGGTTTTTCGGCAACCCCACAATTTAAAAATGGGTGATTCTTGCCTCACGGAACAAGTGTGATGTACAGATATCCCAGCTGGATGTACACTTCGTGTCGTATGAATACATTCCCATCATGGTGACCCTATATCCTTCATGCATTTATACTTCATAGCACACACAAAGACATCTGCATTTTGGGTAATACAGAATAAAATGTGGGAAATAATACCTCAAAAGCGATATATGGAGTGTATAATGTGCCCTGACAGTGCACTTCACTACCGATAAAAAGCACTAGCGTAGATCTGTCCCCTGCCATGCTGAAATAGGAATAATTGCTTACATTCTTGTGGGACCGAGAATAGTTTGCCCTGCCCTCGTAACTACTCAGACACAACCACGTCCTGATTCGGTTTGCCTTCGTCACAACCATTGCCAAGGTCTCCCATTCCTTTCCTTTTCGGCCCTTGCCCCTTCGTTTCCTCTCCAATTACTGCCCTTGCTTCCGAAATGAAAACAACGGCAAAAGGTTAATTAACAAATGAAGTCAGAAGCCAACGGAAGGGGGAGCTGGAGCAAACCGAAAGGAAAGGGGCTGAGGTGGAGGGGAAAGGCTGGCCTGTGGCTGAGGAAGCTCTTGGCTGCCTTAGAAATGGAATGTCGTGTGGGCAGTTGGAATGAACATGAGCAAAGGCAGGGACAGAGAGCCGCCTTGAGGAAATGTCACGGGTGATGTTTCCACAGCTCCTTGGGTGCTTCCAGACAGACGGCTCTCCTAGCACTACCGATAATTGAAACTGGTTTTAGTTGTTTTATATTGTTTTGCATTTTGTACATTAAAAATTTCTTAGACTATGCTTTATCATAATGTTGGATAATGCTGTTGTTTGTATTTGTTTGTGAATTGTTGTGAACTGTCCGCAAAGCTTCTGCTATTAGGTGGTATAGGAATCAAATAATAATAATAATAATAACAATAATAACAATAATATAATAATAATTCTCTCAGTATTTTAACACTTAATTTTAACTTAAATTTAAATTTTACTGTTCTAACTCTGTATTTTAACCTTATATCAATTTTGTTGCGTGGTTTTATCCTGGTTGTGCTTTTTATGCTGTATTTTGTAATTGTGCTTTTAACATGTTGGTTGTTTTATTATGGTTTTAATTTTTGTGAACTGCCCAGAGAGCTTCGGCTATTGGGCGGTATAGAAATGTAATAAATAAATAAATAAATAATAGCCAAACCAGACTTTACTTTAAAGCTAAACCTGGCAGCTCGTTTTCATTTTTACTCTAGAGTAGGTGCAGGGGCCCAGCACTGGATCTTAAAAGCCTCTCCTATCCCCTACTCCAGTGGTTCTCAACCTTTTTTGCTCCATTCCCCCCTTTCACCATTGTTCAGAATATAATTCCTCCCTTCCCAAGATAGTCTAACTCAAAAGGTGCATTCCAAATAATATGCATATAATATTGAAAATCTTTTATTTTTTTCTATATTAGGCCCATTTAAAGGGGCAACGCAAAGCATGGCCCCTTTTATATTCTCAGCTCCCATGCTTTGCATTGGCCATTTAAATGGGAAAGCTTGAAACTTCTAGGATTGCGAGGAAGGGAGGGAAAAGAGAGCAAAGGCCTGGTTTTTGCAGACGACGTGACACTTTTCTGGGATGTTTTTAACATGTGTAGGAAGACATAATCTACAGGCCATCATACTTTGCTGATTAGCGGTCCCAATTCCCCCCCTGCAACCCTAAAATCCCCCCGGGGAGAAATTCCCCCCTTGTTGAGAACCCATGCCTTACTCCATATTAGGGTCCCAGTCTAGGATCACTGCAGCTTCATAGAACAGTATGGCAATGGAACCAATGACCTATGGTGGTTATGGGTTCTCCCACAACTAGAGGTCTTAAAGATGCAGCTGGACAACCATCTGTCAGGAATACTTTAAGGGGGATTCAAGCATTGAGCAGAGGGTTGGACTAATAGCTCCATCCGACAAGCGTTTTATTGCACGCTCGTTACTGGGCACTAATGGATTCCTCGGAGATAGCTCACATGACGTCTGCCTCTCTCGCCCCTTCCACCCCTTCTGGTCTTCCTTCCTGGTTGCTGCTCTCTCCTGCCTTATGCTGCTGTGTGTGGGAGAAGCAGTGTGTTCACAATGAGGGACTGAATGGCCCTCATGCACCTTGTTTACTTCCTGTTTGAAAACAGGAAGTAACTGAGTGTGCACGGAGAAGTGACGGTAACCAGCGTTTCTTCCAAGGTGTGATGAAGCTTTCAATGGCCTTATAGGCCCCTTCCAACTCTACTATTCTATGATTCGCTAGGGTAAAAATGTGGGAAGGAGACGTAGCTGCTAGATATAGATTTAAGGAGCAATCCTACGCATGTTTAGACAGAAAGCATCCTACAACTCCAGCATTCCCCAGGCAGCCAGGGTTTTTCTATCTAAACATGCATAGGATAGCACCCTTAAAGTAACATCTGCTTTGTCCCTCAGAAGGCATTGTACAGCTATTGAGTCTCCCTCTCTCTCTCTCTTTCTAAACAGATTTTCTTTGTTTTTTTTTTAAAAAGGACAGAATTAGTGGTGGGAAAACACTGGTGAGTTACAAGTGTAAGACCACGATGTCTGCTCTAGCCCTCTGGTAAAATTCTGTGTGAATGTTGCAGGGCCATGGCACAAATAAAGCCTCCTCTGGAAGTATCCCTTCTCATGAGAAGCTTCTTTTGCTACATTTGTCAATGTTTGGCCCTGTCATAAATGTACAAGAAGAGTCATGCAGAGGAGGTGGGAAGCACTGACAACTATAACCAGGGCTAATAAGGAAGAACTGTTGGTGTATGTAGGTTGAACTGGCTGAGTCTTAGATCGCTGCTGGATCTATCCTATATTCTGGAGGTATTGAACCTCTTTGAGCCTGAGGGCCAAATTCCATTTCAGAAAAGTTTTTTTTTGGGGGGGGGCATCCCGGTAGTGGGCGGGGATGAAGGTAAAGGAGATGGGGCTGAGTTACCAGCCTATTTTTGCTTAAAGCTCTTACTGCCAGTAACTTAGAAGAGGAAGTTCAGCCATGTGGAATGGGTGGAGAATGGTAATGGCATAAAAACCGAGAAACCACAAAATGATGGGTGGTTGGGGGAAGGGATGTGACATCTGGGCAACCTCAGAGGGCTGGATCAGGACTCCCAATGGGCCAGTTTTGGCACTAGGCCTGAAGTTCTGCACCCCTCTATATGCCAAGAAAGAAATCTCAGGGTACCTGTTAAAGCATCAAACTAGGACTAGAGAGATCTAAATTAAAAACAAGAACCCTGCTGAGCAATGGATCTCATGGGATGACCTTGGGCCAAACATCTTCTCTCAGTATAATCAGGGGGAACCACATATGTTACCCTGAGCTCTTTGGAAAATGGTTAGAATCCCATGTACTAATAGTGTCAATCTTTCTACAGGCAAAATGACACCATCCATGCACAGGACAGAGGTATCAGCAGGGTTAGAGAAACTCCAAGGTTTCTATAAACCTAATTTATAGGGGAAATGGAACCAAAACAGACCAATGAAAACTGAGCATGCTCAGTAGGCCCAGAATGCTGATTGGTGGTTGAGAGGGACGAAAATAGAAAATTGGGGAGAGGAAATAGAATGGAGTTTCTGAAATGGGCATGGCTGGCTGGCTGGAACCATGAACTATATTGCAACTCCCATTTCTAAAAAATGTAATAAATACCTAGTGAGCTCCAGCCACTATTCATGTCCCAATTCACTGGAACATTGGCAAATTTCACTGAATCCCTACTGATATTCCATTGCAAGTTTTCACCAGGGCAAAGTTGAAAACCTCGGCTGAATTCTACGTCAGGCAAAATTCAGCAATAACTCTAAAAACAACACAAGAGAAAGAAACAACGTCTAGCTGTATGCATTGCTCTGGAAATGCACACCAATATTACACTAATGGGTGGCTAAGGAGAGCCAAAAAGACAGAAGAGAACAGGTTTTATGACACATTTGCATTTGATCCTCAACAGCGTGCGGTCTTTACAGGCTCCAATTCCAGCAAGTCTTCCAAAATTAATACAATTTGATCACCTGAATAACATGTTCTTGTGTAAATCATCTTTTTCAAGAATACTAGAGTTGGGAAGGTGCGTGCCCATAGGGGATATCTGTCGGGAAATGTATGAGAAGTTATGAAACAAGAAAACAAACAAAAAACTGTGCTGAGGAGAGTAAGAAAGTAGTGTGACTGCAGCTGTGTACACCCAGACGTTATTCATACTATTCTAGTGCAAATCATTCTCTCTAATAGTGAACTCAAGTGGTGAACTCAATAGTGAACTCAAAATGCCTATCATTTTGTAAGCAAAATGGGGCTAATCAGAAATAAGTTTTCTACACCCTAAATACACAGAAGCATGTGAACGTGTAAATTAAAAGCCATCCCCAAACAGGATCCTCCAACATTGCATACAAAAGCACAGAAAGGCCTTGGGGTGGGGTGGTAGGGAGGAAAGATCCCATCCCAGTCCTGAGTTAGGCTTGAAGAGGACCAGAAGATCCTGTTCCAGGCTAGATGAAGGCCTGAACAGAATAATTTGTCTTAAGGGATGGACATGAATTGCAGCCTAGGAGGTGGGGCAAATCAGACTTGTTAATGGTCTATTCCATATTCATGGGATATTGCCTGGGAGTGAACCAAATCTTACTTGGGCCTGATCAAAACATTATGAATGTCGAACAAAAAGAAGAAGCAACACCATGAAAGCGGTATATGGAATGTGGATTGTGGCCAACAGTTATCAGCACACTTCAATACCGCTATAAAGCTTTAGATAATCACTTTTCATCTAGTGCTAGTTGGCAGTACATTCGTCTAAAGGATTTGTTGAAGAATAGTGGTTAGGATTCCTGGTTTTCACCCAGGTGGCCCAGGTTCAACTCCCGGTATGGGAAAGATAGAATTTTGATTCCTGCATGGAGCAGGGGGTTGGACTCAATGGCCTTATAGGCCCCTTCCAACTCTACTATTCTATGATTCTATATGTGGGCCATCTGCAATGAGTGCTTCTGGAGGAATTAATTGCTTCTTTACAGAAGGTTAAGCTGACAACAGCTGTTTATGACAGTCTTCTGGAAGTAAAGTAGATGTTCAGAATTTCAGAGGGGAATGGAATAGGGAGATGGAGTCTTAACCAATGGAAAGATGCCCTAGCTTCCATGTGTACTATTTCTATAGATTTACAATTGTGGCTGATTCAACAAAAATGATGTTTCATGTATATTGGGCACTCTGGAGGCTTGTTAAGAAGCTGGCTGATGCTGGCAACATAATGAGAACAACGGATCAGTGAGGCATAAGGGCATAAGAAGAGCCCTACAGGATCAGACCAAGGGTCCATCTGGTCCTGCATTCCAAGACTTGCCTTTTACTGAAACAGAACTGGATGGCACACATTTGAGCACACCAAATAATTTACAGGGGAAATTTGTCAGAACCATCTCAAGTTTAGAATGTACCCCTGCACTCCAAAGCTGCGCTCCAGATAAAAGTTGAGCCAGGGATTTAGCATAGAAGACCTGAAAGGCGGAAAGACAAAATTGCCACTTTTTGTAAAATAAAATCTAACTATAGCCATGGCCCTGTTGGGCAATGTTTTCACTCCTCTTGACTTGATCCCACATGGTCCAGGTTCTTTCTTTCTTCCCTCTTCCTGGAGCATCAGGTGAAGAGGGCTGTAAGGGGAGAATCCCCTCTTTGAATGGTGTGGTGTAGTGGCTAAAGTGTTGGACTGGCCATGGAAACCCACTGGGTGACTTTGGGCTAGTTGTAGACTCTCAGCCCAGCCTACCTCACAGGGTTGTGGTTGTGAGGATAAAATGGAGAGGACGAGGAGGATTATGTATGCCACCTTGGGTTCCTTGGAGGAAAAAAGGTGGGATATAAATGTAATAAATAAATAAATAAATGGCTGCCCTGTCTAAATCTGGCTTAAAGGCAAAGAACCGTAAGAAGAGAGCACAGGGGCCTTGGAGTTGCCCATCAACTTAGACTACAGACTGAGCATCTGGTCATGGTAAAGATATACTGTCTCTATTCTAACTCTAGAAATTGTTTATAAATGTGCACCTCTATGCATATAAATTAACATAGGAAGAGGCATGCTGGATCAGACAAAGGCTCCAGCACTCTGTTCACTCAGTGGCCAACCAGCTGTCAACCAGGGACCCACAAGGACGACACAGGTGCAACAGCATCCTTCCACCCATGTTCCCCAATGACTGCCTCTGATACTGGAGGTAGCACATAGCCTTCAGGACTCGTAGCTATTGACAGCCTTCTCCTCCAGGAGCTTATCCAACTCCCTTTAAGGCCATCCAAATTGGTGGCCATCACTCCATCTTGCGGTGGTGAATTCCATAGTTTGACTATGCACTGAGTGAAGAAGTTCTTCCTGTTATCTGTCCTGAATCTCCCACCAATCAGTTCCCCAGGTTCTAGAAAAATGCCTCCCTATCCACGTTCTCCACACCACACATAATTTTGTAGAACTCTACCCTATTGTTCCCCTTTACCCTTCTTTTTCCTAGCTAAACAATCCCAGCTGTTGTAACCTTCCCTCATAGGGTAGAGGGAACGTGTGCAAACGTCATGCAAATCTGTGTCCTTTTAGTTCTTTTTTAGGGTGATGCATTTCCTCTTTCGGATGATGCGTAAGTGGCTACCCTACTAAAACACTAGCCCACCCAAGTGTACCAGATCGGCGCCTCAGGCTGAATCACACGGCTGTTTGTTTTTCCACAGCCTCACAGTCGGTTGTTGCTCAGATTCTGAAACTTAAGGAAAGTGCTGACCTAAAAATGTAATCCTCTGTTTTCACAAGCTTGGGACGGACAGACCCTTACTTTACAGCAGATGATTTATAATGCATGTGATATGTTTTCAATAAGCATTGAGACGTATTTGTAGCTAATAAAGCTCCTCAGGAAATTTCTGCACGCAGCAACTTAAAACAGTACGGGGGAATGAAAGATTTTTTAATACCAATAAAACCAACACTATCTGAATTGGGTGGGTGAAACCATTATCCACTGGCTTGCTGAATAAGGAAATGGATAACCATTAACCTGTCTACAGGGGGACTCCCCCGTTGCTCCCATAATGCAATAAAAATGCAGGGATCGACAAAAATAATAAAGGGTAGTAAAAGGTGGCATGGGGTGGAGGGAGAGTTCAAGCAAAGTTCATTTTCTGTTTCCCCCAGAAATACTGACTACACTTTTATAGCCAAATATATGAAGATACGCAGATTTTTTCCCCCAATCAAGAATATTTTGACTGTAAATTTCTCCACCACACTGTTTTAGTGAGGCTGATATTGGATAATGTGAGGAATATATATTATTTTAGTAGGGCTGCCAGTATTTCCTTGCATAGATTCTTTGCTTTCAACAGTGAAATCCAACAGATGTACCTTTCACCGTTACTGTATCATGGGGAAAAGGTATCATCTCATTTGCTCTACATTTCACTTAGGGTAATAATTCTTATTTATATATACATATTTATTTCATGCTGTTCTTCCAAGGTGCTTAACCTGTTGGTGTTTTACTGTGGTTTTAATTTTTGTGAACCGCCCAGAGAGCTTCGGCTATTGGGCGGTATAAAAATGTAATAAATAAATAAATAAATAAATTAAAACCATGTGTGCATGGTTCTTCTCTCCCCCATCTTATCCTCACAACAACCCTGCGAGGTAGGTTAGTTTGAGAGATACTGACTAGCCTAGAGTTAACCAGTAAGCTTCATGGCTGAGTGGAGATTTGAATCTAGGTCTCTGCAATCTTAATTCAACAGTCTAGCGCACCTGTCCCAACCTGGTACCCTCCAGATGTAGGAGCATAATAACAGCTATGCTGGATCAGACTGATGATCCATCTAGGCCAGCATTCTGCTCACACAGTGGCCAACCAGCTGTCGACCAGCAATCCACAAGCAGGGCATGAGTGCAACAGCACCCTTCCACCTATGTCCCCCAGCAACTGGTGTACACAGGTTTACTGCCTCTGATACTGGAGGTAATATATAGCCATCGGGACTGGTAGCCCTTGATAGCCTTCCTCTCCAGCCCCCACTTTTGGTCCCCCAAAGTTCCCCAGATGGCCACCCCCATTCCCATTGGCCACCCCCTTTCCTTTGATCATCCATTATTCAGTGGTTTCCTGGGTTTTGTGCCATTCACCCTCCCAATTTTAAAAGGCTAAAATGCCTCTCCTAAGGCATTGTTACTGGCAACAACAGCTTTAAGCTGGTATTTTTGGCCCCACCTCTTTTGCTTTTGGTCCCACCATTTTGTCCTTGGCCCTGCCCACCACTGGAATCCAGCCCCCGAGAACTTCTCCAAAATGGGAGGTCCGCCATCAGGCTGAAAGAAGGCCGACATCCAGGGGACTGTCTGTACTTGGGGAAAGCCCCCGCGGAGGCTGTGGATCTGCTCCACTTTAGTTATGTGACACAGACCCATCTTCGCAGCCGCCACGCATCTTTCCCACAAAGCTGCTCATTGAAAAAGTCAGGAACTTACCCTGGCTTTTTCAATGGGAGCGAGGTCAGTACGGCTCTTCTACCGTCTGCTGTCACTCCGGGGCTGGTCGCTGGTGGAAGGCAACCAGTGACTGGTCACCTTTCACCAAGGTGGGGGAGCTCCAGTACACAGATGGCCACCAGAAACCCCACACTTCCTCCTTGGTGCAATCCCGGAGCCACATGGGAGCGTCACATTTGCCTTGGGAGCGTCAGGCTGAACTGGAGGCAGAACAAAGGAGCGGTCTCACTTTGCTGGGTCCGCCTCTTTGACCCCACCCCATCATTGCGCTGATTGGCTCAAGGGTCCTTTCCTGGGAAGGAGATGCTGCTGTTTTGGCTGTGCTGGTGCTGCTGTGCAGCTGCTCTTTACCAGCCTTTCTCCTTTCGCTGCCGGCCTGCTCTTCCCCACAATTCATCGCTCCCCATTCAGGGTGGGAACTTGGCTTGTGTGGGCAGTGCTTGATTGGGTGAAGGGACAAGAACAAATAGACACACAGAGGGAGAGGAAAACTGTGGGGTTTCTGAGGGAGGCGGCACCAACTCGGGGCCATGAAGACACCCCACAAGTCTAGAGTAATTTTTGTATTTCCTTCTCATTGAGGAAGAGTCAGTAGCATAGTCTGAATGCAAGCATTTCTTCACTTTATTCCCAAACTTCCTTTTTTAAAACCATGTTTCCCCTTAATTCACTTGTCTTCCTTTCCTCCCCCTCACTTCCTCACCACCGCCTTCCTTCTAGTGGGGCCCTCTAGGGACAAACTTTTCAGCAATCAAAACAAGGAAATGCCTATAACTATGAACAATGCTGCTTGGTGCCCATAGAAAATATGGCTGATGGTGGCTTTCCAAGTTCAGGGTTTTTCTTCCACAATGGTCAAATCAAGTCCTTTGAAGTTTTTTTTTTAGAAGGCTATTACAGGTGTTGTTGTTGTTTTAAGTCTACCAAATTTGGGGACTGATTTTATTTTCCTTTTGCAGCTTTATTTATATTTTACTTAAACTCTACTCTTCCTCCAAGGATCCCAGGTCAGCGTACATGTAGTTTGCAGTCAGTCAGCCGTCCAAGAAGTCTACAAGGTCAAACCTGCTTAGTTTCAGTAGCACAACCGCATCATATGCCTTACAATTGGTTAATGTATAATGTTCATTAACGTGATGTTAATGTTTGTCTGTTTTAACTTTTAATTCTTGTTTTCTTGTAAGCCATCCTAAGTGACCTTGATGCGTGGTGGGATAGAGTATAACTTTTAAAAAATAAATACATAAATAATCTGAGAGCAGCTGGGTTAATAAATAAAGTGGATTTTTGCGTCCAGGCTAGGTAATTTAAAAGCATAAGGAGAGCCATGCTGGATCAGACCAAGGGTCCATCTAGTCCAGTACTCTGTCACACAGTGGCCAACCAGGGACCCAATTTGACAATTTAGACTTTGGATTTAGTGATGTTAGGAGGGGGTCACTTTAGACAGCCATGTGAAGCACCCAATTAACGTTTGTCTCCCTCCCCAATGCTTTACTACTGCTTCTACATTCCTGATACATTGGAGCAAAATAACAATTGCAAAAAATTGTTTGCCAACCTTGATTTAAAAAAGAAGAAATACTTTTGAGCATGTGCAGTTTTGCTTTTTCAGCTAACTAAAACAGGCTCAACCTATTGCGTTTTTCTGCCTGAGGCAAAGTACAAAAGCAGACTGGGCTGGCAGTTAAATCTTTCTTCCACAGTGGCGATGGAATTGCATCCTCCACTCCACCTGAAGGCAGCAGGCTAGCTTAGGGTGTGCAAGGCAGGCTGTGTGGCACACATAGCTCTCTCCTCCAACACATCGCTGCCATCTTCTAGTATCTGATGCCTGAAGCAACTGCCATTGCTGGTCCTTCCCACACCACCCTGAGATGACAGCCTCACTCTGCCTAATGGTAGGAACGGCCCTGTGAAATGCAGTTTGTCAGTGTAGGTCTGACCTGTTTGCCAGTGCACCGTCACCTGCTGCTTTCTGGAGTGTGTGTGGGGGAATCATTTGGGACATCCTGGGCTCAAGCCCTAACTGCTCCACTGGCCCATGTCTTCTAGGCACAAATTCCACAAGGCCATATCTGGACCTCAAAATGCGGTGGGAGAATCCTGAGGTGGTGAAGCGGACTACTGTACCACTTGCAGGTGAGAAACTCTAGTTTTTGATGCTTTCTCATGTCAAAACAAAGTAAAACAAAACACCTGCCTGCGTATAAAATATATTATTATTATTATTATTATTTATTTATATAGCACCATCAATGTACATGGTGCTGTACAGATAACACAGTACATAGCAAGACCCTGCCGCATAGGCTTACAATCTAATAAGTTGTAGTTAACAATAAAGAGGGAAGGAGAATGCAAACAGGCACAGGGAAGTGTAAACAGGCACCGGGTAGGGTAAAGCTAATAGTATAGAGTCAGAACAAACTCAATATTTGAAGGCTATAGGGAAAAGAAAAGTTTTTAGCTGAGTTTTAAAAGCAGTGATTGAGTTTGTAGTTCTCAAGTGTTCTGGAAGAGCGTTCCAGGCGTAAGGGGCAGCAGAAGAAAAAGGACGAAGCCGAGTAAGGGAAGTGGAGGTCCTTGGGCAGGCGAGAAGCATCATAACATCAAAAAAATCTTATAAACATCTTAAAATACCCTTGGTATTGCTAAGAAATAGATGGATATACATATTTTTGAACCTAAAGAGGACTCTTCATGAAACATAACCCATCCCTCTCTCTCCCTCGCACACACCATTTTTGGCAGATGGATTCAGTGTACTGGTGAATGCACATAAACACAGTATTCTGTACATGTAGGAATCAAAGGGTTGAGTAAGGCTGCATCCCTTGTACCTGCACTCAGGTAACAGTCAATGGGAAACACCTTTTGAGAACCTGGAAAATGGTGGTACGGGTGTGAGATGCAAAAGACAGGCGCTCTTAAACCTTTAATCATAGGAACAGAAGAAGCTACCTTACACAAATCGGGCCCTCGGTCCATATAGCCCAGTATTGTCAACACTGATTGGCAGCAGCTCTCCAGGTTTTCAGGTAGGGTTTTTTCTAGCCCTACCAGGAGATGCCAGGGATTGAACATGGCACCTTCTGAACACAAAGTATGTGCTCTACCACTGAGCCATGGCCCCTCCCATGCACAGCTACGAGCATTGTGCAGAAGGGGACATTTCAGCAGGTGTACCTGGCACAACAAGCTACACCTGCTGAAATTCCCTCCTCTGCACAACAATTAAAGGTGCAGGAGCCCTGTACTTTTTTGCATCTGGCCACTCTACTGGAGAGCTTCTGCCACTCAGAAAAAAAAATATTGAGCTGGAAGGACCAATGGCCTACTATGGCACAAGGCATCTCTCCATGTTCCTTCCTATTAGCTCTCCTGGACCTTTTGGGACCAATCTACACCATCACCAAGGAGACTTGTTCCTAGGCCATGAAACTGCTGGAGTCCATATACACTGGGATGAATGTTAACTGACCCCTTTGAGCATTAGAAAATGGCCACAGTAGCATCAAGGTGAGCATGTGCATCTGGTATGTGCGGGATTTACCTTTCTTGCATATTGGCACTGACCAACACTTATAGTGTAATCTTTTGCACCATAACTTGAAAGAAATTCACATTGAATTCAATGGAGGTAATTGATTATAGTACTGCAGTTTTTTATGGTGACCATATGAAAAGGAGGACAGGGCTCCTGTATCTTTAACAGTTGCATAGAAAAGGGAATTTCAGCAGGTGTAATTTGTATATATGGAGAACCTGGTGAAATTTCCTCTTCATCACCACAGTTAAAGCTGCAGGTGCCCTGCCCTCTTTTAAATCTGGTCACTCTAGTATAGCCCCTACACTTTAACTATTTTGATGAAGAGGGAATTTCAACAGGTTCTCCAAATATACAAATTACACCTGCTGAAATTCCCTTTTTTATGCAACTGTTAAAGTTACAGGAGCCCTGTCCTCCTTTTCATATGGTCACCCTTTTTAGCTGAAATCTTAAGCACCAGTAAACAAAAAGAAAATACTGGCCCACCACAGTGCTGCTTGAGCAAACACCTCCTGACCCTGCATGGTCTATTTCTGAACATGGTGTTTTATTTAATTAAAGCATTTTATGCTGTTCTTCAGCCAAAACAACTCCCAGAGTACAATCAAATGACACAGCTCCAGGCTTGCAATCTAAAAGTCATGTTGCAAAAGGAAAAAGGGATGAAGAGGAAGGGGGGAAAGGAAGAGGAATAAAAGGAGGAAAGTCAGGCACCAATTCTCCAAGCTGATGGTAATTCTTATCATGACCACCTGGAATGGAAACTGTTCAGGGAGAGGAGGGGCCCAATGAAGCTGGTTTTTCAACAGAGCTGATAAAACGGCCCTGTTTCCAATCTCATCTTCCTCTATTCAACCCTACTGGGATTTAGTTCTGTGAATCCGTTCAGGTGGGATGAACTAGACAGGCCTCTTGTGCCTTTAACAACTTCAAGACAAGCAGAACTTCAAATAAAACTTTCCAGCCACCACTGCATTCCCAAGGTGCAGAAAAAAAGCTCTCCCTCCTGGCCTGCACAGGGGTTACCACCAAAAGCTAGGAGCCAGCCGTCCCTCATCCAAACCTCCCTCCGACCATAAACTACGATTTCTCCGCTTGTTGTGTCGGGATTACTTGGACCATCCATTTGCTGCACTTCCAACGCTTTAGGAGTATAAGTTAAAATAACATTTCAAAGAAGTTACCGCGTGTAGGAAGCTCAAGCCATTTCTCTCTCAACAACATGCCTAGGCTTAAAAAAGGCCCAATGTTTGGAAATCACCATTTTATCCTCATAATCGAATGTATGACCTTTGGGTTTTTGTTGTTGTTTTAAATGCATGCCTTTTGCGCTCATAGCCCACGAGCCTCCGAAGAAATCCGAAACAAAACATGAATTGGGGAGGGTGGACTCTAATTTTGGGTGGGTGGGTGGTCCTTTTTGAGCCGGGAGGAGGGGGAAGGGGGCGTGGCACAGTGAAAAAGTGGGGTGGATGCAGGCGGGTGGGGGAGGCCTGGGAAGAAGCGAAGGGCACTGATTGGGCCGGAGCAGAAGAATCAGAACCGCCTTTCTCCCTACCCCACTCTCTTTCTCCCTACCCCCCTCCTCCAGCGTGTCTGCCTGTTGACCTGGGCTGGGAGGAGAGTTTTTTTGGCCGGGCTGGGAGAGGCTCAAAGCGAGCGCGGAGCTGGCGGGAGGAGGAAAGACACGAAGCAAGCCCAGGCTGCCGGAAGAAGAAGACGGCGGTGACGATCCGGATCCAGCGATGCCCTGCTGGCTCGACCATGTAAACAGCTGACAGCAACATTCGGAAGCGCCTCTTTGCAGAGAGAGAGAGAGAGACTTCGGATCGGGCGGGAGATCCATTACCGCGGCTCGCTTTCTCGCTCTCCGCCCCACTTTTGTTCCTCCCCCACCCTCCACCCCAGGCTGGCAGTGGGGGCTGGCGCTCCGGCTGCTATGGGGCTGCCTACGTTGGAGTTCAGCGATTCCTATTTGGATAGTCCGGATTTCAGGGAGAGACTGAAATGTCACGAGGTGGAGTTGGAAAGGACCAACAAGTTCATTAAGGAGCTCATTAAGGACGGCAGCTCTCTCATTGGGGCGCTCAGGAGTGAGTAAGGGGGTGGGGAGCGGACGCTCCGGAGGAGGGGGGCGGTGTGTGGGGCGGCCGAAGGGGGTGCGGGGAGGGGGGGGCGAGGAAGGCTGTTCTTTTGTTTGAATGGATCCAGCGGAAGGGCTCCCCTGCTGGTGGCACGGAAAGTTTTCTCGGCGTCCGCTCGCCTTGCCCCGGGACAGAAAGCCACGCACATGTTTGGGCGAGAGGCAATCGACCCTAACAATAATAATTTCCAGAGCGGGGCGGGGGACGGGCGGCCGTGTCAGGTCTCTTGCAAACCCAAACGACAAGGGGTCCTGGTGCACCTTTGAAGGACACGCACGTTTAATGCTGGCATAAGTTTCAGTGGACTGTAACCCACTTCATCAGATACAGAGAGGGTTATGGAGAGTTTCAGGTTTCTGTCCAGTACATAGTGTGATTATTGGGGGTGGGAATTGTAACCGTGAGGTCAGAAGGACGTTTTAATTGCTGAAAGCGACAATCACATTATTAACAGTGTCGTTGTTGTTAATGCAAACGTCTTAGGTAAGCCAATTAATACATGTACTGGTGTCATAAAAAATCCTTTATCCCGATTCAAGATTTTGGCGGAGGGTACGGGAGAGAAATATTCAGTGTTGGTGATATTTCATTAAACTCGATTCTTCTGCTCTGTGCTTCAGCCTGAGTACTCCTCGCCTTCTAAGAGGTACAGAGTAACGAACAAAGACGGTCCCCTGCCCCCTAGGAGTTTACAATTTCAACTCGCTTAGAGCAGTGGTTCCCAATTAGCTAAGTACTACAGACCCCTTGTTTTTCAAATGCCAAGCCATGGACCCCCTACTTTTGAAAAAAATGTTATCTCTATGGTAGTTACCTGTGCGGAGCAATTTTTTGGAGAAAATAAGGGGTAGTCCCTAATAAGCAAAGGATTTTAGGTATACTAAAAACAGACCATAAAATTTGTGATATTATCACGCAAAAATGACAATGATTTAGTTAGGAATATAAAGACGAATTTAATTTTACTAATGTCTAGTTTACAGTTGAACAAATTATGACATGTCTAGCAACTACTAAACCTAAATGTGATGTGAGAAATCATGCAAATTTTTGTCCTGAACAATCCCTTCCACAACTGGTTCAATATTTCCTACTTTTAATCTCAAATCTGGATCAACATTAAGCCGATTTCTATGCTTGTTCTTCATATAACAAAATGTCAAAAATGTTTGTTCACAAAGATATGTGGAACAAAAGGGAACTAGATGTTTCAAAGCTTTTACACCTAACTTATAATCAGGAAAAAACATCACCCAGAATTGGTCCAGTCTATATTCTTTGAAAAATGATTTAAATGAACCATCACAAGTCACGTCAACAAGTGCATCTTACTCTTCCACAGATAGAGTTGTTAGTTGTACATCACCACATTCAAAAGGATTCCTTATCCATGAGTTTTTAGGATTAGGTGCAGGGAAGTAATCTCTGAAGGTTGTCACAGGTGCTCTGTGATGTTATATTTTACTTCTGGTAGGAATTAATTGTCAGTGGACTCCAGAAATGAATGGTGAATATGTGAATGGTGCAATGGAACCCCCTGGGTGGGTTACGCGGACCACCAATTGGGAACCACTGGTTTAGAGTTTGGGCCTGCCCGTGCTTGCTCAAGAAGTAAGCCCTACTGTGGTCAATAGGGCTTACTCCCTAATAAGTGTATGTTAGGAATTGCAGATTTAGTTCCTACTCCTTAGTATGTTAGGAATTGCAGACTTAGTTCTTTTTCTATGAGCTCCGTCAGGCGAGCGTTTTATTGCATGCTCATTAATGGGCACTCATGGATTTTCGCATGTCCCCTCTCATGGCGGCATATGCTTCCTGCCCCTTCTAGCCTTCTTCACGTGACAAAAAAACACCCCAGTAAGTCCGACTTATTTTTAAAGATGGAAGTTGCCGCTATCTACTGCTGGGTGCAGGAGAAGCAGCGCAATCAAAATGGCCCACATGCACGTTGTTTACTTCCTCTTTCAAAAGAGGAAGTAATGAGGGACAAATGCGCGACAGAGAAGCAACAGTAAGCAAATGTGATTTCTCCCTGTGTGATGACGCTCTATGACAATATCTCAAAGCAACGTCATATCCTTCTGTTATGGTATAGGGCTAATAACATATGGGAAATAATTATGTCTGACTGATAAAGAAATAAAAGTAAATAAACGAGAGGAGGGGAAAGAAGAGATGAAAACTCAGCAGTCTGAAAGAATAGAGGGGGTACCCTCGAGTCAAAGGCTATAAAATGCTCTTGAGCATACTATAAAAGCAACAGCAGAGTGAAGACTATCCCAAGTGATGCCTTGGCTATGCATGTTTACTTGGAAGTGAGTTCTACCGAGTTCAGCTGGGCTTATTTCTAGGTAAAGAGTGCACAGGGTCTTATGTAACTGTCTGTAACGTATGTATGTAACAAATACCTCCTGTTTGGAAATGCTTAGGTCTACCAGAGAGTCAGAGCTCAATGTGGGTCCCCAGCACTTATATATGTGATGGGACACACCCATTTGATGCTATATGATGCTATAAAAGACAAACTTATTAAGTACTGCTATTGAATTGGGTGACATTATTCTTGGTAAACACATTAAGGACCACAGCACCAATATCCAAAGTAGGGATGAATGGATTTGTCAGTTTTGCTTTCTCTTGCATTCAAATTCTTTAAATTGTAAGTTCTTTCCATCTCAGAGGTGAACAAATGTGTGAATTTTGGTAATTTCTTATCAAAAAGAAACTGAAAC
This sequence comes from Elgaria multicarinata webbii, assembly GCF_023053635.1. NCBI lineage: Eukaryota > Metazoa > Chordata > Lepidosauria > Squamata > Anguidae > Elgaria > Elgaria multicarinata. The sequence goes on along the minus strand of NC_086175.1, from coordinate 119,105,164 downwards.
AAAGTTTTCATTATTCATCTAAACTGGCCAAATTCAATAGGTACATGGAGAGGATGATGATATACCAGCCTGTCATATAGCAGTTAAAGATGAGGAACATGTCAGGAAAAAAAGGTGGCAATTCTAATTCAGTACCACAAACATGGTTGATACACAGGCAACTAAACCCAGACTTTTAAGAGCTAAAGCACTCAAAGACCTGGTCCTAATGGGATGAATCAGTCCTTTTCAGAGTGTCCAGCATTTGATTTTTTTTAAAAAAAAAAAAAACTCAAGTTCTTTTTGTCCTGCATATTGGGGACCTTTGCGTATTTCGGTAAATTCTTATCCGTACCAAAACTGAAATGATATTTCATTTCCTCCTATAACCTTAACCTGACAGACAATACTCATCTGGATGGTACCTGGAGTGTTTTGTTGAGTAATATTGTTTATTTTGTTGAGTAATATGGACTACATGAACAATTAGCCTGCCCTGGTACAAAGCTACTTTGTACCAGGGCAGGCTAATTGTTCATGTAGTCCAGTATTGTCTGTTCTGACTGGCAGCTGCAGCTGTCCATGGATCTAGGGCAGGGAGGGGTCTTAGAATCATAGAACTGTAGAGTAGGAAGGGCCCTATAAGGCCATCGAGTCCAACCCCCTGCTCAATGTAGGAATCCACCCTAAAGCATACCTGACAGATGGTTGTCCAGCTGCCTGTCTTTGCTATCACCTCCTTCCTGACCCATCACCTCTTAACTTTTAACTGGAGATTCCTTGCAAAGCACTGAGGTATTGTTCCTCCTGAAATGGTTGTTTGATTTAATTGATTGTATTTGCATTTTACCTTTCCTACAACAAGTACAGAGCAGCATGTATTATGCTATCTTGTCTTCACAACAATCCTGTGAGGTTAAGTTGAGTGAAGCTGAGCAGCCCGAGGCCCCATGGTGAGATGGTTGAGAGAAGATTTGGACTAGGAGACCAGTTTCAAGTCAAACACGCTGTTCCTCAAAGCACCAGTTTTTTTATATATAACTTATATAGCTTCACGTTAAAGCTTCTTAAAAACCATGTTTAGCAATGCAGCATGGGTGAATTCCTGATGTAAAGACCTTTCATGCATTGGAAGGATTAACAGTTAGCTAACATGCTGCTTGTATATGTGATCGCCTATACCTTCCTAGTGATTTCATTCATCCTTAAATAATGGGGTAGGTAGCTGAGGTTGTGAACCAAAACAGAAGTGAAGTTTTGGAAGGATTTCCCTTGTTTGTGTATTTCTTGAGTTTATATACAATTCTGGGTGGCTTGTCTTCTTCTCGTGTAATCTAACTCCCCACAACTCTTGACTTCAGCATAAATATATTTAGGAAGCTGGAAAAGAAGCAGGAAGCATAGTTAAACCTTGTGAAACTGGTGTTATTTAAAGGGGAGTGGGGAAGCCCTCCTCTGATACCAGGGGGGAATTTCTTCTCAATGCAAAAAGTACCTTCAGAGGAGAAATTTTCCACGGCAGGGAAAGAAAGGATTGAACTCCACCTCTGCCTGGAACACAGGAAGCTGCGCTATGCCAAGCCAGACAATTGGTCCATCTAGTCCAGTATTGTCGACACGGACTGGAAAGGCAGGAATTTTCCCAGTCCTAACTGGAGATAGAAAGGACTGAACCAGGGGAAATCTGCGTGCAAAGCATGTGTTCGCCTACTGAGTTATTGTCACAGAATAGAATCATAGAAGGGTAGAGTTGGAAGGGGCCTATAAGGCCATCGAGTCCAACCCCCTGCTCAATCCAGGAATCTACTGTAAATTTATTTTATTTATTACATTTTTATACCTCCCAATAGCTGAAGCTGTCTGGGCGGTTCACAAAAAGCACCTGCCACTTGAATGCCTCTAGTGTGGGAGAGCCCACAAGCTCCCTGGGTAACTGATTCCATTGTCGTACTGCTCTAACAGTCAGGAAGTTTTTCCTGATGTCCAGCCGGAATCTGGCCTCCTGTAACTTGAGCCCATTATTCCATGTCCTGTACTCTGGGATGATCGAGAAAAGATCCTGGCCCTCCTCTGTGTGACAACGTTTCAAGTATTTGAAGAGTGCTATCATGTCTCCCCTCAATCTTCTCTTCTCCAGGCTAAACATGCCCAGTTCTCTCAGTCTCTCCTTATGGGGCTTTGTTTCCAGACCCCTGGTCATCCTCATTGCCCTCTTCTGAACCCCCTCCAGCTTGTCTGCATCCTTGAAGTGTGGTGCCCAGAACTGACCCGCTGTGATTCCAATAATTATCAGCCTGCTCCCTTCTGATACTATTTGCACAGTTTTTCTTAAAATCCCTTCTGGATAAATGCAAAGATGTGTTTAATTTCACATTGTCTAGCTTCTCTCTAAGCTGACCAAAATATGTCGCCAGTTAGCCAAATAGACTTCTCAGACAGAGCGGCATCATTGCCACATGCCTTGGAATGTCATATACTTCTGAGAAAATTTTGAGAATTGATGCAGAATAGTCCAATTCTTCAATTGGATTTTTCTCTGGAAAAGGAAGTGAGTAATGCCAACAAAAGAGAGTCTGTATACCTATGATTGGATTCTATAGTCAGCTCCTCTGTGTTTTTGTCAGAAATAACGGAGTAAGCAGAAATCTCCCCAACTTTGCTACCCTATTTACAGGGTGTGAAGTGTGTGTCTATAATTTGGTATTTTGGGTTGGTGGTGATGGTGGCAACCAAGTGTTTGTCCTTCTTGTTACTGCCAGCATTCATGTCCAACCCAGAAACTGCCAGAGTGAGAGCTGGAAGCATTGCTCCCTTCTCCTGCCCTTATTCCGATTTGGCTTTATTGCATTACTATGCAGCATTACCATGAAGCCAAACTGGAGTGAGGGCAGGAGAAAGGAGCACTGCTCCCTGCCTTCACTTTGGCATTTTCTGAGTAATTTTTTTAAAAAAGAAAAATAGCTTTCAACAGCAGTGGGGGGAGTGTGTTTGTTGCTGCTTGGACCATACAGGCAGGCAGTGGTGAGTGGGTGCAAGGCAAATGTTCTCCAAAGAGCTTTCAGGTGTGGAAGTAACTCTCTTAACTCTCTTAATTGTATCTTCACAATCAAGACTGTGAATTATTAATAGAGTACCACCTATGTGTGTTTTACTTTACAAGTAACATAAGCAAAGAAAAAGAGATCGACATACTCCATTATTCTTGCACCCTAAGGGTTGGATCCAGTTGTCACATGAGTGGACTTCCCCATCTTCCCCTCTCCAGCCTCCAGAGTAGATTTAGGGTGGCAGCTGTGGGAGGAAGGGAAATTCATTCTGCTACCCACAAAGACACAGTTGCATCTGGATGTGGATAGGGAGACATTTTTCTCCCTCTCCCATAATACTAGAACCCAAGGTCATCACATGAAACTGATTGGTGGGAGATTCAGCACAGGGAAAAGGAAGAACTTCTTCACAGATCACATAGTTAGACTGTCAAATTCACTTCCACAAGATGTAGTGGTGGCCACCAATTTGGATGGCTTTAAAAGGGGGTTGGATAAATTCCTGGAGAAGAAGGCTATCAATGGCTATTAGCCCTGATGGTTATGTGCTGTCTCCAGTATATGAGGCGTAAGCCTGTGTGCACCAGTTGCTGGGGAATGTGGGTGGGAGGGTGCTGCTGCAACGTGTCCTGCTTTGATAGTCCCTGGACGACAGTTGGTTGGCCACTGTGTGAGCAGAGTGCTGGACTAGTTGGACCTTGGTCTGATCCAGCATGGCCCTTCTTATGTTCTTATGATCCAGCCTTAAGTTTTGATTGTGAGAGAAAACAATAATAGAAGGATGAATGGCAAAGTTAATAAGGGATTGATGTGCAAACATTCTTCCCGTTGGAGGGGCCAGTAGCGACATATATCACACTATTTGTACAAGGTGAGGATAACTTGCATTTTTGATACAAGGCTGCAAAATAAATTTGGATTGACTTTAAAAAAAGAAAGACAGAAACTCCAAAACAGAACAAAACAGTCACTGAAGAATCATTAAAACATGGCAATTGGTGGTGGTCATTGGAGATAAGCCCTTGCTCATCACTGGTCTAGAAGGAGTAGGGTGGCCAGATCACAGCTGTCCTCTCAATAGCCCTCAGTCATGATGGATGATGTGGCTTCTCCTGCCTCTCTCTTCCTGCAGGGGAGGGAAAGGACCAGGGGAGGAACTGCATTGATGGATGTGGGAATAATTAAAAAGGCAGGAAGTACCCTTTAGTTCTCCAGATCGCTTTAATTTGGCAGAGAGGTCATCAACTGGCTGACTTTGGGACAAATCCTGTCCCTTGAGTTGTGCTACATGGCCTTTCAGTTGCCAGACCTTGGAGGAAAAGAGGGTGAGTAGCGTCTGAGATGAATGGGCTTGGCAAGAGGCGACTTTGAGGGTGGAGTAAAATTATGCCCATGCTTCTTCCTCATAGGGGTGTGCAGCATGTTTCATTAGGGTGTGCACTCAGAGAACTTAAAAAAAAATTTAAGTTAATAAAGGGGCACATTTATTGAATACTCAATCATAAAGGACATTGTTTTTAATAAACACTATAAACACTGATGCCCTACTCTGCATTCAGCTTGCCAGATTGTGAGAGGGCCGTTGCGGGTGGTGGTGGGAATGAGGAGATACTCTTCAAGTCCCAGCGTTGGTAGGACCTTGTGATACTGGCCAGAAGAGGCACTTACGAGGTGCTATTAGCCTTTCGGGGCCCTCCTCCTGGCCTCTTTGAAGCGCGGCTCCCAGCAGAGTGATTCCTTTTTGCTCCTGCTGCCAGGAGCAACGGCGCACAGCTGGAGGGCCATTCCTGTCGTGTGGGTGACATTTTGGTGCGGCATGGACCAGTATCATTTATACGCGTCTCTGTTGACAAGAGGTTGGTTGGCACAGCCACTCCAGCAGAAGCCTAGGGCTCATCTACACCAAGCAGGATATTACAGTACGAAAGCGGTATATAAAAGGCAGGAGCCACACTACTGCTTTATAATGATATTGAAATACACTGAAGGATTTACACTACTGCTTTATAGTGGTACTGAAGTGCACTGACAACTGTTGGGGCCCATGACACCTCCACACCAAGTAGGATCTAACACTATGAAAGCAGTATATGGTTTGTGCCCATGGGTCCCAACAGTTGTCAGTGCACTTCAGTACTGCTATAAAGCAGTAGTGCGACTCCTGCCTTTTATATACCGCTTTCATAGTGGAATATCCTGCTTGGTGTAGATGAGCCCCTAGTGGCAGAGAGGCTCCCAGTAGAGTGATTCCTTTTTGCTCTTTCAGAGACAGTGGTTCTTTGGTGTGGCAGCGAAGCAGCCTGAGGACTGTTCGTGCTGTGTCTGGATCCCTACCCAATGGCTCTCTTAATTCAGTGCTTATTGCTTGAGGCATTAGGGTGTGCCTGGGCACACCCAGCACACCCCTTGTGCATGTCTGTGTTCTTCCTTCAGCCAAACTAGCTGCTTGCTGCATTTAGTGAGTACGTGCAGATAGTTCTTACTTACTGAGGGCTTTGCCATGAACAGTTTTAAAACTTGATGGTGGTTTTAGGAAAGGGCCATAGTGCAGCGGCAGAATGCATGGTTTTCATGCAGAAGGTCCTAGGTTAGATTCCCAGCATCTCCAGCTTGGGCAGGAAAAACACCTTCCTGAAACTCTGGAGAGACACTGCTAGTCAGTGTCCATAATACTTGTCTGACTCAACATATGGCTGCTTCCTGTGCACCTATCTTTAGGCAGCTGCATTAAAGAAATAATCATGAAATAATAAAGCACAAAAACACTCTGAAAGAAATGGCGTCTTCATATTTCTGTTGCATTACTGAGGTGTGCACTGTAATTTATTAATGACAGAAATTGATAGTCTACAGCGGCTAAATGTGTGGAAGGAATACTCCAGAAGAAGGATTTTTAGACATGTGTTTTTGTTATCTTTGCTTAGCCTGAATAATGCAGTGTCGAGCTGCATTCTGCAAAGCCAATTTTGTGTTTTCACAAAGGGCAAAACTAGTCAAATGGATAAGTTAATAGCGAATTCAGCAGCCTTTGCTTTGATTTCTTGAAGTCCCCTTACACAATCACAGATGCATGATTGGTGCCGTGATCCTAAAGATGCCTTAAAAAGCTTGAACTGTCTTTTCTACCACCTTGGCTGATGAAAAGTTTTAGAGAACTCAAAAGGTTGCACAATCTTTTGTGACATTTCGGTTAGTCCTAATAAAGGGATTGCCATAGCTGTGGATTTTGGATTCTGCCCCCCTCCGGATTTTTTATTCATCGGCCAGTGCAGCTACCTTTGCTTTTTATTCATCTACTTCCCTACCTTTTTAACAGTAACGAGCGCGTAATATTCATTGTGAACTAAAGTTTAAATACAGTGGAACCCTTCGCTGTATTTAGTGCTCAGGCAGGGTGCACCATGGTCATCACTGAAATGACATTGGGTGTGTGTGTGTGTGGAGATAACATGGAAAACGAAAGAGTGAGAAGTGCAGAAGCTCAGAGGACATTCTCAAATTCTTAAATGTATTTAAGAGATAGAAATATAGAAAGGGTCAAAGAAGACTCGGATTCAAATCCCTACTCTGCCTTGGATAAAGATTAAGTTGTAATAAATTGAGAGATCTTTTGTTTAACAGATTTGTCATTTACACTAACCTCTGGGTTAGCAAATTTAAAAATACCCTGAAATGTAAGCTCAAAAGAAGCACATATTTCTCACGGTTCTTCGGGGTTTGTTTACTTTGACAGCCCTTTGCATAAGGGAAGTTTCACAGAGGGTTTTTTTTTTTTTTTTTTTGCTTCTGATCCAGGGCCTGAGAAATTCCACTGAATTTAGCAGAAACCACCTTGTAGATGCAAGGAGCATCTCAGTCATGTTTTTGGAATCTGTGTTGTGGACAGAATCCTTTCAAGTGTGTTGAGGGGGTGGGGAGGGTTGCATGAGGGGGCATAAAATTTGTACGCTGTCCAACTGGACTTTAAAGCATCTTTTTGTTCTTCTGCCAAGCTCTGGTGCGAAAAGCAAGACTGAAATCTTGAAATTCCTTAAAGCCGATTTACAATCCAAGATCCAATTCAAGCAGTCGCTGATGAGAATCTTTGCATGCTTGGAGAACATGCATTCTCCCCTCCCCCTGAGATAATGTAGTGTCAGATGTGGCCTTCAGATTTGCACAATTCTCCTTCCAATTTTTTTAAAAAAACAAATTGTTTTTTAACAAATTATTTTATCAAAGGTGTTTTTTCAAGGCTATAGAGTGCTCATTTTAGTTAAGGTTCTTTTACATTAATCTGTGCAATGGGGTAAAACATCTAAATGGGTACCTCACCAATTTAGAATTCAGGGGATGGTGGGCCATATTTCTTTTGAAAAGATGGATCGTTGTATTTTTCCATACTTTAGTAACAAGCGTAAGGTAAAATGCAACGTCCAGAATTCAGCCATGGCACTGGTAAACAGTTTCCAGTAGCTCCCTTAGTAAATATTTAACCAAAGGCCTGATATATCTGTTCTGATATTGAGCATTTTAAGGCAACCTTTTATACTGGTGCTTGAAAAATATTTGTGTATTTGAGGTTCATGCACTTGACATTAAGATGAAAATAGTTGCAGTAAAAGGTTTGTTAAATCTGTTCATGAGACTGAAATGTGTGCATTGCTCTTCCATTCCCTGTGGTGCAGCCAGGAAAAAAACATACAGCAAAATGTTCATATGGTTGGAATCTGGAATCCTCAAATGCCCTGCAGTTATAAAATTATAGCATTTTTGGGCTGTAAAATGGTATCTTCAACCTTTATAGACCTATACCCCAAACACATTGGGAACTATTGTTGTCGTCATCATCATCCATGTATTTGTATGGTGGTAGCACTGCTGTTGTGGTCTGCCTAAGGTGAAGATTTGTGTTGTAAAGAAAGCAAATATGTGTAGCTCACTGCATTTAACATCCATCCTCTCCTTAAGGGGCTATTCACACAACACAATAAGCCACATTCAGTGGTTGAGTGTGGATTGTTTTGAACCGTGAGTTGTTTGTTGAACCGTGGGTAGGCGAGTTGTCTGAACACAGCCAAGGTGGCTTGTTAACCGTGCAGTGTGGTTTATTTTTCTCAACAAGCAATCTTGAGAACTCCTACTTTGTTGTTGGGTTGTTCAGGTTAGTTAAAAAGCCACACTGCATGGTTAACAAGCTACCCTGGCTGAGTTCAAACAACATGATAATCCATCCTATGGAAAATGTGCTGTGTTCAGACAACATGCTAACCCACAGTTCAACAAATAGCCCACAGTTCAAAACAACCACTGAGTGTTGATTAGGGTGTTTTGTGAACATACCCTAAATGTAAAGTAAGACAGCATGCCTGTGGCGGAAAACCCATGCCAGATCTTATTGGATCATACCATAGAGCCCATTGGCAAGCCAATGAGGTGGTGGTGACACTTGTGAAGAAACCTCTCCCTTCCTCCACCGTTCTGTAAGCTAAATTGTACCCGGGTGGGCCGTTCTGGGAGTTGCATGAGCTGATACACTCTAAAGATGAGCCACTGAAACGTAATCTCCAATTTGCAGTCTAGCTATCAATGTCTCTGGTTGGTGTTGCATGCATTTCAACGCAAAGCAGAGTTATTGCAGACAGTGGGTTCCAGGTTTGAGGTTCTCCCTGTTCCTTGTTGTTCCCCCACAGTCAATGCATTCCTACTCAGCCACAGGATTACCTGGCAGCAGCGCCTGCACCTGGGATGCTTCTTCCAACTGATTTCCCCAAATCCCCAGAGCAGCACTATGGTGGGCACTCCAAACAAGGCCGGTCCAAGACGTTTTGCTGCCAGAGGTGAAGGACAAGATAGCACCTCCTCCCATTCTATGTACAAAAGCTGCCTGGACAAGCAGATTAATCTCCCTTCCACAATAATGATGGGACAATGTCTTCCGCTGAACCTAAAAGCAGCAGGCTAATTTAAGAGGCACAGAGCAGGCTGCAAAGCACATAGCTCTCTTCTCAAACACCTTGCTGCCCCTCCCAGCATCTGTCGCCTGAGGCAACTGCCTCACCCCACCTTATGATAGGGCCAGCCCTGATTCTGAGGCATTGTGAGGAGTTTAACAAAGTGGGTGGCATCTCAGGCCCAGTCACTGCTGCCAGGTAAACCTAGGCCAGTGGCAAAGGATGCTAAAATAGGGTATGCTGGGATGCTTGGCCTTGTCAACTGCCTGGGAGTGCTGGATGCTGATGCCATCCCTGGCTTTAATCAGGGTTTACATTCGTGGGTAGGTAGCGTAAAATGGTGATCAGTGCATGGAAGGGAAGGGTGAAACTGTTTTTGATAGGGGATGGCAAGGAAAGAGAATGCACATAGATAATTTGGCTCCTAATTTGGCTCCTAATTTGCAACCTTAATTTGCAGGGAATTAGCGTAATAACTGCACTGGCAACATCCTGCATTTAGGAAGCAAATCCTAATCACAACAATTAGAGCTTTGACTGTTGGGCAGTATCAAAATGTAATAAATGAATAAATCAAGTGTTATCAAATTTCAGTGGTGGGTGTCAATATTAATAACTTAAAAAGGGACCTTTTTAGATGTATAGGATTATGTTGTAATAAGTGACATAAAATTACATCTACCTCCCTCAACTTGGTGCCCTTCAGGTCATCCCTGACCATGGTACATGCTGGCTGGTGTTGATGGGAGTTATTTATTTCTATACCGCCCAATAGCCAAAGCTCTCTGGGTGGTTCACAAGAATTAAAAATGTAAAATACAGCTTAAAGTATAAAATAAGGAAACTTATAGTATAGTTCAAAACATCTGGAGGGAAACCAGATTGCAAGTAGCTGTTGTATATAGCTATGCAGAAGTAAGGCCTGTTGAATTCATTGGGACTTTTTCCTGGGTAAATAGGTATAGGATTGCAGCTTTACAGTTTTCCTTTTGCTGGATACTTAAATTTACTCAGAATGACTAAAATAAATGGCCTTGGTTCGTAAGAAAGTAGTTCTGTGACTGTTGTTCTCATTAGAGTGGAAAAAATGACTCTTACTGAGTCTGTAGGGATTCTCTTGGGGCTTTATTGGCTGGGAATTTTCGTGGCAACCTGGCAGTTTCCTGTTATAATTAATTCAAAATGATTTTCTGCTTTATCTGTTCTCCACAGCATCGGTTTATTTTCATCAGCTCTACGAAGGATAAAGCTTTTTATTTTTCTTGTCATTGGAAGGGCTTCTGTATGTTCTTTCTCTTTGTAGAAGGCAGAGCATGCTGAGATTGCCAGCAGAATAAACATTTTCTGGAGCTTAATATTCAGGCTTATAAAAGAGAGTGGTCCTTTGTTATTCACAATAACCTGGTGAAAGATCTTACGTTCTTATCCATTTGGTGGGTCAGAAGCAGATGAAACTATCTATTTAGAGAGAGAGGATTTTTTCCAATGCTTATATTCCAAACAGCTAACCAGCCAAGTGTACAGTGCAATCCTATGCATGTGTATTCAGAAGCCCTGCTGTGTTCAGTGGGATTTATTCTCAGGTGTTTGTAGAGAATTGCAACCTAAAAAAATTGCCCTAAAACATAAACATCCAAATCAGTAAAATTTCAAACATTGAAGTTCCTGCGCTGATGGATCGTCCTTCCCATGAGAGCCCCTCCAGGCTTCTGAAAATGCAGAAGCCCTTTCTACACCTAAGGATTATCCCAGGAAAATTATTATTACTATTATTATTATTTATTTATATAGCACCATCATTGTACATGGTGCTGTACAGAGATTGTCCCTGCCTGCTCCCGGGATCCCCTGTGTGTCATATGCATGCACAGGTGTAGAAACGGCCAAAGAGTCACGAGACTCTGGTAAATGGCGTGAAATGTGTTTTGGGATGAACGGGAGATCCCAAAAAGTTGAACAGGGAGCCCTTCTTCTTGTGAAAGGCAGATCCTGGATCCTTCCTAATATTTACAGGTTCCCATATAATAAAAGTATCAGTATAGGTAAGTATATTGGCCTCCAATATCATCTGTACGCCGATGATACACAACTATATCTGTCATCTCCGGAACTTTCTCCTGATGTTCACGATCGTATCTCGGCATGTCTTTCAGATATCTCAGCTTGGCTGCTTCATCGTCATTTGAAACTCAATATGGCAAAGACTGAATTGCTCGTTTTTCCTCCTAAACCTTCTCCTCATCTCTCATTCTCTCTTACTGTCAATGATGTTACGCTTACTCCGGTCAAGGAAGCTTGGCTTTATATTTGACTCCTCGCTCTCCTTTATTCCTCATATTGAGGCAGTAGCTAAATCTTGTCGATTTTTCCTGTATAATATTGCCAGGATTCGATCATTTTTGTCTGTCTCTTCCGCCAAGACGTTTGTTCATGCACTGGTTATTTCACGGTTGGACTACTGCAACCTTCTTCTCTCTGGTCTTCCTTCTTCTCACATCAGTCCGTTGGTTTCTGTTCACCACTCTGCCGCAAAGATCATCTTCTTGGCTCGCCGCTCTGACCATGTTACTCCGCTTCTGAAATCTCTTCATTGGCTTCCAATTCACTTCAGAATCCAATATAAACTTCTCCTGTTAACCTTCAAAGCTTTTCACGGTCTAGCTCCTTCCTATCTCTCCTCTCTCATCTCACACTATTGCCCCGCTCGTGCTCTTCGCTCCTCTGATGCCATGTTTCTCGCCTGCCCAAGGGCCTCTACTTCCCTTGCTCGGCTCCGTCCATTTTCTTCTGCTGCCCCTTACGCCTGGAACGCTGTTCCAGAACATTTGAGAACTACAAGTTCAATCGCAGCTTTTAAAGCTCAACTAAAAACTTTTCTTTTTCCTAAAGCTTTTAAAACTTGATGTTGCGCAGACTTTATACTGTTATTTTTACCCTACCCAGTGCCTGTTTGCATTCGATTCCCCTCCTTATTGTTTTACTATGATTTTATTAGATTGTAAGCCTATGCGGCAGAGTCTTGCTATTTACTGTTTTACTCTGTACAGCACCATGTACATTGATGGTGCTATATAAATAAATAATAATAATAATAATAATAATAATAATAATAATATTCTCTTCCACCAGTTTAGAAAGCTGAGAACAAATTTAAGGTGTTGATTTAATCCACTCTTAATTTTGTTTGATTTTCTTAAATCTGTAATATTATACTGTGCTTCCATGTTTGGTCATCCGAGGGCCTGCTCCTGGTGGTTCCACATAGATCCATCCTCCGATTGGAGTCCACCAGGGGAAGAGCCTTCAGCGTGATGGCTCCCCTCCTATGGAATTCCCTGCCTCTGGAGGTCAGGCAGGCTTCAACCTTGTACTCCTTTCAGCGCCTCCTGAAAACATCTTTATTCCAAGAAGTCTTTCCTTAATATGCAGCCTTGAATGTCTGTATTTGCTTCTTTTAAAATTTGTTTTAACCGTTTTATTCTGTTTTTATTTTCATTTTATCTTGTACACCACACTGAAATTTTTCAATGGGGAGCCGTATATAAATATTCTAAATAAAATAAATAAATAAATAAATAAATGCTTGGTTTTCAGCCCTTTAGGGGCCCTCAAAATATGTCATAATGGAGAATAATATAGAGAGCACCTTCTCGCTTATCAGATGGGATGCTCCTGGTGATTCCGCATGGATCCTATGGCCCAATTGGAATCTACTTGGCATAAAACCTTTAGTGTGGTTGCTCTTTCTTGTGGAACCTGCGTCTGGAGGTTAGGTAGGGACCAACATTGTATTGTTTTTGGCACCTGCTGCAGGCATCTTGAGTTAAGCCTCCCTTGATTGACCAACCATAGTTTTTTTTTTTAGTATTCTGTTTTTAAAACTTTTTATATGTTTTATTCTTTATATTTTTAAAAATATGGTATTTTTATTCTTTTTATCTTTTATTCTTCATTTCTCAGGAATCTGTTTATATGTGGAGTGCTATATAAATGTTGTAAACAAATGAATAAAAATAAAATAAATATAAACTTGACATCTTGCTATATTTTGGAATGGATATGCTTAAATTCTTCAACCGTAGCTTGGCGAGTAATAAATATTAAGCATGCATTCTTTTTATTCTTCTGATTTTTAATTCTCTTAAATGCACCATTGCTTTGTAATTTACCATAGTACTTGTACCATTAAAGTCGGAAGTATCTTAGGAATACCCTTTTGTTTGAATATTCACCTCTGCATTCTACAGCAATGCGCGGCCTGATGTATTGAACCTTTGTGTCTGCATTTTACTCAGCATCTGGAGGTCAAAAGACAAGTCGAAAATGTTTTAGTTTGCACTTGAGGGTACTGCCTGTTGCGATCTGTTTATGTTGCTTGGAACCTTTTGTGGTGGTTAATGTAAGGGGTTGCCTGTCTGTCTTCTCAGTTTAAAATTTAGTAGGTGTCTGTTTCTGAGAATGATGCTATGTGTTTCTTTGTGCTTCCCCCCCCCTGCTGAAACAATGCCCCAGTTTTAGTTCAATGGCAATATAAGAAAACTGGGCACAATCTGCAGAGCAGGAAAAGTTAGTTATGCTTAAATCCCATTAGCATAAGGGCCCATTCAGAAGACACATTAAACCATGTCTTTAACCATGGTGGTTAAGCCAGAAAGCCAGGCTGAGTTCAGAAGACACCTTAAACCATGACTTTAACCACGGTGAAAAATGCTTTTTGCTTTATTCACTGTGGTTAAAGCCATGGTTTAAGGTGTCTTCTGAACACAGCCTGGCTTTCTGGCTTAACCACTGTGGTTAAAGCCATGGTTTAAGGTGTCTTCTGAATGGGGCCTAACTGAGATGAGACGTAAGTACACAGAAAAATGCTCACTTTTCTGATTTCAGTGGGACTTTATTGAATTTACATGCTCATGTTTGGTCTGTCTATCCATATCTATATTTTAAAAGTAGGGTGACTTGGTATGTATTGCAGCTGCAATCCATAAATCACTTACTGTAATAGACCGGTCTTATTAACCTGTGCAGCCTCAGTTGGGAAATGCAACAAAGATACAGCCTGCAAAGGAACTGGGGCAGTTCCCCATGTCACAATCGCTGCAGGAGATACCAAACATGCATTGTGCGTACACCCGTGTACACTCATGTAGTAAAACTAGTCCAATCAGTTCTACCAGATACATATTTAAAGGAGAGTGCATGAGACAGACGCTACACTAGCGTTCCCTATAGCAAATGTGTAATACTGGTGATTTCTGTAGCAGTTGAAATGTGTGGGGTTCCCCTTCTTTGTCTTGGTACTAGGGTTTTTGTGGGACTGGCATTTATCTTCATTTGCAGTACAACAGTGATTGACATCAATCAAGTTATTCCTAAGCATAACAACATCACAAATGTACAAGGGCAGGCACACTGTTAAAATATTCTTACATAATAAGAGGTTTGCAGATCAGTTCCAGGAATGTCTGCAGAAGTCACATTCATTTTGATAGGACTTGCTACCGAGTAAGTGTGCTTTTGAGTGCAGCTGATCTGCATGCTACCTTTCCCTTATGACCATGGTCGATAGGCCAGGCTCTGCAGTCCTTGCTCTTTGTGACATCCCAGGAAAACTAATTGCACACCAGGCTACTTATGGCCACTACTCACTTGGTGAATTCTCCTGGATGAGATGCCCAACAGATAGTAAATTTCGCTATAAAGATGGTGATCATTGTGGCCAACAGTGTCTTGAAAACCATTTCGGATGCCTTGTCATTAACACAGATTCTTAAAAGGAGTATCAGATTTCATTTCCGCTGTCTGGACCTGGGAAATGTCACTGAAATTCTAAACAATCTGCCAAGGTTACTTTATCAGTATAGAGCAGGACAGAACTGAGATTGAGTTGACTTCCTATCAAAAAATAACAATTACTGTTCTTCATGATGAAAGCACTGTAGAAGCTACATCATATGGCTTGTGATAATTTCTTGTGGTTTTTTAGTTAAGTAATTGAAGAAATGTTTTGTAATATAGGAAAAATAAGTAAGATTCAATATTGTCATGAAATTTCTTATTCCAAAAATTAATAAATGGTGTGGTGGCTAAGGTGTCGGACTGGGAGTCAGGAGATCCGGGTTTTAGTCCCCACACAGCCATGGAAACCCACTGGGTGACTTTGGGCCAGTCACATACTCTCAGCCCAACCTACCTCACAGGGTTGTTGTTGTTGTGAGGATAACATGGAGAGGAGGAGGATTATGTATGCAGACTTGGGTTCCTTGGAGGAAAAAAGGTGGGATATAAATGTACTAAATAAATATATATATTTCTGTGATTTCACCATTTCTGGATTATATTAACTTCTTGAGAAAAAAGGTAGTTGGGTAAACAAAGCTATCTCTCATATCCCCCCCCCCATCACCATTCTGAAATTCTGGGAAGTTCCCTGTGATGTCCACCCCTCCTTTACCAAGGATTTCCCCTATTATCCCCTCATGCCTAGGACAAACCTAAGGAGTGGGACATCACTGCTAAGTCACCTGTACACACAGACCTAGCTAACTTTCCAACCAATCAATCAATGCCAAGCGGGTCGAATTTATCACTGTTACTATAATTTCTAGTTTGGGGAAGTGGGCGCTGGCTATTAAGAGCTAATATCTACGGTAGCATATACGCAAGCCAAGCTAGCCCACAGATTTAAGTCAGTAACACAAAATAAAAGTTTGTTATATTCAAGAAGTGGTTTCAGTGCTATAGATGTTATTATTTCTTTTCTTTTTTAAAAAAATATTTTCCAAATAAAGTACAGTGAAAACGAAACAGATTGATACTAATTCAAAATCCCTCCCCATTCCCTCCCCACTAGATCCATTTCAAAGTTTTTCTTTTTACGACTTTCTTTTTCTGTTCCAGGGTAATATATTCTTTTTGAGAGTCCCACAAATTTCTGTATGCTTCTACCAAAGTTATTCTGTTTGATTCTTTTTTCATATAGTCCATCCTGATGTTGTTATTATTTACATGGATGATTAACACTTTGCCTAAGCCTACCTCACTGCCCCTCTAAACTCTCCCTCAAAACTTAGATGATGCTTCTCCAAACTTCAGAACTAACTGGCAAAACAAAACGAAAAACCCTCTTCTGGTGGGTCATTCACTCACCGTCTCACCCCACATATAACCAAACCAGCCAATTGCAGACAAGTCCCCTCCTGGTACCCACAATTAACCCTTTTTTGACCTGAATATATAGTATCTGAACAACTAAATACATTCATATTAATATAATAAAACAGGTTAACCCAAGAAACGGGATTTTGTCACATTCTACCTATTTCCAGTGTTGAACAATCCGCATTTTTGCTACAAAATTTAATTTGAATATGAACCGTTGGTCTTTCTTTTCTTTTCTTTTTTAAGTAACCTAGTAAAATTGTTGAAGATACCTGGTACCATGTTGATTCAAGGATAACATTTCATTCCGAAATTGTTTGGTATTTGGGCGGGGCCAAACGATGTGTGAAAGGTCGCCCTTTGAAGCTTGCAACTTCCAACATACATCAGGAGATATGATGCATCATGTTTTGTCATTGATGGATGGTCCTCATCAGGGTGTTCCAACAAAGATTTCTTGAAAGTTTTAACTTTCATGGATATATCCCTTTTCTCTGTGGTTCCAACTGCAGAGCAGCCTAGGAAGAGGGAGGACAGCCTTTGTCCCAAGAATGGTATCATGTCCAAGGAATGAGCTGTGACCAAATCTCCAAGCTCGAAGCCATGTTGAAAGCCGCAGACTTGATTGGTTTTGGCAACTTTTAAATCTGTTCTTCCTTGGCAGTTAATGAATTGCAGATGCTAGATAAAGTTAGGCATTGTGATGTAATAGAAAGCTTAATTCTTTACTGAACCAGAGCGATTTTATTAAATCTTGTTGCCTTGGTTAGTTTTTCTCCTCGCCCTGAATTAGGATAACTTTATGGATTAAAAAGCTTTTTCAGAATTTCATTTTCCTGATAAGTTAGACACGTATGTTTGAAAGAATTTGTAAGAACAATGGGGCTTGCTCATGGGCAAGAACTGCTAGGTCTACACTAGTGCCGTTGAAACAGCAATTGAGTTGTGTGTTGTTTTTTCTTCCAGTGGAGCCTTTTGTGTGTAGAAGTGAACAGACAAAAAGTTCAATAGGAGATTGTTTGGGATTATGCTATGTGTTGCAAACTTTCTCTAGGCTGGTCTTCCCCGATCTGATGCCCTCCAGATGTTTTGAACTTCAGTTCCATCAGCCCAAACCAACATGGGTGATGGTCAGGAATTTGGGGAGTTGTTTTTCAAAACATCTGGAGGGCACTACGTTGGGGAAGTCTGCTCTCTGATTTCCAATCAGTGTTGGCGATGCTGCACACATGGTGCTCGTTAGATTTGTATCTAAAACACTTAAAAATACGATTATGATGCGCAAGTGCTTGGAGACATCACAAATTACAGCCAGGATTGGCTGTCTTTTTATGTATACATTCATTAGCAAAATTAGGTTTGTTATTGTTGACTCCTGGCATTATATTTTCAGATCTCGGCCTGATGCTTTAACCACAGTGAACCTAAATGCCAACATAACAATTAACTGTGGTTAAGGTGGTAAAGGAGTACTAACTCCAGGGATGTGAGTGCCTGAGAAGGAGTGGACGGAATCCTCAAGCCCATCTGTTGGATCTAGTGCAGATGTGATGCTTAATCATCTTATGTTTAGAAGGCTGGGTAGCATTACATCTGCACTGGGCCTTCAACACAATTAAGCCAGAGTTGGTATTGTGCGCTGGGGGCTGGTGAAGCTGTCTTCAAGCCTCCAGAGCATTTAGCCACTGCAATGTGGTTTATAAGGCATGCTTTGAGTAGAGATTTAAAGGCTTGAGAAAATGGGGGACCAGAGAAATTCGGGGGGGGGGATGTTCCCTTCCCTCAAATTTTCCAAAACTCCCTGGATTATTTTTAAAAAAAACATATTTCAGGGTAAAATTAAGAAATTCTCATATAGATCTCTTCCTAATTGTGTGTGAGCATTTTTTTATTGGACTGGTGAGACTTGAGCTGCTGAAAGTTTTAATGTCGTTTATAAGGTCTGTCTTGTGTTTAACTTCAGGTGACTTCTATGGTAAGGCTCTCAGTACCAGAGAGTTCAACTATTTTTCCAATGGTGATATTTTTGTTTAGTTTGGCCATTAGACCCATAGCTGCTTTGTTGATGGGTTAAGCACAGTTATCTGCAGTTTTCTCTCTCTCTGTGTGTGTATATATGTGCGTGTGTATAATAATAATAATAATAATAATAATAATAATAATAATAATAATATTTCTTTACCGCCTCTCCATCCTGATCGAGGCGGGGAATAACAATAAGTATAAAATACATAAAATATTGATTAAAAACATAGTATACATTGTTAAAACTTCTAAAAAACATACTAAATGTTTTCTGAGTGTACATAAATAATGTTAGGACACATGAAGTGCGTGGTGGTGGGTTTTTTTTTGGTACGTGAGCTTAAGACAAACCAACTGCTGTGTGCAGTCCAGAAAGTCATGTGACTGATCCAAGCTTTACGATCAAAGTCAGCTAATCAGTGGCTTTGTGTGTCACTGACTGCTTAGGGCTCGAAGGAATTTATCGTAGAATGTGTTTCATTTCCTTTAAAGCAAGAGTTGGGTGCTTTCTTTCTTTCTTTTTTTTCCAAAAAGTTAAATATGCAGATGCCTTTTTTTAAAAAAAAAAAAAAAAATCTGCCGCTGTGTTTTCCGTCTTTTTCCCATTCTTCCAAAACACAGATTGCTCTCCACCCAAGTGTAGAAAATCTTGCCAGGAAAAAGGGTGAACGAATCTTCTTTTTCCCATGACCCTCACTCTAGATGCTGTTGTTGTTCCAAGGGCTCATTACATGAAATGCCTAGATAACGGCTTTAATTCCATGCGTCCTCCCATTCCATCCGCCACCCGTGTGGGACTGCAAAATCAATCCAACCTCACTGAAGTTGCTTTTTTCCTTGTGCTGCCACGCTTTTGCTTACATACTTGTGAGGTGAGCATTTTAAGAAAAAACACTGTTAATCTTTGATGTTGGTTCACCTTTTATTTTTGTGTCTTTTTCTTAATGTGCTGCATGCAAAAGAGTCAGGATAAACCTAACGTTCTAATCATACACAGAAACGTTTCACACATTACGAATGTGCTGAAGTTACAATCAGTTGGGAGCCATGGCCATAAAAAGCCCTCCTCCAGGTGCCCTCATGTGCAGAGTGGCTACGAGCGTAGAGGGCCCCTTCTGTGGTTGTACCCTGGCTGTGAAAATCCCTCCCAGGGTCAATCTGCCAAGCACTTGTTCTGATTTGTTTGGGCTTTCGGTATTTAGTTTTAGCGGTTTATATTTAATGTAGTGCTTTGGTTCATTTCAGTGTGCATGTCTGCCCAACATAGGCTGAAGATGGCTTAGAGCAGCAGTATCCAGCCTCTTTGGGCCTGTGGGCACATTTGGCAATTTGAAAGAGTACCCTGGGCACCACCATATGTTGACTGCTGGAGCAGCAGGGACGGGATGCAAAAATGTTAGGAGTTCCCCCTTCTCTCTCTCTCTCTGTATCTCTCTGTGCTAGTCACTGTGGCTTTCTTCTTCCTTTTCTTCTTTCTGTGAATGGTCTTTCTTTCTTTTTCTCTCCCTCTCTCCCTCTCCCTCTCTCCCCCCTCTACGCATCCCCATGGAAATGAATGCTGCAATTTCTCCATCCATTTGCATGAGGTGAGGAAAAAGTCTCCCTAGTGAAAATTGGCTGGAGGGGGCAAAACTCACTCCCTACCAAGGGCCCTGATGGCCCAAGGAATCCAATCCTAATTTGTAAGCAGAAATTGAACCACAGTTTCTCTGTTCAGATTGTCACGTTGGCACAGGGCCTATGTTTGATAAGACCTATTCTGTGAATACAAACTTTCCCCCTTGCATGTCACATTTTCAAGTATATACTTAAAGTTTCTTTGGTGTACACCTTAAAATAATACGTAAATCTGTGTTAAGACACTAGGTTCATATTATTATCTTTTCCAATTCATATATATGCCTTGGGTATTTTATTTGTTAAGGTGGATATAAATTTAACAAATATTTACTGCATAGGATTAACGGGGACATGACAAGTTGCATAGTATTGTTTGATGGCCAGGATCCAAAGAATGGCACAACTACTTCCATGCATCAAGGGAGTCTCTAGGCTTGTGCTTCACAAACTTCAGCCCCTTCTTGTCTTGCATAGTAAACCGTTCTTGTAACCGGAGGGAGTTGCAAAATAAGCTGAAGATATGGAGGTGGTGATGTGTTGGTTTGGATTGTCTGCTTTGAAAGGTAAGAAGTCAAACCATCCCATTGGCTGTGCGTGCAAATTCCTGGGTGTGCCTAAAGTTGTTCTTTGGATTCCACCCTGTATGTTGTAGTTGTAGAACAACTTTTTAAACCCAGAAAACACCTTTTAATTTCTAGTTGTACCTTGGCTTTGTTCCTTTGGGGACTGTACTTGACACAGGCAATAATAATCAAAAAGGTCTTGTGGTATGTTTTTAAAGACCAACAACTGTGTTGTGGAATGAGCTCATCATTCAACAAGGTATTTAGATGTGGAATGAGCTCATCATTCAACAAGGTATGTAGATCCCAACCTGCAATATGGGATCTCCTTTCACAATTGCCCAACGTGGCGGCAACAGCTTTGCCACAACCCATCTGGACTGATCCTGCCACCCACTTTTGGGTTGCGACCCGCCACTTGAAGTTCACTGATCTATATAACTAAGCCCCTGACCTCTGGTTTATGTTTGCTGCTTCAGACAAACACAGCTTCTGTTCTGGAACAAGTGACAATATAAACGCTTTCCCCAACTTGGCATTCTCCAGATGTGTTGGACTACAACTCCCATAATTCCCAGCGAGCATAGTCAGTGGCCATGCTTGCTATGGGAGTTATAGTGCAACACAACCTGGAAAGCTATAGTATAGCCTTTAAAGCTGTGCATATCAGTTTCCTCCTCATAGGTGGGTTTGCATACAATGCAATCAGCCTTTCTCAATATGCAAGGTTTTTGTGGAATGAAGTCATTGAAATACAATGGAAATGCCTATATGGGATCATGAATGGGGGGGTGCTGTTGCACTCATGATCTATGTGTAGGTTTCCCACAGGCAGCTGCTTGGCCATTCTGTGAACAGAATATTGGACTAGATGGATCTTTGGTCTGATCCAGAGTGTCTCTTCTTATGTCACTTATAGCTACTGGGCTAGTACTTAAATACAAGCCTGCCCTAGAGCAGCGGTTCACAACCTGTGGGTCGGGACCCCTTTGGGGGTCGAACGACCCTTTCACAGGGGTCGCCTAAGACCATCGGAAAACACATATTTCCGATGGTCTTAGGAAACTGTATTGACTGAACTATGTCATATATCATCTTTTGTATTATTAAAGCTATTGTTATGATGACAATGGATCGTGTAGAGAAGAACGAAAATAATTTTATGGTTGGGGGTCACCACAACATGAGGAACTGTATTAAAGGGTCGCGGCATTAGGAAGGTTGAGAACCACTGCCCTAGAGGATTCAAATTCTGTACCAAGAAAAGCTGGCTTGGATCAAATGTTT
This sequence comes from Elgaria multicarinata webbii, assembly GCF_023053635.1. Lineage (NCBI taxonomy): Eukaryota > Metazoa > Chordata > Lepidosauria > Squamata > Anguidae > Elgaria > Elgaria multicarinata. Next base: position 119,083,552 of record NC_086175.1, on the reverse strand, counting down.
ATCATTTAACCTACGCTGCGTAATTTATTCTGCATGATTTAGTCCGAAGGAGGGGCAGGGAACTTTGTGCAGCATTGGCACTATTCTGCCAACCATTTGCATCCATATCCAGCTGTCCTTCTAGCTTCTGAGATGTTAGTATGTAATGCTAACACACTAACAAGAGTATGCATGAAAACTAGAAACTATGGGCCTGTTCAGAAGTCACTTTAAACCTTGCCGGTTAAGGCTTTTGGTTAAGCAGAGGGGTTTAAGGTATCTTGAGTGATGTATTTTGCTAAACCCTGCTCACTCACTAACCTCAGTCTGCAGCAGGGTTAGCGTCTCTAACCGTGGCTGAAAATGTTATGTGCGACAGCATGGCTTATGGGTAGCACTAATCCCAGAGAAACACAGTTTTACTAACCACAGAGCCTGAGGTGTCATCTGAACAAGGAGGCAAACCCCTATGAGGAGAACTGGGCATATTTAGAGTGGAGAAGAGAAGATTTAGGAGAGACATGATATCACTCTTCAAATACTTAAAAGGTTGTCACACAGAGGAGGGCCAGGATCTCTTCTCAATCATCCCAGAGTGCAGGACACGGAATAACGGGCTGAAGTTACAGGAAGCCAGATTCCGGCTGGACATCAGGAAAAACTTCCTGACTGTTAGAGCAGTACGACAATGGAACCAGTTACCTAGGGAGGTTGTGGGCTCTCCCACACTAGAGGCCTTCAAGAGGCAGCTGGACAGCCATCAGTCAGGTATGCTTTAGGGTGGATTCCTGCATTGAGCAGGGGGTTGGACTCGATGGCCTTGTAGGTCCCTTCCAACTCTGCGATTCTGTGATTCTATTTCTGTCTGTCCCTCATTATAAAAGTGTTTGAGAGGAGATTTTGTCTCCCAGAAATTTTGTACTTGCCTTTTTTTTTTTAATTGACAAAGGCTGAGCAGAGAGCTGCCGCCTTTGGAGTGAAAAAAGAACTTTTTGTTAAATGCAGCCATTGTGGGCGATCATGCTGGCTTTTAAAATAAAATAGTGCTATTACATATAACTGTTGATTAGTTACTGATTTTCCTATGAATGGTTGTTTTCATAACATAAAATAACCAAGAGAAAGTTGATCAATTGACTGGAATATAGTCTGTAAAACTCTGCATAAGGAGAGGCCATAGGTTAGTGGCAGAGCACATGCTTTGCATGCCAAAAGTCCCAGTCTCTGGCAGCTCTATTTAGGTGATAGTAAAGACTGAGAATGGCCCTGTTTAGTAGACACCTTTAACTACAGAGTTAGCCATATAAGTTAAGGCATATCAGCCTTTCCTCTTATTCACCATGGTTAAAGCCATGGTTTATAGTGTCTTCTGAACAGGGCCAATCTAGAAAGCTGCTGCTGCCAGTCATAGGCCGTTCAGACAATACGCTAAACCATGCTGCTTAGTAAACACATTTGGGCTACATAGACCTTGGTTCTATTTGACTTGAAGCAGCTATTTATTATAAGTAGGCAGGCAGAAGTTTAAGCTGAAATTCCCTTGATTAGAATTTGGGCTCTGAGATGGATTCACTAGGTGGCCTTGAGCAAGCCACTCTTAGGGCATAATCCTACGCACCTTTAGACAGAAAACAGCCCTACAACTTCCAGCATTTGACTGGGACATGCTGGGAGTTGCAGGACTTCTTTCAGTCTAAAGATGCATAGGATTGTGCACTTATCTCCCCCCCTTATCTGCATTATGAGGATGATAATAATACTAACTTATCCTACAGGGTTACTTACAGCTGTAGCTCCTCCTCCTCCTCATTTATATACTGCCTCATTATTATTATTATTATTATTATTATTATTATTATTATTATTTATATAGCACCATCAATGTACATGGTGCTGTACAGAGTAAAACAGTAAATAGCGAGACCCTGCCACATAGGCTTACATTCTAATAAAACCATAATAAAACAATAAGGAGGGGAAGAGAAAGCAAACAGGCAAAGCTCTCCGGGCGGTTTACAAAGATTAAAACTCGGAACATTAAAAACAAATATACAAAATGTTAAACCATAAAAAGCACAACTCAACTTTGTAACACCCCCTCTAGGGAAGTACTTGAAATAAATAAAGTTCAACCCGTGCCAACATCAAAAACTTTTTGATGCGGTTTCAAGTTATTCTTATTTGCCCAGAGGTTTTATTGCCTCTGTCTTCAGTTCTGTTGTTCTGTTACCTCCCAGCTCTGCTATATGAAGGGTGATGATATGTTTTTATTCTGTTGTACTCTTATTACTGTACACCATCCTGGAATTTGTTAGGATGAAGGGCGGTGTAGAAATTTTAAATAATAAGACAATGCATGTGAAGTACTTTGAAGATTTGAAAGCCCCATACAAATATGTATTATTATTACTACAATTGGCATCAAAAGAATAATAAGTTGAATATCAATTCATAGGCATTAAATACACAAACACCTTGGAGGGTTATGGAAGTCTGTTTGGTTATGATGTTATTAATTCTTTATTTTGGAAATTTGATAGTTGCACCTAGAAATATAAGATTTCTGGAAATTCTGAAGCCATGGGAAAAAATGTTTTTTCCAGGGTTTTGTGGGGGGAAATGAAATTTTTTGGAAAAATTGAAAAAATGCAATATTAGCTCTTTTTACAGATTAAAAGTCATTTTGTTACTTTAGGAGCATACAATGTAATTATGTCCAAGTTGATTTGGCATAAAATTATCACATTTGGTATGTTAAAAGTACAGTGTATTCAAGAAATTATTACAAATTGAATGTAATTTTAAAAAATTTTACTCGGTTTTTTTGGTAAAAAATGGAGGTATGAGCTCCTGAACTGTAAGGAATACTTGAACAGTAAGGAACCTGTTTGGTTTTGCAAATATATGAGCAGGAAAAAACAATTTAAAACCAACAACAGAAGAAACCATCATCATTAGTAACAAAGACAATTATTTATGTCTCCGCTAGTCCTCCACAGGGTCAAGCAGACATAAAGCACCCATTTCCATAAAAAGAACAGAAAAAGGGGAGGGACCAAGAGCAATGAATATGCATGAAATTTAATCAGACTCATTTTCTGAGCTATAGCTATTACTATCAATTTTAGTCTCTGCTTCAATTGCAGTGCCCCCTAGAAGCAGAAATGCATCTTGTTCTTGCATTTGAGAGTTGTAGTCTCCGTTTGCAACCTAGGACTTGCTATTTCTTGGTGCACAGAAATTGTAATAATCTCATACTGTACATAGTTTTTAGAAATCATTTGGAGAAGTAAATATATGAATACCTTGTCTTAAACATTTTATTCATCATGCTAAAATAAAACATTCCATAATCATTTTTTTTCCAATTTTTCAGAAAATTACCAAAGAAGGCCTCAGGGGAAAAATGGGAAAACACATTTTCCCTGATTTTTTCTCGTCCCCGCCCCCCAGGTATTCACATCTCTAGTTGCACCTAACTAGGAAGGCTAGTTCTAACCCTTTTTTATCCTAGAATGTCAGGGTCAGGCCTGTTCTCTCTAGTGTGGGGGACAGACTTTCGGGGCCTCAAATCGGACTCAGCGGCTGAAGAAGAAGGAGACGTAAACTAGTCAAGACAGGAAGCAGCAGAGGAAATTCTCCAAGACTCGTCAGCAGTCGAAGAGGAATCTTCCCAGGAGCTTATCAGACAGGATACCCAGGCTCAGAGATCACACACACTCCAGAAGTCAGTCTTTGTCAGAGGGGGAGGGAATATTGGAGTTGACAGACCCCAGAGTCGGCCGCAGGGTCAAGCGGGTAGTGTTGAGAAGTTGGAGGGAGGCACTCCACTAGGTTGGCCACTCAGCAGAGGCTTCATCTTAAGGACCCTCCTTGAAGGAGGGATTAAGAAAAAACCTGATGGGCCCTGCCACTAAAGGAAACCGTCCATTTAGTAGATAAGCAACTGCCTTGCTTTGCTATTTTAATTAAACTTAGAGGATAGCTCCTAGCATTCACGCGCCCTTCAGGTGTGAAGAGATGTCTATTTACTGAATAAAGCTTTGTGGATTGCCTGACAGACCTCTTTATTGTCTCACATCTCAGCAGGAGGGCTTGGAATCACGAAATAGAATATGTGTACAATGGCAAGAGTGTTGTATCCACTGGACTGACTGGGCAGTTTATTTGGCATACACAGTTCAATGTGAATGACACTCGGTAATTGACAAAGTTTTATGTCTGAAACACCTTAGAGTTCCTAGTACATACAGACTACAACCATTTCCTGCTGATGTTAATCTCTGAATCTTGAAGGGCTCAACATACATAAACAGAAGTCCCTACAAGGAAAGGGATAGAGGGAAGAAGATGAACAACAAAGGAAACATTTCCTATGAGTTCAGATTTGGACATGCAGCAGTTGTATGTGAAACAATTCAAGCTTTGTTTCTTGAGCCTTTAGCAATGAGAAAATCTATGTATTCTCTGAGGCAGCTAGGTTTGTCATGAAGGTTCAACTATATGTTTTAATAGAGTTTAGTCATCTGAAAGTACTTGATTCAAAAAATGTTGAGTATTTGCTTAAGGAGAGGTCAAGCAGCTGTCAAGTGGCTATTGGGAGTTAATTGCTTTGTAGAGTTAAAATTCCTGCTTATAATAGGGTGTGATTGAAAGAATGCTTTCAAACTTTGGTTTGATCTGAGTTTGATTCATTTAAGGGAAATTGTATCAGCCGGCCCGAAGACTACCGCACAACAAGGATTGAGCCACACACGAACAGACATCATTCAGTATTCAGCTGAATGTGTAAACTGCTTCCACTGAAGTATTGGGCCTTTTCAGACAACACGCTAAGCCATGGTTAAGCCACTAACCCTTTTGCAGCAAAATGTTAGTGATTGTGTTTGAACCATGGTTATGTAGCCACCATGGTTAGGAATGGTTCACACGACACCCTAAGTCATGGTTCACATAACACACTAAGCCATAATGTTTAGCTCAAAATGCTTAATCACTATGGCTTAGCATGTCAATCTGAACAGGGTCATTGTGTTCAGGCTGATGCTGTGATACGAAAGCTCAGCTTATAGTGATTGGTTTGTGGCGATGGTGGGTTGACACTGGCAAGTCATTGCTTGATATTGCTGACTGGTGCATATATTAAATGCATATATTAAATTACCCAAAAAACCTGCCATGTCAGATGGAGTCATCCTTTTGAAAAACTGTTAGTATATTTGTTACGAAACTATAAAGTCTTTGTGTTTACGTGCTTCCTGTTTGGAATATGCAGATAGCTTTATAGCAGTATCCTGCTATGGCTGGCTTTGACCTCAACCCTGTGGCAAAGTAGGCGAAAATCTGTCTAGCAAAGTCACCAAGCGAGGAGTCAAAACACATTTTTCTCAGCGCAGTAAAAGGGCAGCTCAAAGCAGAAGTCAACAGGCAGACAAAAGGTCAAGAGCACAGTATTATCAGTAGATGAAAAGGGCAGTCCAAAAGCGGTTTCTTATCAGGGATCCAAAGCAGCATAAAAAAAATCAGCCCAAGAAAAAAGCAAGGTCTTTAGGCTTAGTAATGTCAGGGTCTTCATCGTAAGAACCATCTGGGTCTGTGTGGCATCACCACCCTCTGTAACTCCATCAACAACCTCTCTTACACTATCACCACTCTCTTCCTTTTAAGAGGGAACTTTAAACATGTGTGTGTCATAAGCCTTCAGCAACAAATAAGGCCGAGAAAGTTGTGGTTTTAAAATAACAAAACAATATTGAACACTTTATTGACAAGAACAAGGATGTTTTGCTACAACTTAAATTTCATGGTGTTAAAATATTTATTTATTTATTTATTTATTTATTACATTTTTATACCGCCCAATAGCCGAAGCTCTCTGAGCGGTACACAAAAATTAAAACCATGAAAAGCATAATAAAACAACCAACAGCCTAAAAACACAAATAGAATATAAAAAGCACAACCAGGATAAAACCACACAGCAGAAGTTGATATAGGTTAAAGTATGGAATTAAAACAGCAAGTTTAAATTTAAGTTAAATTAGGTGTTAAAATACTGAGAAAATAAAAAGGTCTTCAGCTGGCGACGGAAGGAAAACAGTGTAGGCGCCAGGCGAACCTCTCTGGGGAGCTCATTCCACAGCCAGGGTGCCACAGCAGAGAAGGCCCTCCTCCTAGTAGCCACCTGCCTCACTTCCTTTGGAAGGGGCTTACGGAGATATACCTCCCTTCACCTCCCAGGGAAAACTATTCCCCCTGCCATCTGTAGCTCCGATTCCCTAATCCTACCCCTCTGAAAGCCAGTCCTTATCTACCTCACAAAGAAAACCTGGAGAGAGTTATACTCTCTCTCATTCTCAACCGAAAATGAATCAGCCAACCCTAACCCTTCGCTGCAAAGTCCAGAAGGCCATGGACACAGTGGAAGGGCTGCTGCTTCCTCTCCCTCTAATAGCCTCATACAGATCCAGGCATGGTGGAGAGGTGCCCAGCTGCTGCTTCCGTTCCCTCTTAATGGAAAGGATTTGTGAAAGCAAATCAAGCCCACCATCAAACATTCCATATATATTCAAACTACAAAATAAAATACCATTTTCTCACTGTCTGGGTCAGGCATGATTATCACGGATATTGAATCTCTTTCCGTCCAAGGTCTGATTCAGTCTTGGAGAGGCTGTTGTGAGGGACATGTTACAGTGGCGGGTAGGGCTGAAGTTAAAAGCGGGTGGGGTGGGCAAGACATACCAGCGTGCTCTTACTGTCCGTAATCAAGCCTTAGGAGAGGCATTTGAACAAAGTTTTGTGGATTACACAGCAGACATCTTTATTGTCTCATACCATCAGGGGGGCTTGGAATCACGACGCCTTGATAAACTTTCAAGGAACTCTGAAGTTCTCTGCAACACAGTTTGAAAATTGGGTTGTGTGTATGTGAGTATATGAGGCGTTTGAAGGGAGAGCGGGAGCCACTTGGTGACATGGGTAAACTGCCTTGTGTGCCATGTTTCTTGGTAGAAAGTTGGGGGACAAAATAAGTAAGGATCTTGGGTCCCCAAGTGAGCCGGGTGTGCTCTGCAGGTCTGAGGTTAAAACCTCCTGCTTTATATGAAGTTGTTCGCCAATGCAATAACATTCATTGTTGTGCACTTCTTGTAGGAAGGAAGCCATCAAAGTGTCACATGAAGACTAGAACTACAATTGCTCTAGAATCATGTGTCCAAGCTGTGAACAGGGACTGCCTATAGGGATTATATGAGTCCCTTATAGAAATGTCTACACAGGCTTCCAGTTCGTTTCCAGGCCCACTTCAAAGTGCAGGTGATGGCCTCTCAGCCTTTCACAGTTTGTGACAATGATACGTGAAGGCCCATCTTCTTCCATATGAAGCATGGTTCTAATGTTCCCACAAGTATGCTTAATTGGAACTTTCCAGTGACTGCACCCATATTCTGGAACTCCCTCCTGTGGAAGGCTCATCTCACCCCCTCTGAAGGCCTTTGCTGAGTGGTTAAAAATTTCCTTTTTAGGTAGATTCCTTTGTGGGGCATGAATAGATGCCCTCTCACTGAATTTTAACTTTCTAGTAGGTGTCTGCTGGGTTATTTTTAATGGCTGTTGGAATCCTGAATCCTTTTATTTTGCTGTTTTTAGAGTTGTTGTTGTTAACCTGCTGTGTGTTTGTGTTTGTGTTGCAGTTCAAATTGGTTCAGTTTATCATTATTAGCTGCCCTGAACTTAACTCAGGAAAGGTGCAGTGTAAATGTTTTTTTTTTAAATAATAAAATCTAACTATGGTTTTGTTGCTGATGCACAACATCAAAGACCTTTTGTTTTCTTGTTTTATAGATCACTATTCCATGTGTGTCTTTTCATTGTGGTAACAAATCAAGCACTGCACACTACTTAAAAATATAAGGCATATGGCGGCACATCTTAATCATCAACATGTTTAGTTTTTAATGCTTTATGTGTGTATGTTCTGTGTTTTAGAATTTTAAATTTTGTATACTCGTTTTTATCTTAATTTTAGAATTTCTGTAAACCGCCCAGAGAGCCGTGGCTATTGGGGCAGTATATAAGTGTAATAAATAAATAAATAAATAAATAAATAAATAAATCTAAAGTCAGTATAGATGAGGAAAGTTGTTTGGTTTATTACGGTGGAGTAAAAAGCCAACTATTTATCATATACATGCATATGAACTATTAATATATGTTGCGAAAAAATGGGAATTATTAAATTTAGTGAAGGGTGAATTTCAGGGATTGAAAGAGGGATAGTGGGATAGTGGATGCAAGGACACTTCTTCCTCTTACTGAGCAGCTTTAAATTCATGGAAGATGATGATATACTAAGAGTTCAACTATTCCTCTTCTTCCCCAACTCTAATCCACTTCTTCATTATGAGAAGTACTGGCTTGTATCCATAATTTGAGGAGAAAAGTCAACCCCCAAGTGGCACATGGTGCCTCATTATTGTTCCATTGCTTGTAAGCTGGCACATGACAGCAATGTAATGCATTGAATAAATATGTGAGAAAGCATTCATTGAAGAAGACAACAAATGCTCTGTCTGTGCAGGCTAATGGACTCATTGCCTTTACATTTTTTGGCAGGATACAGTCAGCTCCACATCAGCGTGGGCTTTTTCCTCTTTGCTATTTAATGCCAGGATAAGTCAGCTAGTGTCTTATTTGGCCCTGCTTACACCGAACCTTCCCCCCCAGCCCCCGCCAGAGGTTTTTATACCCGCTTTGTATTGTTAATAAGTTCCCAGGAAATTGATGATGGGAAAACTGAGGAGGAGAAGATGCATGCCATGCACAATAGCTAACTTCATCTTGGGAGGAAATTGCTTATGTTCAAAACAACATGGTTACGTTGTGGTGGGAGAAGACAGACTGGATGTGAAGAAAGCCATGTACCATACAAAGTAAGGCTTTTTAAAAAATCACTACAGAAGCCAGGTGTTTGAAATAAGAATAGAATGGCTTTGAATCAGTAGATGGAATCCATCTCTCTGTTTCTGACAGTAGCCAGATATATCTCCGGTTTTAGAAATTAACAGAGGCAATTTCCTGCTTGTCACCACCTTCTGGCAACCATAGCTATATGGCTTCTGCATTTAGCTACAGCTAATACCTGTAGTTGGGACCAAGCATGCTCTGAAATTGTATAATTCTTTTTTAAAGTGATCTAAAAGTTGATTCACACTGTCATGTTACTCACCTGAATCTGTCCAAATGTATTCCTGTAACCACCTTGATAGGGCACCCACATCCCTCCCCAGCCTAACGAAATCACCCAGGCATATGATTAAAACATCAGTAAAATAAAGTAAAACCATCTCCCAAGGGATGATTCCCTTCCATATCACTCCTTCTCTAGTGGGCCTGCAGTCCAAGCCATCCCTGACCAAGAGAGCTGATGTAAGTAGGCAGGAGACTGTTGGAAAGTGCACAGTCTAGCCTGGACCCATCTAGGAAGCAACCCTCTGTAGACACCAAGGGCATGTCTAGATGAGGGCTTATCCCGGGGATCGCCCCAGGATCATCCCTGTGTGTCAACATGAAGCACAGGGGATCCCGGGGGCAGGGAGGGATGATCCCTCCCTTTCCCCTGAATAACCGGGATGGCTTTAATCCCAATTTTTCCCACGGTCTCGGGATAGTCCCAAAACAGCAGGACATGTGGGCAGTCGTCCCGGTTTTGTCCCGGCTCCTCGTAACGCAAGGAGCCAGGAACCGGGCACGGAGCTTCTTAGGAGCTCTGTGCCCATCGGGGGTGGGAGGGGGGAGCGGGATCTTTTTTTAAAAAACAAAAACCTACCTGTATCGCTGGAGTGCTTGTGTGCTCATTTTCAATTAAAAAAATGGCCGGCATGATGTCCTCTTCCTCCCCGGACGTCGTGCGCCACGTGTGGACTGAGGAGGATCTCGCAATCATCATATCCCGAGATCCTCCTCCTCCCCTCCCTAGGTCTAGACATGCCACAAGAGTGTCTGGAGAAGCCACAGGTAAGCAGGCAGCAGATGGTAAAATGTAAGGTGGACTGTTCTCCTTCTCTCACTTACTGGGGAGATTCTGGTAAAACCAGCCTACCATAGGTGACGCAGACCAGAATCCCTTATTAACCAGACTCTGAAAGCATATTTTGAAAAGAACTGGCACACCACAGTTCCAAGAAATCCTGGCCTACATTGGTATATAAGTTGCTCTGGAAAAGGGCAGGGAGGAGCAAAAGGGATTCTGGATTTGCAAACTATGGTTTGTGAGGAGCTAGTATTATGTTTCTTTAATATAAAAATACGCGTGGTCATTATCAAAATAGAGATTGCTTCCCTGCCCTTGTCCACACACACATTTCAGAATGTCTTTGCCAACCATAGAGGGAGAGAGATTACTTCCTTGAAAGCAGAAGAGTGGCCTGTTTTGAAATATTCTTTTCTCAATGCAAAGGTGGACATTGTCTGTTAACATAACAAAAACGAAGAAATGTTACAGAAGAAAAAATATGCTCCCCATGTGAATGCAACAATAATCTTAATGGTATAATTTTTAGGAAATGTAAAAAAGATAAATGCAAGAGTCTTCTTGCACATTTTTTTGGGGAAAGGTGGGATTTAAATATAAACAAATGATTCATTTTTTAAAATATCCTCTTTCTTGAATCCCTCAAAATCTGACAGGTCTAAAGTGAAGGACAGTTGTGTTGATCTATAATAGCAGTGTTGTTATACACCATGTTGTTCTATTTTGAATTCGTTGGGGGCGTCAGAGCAGGGGAGCAAAGATGCGTTTAGAAAAGAAAACCAACGACTGAAGGGCCACACCCACCAAGAAGTACAAAAAGGATGCAAGATTAAGGGCTCATCTACACCAAGCAGGATATTCCACTACGAAAGAGGTATATAAAAGGCAAGAGCCACACTACTGCTTTATAGCGGTATTGGAAGTGCACTGACCACTGTTGGGACCCATTGACACATACCATATACCGCTTTCATACCGCTATCATAGTGTTATATCCTGCTTGGTGTAGATGTGTCACGGCCCCAACAGTTGTCAGTGCACTACATTACCACTATAAAGCAGTAGTTTAAATCCTGCAGTGCACTACCGCTATAAAGAAGTAGTGTGGCTCCTGCCTTTTATATACAGCTTTCATACCACTTTCATAGTGGAATATCCTGCTTGGTGTGGATGAGCTGTAAGAGTGCAGTTCAATGGGATAGATGTGCAAATGACAGGCTTTTATCCACCCTATGCCCTGCTGGGATCTTCCTGGCAGGATAGGAGGAACAACTGAGGCTTTTTTAGAATTTCCATCCTCCAACATAGCATGCATCTGAGGTCCTCTAACTTGCTTGGCCTATTGGGGACAATAGATTCTAATCCTATTTTGAAGGGCTATTTTAAAAAACTAAACTGTGGTACTGTTATGTGTACCAGAATCTCCTTTTTATGCCATTTTTGTTGCAACAGAAAGAGGATTGTTGCAGAGTGGGGGAGTGAACAACATTTTAATCGTGCTGAAATCGTTAAATTGAAGGGGTGTGTGTGTGTGTGTGTGTATTAGCCTATAAAATATGAGACTAACAGAGCACTCCTTCAAAGATCATAGGACTGCACCCTAACTTATATATCTGGATTTCTAGATAAGTTAAATCAATTTGCATCTTGTCCAATATTTTAAAATAGGGAACTTTTTGAGAGCATAAAGAAAGTGTGGGAGCTCTCTCGCTGAGCTCTCTCTCAGGCCTAGTTTATCGCCTTGCATGACTGAGTAAACTCTTCATGAAAAGCAAAATGTCAGGGAAAGAGTAAGACAAGAGACATCTCCTCCCTGTCATGCCTGTTTTCTATATAGGTGGATTTGTTGTTTTTATTATTACAGAGGAATATTTATACAAGTGAGCCCCCACCTGCAATCTGAAGTGGTACTGCCCAGGCATGGTGTGCCACCTCAGTATTGACTAGACCTTGAGTCTCCCAGCTCTCAGGGTCTTGGGCAGTTGCCTTGCCACCACACACATGCGCCTTAATGCCTCTGTTATTAAATTGGGGTCTTAGGGCGTTACTAGACGAGGCTCTAGCGCGCGTTACCTTCCGCAGTCACGTCGAGGCTTCCAGATGACGTTCACGAGGATCCGCCGTTATCCCGCGGTGAAGGCTCTTTCTCCCGACTTTAAAAAAGTGAGTTTTAGGGCGCCTTTTCCTGCTGTCCCGCGGTAATTCGGAGTACGTGTGGGAGGATGTGAGGTCACTGCGGTCGGCACTGGTCAGGAAAAGGCGTGCTAAGGGGGAGTGGTCAGCGGCTTCGGTCAAGCTGCCTCCGCCATTTGCGCGCAGTCCGCCAGCTGGGGCAGCGCGGCGGAGCGGCTTTTTTTTTTATTTCCCCAGTGACAGTTTGCGCAGGACCGGAGGACCGGAAAAGTGGCTGGTGACTCCTTGCGGTGGGCAGCTACCGTGGCCGCATAATGGCGGTGCTGTACGCTGCCTGTTAGTGTGGGTACCAGGCTGGCAGAGGGCAGAGCTGTTTGTGGGCTGCTGCCATGGCTACGGCCAGATGTGGGTTGGCTCCTTGGGATGGGGCACAGGGCACAGAGGCGGTCATCGCCGCCGACACCTCAGAGGCATGATGGGAGATGTAGGCACAGAGTGGCCATGCAGACGATTGACCTCGGGTCATATGACACCCGCCACGACCCCCATCAGGAAGTGAGCGCATCAATGATGACCCTCAACAGCACCAGCAGCACTTCAGCTGGCACTGGCACTGCCGCCGCTGCCGCCGCCAGGGCCGGCGGCGGCATCGCTGACGGCTGCGCAAGTTTGCGGTCTTTCGGACGTGCGCAAACCGTGCAGCGAGCGAAAAAAAAAGCCGCGGCAATCAGGCCGGTGTGGCTGCGCAACCGTTCTCGCGGCGGCAGCAGCACAACCGGCGCAAACTTCCGCCACAAATCGAAGGCAGGTGTGGAGCATGAGGCGTCACGGCTGAACGGGAAAAGCCGCTTTCACCGCTCCTCAACGACGGAACACCCGGTAGGTCTAGCAACGCCCTTAGAAAGAAAGCCTTTAATATTTCTTTTTCATTTCCTAACCTTTTGTACATAAAATTGCACATTCTGGGAAAATGTCAGTGCAGTGCTGCTGATAGCTGCATGTTTTTAGTCTCTGGGCTTTTAAAGATTTATTAGCTCTAAAGCAGTAGCCCTTAACTTCCAGTTCTTTAACCCATCCCTTCAACAAGAGACCTATTTCTATTTTTTAAAAACAACAACAACAACACCTTGTTTACAATCCCCTCTTTCTTCCAATTTCTGCTGCGTCCTTCTCGATACAACCAGGACAATTGCACTTGCTGGTAAGGTAAGCAGCTGTTTTAGACTTTCCCAACCACAACACACAGCGTCAGTCAGCAGCAACACACAGTGACACTGAGGGCTCATCTACACCAAGCAGGATATTCCACTATGAAAGTGGTGTATAAAAGGCAGGAGCCACATTATTGCTTTATAGCGGTATTGAAGTGCACTGCAGGATCTACTCTACTGCTTTATAGTGGTACTGAAGCTATTGGGGCCCATGACACATCTACACCAAGCAGGATATAACACTATGAAAGTGGTATGAAAGTGTGTCAATGGGCCCCAACAGTTTTCAGTGCCTTTTATATACCCCTTTCATACCGCTTTCAGAGTGCAATATCCTGCTTGGTGTAGATGAGCCCCTAGTCTGTTCAGACAACACACTTAAGCCATGGTTAGGCCGCTAACCCTTTTGCAGCAAATGGTTAGTGAGGGCGTTTAAACCATGGTCATGTAGCCACCGTGCTTAGGAATGGTTCACATGACATGCTAAGTCGTGGTTCACACAACAGGCTAACGGCTCATCTACACCAAGCAGGATATTCCACTATGAAAGTGGTGTATAAAAGGCAGGAGGCACACCAAGCAGGATATAGCAGTATGAAAGTGGCATATGGTATGTGTCAATGGGCCCCAACAGTTGTCAGTGCACTTCAATACCACTATAAAGCAGTAGTGTGGATCCTGCCTTTTATATACCGCTTTCATAGTGGAATATCCTGCTTGGTGTAGATGAGCCCTATGTCATAATGCTTAGCTCAAAATGCTTAACCACTATGGCTTAGCGAGTCATCTGAACAGGTTCATTGTCAGTCTACAGCGACACACACTGACAGTCATCAGCGGGGTGAGGGGGGGACCTACCAATTGAAGACCAGTGCTATAAAAGGCAGGGGCAGGAAGCTATCTGAAGTGGAGTAGAATGACATGGTGTCAGTGGAGTGGAGCGCAGGCACCATATCCTTCTTGATAGAGCTCAAAATACCCGCACTATTCCTGCTCAGCGTTGTGGTCGTCAGCCCTGCTGATATTGTCTACGTTTTTATTGTTGAGATAAAACCGGCTGAGAAATGTCCAGTAATAATGATTTATAAGATACTTGTTTTATTAGCATTTTTAAGGCTGTTTAATTCTTTCAGGCTTCACTAAGCATTTCACTTTACCAGCTGGCATGTTTACAATCTCAGCTGTGGGGGGAAAAAGTCCCACTGTGGCATGTTCTATTTAGAACAAAATTGACTATATCAGGCACAGCAGCTGTTGGAGTAGAGTACTTCTCAGCAGGGTGCTGTTGCTCCTTCAGCGTATTTTTTGATTATTGATATAGTTTTCCGGCTTGGGGCTCTTTGGTAGTGCAAAATCAAGTTTTATTTCCTATTCGTCTTGAATGAAAAGCAATAGCAAGGCTCTGTTTAGTTGGGGGTGAGGGGAGATGTCAGGACTCAAGAGACAACTGCCCCATACCCCTTGGAAGTCATTTACGTCTTTATAAATGAAGTACATTTCCCCCCATCATCTTTACTGTGTGACAGAACAGCTACGTGGAGAACTCCATGTTTATACAATACGATTGCTGAGGCAGCAAATTGAAGGGAAGACTGCCACAAGAGGGGATTCTTGCCCTTGCCTCCGAGCCATATTCCTGCCAAAAAATCACTGGAGAAAAGATACAGCCATCAAGTTCTTGTCCATTGTTTCCTGCTTCCTGGGTTCTCTATTATTACGTTGTAATTTTTCTTGCTTTGATATATTCTTAATCCATCTTCATGAGATGCCTTGAACACCTTTTGGCAGAGAGGTGGCATATTAAAAAATGTAAATATATTTGTGCACACACACACACACACACACACTTAATGTACAGAAGTGGGAAATTTAAAGCTCCCCTCCCTGTGTACTGAGATCTGTTTAAAAGTGGGATTGTGTGACTTTCAAAGTCTTGGTTGTCACACAGAGGAGGGCCAGGATCTCTTCTCGATCATCCTACAGTGCAGGACACAGAATAATGGGCTGAAGTTACAGGAAGCCAGATTCCGGCTGGACATCAGGAAAAACTTCTTGACTGTTGGAGCAGTACGGCAATGGAACCAGTTCCCTAGGGAGGTTGTGGGCTCTCTCACACTAGAGGCATTCAAGAGGCAGCTAGACAGCCATCTGTCAGGTATGCTTTAAGGTGGATTCCTGCATTGAGGAGGGGGTTGGACTCGATGGCCATATAGGCCCCTTCCAACTCTGCTATTCTATGAGTCTTTCCCTACTAGGGCTCAGCCCCCAGCCCCTCATATAAATAGAAGCTGGTGATACAGCCCAGGGCAAGCCACATCTCAAACTAAGCCATAAGAAATCAACAATATGCAGTATTTACCTTGAAAAGCGTTTTTTAGTGTCCCGTTCTTACCTCCTTAACCCTCTTTACCTCCCCCCCTCTTACCACTCTGAGCCTCGTGTGGCGCAGAGTGGTAAGCGGCAGTTACTACAGCCGAAACTCCCCACGGCCTGAGTTCGATCCTAGCAGAAGCTGGTTCTCAGGCAGCCGGCTCAGGTTGACTCAGCCTTCCATCCTTCCGAGGACAATAAAATGAGTACCCAGCTAGCTGGGGGAAAGGTAACTGCGACTGGGGAAGGCAATGGCAAACCACCCCACTACAAAGTCTGCAAAGAAAACGTCAGCGAAAGCAGGCGTCCCTCTAAGAGTCAGCAATGACTCAAGTGCTTTGCTCGAGAGGTTCCTTTCCTTTCCTTCTCCCTTTTCAAGATTGACCGTATATTTTTAAGATTTTCAAACTGCCTGGAAGCTTATCAGGAACTTCCTCAATTACAGAATTGTTAATGGAGGGCAAGGTGCCCTGAAAGTCAACTTGTCCTCTGTTACTGATCTCTAAAGTTTGCAGTTACAATTAAGTGTTAAGTTGCATTCTTAGATCATGTGGGACTTCAGTGAAGCCCAGCAGATTTGGCCAGTGTCCTTCATGAATTAACAGGGCATCGTAGAACACGCCTCCTATTCTGCAGTAGTCTGAGTTTCTGTAGCAAACGTGCAGGGAGTTGATGTGACAAGGATTCTCTGAAGGAAGCATTTTTAGTTTTTTGAAAGCCATTGCTTTTAAATGAAAGCCATCATTATTTGGAGATGTATATTTCATAGTGCCTTCATCTCTCTCAGTAGTTTTGGTTAACAAATTGTTTTTGGTGTTTTACAGCCATGATACCATTTCCGTTTATAAATCCTCCATACACCATATGTTTCTAACTTGACGCATCAAGCTGTCTGTGGGTTGAGGCTTTGTAATGGGAGGCATAATCCCCAAAGCAGCATTGCTTCCGCCCAATCAATGGTTGTAATGTTTGTGATTTTATGGGAGAACGCGCTCAGCAGATTGTAGCCAGAGTGAGCACATGACAATTATTTTTTTAAAGTAGGCATTTTAAAAAGCTTGGTCTGTGGATTTAAAACAGTATGAAGGGGCAGTTAGGAACGTAGGAAGTTGCCTTATATTGAGCCAGACCATTGGTCTATCTAGCCCAGAGTTGTTGGCACTCATTGGCAGCAGCTACCCAGGGTTTCAGGCAGGAATTTTTCCAGCCCTACCCAGAGATGTTAGGGATTGAATTTGGGGCCTTCTGCATGCAAGTCATGTGCTCTACCACTGGACCATGGTCCCTAACCTCAGCGGAGGGCTATAACCAGGCATGAGACTTGGACATAGCTAATGGACCTGGAGTGTAGCCTTTTAACTTGCTATGTAACTACTTGATTCTGGAATGGGCTGTGGCCATTCCGAGGCTATATGTTTTTTCAAAATTTTGGATACAGATTCGTTCTCTAATCCAAAAGATAGTAAAGATCAATATACAACTGAAGCCAGAATACTTCCTTCTGGGTTTGTTGGACAATCAGGTGGAAAGCAATTATGGAACTTTTTTCTTATATATGATGCCGGCAGCAAGACTATTATATGCACAAAAGTGGAAAGGATCAACATTACCTACAATGGATGGTGAAGGTGTTGGAGTTGGCAGAGATGGCAAAACTTACGTCAATAATTAGAGAAAAGTCAACATCTAGGTTTATAACCAATGGAAACCTCTTATTAACTTTTTGTGGGAACTAGAAAAAATGATTTGTTTATCTGTGGATTCAACGAATAAGAAGAAAACTTTAAGATAATAGGAAGAGGGGAACTTTTTTGGTGTAATTATAGAGTAAGAGAAATATTGTTACATATCTTTGCTGTGGAAAAAATCAGAAGCCCATTTTAAGTTTGAATGGTTTTTTGTTGTTGTTGTTTTGTGGTGTTGGCATGTTTGTTTGTGTTTTTTGAAACAATAAAACATTTAAATAGCAAACTATATGTTTTTTCCAGTTCAATAAAGTAATTTAGAGTGCAATCCTATAGCCCCAAGACTGTCTGAGGGGGGATAACATGCAGCAAATCTTCCCCTCCGAGTCTGGAGACAGAGCTTAGACCTTGGAGGAGAAGATCTGAGCGTGGCTCTCTCCCCAGCCCCCAACACCCCACCCCCAGCCACAAGGCTCCCTCTCTCAAGGTTGGGGTCTCGAGATTGGTCTTTGAGAAGAGACACAATGGCTGTGATGGGGGCAGGGAGGGGAGAAGTCATGGATCCACTGGATCCAACGACCTCTTAGTCCTCGTCCTCAATAGGCCAAGCAAGTTAAAGGACCTCAGATGCATGCTATGTTGGAGGATGGAAATTCTAAAAAAGCTTCAGTTGTTCCTCCTATCCTGCCAGGAAGATCCCAGCAGGGCATAGGGTGGATAGAAGCCTGTCATTTGCACATCTATCCCATTGAACTGCACTCTTACAGCTCATCCACATCAAGCAGGATATTCCACTATGAAAGTGGTATGAAAGCTGTATATAAAAGGCAGGAGCCACACTACTTCTTTATAGCGGTAGTGCACTGCAGGATTTACACTACTGCTTTATAGTGGTAATGAAGTGCACTGACAACTGTTGGGGCCCGTGACACATCTACACCAAGCAGGATATAACACTATGAAAGCGGTATGAAAGTGGTATATAGTATGTGTCAATGGGTCCCAACAGTGGTCAGTGCACTTCCAATACCGCTATAAAGCAGTAGTGTGGCTCTTGCCTTTTATATACCTCTTTCGTAGTGGAATATCCTGCTTGGTGTAGATGAGCCCTTAATCTTGCATCCTTTTTGTACTTCTTGGTGGGTGTGGCCCTTCAGTCGTTGGTTTTCTTTTCTAAACGCATCTCTGCTCCCCTGCTCTGACCCACCCAACGAACTCAGAAGCAACAAAAAGCGGGAATCTGCCATTGACCTGCAAGAGTGATTTTTCTTATGCTCTTAAGCCCCTAACTTCACAAAAGCAGATGCTTTACGATTTATGAAGAATTTTTCCTTCTTTCTGCTCATCCTGCCCTCTCCTGTTGATACCTCAATTTTAAATTTGGGGCTGGACTTTTTAACAGGACTCTGAGCAGCCCTTTATTTTACGACACAGTGAAATTTTGGACTGCTCAAAGACAGGATTGTTTTCTCCCCAAAGTTGGTCATGAGGGCTTTGTGGCTCAGGGCAGTTGCGCAAAGCGCCAGTCTAAGTCCCAGCAGCTCCATCTTGGAACGTGAATCCAACCCTCTCTTCGCTCAATTAATTTTTATATCCTCTGACTCAGCAGGGAAGATTCACCCATTATAGACACACGTCTGCATTTACAGATCCATCAACTTGGGAAATCATTTGTTTTAAATTATCCCTGATCAATGTGCTGCTTTCAGCTAATCAAAAACGTGATTCCAAATTGTTAATATTGTTTATTTCTGAACTTTATGCTCTTGAGGAGCCTTTTTTCACATGGATTGGCGGCTGCTGAAGATCCCCTATGTGATTTATTTATTTATTACATATTTATTGCCACAAAAAACCTTGCACGTTGTGAGGCCTTGTGCATATTTACTCACTCTGGCTTGCCAGGCCTGTTGGAACGCCTTGCTCCACATGAATTCCTTAGTGGCTGTGCATGGCAGAGGAATGAGTGGTGCTAGAGGGGCAATTCAAGAAAACTTGTGTAATAATCCATTTATTTATTCATTTTCTTACTGAGGAACCCTTCACTTGTCTCCAAGGGAAATTCCAGGTCTTCCTGGAACACAGTCGGAAAGAAGAATAAGGTTAATATAACTTGCTAAAACACGTCTATTAGATTGTAAGCCTATGCGGCAGGGTCTTGCTATTTACTGTTTTACTCTGTACAGCACCATGTACATTGATGGTGCTATATAAATAAATAAATAAATAATAATAATAATAATAATAACGTCTCTTCACACTCCTGCAGCACTCTCCATGGTCTAATCTCAGATGTGCTTCTGCCAAATGAGAATAATGCAGGATCTCAGTATACATAGATAGATATAGAGATAGAGAGATAGAGATATGAATAAGGAGCATCTAGGAAATCTGCAGAAGATTCACTCAGTGCCTTTTGTAATAGAAAACATATATTAAATAAAATGTAGAGACTATACAGTAGCTTGATACATCAAGACTACCAGATGTGCTTCTGCTTTTAATAATCGTAATTATTCAGTGTATTCTTCAAGACTTGCAAAGGCTGGGCTGCAGGGAATCCAATTCATAGATGGAATGCAATTGGACAGATTTGCACATGGGGAGGGGGATCCCTAAATGGGAATTGTAGCTTGAGTGGGGTGTGGAAGTGTGAAATCATACCCCTAAAAATAAATAAATGGCAAAAACTGTTTTAAAGATGTCTGTTTCTTGCATCTCTATACTGTATTTCTTTCTGGTTTTGTGTGTAGTTTTAGACCTAGAACCTGATCTGAATATCCCAATTCTATATATGTCGTTATTGAGGAATATATAATTAATTTATGAACAAGGGTACTTAGGACATCACAGGTCATTCGCAAAATCTTGTCTACTGGCAAGCTTCTCTCTGTGTGTTTTTACCCATTTAAAAACATTCCCTGAACATCACGTAATACCTGTGATCATCAAAGTAATTGTTATTTTTTAATTATTTTTACATATTTAAGACTTGCCATGCATCCAGTTCTTTTTTTTCAGATGAGTCCCCAACAGGAAAGCTGTGCTGTTGAATTCCAGTCTATTGAATATCTGATTCATCCAGTATAACTTTTAAAATAAATTTGGCAATTCTGTGAATCCTGTAACCAGTTCTTTAATTTCCCTTGTACCAGAAAGGAATAATAAGATAGTGCTATTAAAAATAACCTATTTTTATTCTATGACTAACACCCACAATAATTTAAGATATTTTCTTTTACAGATTTATCGATGGCAGTGCAGAAATTTTCTCAGTCACTTCAAGATTTTCAGTTTGAATGTATTGGAGATGCTGAAACAGATGACGAAATTAGCATTGGTGAGTGTTCTGTATCGCTTGTACTTACAATATTAATATTTTAATCCTGTGTAAATTAGAATTTAGAATTGCAATAACATTATTCTGTTTGGCTTTTAAGTGACCTTTGAGTCCCTTATGATATTCATACTTCCATACTTATGCATGGTTTCTGAAATGTAGAGAATTTGGAACATTGGATAGAACATAGGACGAACATAAACCAGCAGTCTGACTCAGTATAAAGCCACTTCCTATCTAGTCCAGTATTGTTGAAACTGACTGGGTTCGCATGATGGGGGAAGGAAAATAAGACATCATAGCTTATTGTCCCATCCCATGGGCATGCTTTGTCATATTGTCTGAACCCGGCAAAGGTATGCAGTGGGTGGGTTCACAAACCACCCCAGAACCCATGGCTTATTCTAGGGTTGTGGTGTGGTGTGCAATGCATCGCAGTGAAGCACCCTCACCAGGTTTGGGTGACACAACAAACTGCACCCAGCGAGGGTAATTATGGTAATGGCACAGAGTGTGACCAGCATGCGCAGGCATGGGAGAATGAGCTACGAAAGTTTATTTTCCTTCCCTGATCATGGGAACCCGGCCACTGACTGAGAGTGGTCCAGTATGCATGATCACTATGGGTTAAGCACCATTTGCTTAATCTCCCAAGTTGTGTTTTCTGAACTTGGGCAGAATGGCTTGTTGGAGGGGGGGGGGACAACCCTCAAATAACCCAACAGGCCATGGCCTGTTTCTTCCTCCAACAAGCCATACCATCTGAGCTCAGATGACACAACATGCTGCATCTGGGCCATTGGTTAGGCAAAGGGTCCCCTGCACGTGCTGCGGCTTAAACAAGCCACCATGGCTAAGCCACAGTCATTGTGTGAACCAGATCAGTATCTTTTTAGGCACCAACATTGTTATCTTTTCGGCGCCAGGTCAAGACCTTTCTATTCTCCCAGGCATTTAACAGCATTTCGCAACATAAATTTGTTTGTTTTTTAATGGACCCCAGACTGTTATTGTTTAAAATGGATACTATTTTATACTGTTGTTGTTATATTTTTGATGGTTTTAAATTTTGTATACTTTTTAATGTTCCCTGTTTTAAACTTTTGTAAACCGCCCAGAGAGCTTCGGCTATGGAGCGGTATATAAATTTAATAAATAAATAAATTTTAGGCAGGAGTTTTTCTTAGCTTTACCTGGAACTAGGGCCTTTGATGCGACGATCTGCCAGGCATCTAGCTAATATTTTTTGTGGGGTTGGGGGACATTCTTTACAGTCTAGCCATATTTAATCTGGAGGAAGGAAGGCACCCAGCCACCTACCAACAGCTACCCTTAGGGAAGGATCTTGGTTACATTTTAACGTGTTGATTGAGTTGTGTTTTTTAAATGTATTTTGATGTTACCCATAACCTGGCTTAGAAGGATTTGTATCCTGAAAGGCGCAATAGAAATAATTGCAATAAATAAATAATAAATATAAACTAGGGATGTGTAAAACTTCCTTATTGATGTTTCCTTCTCATCTGGAAAGTGCAGTTGAATGTTCAGACACTTCACTTGCAAAAAAGGATATATAGTTTTAACATGGGCAGACTTTTATGAATGGATGCTTTGTGTGTCAGTTCACATCCTAGCATAAACGTGTATTTCCTACTCAAATTGTTGTCCGACTTGTTATCTCACCAATCCATTCTGTATTATTTGCTTAAATGTCAATATCTTGAGACACTGTGTTTGTGTCTGGTGATAAATGTTCAGAAATCTGTTCTGTTATTTGTCACCCTTCTCCAATTGTGGATTTGCAGTTTTTGCTTTAGGAATTGAACTCCAGGTATTTATCCCTTCCCTAATCTAAAACTGAAAATCTTTGTGATTACAGTGACATTGATATCTGAGGTTGCCTTATCTCTCATGGTCTGAACTGTTCTGAGGACCCTTTTGAAGATGACTTTGGACATTAAAAAGGCATATCAAACTATTCAGAAAGAATCCACGAATTGTGTGCACACACTAAAAATAAAAAAAAATGACAGATGATTTATTTTTACTGGGAGCTTCAAAGAAGGGATTTCTGGTTTACAAGATATCTGTAGCCAGGTTGGTTGTCATGAGCATCAAAGAAGCTCACAAGAGCAGAAGTTAAACTAACAGAAATAAAAGCTCAACATAGTAGAAATCTGGTCATACTTTCAGCCTTCATAAGATAATCCTTTTTTTCTATCTCACTAAAGCAACAACCTAGACTATATTTTATGTGCCTATTAAAGCTTGCTATATTCACCACTGAAGATGACTCGGTCATGCTGTGAGAATTGGGGCCAAGCAGTTGGGTGAAAACACACACAAATTGCCTAGATTTGCATCTTCAGATATTTCCTTGGTTAATATAAAACTAAAAAGCCACCACTCCAAAAAGGGATTTAATATTTTACACTTGATAATTAATATACTTTCCTGCCCTCTAGATATTTGGAATTGCATCAGTTTTTCATATAACCTATCTGCATATTGCACAATGTTTAAACACATGAGTAGACATTCAAATCTATAGGTACTTGAACGATGGTGTTTTTCTCAGAAGCTGCTCCAAAGTTTTGGAATTGTCTTGTCCTGGATGTCTATTGAAAGCTGGGGGAGAACAGCTTCTTTTCTTTTTTTTTATGGCCAAGCCTGTGTTTCAAGAAAGTTTTTACTTGCCACATTTGAAACCAAGAGAGTTTAATTCCATTTAACTTATCCTTTAGCTTGCTATCATCAATAACTCGACCCTCGTCCACAAAGTCTCTCGACCGATAGATTCCCTTCTTTTTCCAGCCCGCAAGCTGTATGTATTTATCTCTATGTCTAATAGAGGGATGGTCTAGGAAGGTTGACATAGGGGATTCTGGAAGGGAAAGATGGGTTGACCGTTTTTTCCAGATGGCAAAAGTGATCCGCGTGAATGGGTTAGAAATTTGTTTAATGGTTACCCACGAAAGATTCAAAAAGGGGAAAACAGACAGTGTAGGAAAACAGACATGGGATATTAGTCTCATTTTTTATTAGTCTAATTAACTGCCTAAGCTTAAAACCCTCAAAGTATGCCAGTAGATTAGGCATTGCCAAGCTTCCTTTAGAGTGCTTTCTATAAAGCGTTTGCTTGTGAGACACCCCAGAAATGTTAGACCAATCAACCCCAGCCAGCATAGCCAATGATTAGGGATTATGGGTATTGTAGTCCAAAACATCTCGAGAGCACCAGGTTGGGGAAGGCTACTTATACTCCGAAGTCTCTTCCCTAAAAATCTGTCTCTCCCCTCTCTTCTACTGAGCCATAAACTCCATCTATCAAGTCAGCTGATTAAATAGTAGTCTGTAATCTTGAGGTACAGGCTTCATCTTTCTCTTTCTCCGTCTCCTTGTTGCTAGACAAGGTGAAACAATGTCACCTTAGAGTTGGGACAATATGTATCTAATGTGATGAGTATGGTGGACAGAGTCTTCTCCATAGCAGTGGCCAGGCAGTGGAATTCTATTCCTTGTGCTCTTCTTTCCAATGGTCATTAAAACCACTTAAAAAACAAACAAACAAACAGTAGTGCATTTTATATGACAACTGAGGTTTATTTTTGTCTTGACTATTTGTGGTTTTTGCTATTTATATTTTCGTTTGATGGCTTGGGTTTATTGTGTTAATAGTTTTTATCATAGCTTCACTGCTGTGAGAGCTTTTTAGCCAAAAATTGGTATACTGTCCTGATTGTTTAAAAACAACAACACCCAATTCAGTTCACTTAAAAATGGATTTGGGAGGCCCATATAAGCTATACAAATAGGGATGCTTTAGGGTGGATTCCTGCATTGAGCAAGGGGTTGGACTTGATGGCCTTGTAGGCCCCTTCCAACTCTGCTATTCTATGATTCTATGAAATAAGCAAATGTGGCATATTGTCTGCTCAGCATGGGAGACGCATTAGGTTATGCAAAAGAATAAAAAAGCTACCAAATCCCGATCTGGTTTTAACAGTTCATTGGGCATTGCCCACACATGTTACACCCCATCTCATTGGGTATGTTGGGACAACACTTTAGTCAATGCTGGGTGTAGTCAATTTACAGTTGGTTTTTTTGTGCCATGCCCTCATGGAGTGATTGAAGCTCAAGCTGAGTGGACTAATAGTCAACTTGGCATTTGACAGACACTCTCCCCACCCTCCCTCCTCTCTCAGTCCTCCTGGTGCTATCCCAACAGCCTCTGCGAGTTGTGCCAACTGTAGCAGAGCAGCGGGCACAGTTTTGGCCACTCTTGCCCGGGAACTCTGTAGCCAGGCAAAATAGTCAACTCAGCGGGTTGAAAAACTCCGCTGAGCCTGACAGGCTCAATTTAGACAGCACAATAACCACTGGTTGAGCGACTATTATTATTATTATTTTATTATTATTATTATTTATTTATATAGCACCATCAATGTACATGGTGCTGTAAGACTAGTTAACTCTGCAGCCAGTTGTGTTTTTCCAGTGGTCTTTTTGATGAAAAAGTCAACTGTGGGGGTGGTTTTTGCCCGACAGACAACACAATTACCAACCATTCATCATTCAACTGACAGTTGACTACTAAAACCACCGGTGGTTATTGTGTTGTCCGATCTGAGCCATTATCTACAAGGGCTTAAGAAAGATCCTTTGGGAAGGATTTTATTTCTGTATGTTTGTAAATTCGATAAAGATTTGTCTTCAGTGATGACTATATACACTTTTGGCTATAATATGTGTCTCACATTTTTTGGTGGGCTTTTGAATTTCATTTTATTTTTAAGCCGTGGGATAACCTCAGAGAGGAGAGTTCTTTTTGGCGTCAGGTGAAGGCCTTTTTATTCTCGCAGGCTTTTTAGTCCCTCCGTTTAAAAATGTGTTTGTGTTTTTTAGATCGGTGCACTGCTGTTACCTTTGCTATTGGATTTGTTTTCATTTTATTCTGTGGCTGTTTTAAATTTGTTTTAGTTTTTACATTATGCTTTCTTGTATTTAATGGTTTTATTTCCACTTTGTGAACAGCTCAGAGAACTCTATCTAATGCAGCTAATGCTATTTCTTGAATTCAAGAAAGAATCAAATTTGTGACATGAGATTTTATGGTCTTGATAGCAGAACTATTTTTAAAAGAAAGTTTGGTGATGATAGTGTGAGCAGATATTTGTAAATTCACAGCTGTTTAAGTGACATAGCCACATTAATGCCCCTTGGCTCACGTCCTGGTTTTTATTGCTGATCTTATGTAAATATTTCTTTGTTTTATCAGTTCAAAAAGACATTGTGTGTGGCTTTTCTCAAAGGTAAAAGTGACAATAGATGTACATCTGATATTAGCCGGAAGTGTTTTGGATACACTTGCTGGATACTGAGTAGGACTGCAACTTTTGAGCTAGTTAATCTAACAGATTTAAACCCTTTTCTTATAATGTGAAAGATGGCTTAAATTGGAAATCTTATCTCATTAATTGAAAATAAAACTCTAATAAACCATGATTGGTGTTTGTGTTTGGAAGGGTTGTGTGGGAATGGAGATTGGTGTGAGTATTAAAGTAACCGGGAGGGGGAAATTGAAGAGAGCATGGAGTTACAGTTTGGGTGACAGCTGGAATTTTTGTCAGTTGAGAGAAGTAGAGAGGATAATTTGGTTGGGAATAAATTCAGGAGATCAGAATTAATCCCATTTATTCCAGACATCAATTTACTGCAAATTTGTCTTGATCCTCAAGTAATTGTTCTCTTTTAACCCTGGGTAATTGTAAGTAAAATCCCCGCTTAAAGGGCTTGAACACCTACTCCAATACCTACACAGTGCTGTTGTCATAGTGAGGTTGTGACAACCATTGCGTAGAGTTTTTAAGTGTTCTCGCTGCCATTCCAGAGCCCGAAGCTATAAATTACGATGAGTTGAATACTTACCTAGTAAACCCACAGTCACCTACGGGTCACAGAACTGGAAGAATCCGTCTTCCTGCTTTGATTGCACAATTGGGACAGAATTCTTTCTTTATGCGGTGGTGGAGAGAATTATGTCAGGGATCACTAAGCAGTAATGGCCATGGTGGTAATGAAATCAGATTATTTGATCTACCATCATAAGTAGAAATGTAGATTTGCTGGCTCATGATTAACTTTGGTAGATGGCTCCATGGCCTCAGGGCTTTGATTGATGCGGTTTTGTTAAGTGTTAAGTTAATAAAGTAATTCCTTTTGTAAACCCACAAGGATATGCACTGGTTGTTACCCGCCCCTGCCCTCAGGTGTGTATGGAAAAGATATTCCTATACTTACCAACACTGTGGTTTTAAGACCTTCAACTAGTACAGATTTTGACTTCTGGAATTCTTGCTGGTTTATCCAGGTAGACACATTTCATCTATTTTGAAGGGATTACATTGGCTTTTCTGCCAGTTTGCCCAGACCTTGCAATGCCCTCCTAAGGGAGATATGATTTGTACCAACATTGTACTCTTTTTTTGCTGCCTGATCAAAAGGTTTTTATTTGCCCATGTATTTTAAATTAATAGTTTTGTTGTCGATTTTGTTGTTAGTGGTGGTGGTTGAATCGTTTGCCTCTCCATTTCATTACGTTGATGTGTTAATGTTTATTGCTGTTGTAATATTTTATTTGGGAATTGGAATTCTAAGTACACTGCTGTGGAATCTGTTTTGGATGAAGGTGCGGTTTAGAAAATTTTAAAACAAATAAGCAGTTGCTAGAAAGACTGAGGGTTTCCACTGAATAAAAAAGTTTAGGTTGAGGAAGTTGGCTAGAATAAAAATAAATAGGACAATTCTTAATTAAAAAAGAAACTCAATGTGCAAATAGGGACAAAACCTAATTCTTATCTGCAGTGCTATGTTGTTTTATTTCAGAAAATTCTCCTCAGTTAGATGGTGGTCTATTTTATAATAAGCAGTTGCATATGTTAACTACCATGTGGCTACAGGAAGGTTGAATGAAGTAGAAATGTCCCCTAAAGGAACCTTATTTATAACACCAGTCTACTGTGTAGCCAGTTGGCTTTTGCTTCTAGTTCTGATCAATACAGCTGTTGTATACTCGGACGTCACTTTAAGACATGATGGGTTAATAAGCTAGATTAGGGTGGCATAGCATCCAGCTTTCAGGTGTGGGCCTGGCTTTCAGGTGTGGGCCTGGCAATGCCAGGGGAGCTCTTAGTGCCTCTGGCCATTGCCATTCCACTCTCCCAGCCCCCATTCATTTCTTTTGTAAGTCAATTCCTTAAATCTTGACCAGTGACATTAAAAACTCACTAACAGAGAATGTGTGTAAATCTGTAGAAGAAAAAAGTTAATGATACCATTTTACACTTTAAAACATTGATGCAGTCCATCATTTACAGTACCCGTTATTACACTTTTCTTGGTGTAGATATATGTGTGGGAATCAGTATAATCCATCTTCCAAGAGAGGATGGGCAGTTCTGGCCCTTATTCTTCCAAGAGAGGAAGGGCAATTCCTTGGCTCCTGTTCTTGGAGTTAAAAGTTCACATTCCAGGCTAGGTGCAAATTGGTTCAGAATGTGAAATATTTATCAAGTGTTCACATTATTAAGGAAAGGACCTCAGAAACAACAATGTCAGCGATTCAAGATGATATATGGATTGGTTGGAATAAAAGCCCTTGAGGCAAGTTCTTGCCGTACTTTAGGTGAATACAGGAATTATTTATAACTTTCAAGATAGTTGATGGCCCAGTGAATGGTCTTGGAGTACTTAATTATGTGGCAAGAGTGAAGTTTTGAAATTGAATTCAATGCCTGGATGGGAGACCAATGTAAGCCCTGTGCAAGGTGGTCTGAGATCTCTAAAAGGGTGATGGAATAAATGTATAATAAACTAACAATAATAGAAAGACCTTAAACAACATCCTTGTTCCATGTCTGAGATGAGGTTTGAATATTGCTATGTAAAGTCTGGGCTTCTGGTTTACAGCTCAATGTCTCTATTCTTAAACACTATGTTGTTCTAGTCTTCATATCTGCTTGAGAGTCATATGTGGATATGCTGATCTTTTTATAGGATTCCTTGCATAACCTTGGGCCACTTTGCACAGGATGCGAGGTGCACACCTAAATGGGTGTCAGAAAACATATGCATCATATCCATTATGCTTGTCAGAGGTCTAGAATTGGCTGTGGGTTAATTTGCTTCTCTGGGCATGTGTGTATGAGTGTACTGTTGGGTGTACGTTCTGAGATAAACTTAGGTTTGTTGGTGTGTAACGTGTGGAACTTTCTCCCTTTCTGATTTGCAAGTAGGCATGGGCTTTACCATCCGCTTCTGACGTTTTTAGGGTGGATCTGAATGTACTTAGGTTTCCTTGTGACTCAAGCCTTCCTGTCATGAAAATTCCCATGAATTCTTCAGACGTGAAGGCATTATTCCATAAGCTAAGGTTTAGAAAGAATTAGAACTCAGATTCTCAGACATTGCCCTACCTAGAAGTAATTCAGTAGGTATATAACCATTCAAGTATTTATTTATTATTTATTTATTTTATTGCAATTATATCCCACCATTTTTCCTCCAAGGAACCCAAGGCAGCGTACATAATCCTCCTCCTCCTCTCCCATTTTATCCTCACAACAACCCTGTGAGGTAGGTTGGGCTGAGAGTCTGTGACTGGTTCAAAGTCACCCAGTGAGCTTCCATGAACCCGGATCTCCTGACTCCCAGTCCAACACTTTAGCCACTACACCACACTATAACTCAGATTGCAAATTTCTCTGCAGATAAAGTAGGGGGCAGCCACCTCCTCCTCTACTGCCCCATGTGATGTGAATGCGCCTTCCTACAACTGCCCTCTGCCTTGCTACTATATGTCTTCGGCTAGAATGGGAAGAGATTACTCAATCGCAAGTGCAGCTACATGTACAGCTCTTGTAGCCTTAAATGGCTAGTAGTACAAGGCTGCTGTAGCATTACCTAATTTGTCACTTGCCCCAAGCAAGGAAGGAATAAAACTTATTTACAGCTTACTACTATAAAGTTAACACTGCTGTGGCCTAAGATACTGTCTATAAAAACTGCTGCAGCACAGAAAAATACTGAAATATAGAATCTTGTTGTTGTTCTCCATGCTTAAAAATGTTATTTCTGATTATATGAAATCCCCCGCATTAAAAAAAAAAAAGTGTTGGCTTTTATAACGGAGAAGCAAGATGAAGTTTGAGCAAGAACCGAATAGAACTTTCTGAATTCTTATATTCAGACAAGAAATGGGGTCATAGAATCAAAACAGCATGGATTGATAATGAGGACTTCCTTTCCAATGCATTGTGGTTTTCTATAGACAGTAAATCTAATTTGCTCCAAAGTAAATATTGGCAAACATGTAATGTATTTACAAGCCCTAAATTAGCAATGCTGCTAATACTCAGCGTTGCCTTCAGTGTTGTCTGGATGTCTGTAGGAGATTTATGTTGGAATTAATGAGAACTGAATGGAAGATGTACCTACGACCAACCATTACGCATATCAGCCTAAGATGCCATTCATTAGCAATGCTTGTAAATGCTTTGTATGAATCTCAAAGCAATGAGTGGGAGCTGTGCTTTCAGAATTATTATTTGAAGTGGCTCTTATGGAATATGTCAGCACTTCAGAATTGTTATAGGAAAAGAGATTAAGAAGAGATAATAAGAATAGTTTCCCTTCTAGTTTAAGCGTTTTCCATCTTTGGCATAAGGTTAGAGGTTCGGATCAGGCACTTGGTCATATGGTGCCTGTTTTTTAAAATTAATTTTGATTTCTATACTGCCTTTCAAAGTGGCTTTCATAAAACAATACAAAATAATTACATTAGGGTGGTTTCTACACCTTCTGATATATACCATTACCCTGGTAGAACATATCCTTGCTCCTGAGGTCTAGTACTTTTTAAGTCATTGTGATTGAGAACAATCACTTCTTATCCCATTTCAATCACCTAGCAATTTGGTTCTCTTCCTGCTCATCTCATCTTGTTGGCAAATGGGTGTGCCTGGCTGCATGTTCCTTAATCCCCAACCCCCACCCCCACACACACTTGCAACCACTGTTTGTTTTGGACAGAGAGGGAGGAAGAGACCTGTTTAGCTCCTACCACTTGCAGGATGGTGATTTGGTGCTTCTGGAGTCTGACTTCTTGAGTGCCATGATGGAAGAGAAGTGGGATATATGGAAGGGAAATGGGATAGGCTGGAGTGCTGGGCTGAAAACAACAGAATGAACTTTAATAAATGAAATTTAATAAATGCCAAGTTCTACATCTAGGAAATAGAAACCAAATGCACAGTTACAAGATGGGGGATACTTGGCTCAGCAATACTACAAACGAGAAGGATCTTGGAATTGTTGTAGATCACGAGCTGAATATGAGCCAACAGTGTGACACGGCTGCAAGAAAGGCAAATGCTATTTTTGGCTGCATTAATAGAAATATAGCTTCCAAATCGCGTGAGGTACTGGTTCCTTTCTATTCGGCCCTAGTTAGGCCTCATCTAGAGTATTGCGTCCAGTTCTAGGCTCCACACTTCAAGAAGGACGCAGACAAGCTGGAGCATGTTCAGAGGAGGGCAACCAAGATGATCAGGGGTCTGGAAACAAAGCCCTATGAAGAGAGATTGAAACAACTGGGCATGTTTAGCCTGGAGAAGAGAATAGATGATAGCACTCTTCAAATACTTAAAAGGTTGTCACTCAAAGGAGGGCCAGGATCTCTTCTCAATCCTCCCAAAGTGCAGGACACGGAATAACGGGTTCAAGTTACAGGAAGCCAGATTCCAGTTGGACATCAGGAAAAACTTCCTGACTGTTAGAGCAGTACGACAGTGGAACCAGTTACCTAGGCAGGTTGTGGGCTCTCCCACACTAGAGGCCTTCAAGAGGCAGCTGGACAACCATCTGTCAGGGATGCTTTAGGGTGGATTCGTACATTGAGCAGGGGGTTGGACTTGATGGCCTTATAGGCCCCTTCCAACTCTACTATTCCATGATTCTATGGTATAAATAACGTTCTGCTCTTTCTTGTCCAAAACGAACTATGGTTGCAGGAGGGTGCTGGGGTGATGTGGCTTAAGAGCATGCAGCCGGGCATACCCAATTGCCAGCAAAGAGTGAGATGAGCAGGAAGGGAGCCCAGTTGCTGATTACAGACTGGAATTGGTGGGGCTGGGCATGCGTCAACCAGAACCAGTGGCCAGCTCCACTAGTGGATGGGCTGCATTGGATTGTGAGCTCCCTGTGTGCCTTATTTTAAAGTTGTTGTTTTGGGCTGCTGTGGCGGCAAATCCAACAACAATTGCAATACAGGAGACCTGTGTGACCCCAGGAGTGATTGGGCCCAGAGCTTGTGTGCTGTCTTCAAGTCTAAACCATGATATGTATTTGCAGCTCCGGTAGGCTTTGTAAGCAAGATGGTGTGGATTTAAAATAATTAATTCGGTTTGAAATAAAATTAAGTTAAAATACCTCTTAGTATAACTCAATTTATATGCTCTTTTAACTAGTTTTATGTATTATATTGTATTTAATGTTGTTCCCCCCTCAATCCAGAGTGAGAGGCGGGTAATAAATATATTATTATTATTATTATTATTATTATTATTATTATTATTATTATTATTTTTAATAGGTCCCTTTTAAAGAAAAAGAACCTGATTTAAAATGGAATCTGAATTTCATACAAATAAACACGCCAAAGCCTGTAATTGCAATATCTTGAATATGAAAACATTCATTTTAAAAGCTTTTTCTCTGTTAAGAATCGTGGGAAAAACATCTGTCAGGGAGGTCAGACGTTCTATATATGGCACAATAGGTCACTGTATCCTGCAATTTTCAGGTTAATTTGGCGCAGTCCTGTATGGGTAAGTGAAAGAAGGAATGTGCCCAAATCTCTGGAGATTTTGAGATTCTGTCCTGGAGGCCAAGATGGGGACCAAAACTTTATGTTAATGTTTAAGTTGATTTACAAAATACAAGTTTTCATTTGTGTTCTAGTCTGTTTAACACTATTGAGTCCACGAGGGAACATTACAGCCGTAGCTCAGTGCGCAGACAGACAGATACTGCTGGAACTGGAAATCTCAGAAAAACTGTTTTGAAGGACAGGCTTAAAGAAAAACTTTGGTGTAAATAGCAAAGACCTTGCAATCTCCGTCCATGTTATGTAGCAGGATCTCTTCGATTAATAGTGATGCACCTTACTTTATTCTTACGAGCTTGATAAAATTACAGAAGGATTGATTGACAAACCATTACAGGCTTTGGGATCCAATCCCTACCTCCATGAGATGCCATCTTGTATCCCACTGAACTCATCAGTAGTAACTGCTGACACACAAAAGTCTTGGGAGTTAAGCAAAACTAAGTTTTAAAAGGCACCACAATCCTTACAATGATATTACTGCTGCACTTGTTATATTTCCAGGGGATTAGGCATGTCCAGTGGAATTTTTGGTTTATCTCAAACTGATTTTGGAAGTCCCCATAGTCTCTAAAGTAGTTTGAGTAATTCAATTCCAAAGTCTTTGGGGATATGGAGTGAGTTCTCTGAAGCCCAGCCAGTGTGTTCTGCAGAACTTTTTTCTCTATCATGACCACTCTTGGAGCACTACTGAATCTTGCTGTGATTACATCATTTGTGGAGTGTACCCTGAGTAATCTCATACTCCTATCTAGTTACAGAGCTAACTTACTTCACCACTTTTCCACATGGTGAACATTTGATGTTGATGTAGATGTAGATGTTGATATCTACCAACATCATGGAACTGAGGGCTGGTTTGGATGTACGATCCCATTTTATTAATCCATGGCTTATTAAGCTGGGAATGAATATCATGCCCTGCATTGTCCCACTTCCCCAGCCCTTTCCTTATGTGTTATCTTCAGGGCTTGTACCATGGTTACTTTTAGCCAGTGTGCAGCAGGGAGGGGCCACACACCATCCCTGAAGAAGCCCAGCTCACCCACCGCGCCTGACCATTGGGCCCATGGAAGTCCAGAATCGTGTCACTTCCACTGCAGTGTCCATCCCCAGAGGCACTGACCTCTTGGGTATTTGCTGTGCAGCTGGGCTAATCTTATGTAAACCGCTCAGAGAGCAGCAGCAGCAGCAGAAGAAGAAGAAGAAGAAGAATTCTGCAGCTTCCCTTTGCTGCTGAATGGGGTGTCCAGCAGACTAGGAGAAGAGAGCATCAACAGAGTGGAGGTACCACCTGACTCTCTGCCATCAACTCAGTGCCGGAAGAAGGGGCCTGAATCCACGTTGCCTGGGCATTCTCCATGGCTTTTCAACCCAACTGCCTTCACCAGGCACCTTAGTAAAGGAAGTGGGTC
Source organism: Elgaria multicarinata webbii (assembly GCF_023053635.1). Lineage (NCBI taxonomy): Eukaryota > Metazoa > Chordata > Lepidosauria > Squamata > Anguidae > Elgaria > Elgaria multicarinata. Next base: position 119,049,439 of record NC_086175.1, on the reverse strand, counting down.
TGCAGTGTAAATGACAGAAGGTTGAGCCCTGGAGGAAAGCCCAAATCTTTCCTCCTTGCAATTTACTTTTGTTAACCTCTGAGCTGTGTCCTGCCAATGTTAATCTCAGTATTCTGTGTTTTCCCCACCATCCCCTACTTACCTGTAAGCAGAGGCTTGACTGGGCTCCATAATCGCTGATGGTGGGGCCCCATAATGCGGTATTCCACAAGAATGTGCCCGGACTATTTGCCTTTGCCCCCCTTCTCTTGGGACGGAAAGGTAAAGTCGCTGTTACTGTCCTCATGACAAAGTTTTCTCTTACATTGAAAGTGGGAAACCACAATACGAAAGCAGGGAATATCTAGAGTAGGAATGTGAATGTTCCCTTATGATTTAAATGACCTTAAATGCTGATTTCCCCACCTCCACCCTTTCCCCAAGACTCATCTATCCTGAAGCAAGGGTTTTCCCATTAATTTCTTGGGACTAAGGATTGCTGCACACATACAGAGATGCCCGAAGCATTGAAGCAAACAGGAAGCTCTTGTAAGATCTGTGTGTAGTAGGCATTGGTACCTGCTAAATATGGTAGAGGTTTGCATATTTGTATATTTCCTTTCTGCTTGCCAAGGGCCTTTTCTACACCTAAGAGTTATCCCACGAAAATGGAAGGATCGCCCCTGCCCGCTCCCGGGGTTGCCTGTGTGGCATTTGTATGCACAGGAACAATCCCAGGATATAGGGCTGGTATAGACATGCCCAAGGTCTCCAAGGTAACTAAAAATAGCCCAAATAAAACAATAGAAACATACTTAAAACAGTTAAACTTGGTAATCGTCAAAGAAAATACACATACAGGTAGGAATTAATCAGGTGAGTTGCATTTTTTTTCCATATTCTGTTAGCATATAAAATGGCGACTTGCACATCTCCTGTTGTATTTTCATATATCGTTAACATTCAGAACTAGTTCTAGATGCATAAGCTCCTGACTTCAAATGTAGGATCCAGTTGGGCACAATATTACACCCATGAGTTCTAACCCCATAAGCCAGCCTTGGTGCCCTCCGTATATTTTGGACTTCAGCACCCAGCATTCCTGGCCATTGGCATTCTGGATGAGGCTGATGAAGGGAGCTGAAGTCCAAAGAATACAGAAGGCACCGGATTGGGGAAGGCTGCCCTTAAGTTAACTATTGTGATTTTAATGTATCATGTTTTCCTAGATAATGAGGAGGTTCAAGGGAAGATGTATAGTGATATGTTCCTGACAAAACGAGTTAGGCCTAAAGTACAATCCATCATTTTGAAAAAATTTTTTAGAAAAAATGTTTAGGAAAGACATCAGGAAAGGGCTTGAAATAGAAGGAGCATCTGTTCTTCTGGAAATAAAGCCCTGTACATAGGAATATCCTTAAAATATCTGGAAGTGGATGATGTCTCTGGCCATATTTTATATATAATCCAAGTGATGGATCAGAGCCCAAGATCACTTATTAATAGATAGCAGCAGCCTTATTCTTGGCCATGCGTTTAAGCATCCATTAATATTAGCCAATTAGAGCCGTATTGTGTTACTCTTCTAGAGAAGACAAACTAAGGTTCTTCTTTAGAAAAAGAGTCAAAGGTTGTAATCCCCCCCCCCAAGACAATTCAAAATGTTGCAAGCCTTTTCTGGATTTGGGAAACCTCCAGAGAAAACAGCTGCAGACCAGTTTTAACTCGCATGTCTGCTAATGTCTTTCATCAAAACAGGAAGAATGCTTTTTTGTATGTTAAAGCTGGTTTCAGACATCATTCCTATTATAGCACTAAATTTAGTGTTATCTTTGATTTGCAAAGCAGCATTTATATAGAAAACAGACTGCAGAAGTATTCAAGGTAACTTTAAACATGTCATAGAATGTAAAGGTTACACTTTTCATAGTGTGCCCGTGTATGCTCTACATTTATTTAATTTGTCCATGAGCTTGATAACAAATATCCGTTGTAGAACTTGTAGGTAAAGGTCATGACTTAACTTTGCCATTGGCTTTCTATTACATGAATCAATTAGGTTGAGCCTGAGGCTCACAAGCTCGGACTCCTCTTTCATCCTCATTTGTGGACGTAAGGAAGAGACAGGAAGCACTGACTTTTAAACAAATTACAGTGATCTGTTCCATTACGTCTTGGGAAACAAGTGTATTTAAACTCTAGTGACGTGTGTATGTCATGGTAGTGGTAGGGGTAGTGTGACTATATAGGTAGGTGTAAGCCTATATACACTAGTTTATGGGATCATGGGCGGGAGGGTGCTGTTGAACCCATGTCCTTCTTGTGGGTCCCTGGTTGACAGCTGGTTGGCCACGGTGTGAACAGAATACTGAACTAGATGGACCCTCGGTGTGATCCAGCACAGCTCTTCTATATTCTTCTAGGGGTTAAAATCACCCCCCACCCCGCCACCAAAACACCTGAAGTTGGCCGATCCTGCTCTAGTTAGTGGGAACAAACCAATTACTGAAGGCAATGAATTAAAATGAATGTCAACACTTTTTAAAAAATGCTTTTATAAGAACATCCCCTCAACCCCGCCCCCCACAACTTCGCCATGCACCGCCTCCCTGCCACACTGCCCAACCCTGCCAGGTTACTTTCCCTAGCGCAGGACCGCACACTATCTATAAGGTCTTTCTGCCTTCAGGATCCGTGCGGCACCTGCGTATCTGCCAAGGTATCGTGAGAGAACCCGGGGCATTGCTTTGGTATGAAAATTGGGCATGGGATTTCTTTGATGGAAATTTTTCCTGAGCTGAGGATGAGTCCTTTGGAATGGCTTTCTATAGTATTTATTTAAGACATCTTTTTACTTGCCTTTCATTATAAAACAATCCCAAAGCAGCATACAAGCAATAAAACACAGTAAAATAATACAACATTGACAGAAAACATAACTGAATAGGGAAAAACAGTAATAGATAAATAGCAGTTTACACGATGCAGAAAAAGCAAAGCGGAAAATTCATTCTAAATTCTTGGTAAACAAATAGGTCTTTAGTTGTCGCTGAAAGCTTGTAAGACTTGGTGCTGCTCTTATATGAAGCAGTGGAGGGACTTCCACTGTCAGGATGTCTGTATCAAGAGTGTCCTCTCTTTGGATTCCAAACGGAGTTGGAAAAAGGCACTCCTTGTTGTGGAGGCCATTTGTCCCTCTATAGACATTGATGGATCTAGGAGGACCCCAAGCACCTGTTCTTTCAGAGGGGTGCAACCTCATCTGGAACAGGCAGCTTCCCTAATTCCCAGTCATAGGATCCCCATATCCACAATGCTCCTGTCTTGTCAGCATGCTGTCTCACCTTATATGCCTTCACTGGACATCTCTCAGCTGACAGTGGGACATGAAGCCTGTCACACAATACAGTAAAGATGGGTTCCCATGTTTCACTGGTGGGCTGACCAGGTCACTCTCTCTTCCTCTCTCTTTTGAAAAGCCTATATTCATAGGCAAGTGCAAGGAGTGTGCTGGGTGTGCCCAGGCACACCCCAATGTCTCAAGCAATAAGCCCCAAATTGAGGGGGCCATTGAGTAGGGATCCAGACACAGTGTGAGTGGTCCTCCAGCTGCTTTGACAATTGAATATTCAATAAATGTTCCCCTTTAAACAAACAAAACTGGATGGACAGCCTAATGAAATGTGCTGTGCACGCCTATGCCAATATTGTAAAGAATGTGGTAAATGCATCCCCAAGAGCCACGATTGGTTAAAGCTCTCAAGTGTGTGCTTAGTAGACTGTCTTATGACTCCTTTATGGATGTGTTAATGAAGCATGCTGACCTTGAATAGCTTTCACTCAAAGTAAATGTGGAGAGAGAGAGAGAGAGAGCAGAAGTGTTTCATATGTAGCACAACACATGAATCCAGTGTCCTTGAAAAAGTGGTTGTAAAGCAAGCAAGACCACTGTACCCCCCTCCCCAAAAGAGGGGGGAAACACTCACAAGTAAAAGTGCAACTTATAGGACAAGTAGCAAATCATATTGTGGTTAAAACTGACTAGTTTCTACAGTGATATAATCTGGAAGCAGTTTTGTCTTGCTGACTTTACAAGAAACTCAACTGTTTTACAAAGTACTTGCCTGAATACAAATGAAAATTCAAACAATATGTTTCTTACCATCTTCACCACAAATGAATATGATGTCTATTCCTGCACTGTGAAATATAAAAAGTTGGTCCCGCATGAATTCCATATTCAAGGTAATTGCATATCCATGATAATTTCATATCCACTGGTGTTGACAATAAAAAATAGGAATGTTGGAAATGCCTTCTGTAGTTTGTCTACAGTGGGAGATTTTGTTAAAACATACTTATTTTATGTTTACAATTTTGCACATTGGTTCAGAATTTGCAACTCTTAGAGATACAAGTTGTATAAAATGGCATTTGCAGAATGGGAGATAATATGGACTTTATTTATTTATTTATTGCATTTTTTATACCTCCCAATAGCCGAAACTCTCTGGGCGGTTCACAAAAATTAAAACCATTCAGTATAAAACGAACAGTATAAAAACATGATATAAAATACATTATAAAAGCACAACCAGGATAAAATCAGCAGCAGTGCAGAAATACAAATTTAAAATACAAATTTAAAAGCAGCAAAGTTAATATTAAATTTTTAGACTGTTAAAATGCTGAGTGAATAAAAAGTTCTTCACCTGGCGCCTGAAAGAATATAGTGTAGATGCCAGGCGAACCTCCTTAGGGAGCTCATTCCACAGCTGGGGTGCCACAGCCGAGAAGGCCCTCCTCCTGGAGAAGGCCCTCCTCCTGGTAGCCACCTGCCTCACTTCCTTTGGCAGGGGCTCACGGAGAAGGACCCCTGAAGATGACCTTAGGGTCCGGGCAGGTACATATGGGAGGAGGCGTTCCTTCAGATAGCCTGGCTCCAAGCCATTTAGGGCTTTAAATGTTAATACCAGCACTTTGAATCGGGCCCGGACCTGGACTGGCAACCAGTGAAGTTGGAAAAGGACTGGCGTAATGTGGTCTCGTTGGCCAGTCCCTGTTAATAAAGTGCTGCCCTGTTTTGTACCAGTTGAAGTTAATGATGTATTTAAAATTATGCGCTATTCCTGCATGTTGGGTGGGGATTTTTGCCACAAAACAAAGGTTTGGAATAACACAGGAGCATCTTAGTGCATCAGGCTAACATGCACCCCTTTCCCTAGGAGATGCTTGCTGAGAGCGTATACAGAGCAGCAGGGAGAGGAGGTAGTAGCTGGCCACTCGCCTGCCTGTCTGTGCGGTCACTTCTTCTGAAGCAGCTGCAAAGTAGAGCTAAGGAGTGTGAACAGATGGGGGTAAACCAGGGGTGGGGAACGTGCTCCAGCTCAAGGGCTGAAATGAATTTCAAAGAACCTCTCGGGGGCTGCATTCCAGTGGTGGGTGGGGCTAAAGGCCAGGGAAAGGCAAAATGTGTGTTGGGGGAGGGGCAACACACACACACACACACGTTTTAGCTTGTAGCTTTTACTGCCAGTACCAAAGCCTTAGAAGAGGCATTTCAACCTTTTAAAAGCCAGGAAACAATTGTTGGACAACCGGTAGTCTGGGACAAGGGGGTGGGTCATCTATAAACCCGGAAGGGCTGGACTTGGCCCCCGGATATGAACTTGGCCCCCAGGTCTGAGGTTCACGACTCCTGGAATAGACTCTGATGGGATGAGGGGAGAGGAAGGGGAGAAAAGAGAGTTGTATTGAAATAGCTTTCCTCCTTTGGCTTTGCACATGCGTGCGCAAGTGCCTGGATGTGCATGAAGGCTGGGCATGCATCTGAGACGTGTGCATGAACCCATTCGTATTCTGCATGCCTGCCCCATTAGTGCCTGCGGGTCTCCATTTGCGCATAGACATTTCTAAAAAACAACTATGAAGAATTGCTATTTAAAAAATTAACGCTGGGGAATATAGATACTTGGAAAGTTCTGAACCTTCCTTGCAGAAGTGCTTTGGCGACTTGAGCTCACCATGGACTGTTAAAAAATGAACTGTTTTCTAAATTGATAGTATTGCAACACAATGTAAAAAGTATCTGCTCTGTTCTTGCATGTTTTTCCCCTCTTCAGAAGGAAATCTGTTCAAATATTTACAGTATGAAGTTCTGAACATTTCTCCCTAGTTTCTGTTTTCTGACTTAATTTTTTTTTATCATATTTTTCATTTCTCCCCATTTTTTTTTCTTGTTTTGATAGTCATGGTCAGTCTCCCTAATGACTTGAACACCACAGCAGCGTATTAGTTCCAAATCCAGTTCAAAAAAATTGTTATTCCTGAGGAGGTTTCCCAGAAATATATTGAGCTTGTGTAATCATTTCCGATTCCTGCTAAAGGCTGCAACTTGTTATCTTCATCCTTTGTTTATGAGGGTGGATTAATTTAAAATCGAGGGGACTTAAATCATTGATCTTCAACTAGTGCGTCAAGAACCACAAATGGAGTGTGCCCTGATCAAAGAAAGGTCACATCAACAGCATCGCCATGATTTCCTCTTCTCGTGCTTTGAGGTTCTTCTTAAAGAGGCAGAGAGGAATGGCGTCCATATGCAAAGGACGGCAGAATTTGTAATAAATGATTATTATTTCACCCCTGCATGACAAGCTGCACCTGTCTCATCTGTACAATTATAAAAATACATGAAAAACAGACAGCTGGGTGGGGGAGGAAGCTCCAAAATTCACAGTTGGACAATGCCTTTATTAGGACCTACCAAAAGGACACAAAAGGTTGTGCAAAGCTTTGGAGTCCTTCAGAAATCTTTATCAGCTTAGGTGGTAAGCAGGAGATGGGGTAGAAACGTCCAAAAACTAGGCCAGATGATGTAGCCACGAGGCCTGTAGCTTAGACCCAGTCTCAAAATGAAGATTGCAGACTGAATGAATTAGTCACTGGTAGAGGCTGCAGGTCTCAGACTATACCTAGCATTATGGGACAAAGAAGCAGTGGTTGGCCACCATTTCTGAAGACATAAAGGTCGTTCTGTCACTCAGATCTGTCAGTTACTCGGGTTTCCTGGGTAGGCAGTATAATAATACAAGAGCTCTTATTTGCATATTATCACCCTGAAAAATGAGTATATATGGTTAAAAAATTAGAAGAGGGTCCTGGGTTGCAGTTGGGGAATAAGCCTGTATCTGAAAACATTTGGAAGACTGCTGGCCTAAATCACTGATTTTTAATCACCAAGAAAACAAACCGGTTTAAATAATTGGTTTGAGTTAGGTTTTCCATTTTGAACTTCATTTATTTCCTGAATAAGCATGTATGCTAACTGCTTGATATAACAATTACAGCGTACTGGTTTAGAACATTATCCAAATCTTTGGTCATGGAGCACACATTTGGAAATATAAGAAAAGCCCTGGTAGATCAGTCTAGAGTATCTAGTCCAGCATCCCACAGTGGCTAACTAGTTGCTTATGGGAAGTGCCAAAACAAGACTGCAGTTTGCCAGGAAGTGGTATTCTGAGTCATGCTGTCTTTGATTCTCGAGGCATTATATAGCCTTCATGACTAGTAGTGATCAATAGCTTTATCCTCCGTGAACTTGTCTAATCCCTCTTTAAAGCTATCCAAGTTGGTGGTGATCACTGCACATTGTTGTAGCAATTTTTGTAGTTTATGTGTGAAGAAGTATTTCCTTTTGTCCTAAATCTTTCCCTTTCCTTTCAGTAATCTGTCTGCTTTCTCCACACAATACATAAGTTTATAAATCTCTGTACTTATTTCTCCTCCCCCCCAAAAAACTTAAAACTTAAAAGCCAAACACCCAGAGTGGGTTCCTCATAGTGGAGTTCCTCACTTTTTGCTGCATTGCTAAATTATGTCTGCTTAGAGATAAGAGACACTTTTCTGCTTGACTCTTATCTGTCCATAGTCATGTTAATATACTAAGGCAGGTCACTTAATTGAAGCTAACACTAAGCATTCTCATTTATAAATTAACAGTGCAATCCTATTCTTTTCTGCTCAGAAGTTAGCCCCATAATATTAAGTCAGACTTACTCCCAGGTAAGTATGTGCAGGATTGCAGCCTTAGTTCCATTGAACAAATTGAGACATTTTGAATAACCATGCATTCAACATGCATTATGCATTTTGAATAACCATGCATTCAGGGCTTTAACAAGTATCTATCTAGACCTTTACAGAGGCAAATACTAACTTGGTCTTTGAACCATCTGTTTCAAATGTATTCTAGCTACCTATTCCGAGGGAGGCTCAGAAGAGAGCAAGAAGGGACAGGGCCTTCTCCATGGTGGCACCCCCAATTATCTCCCCAATGAGGCCTGCCTGGTGCCAACTTTGTATCTTTTGACTTTTCCCAGGCATTTGGCAACACACAATATTGTTCTTTGCTTGTTATTCTTTTGCTTGTCATTCTGTTCTACCTATATTTTGTTTCACTTATTTAGGAACTCCTCAAGAAATCTCTTTCTCTTTCACATTTCTCACATTTATATCTCTTTTTCTACTTTAATTGGCCCAGGAAATGATCAACTCATTCTTGTCCCATCCCGACCCCCACACCTCCTTGCACAAGCAGGGATTATATTCTATTTTATTTCTGTATGGAGTCTTAATAGATTTTAGGCACTTTATGAATAATAGCAGGCACTTTATGAATAATAGGAGGCACGTTATGAATAATAGTAAAACAAAAGCAAGGTAAAATGCTTAATCAAATAGATATCCTTGGGCTATATCACATTTTGTTTTTATTATTCATATTGACCACATTCAGTGTGCTGAAGGCAGAACATCGCATGGAAGGTAAAAAAGAATTTTGATTGATCATGGCTTGCCGTGATCAAGGTGTTTGCTGGAATACACAGCCTTTACTCTCACTTGGCTCCTAATAATAATAATAATAATAATAATAATAATAATAATAATAATAAAAAAAAATTCTTACCTGCCTCTGTTTGGATCGAGGCAGAGAACAACAATAAGTATAAATACATAAAATTGATTAAAAACATAGTATACATTATTAAAACATCCTAAAATTCCGCTGGGTAGGCCTGCCGGAGGAGATCAGTCTTAATAGCTAGCAGGAATGGCTAAAGTTCAAACTAATCAGAACTCAACAAGTCAGGAGTTCCAGTACAGACAATTTACTTGTGTAGGGTGTACTGGATTCCTGACTTGGTGCTCCCTTCACGAGCCAGGATTCATAAATGAAGAACAAGTCCTGGTTTATGATTCTAGCTTGAAAAGGGTGAAACTAGTCATGAGCCATGATTTGGCTGGTATGCTAATCTTCTAATTTCTGTTAAGTTTAGCTGCTCCCTCTGGTGGGAAGAGTCAAACAGGAGCAAAAGCACACTGCTCATTCATGGCAAACCATGATTGTCTGGATTGTGTGTGAGTGCGACCATTGAATGGAATGTAGACATATTCTTCAATCTGCAAAATATTGATTAGAAGAACAGATGATGGTACATTTCAGAGAATTAATATAAATGATTTTTTTTTCTGGCCAGAATACAACATCTGCTGCTGTGTCTTTTCAGTATTCAAATAAATTCAGCCCAAAGAGTTTTAAGGGATGCCTTCACTCTTTTGTACAATTTGTCTTGTGCTCTTGGAAGACAACTGAATAGGGTATCTCTCTGACATGTTCTTCACCTGTCAGCCATAAAATGAACTAGTGCTTACTTCATGGAGGGCAAATGTCTTTTATTCAGAATCCCTGCCCCTGCTCTGTCTCTGCTGATGAGCAACAGCAATACTCCCTACAAGATGGCTGCTATATATAGAAAAAAAGGGAAATCGTTAAAGGGTAAATTCTCCTTGGAGAGATGCTTGTTTTTTCTTAGTGGTTTTGGTGGCATTCTCAGTGTGTCCGTGCCATTTCTAAGTGACTTTCATCACACTGTATTTTTTATTTATTTATTACATTTATATCCCGCCTTTTTTCCTCCAAGGAACCCAAGGCGGCATACATAATCCTCTTCCCCTCCATGTTATCCTCACAACAAAAACAACCCTGTGAGGTAGGATGGGCTGAGAGTCTGTGACTGGCCCAAAGTCACCCAGTGGGTTTCCATGGCCAAGTGGGAACTAGAACCCGGATCTCCCGACTCCCAGTCTAACACCTTAGCCATTACACCACACTGGCTCTGAGAAGCATATGCTCAGAAAAGAGGTTTTAAATGTTGAACATTTGGCTTTGATAACTGGGGCTCTTCCTGATGGATTCTCTCCCAGTTGTGGTCCTGGATTGTAGATAAGAAAACGTGGCTGTGGATAGTTCTACAGTAAAGATCTAAACGGTTTGACTGTTGTGATTTCTCCATGTCAGCAGAACTTTGGGATTCATAAGACCCCTTTACACCTTTCAAGAAGAGTAATATGGTTTTCTAATATAAAAATAATCTGTTTCCTTCTCTTTCTTTTATAGCCCAGTCATTGAAGGAGTTCGCCCGGTTATTGATTGCAGTAGAAGAGGAGAGACGGCGGCTGGTAAGTCTGTCCTAGAATGTGCTTGTAAAGTTCAGCTTTTTCACTAAATTCGCTGTTGTCTCTCCTGGAAAGCTCCTATTTCAGGTTTATAAAAATTGCAGCACACAAGAAACTGAGTTGTTGTTGTTGTTGTTGTTGTTATTTACATTTCTCTACCGCCCCATAGCTGAAGCTCTCTGGGCGGTTTACATAAGATTAAAACAATTAAAAATAATATAAAAAATTTAAAACCACAAAAACATGCGACATACAGAAAAACATACATCTAAAAACAACTATAAACAACTTTAAGCTATGAACCTAAAAACGGATCCAGGATTGGTGAAACTCATCACATATTGCTAAATGCCTGGGAGAAAAGTCTTGACCTGGTGCCGAAAATATAGCAATGTTGGCACCAGGCAGGCCTCATCAGGGAGTTCATTCCATAATTGGGGGGCGCCAGAGAGAAGACCCTCTCTCTTGTTGCTGTCTTCCTAGCCTCCCTCGGAGTAGGCACCCAAAGGAGGACCTTAGATATTGTATCCACTGTTAGTCTAATTTAAATCCGTTTACTGAGTAGGACTAACATTGGATACAACCCTGTATTTTTTACTTTTTCCTGAATTATGCATATTTTGTAATGTTGACTGACACCTCTCAAACGCTGTTCTGAATTTTATTTGGGATTCCTTTTTCTTTCTATGGTAGAATGAAAAAGAAATCCCAGATAAAATTTAGAACTATGTCAGTACTTAACTAGTCAGTTGAAGCCTGGCAGAGGAAGGAGTGAGATCTCTATCCCTCCTGCAACAGTCCACTATATTTCTAAGTGCACAGAAGGTGGTGCAGAAGAGAAGGCTTTCTTTCTCTGGCAGCCTGCTTGTGCAGAGGACAGTTAAAGAAGCTCCCCTGTAAAGAATTCCATGCACTCTCCTTCACTCACTGGTGAAGATGACTGTCCCAGTGCTGCTGGCAGCTGATCAGCAGCTGTTGGCCGATCAGCTGAGAAGCGGAGAAAAGTGGGTGGGAATTCCTGACCTGCATAGAGAGTGTCCCACAAGCCTCAGGGTGCCCTCTTGCCAAGAGAGTTCAGTTACCTCTATGTAAGATCAGGACAAAGCTTAGAATACAGGAGCAGTTGTAAAAATTTCCATTGAATAAAAAGAAGTTTGAAAGTGAGGTTAGTAAACTGCATTGAGGTAACTGGCAAAAGCTATCCAATAGCAGGATAGAGCGTCAGCTGCTCTTTCCAAGTGGCCTGCTGGCTAGTCCTGCTGTTGCAGATGCTACTTCCTCCACTGGCATTTCATTTATTGCGTTTTTATTCTATCCTTTCACCAAAAAGCTGAGAGCGGCATATATGATTCTCCCCTCCCCCCACTTCCATTTTATTCTGTGAGGTTGACAGCAGCTGACCCAGGGTCACCCAGAGAGTTCCATGGCTGAGAGAGATTTGAATCCAGGTCTCCTAAGTCTGTCCAACACTCTAACCACTACACCACACTGACTGTCAATGAAGCGCACTGGCATCTTACTGTGGACCAGGTTTGGCTCAGGGGTTCCAGTTGCTGACCCCTCTTTTACATATTATAACTGGTTATGACTTAATGGTTTTTTTTAGTTCAAGCAGTCCACTTCTCTTCTGTGGCTTATTAGTTCGAAGTCTTGGCTGACATCAGTCATGACTCTTTATTTCTTTGCTGTGGTTAAAGATGATCACAAGCTAAAAATTTAACAAGAAAACCATTAACAAAGGGGTAATGATTTTCAAAGTCCTGGAAGAATGTTGAAGGAAGTAATGTGCCTATATAGTGAATGATCAAACTCTTTAAATACTCTATTTTTGTCTTTCATAGTCTTCCTTCTGGGGAAAAGACACTGAAGCATTAAATTTTATGTGGGCACCTATTAATCTACAGAGGTGTTTACACTGCCCTTTAAATGAGAACATATTTTCATTTTGAGTTGTTTTTTTCCAGAATTCAGTTTTATCTCCTGTGCAAAGCTGACAGGACACTAAAATAAAAATTAAGGAAGCTTTGTTCATTGATGTGCTGTTTAGTTCCATTGAATAAAAAATGCAAACTGGGTCAAACCGCATTGTTTATGAAGGTGCTAGTCTTGATTGTCCCACCCACCTTCCAAGAAATGTAGGATCCCATACATGAGGTTGGTTGGACGAGAAGATGATATAGTAACTGGCCAAAGGTCTCCTAGTAAGCTTTGCGGGTGAATGGAGAGTTGAGCCTGCACAAGGCTGTCAATGATGACTATACATTACTTCAAATTTCAGAGGCAGAATGCCTGTCAATGCCAGATGAACTTGAGCAGGAATGTGCTGTAGTGCTTCTGTCCTTCTGATGGCTTCCCATTGGCATCTGTAAGGCCACAGTGGGAACACAATGCTGGACTAGATAGGCCTTTGGTCTAATACAGCACAGCTCATCTTATGTTCCCCTTAGTCTAATTAACCACTACACCACACTGGTTCTCTTGTGTGTGTTAGATATCAACTATGGTGAATTTAGGTTTGGATGCAGTTCAGTGTGCAAACTATCACTACGCAGTATCCAGCGGGGCCACTGCTCAAGCAGGCCCTCCCACTGATTCTGTTGCACAAGCGGTACCAACACCTCTTATAGGAAGCCCTGAAACAAGCGGACATGCTTGCTTATCCATCAGGTTGGGTTGGCTGAGCTCTTTTATGCAAACTCCATTGACCTGCTCTGTTCCCGAAACGAGTGTTTCCAGATGCTCCCAGAAGCACTAAAACTGTTGTGCAAGTGGTGGGTCTTGCCTGCGGAACGGAATCAGTGGGGGCACATCAGAATCGGTTGGGGAGCAGTGCCCCATCAGATACTGCCCACTGTTCTTACAACAGTTTATCTTCCAATTTCAACTTCTCTTGTCTTCAAACTGCCTTTCATTTGTTTTGCTAGACTCTTTAGGAGCGTGGTGAAAATCGTCCTCTCTGTAGGAGACCTTTTTTCTCTGCCTGAATATGGAGCAGTTATATTGGAACCCTTTATAGATGGGGCTTCCTTCTCTTCTTTGATCAAGAATTCAGATGGTTTGATTTTATTTTTTGTTGTTGAATTGGTAGCTGATGCTTTTAACTTATTTAAGCTGTTATGGCAGGCTTTGCTAAGATGCAGGATGTAAAATATATGTATTTAATGTTAGTAAGAACATCAGGTAAAGATTGGACAATATGCACACTTTTTAGCAGATGCAAATTGTCCAGTAAGGTAGCAGCATCTTTAAAGGACAATTCTCAAGTCCCCTTGGTTAGCAATCTTGGCAAAAAGAAAGCCATGGCAACCTAATTCTTCATATAAAACTGTGAAAACTATGCCACATATGAACAGGCACTTGAAGTGGCTAGGAGATTTTTATTCAAAAACATAAAAAGCATATGTTATGCTGTTATGCTTTCACTGTTATGATGAAGAGGGAATTTCACCTGGTTCCCCATATATACAAATGACACCTGCTGAAATTCCCTTTTCTATGCAACTGATAAAGATACAGGAGCCCTGTCCTCCTTTTCATATAGTCACCCTATTATAACAGTATTGACAACTGTTCTTTCCAGGGCAGGATCTACACTACTGCTTTAAAACAGTTTATAACTAGGGTGACCATATTAAAAGGAGGACAGGGCTCCTGTATCTTTAACAGTTGTATTGAAAAGGAAGTTTCAGCAGGTGTCATTTGTATATATGGAGAACCTGGTGAAATTCCCTCTTCATCACAACAGTTAAAGCTGCAGGAGCTATACTAGAGTGACCAGCTTTAAAAGAGGGCAGGGCACCTGCAGCTTTCACTGTTATGATGAAGAGGGAATTTCACCTGGTTCCCCATATATACAAATGACACCTGCTGAAATTCCCTTTTCTATGCAACTGATAAAGATACAGGAGCCCTGTCCTCCTTTTCATATAGTCACCCTATTATAACAGTATTGACAACTGTTGGGGCCCAGGACACACTCCATATACAGTTTCCAAAGTGTTATATACTGCTTGGTGTAGATCAGGCCCAGGTGGAGTGGTTGTTTTGGTTTACAATATTTTTATCCCACTTTTCTATCTGACAACAGGCCTCCAAGGCAGTGTACAGTAAAAGAAAACTAACACACACTAAAAATAGTTCTTTTTTTTTTAATAAGTTAGTGGTGCTCCAAATGTTAGATAGATAGATAAAGCTTTATTGTTTCAACCAGTGATTACAACAAGTATAGTAAAAGCAATGGTAAAACAAATCATACATTCTGCAAGGTCAGAAATTTTGCTCCAACTGTTTCTCCTTAAAGGTTATGCAGGGTACACGTGGCTATTGTCTGTTTGGGCTGGACCATAACCTTTTGGGCAGCTGGATAATCTGCAGCTCCTCACTCTTCCTGAAAGCAGTGTTGAATACAGCAGTGAGAAGCATTCAGGCATGCAATTCACTCCCTGCCTTCATTCTGAAATAGCAGAGTACCAGGAGGACTCTGCCATGTGGTTTTTGAGCATATATGAATAGCTCTTGGGATAAATTCATGGCACAATGCTTACAGTATTAGACATAGGCCTTAGGTAGATGGGGCTTTATCCTGGGGTGATCCCTGTGTCCACATGATGCCCAGGGGATCCCGGGATCAGGGTGGGATGATCCCTCCCTTGCCCCGGGATCTCGCCCTCCATGTTAGGCCTGGTTTTTCCGCGGTCTCAGGCTGAGCCCGAGACCGTGGAACGTGTGGCTGGGTGCTGCGGTTTGTCCCGGCTCCTCGCGGTGGGGTGAGTGGGGAAAGTAATTATTTTTTTAAAAAAAAACCCACTTACCTTTTGCGCATGAGCATTCATGTGCTGCTGTCCCTTTAACAACAACAACAAAAAAAATGGCGGGCACGACTCCTCTCTGCCTGAGGTCGTCGTGCACCACGTGTGAACAGAGGGGGAGATCTCATGATTAAAAAAATCCTGCTAGACTGCTAGGTCTAGCTAAGGCCTAAGTAATAGGTATCAGTATGCATGATCTTTTCCCTCTAAGTTTTCATACATGCATTTAGCAACGTGCTGAAGGCTACTCATTCATGCATAAAAGTCTGTCTTTTGAATGCAACATTGTCATAAGTACCTTCCTTGAGAGGAAGAATGGATGTTCTTTTAGGTACAGTGAATTGCTATTGTAGTTTAAGACTTAGATGAAATTATTCTTGTGTGTGAGTTTGAGAGCACTCTGATAGATGGAAGCACCTAAGTGATGTTCCGGCATTTACAGTCAGAAATAAGTAACACTGCACAGTCTTGGGTCTCCCTTTTTACTAGCTAATGAAAAATTACTTGAAGCACAAACTCGCTTGCCAACAGTTTTTGTCTTGAACATTGCAGTGATGAATCAGAGAAAACAATGTGTCTTTTTATATAAGGGAGACTGAGTGCCACATGAAACCCTGTTGTTCTTCCTTACAAAAGATTAATAGAGCTGTAACAGCCACACTTCACTTTTCTTCATCTTTAGTTTCATTTTGCTTTTTTTTCCAAGGGAAATTAATAATAAGGTGTCTTGGAAGAGTTACTATTCTTCTTTCTTTCTTTCTTCCTTTTTCTTCTTCTTCTGTTGCTGCTATATTCCTTGTCCTGTTTGATGATTCTGTTCACTCTCATTGCTTTAGCAGTCTAAATTTCCATATAGATTTTGATGCTTTTCTTCGAGATGTACAAAGTCATTTCTCTTGGAGCACTTTAGAAATAGTTCTTCCTATCTCACACCAGCCTTTCATTTTATTAGAAGCTAAAGGCAAAGGAGAAGTACTAGGATGAATGCATCCCGTAGGGCAGTGTTGTGGAATCTGGAGCCCTCCAGGATTTATTAGAGTACTAAGGCCTGGAGAGTGGATTTTTCCCTACAATTGTTCCCCAGAACCTTCTTTAGCCACCACTGTCTTTTAAAACATAGGTGGGCAATTTGTGGTCCTCCAGTTGTTTTGGCCTACAACTCCCATGACCCCTCATCATTGACTATGCTGGTTAGGGCTGATGGGAGTTGTAGGCCCCAAAAAAATCTGGAGAGGGCCACAAATTGTTCATACCTGTCTGGTGTGGTGTTATATTTTGATTTTCTCTTATTGGAGTCCCACTGTCAGATGGAAAGGTGGGATATAAATTTTAAATAAAACAAATAGTGACTTGGAAAGCAGCTCGCAGGATAGCACAGGAGAAGGTGGCAGGATTGAGCTCCTATTTCTGTGTTTTAGCCAGGCTTGCTACTCCCACACCCCACATACTTATGCCACCCATGACACAAATTGGCAACCATTGAATGGCATCCATTAATTTCATCAATGAATGAAATTGCATCGCTTTCCTAAACACACAGTTAAGGAGGCAAACGAAAGATGAAAAAGAAATAAACAGCAGTAAAATCCACAAAGCTAAAAGCATTAAATGACTAAAACCGGAGCAATATGATCCTAAAAGCTGCAGGACTAAACCCAAACCCTTCAAGCATCATCATCATCATCATCATCATGCATCCTTTGCGTGATTGTGGAAGAAAACCAGAGATAGTGCCAAATGAAGTTCTCTGGGAAGTACATTCCATTATGTGGCTGTCATGATTGGAAAAAAAAACCACTTAAAACTTACACATCAAATGGCCAAGTTTTAAAGACACTATCTTTAATAGTAGGATGTCTCCATACTCGTTCTGATCAAGCTAACACATCCCACTT